>NC_060138.1:178417028-180917028 GCF_021461385.2 Schistocerca piceifrons | reverse complement strand
ATCTAAATACGTAGTGGGGGGAACAGGTTTCGTATAGCTTTACCAACAAGGGATACTGCAAACAAGTTTGTGGAGGACAACCGGGTACATTGTTAACAGATGGTAGCATACATACCGAACCACAGATCACATGAGCAGGGAACTTATCAAAAATTTAGATACCGAACTACAGTACACATCAGCAGAGAGTTATTAGAAATGTAGATACTGAAGTAACAGAGTTAGGGCTGATAGACACTATTCAGTCTTCAATTATAGTCACCCTTGTATGCAGAATGACCAAGAGGATAAGCAGCTTAGAAACGAAGATCTGCATACCGCAGCAAACGTGTGTGGTCACATTTGCATCGCAGTTCCTACCAGATTATGTGACAATATATAGTATGAAGTCTGCTGTTAGACCATACGTTCCGTTAGTGACACAGAGTTTTGGATGTCTTCGGTTTGGGTAGCTTAGTAACTAGTGTCAGTCAAAGACTCGATGCAATAAATGTGGAGGCAACTATGAGACAGCTCAGTACAAAAGTGAAATAACGTTCTGCGTCTACTGCAAAGGGAACAATACATCGAGAGATACATCTTGCCGAATACATTGCAAACAATAAGAGATTGACAAAGTGTCAGCTACATACAACATACCATTAACTGAATAATATCTAAACCAAAGACCTTAGGCTGCTGTGTCAAGGAATATTGCTTGGAGTAAATTGGAATGAGAGATGGAGTTCCCCCTCCCCTCCCCCCCCCCCCCCCCCATAAAAAGCGTTCAGCCCAGTTTCAAGATAACTGTTCACCACAGTAGACAACAGCAAATAAAGACTACGGCAACTCCGAGTCCTCTTTTTGCTGATGGAAATTTGCAAATATCACCTTTTAAAGCGAATTAGTATGGTATGCTTCATAGCCACATACTCCTGATCCACAACAGGCAATTACATCAGTAGAATACGGCAATAATCGAACAGGTAGTGACTGGAATAATAAGAAATATAATATCACAGCTTACATCAGTAAACAAAGAGAGCTTGGATGAAGTTAAAGTATTCAGTATGACTGCTTCCATAGTACTAAAAAAAGAAAAAGTTGACCAGGTAAGAAATAAGCCAGTCTGTTGCTCTACTCATATAAACAAAATAACGGGTATTGAAGTTCTCCAACATACAAACACTGTCCAATGCCATATCATTATATTCGAATAGAGAGTCTTTCATGCACAGAATTCATACTTATGACTCTTCTATTGCTGTTATAAGTGAAACACAGATTAAACCAAACTTGTCTACTACATTTTGCGACATCAAGTAATAAGCTCAGATCGAGAGGATGGGAAAGATGAAGTAGCCATATTCACTAGTAGAAAACTCAACTATAAACCAATTACCACGCCACTACATAACCTTGACTTTCAAGCAATAGCAGTAAAACTAAGTATTAACAAATTACACACGCACACAATATTGCAAAACATACCAAAAACCTTCGTAATCTGTGGGGACTTCACTTCTCACCATGCAGCATCGGGGTGTCATATAAATTATAAGGCAGGGGAGTACACAATTTCTTTTGTTGATGATTATAACGTGATCATACACAATGATGGATTGTACCATTAAACCAAGGACAATGGATGAGACAAACTGTAGTGAATATTACATTATCTTCACCCAGTAGGAATCGAATCACACCGTGGTCGAATCTCCAGGATACCATGGGATAAGATCATTTCCCTATAATTATGATTATGCAGTGCGAGTAAAATAATTGAGCACATATTACCAACAATTTAACTTGGAACATGAAGAAAGCGGTTTCCTACAAATATCGCCAAATTCTTGAATGAGAGGTGAAATTTATAGGAAAAAACAACCTCCACACAGAGCCTACACACAGAATTACAGAATGGCATATATCACGCAGCATTTGAATCCATCCCAAACAGACCTTTATTAACAAAAGCAGGACAACGGTGTAATCCATGGTGGAATGAAGACTGGACTAAACCAATACAAGACAGGACGGCAGGGTTATGTGAACATGTTAAGCAACCTAACATGAACAACTTCTTGCTCTTTAAACAAACCTCAACTACAAATAACAGAATACGTAAATCCAGCAAGAAGAGTAGGTGGATAAAATTTAGTAATAGTTTGAGCAAGGATACTGAATCTTCAGATATATGGCAGAAGATTAAGAGATTTAGCAAGATCGCACCCCACAGTCAGTAACATACAGTCATATGAGGGGATAGAAGAAATTTATAATCTTTTTACCCCACAAAATGTTGGCAACCTAACACTCCCGCAAGAATGGATGAAATCAAGTATTCGATGATACAAAATGTGTCTGACAATGTTATAGAATTACTTCTTCAAATCTATGATAGAATCATCATAGAAGCATCAAGAATTAGTCTCAGAATGGAAGACACTAACCAAAGTCCCTATTTACCGTATAATAAAGGAAAAGATCCATTACCACTCACTTCTTACATACCGGTTGCACTATCGTCCTGTATTGTTAAACTGTTGGAAAAACTAATAAAAAGGCGTTTGGAATGGTGGTTAGAATCTTCATCCTTACTAGCTGGTTCGCAGTTTGGGTTCCGTAGAGGTAGAAGTTGCAAGGAAAATATTTCAGTATTAGTCTCCACAGTGTTAGCTAGCTTTGGTGAGAGCTAATAAACATCAGCCCTGTTAACGGATATTGCAGAAACATATGATAGTCAAATAAGCAGTAGACAAGTTACTACATCTAGAAGCTCCACCTCACTTTGTAGAAGGTATGTCATCATTAATCAGTGAACGAACAGCATGTATTAGAAAGGATACTGGACTCAAGGGCCCACACATGGTGGACAATGGCATACTAACAGGATTGGTATTAAGCCCAGTACTACATGCAAGATACACCTAGTATGGCCAGCCGAAGTGGCCGTGCGGTTAAAGGCGCTGCAGTCTGGAACCGCGAGACCGCTACGGTCGCAGGTTCGAATCCTGCCTCGGGCATGGATGTTTGTGATGTCCTTAGGTTAGTTAGGTTTAACTAGTTCTAAGTTCTAGGGGACTAATGACCTCAGCAGGTGAGTCCCATAGTGCTCAGAGCCACACCTAGTATGACATGGAAAGACCAAGTTATCTATTTGTATATTTATTTACTTAGTATTCTTGTGTCTCATCGTTATAAAAATGACATAGGATGTGTCAGACATTGCCTTACATAGAAATAGGACATGAAAGATTTACGATTATATGTCCATTAATAAAATATTATTATGTGTAACATGAAACCAGATGCATAACAACATTCATAATATGCTAAATTAGAATAATAGATTAATACAATTTAGTTTTCAATGAGCATTTAGTGTCATTATGATTAAGAAAATAAGCTACTGTGGATCGAATGCTGGTGATTTACGTATTTCTTGACACTATAAAAATTCTTGCTGATTAACATTTTTTAGTTTCGTTTTTGAGTATGTGGAATTTTGGTATACTTTTAATTTCCTTTGGTAGTGCACTAAATAAGATTTTTGGCTGATAGAGATCACTCTTTTGATACATAGCTTTTGTGTGACATTCTCTATGAAAGTCATCTCCATTTCTTGTTTTGTAGTTATGAACAAAGAATGTTCCTCGTCTTCCTTCATAAAACATATACTTCCATAAATATAGATACATGGTAGAGTCAAGATTTGTAGTTCCTTGAAAACTATTTTACATGATTCTCCGTGTGTCATACCTCTGATTATCCTTATTGCCCTTCTTTGAAGCACAAATGAGAGTTTGGCCAGACTGGTATTCCCCAAAAATATGATACCATGGCTTAGTGTGCTGTGTATGAGTGCAAAGTATGAACATAACTCTGCATCAATAGTAAAGGAATTTTTTAGTAATCTAAGAACATAACATACTGACTTAATTTTAGTTTAACATTTCTGTGTGTTTCTCCCACCTTAAATATTAATCTAGCCATAATCCTAAAAATTTAGTAAGGGTTTGCCCTGTCTTCCACTACTCAAGTTCTACAGTTAGGCCAGATATTAATTTGTCTGTTATATTTCTGAAGTTCATCCAAACTGTTTTTTGTCATCAACAATTAATTTGTTGTTTGTAAACCACATGTTTGCAGCTTCTGTGGCTACTGTGACTCTCTTCTGTAAGTCAGTTTCATTCATAGCTTTGACAAGCAGACTGGTGTCGTCGCCAAACAATACTACATCTGCTATTGATATATGGTTTGGCACATCATTTATGCATATTAAGAACAGCAATGGCCCCAGTACAGAACCCTGTGGCACGCCATACCTGACTCTTTGGTATGCCAGTGAGCAGACGTTACCCACAAGCTGTATCTGTACCTTCTGACACCTATTACAAAGATACGATTTGAACCAAGCATGTGCTGCTCCATAAACCATGTAGCAATATACACTCCTGGAAATTGAAATAAGAACACCGTGAATTCATTGTCCCAGGAAGGGTAAACTTTATTGACACATTCCTGGGGTCAGATACATCACATGATCACACTGACAGAACCACAGGCACATAGACACAGGCAACAGAGCACGCACAATGTCGGCACTAGTACAGTGTATATCCACCTTTCGCAGCAATGCAGGCTGCTATTCTCCCATGGAGACGATCGTAGAGATGCTGGATGTAGTCCTGTGGAACGGCTTGCCATGCCATTTCCACCTGGCGCCTCAGTTGGACCAGCGTTCGTGCTGGACGTGCAGACCGCGTGAGACGACGCTTCATCCAGTCCCAAACATGCTCAATAGGGGACAGGTCCGGAGATCTTGCTGGCCAGGGTAGTTGACTTACACCTTCTAGAGCACGTTGGGTGGCACGGGATACATGCAGACGTGCATTGTCCTGTTGGAACAGCAAGTTCCCTTGTCGGTCTAGGAATGGTAGAACGATGGGTTCGATGACGGTTTGGATGTACCGTGCACTATTCAGTGTCCCCTCGACGATCACCAGTGGTGTACGGCCAGTGTAGGAGATCGCTCCCCACACCATGATGCCGGGTGTTGGCCCTGTGTGCCTCGGTCGTATGCAGTCCTGATTGTGGCGCTCACCTGCACGGCGCCAAACACGCATACGACCATCATTGGCACCAAGGCAGAAGCGACTCTCATCGCTGAAGACGACACGTCTCCATTCGTCCCTCCATTCACGCCTGTCGCGACACCACTGGAGGCGGGCTGCACGATGTTGGGGCGTGAGCGGAAGACGGCCTAACGGTGTGCGGGACCGTAGCCCAGCTTCATGGAGACGGTTGCGAATGGTCCTCGCCGATACCCCAGGAGCAACAGTGTCCCTAATTTGCTGGGAAGTGGCGGTGCGGTCCCCTACGGCACTGCGTAGGATCCTACGGCCTTGGCGTGCATCCGTGCGTCGCTGCGGTCCGGTCCCAGGTCGACGGGCACGTGCACCTTCCGCCGACCACTGGCGACAACATCGATGTACTGTGGAGACCTCACGCCCCACGTGTTGAGCAATTCGGCGGTACGTCCACCAGGCCTCCCGCATGCCCACTATACGCCCTCGCTCAAAGTCCGTCAACTGCACATACGGTTCACGTCCACGCTGTCGCGGCATGCTACCAGTGTTAAAGACTGCGATGGAGCTCCGTATGCCACGGCAAACTGGCTGACACTCACAGCGGCGGTGCACAAATGCTGCGCAGCTAGCCCCATTCGACGGCCAACACCGCGGTTCCTGGTGTGTCCGCTGTGCCGTGCGTGTGATCATTGCTTGTACAGCCCTCTCGCAGTGTCCGGAGCAAGTATGGTGGGTCTGACACACCGGTGTCAATGTGTTCTGTTTTCCATTTCCAGGAGTGTAGTTTCCTGAGCATTAAATTATGGTCAATGATATCGAATGCCTTAGACAGGTCCAAAAATAGGCCATAGTTTAATTCATTTTTGTCTACAGAATTTATGATCAGTTTTAAAAAGTTACAAATTGCTGTGTCAGTTGACCTATTTTTCCTGAAACCGTTTTGCCCATTAACTAGAATTTGATTTTCATTAAGAAAATGAGGCAGTCTTTCATGCTTTACCCTTTCAATTACTTTTGAAAATCCAGATAACATTTATATAGGCCGGTAATTGATACCATCAGACTGCCCACCCTTCTTGTAAATAGGGTTTCTTTAGTTTTTCTGGGAAGACTCCTATGCTAAATGACACGTTAATCATGGTAGCAAGTGGGGAATATATGTATCTAGCACTGCTGTTTATTACTTTGTCTGGAATCTCATCACAGCCATATGCCATTTTATTTTTTTAACTGTTTTAAGGCATTTTGTACCTCTAATGCAGTAACACAGTATAGAAACATGGTTTTATCATTCATTGGTAGCTGCACTCTGAAGCTGAAATCACATCTCCCTTGAATTAGTTTTGTTGCGATATTTGTGTAATGTGTTTGTTGAATATGTTGGCTATCTGTAGTGGGTTCCCAACTGTTTCTCCTTAACTTTTAATTACAAGAATTCTGTTTTCACTTTTTTGTTTACCTATGCTCCTACTTATTACCTACAAGTTGATTTTATTTTGTTAGTACCTTTCCTGATATATGAAGCATTATTTAGTTTCTTAGCCTCTATTATAGGTTTCTTGTATACTTTCCTGTGAATTTTCACATATGGCTGTAGTGCAACAGAAGTTTTTGCCGATTTTTTAACTTTTGCAGAGTGTCTGTAGATTTTTTTTATTCCCTATATTACCCATGTTTTTGTTTCCGTTTTAAATTTGGCTCGTTTAATAGGAAATGCAATATCATCACAATGCCAATTACTTTCTAGGAATGACTCAAATTTTTTATCTACATCATAGGTTGATTTATGTACCAAGTTATATTTTTTAACATGTAATTAAAAGTCCTCATGTTGTCTCCATTTACAAATCTTTTCTCTCTGTATTTTTCATATACCATTTGATCCTTAATGGATACATTATATAATGTTAATGTGACTGCCTTATGACCCGAGAACCCCATATCTAGTACTTCAGTGGTATGCTCACACTTATTCTTATTGACAAATACTCGATCAATTATTGTTTCAGACCCATTTCAACATTTAGTGTCTTCTGTTATTATTGCTGTCATATTACAAGATAAGAACAGATAGGTCAGTTGTTGTTGTTTACTGCAGTTAGTTTAAAAATGAACGTTAAAATCTCTAAGAACAATTGTGTTTGTTTATTGCTGTTTGAGTCGATTTAGCAGCATTGCAAGGTTGTGGAGAAAATAAGTAAAATTCCTTGATGGTGATCTATATGTACACACAATACGCATTTTCAATTTTTTTAACTCACATACACAGTATTCAAATCCCTTTTCTAGGCGTTTTACATTACTATATTTAATTTATTTTGCATCAAAACCTGTCATAACATAAATGCCTTCGCAACATGATGTGTTACCACTCTGACCGCCTCGACCGCCGTGGTGGAGGCACAGCTGTGTTCCTCAACAAAGCTCTTGTCCGTACCCAAGAGACTCTCCAGCCAATGGAACACATAGAGGCCACAGCGGTTACCATCTCCACACACCTTGGTGCCATAACCTTCGCAGCAGCGTATTTGAGCCCAAACAAGCCACTGCTGGAAGTAGATCTCCGCACATTGTCATCCTTCGACAGGCTCATCATTGGGGCGGATCTCAATGCCAAGCACCCAGCTTGGCATTTTCGGGTCTCTAACACCAAAGGCCGGCTCCTCCTTGACCTGGAGGATACTTTAGCACTATCGGTCTATGACCCAAATGAACCTACCCATATCACAGTCTGTACTAACTGCCAGCCAGCCGTTTGGATGTGGCCATCTTCAAAAACATCACCGCTCAGCTTTCACTGGAAGCTCTCCACGAACTGGCCTCTGACCATGAGCCAGTACTCATGCACCTCACCAATGCTGCCCTTTCATACGACGTTCGTTCCACTGCGACCCTCACCAACTGGGACAAGTTTGCCAGGGTAATTAATAATACCACTCGACACGACCTTGATTTGACAACACCGGCCAATATAGTCCGTGCTGTGGATTACCTTACCGCCAAAATACAGAGAGCAGTGAAACTCTCCACCTCCACCGCACCTTGGAATTTAACCCCCCCTGGACGACTTGCCCCCTCTGTTACGAGAGCTGAAGGTGCAAAAGAACCGCTACCGCCGGCGGTGGAAGCAGTTTCGTGACCCTCAGGACAAACACCAAATGAGACGCCTCCGCCGGCCTGTGCGGCCGTGCGGTTCTAGGTGCTTCAGTCTGTAACCGCGTGCCCGCTACGGTAGCAGGTTCGAATCCTGCCTCGGGCATGGATGTGTGTGATGTCCTTAGGTTAGTTAGGTTTAAGTAGTTCTATGTTCTAGGGGGCTGATGACCACAGATGTTAAGTCCTATAGTGCTCAGAGCCATTTGAACTATTTTGAGACGCCTCCAGCGCGAATTCTGCCACCAGCTCGCCGACTGGAGGTCTGAACAATGGGGCGACAGGACGTCCGCTTTACTACTCCACCAAAAATCTGACTGGGCTGTCAATCGCGCCCTGCGGCGTTCTATGCCAGCGACTGCCCATCCTATTCACACGGCAGCGGGCTTGTCGTATGATACCCTCCAAATAGTGGAAACGCTGGCAGATGCGTTCGAGGCCCAATACCGCCCTCTTGTCCAGGACCTTTCTCCGAACGAACTATAGGAACTACTTTCTGCAACCGCCCACCCCAGTCTGCTCTTCTTCTTACGTCCATGGCAGAAATTCAGCACATCCTTCGACGGAAACGTGGCCGGTCAGCCCCTGGATTGGACGGAATTTTAAATGAACATCTTTGCCACCTTCCCCGCTCACCACTCATCTTGTTCACCAAGATTTTAAACTGTTGTCTGACGTCTGGCCTTTTCCTCCCTCAGTGGAAACAAGCCAAGCTGATTGCGATCCCGAAGAGGTTCAAGGACCCTACGGTTCCCACCGACAACAGGCCCATCAGCCTCCCACATACTATGGCGAAGGTCCTTGAATCTGTGATCCTTCACCGACTTTCCCAACCTCTTGCGGAAGCTGGGACGATCCGTCCTGAACTTAGGATTCACTTCGTACCTCTCTACCGAACTTTAGGTCCTACAGATCACTGAACACATCTGCAAAGGCTTCAACACCCCCAAGTCGACAGCTGCCGTTTTTCTAGACTTGCAAAACGCCTACGACAAGAACTGGCAAGACAACCTCGTACATAAGATGCTGACACAGACCCCTATAACTGATATTTATGTCAAGATCGTGGATGACTTCCTCTGTGGTAGGACCTTCCTAGTAGCTCAACGGGGAATGCGTTCTGGCATTCGCCAATTGTCGGCAGGCACTCCGCAAGGATCGGTGCTATCTCCCATTCTTTTTAATATCTATGTAAATGATATGCCGGTCATCCCCGAGTGGCACCTAGCACAATATGCTGACGACACAGTACTATACGCCACTGGTCGCATTACTGACGCCGTTGCCATCCACCTCCAGCGACAGGTGGACGCCACCATCACCTGTTGCCGGGAAAACAAAATAGCTCTCGATGTCGCCAAAACTACGGCAGTCTACTTCACGAAACGGCGCCCAGGCCTCCGTCGCAATATTTCGATTGCAGGCGTGCAGGTGCCCTGCTCCCAGACAACCACCTATCTCGGGGTCCAGATGGACCACAAGTTGCTCTTCCCTGTCATGCGGAGTATGTCGACAACAAGTGGCAAAAGCTAACCAAGGCTTTGTACCCAGTCTTCCGCAGTAGGGAACTTAACCTGCATACCAAGCTCCGCAATTGCCGAACAGTTATCCTGCCTGCCCTCACGTATGGATCTGCTGCATGGGCCACGATTACTGTCACCAGGATGCGGACGTTGCAGCGTCTGTAGAACATGGTACTCCGGTGGAGCCTGCACGCCCCACCACTCAAGAGAACTGTCTCTCCACGAGGAAGACAATATCGTCCCCCTCAAGACGACCATACGCAACAACGCGCGGCGGCTCTATGAGAAAGTGGATGCCTTGCGGGACACTGTCCATGGGTTATCCACGTTTGGGACCACACTTCCACGTTGTTGGCATCGACATCCGGTTCCCCTAACCATCCTAGAGGAATCGGATTCCGACCATGGCTAACGATAGGCCTGGCACGCCCACCACGGATGCATCCTTTGGCCGGACTAGCCCCCATTCTACGTCCAATACTTTCCCACCCTACCTGCCCACGTTATGCTAAATTTTTCTGCCCGACTGATGGAGTACTGTCACCGTCAGATGGTGATACGGGACTACAAGTCCCACCGCCACATCTCCAGGGTGTATTGCAGTGACGCAGTGTCACTGCCCTGTGGATAGATTTACTGCCTCACCAACACAGTCAGACCGCAATAGACTGGTGATTCTGTATTGTAACATATCACAAAAAAATTATCATTTGACGATCGTTTATTATTAAAACCTACGTTTCTTGCTCATTTCTGGTATCAGCTCTTAATTCTTTGTGCATGCCATCCAACGTGGGCGAACCATATTTTATTTCCTCATAATTAGCATTTAACTAATAATGCTTAGCTCACATTTCTTACTAAATGGTGGTTATCGGATTTCAGTTCCTTACAGTTATCATCTAACTTAGCTTCTTAATAGGATTTCTGTTCGTTTTAATTAGGATTTATTTCTGAGCGTAATTCTCTACTCTCAGGTTGTAATTTGTCAAGTTTGAATAATATATTCAGTATCCAACTTCGTACTCTCTCATCTGCTGGCCCATCACTGCCCCCATCAACTTCCTCCTCTTTTAACCCTACATATAGCTTATCACTTATAGTTACATCACTGTCACTTCCTACAGTTATCGATATCGTTTCAAAACTGTCCTATCAGTAAGTGATTAAGAATATTTTTAAAACTGCATCTCTTCAAATACACAAACTATCCTGAGCACACCTGAAATAATTTATGTTGTGACTTGGAAAGACAGCCAAGCCACTATGAGATAGCCGAAAGGCACGCTTTTAAGCTCACGCAGGCTGGCGTGAGGTCTGGAACAGTTAAAGGAGTTGAGTCCAGTAAAAAAAGTACGGAGCTTCTGGAATACTTAACTTTAATCCATAATTGGTGAACATCGGTCTGACGGTACATGCATCACAAGATAAATAGCAAATGATAATGGCGCCTTGCAAGGTCGTAGCAAATGACGTAGCTGAAGGCTATGCTGACTATCGTCTAGGCAAATGAGAGCGTAATTTGTCAGTGAACCATCGCTAGCAAAGTCGGCTGTACAACTGGGGCGAGTGCCAGTACGTCTCTCTAGACCTGCCGTGTGGCGGCGCTCGGTCTGCAATCACTGATAGTGGCGACACGCAGGTCCGACGTATACTACCGGACCGCGGCCGATTTAAAATCTACCACCTAGCAAGTGTGGTGTCTGGTGGTGACACCACAATTTAAGTCTTAGGCGCGATTCAGAACACGAGCAACAGGGGCCTAGTATTTCATCCCCAATACACATACCATTGTTTATTTTATTGAAATATTAATACCTGACCTATATATTCATCTGACACCGTTTTCAACTCGTTTTCATCCCTACGTGAAATCTAAAATTAAAATTCTCACAGAGGTTCCGAAGTTCCTAAGAGTAAATATTTTCTTTCTGTCAAAGATTATTTTTCCCCATTAAATGAATATCTTGCACTGCACATTAATTGTAAACTGCCTCCTCACTGTTAATCACAATACACTGCCGGCAAAAATTAGTACACCTTCAGAGACGACGTCGATTTTGTTCCGATGACGGCATATGCCACCTTGGGGCTGATAATGGTTTCAGCGTCGTCCATCAACAGATAGCGTAGTGGTATAACTACCAGAACGTAATCTGTGCCTACCCTTTAATAGAGAATGCTCACAGCGAGAAGGCTGGGTGAGGTGTTAAAGTGTGAAGTAAGCAGGCAACCATGCCACAGAGACGCATTCCTGTTTCCCACGACCAAGTGAGAGAATTTGAAAGGGGTGAAATTACGGCCTTCCGAGTGGCGGGATAGTCCTTGGAGAGAACAGCTACACAAGCTGGACATGCTGCATCACTTGTGCAACGATGCTGGTCACTTGGACATTCTCGCATCCGTAGACGACATTATGGACGTCCACGCAGCACAGACACCCGCCAGGATAGTCGTTAGGCATCAATGGCAGATCGTACAGGTGACACAGCAAAGTTAAGAGGGCTTGTGAGCCCAGACATGTCACTTCGAATTGTTGCAAACAAGTTATTAGCAATGGGACTATGGGCACACACATCTCTAGCCCGTCTTCCACTCAGGCCCAGGCATCGACGTGCTCAGCTTGACTGGCGTCAGAGGATCGCTTAGAAGATAACGCACCGTGGTCTTCAGCGATGAAAGATGATTCTGCCCGTATGGAAGTGTTGGTCGTTCGCAGGTACAATGTAGACTAGGTGAGCGCTGTGGTACATTCCTCCAAGACCCATTGGCCCCAACTCTCGTTCAGCTGTGGTGTTTCTAAAGGCAATGGTAACCAGCACTCGGTAAGTGCAGAACATTGTTAGACCCGTTGTTTCTCCGTTCTTGCAACAGAGAGATGATGTGTTGTTCCTACAGGATAATTTTTGCCAGAATGCTGCCCGTGAAACTCAACTTTCTCTGCAAGAGGTGCAGCTACTGCCGTGATCAGCACGATGTCCAGATCTGTATTCAGTCGAGCACATGTGGGGTACGGTGGGACGGGAACTGTGTCTTGCGATTCGTCAACCAAATCTGTTACAGAACTATGTAAACAGTTCTAAAAGGCGTGGCATACCGTATTTTTTTAAAAAAATCTTATGGGACAACTGCTAAGGTCATCAGTCCCTAAGCTTACACACTACTAAACCTAAATTATCCTAAGGACAAACACACACACCCATGCTTGAGGGAGGACTCGAACCTCCCCCGGGACCAGCCGCAGCATACCGTATCCCAGACAGTATTCGCCATCTGTACGATCGTCAGTCAGCGCCAGCACTGCGGCCGTGGAGGGTACATTATGTATTATTATGGGCGTTTGTGCATGGCTACATGCCTGGTACCTCAAAACCGCTTGAGCTACTGATCTGTAAATATAATCATTTTATGTACTCTATACGCACTGTTGCAACAATAATTCCAGCGTGAACTGGAAACCTCTAAGAGGGCATACTATTAGTGTAATTCAAATACAATTCCCATTCTACGAATGAGAACCACTATATACTGTGCTAATGCCCTTCAAGTATAATCTTACAGTAAACAATACACGTAGTTTGCCCTATTTAACCTGTTATTCTTGAACATTTCAAACTTCCATATTCAACGCAATAAAGAGGCCGGCCTTACGCAACTGCTAGCATTATGTCAGTGATTGAGCTACACAGGGGCTAGACTGGCGTTGGATATTCTTCATTTTTATTTCTTGTTTAGTTCCAAGGCAAAGGGTGAAACAGTCGCTCAGCTGTCGCCACACAAGCACTCCACGTTCCGGGTTTTATCTCCTTCAGCGCTTCCTGATACCGCACGGCGTCGTTACAGAAGCCGAAACATTTTCATAACACAGAATAAATCCTCACACTTGTGACTTCCCCTGACTGCTGAGCAATGCTTTTTCTACATTCTCCCATCTTTATATTTATAATAAGCTTTAAATTAAAGTACTAACGGTCGTCATAGTTGAACCGTTACGAGGTCATCATCACTGATTATCAACGATAACGTCCGGCGCCTTAGCTGGGTGGTAACGTGCTCGCCTTCCGTGCAAGCGGGCCCGGCTTCGATACCAGGCTGGGTTGAAGATTTTCTCTGCTCGGGGACTGGGTGTCGTCCTTATCATCATTTCATCCTTATCACTGGTGCTCAACTCACCCAATGTGGCGTCGAATGAAATAAGACCAGCCCTTGGCGGCCGAACTTCACCGAGTAGGGGCCTCCCAGCCAACGATGGCATACGCTCATCACGACAGATTCACATGGATTCAAGATCTATTTAGAGTCAAATCTCCATATGAAATTAGTTCTATTGTAGAATCCTATGTTAGTTAGTTACCTTCGACAGTACACTTAAGAAAAAATTTTGGTAGCATGGAAGATCAGTAAAAGAGATGTTTCTGTTTATCAGTGTAACAGTAAACGAATATTAATTTCATGTGGAATATTCTTGTTGTGTAAACTAATTTTGTAAGAATCGCTGTAAGGAGTTTTCTTTATTTTTATAAATACTCAATCATTACTACTCTCGGACGTACAGAGAGACCATAGAACTTCAGAAGTACAAAACAGCTTCAACAGAGATGGAGAAGGACTGAAATTGGACAAATTGTGCTCGTCAAAACAAAGTAAGGCAAAATCTGTCAACTCTTTCCCACAACAAGCTCTGTAACACACGTCGCTGCGAGTCTTCGATAATACACTACTGGCCATTAAAAGTGCTACACCAAGAATAAATGCAGACGATAAACGGCTATTCATTGGACAAATATATTATACTAGACCTGACATGTCATTACGTTTTCACGCAATTTGGGTGCATAGATCCTGAGAAATCAGTACCCCGAACAACCACCTCCGGCCGTAATAACGGCCTTGATACGCTTGGGCATTGAGTCAAACAGAGCTTGGATGGCGTGTACAGGTACAGCTGCCCATGCAGCATCAACATGATACCACAGTTCATCAACAGTAGTGACTGGCGTATTGTCACGAGCCTGTTGCTCGGGCACCATTGACCAGACGTTTTCAATTGGTGAGAGATCTGGAGAATATGCTGGCCAGGGCAGCAGTCGAACATTTTCTGTATCCAGAAAGGCCCGTACAGGACATGCAACATGCAGTCGTGCATTATCCTGCTGAAATGTAGGGTTTCGCTGGAATCGAATGAAGGGTAGAGCCACGGGTCGTAACACATCTGAAATGTAACGTCCACTGTTCAAAGTGCCGTCAATGTGAACAAGAGGTGACCGAGACGTGTAACCAATGGCACCCCATACCATCACGCTGGGTGATACGCCAGTGTGGCGATGACGACCACACGCTTCCAATGTGCATTCACAGCGATGTCGCCAAACACGGATGCGAACATCATAATGCTGTAAACAGAACCTCGATTCATCCGAAAAAATGACATTTCGCCAAGGTGCACCCACCTTCGTCGTTGAGTACACCATCGCAGGAGCTCCTATCTGTGATGCAGCGTCAAATGTAATCGCAGCCACGGTCTCCGAGCTGATAGTCCATGCTGCTGCAAACGTCGTCGAACTGTTCGTGCAGATGGTTGTTGTCTTGCAAACGTCCCCATCTGTTGACTCAGGGATCGATACGTGGCTGCACTATTCGTTAGAGCCATGCGGATAAGATGCCTGTCATCTCGACTGCTACTGATACGAGGCCGTTGGGATCCAGCACGGCGTTCCGTATTACCCTCCTCAACCCACCGATTCCATATTCTGCTAACAGTCATTGGATCTCGACCACCGCGAGCGGCAATGTTGCGATACGTTAAACCGCAATTGCGATAGGATACAATCCGACCTTTATCAATGGCGGAAACGTGATAGTACGCATTTCACCTCCTTACACGAGGCATCACAACAACGTTTCAAAACTGGTTCAAATGGCTCTGAACACTATGCGACTTAACTTCTGAGTTCATCAGTCGCCTCTAACTAACCTAAGGACATCACACACATCCATGCCCGATGCAGGATTCTAACCTGCGACCGTAGCGGTCGCTCGACTGCAGACTGCAGCGCCTAGAACAACGTTTCACGAAGCAACGCCGGTCAACTGCTGTTTGTGTATGAGAAATTGGTTGGAAACTTTCCTCATGTCAGCACGTTGTAGGTGTCGCCACCGGCGCCAACCTTGTGTGAATGCTCTGAAAAGCTAATCATTTGCATATCACAGCATCTTCTTCCTGTCGGTTTAATTTCGCGTCTGTAGCACGTCATCTTCGTGGTGTAGCAATTTTAAGGGCCAGTAGTGTATGTTGGATATATTCCAGTCTCTTTCTTTTCCTACAGATTTTGTCTTTGCGCTACCTTGGAAGTTATTCCATTACGTCGTAACACATGTCATACCATTCTGTCCCTTTTTTGTCAACGTCTTCCACGGATGCCTTGTCTCGTCGATTCTATCGAGAACCTCTCCGGTCCTTAACAGTTCACTTCATTTTCAGAAAATTTCCCCAACTTCACACCTCTAGTACTTCGATTCTGTTATTTCCCGGTTTCCCCACAACCTATGTTTGATGCTACTGCTCTTCCCATATCGAGCAATGCCTCTCTGCCTGAACTAGTCTGCTTCTCATGTAGTGCGTCATGGCTTCCAGGGCACAGAACTGGTTCACTTGGTCTACTGTGACACTGTTTTGATTTTTATCGCTAATCTCACTTCAGTTAGTTCTGAACACTTTCGTCTTTCTTTAATTTATTCCATATTCTGTGGACATTTAACAGTTCAGTCCATCCAACAGGTTCTGAAGGAACATTGCACTGTACTTCGGAACAACACTGCCACTGCAATATCGTATTTGTCCGCCAACATCGAGAAAGCGACTTTCGATTAGAATGTCTCCCCTGCTCGGAAATACATGCGAATGCAGGTTTTAGACACAATGCTGACGTCTCATGAAAGCCTCGGTCTGGCCATGAGTCGTACTTGGATAGCCTAAATGCTGTGTCACCTAGTGTGTCGAGCGAGCAGGTTGTTCTTTCTTCGACCCGTACCCCAGCGCCGCGTGTGTCGAGCTTCTGTATACTCCGTCTTGTGCGTGTATCGGCCGGTGTCACATCATTCTCCCCTAGCGGAGTTTGTTGTTCGCTTCCTCTCTGGCAGCATCGTTCTCTGCCCGTCCCACGATATCTGTCGAGTCTCCCAAGAATATTCCTCGTAGGCGTACTTTTCGTTTCATTTTTGACAAGAGTACCTGTCGCATTCAAATGGACTCTTAAGAAATTCACGACTGGTTGGT
Source organism: Schistocerca piceifrons (assembly GCF_021461385.2). Lineage (NCBI taxonomy): Eukaryota > Metazoa > Arthropoda > Insecta > Orthoptera > Acrididae > Schistocerca > Schistocerca piceifrons. The sequence continues at coordinate 180,900,004 of NC_060138.1, read as the reverse complement.
CAATACGGTTCAACTTACATCTGTTCAGGGAGATACTGCTTATTTTGATTCTGATTTATGTGCATTTTTTGTGAAGGTCCAAGGTCCCTTGCAAGTCGACCGGCTTCCCTCTCGGGTTCATTCTCGGGCGATGTTTACATGTCGTAACGGTTCAGCTAGTCCAGTACTCCTTGCAAATACGGCGATCGAGTATATTCTGGTTAAAGTTTACACTCTTCCACCTGAAGCGGACGAATCATTTCTTAAGGCGGCATTGCTTTCTTTTGGAGCAGATCGGCGTATTGGTGGGAACGCTGGTCTTCACAACAACATGTAATAAATGTTACAGTGATATCCAAACCGTAGACCTGTGTATTCGAAAGAGTATATCTTCACACTTGAATTTCTGTTGTTACTTGACTCATGTTACACACACAGGGCAAGAAGGAATCTGCTTTCTTTGTAACGAGCGTGGCCATCTCAAATCCAATCGGTTGCATCATGTTACGGTTTTAAGGTCGTCCTACCTAAAATGTCGTCCATTGACATTAGCTGAATTAGTGCCTTCGCAGTCTGCCGTCAGTACTTCTCCAGCTTCAGAGGTCGTTCGGGAGACATTGTCTCCACTGCGCGTGACTTCCCGCCGTTACCAGCACGTACATGTGTGAGCCCTGCTGGCGGTAAGGCACCGGCACTGGTAGCAAATTTACACCCCCGAGTACTATGGATGGTGAAGGTTTTGAAGTCACCCCTCCCCAGTCTCGAATCTCCAAGAAGGTGAAGGATGCTTCCTCCACTGGAGATGCCAGGGATGACGAGACAGGTTCTGTTGATGTCGAAACGAATGCTGCATCTGCGTCCTCTCCTCCACCCGTCTAAACGTCTGTTCCGGTGGGTTCCAACGATTTAACGGAGGTATTGTCTGCTGTTCTGCCTCTACAGAGTTGTAGCGCAATACCATCCCCTACTCTGTCTGCTAGGTGGGGCGACAAGTTACTCGGATTCCTTACCGAGTTGTCGGATGATGCACACAGCTTCAGACGCTGCATTGCCTGTCCCTTCTTTATCTGATGATGATTGATGTTCATTGCTCCCGGTCGTTTCCCGCTTTCCGCGTGGGAACGCCTTCCTCTTCCTTCCTTCTCTCCCTCCCTCGACCCGCGCAGGACCCTGATGAGCCACCTATCCTTCCCCATCAAGAAGTTATATTGTAACGGAGTGACGTGGAACAACGTTTTCAACCGAAGCACACAGCGTGGCTACGAATAAACGAAGCATGGAATCTGCACCTTCCGGTGGGGAGGAGTCAAATCCTGCACCGTAACTACTTACTGCACCCCCTCGTCCGACGGGAATCATCGTCCCTTCAAGGCCATTCTTTAAGGGACCTTAGGCGTGATAATCGCACGGGGACAGACCACAAGTATAGGGTGGGTGCTTTTCCCCCACTTGAAAGGGCTTTACTTCTGCGCTGGAACATTTGCGTTACGACATGGGGACGTGCGTCATCATGAAGCGGCAGAACTCTTTGTCGCGCACAATTCCACAACAGTGGTTTTTGCAGACTTGATGCCACGTACACATTCTTCATTATCCGATGGATGTCTACCGGTGTTTGTACTTCGGAAGTCAAGAAAAGAATAAGAGCACGTCGGTAATGTTTGGACTTATATGGTAATAACGTCGCCATGGTTCACGTTTCTGCATTTACCGCACACCTGTCGCAAAGACTCAGATGCCACACCAATCCATTGCCTATATGTCGGTGCTTACATACATGTCTCGGAGTCGACCTGCGTTGTATATCGCTGCACCAACACCCTGAGACAGGAAACATATAATCGCATCTGATACAAAAGGATGCAGAAAATTAAGTAGACGAGATAGGTAAGAGGTGAGGACATTCTCTGAAAAACAGACAAGGAAAGGGGTATGTAGTGAACTAACCAGCAGAAGGGATAGGCTGATACACTATGCGTTAATACATAAAAAAACAACTTTGGTGCCACTAGATAGAGCCCTATGGGACAAAAACTGTAAACGGAGACTGGAATGTTTCCAACAAATAATCAAAGACGCTGAACGTAAAACCCACTCTGAGATAAAGAGGCTGACAAAAGAAAGAAAGTCGGTGCCACGTCGGATCGATTCAGAAGACCGATGAAAGAAGCACTCCATTACGTTAGTAACGTCAGCGTGCACCGTAGAAAATCACTCACAGCGTTACAGTCAAAGCAATGGATCAAGAACATCATAGGTAATATGTCCGCTGGGAAGTTCAATGGTGTCTATTCCATTTGGTGCCGACTCTTCCAGTCAAGGTAGGGAGATCAATATCTGTTTAGGAGAACCAACAAATTCCAGTTCCCTTCCTCTCAGTCAACCTCTGTCTCAAACTCCCGACTGTGTTAGAAACACAGCAACCAAGAACATTCTCATCATGAAGATGACTCCCATTCGTATTGAGGATATTCTGTCACAGGGAAGACAGCTGTGTGTGTTTCTTCACGAGACAAATATTGAACTCAGTGAAGCACCTCTACGAACATGCTACAGCCTCAGAAAAATGGGCGACAACTCTTATTTCTTTTGATACATTAACTAATATTAGTAGACTAGACTGTGTCCCCGGAGTCTTTCGCTACGACATACATGAATAAAACATTCTCGGTTTTCAAGCCGCGTCAATTCGAATAAAAGCCCCTAACTTTCGATGACCATATCCGCCATCGTCGTCAGGAGTTCACCGATTCTAGAATATTGAATACTAACAGGTATCTTACTGAATCCATACACATTACAGAAGTGAGTGTATTTACAGAGAATGTCTCTCGTAGCCGGCCGCGGTGGTCTAGCGGTTCTAGGCGCTCAGTCAGGAATCGCGCGACTGCTATGGTCGCAGGTTCGACTCCTGCCTCGGGCATGGATGTGTGTGATGTCCTTAGGTTAGTTAGGTTTAAGTAGTTCTAAGTTCTAGGGGACTGATGACCACAGATGTTTAGTCCCATAGTGCTCAGAGCTATTTGCCTCTCGTAAGCGTCGTCAGACGTATTTTATCTGGTGTTTCGGTGGATATTTGCAACTTCACTTTCACAACATGTGGCTGAAGTAGGTCCAAACAAATAGTGGTATTTATATGTTTCATGCGTCGGTTTGTTTCCCTTTATAAACGAAGTGCTTTTTAAAGTGGAATTTTGTGTGCCCATTGCACAGAACACTCCCAGATTTGTCAGAACGCGATTTTCGTTACAGTGGTATGTATTGACAAGGAACAGAAAAACGAGGATTACGATTACTCCAGCAGCGACAACATGGTCCTGGCCCACGTCGTCTGCTACCGACGTGCACAAGCGCAGTGCTCGGTCGCCAGTGGCGTACTGGTTATTCTTCGTGTTTTTCCTGTCCCCGTTAATGTATTTTGGTAAAACGAATATAGCAATAGATTAATCTAGTGGAGCTCTATCTAATGGGCATGTAACATTCCGATTTAAAAAACAGTTTTGTTTGATGTGAGAAACAAACCGGCGCGTTTCGTCGACGCTGGGTATCGTATGAAAGACGTGATGAGCCGAATTTGTATCGACTGATACCTGCTACACTCTGCAAAAACGAAATTGCAATTATCTGCCGAAACACCAGAGAAAGCTCCTGACGACCCGTAGCAGGAACGTGTCGTGTCCACGAATGAGCCAAAACATTATAATACCCAGTTTAATGGCGTGGTGGTCCACTTTTCGAACATAGTACAACAACGATTCTGCTTGGAATGGATTGTACGAGCCCTTGACAGCGCTCCAGATGTCTCCTCAGACGTTACTAAATTTGTTCCAATGGGTACAGATCAGGGGCATTTGGTGGATAAGACATCAATGTTAGTTCACTACCAAGCTGCTCATACCACTGCAGCACAATTCTGTCCTTCTCTGACGAAGAGATATTCTACTGTAAGGTGTCATCGCCATCAGAGAAGATTTTAATCATGAAGGGACACAAGTCGTCCGCATAATTTTCACGTAGTCCGCAGCTCGTGGTCTTGCGGTAGCGTTCTCGCTTCCCACGCACGGGGTCCCGGGTTCGATTCCCGGCGGGGTCAGGGATTTTCACTGCCTCGAGATGACTGGGTGCCGTTGTGTTGTCTTCATCATTCATCCCCATTACGGTCGGAGGAAGGCAATGGCAAACCACTTCCGCTGGGACCTTGCCTAGCCGGCGGTGCGGGTCTCCGGCATCGCCCCCTACGCTCCTCGGAGTATGGCATCTCTTCGTCATCAGTTCACTGTTCACAACTCAATGTACCCCATGGCATAATTCTGCTCTGACCGGCTTGCATCTGTGGCACGCTGTACGTTTCAAGCAGCCTATTCGCCTGTATGATGGCGTGTTAGGACCCAACCTAGTGTTACAAGAAATGCTGTTTATTCGACGGGAGACACGTTTCTATCGATCCACAGTGAAAACTCAGTGATGGTTTGCCCACTGCAATTGCCGGCCGCGGTGGTCTCGCGGTTCTAGGCGCGCAGTCCGGAACCGTGCGACTGCTACGGTCGCAGGTTCGAATCCTGCCTCGGGCCTGGATGTGTGTGATGTCCTTAGGTTAGTTATATTTAAGTAGTTCTAAGTTCTAGGGGACTGATGACCACAGCAGTTGAGTCCCATAGTGCTCAGAGCCATTTGAACCATTTGAACCCACTGCAATCGTAACTGACGATGTCGTTGCGTCAACGCAGGAAGTCGTAGTGGTCGTGTTATGTGGATCTCCGTGTTCAACAATGGACTTCGAAAGACGTTCTCCGAAACACCTGTGACAGCAACAGCGTTGTACTCCATCTTCAGGTCCGCCACTGATCACTGCCTATCCCGGATTACGCAGCGGGGGATCCTCCGACGTGATCAGACGTAGATGTCCAATACCACACAGCCTACTCGTTATTTCACCATCCTTCCACCATTAAATGTATACACAACTGCGAATAAGGACAACCATCAGCTGTAGAATGGAACGGCGACAGTGAAACTTTGTACCGGACCAGGACTTGAACCAGGATTTCTCGCTCATCGCAAGCGGTCACCTTACCATTTGGCTACCGGTGCACGAACCACGGCCAGACCCATGTGTCGTCAACCACACGTCTATGGCCGTACTCGTACATTCATTATGTATATTCCCGTACAGTTCAGCGTGCGTGTCCAAAGCAGCTTTGCATCAAAATCAGAATAACAAAGGCACTGCAGTATCGTATTTATCTGCCGATTCCGAGCAGGTGACTTTCAAGTACAACGTCTGACCTATACGGGAATATACATAATGGATGTACGAGTACGGATCATAGACGCATGGTTGACGACACATGGAAGTTTAAATCTAGCCGTGGGTCGTGCACGACGAACGCTCGCGATATGCGCTAAATCCGGGTTCGAGTCTCGGCCCGGCACAAATCTCATTTTCGTCATTTCATTCTAAATATAATAATTGTCCTTATTCGCAAGTGTGAATACATTTAATGTATTTCATAACGGGTGAGTCGCCGCAGTGGCTGTTACTTTGGACGTGCATGCTTGTTCAAAGGAACTTTGCGTCGTAATCAGAATAACACAGACACTGCAATATGGTATCCTTCATCCACTATCCGTAGGTGATCATGAGAGATGCGCTAACAGCCGATCAGCATCCCCGTTCCAGGAATTCTTATTTCCAGCGACAGCATCCCAACAATGTGCCCTTTGCCAAAACCGGCGATAACAGTGGATTTCCGCATTTCCCGCCCGTATCTTTGCTATAATGACTGCCCATTCGTCTCTCTTCCACTTACATTGTCCATACTGCATCACGTGAGCGCAACACAACAAAGAAGCATTCAACTTCCCCTTGGACATTCCTCATAATGTTATCTCTTATCAGTATGTGTATGTATGTTTCACATTTCCTCCTAAACCACTGCACATGTTTCAATCAAACTATGTTTGCATATCGCTTACTTTCTGTAGAGAATCGCTGTAAGGAGGTAAGAACCACCCACCTATCAAAGGGGTACGGGCGAGGATTAAAAATAAGTAGTGCAGCTCACGACGCCTGAATACACAGACTTCATTCATCCAGTACTCTGTAGTAAGAGCCCTTAGCTAAAACATTTTACCAATAATTTTAAACCTTTACTAAGCTTCTTCTCGCTGACGATCCCCACAAAATGATGAAAGGCCAAAAAATGTTTATTGCTTACTACATTTTCGCTGTTCATGCAGTGAAATTATTGCATGAGGCAAGCCCTTTCAATTTACTACGTCTTTACTACTAACTGTATTCACGAAACATTTTGCAGACAGTATTCACATATACCACTGAATGTACCTGCAAAATTATATAATTGTACGACACACAGTTCAGGAGATATGACGTCATAAACACTGAGATGCGTAGAAAAACTGCATTATGCGTGACTTTTAAGTTTATTACTTCTCTGCTACTCGCTCTATTAGCAACAAGTTTCGCAGACAAAATGTGCATGCAAAATTTTACCACTGGAGTTATAACATAATAAACCCTGAAATGCTTTAAAAACTGCTGCATTATGCATGACGTTTTAATTTATTACTTCGCTGCTGCTAAATCCATTTGCAACATTTTTTAACCGGTAGTACCTGCATCTCCGCCGGCCGTGGTGGCCAAGCGGTTAAAGGCGCTACAGTCTGGCACCGCGCGGCCGCTACGGTCGCAGGTTCGAATCCTGCCTCGGGCATGGATGTGTGTGACGTCCTTAGGTTAGTTAGATTTAAGTAGCTCTAAGTTCTATGGGACTGATGACCGTAGAAGTTAAGTCCCATAGTGCTCAGAGCCATTTGAACCATTTGAACCTGCATCTCCCACTGACTGTACTTGCGAAATATGTTACTGTATGACATACAGTTCAGGATATATGTCGTCAAATACAGAGATGCATGAAAAACTGCAGCACCGTGCATGACGTTTTAATTTACTTCTTTGCCGCTAACTGTATATACGATAAATTTTGAGGCCATTATTCACCTTTACCAGTGAAACTACTTGAAGAATTTTATCGTTGTAAGACACATAGTCGAGGAAATACGACGTCATGAATACTCAAATGTGTGAATAGCAGTCGCATCATATACGCTGCTTTAATTTATTACGTCTTCACTACTAACTCTATTCGCAACACATTTCACACACAGTAAAAAGATATACCACTGACTGTGCCTGTAAATTTATACCATTGTACGATATATTGTTCAGGAGACATGACGTTGTAGAGACTGAGCTGTGTGAAATCCAAACTGTAGGACCAAATTTGCTGCAGAAAGCAGGCGAAATATGTGTACAAATATGGGTGAAATATGTGGCAAAGGCGTGTCTAAAAAACTCCTCCGAATCCTCTGGATCGATTTCAACTAAGTATGGTACACATATTATTATCTGCAAAGAAATACTGTGGTGGCAGAAACCAGCAACCTCCAATTGGGGGCGAGTGATAACATGGATGGAGAAGGGGGGAGGGAGCCAGAGATGCATGGACAGAAAGAGGAGGGGAGGTGGCGGACACTGCTCTGAAGAATGGGGAGATGGACACGGTCAGGGGGAGGGGAAACAGACAGTGAATGGGAAGCACAGGAGATTGACAGACAGAGGCTGTGGAAGGGGTGGACAGAGGAAGAAAACAGAATGAGCTGGACACAGAAGGGAAGGGGGACTAACAAAGGGACTGAGTGGTGGTGGAGGAGGAGATGGACAGAGAGGGGTAGGTGGAGATAAAGGCAGTGAAGAGGAGATACTGGGGCAGGATGAATTTGACCCATATGTGGGGTGGGGGAAGGTGGACAGAGGGGAAGGGGCCAATGTAGAAAGGACATGAGAAGCGACACAGTGGGGTGTCGGAGTGCAGGAGGTCGACAGAGAGAGAGAGGGAAGAAGAAGATGGACAGAGAGGAGAGTGGTGGAGATGAACAGAGAGAGGGGGAATGAGGAGACTGGCTAACAGAACTGGAGTAAATACATGTCTGTGCAACGCCAGGTACTTAGCTAGTTATATAAATGTAGCTAAATTTCTAATCTCGAAATTCTGTATTTGGTTCACTGCTACAGAAGAATATTGGAAATTTAGGTGCACTGAACAGGTAAGGAATTAGGAGGTTCTAAGTAGAATCGCAGAGGAAAGGAATATATGAAAAACAATGACAAGAAGAAGGGACAGATAAAAAGGACATCTGTTTAGACAGCAGGGAATAGCTTCAATGGTACTAGAGGGTGGTGTAGAGAGTAAAAATTGTAGAAGGAGACAGAGATTCTGATACATCCAGCAAATAATTGCGGACGTAGGTGGCAAGTGCTTCTCTGAGAAGAAAAATTTGGCACACGAGAGGAATTCGTGGCGGGCTGCATCAAACCAGTTAGAAGACCGATGACTCAAAAGAAAAAAAAAAGTCTGGTTCACTCCCAGAGAATGTTATTACTACCTACTGTGTGGCAACATGTTTAAACTGAACTCATCCTCATAAGCATTATTATTATCGTAGTTGTAATTAATAAATTCATGATCCGTTATACTACAAGTATTGCATGTTTTGCATCATAAAAGAAGTGGCCAGTTGTCTCTTTTATGTAGAAATGATCATTTTTGCACTTAACAAATGATCACCATTTGAAATACAGAAGTTTCTGTGCTTTGCACTTCTTAAAGTATTTGTAGTATGAAGGTGCCACATCAATGAAGACCTATGAATTTGGGTGAATGTTAAAGTTGTAAGAATGAGTACAAAAAAAAAAAATGAAGAAAAACACAGCAGTGGCTGAGTTTATGAGTTAGAGTTTTCCATTCAAAACCGTGATCTATAATCGCGAGTCCGTAAATAAGAACAATTCTTTATCTGTGAAGGTAATAAACAAAAATAAATAGCAGTCCTCTGCAGAAAACTGTTTAGCGTATATCTGAATAAGTCACATGAATTGAACACTTCCCACTTTGTTCCAAATTCATAAAGAAACAATTCAATTCGAGTGTAAACAAAAAATGAAGTATTTATTACCCATGACTAAAACTTCAATGAACATGTCGCTCAAATATAATATATTTTTACACTGATATCAGATAAGAATTATTAATGTCTTCACATATTTCAAAATACTGTAAGGAGTTACAGGACTGGTAATGTATTTTTGTGGTTTATATTGACCTGTTTTGTACCAATAATGTACGTATTGTACTAAGATATTTTTTTTTACACTTTGATATGTCTTCTATTAACATTAAGATTATTAAAATTTTAAGTTTTACATCCTCATTAATATCTGATAGTTTCAAAGTTAGACTCTTACTTTTCTATGTGCTATTTTTGTTAATAATATTATTATTGTGTTTTAATTTGAGGTAATATTTGATATCTCGGTCGGGTCTACAGTTCATACTTCGGGGCAACTATTGATGGAAGAGAATATAGCCTTCCTTTGTATGTATTGTTCCAGGTGCCGCCTGCACTGGTTCGCGCAGAGCGGCTTGGCTCCTACGTCACAGCCGCGCGGCGCTGTAATTGGCTGGTTATTTACGTCCCCGAGAGCCGCGGGGGCTATTACGTGTAATCAGTCTGCGCAGCCACGTAAGGGGTGCGGCCGCGTGGCTTGTAGGTGGTGCGGGAACTGGTTTTGCAGACGGCTCGGGATGCAATAGACGACCTGCACCGCAAACGAACACTAAATCACAGGTGGCACGCACCCCGCAATTACGAGTGCCCTTATCTCTCTCCACACAGACGCATTACTGCGGAACGAGAAGGCGAAACACCAGGTTGCAATTTACGTGGCAGCTGTGTCGCTACTAAAGAAAATAACATGGCAGTGTAATAGAGATCAATTAAAAAGCAAGGTATAAACGGCACAGATACGTAGGGCAATTCCACAGTGACCACAGCTCCAACTAACATAGTTCAAAGAGAACGTATGAAATTAAAGAGTCGTGAACAAGGACACCACAGAGCTTCACTGACCGCGGCTCTACTCGGAGCGACATAGAGCGTGATTCAGGTGCCCCTACCAACGTCGTTTTACGGAATCTGTAGTGCAATATATGGCCTTCAACACCACACGCAATATTTTCGTATTCTTCGCTCGCTATGCGCAAAGTATTAGATCTATAGAAGAAAAGTGACGGGCCCTTTTGTTAGGATATTTAATACAGTTAAATTTTATAACATTGTACTGGGATATGTTTTCGCTAGAGGTCGTAGCTTCCGATTTATTCGAGAAAACCTAAAAAGTGACCTTAAAACGCAGCCCCACTCGCGCAATCAACCCTCACTGGTTAAGACATCTAGTATTTTGTTCATGACGCTCCTTCCTACCACTATACAAAAATCTGCGACTGCTGCAATTGTTTCTCACATTCGACATTTTGTTGCCCACATTGACTAGCCTTATTACGCCATGAGCTTACTTGGGAAGGAGTATAGGGGTAGAATTGTGCTTGAAGGTTACTTTTGTCGTATTTCTTAAATAACTCGAAAACCTTGGCCTCCAGCGGAAACGTATCCCAGTACAAAATCTTACTACATTAAATCTCCTACAATACCGTCCCGTTCAATTTGTTCTGTAGGGCTAGTAGTTATCACGTAACGAGCGACAAAATATGAAAATGTCGCACGTGGTTTTTGAAATCCAAAATAACATTACGGGTTGCATTAGACGACTTGGGTAGGACTAGCTGAATCATCTTGTACAGAATGTGAGCTTCAACTGCGTCACGCAGAAAACAGGCGGGAATTATAAATCTGACACAGAGTCAACACCCACGTTCCAGATTGGTAAAAATTTACCTCAGCTGAATATCAGATTCAGTATTAGTAAGCAACCAACATTATACTTGCTGTTTTCCTGCGCGAAACGTTACCTAATAAGCCACGGTGCTTATCAGAATGAAAGGTCTGCACACGTTATTTTGCTTCTCATATTCTCGTCGCTAGTTTTTGATAAATGTTGGATATTTCTTCCCATTTTCCATGGTGCGACAACTCTATGGTGATTGAAACTAGGTCTCGCACAATTACCGTAGTCAGGTACAAAGTTCTCTCTTTAACATCGCAACCAAATTGTAAATAGCGTTGCTGTTTCACACTAGACATGGCTGTATATTATAGAAATAAAAAAAGAGGAATTTGTTAACAGCTAAATTTAACTGTTAGTATGTCTTGTAGAACCCTGGAGTGTAGTGTTGTAAGGAAGTGGAATGTGGACGATATACAGTTCAGATAAGAAGAGAACAGAAGCTTTCTAAGTGTAGTCGTACAGAGAAGTGCTAATACATGGGCGTGTAGTTGGAGTAAATAATGATGAGGAACTGAATCGAATTAGGGAAGAAATAAATTTATAGCACAACTTGTCTAAAACAAAAGACCGGTTGATTGGATAGACATTTGTGTGTCAAGGAATCGTCAGTCGGATGATGGAGGGAGGTGTGGCGGTAAAGGTTGCAGAAGAGGACCAAGGGATGAATGCACATTGCACTAGTTGTTCGGAATTGAAGAGGCTTGCACGTAGTAGAATACTGCGGAGAGTGACATCAAAGCCACATCACAACACATAAATATTTTTCGATTTCCACAACACCCTTTCAGAGTATAGATAATATTACCACAATACTGTCGACTGTCTGTCTTTCACATGCATCATAATTTCAGCAATATACAACATTAACTCAAACATTGAAGTTAAGAATGGAGGTTATCTGGTAGTTGAATTGAAAATTAAACGCTTCTGCGAGATATGAGTCCTACACAAAAGGACTGACACAGTGCTAAATACGTCGAACCCACACATACGCTGACGGGGAAAATCGCAACACCAAGAACGAGTCGTACGACATGAACGAAATCTGGTTGTCGCCAGTCGCATAACAGTGGTGGTAGTAGCGCCGCTATGGGGTTGCAAATAAAGTTAGCTTTAAATAGGCGACGGAACGATCGGGTGCTGTAGTTACCTTCGAGACTGGATGCGGTGAGTTGATGTTAGTCGAGAATGTCTATAAGGCGAGAAAGACGTCTTTGCCAATAACTCACTGAGTTTGAATGAGGTCGTGTAATAGGGTTACGAGAAGCTGAATAGTCTGTGATATTGAGAAAGACTTGGCAGGAATGTAGCCACTGGAAATGACGGCTGCAGCGGTAGAAACGAGAATATACGGTTACAATGAGAGCGGGCTCCGACCGGGCACGTGGCAATACCCCAGATCACATAAGAAACAGATTGACCGTCCTTATGGCGGAACAGGCAACCGTAAAAATAGTTTTCCCGTCGGTTAACAGATGTCGCAGGCGACGCTACAATGCTATAGTTCAATTCTTTTATCTTGGCGGTTCGCGCATGCCCGCCCAGACGCGGGAGATAGCTGCGTTACCAGTTGTAGGCGCTAAGAGAAGCAGCGCTATAGTATAGTATAGTTCGCAAACTTACGTTTAGGGGGGAGCACGCAGTTTATAAAGTAAAGCCACCACGGCCACATTAACCCTTTCGCTGCTACAGAGACGTGCTCCCCGCATTCAGCGCTGTGCACGAGTTTGTCATCACTGCACTGCTCGCCTGTGTAGACACATGGTGTTCCGACTGCTTTGAAACACTTATCATTCGATTTCACAAAAACTGTTTGGCCCAAAATTTTGATTTTTACACATCTTCTTTACTGATACCTTCCCCCCATAAATGACTTAATTTTGTTTCGATGTTCAACGCAGTTACTGTGCAGCATTAAATGTAGTAAACCACTGCACGAAATTTTGAAGAGTTTGCAGAAGTAAAAGTCCATAGCCTATACTTTCTGTATGGTTGATTTCAGTTGCCACTAGAAATTTCAAAAAATTACATTCAAACGAATAAAATTCATGAAGTGCGACACTTCGATGTTGTTTTTAAATAAAGAAAATATTAATCATCGAAAAAGGCTTGAACTCGGGACCTTACGCATAGCAGCTAAATACATTAACCATTACACTAACGTGGCTCAGAATGTAATGAACTTCCTGAACGACTTTAAAGTAGGACGCAAAATACCGACAAAAACTGTTGGTATGACTGCGAATTACTCACGTTTCGTCGAAGTACAATAGGAAATAAACAATTACCGCTGTTCTTTATTGCGAGAAAGCGATTAGTGAGAATGATACAAACACCTTTCCTTGCTATCGCCTGAATTAGGAGGCTTATTGCTTGTTAGGTTTAATTAATAAATAGAATATGAAGCAACTGGTATAAATAATGCTTATTCGAAACTTTCTATAAAAGCAATTCTGCTATCAAGACATTGCTTTCGTTCAGTTGCTTTATTTATGACTGAAAGTTTCTAAAACTGAAGACACTCGTCCGTGCTCTGTATTGCAGTCGAGTTCTGGCAACGTCGTTCTCTGTTCATTGGCTGACTGTGTTTTCTGACGTCAGATGTGCAGAACGAACCTAAACTCGGCCGCCGTCATAAATGACGCGCACTTTAACTGACCTGTCCATGTCACGGAATTGGCAACGCTGTATCTTCGGTGACGTGAAAACACTGATTTGTGTTCGGCTAGAGCGCTGCGCGCGAATTGCATTCGTCACACAGCTGACTGTAGACCATGATCGGCTATGGTTTTTCCCGAGTTTTCAATCGAAGAATGTATATTAGCTCCTGTAATTCTACAAACCAGGTTTATTTCTACTGTAGGGATACAATCATATGCGAAATGAAAAAAATGGAAATTAACACACAAATATTTCTCGTGAGTTACTGTTTTAATGCAGACTGTATTGCAGTCACATAGGTTTTACACTCACCTTCCATGCCGTCTATTTCCTCTTTGTTATACAGCTCTTCTGATACGGATTATGGTGGTAAAAAAGATCTCTAAGTGCAGGTTAATTTTCAAAATCTTCTCTACGTCTTTGAAATATAATCCGTTAATTTACTGACAAATATTGCACTGAGCAGTGGGTTTCGCGTCCTGACATTACCGACATAATTGTTTTCCTACGCCACTTTGTTTGCTTTGTCAAAACCAGCGGGCAAAATAATCTTATCTCAATATCAAAGATTTACATCGTAGCTGTAACTATAAGTCTGCGCGGACGGGAAAAATGCCGCCGTCCGTATGTGCACCGCATCCACAAGATCGTTATCCACATCTGCCAAGTTGCTTATCCGCATTCTGAGGTATTAACGTTTTGTAAAGCAGTTCAACCCACCACTGCTCTGAAAAGGGACTTGTGCCTGGCCTGAATTTTTGTCTGCTGATGTCCGCACTCGGTTGTGATGCGAATTAAGGCTTGACATATTTCAGTGACAGTCATTTCAAACTTAAATTCTGTTACTTTGCATGTAACTTATCGTAAATGATATAAGAGTGGCACAAAACGATGAATTTTGGATTGTTGCTGGAAGGGGCTGGAAACGCTGTAATATACAAATGAAAGCGTGTTTTTCGAGCATATTTCGGCGGTGTCAACTTTGAAGAGCCACAGACGGCAAATCATAATTATGTTAAAAATTTACTTTGCACATTTTAAAGATAACCCGCAAATATTCGCAACAGACGTACGCTTTTATCTGCAACACAGTTACTACTAGGAATATCTGCACTCGAGCCGACCTGTTACTGTAAGTAGTGTTGTTTTCGAGTGAAAGCTGTGTGAGGATTATTAGCGCAGAGATAAAAAAAAATTAAAATAGGCAGCATCTATAGTTTGCATGGTATGCTCGTTCTCTTCTATTCTCTTCCCTTCATGCCGGTATAAACACTTGTTCACACGTATAAACGAATGGCAGTGAACATTGGCGAATTATCTATGAATACTCATTTGCAGCAGTGTCAACGAGGTTTTACACTCGTTCACTTCGTTCGCTCTAGTATATACCAGGATTTTGAGGGACCGATGACCTAGCAGTTAGATGATGGCTATTATTCATTTATTTCACTGTTGCGATTTCAGCTCTAGAGCCATTTTAAAGTACCATGGGAAAGGTCTTGTAAGGTAATGCTTCTTAAATTGTTTACCAAATGTTACCACACTATGCTTTGCATTTTGTTATCCATATCTTATATTGGCTTCAGTTTTCACATCGCACACAAAAATGCCTCTACAGCCAAAATTATGATAGTGAAGTGAATAAACAGTTTAAAAAAGTCCAAATCGCAGCAAAGATTTCATTTAAAAATTTTATGATACGATTCTTGTACAGGAAGGGCTGCCACGTTATATCAGAATATAAGATCGACAAAATTTAGATAGGATCGAATGCTTAGGGCCCTTTATTAATTCTTACTCGTAACTAATTTATTGATTTACCTGAATTTAAAATCCACTCTACTTTCTATATCTTTGACAGGAAATCTGAACATTTTTAGTTCAGGAGTTGTCCGTCTACTCCTTCCACAGTTGAAATACTCGCAGGCCCTCGGCATGACGACTCGATCCACTACCACCGGTATGTCAGAAACAGCTGTACTTCACAGACGCCAAATAGTGGAAAGCTGCACGCATTCGGCCGATGTTGCCACATATCTCACAGAACGGAGCGCCATCTAGTGGTTGATTCCACAAATAAGGGTGTGACGCTGTTGCCGCCTGGTGGCTCTTCCCTGACAAGGGTTGCCTGGTAGACCATGCGATCGCGCAATCTGTTTCTTATGTGATCTGGGGTAATACCAAGAGGGAAGACCACCGAGTTCTGCGTATGGCTATGGCGCATCGCACTGAGGGCCTGCAACCAACCTATCTGCATGCTACGCACCTGGATCTAAACATGGAGTAATGGTTCGGGATGCGATTTCGTATGACAACAAGAGCACTCCCGTGATTATCCCAGGCACCCTTGCTGCAAATTTCTACATCGGTCTACTGATTCAACCTGTTGTGCTGGCATTCATTAACAGAATTCTATGGTTTTTTTTCCAACGGGACAACGCTTACCCACATACTGCTGTTGTAACTCAACATGCTCCACAGAGTGTTGGGATGCTACCATGGCATGGTCGATCACCAGATCTGTCTCCAGTCGAGCAGATATGGATATAATCGGACGACAATTCCAGGATCATCTAGAAACAATATTAACCGTTCAGAATGAGATTTTCACTCTGCAGTGGAGTGTGCACTGATGTGAAACTTCCTGGCAGATTAAAACTGTGCAATGGACCGAGACTCCAACTCGGGACCTTTGCGTTCCGCGGGCAAGTGCTCTACTATCTGAGCTACCCAAGCACGACTCACAGCCCTGTCTCACAGCTTCACTTCCGCCAATAGAGCACTTTCCTGCGAAAGGCAAAGGTCTCGAGTTCGAGTCTCTTTCCGGCACACAATTTTAACCTGCCAGGAAGCTTTAGTATCAACCGTCGCTCTACTGAGCGACCGAGTGCAACAGGCATGGAACTCCATACCATAAACTGACGTCCGGCACCAGTGCAACACAATGAATGCATGTTTGAACGCTTGCATTCAATATTCTGTCGGTTACGCCGGCTATTAATGTATCAGCATTTCACATTTGCAACTTCCGCACTTACGTTAAACTGTGCACCTGCAGTGTTAATCCCTTAAATATGCCACCTAAAGAAAAGTATTCCGGAAATGTCATTACTCTAGATTAATTATTTCTTCGTGCTACGATTTTTTTCGGCAGTATATGTAAAATATTTCTGTTTGAGCATTCTACTTTTCATAACCGTTCAGAATCGATGGAACCGGGAAGGAGTTGTGAAAAAAAAGTCATATCATCATACAATACGAAGTACAACAAATTAGTTTCTCAATAATTCTCGGTACACTGTGAAAGATTTTAATGCCTCCTCTCACGGCATATTTGAGGTACAACTTAAAAAAGCGTCGGTTAGATCAGAGAGGAGTTTGGCAAGCATATCCTGTTTTCAGCAGCACTACGCTGTTTGCTAAGCCAATACTTTTCAAACAAAGAGCTCTAAACAAACGAACTTAACTATTAATCTCACTAGACTTTTATAAATGCAGAGTTCTCCAAGACTCATCATATCTGTGGTTTAGCAGGTAATGGAGTAGCAACTGAAAGACAACTCGGTCGAGATTGGCGGCTGACATAACCAGAAACATTTCACTCAGTGGACAGAGGCCTAACGGAGTAGTTGCATTTGAGATAGCTACTGGACATTACTGTGGAAGACACCCGTCTGCATACTTTGCGAAAGGTAAGTAGAATTTGTAGTAAACTGTTGAGGAGGCCTGCACTGTAAGAGATAAAAATTTCAGCACAGCACACGGTTCTCTTCACGGGATATTCACAACTGTTATTCGCTGTCAAAATTGTTTATTTCTAAATCTATTTATTTCTAAAAAGGAAAGTATTTCAGGTTTCAGGACATGTGTCCCACCTTCAGGTGCATTAAGGGTAATCTTGCACTGATATATGTTTCTAAATCCATATCTCTATCATTTTTTGATCAACATCACTGACATTTTGCACATTTATGTATAGAGATCCAACATGCTTTAAATGATTTATACAGAATTTTTATTAAAATCTTAATGCTGTGAGAGAATTTTAATTTTTTTGTCACATTATTGTTTTAAGGTATATTTTTGCATTATGTACGAGCAAATTTGGCAAATTCTTTCTATAGTAAAGTAATCTACGCCAATAAATGCTCAATTAAGTGCACCAATTTTTTTGGTACATTATTTCTATTATTTCTATTATTTTGTGTGATATTTCGGATTTGAACTTTTCTTACAAGTGAATTTTCCATATATTACCAGAAATAAAACTGTTTATAATGTCTAGATCTAAATTTTGTTCGATTTAATTATTGCTTTCATGTAAAGATCGAGTGTGCCAAATTTCATCGAGATCCTTCCAATATTTTGTGATAAATGTGCTCCTGAAAGGAGAAAGTCTTAAGTTGTAGAAAAATCGTTTTAAAGTTTGGATAATATATTTTCGTATCTTAGCTAAAACTGTCCAGATCTATATTCCTGTTCTTACACATCATCCCGTGCAACTCTTTTAGCTCCTCTGCTCCTTTGCCTAGCAATTTTCTTCTGTATTCTGTACTGAAGTCTCCGCCTTCGTGATTCGTTGCTCATCGACAATCCACAGTATCTGCTCAATGAAAACTGTAGATTAAAGCCCAACTTGCTGAGCCTGTGCCACATTCCCATCATGAAACACTGTTGCAGCTTCCAAAGCACAAATATTCACTACCAAATTAGAAACACAGTCTTTGTATACATCTTCCAAATGAGAGCATTGATACTTTCGTTTTGGTCCTGCGTTTTGCCATGCAGACATTTTTCTGACAGTTCTGATGAAGCCAGTGCTCAAAAATTTGGTTTAATGGCCATTGAAACTCTATGAGGAAGGTTATTTTTATGGGTGTAAGTTTCCTCACTTTCCTTGTTTTTCAGAAATTTGCACCATTCATTAGAACATAGGCCATGTTGAAGTGCAGTGTCTGTCAACAACTAATAAGACCAAATAGTCCATGTTGCCTTCCTCATACTACCCTAATCTGTGGGATTATTTCTAATTGTGGCACCATAGTAGACTCGCAGACTGTTATTTCTCTTCTTTATTTGTCTGTTTTTACCTCAGAGTGCCTTCCCATTATCTAGTAGCTTGTCTTTATTGTCTGCAACAAGTTTTGTGAGTCATCAAACCCTTCCTCTTCTAAATGGCCTAAACACTCCAGTTTTTCAATAGTGCTGTCTTTTTCATACGGCTGACTTTCAACTACCTACTTGAAAGCACGTAAGTGTCCATCTTATAAAATACTTTGTGTATCTTACTCCATTCTTTCACAAACATCCATTGAAAATGAGTTTCATACCAGCAGCTTTCATCCCACGACTAAATTGTACATAATCGCTGCTACAAATAGCTTTGTGAGCTTCTTGCCATTCTGTTTCCTTACCTGCATGATTGGATTTTGAACTTGCAGGACAATATTTAGACCTCATCTATAAGTCTACACTTTTCCATTGCAGACACTAATTACTGTTGAAACTCCACACAGTGAAGTATGCGCCCTATTCATCCAGGAGCTGTCACAGGAAACTGCTACATCTTTGAGATTGGTAGCATGACAATTTTATTGAATTACCCCTGGGCTGCCATTTACATGCTTCCCACTTACTTCTGCAACTGCACTGATGAGAGTAGTGAAAGTTTAGAGGAGCACCAGGCATCTTCATAATATCACGTAAAGGATTTCCATCATCTCTTCCCAACCCTATACATCTTAGTCCATAAGCAAATTTCATACTGACTTCATACATTCTATTACTGGCATTCGATGTCTTGAATGATGTGTCAGCATCACAGTTTTGACATAAAATGTGCAATGTGCAAATCAAACCTTATCTCTTTCCAACATCTATCAAATTCACATTTCCAACACAAACAAAGCACTTGCAGTACCTCTGCCACCAATTCCAGATTCACAGTTCTGAAACCTGTATTTCTGTCATGATTTGTTTTTCTGACATAATGCCTTTCCCAAGTTTTAGTTTACATGCAGTTGGAGACAAGCTAATGTTTGCACCTGCAGGCTTGACCTTAAACTCAGCATCAGGTTTTCGCTTACATTGGAAATATAGGACTTCCCATTTTTTTAAATACTTTACCAGGCCTAGCCATTCAAAAAAAACGATCAATATATTCGACCCTCCACAAAGAATGAAACAATCAATCCAACTTCACTGAAATTGCACTAAAGAGCACAAACTTTGTTTGCAGAGTTCCACAGCCTTCTGTACCACACTGCTTGGACCACAAAATGGCTACACAGCCTTCTATACAGCACTGCTGTGCTGTATACAAAAAATCACAGCCTTCTAAGGATATATTTTCCAGGTTCACATGCAAAATTGAGCAAGAAAATGTTTCCTCCACTGGGTACCTAGAAAAGTGTGGATGGTGCATTACACTGCTTACAATTTTAATTATTTTGTTCCATTTGTAGTTCGAATTTCAAAGAAAAAATTGGGATAATAATCTCAATTACATTTACCTACAAATAAGACAATAAAGAAATTTGTAATTTTTTCATGATTTCTGCCACTGCTTCCCATGAAATGTGAGTCCACAAAGGATGTGCAACTAAGGTTAAAATATGTTACAATAGTGCATCCGTGGTACACAGTGTTGCAGCACCCTGGAAATATTCTAAGCTTGGAGTTGGCGTGGCTGCACAAACATCTCGGCAGGCTGCGGCCAGGCAGTAACCACAAGGTGCCGAACGTTATCTGAGTAATAGGGGTAGCCCCAGCGTATGGTCCAACGGCCACATGGCTGGGAATTCCATGGTGCCGCTGTGTCGATGAAGGAGACACGCCGGGAGAGTGCCAAAGATGGCGGACTTTGTGAAACCATCATGGCAAACATTTCACAGTTTAGATAGAAATTAATAGAAGCCCGATGAATCATGATACCCCAGAAAGAAACATGTACATTACTATTATTTTCATGACGATTCTGATGGTGTAATCAGATTTTCAATATCTTCATTAGTTTAAAGTTTAGTATCTGATGGTAAATTATACAAGTAACACCCAACAACGAATTTCCAAAATCCATACGCTTCTTCTGATTTCGTCGATCGACATGTCTTTAGAAAAGCTATTAGCATAAACCGAAGTTGGTATAAATTAGAGGCATGTGACTTTAATAGTTCATGAGTTATTGGAGGTCAAAGTGGCCGATAACTACCAATCATGTCAGGCCACAAGTACTCCACAGTTACACGAAAAAAGGGTAGCAGCATGCTTATAAATATATTTATTCATCTATGCCTCTGTTTATATCTGATATATGCAAATTCATGAAGGAACTGGTCAATTATTTACTCTGTATCAGAAAGCACAGAGAAGTTAGTCTACTGGCTACTTTTGCTTGCTGTTCCTTTGATATATGTCTATTTAATTCGTTTATGTATTTAATAAGGTGTGTTAGGGCGTGTTTATGGTCCAGCTGTATGAATATATATTTAATTTCAAGTTATTTAAATGTAAATCCACTATTTCGAATGTGTTTCGATATGTTTATGAGTGTACATTAGCTTGGCGACATGGAGGGAGCGCTCTAGCCAATCACAGCACTCGTTACTAAGAGAGAGACGTATGGTGGTTGGGGAGGAGCATCGTTTCCGGAGAGGGCACGAGGTGGTTATGAGCAGTGCGACCACGAGGGACAGTCGCACAGGACACGGGAGTACGGGACAGGACATGGAGAGTGGTGAACAGTACGGCGCGACGGATGAGTCGCGACAGACTTGGGGATTGTGGAGCTGTTTGCACGAGGTCACGGCAGACAGAAATATTTTAGAGTGCCAACTTGTGCACTTGTGAGATTTCCCTGGCTTCTACAGTGAAGACGTAGTGTGCGTTTAGAGGTGAATATCTCACTAGCTATGTTGTTGTTCACAACTAATTACATGCAGGAGAAATCTATTGTTCCCCTGTTATTCAACTTATATTTTATTTAATTGCTGGGCCATCGACATCAATAAATGTTTTTCAGAAATATACCACATTCTCAAAGGTACTTCTACTATGGTACTCATCTTTTAAAGTCGTTAAGATAGTACCTGCAGATTTTATTTATTTGCAGTTTTTCATTTATAAATGTCTACGTTACGTTCGCAATTGCCGAGTGATAGGAACCTTCGACCATTCGATTCATGTGTCTATTCATATTGTATACTGCAGACTCAGCAGTATTTGCCTTGTAATGCAGCAACTACATATCCCAGCCCCTAGACAACGAAACCAGCCAAAGCTTTTAATATTTGAACTCTAAGTCAGAGGGTACGTAGTTGAGGCCCATCACACCACTCATTAATTTCTTGAAAGCCCGCAACAGCATACAGGAGAATATGGTCTTCATTCCTGGGTCTGGCAGAAAGCCTCTGGCAGAGGAGGACAACGGTCCAGGCTTGTCCACCTCTGCAAGACGCTTTCTGGCATACCCAGGAATGAAGAGCATATTCTCCTGCATGCTATGTACCACGGATGCACTATTTTAACATATTTCAATCTATTTTACCCTCAGTTATCCATCCATTGTGGCTCCACATTTTGAAAGCCTTCTGAAGATAGGACATACTTCCTGAAACCAGGTACTACTTTCCTTTTTAGAAAAAATAATTATTTTTACAAGTGTAACGGATTTCATCATTGATCTCAGCACAACATCAGAAATTACGTATTGCACCATTGTGTAACTACTACACAGATATTCCATTACGATTCATGCACAAGATGCAAACGTCAGTACTGGAGAAATGCTGACAGAGGACTCAAATTTAATTGAAAGTCATCACGTGCCAGACTATTATTGCTCAAGGAGAGTCTGGATGAGCAGAAAAGATTCTACTACAAGGTAGTGTCTTGTGAACACACATAATATACGTGAGTGGACGAAGATAAACTTTTACAGATTGACTGACAACAGCATAAATAAAAGTAATTAGTGTACTCCTGGTACTCAGTTATCAATCATCAGCTCACAGAATAACTCACGTTGCCCATAAAACTAAAACGAGGACGATACTTACACTTCTTTAAAGCTCCTTGCTTCTAGTACACCATTATGCATTGTGCAACAGAAAGGATCACTTTTTCGAAACGCTGTAATTCGCACCCATTACTTGACTCAAGATTGAAATTTAGCTCAAAGCTGAGTACAGCCTTCCATTGAAACAGCGCCTTGAGGCGTCACCCTCAGACTCGACGAGGCTTGAAACAGCAGGGTATCGTCACACGCGAAATAAAGGCCACAGCTCAGAAATTTATGTGACGTGTGAGATGGATTAAGGATGTCACATTGGCACCAAACTTCACCACAGTTCCGCCCAAGGCCTTGTATGTGACATTGACGCTAGCGTGAATAAAACGGCAAAGGGTTTCTCTAAGAACCACTAGTTCGGCAAAACCCTTTACTGAGAACCATAATTATATACTTACACAGACAGAATCCGTGACGAGAGTACTGAGTGCCTGCAAGCAGATTACGCTGCTGCATTTCGCCGATACGTTACTGCCTTTGCGCCTGACAGTAGGCTACACGGAACTGGAGAGTGTCGAAGATGTTGCCAGCTTGCAAGCAGCTAAGACGTTGTCATGTGGCCTGCTTGTACAGGTACACTTTTAAAATTCTCAATAAAGGCGTGTGGACGCCACCGAGGGTCTTGCCGAACCCGATGGTATTAGAGGGACATTTGCTATTTTATTAATGCTTTTGTCGATACCGTATCCCTTTGCAGTCACGCCACAGAAGGACACTAAATAGGAGCGGTGACAAAGCATGAGGACACTTAGCTGCTTCATATCACGCTGAAATTTCGTCGAATGGTCTTAAACGGCCCATAAAAGTTGCAACCAATTTGCCGCAGTCTTAGGCGCCCTGCTACGGTTCGCGCGCCTACCCCCGTCGGAGGCTCGAGTCTTCCATTGGGCATGGTTGTGTGTGGTGCCCATAGCGTAAGTTAGTATAAGTTACATTAAGTAGTGTGTAAGCCTAGAGACCGATGACTTCAGCAGTTTTGTCCCATAGAATTTGCCACAAATTACCAATTTTCCAACCTGTTCATGGAAGCAAAAATTGTGGACGCTCTACGCTTCAAACAGGTGGGATCACCTACGATGAAGATACAGCCCCATAGAGTCCTTAGAGAAGGTTTCAAACGCCCGAGGGTATCAGCAGTGTCGAAGATTTGGGAATCAGCGCTCGAGAGAATGGTATAGTTTCTTTGACGTCCTTTAGGTCACATCATGCAGTTTTTTCGTATTGATTCTGAGCGCCAGTTTGCCTGGAACGTTCATAAGAAAACCGCATTGATGTCAACGCTGTGAGTCGCGATTCTGTTATCTATCGCTGAGTCGTCAAATTAAAGAGTGGAATGGGGAATGTGGGTAAGAGAGAGTTTGACGATCTTCCGCTCGTGACACGCCCATGGTGGCATTGCACGGAGTTGTGGCGAAACTTGGTGCCAATGTGATATCTTTAACCCATCTTATACGTCGCATGAAAGTTGTAGCAGGACGCAATGACTTGGTTACAGCAAACAGTGTCACCTGGATGAAAATCGGAGTGGCCATGTTGAGATGAAGCTATTTGCACAGGACAGACTTGCGTGGAGGGCGTCAATGAACCTTTCATATTCCATGTGTCGATTACCTTGCTGTTTCAAGCGTCGTCAAGCCCAAAGGTGACATCGCAGGGCGCCACGTATTTGGACCATTACAACCGAAGATAGCACTCGGCCTTCAGCCGAATTTCAAACCTCAGACAAGAAATGGGTGGGAGTTACCCGGTCTTGAAAAACTGATCCTTTAATTCCGTTGTGTACCGTAGATGGTGGAGCCAAGACCAGAGCTTAATCCCGTATTATCTCTTTGTACAGTTCAACACAGTTTCGGCGCAACCACAGCATTTGCCGTTGAGGCTCTGCCGACAACTAGAGTCAGCTGTTGCAGAATGGACCACTATGTTTGCTTTGGTTGGCAGGAGGGCCAACACCGTGTTAGTAGAGGAGGCTGAAAGGCACGCGTTTTAGCTCACGCAGGCTGGCGTGAGGTCTGGAACAGGACAAGGAAATTAGAATTTAGAAAAACGGACGTACCTGGTGGAATACTTAACTTTAATCCATTAATGGTTCAAAAAATGGTTCAAATGGCTCTGAGCACTATGGGACTAAACATATGTGGTCATCAGTCCCCTAGAACTTAGAACTAATTAAACCTAACTAACCTAAGGACATCACACACATCCATGCCCGAGGCAGGATTCGAACCTGCGACCGTAGCAGTCGCGCGGTTCCGGACTGAGCGCGTAGAACCGCTAGACCACCGCGGCCGGCATCCATTAATGGTGAACGTCGGTCTGACGGTACATGACTCACAAGATCAATAGTAACTGATAATGGCGCCTTGCTAGGTCGTAGCAAATGACGTAGCTGAAGGCTATGTTAAACTATCGTCTCGGCAAATGAGAGCGTATTTTGTCAGTGAACCATCGCTAGCAAAGTCGGTTGTACAACTGGGACGAGTGCTAGGAAGTCTCTCTAGACCTGCCGTGTGGCGGCGCTCGGTCTGCAATTACTGATAGTGGCGACACGCGGGTCCGACGTATACTAACGGACCGCGGCCGATTTAAAGGCTACCACCTAGCAAGTGTGGTGCCTGGCGGAGACACCACAATGTTCACTGGACGTTACTCTTCCTAGAGAGGTCTTCAGTACGAAGTCGGGTTTATTGCCGCCCTTCACGCAAGTCTGTCGTGTGCGAATAGCTTCATCTCAACATGACCACTCCGATTTTCATCCAGGTGACACTGTGAAACAGTACCAGCGATGGCGAGGCATGACAGAATCTCTGACCAGAGAGTTATTTATCGTGTCTAGTCTGCGCTTGACTGCGCGAGAGTTCAGTTGCGAGTTGTACTCATTCGGAAGTAGTGTGTGAGGAGTCGGCGGGCGTTGACATGGGTCTCTGGTCACGGTTCGGGACGAGGTATATTGTTAAAGAAGGTAATGAAGCAGCATTGCGCACATCTGATAATGTAATGTATGTTAATTGTAATTAATTTGTTCAAGAAATGCCCCAATAATAATTTTGTTTTCAAAGCAATCGTTTTTAAGAAAAGAATCGTTCCAATTGAAACAATATTTCCTATGCTTTTCCTCCCAGAATCAATTTATCAGATTAATTATTGCACAGGGCCTAAGGTCAGCGCAGCTGCCCTTATAAAATTTATCCGGTTCACCTTAACGTTAATTTTGTGGGGACTTAAAATTTTTGCACATTTTTATTATCATTGAGTTTTATTACTGAGGGAAGCTAACATTTGGCACTATTTGCAGTTGTAATCAATTGTTATCGTTTTCATATTTTCACGGGGAGGTTACACTTGGCGACATCGGGCCAGGATCGTATTTCTCTGTGAATCTTCTAAGAAACAGTCAGATATCTGCTCTTATATACTTAAATATAATTAGGATTTGGCACAACGCTTTTACTAATTTTGTCAATTTCTTTCACAGATCATCGGCAATTCGTTGCTCTTTGTTGTACTTGTATTTGTTGAATTTTGCATTGTCTTCGTTTCATTTGTGAATAATTGTGATTTGTGTTAAAATGCCGCGAAAAACTATTAATAGTACATCGCGAGGTGTAATGAATGAAATTACCGACTTACACAACTTCACCGATAGTACTTGTGACACGCAGTGTAATGATGACAATCCTGCGTTCACTGACAATCAGTGCGTTCCAACCACTAATGATGATTTTTATCTTAGTGATGAACTGACGAATTCAATTGTATCTTCTGTTAATTTGACGACGATTGATGACGCGGGGCTTTCTGTTGTAATGAGCGCTGCCCAGCTCAACACAACCGGTTTGCAAAACTTAAGTAATGAACAGACAAATTTGTCTAAGGAAAACGAAAAGTGTAATCGGAATGCGTCGGATTTATTTAATTCCGATTTAGTGACCAACAGTACACATCGGATAAGTAAACCTTTTTGTGAATTACAGAATGACCAAATGGTCACACAAAATGTGACAATTGCAGGTACACAACTAAACAGCACAGAGAATAGAAATGCTAATTTTGACTTGGAACAAATTGTGGCAAGATTGCTACAACAACAATTTAGTGAAAATTTCAAACAACTTAATGGAAATTTCAAACAACTAGATAAAAAACAAGACAATCTTAAAGAAGATCTCAAACAACAGCTTAATGAAAATAACGAAAATCTCAAACAACAGCTTAATGAAAATTTAGACAATTCCAGAAAGTTAAATGAAAAATTAGACAACAATTCCAGACAGTTAAATGAAAAATTAGACAACAATTCTAGACAGCTTAGTGAACAGATTAGAGCCATTGCCGCACAATGTCATGATACTAAGGAACAATTACGCGAGGAAATTGAGGCTTGCGGTAGGAAAAGTAGCGAAGAAATTAGATCTGTTGCTCAAGAATTAAGGGATATGCAAACAGCTGCAACAGAAACACTTAGAGACGAAATTAGCGGAGTCGCTAAACAATGCTCCGAAAAAGCAACACAGTTACGCGACGAGTTTAAGGTAATGACAGCAGAATTTTCGCGCACACTGGATGCAAAAGTAGACGAGAAATTCGAACAACAGAACAGTCAAATTGACGAACGTTTTAGTCAACACCTACGAAACAGTGATACGCGTTTCCGTAAATTTATACAGGAACAGAATAAAGTAAAACGACAAGTAATGGAAACAATCACAGCACAGAGACAAGAAAACAAACGTAAATTGTTCGCGAAAGCAATAACATACGTAGACAACAATATTACTACAGTGTCCGACGTAATTAATACCATAAAACAGTTGAACATAGAATTACGTGATGAAATTTCTGATCTTAAATCAAAAACAGATACACACACAGCAGATATTCAGACAGCGACAGGATTCCGATGTCGTCAATGCTGACGTTAAAAAATTGAACGAAACCACACGTAAATTCCAAAAACAGATTAATGCCTCTGACATTAAAACCGATGATCAGGTAAAAATACTTACTGAAAAATGTAATGAATTGGCCAGTCGTATTGATGTTATCGAAAGTAATAATGACAACAAATCAGACGATACCTCACCGGTTTCATTTAATCAAACACCAGAATTTCAAAATCTACAACAGACAATCAATGAGATCGATTCATCTAATAACACCTTACGTAGAAAATTGTCATGTTTACAGCAAGAGGTAACAGAGATAAAAAAATATTTCAGTTAATAACACATCACAGCAGACGCCAATTTGCGAACATTTGTCAGACTCACGCAACGCGTATAATTTGGGTAATTTACAGAGACTACGCAACTTAAAATCTGAAATGACACAGACAAACAGATTCTCACACAATCGTGAACATGCTCACACATTCAGTGATAAGAACGTTGATTATAAGCAATTTGTATGTGTTAAAAAATCTAAGCAACTTAATAATGACAGAACACAGGTATACGCTTTGAACTGGATACGTCGATTTATTTTTGTACTTTCACCACCTTGGTCTGTAACGCAGAAACTAGCTTTGAACTGGACACGACAATTTGCTCTTGAACTTTTACCAACATTTCGTGTAATGCAAAAACTTGAAATAGCATGGATACAGCAATTTGTTTTTGAATTTTCACTAGCATTGCCTGTAACACAAAAGCTAAAATTTATTTGCAGCGTGTAATTGAGCTCAGGGTATTCATTACGCTTTAATGAATATGTTCCGTAGCGTGCATAGGGCCCCGAGCTGTAGTAGTGCTGTTTCATCTTTAGTTTTCTGCACTGCTGCCTTCTCTTCTACTATCCTTTATATCTATCAAAATAGCTCTTTAACTGTTGCTCTACCTAGGATTAAGAAATGAGTAAGGAAAACCCAATATGACAAGTTTTTACCGAAAGTGACAATTTTTCATTAGGCGCTCCAGGAACGACAACCAACAGAACTTTAATAACAGGCAAAATTTTAATCATCAGTATGTACAAAATTTTCAGCAGTCGCAAACACATTTTAGTAACAATAGAGGTTTTTCACCGCAATAGCATGAAAGTCAGCCGGTTAGCATACCTAACCAACAATGTAATGCACAAGGTCAACCAGGCTTTAATGTTTCGCCGCGTGCACGTATAGTCCAGGGTACAACAAATAGTAACGCACGGCAGCAAAGAAACAACTACGTACAGAAAACACAGTATTTCAATTCCTATCGCAAATGCCCCGTATAGAAATGACTATCACGACAGACGTAAAAACAATGAGCACAATTATCAACATGCGTTTAATAACAGTCGGTCTTACCAGCAGCAAAATGATCAGCAACAACATATTCTCATGAATGAACTAGACAGTAGGTATCATTCAGAGCATAATACGTCTGGAAGAAATAATAGAACAGTTGAAACAGTCGAAATGCCACAGAATCCTCCCGAAAATAATAACACGTCAGATGGAATTTGACTAGTTACAGTACAGGTTGCATATTCCAGTAACGCAAGCAATAATTTTGACACGCAGAATCTTGTTCACGAAAATGTTATTAATTTTGACGCCATCCGACACACGTTTGCATGAAAAGACAGAATCACGACGTACGTAGACGACATTCTTATTGCAGAAGCTAACTGGTCTGAACACAAAATGATTCTTGAACGACTGTTACAAACTTTTCGTACACAAGGTCTCACAGTTAATCTCAGTAAATCGCACTTTGGCAAAACTTCTATAAAATTTCTTGGACATGTAATTTCAGTAGAAGGCATTGCGCCTGACCCGGAAAAACTTCAGGCTTTACGTGACATTACCGTTCCTACGACAAAAAAACAACTACGCAGTTTCTGGGTTTAATTAACTTTTTTCGTAAATTTATTCATCACTCTGCTTTAGACACACCCAGATTATGCCAATTGACAGGTAAAAACCCTATTTGGTCCTTGGATAAGCAAGCACATTCTGAATTTATGAACCTGAAACATGCTTTGTTGAACGCACCACTTTTATCGCACCCAGATCTTACCAGAAATTTTTCCATTGCCACCGACAGTTCTAACACAGCTTTAGGTGTACATATTTTCCAGGAAATTGAAGAAGATGGTTCTACAGTAATTAAAAACATCGCATTTGCAAGTCGCATTCTGTCACCTGCTGAACGAAATTATTCTGTTACAGAACTGGAAACGTTATGTGTTGTATGGGCTTTTACGAGATTTAGGCATTTTCTTGATGGAAGACACACCACCGTTTACACAGATCACAGAGCGATAAAATTTTTACTTTCAGCTAAATTTTCACACGACAGTTTAAGCAGATGGAAGCTTTATTTACAGGAATTTAATTTCACAGTTGTTCACATTCCCGGCACACAAAATGTTGTAGCAGACGCACTATCTCGTTCTCTCAGCAACAATCAGCAAGACATCGCAACCAACTTCTGTAAAGCAAATTTCAGCGTGATGTACATTCAACAAGTTGCATTTGAAAATTTTATTTCGTCGTCATTACAGAACATAGCAAAAGAGCAAAATAAAGACAACGTGTGGAAAGAAATTAAACACCTCTGGCAAGATAGGAATAATGTTACGATTAGAAACCATTACACTGTACGCAATGACATTCTATTTCGCCGCTCTGATCCTGACAGCAACAATTGGTTATAATGCATTCCTAACGAGCTTGTTAACAAATTAATCTGGTATACTCATTTAAGTTACGCACATTACGGAGCTAGAAAATGTTTTCTTATACTGAGACAGAATTGTTATTTTGCCAACATGGAGAAACGTATACGACGAGTTTTAGCGCATGTAAAATCTGCCAGAAAGCTAAGTCAGACACAACTTCACATATTCCTCCATTATATCCCATTGTACCTGTTAAATTAAGACATATGGCCGCTGTGGACATTTTTGGTCCGATTCCCAGAACTAATAGAGGTTTTTGCTACATCTTTGTCGCTGTTGAACTCACTTCAGAATTTGTTACCTTCACTCCGTTACGCAAAGCTACTGCTAAAACTGTTTCGAAAGCATTTGTAAAACATTTTCTATTTCATGTAGGGCATGTGATGAAAGTAATTTCCGACAATGGATCACAATTTCGTTCTGCTATATGGACACGCATGTTACGAGCTAGAAACATTTCTCTGATCTATATATCCAAGTACCATGCTTCTTCGAACCCTTGTGAACGATTAATGAAAGAAATTGGTAAACTGTGTAGAATATACTGCCACAAAAGACATATTGATTGGGACACACACATATTCTCATTCCAAGATGTAATTAATTCCATGCCAAATGAATCCACTATGCTATCTCCGCCTGTTATACTGAAAAATGTTGAACCACCTAACAAAATTACAGAATTAGTAAACTTTCCTACATCTCGTCTATTACGACACCACGAAATAATCGACATTGCGCTGAACAACATCAAACGTGCCGTAGAGCGCCGGAGAAGACTGCAAAAACAGGTTTGTACACGCCGTGACTTTCACATTGGACAGAAAATATTAGTACGTACACACTATTTATCCAACAAAGGAAAAGGTAGGTGCAGTAAATTTGAACTTCTATACGCAGGTCCATATCGGATTCGCAGCATTCCTCACCCCAATGTTGTACACGTCGAAACTTTGAGAACTAGGAAATCCAAAGGCAACCACCATTGGTCAAACATCAAACCTTTTATTGAATGAAGACACTTTATGATTTAACATGCTATAATGCCATTTTGCTAGTTTTATGATCACTTATGCAATTATATTCACATGACTAATTACTGATGATTATCGTATTTTTTCTTGGCAAGTGCCCGGCAAGGTAAGGTTAGCAGGTCGCTCTTCTTGTCGTTACACATCAGACCGTGCATATTTTTCCAGATGAAGTTACACATTTTATGACTATTTCTGCAATTATATTTATGTGACTACTTATTGATGATTATCGTATTTTTTCTTGGCAAGTGCCCGGCAAGGTAAGGTTAGCAGGTCGCTCTTCTTGTCGTTACATATCAGACTGTGCACATTTTTCCAGATAAACTTACGTATCGTATGAATAATTGTGCAATGTTATCTAGTGACATATTAATTTTATTAAATTTTCTCTCCATTAAAGTCTTTAATTCTCGCCTCTATTAACTACACAACATACAAGCTGAACACAACGAACGTCACATTTTTTTTTGTCTTTCTTAGGTATATACGATTGTTTCATGTTTTGTTTGTGTGCACTATGAAGTAGTTCAGATATAGCAAACACCAGTTGACTTTGACATTTTGCCTTATGATATCTCAACATCGTGACTACTTTACTGTTACATTGTGATACACTGAGTACATTTTTGCCTCTGAACACTATCTAAGTTTTTCACATATTACGTTTTCTGTCATGTTATGCTGTATGCTTAATTATGTTACCGTAAACCAGTCATCAATTTCAGAAAGAAATGATGCGTGAAAGAAATAAATTAAACAGAAATGGGAATTTCACCTTCGGAATGATCGAAAGAAGATGCAAAACTCGTGAGGAAGAGTAAATGAATCAGGATTAATAAGCATTAAGAAGAATATACTATACACATCGTAGAATAGCAGTCTTAACTAATTTTTTCTTTCAGAATACAAGGCGATTGATGCAGGCTGTCAGACAGAACTACACATCTTAGTTTTAGTGATGGAATATGCTAGAGATAAGGAATAGTTATGTAATGAGTAATGAAGTGATTTTTTGCAGATGATAATGAATGCTGATGAATAATGATGAAGAATATGCTACTATGGATAATGAAGTTTTTCTTTACAGGTGATGATAATAATGGAGTTATGATAATATAGATAATGAAGTGATGGATAATGAAATTTTTCTTTACAGATGAGGATAATGTGGAAGTTATGTATTCATGCTATGTAGTTATTTAAGTATTTGTTGCAGTTCGCTTTGACAGCAGGTGTTATATTGCATAGTATAATGACTGATGGTTTTGGAAAGGACAGCTATGGAACACATCTTTATACACTATTCACTACCTGTTAATTCGAAGTTCACTACTTTTCAGCATAAAATGCGTTTCTTCTTTCAGCTTAATAATCCATTTTTTTATATATTTTTGCAGGAGAAATTATTTATGAAATTAATGTGCTATAAGCAGTTGTTCATTAAATCTATGTCATTTATGAATGTGATTACATATACTCTACTTGTTTCATAACCTTGCTACAGCTTACTCTTGACGAATGACGTTACACATTTTCATTTACAGGAACAACCCAGAAGCAAATTTTTTCTTTTTCTCTTCTTGCTTTCCCCTATAAATACCGAAACCAATGCATTGCTAACAAAAAAATGTATTACCAGTCCCAAATAATGATACCAGTTTAAGAGAGTTCTGAGTAATTCTGATTAGCTCTGAATAGTATGTCACTTGAATAATGAATGCATAAATACTATGCACATAATTGCATTACTCTATTGAGATGACCAGTGATTAATTAATAATGCTTTGTAACTGGGAAATGAATGCTACTGATTACTGTTTTGAGATGACCAATGATTAATTAATAATGCTTTGTAACTGGGAAATGAATGCTACTGATTACTGTATTGGGATGACCAATGATTAATTAATAATGCTTTGTAACTGGGAAATGAATCCTACTGATTACTGTACTGAGATGACCAATGATTAATTAATAATGCTTTGTAACTGGGAAATGAATGGTACTGATTACTGTATTGGGATGACCAATGATTAATTAATAATGCTTTGTAACTGTTAAATGAATGCTACTAATTACTGTATTGAGATGACCAATGATTAATTAATAATTCTTTGTAACTGGGAAATGAATGCTACTGATTACTGTATTGGGATGACCAATGATTAATTATCAACATTATTCTGTAATACTATGTTATTGACTACCTCCTGTTTTAAGTAATGACTTCTGATGATTTGTAATTAGAGAATGAATGCCAATGTTCTCTGTAAAATGTTCTCTGTAAAACGAATGACTTCTATGATTTGTAATTAGAGAATGAGTGCCAATGTTCTGTGTAAAACAATTAATGAACATTTTTCTGTAATACTACATACATGGTACAGAAATGTTCAATAACTGGGCACTGAATGCCGCAAACTACTAATGTTATTCCCAATGAAGACTAGTATGTGACTTAATGCCCTTCACCTTATGACCTAACTACCCTGAATTACTGCAATATCCATTTGTCCTGTATATCCTCTTGACCATGGAGCACTATATTTGATTTTTGCACTAATTCTACGTTGGTGTGCCTTGTAAGAGCGTGGTGTTGACACGACATGCTGTCCACCACCGTGAGCGATGGAGACGTTATTATGGTCCCACTGTTTGGTGTACCTGATGTACTGACAAAATGATAACATGGAATATTACTACGACATTTCAGTGTCTTGGCTACGCTGATAAACACTTCTGGGAAAAGAACTTCAGATTGTCTCACTTGGTGTTGTATTTCTGTGGAAAGATATGGACTTTCAGTGCAGCTACGTGCAACCTAAAGTGCTACAACCATGATGCAATCCTTCCCTTTCCTATCCTAATTCTTGTAACATAGTGAAAATCATTTTTTTTTTTGCTAACATCATTTGTATTCATGGCCTATACATTTTTTTCGATTTGCTGATATATTCTGAACTACAGTGTGTGTGCACTTTTGTCATTTTTCTAACATGATTTCTACTTATTGTATATACATTTTGTGATTTGCTGATATATTTTGAATTTCAGTGCGTGTGCACTTTTGTCATTTTTCTAACATGATTTCTACTTATCGTATATTCATTTTGTGATTTGCTGATATGTTCTGAACTGCAGTGCATGTGCACTTATATCACTTGTGAACATGATTTTTTGCCATTATGTTTATTTGTTGTGAAATTGCTAAAAAGTTTTTCAGTGCGTGTGCCCTTATGTCATTTGTTAATATGTTTTGTACTCACATTTTGTCATTGTCTAATATGTTTTGTACTTTGTGCATGTGCACCATATTTACTTCATGTTCTATATCTGTGTATATGCTATAATTGTAAAGTTAATTAGTTAAGAAAAAATTTGTTGCTCATGGCAAGTCCAAATGACTCACCATCGCTGCCAAATTTTTGCCCCCCAGTGGAGGGTTATGAAACAGCACCAGCGATGGCGAGGCATGACAGAATCTCTGACCAGAGAGTTATTTATCGTGTCTAGTCTGCGCTTGACTGCGCGAGAGTTCAGTTGCGAGTTGCACTCAGTCGGAAGTAGTGTGTGAGGAGTCGGCGGGCGTCGACATGGGTCTCTGGTCACGGTTCGGGACGAGGTATATTGTTAAAGAAGGTAATGAAGCAGCATTGCGCACATCTGATAATGTAATGTATGTTAATTGTAATTAATTTGTTCAAGAAATGCCCCAATAATAATTTTGTTTTCAAAGCAATCGTTTTTAAGAAAAGAATCATTCCAATTGAAACAATATTTCCTATGCTTTTCCTCCCAGAATCAATTTATCAGATTAATTATTGCACAGGGCCTGAGGTCAGCGCAGCTGACCTTATAAAATTTATCAGGTTCACCTTAACGTTAATTTTGTGGGGACTTAACATTTTTGCACATTTATATTATCATTGAGATCTATTACTGTGGGAAGCTAACATTTGGCACTATTTGCAGTAGCAATCAATTGTTATCATTTTCTTATTTTCACGGGGAGGCTACAACCGTTTGCTGTAGCCAAGCCGTTGTGTCCTGCTACAACTTTCATTTCATACCGGCACTTCTATACATTAGAAACTAACCATTCCTGATACCGCTGTAACTGTCGTAGCAACAAGTCTACTCCTTTAGTTTAGTCATGCTGTAAAATTTCACCCTGATTTGATTCAGTTTCTCTTTATTAGTTATTAGTTACCTGAAATAACTGTTCTTCCCTAACACCACATTTTAAAATATCCTACGTTGTAGACCATCGGAAGGGGAGGAAAGAAGTTTACTTATTGTGCGCATACAATTCGGTACGTTGGCGTTTCTCTTATATGATGGCTGGAAACATTCTGTTTAACCAGTAAATATCACAATCTACCATCCCTGAGCCCTGAAGTGTATATTACACAGTTATTACTGCTCTGACTCAGGTGAACCGTCCATCAAAACGGGGCCTCAAACACAAAATACATGTACGCTACACTGAAGGAGAATTAAAATTTCACACATTCACTCACACTGTCCTACAATATTAATAATAACGATGAATTAATTAAATAAAACAACTTCAGCATGTATTCTGGAAATTCATTTTACAAGCACTGCGCCTCGTGAAGACTAAGATATATCGAACAATATATCCATAACAAATCTGGTCTGGCACAATTATTGACCAGCACCAGTCTCAAAGCAATACAATGCTACGAGTTACGTATTACAATTATTCATGTGGTTGTTTTTAATCAGCACCAGCTGCTGTATGCTCTCTATGTGGACAGTCTACTGTAAGGTTGCCCTGAATACTTACTGTGTTCACGGCCCGGTATCCAGTTCCCCGGCAAGCTGAAATACTGCATGGGGGCCGGTGACAATTTTTAGGAAATATTAAATTGCGATTTAATTCCGTCACTCAGCAAATACTCTTACAACACTGCCATAGCAGTAGCACATTGCGGGAGAGAATACACTGTCCAGCCACATTAAGGTGACCACCTGTCAAAAGCCTGAGTATGTGCCTTTCAGAATGGCGAAACCATCCAGGGAAAGCAACGGAAATACAAGGGTTGTTCGGAATGTCAAGAATGATCAATCGCGAAATGGAAAGCAGAGTGAAAATGAAAACTGTTTTCTTGGCACATTTAGCTACACCTTCCAGGTACTTCTCTACATCGTCGCCGCTCCGAGTTAGACATTTGTCGGAGCGTTATACCAAATTTCCAACACCATCTTCATAGAAGGCAGCCGCCTGTACTTTCCGATAATTCTCTACACTGGACTATAGAGCGTAGCCTGCGCCCAAGTGTTGTCTTCGTATCCAGCGTTTCATGTGAACAGAGAATATACTCAGGACGAGCCAATTAGGCCTGTGTTGTAGGTGATCGAACACTTCCCATCGAAAAGATTGCCGGATCGTCTTCACTGCCCCTGCAGAGCACGGCTCAGAATTGCCTTGATGAAACAAGTGCGTGGCACTTGTGTTAGTTGGTCTGCATTTATTAAGGCGAAGTCTCTCACAGGGCCCTCCTACTTGGCGGGAGACATTGTTGTTATAGGCATCTTTACTCATTCACAGTGCGCTCACAACTG
The DNA here is from genome assembly GCF_021461385.2 of Schistocerca piceifrons. NCBI lineage: Eukaryota > Metazoa > Arthropoda > Insecta > Orthoptera > Acrididae > Schistocerca > Schistocerca piceifrons. The sequence continues at coordinate 180,863,184 of NC_060138.1, read as the reverse complement.
AGAAGAGCGTCTTGATGCGAACGACGGGCATGCTAGAGACACTGCCCCAGACGTCTGTGAAAAGCCTCGCCGGATTTTCACAGTGACTTCCATTTCGAGACCGATCGTTCCTCACTTTCCGAATAGCCCCCGTATTTCACAGACCATAACGCTCCTTCCTCCGGATTGAACCCATCCAACGATTGTTGACGCGTGGTTGCTTTCAGATGCTTCACGCCGTACACGCAGCCATCTGTATCATGGAGCATAAAACGTGATTCACGTCCAGTAACAGTATCGGACGCCGATGAATAGCTGTCAGCCTGGGTAGCTTCTGCAGAGGCCTATACGCAGCAACGTTTGCTGAACTTTGTCAGTAGCCACTTGGTTTTATGTGGCTGGTCACATGATCAACTGCTGCACTTCTATTCGCCCGTACACATCTCCCCAGCCGTCGTTCACCATTTTCACCCATGGCCCGTGGAGCGCCACAGTTCCGTCGGCGTCAGTTTCGGACAGCAAAATTTTGACAAAAATAGTTTAATCTAAGCACGTGAACAGTTCACAAACTAAGCCGTCCTTGGCTCGAAAGGCAATGATCATAACTTTTAGACGTCAAATATATCTAGAATATTGCAGTGACGGTGGGTTCTGGTGAAGATGCACTGCGGGGACCATAGCCGTTATGAAACACATCAGATGAATTCGCAATTACGAATAATGACTACCATCAGCTGTAAAAGTTAGGGTCTGGCCGTGAGTCGTGCAAAAATAGCCAAATGGTACCTCGACTGAAGGCTGTAATCGATGATTATTGTCGGCGATCAGGTGTACTACTTAATGAAGATAAATGTAGGTTTCTTACTTTGCGAGGTTTTGATCCATGGGCTACTGTGGTGGATGGGCATACGTCTCTCGCTATCATCATTTGTCGTTGCCCACTCAAAATGGCGACGCTCAAATGGAAGTCTTTTACGGAAAAAATTCAGGGAGCGATACTGGAACATGAAAGTCGTTCTCTTACTCTGCTCCAGAAAGTCTGAATACTGGATACGTACGTTTTATGCGAAGCTTTTTACCTGGCCCATGTTTATCCGCTTCGATCGATGATGGTGAAGAAACTACAGCAACTGTCTGGTCGTTTGTTATGAAAAAAATATATCTTTCTCTTACGGTATGAGGTGGTTACAAAGCCCCGTTCCTTTGGGGGTTGGGCCTGGTTGACATACGAAGGAAGACGCAGATGTTATATGTGTGACGTACTGTTTTGATGATAACTCAAGAAGCTCACACATTCACGTTTATTTTCCTCCGTCCATCTTGCTAGTCCTGAACCTCCTATTGATGCTGGTTACATAAATTATAAGTTAAAAATCATTCGGTACTTCTATCTTGCGATGAGCTATTTAGGGGCTGACATTTGATGGAGACCCGTTCTCACCATGAAATTCCTACAGAGTCGTTGGAAAGCAGTCCTTCGCCCGAACCTCGTTGAAACAGGATCGCCGAAACAAACTGGGTGACAGTTTGGTGCAATATCAGTCTTCCGATATTGCCGATGCGCGTAGTGTCCCCTTGGTATAAGGTAGTAAATAACTTGATTCCAACGAACGAGCTACTTTCCTGTATTGGGCTTAGCGACACGGATTTATGTAGTCGTTGTACGTCTACAGATACGATACGACATTGCTTTACTTGTGGAGGTCAGATGGCAAATTGGTGTTGGATTAGGACGCAATTGGCCTTCCTTACACGATCTTCTGAGACTTTATACGCTATGGACATCATATTGCGACCGGATTCTTCTTTCTTTCTACGGTCGAAATCCCATACCGTTATTTGATTACTGGAAGGCGAGGGGAAAGATCACATCATGCTTGCAAATGCCTCGATATCGAGACCTCTTCGCCAACATGTTAAATCTTGTTTTCCGTTGGCAAGATGTTGGTTAATTTAATTTTTCTAATGATAGGTGATTTCCTTGTTATGGTCTCCCATCTGATTTGCTTCGGTTTGTTCTCTCCTAGTTTCCCTGCTCGTTTTGTTTAGCGTTTTGAGTCAGTATCGCTTCAGTTCTATTGTAAAATGTGTATCTGTGAAGTATGTACACACACGAGCGTATACAATCCTTGAAATCATATTGAAATTTTTCTTAGTTTGTTATGTAGAATATCATCTGATTCGTTTTCTTTCTGCTTTTAGATTCGATATAACACAAAATAAATAAAAATTAAAAAAACTAAATAAATATAAAAAACTATAAAATATCATGAGAGCTTTTTGGTGGTTTTGCGGCTATGTTCACGTTTTTTTTCTCCTTTAGTTAACATAATTAATTTGTTCTTTCATTTGCAGCTTATATTACACGATGACCTGACTATGGTCTACTGAAGTTTCATGATAGTACCAAGTCACTCTGATAAAAAGGAAAAAAAATTATAAGGCGACCGCTCGCGGTAAGCGGGAAATCCGAGTTTGTGTCCTGGTCCGGCACAAATTTTCATTGTCGTCATTCCATTCCACAGTTGACTGTAGTCATTATTCGCAGTTACGAATTCATCTGATGTGTCAAATATATCTCTCCGTTTCTGCGTTATGACGACGACTGCAATATTTTCTCCCCGAGACGCTTTATATACCCTCCACTACTAATGCTGCCCCCTGGCGTCACTGATCTTTTGATGCACGTTGACGTCGAACATAGAGGTCGCTCACGCTAATGTGACTGGACAGTGTAAAAAGTTACGTATACAGTCGACATAGTCAACCTCTTATTCTGGGTAGAATACGTTATTAAATTTGTAGGTGATTGCGTGTATAATGTGTGAGATATTCAGTGCGCACTTCTACCATCCTTGGCAGCAACGACGACACTAGATCGAAGGGGCATTGGATCGAAGTGAGCTTGGGTAACAGATATGGTAATGGCAAACCATGCCGCTCCAACTCTGCTTCAGCTGTACTTGCTATCAATTAGTTGCGCTCGAATCGCTAGACAACGCGTGACTAGATAATACTGCTTGTGAGCGATTGGAGAACGTACTGGTCAGGACAAGTCGAAACTGTCCGTATCGAGTTAGGTCAGTAAATTACTGAAAAATTCATTTTTGCCTTATGTTGTTTAAAGATAAAGTCAACGAGATTTCGAAAATGGTGCACTGCCACCGGTATTAGCACTTCTGAACTGTAGCAATTGCTGTCCATACTACCGGTTGTGCGAAAGAGTTGATAGTGTTGAGTAGAGTCCGTGCAGGATACAGTACCCGATGCGCAGGACCTTCGTTTAAAGCTCTGGGCGAGTTTATTAGTTTGTTGGGCGGGAGAGTCAGACAAGTGTGTCTCACTTTTCGGCTGGTCGGCAATAGCAGAATCGAGGCGTACGCCCTGCTCTTTTTGTCAAACAATTTTACAGAAACTACTAGGTAAAACAATTTCATTTGCGCATTGTTTATAGCTTTATATGTGAGCTGCCTGAAGATAAGCCCATCATTTCAGTAATGGTCATAGTTATTGTGGTATTTGTATGGTAACCTAGACACTGAGCGAAATTCGAAAAAGTTTACAATGAAAAATTGCTTTTGGTGCATATTACGTAATATGTTATGGCATATGAAATTTACCTGACATATTAAATTTTTCTTTGGATTTGCGTGGACGCCTCTATCTATCACCAATCTCGAGAAAACCGATCTGAAGCAGCACACTCATTTGCAATAGCGAGCCGCAGCGATAAAGCCAAAGTAAAATATCCACAACATTAAATGAAACAACAAGTTTACTGTAACTAGTCACTGTTTAGTTGGCTGCACGACGCGTTTCAAAGGCTTTAACCTCCATCGTCAGGTGGATTTACATTTGTTAGTATGACATTTGTGTGTGTTGTGCTACGATATTTTAAAGGAGCTTGTGGCACTGTCTCTAGTGGTCACAGGTTCCTTTCACTGTCGTTAAGACATTAGATGTATACTGTCATATTCTGTAAACAAAATATGGCGTCTGGAAACTATTGGGTGCAAGGATCGTATGCTCGCATATTCACAACATGACTAAAAAGTGGTTGGAGATATTGAAATGAAGTTTTGGTAAATGATAGTACGTAAAGAGGAGAGTATTTTGCCACACAGTTATTACGCAAAACTTAATTATTTGCCGTGTTATTCCACTAACTACAGACTTTTTCAGTGAAATAATATAATTTTTGAGGGCCATCGATAGCTGGTAAAACGTAAAATGCTTCGTGTTTTGGAACTACACAAGTGAAGATATTGCACATTTATATTCGTACCGAGGGTGTGCTTTTACATAAGCTACTGATCTTCCTTCTCCTCAGTTCCTTAATTAATAAGCTTGATAAACCAGAATTCTCCCGCAACTGCATCGCCACTACATGTTAGTGAGGTGACACCGTGTAAAGTTCACTGTTTTTTTAGCAAAAGAAGCAAATTTTAAACAGGCAACAAGAGAAATGTGTAGATTTCACTCAAAAAGAATGATCACCATGCAAGTGTGGGAGTGGAAGCGCTCTACTTTTACAAAAAAGTGAGTGTAGACTTCAGTTTAGAAGAGCACTTACCCTCCGGCACTTGGAATTTCTCCTGCCGTTCCTGCCCATAACCCCACCACTACCGCTCTCCCCACGTGTGCGCTGCCGACTGTGAATCTACCGGCCTCATTATTCTGTGCGGACTCTACCCTATGGCACTCCCTAAGATCAGGCCAGCTGCTGGTCCCATATTAAAATGACAAATATGCGCGTCTCACACCATATATGGAAGTGAATACTTTAAAATACGACGCGGTGCAACTCGTGAGTCCTATGTTGTCGATGGGCGCACTATGTTGGCAGCCCTCTCACTGCTGCTGCCTCAAGGTAAGCGCAACAGCGTTCGCCATGATGACAGTTTGTGGTGCTCGTCGTACTGTGCAGATATTTGTCTTGCTGTTTCCTGACTCCATGTACATGACGTAGCTGTACAATTCTGCATGGAAGAGCGAACCAGTTGTATGTGTTCTTGGGTGCTTGTCGCATGGAGCCGCTGCATGGTACTGAGACTATCCCTATTGAACCCATCGATTCCATATTCGCATGGAAATCGAGGTATCCTGACCACTGCAAGCAGCAATATTGTGGAATGATTAGTTTCAGTCACAACATCTTAAATGACATCTAATTACGTGACTGGTAGTGGAGGATGTGTGAAGTAGCAGTGCCCAAACATACCTCACCTGTCAGAGATCTTTTCTTCCCGTACGGATCTTGTCGAAGAAGGTGATGGCCGAATGCACGCGCTTTACACGAAAACAGCTGCCTACTGGTGTCACTTTGGAGTGTAGCACTCGCAACGTAAACAGTTAAGGATCAACAGATATATGAACCATGTCAATTATGGTGCTCAGCTTTGCCCCAGTTCTCGATATTATGCTTCGCTTCACTCAGGAAAATATGTTTCAAGCCATATCTGAGTAGTTACATGCTTTGTATACTTTGATTATATGCAAATGTGCGCATAAATTTTATTATTCGTTATGAATAATCTAGAATATGTGGTTATTTGAATGGAAACATTAACTCCATTAATAGTTAGGAATTCCCATAAGCATTTCTTGCCAATATATCACATATGATATTGCTCGTTCTTCCCTACAGCGATCTCGTATCCATTACATCCCATAAATTATTTACTATTAATTGTTTATGATAAAAGTGAATCATAACGATGCCAGGTTCACAATGCGTGATTGAAAATTATTGATGCGCCAAGTAATCAGCCTTCACAGAATATTTGATTTCGTCATTGACAAACACTTTGGTTTCTTTATTTAGAGCAATCTGGATTACATGCTAAATTTCTTACATCATCAACTTGCGACGAATACTACAACACGCAAGTGACATTGCACTATGAGAGACCAACGTAATGGAATCAGGTCCTGTTATCAATATATATATAATGAATGTTACTGTGGTTTCGCCATGTATGCCACCAGAACTTTGAACTCTACCGGCACAACGCCGTGGGTGTTATATGCGTGGTAGGCTTTTCATCCCACACCCATGAAAAAGGTTTCGATTGGGAACTTCAGGTGCTCAGCCAAAAGACGGCACTGCGCCAATGGACTTCTCGTGGCATGTCGCTGAAGCAGCTGGGAATCCAGTGCCAAAATGTACGACACTGGCCAGAACGCCCCCTCCAGAATGTTCGAGATTGTTGGAGAGTTTTGTACAGTGTTTCAGAATGTTACAGAATCTTCCAGGATGTTCTACAGTTTTTTCAAAATTTTCATTATGCTGCTGAGGTGGGGATACGTTCCAGATTAATAGGGTATATACAAGCGTTGGCGTGCCGCATTCGTCAGCACAACTTTGTTAATCAATTAGAGAGGATCAAGGAAAAGTGAAAGTGACAGAACGTGAAACAAATTTGACAGTGAGTAGCTCCCGGTTATGAACCGTGCATTAAGTGGAACTATGGTGCGTTAAGTGCTATTAACATTTAACAGGATGTGTAAAAAGATGAGGGGATCGTGCCACTGGTGATCTGAAAAAAAAGGAATGAATCAGATAAGGAGCTAGAACCACATTTAGCTTCATGACAGAAAGACTCATAGAAAAGATATGAAGACCGAGATGTAACTACAGAAAAGGATCGAATGAAACACATAGCATGCAAGAAACTGATTAGAGTTACAACGAGTGAATTTCGTGAAAGACAGCGATTGCAAGCGCATGAACAAAACGCTAGTGTACAAGAAGTACAAAGCAAAAGTAAAGATAACATTTTGCCAGATAAAGCATTTGGTTATGATCTTACTAAAGAGTACATCATAAACACAAACACGTTGTCATTGGCAAAATCGATCAGTGTGTCAGTGGTGCCAGTAAATGCAGTACAGGCCCACCATAACGTGCTGCAGGAATGGGAAAATTCTATTAGTGTTATTTCTGTCGACATCAGAGTCATTTCATTACATGACTGGATGAACTCCGGCTTTCGATCCACATCATTTGGTGTTAGTTCAATGAGCAGTGAACGACATCTGTTCAGCCCTATGTTTCCGATTAAAGGAGAAGTCTATTATGGAATTCGATATTTGCTACCAATGTGAAACGAACCTTACAAATCTTTACAAATGGATTTCATTAACGACGGACAAATAAATCGATCAACGTTGCTGAATCAGAAGTGTACTGAGACGGGAAATCATTGAAGAGCTACAGAGAATTTTACATAAGAACAATCATTTGGTCCAGATATTTAAATCAGTACTGGACCAAATGGTACGCGATGAGTATTAAAGTTGTAGTCGAGCGGACAAAAGACGAGTTGGAATACACGAACGTTCATTCTATGCACCTCTAGTCAGTGAAACTGTCGTGACCATACAAGTCGTGATATAATTATTCGACGAAGAAGAGAAGGATTACGACGTATCTCATAAATACATCATTCTTACGACGCTCTTCGAGATTTATGAGTGTTATGGAGTGTTGTCGAACGTTTCGGATTGCTCTCGGTATTCTATAAACAAACGAATAAGTGAGTGACAAACCAATTTTTTCTTCAAGTCAGTGAGTTTTTGATAATTGATTAGATTTAATGGCACATCAGAGTGTATTCCAGCATTTGAAAATGTTTTTCAGTTTGAAACGCAAACATTTTTACAACTTTTTTGAATGTTTATATTTACAACGCTGTCGAATGATACGAAATGTCCTTAGAAACCAAACAAAAAGAGAGAGGGAAGCGAGTCTTTTCCAGCTAGTCCATAGATGAAAATAGTAACACAGAAATAAGTATAACTGAAAAAATGTATACAGGGTGTCCAAAAAAAACCGATAAGCTTTAGCGACAGGTTCTTTACACCAAAACAAGAAAAAAACGTTAGTAAATGTGGGCTCTAAAATGTATACCTTAAGAGCTATGAGCACGTGTTTATTTTCGAGACTGTGAAACACGTCTCTTGTACACTAAGCTCTTCGCTTTCCATAGTTTGGTAAGGCGACAGTATGGACCAAAACAAGATTAAAAGTCTAGTAAACATGGGTTCTAAAATGTATACTGTCAGAGCTATGAGCACTTGTTCATCTTCAATACCATAAATACATCTCATCTACTGCAAGGTCTTTGGTTTTCATATTTTGAGACGTTGTTGAATGGACCAAAACAAGAAAAAAGGTGTGCTAAACGTGGGCTCTAAAGTGCCTAGTTTAAGAGCTCTGAGCAGTTGTGTCAGTAGAAATGTGTTTCACACTAGCGAAGACGAAAAAGTGCTTATGGGTTTTAAAGCTAGCATTTTAGACCACATGTTTACTGGACATGTTTTTCTTGGTTTGGTCTGTATTACCTCCTCGAAAAATATGGAAAGCAAAGTTCCTGCAGTAGAAGAGATCTGTTTCAGACTATCGAAGACGCACAGGTGATCTTTGCTCTTAAGGTATGCATTGTAGAGCCAATTTTTACTAGACTTTTTTTCTTGTTTCGGTGTGGGGAATCTGTTCCTAAGGCTTGTCGGAGTTTATTGGGACACCCTATATAAGAAAATAATGATCCAGATTATTACGATAAGTATCCTGTTTAGGAATGTATGCATATACCGTGGACGACGTATAGCGTTATCTGTGTTGGCTTCATGCCGAGACATCTTTGTAACTGGTTGTTCAAATGGCTCTGAGCACGATGCGACTTAACTTCTGAGGTCATCAGTCGCCTAGAACTTAGAACTAATTAAACCTAACCAACCTAAGGACATCACACACATCCATGCCCGAGGCAGGATTTGAACCTGAGAACATAGCGGTCGCTCGGCTCCAGATTGTAGGCCCTAGAACCGCACGGCCACTCCGGCCAGCAACTGGTTGTTCGTACACGTTTGCTATTTTCATTGTGTACCACGCACTGAATGCCCTGTGTGGTGTTTAATACGCTCCAGTTAACCCACAAATAGATCACGACGAAACGGTGCAAAATTCCTTCCAGACTTCGTCATTGACTCTGTGTATGGGAAGCAAAACTCCTCGTTCAGGCCCTGATGGACCAATCTGGACCGACTGACCACCGTGTCGTCCTCTGGCAATAGCGTCATTGGATGCCGAAGGGAGTGGCGTGTGGTCAGCACACTGCTCTCCCGGCCATTATGGACTTTCTTAAACCTGGAGCCGCTACTTCTCATCCAAGCAGCTCCTCAGTTGAGGTCCCGGGGCTGACTTCATGCAGTACCGGTCCTCCGACCGGGAAAAATCCCTAGCAGTGCCGGGAATGGAACCCGCGTCCTGCGCGTTGTAGGCAGAGACCTGATCGCTGAAGTAAAGAGGTGGTCAACTGTATAGAAAGATCGATCGTTTGTTAAACGTTATGCGCGTTTTTACATATCACAGTGAAGACAAAATAACAACGTAGTACCCCACACATAAAAACATTACGAATAAATGGCTACTCATAAAAACAGCCTGTAGTTGCTTCTCAAAAAATAGAAGTTCAAATGTGTGTGAAATCTCATGGGACTTAACTGCTAAGGTCATCAGTCCCTAAGCTTACACACTGCTTAACCGAAATTATCCTGAGGACAAACACACACACCCATGCCCGAGAGAGTACTCGAACCTCCCCCGGGACCAGCCGCACAGTGCATGACTGTAGGGACTTAGACCGCTCAGCTAATCCAACGCGGCAGTTGCTTCTCAAGATGGACACATATAGAAACAAAAACTAATAAATTAAATAATGAAAGGCATGCCGAAACACTCAAAAGTCCTCTTTACGTTTCCCCAATTTATAAACTGCAGCCGGCCGGAGTGGCCGTGCGGTTCTAGGAACTACAGTGTGGAGCCGCGCAACCGCTACGGTCGCAGGTTCGAATCCTGCCTCGGGCATGGATGTGTGTGATGCCCTTAGGTTGGTTAGGTTTAATTAGTTCTAAGTTCTAGGCGACTGATGACCTCAGAAGTTAAGTCGCCTAGTGCTCAGAGCCATTTTTTTATAAATTGCAGTCGTATTACCACGAGTAGTCCTAGGAACATGGCTAAAAACTGTATTGGTTTTGTACCTTATTTATCGTGTTTCTGTTTCGAACAGGCCTAATCATTGCAATATATAACTAGATGAAAATCATGTTCGTCAAATACACATTGAAGCTGTAAGTTAAGGAATAAAATGAAAAAGAAGTATTTACAGCGAAAACTAAATCGTGTAAACGTCCACATTATTTCAATTAGGGATACAATTTACAACTGTGTGAGAGCATATCATGTGCCAGCTAAGCAGAATAAAATTGTAGTACCTGTGCATTTCTTGTACAGTATTTATGTACTCCATGGACCTGTGTGAAACATTCATGCCTTTGTAGTTGTAAATAACGACTGTCTTTGGAGCAGATGTAGCCGTTGGAAGAAGGGTATTTGTTAGAATGAAGAGAAAATACCTTTGAAAATGAACCGAACTATGTGGAATAATAATCGTGAAAATGTTTATCATTCCGGAATGTATATACTTTTAGAAAAACAAATTTCTACGATGAACAGAGATAATGGACTACTGCAGTGGTCACAGTTACTATGACAATGCTGCATACAAATTGTCCAGGTGATAAGAACTTTAATACAAATCCAGTGGTACTGACAAGTTGAATAATCGGGTCTTCTGCTCGTAGTTAGCGTCGTTAACGCGTGATATTTCAAAGGTGTGACTCGCTGTCTTTTTTGGGTGCTCTCTGAGATGAAACGGTATCATAATAAGGTAATGTAAAGAGGGAGTATCGCATTCTTGATTAAAAGTTAGATTCGTAAAATATAAGTGAGAAGCTGGGAATCCGTAATACCTTTCCGCTTATGATAGCTAAAAGTCTCTTTTATGTTAAAATTGTCCACAAATAGTAAGCGTTGGCACAAAACCGATATGCAATGTCAAAATACGGCTAAAAAGTCATCCAAACCGTACATCATTCGTCGACGCACTATTAATATTTGTTCAGGAAAGGGATGTTGACTTTAAAAATAGTACGTATGACCCTTTCGTAAACTTCAAGAAACCTACGGTATGGAACATTGGTTCCACTAATATGTGCGCCAAAGTTAGCATTGTATGTGTTCATGTCACTGTAACTATATCCTTGTTCATAAAGAAAGAATAATGATTAATCTTGTATCCTGTCATGAGACATTTCCTGAACAACGGACTAAATACGGGCGCAATCTGAACGAAATTTACAGTATGATTCAAGCGAACTTTCAATTAAGTAACAAATCAGGCAGCATGCGGCAGGATACGAAATCAATGAATTTTATTTCTCGAAATACGTTGATACCACACTACTCTATCGTCTTAGACGGAATGCATACGTCAGCCTACGGTGGAAGTAAGTGCGCTAAATATAGCATTATTCGTTTCGCTTTTTATCCTTCACATACATACAATGTTCTGTTTTGTTTATTTTTAATAAGTGAAAGGCCAAATAGAATTCTCTGACAACTTTTAGTCCTCCTGACATTCCTAGAAAGAGTGTTATGTTAATAATGTGATCCTTCTGAATAAATTTTTATGAAAAAATTGCATATAGCCCCGAAAACACAAATTTTATATGTTCTGCATGCATCATCCCTTACAACACATCATTAAATTTAGCTTTTCTCAGTTAGTACGCTGCCCTCATTGCTCTCTACCATACCATAAACTCTCGGTATTTTTATGTTATTAACTTATTGCACTGAACGTCCTCACATATTTGTTATCTTAAGATTATAGCCTGGCTTTCTCTGCCCCCCCCCCCCCCTCCCTTCCCTAATCCCGTCCCCACCGCCATCCTTTCTCCGCTCATTTCACTTCTAGATCTCTGCCTTTTACGCCAGTGCCATATTACTCAATCAAGTGTGACCAGTTATTTTCTGCCTTTTATGATGATGGATTTCAATAGATTATTTTCTCCCTATGCTCTTTCTAGTGGTTTTCGAGTATTTCTATTCCGTGAAACTGTCGGGCGCTCTTGTATATTCATATTTCATTAAGAACAGCACATGTGATAGAACTGCCGAACAAGACGACGTTGAAATTTAGCAGTTAATCATACGGTGAAAGCAAATATTTGTGGATAATTTAATCTTCTTAGTAGAGAATTTTACTTTTTATTTTTTTTATTTACACGTCAAGTTCCGTACGACCAAATTGAGAAGCAAATCTCCAAGGTCATGGAATATGTCAGTACCTGAAATTACAACGCAAAAGTAATAACAGATGAAAATAAAACGTTTATAGATCCGAAAAAAAGTCATTCCAGAAGTTTAAGAAAACACATTCAACAATATAACAAGAATCAGCTTAATTTTTCACATGACTTCTCGGCAGAATACAAGGTGTGACCAATGAAGAAACTCTTCAGTTTCGATTTGAAAGCGCGTGGATTACTGCTAAGATTTGTGGATTGCAGTGGTAGCATATTGAAAATGGATGCAGCGGTGTACTGCACACCTTTCTGCACAAGAGTTAAGGAAATCCGATCCAAATGCAGGTTGGATTTCTGCCGTGTATTAACTGAGTGAAGGCTGTTTATTCTTGGGAATAAGTTGATATTGTTAACAAGAAATGACAGTATGGAATATAAATATTGAGTGGCCAGAGTCAAAATACCCAGAATAGAGAAAAGAGGTCGAAAATAGGTTCGTGAACTTACACCACTTGTTGCCCGAACCGTCCGTTTATGAGCCAAAAATATCCTTTTAGGATGGAAAGACTTACCCCAAAATATAATACCATACGACTTAAGAGAATGAAATTGAGCAAAGTAGACTACTTTTCACGTCGAACGATCATTCAATCATTCACTTCATATACCATTAGAATAGTAAAAATGGCAGTATTAAATCTTTGAACAAGATCCTGAACATGGGCTTTCCACGACAATTTACTATCTATCTGAACACCTAGAAATTTGAAGTGTTCAGTTTCACTAGTCATATGTCCATTCTGTGAAATTAAAACGTCAGGTTTTGTTGAATAGTATTACTATGATTTAGCGTTCGTTTACTTTCTACAAGCCATGAGCTTATGAAGCCGATCCAATGTTGTACACAACATCCTTTACTACCAAGCTAGTGTTATCAGCAAACAGAAATATTTAATAGTTACCAGTAATACTAAAGGGCATATCACTTACATAAATAAGAAACAGAAGTGGCTCCAATACTGATCCCTGGGGCGCTCCACACATGACCATTTCCCACTCTGACCCCACATCACAGTAATTCTCAGCAATGTGAATAATGACCGTTTGCTTTCTGTTGTTAAAGTAAGAGGTGAACCAATTGTGAGCTACTCCTCATATTCTGCAATGGTTCAAGTTCTGGAGCAATATTTTGTGATCAACACAATCAAACGCCTTCGTTAAATCAAAAAATATGCCTATCGTTCGAAACCATTTATTTAACACACTCAGTACCTCACAGAGAAAAGATAATATAGCATTTTCAGTTGTTAAACCACTTGTAAGGCCGAACTGTACATTTGATAGCAAAACGTGTGATATAAAATGATCAATTATCCTTACATACATGCCTTTTCAATAGCTAGAAAATGCATAGAAATAGGTCTAAAATTGTCTACCTTTTTTCAAAGCGGCTTTGGTACTGAGTACTTTAATCGTTCAGGAAACTGACCATTCCTAAAGGAAAAATTACAAATATGGCTATATTCAGGGCTAACATATGAAGCACAGTACTTTAATATTCTGCTAGACACTCTATCATATCCATGAGAGTCCTTATCCTTCAGTGATTTAATTATTGACTCAGTCTCCCCCTTGTCTGTACCATGGAGGAATATTTCAGACATCAATCTTGGGAAGGCATTTGCCAAGAGAGTTATATGATTCCTTGTAGAAACTAAATTTTTATTTAATTCACAAAAAATGATTGTTAAATGCTGTACATATATCTGATTTATCAGTAACAAAAATATTTTTACTATGAACTGACTTTATTTCGTCGACCTTGTGCTGCTGACGAGACACTTCCTTCACAATTAACCATATGGTTTTAATTTTATCCTGTGAATTAACTTTTCTATTTCCATACCACATACTCCTTGCCTTCCTAGTAACATTTTTAATCACTTTACAGTACTGTTTGTAATGGACTACTGTAGCTTAATTGGGACTACTTCATTTGATATAATTCCGACTTTGTTCGACATGATATCATTATCCCACTAGTCAGCCACCCAGGCTGCCTTTTACTGCTAGTGGGCCATTTAGAACGTTGTAATGCGAAGTATCTCTCAAAGATCATGATAAATGTGTTAAGGAAACCATTACATTTGTCATCTATGATATCGGCACTATAAACATCCTGCCACTCTTGTTCCTTGATGAGGTTTAAAAAACTCTGTATTGCTGTTGGGTTAACTTTTCTACTGGTTTGTAATTATATGTGACATTTCTTTGAGTACAAAAGCCTTTTAATGCTAAAATTTGTGCATCATGGTCTGAAAGGTCATTCGCCCTTTTACTAATAGAAAGCCCATCTAGTAATGAAGAATTAATAAAAATATTGTCCATGGCTGTGCTATTGTTCCCCTGCACGCTAGTTGGAAAAAACACAGTCTGCACAAGATTAATGAAATTAGGAGATCTACCAACATCCTTTTTCTTGCACCATTATATACAAAATTAATATTGAAGTCACAGCACATAACTGATTTCTGATACTTCCTATAGAGTGAATCAATAACCCTCTCTAGCTTGAGCTGAAATTCTCTGAAGTCAGAGTTGGGGGATCTATAAACAACAACAATTAGAACTTAAGTTTCACTAAATTTAACTGCCCCTACACATTATTTAAATATCTGTTCAGTGCAGTGCTGTGATAGGTCTATGGACTCAAATGGAAAACTGTTCTTTACGTGCATGGCCACTCCCCCACCCCGTTAGGAACTCCTTGAAAAACAGACAGCTAATTTGTATCTTTGTAAAGGAAGCCTCTGAGTTGTCAAATCATTTAAGTGGTCCTCCGATGTACCAATAATTTCAGAGTCAACATCTATAATCAGTTCACTAACTTTATCTCTAATATCTCTTATATTTGGATGAAACGTGCTAATTCCTTCTCTGCTTTGCCCAGATCACAATAAATATAGACAGTTGGTTTCGGCTACTTAAATTGTCATCTGCAGATCATTTACGTACTTATACCATTGTGGTACAGTGGTCTATGTCTGTACGTGATCTGCAGAAGGCAATGTAACTTGCTGAAAATAGTTACATATTGCGGACGGGAAAAATAAACTTCAGTAGTAAGAAGAAGGCATTATTCAAATTCAGATCTCTCTCTCTCCTGCTGAAAATGCTAATAAATCATAGTATTTAAAAATTTACGAAAGATCTAGCCTCTTACCCTTGCAATGACAAAAGGAATACTCAATCTGCCTGTATTTGATGTAGCGCGCGCTATACTTAGGTATAATCCGTTAATCGTTCCAATACTGAGAAGTAGTTTAGCCCGTTTTCCCAGATGTTGTGTGTCACAGCAATGCAAATCACATTTTGGGAAACATTAAAGGAATATTCCATAACTGAAAGCCACAAATAACTTCGCCTTTGTCGTTAGTGCGTGTAGGTTCTAGTCCTGTGGAAACCAATACCTTCTCTCGCTTCTCCGCTCCCAGTTCGGCGAAAATTAATTAGTGTTCAGATGGAGAGCTTTGTCCTCGGTTTCCTGCCAGCTACCCTGTCTGACTGCAACAGCGATGCCGACTGAGGTCCAATCCCATTACCCACTTCCTCATCTCCAGCGCCGCTTCCGCGACGCACATGGCAAACGCAGCAGCTACGTACGGACCGCCGTTGTTGTTAGCTAGAGAGATCATCGGTAGTCAGAACTACAGCACGCTGTCTCGTGTTTTCTGGAGCAGCTTGTCGTTTTCAGATAAATAAATAACTCTGAGAGTCAAATATTTCCAAGAATTTGAGTCCCTTGTCCTTTGTACCGGTCCTTTCACAGAGGCAAGATTCAAACAGGAAGTAACAGAAGATATTAATGGCATTTTCAGGAATGGCAAAAAGAGCGTGAAGATAACTCTATTGGACAACACAAGTAAATCTTGAGTGCAAACGAGAACTGTGCTATTGCAGCAAAATGTAACACTATTAAGAAGCGAAAAGAGGGAGATCTGTTAATTGGCCTTCAGCAAGGACTGCTTTACAATTTTTATTTTCCTCTCCCTCGTCCTATCCTTCCCTCCCCATACACACATACTTTAAACACAGCCCTCCATTGGCAAACTGACGATTTCTTGGTTCCTGAGTCTGTGTACAATCAAAGTATCCCTTAATGTAGTCCCAATGTGCAGATAATTTCTTATCTCCCAAGATCTGTTCAATCCTCTTCACCAGTTTCTAATCAACGTATCTAATCATCAGCGTTCTTCTGCTGTATCACATTTCAAAAGCTTCTATACTTTCCCTGTCTGAACTGTTAATCGTTCACTTTCACTTCCGTGCAAGGCCACACGCTAGACAAATAACCTACAGAAAAGACTCGCTATCACTGCAATTTTTTATTGGTTGTTGACAAATTGATATTTCTCATAAATGTTTTTCTTCCTATTCCCTGCCTATATTTTCAACCCTCTCTACTTTGGGAATCGTCAGTTACTTTGCTGCCCAAGCAGTGAAATTTACCTAATGTGTTTAGTCACAGAATGAAGGCTTTCACGACCGGATGTTTCAGCTGCCGAAAATTCTTCCGGGTTCTATGACCGTGGTCCACAGAACTCTTCTGTCCCTGACGTTTCGTCCAAAGCTATATTTTATCCTTGACAAGGTTTATCTCTGCTATCACTTGAAATCCAGACCACGCCCACTTTCCACGGTATTTAGGCCGTTCTTCGACGTCCAGATCGTCAGTTGGCAAGACTCAGCACAACCAGCAGCACCTCCGAGGATGTCCAACGTAGCTTCCGACGAAACGCCATGGGTAGAAGAGTTCTATGGACCACGGCCATACAACCCGGAAGAATTCTCGGCAATATGTTTAGTTTCTCAGTTCCTAGTATAATTTCCGCAGCATCTTTTAATTAAACTGGACTATACACGGTGAGTCATCTAACATTACCGCTGGATATATTTCGTAAACCACATCAAATACTGACGAATCGATTCCACAGACCGAACGTGAGGAGAAGGGCTACTGTAATTGGTTAATACAAACCATACAAAAATGCACGGAAGTATGTTTTTTAGCACAAACCTACGTTTTTTTAAAAGAAACCCCGTTAGGTTTGTTAGCACATCTGAACATATAAACAAATACGTAATCAGTGGTGTTTGTTGCACTGTAAAATGTTAATTACATCCGGAGATATTGTAACCTAAAGTTGACGCTTGAGTACCACTCCTCCGCTGTTCGATCGTGTGTATCGGAGAGCACCTAATTACGTAGGGATCCAAAGGGAACTGTGATGGACCTTAGGTACTGAAGAGACTGGAACAGCAAATTACGTCCACATGCTAACATCTTTTTATTGGTCTTTTTCACTGACGCACATGTATATTACCATGAGGGGTGAGGTACACGTACACACGTGGTTTCCGTTTTCAATTACGGAGTGGAATAGAGTGTGTCCCGACATGTCAGGCCAATAGATGTTCAATGTGGTGGCCATCATTTGCTGCACACAATTGCAATCTTTGGCGTAATGAATGTCGTACACGCCGCAGTACATCTGGTGTAATGCCGCCGCAGGCTGTCAGAATACGTTGTTTCATATCCTCTGGGGTTGTAGGCACATCACGGTACACTTTCTCCTTTAACGTACCCCACAGAAAGAAGTCCAGAGGTGTAAGATCAGGAGAACGGGCTGGCCAATTTATGCGTCCTCCACGTCCTATGAAACGCCCGTCGAACATCCTGTCAAGGGTCAGCCTAGTGTTAATTGCGGAATGTGAAGGTGCACCATCATGCTGATACCACATACGTCGACGCGTTTCCAGTGGGACATTTTCGAGCAACGTTGGCAGATCGTTCTGTAGAAACGCGATGTATATTGCAGCTGTTTGGGCCCCTCCAATGAAGTGAGGACCAATGAGGTGGTCGCCAATGATTCCGCACCATACATTTACAGTCCACGGTCGCTGTCGCTCTACCTGTATGAGGCAGCGAGGATTGTCCACGGACCAGTAATGCATGTTCCGTAGATTCACTGCCCCGTGGTTTGTGAAACCCGCTTCATCGGTAAACAGGTAGAACTGCAACGCATTCTCTGTTAATGCCCATTGACAGAATTACACTCGATGATTAAAGTCATCACCATGTAATACGCTGATGTAGCGACACATGAAACGGGTGAAAGCGGTGACGATGCAGTATGCACATGACACTACTTTGACTCAGTCCACCGGCTCTCGCAATGTTCCGTGTACTCATGTGTGGGTTCATGGCAACAGCAGCTAACACACCAACTGCACCCGCTTCTCCTGTGACGGGCCTGTTACGGACCCGTTTGCGTGCTACGACCATACCTGTTGCATACAGTTGGCGGTAGATGTTTTGCAGTGTGCAGCACCTTGGATGCTCTCTGTCCGGGTACCGTTCTGCATACACCCTGCAGGCTTCAGCTGCATTTCGTCGACACTCTCCATAGATGAGTATCATCTCCGCCTTTTCAGAGTTCGAATACACCATGGTCACAGTTCCTACAACATTACACTATCACAGACGTCTGGTTACACAGTGTACTACAGTTGGTCTTGTGTGCGGAGACGAATGCAGAATAACAATAGCAGCAAGCGCTACATGCTGACACTGCGACAGCTAGACCAAACCACAACAGTGCACTACAGCCACACTCGTAAACACGGTCATCATCGTAAACATGTCCCTGCAGATGCTGCTCGCCGACCGTGGTCCGTGTTTGTTACAACACGCAACTGAGCGTCGGAGGTTTCAAGCGTCAACTTTAGGTTACAATATCTCCGGATGTAAATAACATTTTACAATGCAACAAACGGCACTGATTACGTATTTGTTTATATGTTCAGATGTGCCAACAAAACTGACGTGGTTCCATTTAAAAAGACGTAGGTTCGTGTTAAAAAACGTGCATTTTTGTGTGGTTTGTATTAAACAATTACACTAGCCCCTCTCCACACGTTCGGTCTGTGGAATCGGTTCAGTCAGTATTTGATGTGGTTTACGAAATACATCCAGCGGTAACGTTAGGTGACACCCTGTATTACACTACCCTTGTTATAGGTGTGGTAATATTTGCCTTATAAACCGTTTCCAATATACTACCCATTCAACTGACACTGTCACAGTCACAAAATCATCAGGAAACATCAAAGCTTTGTTTCTTCTCCTTCAACGTAAATTTCTTTTCCAAACATCTTCTCGGTTCCCATTATTACTTGTTCAATGTACAAACTGAAGAACATCAAGAATAGATAACAACTATGACTCACTCACTTCTCTTCTTTTGTCTCTCTTTCACGTCTTTTAGCACTCTGGTTGCTATAAATTTGTACACAACCTTTCATTCCCTACATTTTATCTCTGCTACCTTCTAAATTTTAGTTACAAATTAAAAACCGAGATCTTTTACGTGAATGTTTGGTGTCTGTTCTTTCAGACATATCCAAAATCATAATCATTCACTTCGATGGACAATGAATCCACAATCTTTAGCGCAGATGCATATTTAAGTTTGACCTCGAGCGGGAATCTAAAAGCAGCCAGCACGGGATGCATGAACGGGGACAGTGGATAGGTGGTGCTAGATGGGAATGTGATTTGGGTTGGGCAGCATGCCTAGATAGTTCACGCATTTGTGATGAACACTGTATCTGGGTGGCGCAGTAGCTAATGAAACCGCCTGGTAAGGTCACTTTGCATGCGGCAGCGACGGAGCGTGGACCTCCCGGAGTGTAGCAGGCTGTGGCAGGCTCCCCGCGACATCGGCGCGGGGAGTCGCAAGATTACAGCGGTCTCTTAACTGTGTTTCTGGCATGAAATAATAACTCAGACTAACAGAAAAGATATGTTGAAATTTTCTGGACCAAATTCATTTGATGTAGAGTCATGTTTCGATGGCATTGTGAGAATTAATTTCTCTATAGCGATTAGTGCTCTTTACGTTAAACTTACAAGCTCTGACATACGTGACACGTAATAGAATCTAATGGAAGAATTTTGAAATTTAAGTATCAAGATGAAAATGTTAGAAAAGATACAATCATACATGCACGATATGACATCTGCACAGTACGGATTTCCGAACTTCCCTTCGAAGTTACGGTGGAAAAAAATTCCGTGGAAACATACGATAGCAGGATGATTAATAAATGTGGTCGGAAGCGTACAGATTCCTAGTAATGTACGGGGTAGGACAGGTCAAGATTGGTCTACATAAACACGCGCCTTCGTATACTATTCTCGGTGGACACCGTGGCATAGTAATTACGACAAGCAGTCAAGAACGTATACTGGCTGTGGTGCGCCAGGACATGTTCGCGCACAGCGCGTGAAACGACGCCTGGCGCAGATACTTGCAGGTGAAGCTGCGAATTGCCCGTAACCTCAGCATTCCCGCTGACGTACGCTTCGAACCCGTAACTCACACTGTCGTGGCCTCATTGACTGAAGATACTAATGTACTCGTAGGCACTCCCATGGTAATGTATAACGATGCAGGGTCGATCGTGCACCACCAAGAGAAGATCATGAACTTCAAGCCGGCAAGACCCAGGACGGTACGGACGTTGTTTCTACGTAGGAACGAACCTCGACAAACCAGTCGAAACCGCCTGCTGATGTAAAGGAAGAGCCCAAAATGAGCTCCTCAAAAAACGAGCATGCTGATATTGTCCACGAAACTCGCGCCAGGGCGGGGAATACATTGCCTCTAGAGAGGATCGAATCCCGAAGAACCAGTCAACACGGTACGCTGACGAAAAGAAAAATTGCAAAGGCAATTCCACCCAAGAGAAACGGAGTCCGGCGCATCAGGATGCTAACCAAGCAGCCCAGTATTTCGCGAAAAAGTGACAAGGATTGGTAGCCAAATGAGTCTACAGACTCCTGAAACGCCTGATCCCAGTCACGCTGCGTCAGGTGAAAGGGACATTGATAAGGCAGAAGCCTCCACAACGGGTTCACACAAAGAGGCACTTGGTGACATACCATACAAACAGTGACAACTTCTAATGCCGAATCATCATGACCTAGGTAAAAGAATTGCAATTTGTGCCAGACCACACAAACAGGTAATTGGGCTGAGGAGACGTAAGATATGGATGTGAATACCGATGTCGCTGCACTCCCCCAAACTGATTGAGAACGGTTATCATCCCAAACGAAGCAGCACACAAGTACATTGGAGTGCGGGCTTTCTTTGGACTGCCACGCAAATAAGAAACATTAACCTCCCAACACGTACGTTACAACATCGTCCAGCCTCAAGCCTATAAAATTTCCACTTTAAATATAAATAAGATCTAATCGTAGCTGCACCTTCTCAATCTAAAAGACCTCGTACGCTACAAACATGGACGTTTTGTTACTACAATAAGTTGCTTGGATTGAGATGGAACGAATAACTGGAAACAATGCTATTACTAATCCGGGCACTGGGGCGAATGTAGAGACAACCTTATTAGTTTATTATGTACGTGTGTGTATAACGAATCCCGGTAGCCGATTTTTAATGTCCATAAAGAACTCGTTGCAGGCATCGCTGTTTTAATCCCTAGACACCAGAGAAGTAGTTTTATTGATGATTTTAGACCGTTTACGTCACTGAATAGTGACTACAAAATCATAGCACGAATCATTTCCCCCAGACTTAAAACGCTGATGCGTACAATCGACAGTCGATACCAGACCAGCGTCTGTATTGACAGAAAAATCTTCCGCAACTTATGTGAAAACAGAGATATCATTGCCACTGCAGATGCTTGCAAAATCAAGTGTGGTTTAGTATCACTTGATTTTGCAAAGGCATTCGCCAGAGTTCACCATTAATATCTTATAAGCACCATACATGCAATGGAATTTCCGCTACAGTTTGCTAAGTTCTTAAGTGAAATTCTCAGTAAAGGAGATAGAAGAATAATGGTTAATGACCAGTTGACTAAAGCAATTAAAATTAATAACTCGGCGAGACAATGCTCTGTGCGCCATCCCCATTGAGCCTTTACTTTCCACTTTGGCCCAAAGTTTACGAGGCTTAACGATCAATAGAAAAAAAATTGTATGCAATGCCTGCGCAGGTGATGTAGTTTTTATAGTCACGGACAACCATGAAGTAGAGGAAGCTCTTCAGATCGTTGTTAAATACGAATTTACCTCAACAGCGAAGGTAAATGAAAGGTAGTCTGGCATTATAAAAGTAGGACGCGGCGTATCTCTGGGACATCACCATCAGCTGAGACGACTCTCAAAACTAAAATGTCTAGGCATTTAATAAGGAAGCAACTTAAGACACAAGATCGCTGGTAACTACAGGAATCCTCTTGCGGGCATGTGTGCCTGTATACAGACCAAAATTGTCAGGAAGCTTGATGAAATACGGAAAGTAACCTTACCCAACGTCTACATAACGTCAAAAATCAACTATGTTGCACAAGTTCTTCCGATGCCACAAGGGACGATGAAAGGAATCGTGTCAGCTTTTCGCCACTTCGTCACACGAGGGTATATATTTTAAGTGAAGTACGATACGCTAACACTGGCCACAGGAGATGGTGGTTTAAAACTAGCAGATGTTAAAAACAAGAATGAGCGTTATATGTGCGTAACACATGTAAACAATGGAGGACCCAACCAAACAGTTTAACAGCACACTTGTTAAATTAAATAGTGGCGATCAGTCTGCAACCTCCCATTAATATACACCATACTCCGAATGAACTGTTTCGCCTCAAAACCTTTTTAATCGAGCTATGTTACATCAAGTCACTTACCCCAGAAAAGAAAATTGCGACAGTGAAGTCAGTATATAGGGAGGTGATGGGAAGCAATAACAGGAACATTGTTGTTGTTGTTGTTGTTGTTGTGGTCTTCAGTCCTGAGACTGTTTTGATGCAGCTCTCCATGTTACTCTATCCTGTGCAAGCTGCTTCATCTCCCAGTACGTACTGCAGCCTACATCCTTCTGAATCTGCTTAGTGTATTCATCTCTTGGTCTACTTCTACGAGTTTTACCCTCCACGCTGCCCTCCAATACTAAATTGGTGATCCCTTCATGCCTCAGAACATGTCCTACCAACCGATGCCTTCTTCCAGTCAAGTTGTGCCACAAACTCCTCTTCTCCCCCATTCTATTCAATACCTCCTCCTTAGTTATGTGATCTACCCGTCTAATCTTCAGCATTCTTCTGTAGTACCACATTTCAAAAGCTTCTATTCTCTTCTTGTCCAAACTATTTATCATCCATGTTTCACTTCCATACATGGCTACACTCCATACAAATACTTTCAGAAACGACTTCCTGACACTTAAATCTATACTCGATGTTAACAAATTCCTCTTCTTCAGAAACGCTTTCGTTGCCATTGCCAGTCTACATTTTATATCCTCTCTACTTCGACCATCATTAGTTATTTTGCTCCCCAAATAGCAGAACTCCTTTACTACTTTAAGTGTCTCTTTCCCTAGTCTAATTCCCTCAGCATCAACCGAGTTGACTACATTCCATTATCCTTGTTTACCTTTTGTTGATGTTCATTAACATAATCGAACAATAATACCCAAACCACAAGTGGCCAGTAATGTGGAAGATTATACCATCCTGTGATCTGACAACGATAGCGAAAGCGTCTTGGTGCCGAGCACCACTGTGGACAACGTGTAACTCAATAGATGATGAAGAACATAGTTTTGTGTGCACCAGTGTTGCTGATGTCTGGAACTTCATTCGACACAAGATGGCAACAGCCACAAGGACTTCCCATTATTCCATTACTCCTAATGACAATTTGTAACGACATTTTGTACCTGGATTATTTAATGTTAGACGCTACCGAAAGTAGGGACGAGTTCTGTCTCTAATTTGCATCCCAATTGTATCTACTTTCAAAAACAAGAACTCGTACGAAAACTTTGCCAAATTTCTAAAAGTAACTCTAAGATGAAAAAATTATATTTGAATGAAGAATTAATAAGATTTTAAGGCAAGGGATGAAATCAGAATCAAATTATGCTGCATTTCAACTTACCCAGAGTACATGTTTTTCTTACTATCTTTTCCGTATTATACTCTTTAACTTCACTTACTGCGTGCATTTCTGCATTCTAAGGGCGAGAAGACGCCTTGACTAATTTTAGTCATATACGTCGCATCGGTGACTTCCGAGAGAAGAAGGTGTATTTAAACCTTTTGTATATTTCTTTTCAGAGAAAAAAAAAACTTAATTTGCAGTATTATCGGGATCGATGCTTACATCACTACCGAAGAGAAACACTAAATAAATAAATTAATGAAAAATGGAAAGAAATAAAAATAATCTGGCCTGTTCTGAGCACTGGTGCTTTCAGAGGTATGAGAAGTCGCACTTACGAGATGGAAACAGATAAACGGGAAAACAAGACAATCATGAAAAGATTGTGAACGAACTGCGGAAGCCATATTCTGAAAAAAGAAACTCTAAAGCAATCTTTTGTATGTCCATCCTTTTAGCAGGACGTCTGTGGGATGCCGGCCGTTTACTATCGTGATATATCAACCTGTATCGCATCAAAACAGCCTGAAGATAACGCAATGAAGCGTCGAAACTGGTAGCGACAAAATAAAATAAAATCTTAAGGACAATTGAAGATGCTTTTTTTTGTCACGATCTAAAGCAGTCGGTAAGCAGCTAGCCGACGAAGGCACACAAGGTGGGCTAAAGGGGGAGATGGAAGGATAAAAAAATACTGGTTAGGGATACGATTCCTCCTTAGGGTGAGGAGGTCCCGATTTCAAATCCCGGACGAGCCCCAGCGTTTTGTGCAAACTGATCGCACACCGGTGGCTATCTCCTACATTTTCAGCTCTCCAAGTCAGCGCAGAAAACTGCCCCTCAATACGGGATGAATTTCATTTTTCATATGTGCAATTCACACTCTGTTAGGACGTATGAAGATGATTTCGAAGGTTTCGTATAGAAATCAAATAAAAAAAAAGAGTAAGCAGAGGATCCCAGTTTCAAATGCAGACCCAGCAAATATTTGTTGCTGCTGACTCTGCATAAAGTCCGATGCAGCTGATATGATTAGTTCCTTTCCTTTCTCTCACTCCCTCCTTCAATTTACACAAAACGAGCTCATTAGACAGGGTATCCGAAATTACATTATCATAATTTCTTTAAGGATGAGAATGTAAAACAGATTAGATTTGTAAGTAGGCTCAAATGGTTCAAATGGCTCTGAGCACTATGGTTCTCAACTGCTGTGGTCATAAGTCCCCTAGAACTTAGAACTACTTAAATCTAACTAACCTAAGGACATCACACACATCCATGCCCGAGGCAGGATTCGAACCTGCGACCGTAGCGGTCGTGCGGTTCCCGACAGTAGCGCCTTTAACCGCTCAGCTACTCCGGACGGCTGTAAGTAGGCTGTTAAGGTTTTTATGTTGGTAACGTCACCTAGCGCTCTGTGTGAAAATCACTGGCTGTGCTGTATGTATGCAGTCTGTGGCGGTTGGGCATTGTCGAAATAGTCGCTATTGTAGTTTTGGACAGTTGGATGTGAACAGCGCGTAGCGTTGCGCAGTTGGAGGTGAGCCGCCAGCAGTGGTGGATGTGGGGAGAGAGATGGTGGAGTTTTGAGAGCGGATGATCTTGACGTGTGTCCATCAGAGACAGTAAATTTGTAAGACTGGATGTCACGAACTGATATACACTCCTGGAAATTGAAATAAGAACACCGTGAATTCATTGTCCCAGGAAGGGGAAACTTTATTGACACATTCCTGGGGTCAGATACATCACATGATCACACTGACAGAACCACAGGCACATAGACACAGGCAACAGAGCATGCACAATGTCGGCACTAGTACAGTGTATATCCACCTTTCGCAGCAATGCAGGCTGCTATTCTCCCATGGAGACGATCGTAGAGATGCTGGATGTAGTCCTGTGGAACGGCTTGCCATGCCATTTCCACCTGGCGCCTCAGTTGGACTAGCGTTCGTGCTGGACGTGCAGACCGCGTGAGACGACGCTTCATCCAGTCCCAAACATGCTCAATGGGGGACAGATCCGGAGATCTTGCTGGCCAGGGTAGTTGACTTACACCTTCTAGAGCACGTTGGGTGGCACGGGATACATGCGGACGTGCATTGTCCTGTTGGAACAGCAAGTTCCCTTGCCGGTCTAGGAATGGTAGAACGATGGGTTCGATGACGGTTTGGATGTACCGTGCACTATTCAGTGTCCCCTCGACGATCACCTGTGGTGTACGGCTCCCCACACCATGATGCCGGGTGTTGGCCCTGTGTGCCTCGGTCGTATGCAGTCCTGATTGTGGCGCTCACCTGCACGGCGTCAAACACCCATACGACCATCATTGGCACCAGGGCAGAAGCGACTCTCATCGCTGAAGACGACACGTCTCCATTCGTCCCTCCATTCACGCCTGTCGCGACACCACTGGAGGCGGGCTGCACGATGTTGGGGCGTGAGCGGAAGACGGCCTAACGGTGTGCGGGACCGTAGCCCAGCTTCATGGAGACGGTTGCGAATGGTCCTCGCCGATACCCCAGGAGCAACAGTGTCCCTAATTTGCTGAGAAGTGGCGGTGCGGTCCCCTACGACACTCCGTAGGATCCTACGGTCTTGGCGTGCATCCGTGCGTCGCTGCGGTCCGGTCCCAGGTCGACGGGCACGTGCACCTTCCGCCGACCACTGGCGACAACATCGATGTACTGTGGAGACCTCACGCCCCACGTGTTGAGCAATTCGGCGGTACGTCCACCCGGCCTCCCGCATGCCCACTATACGCCCTCGCTCAAAGTCCGTCAACTGCACATTACGGTTCACGTCCACGCTGTCGCGGCATGCTACCAGTGTTAAAGACTGCGATGGAGCTCCGTATGCCACGGCAAACTGGCTGACACTGACGGCGGCGGTGCACAAATGCTGCGCAGCTAGCGCCATTCGACGGCCAACACCGCGGTTCCTGGTGTGTCCGCTGTGCCGTGCGTGTGATCATTGCTTGTACAGCCCTCTCGCAGTGTCCGGAGCAAGTTTGGTGGGTCTGATACACCGGTGTCAATGTGTTCTTTTTTCCATTTCCAGGAGTGTATATACTTAGCAAATGAAAGATTTTGATAGAGAACAAGGTAAATACATTGCTTGTTCTCTATCAAAATCTTTCATTTGCTAAGTATGCCTGTCAGTAGTTAGTACCTTCAGAAGTTAGAATCTTTTAATTAGCTGGCAGTATTGGCGCTCGCTGTATTGCAGTAGTCTAGTAACGAAGATTTTTGTGAGGTAAGTGATTCATGAAAGGTTGCGAGGTGCCGGGGCTAGCAGTGTATTTAACACTAAATTCTAGAATCTACATATGTAAATGATGCTCTAAACCCCCCCCCCCTATTCTAACTCCGACTTTTGCTGTTGCACAAGGGTTAAAAATATACGCGAACTGACTGTAATCAACCCTGCAAGTGGAGTAGAAAAGAGTTTGGCACCTGCAATAATTTAATTTGATAAATAAGTTAAATAAACGAAGGTTTCATTAACATAGTGAGGAATGATAGGTTTGCTCTACCGATTAACAGAATGAAAGTTCTGTCCAAAATAACAATATGATTTATTAAGACTAAACACAAAATACTAAACCAAAACACATGAAACATTTACAATACATCAAATTGGCTCAAATTGGATACTCATACAAACACTGTAAAGGTGAAGTTGTCCCTAAACTAGATTGTGACGTTTAAGACGAAGTGGTATGTGGAGCCAATTCCTTGCACACTCAAATCGTAAGAGAGACACACAACTAAGCCAACATTAATTGCTGGTACTCAAGATAGAACAAAGTTAGAAAAAGACGAACAGGCGCGCTCTGCTGAGCTCTGATTATCACCTAGGAAAATCCCTATCCTGGCGTACCGTAGGCGATGGCTGGTTGCTTCGACGTCCTTGACCGAAAGGCGAGAGCCGACTACCCACAAGAACACCCGTACAGGCCGAACACAGAATATTCCCGCCCCCACGACAGTGGCAGTGGTTATACGTTCCAATCAGCAACTCGAAAACCGGCGGAAATTTCCACCCCATTGCCGGAGCACTACCATTCCACCAATGGAGATTCTTGGCGCCAATTTCTGCGCTGATTTTGCTACGTCACGGAGCTATGCCCTGAGCAAGCCAATCACAGTTACCATTTTGCAGAAAGCGCGGGAATTTTCCCGCCACAACTGCCTGGGTACACAAGTCATTCCCACGCCTCGCTGGTAGCCCACCAGAAAGTGTTTTCGCTAAGTTTCTGCGAAGTAACGGAACCTCTAGCCCAGCCGCTTCTTCAGGCCCCGGCGGACGTGTCCCTTGACAATGTCGGTGTCTGGAAAGCATTCACTCGACTGCCTCACACACGTCGGCTTAATCCTCCCGAGATCAGTGCAGCCCGCCTGTCACCAGACCACCTGGGTGACGAGAGACGCTGCGTGGGAAGTCCGCGTGTGAAGGAATAGCAACTTTCCACCGCATGCAATTAGAGAGGAGAATCGTAAGATAGAAATATGAGAGGGGGCTCATACCACCTCTCATTGTCCCTACGCCATTTTAGATTGTAATTGGTGAGCGGTTGGCTCACTTAGGAGCAAGGTAGTGAGTCAATCGCCCAAGAACAATCTTACAAACTGACTCCACATGCCGCACTCTATAAAAGAATCACTGCAACCGAAAAATGCAGCTCATAGAGGGAGGATTATTTATGATGTAGCCAACTTCACCTTCTTAATATGGAACACTAACAGTCACATCACACATCCACACCCAGGGAGCCCCTTCCAAACTCTGATTCACACAGACATTCACACTCTAAATATGGCCCGGGCATGTGAGCCAAATATGGAGCAGTTTATTCTTTACAATCAGAGTGGGAGTGCTCCGCAATTAAATGCCCAAGATTTTACAACAATTTGAATCATGAAACTAACCTGAACTCACTCACATATGATACTGTTTAAGTTAACAATCTCTTTGTGAGCTTTCAGAATCTAGTTACAACCTCCGATTCATTCTGTCTTCCTGCAGCAAGAATAACCTTTACAAAACGTTCCCTGAACTGATGGTCCATTCACAATGACAGTGGTGGTATCTGCTTCAGTTTATGAGGACTTCAGGCACACTGTTTGCATACACACAACAATAAATACAAAATACAAAAAAGAACATGGTGTGGAGAACAATACAGTAATTTGTAATAAGAATTACAGTGTAAAACACAAACACATACAAGGTATAACATACATTACAAAAACAACACTAGAGTAAGAAATATAAGAAAAAAAAAAACAAGGTTCATGGGGCATCAAGTTGTGCGTGCACATTGCACAAAGTTCAGGACTGTGCTGAGAATGAGGCACTAAATCACATTGTTAGAAATATTCGAAGCACTTCAAAAATTCGACAGTACTGACATCTCATAGGGCTAAACGTCGGGTGTTGTTACTACGTTGTTGCAACGACAATAGGGTGTTCTGGAGCATCTGCAGTACTCTGTTGAGATTGCACCAAGACCTACGCATATGATCACGGCAGTATGGTAGGAAGACACAGTGATAGGCTCTCCTCACGTCGATTAATTGTCTCTGAGGTCTATTTGTTGGGATACATCACTAGTCTAGGTCTCTTCTCTCGCTGGACAGTACTTTACGTTTCCCAATATTGCAGTTCGTCGAGGGATGATGGCACGTGGAGTGACTCCACAAGTGTGTGAGGTCATCCATACAGGATCGAACTAGGAGCGACGATTCCTAAAACTGCTCTCTAATAGAGGGGAGAAGTTAGAAATGAGACCATACATTTGTTAGTGTGGCACGATACTGCTTTGTGTATGCAGATCGGCCAATGCTAGTGAGTTGCAAAAACCCAAACAGGTGAGTATAGAGCATCCCTTTCTGTCCTGAGGCACATGAGGCGCAGGTTCTGACACAATATGTGATCTTCTTCGTGTACTCACGACAACGTGGTCTGCCAAAGGGAATCCCTCCAAACGGCTGCCATGTCCGGAGAGCTAGCAGGCTGTTGCATGTGGGTCGCGTGTCAGGGTCAATGGCCAGCCTCACTTTCGCTTGTGGCCCGGCGAGGATCCCGCCTAATCCCTCAGGTATACGGCCCGGTGACTGTCAGCTTGCAGGACCGGACGCTCGCCCTCCTGCAGGTAGCCGAAGACCTCTTGTTTTAGCGCTGGCTGTCCTCTGCATTGCCACGATACCCGTCATCTGCACAGTTCTGACAAAAATCTTATGCCTAACTTTTTCCCATGACCTTCTATGTTATAATAAATTTAGATAATGACACATTGATGGTCTGTCATTTCAGACACTCTTATTTTACTTTTATAGTTATTTATCTGTAGCTATCATTATAACATCTAATCTAGACATGGAAATAATTTATTTTGATATATGTGTAGAGACTGATCTCAGTATTGTACATGGTGTGTGATAACTGATGCTATGTAATGGATGAACAACTAAATGTGCGGGCCCGCACCAATATTACTATTACTTATATAGATCGACAGTAGACATGCTCAAGAATTAACTACCACATGCCAACGATCTACATTGTATGTCTTCGGAATAAATTATGTTATTATGCAGGCTGAAGTTTTACTGAGCTATAAAGAACATGCAACTATTCTACATTCGCTCGCCGGTCGTCCCTCCATCTCAGGTCTGTGATTTGATGACCTGAAAAATAACATCCCAACAGGCGCGCGCCAAACATTTGTGGTAGAAAACCCCCACAATATTAATCTAGTTATTGTTAAATCCTACATTTTAACTTATCCTAGTATATCGTACCCTTTATTTATTTATTTATTTATTTATTTATTATTTTTTTTTGTTTACCTTATACAATACTCTTACATAATTCCTGTTACGTTGAGATGTCTCGCTGCTCGCCGCTATTGACGACAGTGATGTGCGTGCCGTACGACATGGCCTCCGAGTTCTCACTACGCCTCACTGAAACTCCAGAGACTGGGTTAGCCATGGTTATACAAGACAATAAATTTATAGTTGCAACTTCTTTTTCTATGTTATGCAGTATTCACGATCAAAGCACACCTTTCCAGAGGCAATGTAATATGACCAAGCCAGGACTGGTTCCTGTTGGAGATTCAGTCGCCCAACACACGCCAGCTACACAGTATGTCACGAATATCCAAGTATAAGTCCCTGGCTATTCATCTGTGACAGTCACGAGCAGCACGCTAAATCCCCAACTAGCACATTGGCATGGTAGGCTTTATGCCCGCATGTCTCTCGTCTAGGGCACCATTGGAGTCAAACGCTCACAGGTTCACCCCGACTTGCAAGACAACGATGCTGGCGCAGCTCTGCAAAAAACTATACTGCCCATATTCATCCTGGAAATCACGCAATATACCACAATCTTGCAGTGCACTGACGCGTGCCTGCATGCATTGGTATGAATGTCTCACGAACTGGCTGTGGCCGCTATGGAGCGTATCACGACTTCTCAGAACGCTTCTAAGAGCACGTTCTTGTATGCGCCCGTTTGTGCGACATCTCGTCACTCATCTTTATCCCTTAACATGGATACCAGATAGGAAAGGACAAAAACATTGCTCATGGAAAGGTAGTGCCTCTTATCGCAACGACAGTGGAGATCCCGAACATAGACAAAAAAAGTTAACAGCAGAAAATTCTTGTGCGAGAAAACGCAGCGTGTTAATACTTTAACAATCTTAATCTATTAATGCAACGATTATTGTTCCCCGAAGAAAGGTTCATATATTTGCCTATTCTACTATGTACACCACTTAAACTACTATTATTCCACGAACTTCTTTGTGTGAGAGATGTGATGGAGTCCTATGGACTAGCGCCAATCCCTTGTCACACTCCCCCTCCTCTGACGTGCCTTAGCATTTGTAGGTCTAATTTCAATCTCCTGGTTCTCCTGTGGTCCTTGATTTCGCTCTCTCCAGTTACGGTCGCTTCGCCGTTCGTTATTCCTCCTGTCCCAGATTCCTTGTCTAGATTGACCCTGTTCCCTGACGTTGTGGTTTCCGTTTCTCTGGTTTCCGTAATCTTGCACTGCGTAACCTTGATTTCCGTAATCCTGGTTTCCTAACTGACGAGCGCGATTATGCGATCTGTTGTCGTCTGCCCTTGCTGGCCCGTGGTATTTGTTATTTTGCGCCTTCTTCCTGTCCTTTGCGTCTTGTTTATCGAAGACTACCTCGAGTTCGCGCAATAGACTCCTGAATGCTTCGATGTCAGATCCACACTTGCCGACAAGTGTCTGTTGATACCTAACAGGCAATTTGGAAAAACAAAATTTGATGATTTCTCCCTTGCTATATGGACTATCTAAAAACTGATTCTTCTTGAGTAAATCATCAAAAAATTTGGTTGCGCTCTTATGCCCGGACACTTCCAGTTCAGGACAAAATATTATTTCGTCTTTAATCCTGTCTTGCGTTTCCTTTGACGAGTAGATCCCCAGGAACGCATCAACAAATTCCTGATAAGTCTGACACGTCGCTGCCACACCTCGCATCTTTTCCGCGGCTTGGCCTTCGATGTGTCCACACATGAATTCTAATTTTGCCAGGGTTGGCCATGATGACGGTAATGAATTTGTAAACTGCATCACCCAGCTCTTGGGATGCATCGACCCTCCATTATCTCTGAACTTTTGGAATTTTAGTATCGACAGGAAGTGATTGTGATCAAAATCCTGTCCGATCCTCGCACTGGTGTTGTCACTCGTTTCCGATACTTGCACGTCTGCTGAGTGTCCTGATCTATCTTGCTGATAACTGTGATGTGCTACCTCTGTATCACAGTGGCAGTGGCACTCAGAATTCACTCTGCTAAGTGGGCTACAATTATTGGAGCTATTACTAGGTGTTTCTACGTGTGCATTGTTAATTCCGCACTCTGTCACTGGGCTAGAGCACGGCGGGCTTTTCCTCGGAGACACAATTCTGTGTACTCCATCATTGGTATCCGAACGCGCAGTGCTCGTGTGCCCGTTTCGCTCTAGTTTTGCTATCCGACTCTGTACTTCTTTCATTCGTGTCGTGATGTTCGTAACCGCAATATTACCTTGGGTTTTTAAGAACGCTAGGGATTTTGAGTGGGCTTGTGTCGCACGTCGCAAGCGACCTGCGAGTTGAGAAGTTACTTTTGCGATTTTCATTGCCCCTGTTGCTGCCGTTCTGGCTAGGCCTGCTACTTTTTGTGCTACCATTGACATTTGTTTTGCTTCTCCACATTCTTTCTTTATTGTTAATAGTTCCCCACGAATTTTCCCTATATGCGAAATTATTGCCTGAGTGTCCTTCTTACGCTGTTCGTCAGCTTCTTCCTTCTCCTTCTTACGTTGTTTCTCATCTTCTTCCTTCTCCTTCTTACGTTGTTCATCAGCTTCTTCTTTCATTGATCGTAGGAAGCTCAGTATTGGGTTTACGTCATCTTTTTGATCCTCTTCAAACGTGGGAGATGTAACTCTGGACACCTGGGCGCTAGAGCTCTGACGTGGCCGAGCTAGCCCCTGTCTGCTCTCGTTCGTTTGATTATAAACTTCTGCTACCGTCCTGACCTGCGTGCCTGACTCTGTTTCATCCTCTACTTCACTATCATAATCACGGCCGCAACACTGCTCTGAGATCGCGTCCAAATAACCTTCCTCATCAATGACCCTGGCGTCCTGTCCTGCTAAAAATGTGCCCATCTCATCTCCGAACCTATTCCCATCAGTAAACTGCCCCTTCTCCATTATGCTATCCTCTTTTGTTTTAGCTTCGCTCGATAATAGTCGTGCCTTACTTCTCGTTATCATTCATGAAAAACAAATTTATCTAAAATGCACAAGAAAATTAATCTACTCCACATATTTTTACACATAGACATAAAATTTCCACAACGCCTCTCCAACGCTGTAATTATACACACGATTTGTTGTGGTACAGAAACCGCACACAAACCCAACAAAGTGTGATGTGTTCCGGCACCCCATCAAAGGAACACAAAAACAATGAACAAAAGAATATATACACTGAAAACAAAAACTGTAATCATGCGCCGCTACTTAAAACTAAACACAGAACTACCAAAAAAAACTTGGGTATTAATCAATAAAAAATTAAGCAAAAAAAATTCTGAGTGTCCCTACTACTAATAATACTTGCTTATCAGCGATTCACAGGAAAGATCTGAGGCTAAGGGTCGCCATTTTATGTGAGGTGCCGGGGCTAGCAGTGTATTTAACACTAAATTCTAGAATCTACATATGTAAATGATGCTCTAACCCCCCCCCCCCCTATTCTAACTCCGACTTTTGCTGTTGCACAAGGATTAAAAATATAGGCGAACTGACTGTAATCAACCCTGCAAGTGGAGTAGAAAAGAGTTTGGCACCTGCAATAATTTAATTTGATAAATAAGTTAAATAAACGAAGGTTTCATTAACATAGTGAGGAATGATAGGTTTGCTCTACCGATTAACAGAATGAAAGTTCTGTCCAAAATAACAATATGATTTATTAAGGCTAAACACAAAATACTAAACCAAAACACATGAAACATTTACAATACATCAAATTGGCTCAAATTGGATACTCATACAAGCACTGTAAAGGTGAAGTTGTCCCTAAACTAGAATGTGAGGTTTGAGATGAAGTGGTATGTGGAGCCAATTCCTTGCTACTCAAATCATAAGAGAGACACACAACTAAGCCAACAGTAATTGCTGATACTCAAGACAGAACAAAGTTAGAAAAAGACGAACAGGCGCGCTCTGCTGAGCTCTGATTATCACCTAGGAAAATCCCTATCTGCCGGTGCTGCGGACATGCATTACCAAACTGTCTTCTTAACTGCCAGAACACGATCTGGCGTACCGTAGGCGATGGCTGGTTGCTTCGACGTCCTCGACCGAAAGGCGAGAGCCGACTACCCACAAGAGCACCCGTACAGGCCGAACACAGAACATTCCCGCCCCCACGACAGTGGCCGTGGTTAAGCGTTCCAATCAGCAACTCGAAAACCGGCGGAAAATTCCACCCCATTGCCGGAGCATTACCATTCCACCAGTGGAGATTCTTGGCGCCAATTTCTGTGCTGATTTTGCTACGTCACGGAGCTATGCCCTGAGCAAGCCAATTAGAGTTACTATTTTGCAGAAAGCCCGGGAATTTTCCCGCCACAACTGCCTGGGTACACAAGTCATTCCCATGCCTCGCTGATAGCCCACCAGAAAGTGTTTTCGCTAAGTTTCTGCGAAGTAACGGAACCTCTAGCCCAGCCGCTACTTCAGGCCCCGGTGGGCGTGTCTCTTGACAATGTCGGCGTCTGGAAAGCATTCACTTGACTGCCTCACACACGTCGGCTTAACCCTCCCGAGATCAGTGGAGCCCGCCTGTTACCGGACCACCTGGGTGACGAGAGACGCTGCGTGGGAAGTCCGCGTGTGAAGGAATAGCAACTTTCCACCGCATGCAATTAGAGAGGAGAATCGTAAGATAGAAATATGAGAGGGGGCTCATGCCACCTCTCAAGGTATACGTTATTGTCAGTCAGGCCATTATTTTGTAGGGATTATTGAAAGTCAGATTGTGTTGCGCTAAAAATATTGTGTGTCAGTTTAGTGACGATCAGAATAAGTAAAGAGAGAAACGTCTGAGTAAATTCAGTTTTGCTCAGCTGTTTGAAAATCAAATAACGTAAGCGGTTTTTCAGCACTGTCATTTAAAAAATTTTCTAAGGGGCCGTTTCAGATTAATCAACACCTTCAGCGAGTTACATAATTATAATTTTACAAAAGGAGGCAGAAGGGCTAATTCTGCAGTGAAGCAATAGAAACGGGTGCGAATAAGACAAACGTAAATCTGAACTGGAACAAGGCATTCCTTAAACGATCAAAATTTCACGGATGCGATATTAAGGTCATGACAAAACCTGATGAATCAAACGAAAGCATTAGGAAGTATCTTCCAGGTCATATGAGAAGCTGTACTAAATAAATGTCGTGTGAGTATGGCCTCCCGTCGGGTAGACCGTTCGCCGGGTGCAAGTCTTTCGGTTTGACGCCACTTCGGCGACTTGCGCGTCGATGGGAATGAAATGATGTGATTAGGACAACACAGCACCAAGTCCTACAGCGGAGAAAATCTCCGACTCAGCCGGGAATCGATCCCGGGCCCTCAAGATTAACATTCCGTTGCGCTGAACACTCAGCCTTCGGGGGCGGACAGAAAGTGTACTGAAAATTAGGTAAGATAAAGTATAAGAGGCAATAAGTGAGTGCAGAAAGCAAACCACAAACCTATTTTCGAAAGACATTACATTTCACCAATTAAACCACAGTTGTCACAGTATCTAACAACATAAAGCAAATAGCACAAATACTCAAATATTTTTTACGTTTGGAATTATAAGGGAAAAGTTAGGGTAAGACATAGCAAGGAAAGAGTGCTTTTCATGTCATAGACCAAGCTGATGAGTTTTCTGTAATTTAAAGCAAATGAGTACAACGACTGGAACGACAGTAAAAGAAATGCTGAGGAGACTAAAAATGGACTGGAGTACTTTAGGAAAACTGAAAAGAGCTTTCAATATATGTCGAACAGAATGTTTACAATCAGTCTGCAGTAGCAGTTTTCATTTATGGCTGTAAGCAATGGATTTTAAGGAGATGGCTGTTCAGCGAGAAAGGGATATGTGTAACTTCAGATGAATATCGATTGGAAGTGTCATAGTATAGCGTCACAAGTTGTTCCGAGAGAACGTCTGTTTTTGGATAGCTAGCTGCATGTAACTTCGGGAGGCTGACATCTGCTGGCCTAACCGGGAGACACACGCGGATCTATCACTACCTGCCGTGGGAAAGCTATCCAATGTCTCTTACTGGACACATACTTTCACCACGTATAATAACCGACATAAATGATATTAAATATTATTCAATCATTTTCAAAATCGGTCGCCTACATTTTGTTATTCAGGAGAAGATTGTATCAAAATTCCAACATAGTTACAGAGATAGAAAAAATTGCTAAAAATGTCAAAACCGACACTTAGGGAACTAACTTTTGTATTGGGAATATAATAGTTTATGTTTTGGTATTATCTAAAAACATAAACAGAACTCGCAGGGTGCAGAATTAATTAATTGAGATTTTCATATTAAAACTTTAATTATTTTTCGTTTTCGTAATATAAAAATCTGACAAAATTATTATTGGTGTCTAAGATTATTGTGGCAGTATATGTGAGTGAATGACAGCGTGTGAATGGGACATTAGTCAAATTTTAATGTTCATTATATACCGTCTTAAGTAACCTACAAGAGTTACGCAAGCCTGTCGTGGGAAAATATTCATACGGAAATTACCCATTTTGTTGATGATTGCTATTGTAACAGAGCAGCCAGAAAGTTGGTTCAAATGGCTCTGAGCACTGTGCAACTTAACTTCTGAGGTCATCAGTCGCCTAGAACTTAGAACGAATTAAACCTAACTAATCTAAGGACATCACACACATCCATGCCCGAGGCAGGACTCGAACCTGCGATCGTAGCGGTCGCTCGGTTCCAGACTGTAGCGCCTAGAACCGCACGGCCACTCCGGACGGCTGAGCCAGAAAGTCAGCTGGACTATTATCTGTATCTAAAGGATATTTCCAGATTTATTGCCTTTTCGTTTTCGTTTATTAAGCATTACTTTAATATTTGTGCATAGATGCGTCTGTATGTAAGGATTGGTGCAGGCCAGTTTGTCGTATGATCATGAGCGAGCATTCTGATTGACAGCGAGTTTGGTTAGCCAATCAGAACTGAGACGGTTCCCGCTTGCTATCTGATAGTTATACCGGTAGTGAGGCCACAAGAAGGGACTCGCTCGCCAGCTTTGAAAGTGGACGGTCATGTTACTAGTGCCAGTCAATATAATGTGTAAAATGAAGGAATATTGAGTTCCTCGCTTTGATACGTGCTGTTACTAACGCTGCTGTAGTTACAGTTTTGTGAAGTTTGGAAGTTTTAGAAATGTTTTGTTGGTATGATTTTCGCGTGTGGTTGACTACTGAAACGTGCCATGTGGATACTATGAAGGCCAACTTCATAGTATCCACACGGGATGTTTCAGTAGTCAACCACTGAGCATTTTTGGCGAGCAATTTATTTTTCAAATCCACCACAAGGACCGAATGTAATAACTTATGTTAGTGATGGAATTAATGACTGTGAAAACGTTGTTTAACGCGGGTCGGGATTGGACAGATTTCTGGCTGCTGTGCCTGTGAAATGAGTGTACGAATTGTGAACGTGAAAATAATAGCCAATAGTTGAAATGTGGACTGAATAGTACCGTTTCTTTGGGCTATATGGACAAAATAAACATTTTTGTGTGGAAATTTCGGACATTATTTTCCAGAAGCCAATCCATTTTCTTACCACCCGATAAATTTTTTAATGGCAGTTTTTCTCCAAAACTTTATTTCATTACTAGAGTTGCGCAGCCTCTGTAATTGTAGGTATCAGTCGGTGTTTTTTATCAACGCGGCTTTTACATCATCTTGTAAGTATCTACATTGCCGAGTG
This sequence comes from Schistocerca piceifrons, assembly GCF_021461385.2. Lineage (NCBI taxonomy): Eukaryota > Metazoa > Arthropoda > Insecta > Orthoptera > Acrididae > Schistocerca > Schistocerca piceifrons. Next base: position 180,824,423 of record NC_060138.1, on the reverse strand, counting down.
GAGGGACATCGAGCAGATGCCGTTCTGAGATGGGTGAATTCCGATTTTCGCCTATACAGCAAAGCGAAGCCCGCCACACCGCAGTAGGAAGCAAAATACTTTACATATGGACTTTAGAAAGTAAGTTACACATGTCATCCTACGGTAACTCGTTGAAGTTGTTGATTAATCTAACCTGTTTTACATTCTCATCCTTAAAGGAATTATGATAATGTAATTTCGGACATCCTGTCTAATGACCTCGTTTCTGTGTAAATTGAAGGTGGCGCTACAAAGAAGAGTAGCGCATTGTCAGAAAAAAAGTGAAGGTTCCGCGTTTACGGGGGGCACATTGTCCTGCGGTTCGGAGAACAGCGGTGTCATAGTGTGCTCCTGACATGGTGCGGCTGCTGGAAATGTACTCCAAAATTGAAGTACGTGGGACAGCACGATTCTTGTGGGCTAAACATCGAACTGACACACAGATACACCGCGAAAACCTGTCGATGTATAAGCCAAATGCACCGCCGTAGTCCTATGTGACAACTACTATTGACTGTTTGACCCAGGCCACACAGACATGGGTTGTACACTAAAAAAAAGTACTTTGTTTGTCATAATAATGTGTAACTTAATTTCAGAATGCCTCTCGTAGTTATATCATAAACACGGAAACTGATATGTGTAAGCTAGGAGAAGTAATGAAACAGCTTTGTTGTTGAAATAACAGCATCGAAAAATTTTGCTGAAGCGAAAGAAATCACAGACAACAGAAACAAGTGGCACAGATGCAGAGAAAATGTTTTCAACAGAAGACCTCTACTGGTATCGGAGACTGATACGGCGGAGAAGAAAATATTGCTCAATACTCTAAGTGTGAAGCTAAATATTTTAGACAGGTAAATTAAGACTATTGGATAATAGTACTTGAAATGTGGTGATGCATAAGAATATTTAAAAAATGGCTCAAACGGTGTATTTAAGCGCAGCGAGATCTGTTTCGGTATATAGGCTGCAATGAAAGCGAGACAGCCACGGCTACTGACTTCCCAGGAGGCCGGACTGTGGCAGATACCACGGCACAACCTCAGCGCCACGTAGTTGGCGCCATCCGTCTACCGCACGGCTCACTGTCGTCATCCGAGACACGGTCTCAAGTGGCAAACTGTGTCCACCGCTTCCAGAATCTTCTGGTGTTCACTTTACTCATCGACTACTACCACGTTATCTTTGTCAGCCATTGCGACCCTTTACAAAATCTCTTCCCCTGCAAACGCATTGTCCGAACACAATAAGACATCTGCGAATAACTTCAATGGTACTGGATGGAACTATGGAAAGGTTGGGGTTGGATTGTTTTGGGGAAGGAGACCAGACAGCGAGGTCATCGGTCTCATCAGATTAGGGAAGGACGGGGAAGGAAGTCGGCCGTGCCCTTTCAAAGGAACCATCCCGGCATTTGCCTGGAGCGATTTAGGGAAATCACGGAAAACGTAAATCAGGATGGCCGGAGGCGGGATTGAACCGTCGACCTCCCGAACACAATAAATGGTCATTATTTATTTGCATTTTGTAGAAGTATTGTTAGTGTTAAAGAGCATTTTACGAGTAAGTTAGGAATGTATGTACTGAAACATTATAAATTTAATTATATAAGAGTAACACTTTAGAAAAACTAAGACTATGAAATTATTAAAGAAAACGAACTGATATTCTTCTTTTGTTTGTAACTTTTTCGCTGGTTTGTATGACGAGATTAATTAACTTGGTGATAGTGTGTACAGAGCAGACAAAAGCCAAAGGTGAAATATCTGCGGGGGCTGTTCAAGGAATTCTGCATGAGAACAAATGTGCGACAAGGTAATGCCATTTCACCATGGCACTACAATCGAGGATTATGCGACCAAGATGAGGAAGAGGTGAGAAACGATGTGAAGGGTGCAGCTGATGAAAAGACATGGAAACTGTAGGACATTATGGGGAAAGAGAGAGAGGAATTACGACACATTTTGTTATTCCATCCCCCCCCCCCCCCCCGCAATGTAGATTACAAAATGTGCCTTGAAATTCACAGAATGTTAGACAGTGGTTTAATTGAATCTGCCACACCTACATACAAAAGCCTACTCAGAGTGGTGGAGAAGCAAGACCGTTCTTTAGGACAATTGGACAAAGTCCTTGTGTAGTCTCTCAGGCTCTCTAATAAACAGAAACAGATTTACCACGAGCTTTTCTCCGTTTACAATGGACCATTTCGCGTCCAATGGACTGCACAAGTGAGTGTGGTAGAGTGGGAATCTATTAAAAGCTAAGTAATCGATGGGAGTTCATTACATTTGTCATATAAAGACTTTTGTCGAGTGGAGAGAGATGTTACAGACTTATTTAAGATAGTTTACTTTGCTTTGATCTAATTATAGTTGCATAATGTGAATTTTTAGTATTAATACATGGGTGGCTTTAACTAATTACATGTGCCATCCCAGGGTTGCAGATATTAATAAACTGTGGTGTCATTTAGTTCGGAAGAATCTGGGTGTCATGTATAATCCCTATACTTGCTTGTTGATACTACTTTGTTCGTAAAGAAGATGAGATTTACCACAGCAATTTCTCTGATAAAACTAAGTGACAAGGTCATGTGGTGGTGTGCTCCTCACTTTCTGTTGTTCTTTTTGTCTGTTACAGAATGAAAATTCTGTTATCCAACTCCTTCATTCTTTACACATCGTTTGCCTTTCCAAGACTTGGTCATCTCTTCACTTGTGTGTAATTTCATTGGCGTTTGGCTGCTGTGATTCGCCATGCCCGAGTTCTGTGGCTGTCTGCATTCTGTTGTTATTAATGTGTCCACACCATGAACGCTAGCCTGATGCGATCTTAGCTGTTGACGTTAACAAAGTGTAGGGACCACTTCGCAGATTGTCCTTGTGAGCGCCCCACATCACAGTCTGCGGGCGAGAAAGTTTTTTATTTTTTCAAGGTAGCATGGACAGTGTGAGAGATTCTGAACGGTGATTCATTATGTGACTTCAAGGGAATCGTTCGATGAAGAACAGCGATGCAGACCAAACGCTGTGTACTCCAGGATTCTTTCCTAAGAATAAGCAAACTGCCAGTAGAGACGGAAGGACACCAAATTAAATTTCTTTACTTGAGAGAGTCTGTATGGTATCCTTTATGCACACCAGCAGGAGATATGAGGTTCATATTTACTGAAAAAAGGGTACCCCGTTTCACCACCACTATATAATGCAAGGAGATCTGTGAACCAAAGTAAGGATTTTGTAACTGATGTAATCTAGCCATACAGTAGTCATGGTATGTATTAACCCAGATCACATAAGAAACAGATTGCCCGATCGCATGGTCTACCAGGCAACCGTTGTCAGGGAACGGCCACCAGGCGGTAACAGCGTCACACCCTTACTTGTGGAATCAACCACTAGATGGCACTCCGTTCTGTGAGATATGTGGCAACATTGGCCGAACGCGTGCAGCTTTCCACTATTTGGCGTCTGTGAAGCACAGCTGTTTCTGACATACCGGTGGTAGTGGATCGAGTCGTCATGCCGAGGGCCTGCGAGTATATCAACTGTGGAAGGTGTAGACGGACAACTCCTGAACTAAAAATGTTCAGATTTCCTGTCAAAGATAAAGAAAGTTGAGTAGATTTTAAATTCACGCAAATCAATAAATTAGTTACGAGTAAGAATCAATAAAGAGCCCTAAGAATTCGATCCTATCTAAATTTTGTCGATCTTATATTCTGATATAACGTGGCACCCCTTCCTGTACAAGAATCATATCACATAATTTTTAAATGAAATATTTGCTGCGATTTGGACTTTTTTAAACTGTTTATTCACTTCACTATCGTAATTTTGGCTGTAGAGGCATTTTTGTGTGCAATGTGAAAACTGAAGCCAATATAAGATACGGATAACAAAATGCAAAGCATAGTGTGGTAACATTTGGTAAACAATTTAAGAAGCATTACCTTACAAGACCTTTCCCATTGTACTTTAAAATGGCTCTAGAGCTGAAATCGCAACAGTGCAATAAATGAATAATAGCCGTCATCTAACTGCTAGGTCATCGGTCCCTCAAAATCCTGGTATATACTAGAGCGAACGAAGTGAACGAGTGTAAAACCTCGTTTACACTGCTGCAAATGAGTATTCATAGATAATTTGCCAATGATCACTGCCATTCGTTTATACGTGTGAACAAGTGCTTATACTGGAATAAAGGGAAGAGAATAGAAGAGAACGAGCATAGCATGCAAACTATAGACGCTGCCTATTTTTATTTTTTTATCTCTACACTAATAATCCTCACACAGCTTTCACTCGAAAACAACACTACTTACAGTAACAGGTCTGCAAGAGTGCAGATATCCCCAGTAATAACTGTGTTGCAGATAAAAGCGTACGTCTGTTGCGAATATTTGCGGGTTATCTTTAAAATGTGCAAAGTAAATATTTAACATAATTATGGTTTGCCGTCTGTGGCTCTTCAAAGTTGACACCGCCGAAATATGCTCGAAAAACACGCTTTCATTTGTATATTACAGCGTTTCCAGCCCCTTTCAACAACAATCCAAAATTCATCGTTTTGTGCCACTCTTATATCATTTACGATAAGTTACATGCAAAGTAAAAGAATTTAAATTTGAAATGACTGTCACTGAAATATGTCAAGCCTTAATTCGCATCACAACCGTGTGCGGACATCACCAGACAAAAATTCAGGCCAGGCACAACTCTCTTTTCAGAGCAGTGGTGGGTTAAACTGCTTTACAAAACGTTAATACCTCAGAATGCGGATAAGCAACTTGGCAGATGTGGATAACGATCTTGTGGATGCGGTGCACATACGGACGGCGGCATTTTTCCTGTCCGCGCAGACTTCTATTTACAGACAGCTATGATGTAAATCTTTGATATTGAGAGAAGATTATTTTGCCCGCTGGTTTTGACAAAGCAAACAAAGTGGCGTAGGAAAATAATTATGTCGGTAATGTCAGGACGCGAAACCCACTGCTCAGTGCAATATTTGTCAGTAAATTAACGGATTATATTTCAAAGACGTTGAGAAGGTTTTGAAAATTAACCTGCACGTGGAGATATTTTTTACCACCATAATCCGTATCAGAAGAGCTGTATAACAAAGAGGAAATAGATGGCATGGAAGGTGAGTGTAAAACCTATGCGACTGCAATACAGTCTGCATTAAAACAGTAACTCACGAGAAATATTTGTGTGTTACTTTCTATTTATTTCATTTCGCATATGATTGTGAGAAGTATCCCTACAGTCGAAATAAACTTGGTTTGTAGAATTACAGGAGCTAATCTACATTCTTCGATTGAAAACTCGGGAAAAACCATAGCTGGTCATGATCTACAGTCAGCTGTGTGACGAATGCAATTCGCGCGCAGCGCTCTAGCCGAACACAAATCAGCGTCATTCACGTCACCGAAGATACAGCGTTGCCAATTCCGCGACATGGACAGGTCAGTTAGCATTGTAGCGTCGCCTGCGATATCTGTTAACCAACGGGAAAACTATTTTTGCGGTTGCCTGTTCCGCCATAAGGACGGTCAATCTGTTTCTTATGTGATCTGGGGCATTAGTTAAAGACATTTGTCTACAGGTTTACAGTTATAATTTTTGAGTTCTCACCAACGGAATGGTGTGACTAGAATCAAAAGTATTCTGCTCACATAGTTTTAATGCAAACTTGTATTTTTTGGTCTTGTAATGACTATGTGTGTGAGAAAATGTTCACAGTTGCGCAGTTGGTGTATCTAACTGTGTGCATCACAACAGGGAACGTTTCACTCATGAGAAGTGAGAAGTATTAATAGTGTGACAGTGTCATAAGAATCTGGAGGGATATAACGTAATCTTTTATAACTGTATCCATGTTCTTGTTGTTTAGTTGCATGCTGTAGTTAAGATTGGTCTTAGTGGTGATGGAAAATAGTGAAACTTATTTTTTAAGAGCTGAGAGGTAAATATATGGGCGAAGTATGTTGGTTGCATGAATACGCACTGCCACATGGTCAACAATTTGGTTCAGTTGGCAGGTGGTATATGTACACTAAAGCACGAAAAGTCACTTAATTGCATACCTTAGACGCCATGTGGGATTAGCCGTGTGGTCTATGGCGCTGCAGTCATGGACTGTGCGGCTGGTCCCAGCGGAGGTTCGAGTCCTCCCTCGGGCATGGGTGTGTGTGTTTGTCCTTAGGACAATTTAGGCTAAGTAGTGTGTAAGCTTAGGGACTGATGACCTTAGCAGTTAAGTCGCATAAGATTTCACACACTTTAGATTAGAACATATCTTAGACACATGAAGCCAAATTTTGTACCTGAGGACCATTGTTTACCGATTCTAAATAATTTATAAGCACTTATGTGCTTTTTTATTGCATCTTGAATTCGTTTTTGTTTATTGTCTGACATGAAGGAACGATGCCCAGTATGGGCCACAGCTGTCGGGTAGCATGAGGCAGATCTGCGTGGAGGTCCTCGCCACTGCTCACAAGCTCTGAAAAATACTTCTGTCCTGTTGTGTACGACTTCATACACAACAGGAAGGAGAGGTGGGTTACAGGGTGGTGCAACAAATATTTTCGTAGGAAACATGGAAAAGGAGCAGAAATATTTAGAGGTTGACAGAGTAGAAAAAAAAGATTTACTTACTTCTATTTCTCCAGGTGTACAAAGACTCATTACAAATAACGCAACTTGAAATAGATATCAGCTATGACAATGTCAACTAGGATGTGGCTCTCTGCACTAAAGCATGAATGACGGTGACACAGATGTGACTAGTCAGTGTGTGCATAGCATCGTGTATCGAAGTAGCTGCAGTTGTGAGTGGAATGAGGGGCTGCTGCTGGATGTCCTAAACTGAAGTGGCAGAGGGTAATCATAGTCCAGGGGTGAGAGACGTGGCTCAGCAGGTGGCCAACATTGCATCTGCCACATCCAGTGAGACCTATGGAAAATTGCAGTTCCATTGCCAACTTTTCAATGCCTGTAATATTGATACATGATATCAGATCTCTCCCTTCCAAATCTCCTCACTCTCATCATGTAGTACATATGAACGAACGACGACTGTACGCTGATGGCAATGAGGAGACAGGAGCCAAGACTGAGGCTGGTCCTGAGCTCCTGCCCTCGCCCGGCCATATGCCCTGGGCCTTTTAGGGTTTCATCTTCTAATCTAATTGTTTCAGCAGTACCTGACTCTATCCGAAAACACATCATTACTCATGTGTCACTTATTTTAATGTTCATCTTCTCAAGACACATCACATTTCGTTCAGCTGGTACTCCAAATATTTTATCATCTGATAAAATTACGATGTCATAGGGGAACCATAGTTCCTCATTTCTTTTCTGTTACCTTTAATTTGTATTGCAACTGTCCTTTCAGTTTCCTTCGCTGCTTGCCCTATGTTAACGTTCTCCCACACGAACCATGAACCTTGCTGCAGTTCTGTGGCTGATGTGACTCAACTTTACACGTAAAGCCACCTATGTGCTACCATTTCTCCAATGTATCTAGGAGAGAGAAATTTCATATGCATTTCTGCAGTTGCAGGGTCACCAGTCTGCATGAGTGATCCCACCCTGAATCTATGACTATCATGGTATTTCTGCAGTTGCAGGGTCACCAGTCTGCATGAGTGATCCCACACTGAATCTATGACTATCATGGAATTGCTGTATTGGTACTATGGCAGGGCAGAAAGGTCAAACTACGTACACTTTTTCCTGATGAGCCCCATTGTCCTAAAGGGAAAAATCCACAACAGGATTTTAATTATTGAACTCCAGAACGACTTATCAGGGATCTCACTTCGCTTACATATGAAGTAATTTTCTGTGACAGGAGACACCGGACGCTAAGGACTACAGCCCGTAGGGACATATGTTCGCGGGCACGTGAGTGGAGGAATTCATCAGACTTAGTAGTTGTGTTATTAACATTTATTTCACAAATGGAGCTTATTCCTGAGACTACATTTAAGTTGAACACTAAAAAAAAAGTAAACCTATGGTTCAGTATGAGGAAAGAATACTAATGTACCGATCATTTGTCGGTAAAACGATGAGTGGGGTAAGGGAACACAGCACGGACGCACAATTACCGATACACAACTATTCGGAAACCAAATACACCACTTACCATTATTAATCGAACCACAGTGAAAGGAACCGTGATAATCAACTGGGATACAGTGCATGAAGTGCCTCGTAACCGATCAAGGACCGAACTCTGATCCATCTGAATTTACAACAAAAAGATACTGTAATCGTCACACGAGAATGCTGCACTGCTCCTAACGGTGGAGTTGCATCGTTGCGGAGAAACTTAATTCGAAATCGATCTGATTCCCATTCGAAAGGTACTAGTTACCTGCTCACGGAGCAGCGGCTATTTGCTGCGGCTGCTCTCGTCCACGTCCCGGAAGCTTCTTTCTAAAACCTGAACTTTCTCGCTTCAGCATACAGAGAGAGACAAACCATGGCGTAAACATATTGGGCAATCCCCAGAAATAGCAGGAGTTTCCTACAGTCAGAAGATAGGAGACTAAACACCCGCTCCTCTCGGATTATAATTTTCCGTTCCGTTCAATGGCTGGAATGTTGAAGACGGCGTCCCAAAGCTCGGTCACGAAATGACAGCCACGCGTCCCCACGCCGACGCATTCACCTGGTTAGTTACATGCATTTTTTATTACGTCAGTATCCATTTGAAGTGAAGGAGCATCCATGTTTGGGACATGCGGCAAAAAACACATTTTCTACTGTAATTAACGTGAGAATAAAGACATACAGGATGATCCATTGATAGCGACCGGGTCAAATATCTCACGAAATAAGCATCAAACGAAAAAACTACAAAGAACGAAATTCGTTTAGCTTGAAGGGGGAAACCAGATGTCGCTATGGTTGGCTAGCTAGATGGCGCTGCCATAGGTTATATTGAGATCAACTGTTTCCTTTTTTTTTTTTTTTTTTTTTTTTTTTTTTATAGGAACCACCATTTAAATATTCGTAGTACGTAAAGAAATATGAATGTTTTTTGTTGGACCACTTTTTTCCCTTTGTGATAGATGGAGCTGTAATAGTCACAAACATATAACTACGTGATATCACGCAACGTTCCGCCAGTGCGGACGGTATTTGCTTCGTGATACATTACCCGTGTTAAAATGGACCGTTCACTAATTGCGGAAAAGGTCGATATCGTGTTATTGATGTATGTCTATTGTGATCAAAATGCCCAACGGGCGTGTGTTATGTATGTTTCTCGGTATCCTGGACGACATCATCCAAGTGTCCGGACCGTTCGCCGGATAGTTACGTTATTTAAGGAAACAGGAAGTGTTCAGGCACATGTGAAACGTCAACCACGACCTGCAACAAATGATGATGCCCAGGTAGGTGTTTTAGCTTCTGTCGAAGATAATCCGCACATCAGTAGTAGACAAATTGCACCAGAATCGGGAATCTCAAAAAACGTCGGTGTTCAGAATGCTAGATCAACATCGATTGCACCCGTACCATATTTTTATGCACCAGGAATTGCATGGCGACGACTCTGAACGTCGTGTACAGTTCTGCCACTGGGCACAAGAGAAATTACGGGACGATGACAGATTTTTTGCACGCGTTCTATTTAGCGACGAAGCGTCATTCACCAACAGCGGTAACGTAAACCGGCATAATATGCACTATTGGGCAACGGAAAATCTACGATGGCTGCGACAAGTGGAACATCAGCGTCCTTGGCGGGTTAATGGATGGTGCGGCATTATGGGAGAAGGATAATTGGCCCCCAATTAATCAATGGCAATCTAAATGGTGCAATGTATGCTGATTTCCTCCATAATGTTCTATCGATGTTACTACAAGATGTTTCACTGCATGGCAGAATGGCGATATACTTCCAACATGATGGATGTCCGGCAAATAGCTCGCGTGCGGTTGAAGCGGAATTGAACAGCATATTTCATGGCAGGTGGATTGGTCGTCGAAGCACCATATCATGGCCCGCACGTTCGTCGGATCTGACGTCCCCGGGTTTCTTTCTGTGGGGAAAGTTGAAGGATATTTGCTATCGTGATAGACCGACAACGCCTGACAACATGCGTCAGCGCATTGTCGATGTATGTGCGAAGATTACGGAAGGCGAACTACTTGCTGTTGAGAGGAATGTCGTTACACGTATTGCCAAATGAATTGAGGTTGACGGACATCATTTAGAGCATTTATTGCATTAATGTGGTATATACAGGTAATCGCGCTGTAACAGCATGCGTTCTTAGAAATGATAAGCTCACAAAGGTACATGTATCTCATTGGAACAACCGAAATAAAATGTTCAAACGTACCTACGTTCTGTATTTTAATTTAAAAAACCTACCTGTTACCAACTGTTTGTCTAAATTTGTGAGCCATATTTTTGTGACTATCACAGCGCCATTTATCACAAAGGGAAAAAAGTGGTCCAACTAAAACATTCATATTTCTTTACGTACTGCACGAATATGTAATAAAAATGGGGGTTTCCGTTTTAAAAAACGCAGTTGATTTCCGTTTGACCTATGGCAGCGCCATCTAGCGGGCCAATCATAGCACCATCTGCTTTCCCCTTTCAAGCTAGAGAAGTTCCGTTCTTTGTAGTTGTTTGTTTAGTGCTTATTTCGTGAGATATTTGACCCGGTCGCTATCAATGGACCGCCCTGTATAAAATTCAGGTTCCGATCGTAATCTCCCTCCTGGCTCGGAGAATGTGAGAATGGCAAATATACGCAAATGCCGGCTGAAAAAAAAAATATTTTGCCGAACTTGATCTGGTATAACCACCAAAATTGCATGAGACGTAATGAGTGATGCCTTAGAACAGTGTCATCAACAATCAGTCACAAACGAGTATTTCTAGTCAGAACATTTATACATATACATTATACGAGTCATATCACATTTCCTTGGGGTAGAGCTGGCCATAAGCTTGTCTTGGACACCTGCCGTCTAGGACAGTGTTCTAGGTTCTATTATATTGAAGAAGTCTACGAGCCACTGTGACATCTGGGAAACTATTCCGGGTGCCTGGACCTCGTTATCAATCTGTCAAACGCTTTGCGGAATTCTGAGTATATGGAATCTCTCTGTGGTCCTTGACCCATTTTCCAAAAGATATCGTGCGAGAAAAGGGCAAGCTGAGTTCCACACGCCCTATGCTTGCTAAATCCATTCTGATTTGTTGGAAGGAGCTTTCCTGTCTCAAGAACATATGTTGTATTCGAACTTAGAATACATTGAAGAATGCTGTAGCCCACGTTACGTCCATCCGCGTACGTCTTGCGAGGAGTGCGTGAAGGCAAAATCATTGAATTGAGATCATACGCAGGTTTACAGTCATCCGTTCATCATGCACACAATTCGCAACTGGAATAACAGTGGGGTTAATTCGTAGTGGCATCATAATTATCCTCCGCCACACACTGTCAGGTAGCTTACAGGACACGGCTGTAGATGGCGTAGAGAGTCATTATTCTACGCCGCGGAGTCTGTTCCCGAGGAAGACCTACGTGACAGACCTAAATAAATCTTACGCATTTATCAGTTATAAACATCCCGGATTCCTTTTTCTACATAGCGCAAAATATATTGAGAGGTGTGATGTATACATTTGCCAACAAATATTCTTAAGCCGCAAGGCACACTATTATGCAGATTTGTAAGCAATGAAAGACTTGGAGAAGAAGACAATCGAACATAGGCTATATCGTTGTCCGATTGCGATGAAGCAAAATATCAGTTTTCAAATTTTGCCTTGCTACTTAAAACCGATGTGTGAATATGATGTGAATTAGTGCAAAATAACAGTTCTTTTAGGAGCAAGAGTTCTCTGGATACAAAAACTGACATCTAATTTACCATCACATTCTGCCTTCTGTATAGACCCAAGTGTACTTCAGTGTGCCCTCTATCTAGTTATAAAACCATGCGATACACCTTCTACAGTTCAGAAATGTAGACCCTATCAGCGAGCACAAGTCTGTATCGTTGGATTTATGGCCAGCGTTGATTGACCTGCCGGAAACATTCTATAAAGTAACTGTTGGTGGAAGTGCGTGAAAGGAAGCTTGAAAGTACAGGTAAGCCTCACATTTAAGGCTGTTATCGTATAGCTTAGTTACTCCTTCAACGGTTCACGTCTGTACGAGCATCCTCGGCAGGTGCACTCTGTCGGAATAACGAACAGAGCTCTCACATTTTCCTTTGATGTGCCTAAAATCCCGTCCGCTGCTAATTAAAGTCAAAACAGAAAATCACGTCGTTAGACACCGAATGCCATGAAGTGTAGGCGCTGGCTGTTCCGCGTTACTTGCTGTTGGCTGTCGTTTCCAGCAGCGCCTGCGATGTCTTGTTAATTACTGCCGCCACAGCTAAAGCCCTTCACTGCTCTGGATGTTTTAGCTAGCTGCGGCGACCTGCGTCGGTAATGGGATGCGTAGCTTAAAACATGACTACTATCCTATGAGAAGCTCACAGTATATGCCTAGTTAGAGAAACAAGCAATACAAAAGTATAAAATGTTACAAGAATGTGATTGTTGGTCAAATGGTTGCTACGAAACAAGACTCCCTAGAAGTAACACAAATGATTTTTGTCTGAATTTTCGTAGTCAAATGAAGAGCTGGAAATGGAGAGACGTGGTATCAGATTGACCAGCGTGAGGTCTAATTTCTGAAATGAAGGTACAGTTGCTTCAAAGTAATCATGGTAATTATGAAAAACTTAGCTATGAGGGAAAACTGAAATATTTTACGAACATCTGCTGCCAGTTATGTAAATAAAGTGGCAAAAATTTCTTCTGCTCAAGACCTACGTATATTACTCATAAATACGTACTTTGTTGTAGAAACTGTAGTATTCCTCCTTTCATGTTTATAAAATATAATATATAACAAATTACAGCATAAATCGAAACTTCTCCGTTTTCTCTTGATGAATATACCTTGATGTTAATATAAATACCCAGTGATATTTAAATGTATTATGCACTACTGGCCATTAAAACTGCTACACCATCAAGAAAGGCAGATGATAAATGAGTATTCATTGGACAAATATATTATACTAGAACTGACATGTACTTAAATTTTCACGTAGATCCTGAGAAATCAGTACCCAGAACAAGCACCTCTGGCCGTAATAACGGCCTTGATACGCCTGGGCGTTGAGTCAAACAGAGCTTGGATGGCGTGTACAGGTACAGCTGCCCATGCGGCTTCAGCACGATACAACAGTTCATCAAGAGTAGTGACTGGCATATTGTGACTAGCCAGTTGCTCGGCCACCATTGACCAGACGTTTTCAATTGGTGAGAGATCTGGAGAATGTGCTGGCCAGGGCAGCAGTCGAACATTTTCTGTACCCAGAAAGGCCCGTACAGGACCTGCAACATGCGGTCGTGCATTATCCTGCTGAAATGTAGGGTTTCGCAGGGATCAAATGAAGGGTAGAGCCACGGGTCGTAACACATCTGAAATGTAACGTCCACTGTTCAAAGTGCCGTCAATGCGAACAAGAGGTGACCGAGACCCGTAACCAATGGCATCCCATACCATCACGCCGGTGATACGTCACTATGGCGATGACGAATACACGCTTCCAATGTACGTTCACCGTGATGTCGCCAAACACGGATGCGACCATCATGATGCTGTAAACAGAACCTGGATTCATCCGAAAAAGTGACGTTTTGCCATTCGTGCACCCAGGTTCGTCGTTGAGTACACCATCGCAGGCGCTCCTGTCTGTGATTCAGCGTCAACGGTAACCGTAGACATGGTCTCCGAGCTGATAGTCCATGCTGCTGCAAACGTCGTCGAACTGTTCGTGCAAATGGTTGTTGTCTTGCAAACGTCCCCATCTGTTGACTCAGGGATCGAGACGTGGCTGCACGATCCGTTACAGCCATGCGGATAAGATGCCTGTCATCTCGACTGCTAGTGATACGAGGCCGTTGGGATCCAGCACGGCATTTCGTATTACCCTCCTGAACCCCTCCGATTCCATATTTTGCTACCAGTGAATGGATCTAGACCAACGCGAGCAGCATTGTCGCGATACGATAAACCGCAATCGCGATAGGCTATAGTCCCACCTTTATCAAAGTAGGAAACGTGATGGTACGCATTTCACCTCCTTACACGAGGCATCACAACAACGTTTCACCAGGCAATGCCGATCAACTGCTGTTTGTGTATGAGAAATCGGTTGGAAACTTTCCTCTCGTCAGCACGTTGTAGGTGTCGCCACCGGCGTCAACCTTGTGTGAATGCTCTGGAAAGCTAATCATTTGCATATCACAGCATCTTCTTCCTGTCGGTTAAATTTCGCCTCTGTAGCACGTCATCTTCGTAGTGTAGCACTTTCAATGGGCAGTAGTGTATTTACGCTAGGTGAACAAAGTGTTAAATTAAAAAAATTGAAAAGAAAGTCATTGTTCCCCGAAATGCTTTGCTCAAATGTAAGAAATAAAATACGAGGGTCGCCCACAAAGTAAGTTCCGTTTCTGTTTCTATCCCAGGCAGCGCTACGATTGCAGTTCCGAGCATGCGCGGCAGTTACTCTGACTCAACGAGAAGACAAGTAAGCCATTTTCAGATAGCTGCTGCCGACATGTGCTTCGTAGTGCTTCTTTATAATGTCAGCCGTAATTGAAAATGCCGCCGCGTGTGAAATCAGATCTGTGATTCGTTTTCTAAATGCAAAGGAAATTAAACCAAAGGAAATTCATCGGCAAATCTGCGAGCTTTACAGACAAAATGTTATGAGTGATTCAATGGTTAGAAGATGAATCAGACTGTTCAATGAAGGACGTGACCAAGCGCACGATGAAGAACGAAGTGAACGGCCGTCTGTGGTTACTGGTGAAATGGCTCACACAATTGAAGAGAAGATTAAGCACAACCGTAATTTTAAACTTAGTGCCCTTCCTATGGAAGTTTCGTAAATTTCACGATCACTAATGCATTAAATTGTTACTGAAAAACTGAAATTTCGAAAACTTTGCTCACGTTTGGTGCCCAAAATTCTTATTGAACAACACAAAAACAACGGATGGTCAGTGCACTTCAGATTTTGACACGCTACAGTGAATAACGTGATGCATTTCCTTCTCGGACAGTCACTGGGGACGAAACTTGGGTATCGTACGACACCACTGAAAGAAAACGGCAGTCAGTGGAATGGAGGCACACAGCATACCCAACGAAGGTCAAGCCTAAGCAAATCTTGACACCTCGAAAAGTTATGTGCGCTATTTTTTGGGACAGAAAATGCATTTTGCTGATCGACTTCCTACCACGAGCCCAAACAATCAATGCACATGGTTACTGTGAGACAATTAAGAAACTGCGCCGCGCAATACAGAACAAGCCCCGAGGGTTACTGTCAAAAGGTGTTGTTTTTTTTTCACGATAATGCCCTACCTCACACGGCGAATGTGACCAAAAAACTCTTACGGGAATTTCACTGGAACGCGACTGATCCTCTTTCGTACAGGCCGGACCTCGCTCCTAGGGACTTTCATCTCTTCTTACACTTAAAATCTGTCCTTGGTGGTCAACACTTCAACGATGATGACGAGCTGAAAGAACATGTTACCACATGGTTGAATACACAGGCGGCAACCTTCTATGGCTCTGAGCACTATGGGACTTAACATCTATGGTCATCAGTCCCCTAGAACTTAGAACTATTTAAACCTAACTAACATAAGGACATCACACAACACCCAGCCATCACGAGACAGAGAACAACCTTCTATGAAGAACGCATACAAAAACTTGTGCCATGCTATGCCAAGTGCCTACAAATTTCCAGAAGCTATGTAGAAAAGTAGCTCAACAGTTGTACATTTTTGTTCAGTAATTTTTTTTCTGTATCTGTACACGTTTGTTTTATATAACCAAACGGAACTTACTTTGTGGACATATGGCGTACAATAGAGACACACTAGACGCACATCATTTGGTGTATGTGATTTCGAGCTTCAGTCAAAGGTGCGACAGATGTTCTCTAACATATTCTATGTCTTACTTAAGCATTCCATAAATATTTGACTGTTTTTTTTCCTATAAAAAAAATTTATTGTTACCTTATTCAGTTTACGGAAGAGAGACATGAAAAGCAATTGTGCTGTTTTACTTTACAAAGAACTTCAATACACTCATAACACATAAAATAATTTTTTAATTCCTTCAGTCGCTTTTTACTAATATTCATTAGCAAGACTTATTTTAGCTACGTTTTGTGCGTCCTCATGACCGCTACAGTTGCATTAATCTGAATATGTTGTCATGGAGTTGTTCCTATCAATGTGCTCTCTATGCCAGACAAACAAATTTCCACCTACAGACACAGCTAAAAATACTCATTACACTTAAAATTAATGTACATATAACTGCAATGCAACTGACGACTGCACCATGTCAGAGAAACGAATCGTGGTAATAAATATCTGTACACAGTGACAGAAGCAATAGAAAATCATCTCTTTCATACGTCTATAATACAGTCGACGACGTCATCCGATTTCATACAAAGTGGATAAATTTAAGCATTCATAGCTGCTTGAAGCGCTCTTTTAACATCAGATATGAAACAAATTAAGGTTGAAATAAGGAACACCAATATGCCTTTTTACCACTTATAAATTATGTACGAAGAGATCAACCACAGTATGCAATTATGGCCACAAATGTTGAGCTTTTATGATCACTGCAGCCAACCAAGGGAGATGAGGCCGAGGTAGTAAACTCGTGTCGTCAGCTACACGCACCCATGTCGACCAAACTCATTTTTAATTTCACCCAGGACTTTCCTTTAGGTCATAACCTTCTCATACCTCTCGAAGTATAATAAAAAAATTGCTTTACCCATCCGCCATTCATCCGCTTGGCTTCAGGTTCGGCGTCCAGCTACATTATGTTTACAACACATTAATCTTCCACTCCAGTCTGTTCCTTCGTCCATTTGTTTGCGTTCGTATCTCCTACTAATTCCCAGTATGTGCCCTCCGTGATTCCATGCGCAAACCCCAATTTATATACGATTTTCATACTTGAAGTCCATAATGTTGCACTGCATACGACAAAAATCATTTTCGTATATAACTGGTGTCTGTTCTTTCAGCGTGTCTGTTCTTTCAGGCTCGAACTCTTATGGGAATCGACGAAATTCCGCGAGTAATGAGGTTAATGGGCAAGGGACACTACACTAATAGTGTATGGATAAGTTGAGAATTTGGGTCTGAGGGAAGGCATGTTAGGGTAATCCGTGTAGTTCCGATGGCCACTATGGCGGAGGGATTTAGTGGTCAGAGCACCAGCCTACTAAGCATGAAACGCCGGTTCGAATATCGGTCCGGCACAAAGTTTCAACTTTCCCCACTGATGTCAATCAAGGCCCTCTCGCATCAATTTCTGTAATGCCTTTGTGTCCCAGAAATTATTTGATTTTGTTTCTCCATTGCACAATGAATGCTACGTCTTTCTTTTGAATTTTTTTGTACTTATACTATAGATGTGTAAACTTAAATTTCATGTCGAAATTCCTACAATCCTGTAACGTACATTATTTAAACCCTCCTTATGCCATTATATGCAACGTCTGGTCGCTTTTACAATGTTTGTTGGAGATTCCAAATAGAAGATTCAATACACAGTTTCAATACAGAACCATTAACTGGTTGTAGAGTAAAAGGAAGCATGTTTTACCAACTGGTGTGGTTATTCATCAAATCTAAAGTAGTTGACACACACTAACTACTAACTTTCCCTATAATACACATCAGTAGGCCAGTTCTGAAAACTCCATTTAGTTTGTGACACTACATCACAGCATTATTCTTCTGTTTATTTACTTTGCTGATCATTCAGTCATTATCGTCGAATATTCTAAATAAAAGGATTCAACAACTGTTTCTGCACCTTCAGTGCTATTTTACAATACTCTCTTTTCGATGCGACGATCACCAATGATTTTTCAAAATAATTCAGCTAATTTCACAATACTGTATCTTCTAGACGATTAAAGCTAGAAACATGTATAGTTTCAGGGACTAACTGTTTAAAAATGAATTTCACTTTGCATTAAGAAGCTTTTTTCTATGCACTTCAACATGTTAACATTAATTTCTTACAGCATTCGTAATATTATCATCAGTTGTTCCTTGTTTTTGATGCTGCCGGGCAACAATCATAGAATATTTTTTAAAGGAACACACCGCCATTTGACTGTTTTCTTGTTTATTTATGTACAACACAGGTACCATCTTTTTACGCAGTTTCAAGTTTTGATTTTATTCCTTTAACTTATATTGCAGGACACTTAACATGTTGTCACGCTCAAAATTGGGGACAAATTAAGAAAAAGTTTGGTTAGCTACGAAATTTCACGCGTCAAATCAACAGATTTTTCATCTGGCATTTGGTGGGGAACAAATATTTTTTCTTAATTTATGGCCAAGTTTGAGCGTGACAATGTCTTATGTGTCCTGCAATATACGTTAAAGACATATAACCAAATACTTGAAAATGGCATAAAAGGCCGAAATCTGGATTGTTCTTAAATAAACTATAAAACAGTGAAATGGCACTGTATTTCTAAAAAAAAGTAGTTCCACATCTCAGAAAATGATTTCAGCTTTGTTCAAGATGCGTGTGTCAGGGTAATATTGATCTGAAGGATTGAGGTTAACTGAAGCAACTTCAATCTACATTTTCCGAGCGTATCGGAAAAACTTAATACTTTTTATGAGGTGAGCCGGCCGCGGTGGCCGTGCGGTTCTAGGCGCTCAGTCCCGACCCGCGTGACTGCTGCGGTCGCTGGTTCGAATCCTGCCTCGGGCATGGCTGTGTGTGATGTCCTTAGGTTAGTTAGGTTTAAGTAGTTCTAAGTTCTAGGGGACTGATGACCACAGATGTTAAGTCCGATAGTGCTCACAGCCATTTTTTTTTTATGAGGTGAACCATCACTGTTAGGTGCTACACAAAAAAAAATCCACTGAATATTTGTTTCAGCATAAAAGTCATTACTGGGCCCATGAATTCAGTATCTGAGTTCATGGGAAGAGTTAAGTGCGGCAATCAAATTCTGCCACTTCGGGCGTGACGTTTGTGTGTCTCAACTTGAAGCCGACGTTCCCCATCTTACATAGCCCAAAACATTACATGTATACCTCCACAGTTCATCATGGTGATACTTCCCTGTGACATCACTCCGACATGCCCCTGCCCAGTTTCGACCGTTGGGGATATCTATATATTGCATATTCCCACTCAGTATTGGCACATGGAATAACATTCTGGGGTGATTTATTTTCACGAAAGATGATATTCATTGATTAAAATGTGCTGTAAGAATAATGGTTCTCAGCAACAACCATCTTGTGACCATCTCCAAAACGCATTAGGCATTTCGACTATCGCTTCGTTGTATATCAAACAATGGAATGGCAAGTACAGACTGGAATACCAACAATATTGTGAAAAGAATAGATCGCTGCTCACTGTAAAGAAGACACGTCGAGCAGGAGAGAGGCATGACGAAAAGTCAGTTTACATCAGCTTTCGCCCAAATCCTGCTTCAGCAACGAAAAAAACAGCACCAACACACATTCACACAATCATATACACAAAAATCATGCACATATAATGATTGTCTCTGGCTGCTGCAGCCAGAATCGGCGAATATGTTGATATTCCAACCTGGACACTCCATTGTTTGATTTTACCTAATGATCTTTCCTCTATCCCACAAACCAGAGAGGTTTTTCTTTGCTTCGCTTGGTGTCCGTTCTTCCTCTGCTTTCCTGTGTTTTTCATTGCCTTCCAAATCACAAACGCTCCGACAGCCGAGCCAAACTAGGAGCAAGGAGCTAGTCGGCGCACAACACACGGGTGCGTAGCCGCGCTGATTGTTGGTGCACCATGTCATCACCTAAATTCCTCCCGCCAATAATTTTATTTGTTTTTACATTTCCTCCCTGTTTAAAAAAGATCCTGTCTAAAACAGCCGGTGATGGCGATCATGTGTGTGTGAGTTCTGTGTACATTGCTTCTTTTGTGAAGAAGGCTTTGACCGGAAGCTTATGTGAACAATCTTTTCATCGTGCCCGCCTGCTGCTCGTCTTGTGAGACGCTATCTATCCGCTTCACAGTATAGTAATTCCCTCATTAAGTTTGTTGGCCGGCTGAAGTGGCCGAGCGGTTCTAGGCACTGCGGTCTGGAACCGCGTGACCGCTACGGTCGCAGGTTCGAATCCTGCCTCGGGCATGGATGTGTGTGATGTCCTTAGGTTAGTTAGGTTTAAGTAGTTCTAAGTTCTAGGGGACTGATGACCTCCGCAGTTAAGTCCCATAGTGCTCAGAGCCATTAGAACCATTTTTTTTAAGTTTGTTGTAAATTATCAACTGCACTTCAACAAGAACAATGATGTACACAATTAAAACACTAGAAGAAAAAATGACGTTCATTCCGCCACATTAAGGCTGTCTTTAGTACAAACAAGGGTTCGCAATGCTGCAATCAAAAATTTTGATCACTTACTCAGTGATATAAAATGACAGACAGTGACATAAAATTTGAAAGTAAACTGAAAACGATTCTCTCACCACCCATTCCACAGAAGACTGTCTGTTATCACAGCGTGTCAATGGTGGTGAGTAGGAGTTACTGGCTAACATCTGTCTGTCTTCAATTTAAAAAAAAAGAAGACTAATAAATGATCAGCAGGGAAGCATATGAAAAAAAGAGATTGACGTTAAAATAGAATGACTCGTTCCACATCATCACAATTTATGGTGTAGATGGTACGTGGAACATGAAACTAACTATCTAACTACTGGTGTATCATGAAGCACTCTACAGGCTTATATACCTCAAAAACCTGAAAATTAAATTCAAAAGTAGATGATACGTGGAACATGAAACTAACTAACTACTGGTATATCACGAAGCACTCTGTAGGCTTATATACTTTAAAAACCTCAAAATAAAATTTAAAAGTAATATCAAGCAGATGATCAAATGAGACCTACATTCCAACTACGATTAGTTTAGCTATTCCTGGAAAACTAAGTTAGTACACGTTCGTGCACGTTTGTAGACATTAGCACACATTAGTACACATTTATGTACGTTAATGTATATGACTTTTGTCTAGAGAAATAAAAAAACAAACACAATTTAAAATTGTAAATATATTTGTTTATTCGGTGGGATTAGGTATAAATTGACCGAATATTCACCAAAATGGCGATATTGAGGAAGTACTTGCGTATCTTCTGGTTCGCACCGAACGATTTGTACGTGGGAACAAGTATGTAGCAACAAGAGCAATCCGAGAAAACGTCGACATCGAACGAAGGGAATCAGGGAGGTAGTCAATTTTTCCGTCGAGGCAGTATTATACTGTACGTTGTAGTGTAACGACGTAAGTTTTGTATAAATAATTTTCTTTTGCCCTATGACCATGTTCAGACTTCGTCACCTACGTCAGTTACAACACACTCCAAAATTATTTAAATTCTTTTTAAATTGTCTTTGAATGCTTCTTGAACGAAACTGTAATTAAAACATCATCATTTGAGTCGTGTGCGCAGAATTTCGTCACTCAGTCCAATTGGTTTGTGCAAACTTTTTTCAATTTAGATGTCGTTTGTTTCTTCTCAGAAATTATATTAATGCAAGTTATCTGATTTAATAAATATTAGAACCACATTGAATAAACCTTCGAGATTCAAACCCGCGATGAACGTTGTCAAAAATTAATAATCCTGTCAAATAAATTACGTAACATAATTCTTCATAAATAGATTCTCGGAACACGTATTTAAACTTTAGTAGCATCCACTAGTTTATTATCTTCCTACATATAGACGTGAACCTGAGCCTTGACAAGATGGAACTGGACATTTACAACATGATTAAACTTTCTATGACGTCATTGTTGTAGAAACATTACAAATTCTTCTTTTTTTTCAATTTTTAGAAGCACGATGCAACAACTCGGTTTCAGGATCTTCTGTTGCTCTTTGGCTGTCGACCCGCGACGTATAGTGGCCAGCAATTTTCTCTCTGGTCCCGGCAGTGAAGATGCTGTCTCCGTTCGTTGCGCCGCCCTCTCCGTACATGAAACGTAAGAAATAAATACAAAACTTTAGATAATTCACAGCCATTACAAATATTACAAAAATACATAAACAAAACACTAAATTAAACTTATATTCACCTGTAAACTGGGCTGACACTGGTGGATGGGTGACCGCTTCAATTTCGCGTCCCACTACATACCCTACCCACAAGTTCAGTTTGTCAGGTTTTAAACGAAAATAAAACTTCTTCTATATACAATATTTAACTGTTAATATTACACATTTTCTCACATTTTCTGCAATCTAAAGTCCTTGCTCTTAGATAGATTCAATCCTTTTGTGACAATATTGTTGTGACTATTTGTCATTTACTTTTAATTGGGTCATTATGGTAATTCACAGCCGAATATATAGAGATTACTCATTTTCATTTAATATTTGCTAGTAAATAATAATTTAGTACGTTCTTTAACGTTGTTACGTTAGGACAGAGCGTTCAAATTGTGATAGATTAGTTTCAGTTTTATTCATTTACTACAGTTATTCTTTCCAAAAATGTATATTACTAATACGTTTCTCACAATAACTAATAGTACTATTTACTTTACGTCGTTCTTTTCCCTGATGCTTTATTTATGCCTGAGGTCAAGAAGAAATCAAGCAAAACTTTCTTTAGAATCTCGGCACGGCTTACTTTACCTTCGGACACTTTGTTGGGTAATGGCAATTTATTTAGGAAAAACAAGTGAGAGAGCCCCGTTTGGTGTGTTCTATATTAACACTATTACAAATCTCTATTAAAGGCACTCTGCTATCTTCTTGTGAGCCATATAGCTCTGGACGCCCATGGTCCCTAAAATTATTAACCATCCCCTTTGGTTCCTAATATCCGAGTAAATATAAAATATACAAAATTCCTTCTGACCTAATAACAACATTTCTTCCATATAAATCCTCTTTTAGTTATCTGTCCCTTTTTTAAGTACCGGTAGATTATTGTAGAACACTTGTTTAAACTTCCTGTCATTTCTTTAAAATAACACGTATCTATGACGAAAAACTTCACATGAATAAACCATGAACGCTCATCCGTATGTAACATATACTAAATATTAACTTATTTAGAAATGAAGGGTTTAACTTGATCGACACTGTATAATCCTTTAATTACACCTAATAATGGTTCCATAAGAAGAAACGCTTTGGGGTGTACAATCTTATGAACAACATATGGACCTTCAAAGATAAAGAAGAATTTTCTAAATTCCTTATTGATCTTCGAACTTTTAGGATGAGATGGTACTAATACAAGATCTCCTACCTGAAATGAGGGTTCTATAGCATGTTGATTATAACTTTTAATTCTCCGTTCAGCATTTTTAACAATCTATTCGCAATATTTTTTTCGTTCGGATAGACAATTCGTAGAATAACATTTTCTTTCCTTTATATAATACGGTAACCTACTAATTAGGACTCGTATTAGATGACTTTCAATAATTGGTTCTTCAATTAATTTAGCACGGTTTAAATGCCATTCGAAATAATTCCTATAACCTCCCCACCGTTTAGAATAAGGAGGAAGGTCTAAGAACTCTAAGTTAAGTGTTGTTGTTTTCCTTTTGACCAATAATTTTGTTTAAACTGCTTAACAAAATCATTCCAGTCCCTAAATTCAGTTCTATGCAGTACTGCCCATTCCGCAGCTTCTGCTTCTAAATGTCCTATTACAAATTGAATCCGTTTTTCATTACTCCATTTAGGAGATAACGAAGTTTCAAAAGCTTTTATAAAGTTTATAGGGTAAAGTTCGCCTCCTGGTTTGAATACAGGAAATCGACTTGCTACATTTGTATTTGTCGTTATACCATCCCAACATTCTGCGATGGACATAGTTGGATTTTGTTTAAATTGCAGAGACAGAGTTGCGTCGAATTTGCTTGCCGTGATTTCTTTATTCGTATTGTTGTCGTCCGAGCTAGCAAACACGATGTAACTGTTGTCTCTGATTACGTTATTACTTCTACGACTTGAAATGTTTTCATTATTATCTAATTCCGATAACCGTTTAGTAATTTCCTGTGTTCGCATTTCTGTATTGGATACGCGATTAGCTAATATTCTTCACTGTGTTCACGATGTGAACGCTCTGTACCTTCGTCAGTGTTATTATCTTTGGAAGTCTCAAGGTTACTGCATATTTTGGTAATTAAAAATTTCATGTTTTCGATTTCAGTATGATCTTTTTCTACTCGATGAGTTAATATCTCTAATTCTACATTATCTATTGAAAAAATCTCTACAGGTTTGGTAGAAACCTCTTTAATAGATTCTAATAATTCTCTACGAACAGTTTCTGTTTGCATAGAAAATTCATCTCGTAACTTATCGTTATTTTTCTCTATTTCATTTACAACTAAGACATTGATATTATCTAGTCTCTTGGTTAAGTCAGTAATATCATTTCGCATGCGAGCTTTTTCCTCACGCGATTCCTGTATATATTCTTCTAACCTTTTACAATAATCAGCAATCTTATTACTAAGTCCTACTAGTTTTTCCTGCACTTCAACTTTAGAAGCCTCTATTTTATCACTTAATCCTCGACTGGTTTCATTAAGATGTTCCTGTAACCTGTCTATCGATTTTGTTAGCTCCCCTTTACTTTCCCCTTTTAATCTAGCCGTAGATTCTTCGTTAGACTGCTTTAATTCAGCTAAAAAATCCCCACTCGATTGATTTAATTTAGCGATCGCCCTAAAAAGGGATCTCATGCTCCTATCGGACATAGACTACTCGTCGTCTGACATTTCACTTCCCGACATTATTGTAAGATATTAACTAGTTACACACGCAGACTTGTAATCAACAATCCTATAAAAGCACACTCCCTATGTACAACATTCCACTTCCAACTTAAAACAGACTCACCGGACACTAATATTGTAGTTTTTAGTTGTCGGTGATCAGTGTGCTGCTATGGGCTGCAGTTACAGCCGTCGATGCAGCCGCTGAGATGCTGCGACCCCGCTTCCGCAACCGGCAGGACGCTGAGTCGAACACCTGCGACGTCACTGGCTGCAACCACGCCCGGCCGCACCGTAGACAGGCAAAGCCCTCAGCAACACCTCTAATACCAGCCGGAGGACCGCCCCCCAGCTGACGTACTGGGCCTGTTAGTTTAGGGAGGAAAAGGTTGTCGGGGTTTGCAGCGTTCAGCTGCTGCCCAACAGATGCGCCTCCTCGTGGAATAACTGCGTGACCGTACTGCTTAGCTGTGCTCCGTCCGATGCCCACACCCTCGAAGTCGCCGCTGGTGGGTGGAGGCTCCACGAAACTCGCGTTGACTTCCGAAGGACTCTTGATGTTTTAATCGTTTCGTACCTGTGTGCCTTAGTTGCACACAAGTCCTGTTTATAATGTCGCCACGGTGTAGCGTAACGACGTAAGTTTTGTATAAATGATTTTCTTTTGACCTATGACCATGTTCTGACTTCGTCACCTACGTCAGTTACAACACACTCCAAAATTATTTAAATTCTTTTTAAATTGTCTTTGAATGCTTCTTGAACGAAACTGTAATTAAAACATCATCATTTGAGTCGTGTGCGCAGAATTTCGTCACTCAGTCCAATTGGTTTGTGCAAACTTTTTTCAATTTAGATGTCGTTTGTTTCTTCTCAGAAATTATATTAATGCAAGTTATCTGATTTAATAAATATTAGAACCACATTGAATAAACCTTCGAGATTCAAACCCGCGATGAACGTTGTCAAAAATTAATAATCCTGCCAAATAAATTACATAACATAATTCTTCATAAATAGATTCTCGGAACACGTATTTAAGCTTTAATAGCATCCACTAGTTTATTATCTTCCTACATATAGACGTGAACCTGAGCCTTGACAAGATAGAACTGAACATTTACAACATGATTAAACTTTCTATGACGTCATTGTTGTACAAACATTACAAATTCTTATTTTTTTTCCAATTTTTAGAAGCACGACGCAACAACTCGGTTTCAGGATCTTCTGTTGCTCTTTGGCTGTCGACCCGCGACGTATAGTGGCCAGCAATTTTCTCTCTGGTCCCGGCAGTGAAGATGCTGTCTCCGTTCGTTGCGCCGCCCTCTCCGTACATGAAACATAAGAAATAAATACAAAACTTTAGATAATTCACAGCTATTACAAATATTACAAAAATACATAAACAAAACACTAAATTAAACTTATATTCACCTGAAAGCTGGGCTGACACTGGTGGATGGGTGACGCTTCAATTTCGCGTCCCACTACAACGTCTATTAAGGTACGAGTGATATACGCCAGTTGAATACTGTATTTGATGCTTTTCAGGATTACAGAGAACCATTCACCCCTAAACTTTCTTGCATCTGCATTAAAGGATAACAGAGAATGGACGAGGAAATCGATTGAGATAGAGCTGTAACGAGGTACGATGTAATGGTTGACTGATTCATTCTAAAGAAGGAGAAATTGATGCAGGTCAATTTTTTCCAGTGTTCTGTCCGGATGCATCAGTCGCGTGACATAGCCTACGTTCTACTCGTATACAGCCACGTGTTCTGTATGTGGTTTAAAGCGTTGTCTACCTGCGATCGTTAACGGTAAACTTGTTGGTCATCAGAGGGCTTCCCTCTCGTATGTGATGAAACTTGGCACATTCCTCTAAACCAACTTTGATTTATGCGATATACTCCATCCCCCCCCCCACCCCATCTTGGGTGTAAAATCGAGACTTCAGTGTCATAACTAAATTAGCGATAGGAGCTTGTGAGGCGCTGCAATCCCTGTGTACACAATTGCCCAGCAGATGTGCTGTTTACAGAGTTAGTGACGGAATGACTTGTAACTTTCACATGTCGGACGCTGGTGCTATGCGTTTATCTGTTTCTTTGTAGGATGTACCCCACGCTGTTAACGATCATTTTATATTGGCGTGATGCAGGCATACTATACGTCTCCGGGAAGCTATATTGCGCTCGTATCACACAGAGCAAGTGTTTTACGGAAGTAGTTTGTTTTTCGTTTTACGGATCGATAGCATAGTTTATCGTAGAGAAACCAAGAAGAAGGATGTATGTCATGCGCTTGAAATATATTCCTCGCAATGGAATATTAACAAGGCTACATTCCATACATCTGATAGATCGGAATCGCATGCTATCTAACATTATGAACCGTTTTAAGTGCAGAACGATTTAGTCTTAGGAGTGCATGTGTTTACCAACATGAACCAACAACACCAGATGACATGAAGCAACGCATTATTGATGCTTGTACAGCCATCAAAGAGGAAACAGTAGCACGAACTAGGGCATACTTTATCCACAGAGTGATCCTATGTATGCAAGCCAATAGGCATCACTTTGAGCATGAGATGTGAACGCTATATTTAGTATGTAGTGCTGGTATCACGGTGGAAGTTTCTACAAAGGGCCATTTTACCCAGTGATGTTAAGAAACATTTGTTTGCAACAATTTGTCATTTAACGCGTTAGATAAACATAACATTGATAATTATGTGATAATAAAACTAATTGGTTAAACATGTTTACATTCATCTTCTATGTCCTACCTGAACTTCCCAAATCAAAACATTTTTACCTAAACAACGGTAAAACGCTTAGTCCACTTGCTCGTTTCACTAAAACCATCAACATGAATTTTACTATTACGTGTGAATGATTAACTGTCACTTGCGCTAGATCTACAGTAAAGACAAGTTTTAACGTTGAACGGCATTACCTTATTAGTAACGGATTAACGATAAGCGAAGTTAACTTTGTGACTAACGTTGCGGTACACAGATATGTTACAGAACCGTATCACCCCTAGCCTATGGGATAAATACCTGCTGGAGTGTACGACGTTAATGCAGGATGGCAGCAGACCGTATTATTCTTGATAAGTATGGAGGTGTGATTACACATGTCAGTCACATCGCGATAACGGGCAGCATGGGGTTCACGCCTGAGCCTCAGGACGTGCGCTAGCAGCGCATGTCGGGTGTTTCAAGCGTCAACTTCGCGTCTCAATTTCTCGGGATGTAATAGGAATATTGCGATGCAATCAACGCCATTGTGTATGTGCTTTGTCATGCTATGGATTGCTGAAGAAAAAATATAGGAGGTCCATTTAAAAAACATAAGACTTTGTTAAAAAACGCATATGCTTTCGTTTTAGAATGTTTCCAAATATGTACATTCATGGGCCCCAGCCCTACATTGATACCGGTCGTTTTCCAATAGCTGTTATTGTTCCAGAGATATTTTGGGTGGACAAGATAGCTGGGACACCCTGTACATTGGAGATATTATCTATGCAAGCAGAGAATAAAAACCTGTATTGCAAAAAGGTGGTACCTGTGAAAGAAGATTTAGTGTGGATTTTATAGTACAAGGTTGCCCAAATGGTCATAAAGAAGGCTGCTATGTTAATGGAGAATTCAAAGATTTTTATATTTACCATTGCTTCGAATATAATAAAATAGTTTGTGGTAAAGAGTTTAAATGTTGATTTTCGAACTTATAAAGGCTTTTGCTTCTTCTTTTTTGATTTTAATATTAAGGATTTTAATCCTGATTCATTAATAAATATTGAAGATTTTTCATTACCTTTCAATACCCCTTTTTAGGTTGGTTTTTATGGCATCTGTAAATTGTTTTAAATTGTAGACATTCTGTTTCTTCCTCTTCCAACTGAAGCTGTAGTTGTTGGTTAGTTCATTTACTTCTATAGCTTGCTGTTGAGCATTTTCAATTTTTTAAAGATGTTGACATTAAACTAAATAATATAAAGCAATGATGAAGCTTAAAAGCAATGATAACGAATTTAATGATGTGGAGTTCGTTGTGCGACTTTTGGTTGTTTTGGTTTGCACACTCAAGTTATCCGTTTATAAGAATGTTAGTAAGTAAGTGCCTAGTGTGCTCAACCTATCCGTTTATAAGAAAATGAAAAATGTCATTAAATTATCTGCGAGTGCACCCAGTGGGGCTACTTACTACTCATCAGATTTTTTGTTAGTGGGAGAGACGAGTCTAAATGTAGAGCTCGTGAATCACCTTTGGACTGTACTTAGGAAACCTATGCCAACGCCATAAAACTCTTTCTGTTTGCTTCTGTTTTTATAAAATCAGCCCATGTGTGGCGTGTTATGCTTTCCACCGCAAGAATATGATTTACACCAGTGCAACGTTTAGTTTCCTGAAAAGGGCTGTGGATTAGAACTTCTTAATGTCAGTTTAGATCCTGTCAAAGGTCTCAAAGTCGTGGCAGAAAAAAGGAAATGTTTGGCATTGTACAAAAGCGTATTTGAAAACAGTGTTTGAAACAACTTAACAGGACCATTGGGAGCATCTCGTGTGATGTAGTATAGTCTGTGGGACATGATCATTCGCCTAGAGTTTAGGTGATCAAACTTTAAAGTGAGCTCTGTGGTGTCTGTATATTTCATAGGATCGTGCCATACAGGCGGCAGCACTAGCAGCACCAGTTTGAGGCGTGAATCCGGTGAGGTACTGGGTATACCATTAGGAATGCTTGGATGGCTGAACACTGTGCTATTCTGGGTAGCACTGTGAAATCTCTTTCTCCGTATTGGACCACACCACAGCTATGCGTCATTGCGCCAGCGTCGGTGCCTAGTTGACTTCTAAATCGGATCAGCTTTTATGGTTCATAATTTTTTTTTCTCTGTTGGGGGGGGGGGGGAGTAGAGAATAACGATGATAGCATGTTTGGCTGATTGATTTGAAAAGACACGGATCTGTAGTATTGGTATGTAGTTTGGGGACGCACCACATTGCGCGCATTTCCGCCGAATGCTCAAAACACGGTCCTGTTGCACTAACTCAGGTCGTTCTTTTTCTACATGGGTTGCAGGATGTGGCAGATATGTCTTTCTCCGACTTTTTCTCAGTTCTGACTTACATAGGAACGATCACATACGGAAAGCTGTAGAAATCGGAGCAGTTGCAAGATGCCTAGGGGGTGACTAAAACCACGTTGGAATTTTACTGTAACAGCTAGGTTCGGGAAAAGTGACTCGTTTTGAGTTATGGTTGTGGCAGAAATATGATTGAGAAGTAGTTATAATGATTAAGGGGACTGTCAATAGGATCCAGTACAGGTATGTGCTTGAATGTGAAGACACAATTCCAAATCATGGACATCGTTCCTAGCGGATAGCTAGCGTACATTTTCTTACAACCTCAGTCAGCACATCATCTACTACTACTGTTGGTGTTCCCTCCCAGTCATCGCCTATAACTCAGGGGATATATCGCAGAACCTCTGATATGGTGTCAAGACAGAATGTGTTACAAATACTGTACAATTATCTACCTGGGGGCGGTTTGAGGGAGTCGCAAATACTGCTTACATACTACGTTCCTTAGCCGAATCACTTTCAAAATGCAGCAATTTTATCCCGAGGGTGCATCGTGGGCTTACACACTTCTACGATCACCGTCACGGCATTTGTCCATAAAAAAAAAAACCATTTCATTCAGAGGTAATGTCGTACCTCTAATCGTATAGCCTTTAACATGGATTCTTGTGTGCACTTGTAGTACCAAATTCGCTTGTGACAGTAACATGCAGTATTTGTTGCAATCGGTTTTTTTAACATCTTGCTGATTACGTCTCTCTTTCTAAGACACAGTGGTAGCACTTGCAGGAAGGAATCTAAGAGACATGCAAATCCATCGTTGATTTTCAGTCAGTATTATTTCGTATCGTAGGCCATCAGCTATTGACGAAGTATTATACTTAGTAGTAGGGGACGCATGATATGTTCGCATTTGAGCATCACGTATACAGGGTGAGTCACCTAACGTTACCGCTGGATATATTTCGTAAACCACATCAAATACTGACGAACCGATTCAAAAAAAAAAATGGCTCTGAACACTATGGGACTCAACTGCTGAGGTAATTAGTCCCCTAGAACTTAGAACTAGTTAAACCTAACTAACCTAAGGACATCACACACATCCATGCCCGAGGCAGGATTCGAACCTGCGACCGTAGCGGTCTCGCGGTTCCAGACTGCAGCGCCAGAACCGCGCGGCCACTTCGGCCGGCACGAACCGATTCCACAGACCGATCGTGAGGAGAGGGGCTAGTGTAATTGTTTAATACAAACCATACAAAAATGCACGGAAGTATGTTTTTTAACACAAACCAACGTTTCTTTAAATGGAACCACGTTACTTTTGTTAGCACATCTGAACATATAAACAAATACGTAATCAGTGCCGTTTGTTGCATTGTAAAATGTTAATTACATCCGGAGATATTGTAACCTAAAGTTGACGAATCCTGCCTCGGGCATGGATGTGTGTGATGTCATTAGGTTAGTTAGGTTTAAGTAGTTCTAAGTTCTAGGGGACTCATGACCACAAATGTTAATTCCCATACTGCTCAGAGCCATTTGAACCATTTTTTTAAAGTTGACGCTTGAAACCTCCGACGTTCAGTTGCGTGTTGTAAAAAACACGGGCCACGGTCAGCGAGCAGCATCTGGAGGGACATGTTTACGATGACGACCGTGTTTACGAGTGTGACTGTAGTGCAATGTTGTGGTTTGGTCTACCTGTCGCAGTGTCCGCATGTAGCGCTTGCTGCTATTGTTATTCTGCATTCGTCTCCGCACGCAGACCAACTGTAGTACACCGTGTTACCAGACGTCTGTGGTAGTGTAGTGTTCTAGGAACTGTGACCATGGTGTATTCGAACTCTGAAAAGGCGGAGATGATACTCATCTATGGCGAGTGTCGACGAAATGCAGCTGAAGCCTGCAGGGTGTATGCAGAACGGTACCCGGACAGAGATGGTCGTAGCACGCAAACGGGTCCGTAACAAGCGCGTCACAGGAGAAGCGGGTGCAGTTGATGTGTTAGCTGCTGTTGCTATGAACCCACACATGAGTACACGGAATATTGCGAGAGCCGGTGGACTGAGTCAAAGTAGTGTCATGCGCATACTGCATCGTCACCGCTTTCACCCGTTTCATGTGTCGCTACATCAGCAATTACATGGTGATGACTTTAATCATCGAGTGCAATTCTGTCAATGGGCATTAACAGAGAATGCGTTGCAGTTCCCGTGCGGTTCTAGGCGCTACAGTCTAGAGCCGCGTGACCGCTACGGTCGCAGGTTCGAATCCTGCCTCGGGCATGGATGTGTGTGATGTCCTTAGGTTAGTTAGGTTTGCTCTAAGTTCTAGGGGACTGATGACCACAGCAGTTAAGTCCCATAGTGCTCAGAGCCAGCCCGTTGCAGTTCTACCTGTTTACCGATGAAGCGGGTTTCACAAACCACGGGGCAGTGAATCTACGGAACATGCATTACTGGTCCGTGGACAATCCTCGCTGGCTCAGACAGATAGAGCGACAGCGACCGTAAATGTATGGTGCGGAATCATTGGCGACCACCTCATTGGTCCCCACTTCATTGCAGGGGCCCAAACATCTGCTACATACATCGCGTTTCTACACAATAATCTGCCAACGTTGCTCGAAAATGTCCCACTGGAAACGCGTCGACGTATGTGGTATCAGCATGATGGTGAATCTGCACATTCCGCAATTAACACTAGGCTCACCCTTGACGGGATGTTCGACGGGCGTTTCATAGGACGTGGAGGACGCATAAATTGGCCAGCCCGTTCTCCTGATCTTACACCTCTGGACTTCTTTCTGTGGGGTACGTTAAAGGAGAATGTGTACCGTGATGTGCCTACAACCCCAGAGGATATGAAACAACGTATTGTGGCAGTCTGCGGCGACATTACACCAGATGTACTGCGGCGTGTACGACATTCATTACGCCAGAGATTGCAATTGTGTGCAGCAAATGATGGCCACCACATTGAATATCTATTGGCCTGACATGTCGGGACACACTCTATTCCACTCCGTAATTGAAAACGGAAACCACGTGTGTACGTGTACCTCGCCCCTCATGGTAATGTACATGTGCGTCAGTGAAAAAGACCAATAAAAAGGTGTTAGCATGTGGACGTAATGTGCTGTTCCAGTCTCTTCTGTACCTAAGGTCCATCACCGTTCCCTTTGGATCCCTACGTAATTCGGTGCTCTCCGATACACACGACCGAACAGCGGAGGAGTGGTACTCAAGCGTCAACTTTAGGTTACAATTTCTCTGGATGTAATTAACATTTGACAATGCAAAAAACGGCACTGATTACGTATTTGTTTATATGTTCAGATGTGCTAACAAAACTAACGGGGCTCCATCTAAAAAAACGTAGGTTTGTGTTAAAAAACATACTTCCGTGCATTTTTTTATGGTTTGTATTAACCAATCACACTAGCCCCTCTCCTCACGTTCGGTCTGTGGAATCGATTCGTCAGTATTTGATGTGGTTTACGAAATATATCCAGCGGTAATGTTAGGTGACTCACCCTGTGTAAAGTATGCGTTTGTGTAAAGGAAATGACTATATCCAGACGTAAGGATTGTACTTATATTTCCATTTCCAGAGCCACAGCCTTCAGCAGGGTGTATTTCCGATACTTCTCTCATTGTTGAATGCCATTCAATTGAGACCGCGATTGTAGAATTTAATTGAAAGTATAATGACAAAACATATATGTAACCGGTTTTTTAGAACGATTCCGTGTATGCATGGCCTGTGGTGGGAATGATTAATTTTTCCCATTAACAGCAGAATCAGTCCGAATGCAAAGGCGTGTTGGAGTGTAGGAATGTATCTCAGTTAACTTTGTCATCCTCTAGACGACCGAGTAGCGAACTAATACTTAGTATGTGTTGGATAGCTTTCGTGATCAAGTGGAAAGTTGAGAATGAATATGTAGGTGCGTTAGCATTGGACTGTTATTCCCTCCCATGAAAATTGTTTGGCTGACTGGTTCTGCACATTTCGCGTCTTTATTTAGTTGAGAGAAGATTGATTGTGGGGTGTGCATCTATCAGGTGATAGAGACGTTTCCTTGTTCTCTAATCTTGAGAAACACCTTAGATGGGCTGTAAATTATAGGGATGATTTGGAATCTGTTACATCAGTGGGATTGGTATTCACAGGTGGAAATAACATTTTTGTTCTGTTTGTTTCTAGTTACTCAGTGGTCTAGAGTACGCTTCACCTAGCTAATGTTTCAGGTTTGTAGAGAAATAATTTCCAGTCTATATCTTCGGAATTATGTTACGTGAGCGATCGAGAGGCTGCTGCTGTTTGCTTGATATCGAGAAGTACTACGAAAATGATATAATATTATGGTAAACCATGTGAAAATACTTGTGTTCTTCTATTGAAGCTACTGTCAACAGTGGGAGAGTAGTTAATTGAGTCAGAATCCTTCCGTATTTAACGATATGTATGGCACTTTGTGAGGTTTCGTTGTCAGTGCAATATGGTTATTGTGGTAAAATAAGCGATGAAATACTCGTCTGCAGAAGGAAAAAAGGCGGACGGTACTTCCATACCGCCGGTATCAGTAATTCGGCGGGTAAATTCATTAAGAGCCAATCATAGTGTTCGATTCATTCACATTCTTTGTGCTGGGATATAGGAGCCTCTACAAAGCGGGGCGAACATTTGTGTATGCTGAGAGCAGGAAGGCTATCACGTTAGGAGCGCTGGGAAGAGTGCATTCAATGTTATTCTGCGCTATTTTCGTAAACAGGTTCTTTTAGGGCACAATTTCCGTGCATACAAGCTGAGACATCTAGAAAACGAGCCTTAACTATTACGAAATTACAATTATATTAATACTGTCAGCTGCGCATGGACGTTGGTATAGATCAACGGGGACAGGTGAAAATGTGTGCCACGACCGGGATTCGAACCCGGGATCTCCTGCTTACATGGCAGACGCTCTATCAATCTGAGCCACCGAGGGCACAGATGATAGTGCGACTGCACGGACTATCTCGCGCACGCCGCCCGCGAGACTCGCAAAAAATGGTTCAAATGGCTCTGAGCACTATGGGACTCAACTGCTGTGGTCATCAGTCCCCTAGAACTTAGAACTACTTAAACCTAACTAACATAAGGACATCACACAGATCCGTGCCCGAGGCAAGATTCGAACCTGCGACCGTAGCAGCAGCACGGCTCCGGACTGGAGCGCCTAGAACCGCACGGCCACCGCGGCCGGCGAGACTCACATTCTCACCTTGTATGTCCACACACTACATTCGTAGTGTCCGACCCCAACATACTCATTACTCTTGGAAGACATTCTTCCAAGTCCTGTAAGAGTTCAGGGAATATGTGTGCATCCACACAGAAGAAGAAAGTCATGGCCGGTATCGCCAGAGCTATATACTTATATGGATATGGTATCTGTTCTTTCGGACATATCCATATAAGTATATAGCGTTAACTATTTCTGGGACATTGTAGAATTCCTGAGAGGTCGACTTGGCTGCTATTTTTCACAAAGCTATGTGATGTAATAATAACATTGAGAACCTTTTAGATGGTGAATCACAATGCGGACGTTTCATGGTGAGGTGTCAGTCATGATGGGGCAGGTACGCACAGCTTGTATGTTCTGTTAGGGGGGAAGCGGCCTGTGCTATTCTGTCATCAATGGTAAAGACAAGTGCTGTCCAGAGATGTCTCACATATGGGGGCTGCGCCTTGGAGTACTGTGACGTCGGTATAACAGTGACAGTATACTCGGAAATAGAGGCACCTTTCACCTGAATGAGGTGGCAGCTCGCAGCTGTGCTCCCCCCGATCACGTCAGCAACTGTGTCTAGGTGAACACGTTATTGGATAGGGATTTCTCTGGTGTCAAGTATGAAAGGGATGTCGCCACCTCATACCTGATGGCACCTCTGTGTAGTTTGATAGCTGACCGCCGCGTCACTTCCTGTGCACTCTAGTGGACAGGGGGTGGCGGATGGTGCCTGCGCACGTTGATTATGTTTCTGTTGAATTATTTGGCGAGCCTGTCTGTAATCTGAGTTGTGCATTATTTGGGCAGTTTGCGAGTACTGAGCGTGTCTACACATCACTGTGGTGCATTATTCAGGAGGAGTCTGCATGTCTGGAGAGCATTATTTAGGAGTAGTTTACAGATCTGTGGCCTAGGTGGCGTGACCCCAGGCATGTCAGTGCGTGAGTTTTGTATCAGTGTGATAAATGTACTCCATTCCTAAATAAAATGTTCGAAAATAAGTAGAGTACACTTCTTCCTAACTCTCTCCAGCAGCCAGCAGGAAGTTTCATATCAGCCCACACTCCGCTGCAGAGTGAAAATCTCTTTCTGGATTAGCAAGCATGTTTGCAGAGTATTTTAGATGGATTATTATTCTGACAATCTACAAGTTGTTTGACTCTATGGACGTACATATATTGCATTATTTGCGACTGGTTTGCATGTCTGTGGGCCGTGCAATGCGTTATTTTGACAGTTTACAATCAGCACGCACATGTGTAGAGTGTTATACATGAGCTATTTTGGAGAAGTTTGCAGGTCTGTATGCTGTGTGGCATGTCCGAGCGTGTGTTCTGGGTATCACTGTGATAAATACACTCCGTAAGTAAACTGTTCCAAAATAAATAAAATATTCTCCTTCCTCTCTCCAGCAGCACAGTGCAGGCTGAGTTCATTTCCCACCAATTCCTAGGTGGAGGTGGCAGGCGGATGACTTAGGTTACTGAAGTTCAGCTTTGTTTCCCTCAATTTTGTTGGGTTAGTAGAGAAACCCCAGCTGACCTTTCTTTACCGGCAAAATTCAAACTTGGCGCCAGTTCCTAGGAAGAGGTGGTGGTCGGGTGACTTACAATAGTGGGGGTAGAGAAAACTGTGGTGTGAGGCATCATTCTGTTGGAATTTCAACATTCCGCCATTTTTTTAGGGGGAGAGGTGGCGGTCGGGTGACTGAGGTTAGTCCAAGTGTCCTTTCTTTCGCGCCATTTTCTTAGCTTAGTAGAGATAAACGAATTGGCCTTCCTTTACACCCAAAATTCAAAGTTGGCGCCAGTTCCTAGGAAGAGGTGGCACTCAGGTGACTTAGGTTAGTGGGGGTAGCGCAAGTGAACTATCTTACCGCGATTTTCTTAGGTTAGTAGAGGTAACCATGGTGTGAGGCATTAGCCTGTTGGAATTTGAACTTCCCACAATTTTCCTGGGGGAACGGGGGGAGTGGCACTTTCCGACCAAAATCAAAACTTCCCCACCAAAAGACGCCATCTTGAATAACGTCATGGCTGCCATCTTGGACGACATCATGCACTGTTGCCAAGTCTACATGCTGCCATATTGGACGACGTCATTGCCGCCATCTTGCATACATCTGGAAATGATGCAGAGTGGCTCAGTATCTGCTTTGTCCCAATACTGTCGTTTCTTCAAAATACTTGAATATGCAATATGTCGCGACGATCTTTAGGTGGACAGCAGTTTTCAACTGCGCTGACTCCTAGATGAGCAAGATGACCAATTACAGCTGAACTCCATGTTGGGGGAGGTCATGTCTTTGCTTGACACTCTTCATACAGGTAACCATAATTATTTGTTACGTGGTGATTGGAAGACTACATAAGCATTAGAAAGCATCTCTTAAAACAAATGTATTCGTATTTACAAATGTATCTCAGAAAGTTAATTGCGTCCAGTTTGAAGAACATGTCCAAGGCGTAGTATTTCACGATAGAGCTGGCTTTTGACGGAATCCAGGCGAACATTCACAACTGCTGTTTAAATCCGATACCGTCCGATCTTAAATCTTCCTTCGGTAACAACTTCGTAATTTCGTATGCAAGTGAAGTACAACATTTTGATTTAAAGCATGCTCTAAGATAGAACAAACACATACAATTAATATCTGGGTTAATTCTGAGATCGTTACGGGCATAACCCTGTGCCTGAGACCTGCTGGAGACGCTGCAACAAGGTTCTGATTACTGGAGGGAGGTGGGCAGAGCAGCAGGCTAATGAGACTTCATTTGCTGGAGCCACGTGGAGGACGCTGCGGCCGCAAACACAGCGCAATATCCCGTTCAAAGCTCCTAGGATCGTGGTCGGCCAGTCAGCAGATTATGGAAGTCTAGCTGCAGAGCCGCACGGCGTACCCCAGTGGTCTCAGGCGCCTTGCCACGGTTCGCGATGTTTCTCCCGTCGGAGGTTCGAGTCCTCCCTCGGGCATGGGTGTGTGTGTTGTCCTAAGCATAAGTTAGATTAAGTGGTGTGTAAGCCTAGGGATGACCTGAGCAGTTTGATCCTCTAGGAAATTCCCACAAATTTTCAAATTTTCTAGCTGAAGAATTACGAATACAGCATGTGTAAAAGGTAGAAGACAGCAGCATGACACCGTTGGCTTCATCGTAACCTGTTATTTGCAGTCAGAAAGACGAAACCTCAAATGGAATGTAGGGGAGGCTCGGGCGGTATGGATAACAGGGCAGAACGGTCTCAGAGGTCTAATTTCGTCTAGAGGCACTAGAGTGCAATCGGATTGACGTTTACCAAATCAGAATCTTTTATGGTTTGGTTAGGTTGCAACTCGCCAGCTACGTAGTTTGCTTATAAAAGCCAGTGAATTCGCTGTTCTCTTATAAATTACCGGACCATTTCCAACTAAGGTATGTCTGTCATAGTTTTTTCTGAACAATTAGCGATTAGTTCACGTAAATAAGCATGTTCTTAGCTGTCTTTGTGTACAATGCTATTGGCAAAACATTGCTTACAGTGCTTACTGAATATTTTCTCAATAGTTATGCGTTTGTGACTGAATGGTCTGTTGGTATAGTCCGTTCCTCCCCATCACCTTTTATTCTTCATTTGATGAATTCTGCAAAAATATCTACAAGAAGTGGTCAAAATATACCTGCAAGCTAAAGAAGCTAAAAAGAGGGCAAAGATCGGCCTGCTACCTCGGGAAAAGAAGAAGCAAGTGAGAGGGAAACGTCTTCCATCAAAAAAGAGGAGGACAAAAGAAGAAAAAAGAATTGCCTTTACAGAACATGAAACATTCGAAGCAGACGGAGGTGCTGCGTATATATAATGCAAGGAATTATATTCCACGTCAACTGAGGGGTGGATTGCATGTCAGAATGCAAGGAGCGGGGTCATAACTCATGGGCTGACTTGGTTAGACAGGACGAAGCAGCCCAGATTAATTGTTTGTTATCGAAAAAGAAAAAGAAAGAAAACAGGCTGGAAAGGACTTTCTGTGTCTGTTGATATAACAAACGAAATACAGTTGAACTTTCTTATAACAACATCGGTTACAATGACAACTCGGCTATAGCGTCGTGATTTCTGTGGTACGGTCATATTCGTAGTAAGGTACATACTTATCACCTTTACTTCATACGACGAATCTGTATTCGTACACCTCGTATATAACATCACTTTCAGCCCTATTTAGGAACAAGATTTTCCAATAATCAATGTATTGTAGAAGGAAATCCGTTCTAATATGGCAACGCGGTATGTTTTCCTCTCTGCCCTTCCGTCAACAATAGATGTAGTATAGACTCCTCACCTCATTGCTACCTTAGCGCATTCGTACTATACAGTAGTATGCTGATAACCTCGGGGTTGGGCGCACGTAAGCCCCTTCCTTACTATAGTAGTGGCGACAATCACAGAGCTCGTCAGCTGTACATGTGATGCCAATTTCCATAACAATTTGTTACGAAGTGCACGCATTTTGGAACAGCATGGCCAAGAAAATAAGTTTTAACGGTGAAAGAAACAGTGAAACCAATTCATGAAATCGAGAATGGAGCTAAAAAGGCTGGCGTGTGTCATCAGTTTGGTCTCGTAAATTCCACAGTCCAAAAGTTATAAAGTTGTTACTGCATTTAAACAAGATGGAACTAAAACTAAGTAGTTACGAAAAGCTGAAGGGGGCGACATGGATGAAGAGCTGCTTAAGTGATTTGGGCAACGGAGAAGCATCAACGTACCCATCAGTGGACGTCTACTTACCGTGAAAGCGGAGTAATCTGCCGAGAAATTAAAAGATGAGGAACCTGGGTGCAGCAGTGGCTGGACTGAAGCTTCAAGCAGTGTCAGGGCATTGCTTCTGGCAAAGTGAGCGGTGAAGCCAACAGAGTCAATACTGAAAAATCCAACAATGACTGACTGTCGTGTGGCCTACAATGCGTGAAGGACATGCAGACTGTGACATCTTTAATGTAGATAAATCTCGCATTTTCTTTAAATTGGCACCTAACAGAACTCAGAAATTCAAGGGTGAAAATGTGTTGGTGACAACTGGAATGGAGAAGAAAAATTTGTTCGCGATAGATAAATCAAAATATCGTAGGTGTTTTCACTAGGGGTGGGTGCAATAACGACGTCCAGAAGCAATATTTGATGCGATTAAGCTTGACAAAAAAACTCAAAAGAAAACACCAGTACACCAGTCGCACAGTGTAGGAGGCAAGCGCAAAATATTGGTGTCCGAGGACTACGCATGGCGACAACCGACACACGTAGCGGCAATAGCCAGCAATGGCACAGCTCGACCCGCGAACCGCTCCTGGCCGTCTTTCGAGAGACACCCTCTTCTACGCTGGGCAACCAATTTTTAGTTTTTCCTTCAGCTGTACAGTGTCGATTTCCCAGCATCATACAAGTATCTTGTTTCAAAAGTTTAACGGTCGATACAAGACACTGTAAGCTTAAAATTGAAAATTGTGTTACGGCTTTTGAAAGACTAAGATGTGATTAAATTATTCTGAAATGCATAGTGAGAGCTAAGAGACTTTT
This sequence comes from Schistocerca piceifrons, assembly GCF_021461385.2. Classification (NCBI taxonomy): domain Eukaryota; kingdom Metazoa; phylum Arthropoda; class Insecta; order Orthoptera; family Acrididae; genus Schistocerca; species Schistocerca piceifrons. The sequence continues at coordinate 180,783,480 of NC_060138.1, read as the reverse complement.
AAATTCAGTAGGAGTATCTGAAATTAATTTTAACGAAATAATTGACGAAGTATCGTTTACACCGAAACTAGAGTCCAGGAAATTCGTACAACAAATTTTACAGAACTCGTTAATTGTTCTGAGGATCACCTGTGGTCTAGGGACGCCGGCACGGTAACTCAGCGTGTTTGGTCAGAGGCTTAGCTGCCCTCTGTAACAATAAAAACTGAGTGAATGAATCGACGACGAACTGAAACGGGTGTCTTGCGACGTCCACCCCGAGCAGATAGAACGAACGAAAACGAACAAAATGAGATTAAAACAAAAAAAGGGGGTAACGTTTCTGGTTCATAATCAAAACGTCTTCAGTCCCGAGTTCTAAACCCGCCGCTGCTTAAAAGTTAATAATCAGCATTGTCGGACGAAGACTTCCGGCATAAGAATTCACCCCTCATTTTGCCAACGACCTTGTGAAAGAGGGCGGAGGAGCGGAGAGAGGTTCAGGGCACTCTCTTGCCCCCGGGGTGGGAAACTGCGCCTAATGGCGGAAGAATCAGCAATGATCAACGGCACGAGGGTGCAGAGGCAATGGAAACCATTGCATTAAAGACACGTAACGTGTATCCACAGGGCATTAGCCTGTAATTGAAGACTTGTCACGATGATCTCTCCATTGGAAAAATATTCCGCAATAGTCACTCATTCGGATCTCAGGGAGGGGACTGCCAATACAGAGGTTACCATGAGAAAAAGATTGAATGATCAACGGCAGGATAACGTTCTACGAGTCGGGGCACGGAATGTCAGAAGCTTAAACGTGGTACGGGAACAAGGATATCTGAATTAATCTTGATGTAGGAGGGGTCAGTGAAGTTGAAAGAAGACAAGGATTCCTGGTCAAATGAGTATAGGGTAATATTAACAGCTACATCAAATCGTATAACGGGATTAGGATACGTTATGAATAGGAAGGAAGGGTGCTACTGTGAACAGATCAGTGATAGGTAGAATCGACAGCAAACCAACACCGACAACGAAAGTTAAGGCACACATGCCGATGTCGCAAGCTGAAGAGACAGAGAAAGTGTATGAGGATATTAAAAGGGTAATACAGTATGTAAAGGGATATGAAAATCTAGTAGTCATGGGGGACTGGACGCAGTTCTAGGCGAATTTAAGTGAGCTTTGTAGGACTTAAAATCAATTAAGGCAGAAGGGATAGATAACATTCCGTCAGAACTTCTAAAATCATATGGGAAAGTGGCAACAAAAGACTTTTCACGGTAGTGTGTAGAATGTGTGAGTCTGGCAACATTCCAACTGACTTTCGGAAAAATATCACCCACACAATTCCGAAGACGGCAAGAGCCGACAAGTGCACGAATTATGGCACAAACAGCTTAACAGCTCATGCCTCCTAGTTGCTCACAAAAATAATATACAGAAGAACGGAAAAGAAAATTGAGGTTGCGCTAGATGACTATCAGTTTGGCTTTACGAAAGGTAGAGGACGAGAGAGACAATTCTGACGTTGCGGTTAATAATGGAAGCAAGATTAAAGAAAAATCAAGACACGTTCATAGGATTTGTCGACCTGGAAAAAGCGTTCGACAATGTAAAATGCCGTTAGATGTTCGAAATTCTGAAGACAGTTGGGGTAAGCTATAGGGAAAGACGGGTCATATACAATATGTACAAGAGCCAAGAGGGAATAATAAGGGTGGACGACCGAGAACGAAGTGCTCGTGTTAAAAAGGGTGTAAGACAAGGTTGTAGCCTTTCGCCCCTACTGTTCAGTCTGTACATCGAGGAAGGAATCATGGAAATAAAGGAAAGGTTCAGGAGTGGAATTAAAATTCATGGTGGTATCAATGATACGATTCGCTGATGACACTGCTATCCTGAATGAAAGTGAAGAAGAGTTACATGATCTGAAGAACGGAACGTACAGTCTAATGAGTACACACTACGGATTGAGAGTTAATCTAATAAAGACGAAGGTAATGAGTAGCAATAGAAATGAGAATAGCTAGAAACTTAATATCACGATCGATGGTCAAGAAGTAGATGAAGTTAGTGAATTCTCCTACCTAGGCTGTAAAATAGTCAATGACTGACGGAGGAAGGAGGTCATCAAAAGCAGACTAGCAATGGCAAAAAGAGCATTCCTGGCCAAGAGAAGTGTGCTAATACGAAATATCTGTCTTAATTGTAGGAAGACGTTTCTGGAGTATAGCACTGTATGGTAGCGAAACATGGACTGTGGGAAAACCGGAACAGAAGGGAATCGAAGCATTTGAGATGTGGTGCTAAAGACGAATGTTGAAAATTAGGTGGACTGATAAGGTAAGGAATGAGGAGGTTCTACGCAGAATCGGAGAGGAAAGGAATATGTGGACAACACTGACAAATAGAAGGGACAGGATGGTAGGACATCTGTTAAGACATGAGGAGGGAAAGACTTCTTCGGTACTAGATGGATTGATAGAGGGTAAAAACTGTAGAGGAAAGCAGAGATTGGAATACATCCAGAAAATAATAGAGGACCTAGGTTGCCTAGGTTGCAAGTGCTATTCTGAGATGAAGACGTTAGCACGGGAGAGGAATTCGTGTCGGGCCGCATCAAACCAGTCCGAAGACTGATGACAAAAAAAAGAAGAAAAAAAATACTTCTGAGGTTGTAGTAGGCCAAACATTTTAACATTTTCCCGACGCGTGGAGGTACTTAAAATACATCCTTTCTTTGACAGTGAAAAGATGAAAGGATAATTTACGTTTATTTACAGCAGAGAGGAAAAACATGTACAGCTTCAGGACCTCCTAAAAACCATTATAAACACTGAATTAAAAAAAATTGTTCTCTGAATGTATGAAATTACTGTCGTTTGTTCTTGCATTTCCAGCAACCACCGCGTGTTGCGAAAGAAGCATGAGCACATTAAAATGCGAAAAACCCACCTTCTTAACAGAACGACAATTGACAAACTGTCAAGCTTGGCGATCTTCGCTAGAGAGAAGCAACTGTGTAAAGTTCAACCAAACGGCGGGAGTTCATATCTCGTGTTATTGAGAGGATAGAAATAATTCATAAAAACATTTAATGGTGAGTTACTATGTGTTGTACTTTTATTAATGTGTAGCTGTTTGATATTTTAATGCATTTCTTTATAACAATTTCTGGAGTTGTTTCAACTCCAGTACAAATATGAATTAAGTTACTTTTGCAGTGTTTTTATCTTACAAGTTTATGTTTTAAGATTTTTTCTTTGTTTTGAAACTCGTAATGCTCAGCCTACCCTACAAAAAATGCCACGCTTCGCCACTGCTGCCCTCAGCACTGTCGGCCATATCAAAGTTTGGCAAAAACTCACAGCTCCGATGTTGCAAAAGAACAGCAGTAGGACCTCGGTTCCCCGTCCTATCGCAAGGCTCAGCTCTGAACGAGTCTTTTTGTGACGAAGGATTAGTTGTTCATTTTTTATAATTATGCTCCTTATGTAATTGACAGTAACCGTATCTGAAGTACATCAGACTAGCATAAAATTGCAGTACATCATGAGAAGGCATCCCCATAATCAAAATAATCTCTTTGTTCACATAAACAACAGATTTAACCATTAGGCTTGTGGTTTCCTTCCTGTGAATGGTAACAGTTAATTGGTGCTTGAAAAATACATAGTTTACATCGTTAGGAAATTGACGATCTTTTTGGCACTGTTCCCAAAATCAGTTATCACCAGGAATGCGAATATATCATGTCAACAAAGACCACATTTAGTACCTACAATTGCTAGTAAAATTCCTGAAAACTTGATATTTATGAATCTTTGACGCTAAGTTTTAAACTACAATAGCAAAACTTGAGAACAAGATAAATACATTAACATTATGTATGAAACACCTGCGCCAAGATGGAAGTGATGATGGGAAATTACAAAGACAGAAAACAATTTATATATAAAAATGCACAATATTTACTGTCAAAATCATTTTTTTATTCAATTAAAATTTTCGATTTGCAAGAATATACCCTGTTCTTAACTATCTCTTAAATAAATTGTGCAATGCGATCTGACTAAATACCGACAAAAAAAGTGTGTCATCGAGGTACAGCAAGGAAAGTGGCCAACTCCGAAATGAATCTGACACCTTTTGTCTACAACCAGTGGCATGGAACTCGATGCATTTACTGAACTGAGGCCCTATATTCTACCAAGCTGCGATATCACCATATCCAGAATGACAGTGAAAGCGACAGCTGCTGATTGACTGCGGCTCCCGCACAGTCGGGTGACGCTTACTGCAGTTCTTAAACCTGTCTACTCACTTCGACTAATATTATCCGTAATAATCCTCTCTGTGAATTGCTCTGATATCGTACCGTGTGGAGTAAGATCAGCTGCTTGTCCATTGGCCACACGATGACAGAGTCTCAATACAAGCACGCGAGAATAAAGAGCCCTTCAAATGTCCAAATGCTCTTAGAGCTTCTTCATTTCCCTACTCTGATCACAGCGTGACGAATGTACAGCTCACAGAGACGCCATTGTACATCTACTCGACAATCAATCCGAGTCTATGTGCCCTCCTATTATGCACAAGATGGCGCACACACAGACGTCCTCTCCGCTCACAGAGAAGGCTCAGACCCGATGGCCCTTTACAAAACTTACAGCTTTGCCATTGCAAAAAAACAGCAGAAGCACCGCACTTTCCTGTCCAATCACACCGCTCGTCTCTAAACGTTTGTCCCCTTTCTACTTCGAGTCATACAGCCTTCCGCCAGTCAGTGCCAGTCCACGTACCAGCTAAGTTGAAATTTCCGACAAAACTCCCACTCCGGCCCACTTTTTCAGAAGCGCTAATAGCTATTAAATTTTTTGAAAAAACTTTAAGCTGTGGACGTTGGACTGCGGCTGGGCTGGAGCCGTTTCGCCGCAAAAGGCTTCACTGCCCACTCCACCCTCCGCAAACTCTCGCGGCCCGAGCCCATACAAACGGGTACAGTTAAGAGATAGTTTTCAGCCGGCAGGACTCCGTCCCCTGCCGTGCCATTGGCTTCGGGACGCGGCTGCCCTCCGACGACAACGCACTGAGGAATCCGGTACAAAAATGCTGCCACACACCGCGGAAGGACCCGCTAGTGCACAATGCCTGTCTTCTTTTCCTGTGATTTCTCAGCGAAAACATTGTGCCGTATCTTGACTGCCAAATATCCCATGAGCATGTAATACAGGCCATTAGCAACGTCATCCTCATTGCCCGCATACGTCTATCTTCTAAACAACTTGTACTCGACATGTGTAAGTGATTAACCACCCTGCTGGAGCAAATATAATCTCGATGTATTGCTCACTTGATAGAACGACAATTCACAGGCGCTGCCTGAGACATAAAATACCTTTGCCCCTGTTAAAAGAGAGCTGCAATAGAGTCGCAAGTCAGAGAAGTATCTGTCGCAGTTGCAGTCGCTCACTGTTACAGTATAGTTGTAGTCTATCGCTGTTACAGCGCAGTTTATACACTCCTGGAAATGGAAAAAAGAACACGTTGACACCGGTGTGTCAGACCCACCATACTTGCTCCGGACACTGCGAGAGGGCTGTACAAGCAATGATCACACGCACGGCACAGCGGACACACCAGGAACCGCGGTGCTGGCCGTCGAATGGCGCTAGCTGCGCAGCATTTGTGCACCGCCGCCGTCAGTGTCAGCCAGTTTGCCGTGGCATACGGAGCTCCATCGCAGTCTTTAACACTGGTAGCATGCCGCGACAGCGTGGACGTGAACCGCATGTGCAGTTGACGGACTTTGAGCGAGGGCGTATAGTGGGCATGCGGGAGGCCGGGTGGACGTACCGCCGAATTGCTCAACACGTGGGGCGTGAGGTCTCCACAGTACATCGATGTTGTCGCCAGTGGTCGGCGGAAGGTGCACGTGCCCGTCGACCTGGGACCGGACCGCAGCGACGCACGGATGCACGCCAAGACCGTAGGATCCTACGCAGTGCCGTAGGGGACCGCACCACCACTTCCCAGCAAATTAGGGACACTGTTGCTCCTGGGGTATCGGCGAGGACCATTCGCAACCGTCTCCATGAAGCTGGGCTACGGTCCCGCACACCGTTAGGCCGTCTTCCGCTCACGCCCCAACATCGTGCTGCCCGCCTCCAGTTGTGTCGCGACAGGCGTGAATGGAGGGACGAATGGAGACGTGTCGTCTTCAGCGATGAGAGTCGCTTCTGCCTTGGTGCCAATGATGGTCGTATGCGTGTTTGGCGCCGTGCAGGTGAGCGCCACAATCAGGACTGCATACGACCGAGGCACACAGGGCCAACACCCGGCATCATGGCGTCCGGAGCGATGTCCTACACTGGCCGTACACCACTGGTGATCGTCGAGGGGACACTGAATAGTGCACGGTACATCCAAACCGTCATCGAACCCATTGTTCTACCATTCCTAGACCGGCAAGGGAACTTGCTGTTCCAACTGGACAATGCACGTCCGCATGTATCCCGTGCCACCCAACGTGCTCTAGAAGGTGTAAGTCAACTACCCTGGCCAGCAAGATCTCTGGATCTGTCCCCCATTGAGCATGTTTGGGACTGGATGAAGCGTCGTCTGACGCGGTCTGCACGTCCAGCACGAACGCTGGTCCAACTGAGGCGCCAGGTGGAAATGGCATGGCAAGCCGTTCCACAGGACTACATCCAGCATCTCTACGATCGTCTCCATGGGAGAATAGCAGCCTGCATTGCTGCGAAAGGTGGATATACACTGTACTAGTGCCGACATTGTGCATGCTCTGTTGCCTGTGTCTATGTGCCTGTGGTTCTGTCAGTGTGATCATGTGATGTATCTGACCCCAGGAATGTGTCAATAAAGTTTCCCCTTCCTGGGACAATGAATTCACGGTGTTCTTATTTCAATTTCCAGGAGTGTAGTTAGCAGTTGTTAAAGTCACAGTGCAGAACAAATTGTACAATTTTATTATATGGAACTGAATAATAATTGCGATCAGCCGCAGAGCTAAATGATACCATGGAATGAGATGAAGATGAACAAATGAATAATTGTTAATATAATCTAAAACCAACAGTGTAATTAAGTCAACCATCTATTTTGAGGTAAATTTTATTATTTTTATTGGCATGCGCGTAGTTAAGTCACCTGTCTGAGATGGTAATATGAATTCGTTTCAATCTTTACTTTTGTGATCCATCATCACCAGTTGACCCAGATTTGTAATATATTCAATTTTCCCGTATAATGGATTGTAGATCTTTATCAATAACGTAAATTTTTTTAATAATATAATTGTTTTTACCAGTCAACCATAAAAGTATAATTCCCCCTTAAGTCATTGCCAGTCCCGATCCAGTCATTTATCTAAATTAAAATAGTAATCGGGTGACCAGCTGTGCAGCTGTGTCACTAAGTAAACTCAGTTTTTCTCGTAATTAAGATCGCAGACAAATTTTATCCAGTATTAGTAGTAGGCCAGCATTGCACTAAGCTGTGTCATTTACGAGCAGATATATAGACAGCGTTATCCGGCAACATCATCACGAGGTAAGAATTTTTCGGTTTATTTCTCACGGACAGATTCAAATTGATTTGAGAGGGCCATGGCGTGGCGCTGCTCAAGTCAAAATTTATCAGTTTTTCGTGAGTTAAGAGTTATCAGTTCTCAAACGCCAGAATTTAATTACGGGAAGGTTACAGCCCTTATAACATTTAAAATACAAATGTTGCTGTAATTACGTTATGTAAAATGTCCATAAAATGCGACGCCTTACAGTGGAAATACTTGTGTGGGAACATGTTTTCAGAGGCCTCCCAGTTCTGCACAGACGTTGGACATCATATGACGTGAGGCAAACTGTTACACAATAAGTCTTCTCTGACTCTGTCCTCCAACATATTTGACAACATATGATGCTCAGTTCACTTGATCAAACGGTGCATATAATAGCTGCCATACAGATTCGGTACCTCCAGTGACCATTCCCTTTATTGATTTCTGCTCATTTCTCTTCATTAGTATAGTGGTGGGGTTCTCAGTTGGGAGCCGATGTTTGGACAGCGATAGATAAGAATCCCTTCAAGTGGAGTTGGCCACCATAAAAATGTTTCAAAGCTGAGGCGAAGTCGCAGTCGCAGATAGACGAACAAGCAGCCAGAATTTGGAATGGTCGCCTTCTGTCCAAAGAACATAGAACTCTTTTCAGAATCCTTTTAGCAAGATTCACCTATTATCTGCATAACTTTATAACTATCGCTCTCATCCATCTGTGCCAAGATGACAGTTCATTATTAGAACCCCTTCCCAAGTATGTAATGTTCAGATGTTTATATTCACGGGTAACTTATGTGTTTTACTTTATGGTTCAAATTGCTATGAGCACTATGGGGCTTAACTTCTGAAGTCATCAGTCCCATATAACTTAGAACTACTTAAACCTAACTAACCTAAGGGCATCACACACATCCATGCCCGAAGCATGATTCGAACCTGCTACAGTAGCGGTCGCGCGATTCCAGACTGTAGCGCCTAGAACCGCTCGGCCACTCAGGCCGGCTTTACTTTATGATAATAAATCGGATTCTTATAGTGACTACTCGTTTATGTTGTAGATTAGATGATCCCTACTCTCATTAATATGTGTATGTGCATGGTGTAGTACCCGTATTGTTATGTTTGACCGATCCACTCTTACTAATTTCCATTCCATAAGACTCAGTCGGGTGACATTATTATTTCCTTTAATTAACTTGCATGATCATATCGGGTGCTTCCCTCCTCTGTACATTACGAGAGATCATACTTTAGCATCGTTGGGTGTGCAAAATAGCACAACCGACACCCCAACAACGTGCCCAGAGCCCCAAATAGGGTTGACCCCGCAATACGAGCAGTTGAAGGGCTAGGGAAAGACAGCGAGCAGTTATGATGCACCGTGGCGGTGTTTTTCATTACAACAAGACCCAGAGACGCCATCTGGATCACTTTACGTGGGAGACATTCATTTCGACACTGGAAGAAGGACGTAGTGTAACGAGTGAAACCCAGGAGTTTGGAATTCTTCAGAGAATCGTTTTACGCGCATGGGGAGTGAGCATATTCGGCGACTGGACTGGCCTGCCCATTCCCTCAAATGAGTACCATCGATTACTTGTGTATTACATTGTAGAGACGTACTGCAGTACGTCCACAAGCACAAACGTCCAATCAGCAGTTGTCAACCGCCCTGGTGGAAGAATGGAACGCCCAGGCACAAGAATTGCTGACCAAATTTGTGTTCAGCATCGGAGCATGTTGCAGTGTATGCTTTGCTGTCCGTGGTGGATACACCCCATTAAGAACCATGAGCTGCCTGAGGTTGCATGAAGGGGCTCTTCATAGATCGCGGTGATTTCAATATAATCATGGTCTTTTAATGAAAGTGTAATTTCTGTTCGTCTACTACGAGGTGCATTCAAGTTCTAAGGCCTCCAATTTTTTTTCTAATTAACTACTCACCTGAAATCGATGAAACTGGCGTTACTTCTCGACGTAATTGCCCTGCAGACGTACACATTTTTCACAACGCTGACACCATGATTCCATGGCAGCGGCGAAGGCTTCTTTAGGAGTCTGTTTTGACCACTGGAAAATCGCTGAGGCAATAGCAGCACGGCTGGTGAATGTGCGGCCACGGAGATTGTCTTTCGCTGTTGGAAAAAGCCAAAAGTCACTAGGAGCCAGGTCAGGTGAGTAGGGAGCATGAGGAGTCACTTCAAAGTTGTTATCACGAAGAAACTGTTGCGTAACGTTAGCTCGATGTGCGGGTGCGTTGTCTTGGTGAAACAGCACACGCGCAGCCCTTCCCGGACGTTTTTGTTGCAGTGCAGGAAGGAATTTGTTCTTCAAAACATTTTCGTAGGATGCACCTGTTACCGTAGTGCCCTTTGGAACGCAATGGGTAAGGATTACGCCCTCGCTGTTCCAGAACATGGACACCATCATTTTTTCAGCACTGGCGGTTACCCGAAATTTTTTTGGTGGCGGTGAATCTGTGTGCTTCCATTGAGCTGACTGGCGCTTTGTTTCTGGATTGAAAAATGGCATCCACGTCTCATCCATTGTCACAACCGACGAAAAGAAAGTCCCATTCATGCTGTTGTTGCGCATCAACATTGCTTGGCAACATGCCACACGGGCAGCCGTGTGGTCGTCCGTCAGCATTCGTGGCACCCACCTGGATGACACTTTTCGCATTTTCAGGTCGTCATGCAGGATTGTGTGCACAGAACCCACAGAAATGCCAACTCTGGAGGCGATCTGTTCAACAGTCATTCGGCAATCCCTCAAAACGATTCTCTCCACTTTCTTGATCATGTCGTCAGACCGGCTTGTGTGAGCCCGAGGTCGTTTCGGTTTGTTGTCACACGATGCTCTGCCTTCATTAAACTGTCACACCCACGATCGCACTTTCGACACATCCATAACTCCATCACCACATGTCTCCTTCAACTGTCGAAGAATTTCAATTGGTTTCACACCACGAAAATTCAGAAAACGAATGATTGCACGCTGTTCAAGTAAGTAAAACGTCGCCATTTTAAGTATTTAAAATTCTCATTCTAGCCGCTGGCGGTAAAATTCAATCTGCCGTACAGTGCTGCCATCTCTGGGACGTATTGACAATGAACGCGGCCTCATTTTAAAACAATGCGCATGTTTCTATCTCTTTCCAGTCCGGAGAAAAAAAATCGGAGGCCTTAGAACTTGAATGCACCTCGTATACTGTAACAGTTCTTCCTGTGTATGGTCCAAGCTTCATTGAGCTATATTACTTGTCATTGGAATATCCTGCGGAAGATACTTTCGTCGTTCTGATTTGCAGAACAAGTGTGTAAGCTAGTAGCTAATGCACCACTTTGTTAAAGGGGTGTGGGAACTTTTATTTCTATCCCAACGGTTTATTATATTAGAATTGTACCACTTCAGATAGGCACAAGGCAGTGGGTGCCTAATCTACGGACAATGGTGTCCAATTTGTAGCCATGAAGACGCCTGCAGATGCAATATTCAGCGCGGCTCCCGAGCGGAGCGACCTTGTGGTATATGCAGCCCACGTTGGTGGCTTAAGGGCCGTGTCAGGTGCCGGCGCGATCGTTTGGATAGGCTGTGCTGCTAGGAAGGCGAACTGGAGGCCTGCCAAGTCGCTGTAAGTCCGGGGTGCGAACCCAGGCCTCGACGTCTGGCTGGCGGCGTCTGTCACGACGGTTCGGTGGCTGACAGGACCCCAGTTCGACCCTCGAACCATCAGTGCTTTGGTTGGATGCCCAGCTGGCGGTCCTGCCAGGATACAGTTGTACGATGGTGGCACCGTGGCAGAGGCACACGCAACAGCTTACGCCGACTCTATGACACACCAATTCGAGGCTCGTTGTTTAGTGGACGCCACAGTGTCACGAATGCCACTTGCCACAGCACCGCTGAAGTCTCGCAGGCTGTGGTAACTTCGTTGGTTATTGATCGCAGAGTAGTGCTGCCGCTTTCGTACGGAGGTTCTGGCGTAATGCTGCGCCAGAGGGTTGCAGTAAGCAGAATGATTATGGCAACGAGCCCTTGCCTGGTTTACGCCGTCATAATATGTAAAAATTGATCTGAAGTTGAGAGGTATGTGTACTTACTTAGTTTAATATCACTTTTTACTTAAATAACTGTTCGTCAATCGTAGTTTATATCATCACTAGTGGAGCATCTGAGCAAGGACTATCAACTTTGTTCAAAAGGCACCAGCCTTATTAATGACACTTGATTTTATGAGTTTGGTAATGGGTCGATTCCTAGTGCATCTGTTTCACGGTTTTTCACTATAAGGAAATATATGAATGAGCATAAGTGAAATAAATTAGAATCAGTTTCCTAGTCGCCCTGTCTACTAGAGTTTTGAAATGATACGACGCATGTGTCACCACTTCCGGCACTATCTGTGAAACAGTTCATCTTGTTCATCTCTAGAAATCTGGAATACTCGATCTAATAGAGCATGTAGACGCTGATTTGGAGAGTATTTTCTTCTGCTTTCAAGTGGAACCTCGTGGTCACGGTGTTGTACTAAGACAAGAAACAAAGTGTGACTACCTTCAGCCAGCACACTCAGGCAGCTTCAGTTATGAACCTTTCGTATTACTATTTGATTCTGTTACACGATACATTAATGAAAATAAATCTCGTCACCAAGACCGCTAATTATAAGTTTTATTCTCGCTAACCGGTTTCGGTAATCGAAGTTACCGTCTTCAGATCTCGACAGGCAATTACGGTAATGGACTCTGCAATAATATGGTAGAAGGTGAGCATCTTCGTGCCTCTATGACTAATACTCCATGAGCTGCGCGCGGCTCGTGTTCATCCTGTTTATTGGTGGTCATTTTCTCTTCCCGTACTGCCGCCTCGTTTTCTTATTCCATTTACTGGCGTCACTAACTTCCTGCCCTACCTGCCTGTGAGTGGCAGTAGCAGCAGCGCTTATCTATAAGTGCACTGTCGTACCATCTCTGGAGCGACCGATAGTATTTCCGGGTCGTCGTGTGTCTGGAGTTCAGTTGGGAGCTCAATCGGGGCTCAACAGCAGTGAAGTCGGGACGTAGCGGCAGTAAGTAGGCGACGGAGCGCCAGTGAGCTGCGGACAGCCAGTGCTCGCCGACATCTGGTGACACACTTGAACTGTCCGACGGAAGGAGATTGGAACAGGACGACCGTTGGTTGGTCATTCGGTTGGTCGTCTCATCGGGCGACATGCATTGGGTCTTTTGACCGTTTCTGGGCCTCGTCACTTGGTCATCGTGCCGGACGTGGGTCGATTCCTTCCTTGAGCAGAGATGTCGTGGCCAATGGGCAAACGTTACCTCTGCATGGATGGGTCCGAGCCAGTGTGCCCAGGTCGCCATGTCTTCGATTTACGGACGGACATGGAGTTGAGTCGGGTTGGAGCTGCAGTTAACTTCCGACAGCCAAGACTCGCCCGACCGTTGCCGACTCACGTAGCTTGACTGGGTGGGTCGTTCGGTCGGTCGTCTCATCTGGCGACGTGTATTTGGTCGCCGACCGCTTGTGGAAACTCTCTGTGTGTTGAATTGATTCGTCCTTGCTGTTCCACAGTGATTGCTTTTAGGATTGTTCGGATTCTTGTTCAAGTGTGTTTATGTGGAACCGTGTGTAGCTTCCGTGATTTCCACTGAGCAAATGGATGCTATCTGCATACTAGAGTAGTCAGTCGGTCTGTTGAAACAGAGTAGCGAGTGTGTCGGGTGGACGGAAATTGATGGAACTGATTAGGCTGGTGGTTGGTTCCTCAGCCGTCCCTAGGTCGTGTTGCCACCCGATTGTTTAGTGTTACGCTTGGCTGCCTGTCTCACCTAATCTGTGGTTAGAGTTTCCTCCCCAGGCCGACCCTTGGAACACTTCTGAACACCACTGTTTGTTATTTGTGATTGTCATTTTATTTGGCAGCGTTTGAATCGGAATCTGTGTTTAATATGTAAATCCTTGTCTGTAGGGTTTCTCTTTAATTATCTTGAATTCTTGAAACGGCCTTCAACCGTGTTCTGTAAATGTTTAACTTAAGGTTGTCTTTAGTTATTCTTGAGTAATTGTTTGGACCTACAGGCGACAAGATACTTTAAGATGTTTTTCTGTTTTACTGTGTAAAATTGTACCCTTAAAGCTTTTCTTTTATTAACGGTAATTTTTTTTAAAAAATTATTGGCCTTTCAGCCAGAGAATTAATTTGAATTTTCCTTAATATGGCCTTTAGCCGCAATTTCTAAATGCTTGGCTTTTAAAGAATTTCCTTAGCTGATCTGAAATACTACTTTGGGCTGCTTCCGGGTAGATACTGCTACTTTTCTTAAGTAAGGCCTTCAGCCGTTACTCTAAATCCTGGTGTTTCAAAGGCAATCATTTAAACTTATTCTGGAGAAGTTACTTGGGCCCTCAGCCGTGAATTGATCTTTGTTGTTTTATAGAGACTGTGTGCATTGGTTTGAGGAATAAGGTATTGTGTGTTCTTGTATAACTAACAGTAATTGACCTTGGCCCCTTTCCACAACCTGATTCGGTCTGTCCTTCGAAGCCAGATTTCACTTCATAAGTCATTTGCTGTCTTGCCCTCTCGCTATGACGCACTCTGTGAAAAAATTAAATGTACGTTGATAGCCATTGAGCGCTGTCTCGACTGAAGTAACTACAGTGTCCAGTCACGTTAATGTCATCACTTGCCACAAGATTCAATAACTACCTTTCGCAGCGCGACGTGTAGCAAGAGTGTCGTTGTGGAGACATACCAGCTCCAGTACAGTGGCCAGCTGCGCCAGATTTCTCGGTTCAGGATCCATTGCAAGACCAACCCGAAATACTGCTGCCACAGATTCTCAGTTGGATTTAAATGTGGCGAGTTTGGTGGCCAGTTGAGTGCCGGCCGCTGTGGCCGAGCGGTTCTAGCCGCTTGAGTCCGGAACCGCACTGCTGCTACGGCCGCAGGTTCGAATCCTGCCTCGGGCATGGATGTGTGTGATGTCCTTAGGTTACTTAGGTTTAAGTATTTCTAAGTTCTAGGGGACAGATGACCTCAGATGTTAACTCCCATAGTGCTTAGAGCCATTTGACCCATTTTTTGAGCCAGTTGAGTATGGTAAACTCTCCTTGGAGCTCTTCTAACCACGCACGTACACTGTGGGATGTGTGACACAATTCATTGTCCTGCTGGTAGATGCCATCATGCTGAGGAAAAGCAAGCTTCACATTAGGGTGAAAATGGTCCCCAAGTACCAAGCTCTCTCCTTGTTGCAGAATGTTTGGTTTGAGATGTTTCACGCCACACACGTCAATGGCTATCTGTCCAATGGAGCATAGAACGTGGTTCATCTGATCTGGAAAGGCCACGCGTCTCCACTCAGTGGACGTCCAGTTGTGGTGTTGGCGCGCAGACTCCAGGGTTCGTCACCAGTGGACGTTAATCAGGATAGGTGCGTGAACCAAGCAATTGCTGCGGAGGCCGATACGCCGCAACGTTCGTTGTACGGTCCTTGAAAATACAGTTGGTAGCCCCTTGGTTCGTCTGGGCGATTGCACATTTATTCGACAGTTCACATCATCATCATTTCATCCCCATCGACGAGCAAGTAGCCGAAGTGACGTCAAATCGAAAGACTTGCACCCGGCGATCGGCCGCCCCGACGGGAGGCCCTAGTCACACATTTATTTTTATCTCTGTAGCCGTCTTTCATCTGTGTCATCTATGGCCCGTCGTCCACTACAGCTGCCTCGGAGCCGGTTTTGGATTCTCCATTTTGGTATGTAAGGTATACTTTAACTATGGCAGCAAGCGGACAGTATATATACTTTGCCGTCTCAAAAATGCTTCCATCCTTGGCCGACAGCCACTGACGATGCCCTTTTGCATGTAAGGTATGATAATGACTCCATTATTTTTTCCGATCGCCCCACACCCCGACAAGCTTTATACACCCGCCACCGCCAGTTCTGCCAGCTGCCGTCTGTGACTGATTGCTCCACGCTGACGTCGGACGTAAGCGGCGCTCACGCTAATGTGACAGGACTGTATATTGTCACGTTCACTTCTTAAATTCCGAATACATGAAAATTTAACAAAGAAAAGGGTACATCGTAATGCTTCATACTTTATTATTACGTTAATGAGTCCTTTTTTGTTATTCAATTCAAGAACTAATTTAAGTTAAAAATTTGATCTGGGTTCTGCTTTGTTCAGATTACATTACAGAGGGCGTTAACATTCTTCTTTTTAAACTTTAAGGTTACAGAAACGATATTTGTACGCCTGAAGTTTCGACTGGGCCTCTAAAAACACAATGTATTTCGTCTTCATTTCAAAGTTTACTCCACTGATGCAGGATAAATGTGGATTTTTAAAAGTGAGAGTATGCTACACTACTGGCCATTAAAATTGCTACACCAAGAAGAAATGCAGATGATAAACAGGTATTCATTGGACGAATATATTAAACTACAACTGACATGTAATTACATTTTCACGCAATTTGGGTGCATAGATCATGAGAAATTAGTACCCAGACAACCACGTCTGACCGTAATAACGGCCTTGATACGCCTGGGCATTGAGTCAAACAGAGCTTGGATGGCGTGTATAGGTACAGCTGCCCATGCTGCTTCAACACGATTCCACAGTTCATCAAGATTAGTGACTGGCGTATTGTGACGAGCCAGTTGCTCGGCCGCCATTGACCAGACGTTTTCAATTGGTGAGAGATTTGGAGAATGTGCTGGCCAGGGCAGCAGTCGAACATTTTCTGTAACCAGAAAGTCCCGTACAGGACCTGCAACATGCGGTCGTGCATTATCCTGCTGAAATGTAGGGTTTCGCAGGGAACGAATGAAGGGTAGAGCCACGGGTCGTAACACATCTGAAATGAAACGTCTACTGTTCAAAGTGCCGTCAATGCGAACAAGAGGTGACCGAGACGTGTAACCAATGGCACCCCATATCATCATGCCGCGTGATACGCAATTGCGTTCACCGCAGTGTCGCCAAACGCGGATGCGACCATCATGATGCTGTAAACAGAACCTGGATTCATCCGAAAAAATGACGTTTTGCCATTCGTGCACCCAGGTTCTTCGTTGAGTACACCATCGCAGGTGCTCCTGTCTGAGATGCAGCGTCAAGGGTAACCGCAGCCATGGTCTCCGAGCTGATAGTCCATGCTGCTGCAAACGTCGTCGAACTGTTCGTGCAGATGGTTGTTGTCTTGCAAACGTCCCCATCTGTTGACTCAGGGATCGAGACGTGGCTGCACGATCCGTTACAGCCATGCGGATAAGATGCCTGTCATCTCGACTGCTAGTTATACGAGGCCGTTGGGATCCAGCATGACGTTCCGTATTACCCTCCTGAAGCCACCGATTCCATATTCTGCTAACAGTCACTGGATCTCGACCAACGCGAGCAGCAATGTCGCGATACAATAAACCGCAATCGCGATGGGCTACAATCCGACCTCTATCAAAGTCGGAAACGTGATGGTACGCATTTCTCCTCCTTACACGAGGCATCACATCAACGTTTCGCCAGGCAACGCCGGTCAACTGGTGCTTGTGTATGAGAAATCGGTTGGAAACTTTCCTCATGTCAACACGTTGTAGGTGTCGCCACCGGCGCCAACCTCGTGTGAATGCTCTGAAAGGTTAATCATTTGAATATCACCACATCTTTTTCCTGTCGGTTAATGTTCGTGTCTGTAGCACGTCATCTTCGTGGTGTAGCAATTTTAATGCCTAGTAGTCTAATTTTTGATGAATCCACTCATGCTTAAGGTGACGATTTCAAAACTGCGACTCTTTCGTAATTACACTATTACTGTGATACCGACTGTCACTTTGTCGAATGTTCCCTCGTCGAATTTGCGGATTTGTACCGTGACTGCTGATCAATGACCAGTGAATTGATAATTCGCTCTCACACGTTATGAATGACACACTTCTTTACACTATCGCTTCTCATTCCAGATATGAATGACAGTGAAAACAAAATTTAAAAGTTCATGGAGTGTAGCCTCTTTCCGTTCTAATAGACTTCCCCGCTGCACGAATATTCTGGTTCAGAGCAGGCGATTGCGCTCAGCGACAGCACGTAACTGAGTTACCAGTCCTCCCCCCTCTACCTCCCCGCAATGAGAGGGAGGACTAATTTTCTTACGGCGCTAATTAATGAAAGAGTTTCGGCCCAGGGGATTCCCGGCGCCGTCTTCGGCCAGACGGACCGCGCAGCCGGGGACCCTGGATAACAAGTCGGCAAGGGGTCGAGTGGCGGCGCTAATTAATGTCTACTCCACGGCTCCAGGCGGTGAGCTGGCCTGCTCAGTCAGCTCGCACTCAGGGATTGGGAGGGTGGGTGGGGCGGGGGAGAGAGGAAGGGTAGTCGACTGCAGCTTGACACGGGGCGAGGGAAATTACCGCGTAGCTCGGGCACCTACTACCACCATGCTGGATGTCTACTAGCCAAATGCCTACGGTATTGCAGTGAGTAGCTATATCTCCATTTTCTAAATTCGTTCGAATAGTATTTCCTTGTTCTGAGTAATATGTAGCTCAACTGAATGAACATTCCGTATACTTATTATTTATTTATATATCCAGTTTACATGGCACTCGAGTCCTCTCTTAGCACTCGCCGGGCGTTCTTCAAGAGTTAGTATTTCACTGCTACTTTTTCGGAAATTCACGTCCTGAGACCCTTGCTGTGTACAAAATAGAGGTTGATTCTTTCAGAGAATAGAAAACAGCCAGTTTTTGTAACGCTATTTCTTCGCTTAAATGGCGCGGTTATCTGTTTCAAATCGGAAGATTCATGATCAGACTGCTTCTTCAATTTAAGATACACTTCTCTTGTAGTTTACGTCAGCTTTCACTTTTTATTCCCACGTATGGTGAAAATTCCTTTGAGTGGTGGTGCCCTACAACGAACAAATGGTGTGAGCAACTGTTTGTTTGACGGTAATTGTGTCTCATAACGATTTTAAATTATGTCGATGCCGACGTCGACGTAAGTAAGTAAAACATTTTAAATCTAATAATTTGTTTACATTGTTTGAAATCGTTTTCGGGCACAATAACAGTTAAACAGACAGTTTCTCACATCATGTTTTCATTGTAGGCCATAGTTTTCCATGGAAGTTTCACTTTAGGAGGAATAAAAACTGAAACTAATATAGATTGCAACAAAAGCGCATCTTAAAGTGGACAAGCTATCTGATGTCAGCTCGAAACCGGTAATGACACTACTCATATAAATAAATAGCATTAGGATGGGTGGCTAGTTGCTGTTATTTTCACTACGAGAATCAACCTGTATTTGATATTCCACTGTTCACAGTACAAAAATAATATCACGAAATAGTACACAGATGAGACGCCAGATGATAGTACCCAACAGGCAGAGTATTTCGGAAAGCGATCACGCTGTTATCAGTTCACTGACGAACTGGCAGCCTCGTAGGTTGCGCGGTTCTTTTACATTCTCTGACCCTCCCTCCGATGTTCCTCTCCGTACACAGTCCGCGTGCACGGGCGGAAGCATGGTCAGCGTCTCCTCTTCCTCCACCCCCAACTTCAACCAGCCAGCCCATGGCGTCTCTCTCTGCTGTTGCTTCGCCCACCTTTCCCCTCCCTCTTTCACTCCACGAGTCAACTGGTTGTGGGATGTCTCCTTTCACTTCTTAATCGGTTTCTTAGGTCTCATTAAGAATGTAGCAACTATCACGACAGATCACGTGTTCCCCTACTCCAGTCTCAGCAGTTTCAATAATGATACAGTATCAGAAGTTTGAGGTCTGTGTCAGAACCATAATATGATCCTAATCCATTCTGTGAATTTCCAATAAGCAAACTTCCACAATTACCGACTTGTTAGGCTACTGCAGACTAGTGGCCGGCGTTGTGGCCGAGCGTTCTAGGCGCTTCAGTCAGCAACCGCGTTGCTGCAACGGTCGCAGGTTCGAATCCTGTCGCGGGCGTGGATGTGTGTGATGTCCTTAGGTCAGTTAGGTTTAAGTAGTTCTAAGTCTAGGGGACTGATGACCTAGGATGTTACATCCCAAAGTGCTTAGAGCCATTTGAACCATTTTGCAGACTAGAGTGCCATTGCTGTTCATGGTAGCGATATTCGACACTATGCGCCAACCGATCTACGTACACTATGTGATCAAAAGTATACGGACACCTCCAAAAACATTCGTTTTTCATATAAGGTGCATTGTGCTCCCACGCACTGCCATGTACTCCATATCAGCGACCTCTTTAGTCATTAGACACGGGTTTGAGAACATGATATGCGAGATTTCCACACTCCTAAACATCCCTAGGTCTACTGTTACCGATGTGATAGTGAAGAGGAAACGCGAAGGGACACGTACAGCACAAAAGCGGCGTACAGGCTGACTTCGTCTGTTGACTGACAGAGACCGCCGACAGCTGAAGAGGGTCGTAATGTCTAATAGGCAGACATTTATCCAGACCATCACACAGGAATTCCAAACTGCATCAGGATCCACTGCAAGTACTATGACAGTTAGGTGGGAGGTGAGGAAACTTGGATTTCATGGCCGAGCAGCTGCTCATAAGCCACACATCAAGCCGGTAAATGCCAAAGGATGCGTCGCTTGGTGTAAGGAGCGTAAACATTAGACTATTGAAAAACGTTGTGTGAGTGATGAATGACGGTAAACAATGTGGAGATCCGATGGCAGGGTGTGGGTGTACCGAATGCCCAGCGAACGTCATCTGCCAGCTGGTGTAGTGCCAACAGTAAAATTCGGAGGCAGTCGTTTTATGGTTTGATCGTATTTTTCATGGAGAGGGAAGCAGCCCGTCCTGTTTTGCGTGGCACTATCACAGCGAAGGCCTACGTTGATGTTTTAAGCACCTTCTTTCTTCCCTCTGTTGAAGAGCAATTCGGGGATGGTGATTGCATCTTTCAACACGATCGAGAACCTGTTCATAATGCACGGCCTGTGGCGGAGTGGTTACACGACAATAACATCCGTGTCATGCACTGACCTGCACAGAGTCCTGACCTGAATCCTACAGAACAGCTTTGGGATGTTTTGGAACGCCGACTTGGTGCCAGGCCTCACCGCCCAACATCGATACCCTTCCTCAGTGCAGCACTCCGTGGAGAATGGGCTGCCATTCCCCAAGAACCCTTCCAGCATCTCACAATGTATGCCTGCGACAGTGGAACCTGCCATCAAGGATAAGGGTGGCCCAACACCATACTGAATTCCAGCATTACCGATGGAGGGCGCCACGAACTCGTAAGTCATTTTCAGCCAGGTGTTCGGATACTTTTGGTCACATAGTGTAACTCATGCGGTATTGGTAGGGGAGCTAATAAATCCTGAGTTCCACAGTTCAGGATCGTTCTTGTCACTGCCAATCTCTCCCATGTTCCGCTAGTGGGAGGAGACAAGAGCCCCATGTCAGCTTTTACGGAATAAGTTAATCAGTGGACTCAGTGATGGCAATATAGTTGCTATCTGAAGTATTGTGTGCATAGAACACTGACGTCTGGCCATTCACTCGTGATTTATTTTGTCATGAACTACTTTGCGAGAAGTTGTAGAATCACTACATAAGTATAATAATGTTGCTGTTGTTGTGGTCTTCAGTCCTGAGACTGGTTTGATGCAGCTCTCCATGCTACTCTATCCTGTGCAAGCTTCTTCATCTCCCAGTACCTACTGCAACCTACTTCCTTCTGAATCTACTTAGTGTATTTATCTCTTGGTTTCCCTCTACGATTTTTACCCTCCACGCTGCCCTCCAATGCTAAATTTGTGATTCCTTGATGCCTCAAAACATGTCCTACCAACCGATCCCTTCTTCTAGTCAAGTTGTGCCACAAACTTCTCTTCTCCCCAATCCTATTCAATACCTCCTCATTACTTACGTGATCTACCCACCTTATCTTCAGCATTCTTCTGTAGCACCACATTTCGAAAGCTTCTATTCTCTTCTTGTCCAAACTGGTTATCGTCCATGTTTCACTTCCATACATGGCTACACTCCATACAAATACTTTCAGAAACGACTTCCTGACACTTAACTCTATACTCGATGTTAACAAATTTCTCTTCTTCAGAAACGATTTCCTTGCCATTGCCAGTCTACATTTTGTATCCTCTCTACTTCGACCATCATCAGTTATTTTACTCCCTAAATAGCAAAACTCCTTTACTACTTTAAGTGTCTCATTTCCTAATCTAATCCCCTCAGCATCACCCGATTTAATTAGACTACATTCCATCATCCTCGTTTTGCTTTTGTTGATGTTCATCTTATATCCTCCTTTCAAGACACTGTCCATTCCGTTCAACTGCTCTTCCAAGTCCTTTGCTGTCTCTGACAGAATTACAATGTCATCGGCGAACCTAAAAGTTTTTACTTCTTCTCCATGAATTTTAATACCTACTCCGAATTTTTCTTTTGTTTCCTTTACTGCTTGCTCAATATACAGATTGAATAACATCGGGGAGAGGCTACAACCCTGTCTCACTCCTTTCCCAACCACTACTTCCCTTTCATGCCCCTCGACTCTTATAACTGCTCAAATGGCTCTGAGCACTATGGGACTTAACATCTATGGTCATCAGTCCCCTAGAACTTAGAACTACTTAAACCTAACTAACCTAAGGACAGCACACAACACCCAGCCATCACGAGGCAGAGAAAATCCCTGACCCCGCCGGGAATCGAACCCGGGAACCCGGGCGTGGGAAGCGAGAACGCTACCGCATGACCACGAGATGCGGGCTCTTATAACTGCCATCTGGTTTCTGTACAAATTGTAAATAGCCTTTCGCTCCCTGTATTTTACCCCTGCCACCTTCAGAATTTGAAAGAGAGTATTCCAGTTAACGTTGTCAAAAGCTGTCTCCAAGTCTACAAATGCTAGAAACGTAGGTTTGCCTTTTCTTAATCTTTCTTCTAAGATAAGTCGTAAAGAATTCGCGTTAGTATTTTGCAGCTGTGACTTATTAAACTGATAGTTCGGTAATTTTCACAGCTGTCAACACCTGCTATCTTTGGGATTGGAATTATTATATTCTTCTTGAAGTCTGTGGGTATTTCGCCTGTCTCATACATCTTGCTCACCAGATGGTAGAGTTTTGTCATGACTGGCTCTCCCAAGGCCATCAGTAGTTCTAATGGAATGTTGTCTACTCCCGGGGCCTTGTTTCGACTCAGGTCTTTCAGTGCTCTGTCAAACTCTTTACGCAGTATCTTATCTCCCATTTCATCTTCATCTACATCCTCTTCCATTTCCATAATATTGTCCTCAAGTACATCGCCCTTGTATAAACCCTCTATATACTCCTTCCACCTTTCTGCCTTCCCTTCTTTGCTTAGAAGTGAGTTGCCATCTGAGCTCTTGATATTCATACAAGTGGTTCTCTTCTCTCCAAAGGTCTCTTTAATTTTCCTGTAGGCAGTATCTATCTTACCCCTAGTGAGACAAGCCTCTACATCCTTACATTTGTACTCTAGCCATCCCTGCTTAGCCATTTTGCACTTCCTGTCAATCTCATTTTTGAGACGTTTGTATTCCTTTTTGCCTGCTTCATTTACTGCATTCTTATATTTCCCCCTTTCATCAATTAAATTCAATATTTCTTCTGTTACCCAGGGATTTCTATTAGCCCTCGTCTTTTTACCTACTTCATCCTCTGCTGCCTTCACTACTTCATCCCTCAGAGCTACCCATTCTTCTTCTACTGTATTTCTTTCCCCCATTCGTATATTCGTATAATAATGTAATAATAATAATAATAATAATAAAAAGTGAATGTCCAAGAACTAACTAAATGGTTCTCCCATTTGAAGATGTGCCGTCAATGACGTCCAAATGTTTTGATTTGAATGCCGAGTGTAACCTATTTCTATCAGGACCGTTGGGAGACAAGTGCAACACACAACGTTCACAGCGTACGACCAATTAGGATTACATTGCCTTGCCATGAATTTTGTACACTGTGTGCTAATGAATATATGGTATTACAGTAATGTTAGTACGGTTAACATTGTATTAAACGCTTTTCTGGTAGCGTAACATCCTGTTGAATGGGAGCAATTACACTCTAAGACAAAAAGGAAAAAGACACTTCGCTAGGGAATAATTCTAATTGGACGGAAATCGGTAGATATGGTGTATGGCAGAAAGACAGACAAATGATTACAATTTCAGGAACATTGAATGATTTATTCAAGGGAAAGACCTTCATAAATTAAGCAAGTCTATAATGTGTTGGTCCACCCGTATACAAGAAGTTATACGGCTTGCTGTTGATTGATAAGAGTGGTGGGGTCCCTCCCGAGGGTAATCGTGCCAAATTCTGTCCTGTTAACGCGGGAGATCGTCAAAAACCCGAGATGCTCGGAGGGTCTTGCCACTAATGCTCAAAACGTTCTCAATTTGGGAGAGATCCGGCGACCTTGTTGGCCAAGACAAGCAGCAGATACTCTAGCCGTGTGCCAGCTGCCATTCTCTTGCTGAAGTGTATAACCAGATGGCTTGCCAGGAAGGGCAACAAAATGGGGCGTTGAATATTGTCGAGATACCTCTGAGTTGTAAGGGGGCTACAGATGATAACCAAAGGGGTCCTGCTATGAAATTGAATGGCACTCCAGACCATCACGCCTGGTTGCTGAGACACATGGCGGCCGACAGTCAGGCTGGTAGCCCACCGCTGTCTTCGGCCCGTCTTCAGTGATGAGTCCCATTTGGAACTGAGCCCCAATGATCAGCGAAAACATGTGTGAAAACACCCAGCGCCACCATACAGTCAGACAACCAGGTGTGGTGGTCTGGGGTGACATTTCGTTTCATAGCAGGACTCTTTTGCTTGACAACCTCGGCGCCCTTGCACCACAGTGGTCTCTTTTGTGTGTGTGCGTGCGTGTGTGTGTGTGTGTGTGTGTGTGTGTGTGTATAATCATTTGATGTGGCCGGCCACTTATTCCTTTTCGGTGTTAATTTCTTCTTATCAGAGTAGCACTTGCAATCTGAGTCCTCAATTATTTGATGTTTTTGTTCCTGTCTCTGTCTTCCACTATAGTTTTTTACCATCTACAGCCCCCTCTAGTACCATGGAAGTCATTTCCTGATGTCTTAACATCCTGTTGCCCTTCTTCTTGTCAGTGTTTTCTCCATAATCCTTGGCCGGCCGAAGTGGCCGTGCGGTTAAAGGCGCTGCAGTCTGGAACCACAAGACCGCTACGGTCGCAGGTTCGAATCCTGCCTCGGGCATGGTTGTTTGTGATGTCCTTAGGTTAGTTAGGTTTAACTAGTTCTAAGTTCTAGGGGACTAATGACCTCAGCAGTTGAGTCCCATAGTGCTCAGAGCCATTTCTCCATAATCCTTTCTTCTCCGATTCTACACACAACCTACCCATTCCTTACCTTATCAATCCCCCTAATTTTCAGTACTCTTCTGTAGCTCCACATCTCAAATGCTTCGACTAGCACTTGCAATCTGAGTCCTCAATTATTTGATGATTTTGTTCCAGTCTCTGTCTTCCACTATAGTTTTTACTACCTACAGCTCCCTCTAGTACCTTGTAAGTCATTACCTGATGTCTTAACAGGTGTCTTATCATCCTGCTGCCCTTCTCCTTGTCAGTGTTTTCTTCGTATTCCTTTCTTCTCCGATTCTACGCAGAACCTCCCCATTCCTTACCTTATCAGTCCACCTAATTTTCAACGTTCTTCTGTACCTCCACATCTCAAATGCTTCGACTCTCTTCCGTTTCGGATTTCTCACATGCATGTTTCACCACCATACGATGCTGTGCTCCAGACGTACATTCTCAGAAATTTCTTCCTCGAATTAAGTCCTATGTTTGGTACTATTAGACTGCTCTTGGTCAGGAATCCCTTTGTGCCTGTGCTAGTCTGCTTTTGATGTCCCCCTTCCTCCACCCGTCATTCGGTATTTTGCTGCCTAGGTAGCAGAATTCCTTAACATCATCTATTCCGTGACAGCGTTTCTCGCTGTTTTCATTTCTGCTACTTCTCATTTCTTTCGTCTTTCTTCGATTTACTCACACTCCACATTCTGTACTCGTTAGACTGTTGATTGCATTTAGCAGATCATATAATTCTTTTTCACTTTCACTCAAGATAGCAATGTCATCAGGGAATCGTATCATTGATATCCTTTCATTTCGCATTTTAATCCCACTTACGAACCTTTGTTTTATTGCCATCATTGCTTCTTTGATGTACACAGTGAACAGTAAGTTCGAAAGACTACATCCCTGTCTTGCACCTTTTTTAATTCGACCACTTCGTTCATTGTCGTCCAGTCTTATTATTCCCTCCTGGGTCTTGTACATATTGTAAATGACCCGTCTGTCACAATAGCTTACCCCTATTTTTCTCTGAATTTCGAACATATAGCACCATTTTACACTGCCGAACGCTTTTTCCAGGTCGACAAGTCCTATGAACTTGTCTTGATTTTTGTGTTAGTCTTGCTTCCATTATTAAAAGCAATGTCAGAACCGCCTCTCTCGTGATCGTCACCTAGCGCATATTCAATTTTCTTCTCCATTCTTCTGTATATTATTCTTGTCAGCAACTTGGATGCATCAGCTGTTATGGTGATTGTGTGGTAATTCTCGCACTTGTCAGCTCTTGCCGTCTTCGGAATTGTGTGCATGATGCTTTTCCGAAAGTCAGATGGTATGTCGCCAGTCCCATACATTCTGCACACCAACGTGAATAGTCGTTTTCTTGCGACTTCCTCCAATGATTTTAGAAATAAAAAGGGACTGGTATGTTTCCCTGCTGCCTTAATTGATCTTAAGTCCTCCAAAGCTCTTTGAGGCTTTCAAAATATTCTTTCCACATGTCGGCTCTCTCCTTTGCATTTAACACTGGAAATCCCGTTGCACTCTTAATTTTATCACCCTTTCTGTCAATTTCACCGCCGGTTGTTTTGACTTCCCTCTATGCTGAGTCTGTCCTTCCAACAATCATTTCTTTTTCCATGTCTTCACATTTTTTCTGAAACAGTTTCGTCTTAGCTTCCCTGCTCTTACTATTGATTTCCTTACTCAGCGACTTGTATTTCTGTAATCCTGAGTTTCCTGGAACATTTTTGTCTTCCTCCTTTCAGAGATCAATTGGAGTATTTCTTCTGTTACCCATTGTTTCTTCGCAGTTACCTTCTTTGTACCTATGTTTTCCATCCCAATTCTGTTCTCGCCCTCTTTAGGGAAGTCCATTCCTCTTCAACTTCTTCAACTGTACTGCCTACTGAGCTATTTATTATTGCTGTATCTATAGCCTTAGTGAACTTCAACGTATTTCGTCTCCCTTAGTACTTTCGTATTCCACTTCTTTGCGTACTGATTCGTCGTGACTAATGTCTTAAACTTCAGCCTTCTCTTCATCACTCTATATAGTGATCTGAGTCTATATCTGCTCCTGGGTACGCCTTACAATCGAGCATCAGAATCGAGCATCAGATTTCGGAATCAATGTCTGAGCACGATGTAATGTAACTGAAATCTTGCCGTATCACCCGGCATGTTTCAGGTATGTCTCCTCCTCTTGTGATTCCTGAACAGTGTATTCGCTATTACTAGCTGAAACTTGTTACAGAACTCAATTAGTCTTTCTCCTCTCTCATTCCATGTCCCAAGTCCATATTCTCCTGTAAACTTTTCTTTCACTCCTTCCTCTACAACTGCCTCACAGTCTCCCATGACTATTAGATTTTCATACTTTATTACCCTTTCAGTATCGTCATACACTTTCTCTATCTCTTTATCTTCAGCTTGCGACGTCGGCATGTATACCTGAACCATCGTTGTCAGTGCTGGTTTGCTGTCGATTCTGAACTGTTCACAGTAACACACTCTCTGCCCTACTTTCCTATTCATAGTGAATCCTACTCCTGTTATATTTTGCTGCTTTTGATATTACCCAATACTCATCTGACCAGAAATCCTTGTCTCCTTTCCACTTCACTTCACTGACGCCTACTACATCTAGGTTGAGCTTTAGCACTTCCCTTTTCAGATTTTCTAGCTTCCATACTAAGTTCAAGCTTCTGACATTCCATGTCCCGACTAGTAGAACGTTATCCTATCGTTGATTATTCAACTGTGGAGTATGTGATTGGAGGCAAGTGGACGCATTCGACTAAAATGCTGTATTATACTGTATGACCAGACAAATAGTGTATCTGCACCAAATGCTGACAACTGTACTACATTTACAAGCAATAATTTAGATTACATGGCAGGATGTGATGATATGATCTCAAGGGCATAAATGAGATAAAATTTATAAAATTACGAAAACTGGTGGAAATACTTATAAAATGAGGGGAAGTACGGCAAAATGCGGGAAATTTGAGGGGGAATGAGGAAGTACTTGTGTGTCTTCTGCTTGGTATGAGAAAATACTTTTACATGGGGACGAGTGTGTGACAACTAGAGAAATATGAGAAAGTGTTTACATGGAAGCATCTGTAACCATTTTCCGTCGACAGCGATAAGACGGCTTGAATAGAATGTTTAGCGTGATTGACCACCAAATGTGGAGTAATAAATTTATGTATGTAGGAGAAGAAGTACAGGTGTGACCCAAAATTATCGGCAGCCACCTTAGAGACTTTTATAAAATGCCCTTAGCTAAAGAGCGTTGTACGAGGGCAGTTCAATCAGTAATGCAACACATTTTTTTTCTCGGCCAATTTTGGTTGAAAAAACCGGAAATTTCTTGTGGAATATTTTCAAACATTCCCGCTTCGTCTCGTATAGTTTCATTGGCTTCCGACAGGTGGCAGCGCTGTACAGAGCTGTTAAAATGGCGTCTGTAACGGATGTGCGTTGCGAACAACGGGCAGTGATCGAGTTTCTTTTGGCGGAAAACCAGGGCATCTCAGATATTCATAGGCGCTTGCAGAATGTCTACGGTGATCTGGCAGTGGACAAAAGCACGGTGAGTCGTTGGGCAAAGCGTGTGTCATCATCGCCGCAAGGTCAAGCAAGACTGTCTGATCTCTCGCGTGCGGGCCGGCCGTGCACAGCTGTGACTCCTGCAATGGCGGAGCGTGCGAACACACTCGTTCGAGATGATCGACGGATCACCATCAAACTACTCAGTGCTCAACTTGACATCTCTGTTGGTAGTGCTGTCACAATTGTTCGCCAGTTGGGATATTCAAAGGTTTGTTCCCACTGGGTCCCTCGTTGTCTATCCGAACACCATAAAGAGCAAAGGAGAACCATCTGTGCGGAATTGCTTGCTCGTCATGTGGCTGAGGGTGACAATTTCTTGTCAAAGATTGTTACAGGCGATGAAACATGGGTTCATCACTTCGAACCTGAAACAAAAAGGCAATCAATGGAGTGGCGCCACACCCACTCCCCTACCAAGAAAAAGTTTAAAACCATACCCTCAGCCGGTAAAGTCATGGTTACAGTCTTCTGGGACGCTGAAGGGGTTATTCTGTTCGATGTCCTTCCCCATGGTCAAACGATCAACTCTGAAGTGTATTGTGCTACACTTCAGAAATTGAAGAAACGACTTCAGCGTGTTCGTAGGCACAAAAATCTGAACAAACTTCGCCTTCTTCATGACAACGCAAGACCTCACACAAGTCTTCGCACCCGAGAGGAGCTCACAAAACTTCAGTGGACTGTTCTTCCTCATGCACCCTACAGCCCCGATCTCGCACCGTCGGATTTCCATATGTTTGGCCCAATGAAGGACGCAATCCGTGGGAGGCACTACGCGGATGATGAAGAAGTTATTGATGCAGTACGACGTTGGCTCCGACATCGACCAGTGGAATGGTACCGTGCAGGCATACAGGCCCTCATTTCAAGGTGGCGTAAGGTCGTAGCATTGAATGGAGATTACGTTGAAAAATAGTGTTGTGTAGCTAAAAGATTGGGGAATAACCTGGTGTATTTCAATGCTGAATAAAACAACCCTTGTTTCAGAAAAAAAATGTGTTGCATTACTTATTGAACTGCCCTCGTATTACCAGGGGGGGGGGGGGCTGCAGTAAACAACTGCAAGAATTTATAGCGTTTTTGATCATCTGCAGGAATGTTTAGATATTTTAAACGCTACCAAATATTGTTTACAATGTGCTTCTCCATACTCTCCACCAGTCACAACCATGCTGTATGTATTTCTAACAATGTACCTATTGAGGTAATAGTGATTATGCAAGTTCACTGCTGTCTTTGATGCTTTCCTGGAAGACATTGACATGGATCCACGTTAAAGCATGATAGAAAGTGGATGGAATGATCGGTTTAGAGGTATAGTGGCGGGGTATGACTTAAAAGTAGACTGATGATGCATTCTAGAGAGAGGTAGAGCTTGCTACAGGTCGTTTTCACCCATTTAACAATTTTTTTTTATTGTTCTGTCAGGATGAATCAGTTTTATGCAATCGACTTGTATGAAATTGTGTGTTCTGTGTGTGACTTACAGAACTATCTGCCTGCAATCGTTAACAGCAGGAGTCTCCATACCACAGTCAGCAGAGGGCTTCTAACACGTGTGATGAATCATATCCATCGATGGAAAACCTATTTGACCACCTTCCTCTAGACGAACGAAGATTTATGGGAAGTACTCTATTTCTCTGCCACATCTTGGACATAAATGGAATGTTCGGTTTCATAAGTGCAGTGATTCTATGTTAGCAACAGGGTTTTGAGAGTTACTGCAAAACCCTATGTATACGTTTACTTGAGAGTTTTCCTGTTTACAGAGTTAGTGCACAATGGCATGTAATTTCACATGCCAAATACCAGTGCTATGCATTTGTCTGTTTGCTTCTAAGAGGCATTATCTATTGCTGATGATCATTTTATAAGACTGACGTGGGTGTGGTATAATTTACAAACTGTAATTGGATATGAACAGTGGGTGCTATACACCTCTATCATGTCAGATGTTGGACATGTATGTCCTGCATTGGAGTGTTAAGAGCGTTGCACTCCACATGACTTTAACATTGTAGCATGTCTAAGTGCAGAACTGTGTAGCCTTAGGAGTACATGTGTTTATGTTCTATGTCATTTCTGTCTTGGCAATACCTTCTTGGTACGGACCCCAGACACTAAAATAGTACTTTAGAATTGGTGGCACAGTTGAAGTATGTAAAATATTTCAAGCTCCAACTACCTGGAGCTCCATCATGTGTAAATCACATGTTTCTTCTTAACTGTCTTTTATAACATCACAACAATCTCATATCTACTACACATGGATAAAGGGTTCTAATCTGCTCAACATGTACACATCTGGAGAGTTCTTGTGCACTTGGATGGGTGACGTGAATAAGATTGATATGGATCAGTCTTCGCTGAACACCAGTTATGGACACAGCTTGCTCTGCTCCTTCGCTATGGACACAGCTTGCTCTGCTCCTTCACCTTATGAAATTGTATTTTGTATGTACTTTGTGAAGTGTTCATTTTTTTCGGAACCATTGTGATACTATGAGATCATTGAATGATGTATTTGGTATGGGATCATGATTTTTAAAGTACGTTTGAAGTAGATGACACTACTGAAATAAGCAGAGAATTTTCTTTAGGTTTTGAAATTATTGGAGGAAGCTACGACGTTTTTGAGATTTGACTGAGGTGTCATGATGTTATTATTACGACGACGATGTGTATTATGCTGTTGAGGAATGTTTATTATGATATGTATTTATTATGATGAAATATTGAAGAATATCGACGAATATGTATATGTGTAATAAGGTAAGGAATAATGAGTAGTGGTTAGGGACTATGATTTGTGAAAAAGAATGTTGGAAACCAAGAATCGTACTTTAAGAGTTATGAAATGTGTGTATATGCGTGAATGTATCACAGTGCCGGTGAAAATGTTTTGGACGCTGTTATATTTATAGGATTTTGTTTCTACACATTCGTAACGCAAATTCCCGACCTGTAAATTTTTTTTTATCTGAGACTGTCACTGCTGTCGTAAATATTTCGGTAAGAAAGTTAAGTGACCTTCACGTAATGCGTCGTGGACGCCCTGCCTGGAGAAAAAGCCATTAGGTGGAGATTAAAAGAGAGACCATTAACCTCACTATTGACATTCCTTTGTAGAAAGCATCGCAAATACGACAAGCTCATTACTTGGAAATATATGATTACATTGTGGAGCGTGTACTTTGTGCTACTTACTGAAATGCTTATAAACTGATGGAAAATATTCTTACCTCTGCACACGTGATTATGACAAGTGTCTTTCTATGAGAGTTGAGAGAATTTCTACTAACTTATGAAATGCCGCATAACTATTGAATGATATTTTTATGCTTCGCATTAGATAGTTGCTTATTTCATTTGATATCTGGTTTCCAACTGTGTTACAGCATTGGTTTTATAAAATAAAATTAAATGCATTTGCTAATGTGAAAACTTTCTGTCAACAGATCTATTAAATAATAATTTTATGATCCACATTCTTCGAAAAAGGAGCACTTGGAAAGGAAAGAACAACAAGAAGGGACTAATAACAGTAACTGCAAATATAATTTTTTTTCACGTACTTGGTAATTTCTTTTGTAGAGTAAGTTGTGGTGCACAATTTAATTACATATACATTAAGATGCGAATAGACGTTTCCCTTATCTGCATTGTTGTCTTTAGTGTACTATTTTTTCTGCTTGAGCTATGTCATGTTTAGGTATAAGTTAATGCATTTGCTGCTGCTGTTTGCCAGGCATAGTGCTACTGAATTTCACTTGGTATTACTCTGTTAAGCCAGTTTTACTACTGATCTATTTTTCTTGTTGCTGCACATTGGCTCATATTAGTTGTAATGTTGCAATTGCTTCGCTAACTTATATATATTGCTGCTTGCTTTGCCAATTTGCATTTTTTTGTCATTGCTGTTTGTGTTAATTGTTTTGTGCTGCTGCATTGCCTCGTCCCTTAGTTTAGCATCTGAGCTCAGTAGATATAAGTTAGCTTAAGAGGGGGTAGGCTATATAAGAGAATGAGTTATCATGAATCGGTAGTAATGCATTGAGAAGTTATACAAAAAAAGTTTGTAAAAGAAAAGGTATTGTACAATGAAGAATAATTATTTTAAAAGAGGATGAATAGAATACAGAAAGCAGGCTTAGATAGGACTTTTTGGGAATAATGATGAACAAAGGGAGATCTCCATGCAAAATACTGCAGTAAAACAAACCCTGTCCTTTCCTTTTGTGTTATCCCTCTATGTGTTTGTGTACCCTTGTGTATTTGTGTTCTTCCTGTCTTTATGTGTTCAGTTAATAGGATTTATGTTGTAGAATTTTTCTAGTACTAAGCTACATTCACTATGATGAGGAATACTGTTATCCTCAAATATAATTTGCATTTATAATATGTTTTTTCTTTGTAAAGATGTTTAGACATTATTTATTCTGTTCTGTTTTAATGCTCATGTGTGAAATTAATGTTTCGAAAACTATTCTCATTATTTTATATATTTACTTATGTCATAATTCCTGTAACACTGATGTATATGTCTATTTCTATTCTTTTGTAGAGCCTATATTACCACAAATGTTATTTGTATTTTATGTTCCTTAACGATGTATTTTGTACCTTTGCAATTGTATTCTCGTGTCGTAAATTTAAAATTGTAATTGACACCAGTTCATCAAATTAAGTAACTTGTCAGCATAAATTTCACTGCACCCGTTTCTGTTGGTCATAGTATATGCACAATATGTGAGAAGTTGGGACTGCTAGTGTTTGCACGTGTGTTAATAATTCAGTAAGGGACTGGTTAACAGCATTGCTGGTTCTAAGGACATTTCAAAAAAAAATTTTGTGAGTGCACAAGTGGTGGTTCATGGACTTGCTATATCGTCCACAAGACTCTTCGATGGTGATAGTGCACCTGCACAGTCGCAACAGATGGCTGCTGGTCGTCTCTACAAAGACTGAAGTGGGTCTGCACCTTTCATAGCCCACCAATACCATTATATCTACAAGGACTGCAGTGGGTATGCACCTCTGGTGGCCCACCAATAGCATAATCTCTACCAGGACTACAGTGGGTCTGCTCTGTGATGACCTACCTACCAGTATTCTTCAAAACTTCGACTGATTCTGCTGTGGGTTTGCTCTGTTGTGGCCCATTACCTGTCTGCATGTTAAGAGTCAGCACTGTGTTTCCGTTGGAAGGACAACACTACTTCTGTGTGCAATTTCTTTCACTAATGAGGCTTTGTGAAAAAAGCCGTAATTACTATTATGATGAATGGTCAGGACTGTCTTTATGGACTGTGAGAAAATTTTAGCTTTTGACCAACATTGTATCAATAAGTGTGTGCATTTGATTTCTTTGTTATTGTAATTATGATTATGAAATTTTTTTTTCAAATCTGTATTGGCCACTGCCCAAAACAATTTGTAAAATTTTTTGTGGGGAGCACAAATAAGC
Source organism: Schistocerca piceifrons (assembly GCF_021461385.2). Taxonomy (NCBI): domain Eukaryota; kingdom Metazoa; phylum Arthropoda; class Insecta; order Orthoptera; family Acrididae; genus Schistocerca; species Schistocerca piceifrons. The sequence goes on along the minus strand of NC_060138.1, from coordinate 180,749,443 downwards.
TGTTTAGGTTTTTATATTGGTAACGCCACGTAGTGCACTATATGAAAATCACTGGCTGTGCTGTGTGCAGTCTGTGGCTGATTTGCATTGTTGTAATATTCGCTCTTGTAGTGTTGGGCAGTTGGATGTGAACAGCGCGTAGCGTTGCGCAGTTGGAGGTGAGCCGCCAGCAGTGGTGGATGTGGGGAGAGAGAGTGGGGAATTTTGAGAGTGGACGATCTGGTCGTGTGTCCATCAGAAAGAGTTAATTTGTAATATTGGATATCATGGACTGATATATATATTATCACTTTTGAACACTATTGAGTTAAGTACATTGTTTGTTCTCTATCAAAATCTTTCATTTGCTAACTATGGCTATCAGTAGTTAGTGCCTTCAGTAGTCTGAATCATTTATTTAGCTGGCAGTAGTGGCGCTCACTGTATTGCAGTAGTTCGAGTAACGAAGATTTTTGTGAGGTAAGTGATTTGTGAAACGTATAGGTTAATGTTAGTCAGGGCCATTCTTTTGTAGGGATTTTTGAAAGTCAGATTGCGTTGCGCTAAAAATGTTGTGTGTCAGTTTAGTGTTGATCAGAATATGTAAAGAGAGTAATGTCTGAGTACATTAAGTTCTGCTCAGCTGTTTGAAAATCAAATAATGTAAGAGGTTTATCAGCGCAGTAATTCACTAAATATTTTTAAGGGGACGTTTTATTTCTACTTCTGGTCAGTTACAAATTAAAATTGTGACAGTGTTGTAGAGATGTTCGGTCAAAGACAGTGCATGGAGATCTTCCAATCTTCCCCTTTATCCTGCAAATGCAAGAATGCTCTGCGACTGCCATCTACATATCGAAGGATAGGCAATCATAAACATAAATTACACACTATGACTGAAATGCGAGAAATCTGTAGATAACCTACCTGTTTCACTATAGGACACTGTCTGTTACACTTTGGTGTATACGTTTGAGCATTAGCCATGAATGGATATATTGCACAGTTATGTATCTACATTCGCAATTTAGTATATGCTACACACAAATTAGTGGAGGCATGATTTAGCAGTGATATAGAAATTAAGCAGCAAGCTGCCATGTCATTTTTTGGGGTTGAAATTATGGAGAAACTACTAAAACAGCTAAAATTGATCACACTATCAACTGTGGTGATCATTACAGTATGTTGCTCCGTATCACTAGTTACTGTGAAAGATGAGATTAACCATTGGGCAGCTGTATGGAAACACTCCACAATGCCACAAACTCTTCCAGTTTCCATATGTTGCGACATCCACATTTTTTTGATGAGGAACGCCAACTGCATCTTTTATTTCAACAATCTTGTGTGTTGTGGGAGCAGCATCGTTTACGCCAGGCGATGTTCAGCTTTCTGTGAGAGCCACTGGATCGAAACATGTTAATGTTGGTTTAGCACCTGACACAGACCTTGAGGTTGTGGTGAAAAAACAGAATGTATGATGGTGTACAAAGCTGTAGTCATACATAGCTAGGATGTGTTGCAGCAGAGAAACGATGTATCAAACTGCTTATGAAAGAACAACACAAGGGCTCTATCTTGTGATTGATAGTCTATGGAATATGGTCCTCCTACTGTAAGGGTGACTTAACATCACACTCATTCGTGCAAGCGACTTTGATCACTGGCCACCTATTCCAATGGACCAATACCTATATATTTAATAGGATCGCTACACATGCCCAATTCAGTATTTGTTTCTGATACATCAGAAGAGAGAGACATGCTAATATCTTATTAAGTTCTCTACTGTATGACTTTGGTGGAGTTTTTATGGGTCATAATTTTTCTCTGTTTGATGGTACAAAATAATGAAGATAGAGGGAATGCTTGGGTGACATAATAAGTAGATCTCCTTTATACTGCAGTACCTGTATGCAGTTTGGAAATGCACCACAGTGCAGTAGCAAACTCCTCGTCCTTCTTCCTGTTCCCACATAATGTAAATTCTTCCTATATATCCTGATAAGAAACACCACCGTAACTCAAAAAAATGGTTCAAATGGCTCTGAGCACTATGGGACTTAACATCTGTGGTCATCAGTCCCCTAGAACTTACAACTACTTAAACCTAACTAACTGAAGGACATCACACACATCCATGCCTGAGGCAGGATTCGAACCTGCGACCGTAGCAGTCGCGCCCACCGTAACTGCTCATACTTCTAACTCATTTCGCAGGAGAAAACTGTTGGGCACTGGGCTTACCCATTGTACACATTAGGCAGAGCTATGACAACATGTTCCTATTTCCTCTGAGTAGTCAAAATATGGTCCTGTTGTATTAACTCAGCTCACCTTGTTTCTCCACATGATGCATAATGTGTTAGATATAGCACTCTCAGACTTGTGTCACCTCCAACATAAACTGGGACAATAACATGGACAAAGCTGTAGGGGGAGTGGGGCAGAGACTTAGGGACCATCACAAGATGCAGAAGGACTGTATGGTGTTCTTAGCAGATAGGTTCAAAGATGGTGACTCATCCCCAGATATGACAGTGACATGAATATGACTCAGCAGTGGTTGTAATCATTAAAAGACATCTGCCTAGGATACAATGCAAGTATGCGGTTGAATTGAGAGAGTTGAATGCAAATCACAGACAACACTTCTACCAAAAAGCATAGCACTACAGATCTGACAAGCCAGTATATTGGTCATAGGATTTTTTACATTTCTTACGACTTCAATCTAGTGTTGCATTTTTGGAAGTGATTCCTCGTATTGCACACCATTTACTGCATGTGATGATTCTCATTCTACCATCATTCTCCCTCGCCTACAACGCTATGGATATCGCAGAACATCTGTTACACTGTTTACATGGTATCGGGATAGAATACATTACAAATACTGTTTTTGGTATGGGAAATATCTAGCAGAGGTGTGAGGGAGTGGCAAATATCGGTTAATACCATATCTAGCAGAGGTGTGAGGGAGTGGCAAATATCGGTTAATACCATGTTCCTTACTAGAATTACTTTCTAAATTCAGCGATGAGGTTGATTTTATTACGACCTTACACCACTGACGACACATACCTACACTTTCGGTCTGTTAATGCACACCCTTCAATCACTACCGGTATTCAGTGTCATGGTATTTGTCTGAAGACGTTTCATTTGGCAGCTATACTATAAATCCATTTACAAAGGATGTACACTTTTTAATGTTGATATTGTAAGCAGTACTTGTGTCTACCTGTTGAACCATTACTGCTTTTCATGCAGGGTGACTGTAACATGGTCATTGCGATTGTGTTTATAGCAGCTGGTCACTTATAAGACGCAAGTACAAAGAAAACTTCTAGCCAGCCAGGTAGTCAGTTCTCCCCACAGCTGCATGTGCAATCCCGATGGCGGCACTCTATAGATATCTGAAGATCAAACAAATACTCAGAATGTGTTGCACAATCATCATGATCACATGTGTTGAGAGTAGTCTGTGTAGAAAATTGAGTAATTCAGTATCGATCACCAACAAGTGTTGGCACTGGACATACCGATAATATCCGAATTCTGTCCACTCCAATCATCCCCAGATGCTGTCCAAAGCCTGGCTGTCTTCTCCAATGGGCAGTCTCGCAGCTAACCTAGCATGACCACTAAGATGTGTGTATACTGAGGTTAGTACTGCATGACCCTCTGTCCTAGACCACTTTGTGTGAACATCGAGACATGAGTGTGCAAGATGTATGCATGTTTCAGTGAACTCTAACATGTAGCCATTACCGCTACTACTATGGAATGGAATGAAGTTGGGGTGTGTAGTGTTTACTGCTTCTCAGTACAGTCCAGTAGACTCTTCCTTCCAGTGGGAAGCTGGTAGTGGTACTCGTTGTTGTTACTATTCCATTATGTGGTAGACCCTTCCTCTTACACTTCCTCCTCTTCCTCCTCCTCCTCCTCCTCCTCCTTCTGCTCATTCTTTGATCTGGCGTAGGTGATAATTATAGTGGCTTAGAAACCTAATTCCAACTTCTAATTTGTGACTTATGAATTTATACTTTCTTATAGTGGTATTGCAAGCACACACACCAGTCCAACCCCTCTGCAGATTTTTTTAAGGAGACAGCATGCAGCTGAGCTGAGATTCGAAATTTTTAGCTTTCTCCAACTTAATTGACTTCCTACCAGTTGACATAACTGCTAGTACCCACTGATAGGAGGTAAGGGGGGAAAATCCATTAGGTTTTGGAGACTGGGTGGTTGCAAGATCGAATCGCCTCAATTATTCCAGTCCTAATATCCACCACTAGGAAGAAAGGAAAGATTGTCCCACACAAATGGTATCAGTTTAATTCATTAGTCAATCAGTCTGATAGACTGAGGGAATATTTTCAAGGCATCCACAGCTGGTGGTTTACAAGCTAAATGCTACTTTGTACGTGGTTTAGTCCGATTGTGACTGATGTTCCACACCCAGCAGTGGCACATGCGGAAACTTCAGAGAGAGAGAGACAGAGAGAGAGAGACAGAGACAGAGAGAGAGAGAGAGAGGGAGAGTATATGTGTTAAATGGGTATCAAATATCAAAGGGTCGCTACCAACTAACACTTTATTCAGGGATTAGTGCAACATCCGATATGTGTATCAAGAAATCACAACGCTAGCTGTGCAGTTTTACCCACTGCTTCTTGAGTGGGAAGGTGTACTGATCCCTGGGACGAATCCATCTGGTAGGTTAGTGTTGACGTCCAGTGTGCCGGCCAACCTGTATATGGTTTTTAAGGTGGTTTTCTTTCTGCCTTGGCGTATGCGTACTGTTTCCCCTTATTACACATTATTTACACTATGTGGCGACTGCTGTGCAAACACTGTGTCCACGTATGCATGCACCATAATTACTCTACCACATAAACATTGGGGCTACACTCATCTGGAATGAGATGTTCCTGGGGTGATCCACTGGAGGACTGAACCATACAATAACCCTGTATTTGGTGTGGGGCAGTGGTGTGGTGAGTGGACTGCTGTAGCCTGTTGTGGGGCTGTGTACCACTAAGGGCTACAGCAGGGACAAAGCCTCTTTGTCGTTTCTAGGTCCCCAGTTCAGTACATACATATATACATACATACATTCATACATACATACATACATGTGTATCATGACAGGTGGCTAGCTGTGCAGCTGCCAAAGAAGTCACGGGGCCAAAGTGGGTGAGAATACAGGATGTGACTGGCCCAGCAAAGTGGTCAGTGTGTACTTGGTGATTGAAAGATTTTTAACAATCTAGTTATGTGTGGTGAGTTATGTTGATAGTATTCCTTCTGTGATTAGAATAAAAAAAGCACCACAATTATTTAAATATTCCATATTACCTTGTTACCCTCTAAATGTTTAAATAAACAGTATTCCATGCACTGCAGTCAATTACCCAACAAATTCTTTGAGTAAATAAATAAACTATATCCTAAACACTGCCTTGTATCCCATAAATTGTTTAAGTAAAGGTATTCTATATGTTGCCTGGTCTACGAGAAACTATTTAAACAATGTTGCATACAATGCAATTGATCCCTTGCCAAATAGCCAGTCATCCTAGTCTTTCCCATGCCAATTTCCAGGTGGTGGTGGGGAGGGGAGAGGGCTGGTGGATTTCTCTGAGGGGAGAAGATAATTGATTGATTGATTTAAATAACTACTCAATCAAACTGATAGAGTGAGAGGGGGTATTCGATGAACTCAGGTCTGAAAGTGTGCTTGTATCAGTAAGGGGAGTCCCCAGAAAGGTGGAGGAGGAAATGGGGGAGGGGGAGGCGTCAATAGGCTTATTTGAATGGAGGATTATCCTCTGGCGATGGCAAGCCAATCAACAGAACAATGAGTTAAGAAGAGGGGTAGGGGTCGCAAATCAATCAGGTGTCACAATTTAATTAATTTGCATGTCAATTAGATATGAAAGGTGATATAGAACATTAGGTTAGGGACCCGTCAATCAAAAGAGAAGAACAGGTTAAGGACTGAAATGGAGCAGAACAATAGGTCTGACTCTGAAGTAGGCAACCATCACTAACAGAATGTGCTCATGCTGCCGTTGCCCCACTACTTGGATGGTCATTGGTTCAGCCTCCAGCTCTCTCGGTCATTGTCAGCTATCTAAACCTTTATTTCACATTCAAGTAGCTCCTCAGTTGGCCTTAGATGGCTAAGCTCACCCCACTTCTCGCACCAAAGGAAACATCCCTGCTGTGGCTGTGTTTTAACCCAGATGGTCCATGTGATTGTTAGATTCGCTGACAGCCTTCGTTTGTGATAGGATACATAGGGTAGGTTAAGGTTGGAAGAAAGGATAGCTTTCAATGATGAGTTCATGGGCTGAAAGAATAATGCAATTGAAATGACGTTGGGAATGGCCATGGATCAAGGGAAAGGTGTAACTTGTTGATAGGGGTGTGGCAGCAAGCCACGGTTATCAAAGATGTGTAAGACTGTGGGGTTTTAGGACTCGAGTTTACGTGATTTGTGTTAGGGGTGAAGATATTCTAGGTATTTGAGGTGGCCTGGGACACGAATTGAATGGAAGCATGTTGTTCTATATGAAAGCAAGGTGGAGTAAATGTTGTTCCAGGATTTAGAAGGAGTGGTAAAACTCAGCACAATGTAATGAAATGTATACTCTATTATGAAACTTACAATAAAGTACTTTGGGTGTTAAGTGCTGCTGTGAGATATATCGTTTGGCTAAGGAGAGTAAATTGTTTTAAACTGCTTCAAATCAGTCTTAAGATTCATGACTCAAAGGAGGAAAGAATGTTTGCTAAAATTTCCCGGCCATCTATAACAGTAGTAATGACTGATATAATACACAGGAGAACACATTGCTGTTAGTGTAAACAACAAGGAATTCAAAAAGTAGTAAAGTGGAAGCCCATGTTGTGTGAGGGATGGCAACAGGGCCGTAGCAGGTGGTGTCGGGAGAAGCAGAGCCGCACGAGTGGACCGCTAAGACAGTTGGCCAGCTTAGCGTTGACGGAGGAACGGGCAACGAGGCGGTTAACCGTCCACTGAACGTCTGAAAGTGGCGGTCCCTGGAGGGCCCGTGGCTCACAGCGGCTGTTGTCGCGGTCGCCGGCTGAGCGACTCACATCGTAACACGACGCTGCATAACTGATGACGATGGCAACAAGATAGGCGTTGTGCTTTATGGAAATGTTTTCTATTCAAGTTTAGAGAGGGTACTTTCCGGGAAGAGTTGGACAACATGTTAATTGTTGCCACACACATTTTGCGAAATGACCGAGAGGAGAAAATTGTATAAATTGGAGATAATACAGAAGTTTATCGACAATCTTTCTTCACACTAGCTATTGGCGTGTGGAACAGGGAAGCGACGATCAGTTAGCGGTGCCAAAAGCATTATCAGCCACATAAAGTCAGGAGGTTTTTTGGGGTGTTGACGTAGCTGTAGACGTCGTCTGTTCGAAATGAATGTCCGGGTAGCGGCTACAGATGCAAGTGGACAACGTGCTGCATGCGGCAAATTTACTTTGTTGGATAATAGTGCGAATACATTGTATAAAATTGTAATTTCCGTCCGCAGCTCGTGGTCGTGCGGTAGCGTTCTCGCTTCCCAAGCCCGGATTCCTGGGTTCGATTCCCGGCGGGGTCAGGGATTTTCTCTGCCTCGTGATGACTGCGTGTTGTGTGCTGTCCTTAGGTTAGTTAGGTTTAAGTAGTTCTAAGTTCTAGGGGACTGATGACCATAGATGTTAAATCCCATAGTGCTCAGAGCCATTTTTTGTAATTTCGGACATTTATTTCCTGATGTATCAGCAAAGCACTGAATTTCTCAGTTTCACCTTGTCGTGTAACAACGGATATCTCACTGTTCTGCGAGCTTACATACTTCCAACGACGTCAAATTGTTGGTGCATAACTATGTGGTTCAGCAGTAAAAAGTATACCGGATGTCCTACAGGAGTCGAGAGATACTCTTTCTAGTATTTAGAGAGGACACACGGGAAGTTTTCCATGTTATATGGGACTGGATGAGGACTGCGTATATAAAACAGTTTTCTGCTTCAGACATATTGTCATATGGGTATCAGGAGGCTATTAATTAATTACACATAGTTTCAGCACATTTGCTACTTACTGTTTTATATAAGAATTTCAGTCTTCATAATTGACGGAATAACTGGAAAAAAGTTGGAGAGTGGTAAGTTAAACAGCACCTACTGCACAATAGAATGAAAATTTCACGAACAACGTCAACACTTTGTAATTCCTTGAACGTTTTCTTTAAAGACAAATTTATCTGTATAAGCATGTGAATATTTTCCTGTGGCTTCTGTAAAAATTATTTTCCCTGTATTAACGTAAGACGTATTGCATTTACGGTATATTAATATCTGTCTTGAAGCATAATACATAATACATTGACGTTATTCCTGCCTTTCACATTTCCGGACACTCCCTTAAATACAATGTCCTGTGTAACTGTAAACTATACTTTTGATGTTGTTTAAAATGCTATGTTCCAGAAATTGACTGAGTACTTTGACCTAAGTTGAAGATCATTTCACCAGTTATCAAATGCATAGAACGAAAATCTACTATATTTTGACTAACTATAGTTTTGCAGTGCGGGTCCATGGAACTTTCGTCATCCGATCTCACTGGATCACCCAGCAACAACAACAAAATCACAGTTTTGCCAAATGAAGGAAGACAGCAAACCTGTGTCTGATCAAAAACCTTGCTGGCTTAGAGAGGTTGTCACTGGTGTAGTATATTTGTCAGCATGTCCTGTCCAACACCGAACCAGTCTCTCTGACATGTTCTATACACTCTTCGAGCATTCCACATTCCTATTTATATCAATTTCCTTTTGATCCGTCTGATCTACCACACTTTTCCATTGCAGCTATCACGCTACTCAGCTGTTATCACCTACATTGCAATACCAGTTTCTGCCCACATACAAGCACCACATCCTTTTCCATATAGCAGCCTCTCACATCCCAGTCTCTACCCACAGTTACCAGGAGTCCCCGTCGTATCCTCACGATTACCGCCTTGCCATAAATATTATCACTTATTTTACACTAAATTAAGATTATGAAATCACACACTGCCGTGTCACATTAATGTGACCACCTGTCAAAAGCCTGGAAAACAACCTTTTGCAATGCGGACCTCTCTCTGACATGTAGGAGATGAGTCAGTGAGGTTCTGGAAAGTACCAACAGGGATGTGGAGCCGTGCCGAATTCAGTGCCGGGAGCAGCTGTGATAAGTTTCTCCGCTAAGGACCCATGGCGCGATCAGCCTAGTCGATGTGATCCGACAGGTTCTCGAGTGGACCGAAATCCGGGGAATTTGGTGGCCAGAGGGGTGCGGCAAACACCCTGGTACTCTTCGAACCACGTACGTGCAGTGTGAGCTGTGTGACACGTTGCATTGTCCTGCTGGTTGATGGTATTGTGCAGAAGAAAAACGTGGACTTCTTCCCGAAGGACAGATACATACTTCTGTTCATCTATTGAGCCATCCACAACGACGAAAACATTCTCCAGACCATAAATCACCTTCCTCAAGCCTGGATCCTTCCGAAGACTATTACAGGGTGTTTGTCTGTAGACGTTTCATGCTGTACATGCCAACGGCCATGTGTTCAATGGAGCGTAGAACATGATTCATATGGAAAGACCACCTGTCATCACTCAGTTGACGTTCGACTGCGGCACTGGCGTGCCATTTGCAGCCTTCGCTACCGATTAACAGCAGTCAGCACTGGTACATGAAACAGGTGAACACTGCGGAGGCACATATGTAGTAACGTTCGTTGAACCGTGTTAAGGAGACACTGTTAGTAGGCGCAGGGTTCATCTGGCTAACATGTTGCTCAACAAACTGCCTATTGACTTCTGTCTCGGGTTCTTCGGCCGACGTTCACCTAATGATTTTTCTGACGTTTCGCCAGCACGAGTGGCTGACATTGTCAAAGCTTCACCCTCCACTGCCGGTCGTGAACTGGAGCCGAGCTCGCGGCCGCATACTGTATGTACCTGGCGCGCCAACGTCCGAGGGCTTCTCCGCGGTCATTTCTGATGCGGTTCTCCTCTTGCTACCTGCGACGGTCGTTCGCTGCAGTATGGAAAGCCAGGATCCGTTTACCTTAATGCTTTCCTCTTTCTTGTTGAAACTGTAGTGTGTCCCAGGTTTCCGCTGTCCCTTGTGACCAGCACATCTAGAAATGGCAGTTCCTTGTCCTTTTCTACTTCCATGGTAAATGTTGTGTTGGCATGGAGGCTGTTCAAGTGTCTTGGGAAGTCACCGAGCTGTTCTTCACCATGGCTCCACACCACGAAAGTATCATCGACGTACCTGTACCACACCTTAGGTTTGCAAGTCGCCAAGTCAGGTGCCTGTGCTTCGAACGATTGCATGAAGAAGTTAGCCACCACTGGACTAAGAGGACCACCCATGGCGACGCCTCCCAGCAACACCTGCAACGAGAAATGCAACACCTGGATACTGTTCTGAGGAGCAATGGGTACTCCACAAATTATATTAGAAGTGTAACAGAGCCAAACACTCGGCGAAGTAAGGAACCAGAAAAAGAAATGTCTGGTACGGCCTTTCTGCCATACATTCCCAGAGTGACGGACAGAATCGGCCGTATATTGCGCAAACATAGCTTAAAAACGGTTTTCAAACCTACAAGGAAGATCAAAGAGTGTCTTCGACCGGCGAGGGAGAAAAGAGACCCACTTGCAATGTCGGGAATATACCGTATACCATTCACATGCGGAAAAGCTTATGTCGGAATGACTGGACGATCAATTAACACCAGGATCAAAGGGCATAAGTGACATTGCAGGTTGGGGCAGGTGGATATTTCGGCTGTGGCAGATCACGCACTGAATGAGACCGACCACGTAATAAAATTCGCCGACACGGAAGTTCTGGCTGTAGAGAAGCACTATCACACACGCTTGTTCAGAGAAGCTGTAGAAATACAAAAACACGCGAACAGTTTCATCAAGAAAGAGGAAAGCCTTAACGTAAACGGACCCTGGCTTCCCGTACTGCAGCGAACGACCGTCGCAGGTAGCAATAGGAGAACCGCACCGGAAATGACCGCGGAGAAGACCTCGGACGTTGGCGCGCCAGTTACATACAGTCTGCGGCCGCGAGCTCGGCTCCAGTTCACCACCGGCAATGGTGGGTGAAGTTTTGACAGTGCCAGCCACTCGTGCTGGCGAAACGTCAGAAAAATCATTAGACGAACTTTGGCCGAAGAATCCGAGACAGAAGCCAATAGGCAGTTTGTCAACAATTGGCCACGAAAGCCTTAACAATTTTGTATGTTGCTCAACACTTACTCGTGTGTGCCCCCGTACACATCTCCACAACTGTTGTTCACCCTTCTCATGTATGGCGTGCAGTGCACCACAGTTGTCTTGTCTCCCGTTTTGGATAGCGCCGTTTTGCCATGCACGGTATACTTGGACCAAGGCGACACGCGAACAGTTTGCAAACTTAGCCGGTTCGGAAATGTTCCCACCCACAGCCGATGGACGTCATAAAAGTCTCTTCCTGTCCACATTACAACAACTGCATTGTTTGCCGCGTCGCCCTGACGCGATTTATATGTCCTCCACTGCTGCTGCCGCCACTTTCAGTGTTTGAGCGGTTACCGCACGATGACGTCGAACATAAGCGTTGATAACATTAATGTGATTGGAATGTGTATAATCCAACGTCTGAAAACCAGGAATTAGTCCGCTGTAACCCCGTCCATAGTTGGAGAAATACAAATTATTGTTAAATAGTGAATATTTTTGGTCTCTCACCTTCACTGCAGATATGTTTAAACGCCTCCTCCTGTTACTTCCTCAAGTATTCCCATAATACTGACTTCCTATTCCTGTAGTCTAACCTCCAGAAACGTACACAATCCCTTTCAAGTTTATGTTAGATTAGGTGAAAAAGTTAGTGTGCAAATATTTCATGCAAGGTCCGGGTATTTCCCTCTTGATCTGATAGATATCGATGCCGTTCAACGTCAAAAGACGTTCAGCTGCATGGACACTGTGCTCAGCCACTGTGCATGACCTCGTTGAAACAGCGATGGTGTCAATCTCCTAAAATCCGTAGAAGGAGTTAATGGATACAACTGGATACAAATTTACTCTTTTTACCATTGGTTTTGTTTCTCCGAGAACCGACAGTAAGAAATTCAGCCCATGCCTGCATCCCATAACTGACGTGAAGCTTCCTCAGTACTGTGTAGCGTTACAGCTATATATATTGCTGACATATCTTTAAAAAAACCTTCTTCACATCTTTTCTCTATGTAATGCTGCGGCAATATTTTCTGCGGGCGTATAGTATTTGTAACTCTCGATACCTTATCAATATAGGTAAATTACGTGGCTAAATGTATTCAAATTGTCATTCGTCATCCACTGGCGCAAATTTCACATTACTGTGCCTTGGCGACCTTTCTAGTTGCAGTTTCAGATAGTTTTATCCTGTAAAGGAAAATACGATGTTAATTTTTATCAAAATACATGTCGTGATTCTTTTCTTCGTGTCTTCGTTATGTGCAGGTGTAATACGTACACCTGCACCTACATTTAGATATCAGCCAATGTACATTCAATGGCGGAAGCTCAATCGTCCCAGTGTTATCAGTTTTCTTTCCCTTTCCATTAGAGTGCTGAACGAGAGAAAAGTGATTCTTTAAGTGTCGTACGTTATTGTCATCATTCCTTTAATAGGTACACGCTGGTGATATTAGAACTTCTGCTCAATCTTTCGCGAATATAAATCCTCTAAACTTATTAAACAGGTTTCCTCAACGACGCTCTGTGACTAAACGAGCACCTAACGAACGAAATTCCCACAATTAATGACCGTCAACACGAAGAAATCCGCTTGTTGTGCTGTTGTATACAAAGACATCACAACGCTAGAAAAAATTTAGCCACATGCAGGAACAGCTGTGGAGGATAGTCGCTTTGTGTAGTAGAGTGACAAATGGCCCTCAACGATAGGAATACATACAGAGGAACACACTTTATTGTAAATTTTCCACAATTGCAGAACAACCACTGGAATCAGTTCATTTAATAAAATATCTAAATGTGTGCGTAGTGAGCCGTTTGAAGAGGAACGGCCATACAAAATTATTTGCTTGAAAGGCAGATGCCACTGGAACAATCCTCTGGAACTGTAGTCCATCAACAAACGAAATGGCTTACAAAACATTCACTCGACCAGTTCTTGAATGTTGGTAGTCTGGGATCCCTACCAGATAGTATTGATACATGCAGCATAGATGATCCAAAGAAGAGCACTTAGTAAGCGCGCAAGCGCCATGGAGAAGCTCACTTAGCTCCAGTGGCAGACACTGTTAGAAAGGCGTTCTGCATCACTATATAGTCTTCTGTCGAGATTCCGAAACAGGACGTTTTTAGAAAACTAAACCTATGTATATCTCGCGGAAAGAACATAAAGACAAAAGATTCGGGCGCACTCGGAGACATCCCAGCAATTCTTCCGCCGATCCAAAGTGACTGGAACAGGAAAAGGACAATTCTACACATAGTAGCCTCCGCCAAACACCGTAAGGTGGTTTGCGGAAGATAGATGTAGATATAGATGTAGTTGTAGATAACTTCGAGGTTCTTTTACGTTTCCTTGGGTTACACCCGATATTACTTTCGTTTTGATAGAACACTCGCCGTACAGGGTTTCTCGAGTCCATCACATATATTTTAAAATGCTCCTTGTGGCCGTACGTTTGTTATTAGCTGACGATGTGGTACAGTGCCGAATTCCCTTCGGACATCTGGAGAGACGAGATGTGCTTACTGACCTACATCCATTACACTAGAAGAGGTACTGTAGCTGCGACGACAGTGCTTCATTGGAAAAGCGTGATGGTAATACCTCTTAGCTAACCCGAATCAACAATTTTGTGCCTCAGTGCGACAGTACTTATAGTATAGTTTCAACATATGTGCAATATCACAAATTTTCTCGTCACATTTGACAGTCTATTGTGATAATTTCAACAATTCTCTCAGATTCACCTGACATATATTTTGAGCAAAGAATCACGAATATTACTGATTCTTGAGAACATAGAATAAAACTGGACTAAATTTCAGGATTCGTAGAAGGACGGAAGCACACATCCTGGGAAACTGTGTTTTGTGTTTGTAAAGCCGACCACTTTGGCAGAGTTATGTGGCGTCGCAAGGTCCTTACACAGCTCCTGATGCTACCTCTCTGGGGACTACGCCAGAGAGAGCCTGGGAAGAGCTACCGGAGTTATTAGATTGTCTGCGTCGCCCAGTCTTTTCTCCCCGGAGTAAGAGCTGGGAGAAATGTCGCAGCGTGCAGGTTGCAGAAGCCCGCACTAGTCTAGCACGTCACGTCCCTAAGAGCGACCACTGAGCACGACATTATTTTTACAGCACGATTTTTATCAATAAGAAAATTTGGAAATTTGTGGTACGGTCCCATGGGACCAAACTGCTGAGGTCATCGGTCCCTAAGCTTACGGGAGGCGGGGAGGGTGGAGGGGGGGGGGGGAGGGAACCGCGTGAACCGTGACAAGGCACCTCTGACCGCGCGACTACCCCGTGCGGCTATCAATAAGAGCTTTTTATTATTTTTTTAAATGAGTTAGCGCAGAAAATTATCCCTTATGACATTACTGAATGAAAATAGATACAATATCTTAACTTACTGAGATGTCTGCCCCATGATTTGCTGTGGTTCAAAGTAAAATTGCAGCTGGTTGTATACCAGACGAAAGGTAGTTTACATTTATGGCAAACAATAGCGGATCAAAAGCTGATATGATACAGGCCTAAGTAATGTATGCCCAGACAGAAGACTCTCTACTGGTTACACTCGTTGAATTATTAAACGCAACTTTCTGCATGTTCTTTGGTGGATATGACATCATGCACTGGTTGGCTATGCCATCACTTTCATAAAAGTTCAGTTTATCTAGGAAAATATTGCTAGTCACACAGTCAAATGCCTTAGGTCACAGAAAATACCAGTCGGTGTGTTTTGTTATTTACCCCTTGTAAAATCTGATGACTGAATCTATAAATGGGTTTCTCAGTTGACAAACTCTCCTGAAATTTAAACTATGATTTACACAGGATATTGTTGTTGCTCAGGTGGGATACTATTACAGGGCAAAAAACCTTCCAAAAGTATTTGGAAAACGATGTCAGTAGCGAAATGGGTCGGTAGACATTGATATGCCTCCTATCACCTCCATAAAATTTTAGTTTATCTAGGAAAATATTGCAAGTCACGCAGTCAAATGGCCTAGGTCACAGAAAATACCAGCTGGTGTTGTTTTGTTATTTGGTCCTTGTAAAATCTGATGAATGAATCTGTAAATGGCTTTCTCAGTTGACAAACTCTCCTGAAATTTAAACTGTGATTTACAGAGGATATTGTTGTTGCTCAGGTGGGATAGCGTTATAAGACAAAAAAAAACCTCCAAAAAAAATTGGAAAGCGATGTCAGTAGCGAAACAGGTAGGTCGATATTGATATGTCTCCTATCACCTTTTTTGTAGAGATATTTTATAATAGCATAATTGTTTAAATGTATCTGTAAAATGCGCTGAAGGACAACGCTTCAAGTATGGGAACATACTTTTAGCACTCTATTGGACACACCTTCAAAACCATACGAGATTTTATTTTTGAGAGAGTTTTTAATTTCCTTTATTGCAGAAAGAGAAGTGGATGAGACATCCCTATGATCGAATTTTATCTGTGTTTCTTTGTCAACATACTGTTTTTATTTTTCTCTCAAACTGTTTGCCTCTATATTTTTTACTGTATTTAAGAAAAGACTATTAAACATGCCTGTTACCTATGACTGACCATTTATATCTTCTTTCCTATGAGTGAACAGTGATGTTGTTCCATTCTATGGCCGTTTGTTCTGTCTGTCGTTTCAGGCCATTCCAGATGGACCTACGTCTGCTGTCGGAATCTCTGATTTGTGACATACTGTGCAAGTTCCTTTACTTTTTAATAAAGTTCCTTAGTAATTTTTGGTGTTTTTATTCTGTGGTGCTACTGTAGGAGTTTTATTTGTTCTTGCGAACGAATTTCCCTTTTATTTGACAATATACTTTAATGTGTCTAATAATCAATGAGTTTTTGAATGCCATTTTAATGTCTTACGCTACGTTCAAGAGGAAAGTTATTTTTAAATAACGATATGAATGTGTCATAGAACAGATTAAAGTTTATGGTAACATAAACATAAATTTCCTCCCGCGGCATGTCGTGTAAATTATTATTATAAACGTTTATCCTATAGTCACGAACTACTTTAACTGATTTCAACTGATCAATATATGTACTATAAAACACTACCTTATTTATCATGACAATGAAGGATGATCACAGAGTGCATTTGTTAGTGAGTATAAAGTTGTTTTCTCGCCTAGAAATTCATCAAAGAAAAGATTATTAATTAGGGTACTACTGCCCTTATTCATCTAAGTTGGTAAGCTTATTACTGAGATCAAATTGTAGGATCCAAACAGGGTTTCCAGATCTTTCTTTGTCTCAGAATCTTTCAGAAAATCCACACTGAAATCATCAGTGGTTAGTAACGGCTTGTTTCTTTTCGATAGATAGCATAATAGGCGATCCATACGCCTCATAAACAGTTCAAAATTTCCCAGTGGGTATCTATGTACAATTAAAATTGAAAGTGAGTTATTTTTCGGTATTAATGCACAAGCGCAAACATCTGTTTCTGATTACTACAAAATATGCTTCTTTCAATGCTATTGAACTTGTGTTATGTTACAACATAATATAAAATCTCTTCCTCTTCCCATGTTGGTTGTACGCGAGTATGATGCTAGAGTGCAATCTTTTATATTTAACATCTCTAACTCTCTGACTATGTTGTACTCATGCAGACACAAGGATGTCTATCTTTTCAGAGCTCTCTAAATTCTCGAAACAAGCTCATATACTTTATTCCTCAGTCGTTTAACAGTCTAATGAAATAAGTTAAACATACTTTTCTGTGCATTCTTAACCATTCCATGGGACTCTTCTATTGTTTTAATTTGTTTCATAACAGGTTACCAGAATCTTGACTGTAACCTTAAAAAGATTATCCCTCTGACACCAGTAACCACAGCGATTTTGCTTTGTGAGTCAGTGACCCATCATATATTTTCTGCAAGAAGTTCAGCCAGTGTTTCTTGCCCTCTCATTCGTGCGGAGGCCGTGTCTCGTATATCCCAATCTTCAATTTGTAGCAACAGTCACTGCACTCACATGCGATGTCGCTGCAGTCAACACTGCTCACAGTGAACATGAAACCGATGTGGCAGCCCTGGACACAGGAGCACTACCATTTCGTATTTTCATACTAGTCCTGATTCTGCATACAGAATCACGATATTTGTATCCGTTTCTGAGGAACTAATATTCGCAGTTTGTAATCATTGTCATGTGGTCTCAATACATATCGTGATGGTATGAGGCGCCATCAGGTACGCAACACGATCAACTCTGGTCCGTATAGCCAGTAATTTGAAGAACAGGTATTTCACTTATCTTCAGAAAAAACGGAACTCCTTGAACGACTAGAGACAGGGCGTTCATATTCACAGAACATGTACACCAGCATGTTCTGGAGAAATGATTAGCATTTCAGTCTCCTCACGTCAGCATGTGGTCTGTTGCCTACCAGGAACATGGTCCGCCATGGGACCTGTTAACAGTTACCATGCGTGATGGCATGACGCTTATTAGGCGCGGATGGCGTCCTGTGGTATTGCCTTCCCTGCTGCATTCACCTGGCTCCAAAGTTTATTTGTGATGGTTGGCACTGTGTCACAGAGCATCTGTCGTTTCACAAAATCCGAGATATTTTCGGTTGACGACAAGTCTGGTGATCTGGTTGACCAGTGCAAAAGTCTGATATCCTGTGACACCAAGGAGGCAGGTGCCCACGCAGCAACATGTGGTCGTACATTGTCTTGATGAAAAGTGGCGTCTGGGGTGTTGTGCAGAAAGGGTATGGCTGCGGGTCACAGGGTGTCATTCACATAGGTGACACTTGTCACAGTGTCCGGGGCACGCACCAACTGCGATTTGTGGCTGTGCCCCTTAGCACCCCACACCGTGAGGCCTTCAGTTGGCGCCGTACGTATTGTGAGAACATTTTCAAACAAATATAACCGAGAGTCGTCTGAAAACACTATCTGTGCCAATCGCGTGCCCAGTGACGTGGTTCCATGCACCATTGCCGTCTAAAATATTTCTGCATATTCATCAGAGACAGGTGGAGGCGTGGACGATGCTCGCGAACCTACGCCTTAAGAAACGGCGACAGACTGTCACCCCTGATAGTTTACGATGTGTTACACTGTTCTACTGTTGCGCCAGAGCCGAAGAGAACGCGGATCTGTTCAGCAATGCCATTCAGAAGAGGTGTCGATCTTCTCGACGGGGTGGGGGGTGGGGGGGGGGGGGGAGCTGAAGTGGGTGGTGCTCTACGGCCTTCCGTGAACCATTCTGCTCACACCAGTTGCAATGCTCAAATGGCTCTAAGGACTATGGGACTTAACATCTGAGGTCATCAGTCCCCTATACTCAGAACTACTTAAACCTAACTAAGTTAAGTATATCACACACATGCATGCCCGAGGCAGGATTCGAACCTGCGACCGTAGCAGCAGTGCGGTTCCCGACTGAAGCGCCTAGAATCGCTCGGCCACAGGGACCGGCCTCAGTTGCACTGTCGAAGCACTTCGTTCCATACGAGCAGCAATTTCCCGCATGGGGGATATGGGGGATATTCTGTCTCGCCAGCAATGCGTCACTTTCCAATCTCTCTGATTTGACGCTATGGTTCGCGCATAAGTCTGCATAACATCCTTCACGCCTGCTCAAGTCACACTGGATCATTATCTTCGGTTTATAGCGACAAGAGCCGCAGGCATATCTTACAGGTAGGTGGTGTTGCTCCGCGATATCGATGTTGGCCTTGAACCCGTTGGTCGACATTATTCAAATGCTAATGATTTCTGAAGAACATACCAATGTACACGTCCCGTGAATATGAACGTCCTATCTCTAGTCGTTCAAGGTGTTCTATTTTCTCTGAACATGAGTACCTTACTGTATGTTGGGGCCGGTAGCCACGTCCTGTCTTCGAAGTGTACATGACGTTACCTTTCAACAAGACACAACACAACCTAAGACAATGTTGCCATTGCGTTCATGACCTATCTCGATACGGATGGTTTGCGACGGTCCTTCGGAATCACGTCCTCCAGATATCTCAAACCATTGGAAACATCTGCGAATGGATCAGCGAGAACCTGGCGTGCCACCAATCGCCTGCCACTATGATTGACAAACTCTGGTGTGGACGTAAAGTATCATAAAATGACGTAGCATACTCGTACCTGCCATGAAATCTCACTTCTACTCGATACCCTGCTGGGTGGAGTTACTGTTGTTGCCAGCGGTGTCACTTTTGTGTACTAAATTTCGTACCCTGTATTCCTTCACACCGTATGCAAATTCCATTATCTATTCTTCCTGCCCTACTGTACACTCACAGTAAGTATGATCTGACTCATTGCTATTCTTCCTGGTGTTACAAATTTAATGTCGAGCAGTGCAGAGGAAAGACGACATTGGTTTAGTAATAAATGGAACACGGAGTTTGTGCTTCAGCGAAAGATCACACTATAGACACCACAACGCAGAGGGATGATTGGAAGAGCATTTTCTTTCCACCCTTAGGAGGTAAAGGCATTGACAGTCGCGACAGTGGATGATGTAGGAGACGCAACCTCCATGTTGGCGGATTGACATGAAGTAGGAGCATGGCCAGAAGGTGTCCACACGGATGTATGTTGGGCGCAGAGGATGTTCTAATAGTTGAATTTACTGTTTGCAAAAAATGTAAGACGCAATTAATGCTACAAAACACACCTCCACCTAGAGGATGGTTTCCTCAATCGGAATTGAGCGTGGGTGGAAGAATAACAGGAGGGCAAGAAATAAAGTAACACTGCATAAGGGGCAGTGAAATAAAAAGGAGACAGACTGAAAAAAAGCAAGTAAACTGTTTACTATTTCAAAAGTAATCGTCATAACTGCTAATACATTTACCCCACTGTGAGGTAAGATGGTCATTGTGTTCATGACAAAATGTTTGAGGTTACTCCGAAACCACGATTACACTCAGGCGTGCACCTCTTCGTCCGACGAAAATCGACAGCCACGAATGTCAACTACGCTACAGAGGTTTCTCTGGGAAGCCCTTACGCATTTTTCATGCAGTCCCGATTCCTCCCCGCGCGACTGCCACATGTTTGGAATCCTGAAGAAAGCCATTCATGATCGCTGATTTGCTTCGGACGAAGAGGTGCACGCTTGGGTACTATCATGCTTTCGTAGACAACCGTAAACATTCTTCCAAGAAGGTAATGAGCGTCTTGTTTCACAATGGGATGAATGTACTAAAAGTTAATGCGATTACACTTGAAATAATAAACAGTTTACTTACTTTTTCCCACCTGTCCCGCTTTTATTTGACTCTTCATTACACCAGGGGTGTCCAACACTTTAGCTAACCTGGGCCCCATTGGAAGGAGACGAGTATTTTTGGGCCACACATAATGTACATGAAATTAACAATAAATTTTCAGAAAAGTAAAGTAAAAAGAAAAAACAAAATGAACAAATGAGAGAGCAGCATCGTGTAGGTAGAATTAAAAATATTTAATTTATCATAACTTTACGTAA
This sequence comes from Schistocerca piceifrons, assembly GCF_021461385.2. NCBI lineage: Eukaryota > Metazoa > Arthropoda > Insecta > Orthoptera > Acrididae > Schistocerca > Schistocerca piceifrons. Next base: position 180,728,621 of record NC_060138.1, on the reverse strand, counting down.
ACTAAATCTTATGGAATATTTTTTTAGCGCTCATATGTTACATGGTCACTTCTTGGGCTGCTTTGACACTTGATTTGAGCCGCTTGCGACCCATGCGCTGCGGGTTGAACACCCCTGCTTTTTACAGTGTTACTTTATTATTCTGTCGAAACTGTTACTTCTTTCCTTTCTATTGCTCTTCCACTCCCACTCAATTCCGGCTGAAGAATCTATCTTCTCGGTGGATCTGAGTCCTCTAACATTTATTTTCTACAAAGTGGAAGTCCAACTACAGCAATGCTCCAGAACATTCCCTACGTTGTCACTGGCATCCTCGTTGACAATTTCATTTGACTGTCTCTTATATTCCGGAGTATCTTTACGTTGAAGTTTAAGATATAACAGAATTTTAGTCACTAACAACATGTACTGTCAAAAGACGTCACCTGTGTTGATGCTTGCTGAGGGCCTAGTGAATATTTCGTCCATAAGACATGGCATTATGAGTGCTGCCACTGTTGATTAATTCAAATAAAACAGTTTCTGCTTCAGTCACTTATTTTGCCACTACGCATTTTGATGGTTCACACCATTTTCAAGTGGAGAATTGTTCACTTACATGGCTGTTGCTGGTGAAGGGTGCAGACGTCTTTTTACAGACGCAGACCTACGGCAGTGTACCTATTTTGCCTGATCTTGGTCTGCAACTGTGAAAATACTGTACTATTCACCAAAACCAGCCATATAAAGAAACAGTTTTCCTTTTGAAGATGGTGTGAACCATCGAAATAAGTAACTGACTGACGGAGAACCTGTTTTATTCGTACGGACGGTGTAATGCCTCGAATGGCGAAGGTTGGAGACAGGTCGGCGTGTGTGTGGCGCAGCCAGCGCCTATTACGAATGCTCCCAATGGTCGCAGTGGATCCCACATGTGTACAGCCAGATTGAATTCATACAGCTTTGGTAAGGCTTGTTGTTTTGATGGTCTTTAAATTGTTAATAATGCTTTTTGAGATCGATTTTCTCACAGAAGACATCACTGCACTGCAGATCAACAAGTATGTCTGCGCTAGAAGCTTTGCTTGCGTTGTTACCGTTTCTCACTGTTAGTGTTATACAGTTGATGACAACAAGGTTGTTTATTAGTCCATCCAAACTGTTTAGCGTTGTTTTTTATCTTCTGATGAGCGCTGTATTCTGAATTTACTACAGTTATGTTTAAAGACTCGCATATTTGACAAAGTATTTTCAGAGCTGTATTTTCATTCGCGAGTAGTGATGATGGCTGCTGTAAAGGTTATGTATCCTATGGCTACACATAAACTCGTATAAAACTTGTAGGGAAGTTGTGTTCTGACTTGGTGGTTCTTCGTGATGCCTCTTTTGCTACAGAATTCTAGGCACAGAAGGGAACGTAAAACACGTCAAGCAAGAGAATAAGAGGCTAGCGCGTCCCGATAACACAGGTCAACACTTTGATACTGTGCTATTTGGATCTGTTTGCATATGACTTTGGTGCCCTAAATTCAAATATGGTAGCAGCTTTTGCCTAGGACGACAAATATCCGTCATATGAAATTTTATTGAAAAATGTGTGACACTACTTTAAGATGAATCCGTACATTACATAAGAAACTGACACGGACATTTAATTTTTATATTATACCAATATTATGATACATGAAAATAAAGGAAAAAGTGGTCGATCAAACTTACTGTTCACTGACTCCTTCACAAGATTCTTTTTCGTGATATTCCTGAAAAAAGTTTAGAATACTACCTTTCGACCAGCAGAAATCTGCAATGATGTCCATAGTCCATCTTCCCTGGCAGGAGTCTTCCATAGTATTAAATTCCTAACGAAATAGTTCAGCTGGTTCCTTCCTGGTGAATCTAAAATTTTCAGGAAAACGGTCAAGTTTCTGCATAAACAGCGTGCCTTAATACGCATGTTACACGCAAAGGATCTGAAACTGCTAACCAGCTCTTTTACGAGTTGAACATGTTTTTAATTTTCCGACAGCTGCAATAAATGAAATCTGGGCTTTTCGCAAAGCCTCAGCCATCGAATTTGCGAAGGTGGGATCCTTGATGAGTTGCCATACTTGTGAGTCATCAAATATTCCTGTTTTAATTTTGTCCTCACTCAAGTGGCGCTTTTCTCCCTATTGATCCGTTCTTATCAAATTTCTTCATAAGACCCAGCTTGATGTGCAGTGGATGGAAGACGAGTTTCTCCCTTTTAAATAAGAGGTCCTTAATCGCATTCTTTTATCCTATTTCACTCTTCCCCTCTTAGGCCTGTCTTTTCTCAGTGGTGTATTTTGTCTCTGCTATCCCAGACGTGCAAGAAGCTGGGACATTTGACGCGAGAACTTTGCTGTCCAAGGACAAAGTTTACGATTTTAACTATCTACGTTTTACCTATTAATATTCATGAAACTTTTCGTCCATGGCCAAAGCTATAGTATTATTTTCCTCTTCCATTTTAGTTGCGTCAGCAGTTGGTATTGAACATTATGTGTTCCCATAGAGCAGAGGGGCAATTTTCATACTTGCGGAAAACAAATATCGAACAGATCTAACAGCCGTATATTTATGGAATAATTTCCGTGCCTCACTGGACCCTCCTCAGGCCACTACATGCAAAACGAGATTAGGCATCGTGTCGATCGTGCTAATAAAGGAAGCACTCTATAAACTGTTTTCCGTAGATATCCCCATAACACGCGTGTATACTACACACACGTAACGATGTGTCGTTTGATATAGCGGCTACTGTAGTACGCACAGACGACTGAACGGCTTATCTCATGTATAGGTGCCTGAAGGTGGTGCAAATGAAGCATCGAAAGTGGTACCGTAATGAAATTATTCCATAAATTTAAGACTGTTGCACGTCTGTATTCTGCTAAACATCGACCAACCTCAGCCCCATCTTTCCATTTATATAAGCTGAAATTACATAGACATTTCATACTTCGCTTGAATAAATAGGCGCCAAATATCTCTAAAATGTTCAGGAAGACCCATTTCCTCCACGAGTCTACTAATTTTGTTACAAAATACAGGACTGTCTACTTGAAAGAAGAAGTGTTGACAATCCCTTTCTCTTGTACGTTAAAACGTAATTTTGGTTTCTTTTTTCAGTAATCCAGAAGCTTTTGTTGAAATGTTGAGATCTCTAGTGAGGTCATGCAACGCATCCTGGTTGACACATTGACGAACAGATGACATCCCTTCTTAATCACTGTGAGCTTCATTAGTATGAGAGGAACAACACTCGTTCTCACAGAGCTCTGGCAGCTGGTGTTGGAATCGGCACATCCTATCAGTGACGAACCGGACCTCTTACAGAGATTAAATCAGAATAATTCCACTTGCCACGGTGATTTCAACTGATTTCAGTAACATTTACTAGCTGGAAATAACATTCATCTAAACGATTTTTGGGTTGTCTTATCTCCAACCCATCGGCACGTCAGTTTCAGACTATTTCTTTTCCCAGCAATCCAGTATCGTAAATGTTGTGCAAAAGTTTTACAGATCTGATGTGGTGCCCAGGTTTTATCCTGACCACCAATCTTAAAACTAAAACTCAAAGATAAGCACTCTAAGATAAGCAAGTCAATAACAGTTTTTTCTGTTTCCATAGTGCTAAAAATGGTTCAAATGGCTCTGATCACTATGGGACGTAACTTCTGAGGTCATCAGTCCCCTAGAACTTAGAACTACTTAAACCTAACTAACCTAAGGACATCACACACATCCATGCCCAAGGGAGGACTCGAACCTCCGACGGGGGGCGCCGCGCGAACCGTGGCAAGGCGCCCGAGACCGCATGGCTACGTGGCGGCGTCAACAGTAGAAGCACACACTTTTTACTGATAATTTTCTATTGCTGAATTTATTTGTCAACCTACATTTATTTGCTTTTTACACTGAAAATGAAGGCTACTTCATCTCGCTGGATTACATGTGATGTCCTAACTCCACTCTCCATTACTGTCGATACAGTACATTAACACGTAGTCGCTTGGTATTCTGCACTAGCGACTTCGGTTACGGTTACTCGACTTCCTACTGTGTCTTTCGCGCACTATCCAACCCCTTATGACTCTTCTGAATCAGACTAAATATAAGGGTGCCAATAAAATTTTATTAATATGTAGCAAATATTAGACGCTAATGCGAAACCAGATTATTTTTTCTCCAGTTGGCATTTTCACCTTTGTCCCTCATGGGCTCAAGTCAGTATTAGTAAAGTATTTCTGCAGGTGAAGATCATTAATTGCAGATCCTACCCAAACTTTAGTAATGACGTTGTGATATCATGTATATTTGAATGTTAGTTCCAAGCAAAACAATGGCGGAATCACTGGAAACTGGACAGAGAAATTCGCCGGCTTTAATGCAGTGCAGAGGACACCCGAACACAGTAAATGAATAAACGCCGAAAATTGAAACAGCGCTAATAAGAGCGACAGATTCGTGTGTTTAATTGCCAGTAATTAGCAGAATTTGGAACTGGCTAAATTAGGTGGCGTCAAAGGCTCTCCGACCTATGATTGGTGGAACTATGAATAGTGGATATCCCTTCATAAACTCTCAGTAATCCTTGTAGAAACTGCGTCTCTGCACAAATAGACGTCTGGTTAGATAAACTATTCTCTTATCAGAATGCTCGCGCTATGTTAAGCATTTCTCATTTTATTACAAAAAATATCCTGCTGAATTATTGAATTACTTTCGAAGCTCTGAAATTGAGCGCGGTATCTGCCGATTTAATTCCAGAAACTGTGTCCTGACTAGCCAAGAAAATACGGTTTTAATACTCGTCGTTTCCAACCGCAGTCTCCGCGTACTAATTGAAGTTACAGTGAAATAGGAATTCAGTCTCTCATTCAGAAATATTTTATCCTAAAACGCGGAATATAAGTAACTTCTGAAAGTTTAATTATTTCTTTAATCTGTTTCATTTTCGTTATGAACTTTTTATTGGTATGCCTTTTGTGGTCGAAAGCAAAGGACAGTGTATCTTCATGTATTAACGGGAACAGTTAATTTTTTCTCCGAAAAAACATCCGTTTTAAGGGTGGAAGAAGCGTCGGGAAACCAATTACTGCAAAATCTGATATTTTTCATAGAAATTGTGTCACCGTTCCTCACCGATAATTTTGAGGAGTAATATTTTAGTGTTGCAGACAGTTAACGCAAATTTCATTTGAAGATACCAATTAGCTGCATAATGTGTATTGTTGCGGTGGTCGTTGTTTCATATGGGTAAAGTATCCCTTGTTATCAGAGAAGCTAAAGTGAGAAACGCGTTTCCGCCTTATTTAGAAATCACTACTTACTCCTTAGCTGCATTCACACAGGAATAGAGTAGTTATTTGTTCAATGGGTTATCTACATCTACATAGACACTCTGCAGACCATCATATTGTGCATTCCTAGTCTTTTCCTTTCATGTTCCAATCGCAAACGGATCGAAGAGAAAATGAGTGTCTATAGGCTTTTGTTAGATCCGTTGTTCCTCTTTTCTCATCTTCCTGTCCTTGCGCGAGATGTGCATTGGTTGCAGTAGGATCATACTGCAGTCTGTCGCAAATAACAGTTCTCTCAACTTCGACAACAGTGTTTCGCGAAAAGAACTCTTCTTCCGCCCAGTGATTCTTAGCTGAGTACACACAGCATTTCCGTGATCATCGTGTGTTGATCGGATCTGCTGGTAAAATATCTAGCAGCACGCTTCTGAATTGTTTCGATGTCTTCCTTTAGTCTGACATGGTGAGGATCCAAGCATTCGAACAGTGTTCAAGAATGGGTTTCACAAGTGTGTTGTGAGCGGTCTCCTTCACAGATGCACTCCACTTTGCTACAATTACCCCCAAAAAATCAGAGTGTTACCATTCATGTCCTCAAGAAAAATATGGCAACTATCAATTCTAATGTGGCAGTAGAAGGCAGCAACAGGAAAGCCGAATTCCAAATTTCGCGTCTACAAAATCATTCACGTAGGAGGACTGAGCAGACATATCATCGCTTGACCGTCACACAGACTACCGTATGGATGATACAGAAACAGCCAACCCCGGCGTTTAAAAGCAACTCAAAGAGCTGCAAGCAAATGGATCACCAGGTCCGATAGGAATCCCAATTTATCGTGAATCTCTCGCCCACTGCAAAGCCCCAAACGACAGTGGCGCCACCAGTGCAAACGTCGACATAATCTATGACAGTTTGTTGTAATGATCACGTATGCCGATCAAATCAGAATCCGACTATGGGCTTACGAGCACCAGCCATGACCGACAGTCACACCTAACGAAGAAGATGGTGATAATAGTCAAAAGCTTGAGTTTTATCCAAGAACTCAGTGGAAAAAAAGAGCGATAATGTTTTATGCAAGCTTCGTAGACACGTAGTTTCATGCTATTCAGAGGCGTAATATCGACTGGACTAATGTGTTTTTAGACGTCTAGTGAAAGGTAGAGTTATAAGATTTCCCTTCTCTGTAAATCGGTTACCAAGGAAGAGAGGGAATCCTTAAACAACAATGTTCAGCAGCAGTATTCGAAAGTTTTGGTTAACATATGATGAGGATGATAACACATTGATAAGGTGATGATATTTCTGATAAAGGTGGTGACCTAGAAAAGGGGGTGTGACTTGTGATGTTACATATTTGCCCCTGGCGTGTCTGCATCCGACACAAGCGATTACACTTTTAAAGATTATTTAAGTGCAAACTGGTTGGAGTATCCACTGGTAGGCTACATACAACTAATAAAAAGTATGGCAAGGTTGTTAATAACGAGGATAACCTTTTATGTGTGTTCCTCATTGCAGAATAGTAACGGAACGTTTCTCCATTATTATAAAAGTGTTCAACAATAAATTCTCCATTGCAGTATTCTCAGTTCTTCTACCTAATATTCCATAAATGATATTTATTCAAATGTGCCATACTTTTCATTACTTGTACGTAGCGTATCTGTGGACTCTCCACACCAGATTGCATTTAAATTAACTTGATTAGTGGAATGGCTTATGTTGGTTGTCAACATGCCAGGGGCACATACTTGACAAGTCACACCCCCTTTTGTATGTCACCACCCTTACCAGTGATGACATCGCCCTTGTCAATATGTTATCATCCTTATAACATAATTATACAAGGCTCTCCCCACCCCTCCCTCTCCCTCAATCACAATGTAGTTTTCAATGAGCATTAAAATGAAACAGCCTGTCACAATATGGATGTCGAATAATGTCAGCTCCTCTTAAATTCTGTTAAAATGACGCCACAGAATATTTCTATATCGAAACATACGTAACCTACACTTTAACTGGGTAAACTGGGTCCCTATTCAAACAAAATTACGTAAGCTGCACTTGAATTGCGTGAAAACATAATTATATTCAAAAAACATTGTCAGTACTACAATATTTCCAAAAGAACTTACTAAACCTTCACTTCAACTGAGACCCGAATTGCGTAAAAGTCCATCATTTAGTGTGTGCACCCATCTACACACACACACACACACACACACACACACACACACATGCATGCATGCACCCATCTACACACACACACACACACACACACACATATATATATATATATATATATATATATATATATATATATATACGAGGGTTATTCCAAAAGTAAGGTCCGATTGATTGCCAAATTGAAACCACAGTGAACATCAGAAATGTTTTACTTGTAACAATTAGCTACACCTTTCAGCTACTTCTCTACGTAGTCGCCGTTCTGACTTAGACTTTTGTCATAGCGTTGTACCAACTTTTCAATAGCCTCATCATAGAAGGCAGCCGCCAGTGCTTTCCGCCAATTCTCCACGCTGGCCTACACCTCGTTGTCTGTGTTAAAATGTTGTCTTCAATGACAGCGGTTCATGTGACCAGAGATGAAACTCAGGGGGAGACAATTGCGGACTGTATTGTGGGTAATCTAACATTTCCATTTGAAAATGATGCAGGAGCATCTTCATTGCCCCTGCAGAATGCGGCTGAGAATTGTCGTGAAGACGAAACAGTACGACAGTTATGTAATGTTGGCTGCATAGCTTCAGGCGAAATTTCTCACCAGGCCCTCGTACTTGGCGGCAGACACTATTTTCTAGACATCTTTACGCACTCACTGCGAGCTCAGAAACGAGAAGAGCGACGTGATGCTAACTGGGGTTATACTAGAGACACTACCCAACACATCTGTGCAAAGCTTTATCGGATTTTCATAGTCGTTTCCATTTCGCGACCGATCGGACCTTACTTTTGGAATAACCCTCGTATATATCACAGTCGTGTACACATAGATATGCATGTGCATACATTACAGAGCGACTGGGGAGGAGAGAAACCAAATAAAAATACTATAAATATAAATTTGGTAATAAAGGGCTTTGCACTGTCGTATAATAAGTCATATTTTAAAATGAACACTCAAATCATAATTAACTTTGTCTTGCAGCATCGTTTTACAACACATGTTGTTACACATTGAATACATATTCTAATTCATCTTCAACACCTTTCAGAGTACTGTAATTGTGTACAGAAAATTACTAGTAATTAAGCAAATATATGAGCTATCTGCACCAGCTAACCAAGTTCTGATAGCTGTATCAGTCTTAATAAAATCGATGTGGCCCTGAAATTCATTTTGGGAGCAAACTGTGCACAGCGTATATCCAAGATGTAACAGTCAACAAGTTTGTTATCCTGAAAAATAAACACTTCCGAGTAATAAATACTGTCATATTTATTATACGCTTCACATTTGTTCAGAAGGTTAAAGTACTACTTCCAGAGGGACTATCTTTCTTTCACATTTACTTCCAGAGAGGTGTTCGTAAAAAAGGACTATGAATTGGTATGTGAGAATTAAAAACTCTTACAAATTAAACACAGAATCACAACATACTTAAAATATTGAGCAGTGAGAATAATTACTGGTGCTCATCGAAGGACGTCATGTAGGCACATTTTCAAGGTTAGGTATTTTAACTGCTAATGAAATTCGTTAGAAATAACCCATCTCAATTCTCGAAGCACTGTGATGTTCATACGTACAACACTAGAGGGAAAAATGACCTTTACTATCCATTATTGAGGCTGCCAGTTGCTCAAAAGGGAGTACAGTATTCAGCAACAAAAAGCTTTGATCATTTGCCGAACAACATAAAGTGTCTGGCAGGTAACAAAAATGGTTCAAATGGCTCTGAGCACTATGGGACCCAACGTCTGAGGTCATTAGTCCCCTAGAACTAGTTAAACCTAACTAACCTAAGGACATCACACACATCCACGCCCGAGACAGGATTCGAACCTGCGACCGTAGTGGTCTCGCGGTTCCAGACTGCAGCGCCTAGAACCGCACGGCCACTTCAGCCGGCTGGCAGGTAACAGATCAAGTTTTAAATCTAACTAAAAATCATTTCTTTTTGGACAACTCCTATTCCATGGACGAGTATCTGTCCCAGAAATGGTAAAGAAAATGTACCTCTAATTACAGTTGCATGTGTAGAACTAAAAATTTCAGTAATATTAATATTAGCACTATTTATGTGTGTACATATATCTTGGAATCTGACTTGTTCCACGTCGTATCGATAAAATTATCGGGAAAATGATATACTGAACATGACATAACTAAAACTAAACTAAAACTAACATTTTATACCTCCACTGCATGATACCTTATGGGATAAGAACTAACATATTTATATATACAATTTTGTAGTAGGTACATATTAAAAAGTATGCTATTTCATTTAACAATTTTTTTTAAATCAACTGTGTCAATGTTATGTTGAGAACTGCAAGTTCACTGTCACTGACAGCTGAGAAAGTTGCTATTAGATATGTTACGCAGTTCTTCAGATAAACCAGCACTTCCCCTCAAAATCTGGTTTTGACGTATATTGAGTTCAAGGTTTGGTGCTGCTCTCCCTTCTTCAGTGCCAATAATACTTCGGTGCACGTTTCACTTCTGCCCTTACACAGATGTGTCAAGTTCTACGACGTGCAAGCATAAGAATCCCTGCTTTCCAGACCTGTAATAAGTATTCATTAGGCAAAATACGAAATTTATTAGTTGAAGCAATATATAGTGTGTGTCAGACTTACATTTTATGTCCAAAAAGAAGAAAGCATTGAAAGATCATGATGACTACAAAGACAGTGGTGCTATGACGATTCTGCAACAGTAATATGCGACTTGATGTAACAGGTCAGTTTCTATTAAACACCATCATCCTGAGGCAATAAGTTCAAAGTAGTTCCATCCTGCTTCAACTTGTTCCGACAGGCAAAATACGAGATTAGTGAGCAAGCTGTGACTTTACTCACAAAGTGACAAGTCCAGTCTTGTTGGGGTGAGATTGATATTTTACCACTTTTCAAGAAATAGGAAACACGTCTTCAAGGGCCTGTGTGCTCCAAGTCATGCATTGTCAAATGCAAGTATTATCTTCTTCACTTCTATGCTGACATTACTTTTTTTCCAACACTTCAAGGAAGAGGAAACAAGATCTTGGCGATATGCAGATACAAAGAACTCAAATAAAGGTGTTGACTCTATTCACATTTGTACTGTGTTGTTATACTGGCAGGTAAAAACCATAATTTTGGAATAAAATTAACTGCTGCTATTTAACTTATGAACTAAAGAATGTGACATGTGGAACCATTTCTTCTTAGGTACATTACAATTATGAGAAGTCGCCGTTCTCTCTGGGACATAAGATTAGATGGCTGAGCTGCATCTTACATCATCACTCTGTAAGGTGGTCAGATTTGCTCCATACATGGGACGTTTGCACATCACAACAAGAAGGTGAAGATGACACACAACGTAATTCGGCAGTTATGAGAACATTTGTCTATCAGTATGTAATGCAAAAACGGATGACAGCCAGTTGACGGTATTTAACACACCATTCCTATTCAATGCATGTCTTTGAGGGGAGCAATTATGAGCAGTCGCCGTCCTCTCTGGGACATAAGATTAGATGGCTGAGCTGCATCTTACATCATCACTCTGTAAGGTGGTCAGATTTGCTCCATACATGAGACGTTTACACATCACAACAAGAAGGTGAAGATGACACACAACGTAATTCGGCAGTTATGAGAACATTTGTCTATCAGTATGTAATGCAAAAAGTGATGACAGCCAGTTGACGGTATTTAACACACCACTCCTATTCAATGCATGTCTTTGAGGGGAAGGTAGAGCAGGGAACGCAAGTCGAGTCGCTTTTAGTTTTGAAGAGCCAGCCGCATAACGGTGTAGTGAAAGCACACTGCAGGAGCTACGCCGGAAACCACTCAAAGGGGTGGCAGGAAGGAGGACAGCGACCCTGGGTCAGGTGATTAAAGCCAGAGGAACGCATGTAGCGGGAAATCTGCACAAGGACAGAGAAAAAGCTTTAGAAAACTGCGTTTTGGAATTCCAATGGGATACAAACAAAAGAAAGTGACTCGTTTTTGTTCAGTGAGTGCGGTACATGGTATGGTTAATGTACTTTAGGTGTCTAGTATTGGCACAAAGCATCCGATTGGCGGAAACGCACTAGGGAGGAGAAAAATACTGAAGTTTCGAAGCAGTTTTCTAGAAGGGACATTGTGATTGGTAGAGTGAGTTTGTACGAAATAAGAAGAATGATCCTATTGGTCGATAAAAGCCGTAACGTGAAAAAGGAATCCAAGTGGAGGGAGGCAGTTCTGCCATGAGTAGGCCAAGAGAGAAATTTTTAGAGAGACTCTTCTCTGAACTGGCGTCAAGTGCAGAACTGAGTGCTTAATGCTCCGTACCACACAGAGAATAAATTTGTGTGGACACTGCGTTGACAGTGGTTGCACTTCAGCTAGAAATTAGCTGTAGCAACGTTTAGCTCCAACTGTGGAGAAATGAACCAGCCATATTAGTTAACTGTCCTTGCAAGAACTGAGAGGGCACTATAATATGCGCACTGCTCCAACCATGCGCTTGTATATCACCACATAATAACATTAGGGCTGAGTATATATTTCCTCACATATCGAGAAACATAGGAAAAGTTTCTCCTATAAAGTTCAGCAAAGGGCAGATTAGTTTTATAGGAATTTCAGTGGCAGAGAGCAGCCTTTCAGACAGCAGCACATCACAGTTTAAGGTAAATACCACATGCAGAGGCATATACGTTGTTGGTTCACGAGCTTGCATCCACTGTAAGCTTGAGCGGCCTTGAGTAATCTTCATCTCATATTTGTCACTTGACTAACCACCCACCATAGACTTGACTGTCAACCCAAATAGTACCGAACTTTGAACCAGAATCACACGATCTTCGTAGTACTGACCAGCATCATAACATATGTGTAGGAGCAATTTTGTAAAGAAACTTCCTATTAAACATTCATATTATTGTGCTTAGGATTCATGTAAAGAAACTTCCAAATAAACTTTCATAATATTGTGTTTAGGATTAATGTGGTTTCAGAGAGTTAATACTCAACATTGTTGTTTATAAACTTATTTCACTTTTTGATGTTGGCAAGATGCGTTATCCATTGCTCCGTTTTTATGTTGTCGAGTTGAAAACTGTGTAAAAACTGTAATTTTGTGAGAAGATTGCGACATTAAACTTGTCATTTCACCTTACACAGTTGTTCTCCATTCTGGAATAAGCAAAACCAAACCGCACCTTACAACTCTATTAAGCACCAGTCTTCTGTCAACATGAGATCATAATACTGGAACTATAATTCGATATATGTTTTCAGTTCTCCTCTGAAAACAAATATAATCCCTCAGTGTCAGTTCCCAAGATCCAATATGGACTGTCTGATATGTAAAATACCACCCACCAGTTACTGAAAAGTTTACAAATCTTCAAAATACACATTTTTGGATTCCTTTCAACTGTTCAAATGTTTTCATACGGAACTTCTAATCCTGCAATTGAGTTTTTCTACTTTATTATTTGATAATCATGTGAATTATTGGAGACAATTTTCAAAGCTAGAAAGAAAATTAATCACTCCACCAATTCATATTATTTCAACTGCGAATGTCAAATGCACTTTCGTTCTCTCCCTTGGTTAGAGGTAAGTATAAAAGAATTGCCCCATATGACAACATTGTTGCCCAATGTTGCGGTAGAATTGTAACAAATTATTCCTTTGACTGGGAAATTGTAACAAATTGCCCTCCATGCTAAACTAAAAGTTTAGCATTGGATATTAATATAGCGTATGGCTACCCTTCGCCTTTCTGAAGGCTTACCCTACTGGGAACACCTCAGATGAGGTTTCTGAAAGTTTGCGAAAGAATAAAAACCAGTTCTTCCTCAAGAGATAAAACCACAGAAAGTAGCAACATTGGACATTGGGGTCTGGGCGAAGTCTACTGTCTAACTCTTCCCCGAAGTGTTCCATTGATTTTAGATCAGGTTTCCGGACAGGGAAGTCCATTTCAGGAATGTTACTGTCCACAGACAGTTGTCTCATTTATGCTGTTTTATGTCAAGCTGGATTTATGAGGGGAGAGGACTAGTGCGATGATATGATACAAGAAGAAACAGGAGTCGATATGGAAGACAAAGGGGGTCAGTATTAGAATTAGAATTTAAAAGAGGTAAGAAGTATAGGTAACAACCCATCAGAATCTCTAAAATTATTTCGAGACGTTACAGCAAAACGACTATTCAGATTCTTGTGTAGAGTGTATGAGTCTGCCGATATGCCATCTGACTTTCAAAAGAACATCAGCCACACAGTTCCGAAGGTTGCAAGAATTGACAAGTCCGAAAATTATCGCACAATCAGCTGAACACCTCATGCATCCAAGTTGCTGACAAGAATAATGTAAAGAAGGATGGAAAAGAAAATTAAGGACATGTTACATTACGATTAGTTCGGCTTTGGGAAAGATAAAGGCACCACAGTGGTAACTCTGATGTTGCGGTTGATAATGAAAGCAAGACTGAAGAGTAATCCAGACTCGTTCATTGGATCTGTTGACCTGTAGACAGCGTTCGGTAAGGTAAAAAGGTGCAAGATGTTCGCTGTGCTGAGAGAGACAGGGTTAAGCCATAGGGAGAGACGGGTAATGTATAATATGTTCAAGGACCAAGATGAACAAATAAGACTGGTACATCTTGAACGAAGAGCTTGGATTAAAAATGGTGTGACACAGGGATGTAGTCTTTCATCCCATATGTTCAATCTATACCATGAATAAGCAATTACGGAAATAAAAGAAGGGTTTAAGAGCGGAATTAAAATTCGAGGTGAAAGGATATCAATGACAAGAATTTCAGCATCTACCGATTAGAATGAATAGTCTAACAAGTACGGAATATGGACTGACAGTAAATCTAAGAAAGACGAAAATAATGAGAAGTAACAGAAATGAGAACAGTGACAAACTTAACATCAGAATTGTGTCTCAAGAAATAGACGAATCTGAGGAGTTCTGTTACCTAGGTATAATCCATGACGTACGGAGCAAGAAAGACTTTAAATGATGACGAGCACTGACAAAGAGGGCATTCCTGGCCAAGAGAAATCTACTAGTACCAAAAACACAGACGTTAATTTGAGGAAGAAATTTCAGAGCACATACGTTTAGAGCACGGCATTGTATGGTAGTGAAACATGGACTGTTGAACATACGGAACAAAAGAGAATCGAAGCATTTGAGATGCAGTACCACAGAAGAATGTTGAAAATTAGGTGGCCTAATAAGGTATGTATGGAAGAAGTTCTCCACAGAATCAGCGAGGGAGGGAATATAAGGAAAACATTGACCACAAGAAGGGCAGGATGGTAGGAGATCTGTTACGACGTCACGGAATAACTTTCATGGTACTAGGGGGAGCTGTAGAGGGAGAGAGGGATTGGAACACATTCAGCAAATAATTGAGGACTCAGGTTACAAGTACTACTCTGATATTAAGACATTAACACAGGAAAGGAGTAAGTGCCAGGTCACATCAAATCAGTCACAAGACTGAATACTCAAAAGAAAAAAAATAACATGACCACCCACCAGAATGCTGGACAGTTCTCATGCATCAGTGTGGGATATCTGTCTAGATCTACCAGTGGTTGTTCATTAATTTTCTGCTAAAATAATTTCATTACCTACAGTCTACTTGGGCACCTTTATAACGATTTGTTACAACACTGAATATAAAGGGAAAGAAGTTAGAAAAAAATTAGTTAAATTCATTCACACTGCCACAGGCACAGTGAAGTCATGCCAGAAGCAGGAAGCGACCCAGTGTGTCACAAGTGAGTCAGTTCAATAACACATTACGACACTACGTGTCGAGCGAGGATACCCATTCAGCAGAAGAAAGACTGCGACAGAAAACAAAAGGAAGCGAGACAAGCATATTTGTTAGCCTGTAAAACATGTTACAAGGATTTCTATATATTTCGCAAGAGAACATGACGAAGACCTGACAAAGTAGTTCTCAGCCTGTTAAGTTAATATAGCAAAATAAGGAGGATACAAGCGGTCATAAAAAACTGAACTTCATGTCAAAGTCTGACGACAGCACCCTTTAAATACCTCAGCTCTCCAGCTCTCGTCATGTGATGATAATTAGGCTCGATGGCATTCACAGTAATAGCACTCAGTTCCGTAATTATGATATAGTTGTAAATCTACGCCCTAGATGCTCCAGCACAGTCTATGACTTAGCCAAAAATGTACTAGGGACGATGGCCTCCACCAGATGAACTTCATGCTTTTTGCCGCCTACCATCTGCTGATGGAGAAACTGATTGACTGACTGTTGACAACACATGACATTGTGCTGCCAGCACTGAACGTAACTGAGGAAGCTAGCAAAGTGCCTCTTGTTGTCCACGTTCCTGTTCAACTGTCAGGCGCCTCCTAGTGCACGAAGCTGTATCAGGTCCTCAGTGCACTCTTTACACGTATACACTCCTCATTCCTGTGCGTTTAACAGTGAAATTCCTTGTGTACTCCAATGCTACATCCTTGTTTTTAATTTCATCGAAAACTGTTTCGGTTTTCTACATAACGAATCTGTCCTTCCAAATAAAACCTCTTTTTCGGTTGCTTCCAATTTTTCCTGGATCGCTAATCTTTAGTTTCACTGCAATTACTTTTGATTTCATTTCTTTCTTTTCATGAATGTTTTAGTATTCATTCTCACGTTGATCAATAAGAGTCTTTCGTCAGTGACTTATTACGAAGCTTGTATCTGCATTTAGCTCTCCAACTTACGTGATGGCCAATTTTGGTCACGTTCATTCCCATTCAACTAAACTGTCTACTGTGATATATATATTTACACAGTAGGTTTAGCGTCAGATAACTTCAAACGCACATAATCATTCCTGAATACTAAATTATATCACCCCTTTGCGGATTCATATTTCTTGGCGATTCTCTTACTCTTCTGGTTAGTATTTCGACAAATAACTGGTTTTGTGTTATAGATCATTAATGATGTACAGTAAAGGAGAGACGAATGTGTTAGGAGACTGACACGAGATACACTCCTGGAAATGGAAAAAAGAACACATTGACACCGGTGTGTCAGACCCACCATACTTGCTCCGGACACTGCGAGAGGGCTGTACAAGCAATGATCACACGCACGGCACAGCGGACACACCAGGAACCGCGGTGTTGGCCGTCGAATGGCGCTAGCTGCGCAGCATTTGTGCACCGCCGCCGTCAGTGTCAGCCAGTTTGCCGTGGCATACGGAGCTCCATCGCAGTCTTTAACACTGGTAGCATGCCGCGACAGCGTGGACGTGAACCGTATGTGCAGTTGACGGACTTTGAGCTAGGGCGTATAGTGGGCATGCGGGAGGCCGGGTGGACGTACCGCCGAATTGCTCAACACATGGGGCGTGAGGTCTCCACAGTACATCGATGTTGTCGCCAGTGGTTGGCGGAAGGTGCACGTGCCCGTCGACCTGGGACCGGACCGCAGCGACGCACGGATGCACGCCAAGACCGTAGGATCCTACGCAGTGCCGTAGGGGACCGCACCGCCACTTCCCAGCAAATTAGGGACACTGTTGCTCCTCGGGTATCGGCGAGGACCATTCGCAACCGTCTCCATGAAGCTGGGCTACGGTCCCGCACACCGTTAGGCCGTCTTCCGCTCACGCCCCAACATCGTGCAGCCCGCCTCCAGTGGTGTCGCGACAGGCGTGAATGGAGGGACGAATGGAGACGTGTCGTCTTCAGCGATGAGAGTCGCTTCTGCCTTGGTGCCAATGACGGTCGTATGCGTGTTTGGCGCCGTGCAGGTGAGCGCCACAATCAGGACTACATACGACCGAGGCACACAGGGCCAACACCCGGCATCATGGTGTGGGGAGCGATCTCCTACACTGGCCGTACACCACTGGTGATCGTCGAGGGGACACTGAATAGTGCACGGTACATCCAAACCGTCATCGAACCCATCGTTCTACCATTCCTAGACCGGGAAGGGAACTTGCTGTTCCAACAGGACAATGCACGTCCGCATGTATCCCGTGCCACTCAACGTGCTCTAGAAGGTGTAAGTCAACTACCCTGGCCAGCAAGATCTCCGGATCTGTCCCCCATTGAGCATGTTTGGGACTGGATGAAGCGTCGTCTCACGCGGTCTGCACGTCCAGCACGAACGCTGGTCCAACTGAGGCGCCAGGTGGAAATGGCATGGCAAGCCGTTCCACAGTACTACATCCAGCATCTCTACGATCGTCTCCATGGGAGAATAGCAGCCTGCATTACTGCGAAAGGTGGATATACACTGTACTAGTGCCGACATTGTGCATGCTCTGTTGCCTGTGTCTATGTGCCTGTGGTTCTGTCAGTGTGATCATGTGATGTATCTGACCCCAGGAATGTGTCAATAAAGTTTGCCCTTCCTGGGACAATGAATTCACGGTGTTCTTATTTCAATTTCCAGGAGTGTATAAACTGTGGATGGGTGAACAGCGTTCTTCCAGGCGTTCTGCCGCGATGTTGTTCCCATTTTATGCACAATATTTCGACGACTGACCAAGCTATCTACTTCAGATGCTGTGAGTGTTGCAGTTATGTGTACTTGATGCACAGAATTCAACAAGATAGTGAAGTTGTTGATCTCACGCTGCTATTTATAGCTAAGTTCTTTTCCAGACGACCACTGAGCCCTTTGATGCTCTCTTATTTTTCAGAACCTTGATTGACATTCCGTGATATGCAAATCCTCTCAGCGTGTTCCACTTCTGGTCGATGTGATGGTCGGCGAGATCTTGTAAAAGGGAGTGCCGGGTCCCAAGTCTTGGTAAAATTAAATAGCCCGTCGCTCTTTATTAGCATGTCTGGCACCTTTAAATCGACAGACCCCGTAATGATGGTGTCCAAGAAACTTGCTATCTGACGATCCTGGCCTCATCGTACTTCATTTCATGATTAAAATCGAGCCAGAGCTTCGCGACATTAGATTTGCTTAGTTGTTTTAGCCACGTGTGTCGCTGATATTCCTCACATCCCTCCTCGACTCTTTGGATACTATGCTACATCTGAAACATGCTACATTCGTATAGAATGTCATATACTCCGAGTTTTGGAGAACTAGATCGATTTACCATTACGTAGGAGGTTTTTTTTATCTTAGTCTATTGCGATGGTACATAAGTTAGTTTAGCATGATGGTATTCTGGTTGCTATAGATTTACTTATCGATTGTCATTTTTTATTTGTAGTTCAGTGTTGTTGTTTGAGTGTACGTATTGTCATTTTGTCATATGGAGATGGTGAGTGCAGCTGTAAACGCTACAAAATGGGGCACCAAGTGAAGAAATCGGAACATTTCTGACATATTCTTCTGTTTGACTTCAGTTCAGCGGTGACAGCAGCGGAATCAGCCGGAAACATTTGCGCCGTGTACGGGGATAGCGTTATTGAACAGAACACAGCAAGAAAATGATCTTCTTGTATTAAAGAGAACCGTTTTTCCATTAGGGGCTCTCCATGTTCAGGAAGAGCTTTGGAGTTCGACGAAGACGATGTAAATGCATTAATCCACAATAATCCAAGTGAGCGTACAAGACAACTGGAAAATGTGATAAAGTGTGATAATTCCACTATCGTGCGACATAAGCATGCACTGGGGAAGACCAAAAATCGACTGTATGGGTACAGCATTCTCTAAGCCAAAATCACAAAAGTCAGCGAGTGGCCAAATGTTCATCTCTGACTTGTGGACAAAACCGACCATACCTATCCCGTGTCGTTACTGGTGACGAGAAATGTTGTTTTTTCGCTAATGTAAGAAAAAGAAAGGAATGGTTGAGCACAATCAAAGCAGCAACTTCCCGTATATAGACCTGCCCCCCTACACAAAAGACTACGCTATGCATCTGGTGCAACAGCGAAGCTTAAGTGTACTACTAATTGCTTCCTCAACATGGGACCATCACTGTTGACGTTTATTGTCAACAACTGAGACGTCTTGCAGACGCAGTCGAAGAGCAACGACGAGGAAGACTGCGTGAAGTGATGCTACTCCACGATAACACCCTCCTGCATTCTTCTAGGCTGAGAGGAAACACTACACAGGGAAGACATTCCGCACTCACATTATTCACCTGATGTTGCGCCCTCGGGATTTCTCCTTTTCCAATCTCTATCGAACAATCTTCAGAGAACTTTGTTTCCGGATGAAAATGCGCTTCTAACATGGCCCAACCTGTTCTTCGCCTCAAAACCTTTTAATTTCGACGGTCATAGAATAGAAAAGTTCCACAAGCTTTGGCAGACTATTGTAAATGGTGACGGAGAATATTTTATTGATGATTAATATCTCTGTTATGTGCATCTGTTCTGTTTATTAAGCTTCTGGGAAAACTCTACGAACTTATGCTCCAACCCAATACTGGATGCGAAGTTTCCACAGAAATCGATAGACCTTTCCCGATATTGGGCCACCATAAGATACACAAGCGACTTTTTGGCTTCTATTCTTCGGCCTCTTCCTCTCACTTGCGGTATTGCTAGCGAATATTACTTCGTGGGAGGACATGGGCAGGGTACATTTAGCCTCGTGATGGCAACTGAAGAGGTGCTTGATTGAAAAGTACCGACCCCATGGTCAAGGAAGTCAACAACGACAATGGTACCTCCGTAGCTCATCCAAATTACGCCATTGTCAGAGGTTGACATGGCGGTCGATCGGTCCCGAGTTGCCCGTCTGGGGCAGAATGTAAAGCTTTACTTTGCTGGCTATACGTTGATCTTAGCTTCAGACTCTTTGTAAGGTGTTCTTGGTATTGACAGCAACGTCCATTCCATTTGACGATCTATGTACGCATTCCTTCAGGATACCATTCGCAGGGCTTGTAATTTTTCAGCGAGCATTAAGACCCCGCCGGTCATCACATGCACCAGAGATGGAAGCAATGAGAGAACTTGCGTTTCGAGGAATATCAGTGGAGGGTCTGAAAAACAATATATCATCAACGAAAGTAGATGGAGTCGGGGAAAGAACTCGGCTAGAAATAGCAGCGCGAGACCAGTAATAGCCCGCATTGTGCTAGGTGTGCAGGTTGCAAGTCCAAGTAGCAGCAAAAAGTCCATTACAGATGGAATTTCATCTGAAAACTAATTTGCAAGTGGAAACCGAGGAATCCTGTAGAACAGGGAACAGTGCAGTCTACACTGACGTCCCGCACTCCAGAAATTATACGGATCCCCACACAAATGAATTGAGAAAGTTTTCCTTTTTATGTGAACTGAATTAATAAATATTAATAAGCAAATCAACTGAATAGGTGAAAAGAACGTAAGAAAATAGTACAAATATACAGGACACTGCAAATAAATCAAAGTGAATATGAAGTTAAGCCTCAACAAAATATAAGATATTTTAACACATCAAAATACTAGGCCTCTATGTTACGCTTTAGATACGTCAGCATGGATGAATTAAAATAATATTTAACAAAAAGGGAGGGGCTTCGTTGAGAAGCAGTGCTCACAGTTTAACACAGTTTATTTCCTTAAAAACATTACGTGTCACAATTCATAAGAATAATATGACCATAATTTGCCGTTCCCCGTTATTTAATTTCTTATTTCACATTTACAAACACTCACTTGATTACTTTGGTACACTACACATATAGTTCAAGCCGGAAATCTTATGAATGCAACAGACAGCTTCACACTAGCACAGAAGTTTCACACTCAGGAGAAATAGATAGTAAAAGTATTTCGTCCACCACCACCATAAGTTAGAAACTCAGAGGTTGATGCCTATCACTACGACTGTGTTACCATAAATAATAAAACTACGAAATGCGTTTCCAGAAAGAAATTTGTCTGGAACACCTCCCACATGAAGCCAAGATACCGCAGTCTGAAACACCCACAAATTAGTAAATGTTTAAGAATAAATAGGAAATATACTGAAAGCCTCTATGAGGGGTAAGATTTGTCTGATGTGATAGAAGAAGAAACAGGAGTCGATTTACAAGAGACAGGGGACCCGGTATTAGAATCAGAATTTCAAGGAGCGTTGGAGGACTTAAGATCAAGTAAGGCAAAAGGGACAGATAACATTCCATCAGAATTTCTAAAAGCACTGGGGGAAGTGGCAACAAAAAGACTATTCACGTTGATGTGTAGAATGTATGAGTCTGGCGACGTACCATCTGACTTTCGAAAAACCATCATCCACCCAATTCTGAGGACGACAAGAGCTGACAAGTGCGAGAATTACCGCACGATCAGCTTAATAGCTCATGCATCCAAGTTGCTGACAGGAATAATATACAGAAGAATGGAAAAGAAAATTGAGGATGTGCTAGATGACGATCAGTTTCGCTTTAGGAAAGGTACACGCATGAGGGGGGCAATTCTGACGTTGCGGTTAATAACGGAAGCAAGACCAAAGAAAAATCAAGACAGGTTGACAGAATCTGTAGACCTGGAAAAAGCGTTCGACAATATAAAATGGTGCAAGATGTACGAAATTTTGAGAAAAATAAGGGTACGCTATAGGGATAGACGGGTCATGTACAATATGTACAGCAGCCAAGTGGGAAGGACTAATAAGAGTGGGCGACCAAGAACGCTCGTATAAAAAAGGGTATAAGACAAGGATGTAGTCTTTCGTCCTTACAGCTCAATCTGTACATCGAGGAAGGAATTATGGAAGTAAAAGAAAGGCTCAGGAGTGGATTTAAAATTCAAGGTGAAAGGATTCGCTGATGACATTGCTATCCTGAGTGAAAGTGAAGAAGAATTGCATGATCTGTTGAATGGAATGAACATTCTAATGTGTACAGAGTATGGATTGAGAGTAAATCGAAGAAAGACGACGGTTAATGGTAAGTAGTAGAAATAATAACAGCTAGAAACGTAACATCAGGATTGATAGTCACGAAGTAGATGAAGTTAAGGAATTCTGCTACCTAGGCAGTAACAGAACCAATGACGGACGGAGCAATGAGAACATCAAACGCAGACTAGCAATCGCAAAAAAGGCATTCCTGGCTAAGAGAAGTCTACTAACATCAAATATCGGCATTCATTTGAGGAAGAAATTTTTGAGAATGTACGTCTGGAGTACAGCATTGTATGGTAGAGAAACATGGACTGTGGGAAAACCAGATCAGAAGAGAATCGAAGCATTTGAGATGTGGTGCTACAGACGAATGTTGAAAATTAGGCTGGCCGCGGTGGTCTCGCGGTTCTAGGCGCTCAGTCCGGAACCGCGCGACTGCTATGGTCGCAGGTTGGAATCCTGCCTCGGGCATGGATGTGTGTGATGTCCTTAGGTTAGTTAGGTTTAAGTAGTTCTAAGTTCTAGGGGACTGATGACCATAGCTGTTAAGTCCCATAGTGCTCAGAGCCATTTGAACCATTTTTTTTTAAAATTAGGTGGACTGATAAGGTAAGGAATGAGGAGATTTGTGCAGAATCGGAAGGAAAGGAATATGTGGAAAACACTGATAAGGAGAAGGGACAGGATGGTAGGACATCTATTCAGACATGAGGGAATGACTTCCATGCTTCTAGAGGGAGCTGTAGAAGGCAAAAACTGTAGAGAAAGATAGAGACTGGAATACATCCAGCAAATAATATAGGACGTAAGTTGCAAGTGCTACTCTGAGATGAAGAAGTTGGCACAGGAGAGGAATTCGTGGCAGTTTGCATCAGTTGACTGAGACAATAAAAAAATAAATACAATGATACGTCCAATTACAATGGACTATGAACTGAAAGAGAATGCAAATAGTACAAAAATGTGATGGCTCTACAAGTGAATCACACGTTTTCTCACGAAAAAACGAAGTTAATAAGTCCCTCATAAGCCATCAAAATACACACACTGAGATCGTATCGGCACAAAGAGAAACTAACACCACGCGGAATCAAAAACAAAATTCATATAAAATAGTACTGAAGGTATTCACTATGAAACTAGACACCATGTTCTATGAACAAACTATGATACTAATTAAACTGAAACGAAATAACGTAAGTAGCGAGAAATAAAACACATTCACATGAGATACGTGTCATAAGAATATTAGGATTAAAAGAGGAGTTATAATATAGAACGTAAATCATATAGTGGAGTAATTGACTTCCTGCACCATATGTTTTGGTTAAACAGAATAAGTACCAGAAAAATATGACTAAATTCAGAAAACAAAATCGTAAGTTACGATGAATAATTCAGAAACTCTTTTACTGAAATTGAAACTGTGTGAGAAACCAGATACGCTCATCAGTTAGAATGGCGACACAGTATCACACTCTAACGTGCAATGACTACCCAAGACCTTATGAGATTACGCTGTAGACTCATCAAATGTGCAGCCGGCCGCTGTGGCCGAACGGTTCTAGGCGCTTCAGTCCGGAACCGCGCAGCTGCTACGGTCGCAGGTTCGAATCTTGCCTCGGGCATGGATGTGTGTGATGTCCTTCTAAGTCTAGGGGACTTTTGACCTCAGATGTTATCTCCCATAGTGCTCAGAGCCATTTGAACCATTTTCATCAAACGTGCAGCGCCGAGTGCCTGAGAAAGCTCTCGGAGTAACGGACACACCAGGCAGCGGGAAAACAACCATAGGGGTCCTTTCCGCCATAACTGCTGTCGAATGCCTACCGAAACGACACAAACTTCTTTGCCTTGACTGAAGAAACTATGTCGGCTACTCTATTCCTGCACCAGCCAGGTGCTGTGCTGCTAACATAAATGACAGTTGTAACCTACACATCTAGTGACTGATTCGCGTAGAGGCTAGAGTCAGAGAGAAAATCTGGCAGCACGTAATGTACGTAATCTGCACTGGATTGGGTTCTTGCTGGGCGTATGAATACTTTCATACACCGATGTGACAAAAGTCATGTGATAACGATATGCGGGTATGCAGGTGGAGGCAGTATTGCGTACAAAAGGTATAAAAGGGCAGTGCATTGGTGGAGCTGTCATTTGTACTCAGGTGATTCATGTGAAAAGGTTTCCTACGTGATTTTGACCGCACGATGGGAATTAGACTTTGAAAATGGAATCGTAGTAGGAGCTGGACATATGTGGCCTTCGATTTCGTCAATCGTTTGGGAATCCAGTATTCCGAGATCCATAGCGTTAGAGTGTGTCGAGAACCCTAAATTTCAAGCATTACAACTCACCACGTGGGACGCACATAACGACCGAGAGCGGCGGCATTTGTGTAATTGCCAATGCTAACAGACAAGCAATAAACTGCAAAAATCAGCGTACGACGAACGATGCACGTATCCGTTGGGACAGTGCAGGGAAATTTTGCGTTAATGGACTACGGCAGTAGACGACCGACGTAAGTGTCCTTGCTAACAGCGCGACATCGCCTGCAGCGCGTCTCTTGGGCTCGTGACTATATCTGTTGGACCCTAGACGACTGGATAACCGTGGCCCAGTCACACGAGTCCCGCTTTCAGTTGGTAACAGCTGCTGGCAGTGCAGGCCCCCACGAAGCCATAGGCAAAGGTATGAAATAATAATTAAATCAAGACCATAAGCCGTCGACATGCGTTGATATACAGCAACGTGGATAGTTGAAAATGTGTGGCCCGACCGGAACTACAATGCGAGATCTCCTGTTTACATGGCAGACGCTCTATCCATCTGAGCATCCGAGTGCATGGAATTATCCCTTGCACGCTCCCCGTGAGACCCACATTGCCAACTTAATGTCTACACACTACATTCGTGATGCCCCTGCCCGTTACACTCATTACTGGCGACAGACAATCTTACGGAGTCCCGTAAGAGTTACGGCAATCCGGGTGCGTCCAGCACAGAAGAAGAAGGTCAATGGCCGGTTACCCTTCACTATATGAAAATGGTATCTGTTCTTTCGGACATGTCTGAAAGAACAGATACCATCTTCATATAGACGAAGGTTGCCAACAGGGCACTGTGCAAGCTGATGGTAACTCAATAACGGTGTGTTCTGTGTTTACATGGAATGGACTGGGTCATCGTTTATGTTCGGCTATTTGAGGGCATTTGCAGCTATTCATGGGCTTCATATTCCCAAACAACGACGGAATTTTTATGGATGACAACGTGGCGTGTCACCGGACCACAATCTTTCACGACTGGTTTAGTGAAAATTTTGGACCATTCGACCATTTGACCACCTAGGTAGTCCGACAAGAATCCCGTTGAACATTTACGGAACATAATCAAGAGGTCAGCTTGTGTACAAAATCTTGCGCCCGAAACACTTTCACAATTATGGAAGCTACAGAAGCACCATGGCTCGCTTTCAGCGACTGGTTAAGTTCATGCCACGTCGACTTGCTGCTTTAAGCGGGGCAAAAGGAGGTGCGACACAATATTAAGAGATATCCCATGACTCCTGTCCCCTCAGTGTATAGATGTAGCCTGTCACCTCAGTGTATAGATGTAGAACACTGAATGGAATAAGAGTCGAGATACAGACTAGATCACACATCGTCTGCCATGTAAGCAGGAGATCCCGATGAACCGTGGATTTACATTCAAAATCTTTTCTTAAGAATTCACTTTATTTACTAACGATTCATCAAGAACATTAACACATTTAATCACACTATGTGTGCGTGGAAGTAGTTGCCAGTGGGTAACTGACGAAAACAAATTAAATTTCAACAAATGGAAATTTTATTCCTAAAAACCCTTTATTTTTTAAAAAAGAACAGATTTAAAAATTGTAATCAGAAAGCACCGTCTTTTTTTTTGACAGTATGAGCTTTCGGGCTGAGAAGCTTGCCGCTCGCTTTTAACTCGGCCGTAGTCATTACCGCTCACGACAACCTCTAAAAGACTACACTGGTGCAAATCTGCAACACACCAAATTACTTAAACTAAAAATTTTAACAACTCACACAAACACATAAACTATGCACCCCGTAGGAGGGACGGAAATGGTACAAAACACTCACATTAAAAAAAATTGCTTGCCACCGAAAGTGCAACTTGTTTTTAAAGGAAAACTCTTATGGTGGAAGGGTGGCAACTTTATATACTAAAATGACCGTTTAAATAAAAACCCATGAAATGCAGTCTTACATAAAATGTACAAACATGCTCTACATTACACGTATACCGCCTCTCAAGATGATACGCAAGGTAAAAACATATTTCAGGAATTCGGCCTTTACACCTTAAGCAATAAATTCGTTAACACCGAATGCGACAAACATGGCAGAGGCAGCTATAAACGTATGGCACATTGACAGGGGGATTACTGAACAACCCGAACCGCAGATTGCACTAACCCGCCCCTACTCCACAAGGGAAAAACGGACCACGCAATTCATAAATAACCACCTTCCGGTGGGTGGGCAAACGGAGAAGAATGGTGGGACGACCCCAAAACAAAGCGGCTGGTGACCTCACCAAGAAAACAAGTAGAATTTAACAAGTAAATGAAATAACATATCTCCAGAATGAGATTTTCACTCTGCAGCGGAGTGTGCGCTGATATGAAACTTCCTGGCAGATTAAAACTGTGTGCGCGACCGAGACTCGAACTCGGGACCTTTGCCTTTCGCGGGCAAGTGCTCTACCAACTGAGCTACCGAAGCACGACTCACGACCGGTACTCACAACTTTACTTCTGCACTTGCCCGCGAAAGGTAAAGGTCCCCAGTTCGAGTCTCGGTCGGGCACACAGTTTTAATCTGCCAGGAAGTTTCAACATATCTCCAATTACTTAACTTCTAATTAACTGATATTTCAGGCGAAGACCTGGCGCAGTTCCCCCAACGCTCTCCCGAGCCGTCCGCTGCCAGCCGCTTCAACGGACACAGGAAGGCGCGCCGATCTCCCGTCTCACGGCGTCGTAGCTCGCACCGGCCAGCTCGATGTCGTGGTTTGACTCCTATTGCTCCCGTGTCGACCGCGAAGCCACTACCCCCCGCTATACGGCGCGGCCCACTGAACTCGCGTGGCGACCTAACATACGCCGACGCTGAAGGCGCACAAGTCATCTTGTGTCTCAGTGCACTACCGACCAACCAATCGATCCAACCGCCAATGACCGCTGCCCGAGCAACTCGAGCAGATTGGCGGCCTAACTCGCAGACTCAGATGCGGGAACTCAGCCCCGACCGGGCGACCACTAGCTGAGTTCTGATACTGGCGGAGTGGCAAGACTCTCATTTTCTGGCTTTAAAATTTGATCCAAACGACAGACATACTAACACTCCGACGACAGACAGACACTAACTGCCGCACAAAAGCGAACGAGAGACAGACCAGCAAGTAGTGACGCGAGGTTGACCCAGCCTCCCTCCGACTGACCAACTGCCGAGCTCATAGCGCCCCTTAAATGCACGTGAACAGGCAACCTTTCCCCCTTCCCACCAGCGGGAGACACCAAAGCTGTGATCGCCACAGCGGCGTCACCGCCAAAAACGGAGGGCGACTGCTTCACACAACGCGCTGCGGCGCGCTCTTCAAAACAGCAATTTTTACCACGGCTCACCTGGTTTCGAGTCCCGGTCGGGGCACACATTTTCAGCTGTTCCCACCAAGGTATGTCAGCAACACCTGTCGGCAGCTGAGGGTTTCAATTGATTATCATTTATTCTAGAGAAGCTGCACGGTCATCAATGGTATCTATTCTTTCGAGAACAGTTACTATATTCATATATTGTTAAAATGGCTACCCGGCCATTGACCTTCGCCTGTGCGAGTGTGCACAGGTTGCCCGAACTCTTACGGGAATCGTCCTCGTAAGTGGGCGCGAGTAACGACTGGATGGGCAAAGTATCTATTAGGATAGATACTTTGATTAGGAATCTGCCAGGAAGTTTCATACCAGCGCACAGTCCGCTGCAGAGTGAAAATCTCATTCTGGAAACATCCCCCAGGCTGTGGCTGAGCCATGTCTCCGCAGTATCCTTTGTTTCAGGAGTGCTAGTTCTGCAAGGTTCGCAGGAGAGCTTCTGTAAAGTTTGGACGGTAAGAGACGAGATACTGGCAGAAGTAAAGCTGTGAGTACCGGGCGTGAGTCGTGCTTCGGTACCTCAGATGGTACAGCACTTGCCCGCGAAAGGCAAAGGTCCCGAGTTCGAGTCTCTGTCGGGCACACAGTTTTAATCTGTCAGGAGGTTTCATATCAGCGCACACTCCGCTGCAGAGTGAAAATCTCATTCTATCTATTAGGAACATTACGTATGCAGATTGTGGACAGTTGGGAATGTGGGTCTCACGGGAAGCACACAAGGGATAAGTCCCTGCAGTGGCGCCATTCATATGTGTCCTCGATGGCTCAGATGTATACAGCGTCTGCCATGTAAGCAAGAGATCCCGGGTTCGAGTCCCGGTCCCTCTCGAGGTATGTCAACAACACCTGTCGCCAGCTGAGTGTTTCAATTAATTACCATTTAGATCACATTTGACTGAGTGAGAAGTGTTCGAAATGCAAGCTGAATGCTATGAAACGGTTCTAACACAGACTTGTCAGACTCGTAGCACCTGAAGAAGAGGGATGGGTAGTTTCTCGAAATGTTGTGTATAAAATGAAAAATAAAAAAGTAACAATTAAACTTATGGACGGGTCATGCTAGGAGCCAGCCTGAATCTTAGACACAGTTTGATCGCGACTCTTCTTTTGACAAAAAGGGACGCGGGTCCAGCTTGGCGGTGCGCTGTGTGCCGTCGTTTCCCGCCGACTGGCAGGACAAGGAGATGCCAATAAAGGCGGGAGGCGAGGCGGCTGCGCCGTGTCGCCAAGCAGCGTGTCGAGTCGACGCCTGCCGCGGCTGCCAGATTCCAGCTGCGATATTGCTTACCGCTCCGACGGGCGCCGCTCGCGAGATTGCGGCACTGTCTACGAAACGGGGGGGGGGGGGGGGGGGGGGGGAAGGGGGGGCGAGCCGAAGAGACGGCCACCCGTAACCGCTGCGTCTTCCGCCGAAATAAGATCCGCGGCGAATAGCTGAGAAATTTTAGCATCGGGCTCCAGAGAGCTTATTGCTGCCTCTCCCTCGACTGTAACACATTTCCTCTGCCTTTACGCGCTTTTCACACTCGCTTTGTTTTCGACTACTGACAGCTGAAATGCAGCAAAACTCTAAATACGTTTACAGACGACTTTACAGAATGAGGAACAAGAAGGAGGGATAATTAAAGTTTTAGTGACCCATCGTCGAAGAGGTCACCAGAGAAGGAGCACAAGCTAGGGGCACGAAATACGCGTTGTTCGTTTGAAATAACCCGCTATTCGCTTTGAGAAGTTTAGGAAATTCACTGGATAACCGAATCCGGATATCTAGAACGGATGTGAACTAAGTTGCTCCGGAATGTCAGTTCGGTGTGCTAAATATCGAACTCCCTCGTCCGATGTTAAAGAGAGATAAATATTGCGAGCTGTAAATATAACTGACTCTGAAATTAGCGATTGTTCTCAAAAAATCAGCGGGTAGTCTAGGGAGACAGAGAATGATAGTCTCCATTACTAAGAACGACTACTTGTTTCGCTGAGCTGAATGGAAATGACTTACTTCAGGCCGAGGACGAAAGTACTCGCCCATTTTGGCAGTCATGTATGATGTGCTTTTGCATTAATCTCTGATTTCAATGATCTACTTAAACCATTAATAGATTTAACTGTTAACATGAATAAATATAAAAATTATTATATTTATTAGCGTGCCCTTCTGCACACATGACAATTCATCTCACAGCAGCTTATTTTCTTTTTATTTATTTATTTAACCTGATCAGATTAGGGCCATCAGGCCCTCTCTTACATCGGACCAGTGTTCCACACATGCAGCATTTCACACATCAGAGTTACATCATGACAATAGTTTAAATGAGAAAATTAGATTATTCTAGTGACAATATGAATAAAGAGTAGTGACTAAGACCTAATAAAGTAAATGCGGCAATATTTTTACAACAGGTGCAATACATACAGATTATGATAAAAGCAGTAATAATAACAGTAAAAAAAGTAAATAATAATGATAAATATGACTAAGACCTAATAAAGTAAACGCTGGCAGTATTTTTACAACAGGTGCTATACATACAGATTATGATAAAAGCAATAATAATAACAGTAAAAAAATCAAATGATAATGATAAACATGAGAAAAATTGGCAATAGTAATGAAGATTTATGCAGATGTGCATTAATATCTTGATGTGTAAAGTAGATGTTTACTAGTATAGCGAGTTTTGGGGAAGGGAGATTTAAGGATGGGGAAAGAGGGAAGTAATGAGATGAAGTGCGTTCATGTACAGAGAAAGGCATTACTGTTGCTTAAGTAGATACGTCATTAACTGTTTTTTTAAGCCGGACGTGTTTTTAAGTTCTCTAACTTAACGAGGGAGGTTATTCCAGAGTCGGGTTCCCGCTACTGTAAAGGACTTCGAGACGGTGACTGAGCGATGCAGTGGAACAGAGAGGATTTTATTATAATGGGAACGTGTGTTTCTGTCATATTGTTCCGACATGAGCGTTAGGGACGAGGAGAGATACGAGGGACAGTGTACATTTATAAGGCAGTAGATGAGACAGAGTGTATGGAAATTTCTGCGTTTGTCTGCATGCAGCTAGGACAATTTTGCGTATGCTGGTGAAATGTGATCGAAAAGTCGAACGTCACAGATATATCGGACGCAGGCATTCATGACCAGTTCTAGACGTCGCGAATTTTCCTGAGAGAGGTCTTGTAGGATAATATCGCTGTAGTCAATGATTGGGAGTGTAAGAGTTTGTACTAATTTCTTTTTCAGATCGAAAGGGAAGAGTTTTTTATATTTTTGTAGGACATGAAGGGATGCTGATGCTTTGTTGCACACTGCTGTTACGTGCTCTGTCCAATTTAGATTTTCATCAATTATTACTCCCAAACTCTTTGCTGAGGGAGAGAAGTTAATATTTGTTCCATTTAGGATAAGAGATGGTACGGATTCCCGATGTTTTGGTTAGTTATTGTAAAGTCATCAGATGATCAAAACGACTTGCAAAATGATTTAGATAAGATATCTGTATGGTGAGAAAAGTGGCAATTGACCCTGAATAAAGAAAAGTGCGAAGTTATTCACATGAATACTAAAAGACTACGCGATAAACCACACAAATCTGAGGGCTGTAAATTCAACTAAATACTTAGGGATAACAATTACAAATAACCTAAATTGGAAAGATCACATAGATAATATTGTGGGTAGAGCAAACCAAAGACTGCGATTCATTGGCAGAACACTTAGAACGTGCAACAGGTCTACCAAAGAGACTGCTTACACTACGCTTGTCCACCCTATTCTGGAGTACTGCTGTGCAGTGTGGGATCCGCCTCAGGTGGGACTGACGGATGACATCGAAAACGTACAAAGAAGGGCAGCTCGTTTTGCATTATCGCGAAATAGGGGAGATAGTGTCACAGACATGATACGTGAATTGGAGTGGCAATCATTAAAACAAAGGCGTTTTTCGTTGCGATGGGATCTTCTCATGAAATTTCAATCACCAGTTTTCTCCTCCTATTGCGAAAACATTCTGTTGGCACCCACCTACATAGGAAGAAGTGATCACCACGATAAAATAAGAGAAATCAGGGCTCGCACGGAAAAATTTAAGAGCTCGTCTTTCTGGCTTGCCGTTCGAGAGTGGAACGGTAGAGACAGCATGAAGGTTGTTCTTTGAACTCTCTGCCAGGCACTTTATTGTGAGGAGCAGAGTAATCACGTAGATGTAGATGTAGATTGAGCATATCGATAAGAAATGATATTTTATTTTCAGACGATGTACTCATTCTTGGATGTAGTCTAGTGGCAATCTTGTTAAGAAACTAATATCACTATTTCATAAGTTCAAATACTGCTTTCAACATCATTAACTCCACGCTAGAGCTCTAATATGCATTACAAGTTTCAACCTTATTCTGCTATGCTACAAGGTTGTTTCTTTAGTATCGCAGAACCCAAGCGCTGGACTCACCACGCACGTTACGGTCTGTATCCATGCAGTACATCGGCCGATCTTCGTCCGTTGAGTAGGGTGGCGCGGTATGTAGCAACAAACTTAGTTAGTGCTTCTTTAGGGTCATCGACAACAGTGCTTTCCTCATTTCTGCCTAAAACCTCTCATCTTCTGACCATTCGTCGATCGACGCCAGGTGGCGAAGGAAAGTGTCCGCTGTGGTACTCTACTGAGCGGCAGAACGCCCAAAGATTTGTAACAAAATGGAATACCTACTGCCGTTCTCAGGATGTTATATATTATATGGCTACCAGTTTCGGTGCTTCAGTGCACCTTCTTCAGGGCGTGACTGTCGCTGAGGGGGTTAACTCCAGCTGTATACGCGATTAATCAGCGGCCATCATCTACGAACTGGTTTTCGCCGATTACCTTTGACATCGGTGTTTTGTCCCTATCAGTATGGTTGGTAATACAACATCGTTGTTACGGGGAGTCTGCGAAAACCTGTTCATCGATGCTGGCCACTGGTGAATCTACCTCTAACAACTATGTTGTGTCTCCAGTCATCAGTATCGTTGGAAATACAACATCATTGTTTTAGTAGTCTGTGAAAACTAGTTAACAGATGTTGGCCATTGATGAATCTTGAGGACGATTGGAGTTAACCCGTCGGTGTCATTTAAGGCCTGAAGATGCTGCATTGAAGCTACGAAACTGGTAGCGGTATAATAAATACCATCATAAGAAGAACTGTAGCTGTTCCATTTTATTACATAAGTGAACGGCAGAAGTCCTTCAAACTTACAATCAGTAGGACGGACATACAAAAAATCCCTCAGATTTGGTGAAAACAAGCTGGAGTCCGTTATCGGATTTTAAGGCGTGTGAAACTCGGTCTACGGCAAATATTGTAGCTGGAGATCTAATTGCAACATGTACAGTCGTAGAACGAACTCGCGCTTCATTAGGAAATTTAGAGAGTTCGTCTAGCAACTATATTGCACCCTGACGAAGGCCTGCGAGGTCGAAGTGCACCCTCTCCCAAGGATGCTCACGCCGGGGTCACCGAGAAAAAAATCTTTTTCTGGAGAAGCTTGGTTGTAAGCGCAAGCCTGAAATGTACACCCTGTGTGCTCCATAGCTCTGTTTATCCCTCGACAATAAACGTAGCTTCGAGCTAAAGTTTTCATCCTTCAGATTACACATTTGGATGTACACTGAAGCACCAAAGAAACTGGTACAGGCATGCGTATTTAAATATGGAGATATGTAAACAGGGAGAACACGGCGCTACGGTCGGCATCTCCTATTTAAATCAGCAAGTATCTGTCGCAGTTGTTACATCGGTTACTGCTGCTACAACGGCAGGTGAGTTTGAACGAGCGGTTGTAGTCGGCGCACGAGAGATTTGGTACAGTATTTAAGTGGTAGCGATGAAGTGGGGATATTCCCGTACGACCATTTCACTAGTGTCCTGTGAATATCAGCAATCCGGTAAAACATCAAATCTCCGACATCTTTGCAGTCGGAAGAAGAACCTTCCAGAACGAGACCAACGACGACTGAAGAGAATCGTTCAACCTGACAGAACGCCAGCCCTTCCGCAAATTGTTGTAGATTTCAGTACTGGGCCGTCAACAAATGTCACCGTGCGAACCATTCAACGAAACATAATCGGTAATTGCTTTCGGAGTTGAAGGCCTACTCGCGTACCCTTGATGACTGCACAACATGAAGCTTTACTCCTCGCCCGGACCGTCCACACCTATATTGGACTAATGATGGTTGGAAACATGTTGCCCGGTCGGACGAGTGTCGTTTCAAATTGTATCGAGCGGATGGACGTGTAAGGCTGTGGAGACAACCCCATGGACCTATGGACCCTGCATGTCAGCAGGAGACCACTCAAGCTGGTGGAGGCTCTGCAATAGTGTGGGGCTTGTGCAGTTGATGTAATATGGGGTCCCTGATACGTCTAAATGCGATTCTGACGGGTGACATGTACGTAAGCAATCTGATCACTTGCATCAGTTCATGTCCATTGTGCATTCCAACGGATTTGGGCAATTCCAGAGACACCTCAGACGGCCAGAATTGCTACAGAGTGGTTCCAGAAAGACTCTTCAGAGTTTGAACACTTCCGCTGGCCAACAAACTCTCCAGATGTGAACATTATTGAGCATATTTAGAATGCCTTCCAACGTACTGTTCAGAAGAGACGTCCACCCACTGGTAATCTTACGGATTTATGGACAGCCGTGAAGAATTAATGCCGTCAACTCCTTCCAGCACTACTTCAGACAGTAGTTGAGTCCATGCCACGTCATGTTGCGGCACTTCCGCTTGCTCGCGAGGACCCCTACACGACATTAGGCAGGTGTACCCGTTTCTTTGGCTCTTCAGTGTATGCAGCAACTGTATGATCGGGACACGGAGTGAAAATGGGACAACGACGCAACATTTAGTATCTTTTGTAGATAAGAACACTACTACCTCAAGAACGTTAAGCCTATGTGTCACAACTAAATAATTTCTCAATGCTGGCTCTGATTATTTTGCAATACACTCTGGACAACTACTTTTCATGGTTGATACGACTCAGAGCAGGAGAGCTTCCCGACCAGTAACCACTGCAGTGCATAGTCTCGTCTTGGGCAAAACATACTGCTGTCTGACAAACTCCAGATCAGGACTAATCGGGAGACGTGATAAGGCGTCGACGTTTACATGGTGTGTAGTCGAACGAAAATGAAAGAACAATGACCAACGTTGCAAACGCTGCGGCGTCTTGTCTGGAAGGTAAGAACATGGACCAAAACGGTACATTCGTGGTTTGAAATCTTGGAGTACTGTCATTTATTTTCGTGTAAGAAAACGTGGAATACCTTAACGCTTTACACAACTGCCAGTATCTCATTCTCAATTTGCGAATAACTTTGCTGCACTTGCGAGAGTATCTTAAACGCAAAAGCTTCTGCCTCCACTGGGCCATCGGTATTCGTATCCGCCTAGGCGGCTCTAGTGCTGTATTCTGATTCGTTGGTTGCAAGGAGCTGGAGCTTGTCAACTGTGAACTCCGCTAAGCACAGAGCAAACTTCACGTGTTTTTTCAACTGAAAGAATGCTGTCTGACACTCTTGAGACCAAACGAACATACTCCTTTCTTCCTCGAAAGGTCCAATGGATCCGTGAAATGACCGCAATGCTCTTAAGCTGTTCGGAGCCGGCAGTCTTCTCGATAGCATCAACGTGCTCTGCCGGTGACGTTATCCCTTTGCTTATCCCTTTCCTACTTCACGTATGCCAAAAATAGTGCACGGACTAAGAAAAGAACTTTCGTTTTCGTTTTGCCAGGTTACAACAGAGCTATTCTCTACCAGCCGCTGAAATTGCGTTCGCACATTTCGCATGTGCTCTTCCCTGATGGCACTGTCATGCAGATGTCATCCAGATAGTTTAAACACTTTTCTACCTGGACATCTTGAGTTAGTTTCTCTTCGAATCTTAGGAAAATTCCTCGTGTGACGACTCCGAAGGTAATCTCTTGAATTAATACATTACAAAAAGTATTTTATTATCAATTTTTTGCATCTTCGCGTTTAGACTTGGGTGAAAGTAAGCATTCCTAAGCTCAATTTTTGAAAAATATTCCTCTCCTGATGACTCAAGGTAGAGCTTCTGTGGCTGAGTAAATGTCGATATCGCCTTGTGCGTTAATCATGGCCTTAAAAATCACCGAAAATTCTGAGGGATACGTTTGCGTTCCTTACAACGACCACGGGTGTCACTCACCAACTAGCTGCGATCAGCGCACTTACACCCAGTTCTATTCTCATTCTACTCCCAGTTCTTGCAGCCTGTCTAATTTAGCTCTTAATGCATCCCGCATTGCGGACAAGACGGGCCGTCCACGGCGAAACTTAGCCAAAGCGGTCTACTTCAGAGAAATATGAGCTTGAAACTCTTTGGGTCTATCCATATCGATTAGCATAACTCCTGGTAATTCTTTAACAATAATTTTAAATCCTGGAATGCTAAACAGTTTGGCACCAGATTCGTCTCATCCGATCCCTGAAAATCCAATGCGGTGAACGCATCTAAGCCAAAATGCATACAGTCGACGGCGATGGTATGACGAAGAAGGTGGTTTGCCGTTGCACATTGTATGATTGACATAATAATGTATAACTTACTTGTTGAAGCCTGTCTTATAAAGACAGACCTACAGTTGTGAGAACAGGCCTGAACGCCGTTAATATTCGCCGTGTCTCAATATGAGAACTCTTTGCATCTTCCGGGAATCCCTATAAAAATTACCCAAACCTATACCAGACGTATAAATGTGAAGTGTAAAAATAGTACAGAACTGAGTGTATTTCTGTGGGTAAAAAACATAGCTAATACGACGAATAGTTTTAAAACCTACAACTCGTAAATATGAGCTTTTTGGAGTTAAAATGTTAATAAAACATATATTTCACTATAAAATAATAACTATAGAATGTAAAGACATACTTTGTAACCATGTAAATTCTATCTTAGTACCGTTAAAAGGCTTGGTTCAAATACTGAACACTATTTTTGTCTCTGCTGTTGAAAAATTAAGTTGCTTAGCTTTCCTGACACATTAGGTATTAGATGTACGTATTTTCTGTTAGAGTATATGGTAGAAAGTTAATTTCTCCTGTTACTCTCCAAAATCTATCTCTCCCTGATGAAATATTTAAGTGAAAATAATTATTTGGAGTGACTTTTGTATAAGATTGCCCATCTGGCTTTCTTTTGACGTAATGGTGCACAGGTGGCCATTATGTGCAATTTAATTAATATATTAAATACTGGGCTTCATCCTCAAGCTAATATAGCAAGTACTTTGAATACTGATGATAATTTTCAAGCATTAATATTTGCAAAATTCATTTTATCAGAATTTTTAAGGAATTGCATGGATAAATTTGTAAGGCGGGAGAATAAAAAGGTCAGTTTCGCACCTTACATAAGTGTTTTATGCAACGTAACGGGAAGGTGAATATGACACCTAATTTACTTTGGCGGTAATGAGCACATTTGCCTATAAGTATGTAATGCGAAGGGGATGACACTGAATCGATGGTATTAACAAACCACTCCTATATAATGCATGTCAATGAACAGGAAGTGAAACAAGCAGCGAGAGGAAATGTTTTGTGTGGAAGCCAGTGTGGGCAAACACAGGGGCTGCACCCTGGGAGGCACTGCAGAAAGCTCTTAAGCGGGCGCATCGTGCAGCGAGGGTCAGCGACTGGACAGGTGACGCATACTGCAGGGCGAGTAACGGGCCACCAGAAGTAAGACAGAAAGAAGCTTTAGAAAACGCCTTTCGGCATTCCCAATGCATACAAACAAAACCAGTGATGCATTCGATCACGTGAACCGCAAGTGGTACACACGTGATACACACATGTAACATTTTAGGCGTCTGGAGCAGGCACAAAACGTCCGATTGGCGGGAGCGCACTGGGAAGGAGTGAAGTGCCGAGATTTCGACGCAGTTTAATAGTAGGACCCTTACAATTGGTACAGAAAGTTTCCACAAAATAAAAGGAACGCTCCTACTGGTCGAAAAAGCTGTGACATGGAGACGAAAGAACTCAGGTAGGGAGAGAGTTCGGCTATGAGAAAGATGAGAGTGAAATTTTTGGGGGACTCTTCTCTGAACTGGCGTCAAGTGCAGAATGGAGCACATAATGCTCTGTATGACGCAGAGGAGAAATTTGTGTGAACACTGCGTTCACAGCGGCTGAACGCCAGCTAGAGATTAGCTGTAGCATCGTTGAGCTCCAACTGTGGAGAAACGAACCAGTCAGTTAGTTAACTGTTCTTTCAAGAACTGAGAGGGCATTATAATATGCACGCTGCTCCAGCCATGTGCTTGTATATTGCCATAGACTGAGACTAGGGATGAGTTCATGTTTTTCTCGCATATCGATAAACATAGGAAGAGTTCTGCTGGAAAATTCAGCAAAGGCTTAATTAGTAGATTTTATTGGAATTTCAATGGGCGAGAGCAGCCATACAGACGAGAACTCATCGCAGCTATGGTAAATATCGCGTGCAGAGGAGTAAACTTGTTGGTTCACCAGCTTGTGTCCGCTGTAAACTAGAGCGACCTTGGGTAATCATTTGCTCAGCTTGTCACAAAACTAACCATCCTGTGTAGACTTGATTGTCATCCTATCGTAGTACCGGCCAACATCAAAACGTATTCGTGAGAATAATTTTGTAAAGAAACTTCTAGTTAAAATTTAATATCGTTGTGTTTATGATTATTTAACTTTATGAGAGTTACAATTTAATTTGTTTAGGATTAGTTCACTTTCAGAGGCCGAGATGTGTCATTTTGACAACCGTCTTAATGTCGTCACATCGTATACTGTGTGAAATCGAGTATTTCCGTGACAGAACTGCAATACTAAACACTGACATTACAGCTTACACAGTTGTGTTCAGTCATAGAATAAGAAACCACCTAACCATAACCTTACAAATTTAACGGCAGTCAGCAACAATGCTTTGGGTTGTTTCACTATATCTTTGAGTTCGCAATTAAATTTATTTCTGTCAAGTAAATGCTTATTCCAACTGAAGTCAGTATGATGCAAATGAAATTATTTATCGCGAGTACAAATCCTTACTCTACGTTGGTGGTTATATCGCCTCTCTCTTCGCAACCATTTATCAGGCAAGAGCAGTAATAGTTTCATGATACTTATGATTATCTTTGAGCTAGCCACGAGTTTGGTTAACGTAATTAAACCATTGAAAGTAAAACTGTACTCATTTCTATTAATATTTTTGCTTACGTAACAACTTTCATTATCGTCGGCGTATATGTATGCCGCATTTACGAGCGTGCCGACCATACGCGACGCCAACAGCGTATTAAATATCCTTTACCTCTTTGCAAACGTTCCCGCCCACATCTTACTTTAAAATCAGAGCACTTTAATATCAAAGAAGAGATAGAGAGAGAGACGATATACTGTGCTAGTAGAACCGTAGACGTATGTCAAAGCTATGTACAAGTTCTTGAATTTCTTAATAATAGAGGAGCGTTGCGTTTCTGTCTCGAAGCAGCTGTCCTTCGTCTATTGTACCGTGCA
Organism: Schistocerca piceifrons; assembly: GCF_021461385.2. NCBI lineage: Eukaryota > Metazoa > Arthropoda > Insecta > Orthoptera > Acrididae > Schistocerca > Schistocerca piceifrons. Next base: position 180,689,022 of record NC_060138.1, on the reverse strand, counting down.
TTGCTTTCATTAGTCTCAGACTCGCAATTTGAAGTTGCATTTCGTTTGTTGCCACCAAGAACCAGAACCAGTTTTGGTCTGCTGACATAATGACCCAAAGCATGGACCCGAAATACTCGTTGTTAGTGGAAAATGAGTTTATGGTCGTTGCTAGAGCGAAAATATAACAGATAGTAACACAGACTGCGACTGGAGTCGCAGTACACCAGCAGTTTGGCTGTGCTCCATTTCAGTTGATGAAACTAATTATGGTAATAATCGTATTCGTTCAAACACATTCAACGATAACGGAATTGAACTCATTAACACTCTAACCAATTATATATGTGGATAATGACGGCAATTTTCCTCTTATTGAATTATTTGTCCATGTGTAACTTCATTTAGCCGCTGATGTCCCACTTATCGTACACGACAAAACGTCATTAGGCTTTATGGATGCTTAACAATTGTTTTCATCGACCGTGTGAGCTGCCGCGAGAATTAGCCAGATTAAGTTAATGTACGACAAATTACGCTTGAATACGCTATCACTGAGAAAATGTTAAACCTCAGTGAATCTATATAGTCTGAGTCCTGAGAACGATGTATCTCTCAGCCATAGTTAATATTCTTATCCTTCTTCTTCTTGCTCCTCAAAAGAGATATTGCCATTTCAATAAACGATAAAGTGTGTTTCAAAAATATTAACCTGTTTTACAAGAATGTATCCCATGTATAGAAACTTTTACGGACTTAACAAAGATGCGTTGCATTTCAGAAAGATTTTTTTTTTCATGGACATTTACGCTTAGAGTAAATTTAACAACTACGTTCAGGATCTAAATTTTGATATACCAATAAGAAACGTTGAATGTGTCCTCTGCGTGAACGACATCAAGACGACACAGCAGTCTAACATACGTGCATTCAGCAGAGGGACACTCTGGTGTGCAAGTTGTTACCGTCTGTCGGTTGACTAGCACCCCTATCGGCAATGAAACCATTCGCCACTTAACGCCAGTTGAGCGATAAGTGTAATGTTTTCTTTTAGTTCACTTTCGATTTGATTTACATAAGAGTTATTATAGTTTTGTGTCCCAAGCGTTAGTAAAACACGGAGAGCCCTGAATAATCGTAAAATAAATGTAAATATAGACAAAACTTATAACTGAGGTGACATAGGCCTCAGTGTCTTTCATGAGAAATACTGTCGAAATTTTATACAGCCACAACTTATTCCACTGAGCGCAGGAGAGTACACATTCAGTATCTTATACATAAGAAGCACAAGTTTCTTATGATTGCGACTTCTTTGCACGACGTCTAAAACTTATTCAGTGTTGCATTTTACCCAGCTTTTCAACTCACGTGTATTTGTTAATGTAAATACTTCTCTTCAAAAGGCTTACGCAACACTGAGGTCTCCTACATTTTAGATATGCAACTATCCTTTTATTTTCTATAATACAAGGGGTGCTCAGAAGGAAAGGTACAAAACAACAATGTGGATATAACTGAAGTCTTTATTCATTAGGTATCACACTGAGCATAACCCATTGTCTCACGAGCAGAAGGATTCGCTTTTCCCAGAGTTCCTGTGGCTATGACAGGAGCCAGTCCTCCACTGTGTCCTTCTGTTCGTCGATCGAATTGAATCACTTCCCTTTGAGATGTCTTTTTAGCAGATGAAACGCTTGGAAATCGCAGGAGCTGAACATGTCCGGGCTGTTGGGTGGTTGCTCAAGCTGCTACCATTTGAACTTGCACGTTATACATTTTGTGAGGTTGGAGGCGTGTGGACGTGCGTCGTCGTGGAACAGAACCACACACTCTGTGAACAGCCAGGGCCGTTTGCTCTTCGTGGAATGTCTCAGAGTACACGTCACTGTTAATGGTGTTTTTTCTGTGCTCGAGGAATTCGATGAGTATCGGACCTCAGACGACGAGAAAGACAGCTGAAGATAAAACTGAATTCGCCAGATATAACATTCGCGTCCCTAGATGTTTCACTACGTAATCCCAACGCAGCATATGCAAATTTCAACCGGTTTGGATGTTACGACGTTTCGTACCTTTTCATCTGAACATTCCCTACAGTTGCATCATTTTAAAGGTTGAAAAATCCTTTCTTTTTCTACATAATCGACATTTCGGTCGAAGTTTTTCTGTAGACGTTGCGGCAGCTCTGCAATGAGTCATATCGGCTCGCTGCTATATCCTTCAGGAAGTATTGAGCCTTATCTATCACGTCGTCGTAGGAGTAGACTCGCCATCCAGGCAAACATTTCTTCGACCTAGGGAATATGTAACAGTCGCTCGGTGACAAGTCCGGATTGTATCGTGGGTGGCTTCAGAGGCTCTAACCAAAGTTTTGCAGGAAATCGACATTTGATGTCTGACGAGTGGACGCTTCTTGCCGTGGATACGTTTACGCCCTTTCATTCCTCTTCCCCACTTATGAATTGCCCTTGTGAGGTTTCTTTGTGTTTCTCAGTAACTGTCAGCGTTTATCGTTTACCCAGCAGGCTGAAAGTCGACCAATAGTTTCCTTTTCCGGTCCCAAAACACAGTTGTCATGACTTTACTAGCAGACTGTGTTTGAATTTTCGTGGCTTGGGCAAATAAGGAAGCCCCAATTCGCACGACTGTTGTTTTGTCTCTGTTGTAAAGTGGAATGTCCACATTTCGCCACCCATTACAATCGCATTCAAGAAGAAATTCGCAATCAACTTGTTGCCGTTTGTGATCTTCTGTCAAACAGAAATGGAAACCTGGATGCACATAGTTTCCAATATTGCAACTTTCCTATTAACATCCTGTGGATGATGCTTCGAGGAACCTCAGGAATCAAAATGTAGAGAGGATGCAGAGTGATCCTCTGATCTTTACACATGATTTCCTCAACTTTTATGACTTTGTCATCCGAAATTGACGGCTTACTGTCCCTTTCTGAGTCTTGAATCACAGTACGACCGATTGTAAACTTTCTACGCCAATTTCCAACGTTATGGACTTCCAAGCACGACTGTCGGGACACTTCTGTCAATTGCCAATGAATTTCTACAGGTTTAACGCCTATTGCGTTTAAAAATCGAAGATCTGTGTGAAATTCACACTTGGAGAAAGCGCTCATCGAGAAGTCCATTTTGAATGGCTACCAAACCAAGACTGAGATTCCACGCCAAGCGCACGTTTCCTTGTTTGGGAGTGGAGGGAACGAAATTCCAGACAGTGTGGCCACGAACGCTATCACAGCTTCTCTGCGTCGCCAAAGAATAGGAGCCTTTTTTTGGGACCACCCTCGCCCTTAGTGTCCACTTAGCGCGCTGCTGCCGCAGTGTACAACAAAACTGAGCAGGAGTTGGCACTAACCTGCTTCCTTCTGCGTAAGCCTCTTCTTTCCTTCTCGGTAGATTTGCTGTTTGCAAAACTGGCTAATAGATGTTAGTTCTACTAATATTCCATGACAATATTTTGGTCGACACCAGAAGTAGATTTAAAACGCTTTAATTACACTCTTGATGTAAAGTATTCACTGATGTGGCCAATTTCGGGTCCCCCTCATATGTAGTTCTAACTAAAGGAAAGCAGATTGTTACCTACTACGCTAGTTCATAGACTGTTAAATTGCCCTAGCGCAGTAACCACATAACACAGACCACGATTCCCGTGTGGCAAACATTTGATGTTTCAGTTGACTATATCACTGTCCTTAACCACATTTAAGAAACTCTAAACAATTAAGATAGTGCGCAAAAATAATCAGCAACTCCATCAACACTGCCCTGCTAATCAGTCATTGTTCAAAAAGCAAGTGGAATTCTTATGTTCCGATTTTCTCCTGCGCAGCTGTCAGGGTACACAGTCACATCGTAATGTTTCAAAACAGGTGATGTTGTTGTCAGACCACGTATACATATGGTATAAATGATATAAACATGTCCTATGTTTCGCAGTACTTTTTGAATTACATTAGGTTACCTCCGTTTTCATCCGAACAGTCGTCTCTGACCACAGTAACGATTATTTGGTGTAATGGAACCATAAATCTTCGAAACACAGCATGCAGTGTGGACTTCCTTCACTTGTCAAAATGGTTCAAATGGCTCTGAGCACTATGGGACTTACCATCTGAGGTCATCAGTCTCCTAGAACTTAGAACTACTTAAACCTAACTAACCTAAAGACATCACACACATCCATGTCCGAGGCAGGATTTGAACCTGCGACCGTAGCAGTCGCGCGGTTCCAGACTGTAGCGCCTAGAACCGCTCAGCCACCCCGGCCGGCTCCTTCACTTGTCGTCTGAAATAATAAACAGCTATTTCAAATGCCAAGTAAAGTGCTGGCATTTGACTCTACACACCTCAACTAGGGACTTCATTCACCAGTCAGCGAAAAAGATCCCGTGATGCAACGTGTATTATGCCTCTGTTCTCGAAATACAATTTTTGTGGACTTAACGCCACTTGTACTCTGATCTATATATAGTTCCGCCTATGAAAACTGTTTTTTGCACTACTCATTATTGACGGCAGCCATGTTAAATAAAATATTTTATCATCCGCAAAATATTGAACTTTCTAATTAGTGAGTTAATTAACAAATTACGCACGTCAAACGGAAGATAAAAAATATATCAACAAGCTGTTAACTAAGCTATACAGTGAATAACTTTTCTTCTACTTCATCAGTTTCTCAGCGCAATTTGATATAGTCCTCGATATGAACATATAAAACGTAGAGAAGAAGAAATAAAGTAGAGACAGAAAAACTGAACTGCACAAATCACATGCCGCATCACCAGGGCCTGTTGTGGGGCCGAGCTGAGAGGGGCGGCAGGGGCGCCCGCGGACAAACTTTGTAGACAAGAGTGCACGGCAAATGGTAACGAAAACTGACGAAGTGGTATATTCAGTAGGAGCACAAACTTTCCAATAAACGTGGGCCCGCAAACGAGACGTTTGTGAGAAAACTACAAACGTGTGGTTACAGTCGCCACTGATTTCAGCATCAAGTATTGTCCTAGACAGTTCAAATGAATTTCATTTATAAACTTTTTGATAAGTCCTCATCGAAAAGAATTCACATTTCACCCAAAGACTACGTTAACGATCGAGACGGTGGATGAATGTTCCTACATCGGTACGCGTGAAAGAATTTTCGTTAATTCGTAATCTCGCCACGTACTAATCAGGCCAAAATAGAACTTCGTAGCAACACAGTACTATAAGGGATATTGAATAACTTTAAAACATAAAATGTTAACCTGAAACTATCATCGAACTAACCGTGAAGTGAAAGTCGATAATTTACAATATAATCGACACTATAGTTCGTTATTGTTTTAGTATTTCTAATGAATTTCGTGAACGCCTGCTTGTATTGGTAATGCGCAACAGCAGACCTGGATTGTATTAACAACCGTGCTTTTCAGGCGACTCCCCACGCTCGTTTAGGAAAATAGTGGCCTGGTTCCTTCTTTCCGCCAGACAAATGCGATACCCAGACAGCTCCAATACAATCACACTCAGGACAATGCTCACGCAATTTTCAGAGAAGTGGCGCGCAGACTTCCCTCTCTTAAGTAACTAACGGCAGGATGCGGCGACAAGGAGAGCGTCCGGCCACAAAGTTAAATAAATACGTCTGCCAAAGCTGTGTACAGAGCAGCTTATAACTGAGCCAGCAAACGTCGTAAACGCTGTTTAAACAACGAATGTAATTCACAAAATCGGCTATCACATCTAGCAACAACACCAAAAAATATTTCGTACTTATTTTTGAAAAATAGCCTGAAAACTAAATACTTTAAACCAAACTGATTTTATGTATACGTTTGCTGTGCAAGCGGTACGCCTAAACTAAGTCAATGCGTAGCAAAAATGGGGTAATTCACCGAAGAACATATACGAGTGCATTTTGTCAAAAGTGTACGCACTCAGAAATGAAGATACAATGTTTAAACTGCGTTTGTTACACTTTCGCCTATCACTTATTACGGTGAAACCTGTTTAAAATTTTGGAGCAGATAAGTCAGTTGTGGTACTGCATATGCAAGAGTAATTGAAGTCAAACAACTGTTAAACGCGGTGCTTGATTTTAGGCATAACGGACAAAAACTGTAACTGTCAGCTCCACCTCGCATAGTGCGTAATGACGGAAGCTGCATTCTACGCGCCACGTAACTGTGCTTTATACAGTGGTTTAAATCTTTAGCACGGCAGAGATCCGAGGTTAAAAGAAAAATAAAAAAGGTGCTGATCGGTTTGCACCGCTGTACGTGCTAAGGAGATGCTACCAGGCGGTCATGTACAGTCTACCACTGACGTACGTCACGGCACTGAATTGGTGTGTGTGACAGTCGGCTGTGTGGAATCAGTGCAGGAAAGTAGTTCGACGTGGAGACGTGACAGAATGGTGGAAAAGAGCTTTTGCTTCTGGGTGTGACTGTGACCACGCAGTGAAAGACGTTGCCCGAATTGTTGGCGTATCATGGCGGACTCTCCACGGAGGCTACAAGGAATCGTATACCACTCGCAGTTATGTATCAGGGCGTAAAGCCGTCGGCACATTGACCGTGCTTTCAAATGCCAACGCTGAGCGTGCCGAGTTCAAAGTGTTACTGAACGATCATTAACGATGTGACTTGTGCATACGGTACATGTGCCTCATCGTGTCTCCTAAATCACACTCTTTACGAAAGGGATTGACATAAATTTTCTCACTTTCCCTTACGCTAGTTCTCTCTGTATCATACATGAATAAATAAGTTCAGTATCCTTGGAAATGTTATAAGGTAAAAAGGGAAGTACTTCTTCCAGTTAGTAATGATATCGGCTTATAAATGTCCCATTACAATCAGTGCAATACAAATTTACAATATATGAAAATTATTTCTTCTGTCCCACTTTTGCCGGGCGTTGTGGCCGAGCGGTTCTAGGCGCTTCAGTCTGGAACCACGCTGCTGCTGCGGTCGCAGGTTCAAATCCTCCCTCGGGCATGGCTGTGTGTGATGTCCTTAGGTTAGTTAGGTTTAAGTAGTCTCACTGTATAGTAAAATCCTGAGGTCATTCTTACTCTGTCATTGTTCCTGTTCATTAGCAGGACCTTTACCGTGTATGAAATGTGTTGTGAACTACTTTCGTCTGACCACAAGTGTGGGTTCTTTGATTGCTCGATGAGGTGGCACATCAAACTAGAACATGTCAAATTTTATCATATAATTCAATATTTTTTTTTCTTTATTGAATTTCGATTCCCCCCCGAAGGGGGCCAGCTGGCAGCAGCTTAGTATGCCGCTCTTCAGCCTACAGACTTTGTTTTAAAAAGGTGAAGAGAATAAAGAATAAAAACAGGCGATAAAATCGGAGACTTAAATAGTAACATGGCGAAAAAAAATCGTGGAACTTAAAACATAGAACAAAGGTATGAAGATGCTAATAAAATACATACGAAGCAGACAGGTAAAATAGTAGACAGACAACTAAAAAACGCGGCGCGAGTCTGGTTTCTGTTCACTAAAGACATAAAATTCACACCCAGCGACAGCATGGTTTCTGTTCGCAGCACTAGAAAGACGAACAACACTGAACATTCACTGGAACACTGCGCAAAAAATTGGCAAATGTGACATACCACAGCCGAGAGCAGGTGGGGGGAAAACTGGACAGATGGTGGGGAAATAAAAAAGGGTGGAAGGAGAGGAAAAGCGAAGGGGGGAGGGGTGAAAGGAGCCGATGGAGGATGAGGGCCCATAAGAGGGGGGTACTGGGCAGACGCGACAGGGAGTGGAGAAAGACAGAGGAAGGGAAGACAAAAGGAGTCGGGGGGGGGGGGGGGAGAATGGAGGTAGGGAGAGGTTTGCCGGGGAGAAAACAGGATGGAAGGAGGGGAAGAGCGAGCCCAGGGAAAGGATGGAGGAAAGGAGGGGGGGCTGAGGATCAGAGTTGATAGGAGGGATAGATGGAGGGAGAGAGGGCCTCATCTGGGAGGGGAGTTGATGGAAGCCACCTTGGGAAAGGAGAAGAAGGGTGTAGAGATGGAGGGTAGGGGGGACACAATAGTGAAGGCGCAGCAGGTGGCGGGGACGGGAGAGGAGAGGAGCAACCAGGGGGTGAGGGGGTTCACGGCGGCGGGAGGTGTAGAGGATGTGGATATGTTCGAGGAACAGGAGCAGATGGGGGAAAGGAATGAGGTAATAGAGGATCTGCGTGGGGGACGGGAGACGTATACGGAAGGCGAGGTGCAGTGCATGATGCTCAAGGATCTGGAGGGACTTATAGAATTTCGGGGGGGGGGGGGGGGGGGGCAGAGATCCAGGCAGGACTGGCATAACAGAGGATGGGACGGATTAAGGATTTGTAGGTTTGGAGGATGGTAGAGGGGTGCAACCCCAATGTCTGGCCAAATTCAACAAAAGATTTAATTAAATTTTCACACTTCTTTGCCACAGCAGCTCTCGAGAATTTACAACTGTCCAGAACTAGCAAAGCATCACTTGTTGCACTGACTAACAGATTGTCTTGCTGTACAAAGTGCCACATTTATGAAAGTACATTACATCTGGAACTTTAACTGTTCCTGTTCTACTCGATGATGTTGTTAAGGTCTCGAACTGCGACGAGAACTTGCATGCTCAACGCTGTACTGACTCATCGTGAGGGCGCTGCTGCGCTGATAGGGGAGCGCTTCCGATATGTCGTCGCGGTTTGCAACGAGCCCTCGCTATCGTCTGTGCTGTCTATTCGCATTGGCAACGTGATCTCTGTATAGTGCCACAAAATACAAACTTCAAACAAGGAAGTGCAAAATATCTTAGTGCAGCTGGTGCAGGCTGTCCTATAGATAAAGCCAATCAAACAAATTCACTCCTCCGAAAGAGTCCACTTATATTTACATAACGTCAGATATTACATAATACACGTTTATTAAACTAATAAGACGGTATCAGAACCTAGCAGGAAACGTGAGGGTTAGTAAAAAGATACTTAGCTCCACTGTGACACGAACAAGCAACACTTTCCTTTAACTCCTCAGGAAGCAGAATGGTCAGCTTCGAGCGTGGCCAAGATGTTTCTCCCTTCCCGAACCTGAACCGCTCTCCAACGTCTTTTTTCATCATTTTTATTTTTGGAACAGGAAGCAGCTTAACAAAAAATCTTTAATCGTACAAGCATAAATACAACATAAAGGCCGTCCTTGTCGCGGAACCAACGTTAGACGCTACACTCGACCAAGGCGTGCGAAAATCTTTATTAACAAGGTGTGACAGCAATGCAAAAAAAAAAAAAACAGAACGTTAGCTAAGAGGAGAATCGCCGTAGAGAAAGAGGGAAGAAGGGGCGGAGGGGGGGGGGGGGGTAAGGCTTGCAGGCATTCTGTTGCTCGGCAGATGGGGACTGGGCAGGGGTCAACATGTGAGACCTGGCCAACGGATCCCCGGCGCCACTAAGAAAGGAGGGCGGAAGTCAAGGAGGAGGCGACAGTAGAGTTTCTTGGTGTGGTATAGTGCTTACAAGAAACTGTGCGGTGAGTCTCATACAGTAGCGAGGACGGTGGGAGGGGAGGGGGGGGGAGCAGGCGGGCGGGAGTCCGTTGGACCCAACCAGCTAAGCGGGGAAGACGTAACGATCGCGCGAAGACAACTGACGAAGAATCCGCAGTAGCACGGTCGATGCACATTGTGGGCTGTTTGTCAGTACTGCCAGAAGTCAAGGCGTGGTTTATCGCCATCAGTATACAGGTCCCTTGACCTATACAACAGCATGATTGTTGGTGGTCGGGAAATGAGTATCCGATGAGTGGCTAAAGCTCCGTGGGCCAATGGAGTCCGGCGGAAAGCGGAGATAGCAGACGACGGACTGTCGATCCAGTTTCCAGACGTCACCGGTGGCAGCACAACAGGGAGTCAGCTTTGCGTTCATAGGTAGCACACCGCGCCTAGTACGCGTCCACTGCAGCGCTCGGGAGCCACAGCACCAAATTACGACACCTGAAGATGGTCTTATGAGAGCCCGAAACCGGTCGTGTAATAATGACAGAACTTTACCTCCATCCCCGCGTGCGGTTCGGGTCATCGTTGACGTTTTCTCTCCAAGCCATTGAGAACATTGTCTTTGTAGCGTTCATACATCCCATGTCGTCCGTAAGACCGGAGGAAGTCTGGGCGGCAGTCGTAGCGGTGGAGTCCATTGGTTCAGGTGCACCTGAGCGAGCTGAAGGACTAGATACCGGCTCAACCGATCCGGCATTGTGTAGTCGTCATTACTGTCGTCGTGCAGGTTCTCCGAGGCTTCGTCGGACCAGACGGTGTCTGGAGCATCAGGGTGAGGTGAGTTGTCTCGTTCTGAGACCTAACACGCCCCTCTTGCGCCGTTCAGGTGAACATCGTTCGCGTGTCAGTCTGTCTATGACGGAAGACGGGAAGGAACACCGGTGGTCCGATAGGAAGGCCGTCGTGGGGACTATAAGCGACGTGACGTCCACATCATCTGCTGGGAAGGGATCGACAGACATCGTTGTTGGTAGTGGTACCGGAGTCACATCAGATGGTGAATATGACACTTCGACTTTGGCGTTATAAGTGGCAGCTCGGATGGGCATTGGTACGTGGTCTGATTGACGGCGGGAAGAGAACAGAGTGCCGATGTGTATGTGATTGCTAAAACCGTCGTCGGACATGGAGGCGCTACGATAGCTGCCGACATTTGGGTGATGCACCGCTGAAGACACTCAAGTTGAGGTGGCCTTCTTTGCCGCACCCACACTGGAGCAGATCTTCGATTGGCCGTTGTATGTAACAACCGCGTGGCATCCGCTTATCTATAAAGCTCGCGTGTGGCAACGGAGATCGGTTGTGATCTGTCGTACATCGTTAAGAACGGGGTACGTTTGGAACTGCGCCCAGCGTTCGGCAGTGTGACCATGTACCGTGCCATAGGGACGAAAAACCGATATCACTTTTTCTGCTGGGTGCTCTGAATGGTAATTCGAAAACTTGTATGGTGCGCATGTCCAATCGTACGTGTCCTTGTTTGGTGTAACGAAGTATTCGTTCGTACGCCGTGTCATTGACAACTTTTAGACCATACTGCATTAGATGAACAAATGTATGGTTCAAATGGTTCAGATGGCTCTGAGCACTATGGGACTTAACATCTAAGGTCATCAGTCCCCTAGAACTTAGAACTACTTAAACCTAACTAACCTAAGGACATCACACACATCCATGCCCGAGGCAGGATCCGAACCTGCGACCGTAGTGGTCTGCGGTTCCAGACTGTAGCGCCTAGAACCGCTCGGCCACTCCGCCCTGCGTGCCCGGTTTTTTTTTTTTGGTCATCAGTCTACAGACTGGTTTGATGCGGCCCGCCACGAATTCCTTTCCTATGCTTTCCTCATGCCTTAGCAGATGTCCTATCATCCTGTCCCTTCTCCTTATCAGTGTTTTCCACGTATTCCTTTCCTCTCCGATTCTGCGTAGAACCTCCTCATTCCTTACCTTATCAGTCCACCTAATTTTCAACATTCGTCTATAGCACCACATCTCAAATGCTTCGATTCTCTTCTGTTCCAGTTTTTCCACAGTCCATGTTTCACTACCATACAATGCTGTACTCCAGACGTGCATCCTCAGAAATTTCTTCCTCAAATTAAGGCCGGTATTTGATATTAGTAGACTTCTCTTGGCCAGAAATGCCTTTTTTGCCATAGCGAGTCTGCTTTTGATGTCCTCCTTGCTTCGTCCGTCATTGGTTATTTTACTGCCTAGGTAGCAGAATTCCTTAACTTCATTGACTTCGTGACCATCAATCCTGATGTTAAGTTTCTCGCTGTTCTCATTTCTACTACTTCTCATTACCTTCGTCTTTCTCCGATTTACTCTCAAACCATACTGTGTACTGATTAGACTGTTCATTCCGTTAAGCAGATCATTTAATTCTTCTTCACTTTCACTCAGGATAGCAATGTCATCAGCGAATCGTATCATTGATATTCTTTCACCTTGTATTTTAATTCCACTCCCGAAACTTTCTTTTATTTCCATCATTGCTTCCTCAATGTACAGATTGAAGAGTAGGGGCGAAAGGCTACAGCCTTGTCTTACACCCTTCTTAATACGAGCACTTCGTTCTTGATCGTCCACTCTTATTATTCCCTCTTGGTTGTTGTACATATTGTATATGACCCGTCTCTCCCTATAGCTTATCCCTACTTTTTTCAGAATCTCGAACAGCTTGCACCATTTTATATTGTCGAACGCTTTTTCCAGGTCGACAAATCCTATGAAAGTGTCTTGATTTTTCTTTAGCCTTGCTTCCATTATTAGCCGTAACGTCAGAATTGCCTCTCTCGTCCCTTTACTTTTCCTAAAGCCAAACTGATCGTCACCTAGCGCATTCTCAATTTTCTTTTCTATTCTTCTGTATATTACTCTTGTAAGCAGCTTCGATGCATGAGCTGTTAAGCTGATTGTGCGATAATTCTCGCACTTGTCAGCTCTTGCCGTCTTCGGAATTGGGCGGATGATGCTTTTCCGAAAGTCAGATGGTATGTCGCCAGACTCATATACTCTACACACCAACGTGAATAGTCGTTTTGTTGCCACCTCCACCAATGATTTTAGAAATTCTGATGGAATGTTATCTATCCCTTCTGCCTTATTTGACCGTAAGTCCTCCAAAGCTCTTTTAAATTCCGATTCTAATACTGGATCCCCTATCTCTTCTAAATCAACTCCTGTTTCTTCTTCTATCACATCAGACAAATCTCCACCCTCATAGAGGCTTTCAATGTATTCTTTCCACCTATCTGCTCTCTCCTCTGCATTTAACAGTGGAATTGCCGTTGCACTCTTAATGTTACCACCGTTGCTTTTAATGTCACCAAAGGTTGTTTTGACTTTCCTGTATGCTGAGTCTGTCCTTCCGACATTCATATCTTTTTCGATGTCTTCACATTTTTCCTGCAGCCATTTCGTCTTAGCTTCCCTGCACTTCCAATTAATTTCATTCCTCAGCGACTTGCATTTCTGTATTCCTGATTTTCCCGGAACATGTTTGTACTTCCTTCTTTCATCAATCAACTGAAGTATTTCTTCTGTTACCCATGGTTTCTTCGCAGCTACCTTCTTTGTACCTACGTTTTCCTTCCCAACTTCTGTGATGGCCCTTTTTAGAGATGTCCATTCCTCTTCAACTGTATTGCCTACTGCGCTATTCCTTATTGCTGTATCTATGGCGTTAGAGAACTTCAAACGTATCTCGTCATTCCTTAGTACTTCCGTATCCCACTTCTTTGCGTATTGATTCTTCCTCACTAATGTATTGAACTTTAGCCTACTCTTCATCACTACTATATTGTGATCTCAGTCTCTATATCTGCTCCTGGGTACGCCTTACAATCCAGTATCTGATTTCGGAATCTCTGTCTGACCATGATGTAATCTAATTGAAATCTTCCCGTATCTCCCGGCCTTTTCCAAGTATACCTCCTCCTCCTGTGCTTCTTGTTACAGAACTCAACTAGTCTTTCTCCGCTTTCATTCCTAGTCCCAAGCCCATAATCTCCTGTAACCTTTTCTTCTACTCCTTCCCCTACAACTGCATGCCAGTCGCCCATGACTATTAGATTTTCGTCCCCCTTTACATACTGCATTACCCTTTCAATATCCTCATACACTTTCTCTATCTGTTCATCTTCAGCTTGCGACGTCGGCATGTATACCTGAACTATCGTTGTCGGTGTTGGTCTGCTGTCGATTCTGATTAGATCAACCCGGTCACTGAACTGTTCACAGTAACACACCCTCTGCCCTACCTTCCTATTCATAACGAATCCTACACCTGTTATACCATTTTCTGCTGCTGTTGATATTACCCGATACTCATCTGACCAGAAATCCTTGTCTTCCTTCCACTTCACTTCACTGACCCCTACTATATCTAGATTGAGCCTTTGCATTTCCCTTTTCAGATTTTCTAGTTTCCCTACCACGTTCAAGCTTCTGACATTCCACGCCCCGACTCGTAGAACGTTATCCTTTGCGCGCCCGTACAAAGTCCGAATTTTTCCACAGTTCAATTCTTATGCAATCCAATCTAGCCACGGTCACAAATGACGATGATGATGATGAAATGATGGCGACAACACAAACACCCAGCCTCCGGGCAGAGAAAGTCTCCAACCCGGCCAGGAATCGAACTCGGGCCCCATACAGTGGTGTGGTGCACATCCGTTTATTGGTTAGCAGCGTCATATAAAAGCTGTGTTGCTGGTTCCAGAAATGGATCCGTAACATATTTGAGCGTTTTGGAGATGTTCTCACTTTTGCTAATGACAGATTTGGCCTGCAATGATAAGATATGCTTTTCGACAAGAACTTGTACTGAACACCAGTCTAATGTCTTTCGACATATAGATAAGTTTATGTACTTCAAAATGGCCTAAGACCGAAATCTGGATCGCATAACAATGGAATAAAAGTTATTACAGTCAAATGGTGGCAGCATCATTCAAAAAATTTACCACGGTTGTGGCTCCAGCCAAGGTAAAAGTTATCTTGGAATTTTGTGTGTACGTCAGGCGATGGTGACATGTCTGATCGGCGAAATATGTGGCCGTTGGACACTATGGACCGTCAGTACACCCATTGACTTTTCGAGCAAGAAATACGCGGGAAAGACTGAAGATCACTTTTCATAAACCTTTTAGCAAAGAGAAAAGAATATACACCAAATCTGATTCAGAGGATGCTTAAATTTCTCACCGAGAAATAGTCATTCCTGATGATGCTATTCTTGGACCAGATATGCTGTGGAATGCGCATCTGACCACAACAATACGTCCAGAAATTGCGAAAAAGGCTGTTCCAGCGTTAGCGATTCTATTCTGAAATACGAATTGAGACGCCGTCGAACGAGCAACGATGTCACAAGGAGAGTCATTTACTGCATACAATCAAACTACTGTAAACAACGCCGCCACCTTGTACAAAACTAGCTAAATATCAAATACAAGAACTGTTTAACCCTTCGATGCATAACAAGAGTCTTTTAAAACCGAGCAATCTCTCATTCTCTCATGAACCTGTCTTGAAATTTATTTGTTTTAAATTATGTGGTGTGTAGCCCTTGGAAATTCGTTGACTTTCTGCAGAAGGAACATCGTTTGTTGCAAGTCAAATTAATTATTTTATTTCATATAATTTTGTAGTCCTACTCGCATAAGGTATGACAGGGGTCTTTTAGACCCCGTAGAGAACCAGCTGCCTTTCCGGTATTTTATTTATATACAACCAGAATGACGTGTTAAAGCAGTTACATAACACATAACAGTTATCAGTTTGGCACAATTATACTCTTTACTGGGAGCTCAGAAGCGCTGTAAAGGCTACTACATCCCAGTACCAGACTGAAGGTAAGTGTATTTCTCAATGCCAAAGCAATTCCAGGTGACCCTAAGTTTTGTACCATAAACAGAAAAAGCACTTACGGTACTATTATATCTTACTTAGAACATAATTATATACCATACTACCTGTACAGATCCTGTGAAGTCAATACAAGTAATCAAAACTTTAAATCAGTTATTACTGATTGGCTTGAAGAGGAAGCTCTCTTTGTCCAAGAAGACAGCAGAGATTCAGATGCTGATGACCATCAGGAGAGTGACACCACGTGTTCTAGCGCCCCAGGTGAAACAATCAGTGAAGAATTAGATTATACAGACTACAGAATTGCTGATTACCTTATCGATCATGATGGAACTCAACAGAATAAATCACTGTCACCAATGAGCAGAATACGAACACAGAGTATCATATTAATTCCACCTTGTCCATTAAGAGGTAGTGTAACTAAAAGAAAAGGAAAATGCACTCGAAATAAAGACTTCCATAAACTGAGAACTTTTATTGTCATCATTTTCGTCTGTAAGACAGTTTGACAGTTGTACGTGGTGGAGCTGAAAAAACAAATGAATGGTGATTTTAAGTCTCTGCAAAATAGCAGCACTGTAGATGAATTACGGAAAAACACCATTACTCTACTATTGATGGTGCATCTGGAGTTGATTCTCTTGACCAGAAGGTAAGTACTTACACCTGGAAGAGAGAGTCAAGAAGATGGTATTTCGTGTTATGAACAAATGCACTGGATCAAGTAGTAATAATTTTCACAGCAACATTCCAGCTAAATGGAAGCAGATCTGATGTAAGCAGAAGATTTCTCTTATGGGGAGGAGAACCAACAAGCCACGCCCCCAAAATAAAGTTCTACAAGCCACGACACGTTGTGGAATTAATAGCCAACGAGACGTAGATTGCGGCAACTGGAAACTGGACAAAAAGATGTTTCATGCAGCCACATCTATAAGAAAGAAAAACACTCAGTCATACTGTTAATGCACAAAAATATATGGAAAGAGCGTAGTGAAATTATTTGTGAAGAGAATTACTTTTAATGAACAATACACTGCTAAAATTGACGATTAGTTATTCAACTGCGGAAACTTATGACGTAATATATGATACCGCAATACTGTATTTCATTTATAGTAAAACAAAAGCCAAAATACAGGGTGTTTATAAATGAATATCGGTGTTTTAACACTTAATTATATTTATTATATCAAACTTACAGCTATAAATGATATTTCAAATGAAAGAGCAACTCAAACAGTTTTACCAAGAACCTTATAAATGTTTAAAGTGAGCACCATTTCTCACACAGCACACAGCAAGTCTATAGCCGAGTTCTTCCCAAACGTTGATAAGTGTGTCTTCAGTGATTGTAGCAACAGCTGCTTCCATCCGGTTTCTTAAATCAGGGAGGTCTGCTGGTAGCGGAGGCACGTACACACGATCCTTGATGAAGCCCCAAAGGATAAAATCGCATGGCGTTAGGTCGGGTGAACGTGGAGGCCAAGCAAAGAAAGCCCTGTCATTCGGCCCCTTGCTGACTATCCAGCGCTTGGGTAAAAGTGAAGTTCAACCAATCGCGTACTTTGGTATAACTGTTTGAGATGCTCTTTCGTTTGACGTATCATCTACAACAGTAAGTTTAATATAATAAATATTATAAAGCGTTAAAACCCCTATATTCGTTTATAAACACCCTGTATAATAGTACACTACTGGCGATTAAAATTGCTACACCAAGAAGAAATGCAGATGATAAACGGGTATTCATTGGACAAATATATTATACTAGAACTGAAATATGATTACTTTTTCACGCAATTTGGGTCCATAGATCCTGAGAAATCAGTACGCAGAACGATCACCTCCGGCCGTTATAACGGCCTTGATACGCCTGGGCATTGAGTCAAACAGAGATTGGATGGCGTGTACAGGTACAGCTGCCCATGCAGCTTCAACACGATACCACAGTTTATCAAGAGTAGTGACTGGCGTATCGTGACCAGCCAGTTGCTCGGCCACCATTGACCAGACGTTCTCAATTGGTGAGAGATCTGGAGAATGTGATGGTCAGGCCAGCAGTCGAACATTTTCTGTATCCAGAAGCCCGTACAGGACCCGCAACATGCGGTCGTGCATTATCCTCCTGAAATGTAGGGTTTCGCAGGGATCGAATGTAGGGTAGAGCCACGGGTCGTAACACATCTGAAATGTAACGTCCACTGTTCAAGGTGCTGTCAATGTGAACAAGAGGTTGCCGAGACGTGTAACCAATGGCACCCCATATCATCACGCCGGGTGATACGCCAGTATGACGATGACGAATACACGCTTCCCATGTGCGTTCACCGCGATGTCGCCAAACACGGATGCGACCATCGTGATGCTGTAATCAGAACCTGGATTGATCCTAAAAAATGACGTTTTGCCATTTGTGCACCCAGTTTCGCCGTTGAGTACACCATCGCAGGCGCTCCTGTCTGTGATGCAAGGTGAAGGATAACCGCAGCCATGGTCTCCGAGCTGATACTCCATGCTGCTGCAAACGCCGTCGAACTGTTCGTACAGATGGTTGTTGTGTTGCAAACGTCCCCATCTGTTGACTCAAGGATCGAGACGTGGTTGCACGATCCGTTACAGCAGCGCGGATAACATGCCTGTCATCTCGACTGCTAGTGATACGAGGCCGTTGAGATCCAGTACGGCGTTCCGTATTACCCTCCTGAACCCATCGATTCCATATTCTGCTAACAGTCATTGGATGTCGATCAACGCGAGCAGGAATGTCTCGATACAATAAAGCGATAGGGTACAATCCGACCATTATCAAAGCCGGAAACGTGATGGTATGCATCCTCCTTACACGAGGCATCACAACAACGTTTCACCAGGCAACGCCGGTCAATTGCTGTTTGTGTATGAGAAATCGGTTGGAAACTTTCCTCATGTCAGCACGTTGTAGGTGTCGCCACCGGCGCCAACCTTGTGTGAATGCTCTGAAAAGCTAATCACTTGCGTATCATAGCATCTTCTTCCTGTCGGTTACATTTCGCGTCTGTAGCACGTCATCTCCGTGGTGTAGTAATTTTAATGGCCAGTAGTATAAATACTTTCTTATCCATTCTGTGTCACCGGACCCTTCAAAGCCTTACCGATATTTCGTGCGTGTTTTAAGGTAGCGGTCTGACAGACCCCACTCATGCATTTTTCCTAGACCAGCCACTCGTGAATCCGAGGACTGATGTGAGCATGTGCACTTTTAAAATGCTGCAAATTGACATACATCTGTAGTGGTAGCATGATCTTTCACTGTAAGTGGGATGTTACAACTGGTACGCTTAACGCTAAGCTGAAACAGTATGTCGGTGCTAAGCGGGTACAGCTCTTCAGCGTCACTCCTACACGGTGGGAGAAGCTGCCCCAGAAGAGGCTGCTGCTGCATGTGTAGGCGGCACGAGTGGCTGGCAAGCCACCGGGGAGACACCGCTTTGTAGCCGAAGCCGGCAAATCCCGGAGCTCAGCGGCCAGCGGCCGTCTGGTGGCTAAAGTGGATAACGCCGGGCTGCGCGTGGGCGGCGCGCCAGCAACTACTGAGCGACGCTGTGCGCTACTGTACAGTACAAATTAGCTCGGCGAGCCGGTGCGGCGGCCGCACACCGCTTTCCGTGCAATTGCCTCTTTTTAGGGAGCAGCCTAATCCTACCTCATTTTCATTCCACCTCCTTCCGCTCTTTCGACGACGCGCGGAAAGAAGAAATATTCCCCGGAGAGGAGAGCCTCTTTTCGAGGCGGAAATAGCGGAACGTGACGTCAAAGGCCGCCTCCGTATCTAACAAACAAACGCTTTCTCCGAGGCTGTACGTACTTTGGGCTCGCCAGCGTGTGGCTGAAATGCGAGCGTGGCAGTCCGAAGAGTGAATCAGACTTATTACAGGGGGTCGCAAAATTAGCAGGGCGGAGGAAAAGAGGAATGGCTAGAGGTTAAAGTTTTAACGACATGAGGGATGCAGCACTAGTGCGGTTTATGCAAGAATAGTAGGAGCGATCGTCCACTCCTTTTAGAGCTACCTTCGAGGTTTGTCACATAATAGAGGGCGAAAAGTATTTAAACCGACAAAATCTGGGAGGTTGTAGGGGACATCAAAACACATATTTTTCCTTAATGTCATTTTTTCCTATGAGGATTATTTAAACCGGTGGGGGCCGTATTACGATCTTCAGTTGTTAGAGGGCATATTACGCTCTTCAGTTATGGGAAATTGCTGTCCACCAGTGTAGTAGTGCATAGTCTCTCTTTAGTAATGGAGCGATACACCTGGAGTGAGTACACTGATATGGTTGGTGCGTACTACGTAGCGCACCACAACGGACGAGCTGCACAGCGGGTTTATCAACAACAATACCCTAATCGCAATATAACGCATCATACGACCTTTGCTGCTGTGTGCCAACGTCTGCGTGAGACCGGGTCATTTAGCAGATTACCTGGACAAGGACGCCGTCACACGGTAAGAGAGCTGCAATTTGAGGAAGCTGTCTTGCAGCATGTGGAGCGGGATCCTTCAATCATCACTCGTGCAATTGCACGTAACATGGGGATGAATCAGACGAGTGTAAGAACAGTCCTTCGAGAACAATTGTTACGTCCATTTCACTTACAGCGTGTCCACAAACTGGAACCAGTTGATTATCCACCCAGAGCACAGTTTTCGCATTGGTACCTGGAACAGTGTGAAATGCATCCTACATTTCCATCCTCTGTATTGTTTACCGATGAACCAACGTTCGGGCGTGATGGAGTCTTCAACATGCACAATTCGCATGTTTGGAGTGAGGGTAACACTCATAACACAGTTACTAGCGCTCATCAAGTGCGGTTCTTCGTTAATGGGCCGGCCGCAGTGGCCGAGCGGTTCTAGGCGCTTCAGTCCGGAACCGCACTGCTGCTACGGTCGCAGGTTCGAATTCTGCCTCGGGAATGGATGTGTGTGATGTCCTTAGGTTAGTTAGGTATAAGTAGTTCTAAGTTCTAGGGGACTGATGACCTCGGAAGTTAAGTCTCATAGTGCTCAGAGCCATTTGAACCATTCTTCGTTAATGTGTGGGTCGGTGTTGTTGGGGACTGTTTAATTGGGCCGTATCTGCTACCTAGGCCATTAAATGGCAGGCACTACTATAATTTTCTCGCCAGAGCATTGCCAGAATTGCTGGAAGGTCACCCGCTCCCTAAAAGACAACGCATGTGATTCCATCATGACAGGGCGCCGGCACATTTAAGTCGTCGTGTGAGTCGATTCCTGGACCGATGGTTCGCAGAAACGTGGACTGGCAGAGGTGGTTCTGTGCCATGGTCTGCTCGATCCCCTGATATGTCCCCTCTGGACTTTTTCGTGTGGGGAGAGATGCACAACCTTGTTGCATCAGAAGAGGATCTGGTTTCCCGGATAGTAGCATCAGCAGGAACAATTCAGGATACTCCTGGGGTTTTTGCCCGTGTCAGACAGCTCATGATCCGACGGTGTAACCTTTGCTTACGTGTCAATGGGGGCAGTTTTGAAAATCTACGGTAATTGAAATTTGGTTGCGTTAATGTATTGTCTCTTGGTCATAAAAAACGGAAAAGTGTTTGTTGGTTGAATTAATTTACCGCCAGAGAAATCTTCCTCTACCGACATCTTCAATTCTTTGGTCCTGTCCTCCTCAGTTGCGCGTAATACTACGGTATGTTGATGATTTTCACTTATGGACCGTCTGACAGCAACTGAATGTTGGCATTAAAAAAAGCGTTCAGTGCATAGTGCTGTGGAATGCAGAAAAAACAGCAAATTGGCGCTCATAGGAAGAAGAACAAGACCAAAAATGCAACAGGAGCGTAATATGTAAGAAACTGTCTACGCAACCTGCCACTGATGATGCCTTGCAGAAAATAAAGGCGAAACGCGTATGGCACTAAAACTGTGTTTTATTCAGTGGCTGTCAGACGGTCCATAAGTGAAAATCATCAACTTCCTCTACCGGTTTAAATATTCCTGACAGGAAACAATGATATTAGGGAAAAATATTTGTTTTGATGTCCCCTACAACCTCCCAGAGTTTGCCGGTTTAAATACCTTTCACCCTGTATATCAGAAGTTGCAGCTGAGCAATCAACTTATCGATGTGGATGTCAGAATGACCAATCCTGGATAAGCTTACCGGTAAAGAGATTGCTACCCATGAGATCACGCGAATTTAACTGCAGTTGTAGAAAAACGACTGTTGTTTTTGTGGTCTTAAATCTGATTGGATGCAACTGTTCTTGCAGCTCTATTCTAAGGAAGTCTCCTGATTTCCTAAAAATTTCTAGAACCTATATCCTCCTGTATGCTAACTGTAATCTTGCCTTGGTCTCCCTCTTGATTCATACCCCCTCACACTTTCCTCCAATACTAAATTAGTGATCCATTGATGTCTCAAATTGTGTCCTATCAACCGATCCCTTCTTTTAGTCAACTTTTAACATAAATTTCTTGTCTCCCCAATTCTATTCAGTAACCCCTCATTAGTTACATTATCTACCTACCTAATCATCAGAATTCTTCTGCAGCAACACATTTCAAAAGCTTCTATTTTAGTCTTGTCTAAACTGTCTATCGTCCATGTTTCACTTCCATACATGGCTACGCTCCACACAAATACTTTCAAAAAAAAAAGAGTTCCTAACAGTTAAATCTATATTCGATAATTAACAAATTTCGCTTCTTCAGAAACGCTTTTCTTGCCATTGCCAATCTAGATTTTTTATTCTCTCTATTTTGGCTATTATTAGTTATTTTGGTACCCGAATAGCAAAACTCATCTAATACCTTCAGTGTCTTGTTTACTAATCTAACTCCCTCGCCATCACCTGATTCAATTTCACTACATTCCATTATCCTTGTTTTGCTTTGGTAGATGTTCATAATTATTATATCTTACTTTCAAGACTCTATCCACTCCGTTCAACTGCTCTTCCAAGTCGTTTGCTGTCTCTGACAGAATAACAGTATCATCTGCAAATTTCAAAGATTTTGGTTTTTTCTCTCTGAACTTTAATTCCTACTCTAATGCTTTCTTTCGTTTTCTTTACTGCTCCCTCAGTGTACAGACTGAATAATATCTAGTCTGGGCTACAGCCGTGTGTCCCTCCCTTCTCAGCCAGTGCTTCTCATTCATGCCCCTCAACTCATAACTGCCGTCTGGTTCCTGTACAAGTTTTAAATAGCCTTTCGGTCCCTGCATCTTAGCCAGAATATCAAAGAGAGTGTTCCAGCTGTAACGGAACATTCTCCTCATGCATTACTTTTCCTGAACAGTAGTTGTCGGTACCAGTATTATTTTTCGAATTTTGGACAGGTAACTATTTCCTCAGTTGCTTTTCTGAAAACATTCATGTAATTTTATACACAGCATGTTATATTAAAGCTAAAATTTATGAAAATGAATTACTTTAGAAAATATCTTAGTTTCGGTGTTATAATCGATAAGTACTAGCTCTGAAAGTATAGTAAAATTATTTTTAAGAAACATTTGAAATTAAGAAATACTTGCACACTTAACATTTTTATTATTAATTACGCAATATTGCCCTGTTTACTATGTTTACTTCTGGATTCATTTACCCGATAATTGTCGAAATTAATAATTTAACGAAAAATAGTAAGAATTCATTTGTTAAAAAAATTGTAAACCCTTTGTAACAGTGTTATTTCCGCAGAGCGTGAGGGTCGGAAGCTTGCCTCTGGTGTGATCGGACGTACACTACTGGCCATTAAAATTGCTACACCACGAAGATGAGGTGCTACAGACGCGAAATTCAATCGACAGGAAGAAGATGCTGTGATATGCAAATGATTATCTTTTCAGAGCATTCACACAAGGTTGGCGTCGATAGCGACACCTACAACGAGCTGACATGAGGGAAGTTTCCAACCGGTTTCTCATACACAAACAGCAGTTGACCGGCGTTGCCTGGTGCAAGGAGGAGAAATGCGTAACATCACGTTTCCGACTTTGATAAACGTCGGATTGTAACCTATCGCGATTGCGGTTTATCCTATCGCGACATTGCTGCTCGCGTTGGTCGAGATCCAATGACTGTTAGCAGAATCTGGAATCGATGGGTTCAGGAGGGTAATACGGAACGCCGTGCTGGATCCCAACGGCCTCGTATCACTAGCAGTCCAGATGACAGTCATCGTATCCTCATGGCTGTAACGGATCGAGCAGCCACGTCTCGATCCCTGAGTCAAAGATGGGGACGTTTGCAAGACAATAACCATCTGCACGAACAGTTCGACGACGTTTGCAGCAGCATGGACTGTCAGCTCGGAGACCATGGCTGCGGTTACCCTTGTCGCTGCATCACAGACAGGAGCGCTTGCGTTGGTATACTCAACGAGGAATCTGGGTGCACGAATGGCAAAACGTCATTTTTCGGATGAATCCAGGTTCTATTTACAGCATCATGATGGTCGCATCCGTGATTGGCGACATCGCGGTGGACGCACTTTGGAAGCGTGAATTCATCATCGCCATACTGGCGTATCCCCCGGCGTGATGGTATGAGGTGCCAATGGTTACACGTCTCGGTCACCTCTTGTGGCTCTACACTTCATTCGATCCCTGCGAAACTCTACATTTCAGCAGGATAATGCACGACCGCATATTCTAGTTCCTGTACGGGCCTTTCTGGATATAGAAAATGTTCGACTGCTGCCCTGGCCAGCACATTCTCCAGATCTCTCACCAATTGAAAACGTCTGGTCAATGGTGGCCGAGTAACTGGATCGTCGCAATACGCCAGTCACTACTCTTGATGAACTGTGGTATCGTGTTGAAGCTGCACGGGCAGCGGTATCAGTACACGCCATCCAAGCTCTGTTTGGCTCAATGCCCAGGCGTATCAAGGCCGTTATTTCGGTGTTCTGGGTACTGATTTCTCAGGATTTATGCACCCAAATTGCGTGAAAATGTAATCACATTGGTGTAGCAATTTTAGTGGCCAGTAGTGCATTTATGTGTAATGTGTGCGAGCAGTGTAATTTTGGCTTCGCTAATGTGAAAAATCAGTATACTACATGATTTACTAAAACGTGTGAACAACAGTGGAAAATGTATTAACGTAAAAAATGCTTTAACACGACAATAGTCTCCGAATTTATCTAGTTCAAACCTGATGTTACATTTTCAGCTCCAAGGATCAGACCCATAGACAAGAAGAACTGGAGCCATCTCAACGTGAGAAGCTAAGTTAACCTAAAGGTTTATTGTAATCTTCGACTCTCTCAAATCTTCCTAAAAGGCTAAAAGGCTTTGCTTATTAATTACTCGGACTGGGCATTGTTTAATGTGGCGTGGGGGGGGGGGGGCGGGGGGGAGGGGGGAGGTCGGAGATTACAAAGTCAACCGTTTAAAAATAACTTTGCGAACTAAATTAAAACAGGTAGCCGTAATAT
The DNA here is from genome assembly GCF_021461385.2 of Schistocerca piceifrons. Lineage (NCBI taxonomy): Eukaryota > Metazoa > Arthropoda > Insecta > Orthoptera > Acrididae > Schistocerca > Schistocerca piceifrons. Next base: position 180,664,143 of record NC_060138.1, on the reverse strand, counting down.
TCATCATGAAACATGGATGATATAGCTCACAGAGATCATAAACATAGGGAACTCATCAAACTACTGAATCAAACAATGGTTGCTATAAAGCTCTGTTTATCACATGTCTCTGTAGTTAGCAGGTTAAACACATAGTTCACAAACAACAAAGGTCAGTGCCATTCACGAAGTATCAACACAGGTCGCAGTTGAATTATAGTAGAAATACCTTCGCAAAAGACAGATAATGGATTTGGAAGACGGCAAGTTAGAATCAGCAAACATTTTGGGTATCAACTAAGTTCGTAGAACCCCGACAGTGACTGCCGATTGTTAATCTAGAAGAGAGGGAAAAACAAAAGAAAGATTCCAGGATGCCCCTAATGCCCTGATTAAGCGCATGTTGAACCTACAACTGCTAAGAACCATACTTGAAATATAAAAGTGAAAACTTAAAGTTGATCTGAAGTGTTCACATACGCAGAGTTACGGGTGCCAGTGAGTGCCGTTATGGGTGCTACAAAACTCTAAGTCATTTGTCGTGCTTCAAAGGGCCTCTCCAGGCTGAAGTAACCCCTTGTCCAGTCTTGCATTGAAGAGTTCTACAGAGAGCTCCTAGCAAGAAGTGACTTTTTACCCTTTCTTTGTGAGTGTGACCTTACACGTGATTATTATAACCAGTCGCAACGGATCTTCCAAGTACCAACCGATCACATACATTTTAATAAAGCAGCAATCTACCTTTCATTCTAAGACATTTAACCAAAACGGGGATTTTTAGTGTTGGAGGTCAGAAACAGGTAGCAACTGCCTCCCGCTATCTGTTCCATTTCGTGTTCCATCCAGTAACGTCTTCTTCGCGTAGACACAGTCGAGCTTCATTCTCCCAATCTGGAATTTATTTACGTTAGCCAATCGTAGCTACTCTTACTGTTTGTTAGCAAAAATCAGTAACTTCAGTTAACTCGACCCCAGATGACAGCTGCTGGTGCCACAAACTCCCAAGTACAAAAGTGCAGGATGGCCTCGTCTTTCAGAACTTCTCTCTAAACTGTCCACTGCCCAGCGTTTAACAGAATTCAAGACTCCTGCAGGGCAGTCCTTTACAGTTCTGTGCGCGCTACCGTTATTAGCTTGTGGGAAAAAGTCACGACGTGTCCCTGGTTCTGGCGGACACGCCACATTACAGACAGTCTTTTATAACTGAACAGTCTCGAGCTCGTGGGACACGAGCACTACTGCAATCCGAGAAAGTGCAGATGGCACTCGTCCGCCGGCCTTTGCTCTCACACAATAAACCAGGTCCACCAGCTTCCTATCTAGTGTTGCGCCTCCCTCGGCAGTGGTGGCGTTTGCATTTCGGAAAGGACCTGTAGCACATCGTGACTAATGGTCCTACATTATCCCTGCCGTCTCTGCTCTGCGAAGATTCGCTCAGCATGCATTCAGTAGTACCCTCGACTACTTATTTATGTAGCCCTCGAAAAGTAAGAATTAACAGGGAATTTTGGTAGTTAGGTATTGCAGTCACTAAGGGTAACTTTATTCAATACTCGCACTTTCGTTTCTCGAGTAAAATATATTTAGCGTAGCTGGATTTATAAATATAATGGATTCTGATTACGAAGCATGAGTGTTTTGATAAAAATTGACACGTATCTCTCCACTATCACATTACACGTAGCTGCAACTGACGCAACGGCATAATTGCTCTGACAGATTCGTCGCACAGAGAGCTACTGTTCCACATCTACATGTATCTCTGCAAGCCACGTTGTGTTGTGTGGCGGAGGTACGTTGCGTATCACTATCACTGCTCCCGCCCCTTTTTATCCTGTTACAGTCGCGAATCGTGTGCAGGAAGAAATGCGAGTAACGGTTCATCTCTAACCTTAGCTTCATGATCTTTCCGCGAAATGTAGTACGAAGCAGTATACTGGTTGGCCACTCAAGGAATGTACATTGCTGGCCACCGTAAATGCAACACCAAGAAAGACAAGAGGTAGCACAACAAAATTTATTTTGTAGATAACATGTTGACCAAGTATCAAATGATTACGTTTACAGACGTCTGTGACATGTGGTTCCTGCCAGAATCAGTAGCCAGAGTAGCCGCCATTGTGGGAGATCACCGCTGCCACACGTCTCGGCATTGAGTCAAAGAGACGTTGGATGTGTTCCTGGGGTACAGCAGCCCAAGCAGCTTCCACACGTTGCCAAAGATCATCTGGTGTGGCAGCTGGGGATGTAATCTGGGTCACTCGTTGAGCAACCATGGACCACATGTTTTCTATCGGCGAAAGATCCGGAGAGCGAGCCGGCCAGGGAAGCAAGTCAATCTGGTTATTGACGAAGAACCTTTCGACAACGCGTGCCACGTGTGGTCGGGCATTATCCTGTTGAAATATGTCTGTGGCCGAGCCCTGAAGGTAAGGAAGGACAACTGGCTCCAGCACCTCGGATATGTAGCGCCGGCTATTTAAAGTACCGGCAATGCGTATTAGAGGCGTGCGAGAGTAATATCCAATACCGCCCCATTCCATAATACCCGGTGCAAGACCAGTGTGGCGGTGCATAATGCAGCTGTCCAGCATCCTCTCTCCACGGTGTCTCCACACTCGAATCCGACCATAGTGGTGCTGCAGACAGAAGCGTGCCTCGTCAGTAAAGACAACGTCATTCCATTCTGCCGTCCACATCCGTCTGTCATCACACCATTGGCGACGGAGACGTCTGTGGTTCTGCGTCAATGGTAGACGAAGCAATGGAAGTCTTGCGGACAGACCACTCTGCTGTAAACGGCGTCGAATGGTGCGCGCAGACACTGGATGATGCGTTACAGACGCAATGTGCTGTGCTATGGTTCGGGATGTCACTGAGCGATCCGTCACTGCCATGCGCACAATTTGCCTATCAGCACGTGCAGTGGTGCACCGAGGTGAATGCGATCGACCACGTCGGTCCGTCGTACCCTCCTGCACCCAACGGTCACATATCCGCATTACAGTTGTTTGGTTTCGTCCAACACGACTAGCGATTTCTCTGGATGATAATCCACAATCTCGGTAAGCCACTATCCTTCCTCTGTCGAACTCGGATACTTGATCAAAAGACGTTCGCTGTTGTCTACGAGGCATAACTGATCGTCTTGTGAAACAACCACAAGGTAAACACACGTGCCGAACGTACACTCGTTGAATTCGCCAAGCCTTAAATGGCGCTATGAGGTGGCGCCACAGGCGCGCGTGATGTGCGTCTGCGCTGAAATTCTAATCAGTTGCATACCTCATCGCTGCAAACCCATGGTGTAAATTTCACTTGATTCGGATGCTTCCTTCAGGGTGTTGCATTTACGGTGGCCAGCAGTGTAGAATCTCGGTACTGGTACAGTAAAGAACACCGTGATCCACAACGCCTCTCCTGCAGCGTCTGCCACTGGAGTTAGAGAACATTTTCGTGACGCTTTCATTCTTACTAAATGAATCTCTGATGAAACCCACTCGCCTTCGTTGGATCTTCTTGTTTTCTTTATCAATCCTATCTGGTACGGCTCGCAGACTGCAGAGCAGTATTCAGGTATCAGTCGGATTAAGGTTCTCTAACAAGGGAACCTCCCCATCGCACCCCCCTCCGATTTAATTATAAGTTGGCACAGTGGATAGGCCTTGAAAAACTGAACACAGATCAATCGAGAAAACAAGAAGAAGTTGTGTGGAACTATGAAACAAATAAGCAAAATATACAAACTGGGTAGTCCATGCGAAAGATAGGCAACATCAAAGACAGTGTGAGCTCAGCAGCGCCGTGGTCCCGTGGTTACCGTGAGCAGCTGCGGGACGAGAAATCCTTGGTTCAAGTATCCCCTAGAGTGAAAAGTTCACTTTCTTTATTTTTGCGAAGCTATGATCCGTCCGTTCCTTCATTGACGTCTCTGTTCACTGTAATAACTTTAGTGTCTGTGTTTTGCGACCGCACTGCAGAACCGTGCGGTTAGTAGACGAAAGGACGTGCCTCTCCAATGGGAACCGAAAACATTTGATCGCAAGCTCATAGGTCAACCGATTCCTCCACAGGAAAACACGTCTGATATATTCTATACGACACTGGTGACGGCATGTGCGTCACATGACAGGAATATGTTGTCGACCCACCTAACTTGTACACTTGGCGAATGGGTAAAAAGATTCTTCTACCTTGCCCGATTTAGGTTTTCTTGTGGATGTGATAATCACTCCAAAAAAAGTGATGAAAACATAAGAGTTTGCCACATAAACTGAAAATAAAAAATTATACTTTTCACTGGAGGGAAGAGCTGAACCGAGGACCTCCCGCTCCGCAGCTGCTCAAGCTAACCACGGGACCACGGCGCTCCTCTGCTTGTATTATCCTTGATGTTGCCTATCTTGCGCATGGACTACTCAGTTTGTATATTTTGCTTATATTTTTTTTCATAGTTCCACTCAACTTCTTCCTGTTTTCTCGATTGATCTGTGTTCAGTTTTTCAAGACCTATCCACTGTGCCAACTTATAACTAAATCTGAGGTGGGTGCGGTGGGGAGGTTCCCTTGTAATTTACTTCCTTTGCCGGGGGGGGGGGGGGGGGGGGGGGGGTACACTTCTTGAAGATTTTTACAGTCAATCCCAGTGTCATAAACCATTCCTGGGATTATATTTATGTTATTCTACTTTAAATCTCTCCGAACGAATACTCTAGAAAATTTAATGGGTTTGAATGTGTTGGTTTTCCGCTAAATAATACGTAGTACGTTACATTCGTTTAGGTTGTGGGTCAGCTGCCAATCCCTACACGAAACACCAGTCTTCTGCAGGTTTTGCTGAATTTCGTTTTTTTTTTTTTTGTGTCAGCTTTGTAGAGAACAGCATCATCTGTGAACGGCCTCATTGGACTTCCAACGTTATCTATTACCATTTAGATACACTGTAAAAGGTAACGGTCATAAAATATGGCCTCAGTTATGCCCCTGTAGGCTACTCTCATCATAAGTATTTAATAAAATGGACAACGCCCCCACAGACATGTAGCAAAAGATGGACCCCCCCCCCCTAAAAATCTCTTGTATTAGCTCTCCAGTTTGCGTGCAGCACTTACTTGTACTAAACCCTGACCTGGTATCGGTCTAGTCTTAGTGATGTACAACTTGTCCCTTTGTAGGTAAAACATTTACAAACACTGTAGGTAAAACACTTACAAAAAGACATCCCATTAACTAATATTTATTAGAGGCAGCCGAATCCACAGTTTCCCCCCCCCCACCACCACCACCACCACCACCTCATCCCCAAACCATTGTGGCATACTTTCAGTCTTCTCATCCTCTAAGTGAAGTACAGACTAACCTACTGCCACAAAAATTCAGAAATTGAGCACATGAGCTCCATAGACGACACGGCTACTATATCTGTCACTTTATTCATAACAGTACGTCTTGATTGCACATTACTACATATGTCCACAATATGACAGATTTCGGCTTAAAAGGGGACTACATAGAAATACAAATTTGGTACTTTTCTTATATTTATGATACGTGAAGTTCAAATACAAATATCAGTCAACAAAAGCAATTCGATGCAGTTCACAAAAATTCTTGAGGAAATCGTCTTTGAAATTTTCGACCGTGTCAAACTTTTCTCGATACCTGAGGCTGTGCGTGGCACGGGTTCTATTCACAGCCCTACCAAAATTTTAGGAAAAGGTCCATGTTTCGTGAACATTGCCGTGACGGCTAAAATACATAACGATGGCCGCGCGGAGTGGCCATGCGGTTTGAGGCGCCATTTCACGAACTACGCGGCCCCTCCCGCCGGAGGTTCGAGTCCTCCCTGGGGCATGGATGTGTGTGTTGTTCTTAGCATAGGTTAGTTTAAGTCGGATGTAAGTCTGGGAACCGATGACCGCAGTAGTTTGGTCCCTTAGGAATTTACACACATATGAACATTTTGAAAATAAGCATGAAAAATAATCCTTTTGCAATTTGTTCATGTAAACCATCTATTTAATAAATGATCAGTAAATAAGCATTTATATTCGCAATCAAGACTGCATTCTTTGTAATATGCAATCAGAAATAAGCAGCAGTACACTCTTCATTAAAATGGTAATTACATATCTATTAATTAGCATGTATACGAGGAATTTCATATTTAAATTATGTCGGTATTCTAACAGAACGAAAAAAGAGACTCGAACAAGCGATTACCAGTCTCGGGCGCTATAGATTTCTTACCGGAATTACTAGAAGAACATCCACTTAAAATTTTCATGACCTGGAATCCGAACCTCAAACTCCTACATGGCAGGCGATCATTCCATCACCAAACTCGACGAGAAATATCGACCTTGTTCCAGTATATAAAAGACGGTCGGAAAATGCAAAAGTCGATTTTCTCAAGAATTTATGAGAGCGGCATCGAACTATTTTGGGGGAAGAAAATCCGGTTGTTGTGTGTCCCCATTTTAATGCCATCATTATAATAAAACAAACTATAAATGGGTTCAACTGACTAAAAGCTAAGACTGCAAAAAAAAGTGTAAGAGTACATAAAAAGGAATACACGGCTGACGGCCATCACATACCATTAAGTGTACCCTGACAAGATAAGCTATGTCAAATGTTTTCTACACTAAGGTACGTGAAGAAGCTGAAATTAATTAAAAACGAAAGTAAAAATGACACTGTTCTAGAAGAAAAGTTATCCAGAAACACTCTGTATGTTATTAATGATTAAGCCATACTCCAATAGGAACCTAAAAAGCTATAGCAAGTCAATTAACAATAAGTAACTATTGGTTTCCAGAAGGGATTTTCAACGGAAAATTCTATATATACTTTCACTAATGAAATATTAAATGCTCTGAGAAACCGTAAGTCACACGTTGGGATTTTTTGTGATCTATCAAAGGCTTTTGATTGTGTAAATCATGGAATACTTGTAGATAAGCTCAAGTACTGTGGTATGAATGGGACAGTGCTCAAATGCTTTAAATCATACCTAACTGGAAGAGTGCAGAAAGTTGAAATAAACAGTTCACATAATATGCAAAAAACTGGTGATTTCTCAAACTGGGGAACAATCAAGAATGGGGTGCCGCAAGGTTCGGTCTTGGGTCCTCTGCGGTTCTTAATATATATTAATGACTTGCCATTCTGTATTCATGAAGATGCAAAGCTGGTACTTTTTTCCGATGATACAAGTATAGCTATCACACCCGACAGACAAGAATTAACTAGTGAAATTGTAAATGACGTTTTTCAGAAAATCTGTAAGTGGTTCACTGCAAATGGGCTCTCATTAAACTTTGACAAAACACAGTACATACAGTTCCACACAGCAAATGGAATGACACCATTAATAAATAAAGACTTCGATCAGAAATCGGTAGCTAAGGTAGAATATTAAAAATTTCTAGGTGTATGCATTGATGAGGGGTTGAACTGGAAAAAACACACTGGGGATCTGCTGAAACGTTTGAGTTCAGCTACTCATGCTATTAGGGTCATTGCAAATTTTGGCGATACACATCTGAGTAAATTAGCTTACCACGCCTATTTTCTTTCTCTGCTTTCGTATGGCATCATATTCTGGAGTAACTCATCATTGAGTAAAAGAGTGTTCATCGCACCAAAGCGTTTAATCAGAATAATTGTTGGAGCTCATCCAAGATCATCCTGCAGACACTTATTTAAAGAGCTAGAAATCTTCACTGTAGCCTCACAACATATATATTCACTTATGAAATTTATTATTAACAATCCGAACGAATTCAAAAGTAATAGCAGTGTACATGGCTACAAACTAGGAGAAAGGATGATCTTCACTACGCAAGGTTAAATCTAACTTTGCCTCAGAAGGGGGTAAATTATGCTGCCACAAATGTCTTTGGTCATTTACCTAATAGCAATAAAAGTCTGACAGATAGCCATATAGCATTTAAAAGGAAATTAAAAGAATTTCTTAATGGAAACTGCTTCTACTCATTAGATGAATTTTTAGATATAGTAAGTGGGTAATTTCCCAACACTCACAAAAAATAATTAAAGATATTGAGTGTCATGTAATATTTTGTCTAATGTAATATCTTGTATAGACATCTTTTATTAACATGACACGTTCCACACCATTACGAAGTTTCGTATTCATGATCTATGCAACTAGTCTAATCTAATCTGCGAGAATATCATCCATGTAACAGAATAGGAATGGAAACACACGCAACACTTTATGCATAAAATGCTGCCAAGTCAGTACATCCCTTCTCAACCCAAATGGCAAAAGGCCAAAAGGGTTATTTACAGCGATTTTTTGTACGTTTTCTGTCGCCAACGGTATCTGCAAAACTGCCTTCGCGGAATTCACGACGCTAAATAGCTGAACATGAGCCTTGACACAAGATAGCAGTCCGTAATAGCGTGGGTGCTGAATATTCTGTATCCTTTCGTAATCCATAGGAGCCGTCCTTTATGCGCACCATGTGTTGTGCGGATGCCCAAGAACCATATGACGTAGTCACAAGATCTGCTTTCAATAGCTCCTGGAAACCACTTGCGCTACCAGGAGCTTTTCCGGTGGAAGGCTCCGCAGACGAGCCGCAGCAGGCTCGTCATGTGTGGGTGTGGTGCACTGTCGATTGGCGACATTTCACGTCTGTGGCGTCCAGACGGATGAGCGCTGGAAATTTTTGCAATATGGAGCCAAAAATATTGCCGCCATTTACAGTAGTAGCCGTCTCCATGTAGTAAAAAAAATGTGCGGACCCGTCCACAGCATCATGTGCAACACACCCGATTGTTTCTGCACTGTTAAGAGGCTCACAGCCGACCTCTCATCTACCATTACTGATCACAGCGTTGAAGGATCAGCACTGCGGTTCACTGTAATTAAACGACTGCTCACAAAATCTGGCGACAGATGAAAATGAGACAAAAAATTCACACCAATATAGGGTCGACAACATTAGCGATAATAAATGTTCAAGTATGCTCATATCGAAGACCCAAATCCAATGTCGTTTTATGTACACCATAAGTATCTGCTGAATGGAACGAACAGTCAGCTGAATACAGAATACAGATTGAGAGTAAATCGAGGAAAGACGAAAGTAATGAGAAGTAGCAGAAATGAGAACAGCGAGAAACTTAACATGAGGACAGATGGTCAGGAAGTAGATGAAGTTAAGGAATTCTGCTGTCTAAGCAGCAAAATAACTAATGACGGAGGGAGCAAGAAGGACATCAAAAGCAAACTAGCACAAAAAGGGCATTCCTGGCTAAGCAAAGGTTACCACTATCAAATAAAGCCCAAATTTGAGCAAGAAATTTCCGAGAATGTACGTTTGGAGCACAACATTGTATGATAATGAAATATGAATGGCGGGAAAACCGGAAAAGAAGAGAATCGAAGCACTTGATATGTGGTGCCACAGAAGAATAATTAAGATCAGGTGGACTGATAAGATAAGGAATGAGAAGGGTCTAAGCAGATACGGCGAAGGAAGGAACATCTGGAACACACTGACTTATAGAAGGCACGGGAATATAGGACACTTGTTCAGACGTCAGAGAATAACGTTCTTGGTACAAGAGGGAACTATAGAGGGCAAAAACTGTAGGGAAATACAGAGATCTGGATACATCCAGCAAATAATTGAGGGCGTAGGCTGAAAAAGCTATTCTGAAATTAAGAGGTTGGCGCCGGAGAGGAATTGGCGGCGGACTGCATCAAACCAGTCAGAAGACTGATGAAAAACATTAAAATTCGATAGAATTACTGAGGAAATACATGGTTTCGGGAAATCAGTCTGAGGCAACAACACTGATAGAATTTGAGCTTCCCGAAAAGCATTAGATAATAAAAATTGCAATAACATTATCAAAGTTCTCAGACGCTGTCAGCATCTTCTGCTGACAAGACTATTTCCTGCATTTTTTCTACATTTCACGGGCCTTAATATCGCAGTACAATTTACATCACACCTCAAGCTATCTCGTATTCTGCTCGATCTACTGATCGCTGTGCGACCTAGGGACTTCTGTTAGTACCTCTCCATGACGTTGCGGTATCTTCTACGGCGCAAGTCACATGCCAAAACAGAAATTAATATATAAACAAAAGATTCCATTCACGAATCAGTCCAATTTTCGAGCTTTCGTCTGTCCCCCGAGCTAGAGACGACTGTTGGTATGATTTCCAGAATGCGCTTGCCATAGTACATTATTCTCTCGATTGCCATTACAGTGAGCTTAATATATTTCATTTATTAGACGTTTCACTCTTAACGTTTTACTGTTTCAGCTAAATTTTACAATTTTGTTTTCAAGTTGATTAGTTCTTCTTTACTTCTTATTGTAATACTTCAACCGTAATGGTAAGCCTCATTTGTAAACCACTTTGTATACCACTAAAGCCTCTAATCACCCAATGAAATACTACGCTGGGTACAGTGTCTTACGATATTTTCTGAAGGACAATATTTCTTTGTTGTTTTCTTGTAAGTTTTACTTAAAACCATCAATGTTTATGTACTTCTATAAACCGTGTGAGAATTGTTACTGCATATTTTAAATACAGGAGACTCTGGTACAGAGGTAAATGTAACTTGCTATTTCCTCGTGTCTCGCCTACTGTGCACAGTTTGAGTCGTAACACAACGTACTGTGGCTGCACGAAAAGCATTATGCAACGTGGTGGCGTTGCTGTCAGAGTTTCTCCGAGCCATAATCTGTAGGTGGCGGTCATCCACTGCAGTAATAGCCCTTGGGCGGCCTGAGCGAAGCATGTCATCGACAGTTCCTCTCTTTGTATCTCATCCATGTCCGAACAACATCGCTTTGGTTCACTACGATACAGCTGGACACTTCCCTTGTTCAGATCCCTTCCTGGCACAAAGTAACAATGCGGACGCGATAGAACCGTGGTATTGACCGTCTAGGCATGGTTCAACTACAGGCAACGAGCCGTGCACCTCCTTCCCGGTGGAATGACTTTAACTGATCAGTTGTCAGACCCCGTCCGTCCAATAGGCTCTGCTCATGCAAGGTTGTTTACATCTTTGGGCGGGTTTAGTGAGATCTCTGAACAGTCAAAGAGACTGTGTCTGTGATACAATATCCACAGTCAACGTCAATCTTCAGGAGTCCTGGGAACCGGGGTGATGTAAAACTTTTTTGATGTGTGTATAGAAAAACAGTAATTGAGAGCAGTTTAGGAACAGTGTAACGAAACTGAATGAGCAACAGGAGTCTTACAACGTTCATCGGATAATGTTGGCACAGGACAGGTAATCTGTTTCACCTATAAGAGACAGAAGAAAGAAAGTGATAAGTCAAGTAATTCGATTTTCTTTCGTGATACGTGTAAGTTAGTGTTTCGAATCAGAAATATAGATAAGTAGCTTTGGTAATAGAAATACAAGTGCAAACAGAACAGGCAAGAATACTATCATATTCATTTCCTTGAATATGCTGAGTAGCGCAAGAGTTGAGGCAGTCAGAAAAAAAATAAAAAACTGAAATGGTGAAGATCGCTAGATCGCTACAAAAGTTGGAAATCGGTTTAGTAGAGAGAAAACACTAGGACGATAGTTGGAGAGAGTAAATGTCTCTTATTATGTAGGAAGCATGACTATGCAAATTAACTGTGGAATGAAACAAAAGTAGATCAGTGCTGCTGATGAGGGTATTATTACAAAAAAAAATTCTTTGTTTTGGGGTACTGTGCCTCAATCTATAAAAACGGAACCGTTATGACATCGCTTTGTTGACCGTCTCCCTGTGTGTCTATCCGTTCGACTGTTAAGAACGTTTCTTCTCAAGGACAGGTCGACGTATCAAGCTCAAATTTATATCAGATATTAAGGTTCACGGTCCATTGGAGGTGTAAAAATTTTAATCTTCCAAGTCAATGCAATCGAAAGATACATCAATTTGTGCCATGTTTCTTCTCAAGGACAGGTCGACGTATCAAGCTCAAATTTATGTCACACACTAAGGTTCACGCTCCATTGGAGGTGTAAAAATTTTAATCTTCCAAGTCAATGCAATCGAAAGGTACATCAATTTGTGTCATATTTTAACACTCGAAAACTCACTGCTCAAAACGTACAGGCTGCTTCCCATTGACGTAGAATCATGAAATTCGGCAAGCAAATTTTCAGACTACAAGTGAAGGGAAAATAATCCTGAAATTGTTAATTTGTAATTATACCACACAAAAATATCATTTTTATTTATCTGTCTGTCAGTCTGTTACGACCCTTATTCCGCGAACATGTTGGTGTTTTCGTTCACATTTATGTCACATACTGAAGAACCTAGCCGGCCGCAGTGGCCGTGCGGTTCTAGGCGCTGCAGTCTGGAACCGCGAGACCACTACGGTCGCAGGTTCGAATCCTGCTTCGGGCATGGATGTGTGTGATGTCCTTAGGTTAGTTAGGTTTAACTAGTTCTAAGTTCTAGGGGACTAATGACCTCAGAAGGTGAGTCCCATAGTGCTCAGAGCCATTTGAACCATTTTTTTTGAAGTTCCTTGGCAGTGTAAAAAATTTAAGCTTCTAAGTCAATGCAATGAAAGGATTAAGCCAGTTATGTCACATATGTTGATACTCGCAAACTCATTCGTCAAAACGTATGGGGTACTCCCCGTTGACCTAGAATAATGAAGTTCTGGAAGAAGCAAGGTTTCTTAGTACAAGTAAAGTAAAAACTGTAATTATATCACATAAAAATATCTTTTTGCCATTTGAACATACATTGCATTCGTCGTCCTCGAAGTGTAACAGACGAACATTACTGCATGCAAACAAAAAATGTACGTTTTGCCATGTTTTGGTAAGCAAATAAAATGTTTTATTAAATCGTCCCTCTGTGTATATAAACTGGAGGAACTAGTGTAGAGATTTTGATTGCGCCATAGTTAAATGAGCATCATATGATAACCACAGAACAAGAAACTAGAGACACAGGTAGTGCTACAAAGGAGTTTATCGAAATGGAGTCCAGCTTTTATGCGGAGTGTAAGGAGAACAGATAATACAGACAAGAAGCGAAGCCAACCGGCAACTTTAATCAGAAAAATGGAAGCGTTATCCGCTCGTTTATTAAGATTTACATGAATAATAAACTTTGAACTAAAACGCGCTGTACAATAAAAGATATTTAGAGAAGATTGTCGAGGCAGTGGGCTGTAATAAACTTCCAGAGATGAGCACAAAAATAAAGTATGGCGTCAATAACAGTGGGATAAGATAAGCCCCGCTTCACCTCCCAAAACTTCCAATCCGTTTTAGCTTTTATTTCTGTGTTGTACTCACAAAAACTCAAGCTTCACGAGAAAAAAACGTGCGTTCGTTTTATCTGGTTTTTGCTGGTATTCGTCTTCAAGCACTTTTACCAGGTATTATACTGGGCCATCTTCAAAATGGTTCAAATGGCTCTGAGCACTATGGGACTTAAGATCTGAAGTCATCAGTTCCATAGAACTTAGAACTACTTAAATCTAACTAACCTGAGAACATCACACCCATCCATGCCCAGGCAGGATTCGAACCTGCGACCGTAGCGGTCGCGCTGTTCCAGACTGATGCACCTAAAACCGCTCGGCCACAACGGCCGGCCATGAGCCATGTTCAATAACGGTCATGCCAATTCAATAAAGAATCGTAAAGACGTATTTAGCCTTTCATGGTATAACAAGATTTGTTCTTCATTGTGTCTTAGATATACACACTAGCTGTAACAGAAACGATAGAAAGGAGGAAAAAATTCTCTGTAGCAAAGAACGATGACAATATTATGCACAAAGTATTTAAATGTATTACTCTTTTTAATAGACAAAAACAGCGTTTCAAACGCTAACCATAAAGTGATACTGTCATATTATAGTACTATGATTACGACGTTCACTATTGTTGTGAAGATCAGCATCTTACTATCAATTCCTTATTAAAAACCCACATTTGTCTTTCATAGACATAACAGAGAGATCCTCAATTCCTTCAAAGGTCATTGCGAACGCGATTGATATTTCAATTTTCGCTACGATTCACAACTTTATTTCATCAATATGTTTGCTGTGCGGCTATTTGGCCTCCATACAGTTTCTTCAAGCTTCCGTCGTAATTTTCCTGTCATAAGATGTCAGCGATACGTAACAGATCATCGTTGCAACGCCGAGCCCGGTAGCCGCACGGTCTTGGGCGCCTTGTCACGGTCCGCGCGGTTCCCCCCGTCCGAGGTTCGAGTCCTCCCTCTGGCATGGGTGTGTGTGTCGTAGTGTGTAAGCTTAGTGACCGATGACCTCAGCAATTTGGTCCCATAAGACCTTACCACAAATTTCTAAAATCATTGCAACGTTCTAAATCTAAAAGAATGACGGTAGGATAACACGAGGTAGCTAGCTCTCTGGGGGCATTCATGGTGAACATTCTAGGAGTAAGACGAATGACACAAAGGAAGAAAAAATTATCTGCAACAGGGAACGGAGGAAAGACTGAGGATACGTCGCTCTGAAGAGCAGTCGCGTCGCAGGGGACTACAAAGTGGTCGACGCATCGCAGCCTGTGGATTAAGCCTGCTGCCAGATAAACGCAGCAGAAGAGAAGCGCGTTCAGCAGACCGTAACGGAGGCAGGCCACGTACCAGTTAAACTGCACTGCACTGAAAAGAAATTACTGTACTGCGAGCTATTTTTCCTCACTCTGAAATTAAATCCTTAGCCTCCTCTGTTTTCATGAAACTTTTAGAAGCCTGCACTCAGTTAGCTGCTGATATCCCTACGGTCTATTAGAAGCACGTTGGATGATACGGTTATTCATTATTAGTGGAGTACACAAGGGTACTGTATCGCTAACACTGATTTTGTTATTTTCTGTCGTCAGACTTCTGACTTGTTTGATAAGGCCCGTCATTAATTTCTCTAATGTGCAGACGCCTTCGTCTCAGAATATCAGTTACACCTAACGTCCGCAGTTATTTATTATATGTATTCAAATCTCTGTTTTCCCCTAAAATGCTGATCGTTTACAGCTCCATCTAGTATCATCGAAGCAATCCCCCGCTGTCGGGATTCATGTGCTATCATCTTCTCCCTTCCTCCAGTCGATGCTTCCCATACATTCCTTTCGTCCCCGTTATTGGAAAGTACATCAGTTCTTACTTTATCGCCGCGCGGGATTAGCCGAGCGCTCTGAGGGCGCTGCAGTCATGGACTGTGTGGCTGGTTCCGGCGGAGGTTCGAGTCCTCCCTCGGGCATGGATGGGTGTGTGTGTTTGTCCTTAGGATAATTTATGTTAATTAGTGTGTAAGCTTAGGCACTGATGACCTTAGCAGTTGAGTCCCATAACATTTCACACACATTTGAACATTTTTTCCTTACTTTATCGGCGTAGTTCATTTTCAGGGAAAGTCTGTAACAACACAGCCTAAACTTCTCGATTGTCGTCTTTCCCATTTTTTGCCCCACAGTCCATACAATGCAGTGCTCCAGGTGCATATTCTCAGAAATTTCTTTCTCACATGTTTGACAGTAGCTTACTGTTACTAAAGGTAGTTCTCTCTGGCCGTGTAAGACTGCTTGTAATGTTCCCTTCCTTCGTCTACCACACATTATTTGGTTTTTAAGTCCTTCACTTCGTCTACGATACGGTCCCGAAATCTTACATTAAGTTAGTCGCTAATCTCATTCCTTCTGCTCCTTAATACCACCGTATTTGTTATGTTTAGTCTCAGTCCACATTCTGTGCTGACTGTATATTCCATCCAATAGGCCTTGCATTTCTTCGTCAAGTTCACAGACGATAGTAATGTCACAAGCTATTCTTATCATTGGCGTAGTTTTACCTCTGAAGAATAGAGGAGAAATACTAACTTTCTGCCTTGTGCCTTTTTTAATTTACTTCTTCTTTTCTTCTTTTTTTGCCACCAGATCGTAAGCGTTGCTACATAGTTCTATGGAAATATCGATAACTTAAATTTCCATTAGCGTTCAATGTTCCTAGAACGCAGGAGCGCTAACGTTTGCGGCAAGAATATTTGTTCTATCACACTCAAGCACAGTTCATTACTGGAACATCATAAGCTGACTGTTACAGTCTGTTGGATTTAATTAGTTCCCCCAGGCTACACCTCTTCTTTGTCCCTCGTCGCCGCAGTATCATCAGCCTACACAACGACTGTCGCCTGAGTTCTCGGTAAACGCCTCCCTCGCGACCATATTGACTTCACGGCTCCGGCTGCTATTTCTGCCGTCGTGTACCTAAGGCTAATTGGGTCTCCGCTGCCTTTGTCACAGAGCGTGTTCGTTATATCTTACAACGCAACAGGGGTTAATAAAGGCGACCAAGCGACATCGACATCCTGCATCTAAACTCCGAAAACCGCGGTACAGTGTTGGGTGGAGGGTGCAATTATCCTTTCCTCACTTCTCTATTCCATCGGGAATGGTGTGTGTGAAGATTGATCGTCAGAAAACCTCCACGTGACTTACGAATTTCCACACAAGTCTTTTGGTAGTAATAACCATATTTTAATGTACTCCGTAACGTTACCGCCTGCGTCACATGATCCTTGCATATACAGGGTGTTCCAAAAGGTAAGGCCAAACTTTCAGGAAACATTCCTCACACACAAAGAAAGAAAATATGTTATGTGGACATGTGTCCGGAAACGCTTACTTTCCATGTTAGAGCTCATTTTGTTACTGCTCTTCAAATCACATTAATCATGGAATGGAAACACACAGCAACAGAACGTACCAGCGTGACTTCAAACACTTTGTTATAGGAAATGTTCAAAATGTCCTCCGTTAGCGAGGATACATGCACCCACCCCCCGTCGCATGGAATCCCTGATGTGCTGATGCAGCCCTGGAGAATGGTGTATTGTATCACAGCCGTCCACAATACGAGCACGAAGAGTCTCTACATTTGGTACCGTGGTTGTGTAGACAAGAGCTTTCAAATGCCCCCATAAGTGAAAGTCAAGAGGGTTGAGGTCAGGAGAGCGTGGAGGCCATGGAATTGGTCCGCCTCTACCAATCCATCGGTCACCGAATCTGTATTGAGAAGCGTACGGACACTTCGACTGAAATGTGCAGGAGCTCCATCGTGCATGAACCACATGTTGTGTCGTACTTGTAAAGGCACATTTTCTAGCAGCACAGGTAGAGTATCCCGTATGAAATCATGATAACGTGCTCCATTGAGCGTAGGTGGAAGAACATGGAGCCCAATCAAGACATCACCAACAATGCCAGCCCAAACGTTCACAGAAAATCTGTGTTGATGACGTGATTGCACAATTGCGTGCGGATTCTCGTCAGCCCACACTTGGTGATTGTGAAAATTTACCATTTTGATCACGTTGGAATGAAGCCTCATCCGTAAAGAGAACATTTGCACTGAAATGAGATTTGACACGTTGTTGGATGAACCATTCGCAGAAGTGTACCCGTGGAGGCCAATCAGCTGCTGATAGTGCCTGCATACGCTGTGCATGGTACGGAAACAACTGGTTCTCCTGTAGCACTCTCCATACAGTGACGTGGTCAACGTTACCTTGTACAGCAGCAACTTCTCTGACGCTGACATTAGGGTTATTGTCAACTGCACGAAGAATTGCCTCGTCCATTGCACGTGTCCTCCTCGTCCTAGGTCTTCCCCCAGCCGCGAGTCATAGGCTGGAATGTTCCGTGCTCCCTAAGACGCCGATCAATTGCTTCGAACGTCTTCCTGTCGGGACACCTTCGTTCTGAAAATGTCTCGATACAAACGTACCGCGCCACGGCTATTGCCCCGTGCTAATCCATACATCAAATGGGCATCTGCCAACTCCGCATTTGTAAACATTGCACTGACTGCAGAATCACGTTCGTGACGAATACTAACCTGTTGATGCTACGTAATGATGTGCTTGATGCTAGTACTGTTGAGCAATGAGTCGCATGTCAACACAAGCACCGAAGTCAACATTACCTTCCTTCAATTGGGCCAACTGGCGGTGAATCGAGGAAGTACAGCACATACGACGAAACTAAAATGAGCGCCAACATGGAAATTAAGCGTTTCCGGACACATGTCCGCATAACATCTTTTCTTTATTTGGGTGTGAGGAATGTTTCCTGAAAGTTTGGCCGTACCTTTTTGTAACACCCTGTATATACAGGAGCATTTTCTTTATTCTTTCGACTGAAACTTTTAAAGTAATTTTATAAAAGTATATTTTGTATTAATTATTGGAAAAAATCACGATTTTTGGTAACAAATTATGTGAGATTACTGATCCTTGCTTACGTTGATAAGGAGTGCAGGCGAGAATAGCCAGGGAAGAGCTCCCTCTGCGTTAGGTAGGCGTAAAGGCGCCAAAGTAAATAGCGAGGCGCAGGAAATGAGTGCCCAAAGCCAATCAACAATCAAGTCGGGACTGCTGAGCTGTACAGTCAAATCGAGTACTATCAGCCCTTAAATGTATCTAAATTAGTACAGTGATATGGGATTGTGATATGTTATGTAGCCTATTATTTGAAAGGATATGTCTTTTTGGAGGAGCAAATTTAAAGTAAAGCGTCGGATAAGCGTTTTTATGTGTCTGTATTCCAGTAACAACAAGCACAATAAGGTCGACCCACATTCGAAGGTGAGGAAAAGACTACAGGAAGGCCACCAAAGGAAGATTAGTGTTTAACGTCCCACCGACGGTTAGAGCGTTACAGACGAATCATAAGTTTGGATTCAGAAGGATGGTGATGGAAATCGGCCGCTTTCTGACTATCCTACAATAAACTTAAGCAATTTAGAAAAATCACGGAAATATTAAGCTGTACTGCTCGGACGGGGATTTGAGTCGCGGTCCTTCCCAAATCCAGCGTCTTAGTCAATGTTCTGTTACCTAAGCACTAATCAAACGCGGATGAATTCGTCAGCATTCGTTCGGAATGTTCCGATTGCGTGAGCAAAAAGTATTAGGGAGTTCGGAAAGTATTTTGCAGAAACTATCAATCCAGAGCACAGGAACACCCCACAACGAAATGAACGAGAAGGAAGAAACAGCAAAGACGATTTAAGGAAGCGTATGGTAAACGTGGAAATGTGGAAGAAAACAACTGTTGTTGACACAGATGAAAGGCACAAGTGTTGCATACCAGTTTTTGTAAACCATTTTTATAGCAGAAAGGAGGCAGGAAGAAGTCATGAGAGATTGTATTGTAATAGAATGTCTGCATTCGTTAATTCATCAGATTCGAATGCATCTGACAGGTTATAAGTAAGTGATTTTTCGTATTCGTCCGATGTAGGCTGTTCCGTCAGTTGACTCGAGGCTGAACGTCGAAGGCAGATGCCTTCTACTTAGTCCAGGAACGGCAGAAACGCCGTGTTCTCATACTACAACAATGTCAAGGAGTCTCATACTCCAACACCTTCCCCAGCAGATGTCACCATCTACGGCCAGGTGGGCAAGCTTGCAACCTATGAAATTCCGCTGTCATGGCCGAAATACTGCTGAGGTGGAATGACACCCACTCACAGCAGTGGCAAGTACAGTTACCTAACACTGCACTGTCTCGGCGGACGAATATAAATACCAGCCGCTCTGACCTAGAAATGTTTTAGGACATCACATCGCCTATCTCCACCGAGAACGACTCTGTGTCAGCTGTCGATGCAATGTGGGTCACCCAGACGCATCGACAACCAGCCACCGCCTATGCCAGCCAGCTATTGGTCTATCAGCTGGTCCCAGGTCTGTCGATGCCAGTGCCTGAAAAGGAACCATTCGGCTGGTGTCTCCTTCTGATTGTCATCATCTGACTCCATCTGATACAGACTTGTGTTACACCGATTTGGGCTTTGCTTCTCGGAGTCGACACCCATCATGGAGATGGCATCGGCCACTACTGTAAGTGTTCTTGTGAAATAAAGTACGGTGTTTATATCACTGCATTTATAATTCCACACCCGCCAGGGACTTTGTGCTTCACACTTACCGTCCTGCTTAGCACCCTGTCGTCATCTTGACGTTTTATGGTGTCATTACTGTTAGGGCTTCCGAGTCCTTAAGTGGCTGTCTACCCAGAAAAACTGCTGCCAGAAGTGGCTTAGCAGTTTCGTTCCATAACTGCTGGTGTCTGAAAAGTCAGTGATGTCAGGTAGTGTACAGGGTCAGCCTACGGAATCCTCATGGCAGCGTGGTGGGTGACGACAAACTGCTCTGGCTGTTTGATTCAGTCAGGCTGTCTGGCCAGACTGACGAATTGGGTCTAAGTGCAGTTTGTCCAGTGTAACTCAGGTGTAGATTTCAGAGTAGTATATGTTGATATGCGACCAAACAGATGTACCCAATGTAATTTGTTGGGACATAATTCTTTGTGGACTCTGTTGTCACCTCTAGTTTGTTTTAAATAAATGCAGGGTCCCATGTGAAGATTGAATAGTATTAAAAGCTGTTACAGTTTTGCTAAGATTAAGCATTCCTCTCTGTTTGTCATATATTTTGTCCTTTTATAAAATTTCAGTCTTTATACTATGTTAATGAGAGAACAGAAGCATTTCTGTTTTTATTAGGTGAAATGGCTCCATGAGGGCAGATAATATAGACCTGTATAAACCATCAGGCGCTTTGAAAGATGACGGATCCTTGTCCAGTTTATCAATACCTATCCTAGATACTAATGCCGTTACCTTGATTTCTCCATTCTCGGGTAATTCAGAGGATGATGTGTTAGCGGTTGAGGAGTGGAAAATTTGTTAATAGATGCAAAGCTGGGTTGTTGGTCAGATGAACACCTGTTACATAGGGCCAAATTGCATTTCGTAGGTAATGTTAAAAGACTTTTGATTGCCTTGGAGGCCTGGAAAATGCTCAGAGGTTGTAACTCCTGAGGAAGGGCTTAGTACAGCAGTATAGAAGGCAAAATAGTTGCAAGTATTATTGGTAACGGTTGGATGACGTGTTGCAAAGATAAGGCAAATCCATCGACATAATAACGAAACTCAATGTTAAAAGCTGCGCATTTACACAGAGTGATTACATTAATAGGGTCCCTCTCCAGGAAGAAGAACAAAAGGCGTTAGACGTATTTTTACAGGGTTTGCCACTCGATGTGTTGGGAAACGTATGCACAGAAATCCGTTAGGACTTCGTGGAGCCATAGCCACAACATTGGCTTTAGAGGAAATAGACGCGTAATGCGAGTCCTTGATAGGAGACGTATGTTTTCCAATGACGTAAAATGTTAGCGTTGTGAACATTTGGGTCACATACAGCAAGACTGCTGTGGCTCACAACGCGGAAGACGCAGGAAAGTTGGACATCAGGATTGGGGAAGTAATAGGAAGCTTAATAGGAAGGGACAAAATGGAAACAACCAACGATTAATGGCAAAGGGAGCCACTAGTTCATCGAGCAGCGTTATTAGTAAATTTTCTCATGACTGAAACCTGTGCGGAGATGGAATTTTTCTTGTTGGCGTGTGGGCTGGGAGGAAACTCAAGATTTTATTGGACAAGGTGAGTGCATGTCTGTGGCGAGTTTGGATCTCAGGGAAAAGAGGTAGTTAAACCCTTCATGATATGAGTTACGTGACGTGTGGTACAATAGCGTGCACTCACTATATTACGTAATGATACATTTTCTTGTAGGGGGAAGACTTACCGGTAATATGTGGAAGTAGTACAGGCGATGGTTACTACACGAAGTTGCATTTCCTCTGTAAGCTAAAACTGACCTTCGTCAACAGATAGTGAAATGTCATGTATCATAAAATCTGGGGAAACCGATATCATTGCCATTCTGTCACAAGATATATCTCTCATGGAATACGAACTGATTAAACTGTGTTCAAGAGCACTAAGGATCAGTTCACATGAAAAGGTACAGGGAAGTGCTTTGGGTGAGCGTGGGGACAGATCAGCCAGAAAAACGTATTGTGTGTTGTTGAGCCACTGAGAGAAAATGCTTAATTACACAAACCACAGTGTTTTGCTCGCAGAAGTAGTATACGCCTATATGAAACAGATGGTAAACATGTAGTGCCCAACTGAAAGTGAAGACATGGACTTCTGTAAAGGGTTGTTGGTCGTCAGTTTGGATGTTTTAGATGAAATTAATCAGGACAGGATGAAATCGAACCCTACACATAAGCAAGTTAGCAGTGTACCTACGTTACACGACAAATTGAAACATTTGGAAGAGGCATTAGCGATGGTAGAACTGTTACTGGGATCTGAGAACCTGATAAGTGCCCATGACCCTGGTGACACAGCATAGAACCCCAACTGGCAGTGAGTGATCTATATATCATAAACCATAGCATATACTTCAATTCATACAGCCGATGATGGAGGAGTTAAACCAACAATTATGTGAACAACTATGATAGAAGAGCACACATGGAAATAAAGTATATAGATTTTGCTGCAATTACAAGTACCTCAATATTCGTATGATTGTAGAGAAATACGAGGCAGAGTAGGTACGCCTCCACCAGAGACTAGTGCTGTAGCAATCATTAGCTGGAAGTAGCATCAGAGGAATGCGGCAGAATATCATTAATGGTTCCTTGGGGCCACTACCAGTATTGTTGTATGCTATTTGAGTCATAGAATACACCGGCATGGTTTCAGTGTTTGTTCGACGGAGTGTTGGGGAGATACACATGGATCTGCTGAGTGAATTCGGTTTTGAAGTGATCTATAAAACTGGTAAAAATGAAAGATTTGAAGATGACCTAGTAGGAGTTTCAGTGCATTACAGAAAGAGGGTCGTTCCGTTATGGAGTAGAAAAGGTCCGAGTTGCTAACAAAGACTGCTAAGTATCCTTAATACAGCCCACTGTTCATTATACACAATGATGCGTTATGTAAGACAACATACCTTCGTCCTCATATTGCACTTCCAGTCATGTTGCAGAAGGTTCAATATGGCTCAGAGCACTATGGGACTTAACGTCTGAGGTCATCAATCGCCTAGAACGTAGAACTACTTAAACCTAACTAACCTAAGGACATCACATACATCCATGCCCGAGGCAGGATTCGAACCTGCGACCGTAGCGGTGTTGCAGGGGGCATCATTAAAACAGGCACGTAATCATGTGTTATCTAGCCGTGGGGCAGAATGACCTACAGCCTAGAAATTACTGAGGGCATGTGTAGACAGGCTCTGGAACAATATGTGAAAAACTGTGCTATGTAGACAATAGGCTCACCTGAGTCACCAGAATATTCCACTGCAAAGGTGGCCAGAAGTTAGCATGCCTTTTGAAATAACTGGGATGAATATCCTGGATCCTTTTTCACAAACTCTTTGAGGGACCGCCATATTCTCACCGTAATAGACATTTTTCGTTACTCTTGGGAATAATAGCTATCCCAAATCATCAAGCTGGCACAGTGGTGTATTATAAATACAAAAGTACCTCTCACTGTTATATTCACATAACTAAACTACAGAACCACGTTCGATGAAAGGACATCATGAAACCCTGGAGGAACATAAGTAACTTTAGAAAGTTGTACAATTTTTGAGCATTATTAATAATTTAAAATATAATACACATGAGTGGACTATAGATGACACTTACGTGCCAGCTCGCAACTCAGAGTGTTTACAGATTACTCCATGGCCGTGCAGGTTATTGGTTCTTCATGTTATTAATAATTGTTTAACTCTGCTTCAAGCAACTTGGGTTAATTGGAGCCGTGATGTTTGTGACCAGTACTGGTATCATTTATATAAAAGCTGGCTTATAAATCTTTTATTCGATTTAAGTCATCTACGCCTAGTCTATTTTTTACCAGATGTTGGGTCTCCTTGCCAATCCGTCTGCCAAGCAAACTCCGGAAGAGCCAGGAGGAGAAGACATTGTGTCGCTTCATGTTTGCCATTTTAAACGCTGTGAGCAGGAGAGTGTACATTCAGTGGCATAACACATTTAAAACTGTACACACATCAAAAATTTTTTTGCGTAACCCAGTTCCCAGAACTCCCGAAGATAGACATTCACTGTGGATATTGTATCACAGACATGGTCCCTTTGGCTGTTCAGAGATGTCATTAAACCCGAAAATGTAAACAACCATGCACGTGCAGCGCCTATTAGACGGAGAGGGTCCGACAGCCGATCAGTTCCAGTCATTCCACCAGGAAGGAGGTACACAGCTCGTGTTGTCTGTAGTTCAACCATGCCCAGATGGTCAATATCGCGGTTCGATGGCGTCCTCATTGTTACTTTGTGCCAGGAAGGGCCCTCAACAAGGGAAGTGTCCAGGCGTCTCAGAGTGAACCAAAGCGATGTTGTTCGGACCTGGAGGCGATACAGAAAGCCAGGAACTGTCGATGAAATGCATCACGCAGGCCGTCCAACGACTTCTACTGCAGTGGATGACCGCTACCTACGGATTATGGCTCGGAGGAACACTGACAGCAACACCACCATGTCGAATAATGCTTTACGTGCAGCCACAGTCTGTCGTGTTACGACTAAAACTGTGCGCAGTAGACTGCATGATGCACAACTTCACTCCCGACGTCTATGGCGAGGTCCATCTTTGCAACCACGACACAATGCAGCCCAGTACAGATGGACCCAACAACATGACGAATGGACCACTCAGGTTTGGCATCACGTTCTCTTCATCGATAAGTGTCGCACATCGAGTGCAGCAAGGTGGAGGTTCCCTGCAGTTTTGGCGTGGCATGATGTGGGGCTGACGTACGGCGCTGGTGGTCATGAAAGGCGCCGTAACGGCTGTACGATACGTGAATGCCACCCTCCGACAGATAGTGCAACCAAATCGGCAGCACATTGGCGAGACATTCGTCTTCATGGACGAAATTCGCGCCCCCATCGTGCACATCCTGTGAAACACCCTTCAGGATAACGACATCGATCGACTAGAGTGGCCAGCATGTTCTCCAGCCATGAACCCTTTGAGAAGGGCTGTTTATGGACGTCGTGACCCATCAATCACTCTGAGGACCGACAGTGCCTTGATGAACTAGTGGATAGTATGCCACGACGAATACAGGAATGCATCAATGCAAGAGGACTTGCAACTTGTTATAAGGGGTACTGGGGTGTACAGCAGTCTAGACCACCAGCTCTGAAGGTCTCGCTGTATGCTGGTACAGCATGCAATGTGTGGTTCTGATGAGCAATAAAAAGGGGGGAAATGATGTTTACGTTGATCTCTATTCCAATTTTCTGTACAGGTTCTGGAACTCTCGGAACCAAGGTGATGCAAAACTTTTGTTATTGTACATCTACATATATACCCTTCTAGCCACCAAGCGGTGTGTAGCGGAGGGCACAATTCGGGCTAAAGTCATATCCACCCCCCCCCCCCCCCCACCCACTGATCCACTCACGGATCGCGCGAGGGAAAAAGACTGTCTGAACCCCTCAGTACGAGCTCTTATTTCCCTTAACTTTGAATGATGATCATTACGTGATTTGAAAGTTCGTGGTAATAATATATGCTCTACATCCTCGACTAAGATTGGATTTCGGAAATTAGTGAGCAGCCACTTCTGTTTACCGCGTCGTCAATCTGCAAGTGTGTCCCACTTCAAACTTTCTATGAGTTTTGTAACGCTCTCACGGTGGCTAAATGTACCAGTCACGAATCTTGCCGCTCTTCTTTGGACCTTCTCAATCTCTTCAATCAGACCCAACTGGTAAGTGTCCCATACAGACGAACAATACTCTAAGACTGGACGAACTAACGTATTGTAAGCTATTTCCTTTGTTGAAGGACTACATCGCTTCAGGATTCTGCCAATAAACCGCAATCTAGAGTTCGCCTTACCCGTTACTTGTGTAATCTGATCATTCACACCCAGATACTTGACTGATGTTACCGCTTCCGAAGACTGATCGTTTATTTTGTACTCATACATTAATGGTGATTTTCGCCTTGTTATACGCAGTAGGTTACACTTGACTAATATTGAGAGATAACTGCCAGTCATTACACCACGCATTTATTTTCTGCAAATCCTCATTGATTTGTTCACAACTTTCGTGTGATACTACTTTCCTGTAGACTACAGCATCATCGGCAAATAGTCTAAGGCCGCTGTCAATACCATCAACCAGATCGGTTATGTAAATCGTAAACAGCAGAGGAACTATTAC
This sequence comes from Schistocerca piceifrons, assembly GCF_021461385.2. Lineage (NCBI taxonomy): Eukaryota > Metazoa > Arthropoda > Insecta > Orthoptera > Acrididae > Schistocerca > Schistocerca piceifrons. The sequence continues at coordinate 180,638,011 of NC_060138.1, read as the reverse complement.
GCTGCCCTGGGGCACGCCTGAAGTTACTCTTGTTTTTGTTGAAGATACCCCGTTCAGGACGACATACTGCTCCCTGTCTGTTAGACCCAACCGCGTATGTCATTGGATAGACCGTAAGCGCGCACTTTTTGTAGCAAGGGACAGTGCGGAACTGAGCCGAACGCCTTTCGAAAGTCGAGAAAAATGGCATCAACCTGGGAGCCGGTATCTAGAGCCTGTTGTATATGATGCACAAAGAGGGCTAGCTGTGTCTCCAATGACCGCTGTTTCCGAAAACGGTGCTGGTTTCTGCAGATGAGCTTTTAAGGGTCTAGAAAGGTCATTATGTCTGAACACAAAGTACGTGCCATGATTCTACAGCAAATCGATGTCAGTGAAATTGTCCGGTAGCTATGTGCATCAGATTTCCTACCCTTTTTATAGATTGCTATGTCCTGGGCATTCTTCCAGTCCAGTGGAACTTTCCGCCGTTCCAATGATCTCTGATAGATGATGGATTGGAATGGTGCTATATTTGTAGCATAGTCAACATAAAATCTTATGGGGATACCGTCTGCGCCAGATGCCTTTCTGGCATCTAAGGATCTTAACTGTTTTACAATCCCAGATACACTAAACACTATGTCAGCCATCTTTTCGTTTGTTCGATAATTGAAAGGGGGAATAGTGCTGCAGTCCTCTGCCGTATACGAGTTTTTGAAAGCTAGGTTTAGAATTTCGGCCTGCTGTTTATCATCATCAGTTACATTACCCGTACTGTCAGCAAGAGAAGGTATTGAATTATTTGTAGCGTTCATAGATTTTACGTTCTGTGTACTTCACCGTGGTCAAAGATTTATTTTATATCTTTTCATGGCTGAACAGCTCATCGAGTTGTTCTTGGTCTAAGGTTAAATGCTGTTGAGGGTTACCATAGGACAGTGATTCCTACAAGTGGCACATACGTCCAATGACAGTGACCATATGGACTTGCTCCCTGTAAGCAGATACTACTTGCAGAAGTAAGAATCATATGATGACTCGGCCCGGTACAACATCCCACAAGGCAACTGAGCAATATCACCCAAAGGAAAGGAGAGTATGCTTTAAGTGGAAACGAGACTCCACTAGATAACTATCTGTAACAAGAACGAATTTCTTTTACCGGAAAGTTTGGGTCGAAGCTGGTGTAAAAAATAAGTTCAAAAATGTGCGTGAATTGCTAAGAGACCAAACTGCTGAGGTCGTCGATCCCTAGAGTTACACATTATTTAAACTAACTTATGCTAAGAACAGCACACACACCCATGCCCGAGGGAGGACTCTAACCCCCAGCAGGAGCGGCCGCACAATCAGTGACATGGGGCCTCTAACTACGCGGTTATAAAACAAGTAACTCACTATCAATGTTGCTTTACAGATTCATTACACTTGTATCAAAGGACAATTTGTTATTTCAGCCGGCCGGGGTGGCCGAGCGGTTCTGGGCGCTACAGTCTGGAACCGCGTGACCGCTACGATCGCAGGTTCGAATCCTGCCTCGGGCATGGATGTGTGTGATGTCCTTAGGTTAGTTAGGTTTAAGTAGTTCTAATTTCTAGGGGACTGATGACCTCAGAAGTTAGGTCCATCTGAACCATTTGTTATTTCACAAAAGTCAAAACTGTAGTGCACAGAGGGAGCAGAGAGAGAGAGAGAGACTCTAAATAACCAAAAATATAATAAATCAGTGTTTCATGATGTATGTAGAAAAGAACTGCAATATTCTAATAATGACCCCTCACTACTCTTTTTCATTCTGTTTTATAGTCCTGCAGTGTTACCGTGCGACGAACGGTAATATATATTTCAGACTTGCTAGATACTTTCTCACATTCTGCCACAATAAGAACAAGCTGAACAAGACATAAAAATTAAAATTTCAAGACGTGATTTCTTTTCTGTCTGTACAACTTTGCCCTCAGAGCAATTACGTCGAGTATCTTGCTTCAGAATAACTCCAGAGATCATTTCACATTTGAAATACCAACAGCCTTCCGCTTTCTCAGAACAGGGAAAGATACTGCGCAATGCAGTATTTGCGCATGTGACGGACTGCGTCCTTTCTGGTAAAACCTCTGTAAGACGAATTCTATCTCTGCAAGTGAAATATTCCTCAGAGAAGCGTAAAATAAACTTCTTTAGTGTTATCTTGGACCGGACTACCGTTTCAGAACGTCGTTTCCTACTGCTGGAACGTTTCCAACGCTCTTTCGACATTTAGCGGAGGTCACACACTGAAGTATATTAGTCAGACGAGCTACTTTCTGTCTTCTGTCATGATATAGGTTATTTTGTTGTATAAGTACGAGCCTGAAAGCAGCAACGACATATATTGAGCGTAAGCACTTGCCTAATAAGTGAAGTATTAGGCAGGAAATGAAACTTTTCTTTAAGTAATCTCCATTTATTGAAACTATTAAATGTGTGTTTTTTTCTGTTTCATGAGGGAGTGCAGCCAGTACGGTGTCTTCACCCGTATAAGAGATGCTAGAGTTGCCGGAATTACTCTTCACCGAGCCGGTGGTCGCGCGAAAGCAAATTATGCGGAACGCTACATTTATTGGATATGTATACCGTTTTTAACAGAGTAAACTTATGAATTATATTATATTAATCAATTAATCCATTAATGACTCAATTAATCAGTTAATGAATTTTTCATGTGTACTGAATTTGTAGTTGCGCCATATTTGCGAATACCTGCACTGCATATTACTGGACATAGTTTTTATGTGGCATAAGCTGTATTCTGAGGCGGAAATAAATCATCTTGAAGTTGAAACAGTATACTACGTCATTGGTTGTTTGAATATTTTGAAACGGATAGCATTCAGAACCGTTATTATCATTTGTGCTTTCATAATTATTTAAATGCAGATTGATCATTTTCAAACGAGAGGTGGGTGGAAAAGTGAATTTTACGAAAAGTGCACAGCAACTTGCAGTTTTACGACGATTTAAATTTTCGGCAGGTTATTTTATATTTTCTTAAAGCTAGGTATTTATAAGAGGTCTAACATCAAAACTATAATGTTTATTATTGTGAAAAGTGGTTAATGTGAAAAACGAAGCCCGAATATAAGTGAGAGTAATTGGTTTCCATACAGAGACTAATGGCATTTGCAGCTTGGCAGTGTTGTGTTATCTCTGTTTCTTACCATTAAAGAATCATTTGCGCTCATTAATGGCAACATATTACGCTATTAAATTCGATACACTTCTCTAGCGAAGATACGAACTAGTGACCACTACTCGACCGCTAGAGGGGAAGACCCTGAACTAACATGTACATTTAATTCTTCAGAAGTGAGTGAGGTCCAGTACCAAGCGGCGGAATCGGCGATAAGGGGCGTTCAAAAAGAAACGAGCCAGAGCCATAATTACAGAAACCAGTACCTGTATGTTAGAAGTATTGACCCTGGCTGTTGAGACACTTGTCCCACTGTGACTCAAGGCGGGGCTGCGATGTTAACCAGTTCCGCACGTACAGCTGGGCGTCGTCGTCCGAGGTGCATCGTTTGCCCTCACAGTCTTTTTAAGGGAACCAAAAATGGCGATCACAGGGAGAGAGGTCCGGACTGATGAAGGGTGGCCATGGAGGGTGGCCGAGAACCTACCATTTGAATTTCTGCAGAATTGCCATGACTGTGTTGGCAGTATGAGGCTTAGCATTTTCGACGAGCAGAATGACCCAAAGGTGATATTTCCTGGTCGTATTGATTTGATCGATTGGCGAGGGGTGCTCAGGGTTTTCGAGTAACGCAGGGCATTCACTGTTGTCCCATGCTGTAGGAAGTGAATTGAAGGCGGCCATCTTGGTCAAAGACGAACGTCAGCGTAACCTTTCCGGCTCACATTTGAACTCCCCTTACAAGATAACGCTAAGTAATTAAATACACTACTGCCCAAAACAGAAGGTCGCGTCACTCGCCACACACTTTCAGTACTCATCCCGCTTTCTGGCATGTTCAAAAGTACTGTCAATAAGAAAATTGTCTGGTTTATTTGCAATATTCTAGCAACACAGTACGTAATGGACAGTAACTCTCAATTACACTTGTATGTGCACCATATCTATTGGGGCCAAATAATTTAGTAGCCTGACAGGCATGAGACGTATAGAGCTGCCAGTACGAAGTTTTCTTTCGAGAGTGCGTTCATTTTTTTTTAGTCAGTGAGTCGATGGTGTGTAGCGGAGGCAGTCTGAATTTTGAAGTACTGGATTACATGGAATATTAATCAATGTCACACGTAAGATTGATACACACTCATGCTCATAAATTAAGGATAATTGCAGAATGTGGTTCCATACAACGAGTCACTACTCAAATCTGTCGCTAATAGCATAGACACATAGGGAACACACACGACACAGATCTGTAAGTCCACGGTATTAGTGATAACTTGAGAAAACCGTCCCGAAACACTTGTGCTACAAAACGCCACTGTTTCCTGCGCATGTACCCCGACATCAATATGGGATATGATCACCATGCACACGCACACAGGTCGCACAATGGGTCGAGCAGCTGCTGGGGTAAAGCCTCCCAATCTTGCACCAGTGCCTGTCGGAGTTCCTGAAGTGTCCTAGGGGTTTGAAGACGTGCAGCGATACGTCGACAGAGAGCATCCCAGACATGCTCGATGGGGTTTAGGTCTGGAGAACAGGCAGGCCACTCCATTCGCCTGATATCTTCTATTTCAAGGTACTCCTTCAAGATGGCAGCTCGGTGAGGCCGTGCGTTATCATCCATCAGGAGGAAAATGGGACCTACTGCACGCCGGAAAAGGCGGACATACTGGTGCAAAATGACGTCATGATACACCTGACCTGTTACAGTTCCTCTGTCACTGACATACAGGGGTGCACGTGCACCAATCATAATCACACCCCACACCATCAAACCACGACCTCCATACAGGTCCCTATCAAGGACATTAAGGGGTTGGTATCTGGTTCCTAGTTCACGCCAGATGAAAAACCGGCGAGAATCACTGTTCAGATTATACTTGGACTCGTCCGTGAACACACCCATAGACCACTGTTCCAATGACCATGTAGTGTGTTCTTGACACAAGACTTTACGGGCTTTCCTGTGACCAGGGGTCAGTGGAATGCACCTTGCACGTCTACGGGTGAATAAACAACGTCTGTTCAGTTGTCTGTAGACTGTGTGTCTGGAGACAACTGTTCCAGTGGCTGCGGTAAGGTCCCGAGCAAGGCTACATGCAGTACTTCGTGGCCGTCTGCGGGCACTGATGGTGAGATATCGGTCTTCTTGTGCTGTTGTACACTGTGGACGTCCCGTACTGTAGCACCAGAACACGTTTCCTGTCTGCTGAAATCGTTGCCGTAATCCTGAGATCACATTTCGTCGCACACGAAGGGCCCGTGCTGTGATATTCTGTGTTTGACCAGCCTCAAGTCGCCCTAGTATTCTACCCCTCATAACGTCATCAATATGTGTTCTTTGAGCCATTTTCAACACACAGTCACCATTAGCACGTCTGAAAACATCTGCACACTTATTCGCTGTACCGTACTCTGACATGCACCAACACACCTCTGCGTATATGGACTTCTGCCAGCGCCACTGTGCGACGACCGCAGGTCAAATGCACCGCATGGTCATACCCTGAGGTGATTTACACCCGCAAACCGCCCAACAGAGCGTCGTTTCACCATGTATCAGTATTATCCTTAATTTATGAGCATGAGTGTAGATGACGAGTACGTTGTTGAAACGGAATATGAGGAAGAAAATTATCTATGTTAGAGAAAAACGGTTAATAAAGCGTTATTAAAGAAGTGTACGGCTTCAAAACGGCTCCAGTTTTAAAACATAACCATTTCGTGTGAATGATATTAAAAATAATTTTCTCGCACAATGTTTCATCTACACTCTTTTTGTGAGTTTCATGTGGAAAATTCTAGAATTACGGTTACCATAGTGTAAAAGGTACCGTAACAACGGTGATAAGTACACGCGCGAATTGAACTGTCAAGAGTTGAAAGGCTTGTCTAATAAAAATGTTCCGTTTTAATGTGTTTTGTTCTTCCTGAATTATTGGACTTAATACATGCGTACAATAATCCTTAAATGACGTTAAATGACTAATAATCAAGTTATATTTAAGTCGAACAGGGACGTAGACGAGTTCTAGGTGCAATGTCAAACCCGCTCAGAGTGGCCGCGGTGTTAGAGGTGCGTTGTTCTTAGCATAGGTTAGTTTAAGTTAGTTTAAGTCTAGGGACCGATGACCACTGCAGTTTGGTCCCTTAAGAACTCACACACACACATTTTGCAGTGTCAAAGCTTTTAATCTTTCCTTGTTGAGCTGTACGCCAATTCTGACCCACCAGGCAAATAGATTCCCACTGCCATAATTAAACATGTCGCTAGTAACGTGGCTGGTGTGGATGGAAAATAGGGTGTATTTGGCGTGGAAGCTTACACACTACATCCTCTGCAAATGTCGCGTGCGAGCTATTAAACCGGCGGATTTTGCCATTCATCAGGGCGCTATATCAGTGAATGATACGCCACAAATTTTTTTGTGGCAAAGAGTATTTCCACTGGGTGTATTTATCACAACTTCCCATACCTTCTATGAAACTCCCTCAAGCAATTGCTCCTTTTGTAAGTGTACTATCCTTTTAGTATTTTTCTTACAGATTACAGTAGTGCCTATTAACACTAGAACGGTGGAATTTCATTTCTGGCACTCTTAAAACCCCGGAAAGGGCTCGTTTTGGCACAACGTAAATTATTTTTATCTTTCACTTGAACCAGCACATTATATTAGCATATGGTAACCCTTACCGTTTTGTCATTTATAAAAATTATTTAACACAATGTTTAATACCATACTTACTCATTTCAACGAAAGATATCTTACTGGTTTGTCACTGCTCAAGCTAACAAGTTTCCTAAACAGTAGAGTTTCATATGTTAATTTTTGTAGTTATAGACATTTTTAGTATATAGACATATTTACTATACATGGCTCATATTACACCCAACACGGGTTTCTTATATTCTTGACTCAAGTACTTGGAATATGTTAGATGCACTTAGCATAGGTGATTTCTGTTCGAAGCGCACATTTTCCGCACACTGATTTGTGACACATTACACAGTTGTCATTGGTCTTATTGCCCTTGCAGCGGCTGATTTGACACTTCTTGCCCTTTATAGACCATTTTTCTCCCGTATCGCCATATTCAGTCTGATCTTCTTCCTAGTCTTTCGAACCCTTGGGTTCATTTACCAGCTAAAGGGTGAACTTTTTCCTTCCCCTTTTCTTGCTCGTCATTATTTTCTAGATATCGCACGCATTTGTTGACGCCTTGTCCAAGATTGCGTAGAACATGTGCATTTGCCATCTGCTACATGCATCGGTCACAGCAGCCGGTTGTCAGCACCGCTAATTCTAAGTATGGTGAGCAAGAGAAGCGTTCACAAACCAAGTTGTAGGAGGCACACAAAGGCTGGGATTTCAACATTTTTCTTTCGAGTGCCTTCATTAGCCATCACGAGCTCAACATGTGCCCAATCAGAATCTTTTCCTTCCTTCTTGATTAACAACCAAAAGTCACTGTGCGACTTCAACGTACATGGTTTTTTTCGCAAATGTTGTGTTGACTTCACCGTATTCACCCCAGACTCGATATCCGATATTTTAAGGTACTGATATTTTAATCCCGTTATAATTTGCGTTAATACAGTTATCCAACCGTTTCTTGTGGTTGTACTACAGGGACTTGTAATAAACAATTTTTGACCATTGCTTCATTTAATAGTTTGATGAACCCCCTATTTTTATCGTCTAGTGAGTTACAGTACCCAAGTTCAACGAGTGATAGGGCCACCTCTGTTTAATAAATTCACTCCATTAGTTATATATTACACGATACCTGTCTTTATATTCACGTGATCCTATGAGGAGTGATCAGTTTATTGGTAAAGCCATCCCATAAAAGTCCTTCTAACATTCACAGGGGTGTGTCGACGACTCAGCCGTAACCTCACAATAAGGCCTCTCGATGAGTCCTATCAATGAGTCCCTTCTTTTAATACGATTACCCACTGAGTTTCTTTTTTCTCCAGTGCAATTCTGTACTTACTTATTAGTTATTCTATATATTCATATAATGTTCAGTATTTGGTCGCAGGTTCGTATCCTGCCTCGGATATGGATGTGTGTGATATCCTTAGGCTAGTTAGGTTTAAGTAGTTTTATGTAGTTCTATGTCTAGGGGACTGATAACCGCAGATGTTAAGTCCCATAGTGCTTAGAGCCATTTGAATCATTTCAGCATTCGTCCTTAGCACCAGAATTCACAATCATCTATTCCCTTCTTGGTTGAAATGCTTCTCTTCCATGTCTCACATCTGTACAAACGCATCTACGAATAACTTCAGAAATAATTTCCTTTTATTATTATTATTTCTTTCTTGTCTCAGACGTTATGTCTGGTCAAAAATGGAAAGTGACGCGGACCTTGATCAAGCGTGACTTCCTTTTAACTGCACGGTATATGTTATATTGCATTTAGGAACTTTCGGGTAATTGAACATGTATCAATAATTACGGATTTCTGTAGTTGTATATATCAGTTTGGATGTAGCTGTATTGCATTGATGTACTGGTGGATATTGTGTGGTATGACTCCTATAGTTGATAGTATTATTGGTATAATGTCAACTTTATCCTGATGCCACATGTCCTTGACTTCCTCAGCCAGTTGGATGTATTTTTCAATTTTTTCTCCTGTTTTCTTTTGTATATTTGTTGTATTGGGTATGGATATTTCGATTAGTTGTGTTAATTTCTTCTTTTTATTGGTGAGTATGATGTCAGGTTTGTTATGTGGTGTTGTTTTATCTGTTGTAATGGTTCTGTTCTAGTATAATTTGTATTCATCATTCTCCAGTACGTTTTGTGATGCATACTTGTATGTGGGAACGTGTTGTTTTATAAGTTTATGTTGTAAGGCAAGCTGTTGATGTATTATTTTTGTTACATTGTCATGTCTTTTGGGGTATTCTGTATTTGCTAGTATTGTACATCCGCTTGTGATGTCATCTACTGTTTCTATTTGTTGTTTGCAAAGTCTGCATTTATCTGTTGTGGTATTGGGATCTTTATTAATATGCTTGCTGTAATATCTGGTGTTTATTGTTTGATTCTGTATTGCAATCATGAATCCGTCCGTCTCGCTGTATATATTGCCTTTTCTTAGCCATGTGTTGGATGCGTCTTGATCGACGTGTGGCTGTGTTAGATGATACGGGTGCTTGCCATGTAGTGTTTTCTTTTTCCAGTTTACTTTCTTCGTATCTGTTGATGTTATGTGATCTAAAGGGTTGTAGAAGTGGTTATGAAATTTCAGTGGTGTAGCCGATGTATTTATATGAGTGATTGCTTTGTGTATTTTGCTAGTTTCTGCTCGTTCTAGAAAGAATTTTCTTAAATTGTCTACCTGTCCATAATGTAGGTTTTTTATATCGATAAATCCCCTTCCTCCTTGCATTCTGCTTAATGTGAATCTTTCTGTTGCTGAATGTATGTGATGTATTCTATATTTGTGGCATTGTGATCGTGTAAGTGTATTGAGTGCCTTTAGTTCTGTGTTACTCCATTTCACTACTCCAAATGAGTAGGTCAATATTGGTATAGCATAAGTATTTATAGCTTTTGTCTTGTTTCTTGCTGTCAGTTCTGTTTTCAGTATTTTTGTTAGTCTTTGTCTATATTTTTCTTTAAGTTCTTCTTTAATATTTGTATTATCTATTCCAATTTTTAGTCTGTATCCTAGATATTTATATGCATCTGTTTTTTCCATCGCTTCTATGCAGTCGCTGTGGTTATCCAATATGTAATCTTCTTGTTTAGTGTGTTTTCCCTTGACTATGCTATTTTTCTTACATTTGTCTGTTCCGAAAGCCATATTTATATCATTGCTGAATACTTCTGTTATCTTTAGTAGTTGGTTGAGTTGTTGATTTGTTGCTGCCAGTAGTTTTAGATCATCCATGCATAGCAAATGTTTGATTTTGTGTTGGTTATGTTCCAGTAATATTGTATCCATAATTTGTATTATTTAGCATGTTGGATAGTGGGTTCAGAGCAATGCAGAACCAGAAAGAACTTAATGAGTCTCCTTGGTATGTTCCACGCTTAATCTGTATTGGCTGTGATGTGATATTATTTAAATTTGTTTGGATATTAAGTGTGGTTTTCCAATTTTTCATTACTATGTTTAGGAACTGTATCAATTTAGGATCTAATATGTATATTTCCCATATTTTTAGTAACCATGAGTGGGGTACACTATCAAAAGCTTTTTGGTAATCAATGTATGCATAGTCTAGCGACCTTTGTTTAGTTTTAGCTTGATATGTCATCTCTGCATCTATTATCAGTTGCTCTTTACATCCTCGTGCTCCTTTGCAACAGTCTCTTTGTTCTTCATTTATAATTTTGTTCTGTGTTGTATGTGTCATTAATTTCTGTGTAATGACTGAAGTTAATATTTTGTATATAGTTGGTAGGCATGTTATGGGGTGATATTTAGCTGGGTTTGCTGTGTCTGCTTGATCTTTAGGTTTCAGATAAGTTATTCCATGTGTAAGTGTATCAGGGAATGTGTATGGGTCTGCAATATAACTGTTAAATAATTTAGTTAGATGTGAATGTGTTGAGGTGAACTTCTTTAGCCAGAAATTTGCTATTTTATCTTTTCCAGGGGCTTTCCAATTGTGAGTAGAATTAATTGCTTGGGTGACTTCATGTTGCAAAATTATCACTTCAGGCATTTGTGGTATCATCTTGTATATGACTGTTTCTGCTTGTATCCACCGTGCGTGCCTGTTATGTTGTACTGGGTTTGACCATATGTTGCTCCAGAAGTGTTCCATGTCTGTTATGTTTGGTGGATTGTCTATTTTAATGTGTGTGTTTTCTATTGTCAGGTAAAATTTCTTTTGGTTTGTGTTGAATGTTTGGTTTTGTTTCCTTCTATTTTCACTTTTTTTGTATCTTCTAAGTCGTTTGGCCAATGCTTGTAATTTCTGCTTCTTTTCATCTAATTGCTCTATCGCTTCTTGTTGTGAGATTTTACCTAACCTTTTTCGTTTTTTTTTCTGACATTTCATTTCTTATAAATTGTGTTAGCTGTCCGATGTCTTTTCTCAGTTTTTCTTTTCTGATCTGTAGCCTGTGAAGCCATGCTGGTTTTGTGGGTTTCTTCTGTGTGTTGGTTGGTTCTGATCTCTGCCTAGTGTGTATATTTAGTGTAGTGAGTGCTCCTATATAAACCAGTAGTTGTAACTCTTCCATAGTTGTGTTTTCATTTATTGTTGATTCAACTTGTGGGTAATTTGGCGGTCTATGCAAGAATGGTCTAATGTCTGTATTTGTGTCTTTGTATCCTATATATGTCAGCTGAAATTTTTCTTCTATATCTAACATGTGTGTCACTTTGTGTCCTATTTGTGCTTGTTCTGGTGGCTGTCTTAAGACTTTTCCTCCGACTGTTTAATTGATGCATGTTGTTCTTTGTTTGTTTGCTCTGGGATGTTTGAGTCCATTACTGTATTTTCTTCTTCTTCTGATTGCACATTATTTTGTTCCAGTATTTGTTGTACTTGTTGTTTGATGTTTTCTAATTCTGACTGGGGTATCCTGTTATTTTTGATTATTATTATTATTATTATTATTATTATTATGTGTAGATTAAAACTGAAGAAACTGCAGAAAAGCAGGAATTTAAGGTGGTGAAACCTCGATAAACTGAAAAAACTAGAGGTTGTAGAGAGTTTCAGAGGGAGCATTAGGAAACGATTGACAAGAACAGGGGAAAGGTATACAGCAGAAGAACAATGCGTAGCTTAGAGAAACGAAAAGTGAAGGCAGCAGAGAATCAAATAGGTAAAAAGACGAGGGCTAGTAGAAATCCTTGGTTAACACAAGGTATATTGAATTTAATTGATGAAACGAGAGAATATAAAAATGCAGTAAATGAAGCAGGTGAAAAGGAATACAAACGTTTCCAAAATGTGATCTACAGGAAGTGCAAAACAGTTACGCGGGAATGGCTAGAGGAAAAATGAAAGAATATAGATGCATATAACACTAGGAGTAAGATAGATGTCGCCTACAAAAAATTAAAGATACCTTTGGAGAAAAGAGAACCATCTGCATGATTATCAAGAACTCAGAGTGTAAATCACTCCTAAGCAAAGAAGAGAAAGCCGAAAGGTGCAAGGAGTATATAGAGAGTCTATATAGAGACCATGTACTTAAGAGCAATATTATGGAAATGGAAGAGGACGTAGATGAAGATCAGAGGGAAGTCATGATACTGCGTGAAGAATTTGCAGGGCCATGAAGGACCTAATTAGAAACAAGGTCACAGGAGTAGACAACATTCCGTTTGAACTACTGACAGCCTTGGGAGACCCATCGATGACCAAACCCTTCTATATGGTGGGCAATATGTATGAAACAGCTCAAATTACCCTCAGACTTCCAGAAGAATAAAATGCTTCCAATTCCAAAGAAAGTAGGTGCTGACAGGTGTAAATTTACCGAAATATCAGTTTAATAAGTCACGGTTGCAAAAAACTAACCGAATTCTTTGCATAAGAATAGAAAAGATGGTAGAAGCTGATCTCGGGGAAGCGCAGTTTGGATCCCCTAAAAATGTAGCAACACGAGAGGGAATACTGATCCTACGACTTATCTTAGAAGCTAGGATAAGGAAAGGAAAACCAACGTTAATAGCACTTGCAGACTCAGAGAAATCTTTTGACGATTTTGGCTGGAGAACACTGTTCCAAATTCTGAAGGTGTCAGGGGTAAAATACAGGTAGCGAAAGGCTATTTACAATTTTTACAGAAACCAAATGGCAGTTATAGGAGTCGAGGGGCACAAAAGGGAAGCAATGGTTGAAAAGAGAGTGAGACAGGGTTGTAGCCTATCCTCAATGTTATTCAATCTGCACACTGAACAAGCAGCAAAGGAAACCAAAGAAAAATTTTGAGTAGGAATTAAAATTCAGGGAGAAGAAATAAAAACCTTGAAGTTTGCCGATGGCTGTGTAATTCTGTCAGAGACAGCAAAGGACTTGGAAGAACAGTTGTACAGAATGGACAGTCTCTTCATAGGAAGATTTGAGATGAACATCAGCGAATGCAAAACAAGGCTAATGGAATGATAGTCGAATTAAATCAGGTGATTCTGACGGAATTAGATTAGGAAGTAAGAGACTTAAAGTAGTAATTTGTTATTTGGGCAGTAAAATAACTGATGGTGGTTGAAGTAGAGAGGATATAAAATGTAGGCTGGCGTTGGCATGTAAAGCGTTTCTGAAGAAGATAAATTTGCTAACATCAAGAATACATTTAGGTGTAAGAATGCCTTTTCTGAAAGTATGTGTATGCAGTGTAGCCATGTATGAAAGTGAAACGTGGACGATACAGTTTGGACAAGAAGAGAATAGACGCTTTTGAAATGTGGTGCTACAGAGGAATCCTGATGATTACATGGGTAAATCACGTGACTAATGAGGAGGCACTGAGCAGAATTGGGAAGAAGTGGAAATTGTGACACAACTTGACTAGAAGAAGGGATTGTTTTGTAGGACACGTTCTGAGACATCAAGGGATCACCAATTTAGTACTGCACGGAAACGTGGAGGGTAAAAATCGTAGAAGGAGACCAAAAGATTAATACACTAAGCAGATTCAGAAGGATGTAGGTTGCAGTAATTACTCGCAGATGAAGGGGCTTGCATAGGATAGAGCAGCATGGAGGGCTCCATCAGACCATTCTTTGGACAGAAGATCACAACAACAAAAACGTTATTATTATGTATTATTACTATTATTATTTATTATTCAAATTATTTTCGACGTCAACTCACATCTCAGTTTCAGAAATGCTTTTCTAGGTATTACTAAATTGCACTTTCCATCTTTTTTACTTCAGCAATCATAAGTTATCTAGATGTTCAAATAGCAAAGCTTGTCTACTACTTTTAGTGCTTATTTCCTTAACTAATTCCCTCAATATTACCTACACTACTGGTCATTAAAATTGCTACACCAAGAAGAAATGCAGATGATAAACGGGTATGCATTGGACAAATATATTACACTATAACTGACATGTTTACATTTTCACGCAATTTGGGTGCATATATCCCGAGAAATCAGTACCCAGAACAACCAACTCTGGCCATAATAACGGCCTTGATACGCCTAGCCATTGAGTCAAACAGAGCTTGGGTGGCGTGTACAGGTGCAGCTTCCCATGCAGCTTCAACACGATACCACAGTTCATCAAGAGTAGTGACTGGCGTATTGTGTCGAGGCAGTTGTTCGGCCACCATTGATCATACGTTTTCAATTGGTGAGAGACGTGGAGAATGTTCTGGCCAGGGCAGCAGTCGAACATTATCTGTATCCAGAAAGGCCCGTACAGGACCTGCAACATGGGGTCGTGCTGAAATGTAGGGTTTCGCAGAGATCGAATGAAGGGTAGAGCTGGTTCAAATGGCTCTGAGCACTATGGGACTCAACTGCTGAGGTCATTAGTCCCCTAGAACTTAGAACTAGTTAAACCTAGCTAACCTAAGGACATCACAAACATCCATGCCCGAGGCAGGATTCGAACCTGCGACCGTAGCGGTCTCGCGGTTCCAGACTGCAGCGCCTTTAACCGCACGGCCACTTTGGCCGGCAAGGGTAGAGCCACGGGTTGTAACACATCTGAAATGTAACGTCTACTGTTCAAAGTGTGGTCAATGCGAACAGGTGACGGAGACGTGTAACCAACGGCACCCCATACCATCACGCCGGATGATACGCCAGTATGGCGATGACAAATACACGCTTCCAAAGTGCGTTTACCACGATGTCGCCAAACACGGATGCAACCATCATGATGCTGTGAACAGAACCTGGATTCATCCGAAAAAATGACGTTTCGCCATTCGTGCACCCAGGTTCGTCGTTGAGTACACCATCGCAGGCGTTCCTGTCTGTGATTCAGCGTCAAGGGTAACCGCAGCCATGATCACCGAGCTGATAGTTCATGCTACTGAAAACGTCGTCGAACTGTTCGTGCAGGTGGTTGTTGTCTTGCAAACGTTCCCAACTGTTAACTCAGGGATCGAGATGTGGATGCACATTCCATTACAGCCATGCGGATAAGATACCTGCCATCTCGACTGCTAGTGATACGAGGCCGTTGGGATACAGCACGGCGTTCCGTATTACCCTCCTGAACCCACCGATTCCATATTCTGCTAACAGTCATTGGATGTCGACTAACGCGAGCAGCAATGTCGCGATACGGTAAAAACGCAATCGCAATAGGCTGCTATCCGACCTTTATTAAAGTCGGAAACGTGATGATACGCATTTCTTCTCCTTACACGAGGCATCACAACAACGTTTCACCAGGCAACGCCGGTCAACTGCTGTTTGCGTATGGGAAATTGGTTGGAACCTTTCGTCATGTCAGCACGTTTTAGGTGTCGCCACCGGCGCCAACTTCGCGTTAATGCTCTGAGAAGCTAATCATTTGCATATCATAGCATCTTCACCCTGTCGGTTAAATTTCTTGTTTGCAGAACGTCATCTTCGTGGTGTACCAATTTTAATGGCCAGTAGTGTATTTTAATTCGACTACATTCCGTTGCCTGTTACCCTTGATTTACATTTTCTTATATTTATCTTATAACCTCTTTTCAAAACACTGTCAGTCCTATTCCACTGTTCTTGAAAGTGCTTTTTCATCCTCGACTGAATTACAACGGCATCAGCAAAGCTTTAGTTATTATCGCAGAACTTTATATTCAGTTTCTACTTTTGTCCTCGGTTTTCTTCATGGCTTGCTCAGTGTGCAAAGTGAATTAAACTGGGGATAGGCTACAATTCTTCCTCACTCCCTTCTCGACTACCCTTTCATGTTACTCGACTCTCAGAACTGCCACAGACCACCGTTCCCTCCTTTTATTTTATTCCTGCTACCTCGAATCTCTCGAGAGTGATCCTGTCTAAAGCTACATATGTTATAAACGTAGTTTCGCCTTTCTCAAATCCCCATCCTTTCCACGAATTAAATCTTCTTTCATAACTCTTAAATCACGCATTAGCAATGATTAAATTGTTTTGTATGGAAATTTCTACCTTTCGTTCCTTTTCTTTAGTCCGTATTTCCTACTATTTTACTTTCCTTTCGTTTTCTTACTATCTAACGGTCTCCTTTCACAATTAATTTTTGACCCTTACCTTTATGAATAATTTCTTTTATCTCTTCGTACTCCGTTCCGATGTTTTTACCATATGCGGTGGTTGTAAGCATACAAACTTGTACTGCTATTGTGGGTGCTGGCGGTGTGTATCTTGGCTACGACGGTGTTCAAAATGGTTCAAATGGCTCTTACGACTATGGGACTTCAAATCTGTGGTCATCAGTCCCCTAGAACTTACAACTACGTAAACCTAACTAACCTAAGGACATCACACACATCCATGCCCGAGGCAGGATTCGAACCTGCGACCGTAGCAGCCGCGTAGTTCCGGACTGAAGCGCCTAGAACCGCTCGGTCACAGCGGCCGGCTACGACTGTGTGTTCATTATGATATCTGTAGTATCTGATCACCAAGTTTACTTTCTTATTCAGTTATGGACATACTCATCCATTACCCCTATTTGATTTTGTATTTATAACTTCATACTCACTATACCAGAAGTCCTGTTTGTCATGACACCGCTAAATTCCTAGCAGATTATAGGGTCTATCATTCAGCCTTACAAGGTCAGTTTTATTTTTCGTTATAAACACAGCTTTCTCACCCGGAAATCCGATTGGGTAACTATTATACCTGTGTAATATTTTACCAAGCTGGATTCCGTCGTAATTAAGCCACATTATAGATCTAAATGGTGTCGGGGAGAATAAGAGCTGTAGTTTCACTTTGCTTCGTATTGTTGCCTAATGTTACAAGGCCAGATCAGTCAGTCATCCAGACTACAACTACTCAAAGTGCTGCTGCCCCACTTCAGGAATCACCGATTTGTTTCGCCTCCCCTAAAATACCGTCAGTTGTTTCTGCGCCTTATGGTTCGGTTATCAGTATCGTTGGCGCATGTGAGCTATCCTGCCTCGGCGAGGTCTGTGGTTAACAGATTTATTGATAAATTTATCTGTTGTCTTACTATATAGTCTGTTGATTCAGATTCGGGCTTTTTCCTATTATCACGTTTTTTAGTTTTACCTCATCTAATTTATTCTTTCATCGATGTCAGGGATTTCATTTCAGTCGCCTGAATCTTACTTCTCTGTCGTTTCATAATGCCGAAGTCTCTCCACCGTAAAGAAAATCAGAAACGCCAATAGTTTCATAAAAGTTAATTTCAGTTTCTTTCCTCACTGTATCCTTGGAGGAGTAACATATCACTTTGGGGAAAGTGGCGTGTTATTCCCTCTGTCTCTCTAACAGACGGAGGATAGTCGCTTCCTTGAACAAGCAGTTTTTAATTTAATAAGTAAATGTTTGTTTTGGGCCGGGTATTGAGCGGGATTTCTTTTGTTGTGCATGTTATGAGAGCGAAAATGGACGTAGTTTATCTCCAACTGGATTTCTTCTTGCTCATCGGGAAAGTTTTTCCATGAGAACTCGCAGTGGACTGCAGAACCATGCCGTTCAAAATAATGGTCATGACGTCACTTGTCAACGTGAGCTCATTAAAGACAGACAGAGCTAAATGACAAAGGAATACGTGTAATCCAAGATTTGTTAAAGCTTTGCTTTAGTAAAATATGACATGGAATGTAGTAACAGAGATAAAATACATGAGCGATAATGAAGCAGCTCGTGAATTTATTTTGTAGTGATTGGTGTTTGAGATTTCCAGCTGTCATCGACTTGGAATCTTCAAGAACGGAGTCTGGTGCCTGAAGATAGAGCAACGCGATCTAGTCAGTTCAGAGAGACAAGTAACGGCGACCACAAAAACTTTATATAATCCGCCTCCATGCAGCGCGTGAAGAACGGTAGGCCCGTTTTAAAGTATAACTCATGTAAGTAATTTTAAAAGATTTTTTATCAATATCTTAATCTCCTAGATAGCCCATTTGATTTACATGATAATAGAAACTGTTTGTTTGTATATTATTATACAGGGTAAAAGACATAACTTTTTCTTACTGATAAAGATCCTCGTATCATATTCTTTGCATAATAAGGCCATCTTATTGTCAGCGGTTTTCAGCACATCTTCATGACCAAAGGGCGAGCGACAGTCTAAATATTCGGATTTTATCAGATATTTCTGAGACAGTTTTGACCTTTGTACTTATAAGTGTCCTTCAACACAAACATGATATGCCAAAATATGCTTGTTTCTGGACCATGTTCCAAAGAAGTTGTCTATGTAGTCAAATCCCTTAATACGGTCCATAAATTCTGTCTGTGTCTCATTATTTTACTTTCTTCTTTTCTCAGACAGTTTTTTTTCTTCAAAGAACATATTGTTGGCAAAAGATCTGCCTTTCCCATCATCATTCTGAATGAAGTGCTTCAGTTATTATTTCACTCCTTTATCGACCACTCTGATGCATATCTTAATACACCGTATCTACCAGATTTTCGATTTCCTTCTTTGAAGAGAGAAGTAAGGATGACATTTCTCAATTATTATGGAATTTTTCTCTGAAACCAGTGTATGACATAGAAATGCAGCATACCAAGCTTTAGGAACATAACATTTTATTTTTTTGATTGTTAATCAGTTAGTTTTATTATTTTCAAAATGCTCCATCGAATTCTTGAGTTGTAGGATGTTGCTGCTACATCTTCATCTATATCTACATCGAGATTTCATAATGACTACACAGGCTTCCTGATACACAGAGTCTCTGGATTTACCAACAAGATTTTGCGCGAACTACGTTTTCTTTCGTCCAAGTACTTCATATTAGTGTACCGAGAATATCTGTTCCACTTCTGTAAGAGCTATACCGATAATTTACTGTCCTAACAGCACAGTCCTGAACTATTCGATGTATGTAGCCATTCCTATTTCATATAGACTCTAAACGCTGAAACGATACTGTAGAATTGGTCGTTTTATATGCAATTTCATGTGCAAAGGCACTACACATTCCTAGAATACTTCCAAGAAAAACATAAGTAAAACCGATTTTACGTGGTAGTCCCAATTCATATCGTTTCTTAGTATTACCCTGCCAAGTGAAGTTCCAATTTACAAAGCGATGGCTGAAGAGGTTTTACAGTGATCCAGTTCCAAGAATCAATAACTAATAAAAATTAAACAGAAACAAAGAAGCCACGCTCACTCGAAAATGAGGAGCGAGCGCTGCATGGGCATACGGATGCGGCGGCTTCCTCCAACCCGCCGCCGTTAGCAGGCGTGGAGCACCTCGCCCGTCGCCTCTTACATGACAAAGGACTTAAGGCGAAGAGTGTCGCAATTTAATCAGCCCCAGGCAGGCGCAGCGTCTGGAACGTAATAAAGTTCTCCGGCTGAGGCGGCGAGGTTACGCCACGCAATGAATTTCAAATACCTGATCTGCGCGAGATGAAGAACGGAGGCCGAAGCCTGAGCAACTGGGATGGAGAATTCACAGCGACTCAGAACGTATTTCGAATATATTGTAACACGTTGCTGCTGCAGCACTCACAAAACCAAGTTGTTTGTTTCTTTTACTCTGGAAAATCACCTTTGCGACGAAGGGATAACTTAATGAAAGAGTGAACGGCAAAAACGGCATTTCGCAGTATATTATTCGAGCAGATGACAGTCTGAACGATTTAGTTTGCAAATCATGCTTTTTCACTGCTGTAGAGAGCTTAGTCATAGAAATAACGATGTCCTAGAAAAACAGAAAGAGATTACTACTGCAAACTAGAGAAATTACACAGTTTTACATCTAGAAAGGGAAGTTTCTAAGTATACAGCTTCAAAAACAAGAAGAGTTTCAACAATGTTACCTCGTAACAAACAGCCAAAGGAGTCCGTCCACGTCCTGATCTCAGCCGAAGTGTCGTTACAAATTACATAGAAATTCATTCTACAGCACCCCATACTGGCGACTCATTAAAATAGAGCGGCCAACATGCCGAACGTCATTTCAACACTCTGGGACGTCATCTACATGTAAATTTGATGCGATATCTTGAAGACACATTTGACTTCTTGAAAGGAACTGTCTGTCTCACTGTACAGCAGGTCATTTCTACCAACATAATAATTTAGTTCTAACTTTTGTCTCAGTTTTTCTTGGAACCTGTTCGTGAATCTCACTACAACATGAACTTATTCAGGAAAACCAAATATTTTTCAGTGACCCGCTAATATGACACATTACATCTATTGAAAATTCTTCTGTGCAGTTAACAAAATTTCACTTCTTTTGGAAACTTATTCCCTATTTGTACTTATATGTCAGTCATGAGACAAACAGTCAAATATTTTTCGAGTTACATAATGTACCAGAGTTAATTAAGTCTTGAATTGTTTTCATCGTCCATTGTTGTACTATTGCTAGTTGCTAGGAGACATTGTCTATATGCTAGTTCTCCTTAGCTTTTCGCGGATGATGCTGTAGTATACAGAGAAGTTGCAGCATTAGAAAATTACAGCGAAATGCAGGAAGATCTGCAGCGGATAGGCACTTGGTGCAGGGAGTGACAACTGACCCTTAATATAGACAAATGTAATGTATTGCAAATACATAGAAAGAAGGATCCTTTACTGTATGATTATATGATAGCGGAACAAACACTGGTAGCAGTTACTTCTGTAAAATATCTGGGAGTTTGCGTGCGGAACGATTTGAAGTGGAATGATCATATAAAATTAATTGTTGGTAAGGCGGGTACCAGGGTGAGATTCATTGGGAAAGTGCTTAGAAAATGTATTCCATCAATAAAGGAGGTGGCTTACAAAACACTCGTTCGACCTATACTTGAGTATTGCTCATCAGTGTGGGATCCGTACCAGATCGGGTTGACGGAGGAGATAGAGAAGATCCAAAGAAGAGCGACGCGTTTCATCACAGGGTTATCTGGTAACCGTGATAGCGTTACGGAGATGTTTAGCAAACTCAAGTGGCAGACTGCAAGAGAGGCACTCTGCATCGCGCTGTAGCTTGCTCGCCAGGTTTCGAGAGGGTGCGTTTCTGGATGAGGTATCGAGTATAATGCTTCCCCCTGCTTATACCTCCCGAGGAGATCACGAATGTAAAATTAGAGAGATTCGAACGCGCACGGAGGCTTTCCGGCAGCCGTTCTTCCCGCGAAGCATACACGACTGGAACAGGAAAGGGAGGTAATGACAGTGGCATGTAAAGTGCCCTCCGCCACACACCGTTGGGTCGCTTGCGGAGTTTAAATGTAGATGTAGATGTAGTGTTTCCAGTGGTTGTGTGTCGTATAACTCGAATTTACCTGACAAGGAACCTCTTCAGTGCAAGGTCACAAAACGTCGATGATGTTCATGGTATCCGACATCCCACATATTGTCTGCCGTGCAACCACAATGTTGGCTGCTAATGGCAACAGGGGACGGGACTGGAGGTATCCAGTGGCAAGCGAAGCATGAGGCTACAGAGCGTAGTTGAACTGCTTATAGTCGGCGACTAACAACAGTGCAACACTGCTTCTGGTGTTGATACACTGCAGAGCAATGGCAATGACACTGCATTGTATATACAACAACAGTTGCTGAACATGACATTTCGTCAAATTACGTGCGTGGAAGATAATGCACAGCATAGTAAAAAGCTTTTATAAATAGATTTCGAATATGTCTGCAACAATATGATAGTGTAGTGCATAAGGAAAACTACGGATATTCAAGGGAGGACAAGGCGCCCTTCTTACGAAAATCGATGTTTGCGCGTTTCAAGGATGATCGATACAATTTAAAGGAAATCTATGATAGTGACCTACTAAATTATGCACGTCCAATTGTTCGCGGCGTAGATCACAGTGATCTCAAAGGAAGCAGTGGATGGTTGCATAACTTCACTGAAACAGAATTGGAAGACGTAACATAACGAAATTTCAAACAAAGCGTCAACTTCTCGATGATCAGCAAACTGCGGAATCGGCCTCAAAATTTGTAAATGAGGTGCTGAACAAACTTATCATATCGTTCATTACAGAATTTGCTTTCAACTGGGACCAATCGGGATTTGAAGAGGAACGCATAGGAAAGGAATTCTGGAAATTAGAGGTATCAAAAAAGTTGTATGAATGCCTTAACCCATTCGTAAACCATTATGCCTACCGTCAATATGGATATTAAATTGACTGGAAAGTTATTTATTGTGCTGCGAGAAGTTGGACGTACTCTGCTCCCAACAATTCTTTGTCGGTGCGTGGTGTTCAAAGGGCAGTAGGGAATATTTACGTCACAGCAAGCGAGAGAGGAAAACTGAGCGTAAGAGAACTACAACTATGGTGTGAGCACTGCTTTTGGCCAATAGCCAGTCAAAATAACTTGTTTTCTCTTCGTTCCTAGTGTGCTCCTTTACAGCAAATTATCCCGCCTGAAAAGTGTGTGACGTTGCGGTTCATACCACCTGGAACCACTCGACAGATTCAGCCTCTGTGTGTTTCTTTTTTTGGTGACAATGAAGTATGTTATTGGAATATCTAAGCACCACCTTTAAGGACTGCTAGTTTCACGGTAATGTCCACGACAGACTGTTTCGCATTCGCTTGCGTGCCATCACATTCCATTAGTTCTCATCCTCGCGTTACACTTACATTATTCTATATTCATTCTGTAAGAGTAGATATCCAGCTGAACGTCTTGTAACTCCCAATGAGTTTCTCCTTCAGTCTTGATGATGTGAACCTTGTCATCACTGTGGTGGGCCAATTTTCATTTGAATTCTTGGTGCAACTTAATGGTTCGTTTTGAACATTTGGTGATGTCGACGTTGTCCACTTTCTTAAGTGCAATACACACATCCCATAAATGGTTGATCTCTGCACCTCCCAGACACTGATTTTCTGACGCCTTTCTGTTATACATGCTGAGTCATTAGCAGTTGATATTTTTCTTGTCATAAATGTTAACATAGTACTTTCAAATGAGCCTTACGCAGGAGTGAACTTGACACCTCGCATTCAAGGGGTTCCTTGTGAGTTAATCAATAAGATTCAGAGAATATCGTTTAGATAAGTTTCAGTCACAACTAATTTAATGAGATGCTACCTATGAGATCACAAGTCCATTATAGTTCTTAGAATCGAATTACCTCTTCTGTGCGGCTAATTCTAACGACCTCCAAACACTTACGTCTTACAGACGAGTGTCGCTTCAAAGTAATTTTTTGCTGTAAATTAGTGTTCTCGTAAATGTAAGGCGAACCATGTAATACCGTACTCTTCCTATGTGGGTGACGGAGCACCTGGCGGCTTGGGAATTTGGAGGGAAACGACTGACGGGAAACAGAAACTAGGTAGCATGGGTGTTTTCTGCAAGTGTCGCCGTTGCTTACCTATGAACATAAAAATATCATTAAGACAGCGAACTGAAGATCGGAATGGCCAAAGAGGATGAAGCATATGAGCTATTTGCAGTGGCTGCCCTATGCTATTCAAGGAAATTACTTAAACGTAAATTAGAGTGGGAGATCACGTGTGGGAAAGCAGGGCAGAACAAATAAATTGTAAACTTTTAGGTATGAACATTCATCAATTGATCGTCCGCAGTTTTTTTTCCATTAAGTATATCGCATTTACGTGTATTACAGATTTAGAGTAAGTTGTGTAGTTGTATTTCTGAACGTCTCAAGTGTTCATAGAGCACACATGTAGAAATAAATATTTAGTCTCTGTAAAACAGCGACATTTGTTACTGAAAATCATTAAGCAAGTTAGTACGACACACACATAGGTTATGATCATGTGTATAAATTTTCCTTAAATCACTTTATCAAGGAATAATTCAGTAAGTTGTTCTTTGCTCCTTACCAGCTTTGCGTGCTTAGAAACTAATGGGTACTTAGAGTAAGTTCACCAGTAGCGACAACTGATGAGATATGGTAGTGTATAAGTCGTTATATCTACAACATAATACTCAAGGTGCTTAATTTTGACATTTCACTGAAAGTGAAATAAATAGAAATACTTTCATTCTATGTGGGTACCTTCTAGAAAACTGTTTTGACTGTAACTTAACAGTGTGCTAAAGGTGTGATACGCATTCTAGGAATGAGATAACCATAACAAATTACGGTACTATCAAGTCCTTTAGAATGAAACACGGCTGTAGCTTTGCGGAATGATTTCCCGCACACTGAAGAAATAAAAGTTTCATCTCGAGCACCCTGAATGGACAAAGGAAGAGCAGTTTCTTAATGCGATACTGTACAGTCCTTTGCAAAGGACAATGAGTTTCTGTGGTAGAAAACAGTGTCACAAGTTCAAGCGATACTTACTTCACTTATTCTATTGGCCCAGTTGCACTGACTCCAGTGTAATAAAAGATGCAGAAAAGAATCATATTACGTACTTTTGTGGATGCCCTGCAAGAGCAAGCACAGGTGGACTGCAAAATATTGAAGGTCTATTGAAAACCCTTTAGTTCTGGTCATAGCAATTATACCAAACAACTGATACATTATATAAAATGGTTTGTACTCGTCTTACTTTTTCATTTGATAAGTGTCTTACCGAATTGTTCACGGATGTACTGACCTGAAGATGAAGTCACCAGATGTTATGCTGAAATTTACGAAGCTATCGTAATAATTTTGCCTCATTTTTCCAACCTTAATGAAAGTATGCTGAATACACAAACCAACCGTCAAAACATTTTGGACCATTAGTAACGGTATTTTCCTAAAAATTAACTGTTATAATTATTGACGAATCAGAAATTAGCAATGAGATAATTTTTTTATTAAAATAAGGAAATTTCAAATTTCAACGCAAAACTTGTAATTTATGTAAGTGCTTAGAACTACGTCAGACAGGGCAATCAAAAAGTTTAATTCAAAATAATTTCACTTGCGAATTAATTTAGTAACAACTCCCGGAAGTACAGACACTTGTTTTGAACGACCTAAGAATCTATCAACGAAGAGTAAGAATTTACTCGAAACTTCGTTCAGACAGCTTACCGAGGCTTGTATCAGTGTAAACGGAATGTAATGGACCTTGTAAAATTTTTATTCTAGCCCTACTTTCCTTTTGTATGATCATATCGCCACGTCAGGTGACAGAGGTGGTAATCGTCGGCTTAGTAACGGTTGTTAAGTGCTGCTAGTGAGGCAGCTGCCGGCTCCCTCCGGCTGGAGCTGCAGTGCACATGCCCCGTCAGCTGCGCCACGTCAGCATCTGTCGCAGTCGCGCCAGCACAGATGGAGTCGGCACAGGATGGCGACCAGCCCCTGCTCCTCCCACCACGAACTCCATCGAACCCAAGTCCGAACAGCCCGTCGACTCCTCGTCAGCCAGAGACACGCGTAGCACGTGGGCGCCCGTGTTCACCTGCAATCACATGTTCACAGCCAAGTGTAAACGTAACTCAGGTCTAGAGCTAGTGGGTGGGGTGGGGGATGGTGGCATGTAGGAGGGGGGGGGGGGAGGAAGGGGGAACCCTGGGTATCTGCTCCAGGCGGCAATTTCAGGGGGCGCCAAAGTCATGTTCTTGAGGAAAAAGACCTTGTTTCACAAAGCGCCTAGCGTCCAGCCCACGATGGTCTACTGGTACTTCATATGATTTTGAAGCACGTCCCTGTTGGGCTTTGAAGATTTTTGAAATCATTCTAAGTTGATTTCAGAACGAATGATAAGGACTTTTGAATGCGTGTATAGTGTAGGTGATGTGTCTGCTAGGGGAATACCCCGTCGCATCGAGAAATAAACAACATTTTTGTAGAGAAAAGGGGCGGGGCCATACGAGCTGAGGCGAATAAACCTGAACGGCGGAATACCAATCGCAGTTTGTTTATGTGCTTGGCTGGGTGTGAAAATAATAAGCGTTGTTATAATTACTAGCGAACTCCATAGATTCAGACTACCAGAGTGGAACTAAATGACTAACAGGAATAACAGGTAAGAAAGATTACAAATTACCTTCTCTGTGTATCGAAGAAAATGAAATTATGACAATGTTTTGTCCAGATCACTACACTGCTAAGGGCCAGTTGTGCGGTCCCTGGTTAACAGCCGCTTCTGTTCTAATAATGGGGCGGAAAATGCTGCGCGGAGTGGCCGTGAGGTTTGTGAGAATAAACGCCGGATAACTAAACTGGTGATTCTGTCAGGGTTAGATAAAGTTAACCGGATAAGTTTTGACAATGGCAGGAACAAAAAAAATGGCTTTGACCTCTATGGGACTAACTTCTATGGTCATCAGTCCCCTACAACTTAGAACTAGTTAAACCTAACTAACCTAAGGACATCACACAGATCTATGCCCGAGGCAGGATTCGAACCTGCGACCGTAGCGGTGACGTGGTGGATGGAACAGTTACAGAAGTTTGTGATGACAAGATCGTTTGTTAGAACGAGGAAGGAGAAGGGACATCATACAAAGTAAACACCTCAAAAACAGTTTTGCATCACCCCGGTTCCCAGAAGTCTTAAAGATAGACGTTGAGTGAGGATATTGTATCACAGACACAGTCCCTTTGACTGTTCAGAGATGCCACTCACACACCCAAAGATGTAAACAACCATGCATGAGCAGCGCCTATTAGACGGATGGAGTCCGACAGCCGATCAGTTCCAGTCATTCCACCAGGAAGTAAGTACACGGCTCATGTTGTCCGTAGTTCAACCAAACCTAGACGGTCAATACCGCGGTTCGATCGCGTCCGCATTGTGCCAGGAAGGGCTCTCAACAAGGGAAGTGTCCAGGCGTCTCGGAGTGAACCAAAGCGATGTTGTTCGGACGTGGAGGAGATACAGAGAGACAGGAATTGTCCATGACATGCCTCGCTCAGGCCCCGCAAAGGCTACTATTGCAGTGGATGATCACCACCTGAAGATTGTGGCTCGGAGGAATCCCGTGAGCAACGCCACCATGTTGGAATAATGGTTTTCGTGAAGCCACAGGACGTCATGTTACGATTCAAACTGTGCGCAACAGGCTGCATGATGCGCATCTTCACTCCCGACGTCCATGAAGAGGTCCATCTTTGCAACTATGACACCATGCAGCGCGGTACGGATGGGCCCAACAACATGCCGAATGGACCGCTCAGGATTGGCATCACGTTCTCTCCACCGATGAATGCCGCACATATCTTCATCAGACAATCGTCGGAGACGTGTTTGGAGGCAACACGGTCAGGCTAAGCGCCCTAGACACACTGTCCAGCGAGTGCAGTAAGCTGGAGGTTCCCTGCTGTTTTGAGGTGACATTGTGTGGGGCCGACGTACTACGCTGGTGGTCATGGAAGGCGCCGTAACGGCTGTACGATACGTGAATGCCATCCTCCGACCGATAGTGCAACCATATAGGCAGCACACTGGGAGGCATTCGTCTTCATGGACGACAATTCGCGCCCCCATCGTGCACATCTTGTGAATGACTTCCTTCAGGATAACGACATCGCTCGACTAGAGCCGCCAGCACGTTCTCCAGACTTGAACCCTATCGAACATGCCTGGGATATATTGAAAATTGCTGTTTATGTACGATATGACCCACCAACCACTCAGAGGGACCTACGCCGTATCACTGTTGAAGAGTGGAACAGTCTGGAGCAACAGTGCTTTGATTAACTTGTGGATAGTATGCCACGACGAATGCAGACATGCATCAATGTAAGAGGACGTGCTACTGGGTATTAGAGGTATTAGTGTTTACAGCAGTCTGGACCACCACTTCTGAAGGTCTCGCTGTATTGCGGTACAACATGCAATGTGTGGTTTTCATGAGCAGTAAAAAAGGCGGAAATGATGTTTATGTTGATCTTTATTCCGATTTTCTGTACAGCTTCCGGAACTCTCGGAACGGAAATGATGCAAAACTTTTTTATGTGTGTATATGGAAGAATATGGCGATTCGAGATTACAAAAATTTCGCAATACTGCTACTTTTCTATCTCAGACTTGAGAAACTGGAGCACATGAATGAAATGTGTAACTATTTCCTAAAATAATACTTTTTCCTTCTAAAAGGCCTAATAGGCATTTGATATTGGTACTTCGTGAATTATATTCTGGCATGTTATTTATGTAAATGAGGCAGGTAAAAATGAGCATTTGTTCACAACAGTCTCGCTTTCTTGGCGTGTGTTACAATTGCTGAGAAAGGCCTGTTTCTTTTTATCCAGCAGACTTTGACAAAATAGACATACTGAAATCGAAAAACCACACCAGCCTTGGGTACCATTCGTGCTAGAAAACAACATTTTGATTTTTCATGTTGCAAAACCACTTACGAACGTTGATGGGGAATAGATTCTTTCGCAGAAAGGAAAGCACGCCATGTACAACCGTAGCGAGGTTAGAGAGAAAAATGTGCTTTGGACCTAAGGATTGACGAAATGTGTACTGTCCTGCTTGCCTCTTGTCTTTATGGTTTTATGTTTCCTATATTTAATTTTATGTCACACAAAGGACAAAGTTATTAGCTAATAGGCAATAAAGAGTGCAGATTTTCTGAAGAATGTGAAGCCGACTGACTGGGAGTAAGTGAGGCACCACAGGACATTTTAATTTCCACTGCCCTGAATATAAGCTTGATGTCTTCTATTACGAGCTATACACGTCTGAATTCCACAGAACGAAATAAACTGACGGACGATAGAAGAATGCTGTGTGAAGAGGCGTGGCACTGCACTTTGGCACGCTTGATCAAGTAACATGTCTTACATTTCCTCGAACATATATTTTTAAAATATATGAAATTTTCAGAATGGTGTGCGCTACAAAATGAATGTATTTTTGATAAATCGTTTTTCAAAACTTTTTACATCCTCTCGCAAACGTTCATGTGGGAGGAGTGGGGGGCACTATCATTGTTTCACCCCGATTCGGAAATATCGTATATCAGGAGCTGATCAACTGGTCACATTTCCTGTGGTTATTTTTTTTATTCTAGTGTTGCGTGTATTAAACTCCTTACTAGGTGTTGTAAGGATCGATTCCCACACACAAGTGAAGCGACGGTTCCGTAAGCTTAACACACAAGAGTTAGAAACGGACTGGCTGTGTTTGTGCCCGCGCGGCACCAGAGTGTGCCGATTCCAACAATGCGGTCGCCGTCTCCGTACCACGATCGTCGGATTTGTTGCGGGGCGCATCTTTCCCTCACGGCAGTGCGACTTGTAGTGTTCTGAGTTCTTTAATTTTTGATATTGTACCTTGCTGTTTCATAAATATGAGACAAGAAACGATTATTGAGTCAAAGTGCAAGTAACCTGTGTTGAGAATTGACCCTTCAAAGCAAAACACAGGACACAGACTTCAAGCTTTATATAAGGAGTGCAATTAAATGGAAGCAAATGGTTGAAATGTGCTGTTTATTTGTGTTATTACACTACTGGCCATTAAAATTGCTCCACCACGAAGATGACGTGCTACAGACGCGAAATTTAACCGACAGGAAGAAGATGCTGTGATATGCAAATGGTTAGCTTATCAGAGCATTCACACAAGGCTGGCGCCGGTGGCGACACCTACAACGTGCTGACATGAGGAAGGTTTCCAACCGATTTCTCATAAACAAACAGCTGTTGACCGGCGTTGCCTGGTTAAACGTTGTTGTGACGCCTCGTGTAAGGAGGATGCATACCATCACGTTTCCGGCTTTGATAATGGTCGGATTGTAGCCTATCGCGATTGAGGTTTATCGTATCGCGACATTGCTGCTCGCGTTGGTCGAGATCCAATGACTGTTAGCAGAATATGGAACCGGTGGGTGCAGTAGGGTAATTCTGAACGCAGTGCTGGATCCCAACGGCCTCGTATCACTAGCAATCGAGATGACAGGCATCTTATCCGCATGGCTGTAACGCATCGTGCAGCCACGTATCGATCCCTGAGTCAACATATGGGGACGTTTGCAATACAACAACCATCTGCACGAACAGTTCGACGACGTTTGCAGCAGCACGCACTATCAGCTCGGAGATCATGGCTGCGGTTACCCTTGACGCTGCATCACAGACAGCAGCGCCTGCGGTGGTGTACTCAACGACGAACCTGAGTGCACGAATGGCAAAACGACATTTTTTCGGATGAAGCCAGGTTCTATTTACAGCATCATGATGGTCGCAACAGTGTTTGGCGACGTAACGGGGAATGCACATTGGAAGCGTGTATTCGTCATCGCCATACTGGCGTATCACCTGGCGTGATGGTATGGGGTGCCATTGGTTACACGTTTCGGTCACCTCTTGTTCGCATTGACGGCACTTTGAACAGTTGACGTTACATTTCAGATGTGTTACGACCCGTGGTTCTACCCTTCATTCGATCCCTGCGAAACCCTATATTTCAGCAGGATAATGCACGAGCGTATGTTGCAAGTCCTGTACGGGCCTTTGTGGATACAGGAAATGTTCGACTGCTGCCCTGGCCAGCAAATTCTCCAGATCTCTCACCGACTGAAAACGTCTGGTCACTGGTGGCCGAGCAACTGGCTCGTCACAATACTCCAGTCACTACTCTTGATGAACTGTGGTATCATGTTGAAGCTGCATGAGCAGCTGTACCTGTACACGCCACCCAAGCTCCGTTTGAATCAATGCCCAGGCGTATCAAGGTCGTTATTACGGCCAGAGGTGGTTGTTCTGGGTACTGATTTCTCAGGATCTATGCACCCAAATTGCTTGAAAATGTAATCACATGTCAGTTCTAGTATATTTATCCAATGAATACCCGTTTATCATCTGCATTTCTTCTTGGTGTAGCAATTTAAATGGCCAGTAGTGTATTTATGCTTTATAAATAGCAACATGTTTTTAAGGGTTGCTCATCTGTTTCATGTTTTTTATTACAAACGTACGTTTAGTTATATATAGAGACAGATAACAATCAAGCAAAGCTGTCCGGCATCGGTATTGAAGTGTTCGGTGAATGTTTATCTTACACAAAATGCAACGTTCAGCTCAGTGCGTTCATTCCTTGCAAATGTAAATTTCATAGTGTGTAACCCAATAAGATTTTTCTCACTGGTTTCGCTTTGTTCTTCCTTTACTTCATCGATAATCTTAGCAGATACTAAGAGCTTATCTTCAGAAAATTTTGTCTTTTCCCCACTCGAGTAACGGTTGTAAGAGGCCAAGAGAGGAAATAACAGATCAGACACAGTCTTTCGTCACGGTTGTGTGCGAATCGACCTAAAAGCGAACTTTACTACGCAAGGGCTTCCCGAAAGTAAATCCCATTTCAATACTGAAAAAATGAAATTTCCTTGGTTATCGTAGCACTTGACTGTGGCATTTGCAATTACTACTGCACGTAAAAGGATTAGGAACGCCACCTCCAAGAAGGTAAATAGCTTGTATTACGGTGATTTCATGAGGGGTGCTAAAACAAGTAATGCAACACATCTTTCTCTCGGCCATTTCCGGTTGAGAAAATGAGAAATTTGATGTGGGACACCGCGGAATATTGCCGCTTCAGCTCCTACAATTTCATAAAGTTCCGATAGGTGGCGGCCCTATACAAAGTCTTCAAAATGGAGTCTGTGACGGAGGTGCGTTCCAAGCAGAGAGCAGTCACTGAGTTTCTTTTGGCGAAAAACCACAGCATCACAGATATTCATAGGCGCTGGCAGAAGCCTGCGGAGACTTGGCAGTGAACTAAACCAAAGTGAGTCGTTTGGCGAGTCGTCTGTTATCACTGCAGCAACGTCGCCAAAGCTATCCTACCTTTCGTGTGCCGGCTGCAACTCCCCTGATGCTGGAACGTGCGGACACTCTCATTCACCTCGCAGCACAACTGGATGTCTCTGTTGGTAGTGCTGACAGTCTGCGCACTCCAAAGGAGCTCACAAAACTTCTCTGATTGCTCTTCCTGATCCACCCTACAGCCCCGACCTCGCATCTTCCATTTTCCCACTGCAGGATGCAATCCGCAGGAAGCAGCACGTGGAAGATGGGGAGGTTACTGACGCAGCAAGGAGTTGACCCTGACGTCGACCAGTGGAGTGGTACCACGTGCCCTCCCAGTAAGGTGCTGTAATGCTGTCATAATGAACGGAGGTTATGTTGAAAAATAGGTTCAAAATAAAATGGTTCAAATGGCTCTGAGCACAATGGGACTTAACATCTGTGGTCATCAGTCCCCTAGAACTTAGAACTATTTAAACATAACTAGCCTAAGGACATCACACACATCCATGCCCGAGGCAGGATTCGAACCTGCGACCGTAGCGGTCACGTGGTTCCAGACTGAAGCGCCTAGAACCGCACGGCCACACCGGCCGGCTTGAAAAATAGGGATCTGTAGTCAGAACATTTGGGAATAATATGGTGTATTGGATTCCTGAATTAAACCAACCAGCTTTCATTAAAAAAAAAATAATGTGTAGCACTGCTTACTGAATGCCTCTCAGGCTAGCATAAAATGTGCTCTCGTAAGATGCATTTACTAAATTTCGGTTACCTTTTAACAATAATAAATATAAGAGAATTAGTATCAGCCTGTCGCTATGAACGAAATAAAAAAATACGCCCTTTGTATTAATGAAAAATCTGTAAGGGTTATTTTATCCAGCATTCAATTGTTCTAACTCTCAAATAAACAGAATATTAGCAGGTGAAATATGATGGGAGTGGTTAAGTGCATGTTGTTACCAAGCATCATCGGTCTCTTCGCAAAGTCGGGAGAAGCACGCTGTGCATAGTTCAAGTGGCTCTGAGCACTATGCGACTTAATTTCTGAGGTCATCAGTCGCCTAGAACGTAGAACTAATTAGACCTAACTAACCTAAGGACATCACACACATCCATGCCCGAGGCAGGATTCGAACCTGCGAGCTTAGCGGTCGCTCGACTCCAGACTGTAGCGCCTAGAACCGCACGGCCACTCCGGCCGGCCACGCTGTGCATGAAGTAGGCAAAGTGGTGGACTCGAGGTCGACTGTTTGCTGCTGCTACATGTTCACAGCCTAAGCTTGAGCAGACCTTCAGCGGTGGGGCGAATGACTCACACTGACCGTCTCTGCACACAGAAGCAACTTCTTGAGTGATCTCCGAGAAAGAAGGAAAGATAAGGCTTAACATCCTGTATGTGTGTGTGTGTGTGTGTGTGTGTGTGTGTGTGTGTGTGTGTGTGTATGTGTGTGTGTGCGTGTGTGTATGTGTGTGTGTGTGTGTTCAAATGGTTCAAATGGCTCTGAGCACTATGGGACTTAACATCTGTGGTCATCAGTCCCCTAGAACTTAGAACTACTTAAACCTAACTAACCTAAGGACATCACACACATCCATGCCCGAGGCAGGATTCGAATCTGCGACCGTAGCAGTCGCGCGGTTCCGGACTGCGCGCCTAGAACCGCTAGACCACCGCGGCCGGCTGTGTGTGTGTATGTGTGTGTGTGTGTGTGTGTGTGTGTGTGTGTGTGTATTTCTTTTTTTAAAAAAAAAGAATGGGTACGTAAATTGGCAGTGTACTTTCAAGTGAACAATCCGGATATTTGTCTGGAGAGATTTACGGAAATTGCGGAAAACTTAAATCTGGAGGCCGGATGCACATTTCCGAGAAGCAGTTCATGTGTTTAGGATGTAAACGGTAACTGTTTACTACGTAACACAGTGGTGCAGAGGAAGTCGTAGCGAACAGCTCGGACAAGGACACTTATGGTCTACGAACCTTAAAAAGTCACCTAATCTACTGCGCGTGACAGGCGCTAAATTTTCAGTATTCCCTGGCCCTCCTACATCACCGGTTTAGCCGACTATTTCGTTAATATCATTTATCTAACCACTTACGTCAGGATAAGGAAAGAAAATACTTTTGTAAACATTATGCAAAAACTGATTCCTTTACAGTAGAGTACTTTTGTAGTAAAAAGACCGAACAAACGAGACGTTTGTTAATATTATGCTGTTAACGTTCACAGTATTTTTGTGTAAAAATCACGAAAGCATCAGTTTTACACATTGTAGATACCAGAAGAAGGAGTTTATAATATTCAAGGTCGACTTAAGGTAAAATTGAGATGTACAGTCGTGGACAAAAGGAGCGAGATACCTCGCCTTTTGGTTACGCTGATCCGCACAGCTTTAAAGTCTGCTACACAGCATAACAGGCAAGGCGACGAAGTGCAGCCAACATACTATGCACAGGCTTGAAATTGACAGACTATCCGAACTTTGTCAGACTGTTTTCAATCATGATTATGCTAATTAGTGTGTTAAACACAATACGTAAATATAAGATGTAAATGAAAGAAGAAACGCTACTTAGTATGAACTGTACCAATAAAAATGAATTTCAGTTTATCGAGACAAGATAATTGTTTTAGTAAGACAAAGTACCCCAGATCGTTACGAATTAGCAAAATATTATGCGTATTCGGCTGCGAAACGGTCTATGTCAACGTTCAGACCAGTCATACTGGATTACCGTTGTTGACCTACATGAAAATGTGCAAATTTAGCAATGCATGAAGATTCATAACGAAATTCAGTCAAAAATCATTCAGTGCCACACGTAAGTCAATTCAGTTATAGGCAGAAGCGGAAAAAGTAATCAGTAAGAAGTATGAAATTCTACAAGATCTTCATATTTACATCCACAGGACGCCATTACAGAATAAAGGTAGCAATAAAACGTATTGGGGGCGCGAGAATTTCTTAAAATTGCTTTACTGCCAGTCTGTCTGCCTCCATCGAGATTAGAACCGAAAACAAACTAGATCTCCCTTTCATTACGCAAGCAGGCAACCCAGGCAAACAGCCCTCTATTATTACCCCAGACTTGAATAATCCGGCAATTCCGCAATGGAAATGGCAAAATGATCTGCAGTTTACGTTGCACAGAGCTTTCTGAACTCAATAACAAGAATTTTCTATCTTTATGTCACCGCTTATGTGGCAATCATTCGGGATGTTTATCAAAATAACAAAATACTGTTATTAGCGAATAAATTTAGTAGGATAATTCGGCACCACCCCAGGAAATAAACGGCTACATGGCTGCCGAACGTATTCTACAATATTTCGAATTCTCCATTAGACTCGCTACAGCCAGAAAACGTTCATTAGCCGAAGTGATTCTTAAGTTACCTGGCAATGGGAATACTTGCACTTCTAAAACGCTGTGGCATTAATACTGGGATCTGAATAACCACGTGTATAGGCAAATGAATTTTATTTTCATTCCTGTGAACGTGATTTGGATCGAAAGCATAGCTACGAGTAATATGCTGATGTATCGACTGCAACTACAACATTTCCAATAAAGAGAAAAGGGTGGGGGGCGGGGGTGTTTATTTATGCGGCCCTCATCTTCAGTAACTGTCGTAGCTATATTCGTTGTTAGGATTTCGTCACCTAAATCGGTAAAAATGGACCCCCACTAGTCTCACTTTCTTGACCGTCTGTCTGTCTATCCAGCCCTTAAAGCCCGATTTGCTAATTCGTAACGATCTGGGGTACTTGGTCTTACTAAAACAGTTGTGTTATCTCGATAAGCTGAAATTCATTTTTATTAGTACAGTTCATACTAATTAGCGTTCTTCTTTCATTTATATCTTATATTTACGTGTTGTGTTTAACACACTAATCAGCGTTAATATTGTCTTACACATGACTGAAAACAGTCTGACCAAGTTCGGATGGTTTTCAATTTCACGCCTGTGCGTAGTATGTTGGTAGCACTTCGTCGCCTTGCCTGTTACGCTGTGTAGCAGACTTTAAAGCTGTGCGGATCAGCATAACGAAATGGCGAGGTGTCTCGCTCGTTTCGTCCACGACAGTATCTAAGTTTGCTATTGCAGACCAGTTTGTAGCTGATCCCCGGCTTGATAGGAGACAAGCGTCCTGCATAACTTTGTTCCTCTCGGCTTCACTTGCAACCCTGCGGTACGTTGTAAACAGTTATTGTTTACACCCTGAAAATGCCTAGCACTGAACTGTCTACCATTAAAGATAGCATCCAACTATGATTCATTAAGAGCATCCCCTTCCCTCCGTTTTAAACTGTTTTCATTTGTACATAACCTGATTGTTCATCTTGGTTTCTTCATCTCGCCAGTCGAACTTTTAGGTGCAAACTTTCATTATTGTTACACAATATTCTCTTTCCCCACGCTAACGACCACACTCAAGCGCCATGAACGTTCGTATCTGAAAGCATTCCACCTGTAACATTGCTAAGATACTGCATGTCCAGAGTCGCGCCGATCTGTCAGTTGTGTTCAATAAGCGACTTTAAGGGCGTTTTACAACAAAGACTAATCTCTGTGGGCGCACATCACGTGTCTGCATGTAGATCAACTGCTAACCATGTCGTTAGTGTGTACATGACGTCATGATCAATTGACTATTCCGAGAGTAGAGTTGTAAAATCCTGAGTTTGTTCCGTATTGCGTATGCTCTGAAACAAAGGAACTTGGCGTCATCTGCCTACGATCGTAACCAATTTTCCTCGAGCTCACACCAGTTACACATTGTAAGAAGTCCATGACTAAGGAATTTATTGCTAGCGCACTCTGCCTGCGATATGTATGCTGTAATAGAATCGCAGACCAGAGAGCAGTGTCGGCTGCAGTACGAGCAGTGTGGATTGCAGTAGTGGTAGCTCGTAGTCGGGCGGTTGGGCCAGTCGTGCCTGAGCGATGTAGTATAGGGTAAAAACAGCCGGACGCATATCTAATTTGTTACAACTAAATTTGAACTATTGTTATATCAAGTCCCATGTAAATGTTTTTAAAAGATCTTTTAATAATAACTTTCGACAATCATTCATATTTACTAATACACGGTCATTTCGATTATCGTAAAGAAAAATCAGTTTTTTCTTTTTATACATCACAAATCTAGCGGCCAGCGTTGCACTGGGCAGTGCCAGTAAAATTTCTTATAGGAGCAAATATATACGCGTTATCCGGCGACTTAATTGAGGTAAGAATTTTCAAGTTATTCAGAATGATCTTTCAGGGGCATGACGCACTACTGCTGACGTCCAAATTTACCAGTTTAGATTCACAGTCATTTAATTATTGAAAGGTTATATATGAGTCATTTTTTATTGGGAGGTTAGTCACGTTATTACTGTGAGGTTACGGAATAATAAACTGTTGGGAGGTTACACTAAATGTGAATGTTATAAGTATAATTGCATATTTTTTCTGATGGGAGGTTACAACATGTTGCGCTTTTGTTCTACTGAATCTTTATGTTATTGTTTCCTGAGTTTTTATGACACACCACAAAGCTAGTGCGAAGACCAGATTTATTTTTCTACTACTATTCCCTCACATGAGACAAATATCTGAAAGCATAAAGATATTTACCTATTATAAAACACGGACAAAGAAAAAGCTGTGCATAAATAACAATGTAAACAGACAAGAAATAGTTTTTTAGTGAAAATCTTTTCAACTGCGCTGAAATAACTGCTCATATGCGAGAAAAATAGTTTTTTTTGTCACCTGCCACTAACAAAAAAAAAATACAAGAATAATAAAGTTGAAAACGCTGTGTACTGCTTTCAAAATATCTGTGATGTTTGAGTGTGTTTGTTTTCTTGAGCAAATTAATGTTGGTGGTTTGACGTTTTTCGACAACATTTTTCCTGTTCTTTCGTGTCTCAGAGTGTAACGAGTTTGCCATAAACTTTTGCTAAGAATATCCATTATGAATTTTACGTCGTTCGTTAATGAAGCCCGCTTTCATGAGAACATCATTAATACTGTTACTAGGTTTCGAATTTTTGTAAGCAGAACGGTCTCTCATAATCTAAGTCTCAAGTTTCGCATGCCACGCAGCACAGCAGATATGTACCACACTGCAACTAATTTTGGCCCGTAAGTGTAGAAGAAAATCGCCACTCGTGATAGGAATAACAAGGCAGGGTCGTTGCAGCACCCACACTGCCAAAAATAGGGGCTGGACGCTCATCCGTCCTATTTGGTCAGACAGAGGTACGTGCAGATCTTCCCTTGGAAACTTTTTCGGCCTACCCCTATGAGCCACTCCATCGTCTTGAGGCAGATAAGCGTACCTGTACCGTCAGGTCAAAATGACTAAAAGGTTATTATAAATTAAGCGTAAGCGCAGAGTTGGAAGGTTACCGTCCAGGTACTCGTCTTACATGATTTATGAAAATCATAGAAAATCCAAATCTTGACAGGCAGATGCGGAGTTGAATGGTTCAAATGGCTCTGAGCACTATGGACCTAACTGCTGAGGTCATCAGTCCCCTAGAACTTAGAACTACTTAAACCTAACCAACCTAAGGACATCACACACATCCATGCCCGAGGCAGGATTCGAACCTGCGACCGTAGCGGTCGCGCGGTTCCAGACTGTAGCGCCTAGAACCGCTCGGCCACCCCGGCCGGCTAATGCAAGGTTTCATTGTCAGTTCGTCGTGGTTCTTATGTGAGATTATTTATTTTTCGTGTTTGGATCAATATATCGATGCTTAGTTTTCAAATGTATGTTTTCTGCTTGTAGGGAAATTTACCAGAGATCTCCGATATTCTCTGCCGTGCAGGCCTGGACTCCCCAGAATCCGAAAATACAGCTGCCGACTGCGGACGGGCGGGTTGTGTACCATCTGGGGTAAAGTTGACATTGCTTGCACAGTTCATGTTTGCTTGTGTTTCATTGGTTTGGCCTGCGTGATACCAGGACCAGAGGGTATTGAAGCCTTTGGAAACAAATATTTTCAGCCGAGCTCATTGAGCTAACCGGTGACCAGAGTACCGGTGATTCTCACTCACACGAGTCTGGATTTTGGGTTCAACGGATTGAGTAGCCGTTTAGGATTGAGTTAGTATGTGGTTCACCCCAAGTGTTTGATTTCCTCGGTACCACCCATATGTGGGAGGCATTTCCCTATAAGCCACACGGGATTATTATTATTATTATTATTATTATTATTATCATTATTATGTCATCACCAAATCCGATATGGTGTATCTTCATACCACTGAAATAGATGTGTATTGTTCGATTCACTATTTCGCAATTCCGGACTGTAGCACCTAGAACCGCGAGGCCACACCGGCTGGCTGGGGAGTTGAGCTGCGGTCCTTCCGAAGACATACACAATGTCATATCAGAACATCATCACTTACGGTTCTATAAACGGAGATGAGTATGCTATTCTAAACAACAAGTCTTTATTTTAGAACGGCTGCATTAATTACGTCATGGAAGGATCGTAAAACCAAAGTGAGGGAGATAAGGACCAGTTCCGGGGCACAGAGAATTGTCTTCGGTAATTGGTTAGGGAAGAGAAGGGCAAATACGAGGGCTCGTTGAAAAGTAATGCCTCCGAATTTTTTATGTGGAAACTTTTAAAGCTTTTTGAATAAACGTATCTACGTGCGGTCCGAGGGTCAGAAATAGTGCGCTGTAATCGAGTTTCGTATTCGAAGAATTCGTCCACATATGGAGCACCCTCTCCTTCAGCATAACAATGCGATACCACAAACGAGCGCTGCAACATGTACAACAACCCAACGCCTTGGGTTCACTGTCATCGATCATCCTGCATACGGTCCCGACTTGGCTCCATCCAATTTTAATCTGTTTCCAAAACTTAAAGAACACCTTCGAGGACTCCACTTTGATAGTGATAAGGCAGTGCAAGGAGGCTGTCGCTCGAACAACAACGTCAAACATTCTACAGTGACAATATTAACGAACTGGTCTCTCGTTGGGAGAAATGTATTCGTCGTCAGGGTGGCTATACTGAGAAATAAATACGGCAAGAAACAAACTACTTTTCATTTAGTCGCAAAGACGGACTTCCCCCCATGAAACATGTAGGCATGAATAACAAATATGTAGAATGCTACATTTTCAAGGCCCTAGTAACTGTATGGAGAACTCTTCGCTATGACCTATGCTTCCCCTATAATTGCAATGTGACCGCATTGTAGTAACTGACTCGTTCGTTCAGTCCAGTGCCATATTACTAAGCCCACTCGTTTCTGTTCATTTCTTTTGCTGACATAAAAGTAACTAGGCAGGCGATAGTTAATTTATGGCAGATTATAAGTACTTGTACTGCTGTGTACGAATTCGTTTCAGAGAGAATTCAGTTTCGTTAAGCAAAACAGTTTTTATCTACAGTGAAAATTACCATATAAAGTGGGACACGTAATCAAAACTAAAAATCAGGAGAAAATGAAATGTAATTAGCCACAAAAATATTGTGCCGGCATTTAAGTGACTGAAATTCATGTGAAGTCTGGCATGTCACATGAGAAACACGCCTACATCATGGAACTCTGACCACTAAACTCAAACGTGCATCTCGGGGGAATGATCTCCGGATAGAGCTCCATGTGCGGACCGCCGTTACCTTTGCAGCCATAATCTGTTAGACAGAAGCGCTTGGTGCAAAGACAGTGACGTAGTGGTGAGACATACGCAACTCCCAGAGCAGCTGGAGTGGTGCCATCACAGAGAACTGCAAATGTAATTTTTTTCTTCTGTTTCATATCTTCCCATCTGTAATTAACTTTTCCTTTCAATTTGAAACAGATAACTCCGTTCTTCTGCGACTCGTTCGAAGTGTGAAAAATCATAATGGAGAATAGACCATCTGCGTCACTTTCTTTTAGATGGTGCTTAAGCATACTGTTTATTCTCCTCCACTGTCCAACTATTAGGAATCTCGGTGCAAACTTTCTAATCATAAGCATACGGTCGTCGATCTTTTGCAAAACAAATTTTCCTTTCTTTATTCAGTGGCTTCAACTAGGCAGATTCTCATTGTGTAACTTAGAGTCTAGCCTGTTAACGAAATGGTCTGACCTTTGTATGAAATTTCATGGTTTCCAATTGGCCCTGCCGCCTAGTAGCGTAGGCCAAAACTTCCAAAGAATAGTCCGTCAAAGCGAATTCTGCGAAATCATTTATTGGCGAGAAAAAGAGTTTCTTCAGAAGATCTCTTCTGTTGTCTAACAGTGTTTCAATGTCTTCCATTTAATTCACTGTCATGGAGAGCAGTAGTATATAGTCTGCAGACTATTCTAAGAAATACCATCTCAACATTATGCTTTTTATAGCACGTTATTGCAATGGAATATCGTGTGTTTTGGAGTACTGCATTCATTTTAAACTTCACAAGAATTTCGCAGAACAACACACGGTTATGTGGTATTGATGAATGCATGTTCACGAGTTTCACCACGATGAATTTCTTTAGTGAAAGATAACGAGAGATGTACCAACACGATGTGCATTACGAACTTCATTGATACATTTCAACTTGTTTTCCTTCATTTAGAGAGATTTCTTGAAACACTGTAAACAGATTGTTGATGTGAGCGTTATCACACATTTTAAGTATGGAGTATTTAATGTCGTTGTTGTTGAGTGGCGAAATCGGTTGTTTTTCTTGTGTGGTGAGGTCTGGAACATTGTTTTATTAGATAAAT
Organism: Schistocerca piceifrons; assembly: GCF_021461385.2. Taxonomy (NCBI): domain Eukaryota; kingdom Metazoa; phylum Arthropoda; class Insecta; order Orthoptera; family Acrididae; genus Schistocerca; species Schistocerca piceifrons. The sequence continues at coordinate 180,596,388 of NC_060138.1, read as the reverse complement.
AGTATTAACGACCATAGTATATAGAGACCCACGTTCTATAAAAATCTTTGAGGGTTTAAAATTAGATTGTCTGATAGATCTCATCCAGTCAGTCAGCAGTTGCTTCATTTTATAGCTTCGTCGGCTATGATAAGTGTCAAACGGTCGCTAAGCGGGCTAATGTTAGAGGTCCAAGATTCAATTCCCAACGGTCCGAGACTTTCTTCAATCACAATCATTTATTTCGCCTGTAAGACAGCACTGGTATTGTGAAAAATGACAAGTCGCTTCGAAATGACGCTAAAATGTACTCACGCTATAGCTCACAAGATAAGTCATTAAAATACTCGGAGGAAAGCAATAGCGTACCACCTCCAATTAGACCATGCACAGTAAAGCACCGCAATGTTCAAATCAACGTTCGAGACGAGTACAGATTCATCAGCTTTTCAGGGCAACATTCTGCAGTAATAATTCTTTACTTAGTTAGCAAAAAGTCCAAGGAAAAAATCAATCAATTAAGAAACCACATTTGAAATGGCTGAAAGGTGTTCAGCGGAAATATGGGAAGAAAAAATACCCATGGTGTGAATACGTGTTCGTAGATGGCTGGCATCGAAAGTTTCCAGAATAAAGTTTCCAGAATCTCACCAATATTTTCGACCCAGGAAAGCGACACTGAACTTTCACCAGAGCGATAATATTTCAAATCCCCAACCGGCAGCCAGATACAGTTTCTGCACTGTTTTCTTAAAAGATGGAGGGTGGTGTCCGGATAGTTGCTTTGAAATGAACACGGCCAATTTCCATTTCCATCTTTCCCAAATCAAAGGTGGTGTTCAGCATCTAATGACCTAGCGTCGACGAGAAGTTAAGCCCCTTATATCACCCATTCTCTCCCCAAAATCTGTATTCTAGTCTCTCAAGAGGCAAGTAGTAATGCTTCTCGTTTTGTTAGTTCATCCATATCTGTGAGAGGCAGTCAAATGAAAACCTAACACCCACCACAACGGGACCGTGGAAGGTTCCATTCGTAAGTAATCACCACACGCGTTAAGACATCTCTCCCTCTGGGAGACGAGACGATCAATGCCTGTTTTGTAGAGCGCAATCGGCCGCTGACGGATCCACATCCACACCCACTCTTGCATTCTCTCATCCGACTGAAAGCGATGTCCACGTATGTCTTTCTTCAGCTCGCTGGAGATGTGAAAATCACACGGTGAAAGATACGGGCTGTACAGAGGATGTTGTAGTATTTCCCAACCAAATCGTTGGAGCGTATAGCCATTGTCTGATTGGCAGTGCAGGGGCGGGCGTCATCATGCAATGGGATAATTCTGTCAGACAGCACTACGACAGCCCGAGAGCAAACGACAAAGCCAACACTAGATACAGTCCACATGTCGTCCGCTACAGAATGGTAATGACCTTTTTCTTCGACTGCAGGGGATCTCTGCTCATCGAGTTCCTCGAGCATGGAACCACAATTAATGCGCAGCGCTAGGAAGAACTTTGCGAAACTGCGACACACCATGAAGTCTAAACGCCCAGGAATGCTGTCGCACGGAATCATACCGGTACACGACCATGCCTGCCCCCGCATTGCCAATCGGACGAAGGTTACGCTTCAGCGATTTGGTTTTGAGAAGCACTACAACATCCTCCATACAGCCCGCATCGTTCACCATGTGAATTTCAAAAGCTTTTGCACCCGAGGAAAGACCTGCGTAGACGTCGGTTTCAGTCAGACGAGGAAATGCACGAGTTTTGTGGATCCGTCAGAGGCCGGCCACGTAGCACGAAACAGGAACTCACTGTCTCGTTTCGCAGTGGGATAAACGTCTTAACGGGGGACGTAATGGATTTTGGTCCGAAAATTCTATATTTCAAAAATATTATTTCCTTGATCTACACAGTTTAATGTATGTTGTGTGTGGATTTTATCGTGTTAGCAGCTTGCGAAATGTCTTTGAATTGTTAAACTGATTAACTCTGCACTGATGGCCACGCCCACCTTTATCGTCATTTGGGAAACTGCTTGCTTCCGCGAAATTTTTGTCAGTGTGAAGGCTATTTTCTTTCGATATCTTTGGCTGACATCTGTATCTCTGGCTGACATCTATATCTTTGCCTCAAAACTTTCTTGCATTTGATTTATTTACGTTTTGATAATACTAACACATATTAGTGGGTGGAACGTTGAATTCGCTAACCTTTACCTTGAAGTCAAGAGCCGCGTGGAGTGGCAGTGCGGTTTAAGACGTCATGTCACGGATGTAGCGGCCCCTCCCGCCGGAAGTTCGAGTCCTCCCTCGGGCAGGAGTGTGTGTGTGGTGTTCTTAGCGTAAGTTAGTTTAAGTAGTGTGCAAGTCTAGGGACCGATGACCCCAGCAGTTAGGTCCCTTAAAAATTCACACACATTTGAAAATTTGGAAGTCAAGATTTATGCATAATGGGTGGCGGAAGAACTGTGTTTAGGAAACGGAGGTTTCATGGAAATCGGTTTACCAACAAAAAAGAGGAAGCAGCTCGAAATGAAGAGCATAAGCTTTCAGCTTCAGCTTGGGACAGAATTGACAGGTGCGTGAATGATGTTGATATGGATTCCACTGGGTTCAGACTTTTTGATTTCGAGCCTCTCTGCCATGCTATAAAATTTTCATGTTCATGTGTTGGCTGTAAAAATACGGAATGCATGATTGTTCTCGCAGAAAGACGAGTGGGAATAGCTTGTGACTTTTAATTAATTTGCAATTCGCGTGGCTATGAATTTTCATTTTCCTTCTTCAAAGAAACTGACATTGGTAACTACGAAAGCAATTTTAGGTTAGCATATCCTCTGCCTTGAACAGGGCGTGTCACCACCTTGTCCAAGGTTTGAAAAAATAAATAAAGAAATGTCTGATGCTGTATACGATACTGCCAAAGTTTCTATGAAGAAAATAGTGGAGGAATTGATGGAAATAAACCAAAAAGATACAGATCCTAGGGTAGATATTCATGACGGTGAATCTCCCACAAATCATACTGACCAGTATGTGTCTGTAGATGGGACCTGGATGAAAAGGGGCCAAACATCTCTGTATGGAGTTGCATCTGTTATTGGTATTGACTCAGGTAAAGCTTTAGATGTAGAAATTATGTCTAAATACTGCCACCGGTGTGCAACAAGAAAAATGTCCCACAATGAAAACAGTGAGAAAGTGTGGCAAGAAAAGCATGCAGTAGCATGCTCTAAAAATTATAGTGGCTCAAGTGGGTGCATGGAGGCTGCTGTAGTTGTATATTCTCAAGATCTGAGGAGCAGTACGGTGTTAGATATACTAAATACCTTGGTGATGGGGGACTCCTCTTCGTTCAAAGCTGTAACAGATAAAAATCCGTAAAATACAACAGAAGAAAAGTTGGAATGTGTTGGCCACATCCAAAAATAGGATTGGTGGTCGGCTTCGTCGCTTCCTGAAAGAGAAGTAAGGTGAAGTACTTGAGGATGGAAGACCTCTGGGAGGAAAAGGCAGGCTTACTCTGAAATAAATTATTTCTCTTCAGTTATTTTATGAGAGAGCTACAGGAAAAGCACACATAATTTAGAGGCAATGTGGGGTGCTGCGTCGGCAATTTTTTTCCACAAACTATCCACTGACCAAACACCAGTGCACAATCTGTGTCCGAAAGACGATTGGTGTAAGCTCAAAAACAGAAATGAGACGTATTCACATAAACTCGTAACCAGAACCTGTTATGAATACAATTACGCCCACGTTCGGGTTTCTGGCAAACCCTGATTTATTGAGGAACTGTCTTCACGGAAGGACACAAAATGCAAATGAAAGTCTTAAAAATTTAATTTGGATTGGATGCTCAAAAAGGACATACTGTGGACTTCATGTACGTGAAATAGGTGTCTCTGGCGCATTTTTATGTTACAGTAACTGAAATAATGGCAGAATTTAAGTGCTGCAGAGAGTTACTGTAGATCCTGGTGTGTTTACAACAAAAGCATTTTACACCATCGACGAGAGCAGGGTCAAGAAAGCTATCAGATCACTGTCTTACCTGTAAATCCAGTCCAGGCAGATTCGAAGAGGAGAGAAGAGAAACCTGGAGTGTGAGGAGTATCAGTAATGAGGATTTTAAAATTGAGAGAAGCTTATTGAATGTAGAAGTAAGAGAAGAAAATCTTTAATCTCATTTTCTCTGTTTTACAATTTTTTACGTTATTAGTAGCCTTTTCCCAAAAAGTATATGCGCAAATGCTGTCAAATTTTCAGGAACTGTTCGCAACGTCTTGTTGACTCCCTAGAACTAAAAAATATGAGATCTCGCAATTACATTGTGATTTTTAGATGTTCTGTATGTAGAAAAATATGTTAATTTTGAATATTCAAAATTGAAAACTCTGTTACTGATACAATTTGTACTATAAATTAATAACGTTACTTCAGTGGTCTTATAACCTTCTCAGGACCGTACAATATAATTTTCAGATTAATTGCATAATTAGAATTTGCGTTATGGCTTTTTATAAAAGAGACAATAAAAAATTAAAAATTCAAATTTCTGTGCAAATAATAATCCTGCATATTTTATTATATTTTTCCGTTAAATCACAGCTCTTTTGCTTCACACATACTACATTTTAAATTTTTACCTTAATAAATATGGCTGTAATTATTTTTTTAAATAAATGCTTACATTATCCTTAACTCTTGTGGTGATAACTTTTTGAGTTTAACCATTACATAGTACCATTGTGGCGGGTATTCGTTTTTCGTGCGACTGCCCCTTGTACAGAATACGAAAGCAACTACGCAATCGATGACAGAGGATACATCTTACAAAGATTACAGCTTTTATATTATTTTGCATAGTAAACGATTAGAAAGCGGCGTGTCAGTATGCTTCTGTAACTGCGTTGATCTCCCCTTACCTTATTCTCATGGTCAATACGATGATGTCAGCAGAAATGTCGCACCTTCTATTTCGAATACAATTATTTTCTGATTTTACCCAACAAGGTTTCGCGGGAACTACATCCATCTTTTTTCTAAGGATATCCATTTCAGCTCTCCGTGAATTTCTGTGACACTTCCGTAACGGCCATATCGATAATTTACGAACGTAGTGGTAGGTCTCAGAATTTGTTCTATGTCTGCTGTGATCCAAACCTAATAAGGTCTCCCATCACTGAAACAATAATCTAAAATTGGTCACACTAGTTCCTTGTATGCGATTTCCTTCACAATATACGGCGTTTCCCCACAACCAATGAAAGTCTTCTATTCACCTTCTCTGATTTTAAATTTACGTGACCATCTCATTTCAAACCGTGTGTCAATATTACCCCCTAATACTTGTAGTATAAGAAGTGCTAAGGATGTTGCCCACTAATCTTGTACTCCGATACTATTGTGATCTTTCTTTTTTGTGCGTGTTATTGTACATTTACCAATGTTGTAAAGAGAGCGGCTATGCATTATACCAAGTGTGTAGAAAATCCGATAAAAGAACTGAGAAGCAATTTGATATAACATTGTTCTCACTCTCTTCCAATCTCACCCATGTTCAACCTCACGATCACACCAGCTCACATCCCAAAAAGACATCATTAAAATGGCCATATGTTTCAAAACTGTCAATTAAAACACAAGTAACCAAGAGGAAAACTAAAATAGACTCACAGGAATATGTAGATGATTGACCTCATACACAAAATCTGGACGATCTAGCCATCCTGATAGCACATTAAAAACGTCACCCAAAAATTTTAGGGAACAAGCTTGGCGTTTCACAAAACCTTGAAATATATACCACATTCATGTTACTGTCAGTTAAAATAGAGGGCAAGTCAGGAAAAATGAGCTGTTGTCCTGTTCTCAGGATACAAAATAGAGTCTGATAAAACGTGACGCTCCGTGACCTGCATGCCACAACCACCAGACATTGGAGGTCGTCTCTATGGAGCAAGAAACCCCGCGTCAGACGGCTGTGTCGTATGTGAAGACGAGTAAAGGATCTCACCGCATCTGTGTGTCTGGAAGGAGGTACGCCATGGGAAAGTTAAGGAGTTTACTAGATGCAGTTTATTGTCCGCCGCCTGCCGCCAGTCTATCTTCCATTGACGCATGACTGTACCCCAACAATGAGTTGATAGCATGCAGGAGTATGGAGGATCACGATACGCCTCCTTAGATGCTAAATCTGCCATTTTATTACGCTTAATACCCGTGGGTCCTGACACCCAGCAGAAAGACACCTCCTTCCCCAGCCTTTGTAAGTGGAAAAGAGCACCCTGTATATCCTCGACTACTTCATCTGCCGAGCGCAAGAATTGTAGAGAATGAAAGCCACCGGGAAAATACAGAGCAGACAATGGAATATCCCTCTTTAAACCCACCTGTGAATACAGCTATATAATATAGTGAACATTTAAAATGATGGCAAAGAGAGTATTAAAAACAGATGCGGGAGTGAAACACTGCCTGTACTGCACTCAATGTAAAATTACTCTGAGCCTCTGCAGTAGCTATGATGACAGTCGGTTAAGACCCTGGATTTGGGTCTGCACTTGCCCCACACCAAGTGACTCCAGCTCATGCTTTACGCAAATGGTCTTGTTGCTCATGGACGATTGGAGAAAAGGCCTCCAATAGTTGGACGAGCAACAGTATAGTACACGAGTTAACAGGTAGTAGAAAAAATACAATATGTCTGACACATCTTGAGGAGTTGCTCCCAGGTAGTGAGTGGCAGGTCCCGAGCCTCAGAACAGAGACTGGGTTTTGGGCCAGTCCGGTAAGCAGCCGCCGCTGGGTGATAATAAGATAAGAAGGTCTCGCTGATCCGTATGCTGTGTGTCCTTTGTTTAGCTGTAAAAGCCCTAAAAAACAGGAACAGGCGCCGTTTATGCTCCCCGAGACCTTTGTGTAAGGCACTTTAAGATATTCAGTGACATCTAGGTCGTTCCGTTCCGGTACCTTAGATGTGGTGACCACAGCAGCTTAGAATCAAAAATGACGCCAGAATCCTCACTGAGTCTCTAAAAGGTAGATTGGTGTCACTCTCGTGCAAGTCAGACGATTGAAATGAACACACTCACACACTCTTATCTGCAGATAATGTAAAACCCTCTTTCAACCTCTTTACTGTAAGCTGTAACTGACGAGTTGCTACTGCCGAGTGGGTAGATGAACAAAAACCTGAAAAATCGTTCACAACGAAGGAACATTGTACAGAACTCCATACCGTAGTGGCTATGCTGTTTATGGCGATGATAAGGAGAGGAACACCTAAAACACTTCTCTGGGGAATATCATTCTCCTGCTCGGAATTATTAGACAGCACGTCACCAACTCAGTACCGAAGAAAGCACTTAGAGAAGAAGGACCAAATGAAGATGAGGAGATGGCCAAGGGATCCCCGTTTTTGGAGCTGCCCTGGAATAGTCTGTCTCCTAGTAGTGTCCTGAAAAGTTGGTGAAAATCTTTTGCATTTCCTTACGATACATCCCACCAGTCAACAGCACCGACAGCGAACAATCTTAAAGTGTTTCTGCTAGTTGGTGGAATGTTCAGGAGTAAAAACGTCTAGGTTAGCGTCGCTCGTACCTGTGCGACCGCAGCAGAGACCTCGTCGGCGTCTGCTTCAGCGCCCCCCTGCCCCGCGCGGTCCTCTGGCGCCCTGTTGTGCACGCTGCACCAGTTAGAACCGCCCTCCAGGTCCTCAAAGAGCGCAGGATTCTGCGCCGTTTCCGCGCCCCTCAGCAGCAGCATCCGCGGACTCACAGCCTTCTGAACAGCTTCTTTTAACTTGTGCTGAAGGTTTTTCCTCAGTCCCCCTGCGACAATTACAAAAGAAATGCAGAGAGTGTAGCCTTTTTTACATTTTTAATATTTCGTTTCCTACCAAAGAACGCAGAGCCGATCATTGTAGTGGTCCCCATTCCTAGCAGAAATGTCCATCCAAGTGGGAGTGTGGCGAAGGCATTGCCATCTGGGAATGTATGGGAGCGGATTGCCAGTCCTGGTACATGCTTTACAACCAAGGTGAAACCTCCCAATCGGAACAGGGGAAATGGAGCTATATTTGTTTCTAGGATATTTCGTGCCACTAAAAAGTCCCAGGATAAGAAAATGTACGTGCTTATGTATTAGGAGAGTAAACTCCATAACAGTCGGATTTTTGGATGTAGTTGGGTAAATGAGATTTTGAAAGGCGATAACATGAACTGTGTTGACTATGATATGACTTATAGCGATGGCGAAGTAGTCACCTCCATCTGTATGTCTACTCTGAAATACAGACTTTGGATACACATCCTGTTAACGGCATGTAAACGTACTACGAGGGACTTTCAGTAAGTAATACAACTCAAATTTCTTCTGAAAGGAGTCTGATGTTATTCAGTGTTTCAATAGAGCATATTATTCCACACTATTTTGGTTACAAAATCCTATTTTTCAACACAACCTCCGTTCAATGCGACGATGTGATGATAAGGTGTGTGAAAGCTTATGGGACTTAACTGCTAAGGTCATCAGTCCCTAAGCTTACACACTACTTAACCTAAATTATCCTAAGGACAAACACACACACCCATGCCTGAGGGAGGACTCGAACCTCCGCCGGGACCAGCCGTCAATGCGACGACCTTACGCGACCATACAGGGAGGCCTTCATGGCTGCATGGCACCACTGTACTGGTCGACGTCGCTACCCTCGTCTTGAGGCATGAATAGCCCCCTCATCGACCACGCACTGCTTTCCGCGGAGTGCATCGTTCTTTGGAAGTCGGAAGGCGCCATATCTGGGCTGTAGGATGGATGAGAAAGAATAGTCCAATGAAATTTAGTGACTTCCAGTCGGGTGTGCAGATTTGTGCGAGGCCTTGTGTTGTCATGCAGGTGTTTCATTGTGATCCGTCAATGACCTCGAATGAGAGTGTCTTCACGTTCAAACACTGCAGGAGTCACAGCTGTGTGTGGCCAGCCGGTACACGGGAGATCGGACATACGAGAATTTGCGTGACCTTGTTGCGTTCATGACAGACACCTCGCCTAATGATTTACGTCCTGTTTTCCACTGCCAGGTCTCCGTAGACATTCTGCAAGCGCCTGTGAGTATCTGTGTTGCTCTGATTTAACGCCAAAAGAAACTCAGTGACAGCTCTCTGCTTGAAATGCACTTCTGTTACAGACGCCATTTTGAAGACTACGTACAGCGCCACCACCTGCCGGAGCTTCATGGAACTATAGGGGCTGAAGCGAAAATATTCCACGATGCCCACAACAAATTTTTTCAACCGAAACTGGCTGAGATAAGAAATGTGTTGCATTACTTACTGAACGTCCCTCGTGGTAAACCTACATTTTTTAAAGGCGGCATCCATCACAGTTATGCAATATAACCATACAGCTTTCAACACAGAACCGTTAAAAGGTTTTACAGGTAGAGTGAATCAAAGTGATAGCTTTCATTAGGTTACTGAACTACCTCTGCTCAGTAATTACAGGGTGGCGAGACTACAGCTGGCCCTGATAATATTTCCAATAAGACTGGCGCGACATTGCTCCTCGTTAACGGACTTCAAAGAAGATGCTGGAAATGAACACCGTTGCGTGCACGATTTATCAGACCATGAGACACGCGTAGCAGCTCTGCCTGGGGGACAGCAGCTATAGTGATTCAGTGTCCTGGTGTAGCTCCTCCGTTTTGTGAGTACTATCTGAGAATATCTGGCTCTTCCATTTGCCCCACAGTTAAATATCACAGGAAAAGAGATCAGGCGATTGAAATAACCCAGAGATTGCACTTCTTCTGCTAATTGTCCTCTCCTCAACGAACAGGACATGCACTCGCGACGAGGTTGCCTCCGTTTTGTTGGACATATCCAAACAGTTGTCACTTTCCGTGAGTTGGTCCGTATAACGATTAAACAGTTTCTGGACATGTCAGCGTTAACAGTTTAGTGAAAGAATCGTGTTATGATGCGGACACCAGAGACTGTGCGCCAAGTATCAAAACTTGGGATTACACTACTGCCCCTCAAAATACTGCTAAGAATTTTCTGATGCATCATGACGCATGTTTTGTGAGTCCTCATATCGTGACAGCTTGAAACATGCCCCATCCGAAGAAATAAAAAACAAAGGATGCAAATGTCCTCATTCCACCTCACTAAGAAACAACCGGCAGAACCCAATAGGTGAAAGCTCATATGGAAAATTTAACTCAAAGGTAACAGTAGATTTAGAAATATATAAATGCGGGTGCTTCTCATTAATGTTCAGACACTACAGTATCTCAATCCTCACTGGCACAGATAATCTCCGTTGGCATTTTGTCCACACTTTATACCATGCTTTCCTTAGCTCAAGTAAATTCTTTGGGATTCGGATTCCTTTCGGATAGTTACGATTTTTATGCGCTAGAGAGTCCATTTCGCACCAATTTGCCACTTTTGTATTACAGGCTTAGTTAGACGTTTTACCAAAATATTTCCAATTCGAAGCTCTTGCACAAGAATTACTGCTCACGTGTTCCACTAATTGTCCCACCCATTACAATCGACAATGAACGCGGACTGTTTTATAGTGAGCAACATTCTGCGCTGCATTCAAGTAGCCACTTGAAACGTCTGTTCCTCTCACTCACTGAAATGTAGTGACACAGCGAAGCACTCGGGACAGAGCATGCGGGAGATGCGAATGCGCACACATGTAACAGTTGCTGATTGGTGCACGGTTTCCAGGATTTTCTGTGATGAGCATTACTCCTGTTTATTAACATGCTGTCAGCTCCCTGTCAGTCTCAAAAATACTTCCTGGGCCACTTTCATTTTCCACATTCCGCGCTAGTGTATAATCTGTCTCACCTCATATGCGAGAAATAAGTAATAAAACAATAAGTCAGATGACTATGAACAAGAAAATCTTACTTCCTCGCACTTGATCCATGAATCTTTCATCTGAACATTAGGCAGTCATTTAATTCTTTTCAGTTGTTGACAACCACGTGAACACACCTGCCGATACAATGTATCAACAACCTTTTGAAGTCAACATATAATAGTTGCTACACAGCAGAACAATAATTAAGTGAAGGAATAAAATCTTTTTAGAACTGTCTGGGACAACACTAAGTGGAAGATGTCCGCTAGGTAAGCAATGGTGGTACAACCGATATCAACAACACACGTGAGAATTTATGTACAAACAGACAGGGAGCTTATTACCTCACAGACAGTGATGGAGAATGTCAGGAAGATCCGATTCAGCTATTAGACAAAAGTGGTAGAACACTCTTCTGTAACAATGACATGACCTAGGGATGGCACAAGAACATCTTTCAAGCGACAAACTTTGCCTAAAAGAACACTCTAAAACCTTGATTTTCCCGAGAACACTGACTAGCTCAGGGAACGGGAGCACATTCGCTCACCTATATGGCTGAATCATGTCATCGACTGCCATAAAAATCTTATCTTCCTTTCACTCACTCTCAGAGTCAGATCACTCCATCTGCATCACTGATATGCATGGATGGTCAGCTCTACTGGTTGCAGGCTGCCCTGGTGTCTCCCACTTTGGAGTCGACTGATACAAGTTCACAGCCATCTGGCTGCCGAGGGAACTCCAACTCTGTGAGCTGTACTCCTGCTGGTCACAACGGTGACTGACCGGAAATGATAGCCGGGCTGATCTTCCATGAATGAAGAACCAACCTGTCAGTTATAAGCTGTTCTCTTGCAAGCAGGATACCTGTGCCGGTACTGCTGGGCACTACAGGTACTGCCCTACCAGTTGCTCTCTTGCCACTACTGGGAGTTCTGCCTACACACCGTCTGAGCAGTCAACATCAGGTGCATGCAGATACCTCTGGCTGAGCCTACGCACAGCTTCACCCAACGATATTGGTTCAAATGGCTCTGAGCACTATAGGACTTAACTTCTGAGGTCATCAGTCGCCTAGAACTTAGAACTACTTAAACGTAACTAAACTAAGGACATCACACACATCCATGCCCGAGGCAGGATTCGCACCAGACTGTAGCGCCTAGAACCGCTCGGCCACCCCGGCCGGCCCCAACGATATTGCTTAGGCTCTGACAGGCAAGCACAGACACGCCAGACTGTAGCCACGCGTCCACTGGCAGACTCTCCAATGTTGGGGCCACAGCACCAATGCCAGAGCCTGTGCCTGCAAATTCCTCATTAGGCACAAAAGTGCTGCACTACTCCTTCAAGCAGTGTGGGCTGCTCAGGATAGCCACTGCTAAGCAGTAGTGGGAAGAAATCAGAGTGATTATAAAACTCGGAAATAAATGTCTATTAATTGATTGACATCTCATTAGCGCCCCAGCGCTCCACAGGACTCCACCACTGCGCCTCTACTTGTCTATCCTACACTGACATAGGAGGCTACATCTGACTGGTTCCTACAAATTTGCTGCCAGATTGTCAGCTGTGATTTATGATGTCCTACAAATAGGGCACCAGGAGTGCCAACATCCGCTATTGCTGCCGTCGAGAAGCCCCACCGGTACGGCAACAGCCATCGACATCTGTCATTGTGCTGTACAGTGAGCTACCAGTTTTTGTTGGCTTTTTTTCTGTTTACTTTTATTTGGGAGTCATGTTCATTTGGAAGGACCTGCACATGAACTTGGAGGTAACATTGTATAGGCTTTTGTGGTAATTTTAGGGATCAGCTGACTAGGAGCCAGTACTGTAATTTATCAAGGGACGAATTACCGTGTGCTACGGTAGCGCTAGTAACATTTCAAATGTTTGGCCATGAAGCACAGCAATGTAGTGAGCCCCTCTCTATGACATGTCGGAAGGATTACGGTAGTGGTGTTTGCTTATTGACTGTGTGTTGGTAAACTAGATTCCCAGTTGTTCTGTATTATAACTGCAAATGGAGGTTGTATTGTATGGAACTGGGGACCTAGAAACGACGGAGAGGCTTCGTCCCCGCCATAGCCCTCAGTGGTTCACAACCCTACAACAGGCTACAGCAGTCCACTCACCCCACCGCCACCGCACATCGAACCCAGGGTCATTGTGCAGTTCGGCCCCCAGTGCATCTTCCCGGGAACGTCTCACACCAGACGAGCGTAACCCCAATGTTTGCGTGGTAGAGTAATTATGGTGTATGCGTACGTAGAGATAGTGTTTGGGCAACAATCGTCGACATAGGGTAACTGAGACGGAATAAGAAACTCGACACTAATCCGCCGAGCGAATTCGTGCCGGCGACCGGCACCCCTTCCCGCTCGGGAAGCAGCGCGTTAGACGGCACGGCTAACAGGGATGGCTAAATGGTTACAGAACGATCAGAAACGTGTACAACGACTTTGATTGAATCCGTTGAAGTTTTGAAACATCAGAACAAAGCCAGCGAAGAAATGCAGAAAGAACTATAAGCATTCGACTGGATTGATGCAGTGGCAGAAATGGTTACAAAGCGCGTAGTAAATGTATCTGTCAGATTCATTGATCCTATGGTACCTACTGTTATTATGCCTTTTTCTAGGAAAGCATCTGATGATGTATCAGTCTTTCTGGATCATGTGAGGGAAGCACCTTGGTTAAGGAATTGGTCCAATGCGACATGTCTATTGCTAAATTACAGTTCACAGGTGATACTAAAACGTCTGTCACATACAATGAAACCATTCGTAAAACACATACATTTAACCAGCTTGCCGAAGGGCTTACCCAACACTATCGCGAGTAAAATAGTGCTTATTTGTCAGAGAAAAGCTAATGGGATTAACACAGAACCACCGTGGGTCAGTAGAAGCATTCTCTGACAGAATTCGCAAGTTAAACTTGGAGACTTCTCAACTGATGCCTATTGTAGAGGCAGACAGAGTTCTCTTGCAGGAAGCAGAGAACAGGACCTCAGAGGATTTTGTAGAGGGTATGGTGGTGGTGGTGGTGTGTTGGGGCTTATGGGCGCTCAACATCGAGGTCATCAGCGCCCTGACACACATTAAAAGGAACGAATGTGAACAGACCTAAGAAAACTAGAGCACACACTCAAAGAAAGCAGGAAAAGAAGGAATATGCTACATAAGAAAGTAAAACCTAGGGAAAGGGGAAACATAGCAACAAGAATGTCACAGGAAATTGTTATTGGCTGGCCACTTACGTAAAATATGGGCGAGCTTGTCACACAGTGAGCAAATTAAAATCCTCTCCCTAAAATCTTTGTAAAAACATTTGACAGGGCACAGAACTTTAAAACTTTAACCACATTCGTCCGAGTGTTGCCTAAAAGAGATGGCAGGTCCGCTGGCAAGTCAGCCGCGACCCGCTGGTCAGAAAATAAAACACAATCCAATAAAACGTGGCGCACAGTGACCTGGACGCCACAAGCGCCACACTTTGGAGGGTCCTCTCGCCGGAGTAGGAAGCCGTTCAACGCACATGTTACAATGGGCGAGAATGAGGAATAATGGTGATTCAACCTTGGCTCTCAGAATTGCTACACACCTTGGCGTCTTCTCCTCTTCTTCTCTACATATATGGACGAGTAAGCCACGTGAAGAAGCAGTGCTGCCAGTCACAGCGCATTGGATGTGGTGTGGTTGGGAAAGAAGAGTGTGACTGCAAAACTAGAGCTCAGGATATGAACAAAAGAAAGACATGTGAGTTAGAAACAAGTGTGGGACTATAAGACTCTTCCCGTAGATTAACATGGTAGGCGCTGAAGTTAAATGAGTTTAATTGTTACATGGTGATTAAACCTAGGAGGATGTACATTAATTCCGATATACTAGGCAGGAATTCTGGAACTCTGTACGCACTAGGCAAAAGCATGTGAGAGTGACGAAAGGTGCAAGCAGCTGACACTGACCAGAGGGCTTTTATGTCAGAGCTACAGTTTGTGACACACAACAGCTTGCTGCGCAGAAGTACAAAGCGAGAACCTGCATGGTGTTCCTGTATTGCTCAGAAATGAATTATCGCAAAAGACACATGACCACCTGTTGGCAGGTCATGGAGTACATAGAACCACAGACAGACACGCAGGCAAAATGTTTTGGCAAAGAACGCAAAAACAAGGCCTTCAAAATGATGTGTGCCTTGTATGCAAAGAGCAGATCGATTGCTAGAAGCGACAAAACCATCTGAAATACGGTTTCATGTATATAGACTGAAACGGCGAGTAATAAATTGTACCATGTCCGGGAATTAAAAAAGTGGTTCAAATGGCTCTGAGAACTATGGGACTTAACTTCTAAGGTCATCAGTCCCCTAGAACTTAGAACTACCTAAACCTAACTAACCTAAGGACATAACACACATCCATGCCCGAGGCAGGATTCGAACCTGCGACCGTAGCGGTCGCGCGGTTCAAGATTGTAGCGCCTAGAAGCGCTCGGCCACCACGGCTGGCCTGTCCGGGAATCGTTGGTCTGGATATTCTTGAATCATTCAGTAAGACAGCAGCTATAAGTACGTACAGTCTAAGGGTAAGAGATGATTTTTCCTATTTCATAGCAATGATACAGATTCTACACCAGCGAGCGAGCACCGTCACAAATTCTACGGATAATAATTGGATATTACCATTTTACTATAAGAATAGTGTTATACTATAATTAGAGATCAGGGTACAAATTTTGCCAGACCACTTTTAGCAGCTGTGTCACCTGATTAGTATCCGAAAACTTCGCAATAGTCGTTTCCATTTGAAAGTAAATGCTCGTACCAAAAGGGTTTATCACACAATTTCTAAAATGTTAAATCATAATGTGAATAGTCAGCATGATAACTGGGACATGTATCTTCAATATGTTGTCTCACTGTGTAATTCTTAAGTACACAACAGTACAGTTTTTTCACCATAGGACTTGGTGTACAGTAGAAAGGTGCCATGTCCTTTCGCGGTTCAGAAATCTAAATTAGGTGCTACTGAGAAGTCAGTGAAAACATTTAAAAAGTGATTAAGAGAAGTTTGGCAGCGGGTCAAGCGAGTGTATCGAAAAGGCACTAGAACTTCAAAAAAAGGTAGGGCAATGTACGGATACACTACCACTGTATATAGTGGTTCAGTGTGTTTTGGTAGCAAACACTTATACACTAGAAGTACAAAAAAGTTTTTAACTAGGTACCACGGACTGTATCAAGTGACAGAGAAAAAATCGCCAGTACATTTGACGGTGCACCTTCCAACAATGATAACTGTTATTCATAAAAGTCAGCAAAGTCCTTCCATGGAGTGGGAGAAGCTTAGACACAGATTCCAGCATCACAGATGGTATTGAATAAAAACTCTGAGAAGCCGAAGAAACAAGTTGTTAAAAATGTTCAGGACTGATGTAATACATCATACGCATTAAGACCACATATTTATTTTCCATTTGTTTGTTGTGTATGTTTTGACTTAGTATTGGTGCACCATTGAGGTTTGTATTAATTTGTTTTGGAGGTTTGTTTATAACAGGGACGATAATGTCTTCATGTTGGTTAGTATTCAGTACAATTTTATAATATACCAATGTTTCTGTAAGGAGGGAGGGGAAGTGATGAGGAACTTCTTTCTCTCAAATCGCCTGCCAGCGCAGGCATCCAGGAAGAATATGGCAATCATGCTGTTCCTACGCCATGAATGGAGTGGAGGAGGGAGTGAATGATGGAAACAGCCTCTTGAATCTGGAATGGTGTTCTCAAGACAACCTGACATCCTATTAACAAGTCATCAGCGGACGCTTGGGTTAACTTTGAATGTGCAGATGATGAGAAATGAGGTGTACAAGTTCAAAGACACGTTTGTGGAATTCCAAGAGGAAGAGGAGAAAGAATGAATTGTGACGGAAATTCAAGAGGAATACTACGGATGCCACTCTCTTATGTGAAATTGGGGGCGCAGTTGAAACAGCTAATCAACCTGAAGCTGAGAGCACTGATTTGGAAAAAGAGAGGATGCATAAACACTGGCGGAAAGCTGTTGAAGACAGCGTGCGTGATGATTCCAGAATGAGATTTTGACTCTGCAGGGGAGTGTGCGCTGATATGAAACTTCGTAGCAGATTAAAACTGTACGCCGGACCGAGACTCGAACTCGGGACCTTTGCCTTTCGCTGGCAAGTGCTCTACCATCTGAGCTACCCAAGCACGACTCACGACCCGTCCTCACAACTTTACTTCCGCCAGTACCTCGTCTCCTACTTTCCAAACTTCACAGAAGCTCTCCTGCGAACCTTGCAGAACTAGCACTTCTGGAAGAAAGGATACTGCGGAGACGTGAGTCGTACTTGAGTAGCTCAGATGATAGAGTACTTGCCTGCGAAAGGCGAAGGTCCCAAGTTCGAGTCTCGGTCCGGCACACAGTTTTAATCTGCCAGGAAGTTTCATACCAGCGCACACTCCGCTGCAGAGTGAAAATTTCATTCTGGAAACATCCGCCAGGCTGTGGCTAAGTGTCAGAGAGAACTACGAACCCCCTATTTTCGTTTTCAAGTAATGAGCTACTATGGATGAATTCGGTATGCACTAAAGAGATTATAATTCTGAATTGTTACAAAAAAGGAAAGCTCCAGGATATGACTAAGATTGAGCTAAAAGATAGCGGAATCGTAATAAATAGGACGATGTGTGACATAACCGTGATAAGTGCTATAGGGGGTTGGATTGTTTGGGGGAGGAGACCAAACAGCGAGATCATCGGTCTCATCGGATTAGGGAAGGATGGGAAGGGAAGTCGGTCGTGCCCTTTCAAAGGAACCATCCCGGAATTTGCCTGGAGAGATTTAGTGAAATCAAGGAAACTTAAATCAGGATGGCAGGATGCAGGATTGAACAGTCATTCTCCCGAATGCGAGTCCAGTGTGCTAACCACTCTTCCACCTCGCTCGGTAACCAGGACAACGTTTTGCCTATCTGCCACAGTCATCGAGTTAACATATATCTTGCCATTTTGCCCGTATCAGACGTTAGGGATACTGCCAGTTTAAAACCTAACATTTCTAAATGACACCCTAAACCCTTACGTCCTTCAAGCATTAGACCAATATATAGTGCCGCAGAAAGGGCAGATTTCAGCAGAACAGATGTTGCAACACGTCAAACAGTACTGTGTGAAACACCGTATCCAGGTTATGAACTTAGCATTTCAGCTGGTAGTGGTGTAGCGATTCTGATCTCCATTTATATAATTTATGTTTGTTACAACCAAAGAACAGCACAACACCCAGAGATACCTGTGCACCTGTTGCCTGGTTTAATAGTGTGACAGAAAATGATGTTGAGTAATTAAAGTCGAATTATAAGTCTAAGCACTAAGATGTAAGAGGAAAGAATTAATTACAAACTAGCGTGAAAGTTGAAATTAAAATCGCCTTAAAACTCACAGTCAGATAATCCATAAAAAAGAATTAATAGAAAGTGTATACAAGTTGTTAAAGTGTAAAAACTAGGGGCGAAATTTACAAGGGACGAGGGAATGTTGCACAACAGAATAGTAATTAAGTATGACAATAAAATTTTGTTTGAACTGGCTGTGACGACGCTAAGTGCAACATGTCCATCAGGTACGCAAAGGTGCTGTAACCAACGTTAATACTCGAGAGGACTGAAGTACAAACAGATAGGGACCTTATTATCTCACAGAGTGCGAGAGAAATTGTCAGGAACATCTGATTCAGCGCATAGACAACAGTGACAAACACTCTTATAACAAGGCTATATGCAATAGCTGCACCTAGGGATGACAGAAGAACACCTTTCAAACGGCAAATTTTGCCTAAGGGAAAGCTCTAAAGCCCCAAAGTTAAATATTGATGCAACCAAGAACGCTGACAAGCTCAGAAAACGCGAGCACATTCGGTAACTAACACAAGGGAAATCACATCATGGGCTGTTATAAAACCTTCGCGTTTCTTCCACTCTCAGAGTTAGGCCACTCCATCTGCATCACTGATACTGATCGAAAGTCAGCTCTGCTAGTTGCAGGATGCCATGACGAATGCAATGAAGTGTTTCACATTTGCAGCCACCTTGGAGTCCACTGCTACGAGTTGACAGTCGTCTGGCTGTGGAGGAAACTTCAACACTGCGAGCATTACTCCCATTCAAAACAACGGTGACTGACTGAAGATTAGCACTAGGCTGATCATCGGTGAATGAAGAACGAATCTGCCCGTGTACAAGCTGTTCAGCTTGGGAGTAGTTCGCCTGCACCGAGCGAGGTGGCGCAGTGGTTAGCGCACTGGACTCGCATTCGGGGGCGGGGGGGGGGGGGGGGGTCAATCCCGCGTCCGGCCATCCTGATTTAGTTTTTCCGTGATTTCCCTAAATCGCTCCAGGCGAATACCGGGATGGTTCCTTTGAAAGGGCACGGCCGACCTCCTTCCCTAATCCGATGAGACCGATGACCTCGCAGTTTGGTCTCTTCCCTCAAAACAACCCAAGTAGGTCGCCTGTGCCACCACTTCTGGGCAATACAAGTACTGTCTTACAAAACGTATGCTGGGACCATCCCTCGGGCTGCCCTTTGTGTAATTGCTAGGTCAACCACCAACATGCCATGTCGACAGCTGACAAAATGGGCGTGCAGGTATCTAGGGCTGAGCCTAAGTGCAGCTTCACTCAGTGAGAGCGCTGAGGATCCAACAGACATCCACAGACACGTCAGGCTGTAGCTACCCGTCAGCTGTCAGACCCTCGTACGATGGGGCCACGGCACTGACCTTGGTAAACGCCAGAGCCTGTAACTACGAATTCCTCGTTGGGCGCTGACGTGCTAACTTGCACCTTTGTGCAATGTGGGCTCAGCATAGCTGCTGCTAAGCAACAGTGGGAAGAAAAGAAATTGATTGTAAAAATCTCGGAAATAGAAGTGTGTTAACTGAATAATGTCTCATTAATACCCCTGCGCTTCACAGGACCCCCCCCCCCCCCTCATCGCACCTCGTTTGTCTATCCTAAACTCCTGCATTAGGTCGCATCTGGTGGGCCCCCCTCACAATGTTGATCAAATGATGCAATTCAAAAAATTTTGCTCTCAATCCGGAAAGGACTGTAAATTGTGTTATGAGCACACAAAATCGCCCTAACATTGCTCTGAAAAACCATCTGTTCAAGAGAAAAATAAACGTAGAGAGAAGCATGATGACCTTTTATCCATGAAGTGTACCTCCAGAATAAACGTCGTGGCGTTTTAGCTCAGTTACCTCACTAGCAGTAAAGAATGGTAGCTTTCACCGTCTTTGTTTCACTGAAGCATATTTCACCAAAGTGGCTAAAGCATTAGAGGGCAATGTATTTCTTCTAAAAACATAGTTTAGAAAATATGTTATTTGGAGTGTATAGATCGCTATTGTTTATACTACAGCTTCTTTGTAAGTACCTCCAACGGCCTTGCTGAAGTGATAACAGTGGTTCCCGTTACATCACCGAAGTGCCGTCGGGCTTGACTAGCACTTGAATTAGTGACTGTCCAGTTTGCCGAGCTCCCTTGGCAAACGGGGTGTAATTAGCCCTTGTGAGGTTAATTGAGAAGCTACTTGATTGGGAAGCAGCGGCCCCTGTCTCGAAAACTGACAACAATCAGGAGAACAGTGTACTGACAACATGCTCCGCATATCTGCACCCACTGCGCCTGTGCGCTGAGGATGACATGGTGGTCAGTCGGTACCGCCAGGCCTTCAAAACCTCCTTCCCCTCTCTTTATCCATCTACTCCTTCTCCTCATACTCACACCCTCTCTCTGTCCTCCTCTTCCATCCCACATTCTCTGTCCATCTCTTGCTGCCCCCTGTGGCCATCTCCTCTTCCCCCCTCTCTGTCCATCTCCTCCTCTTTCCCCTCTCTGCCCATGTCCTCCTCACCCCTCCCCCTGCTCATGTGCTCCTCCTTCCTTCCTCTGTACAACTCCTCTTCTCCCCTCTCTCTGCCCATATCCCCCTTCGTCTCTCTATGTGCAACTCCTCCTCCCTCCCTATCTGTGTCCATCTCTTTCTTCACCCTCTCTGTCTGCCCATCTACTCCTCCCTCTTTTTCTCTCCACGTTATCATGCCTGCTACTACAGGAGGCTGGTGATTCTTCCTCCCCATAGAATTTCCATCCAGATCTTAATTAATATTCTACCAAATTTGGTTGAAAATGTTCCAGAGTTCAGGCATGGCTTTGCCCGCGTACACACATGTCAGATATATTTCACAAATGTTTAACATATTTCACATTTATTTGTACACGTATTTCACCTGTATCTCTAGAGAATTACGGCATGCAGTATCATTTTCATGCTGCTCAATGTTGATCACGTCATATCTCCTGAACTATGTGGCGTACAATGATATAATTTTGCAAGTACATCCAGTGGTATAGGAGCATCTCAGTGTTTGTGAAATCATATGTCCTGAACTATTTGTCGTACGATGATATAATCTTGCTGGTACATTCAGTGGTATATGTGAATACTACTCACAAAATATGTCGCGAATAAAATTGGTAGTTATCAAGTAATAAATTAAGACATCAAGCATCATGCCTCACTTTTACTGCATGAAATGCGAAAATGTAGCAAGTGATATGCCATTTTTCATTTAATCATTTGTGAGGGCTGACAGCGAGAAAAAGTTTTGAAAAGGTTTGAAAATATATGTAATGTTTGTAGCAAGTCGCTATGTGCTCTTATTCTCATATAATCAATGAATAATGCGTCCAAGTTTGGGTGGAATCGTTCAAGTGGTTTAGGTGGTATTCTTTCCGCGTCAGTTCTGAATAAAAATCTCGAGCTTTCGACGATTACCTCCATCGCCATCGTCAGGAGGTGGCTGTCTTCACTACTGCTGTGGTAGCCTCTTTATAGCCCGTGGAAGGCCTCTGATTGGCTTATTATTAGTCGGCGATTACGTACTGCTGTCGCAGACCATGTCACTGTGTGTGCCGGTGGCGCCACCGCTTCCGTTGGAACATAAACCTTGGAAGGAACGTCTCTGCTGCTTCTCTGCATCAAGCGCTCGATTCCAAGCACAGCTCAGATGGTATCCGCTAACGCGGTTAAAGTTATTTTGGCTCATTCTTATTTCAACAGCCTCCTTAATAACAGAATCCCAGTACATGAAGGCATGGGACAGAACTGTTGTTTCATCGAACATAATTTTATGTTTGTATGAGGCTGTGCTCCGCAACTACCGATTTCTCCAGTTCTCTATTTTTACATGGCGTTGGTGTTCTGCACAGCGGTCGGAAACGGTAAGATTCGTCTGACCTATATAATTACTTCCACACTCACAGGGTATATTATAAACTCCAGGGACCCTGAGGCCGAGATTGTCCTTAACAGGGCGCATCATCTCCTTAATTTTCTTAGCAGGACGAAAAATCAGTCTTATAGCTCGTCTACGCATGACTCTTCCTATTTTGCTGGAAATCGCACCACAAAAAGGAAGAACCGCAATCGGTGTTTCATCCTGTGAGTGTGCAGCATTTTCACGTTTCCTTTTTTTGGAGAACGCTGACTTTATATCGCGTGCACAATAGCCATTCTTTCGGCACACATACTTCAGATGGTTAATCTCGGATCTTAAGTGGTCCTCGTCAGAAACAGTTTTTGCTCTGTATACCAACGTGTTCAAAACGGCTCTCTTCTGAGCAGTATGATGGAAACTGTGCATTCAGGTATAAATAGGTATGGGTCGGCTTACGGTATACAGAGTGGTCAAGACGCCCGCCCGCATGTTGTCGTACTAAAACGTCTAAGAAAGGCAGTCTCCCTTCCTTCTCCATCTCGACAGTGAACTGGATGTTCGAATGTATGCTGTTCATGTGTTCCATGAATTCTTCGCGAGCTTCTGCGCCGTGTGGCCAGATCATAAATGTAACGTCAACGTAAAGATAAAATAAGGATGGACGGAGGGGAGCCGAATTTAATGCACGTTCTTCTAAATTCTCCATAAAAAAGTTAGCCAGTAATGGAGACAACGGAGAGCCCATAGCCATACCATCCGTCATTTCATAAAATTTGTTACCATACAGGAAGTAGGTGGTCGTCATCATGTGCCAGAACAACTTCATCGTTTCAGGAGGAAAACGATCCGCCAGCACTGATCGTCAGTTGCAATTGCCGAGTAGCCTTGGCGAGGCTGGAGGGTGCACAGAAGATGGAGAAGTCGTCCACAAACAAGGAACATAGTACTGGACGTCGCACTATGGTTGTAATACTATTGATTGCATTGGCAAAAGCCGTGACACTTAAAACACGCCCTTGAGGGACACCATTCTCCTGCTTAAAACAGACAGGTCATTCCCAACCCTGTATCTAAAATATCTGTCCGAGAGAAATGACCGTATGAATGACGGTAGGAGTCCACAAAATCCCCACTGATGGAGCTGCGACAAAATATTATGCCACCAGGTAGTGAAGTAGGCCTTTTCCAAATAGAAGAAACAGTGGTAAGGTGTTGTTTACGAAGGAAAGCTTGTTGAATTGCAGGTTCCAGCAGGGTCAGGTTATCGAGAGTGGAGCGATACCTGTTGAGCGCACACTGGGAGCGACTGAGTAGGGACCTGGTTTCGAGAACCCAGACTAGGCGCCGATTGACCATACGCTCCTGTGGCTTTCCTACACAGTTTGTCAGGCTAATACTACGATAACTACTAGGGTCTGTCCGATCCTTTCCTGGTTATAAAATTGGAATTAAAATAGATTCTTTCCACGACTTGGGAAAGTAGCCACTTATTCAAATTTTTTTGAAGAGTTCAAGGAGGGCTTCCTTCGGCCGTCGGCCCAATTGCTGCAACGTGCTGTAGGTTATCTGGTCGTTTCCAGTGGTCGCATCACAAGCAACTGACAATGCAGAATCCAGCTCCCAGAGAGAGAAGGTCTGGTCATATTCTCCCATGTTGGTAGAACAGAAATCAAGATCATCCTCCTCCTGGGCCTCCCGATATTGATGGAAGGTGGGATCCTGGCTGAAATCAGCGGTAATGGATTTACATGATTTAGCTATTGTCTCAGCTATATCCCTCATCGATGTTACAAGAGACCCCTGTATTCGTACAACTGCTATTAGCGGTCGAGAGTTGTGCCTTGGGATCCTCCTGATGGCTACCCAAAATTTACTTGCGGATATAGACTTATAGATGGAGTTCACGAACTCTTCCCGAGACCTCTGCTTACTCTTACGAATTATTCTCCACGCCTTTGCACGCATCACTCGAAAGTTTGTCTACTTAAAGTCTACTTAAGTCTAGTGTCGTGGGAATACCTTAGTTCAACTTACGACAACCAATATTTGTACTTAATGAAGTTCATGAAAGAAAATAAGCTATACAGACAGAAGAAAAGGAAAAGTACTGCATCTTTCGGGAGACAGGCAGCTCTCAGATACAAAGTTCATGTAAGGGAAGTTTGACTAAATATTTGTCCCTTGTCGTCACCTTTGTGTATTAGTCACTTTCATTTTATAGTGCAGCTTCCCAAAATTTCACTACCCCATGTTCCTTTTATTTGAAACGGATCATCGACTTACTAAGAAGTCTAAACCAATAATGATACCATATGTGTAACGCGAGGCTGGTGTACAAATAAAAAGAAAGTTGTTCTATTCTCTTTCTGTATAGACTATTTATCGTCCTCATTTCACTTCAATGTAAGGCTACGTTCCAGACGACCGTATTCAGAAAAGACTTCCTAACATCTATGTTTATATTCGAACTTAAAAATTTTATTTGCTCCAGAAACGTTTTGCGCTATTGGCGGTCTGCATGTTATATCATGTCTACTTTGGCAACAGTCCAATACTTTGACACTGATATGGTAAACTTTCTCTACCACTTTGTGTGTCTCTTATCCACTAAATTCCATTACCTACGTTTTGCGTTTGTTCATATTCATCTTAAAACCATTTTTGAGGACACTATTCATTTTGTTCAACTGATGTTTCCAGCCCTTTGCCATCTCTAATATACACTCCTGGAAATTGAAATAAGAACACCGTGAATTCATTGTCCCAGGAAGGGGAAACTTTATTGACACATTCCTGGGGTCAGATACATCACATGATCACACTGACAGAACCACAGGCACACAGACACAGGCAACAGAGCATGCACAATGTCGGCACTAGTACTGTGTATATCCACCTTTCGCAGCAATGCAGGCTGCTATTCTCCCATGGAGACGATCGTAGAGATGCTGGATGTAGTCCTGTGGAACGGCTTGCCATGCCATTTCCACCTGGCGCCTCAGTTGGACCAGCGTTCGTGCTGGACGTGCAGACCGCGTGAGACGACGCTTCATCCAGTCCCAAACATGCTCAATGGGGGACAGATCCGGAGATCTTGCTGGCCAGGGTAGTTGACTTACACCTTCTAGAGCACGTTGGGTGGCACGGGACATATGCGGACGTGCATTGTCCTGTTGGAACAGCAAGTTCCCTTCCCGGTCTAGGAATGGTAGAACGATGGGTTCGATGACGGTTTGGATGTACCGTGCATTATTCAGTGTCCCCTCGACGATCACCAGTGGTGTACGGCCAGTGTAGGAGATCGCTCCCCACACCATGATGCCGGGTGTTGGCCCTGTGTGCCTCGGTCGTATGCAGTCCTGATTGTGGCGCTCACCTGCACGGCGCCAAACACGCATACGACCATCATTGGCACCAAGGCAGAAGCGACTCTCATCGCTGAAGACGACACGTCTCCATTCGTCCCTCCATTCAAGCCTGTCGCGACACCACTGGAGGCGGGCTGCACGATGTTGAGGCGTGAGCGGAAGACGGCCTAACGGTGTGCGGGACCGTAGCCCAGCTTCATGGAGACGGTTGGGAATGGTCCTCGCCGATACCCCAGGAGCAACA
This sequence comes from Schistocerca piceifrons, assembly GCF_021461385.2. NCBI lineage: Eukaryota > Metazoa > Arthropoda > Insecta > Orthoptera > Acrididae > Schistocerca > Schistocerca piceifrons. The sequence continues at coordinate 180,570,586 of NC_060138.1, read as the reverse complement.
GTGTCCCTAATTTGCTGGGAAGTGGCGGTGCGGTCCCCTACGGCACTGCGTAGGATCCTACGGTCTTGGCGTGCATCCGTGCGTGGCTGCGGTCCGGTCTCAGGTCGACGGGCACGTGCACCTTCCGCCGACCACTGGCGACAACATCGATGTACTGTGGAGACCTCACGCCCCACGGGTTGAGCTATTCGGCGGTACGTCCACCCGGCCTCCCGCATGCCCACTATACGCCCTCGCTCAAAGTCCGTCAACTGCACATACGGTTCACGTCCACGCTGTCACGGCATGCTACCAGTGTTAAAGACTGCGATGGAGCTCCGTATGCCACGGCAAACTGGCTGACACTGACGGCGGCGGTGCACAAATGCTGCGCAGCTAGCGCCATTCGACGGCCAACACCGCGGTTCCTGGTGTGTCCGCTGTGCCGTGCGTGTGATCATTGCTTGTACAGCCCTCTCGCAGTGTCCGGAACAAGTATGGTGGGTCTGACACACCGGTGTCAATGCGTTCTTTTTTCCATTTCCAGGAGTGTAGTTACGAAGTCATTGCCAATTCTCAGAGCTCTTAATTCTTCTTCCTGATCTAAAACCCCGTTTCGTCATGTCTACAGAATATCTCGAATAAGTGCAGCTTGCAAATATTGGAAATTTGGCGTGTTTGTATTAACTTACAGCAGCGAAGTATCTCGAAAAATGTGCATTGTATGAAATAAATGTTCCAATTGAAATGTTAATGTTTCCAAAGAAGTCATGTATCGGCTGAAACTGACCACCTGCGACCTGTTCCCATTCTCCCACGACGCGGGAGGGGTTGGGTGTTAATTTTGAATTGTAAAGTGGGAAATCCAATCTCTATTGTAGATTTGGACTTAACGCTAAAAAATATTTAGGGTTTACCCGAACATTCGTTGCAGATGGCACTGTAATCGAAAAATTCAGTTTTTCAAGTTTTTGATGTTAAGATTCGACTCTCTTTATCCTACATTATTTTTGCGATAGAAATGTAACATTTTTTGAAATCTCTTGGCAGATTAAAATTGTGTGCCAGAGCGAGACTAATACTCGAGACTTTTGCCTTTCGAGAGCAAGTCCTCTATCGACTAAGCAATGCTAGCACGACTTAAGATCCGTCCCCACAGTGTTAATCTGCCAGGAAGCTGTGTATAAGTGCACACTCTGCTGCATCATACCCTTCGTATATTTTCAGGTATTTGGATGTTACAAGTTAAAACGAAGACCCTGTATACTCTAGTGTGCAACATTTAAGAATGAAAGTAGCTCTCGCATGAGAGGTCACTGACAAGTAACATAGCTTGATAAAAATCGGACCATAAATAGAATGAACTGTCACGCTTTAGCATGGAAAGTTAACTGGAAGAAATGTGCAGCAAGACAAACTGAAATGACACTTTTATTCAAAGACAATAATTACTCTGAAGTCATCAGGGTTTATGATGGTCACCTACACATTACACACGGTGGGAGAAATATGCTCCCTTGCTGTCCACAAGTTTTGTGAGGTATTCTTGAGGCAGGGCGTTCCATTCTTCCAGCAAAGCTGTTAAAACTACTGGATGGTCGATGTGGGTGAGCTACAATATGTCTCCCCACAACATACCATACGTACTCGAGCTGGAGGAATAGGAAGGCCAGTCCATTCCCCCATTATCCTATCTTCCCAACAGTTCTTCCACCTGCGTCGTTCTATGCAATCACACATTGTCATCAATAAAAATGAAGTCAGAGCCGAATTCACTCCTAAAAGACGCAAATTGAGAATGAGTACAGTGTCATATTAACGCTGAATAATGAGTATGCTATGTTCAAGGATTTGGCGGTCAATATGGCCATGTGACATTATACCCACGCGCACCATTACACCTTTACCACGAACACGATCGTGATCGACGATGTTCCTGGATGCATTGCGTGGTCCTACCTCTCGCTATATGAGAATACGTCCAGAGTCATTGCTCAGACCGAATCTGCTCTCATCTGAGATGAGCGCACTATCTCACTCCTCGTTGTTGCAGCCAGTATGCTATTGGCTACAAAGCAAACTGTGCCGCATATGTGCTGGTGTCAACAGAACACAACGTACTGGTCGTTAGGCAAAGAGACCACCTCAATGCAGTCACCCTTCCACTGCAAAGCGTGTGATTGCGTGCCTCGCCGTTCTGTTAAATACACCTGTCTGTCGCACAACATCGCGGCCATCTGCTGCTGTAGATAACTGCGATCGATCATCTCACCTACCCCGGGAAAGCAGGGCCTGTGGTTGGGAACGCTCCCCATACCGTGAACAATGCCGTGAGCAATAACTAAGTACTGGACTACACTCGACACACATCGTTCTTCTTCGAGTTTTCCGACGACTTTTTCCCGTGTTGAGTCTTCCAGATGTTGCCTACTGGCCAAATTCTAATGAAGAAAAATGCCACAGTAGGCCGCAATTGCACGCTTATTAAACACACTGTTTTTAACTTTTTCTTCAACTGCGCTAGGGTCACGCTGACCTCATATCACGCGACGCTGTACATTTTGGGCACGGCTTGGAGACCTCTGGCAGCATGCTCCTGCTCTTTCATTCATTTCCACCACAAAGTTAATATTCTGTGTTACTTTATCTATCTCGTCCTTAAATTTTGTAGAACAGTAAATGCTTCTCATAACGTCCTTCATGCGAAGACCGTTTTCGGCGGAAAGCGTCGGTCTGTTTCCCATTACTACCAAAATCATTTTTACATCAACATATTACGTGCACATTCGATAGCGAGGTCCCAAATAAGCTTTGTGCGATATTCGTTGTGTCGATACCTTTTAACGTGGACATTAAAACATGGAGAATAACCCATTATTCTACACTACTGGCCATTAAAATTGCTACACTACGAAGATAACGTGCTACAGACGCGAAATTTAACCGACAGGAAGAAGATGCTGTCATATGCAAATGATTAGCTTTTCAGAGCATTCACACAAGGTTGGCGTCGATGGCGACACCTACAACGTGCTGACATGAGGAAAGTTTCCAACCGATTCCTCATACACAAACATCATTTGACCGGCGTTGCCTGCTGAAACGTTCTTGTGATGCCTCGTATAAGGAGGAGAAATGAGTACCATCACGTTTCCGACTTCGATAAACGTCGGAATGTAGCCGATCGCGATTGCGGTTTATAGCATCGCGAAATTGCTGCTCGCGTTGGTCGAGATCCAACGACTGTTAACAGAATATGGAATCGCTGGGTTCAGGAGGGTAACCTCGGAGACCCTGGCTGCAGTTACCCTTGACGCTGCATCATAGACAGGAGCGTCTGAGATGGTGTACTCAACGACGAACCTGGGTGCACGAAAGGCAAAAGTTCATTTTTTCCGGTGAATCCAGGTTCTGTTTACAGCATCATGATGCTCGCATCCGTGTTTGGCGACATCGCGGTGAACGCATATTGGAAGCTTGTATTCGTCATCGCCATACTGGCGTATCACCCGGCGTGATGGTATGGGATGGCATTGGTTACACGTCTCGGTCAGCTCTTGTTCACATTGACGGCACTTTGAACAGTGGACGCTACATTTCAGATGTGTTACGACCCATGGGTCTACCCTTCATTCGATCCCTGCGAAACCGTACATTTCAGCAGGATAATGCACGACCGCATGTTGCAGGTCCTGTACGGACTTTTCTGGACACAGAAAATGTTCGACTGCTGCACTGGCTACCACATTCTCCAGATCTCTCACCAACTGAAAACGTCTGGTCAATGGTGGCCGAGCAACTGGCTCGTCACAATACGCTAGGCACTACTCTTGATGAACTGTGATATCGTGTTGAAGCGGCATGGGCAGCTGTACCTGTACACGCCATCCAAGCTTTGTTTGACTCAATGCCCAGGCGTATCAAGGCCGTTATTACGGCGAGAGGTGGTTGTTCTGGGTACTGATTTCTCAGGATATATGCAACCAAATTGCGTGAAAATGTAATCACATGTCAGTTCTAGTATAATATATTTGTCCAATGAATACCCGGTTATCATCTGCATTTCTTCTTGGTGTAGCAATTTTTATGGCCAGTAGTGTAGGTAATATTGAGGGAATTAGTTAAGGAAATAGGCACTAAAAGTAGTAGACGAGCTTTGCTATTTGAACATCTAGATAACTTATGATTGCTGAAGTAAAAAAGATGAAAAGTGCAAACTAGTAATAACTAGAAAAGCATTTCTGAAACTGAGATATGAGTTGACATCGAAAATAATTTGAATAATAAATAATAATAGTAATAATACATAATAATAATGTTTTTGTTGTTGTGATCTTCTGTCCAACTGACTGACTGAGCAGCGCTGCTGCATGGCGATAGCAGCCAGTGGGACTATGACGATGCTGTCGCAGCTGGAGTACAGGTTATTCTTCGTGTTTTACTGTACCTCTTAACACATATCGGTAAAACGTGCGTCCCACTGGACTAATCTGGGCGCTCTCTATCGAAGAGGCACGTAAAATTGTGGTTTGAAGATCATTTTCTTTGCAACGGGAAACAAAGCGGCGCCTTCCATCGACACTGGACGTCTCATGAAAGACGTGATGGGAAGGACGAAAGCTATTCGGAAAGTAAGGAACGATCGGTCGCGAAATGGAAGCCATAGTCAAAATCTAAACTGTTTTATTTGCAACATTTAGCTACACCTTCCAGCTACGTCTTTCCACAGTCGCCTCTCCGACTTAGATATTTCTCGTAGCCTTGTACCAACTTGCCAACGCCCTAGTCACAGATGGAAGCCTTCTGTGCTTTCCGTCAAATTTCTAAGCTGGGCTGCAGCTCGTTGTCTGTGCCAAAATGTTGTCTTCATAGCCAGCGGCTCATGCGATCAGTGATAAAACTCAGAGGGAGCCGTCCATACTATGTGGTGGGCGATTAAACACTTCCCATCGAAAGCGCTGCACGAGCGTCCTCATTGGCCATTCCGTGTACGGCCGAGGACTGTCACGAAGAAGGGAACGCATGACAGTTACGTTATGCGGGGTTGCATGCAATCAAGTGAAATTTGCCGGCAGGCACCTATCCTTGGTGGGAGACACTATTTTCTAGGTGTGCTTACACGCTCACTGTGCGCCCAGATCTAAGAAGAATGACGTCACGCTATCTGCAGGTATACTAGAGACCCTGGTCAATACGTCTGTGAAAAGCTACATCGGATTTTTCACTGTTGTTTCCATTTCGCGATTAATCGTTCCTTACTTTCCGAATAGTCATCATACTTGCTAGGCCAGACTATAGCTACACATTGCAAAGACGAAATTGCAAATATCTGCTGATACACCACAGAAAATGCGCCTTCAATAATATACAGGGTGGACCATTTACAGTGACCGGGCCAAATATCTCACGAAATAAGCGTCAAACAAAAAAACTACAAAGAACGAAACTCGTCTAGCTTTAAGCGGGAAACCAGGTGGCGCTACGGTTGGCCCGCTAGATGGCGCTGCCATAGGACAAACGGATATCAACTGCGTTTTTTTTTTTTAAATAGGAACCCCCATTTTTATTACATAATCGTGTAGGACGTAAAGAAATATGAACGTTTTAGTTGGACCACTTTTTTCGCTTTGTGATAGGTGGCGCTGTAATAATCACAAACGTATAAGTACATGGTATCACGTAAAATTCCGCCAGTGCGGACCGTATTTGCTTCGTGGTATATTACCCGTGTTAAAATGGACGGTTTACCAATTGCGGAAAATGCCGATCTCGTGTTGATGTATAGCTATTGTGATCAAAATGCCCAACTGGCGGGTGCTATGTATGCAGCTCTGTATCCTGGACATCATCCAAATGTCCGGACCGTTCGCCGAATAGTTACGTTATTTACGGAAACAGAAAGTGTTCAGCCACATGTGGAACGTCAACCACGACCTGCAACAAATGATGATACCCAAAAAGGTGTTTTAGCTGCTGTCGTGGTTAATACGCAGATCAGTAGCAGACAAATTGCGTGAGAATCTGGAATCTCAAAAACGTCGGTGTTGAGAATGCTACATCAACATCGACTGCACCCGCACCATATTTCTATGCACCAGAAATTGCATGGCGACGACTTTGAACGTCGTGTACAGTTCTGCCACTGGGCGCAAGAGTAATTACGGGACGATGACAGATTTTTAACACGCGTTCTATTTAGCGACGAAGCGTCATTCACCAACAGCGGTAAGGTAAACCGTCATAATATGCACTATTGGGCAGCGGAAAATCCACGATGGCTGCGACAAGTGGAACATCAGCGACCCTGGCGGGTTAATGTATGGTGCGGCATTATAGGAGGAAGGATAATTGGCACCCATTTTATCGATGGCAATCTAAATGGTGCAATTATGCTAATTTCTTACGTAATGTTCTACCGATGTTACTACAGGATGTTTCACTGCATGACAGAATGGCGATGTACTTCCAACATGATGGATATCCGGCACATAGCTCGCGTGCGGTTGAACCGGTATTGAATAGCATATTTCATGACAGTTGGATTGGTCGTCGAAGCACCATACCATGGCCTGCACGTTTACGGGATCTGACGTGCCCGGATTTCTTTCTGTGGGGAAAGTTGAAGGATATTTGCTATCGTGATCCACCGACAACGCCTGACAACATGCGTCGGCGCACTGTCAGTGCATGTGCGAACATTACGAAAGGCGAACTACTCGCTGTTGAGAGGAATGTCGTTACACGTATTACCAAATGCATTGAGATTGACGGACATCATTTTGAGCATTTATTAGATTAATGTGGTATTTACAGGTAATCACGCTGTAACAGCATGCGTTCTCAGAAATGATAAGTTCACAAAGGTATATGTATCACATTGGAACAACCGAAATAAAATGTTCAAACGTACCTACGTTCTGTATTTTAATTTAAAAAACCTACCTGTTACCAACCGTTCGTCTAAAATTGTGAGTCATATGTTTGTAGCCATTACAGCGCCATCTATCACAAAGCGAAAAAAGCAGTCCAACTAAAACATTCATATTTCTTTACGTACTACACGAATACGTAATAAAAATGTGGGTTCCTATTTAAAAAAAACGCAGTTGATATCCGTTTCACCTATGGCAGAGCCATCTAGCGGGCCAACCATAGCGCCATCTGGTCTCCCCCTTCAAGCTAGAGAAGTTTCGTTCTTTGTAGTTTTTTCGTTTGACGCTTATTTCGTGAGATATGTGGCCCGGTCACGATAAATGGACCACCCTGTATTTCTAATTCTTACCAAAATAATCCTGTATTAATTTTCTTTCTTCGGTTTTATACTATGACCAAGCAAACAATTAGAAAGGAATTTATAGGTAGTTAATATGTATTTTCCTTGGCAACTAGAGTTTGCCTAGTTTCGCGAAGTGAACCACACAGCGTTACAACTGGCAGACGTTCACGTAGGTAGTTAGTGCTGTGCTTCATTATGATAGACTCTCTTACCTGTGGCGTCGGACAAATTGTCGAAGTGCGAGCGGCTGCTCTTGTTGGACCTATCCGTAGTGTCCTCCATAATGTCGTCGCCTCTGTTGGCCACTTCTGCAGTGGTCGGACTGTGAGCGCCACCACTGCCGCTGACCGTTACTGAATCCTGTGACTGCTCCTCCTCCTGCTTCTTCTTCTTCTTCTTGTCGCCCTTACTTTTGCCTTCCGTGCTGTCCGACTTCTGCTTCTTTTTCTTCTTCTTTCTGAACAGTCGCCTCATTACCTTCAAATAAACAAAAAATAGTACTCCATTGGTATATTGTACAAGATTGGTATATAACTTCAGAGTGTTCTAAGTATTCATATATTTAGTGAAAAGAAAACCAGCATAGGAGGTATAAAGGGATAAGAGGAGACACACTTACTACAGCAGTTATAAAGGGATTTCTGGGATAGCTGGGCGTGGGCGGTGATTTTCTGTCACAGACGGATGCAGGTGCAGCAGTGAAGACAGTTCGTAGATAAAAGTACTTCTCTATTTCTGTTAAATAAATGTCGTGTGACTAGGGCCTCCCGTCTGGTACACCGTTCGCCGGGTGCTAGTCTTTCGATTTGACGCCACATCGGCTACTTGCGAGTCGATGGGGGTGAAGTGATGATGATCAGGACATCACATCACCCAGTCCCTGAGCGGAGAAAATCTCCGACCCAGCCGGAAATGGAACCCGGGCCCTTAGGTCGGACATTCTGTCACGCTGACCACTGAGCTACCGGGGGCAGACTCTATTACTGTTTTCATAGAGCCATTGGACTCTGAAGCTGCTAGCATCCATGGTCAGCGAAGCTAATACACGTATTATGTTCGAGTATAATGACTTTTCTGGAGACCAGAAATCTACTCTGTAGGAATCAGCATGGGTTTCAAAAAAGACAGTCGTGTGAAACCAGCTCGCGCTAATCGTCCACGAGACTCAAGAGGGCCATAGACACGGGTTCCCAGGTAGATGCCGTGTTTCTTGACTTCCACAAGCGTTCGATACAGTACCCCACAGTCGTTTAATGAACAAAGTAAGAGCATATGGACCATCAGACCAATTGTGTAATTGGATTGAAGAGTTTCTAGATAACAGAACGCAGCATGTCATTCTCAATGGAGAGAAGTCTTCCGAAGTAAGAGTGATTTCAGGTGTGCCGCAGGGGAGTGTTGTAGGACCGTTGCTATTCACAATATACATGAATGACCTTGTGGATGACATCGGAAGTTCACTGAGGCTTTTTGCGGATGATGCTGTGGTAAATCGAGAGGTTGTAACAATGGAAAATTGTACTGAAATGCAGGAGGATCTGCAGCGAATTGACGCATGGTGCAGGGAATTGCAATTGAATCTCAATATAGACAAGTGTAATGTGCTGCGAATGCATAGAAAGAAAGATCTCTTATCATTTAGCTGCAATATAGCAGGTCAGCAACTGGAAGCAGTTAACTCCATAAATTATCTGGGAGTAGGCATTAGGAGTGATTTAAAATGGAATGACCATATAAAGTTGATCGTCGGTAAAGCAGATGCCAGAATGAGATTCATTGGAAGAATCCTAAGGAAACGCAATCAGAAAAAAAAGGAAGTAGGTTACAGTACGCTTGTTCGCCCACTGCTTGAATGCTGTTCAGCAGTGTGGGATCCGTACCAGATAGAGTTGATAGAAGAGATAGAGAAGATCCAACGGAGAGCAGCGCGCTTCGTTACACGATTATTTAGTAATCACGAAAGCGTTACGGAGATGACAGATAAACTCCAGTGGAAGACTCTGCAGGAGAGACGCTTAGTAGCTCGGTACGGGCTTTTGTTGAAGTTTCAAGAACATACCTTCACCGAGGAGTCAAGCAGTATATTGCTCCTTCCTACGCATACCTCGCGAAGAGACCATATATATCACGTTCTGGTCTGTGGCCTGGAAAGTCCTCTGCTGATACCTAAGCAGGGGGTATGGTGGCTGGATCCCCCACGTTGCAGTTCTGTGGAGGCAGCAAAGTGCTGAGCTGCCCATTCATTCGGATGCTGAAGTGGCGCACTGAGGTTTGATCATGGTGACGGTAGAGATGATGGGCTCTGTTATATTGCATTTAACATCACAGGCTCTACGTCACACTGCTGCCCAGCTGCTTGGTTACGGCGGCTGGTTCAGGAAGGGTTTAAATTTAGATCTTAAAGGCGGTGGCTCGCTTTTATTTTACAGGTTACTATTCCTTGTTGTAGGGGCTGTGATTTTTGATATTTTTTGTCTAAACCAGCAAGGCAAAACAGAGGCCACTACTTCCACCACATTAAGTGGATTTAGTGCTCACGTACTCACACTGAGCCGTGAACACATCCCAGTTTATCAATGAGGAGTAGTTGAACATGATTACTACTGTTAAAGGTGCTATGCGTGCAATGGTCGTGCCAGGCGCGAGATATTCAATCTTTATACTATCGTTAGTAGCGCGAGACCTGCACGACCTTATAGCAACCGTTATAGTTCCGCGTTATTCTGTTACACTAGGGGTCAGTTCACGTAAGGAAAGAGAGAGAATGTAAGATTAACGGACTTATTTATTAAACAGTTGAGAATCGAACAATAATACAACCAAATGGTGGTGGGGGGGGGGGGGGGGGAGAAAGATTCGAGTTCAGCAGCATGCCCGAACGTACGTTCATAACACGCCACGATAGCAGGAGGAAAGGAATTTTAGTTAACGATCGCCGTATTATCAAATAAAATCCCATTTAGTAAAGGAAGGGGTTGCAGGCGTGCAACGACCACCACCAGGAATTAGCCAAAGACTGAGAAGTTGCTACTGTGCGAGAATCGCTCGGTAGCCTCCCGTACTAAAGCACTAAAACCCGCAAGACGCGAAACTATTCACAATGACCTATCAGGTTCCCTCTGGGACGCAGGGCGTGAATCTGCAGTGCACGTCGGCGCTCATGCTTACCGAACTTCATCTCCTGGAAGCGGCACCTCCGGTTTCCGACACGGTCACACTAGAACTGAAGACTGCTCATTTGTCCACCACCCATTCGCGGAGGGCGGTTGGCGCCCGCCCGCGAAAAACGGGCGCGCACCTGAACTGGCCAATCATAGGGCCGGAATTTCACAGGGAGGTGACCTCACGACGTTAAAATTGAGCAGAAAGAGCGTTTACAAGGTTGGTAAGGCAGGTTGGGGAACTGAGAACAGGAGAAACTTTGGCCACTGCTGAATGTTCAAACGATACCACGCACTACCCTGGCGATCGGAAAAGGGATGGGAAACGGGAAGCCATCATGGCTGCTAGGAAGACTGCTGCCCTCGCCCATAAATAAAGAAAATTTCTAGCGCCAAGCTCCTCTCGCAGATCAGTATGAGACAAGTTTTAAAAATCGTCAAATAAATCAGGCAACCAATAGAAATTATTAATATTACCTGAATTATTACTTTACCGAGTACCAGAATGCTGGGACTAGAAATATGAAATACGAGCACTGAATGTTGAATGAAGCGCACGTCTTTCAATCTCCTGGCTGATTTTGCAGCAAATGATCACATTTCAAATGTTCATATGTGTGTGATATCTTATGGGACTTAACTGCTAAGATCATCAGTCCCTAAGCTTACACGCTACTTAACCTAAATTATCCTAAGGGAGGACTCGAACCTCCGCCGGGACCAGCCGCACTGTCCATGACTGCAGCGCCTGAGACCGCTCGGCTAATCCCGTGCTGCTAATCACATTTCTGTGACATGTGAAAATGTTCTGGGACGCAGGCAGTGATGAAAGCGGCTGTCGCTTGTGGCAGTCAGTCAGCTCGTAGAAGCTTCCTGAGGGCTGACCCCAAGGCATTGACACTTGAAAGACCGTCGGTGTAGGAATCGTGACTGATGTTGCTGAATGGTGATGAGTAGTTACGGGTATCGACTGGCAGTGGCAAATACCCGTTTCCTGATGTGCTGTTCTTGACTCCATGCACTACTACAGTTCATCCCATTACTATTTCTTTCTCCTAAGAAAACTCCAGTCTCTGGATTTCTGTAGAAAGCTAGCTGAAACATAAGCACTCTTTTATTTACAACTATTTACACTTTGTATCCCCTTTTTGTTTCACTGTATCTTCAACACTATTTATACTTCCTTTTCGATCTCACTAGCACTTGGTTTACACATGGAGTTTTCGTTCACTGTTGATTCTGTCCAATGTCTGATTGTTTCTCGTTGGTGCTATTATTACTGATTTGAACACGTAGGTTCGTGGTTGGTAGCAACTTTTTGCTTGAACTGGTAGAAAGCAATACCTGCTACAGCTTAAATCATGCGTGTCGCGGAAGTTGAGGTTCCTATAGCTATGAATTTGCAATGATGTTCGGAACGATACCTATTTAAGCAGTCTAGAAGGTATGCCATCCAACATCCGAACCAAGCAGGACCGCAGATTTGGGTCTGAAGTGTTATTGAAGTACATCAGTTTGTCTGTACGCAGGATCTCCAAGGGTAAGTTTCGTATGTAAATTTATGTGCGGGTGAAATTTATGAGGGGGGGGGGGGAGGCGGCTTCCAGTGGTGCTGCTGGATAATCGAATAGTTGGCCTATAAGATTAACATTTGGTGTCATTGATCGATAACCCTTGACTCTGTAGCTCTATGCACGGCGTGTCACGGTAACTTCCCTTCTCATAACAAGTGTACATAATAACCGCAGGGTTTGCCACGGAGTATAACCAATGCACTCTAACGCTTCGTAAAATTTCTGTTTTGTCGGTGACTATCTCCTTAGGGCATTCTGTCGAAGATTTCGCGGAGCAGAATAACGTGAAGTCACGCGGTGTGTACGTATAGGGGAGATGGTGATCGTCCCTGCTTGGCACTGAAGAAGCCCTGTGTGGAGCGCAGTGAGAGGGGTTTTCTGTCTAATATTACCCTTTTCTCATTGAAATAAACTGACTTAGCAAAAAGTCTTAACCCATACAGCTAAATTCCCATGACTAATGGGTGCATATATATATATATATGCCCGCCCGTTTGGCCGTGCGGTCTAACGCACGACTTTCCGGGCGGGAAGGAGCGCCGGTCCCCGGCACGAATCCACCCGGCGGATTTGTGTCGAGGTTCTGTGAGCCGGCCAGTCTGTGGATGGTTTTTAGGCGTTTTTCCATCTGCCTCGGCAAATGCGGGCTTGTTCCCCTCATTCCGCCTCAGTTACACTATGTCGGCCATTGCTGCACAAACAAGTTCTCCACTTACGCTTACACCACCATTACTCTACCACGCACACATAGGGGTTACACTCGTCTGGTGTGAGACGTTCCCTGGGGGGGGGGGGGGGGGGGGCGTCCACCGGGGCCCGAACCGCACAATAACCCTGGGTTCGGTGTGGGGCAGCGCAGGGGTGAAGTGGACTGTGGTGGTCTTCGTGGGGTTGCGGACCACTGCGGCTGCGGCGTGGACGGAGCCTCTCCGTCGTTTCTAGGTCCCCGGGTAACATAACATAACATATATACACACCCACACCAAATAACAACCTTTCTGCTGTTGAAGCCTCTTGAGTATAAACGTCGCTAGATATGATGTTGTCTAGCTGTTAGAACACCGCTATCACATAACTAGATGAGGAGGTTTATAAATAATTGCTAAGATGGGTGATGTCTGTTTGAATATCTCTTCGCATACACCATAGAAGAATGAACTGCATTCTTCTTACACTCTCCATACACCATGACATTGTTAATGCCGATAAACTTTGTTCCGTTTAAAAAAGTATGTTTGCACAAAAAATACACTTTGTAAGTATTATTACAATCTGTTTATTGGCTAACGACATAAGCTCTTCACTACCAATCCATTTTGTGAAAACTGCATCTCAATGGCACTTTCCATTTCTGCAATATTTGCAGGGCAAATTTTAGGTGACTCACGCTGTATGCGCATAACACTAAAAATAACACAAAATTCACAACCGTACTGCGTCCTTAGTTATATTCCGATCCTCGTGTTAGACTATTCCTAGAGTATTATTCCTACTTGTAGCCTAAGTGCGTAGCGATGAGTCGAAATAACTAAGGGAGTGTCCTGCTTTTCTTTCCTTCCAGAATGAAATTTTCACTCTGCCGCGGAGTGTCCGCTGATATGAAACTTCGTGGCATATTAAAACTTTGTGCCGTATCGGGACTCGAACTCCGGACTTTTGCCTTTCGTGGGCAAGTGCTCTACCGGTTGAGCTACCCAAGCACGACTCACCTGTCACCATCACAGCTTCAGTTCCGCCAGTACCTCGTCTTCTACCTTCCAAACTTCACAGAAGCTTTCCTGCGATCCTTTCCCAGGAAAGGCAAAGGTACTGAGTTAGAGTCTCGGGCCGGCACACAGTTTTAATCTGCCAGGAAGTTTCTTTCTTTGCCGTCTTTTATTCTTCTTTCCCTTTTTCCCAAGCACTGACCTCCTCATTTCTGTAGGTGCTGCTAGGATGGAGGCAGTGCGCCTGGAATTGCTATAAAATGGTGAACAGGAATTGCTTATACATGAAATACTGCGGCATGAGTTGGAAGTTGTAATTTACTGTTAACAAATGAAGTCATTTCTGACTCTTGATAGTATTCTAGGGTCCTTGGCAACATGTAAAAGGTATTTTAATTTTTTATTTGGTAAACTGTGGTTGGTTAGCACCACCAATTATCGAATGTGATATTTTGTTAATACTGATATTTCGTTATAGGTACTTTCCTGTCATTCCATGGCTTTATGTTTATTTTTCAACGTGCTGAGTAGTATTGTTTGATTTTACCTGAAGGCTCTTACATTCCTCAGAGTGAAATGGCATCTTCTGACCAAAATTAACCCCCAGGGTGTTAAGCATGTTCCATTATGGATTTTGGAATTATACACTGGCATTGCATGTGGGAGTGAGGTGTCCCAATCGTTGTGATGTCTGTTAGAGTGTTAACCCAACACTTTAGGTACCATATGATGGACTCCAATGAAGTCTGTCTGGCTGCAGATACAATGCACTGGTTGTAAGTTTCTTAACGCATAACAGTCGGCTTACCTGTTTTATTAAATCTGACATAAAACTCGTTCCTTAGCCTGTTTTCAGTTTTTCAGGTGTTCCTGACTTCAGTATCAACTGCTTAACTATCACTTGTTGTACTGTTTCTGCCCATTGGTTATGTATTGCTATCACAGATATAAAATGCAGAAAATCATCATTTAATGTTAGTACATATCGATTTCCTGCTGGTGTTTGAGCATATGGTTTGAGTATGTCCATGTCAGTCATCTGAATGGTTTATCTGATTCTGTTTAACCTCTGCAGTGCAATATTTTGAGGTCTGAGTTCGGCCATATTAAATACATGGGACACACTTTATAACATAACGAGCGACATCCTGTTTGTGTCCCATCCAAAAGCAATTTTAAAGTGACGCTGCATTCAGTCACTATGCAGCCACCTTGTCCAACTAGAATTGAATAATGAACCTGAAACTTTCTGGCAGATTAAAACTGTGTGCCGGACCGAGACTCGAACTCGGGACCTTTGCCTTTCGTGGATAAGTGCTCTACCAATCACTCGAACTCGGGACCTTTGCCTTTCGCGGGAAAGTGCTCTACCAAGCATATCAGCGCACACTCAGCTGTAGAGTGAAAATTTCATTCTATAATAATGAGACTGTCTCAATATTTTTCTGTTTCATAGTTTCAGTAGTACCTCTATGAGGAACTCACGTCTGCCTTCCTGTACAGCACATTGTCCTCTGTGCTGAATTTTGGGTGCCTAGGAAACCACTGACAATCTCTATCAGCGCTTCGTGCTTCTCTCCATTCCCCATATCTACCCCGGCGCATTCCATGGTGTGCAATTTGCGGCGAAGACCATCAGTGTTTCCATGTTATTTATCCAGTCGACATACTACTTCGGAATCGAATTCACACACTTATAACGCCCATAAAGTTAACTGACTTATTGCATTTTTAAGCATTATAAACCAATTCAATGCTACAATATCACTCCTTACTTTGGCTCATCGTCCATACAAAGAACATTAGAAATAAGATACCATATAACTATTTTTTTTCTCAGTGCAGGAATAATTTTTCGCTGCCTTACCAAGTTATATTGACTCATATACTATTGAATGTTCTTGTCTGTCTACTCATTGGCTTAAAATGAACCTCACGGGTAAACTGCTAACATCACATGGGAGTCTAAATCGTTTTTCATAAGCTGGAAGAGTGAGAACTGGACTAGGGGTCAATGATTCTTTTAATTTTACAGATGCTACTTCACAATCTGAAGACTGTTTCAACTTTATTCCTTCATTAAATAATTATGTAAGTTGTCTCGTAATTTCACCGAATTTTGGAATAAATTTTCGATAACAACTAGATGGCCTAATTGTGACTGCAGAACCTTTACTGTAGTTTACTACAGTACTACAAAATCACACGAACTATTGCAGGCTCACTGTTAGTAATGCTACACTCAAAAGGTCGAATACTTGATGTAAAGATATTATTTGGTGCTGGATATCTTTGGAGAACATAATGATATTATCTAAATATACCACTCATTACTTCAGTTTTAACCCTCTCAATAAGGTATCTAAGAGTTGGAAAGTTGGTGGCACGTTTTTAATTCCAAAAGGCTTGTGACGATACTGGTAATGACCAGATGGGGTTGAGAATGCCGTTTTTGGATGAAGTTCAAATGCTACCTTGAGTTATTGGCACGCACGTTGTAGATCCATAGCAAAATAACGACACCCTAGATTATCTAAAATCTCTGTTATATTAGGCGGAGGATAGTCTTCTGCAATTATTTCCCCGTTTTAATAATGTTATTTGCAACTAAACGTATGTGCTTTACTGCCATCTGATGATTTCTTTGGTATAATGACAATTGACGGAACTCAAAGGCTAGTATTCTTTTCACTTACAATATCCTGAAGTTACTGATTTATAAACACTTCCGTGATAACGAATGCTGTCTGACTCTATATAGTTTTTGTGGACAGATGACTCATCCCCAGTGGAGATAGGGTGAAGTATTAATGGAGGGGCAGGCAGTGGTCCAGGATGATCAGATAACACAGTGCACTCTTCTAACAGTCTCTCCATATCCTCTTTATCCCGACCCTCTAAAAGTCACACTTTCGTCCTCACAGTCGTTCACAGACTGCACTGATTTTTTAGAGATTCACCGGAAATTCCTATCTGATTCATCTTCATCTACACTGCTGGAAAAAAATTCGCAGCACAAAGAAGTAATTGTGTGACATAAACAAGTTTGTAGGCGTGTCTCTACATCTGAAAGATGATGTCTATTCGTATTTTCCGCCAGTTTCGGAAGAATAGCACTAGTAGCGCCACTATGAGGATGCAAATCAGGTTTGCTATAAGTACATGCTGTAACGGTCAGTTACCGTGGAGGCTGGACGTGGTGAGTTGATTTTAGTCATAAACGCCTTTAAGGCGAGAGAGATGCCATTGTCAGCACCTCACTGAGTTACGAAGTCTTGTAACAGGGCTATAGGAAGCTGGATGTCCCTTCTGCAATATTGCAGAAAGACTCGGCAAGAATATAGCCACTGTGGCCACGAGAATGTACAGTTATAAGAAGACTGGGCTACAGACGGCCACATGGCACTAAATCTACATCTACATTTATACTCCGCAAGCCACCCAACGGTGTGTGGCGGAGGGCACTTTACGTGCCACTGTCATTACCTCCCTTTCCTGTCCCAGTCGCGTATGGTTCGCGGGAAGAACGATTGTCGGAAAGCCTCCGTGCGAGAGAGAAAACCATCGTGTTTGGTACACGGCTCTGGTGCATCGCACCACATGTGGAGCAGCAATCTGAGCAGCAGTTGTCACACAACGAACTGTTACAAACCGGTTACTTCGAGGAAAGCTCCGAGACAGATACCCTGTAGTGTGCATTCAACTGACTCCAAATCATCGCCATTTCCGACTTCAGTGGTGGCAAGCGACGGCTTACTGGAGGGTATGGTGAAGGACTGTTGTGTTTTCTGATAAAAGTTTATTCGGCCTCGGTGCCAGTGATGGCCGTATGTTGGTTAGAAGGAGGCCAGTTGTGGGTCTGCAACCGACCTGCTCGAATGCTATACACACTAGATCTACACCTGAAATTCTACATCTACATCTACATACATACTCCGTAATCCACCATACGGTGCGTGACGGATGGTACCTCGTACCACAACTAGCATCTTCTCTCCCTGTTCCACTCCCAAACAGAACGAGGGAAAAATGACTGCCTACATACCTCTGTACGAGCCCTAATCTCTCTTATCTTATCTTTGTGGTCTTTCCACGAAATGTAAGTTGGCGGCAGTAAAACTGTACTGCAGTCAACCTCAAATGCTAGTTCTCTACATTTCCTCAGTAGCGATTCACGAAAGGAACGCCTCCTTTCCTCTAGAGACTCCCACCCGAGTTCCTGAAGCATTTCCGTAACACTCGCGTGATGTAACAAATCCAGCAGACCGCCTGTGAACTGCTTCTATGTCCTCCCTTAATCCGACCCGATAGGGATCCCAAACGCTCGAGCAGTACTCAAGAATAGGTCGTATTAGTGTTTTATAATCGGCCTCCTTTACAGATGAACCACATCGTCCCAAAATTCTACCAATGAACCGAAGACGACTATCCGCCTTCCTCACAACTGCCATTAAATGCTTGTCCCACTTCATATCGCTCTGCAATTTTACGCCCAAATATTTAATCGACGTGACTGTGTCAAGCGCTACACTACTAATGGAGGATTCAAGCATTACGGGATTCTTTTTCCTATTCATGTGCATTAATTTACATTTATCTATATATAGAGCTAGCTGCCACTCCTTTCACCAATCACAATTCCTGTCCTAGTCATCTTGTATCCTCCTACAGTCACTCAACGACGACACCTTCCCGTACACCACAGCATCATCAGCAAACAGTCGCACATTGTTATCCACCCTATCCAAAAGATCATTTATGTAGATAGAAAACAACATCGGACCTACCACACTTCCCTAGGGGACTCCAGATGATACCCTCACCTCCGATGAACACTCACCATCGAGGACAACGTACTGTGTTCTATTACTTAAGAAGTCTTCGAGCCACTCACATACTTGGAAACCAATTCCATATGCTCGTACCTTAGTTAGGAGTATGCAGTGGGGCACCGAGTCAAACGCTTTCCGGAAGTCAAGGAATATGGCATCCGTCTGATACCATTCATCTATGGTTCGCAAGATATCATGTGAAAAAAGGGCGAGTTGAGTTTCGCAGGAGCGATGCTTTCTAAAGCCGTGCTGATGTATGGGCAGCAACTTCTCTGTCTCAAGGAAATTCATTATATTCGCTCTGAGAATATGTTCGAGAATCCTGCAACAAACCAAAGTTAAGGATATTGGTCTGTAATTTTGAGGATCCGTCCTTCTACCCTTCTTATATACAGGCGTCATCTGCGCTTTTTTCCAGTCGCTCGGGACTTTACGTTGGGCAAGAGATTCGCGATAAAGGCAAGCTAAGTAAGGAGCCAATGCAGTAGAGTACTCTCTGTAAAACCGAATTGGAATCCCATCAGGACCTGGCGATTTATTTATTTTAAATTATCAATTATCATGTGGAGTGCGATTATGGATGACAACAGGAGGGTTTTCGTGGTTATCTCACGTACCTTGACTGAAAATTTGTATGTCAATCTAGTGATGGGACATGTTGTACTGCCATTAATGAACAGCATTCCAGGGGGGTGTTTTCCAACAGAATAACGCTCGCCATCTTACCGCTGTCGTAACCCAACATGCTCTATAGAGTGTCGACATGTTCCCTTGGCTTGCTCTGTCACCAGATTTGTCTCCAGTCGAGCACATATGAGGCACCGTCAGACTACATCTGACGATTACTCCTGTGTCATCCACAAGTAGCATTAACCGTCCTTGCGTTGACCAATCATGTGCAACAGACATGGAATGCGCATTCCGCAAACTGACATCCGGCACCTGTACGACACAAAGAATGCACATTTGCAGGCTTGCATCCAACATTCTGGCGGTTGCATTGGTTATTAATGTGCCAGCATTTCATATTTGCTATAGCTTATCTCGCCTGTGATGTTGCAACGTTCATCACCTTAATATGTTCCAAAGACAAAACTATTTCCTAAATTCCATTAATCCATATTAATAATTTTTATTGGTGTGGTTTTCTCCATGTGTTCACAGGCACAACTGCTTCCATCAGATTCCTGTATTTAAGACAAACTACGTAATGTAAAATGTTGTGCTTTATTTTACTTCTCATTCTCATACAAAGGTTCAACTACACACAAAGAGTTAACTGTCAGATCAGCTCCTAAAACAACACTGACTAATTCCGTGATTCCTATAGGTGTGATATCCTGCGAAGTTGATTTTAAGGGAACATGTACGAAGCTTAAGTGGTCACTTCTGGTGTAGACTGATTCCGGCGACAGTAATGATTTTACGGCCATAAAACCAAGATAAAACAGGTTTCCATCCAGTTCTACTATACGCAGTTACAGGTAAACTTTGGCATGATACACAACCGGAATATCTAAATGGAGTATGACTCTGTAGCTTCTGACAACCTTCTGCACCAAGCTACTTCACCCACTTGGAATCCGAGAACTGCCAAACCGAGTGAATCAAAACGACCCACGCCTAAGCTGCTTTATTTCCAGTATGGAATTCAAGTCTGCTTTCCCAAGTGTATTCCTCCTTGTCACAGGTACTCGATCATGTATCTAATAAGAATTTGTAAAACCTTCCTTCACATAACTGGTCAGATAAAAGTCTGCATATAGGTGACCTGTGCTAAATCTCACTGGCAGCGTTGTACATCGACACAGCACCTGTATCCTGTTCAACAGTGCAGAAGAAGGTCCATGTTGTGATCACATTCCAGTCTCTGTAAACCTTTGTTCAGAGAATTGCGTTTGAAATATCCAAAATGTTCTGCCGACCACTACTGTTTCCTGAAATTATGTTTCATATGGCATGTATGTCCATATATAAAACTTGTCTTCTTTCCCGTGGTCTGGTGACCACATCAATTTTCCCGCACTATCTCCTGATTTATTTAGAATCTTTTGGAACTCCATATCAGTTATTGTGAGTTTTCTGGGTGTAAACATCGTAAAAACATACGAAGTTTTCGCTGTCCGGCTTCGTGTAATACGACGTTCTTCATAACGTCATTCTCAGTGAGTTCATATGTACCGCCATTAATTTTGCGCATGAATCCACAATATTCTCTACCGATTCCCCATGTTTTTGAAACGTCCCATTAAGCTACTCAAGGAAATACCACGACGTATTTCTCTTCCTGTGTCTCTCTACCAACCATTCCCTCATGTTGTCACATAGCTGTGCTGCTGTTAATTTCTCGTAGGACATTACATACTTACTAACCTCTCCTATTAACTTTATTTTATACGTTTTATTTACTTATTTATTGATTTAACCCGATATGATTACGGCGATCAGGCCATCTTTTACAGCGGATCATTGTTTCACACATTTTACATAATAGTGAAATTTCTTATGTTACTAAAACTGTTATTTCTTATAACAGTTTTATTACGACAGGTAATATTAAAACGATTTGAGTGTAATGACAACTAGAGTAACTCTGACTATGAATTAATAAAGTTAATACTGACAGTACTTAAACTAATGCTGCTGCTACTAACAGTAATAATAATAATAATAATAATAATAATAATAATAATAATAATGACAACAATAACAAAAATGATAGTTGGAGAATTAAAAAGAATTTGTAGGTAAAAAAAAGATGTTTTATGATATAACGAGTTCTGGAGGAAGGGACTTTAAGAAGACTGCGGCAGCTTAGAATACTGAGAAATGAGGAAGATCAGGTTGGAAAGGGTTACAAGGGTAACGAGTGAGTATAAGGACAATGGTAATCATTACTGTTTCTTTAGTAGATATGTCTTTAACTGTATTCTGAAGCTGTAGATGTTATTCAGTTATCTAACACACTGCAGGAGACTATTACAAAGTCAAGTTCCTGCTACTGAGGAGGACTTCCGAGGAAGTGGATGAACGATGGAGGGAGACAGAAAGGATTTTATTCTCTGATGGGACCAGGTGTTTCTCCCATGATGTTCAGAGAAGAGAGTTAAGGTCGAGAAGAGATATGGGAACAGTTTGGGTACACTCAATAATTGCTCATTACTCAAACTTGTCATCCTGGCAGATTCATCTACAAAGCCAAAAAGCACGAAGATATCTTCCAGTGGTTTCCTGGAAAATGAAGTGAGCAACAAAGCAGTGTTAGTACCACGGACAGGTGTATTTGAATGTGATAGTTCCCTTCTTTCATCCCTTAAAGGTCCTGATTCGGTCTGTACGTGAGCTCCTTCATGTATCGGATGCTGAAACACACAACGAGCTGAAACATTTTTTTACACACTACCTACTTACTATCAACACAAGTGTGCAGTATACCAAAAATAAAATGAATAGTAAGAAGGAAGGATAGGGAAACAACCACGCAGACCCCCCAAAAAACTTTAAAATAGCAGTTGCTCATATTGCTGTATAGGTCGTACCTTCAACAGAACCATGGACCAAGCTGCGATCGTCTGGTTGTCGTCAATCTTTATCATCTATAGTTCTCCTGACAACATTTATAATTGGGTAGGAGAAGAGCAGACACACTTATGATGTCTTCTATAATGGGGTTTGAGGGATGGGCGAGTGTGGCGGTGGTTCTCTCTCGAAGACTGCTGGAGGTGCAGCAGCAGAAGATAGTTCGTAGGCACAAATACTTCTTTATTACTGTGTGTTTACAACGATTCTACTACAAAACTTATTGTGCTAATGGCGAGCGATACACGCCACTGCGTCTCCGGCCCAGTTCAAATGGTTCAAATGGCTCTGAGCACTATGGGACTTAGCCTCTTAGGTCATCAGTCCCCTAGAACTTAGAACTATTGAAACCTAACTAACCTAAGGACATCACACACATCCATGCCAGAGGCAGGATTCGAACCTGCGACCGTAGCGGTCGCGTGGTTCCAGACTGTAGCGCCTAGAGCGGCACGGCCAGCCCAGCCGGCTCCGGCCCAGTGTCTGCAAGTGATAATAGTTCTGAGGGTGCACCTCCTCTGGGGCTGCTACGTCAAGGGAAGTCTCAGGTTTACCAGCCAACGATGTACCAGCTGCTCTGTTGTGAATAAATCAAGCTGTGGCACGTCCAGTGATCCAGGGAATGGAAGTCCTCCCCTGACACTGCTGAGCTGCCCATTCGCTAAGATGCTTAGGTGGCGACAGAGGTTTGAAACCCAGTTACGGTAGAGTCGGCTGGTCTTCGATTCAGTTTTCAGCCAACACAGGGTATACGTCACAGTAGTGACCGAGCGGTTCTAGGCGCTACTGTCTGGAACAGCGCGACCGCTACGGTTGAAGGTTCGAATTCTGCCGCGGGCATGGATGTGTGTGATATCCTTAGGTTAGTTAGGTTTGAGTAGTTCTAAGTTCTAGGGGACTGATGATCTCAGCAGTTAAGTCCCATAGTGCTCAGTGCCATTTGAACCATTTTTATACGTCACAGTGTTGTCCTGCTCCTTGACAATGATAGCTGGTCTGGAAGTGGTTTAAATGTGACTGCTCCTGGCTGACTTCATGGAAATGATATCATTTATGTGACACTCGAAAATGTTCTGGAACGGACACAATTACCAAATCGGCTATTGTCATATGGAAGTTGATCAATTCGTAGAAGCTTCCTGATGGCTGACTCCAGGGCATTCGCAAGTGGAAAACTGATGATATGGGAATATACCACTAGGCCATCCCACATATAACAGCGCATGGTCAGCTTCAGTCCGACCCTCTTCTATGGCCACTTGGTTTATCCATGGCAACACCGTTAGTTTCCTCATTAGCACCAAAAAATAGTGGTGCCGCTGCAGTATTAACTACACTAATACAGCCCAGCTTTTTGGTTACTTTGAACCTTCAATAATGTTGCTTCCATATTTCCAAATTTTCATTAAGTAAATTTTTTTTTTGTTATGTGGGACGTTGTCTTTACTTACTAATTCACATTACTCTAATCACTTAGTAATAAAGACGATAGAAAGAGCTTGTAACACGCATTGCATTTAGTCACCTTCGAATAACCTCAATCACGATGCTGATTCGTCTCCGCAGCTACTGGGAGCTATACTGTCTGTAGGTGTTCTCACACAGCCTGTGTCAGAGGATTCACGCAGAGAACCGATGGTCTAAATCACAGACCGTCTGGAAATTTCGAATAGTAAAAGATTATGGTTTAACTCCCAGTAGACGGTGAGGGCAACACAGCTGAAGCACAGATTCGAATTATTGAAGGATTGCAAGGCAAACGACTACGGCTTGTTCAAATGAATGATGGTGGCATTTGCTTTAATCGATTTACGGAAACTACGGAAAATCTATACCTGGGTGGCCGAATGGGATTTGAACCACCGCCTTCCCAAATGCTCCATCTCGTCCTGTTACGAAAATCTAATTATAAGATCTATAAGAAAATTCCGGACAATTTATATCCCATCGTGCTATGGCCTTGCATCTGTTCTCCTTTTACCAGTAAAAGGAGGTCATGTTGCATAGATTAACGTGATCTCTGTGGATGAATTTGTGCCGAAGTCACTCAAAATTTCCATTCATATGGATTAATGCTCTTAGCTATAGTAACTGAAACATTCCGGAGCTCTTGCAGCCACCTTCATCCCCTCGTCGTCTTGATCCAGCAGTGGATGCAGAATGAACGTGCACTGCTGTTTCGCGAAGACATACAGAAGATCATCAGTAATATATCCAGCTGTTTAAACAATCTCCTTGGAGCCATAACCTATTGAATATAGTCCCATAAGGGAAAAAGCAAACCGGAAAGAGTATTCATTGCCTCATTCGCAATTGAAATGCTGAAAACTCAGAAAAATAAACAATTAATTAAAAATACATAATGCTCGAGTACACTCTAACCATTTTTGTGAAGGAACGCTTTAATTCAAATTAAACTTTTACAATGTGATAGAATATAAATGTAATGTGGAAGAAGACACCGTAATTCAATAAGATCACTGACTTTTGAAATGACTGCCCTCCATATCCGAGTAGAGTTAGCATCTCTCCTCGTTGCAACCGAACACACGCTGCAACATCGCTGGCGTAATTGCACGCCCCGCTGCCGAAATGCGCTCACTCAATTGTTGCAAATCCCTAATCTTTACCTCGTATGCCTAACTCTTGATGTGACGCAATGCAAAGAAGTTTACTGGCATTAGATCAGCTGAACTTGCAGCCCAGAACAGTGATAAACCTTGGAACTGCTAGTTGAGGTAATGACACACAGTGTGCCCAAAGTGTGGTGGTGGGGCGCCGGCCTGTTGAAAAACCACCGAATCCAGTATGTTATCGCCGGCCGATGTGGCCGAGCGGTTCTAGGCGCTTCATTCTGGTTCGAATCCTGCCTCGGGCATGGATGTGTGTGATGTCCTTAGGTTAGTTAGGTTTAAGTAGTTCTAAGTTCTAGGGGACTGATGACCTCAGATGTTAAGTCCTATAGTGCTCAGAGCCATTTGAATCAGTATGTTAGCGCCAAACAATTGGGGCTGCGGGAATTGCTCGAGCGCGTTGACGTGATTGTTGCTTCAGGAAAAAAAGAATGGACCGTAAATGCGTTGCTGAGTGCGGCACAGCACACATTTACCTTTGGAGTGCTACGTTCCAGTTCCACGGCGGTATTTGGTTGTTCAGCATCCCATATCCTGCTGTTCTGGCGATTGGCGAGGCCAGAAGTACGACAGGTAGCGTCAACACCGAACAAGATGTTTGCTAATAAATGTTCACTGCTTACTGCCTCAGTTAAGTAGTAACACATGGTCATGCGTGCTGCATGGTTCTCAGGTTCAAGACAATGGAGCACCGGGATGTGATAAGGGTTTTTCTTCAGTACGAAGTGCAAAGATTGCAGTATAATTCACCTAGAGAGGGCGTGTTCCAGCTGAGGCGACAAGTTGACGCTTCTGGTCTCTGCTCGATAGCTTGTCGTATGGTCTCCACAGCTTCCTGCGACGTTTCTCGTCACAAATACTCCTGTTCGCTGGAACTTGTCGACCTAATCTCTAAGAATGGCTCGCCATGGGGCTTCTGTACGGCAGCGTCGGAGGAAAGGTTTTTGAACCTTAACAAAGGGAGTTCGATTGATTCAGCAACTGACAAGTCTGATTCGTTGTTCTGAGATCAACATCTTTCAGACAATCTGCAATACAGAAAAAAAATTAGACGTTGTCCCAGAAATGGTTAGAGGCTTCCATGTGCCCTGTAGATGTAGGTGTACTTGGTGCGGTTCCATGAAAAAATGTGACGCACGAAACAGAGAATATCCAGAGAATGACGAAAATCACCAACTCTTATGGTCGGAACCTGAATTTTTGAGATGGCAATTAAAAATTCATGAAAACTGCTATTGTTTTATTAGACTTAAAAACACAACAATTTAGACCTCCCACGCTTAGCAAACACAAATAGAGAGAATGGACAGAAGCAGCCAATAGTAGACGCACACCCCTTCTTGGTGGAGATGGTGGCTTACTAGAACTAGTCGCAAAATTAAATTTATAATGCAGCTGGAAACCGAATAATGTAGTTTGAATGTAGTGAACATTGTTCCATAAAATTATGGGCGTGCAGCCGCATAAATTCAGTTTCTTCTTCTAATATTTCGGCTGAATACCGTCCAGCCATCTTCAGAGTGAGCCGAGGCGACTAACGCTCCAGCACTGAATTTATGCGGCTGCACGCCCGAAATTTTATGCAACAGTCTTTACGCCGCGAAAACATGAAGATGCACATCATAGTGAACATTGTCTAATATTGTAATGCAAAAATGCTTGTGTAGTTTATTAGTAAGGCCTCAATTTAGGTAATGCCCAATTGGATAATTGAAATAAACGCATTAAGTAAAAGCAGTAGCCACGTTACATAATGTCGAGAAAAATTAAATATAAGCATAGTCCCAGACATTATCAGTCCCTTTCCGAATGTCACAGCCAGCAGGTCTCACTAAACTCTAGTGGTAGACATGAGTTTGTGTGCTCATTTATTGAGATGGATAATGTCCTGTCCTACTATAGTACGACAATGTGCAGAAAAATAATGCCTCCGAAATTTTTACGTGAAACTTCTGGAATCTTTTTAAAGAAAACAAATTTTATCAACTTTCTACATCTTTATCCTTCATGTCTACATATTTTCCGTCCTCAGCCGCTAGAGGGATCCTAATTGTAGCGTGTAATATGGCGGTGTGTAACGTAACTATGTCACTGCGTCAGAATTGCGAATTGCGAGTACGAAGAGTTCGTCTACACGTTCCTTTTGCATGACAATGCCAAATCACACACGAGCGATGTAACATTAGGAACAATCCGACGTCTTGGGTTCACTGTCATCGAGCATCCTCCAGTCCCGAATTGGTCCAATCCGATTTCCATCTGACTCCGAAACTTAAAGAACACCTTCAACCATTTCACTTTCATAGTGATGAAGCGATGCAAGCTTAAGTGACATTATGGCTCACTCAACAATTTCAAATATTCTACAGTTACGATATCAAGCAATTGGTCTCTAGTTGGGAGAGATGTATTTGTCGCCAGGGCAACTACGTTGACAAACAGATGTGTAGACGTGAAGAAAAATATCTTGAATGTTAATAAAGTCGGTTTTTATTTGAAAAGCCTTAAGAGTCTTCGTATAAAAAATTCGAAGGCGTTACTTTTCAGCACGCGCTCTGTTGTAACAGGTTATGACCGCGACCGGAACGGTCCTGGGGCGGCCGAGAAAGTGCGGCGGGACCAAACAGAGAGCAGCCCGCGAACAAACAAACGAACGGAAAAAAATGGTTCAAATGGCTCTGAGCACTATGGCACTTAACATCTGTGGTCAGCAGTCCCCTAGAACTTAGAACTACTTAAACCTAACTAACCTAAGGACATCACACACATCCATGCCCGAGGCAGGATTCGAACCTGCGACCGTAGCGGTCAGGCGGGTCCAGACTGAAGCGCCTAGAACCGCATGGCCACACCGGCCGGCAAACGAACAGAAAGGACGGACACGAAACAACGACGGACTATGGAGAGAGACCTTAAGACGACAACACGCAAGAAGCAAAGGAGTGAAAGAGACAACCAAACAAATCCAAGACGTCCAGTACTAATGAAAACAAACAACGATAAACACGTTGTCTGTTGCTGATGCGATGTGTCGAGACTCACGGAACGATTAGACTGGCTGGCTGAGCGAGAGGCAGGCGCTTAAATACTCTATCTGGGGCGCCGCTATTGGCCGCTGGAACCACGTGTTCCACTGTGGTGCCCTCACGCTAAATGCGGGCCAGGACGCGCGCGCAGCCACAGCTTACGGCGCGATGGTGCAGAGACCTCTAGGGGTCTTCCACGTCCATGTCGTGTGGCGGGGATTCAAATTCCGCGGCGTGGGGTACCAGACCCTCGTATTTTGGTTACACGTAGAGTTGCACAATTTCAACGACGATAGTTTGCAACGATTTATTAATCCATATACGACTCGCTTTTTGTAGAGAACTTCTTTTCACCTCTCAGTGTTTAAATACGGCATTCTTTAGCCTGGCTAACGATGATCATCGCTTTGGGCGTTGCAACAGTATTGGTAAAACTTACAGACTGACTGCCGCAGTCTTTCCCTACCAGTAACATCAGCAGAAATCACATGAGATAAGTCATTCGACATGAGCTGTAGGCTCCTTTTCAGCAATGTGATCATACGGGCATACATTGCATAAAGACAAGTATACAAAATGTAATCCTACCTGTGCAGCTCTTATACATGTGCATCAATGTGTTTCAGAAGCGAGTGCATCCTCTGGGACCAGGACCTTACCTTTTTACTACTCTCCTCGTTGGTGCCAAGTGCGAGGCTGTTAGTGGAGAAAGCCCGAAACAGCCGCCGTTTGTGTAGCGCGCGTACGTTCTCCATCTGGACCTCGTTTAACCCCAGATCGTACTCCACCAGTTGAGGCTGGGGTGATGTAGCTCCCTGCCTGCAAACAAAGAAAAATCAAAACCCACTGAAGCTGGAGTACTTGTAACAGATTGTGCGAGGTACCGTCTATAATTCAGTCACTCTGTCTTTCTCTCTCTCTGTATTTAGGTGTGTATATACTTCCCTTATTACCACGAGTATTTTATAAAACACTATGTTTTTTAGTTATTGCTACTTGTTTTGTATCACAGGCACTCTTCAGATTGTACTTCAGATGGTATACAGCACGTTTCAGGACGGATGGTCAGTACTCAGGGATGTAACTGGAACGATCACTCGAAGCAAAAATTCTAGTAAACACAGGCACTAACACGCACACCTTAAGATCTATGAGCACTACATCTTTGATGTCGTGAAACGTACCTCTTCTACTGCAAGCTCTTTCCTTCCCATATTTTTGGGCGATTTAGTATGGATCAAAACAAGAAAAAAATGTCCATTAAATATAGACTTTATAGTGCACACCTTAAGAGCTACGAACACTTGCTCATCTTCGCTCCTGTGAAACAAATCCCTTCTAATAAACAAGTGCTTATAGCTTTTAACGTATGCATTTTGGAACCCGTGTTCACTACACTTTTTCGCTGCAAATGATGGTTGTTGTCATACTTTGAATACTCGCTATTCTTCCTGGGATATCCTGTCGTACAAACTAAACCCAAATCTTTGTTCTAACTTTTAAAAAATGTGTCCACTCTTCTTTCCATTAGAGCATCTTAGAGTAAGCTCCGTAAGTGTCAGGCCGACGGCAGCAGCACCCCGTTGGGATTTCTCCGTTGTGTCAAATCTGACGCCACCAGTGCGCTTTGGAGTGCCGCAGCAGATACTCTGTAAAATGTCCCTTCCAATCCCATTGCGATCTAAATTTACATCTACTTCTACATGGATACTCTGCTAATCGCATTTTTAAGTGCCTGGCAGAGGGTTTATCGAACCCCATTTATCTTTCTGTGCTAACTCTGATTTTCCTTATTTCTCTGTAATGGTCGTTTCTACCTATGTAGATCGGCGTCAACAAAATATTTTCGCATACGGAAGAGAAAATTAGTGATTGAAATTCGTGAGAAGATTCTGCCACAAGGAAAAACGCCGTTGTTTTAGTGATGCCCACCCCAAATCGTGTATCATTTCAGTGATACTCTCTCCCCTGTTTTGCGATAGTACAGACCGTACTGCACTTCTTTGAACTTTCTCGATGTACTCCGTCAGTCCTATCTGGAAAGGATCCACACCATGCAGCAGTATTCTAAAAGAGGACGGACAAGCGTGGTGTACTTTTAGTAGATCTGTTACATTTTCTAAGAGTCCTGCCATAAAACGCAATCTTTGGTTAGCCTTCTAAACAACATTTTCTATGTGTTTCTTGCAATTGCAGTTGTTCATGATTGTAATTCCTAGATATTTAGTTGAATTTACGGCCTTCAGATTTGACTGTTTTATCGTGTTTATCGTATTTCAGTTTAATGGATTCCTTTTAGCACTCGTGTGAATGACCTCACAATGTTTGTTATTTAGGGTCAATTGCCAATTTTTGGACTATACAGATATCTTTTCTAAATCGTTTTGCAATTTGTTTTGATCTTCTGATGACTTTACTAGTCAGGATAAACGACAGCATCATTTGCAAACAACCTAAGATGGCTGCTCAGATTGTCTCCTAAATCAAAACACCAAATGGCCTGTAACACAACCTTGGGGAACGCCAGATATCACATCTGTTTTACTCGATGACTTTCTGTCAATTACTACGAACTGTGACCTCTCTGACAGGAAATCACGAAACCAGTCACGTAACTGAAACGACATTCCATTAGCACGCAATTTCACTAGAACCTGTTTTTGTGGTACAGTGTCAAATTCTTTCTGGAAATATAGAAATACGGAATCATTTTCAAATCTCTTGTCAGTACCATTCAACACTTCATGTGAGTAAAGAGCTAGTTGTGTTTCACAAGAATGTTTTCTAAATCCGTGTTGACTGAGTGTCAATAGACCGTTCTCTTCAAGATAATTCATAATGTTTGAACACAATATATGTTCCAAAATCCTGTTGCATATCGACGTTAATGATATGAGCCTGTAATTTAGTGGATTATACCTACTACCTTTCTTGAGTACTGGTGCGACCCGTGCAACTTTCCAGTCATTGGGTACAGATCATTCGTCGAGCGAGCTATTGTATCAGCACACTCTGAAAGGAATCTAACTCTGGTGGATAAGGTGGCGGTATAATTTTGCCCCTTAACATATGGAACTACGTTGATTTGAAGTAGACGTATGGAGTTCCCAGCCATCGACAGAAATAAACAAGGAACGCATTTCGAGTGGGGCCACAAAAATAACCGACCCTTCGCAGAGCAATTAAGCGAGCTTCTCTGACTCACACCTCCGTGGAATGGAAAGAAATATCTTAGCATAGCAGAGGTTCACGTGGCCGCTCTTAGAGGACCAATACACGGAGTTCGCATTTAAGAAAAGTGTTAAATTGCATAATGTAAAGTTAACAGCGGGGCAGAGACACTGGGACAGAACACACATAGAAAGACCAGACCTGATGTCTGGGGAAGCTTCTCGGGAAGGAATGCTTTCAGAATCAAAATGGGAGGTCTTTGACAACAACGAGAAACAATGTCACTGTGTTTTTTTTTTCTTTTTTTTCAAAACAGAAAACTGGCCACAGTGGAAAGCAATGTTTCCAACTACACACTTGAACTCAAGGCGTATGGTGATTCTTTAACAAAAAGATTTAGTAGAGGTAACAGTTGTTTGTGTGTTCTAGAGTAGAGGCTACCTCTTCCTCACTGAAATATTTTAGGGCATTTAGTAGAGGTAACAGTTGTTTGTGTGTTCTAGAGTAGAGGCTACCTCTTCCTCACTGAAATATTTTAGGGCATGTATGATGGCTGTTATTCTGATGTCTAACTGTGACTTCATCTGGGATCTCCTTACCATGCAGGGCCTGGGTGTACCAGCACTTTAATTCTGTCAGATATCTCCATGTGTGGCAAGAGGTAAGGATGGGTCATAACTGGGAGAGTATGTTAGATAATGGTGACCCTGCCAGGATTCGTTTTTGGTTGAGAGAGTGCCAGTACACATTTTCATTGAGAGATTGGCATATCAGTATGTGTTGAGGTTGAAGAATCAGACTGTCCAGATACTTTTGAGCAGAGTGGGAAATTGCCAGAATACGTTTTTGGTCATTGGGAGAGCAGAGTAAAATTGTTAAAATCACATTAATTTAGTATTGAACACAATTAAGATATGTGTGTGGTAAGGACATGAGAGTTTAGAGGTCAACTGGAGGACTGCAAGTGCATAGGGTGTGTTATCTTGTTGAAGTTTAGACTTGGAAAAGTTTGTTAACACATTTCACTGTTACCTATAGTACGTTTATGTTAATAAATGTGAGGGGGTGAGTAAAGTAGCAGTACTTAGTAGATGTGACATTATCTTGTTGGAAGGCAGAGGTTCAGTAACTCCAAACTTTGTTTGATCTAAACAGACAAACAGAGACATACAAATACCATATGTTGCATATACAAAATTTGACAATGGTCACTTCCTCACAGTAAGGAAATTTTCAACATTACAAAGAGATGATTCTTGGGGCCCATTTCTTGAATCAACAACGAGCAGTTTTGTATATGGGAAAAGGGAGTGTGACGTTAAGTAATGTTACTTTTTTCTTTGAAGAGAAGCTTGGACAGGACATGATTTCCCAACGAGTACATACAATTAAGTATGCACATTGAGGGAGAAGTGTCAGAAGATAAACATACATGATACAAGTGGACAGATGAACTGAAGATTATAGATGCAGGGTTACTATATGACATTCATCAAGAAATAGATATTACAGGGAGTAACTAACATCTCGTATATGTTAAAAAAGAGTTAGAGAGATTACTACGTAGTAATGTGGAGATATTTTTATCTAAGACAGGTGCAGTTAAGCATTTTCAATACCAATTTGAGGTAAAACAACACAAACCATTTAGGGTTCCACCTTACTCCATCCCACTGTGTTATAAGTGTAAAGTGTTACAGAAAATGATGGACAATGGGATAATTGAACCCACATCATCAACCTACAACAGTCCTGTAAGGACTGTGGGTAAGAAAGATGGTAGTATTCGTATTATACTAGATTCAAGACTGGTCAGGACAATAATTGTTATGGAAACAGATCAACCAGAAAAGTTAGAGGACTTACTTCAGAAATTTTATGGGGCAAAAATCTTTTCAACCCTTGATCTAAGATGGGGTTTTTGGCGTGTTGAGTTAGCACCAGAATGTAGGAAGTACATAGCCTTTATAGTATTTGGGCGATGCTACCAGTTCAAAACAGCACTATTTGGGCTTAACATATCACCTGCAGTTTTTATAAGGGGATTAGGACTAACTATAAATAAAGAATTACAGGAAAACTGACATGTTATATGGACAACATATTAATTTCAGAATTGTCATGGAAACAGTACAATGAAGTTCGAGGAAAACTACTACAAACATTAAAAGAATTGGTGTTACAGTAAATGTTGCAAAATCCACATTTGGGAAAAGTCAAATAGAGTTCTTGGGTCATATCATATCAGCAGCTGGGATAGAACCAGATCCAAATAAATAGGAAGAAGTTAGTGATTTTGAAACACCTTACAATCGAAAGACATTATGTGAAGTTTTAGGTCTGTCAAGTTTTACAAAAAATTCATTAGGATTGACACATTAGTAACACTACACTTATGTCAGCTTACTGGCAAAAATACACCATGGGTGTGGGACCAGCAAGCGGAGGAGGAATTTCAGAAATTAAAGATTGGTCTAGCAAAAGTACCCATGTTAGTCCATCCTGAACTAACCTCGGATTTTTGCATGGCTACAGACAGTGCAAAAATGGGATTGGGAGTAGTACTATTCCAGGAATGCGAACAAGAGGGACAAATTATTAATAAAACTATTTCTTTGGCAAGTAGAGTGAACAGAATTACTCCATAACAGGACAAGAAACGTTAGCGATTGTGTCGGGATTCCAAAGGTTTTGATATTTTCTATTTGGAAGAAAAACAAAATTCCTTATTGACCATAATGTGTTGGAGGTTTTGTTGACAGCAAAGTTAACTTATGGCAAACTTTCTCGCTGGGTAGCAATACTACAAGAGTATAGTTTCTCAATTACTTATGTATGTGGACCAACTAACTTTTTAGCAGATGAACTAACAAGATCTCCTTGAGGTGTTGGTAGCAGAATGTGAAGTAATAATGAAGAAAATGGGTTTGGAATTTATTATTTGAAAATTGTTTTATTTGAAAACTATGTAACTAGTGCATTCAAACAAATTGTGACAGAAAGAAACAAAGACCCTGAGGTTTTGGAAACAAAATATAAATTGAAACATAGGAATGCCATCGACAGTCATGTGCATTATCTCTGAAACATGACATCTTGTTTTATAGAAGGAATGTAGATACAAGTTCATGGGTAGTGTGTATTCCAGATGGGTTAGTTAATAAATATACTTAGTATACACATTTTAGCAATGGGCCTTATGGTCCACGAAAAAGTTACTTGAAACTAACATAGTCATGTCATTTTTACAACAAGGAAAAAAGAATTAAAAAAGTATTAGCCAATTGCAAAGATTGTCAGAGGGCTAAACATGTAACATTTGAAACCATACAACTTACGTATCCAATAATGCCTGAAAAATTAAAACACATTGCAGCAACCGATTTAATGGGGCCATTACCACACACAAATAAGGTAAATTATTTTAGTTGTGGTAAAATTAACATCTAAGTGTGTTACCCTTACTGCCTTGAAAAAGGCAACTGGGTGCACTATTACAAAACACTCAATTAGGATTTCCTAAAGCATGTGGGCAGGGCTGACAAAATACTGTCTGACAATCGACCATAATATAGGTCAAAACAGTGGCAGACTACACTCAAAAAGCATTGAATCAAGCCCATATATATTTCAAAATAAGAACCAAGTACAAATCCAGCTGTGCAGACAATGAAATTGCAGTAAGAAGCATATATCTGGGATAAGTATTTGGCACAATTTCAGGCAGAGATCAATGAAATGCCCCATAGCGCTACTTTACTTACACCAATTACTGTCTTAGCAAATAATCCAGTCCCAGACACAATTAGGGAGGTAATAAAATTTCCATCAATCCAAAGAGTACTGCAATCTTGTGGCAATGGCACTGAACAACATCTGTTGTGCAGCCATAAAGAGGAAGTCCAGGGTGGATAAAACTTCCAGCAATCGAGTTCATGCGATAAGACAACAATTAGTAAAAACGCATTATTTATCAAACAAACAAAAACTGCAGACAGGCATCTGGTAGAAATTCGTAGAATTATACAAACAAATGCTGTGGTATTAGTCAACTTGAAAACAGAAAGCCCTTAGGGATGCACACCATAAGGCATCTAAAGGCATGAGGGTCAAGAATCAAAGTTCACATGTTTGACCAAGATCAGGTATCTGGATAATTTACTATTTGATATGAGACTAACATAAAAGACTAAATTATAGTTGTACAGATCGATGAACGACATTACATTAATGTGATAAGAATTTGAGATTATTGTGCAAACATTAGAAGAGTTTTAATTCACAGAGCTGATGATGGGGAGCAAAGGAGGACAAGATGAAAAATACCGAAAAGCCAATAAAATCAAGTATTAAAGGTACAGTAAGGGTGCAAGTATTGGAATAAGTTGATAGATATGATTGAAATGGTTGAGATTTACATTTATGTAAGTTAATCAGATGGGAACCTTATGGGCTCGAGAATTTATGTTGCAGGAGTCGATACTCAAGAAGAATACAAATGGCAGACAGGGGAGAGAACACAGGACAAGGACATTTTTGATTTTCTTAGCATGAGACTAACAAGGTTTGGGAGTAAAAACATACTAACTGCATGTACATACCAATAATATGCAAAGTGAATCACCATTTCCTTCTACTCTGTGGTTCAAATGGTTAAAATGGCTCTGAGCACTGTGGAACTTAACTGCTGTGGTCATCAGTCCACTAGAACTTAGAACTACTTAAACCTAACTAACCTAAGGACATCACACACATCCATGCTCGAGGCAGGATTCGAACCTGCGACTGGAGCGGTCGCGCAGTTCCAGTCTGTAGCGCCTAGAACCGCTCAGCCATCCTGGCCCCTTCTACTCTGTCTATTCCTCTTAAAATATGAGGAAACTTAGGTAAAACTAAGAAACAATGATATATTCTAATTTAAATTTGGAAAGCAAAGGGGATTTATGCAGAAGTAACTGTGTGATACGTTAGAAGCCCATTGTAAAGTTTTGAGGGCAACTATAAAAACTGTTAGTAGTTTACCATAGGTTAAAAAAGAAATTTGTAACACGAGTTGATACTGAGGACCACAGCATGAAGTCACAAGTCGACGACAATCCAGGGGGTCAACCTGAATGTGAAGATCCAGTTGAGGTGGCAGTATAGGAGCGAGAGGAGAAGGCAGTCAGAGTGAGATGAGAGGCGTTAGGCAATAGGTCTCCTGCTACTTACACAGCAGATAGCAGTAAAAAACACTCCAGAACAGCTTACCTGGGATTTTCATCAACGAAAATGGAACAAGGTGACAAGCAGATGCTGGTATGGCAAATGCTATGGAGAAGAGCCTATCAGCACAATACCTGCTCAACAAGGCAGTCTAAAGCGACAGAGGTTACAACGAAATTCATTACCACGATAAAACGCGTATTCTACAATGGGAGCGCTAATGCAAAATTAGTGTTTCCAGAAACACCAAGGTAGTTCAAGTCTACAGCGCTTATCTGACACATAAGCACAAAGGACTAATGGAAGCTACATAGTGAGTCGAGCATAGTAATTGCATACTACATAATTCAATGATTCAATCAAAGATTCCTGGGAAATAATAGTCAAGATTCCTAAAATTCCTATTTACTTTATCCCAGCCCAAAGAGAAAAACAATACCCAAAGTAAGATGAGCAGAACAAGCAGCAAATATAGAAGAGTCATCATAGAAGACACATAAGACAGGAGATGGGCTAGAAGATGGAAGAATATACCTTCCCACATCTCATCCCTAGATAATAATTAATGTCAAATCAGGTCAAATCTACTTTATTTGCCTACAGTCCCATCTAAGGAAAATGAGTACAGCAGCATCCAAAGCTCTTTAATACCACGAGATGTCAACAAGTTGTGTACCATGTACATGACAACTCCATGGAGTTGATCTAGTTTTGGACTTAACAGTCAGCAAACAGAGACTCCAACATGCACTCTCTCATATCAATCACTCCGTGCCGACTCCCAATTTCTTCATCTACATGGCACCACACTTCAGGTTAGGAAGACTGCAAATCAACTTGAAATAAATGGCCAGTTAGATAAAAAATTTGTACAAAATATTTTCATGCTGTGTTAACTAAGAAAAATCCAAGGGATGTATTCAGTAAATAACTTTTAAATGAATGATATGATGAAAACTAGTGCATTTGAATAAAAGTGGGTGTCTCTCTCATGAATAGATCAAATATTTTGAATTGATGTATATGTGTGTTGATTATTTTCTTCAGGTTAAGTGGAGTAGTGCATGTTCATGTATTTCTATTTGAGATATGACATCCATATTCAGGATATTAACTGACAATTTTTATGAGACAAGAATTTTGACATGCTTTCAGATAGCATTCAATTCATGATAAATTAAATTGTATAGATGAGTTGAGAAATTGTAGCTCAAGAAATTATTTGAAAGAATTTTACTCATCTTCGACCATTTTTATCATCAATCTTAGGTTGTATGATTGTGAAGGAAAAGTATCAGATGTAACTCAAACTATAAATATTTTTGCCATGTACCATCTATAAACATAATTTTAGAACTAAAACATCTATAAACTTAATTTTAGAACTAAAACATTTACAACATATCTATACATTAACAGTGACATACTTTTTTCTAAGAACAGTTTGAAAAGCCTTACAGGCATCTAATGTCTATACAAAATAATTTTTTTGAATAATTTAGGGCGGTGTTTATCAACACCTCAAGCACTGATTCACACCTGCACAAAATTAACTCGGATGGGGAAAAATATGAAGGTGGCAATATAGTTTTGCCCCTTAACATACTATTTTAAAAATAAAAACGTCATCTACTCATCAGGCTGAGGAGTTTGACACCACACATGACCTACTTCAAGTAAAGTGATACTAATTTGCATTGTACGAAAAGTAATCATTCGTACGTGGCCAACATGAAATTGATACTAACAAGCATTCCCTACTATGCATGTTAATAGTCACATAATACCGCAATCACTTTGACGGAAGTGAAGTTTACGAAAAATGTTGATTTGCATGACATAAAATTAACAGCGGGGCAGAGACGACGCGACAGAACACACATAGAAAGACAACACCTGATGTTTGGGGAAGCTTCTCGGAAAGGAATGCTTCGACAATCGGAATGGGAGGCATTTGACAAGAACGAGAAACAATGTCGCTGTGTTTCTTTCTTTTTCTTTTCAAAACAGGAAATTGGCCACAGTGGAAAGCACCGCTACTTTTAACATATACTCGCATAGCACGTGATGAAGGCGTGGAGAAAACGAGGGTGCTCATGGACATCTCGTGTATGGGCGGAGCCTCAGAGTATAGGAGTGAAACGAATGCTAGAGGCCTGAAGGAAAATAGTTTCCACCCCAATACGCTTATCAAGCTTCATTTGGCCAAAAAACGACGCAAGTCGTACCAAAATCAGGACTGGCTGCTACGAATTGTGGTAGGGCATAAACACAAGGTACAGTGGGGGAACAAAAAAAAAAAAAAGGTATACAGACAAAGGCCTTGAGGAGGAGGAGGATATCTCTTCAGACCAGGGCTGTGTGTAGGCAGAGCACTTACTGTTCTGTCGGCCTAGAACAGTTTTGTAGTGAACATTTGCGTTCAGAGGGTTCGAAAATTCTTAACGTCTCCGGAGTGGAGATTACGGATTTCGACCAGAGTTAGTTTTTTCAGCGGAAAAATTATAGAGGGTAGAGGGGTACACGTCGCTAAGCCAAAGCGAGTGGACATTACCATTAGTTAAGCTAGGGAAAAACACAGTTCTTCGCCTCACTAAAACTCAAGGGAGTTTCCGACTGATGACACAGTCACGGCCAGAATGGCATTGAGGTTTACAATTCTGTACAGCGTCGACGGGCCAGCTTCATCATAAGCCTCTGCTGACCACGGCAGCCACCCAGAAAGCATGGTAAATATCGCGTTTCTCAGGCGCTCAGTAACGGAGTCACTAACTTGAGTGTGCACTTCAGTTCTGTTGGAGATTGGAATTGTTTTGCGTATTATCTTCTCAGTCCCTCATGTCCATGCTAGCCACATGTCGCCTGTATGTTCATATGGCTTAAAGGTCCAGAAAGGTATCAATAAGCATATGTTATTGTCCACCTAAAATAGCATAGACAATGGGGTATAGTGAAGTGTTGTGAATGTAATATTTCGGAGGGTAAATTGTTGTGTGATTGTTATACTGTAAGTTACGCTAGGGGTTCTTTTCTCATGTAGGAACGCTTTCAAAAGGTTGTTATTTGTTCATGTTTATAATGATTAATTTCATTTAGTTCATGCATTCATTGTCAGGATCTTCCTAATTATGGAGGATTTTCCAATGTTACCAATTACACACTTGAACTCAAGGTGTATGGTGGTTCTTTAACAAAAAGATTTAGTAGAGGTAACAGTTGTTTGTGTGTTCTAGAGTAGAGGCTACCTCTTCCTCACTGAAATATTTTAGGGCATGTATGACGGCTGTTGTTCTGATGTCTAATCGCCACTCCATCCAGGATCTCCTTACCTTGCAGGACCTGTGTTCACAGGTGGTTTAGTTCTGACAGTTATCTCCGTGCGTGGTAAATGGTAAGGATGGATCGTAACAACCGGGGGAGTGCATTAGATAGTATACACTCTGACCAGGAAGATTTGTTTTTGTTGAGTGCTTTAAGTTGCTTCGCCAACCGGGGTGGCCGAGCGGTTCTAGGTGCTTCAGTCTGGAACCGCGCGACCGCTACGGTCGGGCATGGATGTGTGTGATGTCCTTAGGTCAGTTAGGTTTAAGTAGCTCTAAGTTCTATGAGACTGATGACCTCAGATGTTAAGTCCCATAGTGCTCAGGGCCACTTGAACCATTTTAAGATTCTTCATTATTCCGATAGTATATACTTCTACGTTACTCAGGTTGGCAGGTGTTCTGTATTCGAATTCTGGAATATATACTTCGTCCTCTTTGGTGAAGGAATTAATTTCAGTGATGTGCAGATAAACGCTGAAACATGCCTTTAAAAATTTCGTGACTATCACTGTGTGAAAAATCACCTTGTTCTTTCGGTAGTTCTCCTGAGGCTTTTAGCAGGTGGATGTAAACGACAAGCTCCTCCAGCATGTTCAAAGAAAAACATTTTGGAGCTTTGTGGTACATTTCCATCAGTTCTCCTAGTGTACGAAGGTAACGTTTACTACTTTTTTACGTCTGCGTCAAATGCTATCCTATTATTGTCCCCATATCGTTCCTTATACCGGATCTTAAAACTTCACCTAGTTTGGCTTGTATAATGTTTATTAAATTCAGTACATTTGATTTTGTGTATTCTGGAACTGTTGTATTGGTTCTTTTACCCAATTCTAGGATTATGCCTTAATTTGTGTACTAAAGCGCCTCGACTCCGGTGAGCTAAGGCTACGTTGTCTGGACCTATTTGGCGATACTTCGTGATACTCACCCTTTGTATGTGAAAGTGACAAATTTCTTCTTAACATTAACTTTTTTTACTTTTATCTTTTGCGTTATTTATTTTGTTTGTCACATACGCTTGACATATTGTGCCCTGTATTTATTTGGTGTAGCTACTTGTTTGATAATTCCTAATTCTCTATACAATTCGTTTTACGTGAGTGGCAGTCTGACGGCTGTGTTGCACATGACTCAGAAGTCTACTGTTATGTTGGGCTGCGTGTCGTGAGATGTCTTCTACAACATCTGAGATTTCTAGACTTGAGCTATTGGGTGGGGAATTGTAGGACGCCCCTAGATAGGTCAGGGGTGCACTACACAAAGGAAGCGGCTACTCGGGTAGCAGAGTACTTGTGGCGTGAACATGGGGGTTTTTTAGGCTAGGCAGTAGTGCGAGGTGTCCTGATGAACACTCACCAGTCGACGTGCAGGCAGGGAAATCAGGACGCGTTCAGTGTAAAGACACTTCAGCTATCGAAATATTTGCAGTAAATTTTCAGAGTGTTCGGAATAATGTTCCTGAATTTACTGCCCTCCAGGAAGCGTGTGGAGCACAAATTATTCTCGGGACTGAGACCTGGTTGAACCCTGAGATAGGAAGTTGTGAAATATTTAGTGAGGGCTGGAACGTGTATCTGAAAGACAGATTAGACACCGTAGGAAGTGGTGTCTTCATTGCAGTTGACAAGGGTCGAAGTAGAGTGTGATTGTGAAATTATCTGGACACGTTTAACAGGGCTAGGGGAAATAAAGTTAATTGTGGGGTGTTATTACCGGCCACCAGGTTCCACCGTGACAGTTCTAGAACCATTCAAAGGGAGTCTACATTCTGTATCGCAGAATTACCCGGATCATGCTATATTAGTCGAAGGCGACTCAACCTACCTAGTATAGACTGCGATGTCTATGGACTCATTACAGGTGGTACAGACAAGCCGTCGTGTGAATTAGTTTTGAACACATTATCCGAAAACTGTCTTGAGCAGCTAAATCGACAGCCAACGCGTAATGGAAATATTTTAGATCTGGTAGCCACGAACAGACTAGACCTCATCGACGGTGTCAGTGTTGAGACAGGGATTAGTGATCATGATGTTGTCAGTACCACTTCGGTTACGAAAGTTAAAAAGTCGGTCATGAAGGCTAGGAGGGTATTCTTACTAGAAAGAGCAGATAAGCAGTTGTTATCATCCCACTTAGTAAATGAATCGACTTCATTTACTTCCGGTACGATGGACGTGGAAGAATTATGGGCAAATTTTAAACACATTGTAAATCACGCATTGGACAAGTACGTGCCGAAAAAGTGGGTTACGGGCGGGAAAGACCCACCGTGGTTTAACAGCGCAATTCGGAGAATGCACAGGAAGCAAAGGCGGTTGCACTCGCGGTACAAGAAAGTGGGGAGAATGAGGACAGGCAAAAGTTAGTAAGAGATTCGTGCTGCTGTAAAAAGAGCGATGCGCGAAGAATACAACCACTACCATCGTCAGACCTTAGCAAAAGATCTTGCTGAGAACCCAAGGAAATTCTGGTTTTACGTAAAATCGGTAAGTGGGTAGAAGGCTTCCATCCATTTACTCACTGATCAATCTGGCCTGGCAACGGAAGATAGCAAAACGAAAGCTGAAATTTTAAATTTAGCATTTGAGAAATTTTTCACGCATGAGGATCGTACAAACATACCGCCGTTGGAGTCTCGTACAGATTTCCGTATGGGGGACATAGTGATAGACATCCCTGGGGTTGTGAAGCAGCTGAATGGATTGAAAGTAAGAAAATGGCCAGGTCCTGATGGGATTCCAATTCGGTTTTACAGAGAGTACTCTACTGCATTGGCTCCTTACTTAGCTTGCATTTATCGCGAATCTCTTGCCCAACTTAAAGCCCCGAGCGAATGGAAAAAAGCGCAGGCGACGCCTGTATGTAAGAAGGGTAGAAGGACGGATCCTCAAAATTACAAACCAATATCCTTAACATCGGTTTGTTGCAGGGTCTCGAACATATTCTCACTTCGAATATAATGAATTTCCTTGAGACAGAGAAGTTGCTGCCCATACATTAGCACGGCTTTAGAAAGCATCGCTCTTGCGAAACTCAACTCGCCCTTTTTTCACATGATATCTTGCGTACCATAGATGAACGGTATCAGACGGATGCCATATTCCTTGACTTCCGGAAAGCGTTTGACTCGGTGCCCCACTACAGACTCCTAACTAAGGTAAGAGCATATGGGATTGGTTCCCAAGTATATGAGTGTCTCGAAGACTTCTTAAGTAATAGAAACCAGTACGTTGTCCTCGATGGTGAGTGTTCATCGGAGGTGAGGGTATCATCTGGAGTGCCCCAGGGAAGTGTGGTAGGTCCGCTGTTGATTTCTATCTACATAAATGATCTTTTGGATAGGGTGGATAACAATGTGCGGCTGTTTGCTGATGATGCTGTGGTGTACGGGAAGGTGTCGTCGTTGAGTGACTGTAGGAGGATACAAGATGACTTGGACAGGATTTGTGATTGGTGTAAAGAATGGCAGCTAACTCTAAATATAGATAAATGTAAATTAATGCACATGAATAGGAAAAAGATTCCCATAATGTTTGAATACTCCGTTAGTAGTGTAGCGCTTGCCACAGTCATGTCGATTAAATATTTGGCCGTAACATTGCAGAGCGATATGAAGTGGGACAAGCATGTAATGGCAGTTGTGAGGAAGGCGGATAGTCGTCTTTGGTTCATTGGTAGAATTTTGGGAAGATGTGGTTCATCTGTAAAGGAGACCGCTTATAAAACACTAATACGACCTATTCTTGAGTACTGATCGAGCGTTTGGGATCCCTATCAGGTCGCATTGAGGGAGGATATAGAAGTAGTTCACAGGCGGTCTGCTAGATTTGTTACATTACGCGAGTGTTACGGAAATGCTTCAGGAACTCGGGTGGGAGTCTCTAGAGGAAAGGAGGCGTTCCTTTCGTGAATCGCTACTGAGGAAATGTAGAGAACCAGCATTTGAGGTTGACTGCAGTACAGTTTTACTGCCGCCAACTTACATTTCGTGGAAAGACCACAAAGATAAGAGAGATTAGGGCTCGTACAGAGGTATATAGGCAGTCATTTTTCCCTCGTTCTGTTTGGGAGTGGAACAGGGAGAGAAGATGCTAGTTGTGGTACGAGGTACCACCCGTCACGCACCGTATGGTAGATTGCGGAGTATGTATGTAGATGTAGATGTAGAACATTATCTGAGCAACTGTATTCTCGGAACACGCTGAAAAGTGTGGCTTCCTTTCACCCTTTTGACTGATAAATACAAAAAGCTTATTGTTCCATTCGTTTCAGTAACTAAAGTGAATCGCGTTTTCGGTTGTTGGCCATTAAATGTTTCCATAAGTTCAGCTACCTATCTAATTATTCTTTCCTTTAAACAAAAAAAAAAGAGTCGTCACGGTATGGCATGTAATAAATCATTTTCTCTTTATTTTTTGAAAAAGAGCTACAAAATTTGCTCTCTACGTTTTTCACAAAATTTCTGCCCTTGGTTAAACCACCATCTTGCATAAAACCCCTGTCCTTAAAAAGATAAAACAGTCCGAATCTAACATGAACTCTAGCAAATCCAAGTGTTCTGAAATTTCAACCGTACTCATTGATGAGGTTTTTTTTCAGACTATTCTTAAAAATTTCAAAAGTTTCTTAAAAAGTCAAATTGGTTTAGATGTTCACAATACCTGACAAGACCCGACTTGCGTACTCTGGGTACGCCTTTCACTATGATCACAAATTAAATTTTATTTCTGGAATCAGTAAGCAGACTTCAAATTAAGACATAACGCTTTATTCAGGAGCTCATTTACTATTTCCATACCACTGCAAATAACTCGCAATGGGATATTACATTTGTGCAGCTTTATTTGAACTCTTGCTTCTGGTGTTTCAGGAGTCATCTTAATCAATTTAAATTTTTCACCCAGAGAAAAATGCGGTTCATGTAGTTTTGCCTTTAATTTTACTCGAACCTCTTTATCAGGCCCTTCTTATTTAATTTCCTCAGTTTCATGTTCCTGAATAGACCGCATCGTTTTTTTTTCATAATCGTTTATGTAGATTATTAAGGAGATGTACTCTTCATCAGGTATAATTATGATTACATCAGTAGAATCCAATCTGAATTAACTTCGTTTATTTATTTCTCTCTCTAATTAA
This sequence comes from Schistocerca piceifrons, assembly GCF_021461385.2. Lineage (NCBI taxonomy): Eukaryota > Metazoa > Arthropoda > Insecta > Orthoptera > Acrididae > Schistocerca > Schistocerca piceifrons. The sequence continues at coordinate 180,525,982 of NC_060138.1, read as the reverse complement.
TATCTCGCACTGTCTTTTCATGTTCAATAGTGTCTTTAGTTTTTACTCCTGTACATGTCTCCTGGGATTTAGTTACTTCGGCTTCCCCACATTCTACATCTACTTCTTCGATCATACGCTTGACGTCGTGGTGTCGCATCTTTGTCGAAGATCGTGCTTAAGCCCTTTATTGATAGCCGCTTGTTCGTCATTGGTCAAAACAATGCGTTTCACATTAACTGCCCTACGCTATGTCTCGCTCATTTTCGACTTCTCTCCCTGCATATGCTATTTCTTGACAAAGATTAGCTTCTTCTTACTGCATCCTTTTACGAATTAAACCGTTACTTTTCCAGTTCTGACGCTAATTGCGCCTTCAGTTTGCCTACATAGCAGTGGTGTCAGTAGATTACTTAACTTTAACATTTAAACTTTCTTTCCCGATTCATGTAGACTATATTTTCTGTCTTATCAACACAAAGTAATAACCAGAAAATTCTGCTGGAGACGATTTAGCCTTTATCAATTCATTGCTTTGGGATAGGATGGGACACTTCACCATACATATGCTGGGATGGTTTTCTCTCCATGATAAAGTAAGTTTGTCAACGTAGGAAATCCTCATTAATCTTTTATGTATAATGTTTTGGAATATTTTATACACTTGAATTATTTCAGTCCCTTGTGGGGCTGTTAGATCCCCTGTCGGGTTCCTGCCCTGGCGGTGGATAAGAGGAAGCCTCTCAGATATCAGTGGCACTTGGGTAACTGAACGCCCATGGCGGACCATATACTGACACCCTTCAGTTTCTGTTGTAGCATCCAGCGGATAACGGTCAGCTTCTGTTCACCAAGTTGGTGTAACTGCTACAAACACTTCTTGATCTCAACAGTCAACTCTCGAAGATCATGATCTCCAACACAGATCGCCATTACCATCATTAATTTTTAAAAATAAAGGTGAAACAACAGGAAAGATATCCAGTACCTCAGGCCCGAATATCGTAAATGCCCCGGGTTTTCGTGGTCATGGCACTGAGAGGGACCAGGAACATCATGAAAATGTGAAGAGTCGGAGCTTTACGAGATCTATTCGCAAATAAAGCAAAATACGCTTCTCAAAACAAACAAACTTAAACAGCTTACAGATACACAAGAAAATTTGCGCATCCAACTCCCCAAACGCAAGAGATGCTTTTTATAGGTGAAAAGAGGAACACCAACAATGTTTGGTACATCATTTGCGGTTCACAGATTAGACATAGACAACACCCTAGATTTCAGTTGTGCTAAAAGGAATCTCTACAATAACCTTCAGAGCAGGAAACAAAAGATACACATTACCAAAGCACATGCACCAACAAACTATCGTTACAGAAAGAAACCGCAAGAAGTCGAAGACTTTTGGAAAGACGTGGAAGAAATAACGAACAAAACATCAGAGTGACATATAAATGTGTCATAGGACTTCAATGCACAACTACGCAAAGAGAGAAGAACAAGCAACTCACACACCCACGCAGAGCACACAACGGCATGGGCGAGAATGGAAAACAGCACATACACTATTGTCAGAATTTTAGCTTAAAACTATGTTAACGAAATTTTAAGAGCAAAGACAAAAACTCATATCATGGAACGTCCAAAGACGTAAGGGGACGATTCCAAATAGATCATGTAGCTATAACAAAGAGAAAATGCAAAAGAAATTTTGAACGTGAGAACAAGCAAAGGACACATGAAGTAATCATCACTTGCTACAAGTACAGCTTATGCCATTCCAAGCAACAAAAGACAACACAGAAGAAAACCAGTAGTCCAGAACTTGAATACTTGAAGGCAAACAAAGACAAAATTATTGAGGATATTATTCAAAACACAATAGAAAGTTGGACACAACTCGCGAAAGCAGTTCATAAGACAATGGACTGACGGTCAACTTCCCAGGAAACGCAACCACAGATGATAGAAATAACTTATGATCATGCCATTCAACGAAGAATCCAGTTATGAAAGTCTGGCAGTAACAGAAACATGGCAGTAGGAGTTACAAAAAATCCGGAAACAATCCTTGAAAGGTATTAGAAGACAGATTAGAAGACGGTACGACAAAAGTATACTAAATAAAATAGAAGAAAGCTTCAAAAGAAATAACAAGAGAAACTTCTAGATAATAATCAGGGAAAATACAAAAGGTATCAGACTCCAAATATCTATTTCAAAACAACGAAATCATTCCAGAAACAATTAGTAAAAAGCTGACAAAGTATTTAAAAAACTTCGATGAAATCGACAATTGAGCAAAGCCTAAAAAAAATTAAACTTCACGACAACAATATCAGATCAAAAATCGAAATCGCCCGCAGTTTAAGTGGCAGTGGAGATTATTAAACAACTAAAAACAATAGAGCCTCGGGAGAAGATGGCATTACCGCTGAGATCTGGAAATTCAAAGACAAAACATCACAAAAAAATTCATAAAACTCTTAGAGAAATATACATTAAGGAGAAAAACCGCACAGGAATGGAAATGCGCGTTGCTCTGCTCACTGCACAAAAAGGGCAGCAAAACAGACCCTACTAACTACAAAGGTACAGACAGGGCTGGACAAAAATATGGATTCACCAAAAACACAAAGACACTTCCACGCTTAATAATGTGCAGGAAAACCGTTGGCATTCAGTACTGCCAGTTGTCTTGGAGTGGATAAATACAGGTTCAAATGGTTCAAATGGCTCTGAGCACTATGGGACCCAACTTCTGAGGTCATTAGTCCCCTAGAACTTAGAACTAGTTAAACCTAACTAACATAAGGACATCACACACATCCATGCCCGAGGCAGGATTCGAACCTGCGATCGTAGCAGTCTTGCAGTTCCAGACTGCAGCGCCTAGAACGGCACGGCCACTTCGGCCGGCAATACAGGTCCTATATGGTTCTTAGGGGAATCTCATACCATTCTTCCTGCAAAATATTAGCAAGTTCAGGTAATGATGATGGAGATGGATAGCAATCACATCTTCTTCTTTCCAAAGTAACCACAAACATTCCTGTGGTGGCCAGGGGGATGCGACGATTCATCCTCGTGCCCACAAAACCAGTCCTGTACGACTCTAGCTATGTGAACAGGGACCCTGCCGTCTTGGAACACAGCATCCCCATTGGGAAACAAACACTGTATCATGGGATGCATCTGATCAGCCAAAATAATCACATAAACCTTGGCAGTAATGCGATCCTGCAGAGTAACCACGGGTCCTATGGAATACCGCCACCAAGTTTCACATTTGGGTTGCAGACTCGGCCAGAAGAAAGAAACAGCTTGAAACAAGACTCATCCGACCAAATGACATTATTCCATTGCTCTGTAGCCCAGGCTTCGACATAATGTTTTTGTGCTATAGGGATCTGCATCATTGAAGTGTGGTTTCAGAGTTTCACCTCGGCCCGCTATTCCCTGCTTACGGAGCTCCATTCGTGTTAGTTTTGGAGCTGAGAGGACAAGTAAGTGCGACATTCAGTTTTGCAGTGACCTATACAGCTCTCGTCTTCTTATTTTTCGTCACAGTCGTCTTTAGTGATCATCTGTCACGATATTTTCACAAGTGTTCGTCCGCGTTGTGGCTGAGAGGATGACGTTTTCCTGCTTTCACTGTATGTGGTAGAAATATTCGATATGGTTCCTCTTGAAACGTCAAATACTTCGGCTGTCTTGGTTACGGAAGTATCCACAATATGACCGTCAAGTACTTGCCCACGTTCGAACTCAGCCAGCGTGACAAAATACAATCACAACTACACAGAACATTGTTCTGATCAGGACTGACTCGTGCAATATATTGAGCATATTCCACAGGTGCCGTTCGTGGTCAGATACAACAGCCGCACCTGCAGAATTTGCTAGCTACTGCTTATATGTTCAAGCATGCGTTTCTCGCAGTTGTTCCTTATTTTTATTCAAGCTCTGTATCTCATTATCACCAGTCGCTTACAAAAATCTCTCCGAGACACTACTCACTAGAACAGAACTACAAAGTGATGCAAAGATTGGTGAATACTAAGCAGGCTTCAGAGAAAGCATATCAGCTATTGAACAGATTTGGAATCTGCGAACACTCATGAAGGTCAGGGAGACGAATAACATTATAGTCACATTTGCGGACTTCAATGCATACGAAACCGTAGATAGGCATACTCTCTTTGACACAGTAGAAGCATATGGAATTGTCAAAAATTCTAATGTATTCATACAACAGATAGTACCAGACACAACTTCCACAGTAAAAGTTATGTTAGAAATCTCAGAACGATTTTAAATACGTAAGGGAGCAGACTACGAAATGGGCTCGTAGCTCATTCATTCAACATACTCTTTGACAAAATAATCAAACAACGGGAGGATAAAGCAATAGGAGTTAAGTTAGGCGGAACAAGTGCAGACAAAGCAGCCATGAAATGTTTGGCGTGCGACACCAAAACAGATCTACAGATATCGTATAAGAAAACGCATTACATAGAAAGAAAAAACAACACACAAGCCAAAAAAATACACGAACACACAGATAAGCTTACGGACATGAACAGAATACGCCGACTTACATTCTGTGGACGTGTACTTAGAATGAACAACAGATTCACGAAGAAGATTTTTGATACGATAAACAGATCCATTAAAAACCATTTAGCTTCAAGAAATACAAGGAGACTTACAACAAGCAGGAATCAGTAGGGAAATGATAAATGAAAGACATAAAGTCAGAAGAAAAATTATACGAATATTATATCAGAAGTAAAAGAAAAGAAGGAAACAGGTGAAACGTGGACAAAACAAAGGAAATAGGAACACAGCCAAAACATAAAGAGATTTTGGGCACAGAAAAAGACGAAGGAAACAACGAACAGTACCAAATACAGTACATTCAAGAACAATGCTGCCACAAAAGAATGCTGAAATTCAGATGGTACTTCGAATAACTAACCTGGAGGTAATTAATCGAGTTGGGGAAAAGATCTTTACAGCGCAGCTTACTTAAGAGAAATAATAAGGTGTGTCGAGGAGGTTGCATTGTTTCCCAAAGCAACGGCTGGAGCATGGCCTTCATCAGATTGGCAGTATTGGAGAGGGCGTTATCGTGAATAAGATTCCTCGCCGGGCAGAATTCCGACAGTCCGAGGGAAAACGGAAAATCTGACAGTGGAAGAATCCAACACCTCCCCCGCCAAAGAAACCCAAAGCTGTTCACAGAAGTTCGGGTAGGTCATTATGAGCTCCTTCTTCGACTGCAATGGCCTTCTGCTCATCGAGTCCCTCGAGCGAGGGACCACAATCAATGCACAGTGATATGAAGACATTTTGCAAGAACTGCAATGAGCCGTAAAGTCAAAACTCCCAGAAATGCTGTCACACAGGATCATCCTGTTGCACGATAACGCCCATCCCCACCCTGTCAAATGCATGAAGTCCACGCTTTGGGAAACGCTGCAACACCCTCCGTACAGTCCACATCTTTTACCATGTGTCACGCCTCTGACGACCGAAGAAAGATATGCATGGACGTCGGTTTCAGTCTGATGAGAAACTGCAAGGGTGTGTGCGGTTGTGGATCTATCACCCGTCGACCACATTCTACGAAAAAGGAATTGATGAGAAATTCTTAACGTGTGTGGTGATTACTTTAGAATGGAACCATCCCACTGTCCCGTTGTGGCGGGTGTTAGGTTTCAGTAGATTGCTCCTTACAGAAGCGTACTTTAGCGTAGTATTTTTAATAACTTCTGTCACCTACTCTACGCTATTATGAATGTAAAATGGGAATAAATTATGAACTACTGTCATCATTCAGTAGTATTATATACGTTATTCACCTGAGAATGTTGACTTCGCTGTAACATACTGTAATGAGTCAAAATATTATGACCATTGACCACTGCGGGACTTCGTGCCATTCTATGGTGTTGGGTGCACATGATATGGTGAGGCATGCACAAGGTGCGCAAAATAAAACTGGCTCAGATAATATTTATGAGAATGATGCGGAACTGGCCCATGTTAAAGAATGAGAGAAGTGGCTGTAACAAAAAATACTGGAAACGGGATTTTAGTGAACCTGTTGGTTGCTGTCATGTGTCTGCATATGCGCGTCCCCCGCATGATCTGCCCCAAGTACTTCGTCGTATCGTTACATTTGAGTGAGAGAGAGGAGCAGACATGTTTAGTATGCACTTGAATGCTGCAGAAAAATAGTGCTCACAGTAAGACAGTGCATAGTCGCTGTCGAATGCTATGCATTGGATAGTTAGTGGGAAACGTCTGCGGTTCTGTATGTCGAGTTTCAGAGTGGAAGTGTTTGACAAAATATCCAGTACAGGGTGCAAAACTAAACTTAGCGGCAAAATGTCAAGGAGCAGGTTCTTTAGTGAACGACAACGATAACTATCCGAAAAGAGCTCGTATACTATAAAATGTTGCTCGAGTGTAGCAAAGCCTGGAATGAAGTTCGACAAAATTTCAACACCAGTTCTTTGTGCTAGTGATAATTAAGGTGTGGTCGCCTCTGAATATTAAAAAAGTGCACCTGCACCTATTAACTTCACAAATTTGCGGTTATCCATCAGTTAAATCATCCATAAGGACTTTTGCGTACTGAGTTCCATCGGTGGTGTCTGAGTGAAGAGTAATCACGACTCTTGGATCCTCGGTCTCTCGTTTCTTCAGATGAGACCTGGTTCAGACTGCCAAGGTATGTGAACTCAGGGAATATGCGCCAATATGTACCACAAAATCCCCATTAGTCCTTCGAAGTTCCATAATATAACCTCAAGACTATGCTGGGCATGTAATGTTTGGTCTCTGTGTCGTAACACAATTTATTCACCAAACTGTCAATGCTAATCAGTATGTCTGTCAACTGTTTAATTCATATATGTCGATAGACTCACATAAGATGAAAGACTGCACTGTTATTTTCAACCCTGTCAGGAGTGCATGAGATGTTCGTTGAGGAGGGGATAGTCGGCAAAGGCAGTGTAATATCCTGGCTACCTCGATTGTCTGATGTCTCTCGTTATGGTTTGATACCTGTGCGACAAGCTGAAGCGTCAAGTGTACACAAACAATCCTCACACACTGGAAGAGCTACAACACAACATTGCAAACAGTACTGCTGGCTACACGTTTCTCCTAATTTGATAAGCCGAGTGTAGCGCTGCATTGACGTCACCAGTGACCGTTTCCAGAATCTTCTGAGGTGTTCATTAAGGAGGGTCAATCTTACGTCAGTCTTATTGTAAATATTTCCCAAGCCAGTTTTATGTTGCCCACTTTATATAAAAGCAGAGGAGAGACGAATGAAGAATGGTTCTATTGACGGTCAAGGCTACAACTGAGAAAACCCACTGATGTAAGGAATTATGCCCCCACATCTGGGAACGAACTTCCTGTAAATGGAAAATCTGATTGGCTGTTCTTGTGCTACTGTCGAGCATATACGAGAAGTGTTTTAAGTGTGATGAAGCAAAAAGTAGTCAACAAGGTGTTGGGCGCCCTGCCTCCTCACAGAACGTAGAGGTCAGAGACTTGCCATTCTATAAAGCAAGATGGACGGCAGTCCGTAGTAGATCTGATAAAAGAGTGCTTTGATGGTGCAGGCACCACCGTTCCTGAGTACACTATCCAGTTCACATTTTTAACATATGTTTCTGCAGCAGACTACCCTTATCTGCTCTCAATTTCACCCAACAACACCCTCAATTATGTATGCAATGGTACGGGATTATCTAGACTGAACCATGGATCAACTGAAACCCGTCACTTGTTGAGATGAATCATGTTTGTTGTTACACCAGATCAATGGTTGTATCTATAAACTGCTTCATCAAGGTAAACAGGTATTCGAAACTTGCTCTGCAGGTCAGTGACGATATTAATACGCTACGAGTGCTAGTCAGTTAGACTTCCATGAGACCTGTGTTATTAATCAAACGCACCATAACAGCTGTGGATTAAGTGAACATTGTTGTGGGGTGACCTGAATCTCTTCATGGTTAATGACATCCTCAATCGCAATGGCATCGGCCAGCAGGATACCTGTCTGCAGTACAATAGTTTGAGAAGCGTCACGTTGTACTCATGTTGATGTCTTGGCCATTAAAATTGTAGTGATCTGAACCTGAAAGACGACCATACCTGGGACGCCACCTAGCACCAGCTCCGTGCCCATAAACCACTAGTGCCTCTTACATCCGGAAACTTACCCAGTACTTGTCTGCTGGCTGTGTGGCCGAGCGGTTCTAGGCGCTTCAGTCTGGAACCGCGCGACATTAGATGTTAAGTCCCATAGTGCTCAGAGCCATTTGAACCAGTACTTGTCTAACCAATACCATACATAATCACTATTGTTTTACTTTCAAAAGTTGCAGCAACACATTTGTTACTACAAAACTATCTGAGTATCCAATGATGCCTGAGTATGTATGTCTTCCTATATTCGGCTAGCTTTCTCCTGAAGGCTAAGCGCAAATTGAGACGTGTATACACGTATGACGCGACAAGACACTTAAAGCACGACGCGCGCGTTCCGCATGTACAGCGCTGGTCCATCGCATGCTAAGATGTGTACACATTCTTTGCACGTGCCGGTTGGCGACGCTCTGCGCAGACAAAATCGAAGTGCGGGCACCCTGTAATCTTTCACAAACGATTTTACAGAAACTATTCAGTAAAATTATTTGATTTTTGCCTTGCTTGTAGTGTTATACGTCAGATTCGTGGCTAAGAGCCCATCGTCTCGCTGATCGTTATTGTGCTATACGCGTTTCAGTAAGATGCTACGCAAAATTCGAAAAGTTTGCTATGAAAAATAGGGATCGCTATGATCAAATGTTCTTAAGGGTCCAAACTGCTGAGGCCATCGGTCCCTACACTTACACACAACTTAAACTAACCTATGCTAATAACAACACACACACACACACACACACACACGCCCGAGGGAGGACTCGAACCTCCGGCTAGAGAGACCACGCAATCCGTGACATGGCGCCTCTAACCACGCGGCCACAACGCGCGGCTAGGTCGCTATGATTTTGCGTTTGCTGCATATTACACCCTATGTTGCTGAACATGAAAGTAGCTAACATGCTGAATGTTTCTTTAGACTTGGGAGGAGGTTTTCATCTGCCTCCGATGTCGAGAAAATGGATACTATGTACCGAGTTCACTTCCGATCTCACGCCCGCGAGAATGATATTCACAACGTCGCTCATATCTCCTAAACCGCTCTAGACATCGAGACGAGATTTTCGCGAATGATAGCATACAAGGAGGACAATACTTCGCCAGTTCGTAAACACACGGAACTTTCTTATCTATGGCGATATAGCAGACGCTATACTTCTTATTTTATTTTTTTCACTCTCGTGCCTGTAATTTGTTAAGAGTTATCGACAGTTAGTGAAACAAGAGTTTCCTAGTATGAAAATAAACACGAAATTTCTTCTCTTATTTCCTGAAAACCGACACAATGAGGTTTTTCGAAACCTATTCTGCTCTCTGGTCGCCAGTTATTTGTTTAATGAGCCACTCTGTTTCAGAATTCTGTCGCAATAGCTGCTGTAAGATGAGTTTGTACAAATTGTACTGTGTTTTGGCAAAGGAAGAACAATTAAACCTGTCAGTGGCCGTTACCCATAAATGGTGATGCTTCTCCAATGAGAAAATGTTAACAATTCGCACAAAAATAAATTGCCTATTCTGTTGGAATTTTGGTTGAATCCCCGTAACCTACCGTACTTTTAACACTGTACGACTGGATTGGAAACTTACCAAATTATTTTATTCCTTTTCTTCATCTGAGCAGTATTAAAATAATGACAAGCGATCCCTTCAGGCGGAATGACAGGCATATCCCAGATGCTAGTTACTCACCTATGACTTGCCGAGCTGACAATGTGTGACTCGCGGATAAAATAGCTGTTATTGCGAAAAATAAGCAATTGAGCAGTCCCACAGGAAAATGGTCAATGTACCGTCAGCAGCTGAAAATAATGAGGGCATCAGGGTTGCAGCAGCTAGCCAGGTGTGCCTTGTGAGCGGGAGTTCACGTCTTTCTAAAAACATTGTCATAAAAGAAGATCTACCTTTCTCAGCAATACATTTCAACAAATTAATTATGTCACCTCACCACACACTGTCAGGATACTCATACTTTCGGAATAATACCGACCATTATTTCATTTGTATAGACCTAATTAATTTATTTAGTTTGTTAATGCTGGTAGTGTGTATGCCCTGAAATGCTTTTTCTCGTCACGCCAATTGAAACATTGTTATTCGTGAGGGCTTCTCGACTGTTTCTAGCTTACAGTGGAAATGTGATGTCCACATGTACGTAGTGTAATGTCTCTTATTACTTCCATATTGAAGTTACGATATCGAAACTTATGTACTTCATATCTTGGACGCTTTTCACCAGAGGCACAAACGGGTCGTACCTGTGGAAATTACGCCTTTATGACCTTTTGCCACACATCGTAGAGATACCTCAGCATAACAGGCAGCAAGTAGGTAACCGTGTTTTACTTGCCAGCATTGCTTCCAGATCACACGATTTTATAATAATGTAACTTCCTTATTCACTACCCTTATGATGAATCACCTGTCCCTTCTCATGATCCGGAAACATTGTGGAGGCAGAAGATGTAATCCCAGTGACTAATGGTTTACCATTTATTGAACCGTGCATTGTTCTTGACAAAAGAATAAACGAAACAAAAAACTATACAGATATATGTAACTGAAAACTATTATGTACTAACGAAAAAAGATGAAGCGCTTAAACGGCGAAAAACGAAACACTTCTCAGTGATAACAAAATTCAGTATACTGTAAGATCCACCTCCCATTCTCTGTCCATCTGCTGCCCCTCTCTTTGTCCATCTGCTCCTCCCCTCTCTCTGCCTATTTCATCCTCCCCTCTCTCTGTCTATTTTCTCCCACGCCCTCTCTCTATCCATCTCTTCCTCCCCCCTCTCTCTCCATCTTCTCCTCCACCTCTGTCTGTCCATCGCCTCCTCTCCTCTTTCCTTGTTCTGTCCATCTCATCCTCTGCCTTCTCTTTGTCCATCTCCTCCTCTTCCTTTCCCATCCATTCATTTCCCTTTTTCCACTCCCCTCTACTAGCCATCTCCCTCTACCTGTAACCATCTTCTCTTTCCTCCCTCTAAGTCTGTCCATCTCCTGCTCCTCCACCTCTCTCCACCTTATGAACACCACAATAACGGAGGGTTGCAGGTTTCATCTCCCACAGTATGCCTTTCCTGGCAGTAAGTTACGTGTGTACCAAAATTGGTTGAAATCGATGCAGGGGCTTAGGAGGAGCCGTGGCTTTACCCACATACTCAGGTGTCACATATATTTCACATACCAGTACACATGTTTCACATGTATCTCTACAAATTTCGCCCTGCAGTTTCGTTTACCACTTCATGTCTCTTGAACTATATGTCGTACATTTCCAGGTATATCCAGAGGTATATGCGGATACAGTCTGCGAAATGAGTTGCGAATAGAGTTACTGGTAAATAAGTAATAAACTGAAACGTCATGCATGATGAGGCAGTTCTTTTACACGTCTCAGTCCTTGGGACGTCATATCTCCTTAACTATGTATCATACAACGATATATTTTTGCAGTTACATTTATAATTTTATCTTAAAACTGTCTACAAAATATGTTGTAAAAAAGAGTTAGCAATAAAAGTGTACTGAATTGAAAGAACATGCTTGATATGGTAATTTTACTGCTTGAACAGCGAAAATGTAGTAAACGAAAAACTTTTTTGTGACATTATTTTAAGAGAGCTTCAGCGAGGAAAAGTTTCTTATAGGTTACAAATTGTCTGCAACGTTGGTTCAAGGCACTAAGTTCTCTCATTCTCCAATATTGGACAAATACCGTCCGGCTGCCTGCACATCGTGAGCTACACTTCTTTCTATCCATTCCACCTCGGAGCAGTAGATGGGGATCCTATCCCAGAATGGTTCTTTCCAGACAATAAGAGGTATGTGTGCCGAGTACAGTAGAAATCTGTTCAGTCATATAGGAGAGACGTGAAACTTACATATATACATTCATCAATTTTTGCAATATGTAGGGATGTCGATGATCGTGTACATACGCTGTCATCCACGCAATGCAGCCGGTGGTTATAGTTTCTTGCCTCATCAATGCACTTTAGCCATTACAAAAGCTTACTCAGATAGGCTAACTATTGAACTCTTTTTATTGCTTCACAATTTTTTGTACTGTTTCCTTTGAAATTACAGATTCGCGGTAGTGTTATGAACCAATAAGGAATCAACGGGGTCTTCACAAAAGCACCTCAGAACTTCTAGTGAAACAGATGGAAATAGTTCATTAAAGGCTGTTCATTCCCGACAGGTATCCACGCCGTCTGCTCATAACTCACAAAGTACTTGAGGTTCATCTTGTTTTTAAATTAATGAATGTTAAACATTTCCCGATATAGATTATTAAGCCGGTATCGCTGCTCCCCGGCATACGAAAGTTTACCATGTCAGGCCTCATGACGGCCGATGTCATACGACCGTAAGCTGGTGTAATATCAGAAAGCGTCCATGACTATCTCAAACTAGTGAACGTCTGCTTCATCAAACCACTAACAGTCCAGGATTGATGGAGAGCTTTGAGGTGCTCTCACCTTAACTGGATCATGACGTACGTTTAAACCTACTAGGGACGTGGGGAATTATTCCTCCCACCCCCCTTCCACCCCCCAATAATGTGTGTTGTTTGCCGTTAATGCAGGATGAACGCATTTACATGATGTTTTACTCCTACCCAGGGTATACAAATGCAGTATTGATTGTTGTATTGTGCTAATTCTTTAAATGTATGGTATGAATCATTATAGGTTATAGTTAACAGAGCCCCTTCATGAAAAAAACGTAGTCAGAAATTTCTCACGTTGATGTTTCTCTCATTGGAACAGTTCCTTCATGGCCATTGAGCAATGATAATTATTCCGTACACGAGGCGGATGCTTCAAGTTAACTCTGAAGGATTTCTGTCTTATTGTATTCAGAAAGAAAATATTCCACAAGGATTCATTTAATTTCTCTGCTTTTCACTCCATACTTATAAGCTCACAGGAAGAATGCTCGAATGACATTTCTTAAGATATACAAAATACAATTATTAAATAGTAGTATAGGGGGGCTATGGGTGCAATTTTGATATCAAATGGATATGCAAATTAATTAAATTGATCAATTAATTACCCCGCTCACCACCATCACCGACTATTTCCACCCTCACCGCCCCATGAAGCTACGTGTTTTTCTCGGCCTGCAGACTTGCACATCCTGCGTAAAATCAGGAAAATGAAGAAATTCGACTATTTTGGTGCAAAAACTACCTATCACAGAATGTCCTCGCTATTTCGAAACCGTCATCAGAGTAAATAAAAAGCAGTAATTTAAACTCCACAGAAAAAAATAATAATCTATATTTAGCAATTTCTTTCAGCTCACTGAACAAATTGCACGACCTGAGAGCGTCTCTTGCGTCCTGTGTCTGTAAATAAACTATCACGCACGATAGCATTACAAACATTTCAGACAATCTTTCACTTCATTGGCACACATGTCGGAAAAAAAACACATTGATTTTACGTTTGACAACAAGAAGCTATAATTCAAGAGAATATAGCTTTTTTGTACAGTATGACAGGTCGCCTTTTACCAGGACGATTCTATATGATACTAGCGTTTACGAAAAATATGTTGAGAGCCTGTCTCGCCCTGTCTAGGTGGAAGATTGAAATTTCGTTAAAAGATATCGCAACAACAACAAAAAAACGTTTAAAAGAATCATTCCGTAGTGTCCTAGCCATCTCTTCCACTCTTCCACCCTCCAGGAGGCACATCATTGGTATTAATTTCATCGGCTAATTAATTAAATTGATCTTGAGTGTCATTTGTATAGCGAGTATTTTTTTTTTTTTCAGCAGGCGGATTCCACTCGTCAAGTAGGACAACTGGGAATCAATGGAGGGAACACGATGTTCTTTTCGAGGAACGCTATAGAGAAATGACATCTGAAGCAGACCACAAAGGGATTTTACAACCCATAACACACATTCAGCATAAGGACCACGCTGTTAAAAACACGATCATAACGCCTATGTTACCAATTCGCTGCATCAAAGGGCGATATTGAGTCTACAGAGGCACCCGTAGGTCACTGGTAGTATTACACTTTCAGGCAGAAATGCTGTACGCAAGTTTGGAATCAAGTCTATCCATTCAACCACATATTTGCGTTGGATCCTGTAGAAGGGTCTTTTAATGGTTACAGCTACTGGTGAGTCATAGTCGTGCCACTTTCACACCTCGAAACACGTCACCTTTTTTCCAACCTATCTGCTAAGGATCCGATACACCAAGAACCGCTGTTTTAGGACAATCCCTCTGCAACTTGTAACTACTCTGCATCCTGTGGGGAAACGGGACGAGCTGAGTTAATGCGACACGAGCGCGTTTGACCACTCGGTGGAAATGGGAACATGGTGTCATAGCTTCGCCAACGATGTACAGTGCGTAAGGCCAGCGTCAGACGAAGTTTTCCCCTGCAACACTAGGTATCAGAAGAGATTGTATGAGAAGTTATGGTTGTGTTTCTTGTTGGGAAATACATGGCGACACATTCCAAACTATATACAGGTAGCCCGAAGAAGATCTGTGTCTCTCAGGGTGCGTTCACGTCTATCATCCAAACACATGTGGCAACCCTATTAAATATACAGGTATTGGTTCATTGGGGCAGGTGGTTAGTGATCGAAGTTGCTTCCACAGACCGGTGTGAAGTTTCTTCACTTGTACTGTAGGATGACCATATCCAACAGACTATCAATCACACGAGATGGTTCCTGTATTGCTCCTTCAAAAGCAGTTTAATACATTGTTGTTTTCAGTTGTAACACACTCAATCAGTGTACACCGCCATACACTTTTTTTCTGCCGTGATCTAGAGATGCATGTCAGCCGCTGCTAAACCGACATTAACACGATTCGATCCTGTGGCTCTCACAGAAAACTGAACATGGCATGGCATAAAGGATACAGCTACATTTACTGTCCTACATTTACAAGCAATTTTGGAACACGGAACAAGCACGTACTGGGGAAAGAATCTTTTGTTTTTGGTCGTGAAAACATTCTACTATATGTCTATTGAGGTAATAGAGAACCGCGCGAGTTGCTGCCGTCTTTGATCCTATCCTGGAAAAATGATAACCATATGCCTCATACTTGCATATGTATTAAAAGAATGACAGAGTGGATGGAGTGATAAGGTGGGATGGCGTTGTAATGAGGGGGGTTTAATGGTAGACGGATGATGCATTCTAGAGAAAGAGAGGGACATGTCGCTGTGTGCCATTTGACCATTTTTTTCGTTGCTTTGTCGTGATACATCAATTGTGAGACATAACCTCAGTTCGACTCGCATATAACTGCAGGTTCTGTGTATGACTTAGAGCACTGTCTACGTGCGATCGTAAACAGCAAACCTCTAGGTCATCAAAGGACTTCCATCCTGTTCCGACACATTCCTCTCGACAAACGAAGTTTTATGCGACGTACTCCATACCCCTGCCACATCTTGAGTATAAAATCCAGTCTTCAGTTTCATAAGTATGGTGATTATAGGTTAGCGACATGTGTTTGTGATGTACTACAATCCCCGTGTATACATCTGCTTCACAGATGTCCTGTTTATGGAGTTAGTGGCGGAATGACAAGTAATTTCACATGTCAAACACCGCTGCTATGCGTTTGTCCCTTTCTTTGTAAGAGGCACTCACCGTTACTAACGATCATTTTATATAGGACAGATGCGACCATAGTATAATTTCTGAACCGTGAACGGATGTGAATAGTGGGAGCTGTAGAAGTCTGGAAAACTATACTGTATGTGTATCACAAGGAATCGATATTTTAAGGAAGTAGTTTTTCATTTTACAGTTTATCACCATAGTTTGCGTAGAGAAACCTGCAAGGAGTGTGTCATGCGCTGGAAATATATTTCTTACATTGGGATAGTAACAGCGTCCATTCCATATGAGTAATAGGTCGGAAACCGCAACGATCTAACATTGTAGCATGTTTTATGTGAAGAACATTGTAGCTTTAGGAGCGCAAGTGTTTATGTTCTCTCTTACCAATACTTTCTTGGTAATGACCCCAGACACTATAACAATACTTTAGAATTTGTAGGGCAGTTGAATTATCTAAACGCAGGAAACCCCATGTGTCTGGAGCTCCACATGCATAGAAAAACCCGTTTCATGTTCTCAACTGTATGTTATATCATCAATACCGTTTCACATCCACTGTACACCGTTAAGGGGTGCTAACCTCCTCGACATTCGCGCATCTGGAGAAATCATGTGTGCCGGCCTAGGGGTTCTAGGCGCTACAGTCTGGAACCGCGCGACCGCTACAATCCAACTTCCAACTTGGTTGAGTGCAATCCGACTGCTGAAAAAAAACAAACTCGCCAAACAAAGTGACTCTCATGATTAATTTACTTAATTAGACTTTGAAATTAATATCAATGATGTGCCGCCTGGCGGGTGGAAGAGATGGCTGGGGCACTACGGAATGATCCTTGACAAACTTTTTTTTTTTTTTCTATGCAGCGATATCTTTTAACGAATTTCAATCTTCCACCTACACAAAGCGAGACAGGCTCTCACGATTTGTTTCGTAAACGCTAGTATGATGTAGCATCGCACTGGTAAAAGGGGACCTGTCATAGTGTACAAAACAGCTACGTTCTCTTGAATTATAGCTTCCTGTTGTTAAACGTAAAGTGATTGTTGTTTTTCCGACATGTGAGCCAATGGCATGAAAGATGTGCAGGATGGAGAATGGTGTGTCTGTCGCTAGTTTCGAATGGTACTGCGAATTTTTTTCCCAGCAGGATAACGCCAGCTGTATGGCATCGTCAGTATTTAAGTTATTTTGAGGCTTTATGCCATCCTTTTGCAGCACTATGCAAATCGTTGTGTGATTAGACCCGAGCTTTGTGATTAATTACTTAATCAGGATCGATCTTTGCGTCACTTTCCGGGCCGAAATAAATAAAGTACACTAACCTAACCTTCCTCTCCCGCATCTGGACAGTTTCCATGTGGTAGGGGGTGCACTTGGGCTTTCCACCCAGTAGAATCAGCATTCGAGTCCCTGAAAGGGCAGTGCCATTTTTATTTCCCGTCAGTTCCCCTGTGGGGAATGGGCTGGGATGTCAGCAAAGCCCTGAGACAAAGAAATTACCGCCAAAATTCGAAATTCCCACCAAAATTCGAATTTCCCAGCAAAATTCGAAATTTTCGTCAATAAGGTAGGTTTGATAGAGGAGGAGGGGTGGAAGAGGGGAGGGGGAGGAGGGGGCTGGGGCACACGTGCAGGCTGAGAAAAACACGTGACGTCATCCGGGGGCGGGTGTGGGTGTGGTCGGGGGCGGGGGTGGGCAGGGGTGATTAATTGATCAATTTAGTTAATTTGCATATCAATTTGATATCAAAATTGCACCTGTAACTCCTCTATACTACTAATGACATATTTAAAGCACAGCGCTCCAAATAACACAGACTATTCTTGCAATAGACTGGTAAAGAGCAACAAGTTACGGTCTTCATGTATCATTCCGCCTGCTACTTATAAAAACCACCATAGATACAAGTGTAAACTCGATCGATAAGTAATTGTCGCAATTAATAGAAGAATAAGCGTGACCTACCCTTTATTCGAAGAGTCTCGTTTCTTTCGATTCCCTGTTTTCTTGACTTTCGGGCCGGGTGATTTCAAGGCAAGATTCGGCACTGAAGCACGACGCATCCATTGGGTTGCTACAGATCTCTGAACCAATAGCTGATTCTCCAGTTTCGTTGCGACCTCAGTGAGCATCGCATGCATGCCTGTGGCTGCGTAGACGTGGGTTTCTGGTTTTACTTCAGCCTCAATTATAGACTGAAGAAGGCCGGCCGTGGCTGACGGCCGTTTCGAGATTGCTTGGGATGGACACTGCACACCCAATGAGTGCGATGAAAGACGACTCACGCTCAGGGACGTATTGACGCCAGTACTGCAAAAGGAAAATGCTTCAACAGTCAGACTCATTTGCCGGCTATGTTTACGCAGCGGCATGGGCGACGTGGCTACAGACTTCCTGTCAGGCACTGAAGGCGGGCTGGATTGAGTTGCAGTGGTTTTATTGCCATAAGACAATGTCCTCCGAAGTTCACGTGTTTCAGTAACATTTTCCGTTGAATCATTCATCTCAGGTAAGTGTAGATTGCTGCGTGTATACTCGTCTAATTTGCTACCCAACAGTTCAGTTATTTTTCTTACGTCACCCACATCTGTTTGACTCGACGGCAAACCAGCAGTTTGTGTATGCAGTGAATCGAGTAACAATTGCGAACGCTTTTCTGAACACGATTCCCGACTGTGAGCTGAATGTGGAGATTTCAGGTCATCCGAAGACAATTTCTGCGGTTTGTATGTCAGTAGAGGTATAGTATCCGTTCTGAAAGATATCATCAACCTGTCAGAGTCTCCAGATGGAAGTATCTTCTCCTGGTCTGTTTGTCTACTGACCTTCCGCTTTTCTGAAGGCAACGAAGTTTGCTGATTTGGTGGTGTAGATGCTTTGCCTTCTGACCCGCCTCTTGCTTTTCTATTAAGTCTTTCACGCGATTCGTTAGCTGTTATAGTTTTCTCGGAACTGACTGCTGGATTTCTGGATCCTTTCAGCTCTGTGCCTGACTTATTCGTTGAGTGTATTATGGTTTGGACCGTCGTTTCTGCGGAACTACTGCCACATATACTGCCAAGAGTCGAGTCACTGTAGTGTTGCTTCACCCACGACTCGCACAGAGAAGGCTTATCAATTATTTCCAAACAGTCGAGCTCAACAGACTTCAGCAGCGAGGATTTACTGTCGAGATGTTTGTTTGATTGTTTCTCTGTAAGATATCGTTGCTTGCTCGGCGTAGGCGCCCGTACTGCAGAGTCATTCACAGTGGTACTCTTCAACCCGTGTCCGTGTATCCCAAAAAGCTTCCTCCCATTCGTCGCGTTGGCTACGATACTTCCTGGTGTGCGCTTGGCGCCAGACGCTCCACCTGAATGGTCCGAGCTAGCAGAGGATCGCCCAATATTGGCACTTTCTTTATCTACTTCTTTTACGGGACCTCTCCTCTGCTGTCCTATGACATTTGTTCTCACACTTCTCTCTCTCGCTCCGGGTAGTTTCGAGTCACTTCTGAGGCTCCTATTGCCGTAAACTGTTCTGTTCTTTACGCTAGACGCAGCACTTTTGTTCTTGGTGCTACTCGTGCTACAAGAAGACTCACCTTTTCCTACCCTGAGAGCCTCTGTACGAGTCCCTGCCCTAGCTTTATTCTCTGTATGAGGCTTGTCGGTCGTGTGTTTGAAGTTCTTATCTGTGGTCTCTTTGCTCGACGATACACTTTCATTTCCAGCTTCTATCCGCTTAACGCTGTCTGCAGATTGATACTCATCTGCACTTTTCTTGTTTCTTGAAGGATACTCCTTATGTGATGATTCTCCAGTACTCCTTTCTTCTGAAGCCGACTGATTTTCGTCAAGAGTACTGCGAATTTCCCCGTCTTCTGAGCCGCCACAAAATTTAGTTCTTTGAGTGCGACGCAGAGCTAAATTTTTTGCATACGTTTTCCTCCGTTCGTACACTTCTCTTGCAGACAAAATTCTGTCTCGTGTTTGAGGTCTTTTCGGTCTGTTTCTCTGCTGAGGTTCGCCGCCTGGATGATGCACTTTGTTTCTAACTTCGACAGAGCACAACTTTTGTTGTTTCACGCTGCCTTCGACTGAAGCTGTTTTGTGTGTTTCGGCATTATTTCTTCGTTGACTTTTCGTTGCGTTTGACGAGACGCTGCTACTTGAAAAATCTATTGCTTCTAGATCTCGCATATCCTGAGAATCTGCAACGCTTTCTCCCTCCATATCATTGCACGTCTTTTCCTCAACGACATTTGATGTTCTATCGCCTCGAGCGACGGAGCCCTTCGTGCACAACATGCTAGAGTTCTTTTCAGTTTTGGAAGTGACAGTCAGCAACTGTGTATTTGAAGAGTTCGCCTCAATGGTGCCTCCGTCCGCATCAGGAACCGATTGCTGACGTTCTTTGGTGTCTTCAGTTTCGCGGCTCGATATCTCTTCATGGGTAACCGGTAGTGCTTGTGAGGATGCAGAATGTTCAGTTATTGAAGTATTAATTTCTTCAGGTCCTGTCCACGTAGACTTAGTGCTAGTGTATTTATGCCGACTATTTTGTATCTGCATAAGGCTCCTCACCACCTCCATGTCCAGCGAGGGCTGAAATGCGTCTCCCATGTAATTCGGCCCGTTGCCGCCGCAAATCTTGTTCTGCGCGCAATGTTGTACTCCTGCAGTTCTGGCCACTGACGTCGAGTTCATTTCTAGTTGCCGAAGAGTAGCGTATAGCATTACTTTAGACAGAATGTCATATTCTAGCCTGAATCTTTTGAGGGTTGATTTGCCATCCCCGCAAGAAAGAGAATTCCTTCCGCCTTCCTCGCTCGTTCCCGTACATTTCGTTCCTTGGTTTTCGCTTGTTAGAATGTCTTCCCCTGAAACAAGCGACTGAGTGTTAGGTGATTCTGGTACACCTTCGTCTTCGTCTGGTATCAAGGAAACATCACTGTCCGTTGCGCAACCAGTATAAGAGTTAAGCCCATCAATAATCCTTGTTTCATGAATTCCTTCCATAGATAATTTATTTCTTCTCTGAGACCTTCGCTTGTACTTACGGAATATATCGATGATCTCTGTAGACATTTTACCAACATCATCCCCTTTACTTTCATCGTCTACTGTCGGCGGTGGTGCAGTCTTACTCGTTTCCGGACAATGGCTGGAATTCGCATCATAATCTGCCATTTGAGGCGGCTTTTGTTCTTCTGAGACGACTTCCTTGCTTGTTCCACTACTTTCGTTCATCCTTTCCCCGCCGCTGGAACTGCTGCTGTTATTTCCACTTAATCTATTCCCATCTGGATGAAGTCGTAATAGCATAGTTGTGCGATAAAGTGTAGGATTCGTAGACCATGATTCCCTAGATTCGAGTACGGTAACTTCGTTCTGTGTTGATGGCAAAACAATGTCTTCGATATGGTACTCCTGCAGGGGTACGTCACCTATTGGGGTTGGTTCCGGTAAGGGTAATCTTTCATTTGAGCCAGAATACTGAGCCGTTCCCGGGGTTCTAGAAATTACTGATGATACTCCCTGCACCACATTAGTTGAAACATTGGCAGAAGCCGTAATTTCATCTTCATTAACAGCGGATTTTACAGCGATAGGAGTATCTACAACGTTTTCACTGTTTTCAGGGTTCGGTAAATCTCCACAACTGTCTAACCCCTGAGTATACTGTATGACTTTAATAGTTGATAACTGGCAAATCCAACACTCGCCGTTGCAACATCTGTCTTTGTGAAGAGAGTGATTCTTGGTGGTTGACAGATCGGTTGTAGTGACCTCCGAAGTTTCCATTCGATGCGTACCTGCGTTGTCAACGACAGACTGTAGCTGATTAGCTGAGGTGTGCTCATCAGCGCCACAGTCTTCAGGTGCTAATATGGACAAGTCCTGTGAATCCCCAGTTGAAGTATCTTCTGCTTTTTCACGATTCGTATGAGGGGCCATGACACTCGGTATTTCTTGTGCAGAGGAAGAATTTGTCCCTCTTCCGTCTTCTGATCTAAGATTGTCCACTAGCACCATCCCCACAGTGACCTCTCGTTCGGGTACATACGCGCCTGGGTTGTCTGTTGTAATATAGCTTCCAGTAGGTACCTTTTTAAGTAACTGGCTCATATCCACTGGTGCTTTCAAATGGAGTCGAAGCTTACTTGGCGATTTATCGAACGCATTATCTCCATGGTGTGCCGCTGTGAACAGGTGCTTTCTGTTTAAAGGTGCTGTTCCAGGACGACACGGGACATAGTGAAAGCTGATCTCCTGTAGTTGCATCTCATTGCCACTCCCTACTAACTCTTGTATCCCCCCAGTATCTATGACTTTTTCTATACATTTTGCCCCGCTGCTGCTAAAAATACTTGACAGTGATGTAGATGAATTGGAACGCTCTCGTAGCCGGCATTCGTATCCATCTTTCGTAGATTTGCTATCCGCAAATACTGTGTCACTTTTTTTCGCAGTTTCTGGTACTTTAATCTTTTTGCTCGCCTTCTTTTCCATCGCTGATCGATGTTCAGAACTTGAGTCGTGAAGCAAGTGGTCCATGCTACTCGAACTGTGATGACGTCGCTTCGATCTATTATGTTTCTTCTTCTCACTTTTCCTGGAACTCCTCTTCCTCGACTGCATCTCTCGCCACGAGTTGAGACGGTCCTTAATTTTGCCATCCTTCGTGGCTCTTTGAAATAGACTATGACCAAAGTTATTCTCCTCCAAGTCGTGTAGAGTGCTCATAGACAGAGATGTTCTTTTCTTCCCTACCTTCTGCTTATGGTTATTCCGTTTTGGAATTCTGATTTCTGGGAACCTCAGCTCTTCCTCATCGAATCTTTTCTGGCCTCGGGATCTAGTGCTCCAAGTATAAGAGACATCACTGTCGTTTGTGTGATATGTGTCTTCAGGATGAACAGACACATTTGTGGCCGCATCTGGATACATGCTGTCGGAGTGGATTTCACTTGTCGCACGGCAGTCAGCATTCTTGCTACACGTCTCTTCGTGTTCTGACAGACTGAGACTGCCCATATTCTTCATGCCTTTAAATCCATTATCTGGGATTTGTGACCGCCATATAGTATCTAGAGTGTCCTGTTCTTCTGGGCTCTGTTGTGCAACTGATTCTTTCGACGAAAGGGTGGTAGTCGAAACTGACAAAATATCTGTACATCTCTGGTCATCTGTGATTGCTGTTTTACGAGTGTCAGTTGTAGTTGATGTATCTGTAAACATTTCCTCTCCTAGAACACAGAAACAGTTATCAACTATCGTCTTTGCTACTACCGAGAAATTATCAGCAGGATAATTCTGTGCTACACGAGATCCTTCAGGGTCATTACTATTGTCGTCACTTGTGAAATCACGGGTATCCATAAACGGCGCCCACCAAGAAATTCCTCCCTTGGAATAGCGATGGAAATTAGGGATGGTTGGAGAAGAATTTTCGACCCGCTGTGCTGATTCTGTCAGTTGACAACAAACAGACGTGACACATCTATCGCCGTTATAGCTTAGTTCTCTGTCGTCAATTTCTACGCTTCCAAGAGAATCCTCATTGACTGCTGTGAACAATGATGTCTCAGTGCCTTCGTCAATAGGAGAGGAAGGTCCAACTATTAGAGGGCCAGATGGCGATAAAGACAATGTCAGCGGGCATGTGCTTAGCTCAACACACAAACGAGCGTCACCATTTCCTCTGGCCTCGACGTTCTCATCATTCATAGACGACCGTTCTTTTTCCTCCTCCATAACAGATAAAGGCGATTTCAGGGGACGCAGAGGCCTGTCCAACAGAGTATACTCTTCTGGATCCGCAACCACACATCCATTTTCACCATCAGCCGCATCTGTAACTGCTTCACTTGTCCTGTCCGACTCCTCTTCAACTTCTGATAGTAATGGGTTGAAGGATCTGATAACGGCTCTGCGATGTCCCCTCTGATCAAGAAGCACTAGTCCAACGGATCGGCGGCGTTCCGGCGGTTTGAAGAACGCATCTCCAACATTGCCGCGGAGCTCCGGCAGTTGAAGCTGCACGAGTCCCATGCCTGAGGGCTTGCGTTTTGCTGCCTTAGCAATATCACGCCTTCTGCCCATGTCACCGACAGCAGCAGTCTCTTGGCTTGAGTCGTGGTCACCCTCGCCCGCCGTGCTACTTTGCTGGCTGCTAGAACTCGTCAACGGCACGTGGCTCGCTTCACACATGGCTAACAAAAAAGAGACAATAGTCAGAAAGTGTGATTTTTAGTAGTGGCTTGAGATACTTCCACGAAGTGAAAGACGCTATAATTAATACGGTAATATCCTAAAGCTACGATAATTTTAAGAAATAATACCGTGGTTCTGCGACATAACGAAAGGGATACAGAACAACGTAATGCTACGCTCCAAAACAATTCGCAGACAAGGGTCGAAAAGAAATCACTTAAACAATTATGAATTAAATGAAACATGTTCAAAAAGCGTGTAGGAACATCGCAACGGTCACTCCCACAAGGAATAATCACTTAGTAAAAAATGTGGCTATTTCCAGGTATAGCCCGTTACAGCGGTACAAGTCTCCAGTTGACTTACAAAAATAAAGTTAAATGTGCACGGCGGTCGAGCCCAGAGGACCACAGGACGACAACCACCCCGTATGACATTCTCTGCCATGTGAAATCGTTTGGATACGGAATGGAGGGGCATGCGGTCAGGACATCGCTCTCCCTACCACCCTGAGTTCTCCGCACCATGGAGCTGCTACTTCTCACACAAGTAGCTCCCCAGTTAGCCTCGCGGGGAATAGTGAACACGATTCTAGACCTTTGAAAGTGGACTGTATCCAACAGTAATGTGAATTGAACTCACTTTCTCTGCACTATAGTCAAACATGCTCTCCGCTCAGTTACGGAGGCTGACCAGTTATAATAATGAGACAGACAACTTCCGATGTCTGCATAACATTAAGAACACGGAAATGCCCACTGAATTATCAGCTCTTCTAACAAACCATTCTTCAACGCCCTTGTCGTACTCTCTGGGGAAAGCACGGTGTACAATGTATAACATATACTGAGGTGACAAAAGTCGTGAGATATCTCCTAATATCGTGTAGGAGCTTCTTTTTTATAATGTGGTGCAGCAGTTCGACGTGGCATTGGCTCAACAAGTCGTTGGAAGTCTTCTGCAAAAATGTTGTGCCATGCTGCCTCCATAGCCATCCGTAATTTCGGAAGTGTTCTCGGTGCAGCATTTGACATCTCGATTATGTCCCATAAATGTTCGATTTGATTAATATCGGGCAATCTGGGTGGCCAAATCATTCGCTCGAATTGTCCAGAATTTTTTTCAAACCAGTCACGGACTACTGTGAACCGATGACGTGGCACATCGTTGTTTGGGTACGTTAAGTGGATGAATAGCTTCAAATTGTCTCCAAGCAGTCGAACATAACTATTTCCGATTAATGGTTCGTTCAATTGGACCAGAGAACCCAAGCCATTCCACGTAAACGCAGACTACACCTTAATGGAAACACCACCAGCTAGCACAATGCCGTGTTGACAACTTGGGTCCATGGAGTCGTGGGGTCTGCGCCTCTCTCCGACTCAACCATCAGCTATTACCAACTGAGATCGGGACTCATGCGACCAGGCCACGGATATCCAGTCGTCTAGGTTACTGTCTATATGGTTACGACCTCAGGACAGGAGCTGCAGGCGATGGCGTGCTGTTCGCAAAAGGCACTCGGGTCGGTCATCTCCTGCCATAACCCGTTATTGTTGTTGTGGTCTTCAGTCCTGATACTGGTTTGATGCAGCTCTCCATGCTACTCTACCCTCTGCGAGCTTCTTCATCTCCCAGTACCTACTGCAACCTACATCCTTCTGAATCTGCTTAGTGTATTCATCCCTTGGTCTCCCTCTACGATTTTTACCCTCCACGCTGCCCTCCAATGCTAAATTTGTGATCCCTTGATACCTCAGAACATGTCCTACCAACCGGTCCCTTCTTCTTGTCAAGTTGTGCCACGAACTCCTCTTCTCCCCAATTCTATTCAATACCTCCTCATTAGTTATGTGATCTACCCATCTAATCTTTAGCACTCTTCTGTAGCACCACATTTCGAAAGCTTCTATTTTCTTCTGGTCTAAACTATTTATCGTCCACGTTTCACTTCCATACATGGCTACACTCCATACAAATACTTTCAGAAACGACCGCCTGACACTTAAATCTATACTCAATGTTAACAAATTTCTCTTCTTCAGAAACGCTTTCCTTTCCATTGCCAGTCTACATTTTATACCCTCTCTACTTCGACCAACATCAGTTATTTTGCTCTCCAAATAGCAAAACTCCTTTACTACTTTAAGTGTCTCATTTCCTAATCTAATTCCCTCAGCATCACCCGACTTAATTTGACTACATTCCACTATCCTCGTTCTGCTTTTGTTGATGTTCATCTTATATCCTCCTTTCAAGACACTGTCCATTCCGTTCAACTGCTCGTCCAAGTCCTTAGCTGTCTCTGACAGAATTACAATTTCACCGCATTGTCCTAACGGATATGTTAGTCGTAGTCCCACACTGATTTCGATGGTTATGACGAAAGTCATGGGATAGCGGTATTTATATATACAGATGGCAGTAGCCGGCCGAAGTGGCCGTGCGGTTAAAGGCGCTGCAGTCTGGAACCGCAAGACCGCTACGGTCGCAGGTTCGAATCCTGCCTCGGGCATGGATGTTTGTGATGTCCTTAGGTTAGTTAGGTTTAACTAGTTCTAAGTTCTAGGGGACTAATGACCTCAGCAGTTGAGTCCCATACTTCTCAGAGCCATTTTGAACAGATGGCAGTAATACCGCATACGTAACGTATAAAAGGGCAGTACATTGGCAGACCTGTCTTTTGTACTCAGATGATTCATATGAAAAGGTTTCCAATGTGATTATGGCCGCACGACGAGTACTAACAGACTTCGAACGTGGAATGATGCTTGGAGCCAGATGCAAGGGATATTCCAATTCGGAATTCGTTAGGAAATTCAATATTCGAGATCCACTGTGTGAAGAGCGTGCCTAGAATAGCAAATTTCAGGCATTACGCCACACCACGAACAACGCAGTGTTCGAAGGCCTCAATTAACGATCGAGAATAGCGGCGTTTGCATAGAGTAATTAATGCTGACAGACAAGCAACACTGTGTGAAATAACCGCAAAAATCAATGTAGGACGTACGACGAATGATCCGTTACGATAGTGTAGCGAAATCTCGCGTTAATGGGCTATGATAGCAGACGACCGATGCGAGTGCCTTTGCTAACAGCACGACATCGCCTGCAGTACCTCTCCTGGACTCCGTGTCCTGGTTGGGTTAATCCTAATTTCTGTTGGTAAAAGGTAAAAGCTGATGGTAGGGTTAGAATGTGGTGTAGACCCCAGGAAGACATGGACCCTGGTTGTTAACAAGGCACTGTTCAACTTGCTTCTTTAATGGTCCATGGGTCTGTGGGCTATGTTTGCGTGGAATACATTGGGTCTCCCTGGTCCAACTGAACCCATCATTGACTAGAGAAGGTTACGTTCGGCTGCCTGAAGAACATTTTCAGTCATTCACGGACTTCATGTCCCCAAGGAACGATGTCATTTCACCAGGCGTCGACTGTTTGAGACTGGTTCAAGGAACATTCTCGACAGTTCGAACGAATGATTTGGCCACCTAGATTGCCCGACATGGATCCCATCGAACATTCATGGGACGTAATCGACACGTCAGTTCACGCACAAAATCTTGCACCAGCAACACTTTCGCAATAATGGATCTATAGAGGCAGCATGTTACAGTATTTCTGCAGGGGCCTCCCCACAACTCTTTGAGTCCATGCCACGTCCCGTTTCTGCACTATGGCGGTTATAAGGAGATCCGACACCACGATATTGGGACGTTCTCTTTGACTTTTGGCACCTGATTGTAAGAACAGCAAGATCGTAGAAATATATGGGGAGGAAACACAGAACGAAACTGGCGAAAGCTTGGTTGATTTTGTGGTGCGCACTCGTTAAGAGTGGAGAACCAAAGAAATACATTATTATAGCTGGGTGCACTCTGTAAGGATTGAAAGACCCATAATACACTATATCATACAACCTTAAAATTCAGAATTAAAGACTTAAGGTGTTAGAGCCTACAGAAATGCAAACTGTGTATCATTAAGTCAAAGCAAAATAAAACTATAAGAAAATCAAGCACCCACTTAAGAATGAAGTTAATTGTAAAGCAGCTGAAGCATCCTGATTTAATTTGGAGAGAAGGTTCTGGAAATTTCTATACAAGGCGAGATTGGCGTCCAAGTTAAATAAAGTTAGAGACATCAGTGAATCTACGGCATCAACATAGTAGAATGTGATGAAAGATTGCATTCATAGCGCAGCACAAGAGGCCTTAAGAATAAAGGCGAGTTCTGAGAATATGAAACCGGTTGCTGGACAAAGAGTATTGAGAAAATGGTGAAATAGAAGAAACAGTTATATTAAAAATGTTTAAGTACACAGGACAGTGAGAACAGGAAATGCTACACAAGATGAAACATACAGCTTAAAAAAGATATTTCAAAAGGAAAAAAATGATTTAGGACAAAAGTAGGAGGAAATCATTAGATATATCGGAGTTACTAGGGTAAGAGATGCCTGGAAAATACTGAAACACCTTAGAGCAGACACAGTACATAATGATAATGTCACAGGAGTAAGTGTACAGTAGTTGGAGGAGCATTAGACAGTGCTATTGAAAGGGAACGGAAATGAGTACAAACAGCCAATACATCAACTGAAAGATGCTGGTATTGTGAATGTGGAACCAGTGACGCCGAATGAAGTAGAAAAGATTGTAAAATGGATGAAATTTACAAAGTGCGTTGGGCCAGGAGAAATTCCTATTAATTTAATGAAATATGGACCAAATATTCTATGGGAAATAATGGCATGCTCCGTTAATAAAATGATGGGGAATAGTGAAGAGCTACAACGGGGTTTTAATATTTCTGTGATAAGTTCGACTTACAAAATAGGAAACATGATTGAAGTAACTACAGAGGCATCCGTATAACAGGGAATGTCACTAAAATAATCCCCAGACTATGACCCTCCCTCCCGGTTCCAGGCTGTTTGCATTCAGACGTTTTACGCCTTATACGCCAATGACTATCTGTTCGATGGAGCATAAAACGTGATTTATCTGAAAAGGTCACCTGTCACCACTTATCGGACGTCCAGTTGCGATACCGAAATGCAAGTTCCAGCCATCGTCGTCGATGACCAGCAATCAGCGTGGAAACATGAACTAAGCACCTGCTGCATAGTGCCCTACGCAGCATCGTTCACTGGACGTTGAGCAGACAGCCCCTTGGTTCATCTGGTCCGCCAGTTGCTCAATATTTGTACGTCACATCACCTGTACACGTCCCTGTAGCCGTCGTTCATCCCTATCATCTATGGACAGTGGTACACAACAGTTGCCTCGGGGCCAGTTTTGGATAGCGCCATTTTACTATGCATGGTATACCTCAATACAGGCGGCACGTGAGCTATTTACAGACTTATCCGTTTCGAAAATACTTCCGCCCTCGGCCCCGAAGACAATGATCGTGCCCTTTTGGACGTCAGATAAATCGTTCTGTTTCCGCATTACGACAACGGCTACACTGTTTCCTGCGTCCCATGACACGCTTTATACACCCTCCACTGCTAGCGCTGCCACCAGCCGTCTGTCAGTGGTTATTGCATCTAAAGGCGGTGGTCGCATTAACGTGGCTGGACCGTGGATAATCACTTGTCATAAATGAATATGTAAAGTAGAAGACGAATTAAGTTATAAACAAGATGTAAAAACTATAAACGTTTGGACGTTAACCTGCTAGGTAGGACCCATATACACTAATGGCCATTAAAATTGCTACACCAAGAAAATATGCAGATGATAAACAGGTATTCATTGGACAAATATATTATACTAGAACTGACATGTGATTACATTTTCACGCATTTTGGGTGCATAGATCCTGAGAAATCAGTACCCAGAACAACCACCTGTGGTCGTAATAACGGCCTTGATACGCCTGGGCATTGAGTCAAATAGAGCTTGGATGGCGTGTACAGGTACAGCTGCCCCGTGCAGCTTCAACACGATACCACAGTTCCTCAAGAATAGTGACTGGCCTATTGTGACGAGCCAGTTGCTCGGCCACCATTGACCAGACGTTTTCATTTGGGGAGGGATCTGGAGAATGTGCTGGCCACGGCAGCAGTCGAACATTTTCTGTATCCAGAAAGGCCCGTACAGGACCTGCAACATGCGGTCGTGCATTATCCTGCTGAAATGTAGGGTTTCGCAGGGATCGAATGAAGGGAAGAGCCACGGGTCGTAACACATCTGAAATGTAACGTCCACTGTTCAAAGTGCCGTTAATGCGAACAAGAGGTGACCGAGACGTGTAACCAATGGCACCCCATACCACCACGCCGGGTGATACGCCAGTGTGGCGATGACGAATACACGCTTCCAATGTGCGTTCATCGCGACGTCGCCAAACACGGATGCGACCATCATGATGCTGTAAACAGAACCTGGACTCATCCGAAAAAATGACGTTTTGCCATTCGTGCACCCAGGTTCGTCGTTGAGTACACCATCGCAGGCGCTCCTGTCTGTGATGCAGCGTCCAGGGTAACCGCAGCCATGGTCTCCGAGCTGACAGTCCATGCTGCTGCAAACGTCGTCGAACTGTTCGTGCAGATGGTTGTTGTCTTGCAAACGTCCCCATCTGTTGACTCAGGGATCGAGACGTGGTTGCACGATCAGTTACAGCCATGCGGATAAGATGCCTGTCATCTCGACTGCTAGTGATACGAGGCCGTTGGGGTCCAGCACGGCGTTCCGTATTACCATCCTGAACCCACAGATTCCATATTCTGCTAACAGTCATTGGATCTCGACCAACACGAGCAGCAAGGTCGCGATACGATAAACCGCAATCGCGATAGGCTACAATCCGACCTTTACCAAAGTCGGAAAAGTGATGGTACGCGTTTCTCCTCCTTACACGAGGCATCACTACAACGTTTCACCAGGCAACGCCGGTCAACTGCTGTTTCTGTATGAGAAATCGGTAGGAAACTTTCCTCATGTCAGCACGTTGTAGGCGTCGCCACCGGCGCCAACCTTGTGTGAATGGTCTCAAACGCTGATCATTTGCATATCACAGTATGTTCTTACTATCGGTTAAATTTCGCTTCTGTCGCACGTCATCTTCGTGATGCAGCAATTTTAATTGCCAGTAGTGTATAATACGTTCTATTTATTTCTACATTGTTACCATGCAGTGTATGTTTCGATAAGAATATATATATATGGTGTCCCAAATAACTTTGCCACCTCATACCGTAATGAAACAAAATTTGAAAAGAGCAGTTGGCCAGGAAAGCACCCATGTTGGGAGTTCACAGAAAGGGCCGGAGTGCACAATCCCTACAAGTCCACAAACATCAGTTTAAACACAAATTTACGCTATTTTAAATGGCACATGCGTATTTTTTTCAACCGAAGTGGAAACTAAAGGCACAGTTAGTGATAGCAGACTTGGTTTTACTCCAATAAAGCATATACCTGTCGGCCGGTGTGACCGAGCGGTTCTAGGCGCTTGAGTCTGGAACCGCGCAACCCCTACGGTCGCAGGTTCGAATCCTGCCTCGGGCATGGATGTGTGTGATGTCCTTAGGTTAGTTAGGTTTAAATAGTTGTAAGTTCTAGGGGACTGATGACCTCAGATGTTAAGTCTCATAGTGCTCAGAGTCATTAGAACCATTTGAATCAAATCATATACCGTCCGGAACACTTAAGACTGTAAATAATGGAAACTGTGATACAGTTTCTGCTGTAATTCTGTGATGACTTAATGCGGGTTGCCTACGCTGTCCTGAAGCCTGGTGTAGGCAACCCTTGAACTGCGCATTACGACAGAAACTGTGGCGCCGTTGCCAGCCTTTATAGTCTACGTATTTCAGAAGGTATGAGATTTACAATTGTGAATGCGACTCTACTGTAACTAATTGTACCTCAAGTTTTCATTTCCGTAGACAATATATATTTGTGCCACAACAAAAGAGAAAAACGTACCTTTGTGTTGAAATAATGGTTCTTTTCATTTTTGGATTGTGCTTTCCTTCCCATTGTGTAAACCCCTTATATAGGTACAGCCCTGGCCAATTGCATTTTTCACATTTTGTTTCGTTTCAGCAATACATGTGGTGGCAACTTTATGTGGGACACTATATATGCATGATGGCCCGCCTGGTTGGCCGTGCGGTCTAATGCACGGCTTTCCGGGCGGGAAGGAGCGCCTGGTCCCGGCACGAATCCGTCCGGCGGATTTGTGTCGAGGTCCGGTGAACCGGCAGTCTGTGGACGATTTTTAGGCGGTTTTCCATCTACCTCGGCGAATGCGGGCTGGTTCCCCTTATTCCGCCTCAGTTACACTATGTCGGCGATTGCTGCGCAAACTAGTTCTCCACGTACGCGTACACCGCCATTACTCTACCACGCAAACATAGGGGTTACACTCGTCTGGTGTGAGACGTTCCCTGGGGGGTCCACCTGGGGCTGAACTGAACAATAACCCTGGGTCCCGCGTGGGGCGGCGGAAGGGTGAAGTGGACTGCGGTAGTCGTCGTGGGGTTGTGGACCACTGCGACTGCGGCGGGGACGGAGCCTCTCCGTCGTTTCTAGGTCCCTGGTTAACATACAATACAATATATACATGACGAACATTAATAAAACCGACAAACTGCAGGGACGGCTTCGAAAATGCGTCCTCAAATGCATCTTTGCCACGGTAGATGGCGTTGACGAATGGGAGTTCCTCTGACCACGTACCGTGCGTTCCTTGTGTGTTGCTGGCTGTGTGATTGACGCTGCGTGCTATAAGCAATAGAATCGTCCAATACTCAAGTCGGGAACAAGCTGAGGTAGTGTTTGTGTACGGCCAAGCAGATGGAAACAGTCGAGACACAACATGGCTATACCAAATATAGTACCCTCGTAGACACCAACGACATCACACAACACTTCAAGCCCTTTTTGAGTGTCTGTGTGATCATGGGACCTTTCAGACAGGCGAACGTGCAGATACGTGGCGGACTGAGCGTACATCAGATTTTCAGGACCGGCTTTCTCAGGACATGGAGATGAACCGTAGTACAAGATCCAGGAAAGTGACCTCCAACATACCAAAGCCCAAGTACTATTACGTGTGTCAATTGTGCTGTTTACAGTACGCTGCATCAATCACACAGTCTACAATACACAAGGAACACACGGCACGTGGTCATAGGAACTTTCATTATTCAGGGCCGTCTAACGTGGCAGCGACACATTTCTGAACGCATGTTCATAGGACCTTTTCGCCTCCTCCATTTCCATTCAGGAATTCATCCCTGCAGTTTGTCGGTTTTATTAATGCTTGTCTTGTATATATAGTCCTCTAAAATACCTCTTACAAACTTCTAGGACTTGTAGATGGAACTAAGTAGACAATATTTTGAATTAGAACCCAAGCACGGACTCGGCCTGTTTGAAAACATGTTTGCTAGGTATGTATGCAATAGGTTAGTAGTGGTGGGGATGGTTACATCTGAAAGGCTAATGTCATCTGACGTCTGTCCTACCTCTCTGACCTGGTTTGAGCCTCATGCAAGTGTCTGCCAATGTTAAAGCAACATGGCTGAGTAAGAGTTTGCAAAATACACCGACATCATCCCTCTGTAAGGCGAAGCTCAAGGTAGTGGAAGAGCTGAATGAGATTTTCACTCTGCAGTGGAGTGTGTGCTGATATGAAACTTCCTGGCAGATTAAAACTTTGTGCCGGGCCGAGACTCGAACTCGGGACCTTTGCCTTTCGCGGGCAAGTGCTCTACCATCTGAGCTACCCAACCACGACTCACGCCCCGTCCTCACAGATCCACTTCTGCCAGTACCTCGTCGCCTACCTTCCAAACTTTACAGAAGCTCTCCTGCGAACCTTGCAGAACTGGCACTCCTGAAAGAAAGGATATTGCGGAGACATGGCTTATCCACAGCCGGGGGGATGTTTCCAGAATGAGAGTTTCACTCTGCAGCAGAGTGTGCGCTGATATGAAACATCCCCCAGGCAGCGGCTAAGCCATGTCTCCGTAATATCCTTTCTTTCCGGAGTGCCAGTTCTGCAAAGTTCGCAGGAGAGCTTCTGTAAAGTTTGGAAGGTAGGCGACGATGTACTGGCAGAAGTGAGTCTGTGAGGACGGGGCGTGTGTCGTACTTGGGTAGTTCAGATGGTAGAGCTCTTGCCCGCGAAAGGGAAAGGTCCCGAGTTCGAATCTCGGCCCGGCATGCAGTTTTAATCTGCCAGGAGGTTTCTAGCGGAAGAGCTGTTCGCCGCCTTTATCACAATCGTTATCCATAACGTTCGACTCCATTGCATACCCTTTTCAAATCAATTACGCAACTGCCCTGAGAAATCGGTACCTTCACCGTCAGCAGGTGTGACTGTCATGCTACAAGGAGAAGCCAGCCACCCAAATTGGAAGAGGCTGTACTGCACAACGCTGAAGGTAACATCGTTCCTAGGCACAATGTGTGCACTGAACTTGGGGTTCGAAGCTCAGTTGAGGTGGATCAGTACCCTAACCTTCCTGTGAAAAGGAATTTAACTGTAAACAACAGAGTTTGTGAAAACTGTTTAAGTTTCCAACTTGCTTCTTTGGTTATTAATGACTGGGAGTGTAAAATAAATGATGTACTAAATCACGTCTAATGAATTACTTGTGATAGTGGTTGCACTATCAACATGTTTTCAAACGGTTGTAGCACGGAACCGGTGCGTTTCCGAACATGGGCTCCAATTCAAAATATTATCTATTCAATCCCCTCCAGAAGTAGTATAAGTTTCTAAAGAAAATTTCAGAGCACCATTGTATCTCGAAATTTTAACCCTGGATAGCTGATGCCAGTAGAAACCAAAATGACTAACGTTGTGTACGTCGACAGCGCACAATTTCTAAATTACGGAAACTTGGCGCCAAGCGCTCCGTTTGGCTGCGGGACTGCCCTGTTGCCAGATACTCTGGACAACGCGAATGCTTTGCCTGCCGGACATCGCGACGTATCCAAGGCGCCCAGCACGAACGGTGGTAGCGCGCCATCCTTCCACTCTGAGCGCCTGGGGGCGAACCCGCCAGGGTCCCGACACATCCATTGTAATTTCATGATAAGACGTACGTTAACAAAACTGTCAATAATTGTTAGTTCTACATCTACATCTACATCCATACTCCGCAAGCCACCTGACGGTGTGTGACACAGGGTAGTTCGCGTACAGAAAGTTTTTTACAAATTGTTTCAGCCCTAAACGAGCCTTTTTTGTTGCTAGGACATGTCCAAAAGAACAGACACTATATCCATGTAAGTGTACAGTTCTGGCAATGCCGGCCACGAGCTTCTTTTCTTCTGTGGGTCTCGCGGGAGGCGTGCGCGAGATAGTCCCAGCAGTCGCACTATCCCGCACTATCCTCCGTGCCCTTGGTGGCTCAGATGGATACAGCATCTGCCATGTAAACAGGAGATCCCAGGTTCGAGTCCCGGTCGGGGCACACATTTTCACCTGTTCCCGTTGATATATATCAACGCTCCTCAGCAGCTGGAGGTATTAAATTAATTCTAATTCGTTTACTTAAAGCAGAAACTCGAACTGGCGACCCTGTGACGCGACACAAGCTTGGTAACGTCAAACGGTGTTTTACCGAACTCTTTCAAAGATTCCTGGCATTACGCTGATGTAATTGGCGGCATATTGAATGCGATCCATTAATTCCTCTTCTTGTAGGTGGTTCGCGTCCAGGTGGGTGAACTACGAGGGTTGAATGAAAAGTAATGCCTCCACCTTCGTTAATTGGGTTTGGATGAGAATATTTTAATAAACGAAACCCAGAAATAATCGTTGGAATGTGATCTTTAACTACCAATATTCACTTTTCCACATAATCATCAGCCAATTGGATACATTTCTGCCAACGATGAACAAGTTTTTTGAAGCCGTCACGGAAGAAGTCGACACTGTGTCTGCAACCAAAGTCTCACAGTTCATCAGAAGCATAATGATGTCCCCGTAGATCGTCTTTCCTTATCGGGAACAGATGGAAGTCAGACTGTGCTAAATCTGGCCTGTATGACGGATGCCGTACGGTGGTGAGATTCAGTCTCTGAAGTTCTGCTGTGGTGGCACGCGAAGCATGTGGTTTGACATTGTCATGCTGCACATCAACACAATCACCATAAACTGCTTTCATTCTCTGATGAATCTCCTTTGGGGTGACACCTTCTGCTGTCAAGTATTCAATGACTGCACGTTGTTCAAATCGCATTGACCGACCGTCTGCACAGCGTTCCATACTTCACATTGTAACAACACAACCGCTCTATACTAGGGCTTCCCGCCAACTGGAGCTGTAGAGAAGAGGATACGGAACAAGTCAGTACCTGTCGCATACCAATGCTGCCAAATGTTGAAGAGTTACGAAGGTAGAAACATTACGTTTCAGTCAACCCTCGTAAAATCTTGAAGAATTCCCACAGGAAAAATTCCAGTGGCGTGAGGTCTGGTGACCGCGGGGGCCATGTCCTGCGACCACCTCTGCCAGTTACCCAGCCGTCTAAGAGTTCATTTAAATATCACAGCACTACCGTTATGTGCGGGCTACCCATCATGCTGCAACCACATGCGTAGCCGTATGTCCAGGGAAACATCTTCCAGCAGGCCGGGTAGAGTTTCTTGCAAAAAAGTAAAGGTAATTTGCCCCGGTAAATCGAGGAGACAGACGGACCGGCCCAATAAGACGGTCACCCACAATTCCTGCCCAAATGTTGAGCGAAAATTGTTCCTGGTGTCGGTGGACGTACGTGACGTGAGGATGCCCCTTGCCCAGTAATGAACGTTTCGAGTGTTGTAAAGGCCATCGCGATCGAAGGTGCACTCGTCGGTAAACAACACATAGGCGGGGGATGTTGTGCACAGAAACCAATGGTAAAACCTTCGCCTGTGTTCATAGTCCGCCACAGGATTTAGGTCTTGGACAGGGTGGAAAATAAATGGTTGCTGGCCGTCATCCCTCAAAACCCCACACACTAACCTATGAGTGACCCCATGACGTGTCCTACCACTCGAGTATTTGTCGTAGGTGCTTCCTCGAAGCGCTCGAGAACAGTCTTTTTAAATGCAGCATCCCATCGTGTTCGAGGTCTTCCAGCATCACCATGATGTCCCGCTAACGAGCCTGTTTGGCCTATTCACCGATAATTGGTGTCAACGTTAGCGGGTGTGGGTGGCGTCTTCCTGGGTACCGTTCCTCATACAACCGTAGAGCTTCATGCGCATTACTGTCGGATAGTCCATAAACAATAGCAATATCTCGTTGTTCTTCAAACTGTATCACTAAATCGCAGGTGACGTGTGTGCGTTCCGAAGCGAAGTTTATGTGTAAATGCCTCTGACGTGAGGTAGAGACAAACAGCAAGACATAAGACACGTGTGCATATCACGTTGGGGAGGTGATGGGGTGATGTACGTTTCTCCATGTGACCTGACAACCATAGCGCTGGCGGTCAACCTACGGACGGCAACAGGGCAATCTCACGACCAATCTGAGAACGTGGCGCCAAGTATCCGTAATTTAAAAATGGCGCGTTGTCGACATACATAACTTTAATAATTTGGGTCTCTACTAATATATATGTATATATGTATGTATATATATATATATATATATATATATATATATATATATATATATATATTCCTGACGTACTAGCAATATAAAAATGTCTCTCACAAAATTTCGTCATGCTCGTATTTCCGATTTCCGGCAGTAAACGGACCTTAAAGACAAACAATCTGCCAACACTGTCATCTTTGCCAGCATATGGAACTGAGGTGTGCAGTTGATGCACCGGGTAGAGTTCTGGGTTCGCATGCAGGAGTTCGATGGTTCCATTCTGAGTCGAGGCATATTTGTATTTCCTGATGCAGTCTTCGTCATACAGTATCTGGCGTCTTAATCATCATACAGTGATTACAATGGGTCTTCTGCAAAACCTTGGCTCTTACATACTACGAAAACAGAAATGGGGGTACAATTGTTTTTAGTGGTCAGCTTTTAAAGAAGCCTTTTGCACGTCGTGGACGCGAATTTTTTGCAACACTGCATGTACTGGTCTCCAAACTTGCTTTATGTATAGCTTCCCCCAGTGGTCCCATTGATTAGTACCAACTATTAGTCTTGCCACGATCAGGTCCATTACATTTCGCTAAGGTCGTACGTCACCAGCGGGGCTAGGAAAGCGTTTTGCAAACAATTTCTAAACTTGGTTACCGTTTGTATGTATTACCATGGAACCATCAATTATGCCTTTCACCATTGAGTCTGATAAGCGCATGCCGTTTAGCAAGTACTTCCATGTGTTACTATTATTATTATCGATGGAAATGTGGCAACATCACAGGGTAATAGTGTACTTCGAAACCGAACACTTTACAATTAGTAGTGTAGGGATGTATCACGCAGAACAGAATCTGTAAGAGACGAGTCGCCTGTTAGGTGGAGCAGCCCGCCGCGACTAATGATATATTTATACGGCATGTGCGATTGTGATCGGCGACCTCGGATACAAAGTTCGCTTTGACATCGTCGTCGAGATAGGAATATTGGGAGAAAGGAATTTAGGTTCCTACCTGTTGCTGACCGGTTGACTGTATGTAGGTACCAATTCTTCTCAAACTATTTGCCTGACGCTCAGGAAGATGTTGTACATCGTGTTCGGCAGAGGTTATACTTTTAATACGATAGTGTGGGACAGAGTTCAGACAGAACATTTCCACGCAAGTGGCTCGGATGGGGAGGTCCAGTTGTTTGACCTCTGCGTTTACATGACATAAATCCCCTGGATTTCTTCCTGTGGGTACACATGAAAAGCACGTGTATTCTACTCCGCCGTCGAAGAACTGATAGCGCGTGTTCATGCCGCTCTTGTATCTGTGCATGCAGCATTGTTGCGAAAAGTCCCCAGCTGTATGATCCAGTGGATCGCGCAGTATTTGGACTTGCAGGGGTCACTTTGAGAATCTGCTCTGAGAACAACATATTCTTTTGTAAAGTCATGCGGTTATTGATATAGAAATTACTATTCTCACGGGTTACTAATCTGTTACATCTGAGCGGACGTACTGCAAGTAGTATAAGTGACCAATAGATGCTGAGTTATTTAATTGTGCAGTTATCTTTAGCATCGCAAAATTGATGTTGTTTTTGTAGTTATTCTGTCCTATGACAGGTCATTTGTTTCAGCCGTCTGTTTCTGACTTGTCTGACCATGCTGTTGTTACATTCACCGTTACAAAGCACTATACTATGTAAATACCGGATAATTGTGGCTGAGGAGATGGTGTATACTACAGTATTATAGGTAGAATGAAATTGGCAAATAGAGAACTATGCCTCGACCCACAATCGAACCCTCGACTTCCTGCACGCTAGTATATAGGACGAAATTTTGTGAGGGACGTTTTCGTATTTCTAGCATGTGAGGAATTGTGGTGTTACGGCAGACATTTAAAATTTCATGTTTGTACTGTGTAGCTGGAATCAGCCCAAACAATTACTGCCTATCATATCTTTCATGTCACTCCCAGTGTGAACAGAGAGCTTCGGTTACTCTCCCATTACAAATACCATTATTTTTAAAACAGAATTTTACGTAGCCCTTAGATAGGGCACTCGCCAATTACTATTATCGGATATCCATTTTCTCCATGCGTATTAACGGGACAGTGAAACGCGGAGAATAAACAGAATCGAGCAGCTAGACAGGGCTTACTTGGCGGTAGGCGGTTAGCGGTCAGCGCGGGACGGAACGATGTTGTCACTGCTGGAGCGATGCTTATTCATCGTGTTTCACTGTCACTGTTAATATAGCATCTGACGACCTTCAGGAGAGATATTTGGAGTTCCGTGTCCACTCGTCGAATGTTTGTATTCTTGATTGAAATGGAAATTTTCTACGTATTTTGGTAAAAACGAGATTGTTGTAGTGACCTTCCGAAGTTTGATTGATCTCTTCATTAATATGCCGTACCCGTACTTTGGTATTCTCTGTATGTATGTAGAACACATACAGGGTTGGTTTCGTTTAACATTGTAATATTTCCTCTTCATGGCGAGTCAACGAAAATGAAAAACTAGAATGCTGTGTCTCAGATGTGTCAGTGTTGTGCGGGGCTTCAACCCTGGAGGTGATGTACGATAGACAGTGTATTTGCTATTATGTTTACGTGAGTTAACGTTTCAGAACACGGCAGCAGCGTCATTTGCTGAAAGATTTACCTTTGAACATACTGTCGGTAACCTCTGGATGACGTTGTGAGTGCTGGCTCGCAATCCTAGGGAGCCATGGCTGACTGCTAGACGTGTCTGTAGTCTCGCTGTCTCCAGAACTATCGATGGTCAGCAACGACGCTTCCTCTTCTGCTGCGTCTTGGTTCTTGTTTTTACCGAAGCATCCTGAAAACATCAATCAATGTTCAAACATTTCTTATTCCACAGTCTATGGTAACTTTAACTTACGGAGTTGTTAACATGGTAATGGTCGCGCACTCCAGGTAGACTCCGTGGACGATGGTTGATGAGAACAGCCGAATAGATAGCAAGCAAACGACATCGACCGGTATTTATTTCCTTCTGGTCGCTGCTAACGTTGGCGAACAGTCGATATTAAGTTTAGTCCAATTTCATCTCCGATACCAAATGTGATACGACGACTTAATGATCGTTTCAATGATTTGTGGATTCAAATTGAAATCTTCCTACTTGTTGACGTGCTAGACGCATTAAACTCTTTGATGTCTGCTAGCCAAAGGTGGTAGCGACAGCAAATCTTCATTACGGATCAACGTATTTTGATTTTTATCGGCAATGGTTTTCTCTCCAGCCGCTTTGACAGAAGTCTTCTTGGAGCATGCATACAGGGTGTCTCAAACGTTTGAAATGGGTGATAGTGGGCCCACAATCGACTGTATTGAGTAGGAGACCAGTGGCCGGAAATGAATATTGATTATGTTATGGACATACACAGCGTACACCGCTTAACAACAACGTAGCTCATAGTGAAGGTTGAAAGCCACGAACGCCGGTCTCAATGAATGCATTGCAACGGCGCATACGGTTCTGCTGCTCTCTCGCGAAGGTCCCTGGCGTCTGTTGTAGACTGGAATAGGCAGCGAGTGTTAAACAGCGTACATCCCTGACCTCCAAGCAGACATATTGTACACAACTTAGCGCGTGCCGCACACACACACTACTATCCGTGGAGCGAGTTGTCCATTGCATCAGACTGCTTTTGATGTGTTCATGGGGAGATGTGTTACTGTGTACAGCGCATGACACATAGTCAAATATGGTACGT
The DNA here is from genome assembly GCF_021461385.2 of Schistocerca piceifrons. Classification (NCBI taxonomy): domain Eukaryota; kingdom Metazoa; phylum Arthropoda; class Insecta; order Orthoptera; family Acrididae; genus Schistocerca; species Schistocerca piceifrons. Next base: position 180,484,631 of record NC_060138.1, on the reverse strand, counting down.
TACGCGTCATGAGAGTTGTCAGACATGCATTTAGTGTACGGTTCGACATGAAGTAGCGCCCCCAAATGTAGCACGCATGTATGGAGAATGCTTTCCCAAAGGGCGTCATTGGAAGAAGTTTATCCCCGTGAATAGCACTTTTCGGGAGATGAAGTCGTTCACGCCACAGAGAGCTGGCCAAGGTTACATCAAAAACATGTCTGAATACCAGACTTTGAGGAGATAGTACTGGATCCTGTGGCCGGATCGTGTGGCCGATTCCCCTCCCCCTTCCCTCCCCCCACCCCCTCCCACCACCGCAATAAGTGCACATCAACTTGAAAGGCGCTCTTCGAAGGATACAGTATGAAGAGTACTGGTGCAGCCAGTATTACACCCTTATCATATATTTTGTGTGCAAGCTCAATTTTGAGCTCTTAGTTCACTGCTGTCGATGGATTATCCACCGCAGTGCTGTAGTGCCAAACTTTGTACGGTTAGTATTGTTCACGGATGAGGCTTCATTCACCCGTGATGGTGTTTTCAACAAATGCAACCGTCATGTCTGGAGTGAAGAAAATACATACAACACCCACAATTGCTTCCAGGGCCAACAGTTCTCTGTCTACATAAGGGTAGGCTTTGTCCAATATCATCTAAGAGGACTTTTATTTGCTGCCTCCCTGTTTGATTCGTCCACGTTATCTTGTATTCCAGCGAGAGGTGCTGCCACAGTTCCTGGAGACTGTACTCCCTATTGTCCACCATAGCGTTTGGTTTCAGCACACCTGCCCACTTCGATGTTACTGTTCGCAAGCATCTGCAGAACAAGTGCACTCATCGTTGGATTGGAAGGGGAGGTCCTGGCCGTCCGCTGTGGCCGAGCGGTTCTAGGCGCTTCAGTCCGGAACCGCGCTGCTGCTACGGTCGCAGGTTCAAATCCTGCCTCGGGCATGGATGTGTGTGATGTCTTTAGGTTAGTTAAGTTTAAGTAGTTCTAAGTCTAGGGGACTGATGACCTCAGATGTTAAGTCCAATATTGCTTAGAGCCGTTTCAACCATTTGGAGGTCCTGTCCCATGGCCATTGTGATCACCAGTTCTCACACCTCTAGACATTTTCCTCTTACGTAACGTCAAGATTCTGGGTATGAAACTCTCATAGAAACGGATGAAGACCTGCTTGGTAAGGTTCAAGCTGCGTATCTCCTGGTACCAGACACAAGGGGTCTTTAAATGAGTGAGGCAGAATTCATGCACCGTTGCTGTGCGTGCATTGAGGATGGCGGTCGGCACTTTGAAAAATTATCATCAACTCTGTTGTTGTTATGCAGTGTACGCTGTGCATATCCATGACACAATAAATATGCATTTCCGACCATTGGTTACTTATCTCAATACAGTCGGTTGTGGACCCTAATATCGCCTGTTTCAATTTGGCCTAAACGGCTTAAAACACCTTGTATTCGTCAAATATGTATAAAATATTTCAAAATGCGCATCACAAATTTGGAAACAGGTTGTGACAAAAAATTAATAGATAAAAAAATAAAGAAAACTACTGTGTACTCTAGGTAGCAAAGAAAACACTTATTTCTCGTTCTTACAGGATAACGCTTCTGCAGACTAATTGTGTAGCATACTATTGCCTATGATATATTGACATGAGATGTACTAAATTCTTGGATATGCAAATTATTACCATTACGACGCAAACATACAAAATAGATGACGTAACGCCATTTACACCCTGTATCTAACAATAGATTACGCATTGGTTGTTTGTGAGGAAATCGTGTTATGCCTCGTGTAAAATGAGACATCCACCAGCATACGTCTGAGTTAGTGGCATGATTGTGGCCTACGGGGACTGCAGTTTACCTATCTTACGATCTCATTGGTCTGGATGTCACAACTGCCATGCGAATAAGTAATCGGTACTTTTAGGGTGTCCCTATTGAACGTCATGCAATTCTTAACCGGCGTCACGCGACTATCTCCTGAAAGAACATAGTTTTTTCGTTCGGTCCTTCGAGATCGCACAGCCGTACCACATTTTTCTGTTCCTTAAATGGGGTTGTCTTCAGCAAGATAATTATCCATAGAGACAGTGGGGCGATGCTTGAAACACCACTGACTGTTAGCACGACGACCGTTGTTGTAGCTATTCTGCAAGCGGTAGCAAAGAGAGGCGTGAAGAAAGTTGTGCGCGCATCGACACCACTTGTCCAAACGACACACGGTTCTGCACTAACCGGTCAAACGTTTTCGGTCACCTATCACAACTATGGATTTGTGGTTAAAATATGGATTTCGTTTTGAAAATTCTATCATATCCCTTTTCTGATAGTAAAACAAGTATAAACATGCAAAGACCAAGCGCATCTGTTGCGTTTTTGACTAATTTTTCGCACAGAGGGGCGCTGTTGAGTAGCCATAACAACACTGACGTGCCTTCACCTAAGATGGCTCCATTGGAATAGGCCTCATTCCTTCAGCTGTCTGTGTTGCAACCAGTTCTAATTACTTTACACCACGTCGTGTGCATCTAGCAGCGTGTATACGTGTTCAGGTTCATACCTCCGAATGGAATTGAAGCAAGAGACTGGAAGTCAAAAACGTGCTGTAATTGTTGCTCTGCATCAGGAAGAGTATTCTGGTAAGGCAAAAGTGAAGATATCTCAATCCAAAGTGGTGTATACCTTGCAGCAGTTCAAGCAAACTGGTGCCATTGCAAGTGTTTTGCGATCTGGAAGACCACGACTGACGTCATGCAGGGAAGATCAACACATACGTGTACCGAGTTGACGCCAGAGAACTCGTATGGTGCCTGAAGTCTAAGAGGCAGTAAATAGCATGCCAGCAGCTCCAATCTCTGCCTCAGCAGCGCAACGCCGTCTTTCTGAACAAGGTTTAAAGGGCTGCACAGCGACCAAAAAGCCTTTATTACGCAAACAAAAAAAGGTTAAAAATTGTAATGGGTACAGTAAGGTTAATACTGGAGGCTGCAGCAATAGTACAAAGTTTTATTCACGCAACAATCTATGTCTGAAGTATTTAGAGGCCATCGTCGAACTGTTGCTCGAAGACTTCGTAGAGAACGTATGAAGAGTCTGTGTCTGACGCCAACGGTGAAGCATGGGGATTTTCCGCGGGTGATAATTAATGGAACATTAAAGACGGAAGGAAATCACAGGCTAGCGATCAATAATGGAGTTCCAGATGGCAAGGGACATATTTGGTTGTGGATTTGTCGTGCAGCAGGACAATGATCCCAAATGTGCTTCTAAATAAAGAAGAGAAATGTGGGGAACTGAAGAATAAGATTTGGCCAAATCAGTCACTTGACTTAAATCCCATTAAACTATTATTGGATGAAATTGGAAGGGGATCAGATAAGTGAGGTCATCTAATGTTGAAGATCTTTGGAATAACTTACATACGTGTTGGACTGCAATATCTGCAAAAACACTACAAAATCCTATCTCTACAATGCCAAGCTTTTGAGCAGGTTTTCTGAAAGCAAAGGGTGGACACTTTGAAGATGCTGAAATACGGAGTGTTCAAAATGTCTCCCCGCAGTGCTGTATGAGTGTTAGCCGCGCGTGCCGTATGATTGCTCGCCTGCCTGGGTTACTTCCCTTCAAGTGGACTCTCCCAACTTTCCACTGTTTCGTTTGTCTCAGCCAGCGGCAGTAGTGACGCTGGTGTGTGTCGTTACGTGTTGATGTCAACGTTTAAGTTTAGTTCCTTAGTTTCGTTTTTGTCACTGTTAAAATGTTAACCATTGAAGAACGTGTGTTTTTATTCGAACAAGTGTTCAAAGCTGGCGGTAAATACACAGCTTCAGTTGGTCAAATATGTAATTCAGTTTTCCCGGAGACAACACTCCCACATCGCTATACTGTGCGACATTTGATTAACAACTTTGGAAGTACGTTTTCAGTGACTGATGTACTGAGAAGTGGTCGTCCTAGCGTTTCGTCTGAGCATATACTACTCGATATTTCCGATAAAATGTCAATGAGCCCGAACAAGTCACTAAGAAAACTCGCCCAGGAAATCGATGTTAGTGTCGGAACGGCCCAAACAGCTGTAAGGAAGAAATTAGAACTTTTCCAATACAAAGTGACAATCGTGCAAGAACTGAAAAATACTGATCATAGCAAGAGGCTGCATTATTGTCAATGGTTCAAAAATTTTGTTCAACAAAATGGAAGGGATATTCTTAATGAAAAGTTTTTCACTGATGAGGCGTGGTTTCATTTATCTCGGTACATGAACTCGCAGAAGTCTCGTATGAAGAGTATTGCAAATCCATTGTGTATTCATGAGGAACCACTTCGTTCTGTGAAAATAGGAGTTTGGATTGCAATTCTAGACGTCGGATTGTGGGTCCCACATTTTTCTACGAAACAATAAACGCAGAACAATACTGGAGTGATATTCTGTACCCGTTCATAGGAGAACTTGTGTTAAGTGTAATACTGAATGGTTATTTTCAACAAGATGGTGCAACCGCGCATACAGCTCGCGTTTCAGTGTCACTGCTTGCTGATATTTTTGGTGATCGCATAATTTCACAGGGACTTTGGCCTCTACTATCGCCTGAGCTAACACCACCTGACTTTTTCTTCTGCGGTGCAGGAAAAGCAACTGTCTATAAAAACCGTCCAAAATCCATCGATGAAATGAAAACTGCAATATCCACTTTCACTGCTTCTGTTACAGAAGAAATGTTACAGCTTGTGTTTAAAGACATGATTAGACGAATTGAATTGTACATTCAACAACAGGGGGGACACTTTCAACATTTAATGTGAAAATTTGAAAGTAAAAACGAATATTCAATAAATTAATAACTTGTATTTCACTGAGTATATTCACTGCGGCATACGGCACGCGCGGCTAACAATCATACGGCACTGCGGAGAGACTTTTTGAACGCCGTGTATAAACCCTGTTGTATGTACCTAATGGCAGACAGAAAAAATACTTATCTTGTTTGTCTACACTCCTGGAAATGGAAAAAAGAACACATTGACACCGGTGTGTCAGACCCACCATACTTGCTCCGGACACTGCGAGAGGGCTGTACAAGCAATGATCACACGCAAGGCACAGCGGACACACCAGGAACCGCGGTGTTGGCCGTCGAATGGCGCTAGCTGCGCAGCATTTGTGCACCGCCGCCGTCAGTGTCAGCCAGTTTGCCGTGGCATACGGAGCTCCATCGCAGTCTTTAACACTGGTAGCATGCCGCTACAGCGTGGACGTGAACCGTATGTGCAGTTGACGGACTTTGAGCGAGGGCGTATAGTGGGCATGCGGGAGGCCGGGTGGACGTACCGCCGAATTGCTCAACACGTGGGGCGTGAGGTCTCCACAGTACATCGATGTTGTCGCCAGTGGTCGGCGGAAGGTGCACGTGCCCGTCGACCTGGGACCGGACCGCAGCGACGCACGGATGCACGCCAAGACCGTAGGATCCTACGCAGTGCCGTAGGGGACCGCACCGCCACTTCCCAGCAAATTAGGGACACTGTTGCTCCTGGGGTATCGGCGAGGACCATTCGCAACCGTCTCCATGAAGCTGGGCTACGGTCCCGCACACCGTTAGGCCGTCTTCCGCTCACGCCCCAACATCGTGCAGCCCGCCTCCAGTGGTGTCGCGACAGGCGTGAATGGAGGGATGAATGGAGACGTGTCGTCTTCAGCGATGAGAGTCGCTTCTGCCTTGGTGCCAATGATGGTCGTATGCGTGTTTGGCACCGTGCAGGTGAGCGCCACAATCAGGACTGCATACGACCGAGGCACACAGGGCCAACACCCGGCATCATGGTGTGGGGAGCGATCTCTTACACTGGCCGTACACCACTGGTGATCGTCGAGGGGACACTGAATAGTGCACGGTACATCCAAACCGTCATCGAACCCATCGTTCTACCATTCCTAGACCGGCAAGAGAACTTGCTGTTCCAACAGGACAATGCACGTCCGCATGTATCCCGTGGCATCCAACGTGCTCTAGAAGGTGTAAGTCAACTACCCTGGCCAGCAAGATCTCCGGATCTGTCCCCCATTGAGCATGTTTGGGACTGGATGAAGCGTCGTCTCACGCGGTCTGCACGTCCAGCACGAACGCTGGTCCAACTGAGGCGCCAGCTGGAAATGGCATGGCAAGCCGTTCCACAGGACTGCATCCAGCATCTCTACGATCGTCTCCATGGGAGAATAGCAGCCTGCATTGCTGCGAAAGGTGGATATACACTGTACTAGTGCCGACATTGTGCATGCTCTGTTGCCTGTGTCTATGTGCCTGTGGTTCTGTCAGTGTGATCATGTGATGTATCTGACCCCAAGAATGTGTCAATAAAGTTTCCCCTTCCTGAGACAATGAATTCACGGTGTTCTTATTTCAATTTCCAGGAGTGTACATAGTTCGTAGGATGTGTTACTACATTAAAATAAAACATACAGTTTTTACCACGGATGATCGAAACCTTTTGGTCCCTAGTGTGTACAATCTTCGTCTACAGAAGAGGCTACAGTTTCCACGATCATGTCATCGAGCTTGATCAGTTCCCTTTATCATCAGCATAAAATAGGAAAGGAAATTCAGAAGACCATGAAAGCTGTGACTGGCTGTAAATGTGAAATTAATACCCTGTTATGAACGCTTGAGAACACTAGATTCTATGGAGATGCGAATACTTTGTTCATCCCCTCGCTGTCTTTCGGCAGCACGGAAATTTTTGTTGGTTATCAGTCTTTCTCACTCCATATCACCCTAGTTAAGTTTCAGTATCCTTCCCTAATACCTCATCTCAAACGCTTCGCTTCACTACTTTTCCAGTTTTTCCATAGTACATGATTCTTCCATAGAATGCTAAGATCTAAACGTACATTCTCAAAAAATGTTTCCCTCTTGGAATTTTTACATCCAGTATATTATGTTATCTTTCTTTATAGCGTAAACGCTTACCAATTTATCTGAGGAATTCAAACACACTGCTCCATCATACGTAGGCGTACACTTTTTAGCTCCACCAATCCCGCGGACGTGCCTTTACTATCCACGTCTGGCTTCTACTTTCAAACGTAACTTGCAATTACCTCGCTCTGTCTCGGCATCTAGCAGCTCTTCAACTTTCTTTTCTTATCTTACGTATATTATTCTGACTAAGAACTTAGATGTCTGAGCTGTCAGACTGATTGCGCGATAGATCTCTCATAAAACTGCCCTTGCTATATGGCTGACACAGTTCCGAAAGTCCCATGGATGTCCCCGTCTTATAGATTCTATATTTTAACTCTCAAACCCACATTGCCACCAATTTTATAAATTCCTAAAGAATGATGTCTACTTTTCTGCCTTGATGAACCGCAAGTCTTCCAAAACATTGAAAAGTTCTGTCCTTATGTCACCCAACTCGACAACCATATCATCTTCCGTAGAAGCAACAGACAGTTCCCTACCACACAGAATCCCTCAGTGTCCTCTTTCCTTCTACCCGCCCACCCATCTACACTTAAGAGTGGGATTCTTTTTACACCCTTAAGGTTGACGCCTGTTCTTATACATTCCCCGAAAGCTATTTTGACTTCTCTGTATACTGAATCTGTCCTCCCGACTACTGCATCCTTTTATATTTCTTCAGTTTTTTTCCTGTAGGCGTTTAACTTCCTTAGATTTTCTTCCCCTTTCATTTCTAAGTGACTGCTGTATTCCTTTCTTTTACTGAACATTTCTGAATTCCTTCCTTTCGTTGATCAATTGAAATATATCTTATGTTAACCACAATTTCTTAACACTCACCTTTTTCAGAGCTACATTACTCCATCGAATTTCTGTGACTGATATATGAACGTCTATTCCTCTTCAAATAATAATCCTGCTGAAGTCTTCGTTACTGCATTATCTGCAGCCACACAGAACTTCAAAAATACGTCATAATATTTCATTATCCCGCTTCCATACACATTAATAATTCCTGAAGATTCTCTTGAGAGCAATTTTGAACTGAATCTGTTTCTATTCCTGTATATGCCTTATAATCCAATACCTGATTTCCTGTTTCATCATAGTCTAATTCATCTGGTCTTTACCAATTAAATCTCCTCCTCACACGATTTTAATAGCATATTTGCTATTAATAGCTATATTGCTACATTGACAAGACTTTCAACTCTCTCAGTCATATTACTCAGTAGGTACTCTCCCGCAATTGTGGCTCCTATTCGTTCCCTTACTACAATGTTCCAATTCCCTATGGTTATCAGACTGTCACATCCTGAATTACTCTTTCAGTTTCCTCATATATTCTCTCTTGTCTCATTGTCATCTGACTGTTAACACTGACATGTATAGCAGATCTATAGCTGTTTTTATACTTGCTTTGAATTCTTAAGAGACCAATACTCTGCTTAAATAGTTCACTGTAGGTCATTTTCTGCTACAGTACTATATTTACATGACCAGCGAACGTCATGTTCTGACCTTTACTGCATCTACATTCCGTTCTTAGTTCCTGTTTCTATCGTCCCTACTATAATCAGATTTACGCAGATTCTACGCTCCGACTCGTTGAATGTTGTCCTTTTGTTTGTTTCCCAATATTTTCTAGCGGCCACCTGTCCCTTTGTAGTACCCAGCCAGAGATCCAAATGAGGGACTAATACGAAATCTTCTTCTAATGGAAAGATCATCATGACACACTTGAAACTGGACGCCACATTTCCAGTGAATAAAGATTGTGAATCTGTAATGCAATGGTTTTCAGTGTCTTCTGTATTCTTACACGGTCGATCATCGTTGATTGTTCCGTTTTTAGGTGCAGTTTACACCCCAATGCCGATGGCGCCGACTCTGAAGAGTTGGTGATGATTTATTCCATGCTTCCTCATGACTCCAACGATGGCTATCCTAGATGGTGTTTAATGGTAATATTATAGTAAACATTTGACGCAGCTATAGACCTATGGTCCTAGCTAGAGTTAGGTCAATGCAGGTAGAGACTATCGGCAACCGAGCGACGTTAAGGCTGGGTGTGATCAGTTAAATTAACGTGCTGATCTTGTTGTTGATGTGGTTGTGTCATATTTCACTTGTCTCATACATCTTACTCACCAGATGGTGGAGGTTTGTCAGGGCTGGCTCTCCCAAGGCTATCATTAGTTCTAACGGAATGTTGACTACTCCTGAAGCCTTGTTTCGACTAAGGTCTTTCAGTGCTGTGCCAAATTCTTCACGCAGTATCATATCTCCCATTTCGTCTTCACCTACGTCCTCTTCTATTTCCATAATATTGTCCTCCAGTACACCACCATTGTACAGACCCTCGATATACTTCTTCCACTTTTCTGCTTTCCCTTTTTGCTTAGAACTGGGTTTCCATCTGAGCTCTTGATATTTATACAAGTGGTTCTCTTGTCTCCAAAGGTCTTTTTAATTTTCCTGTAGGAAGTCTCTATCTTACCCTTGGTGATGTATGCCTCTACATCCCTATGTTTGTCCCCTATCCATCTGTGCTTAGCCATTTTGTACTTACTGTCGATCTCATTTTTGGACGTTTGTATTCCTTTTTGCCTGTTTCATTTACTGCAATTTTATATTTTCCCTTTCATTAACGAAATTCAATATCTCTTCTGTTACCCAAGGATTTCTACTAGCCCTCATCGTCTTACCTACTTGATCCTCTGCTACCTTCACTATTTAACCTCTCAAAGCTACTCAGTCTTCTTCTATTGTATTTCTTTCCTCTGTTCTTGTCAATCGTTCCATAAAGCTCTCTCTGAAACTCTATACAAGCTCTGGTTCTTTCATTTTATCCAGGTCCCATCTCCATAATTTCCATCTTTTTGCAGTTTCTTCATTTTTATCTACCGTTCATAACCAATATATTGTGGTCTGAGTCCACATCTGCCCTTGGAATTTCTTAAAACTTAAAACCTGGCTCCTAAAACTCTGTCTTACCATTATATAATCTATCTCAAACCTTCCAGCGTCTCCAGTTCTCATCCATGTATAGAACCTTCTTTCATGATTCTTCAACCAAGTGTTAGCTATGATCAAGTTATGTTCTGTCCAAAATTCTACCAGGCGGCTTTCTCTTTCATTCTTTACTCCCTTTCCAAATTCACCAACTACTTTTACTTCTCCCCCTTTTCCTACTGTCGAATTCCAGTCCCCGAAGACTATTAAATTTTCCTCTCCCTTCACTACCTGAATAATTTGTTTTATCTTATCATACATTTCTTCAATCTCTGTGTCATCTGCTGAGCTAGTTGATATATATACTTGTACTACTGTGGTAAGTGTGGCCTTCGTGTGTGTCTTGGCTACAATAATGCGTTCACTATGCTCTTTGTACTAGCTTACCCGCGCTCCTATTTTTTATTCATTATTAAACGTACTCCTGCATTACCCCTATTTCTTTTTGCATTTATAAACCTGTATTCACCTTTTACCGACCTCCCGACTCAGCAGCATTAGTGGCAAAACAACTGAGAGAAAATTTGGAATACATTTCACATAAATTTTCTCAGCATGTTATAGTCTTACCAAAAACAGACATAATGTCTTATGGGATAACAGCAATCAGTGATTTTATAATATTACTTAAAATCCGTCTTGATTGCAATTTTTTTTATTTTTTTTATTATTCATATGACCGGTTACTTAAAATCCGTCTTGATTGCAATTTTTTTTATTTTTTTTATTATTCATATGACCGGTTTCGGTTCATTCAGAACCATCTTCAGATCTGATATTTCAGTTACAGGAGTAACCCTTCCAAATCCAGCAACTTTCACATGCTACGTCTTAGGTGGAGATTTCAATTTACCAGATATAGACTGGGACACTCAGATGTTTAGGACGGGTGGTAGGGACAGAGCATCGAGTGACATTATACTGAGTGCACTATCCGAAAATTACCTCGAGCAATTAAACAGAGAACCGACTTGTGGAGATAACATCTTGGACCTACTGATAACAAACAGACCCGAACTTTTCGACTCTATATGCACAGAACAGGGAATCAGTGATCATAAGGCCGTTGCAGCATCCCTGAATATGGAAGTTAGTAGGAATATAAAAAAAGGGAGGAAGGTTTATCTGTTTGGCAAGAGTAATAGAAGGCAGATTTCAGAATACCTAACAGATCAAAACGAAAATTTCTGTTCCGACACTGACAATGTTGAGTGTTTATGGAAAAAGTTCAAGGCAATCGTAAAATGCGTTTTAGACAGGTACGTCCCGATTAAAACTGTGAGGGACGGGAAAAACCCACCGTGGTACAACAACAAAGTTAGGAAACTACTGCGAAAGCAAAGAGAGCTTCACTCTAAGTTTAAACGCAGCCAAAACCTCTCAGACAAACAGAAGCTAAACGATGTCAAAGTTAGCGTAAGGAGGGCTATGCATGAAGCGTTCTGTGAATTCGAAAGTAAAATTCTATGTACCGACTTGACAGAAAATCCTAGGAAGTTCTGGTCTTACGTTAAATCAGTAAGTGGCTCGAAACAGCATATCCAGACACTCCCGGATGATGATGGCATTGAAACAGAGGATGACACGCGTAAAGCTGAAATACTAAACACCTTTTTCCAAAGCTGTTTCACAGAGGAAGACCGCACTGCCGTTCCTTCTGTAAATTCTCGCACAAACGAAAAAATGGCTGACGTCGAAATAAGTGTCCAAGGAATAGAAAAGCAACTGCAACCACTCAACAGAGGAAAGTCCACTGGACCTGACGGGATACCAATTCGATTCTACACAGAGTGCGCGAAAGAACTTGCCCCCCTTCTAACAGCCGTGTACCGCAAGTCTCTAGAGGAACGGAAGGTTCCAAATGATTGGAAAAGAGCACAGGTAGTCCCAGTATTCAAGAAGGGTCGTCGAGCAGATGTGCAAAACTATAGACCTATATCTCTGACGTCGATCTGTTGTAGAATTTTAGAACATGTTATTTGCTCGAGTATCATGTCGTTTTTGGAAACCCAGAATCTACTATGTAGGAATCAACATGGATTCCGGAAACAGCGATCGTGTGAGACCCAACTCTCTTTATTTGTTCATGAGACCCAGATAATATTAGATACAGGCTCCCAGGTAGATGCTATTTTTCTTGACTTCCGGAAGGCGTTCGATACAGTTCCGCACTGTCGCCTGATAAACAAAGTAAGAGCCTACGGAATATCAGACCAGCTGTGTGGCTGGATTGAAGAGTTTTTAGCAAACAGAACACAGCATGTTGTTATCAATGGAGAGACATCTACAGAAGTTAAAGTAACCTCTGGCGTGCCACAGGGGTGTGTTATGGGACCAATGCTTTTCACAATATATATAAATGACCTATAATTAGATAGTATCGGAAGTCCCATGCGGCTTTTCGCGGATGATGCTATAGTGTACAGAGAAGTTGCAGCATTAGAAAATTGTAGCGAAATGCAGGAATATCTGCAGCGGATAGGCACTTGGTGCAGGGAGTGGCAACTGACCCTTAACATAGACAAATGTAATGTATTGCGAATACATAGAACGAAGGATCCTTTATTGTATGATTATATAATAGCCGGTAGCAGTTACTTCTGTAAAATATCTGGGAGTATGCGTGCGGAACGATTTGAAGTGAAATGATCATATAAAATTAATTGTTGGTAAGGCGGGTACCAGGTTGAGATTCATTGGGAGAGTCCTTAGAAAATGTAGTCCGTCAACGAAGGAGGTGGCTTACAAAACACTCGTTCGACCTATACTTGAGTATTGCTCATCAGTGTGGGATCCGTACCAGATCGAGTTGACGGAGGAGATAGAGAAGATCCAAAGAAGAGCGGCGCGTTTCGTCACAGGGTTATTTGGTAACCGTGATAGCGTTACGGAGATGTTTAACAAACTCAAGTGGCAGACTCTGCAAGAGAGGCGCTCTGCATCGCGGTGTAGCTTGCTCGCCAGGTTACGAGAGGGTGCGTTTCTGGGTGAGGTATCTAATATATTGCTTCCCCCTACTTATACCTCCCGAGGAGATCACGAATGCAAAATTAGAGAGATTAGAGCGCGCACGGAGGCTTTCAGACAGTCGTTCTTCACGCGAACCATACGCGACTGGAACAGGAAAGGGAGGTAATGACAGTAGCACGTAAAGTGCCCTCCGCCACACACCGTTGGGTAGCTTGCGGAGTATAAATGTAGATGTAGATGTAGACCAGAAGTCTTGTTCCTCCTGTCACCGAACTTCACTAATTCGCACTATATCTAACTTTAAGTTGTCAATTTTCCTTTTTAAATTTTCTAACGAACCTGCCCGACTAAGGATCTGACATTCCACGCTCAGATCCGTAGAACGCCAGTTTTGTTTCTCCTGATAAAGACGTCCGGAGATCCGAGTGGGGGACTAATTTACCTCCGGAATATTTTACTGATACGTTAATCTTAACAAAATAGTTCATCTAATTTACATAGAAACAAAAAGTCACTCTCCAAATCTAACAGAGGTCAGGGGCAGGTGGTGTACCTGTTTCAGAACAAATGGCCTATTGTTCTCCGTATGTAATCACTGATATCACTTGGCATTAGCCATTGCGTTAACAATCCCTGCCCGCAGCTCGAGGTCGTGCGGTAGCATTCTCGCTTCCCACGCCCGGGTTCCCGGGTTCGATTCCCGGCGGGGTCAGGGATTTTCTCTGATTTGTGATGGCTGGGTGTTGTGTGATGTCCTTAGGTTAGGTTTAAGTAGTTCTAAGTTCTAGGGGACTGATGACCATAGATGTTAAGTCCCATAGTGCTCAGAGCCATTTGAACCATTTTTTTTAACAATCCTTGCATGTATGCTCTCATGAATGTAAACCATGACATCACCTATGTAAACAAGCCGCTCATTTCCCTGAGCCCCTTATATAGGCAATGACATCACTTACGTAAACAAAATGGCCACTTGTTCTCTAATCATTTATTTATTTAAGTCCTGGATCTACATCCACCCAACCCCTTCCATGTTGACACCTCAACCCTTCCCATTCCCTTGGCTTCCCCCACCGTTGCCGCGCGGTCAGAGGCGCTTTGCTACGGTTCGTGCGGTTCCCCCAGTCGGAGGTTCGAGTCCTCCCTCGGGCATGGGTATGTGTGTTGTCCTTAACGTAAGTTAGTTTAAGTTAGAATAAGTATCTGTAAGCCTAGGGAACGATGATCTCAGAAGTTTGGTCCCATAGGAACTTACCACAAATTTGCAAAACGTTCCTTCCCCCTTCTGACTCCCCCTATTCTTCTCGCCCAAATGGCAAGGCAAGGCAAGAAACTTATGATGTCCAACATTTTGACATCACATTGAAATTCAAAGGCATCTTCTTCTATTAGTTGATTCATCTTAAAAAATTATGATCCAGTATGTTATTCTACTTATGTTACTTATTATAATTCACGATCATTATCAAATTATGGCTCCCTCCATAAATACATCACTCTTATACAAATTGTGGTGTCACCGCCAGACACCACACTTGCTAGGTGGTAGCCTTTAAATCGGCCACGGTCCGTTAGTATACGTCGGACCAGCGTGTCGCCATTATCAGTGATTGCAGACCGAGCGCCGCCACACGGCAGGTCTAGAGAGACTTCCTAGCACTCGCCCCAGTTGGACAGCCGACTTTGCTAGCGATGGTTCACTGACAAATTACACTCTCATTTGCCGAGACGATAGTTAGCATAGCCTTCAGCTACGTCATTTGCTACGGCCTAGCAAGGCGCCATTATCATTTGCTATTATCTTGTGATACATGTACCGTCAGACAGATGTTCACCAATTATGGATTAAAGTTAAGTATTCCAGCAGCTGCGTACTTTTCTTGCTAGTATAACTCCTTTAACTGTTCCAGACCTCACGCCAGCCTGCGTGAGCTTAAACGCGTGCCTTTCGGTTACCCGTCACTGTGGATTGGCTGTCTTGCCAGTCCACAACACAAATTACCATGCTGACTCAAAAAACCAACAGACACTCTGCACAGTCCAAGGCCTTATAATCTATAATCCATGATCAGCTAACAAACTAACTAACTACAAACAACCTACTAGATGAATACCAACCAGGTTTTCATAAACTTCGCACCACAACATCTCCTTAATAATGGTAACGGATGACCTGAAGGCTGCCAAGAACGCACAAGATTTGCTTCTTAGATTACAGCAAAGTCTTTGACACCACCGGCTTCTACATTTTACTTGTCGAACTTAGTAGCCTGAATTTCTCATCAAGTGCAGTGCAATGGTTTCTCTCAAACCTGATGTCTCGTCAGCAATGTGCTATGTCCGGTGCCATACATTATTAATAGAAGCGGGTAGTATCAGGCGTCCTCCAAGGTTCGGTATTAGATCCTATGCTCTTTTCATTGTACGTAAACGATGTGTCATTAGTCTTGTCCTATTGCGGATACCACGTCTACGCTGATCATCTCCAGTTGCATCTAAGAGCAAAACCTATAAATCTGATGACAGCTATGGAGAACCTCGACACCGATCTGTGTGCAGAACCAAAATGGGTTAACGCTCAACTCATCAAAAAGAGGTACTGGTCGGACATTCGTGAATCCCTACCATCTTTAACCCTAATTGGGACAAATATCAACTTCTCTCCTTCAGAAAAAAGTCTGGGAGGTAAAATAGACGATAATCTTAATTGAACTGAACATGTAACCGCAATGTGCAAGAAGGAATCAGCATCTTCCGATGCCCTACATTCCCCCTTGATCTGAAAATGAAACTTGTACAGAGACATATACTACCAATCATTGATTACAGCCATGTTATCCTGTAAGGCTAGTCACGAATGCTCACGGCTCCTGGAACCGGTTAGGGACGCCTTTTTTTGTTATATCTGTGATGTTCGACTCTTTGATCATATTTCACCATCAAATGCACAGTTTTCCTGGCTGTTTGCAGACAAGCGCAGGGATTTCCAAACCCTCTATCCACTCTACTGTCTTACCAGCAAGTACTGTCTCTCAATATCTCTCTTCGACCTTAACGTTGTTGTCTGAACAACGTGGAAAAACTCCCGTTCCCATGAGAACAAAACCCTTTCAATTCCACAGCACAGTTCAGCCAATTTCTCGAAGTTCCCCCCGACTATGGGATAACCTCCCAAGTAATATTAGAGAAATGAACAACAGCTTCAGAAAACAGTTAATGACACATCTACTAAAGCAACAGTAAGGATTACCACAGCCCCTGTAAGCACTCGTTATCCTTATACACTGAAGCACCGAAGAAACTGGTATAGGCATGCGTATTCAAATACAGATATATGTAAACAGGCAGGATACGGAGCTACGGTCGGCAACGCCTATATAAGACTACGTGTCTGGCCTTACTGCTGCTACAGTGGCAAGTTATCAACATTTAAGTGAGTTTGAACGTAGTGTTATAACCGGCGCACAAGCGATGGGACATAGCATCTCCGAGGTATCGATGAAGTGTGGATTTTCCCGCAAGACCATTTTACGAGTGTAGCGTGAATATCAGGAATCCGGTAAAATATCAGATTTCCGACGTCGCTGCTGCCGGAAAAAGATCCTGCAAGAACGGGACCAACGACGACTGAAGAGAATCGTTCAACGTGACTTATGTGCAACCCTTCGGAAAATTGCTGCAGATTTCAATGATGGGCAATCAACAAGTGTCAGCATGCGAACCATTCAACGAAAAATCATCAATATGGGCTTTTCTAGCCGAGGGTCTACTCGTGTACCCTTGATGACTTACGTCTCGCCTGGGCCCGACAACACCGGCATTGGACTAATTGAACTATTGAAGATATGAAACACTTGAGCAAATCTGAAATGCCTTGCAACGTGCTGTTCAGAAGAGATCTCCACACCTCGTACTCGTAAGGATTTATGGACAGCGCTGCAGTATTCATGGTGTCAGTTCCCTCCAGCACTACTTCAGACGTTAGTTGAGTCGATGACACGTCGTGTTGCGGCTCTCCTGCGTGCTAGCGGGGGCCCTACACGATATTAGACACGTGTACCAGTTTCTTTGGCTCTTCAGCGTATATCCTTCATTCCAACCAGATCTTCCTCAGTCCCCAGTATTCTTAGCTGGTGCAATCTCCTTAAATTTCCTTTCCCCAGAGTTCGCTATATTGGAAAACAGCTATCACGTACTCCCATCAATTTTTATTAATTCATTGGAGTATTATTTATTCACATTGTCACGTAGGATACTCCAATCATTTTAATACTATTGTCACATTAAAACTAATTTTTTAAACTATGATGTAGAAAAGGTACTGTATGTCTGAAACCCCTGTCCAATGTAAGAGAAGGCCTGATGGCCCTAATTATATCCGGTTAAATAAAGAAATATATAAAATATATTGTTTTCATTCATGTTCTTTATGTGAAAATTATGTTACTGTTGTGTGCAGTGTGGACATATCGAGTGATTGTACAATCAGTTTATTGGTATTGCATTATTGTAGGGCATTTGACATTGTAATACTGAATAAGTGATTATGACTAGTTATACGTTATTGTTTTTATCATTGCATTTCTTTTGTGACCAGGAACCTAAATGCCAACATCTCAAAGGGATTTAAGTTTCAGTGAAAATCGGATTTTGAAATTAGATGCTATATAGTGATGAGTAAAGAAATGATTTTAAAACCTTTAACGATGAATTAAAAACTGACTTTAAAACGCAAATTAAAAACTGAATTTAAGACCACAACTGATGAATTAAGGTATGTGCTAAGTAATCAAACAGAAAAAGTGGAGACGAATAGTCCAGGGAATTTAGAAAGGAAGAGAAGGAAATTAAGCTAAGACTTCAGAATTACAGACAGCTACAAATACTTCAAAAGGTGAGATACATACTGCAGTGAACAAGCAGTGTGATAGTATGAAATGAGGTTAATGAGCAATTACATGAATTTATTAAAGACTTACATGAAAGAATTTCTGAAGCGAGAGTTTATCAACGTTAATAATCGTATCTCAGACACCCAGGTACGGTAGAACGTAATAGAGCAGACAAGGAATATGTGTGTAACAGGTAATCCTGAAACTAGTGTTACTAGTTGAATTAAAATGAATTTGTCGAGAAGGTGGTCGAGAAGAGAACTGACTTAATTGTAAGTACACCTAATTCTGCAAAAGATTTAGTGAAAAATGAATGAGAATGTCAAAAAATCTGGACAGAACTAGAAAATAAGCTAAAGAAGGGTTTTTGTTATATAGCTGCATTATGAAAGCTGACTATTGTATAGTAAATTAATATGATAGGTTTTATACTTTCAAGAATTATAAATAGAGGTAAACTATATAAAAGGACCACAAAATACAGTCTTAGTTCCTTTGTCAAGACTCCCATTAGGAATGAACGAAATGATGTAAATAGAAAAACAAGGAGTTATTTTCATGATAAGCTTCTATCTATAAGTTACACTAACGACTAACTTTCAATATGAAGCAAGAACCATGTACAAACAGCTATTTTGAGGAAAATCTACAATTATGTAAGTGAGCTATTTTTCCTCCTAATGTAAATATTTGTGGATTATATATGAGGATACCTCATTTAGGTGATCGAAAGAAAATTCAGTACATTGGCTAACGTGTATCCACCAACCAGTCGAAATAGAACTGACAAATTGAATACCGAGTGGTTATAGTAAAATGCAGGCCCAATGTGAGCTGTAATTATCGTATGGCAGCGAAACTTGGTAGATATGCTAATAAGTTAATACAGAACCGATTAAAGCTGAGGAAAAATATTAGTTCCAGTTGTGGTCATCAGGTGCAAATCAGGTGCTGTACATCGTTTTTATGATGGTACGACATACATGTTATCGTTTGACAAAGCCATAACGTGAAGGTAACACTACGGGTATTGAGAACAGAGAGCTATGCTGTTAGTGAAACAGTTTCATACGAACGGCAGCAAGTACAGTGCTACGCTGAGAGAGTATCGCCGACTGAAAAAGCTGAGCAGAGGCCCGATGTCACTAACTGATTTAAAGAAGATGATAATGGAAATCGAAAACACGCGTAAACTGGGTGTGACGCTTGAAAGAGGAAGGCGTCCTATCCTGGTCGAATTTATTTACGAGGTCGCTGTTGCTGTAACTGACCACGCAGCACATGCCCCAGACAGTGTTAGTGCTCAAGCAATATCTCGAGAACTGTCCATTCCATGTTCAGTAATACGGAAAGTTCTGCAGTCGGTTCTTCTCTGAAAATAATACACCCAGAGTACCAACCAGGTGCAACTTGACGTCTCCACATTATCGAGGCCTCCTTATACAGAATAAGATTCCTGTTTTGAAAGAGCGCAGATGTGTGGAAACGATTGCTTTCTTCTAAGAGGGGGCAACACCTCATGTGGCTCGTCCAGTGAAAGATTTGGTTAGTGCCTCTTTCCATGAACATGTCCTTCCAAGGTTTCCCACACGCATGCCCTGCAAGATCACCTGATCTGAATCCAAATGACTTTTCGCTCTTGGGATATCTAAAAGACATGCATTTACCGGAGACAAATTCGGTCTCTACATGATTTGAAGTCCAGTATACACGAACACGTTCCTCAGATTCCACCAGGATTGTTTTCGAGCAACTGTTGATGAGCACATCGTAAACCAACTCCAACTAACTCGGTTCACAACTGTTTTCAGTTCGAAGTTTGACTTAATTTTCAACTGTTGTCGACAGTTGTTTGAAATCGTGAGTTTGGAAAACTATTCGAGGGAAGTTTTGCGTCGAGTTTGTAGTTTATAGTCAGTGAGCAACAACACAGCACAGCTGGATGACTGGCGCTTGCTCATTGCTGTGTCGTCTCCTTTATTTCCTTTTTGTGTTTATACAGTGGGGACTCCTGTGTGGTTCCAACTGTTGTCGACAGTTGTTTGAAATCGTGAGTTTGGAAAACTATTCGAGGGAAGTTTTGCGTCGAGTTTGTAGTTTATAGTCAGTGAGCAACAACACAGCACAGCTGGATGACTGGCGCTTGCTCATTGCTGTGTCGTCTCCTTTATTTCCTTTTTGTGTTTATACAGTGGGGACTCCTGTGTGGTTTCAACTGTTGTCGACAGTTGTTTGAAATCGTGAGTTTGGAAAACTATTCGAGGGAAGTTTTGCGTCGAGTTTGTAGTTTATAGTCAGTGAGCAACAACACAGCACAGCTGGATGACTGGCGCTTGCTCATTGCTGTGTCGTCTCCTTTATTTCCTTTTTGTGTTTATACAGTGGGGACTCCTGTGTGGTTTACTGAAGTAGTTATTCAGCTTTTATTAGAAATTAAAAAATTTTATCGTTAGTTTCAATTTAAGTACCTTTTCTAATTTAATTTTAGCCATTTTTAATTTTAATTTTAAGGCAGTGACATCTAGTATGCTCGTTTTGAATCAAAAAATATTTTGGACGGTTGCTTTCTGAGGGAAATGCTGCCAAGATGAGTTATATCTGAGTGTAAGTGCATATATTTAAAGTGTTTCCAGACCTTAACCAAAACTTTCAGTTCCTTGCCTTCAGATGCGGGATATTTGGAAGGAACTGAATATGGACTGAAGTATGTGCCGATAAATGCATGTACTAATGCGTTAAGAACGTATAGAAAGTTAAATAACAATACCTGCTTCCACAAATTCCTCGAGTACATTCATGATACCCCAGCGCACTCTAGGCACAGTTTAATACGATGAGTGTGTATTTAACTTGTATAACTGTCATCTGTTGCCAAAAATCTAAGAGGTACAAGCAGTTTTTCTGATGGTGATACTGTAGCTCTAAAATATGTGACTTTCCGTTGAATATGTTGTGCTAGTAGCCTCAAGAGTTCTTAGAACTGCCCATATGTCATTCTAACAACATTCTTGAAACCTTACCTGTCTTCAGTATAGAGATTCCCCTATACAGAATTGTAAGCTCCATGGGTTCCGCTTTGTAACAAAGGCTTTCTGGGCCATTAGCGTCTTCTTTTGGGTTGAGTTCAGAAGTTTGAAACTATTGTCAACATTTTGTAACTGTGGGCAGCAGTTGTAGGTTTGTCGAATTCACAACAGTTGCAAGTTTACAAAACTTACAACCTACAACAACCGATTAGTTGGAACTGGTTTTCAGTGTGAAGGTACCTTTAAACATGCAGCATCTTCTTGACATCCCCGGTGCTCAGACTGAACAAATGGTAGAAGCAGTAGTTGATAATAAAATCAAAATGATGCCTTTCTCATTTGCCCTTGTCCCATTCCTAAACCATTATATATGGAAACGTTTCTATATATCTTCCTTGGATTCACAGATTTGCACCTGGTGGACAAAACTGGAAGTAATTTTTTTCCAGTATAAACCTGTTCCGCGTTAATGCATTAGAATATGTGCAAAGTTTCGTTGTGATACAACACTTGACCTATGTGAGTAGTTGCACTTTAATTGTAACCAGCCGTTAGATAAAGGTTACAGCTAATTTGACATTCACAAGTGCATTAAGCATATACGAGGGTTGTTTTTTAAGTAAGGGCCGTTTTTATTTAAAAAAAAAAGATACAAAAACTTTTGTAAAAAAACTTTTATTTTCAGATTCTACACACTTTTACCTATTTTTCTACATAGTTGCCTTGTTTATTTAAGCACTTGTCATACCGTACAACTAAGTTTTTAATTCCCTCCTCAAAGAATTCGGCCGCCTGCTCCGACAGCCAAGAGTTCACGGCCGCTTTCACTTCATCGTCGTCATTGAAGCGCTGCCCGCCAAGATGGTGTTTCAGGTACCGGAAAAGGTGAAAATCACTAGGAGCAAGGTCGGGGCTGTATGGTGCACGGTCCAAAACTTCTCAACCAAAAGAATCAATCAAATGCCGAGTGTTTTGAGAGGTGTGAGGCCTAGCGTTATCGTGCAGGAGCAAAACACCTTTTGTCAGCATGCCGCGCCTTTTGTTTTGAATTCCTCTGCGGTGCTTCTTTAGAGTTGCACAGTAGGCATCTGAGTTGATTGTCGTTCCTCGTGGCATAAAGTCCACTAGCAAAACACCGCGCCGGTCCCAGAACACAGTTGCCATAATCTTGCGCTTTGACAGCGTATGTTTGGCTTTGACCTTGACAGGTGAGGCGTGTCGCCATTCCATCGATTGTCGCTTGCTTTCGGGAGTGATATGTGATAGCCATGTTTCATCTCCAGTGACAATTTGACTCAACATGTCATCCCCTTCTTCCTTGTAACGAATCAAAAAGGCCCATGAAGTGGCAAATCTCTTCTCTTTGTGGTCCTCTGTGAGGAGTCTGGGTACCCACCGAGAACACAGTTTCTTAAAGTTTAGGTTTTCAGACACAATTTTGTACAAAACCGATCTTGAAACTTGTGGAAATTCCAAAGAAAGAGTGGAAATTGTGAATCTTCTGTCCTCACGAATCTTTGTTTCGACTGCAGCCACCAAATCATCAGTGATCACAGAGGGCCGGCCTGAGCGTTCTTCGTCATGGACGTTTTGACGGCCATTTTTAAACTCTCTAACCCATTGACGCACTTTACCTTCACTCATTGCATTCAAGCCTTAAACTTCTGTTAACTAAAGATGAATTTCTGCAGCTGATAGGCTTCTCGCGGTCAAAAAACATATCACTGACCGTATCTCACTCGCGGCGGGCGATTCAATAATCGTAAACATTATAAAGTAGCGCAGCGATGCGTACACGTCAGCTACAGAGTTGCAACTTGCATCAGTGTGAACGGGAAGGATGTCGGCAAGTGGCGCGGTGGCTTGTTGCGGCGTCCGCGCGAACTACGGGACTATACGCGCGAACGGCACTTACTTAAAAAACAACCCTCGTACATCAATTTAATTATTTTAATAATCTAGGGGGGACGATTATAAGTGCACTAACAAAGTGTGGAGTCTGTCAATAGGTAGAAGACGATAACCATCATTCATTATATAAATCACATCAACCTACACTTAAGGCATTAAATAACTTAGCCACTGTCAACGTCTATGGTCCTCTGCTGAAAGGCAGAGGAGGAGTTATGTATATGCTAGAATTAATAGACTGTCGATCAAAGGATGAACAACTTAACTCTATAAAATTAGCAGGTACAACAACTGTAATACATTACTTGAGAGATTATTTTACAGGTGTATGAAAACCTAATGGATATTACCAGATAATGACTCATGGATCACTAGTAATAACTTCAAGCAGTTCAGAGTTTGGAAAGGCATTTAGCAGGTGACCACTTCGAAATACCGTCCACAATCGAACCCCTGTGCGAGGATCATGAAAGAAATAGAGAGACTGCTTAGAACATACTGCTTTACGAGACACACTACATGGACACACATGATTTATGAGCTTCAGGTTATTTGGAACAACTTCTCACACTTATCAATTAGGCTATCTCCAGTAGAAATTTGTTGGGGAACCACTATTAAATTCATTTGCTTGGCCAAAGAACCGAAGTGTACAACCTGTCGATGTATAGAACCTTGTGAGAGGACATCTGAGCAAGCAAGCACAATTCAGTATGAAAAAAAAAATAATAGTGGGGCAATTACACCCATATTTTCCGTTGATGACCTGGTATTACGCAGGAAGTCCCATCTAGTTAAAGGAAACTGATACGTCCTTCCCACATTACAATGTACCATATAAGACAGCGGCAGTCGCCACCCTAAAGCATTATCTATCACTGATCCCAGGATGGTCAACAGAAAAAATTGTGTAGCGTCCATATGCTGAAAAGATTTAAAGTCTCAGGAAAATCTGCTATCTTCGCAGATTTGGCGGATTAACAGTCTCTGAGTTCTGAGTTAGCTGCTTTAGCCTTTCATGTTTCATTTTCCCTGTAGCTGTTTAGACATCTCTTTCCTTTTCTACCGCCTATCAGTGAAGTTTTCTACTGTCCTATCCTAGTAAGAGTGATGAGAACTATCACAAAGATTAGATTACATTAATTGGCGAGTAGATATGACTTACGTTTGTCACTGTCGTTGATTGTAAATACTTAGTTGCTTACTGCTGCTTGTGAGATAATTAGCTGAACCACACTACTGTCCTCAAGTTCAGCACCATGTCCATTTAGATAACGAGTGGTTAAATATCCTGGCATTTGCCTGAAGCGATTTAAGGAAATAATGGAAAACCTAAATCAGGATGGCTGGACATGGATTTGAACCGTCGTCCTCCCGAATGCGAGTCCAGTGCGCTAATAACTACGCCACCTCGCTCGGTGCTAAGAATGGTATGGAATGGATGCACGCTGAAGTCATTGCTACAATAATAATTCAACTAACAAACTCGACAAATAACTAAAATATACAATTGTGAGGAATATTACGTTTGGTGATTACAAACAAATTGTTGGCAGTCCTAATAGGAAAAGAAGAAAAGACTTAGAAAGAAAATCGAATGAGTACTTGGTACCAGCGAAATATGTTCATGATTCGAAGTTTTATTATTTAAAGCTGAAAGAATTAGAGTATCTAATAAAAATATTGGGTTAATGTGTAATATGTAAATCTACAAAGAGTTTGTGCGAAATAGTATTGTAGGAACGCTAGGTAGAGAGTTAGTTCTAGTAGGCTGTCAAACGAATGTAGGGAACACTTCTTTAACAATCACCAACATATAAACGAACATTCGACTGCACACCTTAAACAGCGACCGAGGAAAAGACCAATAAATTATGTAAAACATATACCACGCTTCACTGTTGCAATCTGTTGTTACTTGTCAATCGCTGGGACGCTATATCAGCCACCAGCTCCACTTCTAAAAGACACCTGTAGCCCCGGAAATTCCTAGGAGGCCAGTGTGGCCACGCGGTTAAAGGCGCTTCAGTCCGGAACCGCGCGACCGCTACGGTCGCAGGTTCCAATCCTGCCTCGGGCATGGATGTGTGTGATGTCCTTAGGTTAGTTAGGTTTAAGCAGTTCTAAGTTCTAGGGGACTGATGACCTCAGATGTTAAGTCCCATAGTGCTCAGAGCCATCTGAACCAATTCCAAGGAACTGGTGTTTGATCACGCATCTGGCTTGCATCCTTGTGAGCAGAAATTCCTGTGTGCCTGGCTGCTGAGTCCCAGGCCCAATGTTGGAGCCGCTGTCACCTACACTAACTGTCGATGGTAGTCATCCTGCTTAAAGAACACAGCCGGGAGGTGTGTGGGCGCCAGCGGTCGTGTCCCCTGCCTCCTTATCCAGATGAGCAAATTTAAGCCTTTTGAATGACATGACCTTCTGTCATCGGTTCCAGAGAATGCTGAAGGTATTTGGTCCCCATTGCACCACTTCAAACGATCCCATAAGGAAGGAGGGCGAAGTGAGTCGTCATGAAACTGCACTTGAGACTAGATGAACAGGTATCTGTGGAAAAAAATGGGTTTGTCCCTGTGAGTCTTGGGAGCAGTTGGTCTAAAAAGACTCAGGGTCGAACAAAACTCTCTTCAAGACTCAGAAATCGACAGCATTGAAGGGATATCTGTCAGCTTGTCCGAGATTAATTCAGCTCGTAGATGTAATGATTTGCCAGACATCAACTATGCTGGCGTATGTTTCACATCTTCCCTGAAGACCAACAGCAACACTAACAACGTAATTGGTAGAGGCTCAGTCCGAGTCGTCTCCCTCATTACTCGATCATTAGTCCATGGGTCGCCCCTGCATTACACATCTGTGCTACATTCAGTGCATTGCGGAATCTTTTCATCATTCCGTTACTGGCTGGGTGCTAGCTTGTTGTATGAATGAGGGTGCAATTGGTCAGGCGAAGTAACTCCAAGGACAACGTGGCCTCGTATTGTCGACCCTGTTGGTTGTAATTGGTTTGAGGTTACCTAATCTTGCAATCCAACTGCTGATTAGTATTCATCCCATGGTTGCAACAGTGATGGCAGCTGCAGGGAAAGCCTCAGGTCATCTCAGGAAATGGTTCTTGATGGTAACTACCCAACAGTAGCCATTGAAGTATGGTAGCAGCCCAGCCAGATCCACATGGATCTGCCCAAACAATGCTGTAGGAATGACAATGGTTGCTGTCAGTCCAGACACACGCCTGCCCGCTTTGGACTTCTGACAGCGATCAGACTGTCTATCTTTATTCTGGTCCACATCATCTTCTTAGTCAGCAGCTATATGGTAGCCTGTACTCCTGGAGTCAACAGAACATGTAAGGCAGCAAAAATGACATGCTGAAAAAGCCTAGGTGTGGAAACCCATGTCATGACGTGTGAAAAGTTGCACCAGAAAGTTAAACTGCCTGATGGTGTCTTCGTTTGCTTCAGGCTCGAACTGGATTGTTCCTGCCCCTGAATAATGTAGTTCTTCTGCGTGGGCAGTGTTGTCACATTGTACAGTCTTCACGGTTGCGTAACATGTTGACAGGCAATCGGTGGCTATGTCTTTGCTACTTTTGAAGTGGCATACGTCTGTTGTGAAATGTGACATTAAGCCTCATGAACCTGGGAGAACCGTTCAGCTTTCCTTTCTGGACGAGGGCTATGGTTTGCGATTGTTCCATATATATCATGAAATTGGCTCGTCTGTGAGTAGCCGGGAAAAGAAAGCTAAAGGTTGCCAAGCACGCTCGACGAATTGCTGGAGTGCCGCCTCCGTAGCCGTTTGACTTGTGTCAGTCATAAGAGTCATTGGCGCCTTAAGCTGTGGATGTGCAGCATATTCCTTCACTTTCTAGAACACTGTCGTTTGTTCTGGATTCCAAGGTACCTAATTTGAGCCCGTCATGAGTTTTTCTATTAGCAGTTTTGTTAATGGCCCTGTAAATGTCGCATCCTGGGGAAAGTGACACTGATAACAACTTAAAATTCCGAGCAGCCTTCTTAGATCTTTAAATATTTTTGGCATGGAAACATTCTTGAAAGGCCGAGGAGCTGCAATCTGGCCTGGTCGGAAGCGAGCTTGTCTTTATTAACTACGACACCAGCATTCCATGTGTCAGCATGTAAAATCTTGACAATCTCATAACTTTTGACTAGAGTGTCAGCCATACAGCAGAATAAGCAGTCGAGCCAACAGAGTACCTGTTGAATGAAACGCTGCCACGTTTGGGCAGCGTTTTTCAATCCGTTTGGCATATAAAAGTGTTCAAATAGCCTGACGGGTGGGGTGAATGCCGTCTTGGTTATGTCAGATGGTGCCACGGGAATTTGGGAGTATGTGCGGGTACAGTGAGTGACGGAGAACATTGTTGCGTCAGCCACTGAACTACTTATCTCCATAATATACAGTATAGTTTAGGGTACCGATCCATATTCGTGCTGGAATTTAATACCCAGTAGTAGCTGCACACTTTCCACGTGCTGTCGCGTTTCTACATCATGTGTAATGGCGAAGCCCATTGACTTTCCAAAGGCGTCGTCACTCTCTCAGTGATCTGTCTGTCTACAGTTCTTTTTTTTTTCTCCTGTAACCTTGAGAGCCGATGTGGCGGGGTTTAACCGCCACCGGCTGTCCTGGCGTGATGGATATGAAATTCTGTCTGGAAGAAATGCCTGGGAATTCGTTGAGAATGTGGCGCCACTCTTCGTCGTGACTATCCGTCGTAACCGTTGCTGTTTTTGTAGTCCCTCTCGATATTCACGACGTGGTCAAAATAGTGCAAAGAATGTGCTCCCAGTTTGGGCTCGGTGAATTTCCACTTTACTAGTTCCTGTAAACTAATATCTTATACCATATTCCTTCTGCCATATGCTGTAACTGTTGAATTAATCACTGTCATTAAATGCTGCTATGCTGCTGTGCGAAACAAATCTCGCAGCTACACGCTAATACCAGAACCTGCGTCAACCAATAAGTCCTTCACTGATCGTCTGTCCGTCGCGAACAGTCTTTTGGAACAGACTAAGATAGTTGTAAATCCGACTCTCAAGATGGTGCCCTTCGTGTTCGGAGTTACTGTGACAATACAATCGTAACTCTTCGAAATAAAAATTCTTGCAACCGGATGCGGGTGTAATGCGTCACCATGCGTGCAGTTAACTCTCGACCACGATCGCGCTCGAATTTACGGTTCTGCATGCATGTCGTTTTCTGTGTGCTAGACGTACATCAACGCCTGGTGCTGCTGTCACTGAACTCAGGACCATGTACCAATATGAACAGTTGTGTGTGAATGAAGAATGGTGATCTGACCTTTCCTCCGCGGACATCGTGCGTTGCGCACCCTGACGTGCACCCCGGATAATATCACTTGCGAACGACCCCTGTGGATTCAGCGCAATAGCCACGCCAGAGGAGGATAGTTGAGGGTGGCATAATTTTTGTGTAATGACTGGGACCTGCCCTTTAGAGACCGTAGAACTAGTTCGGATACTGACATGGTGTCATGAAACTGCGCTCCTTGCCTCCAAACCTCTGATGGAGCCAGCACCAGTGAGTCTTATCTTTACATAACCTCTCGTCACATTGTCTGCTGTCTTGCCATTTCCAACGTCTGATGCATGCTGCCAGAACCTGAATGCTTCTGTAACAGAGGGCAGTGCTTCGCCCTTGATCTCGAATCGGGGCCGTTTCCAAAACGCTCTGTTTGAGTGTCTCCAGCCGAAATAATGCAGTCGACAGCGCTGACAGTTTCAGTTCCTGACATGTCGACAAGCCTAGCTATTTCTGCCAACACCTGAAGGGCCAAAATTATCCTTATTTTTCTCGTACCCTCTTACATCAAAGCACGCGCAAAGTTCGCGCAGAAGCTGACAGGGTGGCTTGCTACACAACGCTTCGTCGGCCTTTAACGTGTCTAATCTGGTTTTGGGTGTTGGGGAGAAATGTTCAGTAAAGCAGTTCCTAAGCGGAGTTTAATTGCGAGAATGTAAGACTTCTGTCAGAAACATTTATGATTCGCTGAGGTGTGCTATGAGACAATGGAATTGCACGGTGTCATTGTGAATACCATTCTGGAGAAAAATGCTCTCCGCCTACAAGAACCAAAGTTGGGTCTAGTCGTCCAGAACACCAACAGTTTTACAAGCTGTGCAGTCCTCCTTAGTTCTGGAGACTACTGACTGTAGTTGTGGCTGCAGGGCGTCGCAAGTACCTGATCCCATACCTCGAACTGGAAATTGAGCTTTGCCTCAGTCCTACAGTTTTACCCCACTGCTGCCTACTGGAATCGTCATTCTTCTGTTCGAAGCCCGATCACCACCTTAGGTATGTCAGGTGGAGAGATATATCCAGTAGACAGAACAAACAAATATACAACACACTTTTCTAGTAATCACCAACATATAAACAAACATTAGACTCCACAAATTCAAAAAGTGCTACATACAGAGAACAAGAGATTGCATGAAACATATACCCCACTTCAATGTTTCAGTCACATGTTATATGTTGATCATTAGGTCGCTACAGTATTTTTTATTCTCTTATGAATGATACCTGTTCAGGACATCATTCATCGAAGGAGAGGGATATGAGGTGTGCAACTTCTTGTTTTATCAAAATAAAGTATTTTTCTTTCTTCGTTTGGGTCATCTAAGGACCACGCACCAATTTCAATGCTTCCTTATTGTTCTTTCTTTTTCCTCCAGTATTCTTTCATCCTTTCACTCTGTATCCTTTTTCTCTCCTCAGACCATTTTGACCCTGTCTTCTTCTCCCTCCAGCCTTGGAATCCTTCAATTTTTAACACTTTCCTCTTGAAAGTCTCTCTTTCTGTTGTATCCTTTTCACTTCTGCTGTTTCTTTCCAAATGTTTCCTAACTTCTTGAATCCAAACTATTGTTGACTTGTTGTCCCAAAAATATTTAAAAATCTGTTTGGTTAACCTGTCGCTGCTCATTCTGTATAAGCATCCAAAAAATAGCAGTCACCTCTTTCGTAGTGTTTCATTTATGTTTTCTATCTTGCGATAAACTTCTTAATTACCATATCTCTGTATTTTTTGCCGACCCATGTATTTTTCGAATCATTTTTCTTTCTAGGACTTCAAGCCTGTGTAGTTTGTAGTTGAGTACTAAATATTCACTTAGATAAAGACATTCTGGCTTTACTACTGTGTTGTAGCGCTGTATCTTCAAATTTTTAGACAGACACCTTTTGTTGTAGGCATTCCTAGTTATTCCATAAGTTCTCTCCATTTTATGTACTCTTTCTTCTACAGCGACTTTTCCTAAGCCATGTCCTTGGATAATTTCTCCCAGACATTTAAAATTATTTACTCCTTTTTATCTGAACAATATCTGTTCCTAATGATTCCGGAGCACTTTTTATATTTGTCATAAATTTTGTTTTTTTCAGCAGATATTCTTAAATCCGCTTTGTTGGCTGTTTCTTCTAAGAGATTGATTTGTATTCCAGCAATTTTTAGGTTTTCTGAAAGGATGACAAAATAAAGTATTATTTATTTCCTCAATTATTTTAGTTTAAAAGGTATTTATTGTTGCTTTCAGAAGTACTTAATAAATAACTGTCCCTGCTAAACAGCTTAACAGAACTCTTTTAGTCTATATTTGAGATAAATAAATAATGCCTTTTTTTATTAAATTCAGAGACACTTTATTTTCTTTCGTCCCGCCTCTTAATACAGAGCATTGTGGCAAGTAGGTGAGTACCACGTGATTATATGTTGCTATTAAAGTTATGTTCGACTATACTTCATTTGCGCGCTAGCCTGTGAAATGTGGAGGACGCTGCTGGCAGTTTCGCCCTCACTAGGAGGCAGGGGGTAAAGCTCAAATTGTACATTACTGTCAGTAAACACCAGTTTAACTTAGAGAAGGTGCTAAATGTGAGCACCATTTGAATAGCAAAATTGCCAACACATGTATTTGATGTGGAAGACCAACAGCTTGGCCTCCTCACTCACTGCACGTGACACTTTCCGATTTTCATTTTTGCACGTACATGAAAGCCCTGGTGTAGGAACATAGCCATGGTGTTTCTGCGCCACGAATGCAAATAGCAGATGGAGCCATCTGCGATACGCCAGGTAGCTTTCCAAGGGTTCCGGAAGACATTAGCAAATCTTGCTCAAAGGTTCTCATCTACGAATCACGACGCCATGGAACACACCTTTTGATACACCCAGTATTTTCCACAGAAAAAAATTCTCTGTGAATGCCTTGCCGGAATCGTCAATAGAAATGAAATTAATTTCTACAGATTTGTAAAATCATCATTTCTCTTATTAAAGATTTGTTACCATTTTTGTGCAATGGATAATGAAACTACACCTTCAGAATCATGTATTTGATTGTATAATTTATTTATTAATGCAGTTTCTGTAGATTTAAATCTTCAACTACATTAACAAAATGCTCAAATTCAACATTGCATTTTAAGTTTATTGACAAAGCACTACTCAGTTCATTGTCCAGTTACTGAGCCGATGCGTAATACGCAAAATTACGATCAGCTTTTGTGGTCTTTTTATGATTTATTTAAAATTACTCCCAAAATAATTGATCTATGCCAAATTAAATATTTTCCAGCTGTACCCTCGACCCTAACGCGCGTTACGCCTTAGCAAAGGCCTAAGTCCAGGGAAAAAAAGGAGAGCGAGTTTCACTGGAGAATCTGCGCTAAAGCCTATTACA
Organism: Schistocerca piceifrons; assembly: GCF_021461385.2. Classification (NCBI taxonomy): domain Eukaryota; kingdom Metazoa; phylum Arthropoda; class Insecta; order Orthoptera; family Acrididae; genus Schistocerca; species Schistocerca piceifrons. The sequence continues at coordinate 180,453,120 of NC_060138.1, read as the reverse complement.
ATACAGACTTTGACTGTTGATAACTTTGTTAACAATCAATATAACTGTCACAGCTAAATTGCAGAAATTGTATATGGACGCTGGAGGGATATGTGCATGTCTTCAGAAAGAGCCTTAGGTTATTTGGAAGCTTGTGGGACCTACATATGCGCGAATTTTACGTTCCGCACAGACCAGACTGCACAGAAGACGACCCCAAGGAAAGAAGAAAGAAGATACAGAGAGGGGATTGTACACTGATTAAACAAGTCATTAATTGCAAATATATACACCACAGCATCGCAATTATTACACGAAGTTCCTCCTCCTCTGAACATTCGTCAGATACAGCAGGAAACATCCTACTTCGCAGTTCCACCCACCGCCACTCCATGGACGACGCGGAGCAGGGAAAACTGCGAACACGCCGTATTTAGATGGAAAAACAGTGGCGTTGCATACGACCTTGTCTCATATTTCATATTTCTCAACGACACAAATCACAAACGAAACAAATTTTCATTATTATTTAATTATTCTTGGCGCGTTGAAAACATAATTTGTATCTGGTGCAAACTGTCGGCATACGAACAGACACAGACAATTTCACAGATTTTCGCACTCAGGTGATCAGGTGATAGGTAATTTTGAGTTATTCAGTTTTGCAATCGAGAAAAGGCATTTCACACACATACTTTATGTTGGCCGAAATATTGTAAACACTTTTGGAACGTCATCATGAAGACGTGGAACCTCTACCTCAGGAAAATGATGTAGACTTCCTGGACAGTTTTAATGTAAAAGAGCTTGTCTTTGTACAGGAAATAATTTAGATCGATTACTTACATCTGCACATACGTTGGGATGCTTTAGAAAACGGCTCGAAAGTAGACGTAAGCTTCGCAGTGTCCTCAAAACGTTTAGAAAACTTTACTTGTGATTCGTTGAATTCTTCAAACTTCGAGTTTTCTTTAACAACAGACAGGTGCAGAACTGGCCTGTCTTTAACAAAATTTGCTCCTTCTACACATGCGATTTTCTTTCTAAATTATCCCTACTAAATCAGAAATATGTCTGCTGAAAGATATTTTCATATTCTGGATCATACTTAGATAATGGTAACTCTATAAAAGGCTTGATGTTAATATAAGTCAATAATAATTAACGAATTTTGTTTTTTATGATGATACAGTACCCCAACCCCATCCCCGCTCCTGGTAATGCACGTTATGCGAGGTCTGCAATTCATTACTTTTCATCAAACTTTTTCAATCCATTCCTGGGGTTCTTCCTTTCGTTCCTGCACTCCTTTTTCTTCCACAAATTCAACAATAGCCGGTTTCAGTTCGAAAAATCATTCCAGGCATGCCCCTTGACTTAAACGAACGTACTTCCTAGTAATATATAAAGTTTCCTTACTCTTCGTTCAGTGCCACTGAAAACTATTGCAGATGACAGTGCATTAACGTGCGTAACTATTCGGTACCACCACCAATTTCTTTACGTGCTACATGCCTGCAAATTTAGGTCAGACTGCTTCTTGACGTATAGAACAATGAATCCCGTCTGTCGATGGTTATTATTTTGTACTCTTTCATTGTTAACTAAATCTTTAAATTCTTACTGGGTGGTGTTGTAATATTCAGAGTAACCTTGTGGTAGCTGTCGACTGTGCAACTGCATAACAGGTATTGAGAATTCTCATCCCATTTTTCTGTCATTCCCATTCCTTTTAAAGCCTCCTAACGACAGATCGCTAGAGTGCCTCTTTTTGTGCAAGCAGACCCTATATCTGTGAACATCATTCATACTGAAACCAACTAGGGAGGTAAACCAAAAAATACCACACTGCAATACTGAATGAAGTGATGTGCTGTACTAGATACTTCCGACAAGGACCGAACAAAGCCGAGAAAGGCCGAGCTTCACCACATTCGTTGTTTGACCACGATCGGTAAAAGTAGATGCCTGGCTGAAAGGAAACTTAAGGTAAAAGAGGTTTACAAAATACTACGCGATGATTTGTACATAGACTCAATGTAAAGAAATGTAACATTATGACCACCGACCTACTATCGATATAAACCCGTCCAGGCCATAGCAAAGTCACCTGCCAAGGAATGACTGCTAGACAGACACACGCATGGTGCATGTAATATCAGTGAGCATAGTGTCCATGTGTATAATGGGGAAGGTGCGCGATCTATCTGAGTTTGACCAAAGACAGAGTGCGATGACCCTGACGCTCAGCACGAGTATTTCGGAAATTGCATGACTTGTAGGGTGTTTACGAGTGCTGCGGTAAGCGTCATCAACACGTTGTGTAACAGAGGTGAAATCACGTCAGATGGCTTGGGGCTGGACAGCCAATCCTTATTACAGGTGTCGGGTGTCATAGGCTGGGCAGACTGTTAAAACAAGACAGGCGGCGAAATTGTGGAACTAACGTCAAACTTCAATGCTGGGCAGAATAAACGTGAACCAAACACTTCTAACGACGGGCGTTTACATCTGACAACTCATGCATGTGGCAATGTTAACATCGGATCGGCAATTATGACTGGAATGGGCACATGACCATCGGCACCGGATCTTGGCCAGTGGCAGAGTGTTGCATGATCTAGCGAATCCTGATACCTTCTTCATCATACCAATCCATCGTCTTCCACCTTGACACAGTGTGGGGTGGAGGCAGACTGGTGGTGGCTCCATTAGACTCTGGGGAACCTTCATGTCAACATCCGCGGGTCTAGTGAAGCTCTTGCAAGGCACCATGATGGCCAAAGAATATTGTGCACTTGTTGCAGACCACGTACACCACTTCCTGACGATCATGTTTCCCGACAGCAGTTTAATTTTTCAACAAGATAATGCGCCATGTCATAAGGCTAGGAGTGTAATGGAGTTGTTCCAGAAACACTGTGGCGCGTTGCAGTTGATGTGCTGGCTGTCTGACTCGTAAGATCTGAACCCAATCGAATACATCTGGAGTGTGATTGAACGTGGCATCAGAGCTCATCAACACCCCCGCCCCCTCCCTGGAATTTACGGGAATTAGATGACTTATGTATGCAGATGCGTGCCAACTCCCTTCAGCGACCTAACAAGATCTTACTGCTTCCATTTCATGACAGGTCGCCGCTGTTATCTGTGCCAAAGATGGACGTATCGGCTATTAGGTAAGTGGTCACAATTCTGAGTCATCAGTGTATTGTGCATGCATAGACGGAAACTGAGAGAGTAGCTATTGAAGAATTTTTGCTTATGGAATTCGACGACTTGTTTAATTAACATGGCTTGCTGATAGTGCCACACTATCATGAGACAGAATTCCGACTGATTATAAACCACCTATGTATCAAGAACTGTATAGTGTGTCACTTCTCATACAACTTATTATAAAGAAAAATATCACCCTACAACTAAACAATAGTGTAGAACAGCATAGTACTAGTCCTAGGAGATGCCGGCTGCGGTGGCCGCACGGTTCTGGCGCTGCAGTCCGGATCCGCGGGACTGCTACGGTCGCAGGTTCGAATCCTGCCTCGGGCATGGGTGTGTGTGATGTCCTTAGGTTAGTTAGGTTTAAGTAGTTCTAAGTTCTATGGGACTTATGACCTAAGATGTTGAGTCCCATAGTGCTCAGAGCCATTTGCACCATTTTTTAGTCCTAGGAGAGGTGTTGTTGTCACTGTAACAAATAAATCATCAGACAAAATGAAGAAGTATAGATTTTGCTTGTGATTATTGCTCCTCTAACAGTAGTACAGTGACGCATGCATATTAAATATCAGGCATTACAGAAACTCCAGATACTATATAGCAGCGTCAGTACTTCTCCAGCACAGACCTAAATACGATGCACGTTTCGGCTGGTAAATGCACAATATATTTTAATGTCCACTAGTGGATGTACAGACACTTTTGATCATATAATGTGTACACAGAGTAGATCACACAGTGCTTTAGATGCAACTAAATGGGAGGAAACCTCGTAGCTGTTTCAGAATTATCTATTTCATGTGCTGGAGGATTCTATTCTGTGAAGTGAAACATAAATGTCCTCTTTCTGGCATTACACCAGTAACAGATTACACTCCGCTCACAAAGACAGCGTCTTTGAAACGAAATGTAAGTGACGGATGCGATCATAAAATACGTTTTTATGCTTGAGGATGGTAACAGATATGTTTCATCTGCCATGTAAAGCCCAAGTAGCATCTCTATTGGAGACCAACGACCTTGGCAGTGGTTTTTGCAGTCAGTATGTTGTTTCTGTTCTCGAGGTTCGTACACTTAAAAGTTCGTGACCAAACTCTGTATATAGCTGTATACAGGTAGAAATAGTATGTCAGGATGCTGAAATGTTTGTAATATCTTATTTCTGGAAATATTCTCAATGACCGAGACACAAGTTACATAAAAGTTGCAGAGTATGATTAAAACTGGTGGCTCTGGCTGGTCCCAAAATAGGCCAGCAGCCAGCGTGATGACTCGAGGCAGAGGCTCACCATTCTCGCAACCAAAACGTGGTAGTTAAATGTCTATATAGTTAACCGCCCACACTCATTCATAGCAGCATGAGCCATAACGACAGTAGCAGCACAGCCATGGACTGGTGGCTGCGGCGTGACGAAGAGAAGCATAGTAGAGCCCAGTGGGAGCACATCACAGATGAGGCAGCAGCAGCAGCAGTACTGGCAGAGGCACGAGTGACCAGGGCACTCCTCCTTCGATTTTGTTTGTGTTAAATAAAGGGCAAACCTGTCCTGTTCCTGACGGAATGGTGCTGTTGGTAGCAGCACCAGCGGGTGATGGAAACTGGTACAACATAGGATATTAATGTAATTTACCGGTGTCATGTGTGTCACATGAGGTGGATACGTTTTTTGATTAACAGTGTCAGAAGTTCTACACATGGGGTATCAGCATAATTTGTCCAAGTAATGTACTGCATAAATGTTTAACCAATCCCAAAGAAAGCAGGTGTTGACAGATGTGAAAATTACCGAACTATCAGTTTAATAAGTCACGGCTACAAAATACTAACACGAATTCTTTACAGACGAATGGAAAAACTAGTAGAAGCCGACCTCGGGGAAGATCAGTTTGCATACCGTAGAAATATCGGAACACATGAGGCAATACTGACCGTACGACATATCTTAGAAGCTAGATTAAGTGAAGGCAAACCTACGTTTCTAGCATTTGTAGACTTAGAGAAAGCTTTCGACAATGTTGACTGGAATACTCTCTTTCAAATTCTGAAGGTGGCAGGGGTAAATTAAAGGGAGCGAAAAGCTATTTACAATTTGTACAGAAACCAGGTCGCAGTTATAAGGGTCGAGGGACATCAAAGGGAAGCAGTGGTTGGGAAGGGAGTGAGGCAGGGTTGTAGCCTCTCCCCAATGTTATTCAATCTCTATATTGAGCAAGCACTGTAGGAAACAAAAGAAAAATTTGGAGTAGATATTAAAATCCATGGAGAAGAAATAAAAACTTTCAGGTTCGCCGATGACATTGAAATTCTGTCACAGACAGCAAAGGACTTGGAAGAGCAGTTGAACGGAATGGATAGTGTCTTGAAAGGAGGATATAAGATAAACATCAACAAAAGCAAAACGAGGATAATGGAATGTAGTCGAATTAAGTCGGATGATGTTGAGGGAATTACATTAGGAAATGAGACACTTAAAGTAGTAAAGGAGTTTTGCTATTTGGGGAGCAAAATAACTGATGATGGTCGAAGTAGAGAGGATATAAAATGTAGACTAGCAACGGCAAGGAAAGCATTTCTGAGGGAGAGAAATCTGTTAACATAGAGTATAGATTTAAGTGTCAGGAAGTCATTTCTGAAAGTATTTGTATGGAGTGTAGCCATGTATGGAAGTGAAACATGGATGATAAATAGTTTGGACAAGAAGATAATAGAAGCTTTCGAAATGTGGTGCTACAGAAGAATGCTCAAGATTATATGGGTAAATCACATAACTAATGAGGAAGTATTGAATAGGATTGGGGAGAAGAGAAGTTTGTGGCACAACTTGACTAGAAGAAGGGATCGGTTGGTAGGACATGTTCTGAGACATCGAGAGATCACCAATTTAGTATTGGAGGGAAGCGTGGAGGGTAAAAATCGTAGAGGGAGACCAAGAGATGAATACATTAAGCAGATTCAGAAGGATGTAAGTTGCAGTAGGTATTGGGAGATGAAGAAGCTTGCACAGGATAGAGTAGCATGGAGAGCTGCATCAAACCCATCTCAGGACGGAAGACCACAACAACAACAAATGTTTAACAGTTAAAATCTCATATTTATATGTGTCTTTGAATGTTGATTTTGGAAAGTACGTTTTTGGAATACTAGAAAAAAATCACTAAATATTATATCAAATATCTACAAAATTGTAAATATAAATGAAGATAGTCATATATTCCGGAAAATGCCATTTGATAGCCATGATATTATAGTAACTCAGTTACTAGCTTAATGACTCAACATTTTTCACACATACACTGTACTTTCTTGGGTCACAATCACAGTAATTAATACATGTGTGATTTAATATATTGGGACCCATATTTTTATAGTGGCCATTAACTATATTAACTTAGTGAAGTTGAATATCACACTGGGCAATAATTTATTAAGATAATTCAACCAATAAAACACCCTTCCTTTGAAATCCACTGTAATGCCAAAATCTTGGACTCCATAAAGCAAGTAATTCAGCCTGCCATGTCACTTACATCACTCTTTTGCGCTAGAAGAAAAGAAGGAGTGGGGTGGAGGAAGGACTGCGGTGAGGTGGCAAAATGGGGGGGGGGGGGAGGGCTCATATGGATAAGTATCCGTGTTAAACAAATGATAAGAACACAAGTGCCCATTTTGTTTACATAAGTGATGCCATTCTTTATATAAGAGTCTGATACAAGTGAGCCCTTTGTTCATATAGATGATGTGATTTTTAGATTTATAGGAGGAGACATATGTGGTTTATATGCATAAGGGACAAAGCCAATTGTCACCGTTTACTCTTGGGAACCAGATGACAATGTCGGAGATAGCTGTCGAAAGCTCAGATGTTTCACTTGAAAAGACACGGCTTCTAAAACGACAAGTTTGTTCCTGCATGTCGCCACAGTAGACTGCAAGGAAACAAAATGTGATCTTTGTTCTGAAAATGGCACAGCCCACCTACAAAAGCTACTTTGCATAACTTGACACATTATGAGCTGTTAGTTTGTTCCCAATAAGAAATGGAAATAAGTGATCGCATTAACTTATCTGTGTTAGTTGTTTAACTATACCAGTTCAGTAACAGGATCCAGCTGTACTCCACTGACAATTAAAATGTTTCCGACTCCAGCGAAACACTTCTCGGTCTCTAACGTCTATGTCACAATAACAGGTTTCAGGTTATTACCGTCCTGAAAATAAATCCTCTGCAAGGCTACGCTGTTTGAAAACCTGTATTGCTTACCAGTTCTCATGGCATGCAGTAACTGTTTAAAAGTATCCAAACACTTAATAACCGACACCAATATGGGGTGTATGCACCCTTCGACTTTATGACAGATTGACCACTGCTGGTGCCTCTTTCAGTGAGGTGACTGAATGTCTGTAGAGGAATGGCAGTGCATTCTCTCACAGAAATCGGAACCAGAGAACGTAATGATGTTGGACGCTGGGGTCTGGAGCCGACATTCTAACTCATCTCAAAGATGTTCCACTGGGTTGCATCCTCTTAACACTCAATGCTGTAGAATCTCTTTTTATGATTCAACAGTGAGTGCTTTCTTAACCGCAATAGGAGGACCACATCCTAACCACGAAAAGCACCCACATACCGTAACACCATCTGCTTTTTTACTGCACTGTTGGCATTAAACATGATGGTAGGTTAACGTTCTCCAGGTATTCACCAAACCCATACCCTTCCATCACATTACCGTAGAGTATAGTGTGATTCTCACACCGAATCACACGCCTTACGTCGTCCGCTGTCCAGTAGCTTCATTCTTTACACAACCACAAGCGGCGCTTAGCACTTCTTAAATAAATCTGTGGCTCGCCCGTTGTATGACATTCTTTTTACTTCACTGCTCAGTCTCGTAATATCAAGTGTTCAATACTGCAATACATAGATGTGTCTGATACGTCTGATCAGTTATTGCATGAACAGAGTTCATATACCGTATTTTTGTATTTATGAGCAATATGTATAAATTTTTCGATACTGCATGTTAGCTGGATACATTACTAAATTGGTTATTAAAATACTTATTTTAGGTTCGTTTAGTATACACAGAATATACTAGTGTTAAAAAGAACCAGCCTGCATTCCTGTGATATTAATGAAGAAACATCTTATTGTGGATAGTAGCCTTAGGAAAAAGTAGAAGAAATGAAAGTGTTTTTATTTAGGTTAACATATTACATATTTTTGGAAACGTTATTAGTAATACAACTACAACACTAGCACTATACAATTATATCTATCTAACTGGTAACAACGTAGCAACAGAAACGTATATCGACAATGCTTGAAATGGTTAAGAGACATACTGAAACATTATTAGTACCTCAACAACGATAGCAGCACCACAAAATTTAAAACCAATCTAACTGGTAACTGCATATTAACAGAAACGTAAATCAACAATGCTTCAAATTGTAGAGAGAATTATCACTAATTCAACAACGGTAGTAGCCAAACACAACATAGAATCCAACTAACTGGTAACAACATATCAACAAAAACGTAAATCAACAAAGCATCAAATTGCAGAGAGAAAGTAGAGTTCGACATCGGACTGGAACCCATCGTTCTGCTGCATCCTCTTCTTCTGCATTCCACGTAGTACTTGCTACCTATTATGATGCTACATTTCACACATAAACAACTCAGTCTATATTCGGCAAATAGTGACAAAATTTCGCCTCACCTATAAAGATAAAAACAACACCAAGGCATGATTTAGCACTGGGCATAGAAAAGTTATACATTGCTGTAGAGGAATTATGGCTTATCCAAGACATCGTTTTATAGTGTTAGTGCCCGAACATGCTTCAGCACTTTCTGTGCTATCTTTAGCAGATTTTTTTTGCTTATTTTTTTTTACCACAAGACGTTATTAGTTGTGTATTGGTAGCTTTATATCTACCATACATTCTAGAGCTTGTCATGGCTTTTTGATCTCGCAATCTTTTTTCCTCGTTTATGATGTGTTAGAGCATTCATCTCTTTTGTTGTTGTCATTCCGTACTGTTCATATAATTTATCACCAAAGCACAGGGTTTATGCCACCATTTTTCTTATGAACAAAATAAGTGATGTCATAAAAAGGGGAAGCAAAACCACAACGTCAAAAAACCAATGACAAACTGAAGAATCTGGGGTAGATATAAAGCTACCAGCATACACAACTAATAGCATCATGAGAGAAAACAAAGTATCAAAAAAATCCCGAAAAAGGTGGAACACAAAGTACTGAAACGTGTTTGAGTAATAACAAAATGATAAGGCGGTGTCTTCCATAAGGCAGGACTCCTATCCAGTGTTTCTTAGCAAACACCGAAAATATTCATCCAGAAGATGATTATGTCATACATGAACTAGGTGAAGAAAGAAAGGAACTCTGAATACAGAGCACCGAGAACTGAGGTCATGATAACTTAATTTTTAAATTTTCTGATTTCCCACTAAGATTGGATTTTTAAAAGCTATTCTCCAAGCTTAAAATGAAACTCAAAAAGATGAACATATCAGAAGGTGTGATTTGTAACTTTCATACATCCATGAAATAGGTAAAGCTATAATGATATTTCCATTACATAACTAGATTATTTTCATTCCTTTATTTCATTTGGCACATATAATGTTAAGGAAGCTCATAACATCACGCTTAACGTGCGGTACTCAGGGCGTCTCAGAAATGTTGCGACAAAGTGCAAGCGGAGGCGGGGCACATCATAAGGGCTGAGAATTGCACAGCAGACCATTACCGCAAACGTGAAGGGTAAATGGTAGCAGTGATTAAATATTGGAAAGAAAACTAGAAGGTGATTAATTTGAAACATTTATTGAACATAATAACTACATAGGGTGTACGACATCAATACAGTTCTAATATTACATGAGATCCTCAATGTTTGCACTATTAGGCGCCAAGCATGCCTGACACCGACGGAGCAGTGACTACCGGGGAAGCTCGAACACACTGGGAGTTTCTTTGGCTGGATGGACTGTTCTTGCGACAAGATCGATTTCAGACTCCACAGGGTCGGGAGACGTGAGCGATTCCATGGTTCCCCTCAGGAAAAAAAATTCAAGGCTCGATAAATCCGGTGAGCGTGGGGGCCAGAGAACCAGTTCAACACGGACAATCCACCATGCTGGAATGACCTGTCCAAATTCCTACTAACAGCCAGTCCAAAATGAACAGGCGCCCTATTTTGTTGCACCCACATGCTGTGTCTCACATTTTCTGGAACATATACAAGCAAGCTGGGAAGAACTTGTTCCAGAAAGGTCTGATAACTCGTGGCGGTCAAACGAGATGGTAAAAGGAACAGCCCGACTAAGCAGTTGCCGATCAAACCCGTCCACATATTAACTGTGAAGCGATATTGTATCGCGTGGTGCCGCACACCATAGGCGGTTTTTGCTTATTGTGGTGAGTGAAGACGCCATCCCTAATGAATGTGGCTTCATCGGTGAACAGTACATCAGCTTGGAAACGCACATGTCAGCCACTTTCTTGCAGAAACTACCGTGCGAAACGCAAAAGTTCAGGATGGTGTTCGGTGTGCAATAACTGTCCCCTTTGGAGATTAAAGGTGTGTAACGACTCGGCGTTCAAAACAGGCTGGACACTGCCACAAGACATTCTGAAGTCAAAGGCAATGGCACATATGTTGGTGCTTGGAGTAGTCTCCGCAGCATACAACACGCTTTCTTCTCTAACGACCTAATGCATCAATCGTGACCTGCCCTCAGTAGCCCTGCCACATCTTAATAACCTGTACTCGAATAAACTACGATGCAGACGTGCAAAGTAGCTGTGGTGTGGTTCAAATGGCTCTAAGCACTATGGGACAACATCTAAGGTCATCAGTCCCCTAGACTCAGAACTACTTAAACCTAACTAACCTAAGGACACCACACACATCCACGCCAGAGGCACGATTCGAACCTGCAACCGCAGCTGCAGCTGGGTTCCGGACTGAAGCGCCTAAACCGCTCGGTCACAGCGGCCGGCTAACTGTGGTGTGGTTGATGTCTGTTCTGTCGTGTACAACACCACACTGAGGCGACGATGACGTTCGCTGCCATGGGTTGCTTTGCAAGAGTCAGTTCTTATGATGTGCGCCATCTCCCCTAGAAGTTTTTCGCAACATTTCTGGGGAACCCTGTGTACAGAATTACTGAACAGCTGCAGCAGTATCATCCTTTAAGAGAACGACTGCTCATTTACACGTGAGAGGAGAGGACGTGGCTTAGTCCAGGGACAGTCGGCTAGTCTAAACTGCCAGTGGACCAGGGAATGAAAATTAACATTGCCAAGGCCGAAACGGGTCAAGGATGTAGGTGCCAAGCCGTCAATATATTATTAAATTATTAACTAACACCAATAACTATTAAAGCTAATGATCTCAGGGATTTCACCACCATACCTTGTAAAATGTAGAGATTGCAGAAAGTCTATTAGCCCTGTTGCGGATTTAAGGAAGAGGGATATTGCAGCGCCCATTGTGGTGTCACCGCCAGACACCACAGTTGCTAGGTGGTAGCTTTAAATCGACCGCGGTCCATTAGTACATGTCGGAGCCGCGTGTCGCCACTGTCAGTGATCGCAGACCGAGCGCCACCACACGGCAGGTCTTGAGAGACTTACTAGCACTCGCCCCAGTTGTACGGACGACTTTGCTAGCGACTACACTGACGAAGCCTCGCTCCTTTGCAGAGCAGATAGAATAGCCTTCAGCTAAGTCAATGGCTACGACCTAGCAAGGCGCCATAGCAATTGATAGTTATCGTATGAAGCATGTCTCATCAAGAACGATGTATACAAATGATGGATTAAAGTTAAGTATTCCAGAAGCTACGTACTTTTCTTTATAGCATTCATTACGTATCCTGTTTCAGACCTCACGCCCATTTGCGTGAGCTTAGCGCGTGCCATTCGGCTACTTCCGAGTGGCGTGGCTGTCTTGTTACGCCACAACACCCATAACCATCACTTCTGTCTCTATGCTGTTTATTTTTTGAACACAATCTACAACCAGCTTAGAGACAGAAGTGATGACACTTTCTGTAGGACCTGACCATCATTTTCCAGCAAGCACGTACAGTGTTACTGATTTGTTTGACCGAGGGGGCTGCTAAGTGTAGTACCACCTACTGCTCTCCACTGATTTAAGCCCTAGTCAGTTCAACTCGATTTTTAAACTGAAGGAAATACTTCACGGCATTCACTTCAGAACTGCCACAAATTCTTCGGGCAATAGACCGCGCCGCTCAAACTGTCAACACAACTGGCACTGCTAAGAGTATCATACGACTTCCACATCGCTGGCAACGGATTATACACAATGCTGGTGACTACTTTGAAGGTCAGTAAAACTTTGAAACACGTATCTATTTTGTATGGGCTGTAAATAAATAGTTGCCACTTTTAAAGTTGCACCCCTTGTATATGTAATTCCGGTAAAAGGGGAGGACATTTTGCCTGAAAGTCGCTGCCTGGTATCGACGGATAAATACAATGCTGTAGAACATGTGTTGTTAAAAAGTACTATGCAATGTTCCTTCGAACATGCATGCATACGTTTTTGTCAAACATGGTCACAGGCGATGAAACATGTTTTCATCACTTCCAACCGGAAACAAAACAGCAATCCATGGAGTGGCACCACATCACCTCTCCTCCGGAGAAAAAGTTCAGCCGCTAAAGTCATGGAGACGATAGTCTGGGACTCTGAAGGGGTTATTCTGTTTGATGTCCTCCCTCACGGCGGAACGATCATTTCGGAAGTGCATCCTTCAGCGTGTTCGTCGCCACAAAAATGTAAACGAACTTCTCCTTCTCGACGACAATTCAAGGCGACACTCAAGTCGACGCACCCGATGTGAAGTCGACGTACCCGACTCACAGAAGTTTATTGGACTGTTCTTCCTCATGCGCTCTACAGCCCGGATCTCCCATCTTCCGACTTACATCTGTTTGACCCAATGAAGGATGCACTCCAAGGACAGCTGTACGTGGACGTTGGGGAGCAGTAGACTGGTACCACGCTGGTAGACAGGCCCTCACAGTAAGGTGGCGTAAGGCCTTCGCACTCAACGGAGGTTATGTTGAAAAACAGAGTTTTTTAGCCTAAAGAGTGGTGAATAATATGGCGTAGTGGAATACTGAATAAAATTACCCTGCTTTCATAACATATTGAATGCCTCTCGTATAGGTTATATAGCCCAGTATTCCTTCTAGATCTTCAGAAACCACTGTTATCCTGAACCACTCCATAGATCTAGCGCAGAATGGTGTGTTCAAATATCATGAGCTGCTGCACATCAATATTCGTTAGAGTCCACGTTTCACATCCGTAGGTTACCAACTGGCCTTACCGTGACCCTATAAATTTGCAGATTGAGGTTTCTATTTAACAACCTAGAGGCCAACAATTTCTTAAACGTATGGAATCATCTATTGCAGGTTAGCATGAGCCGTTTTATTTCATTTGGTATGCAGTTCGTCCTATTAATGCTGCATGTCAGATAGTCAAAGATCAGCACATGTTCGAAATTGAAACGTGCTGCTGATAGTTTACCCAAGTTGTTATTTTCCTTCCTGGTGCAATTCATGTACTTAGTCTTCATTTCATTGATACCAAGGGCTCTAGGTTGTGCGGCTTCTTTCAGCTCACCTACTGTTCTCTCCAGTCGAGCTCTTATTCTACTGATAATTGCTACATCATCAACATATGTACGTACTTGAGTTGTGCCCATGTAAACATATATTCAAAGCTTTCAAACGGCTGCTTCAAGAGTCAGACTGAAAAGCATCCCCTTGGTTGACACCTCTGGCAATTCCAAACGATTTACTCTGTTCTCCATTCACTCGCATTGCAGTATTTGAACCAGCCATCGTTGTTTGAGTAAGTGAAACCGACTTACATGGCCGGCCGAAGTGGCCGTGCGGTTAAAGGCGCTGCAGCCTCGAACCGCGAGACCGCTACGGTCGCAGGTTCGAGTCCTGCCTCGGGCATGGATGTTTGTGATGTCATTAGGTTAGTTAGGTTTAACTAGTTCTAAGTTCTAGGGGACTAATGACCTCGGCAGTTGAGTACCATACTGCTCAGAACCATTTTTGAACCTACTTACATGGTATACCAAGAAGTACTAATCCATTCACCATTTCTTCCCTATCAAGACTATGAAGGCTTGAAGTCCGCCTAGAGGTTATGAAGTTCATATACCCTTTTCATGTATTTGCCTCAGAACAAACATCTGATCTGTCGTTCACCAATTAGGCCTAAATCCACACTGATGTTCTGGCAGAATGTTTTCTGCATCTGGAGCTAGCCTGTTGTATATAATACCAGAGAGAATCTTACAGGTTACACTGAGCAAGGCAATTCCTCGTTAATTCGAACAAGTCTTGTCTCTTTTCTTAAGTATTCGTTGAATTACACCTACAGTCTACTCTTGTGGAATTCCTTCCGGATTCCATGTCAAATTAATATGTTTTCAGATTCACCTATGGAGTCCATATCCACATTTTGCAACAGTTCTGCAATTATTCCATCCGTTCCAGGTGCTCTGTAAGTTTCTAGACGGTGAACTACCTTCTTCATTTGCTTTAATGTGGATTCTTCCATCTCTGGATCCGCAGGATAACTGAGTGTCTGCTCGCTCCTGGTAGAACTGCCCTCCCGAACTCTCCTGAAGTGTTCTCTTCATCTATCCGCAACATCTTGTTTGTCTGTCAGGAAATTTCCCTCTTTGTCCTTACATGTTGTTATTTTCGGGCTGCAGTCTTGAATTCCATCTTACATTTTCTTATAAAATTTTCTACTCTCATTCTTTTCGTAATGCTCTTCCATCTTCTCTATCCTTGTTCTAATCGCTTCCTCTGTCTTCCTCTTACATACACTTGCTACCTCGGTTTTCTTTTCATTATATAATGCCTGATTTGAACTTCCATTTGTCTGCAAGCTCTTCAGTCTTGCGTCCTTTTTCCGTCCTTCTGCCTGTCTACATCAATTATCATACCAGCTTCACCTTCAGGTCTCCCTGATTCCCCAAGTATTTCATGTGTTGTTGCCAAAATGGCATTTTTAATATAGTTCCATTCTAGATCTACAAGATTTCCATCCTCTTTTCTTTCTAACCCCCGTCTCAATCTGTTTCGCCGGCTATGGGAGCCCTTTAGTGACCATAATGAACTGAACGATATCAAGAAATTCCATTTTCAGTGACGTTACGCTGTAAATCACACGCCAGATGTCGACAGAAACGTTAATGATGAGCGCAAGGAAGTAGATCTATACCTTGACCTAAAAGCCATCCTGTCAGACGATCTAAATACATTATATTTTGTAATATGACGAAAGCATGAAACAAAGACATCTTCCTTTAACAATAATTGTAATTTCAGTTCGGAGAGATTTCAGGTAGCTCTTACGTTTTGATAAATGAGGTCCCATTATTTGCAAGATACGGATCTTCTACGAAGAAAGAGTGCTGTGAGAATCACAATAAAAATTTCCTGTAAAGTAGCTGTCCATTTCATATTATTTTCAGAAGCGACTTCATTAAAGATTGTATTTTAATAGTGTCCACAGCTTGATGAGATCCTTACGAAAGGACAAATAAAATCAAGAATAAAATAACAGAAAACAATTATGCACAGATTTCGTGTGTCGTATGTCGTTCTTAAGTTTTACTTTCCCACTGCAGCGCAATTGTTAATTATTTTATGGATGTATTCGTCTTCGTTTACTCATTTATTTCGTACGTACATTATTCGGTGGCGCTTATCTAGTTTCAATAGTTACATTTACTTTATAGTTTATTAACAACCATGTAGATTGCAATCATCTTCTTCCTAAAAAGCTGAACGTGTCTGATCAGTATCTCTGACATTTTTCTGCAGGTTAGTCGTTTATTACAAAGTAAACTGTGACTGTGAATTCCCAGCCAAGACATCAATATCGCAGGCAGCATGAGCCTGGTCCACCTGTAGCCACATGACGCATCTCCACCGCTAGTAGAGTCTATGATCACCGGAACATCTCGCTGCTCTATCGAGTATAGAGCGCTAATACGATCTACCTCTACATAAATCGCATATAATCCGCAAACCATCATATAGTGTATGGCCGAGGGAACCATTTACCACTAGTAGTAATTTCCTTTCCTACTACACTCATAAATGGCGTGAGGGGTTGACAACTCTCTGTGTAACTCCATACCAGCCCTAATTTCTCTTATCATGCCTTAGTGTTCCATAAACGAAATGCACACTGGTGGTAGTCGAATCGTTCTACGGTCAGCTGCAAATTCCGGTTCTCTAAACTTCCTCAACACTGTTTCGTGAAAAGAATGTCATCTTTTCTTCAGCGATTCCTATTTGAGATCATAGAGCATCTTTGTAACACCCGCATGTTGATCGAAACTACCGGTAACAGATCTATCACCTCGCTTCCGAATTGCTTACAAGTATTCCTTTAATCCGACGTAGTGGGGATACCAAACACTCGAGCAGTACCAACTCAAAAATGTGACGCATAGGTGTTCTTCACGTGGTCTCCATTGTAGACGATCTACACGTTCCTAAAATTATAAACCGAAGTCGACCATTCGCCTACCCTATTAACGTCCTTACGAGCTAGTTTTAGTTCATATCGCTTTACAATATTACGTCTAGATATTTAATGGACATGACTGTGTCAAAGCAGCACGCCACTAACTGCATTCGAACATTACAGGATTGTGATTCCTACTACCTGTATTAACTTACATTTTTATACATTTAGAGCAAGCTGACATCCGTCACACCAAATAGAAATTCTGATTAAATTGTCCTGTACCCTTAAACTGTCAATCAACAACGATACTTTCAGACATACTACAGCGTCATCATCAAAGAGTCGCAGAAAGCTGTTAACCCTATCTCTGAGATTATTTATGTATGTAGAGAGAAACTGTGGTCCTGTCGCACTTCCCCGAGGCATTCGTGACGATACCCTTGTCTCTAATGAACTATCACTACCGGGGACAATGTATTTGGTTATGGATTCTGCTTGTCGGCAACTGCAGGTTCTTTTTTGTCCCGAGAATCCGCCAGTCACCGCTTCTTCAGCATTTTCAGGATGTTATTATTAAACCAATGTTGGTCTGTTCTGTTCTTAATATGTTCAGAACTATGATCCAGTGGATGAATCCACGCGGTTGATGAAGAGCGAATATTTTATTATGAAATCTAATGGTACCTTAATATCTGTGATAGCTAGTGAAATGTACCAGGCAATGTGTATACTAGTATAACTGCTGATGTCCTCCAATGAACGTTCGTCTCTGTTGTTCACTGGGGAAACACAGTAAATAATACATCATACAGTAAACTCTGTTGCAGTTCCTAAACCGTCAAAGAGATGTGCTATTCCAGGAGGAAAATGTGCGTGCACATACGTCTCAGACAGGCCAACGAACTCTCGAAGATGTTCTCGGTTTGCATAGCGACCCTAAGCACTAGACTGGTGCTCCACTGAACATGTGTGAGGAAGTGTGCACCTATGGCTGGTACAGGCAGGATCGTGGGTAACATCCTCTTGCTCAGTTGAGGTAACAAGCGACGGAGCGCGGAACACATTTCACTGTTGAGGGTCATTCCGAAACTTAACAACACTTGCATATTTTCATGGAAAGTAGAACGGATGCTGGAAGCGTACTAACATAGTTAAACAAGCCAAGATTTTAACTGCGTAGTGTCATTTATTTACGTAGTAATCACCATCAATTATGCACTTCTGCTAAGGGTGAACAAAGGACGGTATGCTGCGCTCGTAAAATCCTGACGTAGCTGTCTTACAGCATTGACTACAGTATTATCGCTGGAAAACGTTGAACAAACTGTCGATCTTTTATAGGACCTAAGAGAACGAAGTGAAGTCTGAAAGTGATAAATCAGAATTGTGGCATGACATTCCTAAGAAATTTAGCAATGAGTTTCATGGTCACATAACTGCTCTGGGATTTGACGTTATCGAGAAGCAAACAGAAGCTTGTCTTCTTATGCGACGTGAATCGATAAATCTGGGCTTCCACCCTCTACGGAGGAAATTCAGTTTTTGTTTTCCATGGAGTAAATCCTTGGAGAGACCTGTTTGAACGACCATTACCCCCTATCAAGATATAGCAGTTTTAGTTTGGTCGCAGTGCATGCTCCAGTCTGTTGCCACTTACCGAAAAAGCGTCGGCCACTCTTGGGACGATCAGGTTCTGTATCTGGAGGGGCTTCTTGTTCGTTCTCCGTCCAGTCAGGCGAGAAACGGGTTTGCCGCTTCTCGGCTGGCACCCCCTCACTGCAAAAACGTTTTAGACGTAAGAGATCCAAGTGAAGTCTGAAACTGATTTCAGAACTGCGATAGGACATTCGCACCAAATTTAGCAATGAGTTTCATCGTCACAAAACTTCTCTCGGATCTGGCGTTAATGAGAATCAAACGGAAGTTAGTTCTCTTCTTTGTTTTGACTCAATAATTTTGGACTTTCAGTCTATTAGATACACCCGACTGAGGAAATTCAATTTTTGTTTTCCATAGTGTAAATACTTGGAGAGATCTGTTTTGCATGACCATTACCTCCTATCAAGATACAGCAGTTTCAGTTCTATCATAGCGCTTGCTGCAATTTTCAACAACAAGAAGAATAAATACGACCGAGATTAGCTTTACATCAAACTTAAAATGTAAGACGATGCAGGATGGATAGAAATTGATTTACACACTCTGACATGAAATCAACAACGACGAATAGAATGAAGTTCCACGACGTGATTCAATATTAGTTAATTTCTTAAGGAAATGCTAAACTCCAGTGAAACGTATAGATCGTGACTAACAAAAACGTATGTGTCAAACGGACTTGACACTCATGGTTATCGCGAACATTCGCCCAACCCTTAAGCTATTTCAGCGCGCCTGCAGGCCGGCTTAATTTCAAAGTCTCACTGTCACAGTTGTTTCCCACCGTCATTTAGGAATGTCGCAACCAGAGGTTACTCTGTATACACGATATGTGTGAATCTCTCCGGCGATACATGGAGTAATACGAGGACACATCCCCGTCAATGAGACATTGACCACCACGTTGAAAGACTAGCCACCCAACCACTTTCAAGTAGCGTAGGCGACAGGGAATGCACAGATCAGAGATGCAACAGTGCCTGTGATTCGACGCAGAAGTGTTCCACACGGTTCGTTTTAAAGCCGAGATGCGACTGCCTGAATGTGGGGCAGCAGCCGAGGTTCGTAAACATCCGCAATAACGTGTATGCTGTTGAGGTTTTCCTTTATACGAATGAGTCAAGATACTGTGGTGAATGCAACAACTGCCAAAGCATTACACTCTTCCGTTAATCTCCCGATAATCAGGCTGTAACACTGCGGTCATTATGTTACGTTTGGATGTTTGCAGACATTATTATATGGTACACTGAAGTGGGAGTCGTCCTAAAACACAACATTATCCAGTCAGAGATTCAAAAGCATCTCTGACGTGCTAATCACCCTTATAAAATTGTGCTCCGATGACGCCTCAGGGCTCAGAACGACTCGGCGGCCGATTGGTACCGTTGGGCTTTCAAGGCATGTTCGGGAGGTGTTTGTTTTGTTTTTTGTTTCTAAAAAGTCGATACCGATGCAACGTGATGCATTACACCTACCTACGCCGCCGCACATGGCATCGAGCCTCCAATATTGATAGGTTCATACCTGTTGCAATGCAGCAGCATTGAGTTAAGACTGAGGACGAAGCTGTGCGTCTGCTGCACCACGAGAGCACGCTGATGCCTTGCACTAGACGCCTTGTGCAATCCAGTAACTGCTCCTTATTGTGCATGGCCGTCTTATAACCACTGTTTACATAAATGCGTTTCCGTCGAAGGAAAATGTACTGCACGAACCAAATTATTATGATGAGAGGAACATGTCGTGGACATCAGCCACTTGGCGCCGTTGGAACTCGGTGATGTTCTGATATTGTGTAACCTCCCGTCGAATAAGCATACTGACATTCACATTTTCGCTTTCATGGCATTTCAGTCAGCACATAGTCTCAACTTCTTTATGTAATATGTCACTCACACATACCAATATCCGTCTAGTACTCCGCAATATTTTGTACGATGAAATGTTGTATATTAAACAAGTGTTGTTTCAATTAACGTCTCCTAATTGAATTAACTCGAAACATGAAACACGGTAATAGGATATGTTAACTGACGTCGAAAGCTGAAGGTTAGCTAACTTTCTATTTTTTTCTTTAGGCCTGAACTTTGAATTTTTAGCGGTTTCATGTTCCGGTCTAGAGGAAAAATGCCCAAACCAGTAATAACATTATTCACAGGCATATTGTGCAAACTACTATGAAGTTCGTCGCACAGATATTTCCCATTGTAGCATACATTGAGGTTTCCTCCCGTCCCATTCACACATAGAGAACGGGAAAATGACTGCTTAAGTGCCTCTCTGCAAGCTGTAATTGATTTTGCGACCCCTGCAACAGTGTTATGAGGCTGCAGTATATTCCTAGATTCATGACAGCCAGCTCAAGTTCTTTACATTTTCTTGGTCCTCTCTCGTGTATTAAACAGACATGTTATCAATCGTGATGCTCCTCTTTGTATGCGTTAATTATGTGCTGACAGTCCTGTTTCGTATGGATTCCACATACCTGGGAAATATTGTACAATAGGTTACACGAGTGTTTTGTAAGCAATCTCTGTCGTGGACAGACGTAATTTTACCGCTTCCCTTATCCTACCAAAAGTACCACCGTAGGCAGATGGCAGTGTGTGATGTCCTTAGGTTAGATAGGTTCAGGTAGTTCTAAGTTATAGGGGGCTGATGACCCATAGTGCTCAGAGCCATTTGAAACATTCGATTACATCGGCAAATGTTAGTCCCTAACAATTTTTTTTTTTTTTTTTTGCTGGTTGTCTCATGGCTGTCGTATCTTCGCCAAGCAGCGCAAATGATATCCCATCTGTCGGCAGCAATGTGGGGGTGTGATCGATTACTCGATAGGGCGCAGGGCATGGACACTGCGCCGTGCAGCAGCAGGTGCTGACAGAGACACGAACTGATAGGCAACTCCTTTGGTTTTTCAGCCGCTTGGGAAAATTGGCCGTAAAGCAGTTCTCACACTGAAAATCAGGGGTGGACAGGATTTTGGCTAGTTGACCATACCTGAGCCCGAGTACCAAAGTGCTCGGCCTGACTGGTTGGCCACGCAACGCTATCTGATTGTGAGGAGGGGAAGGAGGGAAAGGAGGGAAATCTGAGAATGTGCCGTATTTAAATGACAGTGTAGTCCACTGCATACGACTTCGTTTTATATGTCACATCTCTCAACAACACAGATCACAAACAAAACAAATTACCGGTATTATTTAATTGTTTTTGATGCACTGAAGGCATAACATAATTTTTATTTGGCACAAACTGTAGCCATACGGGCAGATGCAGACAATTACAAAGAACCTCTCATTCAAATAGCCATGTAATTATGAATTATTTAGTTTTATGACCGAACAAAGGTCTTTAAAACATTTATGTCTATCGAAGTATTGTAGCACTTTTGCAACCTCATTATGGACACAATATCTGAGTAAAGCAATGTAGATATCCTAAACAGTATTAATGTAAAAAGACTTGTCACTGAAACTGGAATTACGTGGAAGGTCATTCAGTTACATTTGCACACACACACACGGCACTTTGAACTGAAATCGCAAATGGTCTTGAAAATAGCTTGAAACAGATGCAAGATTTACAGTGTCCTCAAAGCCTTCATAAAACTATCCTTGTTATTCTTTCAATGCCAAAGTGAATTCTGCAAACCTCACGGCTTCTTTGATGTTAGTCAGATTAGGGAATTGGAGTGTCTTTGTTAGAATACTCCCGCTGAACAACGTGATTTTCTATTTAAATGCATCAAATCAGAACACAGTTACCTTGAAATGTGTCACTGTGGACAGAGTACAGTCTAGTCCACTAAAAACGCGATCTCTACGATTCGTTTCAGATGTCCCAGTTTTCGTTTGTGCACCACTATTTCCTTCATAAATTCAACGTTAGCGAATTTTAATTCAAAAAATCGTTTTAGGCATGCCTCTTGACTTAGCCAACATACTTCGCAGTTATATATGAAGTCCGCATACTCTTTACTGAGTTCCATTGAAAACTGTTGCAAATGGCAAAGGAGTAATGGATGCCACTAGAGAAATTTTACTATTTCTACCACAAATTTATCCACAGACTTCGTGCCTGCAAACTTAGCCCAAAGAGCTTCTTGATATGCAGAACAATGAATCCTGACTGCTAATCATTGTAATCTTTTGCTCTGTCATTGTCAAGTAAATATTTAATTGCATTCTACGTTGTATTGTAATATCGCTTCATAGCATACACGCAGTATCCATCTCTAATGCAAGTTGAGAAATCTCATCCCTCTCCTCTGACATTCCCATTCATTTCGAAAGTCTTTGACAATAAGAAAGGAGACTGCCTTCTTTGATCAAACAGAGTAGTATTTGTATATGGGGTTTCTGGGCCAAAAGAACAATTTTTGAAAATACCCTAATATAAAACGAGATTTTAGTTTTGTTCTTTCGCTATTCAAAAACTTATCTTACCTTATATTATCTGTGAATGAAATTTTCATTCAATTAAAATTAAATGTTAAAGAAAAATAAATTTAAAAACTATAAAATTTCCAAATTTTGTTTAAAATTCAATAACATAAACTGATGTACCTTTAGATTGCTTTTTAACTTGATAAATAAAATTCAGTGCAATAATTTTTAGTAATTTATCTTCATCTTTTGAAATGATCTTAGTATAACAATAAGGAAGAATAATTTACATTTATCATTTAAAAAAATTTATAGCCATATTTAGTTATCAAAATTCAAGCTTTTCAAACATAGTAAGATTTTTTTTTAAACCCCTCACTATAACCATTACTATTATAACTCTTAGTTCACTTCCAAGATTTTTAATGACGTTGCTCATGTTCTTTTTTATGCTTTATGTATATATAAAAATCAGTTTTTCAAATATTTCACAGAATTTCATTGTTGTCTTATGAGTGGTTAAAACATTAATCCTTCTAGTCATATTCATGACATAGACAAGGGCATTTTGAATAAAATTAAATGGATATGCATTTACATTGTTATTTAATTGTGTTTTTAAATCTCTAAAAGGATCACAAGCTTTTGAAATGTTATTTGAGGGATCAAGCTGACATAATTCTTGAGAAAAAATTTCATTTTCTCTGTTTTAGATAGATATTTTACAATTTAACATGTTCAAATAAAGAAGAATGATTTAACAGATTATTTTTTCGATATGGAAAACAACTAAAATAAAGTAAAGCATATCAAATTCAACAGAATTATAATAAGTAGTAATATCTAGATCAAAATTTCTTTCCCAATATAATCTGCCAAATTCTAATGTTTGTACTTTAAAGAAATATACTGCAATTTTTGGATCTTTCAGTCCTTCTTGTTGTAGTTTAAGCAAACACTTACTTTGTACAACAATTTTACCTTGTTTTAAAAGTGTACTGTTGTCATTATTACTAGTCCATCGAAGAACAAAATCTTCATGATCTTTTCTTGAACTCCAAATATAAAGTACTGTTAAATATTCGTTAAAATCCTCAAAAAATCCACAATATTATTCTAATGAGTAAAGTAAATCATTTTGTTTGTTTTTAATTGTATCATTGTTCAGAATATGTTCTTCTATAGTTATTTCATTTGAGGCAAATGAAGTTAATCGATTAAAAGTTGATGAAGAAATTTATGGATGTATTACTCTAGCAAAAATTTAATTGTAATAACAGCAGACAATTTTAACACATAATTACCAATTACCTTAACATTCGACTGACCATTGAATTATGAAAAGTCTCTAGCATCTGCATATAATTTCAAATGCCATATAAAGTAGTGAACAATTACAATAAATCCATCTATTGCTAATATTAATTTCTCTTTTGTTAGAAAATTTTAATTTTTTTCGCATTAACAGTTAATGAGTCTAATTGCTAACTCTTGATTACATTCAGGAATTATTAACAAAACAATTTATTAATTCATTTTTAAAATTAGTAAAACAAATTATCACTTTCATGAGTGATAATAATTATTATATTTTGAACAGAATCCAAATTTCGAATGTTTACAGGTTAATTTGGTTCATAAATTATTGGTTCTACAAATTAAGAATTTGGTATAGATGAAGAAATAATATTAGTTTCTTTGTGAAAATGATTATTATGTTTAATAAACATTTTATTAGCTACATCAAATTTCGTATTTTTTAATAATCCTGTTGTGGTTTTGATGATTTATTATTGAAAATCTAGATATAGTTAGAGAAAATTTTACTGCATGTAAAGATAAGGGAATAGATTGTATTTACTTAGGTCAAACCTATTTAAAAATACAAATATAATTACGTAGAGATACAAAAATTTTTTAAATTTTCGCAGACAAGATGTCACAAATTGAAATCACATATATCATAAATTTATTGGGGGTAATTTAAAATTTGTCATTTTTAAGGAATTGTGTAGTAAATGTTGGAATGATGATGAATTTGATATGGCATGAAAAATAAATAATGCTAAATACAATAAAGATAATGAATTTTTCAAACATTAAATGTTCAGCATAAAACTGTTGAACATATAAATGTTGATTGTAAAAACGTTACACACAAAATGCCGAGATTAAAAACGTTTTACATAATAATATTAAGCATAAAATGCTGAACAGAAAACGTGAAACAAATGATGAACATAAAATAAAAATAATTATTGTATTTTTGTCTTTAATAAATGTTTGCAAAATTGGCATAAAAATAAGTCATTAACTAAAGCTAAATGAAATAGAAAGATAAAATAACAATTAAGAGAAGAGTTTGAAAAATAGTACAAACAAACAAGAATACATTTTGAAGAATTTTAAAAAAGATCATCTAGTTGTCGATGTAATAGAACAAGTTAAACAAGGAACTTACGATTCAGGTGATAAGGTTTTGAACAAAACTGAAGAAAACAGGTAAGTTGAGAAACCAATGGTTCCTTGCATTATTTATAAAAATTGAACGTTCTTACAACTTCTAAAGAATCTGATGGTGATGAAAGAGATTATACATTAAGTGAAACAGAGATACATGATTTATTGAATAAATATGAAGAATATGTTAAAGAAAGAAGTAAATTAAAAGAGAAAATGTTTAAAACTAAATATAAGTGAAACATTATATCAATTTATAAGTGATAGTGAAAGTACAGTTTCTGGATTTTGCCTGCGGATAATTATAATCAATTGGTATATATTCAGTTGATTTCAACAGTGATAAACTATAGATTGCTGAAAAAGACTATGAAGGCACTGACAGCTAATGGAACATTTAACTAAATAATCGTATAACTATAGATGATCGATGCTAGAATTTAATTTGACCTAAATGATGTATATTCCGATATGAATACAATTCAAATAAGTCAAATAATGGAAATGAATATAATAATATGAGAATAACCATTCTACACAGGTGTTGTCCTAGTTTCTCGAGAACTAAACTGAAAGATTCATTTCAAAATGTTGGTGGTGATTTAGTAAAATAATGTTCTCAAAAACCAGCTGAATGTATTTGGAATGATATTCATTAATTGAAACATTAAATGTTATTTATGGAGAAAATTTGGGTGGAAATAAAAATTACCATAGTGAAGAAGTTGGATTAATAAAAATGTTTAATAATAGATTTCATGATTTTATAATTAACAATCCCAAAGCAATCCCATATTTTATTAGAATTTTGAATAATTTACCACACCCATTTAGGGAAAATGAATATGGTAAAGCCTTAGTTTCTGATGCAGTTAAGTTATCATCTGAAATGCAGTGACCTACACATTTGTGGTGTGGCCCTGGGACTAGAGTAAATGACGGATTAGCAAGTGGAGATCAAGGAAAAGATCTATCAGACAAAGCATGTAACTTTTACACTCATAGTAAATAATTAAAAACAGACATAAGGCTAATAAATAACTTCAGTTAGCAGTAAAAGAAAGAATGTATGCTTCATATGCTTCAATAGACGAAAAATTAGATGTAATAGCAGTAAGAGAATAATGTATGGAAAATAAAAATTACTACTTGCATTAAATGTTGGTAAAATTGATGGGAATTATAATTTCTTTAATTTTCAACCTATATAAATGAACTTCACTATTGGTTATATAAAATTTATCAATTTCAAAAGAAAACCAAAATAAATTAAATTTTCATTAATTAATGAACAATTAGTCATTTATAACTGATTCACAAGAAAAAAGTAACGTAAAATACTGGTGGAAATTTGCTTATTACATTTGGTATTTCTCATGTCAAAAAATATTGAATATTTAACGAACAAAAAAGAAACAAAACATAAAGGCGGTTTTTCACAGATTATAATTAACTTAATAAAACTAAACTTAAATCACAAAAACGGATATAGAAAAAGCGTTTTCATACTATTTCTCAAAAACAGATTTAATTCCATGCTTGAACAATTTAAGTAATCTTAAAGATTAAGTATGTGATAAACAAATAATCGAATTCACTTTTTCGACGAGAGGCAAACAACAAATGCACAATTTCAATAAATATGATATTATTCTGATAAATGTTGTTAATTTTGATAAAAATTAAAAAGGGATTTGACAATTAATTATGGTCGTCATTTGATGAGCGTTATTGACAACCAATATAAAATAACTCCTTACATTGAACCAATAACAAAAATGTGAAAATCAAATATTCTAACCCTAAGATTAAAAGATTCAGCTAAAACTTTTCCAGTTGATGTTAAGTTATATAAATTTGGCGATAATTAATTTACTTTTTATTCTATATAAATGAAGATTCATAATCACATCTACTGTTTGTAATGTAGTAAGTTTCTCGAAACACCTAATCCTCATAGAGGAACAACTAAATTTGAAAATAAGGAATTGAAGGTCCCTCTTCAATTTGTGAACAGGAAAAGAGCAAATTTGTTAACAAATTTTCAATAATGGACAAAATTCCTGAAGAAAGTGCTAATGAATTACACAAACCATTGAGAATAATTCTGAGATTTATGGCAGCTTATTTAGTCGGAATTGATTATGAATAATTAAAATGAAATTCAAAAATAAAGGATATAAATATCAATTAACTGTTATAGATGAAATATGCTTGAGCTATTCCAGCTGAAGTTATAACAGGTAAACATAGTTGACTATTCAAGTTGAGAAAATCAAAGGAATTAGAAACCGATAATATAAAATAATCTAATAATAAAGAACTACAAGAATTAATAAAAACTTTAATGTTAATCGATTTCAACTTCACCTGAAGTGAATTATGAGAATCTTTTCTTAAAAGTTTTAATAGAACATTATTAAATATATAACGAAAAATTGACTTTTAGAAAATTAAAAATAAGTTGAACAAGATTTCAAATTAGTTGATGGATATAACTACACATATCATTCAACAACAAAAATAGAACCAAAAGATGTAAACCAAGAGAAGTAAAAACAGTATATGTAACCAACATGCCAGAAGCTAACACTAAATATAAAATTGATGATAAAATAAGAATGCACATGTTTAAAAAAGTTTCGAAAAAGGATATACATCAAATTTTTCTACAGAAATTTTTGAAACTGAAGATATTATTCATTCTGAATCAGTCATGTATATATGGTGAAGATATAAAAGAAAATGTTGTGAACAGCAACCATTGAAAAAAAGTTTACAGATGTTTATCTTGTTGAAAAAGTTTGAAGTATGAAAGGTAATAAAGTACATTTTAAATGGTTACTTGCATAAGAAAAAAATATAACTTTTACATATAAATGGAAAGTCTAAAGGCTAAAGGAAAACAACTAGAAATAAAATGTTAATCTAGCCTAAAAAGGGAAAAAATTTACATTGATTAGTAATTCATAAAACTTACATTTTTAAGAAAATATATTAATTTTATTCAACAACTGGAACAATTGCAAAAAATTGTTGAAAATATTAAGAAGGAAAATATCCATTCAATATATTTAATTTAGATAAAGTTTATACTGAGAATTTCAAGATATAGTTAAATGAGAACAAACTTCATGTGCACAATTATTATCTGAAAATTTTATCAGTGAATTTGAAGATAAAGTTGATTGTGTTAAAATTGCAATGAATCAAGAATAAACTGGAGATTTTATAAAAGATGATGAGGATAAAATACATTGCAGGATTATATGATTATTCAAGAATTAGTAGACGTTTTTATTTGTGATCTTCATGACGTATTTGAAATGGTTGATATTTATATCTATAAAATATTATATAAAGTTTTATGAGAGAGTTTAAAGATGAATTACACTGATAAAAAGTGAGTGGAGTCATGTAATGAAAATTTAATGATGTTTGCTATTTAACATTGGACTTATTTTTCGTATCGTTTTATTCATATTCATATTCACATAGATGTTAACAAAAATTTATTAATGTTGGAATTAATAGAAAATTTTAAAATTTGGTTAATGTAATCAACTGTTTTCAAGGAATTTTGTTTATTATATTATATATAAATCGTTATCATTGTTATTTAAAATTTAAAATGAAATATGCTTGGAAATTTTGCTTTAAATACTAAGAAACGTGAACTTGATTAGTTATCTCGTCATTCAATTGTTCTCGTGAATAATTATTCAAATTATCACAATCATTTCAGCAACTAATTTTTCAGTAAGTTTCTTTAATTCAATCATATAAGTTTATGCAAATACTTACATACTTAATTCTATATAATTCTTCACGATTTTATGTGTATTAGTAATACTTTTAGATTTTTCGACATTTTTAAAATTTGTTGAAATAACATACTCATCATAATTAACAATATTATTGAGTATTACTAAAATAACAAAGGAAGGTCATCTGTTTTCATCAGGTAATTTTGAAACAAATAATAATAAAATAGTTTTTGTTTATCTGTTTAATGATAAACATATAAAATTCTATAACATTTCTGTTCTCATTTTTACATAAAATTATCCTTAATTTATTTAGATCTTTAAAAAAAATCACTGCTTTACATTCATATTTATCTCATATTCGTTATGTTTTCCAATTGATGGTTAAGTATTATTACTAAGAAATGTTTCGTTCTTATTTTTTTGGATTTTGAAATAAATAAATAACTCCCTTCATTGATGAAATTAGTTTATTTTTCATATCTTCTCAGTACCTCCAAATTGGGGGATTACCTTTTCTAATGTTACAGTATCTTAATCATCAAAATATTTAAATGCTTTGTAAATTTTTTATATACTAAGAGTTTAAAAGTTTTGGTTGGGACCATGGATTACTATTTTCATCAATAATTAGCAAAAACTTTATATCTTATTATATATATATATATATATATATGTATGTATATATATCTCTATATATGTATATATATATATATATATATATATATATATATATATATATATATATATATATATTTATATATTTATATATATATATATGTGTGTGTGTGTGTGTGTGTATTAAATTGGTTACTTTAAATTTAAAATTTTTGAAATAATAAAAATTATTACATTTAATTTTTTAAATTGCATATAATTTCTTTTTTAATAAATGGAATGATGAAACAAAATAAGTAATTCCTTGTGGAAACAAGACAAAGAAATAAAAAAGGAAATAAAAATTGCAAACAACAATACTCCTCTAAAATCTGTTGTATTGTCTGTCTAATAGAGAGGCACAATTAGAATAGAGAAAATAGTTACAAGCTTATCAATGAACGTATTATTAAATGGAATTAAGAAACATTTCCCTGTCAAACTTTTAAAAATGGAACTATTAATTATTTTATATATATTCATAGCTACAAGAATAATCAAAATTGTAAAGAAAAATTATTTACAAATAATTAAATGTTTTTGTAGAAAATTTGTAATTAATATTGAAAACACATCAGAAACTACCATAAAACCAAAAGATTTATAATGACTGTTTGATTCCTATTTCATGATTTGTTTTTGTTAATGTCTCATACAACTGTGTAAGTCACGTAATAAATTAGTTATAATCATACATTATTGTGTTTGAGTTTAATATATTATGTCCACATGACAATGCATTAATTCCATCTTGTAATACAATATGTTATCATTGTCAGAACTTTAAACAAAATTATTACTTTCAAATGAATACAATTCATGTTTAAACGATTTAATTAAATTCATTTCCATATGTTGTTTTCTTTTGTTATCTAAATAATTGTTATGATCAATCATAAATTCGCTACTTTAGAACAGATTTTTTACACACCTTATATTTTTCTCATGTTCATCAATGTTACAAGAATACATTTTCGATTCTGAACTAACGTGGTCTAACAAAATTTTCTCACCATTTTCGTCTCATATTTGTCCTCTAACTTTCTCCTTTAGATTTGGAATTCCCCATCTAACATGTTCTGAATGACCACTTGTGTGGAACTCATTTATCATTGACTTCATATATTTATAAAAATTTCCCATTCTTATACCACAATTAATAGAATTTGTATCCATACAATTGAAAACAATATTTTCCCCATATTTTCGTATATTGCTTCATAATGTAAATCATACGTTTCTATTTTCGAAATATGTAGATTGAAATATAAATTGGTTTACTGCATGTTACTTTTGTTTTTTCACATGAAATGCGACTAGACTTTCTAAAAATTCAGTAGTATGTTCATAATCTCATTTTGAAATATATGTTATGTACTTAGCTGGATTTGCATTTATTTCAATATCATGCCTATTTATTGTGTGTTCCACCGTTTTTCTATTTAGTTCATTAATTTATACAAATCTTTTTTAGATTCATTAGCAGCATTTTTCTCGTGTTGAATTAAATTCAATGTATTTTTCCAACGAAATTAATTCTTCAAATGATAAGATTTTATGAATTTTAAGAAATTTTCATCCAAGTTTAAACACTGTTTAAGATTTGTATAATGTAAATTATGGTCTTGTTTATTATTTAATGTTGTTCATAATTTATTTCCTCTTTCTAGTGCTAATGATAAATCTTTATGGAAATCATGTAAATTTTTGGATGTTCTAAATTGATTTCTACCATATGACCACATTTATTATTGCCTGATATTTCAATAATTTTTCGTAATTAATACATTTTAGTTGAAACTGCTCTAAATTTTTATTTAAAAGTTGAGACATTACCCAACCATATTAATTATTTACATTTGAATATGCAATTTATTTTGATTGTTTCTCTGGCTCAAAGTTTTCTATTCTGTATTATTTGACTTAGAATGTCTTTTAATACTTTGAGAAATTCCTACTCAAACTACTTTTTCAAGAAATAAAATAATGTCATATCTGTCTAATAAATCAATTTCAAATTGTGTCATTTTTAACACACAATACCAACATAATCAAGGAGTTGTCAAATACCAAGATGGATCGAGTTTATAATAATTCATTCATGTATTGCTGAATTTTCGAAAATATCTGCGAAAATTCAAATGCCAGCTTTATTATGAAATTTTAGTTAGCATGAGTATAACCTTTGGCAGATGTGTTTTGTTTAGTAAATCTCGAATAAGAACAGTCATTTTTAGAAAATGTTGTTCCTTGTAATTTTTCTGCAGAATTCATATTTTCGTATGGATAAACTCTTTCTTTAATAATTGAATCTAATTGTTCACATTTAAAAATATTACTGTTTTTCTATATTGTTCTTCTGTAAGATTAGAAGTAAATTTATCAGTACTTGAAGCCATAAAATTTAACCTATCCATAAACCTTAATATAAACCCATTAACTTTTCTAATGAGTGGAATACATTTTTGATCATTATTTGGAATAACATTAATATTCTATTCATTTACTGCCATTTCCTTAATAAACAAATGAACATTTTACTCTGTTAAGTTGTGAATATAAACTGGAATAAAATAACGATTTTGATAATTACAATCTTTGTGAGCACTCCCTGAATATTTTCCTGTTAAATGGCAATGACCTCTTACCTTTTTTCACCAACAGTAAATTCTTTTTCACATATAACAAGTTTGTGATTTTTTTAAATTAAATTCATTTTCGATTCTCGTTATCATTGGCACATTTTGACCATATATTTCTTTAATTCTTGTTTTAATATTTCAACGATTTTTTGCTGCATCTTTACCAGTATACATAACAGGGTATCTACAATTGCCATTAGAAGATTCAACATAATAAATTAAGGAAATCGGTAAATGTTCCCAATATTTATGAATAAAAAATATTTCAGGGTTTCGTTGACTAGTGATAACATCTTTAAAAAGACTTTTGGAAGCTGCATTAATCACAAAAGGTACTAGTAAGTATTATAAATTTTAAATTTAATTTTTTCACCTGCATCAGGCCTATCTATTTTAAGTTGTTTATGTTCTTTACGATAATTTCTGGACTGTTTGATTTTCCTGTGAATAAGAATATCTTAAACATCTATCACAAGGATAAATTTTTGATTTGTGTTTAGTTATTTGTAATTTAATTAATGTACAGTGTTATTCTACAATATGGACCCATCCTCAAAACTTCATATTTATCAAAGTACACATCCAAAATGAACATGCTTTATACCAATGAAAAGAAAGTTTCACATTTTTAAAAATAATGTTTGATATCAATTTATGGTTATCAGGAGAAAGAAATCTGGCGTTCTACAGATTGGAGCATGGAAGGTCAGATCCCTTAATCGGACAGTAGGTTAGAAAATTTAAAAAGGGAAATGGATAGGTTAAAGTTAGATATAGTGGGATTTAGTGAAGTTCGGTGGCAGCAGGAACCAGACTTTTGGTCAGGTGAATACAGGGTTATAAATACAAAATCAAATAGGGGTAATTCTGGAGTTGGTTTAATAATGAATTAAAAAAATAGGAGTGTGAGTAAGCTACTACAAACAAAATAGTGAATGCATTATTGTTGCCAAGATAGACACGAAACCTACACCTACTACAGTAGTACCAGTTTATATGACAACTAGCTCTGCATATGATGGAGAAATTGAAGAAATGTATGATGAAATAAAAGAAATTATAACAGATAGAGAAGGGAGACGAAAATTTAATAGTCGTGGGTGACTGGAATTCAGTAGTAGGAAAAGGGAGAGAAGGAAACGTAGTAGGTGAATATGGATTGGGGCTAAGAAATGAAAGAGGAAGCCGCCTGATGGAATTTTGCACAGAGCACAACTTCATCATAGGTAACACTTGGTTCAGGAATCATTATAGAAGGTTGTATACTTGGAAGAAGCCTGGAGACAGGTTTCAGATAGATTACATAATGGTAAGACAGAGATTTAGGAACCAGATTATAAATTGTAAGACATTTCCAGGGGCAGATGTGGACTCTGGCCACAATCTATTCGTTATGACCTGTAGATTAAAACTGAAGAAAATGCAAAAAAGTGGCAATTTCACGAGATGGGACATGGATAAACTGAAAGAACCAGAGGTTGTACAGAGTTTCAGGGAGAGCATAAGGGAACAATTGACAGGAATGGGGGAAAGAGAAACAATAGAAGAAGAATGGGTAGCTTTGAGAGATGTAGTAGTGAAGGCAGCAGAGGACCTAGTAGGTAAAAAGACGAGGACTAGTAAAAATCATTGGGTAACAGAAGAAATACAGAATTTAATTGATGAAAGGTGAAAATATAAAAGTGTAGTAAATGAAGCAGGCAAAAAGGAATACAAACATCTCAAAAACGAGATCAACAGGAAGTGTAAAATGGCTAAGCAGGGATGGCTAGAGGACAAATGTAAGGATGCAGAGGCTTATCTCACTAGGGGTAAGATAGATACTGCCTAAAGAAAATTAAAGAGACATTTGGAGAAAAGAGAACCACTTGTATGAATATCAAGAGCTCAGATGGAAACCCAGTTCTAAGCAAAGAAGGGAAAGCAGAAAGGTGGAGGGACTATATAGAGGGTCTATACAAGGGTGATGTACTTGAGGGCAATATTATGGAAATGGAAGAGGATGTAGATGAAGATGAAATGGGAGATACGATATTGTGTGAAGAGTTTGACAGAGCACTGAAAGACCTGAGTCGAAACAAGACTTTGGGAGTCAACAACATTTCATTAGAACTACTGACGGAATTGGGAGAGCCAGTCCTGACAAAACTCTACCATCTGGTGAGCAAGATGAATGAGACAGGCGAAATACCCTCAGACTTCAAGAATAATATAATAATTACGATCCCAAAAAAGGCAGGTGCTGACAGATGTGAAAATTACTGAACAAACAGTTTAATAAAACACGGGTGCAAAATACTAATGCGTATTCTCTATAGATGAATGGAAAAACTAGTAGTAGAAGCTGACCTCGGGGAAGATCACTTTGAATTCCGTAGAAATATTGGAACACGTGAGGCAACACTGTCCCTACGACTTATCTTAGACGCTAGATTAACGAAAGGCAAACCTACATTTCTAGCATTTGTAGACTTAGAGAAAGCTTTTGACAATGTTGACTGGAATACTCTCTTTCAAATTCTGAAGGTGGCAGGGGTAAAATACTGGGAGCAAAAGGCTATTTACAATTTGTACAGAAACCAGATGGCAATTATATGAGTCGAGGGGCACGAAAGGGAAGCAGTGGTTGGAAAGGGAGTGAGAGAGGGTTGTAGCCTATCCCCGATGTTATTCAATCTGTATATTGAGCAGGCAGTGAAGGAAACAAAAGAAAAATTCGGAGTAGGAATTAAAATCCATGGAGAAGAAATAAAAACGTTGAGGTTCGCCAATGACTTTGTAATTCTGTCAGAGACAGCAAAGGGCTTGGAAGAGCAGTTGAACGGAATAGACAGTGTCATGAAAGGAGGGTTTAAGATGAACATCAACAAAAGCAAAACGAGGATAATGGAGTGTAGTCGAATTAAGTCAGGTGATGCTGAGGGAATAAGATTAGGAAATGAGACACTTAAAGTAGTAAAGTAGTTTTGATATTTGGGAAGCAAAATAACTGATGATGGTCGAGGTAGAGATGGTATAAAATGTAGACTGGCAATGACAAGAAAAGCGTTTCTGAAGAAGAGAAATTTGTTAACATCGAGTATAGATTTAAGCGTCAGAAAGTCGTTTCTTAAAGTATTTGTATGGAGCGTAGCCATGTATGGAAGTGAAACATGGACGGTAACTAGTTTGGACAAGAAGAGAATAGAAGCTTTCGAAATGTGGTGCTACAGAAGAATGCTGAAGATTAGATGGGTAGATCATATAACTAATGAGGAGGTATTGAACACTATGGGGGTGAAGAGAAGTTTGTGGCACAACTTGACTGGAAGAAGTGATCAGTTGGTAGGACACATTCTGAGGCATGAAGGGATCACCAAATTAGTATTGGTGGGCAGCATGGAGGGTTAAAGTCGTAGAGGGAGATCAAGAGATGAATACACTAAGCAGATTCAGAAGGATCTAGGTTGCAGTAGGTACTGGGAGATGAGATTGCACAGGATAGAGTAGCATGGAGAGCTCCATCAAACCAGTCTCAGTACTGAAGACCACAACTACAACAACATCAATTTAAGAAATTTAATAATTTGTAATTACTTGCAATTATTTAGGTTTTAATAATTATTTCATAATTACAAATGTGATAAATTTTCAATGTGGCCATTGTTGGCTGCACAGCAAATATCGACATGATAGCCAAACTTATCCCCCACACATGAAAGTGTACCTTCTATTATTGTGTGCAGCAGTAATCTGGTTCTGCAGATCATTAGTTGGTAGCAGTGGGATGTAACAGCCTACTTTACATAACCCCACAAGAAATAGTCGCAGCGTGGGAGATCAGTAGATCTCAGTGGCCTGATGTGCAGAGCCAGGTCCTCAAGTCCCATGTGACTGATCCAGAGCTGAGGAAGGAGGTCATTCAAAATCCCTTGTACATTGTCGTGCTAATGGTGTGGAGCACCAACCTGTTGACAAATGAAGTCATGGAAACTTTCCATAACTTGAGGGAACAGCCATTGTTCCTACATGTCCAGGTACGTCATTCCCCTTACAGTTTTTTCTGCAAATGGTCCATAAACCTTTGTATGGGATACGGCTCAGAACATGTTTATCTTCGGTGAGTGAACATTGAGTCTGTTAACTTTTCCACTGAGGTGGATCATTGCTTCATCACTAAAAATTACAACTGTAGAAATGTGTCATCCTCCATCATTGTAGCACACAACCACAAAATGTGAGGTGCTTCTCTTCGTCATTGGGGTTGAGAGCCTGCACAAGTTGTAATCGGCAGGGCTTGTAAAGCAAACGCCATCTCATAACGATCCATACTGTTTGTTGGGGTGCTATAAGTTCTTGACTGGCTCTTGGTAGACTTACTGGGACTGCACACAAAACTCATGAATTAATTAGACATCATCCTTTGACACACATGGTCAGCCTGTGCTTTTTCCTTTTGCACACACTCCCAGTCCATTTAAATTGCTTAAACCAATGGCTACTGCTTTTGCAAGCCAGTTGTTGAATACCAGATTTGGTACGTAATACCCACTGCACTGCATTACACTGTGACTGACTTTTCGTGAACTCAAGACTGCAGAAAACCTTGTGCTCTACATTCGCATCCCACTCACAACTACAGTGAAACAGAACGATGGACGTATTGCCATGCAAACTCTTCTCCACTTCTCAAACCAATCATCGCTCACTCAGCATCACCCACCAAAAAATTTGAAATTTTCTCTTTTCACTGGTATACAGCTTGTTCATTTTGGATTTGTGCTTGAATAAATACGAATATTAGAAAATGGGTCCATCATTCAGAATAACTATGTATATAAACCTTCTATCCAAAGATAATGAGAATTATTTTATTCTCTAATTAAAAGAATATTAACATGTTATTCTTGATGATTCTTTTATGGTAAAGAGGATACAAAATAAACTTTTCATCATATCCATAAACATTAATTGAAGTATTTGACTTAACTTCAAATTTTGGAATATCTGTTGACTGAAGAGAAGAAATTAATTTTTTCTTTTTCAAAAATTTCATCTAATTCTAATGCAATGTTTTGTAATTTTTAACTCTTTCATCATGATTATTTGCTGCTTATAAAGGTGATTTCGCTGAATAAAGAAAATATTTATGATGTTTATTTTTTACATTATTTTTTATATTTAATTTCTTTTGGTAAATCGATACAAGAAAAACCTGAAATCAGATTGTGTCTACTAACACTTAATTCTAAACTCTTTATATAAAATAAAAAAGTAACCATACTCTTTCCTTTGCATTTCTTCCATTTCAATTAAGGGTTTATTCAATTGTTTTTATAATTAATGCTCTAAATTAGTCGTTCTTAATAAAGCTTCATTACCTGTTTCAAAATTAAATTCCTGTGTTTCGTCATGCCTTTTAAAGTTACAATAGAATTTCATATTAAGTTTGGTTTCTCTTGTTTGTATTAAAATATCATAAATTTAGTGATTACTTCTTCTTTAATCTGATTAAAAACTCACATGCTTTAACAATATTATGACTATCATTTTTGTAAGTTTTTATTCTAGGTTTAAAAGTAGAATCTTTTCCATTTATTCATTTAGGTGATTTTAAAAAACTTGTCAGCATCTACAAAACTTAAAACAGGTAGATTTTTCTGATAGTTTTTTTTGTTTAATTCCTTGATATATATTTACTGTAAATGTTTGTAAATCATTCTAATTATTGATGTTATTACTGTTACCTTCAGATCTCTTTTTGAAATTGTTTAACTGTTGTTTGTTAAGTTTAAAATTTTCGTTTTACAGATTTCATGAATTTCTTTTAACATTTTGTATTCAAATTATCATTCTATTAATATTGTTCTCAGACTTTTTGATAAGAGCATTTAATTATTCTTTATTAAGTCTGGAATACTTTTTTAAATATTATGTTTTGCTGATATCATGCAGTTTTTTCAAAAATATTTCTCCAATTCTTCATCGTTATTATTAATATTGCCAACAGGATGAAGAATAAGAGTGGTTAATTTTTCTTTATTTAGTTTAGAATTTTTTTTATTTTCTGGTTTACATGTTGTTCAAAGATCTTTTACGTTTTTGTATCTCCTTTCCCTCTTCTTCATTTCATTCATATTGAAATAATGAATAAATTCCTCTAGATCTCGATTAGTTGCATTTGAATAACCTTTTTCTTTATAGTAACTTTCGAAATCAGTGTAACTTCATTGACTTTTTTTTACAACAATTTCCTAAATTTTAATAGCTCACTTTTGGAGTCGTTTTGTTTTGCTCTTATTCATAGAGAAAAATTCAGTTAAAAAAAAAATAAAACATTTACTACTGAAATATATTTTGAGATTTTATTTGAAATTTCAATGACTGATATAAATCGATGAGGTTTGATGCAGCTTATTTATAAAGACAAAAATTTATTAATTTTTAATTTCTTAAATAATTGAAAATTTGGTTCATCAATGTAGGTAAACAGACTCTTGGCGAATTTATTTATAAAGAAAACAATTTCATTACATTTTTACTTTTTAAATATATGGAAATATTGCTCATGGATACAGACAAATTTTTAAATAGGGGAAACAACAAAACTAAAACCTTGTTTTATGTTAGGAAATTTTTAAAAAACGTTATCTTTGGTCCAGGGAACCTAGACATATACTACTAAACAACCATTGGACCCGTGAACATCCCTGATACCACAAGCAACTAGGGTTAACAGCACTGACATCGTAATTCTGTAATACTGTAGAATTTTTTACCAATTGTAACTTACCACACCGTAAAGCTGTTCCGGGTACAACCAGAAGGACTGAGCAAATCTAAGTGACAGGCCTGGCCTTGACCTGCACATGTTGCATGCATGAAGTTTGGCACATTACGGCCAGCCCTGCTGTACATGGAATACTCAGTTATGTAGCATTATGGTATTGTACTGATTACCTCGCTGTGTACTTGTATTTCAACTTATATGAAACTGAAATTTTGTGAACACTGCTTATGAGAGACTTAGTAACTGTTCTGGAATTTTTCGCCTTGCAGCTTCCAGCTTGAAGTTCCGCATCGCAGCCTCTTTGCTTGTACCATTTGTGAACGATCTCTGCTCCAGTCTGTATTTTACTCTGAGCAGAAGTAACTCGCCTGTCGTGCATGTAAAGAACACCTTCTGCTTGTATTCAGGGGGATAGAAAACCAGTATTCTTCATAAGCTTCATCCATAATTGCATTAGTCTTACGTGCATCTTTTTCTTGATGCAATATGCATGTGATATATTCACACAAATGCTCTGGGATTTCAGTAGCCTCCTTTCACCTATATGGATGGCATGCCACTGCACTGTCATGAATCAGATATTAATATTACATTCCATTTCGCAAATAAGGGGATAGCGATTTCTGCTTTTAGGATTTATTATTCCTTTAACTCCTTATACGGAGCATAGGGATGCAGCAAAGGAACTCCATCTTGATCTGCCTCTGCTAGTATTTTCACTCCTTCCCATCCAATTCCCTGCTGTTGCCCTTGTGCTGCAAATGATGGTCTCCACGTCTTTCTAGGCCTGCCTCGTCTCTGTCGTCCCTGCAGAAGCCACTATGGCAATTTCTCTGCATTATGTTCATTTGGTCTCCTAAGTGTATGTTCTAACCATCGCCCCTTCTTGGTTCTTATTTGCAGCTTAGTTGGCTTCTGGTTTTCTTTTCCAGAGTGTTTCGTTAGAGATGAAATTTGGTCACCATATCCCCAGGATGTTCCTCAGACATCTGTTGTTGAATGTCTGCAGCTTATGCACTAGCTACTTTGTCACTTTCCATGTTTCTAATCCATGTAGAAAAAGATTTTACATTACTTGCTATTAAGACAGTTACTCTACAATACAAAACATATGTACAGTGTTAAGAGAAATGAAGGGAATAATGTGAGGGAATGAAAGGTATGAAAATGAGGTTAAACATTGGAAATCATTACTTTCGTGATTAGTTCGTTATTAAAACAGTTGTCATGTTTCTGGGGACAGTGAAACATCATTTCACTAACAACCTATATTTCCCAGATGAAAAGTTCAAAATGGTTTGGATGCTATCCCACGACAGTCTAAATTCTTCCAGTAAATGTCTTATAGGTATGGTATAATGCAGAATGATAAGGGGCTCCAGGTATTATTTCGGACGCCCTCCAATACGACAACGATATATGTTGATACCAGGAGAAATGTATGTATTTGACTCCTGCCTGTTCTGTCAGACGCATGTCCAGCAGAGCAGGCAGCACTCGTGATCATGCGGCTGGTGCATACATCTATGAGAGATAGAGAATGGGTTAAGAAAGGGAAGGGACGGTGATAATTCGTGACTTCCAGCCGCACAGTGTACTGTGGTAACGCAATAGCAGAAGTTGAAAAATCGTGCTGGATCGAGACCCGAACCCGGATTAACCGCTTCTCATGGACGATTTCCTTATCTGCTTTGGCCAGCTAGACGCGGTCCCAGACTGACTCAAATTTCCAACTCAGCGCACGCTTCAATCCAGCGTCCCTCCGCCATAGTTAGTAGTGGTGTATGTCAGACAGAACAGGCACCACTCAAATATATACAAGTCAGTAAGAGTGCGTCAGCTCCCTGACGTTTGTTTTAGTGCGGATGCACTAATATCGTCCGAACTCCGGTGGGAATCAGTAATTTGTGAGCAGGAGGTTAATGGACAAGGAACGCTGCATTGCAGCGTGGGGTAGGTTCGAAATTTGAGGCGGTAGGGGACCGTGTCCATGAGACCGAAGCGATTAAGGCAACGTCTTCTGAGAAGCGATAAATCCGGGTTCGTGTCC
This sequence comes from Schistocerca piceifrons, assembly GCF_021461385.2. NCBI lineage: Eukaryota > Metazoa > Arthropoda > Insecta > Orthoptera > Acrididae > Schistocerca > Schistocerca piceifrons. The sequence continues at coordinate 180,411,930 of NC_060138.1, read as the reverse complement.
TGCTCTGGTACAAGTTTTAAAGTTTAGGTGTTGCATTACCACAATTCCCTGTGCGTCCGGAAGTCACCAATTCCCACACGTCCCTTTCCTTTCTCTCTCTATTCTCTATTTTATATAAAAGACAGCTGGTGACTAAAAATTCGCAACAAGCCACGTAGCGCACGGTACCTGAACTGGTCGCCTTTGAGGGATTTCTTGGTGCCAGGAGGGACGACGTGCAGTACAGTGCGGCCCATGGGAGGGTGCGCCTTCCGCCAGTTCCTCAGCAGCGGATTCCCGTCCAGGCCGTACACACTGCGCAGGGCCTCCAACTGCAACAGTCCCAACCACCTCACTTAGTTGCACAGGCTGTTATTAACATTTGGTCACTTCAGCTGTCACTAGTAGAATATTCCCTTTTTCACGTAATTAAATCTCAATAAATGAAAATTGTTCTGTCTTTATATACAGAGCGATTATTACTACCGTTTAGAAACTCAACAAGCGACGTATATGACGCTGTGACAACTACTTTAATATAAGACACATGGGGCGGGAAATGTCAGGAAATAGGTCAAAAATGGATGAGAAATGTACATTTGAAGTCAGAAGATGACTTATTTCGCCGCAGGTGCGGAGTTGGACTTCGGCGTAAAGGGACGGTTGAGCCATGATATACTTGAATTCGGATAACGCTGCAAATTTCGAACACTTTATGTAAATGTGATCAATTTTAAACAACGAAGTTACAACATTATTGTACCAAGTAAAACTGCTCTTTCTTTGTGTTTCTTTCCTTTTGCCTCTTCTTTTTTGTATACAGAGATTATTTAGTAAAGAGAAGGTAGTTCATTTACTGATAACAACGCAGTTGGTAAACTTATACTCATTTACTTGTGACCCAATACCGTTGGTTTTTGTTGTACTGTATTTTGCAATGGACGGGCAAAGACCGCGAGACCAGTAAATAAAATAATAAACCTTTCCTCAACGTAGAGAAATACATGTCTAGCTCAGTGCAAAACATACTGTCTGCCAGATACAAAACTCAAATCCTGTGCCCAACCCGCAGAAGTCGCGCACATGGACCCAGTGCCACAGCGATGTAAATACAGGACTAGTTTTGGGATGATCAGGTGTGACAGACCGATGGCTCAACAGCTGCCAAGGCGGCGCTGTACGTCATCTGCCGACGTCACATGTTCGACATTTCTCATTCACTTTCGGGGTATTTCGCGACATTTGCGGCCCCGTTTGTCTTGTGTTAAATTACTTGTCTCAGGGTTACCTACGACACTTCAGAAGTTTTTAAACGTTACTAACAATCATCCTGTATGTAAACTATTGTAAATAATTTCTTAAATAATATAAAAGAATATTTTCCTTAATACTATTTCACGACGTAGCGCTATCGTGTCTTCAGTATTCAGTCATGATACAAATGTTTCTCAATCCAGCAATAATATTAGATCTCAGTGTTTTAAGGCATACTGCTTCTGATCTATAAACACTTACAAACGCTCTTTCGCGTTCCAAATGATTTGTTCCAGTGTGCGCAGGCCCAGTTAGCTTCCTTTCTTTCATCAGTTTCTTTTTAACATTTCTTTCAGTTTGGCTGTAGTTCTCGTGGTACTTGCACAGAAATCGTTCCATAAATTCCCTACGGTGTAACGCTCGTCGATTGAGATATTGTCTGAATAACTCTGAGATAATTATAAACAAATCTATCTTTTCGCAAAGTTTGAGTCATTTCCTTGTAATAATTTGAACGTCAATCTCTTCCCCAGCTTTTCTGCATTCCTACTCATAGTTTGCTTCATGATATTTAGGTACCCCACTGCGTATAACGTGCTGTCAATGAAAATAATCTTTCCAAAACCAGATAACAGTTAATACTGCCACTCTAACGCACTCCCCCACAATTTTCACAGATGATTACACATGTCTGCATTGCAACTCGTTACCAGGCTATAGCCAAAATATAGTTATTACGTTTAATTTGCTATCATTAATAAATATACATAACACCATTACCCCACTCTGATCCTTCGCCATCCTGGTAAATAGAGAACTTCAGCCTTTTGCCTCAGTTCACAGTGTTCACGTATGGTGTTTTACGTACCACTCTTCTGTTGGGTCCTTCTTCCCTGATAACTCTCCAGGCAGCTGGTTACATGCATGCTCACCGAGGTTTACGAGTAATATTTCTCATAATTAATCACCCTTCTCTTTCTTTTAACTTGCTTAACTGTCCCTTTAGAGAGACATATTCTCTGTGACCCTCTTAAACTCATCTTATAATACCTCCCAGTAGTACTTCTGGACGTATTCGGCAAACTTGCAGTATTTCTGTTACTGCGAACATTCGCCTGGCGTAATATGACGAGTTCCTGCTTTTTAAGCGTTGTGTTGGTCCCCTTTGGGTCCAAATGCTACCATGTAGAGCACACAGCAATGCGAAAAAAAACCATCTGACGGCGTTAAGGCATTAAGTGATTTAGGTATCGGTAGTGATCAGTTATAATTTTCGCTAATAACATTGCTAACTTCAACGCAACCGAAGAAGACTTGCAGGACACACTGAAAGCAATTAAGTCTACTGAGCGAAAAATATGGATTGTGATAAAACTGTAGAAAGTCAAAAGGAATTAGGAACAGGGAAATGGTTTTAACGGGATTCTTGCCATAAAAGTTAGGTACTATAGAGGAGACCAAGTAAAGAAATACTGCTACCTTGGAAACAAAAAATACATGACAGACGACGTAATGGGGGCGCACAGAAGGCATTCATGGCCAAAGAAGACTACTAGTATCAAACATCGGCCTTAATTTCAGGAAGAAATCTCGGAGGATGTACGTTTCCAGTGTAGCACTGTACGGAAGTGATTCATGGACTGTAAGAACTAGAAGAAAGAGAATCAATGTATGTGTCATGTAGTGTTGTAAAAGCATGCTGAAATCAGGTACACTGACAAAATTAGAAACGAGGTGGTCCTCTCTAGAATCGACGAAGAGAGCAACATATCGAAAACACTGACAAAAAGAAGGGACAGGGTGATAGGATGTGTGAAGTCATACGTTACTAGAGGAAACCGTTAAGCGTAAAGACCGTAAATTGGAATATATCCAAGAAACAACTGAGAACGTTGGATACAAATCTTACTCTTTGATGATAAAACGTAGACACAACAGAGAAATTCTCGACTGCCGAAGTTCAACTGGTCACAAGCTAGTTGACTCTCAAAAAATTAATGGGAAGATTGAATATTTTCAAGATTTCGAACACCTGGTCAGTATGACTGAATTGTAATACAGAAACAACAACTAATTATAGCAATTCAGTAGATCGAAAGAAAGATTGGCAAAACAATGTGTTTTCTGGATTCGTTTGCAAGTTTGATGTAGGTCTTCAAAGCATCTGGCAAACCGTCTCAGTCATTGCTGCACTTACATATTGAACGACATGACTCATCATGTAGTAGTATCACAAAAATGCTTAATTGTTCAAACTCTAAGAACGAAGTGGAAGTTTTCACCAATGCAGAAAACGCGTCTTGTGTAGTCAAAATGCAGCTGAGAAACTGAAGCAGATGTAATGTCATTGCACTAGGATGTCTATTCAGTCCTTCAAAATGGAATTGTAGCTCCAAAACGCGTTGGGCAGTAATCATAAAATAAGAATACTGTAACTGAAGAAGGAACATTGTCTCTATATGTAAAAGTCAATGACCCAACTGATTGACTCACTTACTGACACATCATCGACCAGGCAAAATCATTAAGGATAGAAACTGGAAATTTGCACAGGTGTTGATCCCACATTTTAAGAATCGTTTAAGAAAGGATTTTTCGATATTCGATCCCAAAAAACTGAAACAGTGTATGAATTTTTTTGAAAAATGTCCCTTTTAAGGCAAGTTTGAAAACATAACTATAAAAAATTGGTATTTCGCTGCTCGGTCATAAATAAAAAAATACTGCTTCAATGTTTTTGGAAATCCAACCCCTAATTGGGTGAAATAAGGGATGAGAAGATTTATAAAGATCTATTAAATTTCGTATTTGGTTACTTGGTTAGAAATTAAAAAGTACGTGCTTCAATGTTTTTCGAAATTCAACCTCTAAGGGTATGAAATACGGGATGAAAGTTTTTATGGAATTATTTCATTATTAAAGCATTTATTTCACCCCCTGGGGTTGAAATTCAAAATACATTGAAAAGACGTATTTTTTATTTCCAACCAAAAATTCAATTACAAATATTCATAAATTTCCCTTAGAAAATGCTGTAAGTAGGCTGTTTAGGTTTTTATGTTGGTAACGCCATGTAGCGCTCTGTATGAAAATCACTGAATGTGCTGTGTGCGTCTATGGCTGGTTGGCATTGTTGGAACATTCGCTATTGTTGTGTTGGGCAGTTGGATGTGAACAGCGCGTAAAGTTGCGCAGATGGAGGTGAGCCGCCAGCAGTGGTGGGTGATGAGAGAGAGAGATGCTAGACTTTTGAGAGGTTGCTATAAGCGGACGATTTGACGTGTGTCCGCCAGAAAAAGGAATTTTTTAAAGATGGATGTCATGAATTTATATATATATATATATATATATATATATATATATATATATATATATATATATATATATATATATGATGACTTTTGAACACTATTAAGGTAAATAGATTGTTTGTTCTCTATCAAAATCCTTCATTTGCTAACTAGGCCAATCAGTAGTTTGTGCCTTCAGAAGCTAGAATCTTTTATTTAGCTGGCAGTATTGGCGCTCGCTGTATTGCAGTAGTTCGAGTAACGATGATTTTTGTGAGGTAAGTGATTCATGATACGTCTAGGTTATTGTTAGTCATGGCCTTTCTTTTGTAGGGATTATGGAAAGCCAGATTGCGTTGCGCTAAAAATATTGTGTGTCAGATTAGTGATGATCAGAATACGTAAAGAGAAAAATGTCTGAGTATGTTCAGTTTTGCTCAGGTGTTTGAAAATCAAATAACGTAAGCGGTTTTCCAGTACAGTCATTCATAAATTTTTCTAAGGGGACGTTACAATGCTTTCATAGTGAATCATTTGGATAAAGACTTTCATCCCTTATTTCACCCCCTTAGGACCCGAATTTCCTAAAACACTGAAACAGTTGCTATTTTATTTCCCGTTTAGAAGCGAAACACGGATTTTCATAGATTTAGGTTTATAAATACTCTCGTAATGAAATATTTTCGTAGCACTCGGCATGACCTATTTCATCCCCTTTGAAACTTAATTACGAAAACTACTGAAACACTTTTTTTTCTAACTGTGAGGTCAATACCAACCAGTTTTCATAGATTTAACTTTAGCATCAACAGTTCTTTAATATTGGCTTTTTTTCTCAGAAAATGAACTCAAGCCTCCTGATCGCCCTCAACAGAGATTTAATTTCCAGAAATGCTGAGACGTACGTTTTATTTCTGACCGATAATTCAAATATCAGTTATCTTAGCTCTAGCTACTACAACCGCTTTTTGCACAGTGTGTGTAGTTACATAACATACAAATTAGATGAAAGAAAAAGAATTTTTAAAAAAATCTGTGCAGAGCATATAGTCTACGCGAGCATAGCAGAGCGTGTTGAGACAGTTAATTAATATATCTCTATTCTAGAAGTTGGTCACGGACAGCAGACGATTTAATATCTATTAATAACGTAATCTACACACCTCCGACAGTACACTGCCATCTCGATCTGGTTCGGTAACGAGAAACTTCTTCCAAAGGGAGCGCACACAAACGAGCCTTTTCTTTTGATGTACTGGCACTGCGAATCTGTCGTTGCTGCACATAGCTATATGGTTTGCCGTCCTCACTCTATGTGGTGAACCCCTTTGTTTGGTTTTGCCGCTTCAGACTGATTGAATAACGCTCTGTTTAATAATAGCTATTTCTCTTCTGATACGTAGCATTTATGTATGCGTTTGATACGTAATGACTTGACTGATAGTGAAAATTGTTAAAAACAGCAGTAGATCTAATATTGACAGCCCCTGTACGTATGTGCTGTTCACACTGACAAGCAAGAGTATCTGTATCAGAGAGCGTAATCAACGTAGGCGGTGACTCGTCCGGAAAAGGAAGCCGTTAAAACACTAGAAGCGCTGTAGTGCCAAAGGAAGCACGACTGCTTAACTGCTAGTCACATATCATTAATATTACTCGGAAAAAAATGTTTATGTGAAAGGCGAAGACAATGTACTTGCATAAAACTGATGATTCGAGAGCGTTTACTACATTAGGGTATATAGAAAATGTCTGTTTATAAACCCATACGTCTGTTTGGATATGATGAAAGATTAAGATGTTTATAGTGCACAGCTGATCAGTATTCTGAAAGCTATTTTCATCTGTTGCCTACGTCTCGTGCCTTAGAGCGTGTACGAAGTTATGACATCCATAGCTGGACAGTAATCAGTGGTATCAAGACAGAAAAAAGTAGAAATGCTTGTCATAATTATAAGGTGGTCATATACTGTAGGTAGAAATTGTAAGAATCATTAAACATAATGATATATTTAAGATAGATAACATCAGCACTCCATCTACTCCGCAACATATGCGTGTTTTAGTGTGTAGTGGGGTTGGTACTTTCAGTTAGCATTGTGTGTCACTGGAAATTTTTGTTGGTGACGTTGGGGGAAGAGGAACAAGTGATCTGGCAGAAACTTTGCTGATTCTCTTTCGCTTGGCGTAGAATCCGAATCACTGATGGATGCTAATGAAACGTAATAGTATAACCAATAAGAGCAGAAATATTATTGTCAATTTACGCATAGAACCAGAAAAATGTGAAAACTATGGAGATTATGGAAAAATATAGAGAATTTCGAAGAACACGTAATATGTGGAAGAAGGATACAGAATGTGTATACAAGATATCACTAGATATATGTACTTATACACAAGGAGAAATCGAAATTTGCATCATCAGCTGCAGGACTTTACTGTAAGCACTAGGTAATAAGCTGATGATACCACAAGTATATGCTTTAATAGCGGAAAGTTGGGCTATTCTAGGGACATGATGTCATGACGAATCTGCCATATTCCCCTACACATGGGCAATACTGCATCAGCAGTACGTAAATTGGGAAAAAAATTAGCACAGAACCGCTGGAAGCGATTACGAGGAAGTAGGAAGAACAAACAACCTATGGCTGTGTCATATCAAGTGGATTTGCCCAATATTAAAACGCATGTTGTAATGCATCAAATGCCTGGACTATTGCATCAGGTTCGTATACACGATTTTTTTTTATCACTTTAAGGAAGCGGATGTAATGCAAGACATAGCTGGGATTTTTAACAAAATGGACATTTGTGTTTACCTAATATGGAACCATGACTTCTGTGTGCAAGAGAAAGAATTCCAGGGAACTTATTATGTTATTCACAATACATATGCGTTTTCGTGTATATAACGTTTGGCTTTAACACTAAGCATTGATGTTGATGTAACTTTTTCTGGGTTGACGTTTGCAATAAGAGTTACAAATGATCTTGCACACATTTCGAAGATTGTCTCTGGTGCGGTGGGAAATCCGAATCACTGTTCAATGCTACAGAAACCTGATAGGGCTAGCAATCAGTGAGAACTATTCTTCAACATTTACATGCAGTATGTGGGAAAAATAGGGAAAGCATTGAAAACATGCAAAAATATACAAATGTGGAAGAAATATGGAGACTATGAGAAACATTGAATAATATGGTGGTAAGGTTGATGAGCGAATAACGGAATTTGTTGCTGATACCTACATTGCAGTCGGTTTCCTCTTAGGTCACTACCCAACAGGAGAGAGATAAAATGCATCCTGTATAATTGGTGACCTCCATTACAGGTCCACAACTGTTGGTAATAGATTCAGAACAATTCATAAAAAAATTAGTGGCCAACCCCTAAACAACTAAATTGTAATGACTGCATACATTTTGTCAACATGCATCTCCATTACTTCGATCAGCAATTAATATTACTGGTCGCTGTTCACTTAATTTTAAGTCAGTTATCATAATTTTAAAACATAAGATGCTGATTTTTGATACTCTGCATAATTTTACATCGTATTTGAGATACACGTTCACATATTCTAAACTCATTTCCACGGAGATGGCTCTCCCTCATCGCTCGTAACTGTGACCGCCTAACCACGCCACTGTGTGTTAGGTAAAGCCTGCCACTGTTGACTTGTCAGAGCAGCAATGCTAAACAACAGCCAGCAACTGCCTGTTTGCATCCCATGATTTAAACAGTAACAATTGATGCAGTGCAGTTTTACACAAACAAACTATTATTGAAATTGGAGCTGCATGATGTTAAAAATGGGTGTTCGAACGGATCGACCCCCAAGACTGCTGCAACAGCTGCTGTCGCTTTGAACAAGAACAGTATTATGCATGAGTGCCACATTATTACAGCTAGACGATCATTTTTTTCCAACTCAGGATGCTGTTCTTCACAATACTGCACAAATGTTAGGTATTACTGATTAAAACTACCTACTTTCAAGATTGACACCTAATTCTAGCATTACTGCCGCTCTGAAATTTGTCTAATGGGATAATAAGAACACGCGAAGGTGTATCTATATGGAGGTACACTCTCCAGACAATCATGACTGAGAAAAGGTTATAAACTGTCCTCTGTACAGTTTTTAATTATTTGTCTGTAAACATACGGAAATGTACGTTACGCTTTCGATTTCACTGCTTCGCAGGAGTAATGGCTTTTCAGCGTAAGAAAGTTGCATTTCAAAACCAGGAAGATGGAACTTGAAGTGTGTATGGCCAGAAAGACTAGCGTCTTAATGAAACATTTTGTAAAAGGAGGTGTGCAGAGACACACAGCAGTGCTCTAGTATAAAGGGAAACTGCCAGGCGTATTTTATACTATATGTTGGTGGAAACCAATTATACACATCTATTGTGTGTGTGTGTGTGTGTGTGTGTGTGTGTGTGGTTTGAGGTTTTCGGGCGCTAAACAGCATGGTCATCAACGCCAAAACGCATAGAAACAGGAACACATGCGGTGAAGGGACGAAGACGGACAGGAGAACGGCTAAAAGACACATCTATTCCATTGATCCGCTGGAGTATTGGCTATTCTTCATAAGCAAATTGCATTCCAAAATAAAGAGAGGATATATATGTAGTAAATGACTTAGTTTTTAATGGGACCTTTGTTAATGGTGGGATGCGGAACAAAACATCAATATGAAACTTCCTGGCAGATGAAAACTGTGTGCCCGACCGAGACTCGAACTCGGGACCTTTGCCTTTCGCGGGCAAGTGCTCTACCAACTGAGCTACCGAAGCACGACTCACGCCCGGTACTCACAGCTTTACTTTTGCCAGTGCCTCGTCTCCTGCCTTCCAGACTTTACAGAAGCTCTCCTGCGAACCTTGCAGAACTAGCACTCCTGAAAGAAAGGATATTGCGGAGACATGGCTTAGCCACAGCCTGGGGGATGTTTCCAGAATGAGATTTCTCATTCGGTATGAAAGATACCTAAAGGAACCAATGAATTGAGCATACTTAAATCCCTTATGCATACTTAAGCCAACCCCTATTAAAGATTTCATTCTTCAGATTGTCTACTGTTCGGAGGGGGGAGGTTACTACAGACAAATGTTAGCAGGATGGCATAGTACACCTTCCAGACAATAAAGACCAAGAAATACTAAAAGCTACGTTCTGTCTGCCTATCGTTTTTATCCTCTACTTGTAAACTAAGTCTAATTTGTTAATACAGACTACTATGAAGATAGTAACATCCATATTATACATAACTGTTATATTAAAGCTGGAGGAAACGTATTTTTCTCAGTCTAGGATCTTGTTCTCCACAGCACCATCAAATATAGATATTGGCGAATTAGGACTGATTCTCACAAATAATGTTATTCAACTACTCTTAAGGAAGAACAAATGTTTCAAACACTCGTAAGACATATCCTATTAATAAATTATATTCCTAGCTGCAATTAATGTGTTGCGTTTATGAAAATAAAAGCAGGAATTATAAGATCGAATAAACAAAACGAAAGGTACTGGAGTATATGGTGAAACACTTGCCATGAGGGAGGAATAAAGATTGTTGTTAGATAAATAAGAAGCTATTGCAGATATGTAGGCAAGACTCGCATATTATTTTAATCACAGTGTACAGACTTATCTGGTTATGCATTTACTGTAAACACCAATGGAAAATGGTCGTAAATTGAGGCATTCACAGGAGCCAATGGATCAACGGATTTATACTATATTACAGAATGCGCGAAAAATAGTGTAACGTTAGTTCTTAGAACCAAGTGCAATTGTCTGATTCGTTTCTGAGGAACACGACATCACTGGAAACTAGCAATTTATAATTAAAGGTGCAGCAGTCAGGCTCAGTTGACCACTCCTCTGGAGAAGTGGAGAAGCTTTAATAGTAATATGTCTCCCCATATATTCTCACCATTAAAAAACTATTGTCCTAAAGATATACAGCACTTACGTTTCTATAACAGTTATATCACAACTTGGCACTCGTCCAACAGTGCAGCCATCCCGTACGTGACAGATGGTACTTTATATCTCAAAACTCCACACAGCACTCTGGTTGACACAACATCCGAGTAATTATGTGAAACTAATCTATCAAATAATGAAATTGATGCATTTTTAGATGATGCACTAATAAATTTTAATATTATAAACGATGAATGGCGGTGCTGTATAATAATGATCGAATTGTGAAGCTGACATGAACAGATCAGTGCTTTGCTATGCTGAGGGTACTGGCTTCTTGCGTTTCCAATGTCCCTGCTAATACATATCGATTAAATAATACTTAACTAATTTCTGACTGCTGCATTGCATGACAACATCAAATTCTGCTTTCAGATCATTTTATTCGTAACAGGAAGACCACAAAATTTTATTATTTATTTCGGTTTCCGTCTTCTCCACAGAAACCTGTCGTAGGTAACGAAGTTTGATTATGCCTTGTAGGAACAAACCTTAGGACGCATTTTGCACAGTGGCCTGTGATACACGATCAGTGGTGTTCTCATACAGCGATCATAATTTTCCACTATATACATAAACAAAACGCAAATTTAATGATTACCTCACAGTTGTTAGTCGTAATCAGTCTGTCACCAGGAAACAACTCATTGTATAATTGTCATTGCTAATGTCCCAGAATGTTTTTTTTTTTTTTAGCACAGACGACTTAAATAAAACAAATGTTACTGTAAAATATAGCTTTACAAGCAGTAGTAGTATTTTCTCAAGATGAGCCGGCCGCTGTGGTCGAGCGGTTCTAGATGCTTCAGTCTGGAACCGCGCGGCCGCTACGGTCGCAGGTTCTAATCCTGCCTCGGGCATGGATATGTGTGATGTCCTTAGGTTAGTTAGGTTTAAGTAGTTCTAAGTTCTAGGGGACTTATGACCTCGGATGTTAAGTCTCATAGTGCTCAGAGCCATTTTTTGATTTTCTCAATATGATTGATGTTAATAATAACTCATTGCTGGGCATGTGCTGAAGAATTAGACACAGACATATAATTAATATTTTGTAGTAGATCGTTTCAAGAAAGGCTTTTGATGTCTCCGCGATCTTTGATTAGCATCCTGACAGTTTCTGCTGATACCATGATACCTAAATCTCGTTGCTTGTGTTCTGCCGGACCTATCTCAAGTGTGTGGGACGTTGAGCCATTCGTGGTGAGCATGACGGTGCCCAAGAGGCTATTCTCCTTCTCACTCGCTCTCGCTCCACTAGCAATATCTAGGTGGTGCGAGCGATTTTGTGGTGACTGGTGCGACAGAGTAGGGACCATTCTCCATATCATTCGCTTTCATCTATCAGATTTGTGGTCCATTCTGACTGTTCCTGGTCGGTGCGTGATGTCCGCAATGTGCGAGTTGAGGACTGCCCGCTGCAGTTTCTGGCATGTCTGGCAGTCAGCACATAGCGGGAGAAAGCTGTCAAGGCAGTATTTCCCCAGATAGATCCTGTTACGATACATACAAGGCTGCAGTGGCGGCAGTAGAAACTTTGCTAACTATCTGAAGACTTGTGCAGGACTATGGAGGTGATTGCAAGTGGGACTATTTCTCGCATTTTTATTGTTTGTTTTAAATGAAGTGCACGTCTACCCTCTTCGCAAGCTATGACGATGGGGATAAATGTTTGTCGTGTACATTTAGCAGTGTGTTGCGTCATTTCATACTTGGATTGTTTCCGTCGTTGTTTAACAGTCTGCTATAAACCTGCTGTGTCCGCATCGTCTACGCAGGTAGATAATAACGTCATTGTTTTAACCCGGTAATAATGCAGGGATAAGCTCTTTGTAGACTTGACATGGAGTAAGAGTGTATTTGTTGCAGTGTGGTTATTGTTTAACGTGGGATATAAGTGTATTTGTTAAAATATCACGCTGAACTAATTGTTTAAAGTCGAACATCTCTGCCGAGTGATTAATATGAGATACTGGTGTACTCGTTAAAATGTCATACTTTGGCAGTTGTTGAACATATGAAGTCTGGTATTTACGTGTGTTTTGCTTCAATATCTAGTCTAAAGTTGTAAACAGCGACGGTAGGTGGTCGTGCATTGGAGTACTTACAAAAAATGCCAGGTATTCTGGCTTCTAGTTGTGCTAATTAAAATAGGCAACTGTAATGCAGCCATTTGGCAGCATTAATTATGGTAATTAACGTAATATCTGCCGCAACAACACTGTGTCACACATTTCGCCTTGAGGAGCGGGTGGAGAGAGATGGACGGTCTAATTATATTCGAATGTGACATTCCTCTTAATATTTTTATTCTTGGAGGGGGGTGGGGGGCAGTGCCTGATTTATCTGAAGTCCTCTCACTACAGCGCACAGATCTAGAATGGCGAAGCTCACACAATTGGCAAAGAAAGAAAAGGGGGAGGCTGTAATTGTTTTCCCATCGTTTTAAGTCAGTCTATTGGCCTAGACCATTGGTGGGAGGGTGACCTTGTCTTAGATCATTATCTGAGTAAGAACCAGCCAGCGGAAGTCTTACTTGGTTTTTTTTTTTTTTTTTTTTTTTTTTTTTTTTTTTTTGTCATAAAGTTTCCCTACAGGCGCTGGTGCCCTGAAGCAGGTTACCTTAACACGTGACAGATATCAGGTTACATGCTGACCTTGAATGTATCTCATGCAATTGGTCAAAAGGTGTTAGCAGGGTATCAAGTGAAATACTGATTTTAAGATAAGATATTTATCTGGACTGATCCTGTAACTGACACCTGTCTTCTCTATCTATCTGATTTAGTGCCCTAATTATTACATTCTTCTTGGCGTCTGAAGACTTTTCGTCTACCTCATACATCTTTTACGCCAGGTGGAAAAGTTCTGTCATAGCCGGTTGTCCCAAGGATTTATATACTAATTCTGAGGGAACATCGCCTGCTCCATTGTATTTGTTTGGAGTGCGATGTTTCACAGCTGGATCAAATTTTTTGTGGCAATCTCATATTCACAATACACCTTTTTCTAGTTCCTTTTCCTTTTTTATACAACCTTCTTCATGTTAGTTTATCTTGTATACCCCTTTTGTATACTGCTTCTACTTTTAAACCTGCTTTCCTCATACAAATATTTCCCCTTGCTCTAATTTTATTTACGTTTCCTCTAGGTGGCATCTACCAATCCCATAGTCATGCATGCTACTACAGCTTTGCACTTCTCCTTTAACTATTCTTGCTATGATATTTACACATTTTGTCAGTCTCAATTTTTTAGAACTGTTCACTGATTTTTGTGTGTTTCTTTGCTGTACTTTAATTTTTCTCCTGACGTAAATTGAATTCAGTATCTCGAGTGTTATTCAAGTACTGCACCTTGTACTTTTTTCCAATTTGATATCCTGACTCTCAAATTATTTAATCTCTCAAAGCTACCTATTCGTCTTCTACTATTTTATTTTCTTGATTTTCAGTCAATCATTGTATATGCTCACTTCAAATTTTCTAAATTTCTCGATCTTTCAATTTATCTCCTTAACTTCCCACCGCTCTGGAATATGCTTCAGATTCAATCTCCAGTTCATCTCCAACAAATTTTGCTGATAATCCGTAGCTGCCCTTTGAAATGCATTTATATAAATTTGGAATTTTCGCGGCAGTACAACACTTCACTGACCTAATCCCGATTTTGCCCATTAAAAACACTTGTTGATTTATATCTACTAGGAGTGTCGATTCCAGTTAAAATCTGTAGCGATACCCAACAAATCCGTATTTTGTTCATGAACAGCAGTGTAAAAGTGTACTGAATGCCTTCTGGAAGCCGAAGATTACAGCGTCAAACTGAAAGCCGCTCTGTATCCCATAGACGAACATATAGAGCGGCGTTTCGCAGTTTATTCTCAGTAGATGTGATTTTAGTTCTCTAAAAACATCATAATGCGTAAGCACAGAACTTCTTCCACAATCCGCAGCAGATTGACGCCAGTGATGCAGGTATATAATTACGAAGGTGTGATGAAAAGTAATGCCTTCGAATTAATTTTGTGACAACTCTTAAGACTTATTAAAGAAAACAAACGTTATCATCATTCTACATCTTTATTCTTCATGTCTACACATTTATTTCTGAACACACTCACCTCCAACGACGGACCAGTTTGTTGACACCTTCACTGTAGAATGTGTGACCATACGACGGAGCCACAACCTTACTTCAGCATCCAGAATGAGATTTTCACTCTGCAGAGTAGTGAACGCTGATATGAAACTTCCCGGCAGATTAAAACTTTGTGGCGGCCCGAGACTCGAAATCGGGACCTTGGCCTTTCACGCAAGTGCTCTACCGACTTTTTTTCTTTTTCTTGATCTCATTTTGTTCGTGATTGTCCATTCTATTTGTTCGGTGCGGACGTCCCATGTCACTTATTGATGTTCATCGTCGTTCCATTATCTCAGTTTTTTAATACAGAGGCGGCTAATCCTCTGACCGAACACGCTAAGCTACCGTGTTGGCATCGTCTGAGATACCCAACCACGACTCACAACCAGTCCTCACAGCTTCAATTCTGCCAGTACCTCGCCTCCTACCTTTCAAACTTCGCAGAAGCTCTTCTGCGAAACTAAGTACTGGCAGAATTGAAGCTGTGAGGACGCGTCCTGAGTCGTGCTTGGGTAGCTCAGTCGGTAGAGCCCTTGTCCGCGAAAAACAAAAGGTCCTGAGTTCGAGTCTCAGTCTGGCACACAGTTTTAATCTCCCAGGAAGTTTCATATCAGTGCACATTCCGCTGCAGCGTGAAAATCTCATTCTGGAAACATCCCCGAGGTTGTGGCTAAGCCATGTTTCCGCGATATCCTTTCTTTCAGGAGTGCTAATTCTGCAAATTTCGCAGAAGATGGTACAAATGGCTCTAAACACTATGGGACTTAACATCTGAGGTCATCAGTCCCCTAGACTTAGAACTACTTAAACCTAACTAACCTAAGGACATCACACACATCGATGCCCGAGGCAGGATTCGAACCTGCGACCGTAGCAGCAGCACGGTTCCGGCCTGAAGCGCCTATAACCACTCGGCCACAGCGTCCAGCTTTTGCAGAAGAGTTTCTGTGAAGTTTAGAAGGTAGGAGACGAGGTACTGGCAGAATTGAAGCTGTGAGGACGACTCGTGAGTTGTGCTTGGGTAGCTCATTCGGTAGAGCGCTTGCCCGGAAAAGGCAAAGGTCCCGAGTTCGAGCCTTGGCTAAGAACACAGTTTTAATGTTCCAGGGAGTTTCACTTCAGCTTGCAGCGCTTCATCACTGTCAAAGTGAAGCCCTCGAAGGTGTACCTTCAGTTTTGGAAACAGATGAAAATCAGGTTGGACTAAGGCGTGACTGTATGGAGGATGGTCGATGACAGTGAGACCAAGGCATCCGAGTGTTGCAAATGGTGCAGCGGGAGTGAGTGGTCTGACATTGTCAAGCTAAAGGAAAGAGTGCTCCAAGTGTGGAGCCAGTCTTCGAATTCGGAACTCGATTACATCACGCTGTTTCTAACACATCGCCGTAGTTACGTTACTCGCCGCCATTTTACACGCTACAATTCGTATACAAAAAGAATAAACTGATAATAACGTTAGTTTTATTTAAAAAGTTTTAAGAGTTTTCACATAAAAAATTCGGAGACATTTATTTTCAGCATGCCCCCGTACGTGCATCACATTATGATTCCTGGAAACAAGATTGCCTGTTTTTCTTCGAACAGACTGGTACCTTCCTTCGTTCCTCTGACCTATGATGTTGTTGTGGTCTTCATTCCAGAGACTAGTTTGATGCAGCTATCCATGCTATACTATCCTGCGCACCCTTCTTCATCTCCATGTAACTACTGCAGCCTACATCCTTCTGAATCTGCTTAGTGCATTCATTTCTTGGTCTCCCTTTACAATTCTTACCCTCCACGCTGCCCTCCAATACCAAAATGGTGATCCCCTGATACCTTAGAATATGCCCTACCAACCGATCCCTTCCTTGTGCCACAAACTCCTCTTCTCCCCAAATCTATTCAGTGCCTCCTCATTAGTTACGTGATCTACCCATCTAATCTTCAGCATTTTTCTGTAGCACCACATTTCGAAATCTTCTCTTCTTTTTTTGTCTAAACTATGTACCGTCCATGTTTCATTTCCATACATGGCTACACTCCATGTAAATACTTTCAGGAAAGACTTCCTTACGCTTGAATCTATACTCGATGTTAACAAATTTCTCTTCTTCAGAAACGCATTCCTTGCCATTCCCCGTCTATATTTTATATCCTCACTAATTCGACCATCATCAGTTATTTTGCTTCCCAAATAGCAAAACTCATTTACTACATTAAGTGTCTCATTTCCTACTCTATTACCATCAGCATATCCTCCTTTCAAGACACTGTCCATTTCGTTCAACTGCTCTTCCAGGTACTTCGCTGTTTCTGACGAATTACAATGTCGGCAAACGATGAAGTTTATATTTCTTCTCCATGGATCTTAATTTCTTCTCAGAATTATTCTATTGTTTCCTTTAATGCTTGCTCAATATATAGATTGAATAACATCCGGGATAGGCTACAACTCCGTCGCACTCCCTTCCCAACCACTGTTTTCTTCACATGTCCCTCGACTCTTGTAACTGCCATCTGGTTCGTAAATAGCCTTTCGCTTCATCCATTGGTAAGGAATTCGTGTCAGTATTTTGCTGCCGTGACATATTAAACTGATACCTCGGTACTTTTCACATATGTCAACACCTGCTTCCTTTGGGATTGGAATTATTATGTTCCTTTTGAAGTCTGAGGTATTTCACCTGACTCATACATCTTGCTTACCAGATGGTGGAGTTTTGTCAGGGCTGGCTCTTCCAAGGCTATCACTAGTTCTAACGGAATGTTGTCTACTCACGGATCTTTGTTTCGACTTTGTTTTTCAGTGCTGTGTCTAATTCTTCATGCAGTATCGTATCTCCCATCACATCTTCATCCACGTACTGTTCCATTTCCATAATGTTGTCGTCCAGTACATCGGCATTGTACAGACCCTCTATACACTCCTTCCACCTTTCTGCTTTCCCTTCTTTGCTTAGAACCGGTTTTCCGTCTGAGCTCTTGATACTCATCCAAATGGTTCTCTTTTCTCCAAAGCTCTCTTTAATTTTCCTGTAAGCAGTATCTATCTTACACTTAGCGATGTAAACCTCTACATCCTTATGTTTGTTCTCTAGCCATCTGTGCTTAGCCATTTCGCACTTCCTGTCGATCTCATTTCTGAGACGTTTGTATTCCTTTTTGCCTGCCTCATTTACAGCGTTTTTACATGTTCTCCTTCCATCAATTAAATTCAATATCTCTTCTGTTACCCAATGGTTTCCTACTAGCCCTCGGATTCTTACCTACTTGATCCTCTGCTGCCTTCACTATTTCATCTGTCAAAGTTACCCATTCTTCTTCTACTGTATTTCTTTCCCCTGTTCTTGTCAATCGTCTCTAATGTCCATCTGAGATCTCTACAACCTCTCTTTCTTTCAGTTTATCCAGGTCCTATCTCCATAATTCCCACCTTTTTGCAGTTTCTTCATTTTTAATCTACTGTTCATAACCAATAGATTGTGGTCGGAGTCAACATCTGCCCCTGGAAATGACTGTTTCCTAAACCTCTGTCTCATCATTATACAATATATCTGTAATCTTCCAGTGTCTGCCGGCCTCTTCCTCGTATACGACCTTCTTTCATGATTTTTAAACCAGGTGTTAGCCATCATTAAGTTATTATCTGCGCAAAATTCTAACAGGCGGCTTCCACTTTCATTCCCTGCATTTCATTCATCTACTACATTTCCTTCTCTTTTTTTTCCAACTGTCGAAATCCAGTCCTCCACGACTATTAAATTTTCGTCGCCCTTCACTATCTGAATAATTTCTTTTATCTCATCAATCTCTTCGTCGTCTACGGAGCTAGTTGGCATATAAACTTGTACTACTTTGGTAGGCGTGAGTTTCGTGTCTATCTTGGCTACAATAATGCGTTCACTATGCTGTTCGTAATAGCTTACCCGCACTCCTATTTTTTTATTCATTATTAAACCTATTCCTGCATTACACCTACCCGATTTTTTATTTATAACCCTGTATTCACCTGACCAGATCTCTTGTTCCTCCTGTCACCCATCTTCACCAATTGCCACTAAATGTAACTTTAACCTATTCATTTCCCTTTTTAGATTTTCTAACCTACCTATGCGATTAAGGGATCTGACATTCCACACTCCGTTCCGCAGAATGACAGTTTACTTTCTTCTGATAACGACGTCCCCCTCAGTAGTGCCCGCCCGGAGATCCGAATAGCGAACTATTTTACCTTTGGAAAATTTTACCCATCATCATTTAACCATGATAAACTGTTAGAAAAACGGGAGCAATTTCTTTCATTTAATCAGTTTAGAATTTAACATGTAACTCATCTATTCAGATGTCTTTACACTTCTGTTTTTCTATTTGACGAACACTAATTTCAGTATCTGTGGTGTCAGTTTTCGTGCGTTGATTGGATGGAGAAACGGTATTACGGTCGTCCATATAAAAAGAAAATTCGGAAGACTGAATTCGCTATCTCAGCCTTACTACTGTCATCTCCCGCTTCGCTCGCATTATGATCAGTGATCGAATGATCAGATGATCCGCGTATTATATTTCCGTAAGACGAAACATTGGGATTCTTAGATCGGTTGGCAAAATTATACTTTCCAGTTCATTGATTGCTTCCAGCATTGCTCTTCCTGGGCTCATTTTTGATTAGATCAGCTTCTGTGTGTTGAATAGGCTCTTACGTGTTTTAAATTTACTTCGCATTGCTTTCACCGATAGTTTATAATATTGCTATTGAAACCAAAGCGAGTCCTTCCGAGTTTTGACATCTTTACGTGGCATATACACTACTGGCCATTAAAATTGCTACACCACGAAAATGTACTACAGACGCGAAATTTAACCGACAGGAAGAAGATGCTATGATATGCAAATGATTAGCTTTTCAGAGCCTTCACACAACGTTGGTGCAGGTGGCGACACCTACAACGTGCTGACATGAGGAAAGTTTCCAACCCATTTATCATACACAAACAGCAGTTGATCGGTGTTGCCTGGTGAAACGTTGTTGTGATGCCTCATGTAAGGCGGAGAAATGCGTACCATCACGTTTCCGACTTTGATAAAGGTCGGATTGTGGCCTATCGCGATTGCGGTTTATCGTATTGCGACACTGCGGCTCCCGTTGGTCGACATCCAGTGACTCTTAGCAGAACATGGAATCTGCGGGTTCAGAAGGGTAATACGGAACGCCGTGCTAGATTCCAACGGCCTCGTATCACTAGCAGTCGAGATGACAGGCATCTTACCCGCATAGCTGTAACGGATCGTGCAGCCACGTCTCGATCCCTGAGTCAACAGGGACTGAGTCACTATGGGACTTTACATCTGTGGTCATCAGTCCCCTATAACTTAGAACTACTTAAACCTAACTAACCTAAGGATATCACACACACCCATGCCCGAGGCAGGATTCGAACCTGCGGCCGTAGCGGCCACACGGTTCCAGACTGAAGCGCCTAGAACCGCAAGGCCACAGCGGCTGGCATGCGGACGTTTGGAAGACAACAACCATCTGCACGAACATTTCGACGACGTTTGCACCAGCATGGACTATCAGCTCGGAGACCACGCATGCGGTTACCCTTGACGAGGCATCACAGACAGGAGCGCCTACGATGGTGTATTCAACGACGAACCTGGGGGCACGAATGGCAAAACGTCATTTTTTCGGATGACTCCAGGTTCTGTTTACAGCATCACGATGGTCGCATCTGTGTTTGGCGACATCGCCGTGAACGCTCATTGGAACCGAGTATTCGTCATCGCCATACTGGCTTATCACCTGGAGTGATGGTATGAGGTGCTATTGGTTACACGTCTCGGTCACCTCTTGTTCGCATTGACGGCACTTTGAACAGTGAACGTTACATTTCAGATATGTTACGACCCGTGGCTCTACCCTTGATTCGATCCCCGCGAAACCCTACATTTCAGCAGGATAATACACGACCGCATGTTGCAGGCCCTGTACGGGCCTTTCTGGTTACAGAAAATGTTCGACTGCTGCCCTGGCCAGCACATTCTCTAGATCTCTCACCAATTGAAAACGTCTGGTCAATGGTGGCCGAGCAACTGGCTCCTCACAATACGCCAATCACTATCTTGATGAACTGTGGTATCGTGTTGAAGCTGCATGGGCAGCTGTACCTGTACACGAAATCCAAGCTCTGTTTGACCGAATGGCCAGGCGTATCAAGGCCGTTGTTACCGCCAGAGGTAGTTGCTCTGGGTACAGATTTCTCAAGATCTATGCACCTAAACTGCGTGAAAATGTAATCACATGTCAGTTCTAGTATAATATATTAGTCCAATGAATACCCGTTTATCATCTGCATTTCTTCTTGGTGTAGCAATTTTAATGGCCACTAGTGTACAGGTCTCCAGAATTTTCTGTAATTCTTTTGATCATTATCTATTTGCGTTTTATGTTTTTGCCCCCAGTGCTGAATGTTTAACACCCTGAAAAAACATTTTTCTACCTTTGTTAACTTTCGTTGTAACATCAGCAGTCATCGCTGCTTATGATCACTGGTTCTCTCCTCTACGTTGGTTGATTATTAAAGTTAGCATCTGATAATTCTTATGTAGTTTTATAATTTGCTGTTATGACTCGATTATATAACTGCGTTCGAAATATTTTTCATATGAAAGCTTTAGAACAATCCCACACAAATCCCTGTCTCGGACAGCAGATTTAATGACACTCTCCCATTCTACAGCTGGCCAAATGCTGTCTCCTTCGCATACTATCGCATGATCAGGAAAATTATCCGCGATATACGCTAAGTTTCCTCTGAGACGCTCTGCCATTGCAGTTCTTGAGGAACGCAGTAAATAAAAACAACTGATTGCCACTTTTGATGATTATCTTCAGCCAACCTATTTTCGGTCGCAGAATCTCTAATAACCTCATTCGATATTACCTTGCTATTTATGGTAATAAATGCCGCCACCACTGGTGTCTAGCCAATGCTTGCGATGTACTTTCCCATTTGAATAAAAGACTTCTGGGTGCAGCCACCTTTCTATTCCTAATATTACGCGAGCATTAATACCTTTAATACATTATACCTATTCCGAGACCTTACTATGGACACTCCAGGAGTATTCTAAAATCACATTCACTTTTTCTGTTTCTTCTCGGCGAGGACGAAAGTTTATGTCAGATAGTAACGTGACAGATATTTCCCCAATTACTCCATTAGTGACCCTACGGAGGAATCCCTCAAACTTCCAAGTTCCAGAGGTGCACACCAAACGCGCTTTGCTGCCAGGATAATAACTTGCTTTTTATAGTTTTGGCTTGGCCTATTGACAGCCCTAGAACTCTACACCTGACAGTAAAGGTCGAGAAATCCTCTTCCGAGATCTTCACAGAATGTGCGAAGCCTCTTGTATAGACCTTTCCTCCAAACCGGAAGACCCTGGTCGATTTTGGATACAATGTTGCACTAATAGTGCGCCGTGCTTCCACCTTGCATACCGGGCTAGCAGTCATCAGTTCATTCAACCGTCTAGACGGACCGAGGGTGGCTCCACCACCAAGGTGGAGACTGTCAATCTTGTTGACATGATGCACGATTTGACAGATTTACTTTCAAAATTCGGACGAGATCACCCAGCAGACATAGACAGTGTAACCTGATTTCATTTTCTAGTTTGGTGGCTGTTTGCCTGAGAACTCTTTTACAATCTAACGTTGGAGCTGCCAATGACCAACAAGTTTTCTTTGTGTTTGTGCAGACTTGTGAAAATTGGCTACTGGCCAGTCACTGAGGCGACTCGTGTTGGTTAAGATGTGTTATCTACACTGGGCAGACGAGGATAATAAGCACAGACCCAACCCATTTCCAACTGCTCTGAAAAAAAATGATAAAAAGCTAACTACAGTGTCTTTCAGATGGGGTTGAAGGCAATAATACTGGCCAATGGTCACAACAAATTAACGCACCTGATGCTGTATGACCACCAACTCTCTGAGCACCCTGACAGCTAACCGAAGAAAGGGTTTTAGCTGACCTGTCGCTTGGAGATGGAGAGGGGCTGGTAGCGGACGATCCAGGTGAGTGCGTGTGCACACTTGCCGGTGAGTAGCGAGCCCATGTACAGGAGGTAGTCCGTGGGAAAACTCGGCACCAGCTCAGACAGCGGTAGCGGCCCGAAGCGAGTGGACTTCATTGCGCACGCCACCTTCGGCAGTGCTTGTATCATCGGCTCCAGGTGCGGGTTGTCCTTCTTGACCAGCTGCAAGCCAAGTACACGTATCACTACAACATAGTATCGTGATATTATAAAGACAAAAAGGTTATTCACGTACTTATTAATTTAAGCTATCTCAGATATGGAAAATTTTTACCTTTACACGTGGCTGGCCTTTTTGAAACGCTGCAAGTAGGAGAGCTGAAATACAAGTTGTGAAACGTTACCTACAACTTGTGCAGAAAGCAGATTGTAATCATAACAGTCCAAGGACGTGGAAGGGAAGCAGCAGAAAGGCGTAAGGCAAGGTTGTAACCTAACCCAGTTTATTGAATCAGGCCACGGAGTACATCCGGCGAGACAGCCTTTTCAATTGTGTCCTCTGCTCAGACTCACTCAGCACCATTTAGAGTCTATGTACGCTGTACACCTCCCATCCCTTAGTGCAGCGGCTCCAGGAAAACTGTCACTTGCTCACTCTTGGTGGAGCCAGTGTGATGCTTCTGTGGGTTCCTGGTCATGTCGGTCTGCCAGGAAACGAGGCTGCTGACGCTGCTGTCAAGGCTGCAGTCCTCGTACCTCAACCCGCGAGTTCCTATGATCCCTCCGATGACCTCTGTGTTGCTATCTGTCAGGTGGTGGTGACCCATTGGCATCGCCAATGGTCCTCCCTTCATGGGAATAGGCCCAGGATTATTAAGCCTCTCCCAGCGGCTTGGACGACCTCCTCTCGGCCATCCCACCGGAAGGAAGTCATTTTAAAAATGGTTCAAATGGCTCTGAGCACTATGGGACTTAACATCTGAGGTCATCAGTCCCCTAGAACGTAGAGCTACTTAAACCTAACTAACCTAAGGACATCACACACATCCATGCCTTGGCAGGATTCGAACCTGCGACCGTAGCGGTCACGCGGTTCCAGACTGAACCGATCGGCCACACCGTCCGGCGAAGTCATTTTAACTAGGCTGCGTATTGGGCACTGCCTTTTTAGGCATTGTCATTTGATAAGAGGCGCTACTTCACCACTTTGTACACATTGCGCCCAAGTTTTAACTGTCAGCCACTTCCTGATGGATTGCCCATTTTATAACCGTTTATGTTCCCGCTTAGGTTTGCTGTCTGAGTTTTCGGCCGTTTTAGCAAATGACGCACGGGCTCTCGACCGCGTTTTACTTTTTATCCGCCAAAGCAATATGGCGAAGGCCATTTAATTTTTAGTTTAGGACCTCCGTTTCAGTATGGTGTCTTTTTTTAGCCCTTTTCCCACGTGCCTGTTTTTAACTGTCTTCTATTATGTCAACAGGGACTGACATAGTTGTTTTTAAACTCCTTTCTGTCTTCGAGTTCTGTAGCTTTGACTTGGGCGCGTATGACCTCATTTGTTTTTTGCGCCCTAAAGCAAAGCAAAACTAAAACCAAATCTACACTGAACAAGCGTAACAGAAACAAAGGAGAAATATGTAATGAAAATGATGATTCGTAAAAAAGAAAAATGAACGTTAAGGTTCGGCGACGAAATAGTGATTCCTTCAGAGACAGCAAACGACTAGGAAGAACAACTAAATGAAATGGATAGTCCCTTGAAAAGAGGTTATGACAAAAACATAAAATTTAGGTGAAACAAAGGTAGAGGTGAATCGTGTGATTCCGATGGAATTAGACTAGGAAATGAGACGCTGTAAGTAATACATGAGTTACACCATTTCGCCAGTGAAATAACGAAAGATAGCAGGAGTGAAGAGAATGTAAAACGCTGACTTGCAACAGCAGGACTAGACTTTCTGACACAAAGAGATATGTTGACAATGAATATAAATTTACGTGTTAGGGATTTTTGTTTCTGAAATTATTTGTCACTTACACGGCAGTGAAACAAAGAGGACGATAAACAGATCAGACAAGAAAAGAGTTGAAGTTTTTAATGTCAATGCTGGAGATTTCATGGGTAGACCTGATAACTAAAGAGGAGGACTGAATCGAATCAGGAAGAAAACAAATTTATGGCATAACTTGACTGTGCGAAAGGATCGGTTGATAGAACATATCCTGAGGCATCAATGAGTAGTTATGGTAAGAGAGTGATGTTTAATGGGCAAGAACTGTAGAGGGAGGCCAAAGCGTCACTATGATAAACACGTTGGAGTGGACGTGAACAGCAATAATTGTGAAGTGATGTAGATGTTTACATAAGATGGCCTAGCATGGATAGCTACATAAAAACAGCCTCTGGACCACAACAACAGTGACTGGTAAACTAACTTCGAAGTGTAAAACCCAGAACATATTCATTCTTTGACAAGGAAACACAATCACTGTGTAACTGGAGAATATATTGTTACTCGAGTACAGGAAATTTCAATGTGTGGACATATGGAAGTCAGCCTAACAATAAACAATCTAGGTTCACTAAAGCTGGTGACTTTTTAACATATAGTATCCAGGCATCAAGCTTTTAATATTTGGAATTTGGTACTATGTAGGTGTCATTACGATCAAAAACCATTACAGACCCTTCTCCATGTTTGATTTGACCGTGGGAAGAAATTAATCTTTTGTACACTTCCCCCGGGATCCATCAATAGCAAAAACATCTTTCTGCATAAAATAATATAAATTTTTACTCGTCTGACCATATCACAAATTTATACAGGTGTGTAATTATATTTCAGTTCTCCGTGCACCACTAAAGCATTTACCTCCGCTACAAAGGTTTGGCAATACCAACTCTATGAAAATATTTGGTTCATGCAGCCCCTGTCACACTGTACTAGATACCACTGTTGGATGTCTGTTTAACGCCCACTTCATTTCAAATGAATACAATATCACAGCGCTAACAGATGAACTGGAAGCAAACGAATAGCTGCAACAGTGTTATAGTACAAGGAAAGAAAATGAAGAATAGATAATGTCAGTGTTAAGGTAAGTTAAAACACCAGATACGAGGATGAAATATTTCTACTAATTTATTCGCTGTAGTTTGTGGTCAGCAGTCTGTCCAGTTTACTAGAGCTCTGGAAAACAAGTGATGGCTCAGATAAACCGACAGCAACGGTCTCCCAGTGCATGGTGAGGTCCTCTACCCACGGCAAAGCATCACGAAAGAGGTGCAAACACGAATTAAATGTTCAGGCCACAGTGATCGGTAGGATCGAATAACGAGTACATTTTGCACAAATAAGAATAGTGCTAACTTGTAAAGATGGCGGAACTCAATCAGCCTTTCGAAGAAACTGCTACTGCTGTTGTAATCTGATGGTGAGGCGTTGCTGAAGTACGAGGGTAAGTCAATTATTATCCGCAATTTAGTTACATTTTTGTTTATTTTGGTACTACTGTCGTTTTAAATTGATGATACATGCTTTGTTTATTTGTTGTTATATCTTTGCAATTTTCTAGCTGCTGGCTTAGTTTCGTTCTCTCTGCCGTGCTGTTAATCATGGCTGCTCAGCTGTCTGTTTGCACCAAAGAAGAGCAACGTTCAGTGATCCTTTTTTTGTGGTCTGAAGGCGTATCAGGGACCGAAATTCATCGAAGACTTTCGGTACAGTACGGGAACAGTGTTTTTCCACAACGAAGTGTTACGAATGCACTGAAAAATTCCGAATGGTCGCACAAGTGTTACGCACGATGAAGGAGCCGGACGGCCGTCTACCGCCACAAATGAAGAACCCCTTGAGCGTTAATGTGAAATGATTCTCTTAGACAGACGATTAACTATTGACGAAGTGGCACATCGTCTACAAATTAGTCACGGCTCTGCCTACGAAATCATGCACAACAGACTTAGGTTTCATAAAGTCTGTGCAAGATGGGTGCCAAAACAACTCACACAGTTGCATAAACAAACGCGCTTGGACATCCGCAAAAAACATTTGGTTCGGTAACGTAGGGGACAACTTCTTAGACAGGATCATTACTGGTGACCAAACATGGATCCACCGTTACAAGCCGGAGAGTAAACTGCAGATTATGGAATGGAAACATCCAAATTCGCCGTGGAAGAAAAAATTCAAGACCCAACCGTCCGCAGAAAAACTGATGCTTACGGTTTTTTGGGACGCGCGAGGTCCAGTACTGGAACATTATGGGAAAGAGGCACAACAATAAACTGTGTACGTTACAGTGAGATGCCTACTGCCCGGCTAAAGCCTGTAATTCGAAGCAAGCGGCGAGGATTGCTCTCAAAAGGTGGTGTGTTGTTGCACGACAATGCCTGTCCGCATAGTGCTACCCGCAGTGCTGAAACGCTCCAGTAACTCAAATTTGAAGTACTGGATCATCGTCCATATAGTCCCGAACTTGGCCCTTCTGACTATCACTTGTTTGGTCCACTCAAACAGACATTGAGGGGCCGTCGATTTGCCTAGGACGACGCAGTGAAAGAAGTGATGCATTCCTGTCTCGCAGCTCAACCGAGAACCTTCTTTTATGAGAGCATCAGAAAGCTTGTACAACGATGGATCAAGTTGGTTGAAACGCAAGGAGACTATGTCGCTAAATTATGTTCTTGAAAGTTTCCTATTTGATTACCATAAAATTTTATAACTATTTTGCGGATAATAATTGACATTTCACCATGAGATTTCTTTCACCCAGATCTCTGAATGCGGGCATTATTTCTTCCATGGTGGATACTGGTAGACTGTGGTGATGACTATTTCTCCCCAATTATTAGGCCCTGTTTTATTTACATCCGCTCTTTTCACTTCTCGTGTACAAATTGTGTTCCAGATAATCATCTGTAGATGCGGTGTGGAAATACAAAGCCCACATACCTGTCCTCATTTCTTCACGATTGCGTGTATTTTACCTGATTGCTAGGCCTTAGCGGTTCTGAATATGGTCTGTCATGGAATCAGGTAACCTTCCTTTCCCATCCAAGGTTCTCCCATCATCTAGTTTTTTCTTTTCCTTTCAGAATTGATTTGAACCTTCTCAGCCTGGCACCCATGCTCTTCTGCGCATATCCAATACATTCAAGTTTGCTTATATTTACACTGTTCCCATACAATTTGCTCTCCAAAACTTCTTTGAACGCTTTGGAATCACCATCTCCCAGATACTGGACACAGCGAACATTATACCACTCACAAGAGCGATGAAATTTTTTTTTTCATCCAAGTAACCTCCATTAGTGTCATAATAATTAGCAACAAAGTCATCACCATGTTCATTTTTTAGCCTATCTATGCTTGTATATTATTGGAATGTTATTGCAGCATCAATAACCTTACCAGTGTCATCTCTAGTTGCTGTGACAACACCATTGTTGGAGACGTGACCCGTTTTTGCCACGTGCCATCTAAACCACTGTGAGGTCACGGTTGTCATCATTTTCTTTCACTACTTCTTCTACATCTTGCTGCATTGACTTCTGTGTTACATCTTCAACTACAGACTCTAGTATATAGTTGTAAGCATCAAACATTGAAGGTACATTGGGAAGATTTGAACACCACATAGCATATCACCTGCTACTTTGCCCTTACCAGTTGCTCGCAACCCACAGACTAACCGAATTGCTACACTATAAAGTTCAGGTTTCATGTATCCATCATTCACAGTTAATAAAACAGAAATTTACAGCTGTATTTACAAACACGGCATATTAAATTAAACTGGGAAGCCAGGCCAACATGGGATTCCACATTCGGGGGGAAACGTTTCCTTGATATTTTTTGCATCACACACTGTTTTCAAGAGCTTTGCGCAGTATACTCGTATCAATGAGTTCAAAAACTTCCTTCCCTTTCTCAAATCAAGTATATTCCTCTTCCAAATCTCTGAATTTTTATGAGAAGCACTGTTTTCGTTTGGAGTGTATTCGTTCTGCAAATCAGAAGAGGACCAATATTTTCCAACAATGATGATAAAGAAATGTTTCGCTTTGTTAGTGAATCATCTTTCCTTTTCTGTTACCGGTTCACATGCTTTGTAAGCACTATTACTCTAGCTGTAGCCATGTTCGCTGCTGGGAATGAAGCACTTAATACGAAAAAACTCGACACAACAGATTTCGTGTAGCAAATTGTTACCAACAATACAAAGTCCAAAAACAAAGAAAAACTTCATTAAACCGGAGACAAACATTTTCGGACAAATAGTGTAAAAAGAGTCGCTAGAAAGCGGGATATTTGTTTCACATGAATATTCTGCCAAAATGTTTATGATCAGCTATGGCTGAAGTGTTTCAAAGAAGTTCAGTCCCGATGTCACAAATCTATAAAAATAAGATAGTTATAATTCTAATAGACCCGTATATGATATGTCATTTAACGAGGAACTTGGAGAAATCTAATAAGTCAATAAAACGCAATCGATTTTTTCGACCAAAATCCGATTCCATATCCTCTTAAGACGAACTAACGTTGATTACTATAAACAGCCAGAAATACCAACAACAGAACGAAATATCGGAACAGTTACTTTCAAATAGCAAAGGTGCTAGTAGACGAACAACGTAACTGAAATCTACGGCATTAGACTGTGATGCATCGCAAATACACCTATCAGCCAGAGCATTATAAATAACGACCTACTATCGATATAAACCCGTCCAGGCGACAGCATCATCACCTGGCGAGGAATGATTGCTAGTCAGACACACGTAAGGTGCATTCCGTATCAGTGACCGTGCTGTTCGTGTGCAGAATGGGGAACGCACGCTATCTGAGTATTACCGAGGACAGATTGTTACGGTCACGAGCATTTTCGAAACAGCATGACTTGCCGGGTGTGCTGTGGTGCGCGTGTTCAGTATGTGGCGAAACCTAGGTGAAACCACGTCCAGACGTCGTGATGTTGGACGACCACCAATCATTACACATGTCGGCGTCGTAGGCTGAGCAGACTGGTGAAACAGGACAGGCGGCGAACTGTGGCGGAACTGACATCAGACATTAATGCTGGGCGGAGTACAAATGTGAATAACACCTAGTGCACCGAACATTCCCAATGACGGACCTCCGCAGCCAACGACCCATGACACCAGCAACTACTACTGGACGTTGGCGCAATATCAGAGCGTTGCATGGTCTGATGAATCCCAATACCTTCTACATCATGCCGATCTGAGGGCGCGAATCCGTCGTCTTCCAGGGAAACAGCTCCTTGACACCTGTACTGCTGGACAGAGACAAGCTGGCGGCGGCTGCATTATGCTCTGGGCAACATTCATGACGGTACCCATGGGTCTAATGGAGCTCGTGCATGGCACCACAATGGCCAAGGATTATCGTACACGGGTTGCAGACCACGTACATCCATTCACGGCGATCAAATTTCCCGGCGGCAGTGGCAGTTTTTAACAAGATAATGCGCGATGTCGAAGGCCCAAGAGTAAGAGTGTGACGGAGTGGTTCGAGTAACAAAGTGAGGAGTTGCAATTGATGTGCTGGGCTCCCAACTCGCCAGATCTGAACCAGATCGAATACTTCTGGGATGTGATTGAACGAGGGTTCGGAGCTCTTCTCCTGGATCCCCGGTTTCTGCAGTAATTAGGTGACTTGGATGCGCAGATGTGGTGTCAACTCCCTCTAGCGAACTACCAAGGCCTCACTGCTTCCATGCCATGACGCGTCGCCACTGTTATCCGCCCCAAAGATGGACATACCGCCTATTAGGTAGGTGATCACAGTATTCTGGCTGATCAGTGTACATCACTAGGGAAGAAATATCGATTACAACTTGAATCAGTGGATGAACAGAGCAACCAATATGAACGTGCTCTACTGGTTGGATTACGAGGATCTTTACCATATATTTGCGATCCTCACTGTGTGCGTGTTCCGCAAATCTGAAACAACTGTAACATACAATTACAGAACTAAGTTACACTTGGTGGTTGTAGCACTCAGAAGATAAACTCGAGGGGAAAACGGTATGTGCGGCCAATTCACACGGCCATTAAATTATTCTGATCCGCATGCCTGTATTAAGTGAGTGATCCTTGTATTTAGACAATTTGGTAAAGGTATAACCCCGTATGTTTTAACCCTTGGGCCGCTTAAGCCTCCTTTAACCCTAGGACGCCTAAGAGGGGGGAGGGGGGGGTTCGTTGAATCCACAATTATTTTATGTCCCCTGCTTTTGCCCAAGCAACTTTCATACTACATATTCCCTTGAGTTATTGTTTGTTGGCTATTTTATGAAACGTTAGTGTCAATATATTTTACAGAAAATTCCTGCTTTGAAAGAAAAAATAAATAAACTTATTATGGGTCCAACAAACACCCCTCCCCTCAGGCTTCCATGCTATAGAAAACTTCCCTTAGTAGGATTTCGTATTTTTACAACAATGCAAATTAGTTTCTTGTTGGTTGGTATTCTTGATATTCACAACAATCGGTTTACTTTCAGAGGAAGTGATTGTTGATGTCAGTCAGCTATTATTTATCTTGTAAAATTGCAGTGAGTTAGTGCAGTTCCCTACCGTTCATAACCAGACTTAGAAATGACTAAAAGAATACGTGACTCGTCTTTAAAAAGAGTTCTGAATGAAATTTTAGATGAAGATTCTGACTCGGGGAGTGAAAGTGAATATGAGGATGGTGTTATGGAGTATGATTCAGATCGGGAAAGTGATGTGGATGTTAGAGAAGATGAAGACAGCGCAGCTTCAGGCAGTGACCATCAGGATGTTATTGTGGCCAAGTCTGGAAGAAGGTACGTAACCACACAGCCTAGAATTCCTCGGAGGTCTGTTGCTAATTTAGTAAGAGAGCAGACAGGAGTAACTCCAGCTGGTGTTTTCCATTCACCTGGAGAAGCCTTGAAGTAACTTCTTACGCCTGACATCATGGATGTTATAGTAAAACATTCAAATGAGGAGGCAGCTAGGTGAAATGTTACTTTGACTAATGAGAAAGAATTGTATGCCTTTATAGGAATCCTGATACTTATGGGGGCAAATAAGGACAATTCTGTCAGTGTACACGATCTTTGGTCAGACCTAATGTGTCGGCCAGTTTACAAGCGTATTATGGCAAGAGAACGTTTCAAGGAACTTATTGCATTTCATATGGTTTGATGACAAAAGTACCCGCCAGCTAAGAAGAGAACCAGACACGCTCGCAGCAATCCGTGATGTTTTCAACAAAGTGAATGATAGGTTTCCACTACTGTGTAAAGCAGGGGTCCACCTCACCATTGATGAGATGCTCAGCTTGTTTAGAGGGCGCTGGCCCTTCAAAGTATTTATGAAGGATAAACAGGGCAAGTATGGCATTCTTATACGCGTGATATCCGATGCAGTTGACAGATACCTCTTGAATATGGATCCCTATGCGGTAATGTTCAGAATTTGTCGAAAGAAGAACGGGCTCAGCAGCTGTCCTCAAACGTCTGGTAGCACCTGTGAAAAATACTGGTCGAAATATTACTACAGACCGATACTACACATCGGTGGATTTGGCGGAATAGTTATACCAAGACTACAAAGTTACTACAGTAGGAACTCTCCAGACAAACAGGAAGCATATTCCAGACATAATGAAGAACACGTCAAATCGAGAGCTATATTCATCAGTGTTCTTGTTCACAGACCCATCAACAGGTAGGCCTCCAGTAACATCGTTGTGTCCTACGTAGCGAAAACGAAACTAAGTAAAAACTTACTGATGTTGTCAACAATGCTCCAAGATAATGGCACTGTTGCAGGAGAGAAGAATAAAACCATGATAAATGCATATTATAATTCCACTAAAGGTGCAATTGATACCATTGATCAAATGGCGCGTATGTACACCTGCAAGAGGGGAACAAAGAGAAGGCCTCTATCTGTATTTTACTCTCTCATCGACATTTGTGCTATCAATGCAACCACCATATTCATCCAGCATCATCCAAGAAGGAATGAAAAGAAATGGAAACTTTATCTTCTGCAAGCTGGGATGGAACTAGTGAAATTGCAGGTAGAAGAAAGAAGTGCCAATGCAAGAGGGTTATCTAACCAAATTGTTCAATCAATGGAGACTATTCTACAAAAGAAAATCAAAGAAGTGACAACAGAAGCACGTCAGCCGCCCGCAGGGAAAGGCCGGTGCCATATTTGTGTAAGAGAAGCTAAAACAAAGAAGCAGAAGTACAACAATCTAAGTAAACCAAAACAGTATTGTGGACAGTGTCATAAACATGTGTGTAACACACATTCAGAAAAAACTGTGAAGTGTGTCTCTTGCCTTGAAGTTGAGGACTCAGAGTAGTCTACTGTATATGAACACATCTGTATTTTGTATTGTAATATGTTATTTTTATTCACTCGCTCCAATATTTATAACAATTAACAACATTTATAAACCGATGCCTTAATAAAATACATAAACCACTTTGAAAGTTGTAATTTTTCGTCAGTAAACTTATTTAATACCTGTGGGCTCGCCGAACCCCCCTCCCCCCCCCCTCCCCCCCCTCCCCTCCCCTTAGGCACCCAAGTTAGAAAAAAAGGCATGGGCGTCCTAGGGTTAAGTCGAAGGGAACGCAAGCGAACGAGAATTCTCTGGCTCAGACACTACGGGCAGACGGCCTTCAATCGCGTTTGGTTCGCAATCGCTTGCTATAGCTCGTGGTTCACTGGTTGACGATCGTTTAGCGAACCATTAATGGATGTTCACGTCGGCACCAACAGCTTTCGTCTGCTGTCTTGTTCACTTTTGTTGTTGAAATGAGTTGCGTGAGCGATTGAGTGGTCCAAACAGTGTGTAATATTGCTGACAGAGAAATATAGATGCCGTACGTGCTTCTGGGATCCAAAGAATCCACTGCAAAAATACCACATAAAAAGAAGTGTTGATTGGTACAAAATTGCCTAAGCACTCGATGGTGGTACTGGGGACGATGAATTCAGTAAATTCTAGCATGAGTCGAGAACGGAGTGGTTAAGAACAAGCTTTATAATGCTTTCTATTAAAAGGTAAAGTACAATAAATTTCCTTTAAGGTAAACAATAGCGAACGGATAGGTACGTATTTCGCTGATTAAAATTATAAGTATATGAAAGACCTGATCATTCTCAATGCTTACGTACATAGTAGCTGTAATCACATGACTGATGCATCACTTTAATGTTAAAAGATTTTTTATGACAAAAGAATGGTTTACCCGGGAACACGCTCCCTGCCCTCTAGCAAACTATATATTAGATTTTACCAAGTAGCGTATATGACATCTCATATACATATTTCACATTTCATTAATCGTGTGTTACTGGCTTTATACGTACTAACAAAACTCTTAAGTGCTTCGTATGTGCTGTTGCAGACGTTAGAAACTTCCTGATATATAGCAGCTACTGAAATACGAAACAATTATTAACGTGTCTTCGGTTACTAATACCCATAGCGTAGTTCTTCAGGTTGAATTAGTCGTCAGTAGTCAGTGACCGACTCTTAACCTTCCTTCTCACCTGTAATGGGAAGTCAGAGAAAATAGTCAACCAAAAATGTTAAAAGTTTTGGAATGATGTTTACGGAAGCTGCAGTTGCACTACAATGTTAAGCACTACACTTCCACGTATTTAACACATACGTACAAATTCCGACACCAAAAATTATCTTCGTCAAAAACATACAAAAATATGCTCTCTGAATATTGAACTTTTTCATCGTGGCTATATAGTGCTGTATTCTGTGTGCCGTTTATTGGGTTGGTTGGTGGATTTGGGGGAGGGGACCAAAAAGCGAGGTCATTGGTTCCATCGGATTAGGCAAGGATGGGGAAGAAAGTCGGCTGCGTCCTTTTCAGAGGAACCATTCCGGCGTTTGTAGGAAGTGATTTACGAAAATCACGGGAAACCTAAATCAGGATGACCGGACGCAGGTTTGAATCCGACTCCAGTGTGCTAACTATTGTGCCATGTAGCTCGGTGCCGTTTGTTAGCGCCAAAAAATAACAAAGTAGCGTTCATGGGCTATGCTCGTTATCTGGTGGTCTCTTCCGTTGCCTCTAGCATAAACGCTTGTTTAAGATACAATCGAATGGTACAGAACAAAATGTTCAAATGTGTGTGAAATCTATTGGACTCAACTGCTAAGGTCATCAGTCCCTAAGCTTACACACTAGTTAACCTAAATTATCCTAAGGACAAACACACACACCCATGCCCGAGGGAGGACTCGAACCTCCGCCGAGACCAGCCGCACAGCACATGACTGCAGCCCCCTAGACCGATCGGCTAATCCCGCAAGGCGATACAGAACACTGGTGAATTATCTTTGAATGCACATTCCCTTGTATTCGCTTCGATTCGCTTTTGTCCGAAGGCGGATTGAAAAGCTAACACATGGACACAGTTCCCGCGCTATTCATCATATCCATCAGACACTCAAAAATATCTCTTCATTTTTAAGGTAAGCTTGACCATGCAGACAGTTGCGTGTAATACATGCTGAAACGTATGTGAATGCGGAATGGTCGACTTGCGCTCACCTGAAAGAAGTAGGCAACTTCGACAACTCCGTCCATCTCCTTGAGAGCGGCCTCCTGGGTGAGGTAGCGACTCTTGAAGAGCACCATATGCATCTCCAGCGGGAAACTACAAGCAGACAGGACACCAATGTATCACAACCAGCATAGTTACAGAAAACATAATACTGCTGCACTTCATAATCAACGTACGCTGACGAAAAAAAACTGTAACACCAAAAACTAATTAATGTAGGGTAATATAATTTCGGGAATAAATCTGTCTAGGTGAATCTGTAAGTACTTAACTTTGCAAGATCACAGGTTAATGTAAGCGCGAGATATGCCACTGCAAATGTGAAATGCTGGGAAATTAACAGCTGGTGTGTCCGCCAAAATGTTGAATGCAAGCTTGCAAACGTGAATGCATTGTGTTGTACAGGTGCCTAATGTCAGTTTGTGGGATGGAGTTCCATGCTTGTTACACTTGGTCGCTTGATACAGTGATAGTTACTTCTACTTGTGGATGACACTGGAGTTATCATAAGACGATGTTCCATGTGTGCTCGGTTGGAAACAGATCTGGTGATCGAGCAGGCCAAAGCAGCTTGCTGACACACCGTAGGGCGTGTTGGGTTACAACAGACATATGAAGGCTAACGTTACCCTGTTGAAAACACCCCCTGGAAGGCTGCTCATGAATGGCAGCACAACAGGTAGATTCACCGGACTGACGTAAAAATTTGCAGTCAGGGTGCGTGTGATAACCACGGAGGGCTCCTACTATCATACGAAATGGCACCCCAGACAATACTGCAGGTGTAGGTACAGTGCGGCTGGCCTCCTCCTAACCAACACAAGGGCATCACTGGCACCGAGGCAGAACCATCTTTCATCAGTAAACACGAGAGACCTCCACCCAGCCACCTAATGAGCGCTCGCTTGACACCACGGAAGTCGCAAAGGGCAGTCGTTTGGGGTCAGTGGAACGCACGCTACAGAGGGTTTTGCTCGGAGCATCCTTGAAGTAATCGATTTGTAGCAGTTTGTTGTGGTACTATAGTGCCCACTGCTGCTCGAATAGCTGCTGCAGATGCAGTTCGATGCGTTGGAGCCATACGCCGAACACGATATCTTCCGTTTCGGTAGTGCCACTTGGCCGTCCGGAGACCGGGTTTCTTGCGATCGTACATTCCCATGACCACCGCTGCCAGAAATTATGTACAGTAGGGTGTCCCTTGTTTGCCGACTTAAGTATTTTTGAGCCCTCACCCTCCAACATTTTTTCAGTGACTAACATGCCTGTACAAAATTTTGTTGCGACCGAAGTTCTGCAACTCGACCGAGCATGAATGTCCGCAAATGTCTCATTGACATCACCTCAGCTTTTCAGTAAGTGCTCATCAGAGCGGTCAGTTGTTTATTTGTTCTCGATCTTACTGCATGAATTTTCCAATCACCACCTAATGTTACATCAGTTACTCAGTGCCAGGAAGACCGTGTTTGTAGTAGGAGATACTGTATAAAACACGAAATAACTGCAGGAGGAAGAAGTGAAGTTTGTAAGGTAGGAGACGAAGTAGTGGCGGAAGTAAAGCTGTGAGGGCGGGTCATGAGTGTGGCTTGGGTAGCTCAGTTGGCACACCCCACGGTCGACTGGACGCGGGATTGAGCCATTCACGCGCCCTTCCTGTCAACTTTAGTGCGATCGACGTGGTTTGTGGTCACTTACGAGAAATTTCCGACCCGACGAAGGCTACATATTTACCTAACTGACGACCCTAAGTGCTCTCGCTGAGCGACGATAGATACGGACGAACACAGACTGAATGTGACCCAGCACGCGAGTGCTGGAAACTGATCCACCAGATACTGGCTTTCCTGCTACGCCGCTCCTATCTTTCGATTGCTCCCCTGCACCCCTTTTATCCCGATGCTATTTACAGATGACCCGTATGAAAGCGGTCAGTTGGGTCCAAGGAACAGCGATACACTACATTTACCGCGACGGCGAAAAGGAAGTTCTCGATTTGTGGCAATGCATGATCGACGAGTTCCTGGTCTTAACGAACCGAACAGAGTACCGGAACGTTCTTACTAACTAGGTTCGGTCGTCATTCATACACTCACCGCCCAGCTCGGGTGTGCCGGGTGTGAGAAGATATTGTCTTGTAGACGTGGTGTCTCCACGTATCCCCTATGATAACAGAAACAGTCTCTGACTGTGTGCAGCGGCCCCGGACGCTCCGACGGTTGATGACTGCTGATGTCCATTGCAATGACTACCGCCTCGTACTGGCCACCCGCATCGATAAGGCGAGCCCAGCGGGCAAGATTCCCTTTTTTAGTTCACATTATCGGCATATTTTTTGGAGTATGGCTCCCTTGTTTTTGTTGCTTCTTATAAGAAAAAGATGATGGTTCGCTTAAGTGGTAGGAGGAGAGAGACATCGTGGCTAGGCCTCGGAATTCGACCCCTCCCCGCCATGCCTCCTCCAGCCTGCCGCTGACTGTGCTACTAAAACAATCCATTTCTTTTAATTTATTCCGAATACAAGAGGTAGAAGCAATGCGGTAATCGTTTTTGCCATAAATCAGACAAAACCTCTCTTTTTCACATAAACAGAAGATAAAAAAAGAAAAAAGTTGATAGAGCATTTGCTCGGGAAAAGCAAAGGTACCGAGTTCGAGTCTCGGTCGGGCATACAGTTTTAATCTGTCAGGAAGTTTCAACTGCACGTAGGCCTACTAATAACGGTCGTGAAATAAACACAGATCTAGACCCAAGCATTTGGCCTATGCGTTAACACCGTCCATTATGGATGAAATTGTGCAGAAAGGCCCTACTAAAGCTGTAGGTTTTGGTTAACGTTTCAATAAAAACAGAAGAAAATTTCGAACTCATTTTTATATAA
Source organism: Schistocerca piceifrons (assembly GCF_021461385.2). NCBI lineage: Eukaryota > Metazoa > Arthropoda > Insecta > Orthoptera > Acrididae > Schistocerca > Schistocerca piceifrons. The sequence goes on along the minus strand of NC_060138.1, from coordinate 180,373,735 downwards.
TAACTTTACCTAATGTAGAAAAAATGGGTCGAAAATGGGTTCTGTATTCGAAATATACAGAAACCAGTGACACCCTCTATCAAGATAATGATGGTAATTTCTTGCTTTGTTTGAAATGATATCGAAATTTGGCCTTGTTCCGCAGGAGCATTTAAGTCGGGTAAAAACTCAACAACTTCATGACCATTATCTTGGAAAAAACATCCAAAATAAACTCATAAAAATTCTTGCCAAAGAGTAAAGTACGGCATTGTTAATTATGTAGACGAAAGTCAATATAATGAACAAATGACACCGATTGTTAGACCTGTAAACGTATCACAAGACACAATGACTGTAGAAGGACACTTTCTCGAATTCTGAACGCCACTTCAACTACAGGAGAAAGTTTGACTGAAACCTTTTTGTTGAAACTATATCAACTACATCTCTATATTCATGACTGCAGACGCCAGGCTTCCGATAAGGCGCAAATATAAAAGGTCATAGAAGATGTGTTCAAGCCCAAATCGTAAGTCTAATCCAAAAGCATTTTATACGCCATATACTACCACAGTCTTACTGTTGTGTTATGAGACGCAGCAAAACCTACAGCAAAAGCAGTGACATTTTTTGGTATAATTCAAAGAACGTACATTATTTTTTGTGTATCCACTCAGATACAGATGGGAAATCTTATTGAACAGGGTACCTGCTTTAATAGTGAAGAAGCTTTCAGATACTCGAGAAAGTAGGGTAGTGAGCGTCAGTACTATAGCGTACCAGGCAATAGAAGTAAGAGATGTCCCATCTTGAGGAGAGCAGTAGCACTGATGAATCGAAAACAAAGAGCGAATCACACTCGCTTGCTGTGAACGAATTAGAAATCTTCGGGTCTACTGTAGGCATTGTCATAAGGCATGATCTTCTCTTCGGTTTCAATGCGGTAAGTAGTGCACTTCAAACAGAAAACATGGACGTGAAAGTCGTAAGTAAATTTCTTGAAGTTTATTGAGAATTTCAATGTTGAAGGTTTTGTTAATGTGCAGACAACTGCGAAATAGATAGTTGAAAGTTTACAGGTCGAGCCAGAATTTAATGAAAACTGAATTGGCAAGACGACGAAACATTTCGATTATGAAAGTGACGACGTGGGTTGCGGGACACAACTTCCAGATGAGGAATACAAAGCTGATATTTTCTACGCTGTCGTTGACACAGTATCAAAAATTTTGAAAGAAAGGTTTGGGCAACTAGTTACGTATTCCGAAATATTCGACATTTTGTTTTCTCCAGAAAGTTTAAGACACACGCTGGACTAAGAACTGAAAAGTGCTCAGCGAAATGGTGCCCAAGCATATGAAAAAGCCAGAGCTAATATTGCAGATGCAGCATCTCGTCGACGCCTCCGGTACTCACGCTGACCAAACTGTCTATGCGGCGATTAATAATAAAATCAACATTATGCCTTTCCCATTTGTTTGAACCTGAAATTACAATGAAATCCAGACTTTTAGCTGCTTACAGGCGTTGATAAATATCAACAAGGACAGTTGAAAATGTGTTCCCCGACCGGGACTCGAACCTGGAATTCCTGCTTACAGGCCAGACAATCTATCCGTCTGAGCTACCGAGGACACAGAGCATAGTGTGACTGCAGAGACTTATCTCTGGCACGCTCCCCGTGAGACCCACATTCCCAATTTACTGTCCACACATTACATTTATAGTGCCCCTGCAAACTATTCTCATTACTCGCGGCAGTCAATCCACGGATTCCCGTAAGAGTTCGAGTAATGTGAGTGCATCCGCACTGAAGAAGATCATTGGCCGGTTAGTCTAATCTGTATGAATATGATATACTACCCCGCTTTAGTGGGCCAGTCGAAATGTGATGGTCCGCCTGAGTTGAGTGTTCGTCGAGCCCAGAAGCTTTGCGAGCAGCTCTGAACACTGCTGTGGTCACCTTGGAAGACGAATGTATCTACAGTATATTCATAATGAAAATATACAAGAAAGAGCTACACTTGTTGAACTAGAATTCGTAAATAAAGTCGGCCGTTGTGGCCGAGCGATTCTAGGCGCTTCAGTCTGGAACCGCGCGACCGCTACGGTCCTGCCTCGGGCATGGATGTGTGTGATGTCCTTAGGTTCAAATGGCTCTGAGCACTATGGGACCTAACAGCTATGGGCATCAGTCCCCTACAGCTTAGAACTACTTAAACCTAACTAACCTAAGGACATCACACAACACTCAGTCATCACGAGGCAGAGAAAATCCCTGACCCCGCCGGGAATCGAACCCGGGCGCGGGAAGCGAGAACGATGTCCTTAGGTTAGTTAGGTTTAAGTAGTTCTAAGTTCTAGGGGACTAATGACCTCAGCAGTTGAGACGCCACGACTCTGTGCGAAAGCAACACCGGAAATATCAAAGAGCCACCTACTGCTTGAACAACACCTTCTACATACATCAGTTTAAAATGCTCAATGAGCATCGCTGCACTCGATGCCCTGCATCATTCTGAAGGACGGAAAACAGCAACTCATCGACCTCCTAAATGATTCTAGTCACCAGCATCAGTGTATTTGGCCCACTGATGTGGAGTTTCCGGTGACGCAGTGATCAATGAGAAATCCGACAACAAATGTCCATAGCATGCAGTTCCCTTCGCAATATTTGCTCAGAAACTGGGTAGATGGGCCCATAATTACTAACTGCAGTCATTTCTATCGGGTACCAAACGGACTGTTACTGACAAAGCGTGACACTCCTCTCTGGTCCCAGTCTATTATTACCTTTTTACGAGCACTGTTTTTACACTGTGTTAGATGGCTGCTGGAGCTACATCGTTCTTGGGGAAGCATGCATTGATACACTAAGAAGTCGGGAAAAATCATTCACTGAGTGGCCATGGGCACATCCAAACATAGCAGCTACTCCTTGTTATTCTGTCACCTCTTCACATCGATCGATCATATTGCTCGATTCTTTACAACCGTCTGAAATGTACACACCACTCGACAGCTATGAATAGGACAATGGTGAATGGTCACACAACCACCTGTTATCGACTACGCATCAAGTGAAGCGCTTCACAACGAGCTACGTGCTCTTTTAAGCTGGTGATTATTATTTTTTTCTGATGAACTTAACTTTTTCCGACGCTTATAAGATTCTTCGCTCATCATTACTATTCCTACAGCGACTAGAACACTGTCTGTTGTAGTCATGATAACTGGTAAACTGTCACGTTTGTAAGGTATACCTAATTTGCAGGTAACAGCGAATTTTACGTAATTTCCAGTTTGCTATTTCACATACGTGAAGTGAAGTGAATGTATCGGCGCTGCAGTATGTATGGAATAAGGAGCTGGCTAGCAGAGGCGGTTAGCCATTTGGCGCTTTCAGAGCCAGTGGGACGAGGAACCGATACAGAAACCGCTCGCAACGTCAGCAAAGAGATACGCAGAGGAAGTACTTTTATTCTGGCACGAATCAAGTGACTTATTAATACATGTTTATAACAAAAGTTGTCTTTTGCTACTGAGACATTAGGAGTAGTCTACGGGTCATAAAACCTTCCTTTAAGCAATTTTACAATGCCAAGAAACCCTGATATCAATAAAAAAAAACGCATAACTTTGGCATAACTGAAGATGTACGATCTTATACGAACAATAACGATTGTACACTCAAGTTGCAGACAGTGCGCCAGAGTCGGCAGTCGTCGATAGGATGCCTTTCGATCTAGTCATGCGGTAGACTATGCTCTTGTGCCGTTATTAGTTAGTTTATAGTCAGTGTGAACAAGTTAATTTTACGGTGTTTCTTAAATAAACGCACGATAATGTCATTCAGTGCAAAAATTATTTGCACAAACAAATTCTTCCAGCTTCATTAAGTAAAACATAGGCTGTAGTATTGACCTTTCAGAATCCGACGGCACTACTATGACTCTGAAATGGGACGTAAGACTATGAGAGCAGGTAACAGGTAGGAAGAATTTCTACACGGCGGATCAGAGAGTCAGTTCATGGTCGGACTGGCTCCATTACCACAAAACTCGGGTGTGAAAACGTTGCCAGTTACACGGTACGCCCCTTATACCATCATCTACGAACTCACCGGCTAATCTGAGACGCTTCTTGAGGTTTAGTACGGTTGGGGCTTACTGCACTTGACTCGACTTGTGTGTGTCTGTCAACAGTAGAATCATGCGGCTGACTTGACAGGTAAACCTGTAGCGGCGTGTGTGTAGCAAGGATAATCATAAGTTTCAATAACCACCTCGAAAAAAGTAAAAGTTACACAGTTAATTTTTGCGTTTGTTTGGAGTTACATGAAAGAAGTAATTGCACACAGTACGATGTCAGACGGCTGGTGAAGCAAAAGCATAGTGACGTAGGTAACGTAACCTGTTTATAAAGTCGGGTATCGTGCGGTAAATCGTTTTCCGCATTTGAAGGGGAGTAACGCTGGAGCAATCTAAACTGCGTTGGTGGAGGTATACGCTAAAATGCACCGCCTTATGACACAGTGGTTAGACGGAGCAAACGCTTCCACCAGAGTTAAACTAGTGTAAATCAAGAAGAACGAAATGGCAACTGCCCTTCTATGAAGAACAGCGAATCTTAAGAGAGTTAGAGATCTCTGTTCTCGAAGACCAGCGTATTACACTCGAGGCAATAATAGAAAAATTGAAGATCAAGTCATGTGTAAGTCAAGTCATGCATCAGTTTTCAACGTTTTACATTACATTTTGATCATGACACTAGTCAGCGCCCGCTGGTGATTGCCCATATCCATTCAGTAAGACCACTGAAGCGAAGCTTCTGCGGAAATGCTGCAAATGTATCAAGTCACAGTCTCATACATACAAATTCGTAAGCCGCGCCACTCTGTTGTGGAAGTGGTTACCGTATGACAGTTGGCTCGACACTAGCGCTCTAAGCGGCGAGAAAGCAGTGACATGAGTCTTCAGGATAGCGTTTGTTCTTTATTACTTTTCCACTTAATTAACAAAATAGTTATTATATTCTTGTGTTTCATGCATTACCAAATTACCAAGAGACATGGATTACTGTGAAATAAATGTAAAGACAGCGGAATATCACTGATTGAGTACCATACCGTTAAGCTATAACATATTCATGAAGAAATACTTCCGAATATGTGCATACTTGCAGCTTAGTCTGCTGAAACCAATAAAATACAAAGAAGCATTTCATTTCATGATTAGAAAGCATATATTTTTGTTGTTGTTTGTTCATATTATGATAGGCACTTTTCTTGACATGTAAAAGAAATTTATAGTGTCTAATGATACGCCCATTCTTACACTTGACTCGACTTTCTAATATAAGAATATTTTTGCAAATGTAATTACTTTTGCTTCAAAATCGAATTGAGGATCTCCAGCGTTTAGTAGCAATTTTTCGTTCTTAAAAGAAAACAACATTCTTCAATAAATATCTCTACATTACAAGTGAACTGTAAAGGGACTACGCTATCATGCACTGTTTCCAACCTTACGGAGCCCTTTGAGAACTAAAGAAAGACAATTATGGCGTCACTTTTTAGTTATTGTCGCTTTTTATGGTACTACACACACTCCCTATTGAAAGAACTATGTTAGAAATCAGTGTAAACGAACTACACTAAGAACTATGCTAGAAGTCAATTTAAATGATACTATTCCCTCTCATCCGATATCGCATTCAGAAGCGTAGCTTGCTGGCCGATTGCAGCGCTGCTATCGCAGTAAGTGAGAAAAGCGAATGTTACGTTACCTTTTGGTGAAGTCATACATGGTACTTCTTTATCAGCCTCATCACCATGGGCAAGAACTAAGTGTGCCGCTATGACTGCAAGACAAAGAGAAAAATCAAATAGTGAAGCCACGAGGATTAGTCACTTCCGAGAAAAGTGAAGGCCCGACCATCATCGGGCAAAGTCATGGTGAGTATTTTTTGGCCCTGGCATGTTGTAGTGCTGACACATTACGCTAATAAGTGAAAAGCTGTCGAAAGGGTATGTCGAAAGGGCGTATTTCTTAATCTCCATAGGTGATATTGGGACGATGTTAAGACGAAGAAGCATCACAAGAAGCTGTCCAACGGGGTATTTTTGCTTCACAACGAAACGCTAGTTCATTCTGCACAGGCAACAGTCACACATATCGCTTCTTTGGCCCATCAGATTTTGTATTATGCCACATATTCTCGCTTTTACAAAGTGACATCTTCCTCTGTTCAAATGGCTCTGAGCACTATGGGACTTAATATCTATGGTAATCAGTCCCCTAGAACTTAGAACTACTTAAACCTAACTAACCGAAGGACATCACACAACACCAAGTCATCACGAGGCAGAGAAAATCCCTGACCCCGCCGGGAATCGAACCCGGGAACCAGGGAGCAGGTCTTCCTCTGTCCTCAGATGAAACAACCACTGTATGGAAGGCGTTGCTAGAATGACGACGACGTGTTTCCAGGATGAAATGTTTCTTCAACAGCCAAAATGCAGACCTCTACAATCAAGGACTTTGCCAAGCTATCCATCGTTGTGGAAAATGTATTGCATTCAAGGGCGAATATGCCGAGAACGAGTAACAAGATCACCAAGCTTTGCGGCCCCAGTTTGTTGTCTTGGAAGTGGTAGTTACGAGTTACTGACTAGCCCGCGTACAGTTGTGGCTACAAGGAGCGGCGCGCGCTCGACTAACCTGTCGCCCTGCAGCGTGTGCTCGCTGCCCTCGGTGTCCTGCTGTCCCCAGTGGAAGTGCAGCTGGGAGAACACGTAGCGGCCCAGCAGGGGGCCGCCGGTCAAATGGGCCCGCACCTTCGCTCGCCACTTAGCACTCACCATCACTGCAGGCACATCAGCAACATACTGGAGGCGAGCGTCCGTGATTTCCTTGAGGTGTGTTATGAAATTTATTTAATGAGTAATCTGAATCTGCCTGTTAACAATTTCAGTATGAGGCACAAAGTAATTTTTTCCACATTTCATGCGAAACCTGTTTCTACGGTTACATCACAGACAGTTGGAAAGCATCATACACATAACTTAATCTTATATTTTTAAAATGAAATCAATCCGTGCTTTCGTGATTCAACTTTGCTATTGCTTTAGACACTACGTAGTTAACAGTGCAAAGTGATGCCAGAGGGATATTAGTCCATCACTTCGTGTACATTCTATTGGATTCTGTAAAACGATATTATTTTCATAGGGACCTCAGTCAATGACACATGCCATTTTAAAAGTAAAAAGGCATCAGTCGTAACTATAGACAGCAGCACTGACGATGATGCAGCATATCATTTAATACTTCCAAGTCCCCCCCCCCTGTCAATCTATCTTGCATATACATTATAAACGCTGATACAAACACGATATGTGTCTACCATGAGGGTGAAGGAAAGAAAGTCCATTTGAAGCATGCTCATGTATAAGTGTAAATAGAAAGATATACCATATGAATACACCGACCATCGTCTGTTCTTAAACAACTGCTCGGCCCAGAATAACCATCACACTCACAGCAAAGGACAGATATTCCTACCTGAAACATCTTCCACTACACACCGTGTGTGTGTGTGTGTGTGTGTGTGTGTGTGTGGGCGGGGGGGGGGGGGGGCTTTAGAAAGATACTTAGGATCTCACTTCAACGAATTAGCACGTGTGGAACTCGATCAAAATAACAGCGTCGCAAAGCGTTGTCCCGCTGTCAGAAGAAGAGGCCACTCAGAAGAGGCCACTGAGACGTCTAATTTGATTTACGAAATGCAATCAGACACGTAAGAAGCAGATTAGCACTCAGAAAGAAGGCTTTCATCATTGAAAGAAGTCCACTAGTATCAAACATGTGCCTCAGTTCAAGGGTAAGATGTCTGGAATGTACGTATTGAACACTGCACTGTATGGAAATGAATCATGGAATGTAGGAAAACTGGAAAAGAAGAAGATATAGTCGTTTGAGATTTGCCGTTACTGAAGAAAACTGAAAATCTATTTGACTGAAATGGTAAGAAATGAGGAGATGAGACAGATGGTGGTGGTGGTTAGTGTTTAACGTCCCGTCGACAACGAGGTCAGTAGACACGGAGGGCAAGCTCGGGTTAGGGAAGGATTGGGAAAGAAATCGGCCGTGCCCTTTCAAAGGAACCATCCCGGCATTTGCCTCAAACGATTTAGGCAAATCACGGAAAACCTAAATCAGGATGGCTGGAGACGGGATTGAACCGTCGTGATGAGACAGATTGATAGAACATGTGTTAAGACATTATGGAATGACTTCTATTGTGCGAGGAGCCGTAGAGGGTAAAACTGTAAGGTAAGACAAAAATTGGAATATGTTGTTGTAGTCTTCTGTCCGAAGACTCGTTTGACGCAACTCTTCACGCTACTCTATCCTTCGAGAGCCTCTTCACCTCCGAATAACTACTGCAAATAACATCCATTTGAATCTATCTACTACTCTCACCTCTTGGGACCCTTTACAAATTTTACCCCACACAGTTATAAACTGACGGTTCCTACATACTTCAAGGAGCGTCTTATTAACCAGTTCCTTCTTTTAGGAAAATGGTGCCAGAAATACCTTTTCTCCCCAATTTGATTCAGTGCCTCCTCTTTAGTTACTCCAGCTACCCCTGTCGTCTTCAGTATTCTTCCGTGGCACCACATTTCGAAAGCTTAAATTCTCTTATTGTCTGATCTATTTACCGTCGACGTTTGACTTTTTTTCTCCAGACAAACACATTCAGGGAATACTTCCTAACATTTAAATTTGTATTCGATGTAGATGAATTTCTCTTCTTCAGAAATTTCTTTCTTGTCACCGCACGTCTGCATTTTATGCCATTATTAATTTTACTATCGAAATATCAAAACTAGTCTATTACTTTTACTTTGTCATTTCATAAAATAATGCATTCATCATTGCCTGATTTAATTTCATAACCCTTGTTTTACTCTTTTCGAGAGAACAGCTAATGCACTGAACTGCACTTCCAAGTCCTTTGTTGTCTCTGACGAAATTACAATATCATCGGCAAACGTCAATTTTTTTATATCTTCCTGCTGCATTTAAATTCCCTCTTCGTCCTTGGTTTTCTACAATGCTTCCGAAGTAAACAGTAACATTGGGGACAGGCTCCAAGCCACCGCACTCCATTCTAAACCACTGTTTCCCTCTCATTTCCTTCGATTCTTATAACTATGATGTTGCTTGTGCAGACGTTGTAAATAAACTTTCGTTTCCTATGTTTTATTTTGGTTACTTTCTAAATTTCAAGAGTGTACTGTATAAAACATTGTCAAAAGCTTCTCCCTAAATCAAAAAATGCTATAAACGTAACGTTACCTTGTAGGGGAGCTAGAAACAACAGAGGCTTCGTCCCAGCCGCAGCCCTCAGTGTTTCACAACCCCACAACAGGCTACAGCAGTCCACTCACCCCACAGCCGCCCCACGCACCACACCGAACCCAGGGTTATTGTGCAGCGTTTCGGCCCCCAGTGGACCCCTCCCCCCTCCCAAGGAACGTCTCACACCAGACGAGTGTAACCCCAATGTTTGCGTGGTGGAGTAGTTATGGAGTACGCGTACGTGGAGAAAGTGTTTGCGCAGCAATCGCCGACATAGTGTAACTGAGGTGGAATAAGGGGAACCAATCCACATTCGCAGAGGTAGGTGGAAAACCGCGTTAAAATCCATCCACAGACTGACCGGCACACCAGACCTCGACACTAATCCACCGGGCGAATTTGTGTCGGAGACCGGCACCCCTTCCCGCCCGGAAAGCAGTGCGTTAGACAGCGCGGCTAACCGGGCGGGCAACGTTAGCTTACGTTAACACATCTCCTAAGAATACTTGCAGAGTCAATAATGTGTTCCTACATTCCTACGGAACCCAAAGTGACCTTCCCTTCAGCTTCTACCTCTTCTTCCATTCTTCTGTACAAAAATCGTGCCATTATTCTATAAGTTGACTTATGGAACGAGTAGTTCGTTACTATTCACAAGTATCAGCAACTGCCTTATTCGGAATTGGAACTTTTACATTATTCTTGATGTCTTAGGATATTTCGCCTGTCTCATGCATCTTGCACACTTGGTGGATTAGTTTAGTCATGGCTGGCTCTCCCAAGCATCACTACACTTCTACGAGAATGTCGTCTACTCCAGGGGCCTCAGCTGACTTACGTCTTTCAGCTCCCTGTCAAATTCTCGCAGTATCTTATCTTTCAGTTCATTTTTGTCTAATTGCTGTTCCCTTTTCTAATTTTGCCGTCAGCTTCATTTCCCTTGTATAGCCATTCTATATACTCCTCCCCCTCTCAGCTTTCCCTTCGTTGCTTACTCCTGGTTTGCGGTTTGAACTACTGCTATTCATATAGCTGTTTTCCCTTCCTCCGAAGGTCTATTTGGCGACATCTGTCTTCCCTTGGTTACTAAAGTAACGACTGCAGTTTTCTGTTGATTCTGGCGTTCGCAGTACTGGGACAGCAAGGTCATCTTGGCTAATGTTACAAGCTCAGTCAGGCAGTCATCCGAAGTGCTGTCATTGCAGCTACTAAAAAGGCGGCTGGCCCTCTTGAGGAACCAAATTTTCTACTGAGCACTGCACAAACACCCATCTGTTGTGGTTGCACCTACGCTTCGAGTAACAGTGTCGTTGAGGCAAGCAGGTCAGCCTAGCGCAACAAGGACCATGAGGGTTACGACTGGAATATATGCAACAAATAATCGAGAACGCTGGGCATGAGTGCTACTCTGAGCTGAAGAGGTTGGCATAGGGGAGGAGGTCGTGGCGGTGGCACCTGTGCAGCCGGTGTTTGTGAGCCTCATCTTGTGGGGCTGGAGTCCCCAGTGGTGCCAGCGCAGCGGCGGCAGAGTGGCGCACGTCTTGGCCGTGTCCAGGTGGAGCTCGGTGGGCGAGGGCAGCAGCCCCTTGCCACGCGCCATCTCCATGGCCTCCATCACGGCGCGCGCCGCCGCCTCCGCCGACTCCTCGTCCTGCTCCTCGCCTTGCGTGGAGGATACCCCTGCAGACAGAGGCGCGGTGCACTCCACAAGCTCACGTAACAATACGAGTCAAAATAATGGAACACGTCCTGTTTCTCCTGCTGTGAAACGAAGAACTTAAGATCAGTTTGCAGAATTGTATTTGCTACGGGTTCACAGTCTTATTGAAATTTTAACATAACAGCAATTGCACCGTAGACTGCACCATTTGTTATAATTTCTACACCAGCAGTTTCGACTTGTAAGCATTCTCAAGTGCTTAAGTTACAGTTATTAACAGATACTCAAGTTAGGTATTCACCCACCAGGGTAGCCGAGAGCGCTAACGCGCTGCTTCCTGGACTCAGGTAGGCGCGCCAGCCCCAGATCGAATCCGGCCGGCGGATTAACGACAACAGCCGTTGTGCCGGCCAGCCTGGATGTGGTTTTTAGGCGGTTTTACACATCCTACTAGGTGAATACTGGGCTGGTCCCCACGTCCCGCCTCAGTTACACGACTCGCAAACATTTGCAACTCATTCACACTATTTCACGATTTACACTAGATGCAGGCAGCTAGGGTACACTACTTCCATCCGAGAAGGTATGAGGTGGCTGCATGAAGGGCATTCGACCACCCCTTAAAATTAACCATGCCAACTCCATACTACCCTGTCGACCCTGCGCACACTGCGCGATAACAGCAGTAGCAAAAGAAGAAGAAGAAGAAAAAGAAGACTCAAGTTAGGTATACCCCAAACGGAAGGCACACTTGTTTCACACTACTCACATGAAATAACAAACTCAAACAAGCGTCGGAAGGCTCAATGGAACCGACCGACCGCCGTCTCATCCTCTGGCGACAGGCGTTACCAGACACAGATCTGGAGACATATGTCGTCAGAATACCGCTCTCCCAGCCGTTGTTAGGTTTCGTGACTAAAGCCGCTGCTTCTCATTGGAGTAGCTCCTCAGCTGGCTTTACAAGGGCTAGGTTCAGCCCCCACGCCAACAGCACACCTTGGACTCGGACGGTCACCCATCCAAGTGCGAGCCAAGCCCACCAGCGCTTATCTGTGTGTTCTAACGGAAATCGGCGCTATCACAACGGCAATGTTCTTGCTGTGAAATAATCCACACTGATAACTGACACGTTTCTTCTGTGGAAGAAGTATGCTTTTCACTCTGGAACGTCTAACTTTAGTATTCGTTACCAATTACAGCTTAACCTCCTGAAAATGAATTAAATATCGAAATTTCACTTGTGGAAATGGTAATAAATAGTGCAGTCCACAGTCAATATGTTAGCTTTCCAGAAATATGATGTTTGTTGGAGTGGTCATTTTTGGCAGTAGATTCCTAGACCTTTATCTTGTAGCAACATATTTTTTTCCCAGTTGCTTTTCGTGCTTTAAAGTTATAGGCACATTCCAATGATTTTCTTCTCAAATAATGCAGAGGACTGCACTTACGAAAAATCAGGACATGTCTGCGTAGGGATCGCTCAATTTTCTTGTTTCCCCAATTCCTTCGTCTTTAGCTACATTATGTCAAATACTTTTGATGTAGCAAGTACTTCAGATAATAGTACCAGAACTCTGATTTTTTAATGGAATTCAACCCTTATCGCACGATATCGACTATCCCATTTTTCCAGTATCTTAGCGTGATGTTAATATCCCTTTGACATACAACACAAAACATTTCATTACCTTTTTAATGTTAGACTCGCACGCATGCAGGCGCTCGCAGAACACACACACACACACACACACACACACACACACACACACACACACACACGAAGAGATAGAAAGGATATGCAGAAACGGACTATAGGTTGCCAACAGTTATAAACAGAAACAAGACTTGAACAGGGTTATGACACAGTGAACAGTGTTACGGCAAAAATTAAAAATCTTCGCGTCATCGTAGTTTAATCTGAAATTCGTCCTACATTAGTAGTGTTACACGTCATTTAGCTGGTGGAAAACGAGTTGTAGAAATAATAAAACCAAACGAACTTCCCACAAATATGTGCCTAATTATTGTAAGTCAAGTCCACCCTCTAACATACGACCAGATGTGAGATACGCAGAACAGATGAGTAACCGTAAACAATACTTCATTCAAGTAAAAACTGTAGTGTGAACAGTATTTAATTGGTTAGTAACAAGTGTGAAACAAAATTCTATAGCTGCAGAAAAAACCGCTTTAGATGTCCTTGACATAAAAACGAAACACATCTGCAACATAAATAATCGTTACATCGCACATGAATTTTTCGGAACCCATCGTAATATCTGTGGTAATGCGTACATTACATATGACTGAAACCCTAATTTTCTGGAACGCTCTCTCTATCAATTTCGAGGACATGTTTCTCCACGAGAAAGCCTCTCCTCTAGCGATTGCTGCAAGAGCAAATAAGAGCCTTCGTAATACTCTTAGTAAATTAAACGTGAATCTACGCTTTGAATGTTCACTTTCTTTCTTATTAATCGTATGTGATATAAGGTGGCAGAATAAATGAGGGTCAGATTCGCACCTTACATGAGAGCTTTATACATCGCAACGGGAAGGTGAATATGATACCTAACTTAATTCGGCGGTAATCAGCAAATTTGCCTATCAGTTTGTAATGCAAAAAAGAATGACACTCAATCGACAGTAATTAACACACCGATCCTATAATATATGTTTGAGTGAAAGGTGAAACAAGCAGTGAGAGGCACTTTAGTTTGGAATTCAGAGGGACAAGGGCAGAGGTAAGGGCGCACTACAGGTGGTACCACCGAAACCACTTACAGGGGTGTCCCAGGCGGAAAGTCAATGACCGACCAGGTGACTCAGACGGGGAAAGCGTGTACAACAGCCCATCGGAGGGAGGACACGAAAGAAAGCATCTAGAAAACTGCGTTTCAGAATTCCAAATGGGTACGAAACAAGACCGGTCACGCATTTTCGATCATGTGTCCAGCAAGTGGTACACAAGTGAGAGAGTGCTGGAACAGGCACAAAACGTCCAATTGGCGGAAACGCGTTTGAAAGGAGAAAAGAGCAAAAGTTTCAATGCAATTTAATGGTAGGGCCCTTGTGATTGGTAGAGAGAGTTTCCACCAAATAATAGGAACGCTCCTATTGGTCGAAAAAAGCCGTGATGTGAAGAACGAAAGAACCCACATGGGGAGACAGTGTATATCGCCACATGCTAAGACTAGGGATGAGTACATGTTCTTTCGCATAATGAGGAACATAGGGAAAGTTTCTGCAGGAAAATTCAGCAGAGGTGTAATTCGTTTGATAGGAATTTCAACGGAAGAGATCAGCCTAGTAGACGACAGGTCATCACAGCTTAAGGTAAATACCGCATCCAGACGTCTAAACTTGTTGATTCACCAGCTTGCGTCCACTGTATACTCGAGGGAACATGGGTAATCTTTTGCTCAATTTGTCACATAGCTAACCATCCACCATAGACTCGATTGTCACCCTAAAAATAGTACCGAACTTTGAACCGGAATCGGACGGTTTTCGTAGTACTGACCAACATCATAACGTAAGTGTAGGAACAATTTTGTAAAGAAACTTCTAGTCAAACTTCGATATTGTCATGTTTAGGATAATTTAAGCATCTGAGAGTTAATATTTAATATTGTTACGTTCAGGATTATTTCACTTTTTGATATTGACGAAATGCGTTACCCTGACAACTGTTTTTTGTTGTCACATTGAAAACTGTGTAAAAGCGTGTATTTTTGTGCTAATATTGCAACATTAAACAAGTCATTTCAACTTACACAGTTGTCTTCAATCCTAGAATACGAGGTGCGGCTAGAAAAAAACCGGACTGATGCTGGAAAAAACATTTATTTACAATTATTTACAATTTCATGTTATCTCCTTCAATGTACTCTCCTCCTCGGTCTCTACACCGCTCCATACGAATTTTCCACTGTTCATAGCAATGCTGCAGATCATTTTCGGTAAGTCCATACATTACTTCCGTCGCTTTTTCTTTTACTGCTTCAACAGTCTCAAATCTAGTTCCTTTCAAAGCTGACTTGACTTTAGGGAAAAGAAAAAAGTCACAGGGGGCCAAATCAGGTGAGTAGGGTGGATGATCTAAGATGGGAATGTTGTGTTTTGCCAAAAACGTCTTCACTGACAACGCACTGTGAACTGGGGCATTGTCTTGGTGAAGGATCCATGACTTTTTTCTCCACAAATCGTTCCGTTTTCTCCGTACTCGCTCACGTCGGGTAGCCAGGACGCTAATGTAGTAATGCTGATTCACTGTTTGTCCCTCTGGTACCCAATCAATGTGCACAATCCATTTGATGTCAAAAAAAAACAATCATCATTGCCTTGAATTTCGATTTTGACATTCGTGCTTTTTTTTTGTCGTGGAGAACCAGGAGTTTTCCAATGCATCGATTGGCGTTTAGTTTCGGGATCGTAAGTAAAACTCCACGATTCATCGCAAGTAATAACATTTTGTAAGAAGGTGGGATCACTTTCAATGTTTTCCAGGATGTCAGAACAAATCATTCTTCAGCGTTCCTTCTGTTCAATTGTGAGACACTTTGGAACCATTTTTGAACACACTTTGTTCATGTTGAAACTTTAATGAAGAATCTGCCTAACACTTTCCTTGTCAACTCCTGTTAACTCAGACACTGCTCTGATTGTTAAACGGCGATCTTGTCGAACAAGTTTACCGATTTTTTCAATGTTTGCATCAGTTTTTGCAGACAATGGTCTGCCAGTGCGAGTGTCATCACTGGTGTCTTCGCGGCCATCTTTAAATCGTTTAAACCACTCAAACACTTGTGTTCGCGATAAACAATCATCGCCGTACACTTGTTGTAACATTACAAACGTTTCACTTGCAGATTTTCCTAGTTTGAAACAAAATTTGATGTTAACACGCTGTTCTTTCTGTACACTCAACATTTTCCGACGCACAGACAAAACGTCAACTACTTAAAACAGACGCCACGGGCAGACTGAGTGCAGGAGGCAGATGAAACTCGAGCAGTAGGCGGAGCGAGAGTCATGTGACAGGCCACGCGACTTTCAGCCTTATTGCATTCGTTTTATTGTTTCACCAGTACTAGTCCGGTTTTTTTCTAGCCACACCTCGTAAGTATACCATAAATATGGCATCTTACAAATGGCGATCCTGTCAGGATGGCAATTGGTCTGCCTGGATGGCAATTAGTCAGATTAGAAAGAAAAATAAAAATGTTTAATTTTGAAAAAAAAATTTGTGTTGTTTTGTGATGAGGTTACCCAATGTGTGTAAATGTACAGTGGACAGAATACAGTAAATGTTTGATCCAAAGTGTAGAAAAGTTGTATTAGCAAGTAGAAGAACATTTGTCATTATGTAAAAGTAGCTTGTGTGCAAATCACGGCGTTGTTGGGTTGGGTTGGAAAATCCACACACAGTGAACAGTGTTGCTAATAATGTGTACATAATCTAGGAAACTTTCTATGATATTCTGGGAACATGTAAGGTCATATAACTTGATGTTGACGAGAGCGCAAGCTCGCGCAGTTCGAGAAAGGCGTAGCTTAGTGAGACGATCACAGATGGCGGAAGAACGGAGAGTGTCGCAGATAGGTCAAACTGAAGATCTTGACAAGATAGAAATGGATGTGGAACAAAAAGCATCGAGTGCGAGTCCCGGAACACAACGTAGTGATAGTGCAGAGGGAATGGTAGTACCTTCACGATTGGTATCACTGTCAGAGAATGCACGAGAACAAACAAATAACGGATGTAGTGGGTCAGAAATAGAGTCAGAGGGCGAGAAACTTATGTATGTTGAACCAAATATAGTAATTTTGAACCAAACGGGAGAGTTTCCAACACGAAGAATGTAAGTGCGTCCGCACGGTGTACGAAAGTCGGTGAGACACCACGGGAAAGACGCGAATGGCTAAATTTTCATCAAATGGTGACAGATGACGATGGCGAAGAATCAAACAGTGTGGTCGCAATACTGAAGCAACTCACGCTGGTCGTAAAGCAGACAAGTGCAGGGTTAGCAGACTTAAAAACAGAAACAGCAGATTTAAAATTTGAAACAAATGCAGGGTTAACGATTTTAAAGATAGCAACAGATGCTGGATTAGCAGACTTAAAAGCAGAAACAAATGCAGGGTTAGCAAATTTAAAAACAGAGACAAATGCTGCATTAAATAGTCTCCAACTTGAAAATTATTCTGGGTTCGAAAAAGTCTGTGAAGATCAGCAAAAACTACGAACAGAAGTCAATGAACAGTTTACTGAAATCAGGAGAGAGGCGAGAGACTCACGCAAGCTTATACAATCGTTAATGGCTGACCAGAAAAAGAAGCGTTCTGACGTTGACCAGGTGCAGGATGCAGTGTCTAATGTTAATCAATGAGTGGATAAGTTAGCACGTAAGACGTCTGGTAAGGCGCAACAAAACATGGTAAAGCTCAACGTCAGAAAACGTGTCACGCCAGCCGCAGGAAAACGATTCGACACACGCATTGAGAACATGGTCTCGAAAAATCAGAAACAGTATGAAGACCTTCGTACAGAACTGAAACAGTGAATCGAAAATCTTACAGAAAACAGCAGCGAGGTGACGGAATCGGTAGTATCATCCGATATAGTGATGGACAGAAATCCAAAAATAAACAAGTCAGTACCGCATTCTTCCGTAGCAGTAGCGGAAACACAAAAAGTCATGAAATTCTAGTCGTATATTCACAAGAGGCTGCATCCATAATTACGGAAGCGAAACAAAGGCAGACAGGAAAAGAACAGTTAACACAGCTGAGCGAATCTTGAGAAGTACGGTCACAGCAGACAATGGAGCGAGAAACGGTAAATACGCGCATTCCAACAGAGCGGCAGCCGACCGTCCCAACGCACGTGTGTGACGCGAGTGCAGAGCAAGTTACGGCGACAAATTCCGCAATTTCCAAGTTACATCTACATCTACATCTATACTCCGCGAGCCACCTTACGGTGTGTGGCGGAGGGTACTTATTGTACCACTATCTGATCCCCCCTTCCCTGTTCCATTCACGAATTGTGCGTGGGAAGAACGACTGCTTGTAAGTCTCCGTATTTGCTCTAATTTCTCGGATCTTTTCGTTGTGATCATTACGCGAGATATATGTGGGCGGTAGTAATATGTTGCCCATCTCTTCCCGGAATGTGCTCTCTCGTAATTTCGATAATAAACCTCTCCGTATTGCGTAACGCCTTTCTTGAAGTGTCCGCCACTGGAGCTTGTTCAGCATCTCCGTAACGCTCTCGCGCTGACTAAATGTCCCCATAACGAATCGCGCTGCTTTTCGCTGGATCATGTCTATCTCTTCTATTAATCCAACCTGGTAAGGGTCCCATACTGATGAGCAATACTCAAGAATCGGACGAACAAGCGTTTTGTAAGCTACTTCTTTCGTCGATGAGTCACATTTTCTTAGAATTCTTCCTATGAATCTCAACCTGGCGCCTGCTTTTCCCACTATTTGTTTTATGTGATCATTCCACTTCAGATCGCTCCGGATAGTAACTCCTAAGTATTTTACGGTCGTTACCGCTTCCAATGATTTACCACCTATGGCATAATCGTACTGGAATGGATTTCTGCCCCTATGTATGCGCATTATATTACATTTACCTACGTTTAGGGAAAGCTGCCAGCTGTCGCACCATGCATTAATCCTCTGCAGGTCCTCCTGGAGTACGTACGAGTCTTCTGATGTTGCTACTTTCTTGTAGACAACCGTGTCATCTGCAAATAGCCTCACGGAGCTACCGATGTTGTCAACTAAGTCATTTATGTATATTGTAAACAATAAAGGTCCTATCACGCTTCCCTGCGGTACCCCCGAAATTACCTCTACATCTGCAGATTTTGAACCGTTAAGAATGACATGTTGTGTTCTTTCTTCTAGGAAATCCTGAATCCAATCACAAACCTGGTCCGATATTCCGTAAGCTCGTATTTTTTTCACTAAACGTAAGTGCGGAACCGTATCAAATGCCTTCCTGAAGTCCAGGAATACGGCATCAATCTGCTCGCCAGTGTCTACGGCACTGTGAATTTCTTGGGCAAATAGGGCGAGCTGAGTTTCACATGATCTCTGTTTGCGGAATCCATGTTGGTTATGATGAAGGAGATTTGTATTATCTAAGAACGTCATAATACGAGAACACAAAACATGTTCCATTATTCTACAACAGATTGACGTAAGCGAAATAGGCCTATAATTATTCGCATCTGATTTATGACCCTTCTTGAAAATGGGAACGACCTGCGCTTTCTTCCAGTCGCTAGGTACTTTACGTTCTTCCAGCGATCTACGATAAATTGCTGATAGAAAGGGGGCAAGTTCTTTAGCATAATCACTGTAGAATCTTAAGGGTATCTCGTCTGGTCCGGATGCTTTTCCGCTACTAAGTGATAGCAGTTGTTTTTCAATTCCGATATCGTTTATTTCAATATTTTCCATTTTGGCGTCCGTGCGACGGCTAAAGTCAGGGACCGTGTTACGATTTTCCGCAGTGAAACAGTTTCGGAACACTGAATTCAGTATTTCTGCCTTTCTTCGGTCGTCCTCTGTTTCGGTGCCATCGTGGTCAACGAGTGACTGAATAGGGGATTTAGATCCGCTTACCGATTTTACATATGACCAAAACTTTTTAGGGTTCTTGTTTAGATTGTTTGCCAATGTTTTATGTTCGAATTCGTTGAATGCTTCTCTCATTGCTCTCTTTACGCTCTTTTTCGCTTCGTTCAGCTTTTCCTTATCAGCTATGATTCGACTACTCTTAAACCTATGATGAAGCTTTCTTTGTTTCCGTAGTACCTTTCGTACATGATTGTTATACCACGGTGGATCTTTCCCCTCGCTTTGGACCTTAGTCGGTACGAACTTATCTAAGGCGTACTGGACGATGTTTCTGAATTTTTTCCATTTTTGTTCCACATCCTCTTCCTCAGAAATGAACGTTTGATGGTGGTCACTCAGATATTCTGCGATTTGTGCCCTATCACTCTTGTTAAGCAAATATATTTTCCTTCCTTTCTTGGCATTTCTTATTACACTTGTAGTCATTGATGCAACCACTGACTTATGATCACTGATACCCTCTTCTACATTCACGGAGTCGAAAAGTTCCGGTCTATTTGTTGCTATGAGGTCTAAAACGTTAGCTTCACGAGTTGGTTCTCTAACTATCTGCTCGAAGTAATTCTCGGACAAGGCAGTCAGGATAATGTCACAAGAGTCCCTGTCCCTGGCTCCAGTTCTGAGTGTGTGACTATCCCATTCTATACCTGGTAGATTGAAGTCTCCCCCTATTACAATAGTATGATCACGAAACTTCTTCACGACGTTCTGCAGGTTCTCTCTGAGGCGCTCAACTACTACGGTTGCTGATGCAGGTGGTCTATAGAAGCATCCGACTATCATATCTGACCCACCTTTGATACTTAACTTAACCCAGATTATTTCACATTCGCATTCGCTAATAACTTCACTGGATATTATTGAATTCTTTACTGCTATAAATACTCCTCCACCATTGGCGTTTATCCTATCCTTGCGGTATATATTCCATTCTGTGTCTAGGATTTCGTTACTGTTCACTTCCGGTTTTAACCAGCTTTCCGTTCCTAATACGATATGCGCACTATTTCCTTCAATAAGAGATACTAATTCAGGAACCTTGCCCTGGATACTCCTGCAGTTTACCAATATTACGTTAACTTTTCCTGTTTTTGGTCTCTGAGGACGGACGTTCTTTATCAACGATGATAATGTCCTCTCTGGTAAGCCGTCAGGTATTTTATCGTTTCGCCCAAGGGGGGGTCCCTCTAACCTAAAAAACCCCCGTGTGCACGCCACACGTACTCTGCTACCCTAGTAGCTGCTTCCGGTGTGTAGTTCACGCCTGACCTGTCTAGGGGGGCCCTACAGTTCTCCACCCAATAACGGAGGTCGATGAATTTGCAACCATTATAGTCGCAGAGTCGTCTGAGCCTCTGGTTTAGACCCTCCACACGGCTCCAAACCAGAGGACCGCGATCGACTCTGGGCACTATGCTGCAGATATTAAGCTCAGCTTGCACTCCGCGTGCGATGCTGGTTGTCTTCACCAAATCAGCCAGCCGCCGGAAGGAACCAAGGATGGCCTCAGAACCCAAGCGGCAGGCGTCATTCGTTCCGACATGTGCTACTATCTGCAGCCGGTCACACCCAGTGCGTTCAATAGCTGCCGGAAGGGCCTCCTCCACATTACGGACGAGACCCCCCGGCAAGCACACCGAGTGCACACTGGCATTCTTCCCCGACCTACCCGCTATTTTACTGACGGGCTCCATAACCCGCCTAACGTTGGAGCTCCCTATAACTAATAGGCCCGCCCTCTGTGACTGTCGGGATCTTGCCGGAGAATCGGCCACTGGCCCAACAGGCGAGGCATCCTGTGGTGGCTCGGAAACGATGTCATCACCACTAGGAAGCACCCCGTACCTGTTGGAAAGGGGTAAGGCAGCTGCCACGCGGCCAGATCCCACCTTCGCCTTTCGGCCAGGCACGCGCGAGGCCACCACTGTCCGCCATTCACCCTGGAGTGATGGCTGACCGGTAAGATGCTCACTGCCGGAAGACGCAGCGACATCAGGGGTTCCATGTGATTCCAAGGCCACCGAAGTAGGCATAGGTCTCACCACAGTTGCCCCAACGCCACTACGAGCCGACGCCTGCGCCTCGAGCTCGATGAGCCTAACAGACAAAGCCTCCACCTGCCCCCGAAGAGTGGCCAATTCTCCTTGCGTCCGCTCACAACAACCACAGTCCCTACACATGACTATGTTTACCCTACTCTATACGGTGACAAATTCCCAAGATAATCTTCTGATGAGCTACTCTGATAATCAAGAAACACTCACTGAAATACGAGACGCGAAAACTACGCTAGGTTTTCCCAGAAAAACTATTTAAAAGCTAAGCGCAACAAATAAGTACAAAAACGCTTTATACAAACAGTACTCGCTGCTGCTGGTGCTCTCGCTCTGGCTGTCACAAGACAACTGCTGATTCAAGTGACTAGTGGCTAACGGCCGCGAAACAAACAAAAGACGGTTTTAGGGCGCTTTCTGTTCTAAACGATCAAGAAAACACTAAGAAATCTAACACGAAAACTACGTAAAGTTTTATCAAGAACTGTTAGTTACTATGCAGAGCAGATAAACACAAATAGAATCCCTTCCTTAGTGGAAGGTCGTAAACAAAATGCAAAATAAACGCTTTATACAAACAGTACTCGCTGCTGCTGGTGCTCTCGCTCTGGCTGTCACAAGACAATACAACAGGTTGTAGACAGCAAGTTAATACGAATCTAATGGAAAGGCAAAACTCTGAACCAGTAACGGGAAATGTAAACGAATCTTTCAGTCCGATACACGAGGATCGGTACGGTGTAGATAACTGCACACCACTGCGTAGATACGATGCTAGATGAGACATAAATACGTCATACCTAGACCCAACGAATACAAGAGAACATGACACTTCGAAGGGAACGAGTAATGTTGTCAAAACACAAACGCCGTATGGTGAAAGAGAAGTATTTGACGATGATCCTTTTTTGACAGTCAGAAAATTCCAGCATTACAAAGAAACTGGGAACGGCTTTCATCCACGCACATTTATAAATCAATTTCAGATCGGTTTACCAGAGCATTGACCACTTAGCCATAAACGTGACTTCATTTGTGAGTATATGGACGGTGCAATAGCGGAATCCATGCAAAGAGTAGCTGTAAACTGTCAATCGTATGAGAAATTTCAATCCGCATTCTTGGAGCGATACTGGTCCACAGAAACACAAAATAGAATAAAGTATGAGTTATTACAGAAAGAGTCGTTCGAAAATTCAGGAGAAAAGAAACCCGTTAGATTTTTCGAGGAAATGGCAAAAAAGAATCAATGTTTAGATAATCCATATAGTGATGGGGTACTGATACGAATGTGCACAATGAAGTTACCGTTACGCTATCAGTAGCCATTGGTTGGTAGGGCAGGAGATAATATGCAAGCATTTGAAGGAATGTTAAGAGAACTTCAATTCATATTCAATGAAGATGACGCAAAGAAAAATCGTACAACCAGAGAAAACAATAATAGGGGGCATAACAGCAACCAATTAGATTTAATAATAATAATTCCAATGGCAGTAATAACGTAGGAAAAAGTAATGGTTTTGGAAGGAGTGGTAATCGCCCAAGGGATAAAAATAATAATTATGGTTTTGGAAACGCACAGAGAGCAAATAACAATTATGGTTTTGGTGGGCCGCGGAATTACAATGGTGGATTTGGTCCTAGAAACTACAGTGGTAACTATGACCTGAGTACAATCGCCGTGCGAACGAAGGCGAAGGGTTTAGAGGTTTTCAGCAGCAAAATCCAGGTTATTCAGTTGGTAATGCCATGAACAGAATACAGAAAGGTTTGGAAATCAAGCTTCATTGGGACAAAACACGCGAAACCGGTAGGAGAAGTCGAATTGAGGCCATCAAACCCAGGTAAAAGACAGAATAGACGATATGAACGGTACGAAGACCATTAGTAATACCCAAGTTAGAAGTGAAGCCCCTCCAGTACCTAAAGTAAAACATCGACATTTTGTAAAATTAGCACTGAACAGTTTAAAAACTGCAGCATTAAAGAGAAAGAACCGAGCAGACAGAACGGCAAACACACTAGTATTTTCACTAGGACAAAAGGTACTAGTAAAAACCCACTATCTCTCTAGCAAGAAAAAACACCAGATCTATAAATTGTTTTCTGTTTACAAAGGCTCCATGGATGTAAGTAAAGTAGTCCATGATAATGCAGTCGAACTGATTAATCCAAAAACAGGGAAATCATTAGGTTCGCACCATGTGAGTCATTTAAGAGTATACAAACGTTAAACAAAAGAAAAAAGAGTAAATCCACACGAGAATATAGTTGTATTAAATGTCCAGAAATCAAAGAGTATGAAAGATAGCAAAATGCACACAGATAAAACTTTTAACTTGTACTTATCTCAATTAAATAAATAAAATAAAAGTTGTTAGGAAGGTAAATGGAGAATGATGAAGAAGTGACAGGAAAATAACTAAAGTAACTCTTCCACAAACTAAATGTGTTCTGGGGAAAGAGTTTAAAGTAAGGAGGAAAATAGAGATCAACATAGTTTGACGAAATAGTAGTAGATTGCTTCTTAAAGATTTAGTGTGAAGGAGGAGGAAGTTGATTTTAGTAGATGAAAGGAGGTGAAGAAGTAGAAGGGAAATAGTTAATTAGATGGGAAGGAGATAGGCATTTTTAATTTGTTCCGTCGAGGACGGTGAGAGAAGATATTTTGGGGGAATAAGTGAAGCATATATGATTTGTGAAAAGTACCACAATCTGATACTGACCAAGAGTAATACTCTTAGTAAATTAAACGTGGATCTATGCTTTAAATGTTCACTTTCTTTCTTATTAATCGTATGTGGTGTAAGGTGGCACAATAAATGAAGGACAGATTCGCACCTTACATGAGAGCTTTATACATCGCAATGGGAAGGTGAATATGACACCTAATTTATCTCGGCAGTAATGAGCAAATTTACCTATCAATATGTAATGCAAAAAAGGGATGACACTCAATCGACAGCAATTAACACACCGTTCCTATAATACATGTTTGAGTGAAAGGTGAAACAAGCAGTGAGAGGCGTTTTAGTTTGGAATTCAGAGGAACGAGGGCAGAGGAAAGGCTGCACTACTAGGGGTACTACCGAAACCACTTAAAGGAGTGTCCCAGGTGGAAAGTCAATGACAGACCAGGTGAATCAGATGGGGTGAGCGAGTATAATGGCCTACCTGAGGGAGGACAGGAAAGAAAGCTTTTAAAAAACTGTATTTCAGAATTCCAAATGGATATTAAACAAGACCAGTGACGCTTTTTCGATGTGTCCAGTGAGTGTTACACACATGAGAGTGTCAATGTATGCATTTAGGCGTCTAGAACGGGTACAAAACGTCCGATTGGTGGAAATGCGCTAGGAAAGAGAAAAGAGCGAAAGTTTTGACGCAATTTAATGGCAGGGACCTTGTGATTGGTAGATAGAGTTTCCACAAAATAAGAGGAACGCTTCTATTGGTCGAAAAAAGCCGTGACGTAAAGAACAAAAGAACCCACGTGGGGACACAGTTTGACTATGAGTAAGACAAGACGGAAATTTTCATGAACTCCTCTCTGAATGGGCGTCAAGTGGAGGATGGAGCGCATAAAGCTCTGTACGACACAGAGGAGTGATTTGTGTGAACACTGCATTCAGAGCGGCTGACATCCAGCTAGAAATAAGCTGTTGCATCGCTTAGCTCCAACTGTGGAGAAACGAACCAGCCAATTAGTTAATTGTTCTTGTGAGAACTGAGGGGGCATTATAATATGCTCATTGCTCCAACCACACGTGTATATATCGCCATTATCTAAGACTAGGGATGAGTACATGTTCTCTCGCATAACGAGAAACATAGGGGAAATTTCTGCTGGAAAATTCAGCAACGGTGTGATTAGTTGTATAGGAATTTCAGCAGAAGGGAGCGGCCTATCAAAGGACAGCTCATCGCAGCTTAAGGTAAATACCGTGTGCAGAGGTGTGAACTTGTTGGTTCACCAGCTTGCATCCAATGTAAACTCGAGTGACCTTGGTTAATCTTTTGCTCAATTTGTCACGTATCTAACTATCCACCGTAGACTTAATTGTCATCTTAAAAATAGTACCGAACTTTGAACCGGAATCGGACGATTTTCCTAGCACCGATCAACATGATAACGTAAGTGTAGAAACTTCTAGTTACACTTAAATATTGTAGTGTTTAGGATAATTGACCTTCTGAGGGTTAATATTTTATATGGTTGTGTTTAGGATTATTTCACTTTTTGATGTTGACGAGATGCATTATCCTTACAATTGGTTTTTTGTTGTCACATTGAAAACCGTGTAAAAGCGTGTATTTTTGTGCTGGTATTGCGAAATTAAACACGTCATTTCCACTTACACAGTTGTCTTCAACCCTAGAATAAGTAAACCACAAATATTGCACCTTACAGTGGTAAGAATTTCAAATTTTTCATTGATACTAGAACTTTGTCAGAGACAGCAACATACTTGGACAATCAAGACGAGAACAGAATGGCCTCGCGAAAAGGGGTTTAAAGATGTACGTCAACAAAAGTAAAACAAGAATCACTGAGTTTAGCTGAACTAAATCATGAAGTTTGCTACCTGTAAAAAAAATTAAACTGCAATGGCAGAAACACAGAAACATAAAATGCAGGCTGGCAATAAAAAGAAAAGTTTTACTGAAAAAGAGAAATGTGTTGACATGAAAGAGTTAGGAAGTCTCTTACAAAGCTATTTAGAGTGTAGCCTTGTACGGAAGTAAAACATGGACGATAATCTGTACAGACAACAAGTGACTAGATTCTTTTGAAATGCGCCACAGAATAATGCTGGAGACTGTATCAGTAGAGGGGACAACGATTGAAAAACAAGAAAATCGACCAGAAGAGAAACAATATTTATGGCACAGATTGACCAAAAGAAGTATTTATTGATCGGGCACATCCTGAGGTATCAAGATATGGTCGGTTTATTGATGGAGGGAAGTGAAGGGGAGCGTTAAAACTGTAGAGAGAGACCATGGCTTAACTACAGTAAGCCGCATCAAGTGAATTTTTCGGAAGCAGTTCCCCGTTAAGCCTCTCTGGACGCATATGTCAACATTTTCAACTGTTCAGGTTGTGTGCAGTAAGTGATCGTCAATCCAAAAATAAAGGATTTTCAGAATATTTACGCACTGTATGCTACATTTGTTTATAACGATAGTCGACTAACAATTCCTGCTCCAAGCTTCGGTTTGCCGCTGGTTTTGTAGTTTTTGCTACAGTTTCCTAGCGCTGTGACTTCTATTACTGCAATAGCACCATCCACGAACTACCTACTCAGATATTGCAGCATAGGAACGTATTCACAGGCAACGTGGGCAGCACACAGTAACTAGCTCAGACAAAAGTAAACTAAAATAATGGAATGTTCTTCTCGTTTGCAACGGCAAGTGATTGGAGCGCCGTGGTTTGGAGAGTATGCAAGGTAGTGTGTCAGGGACTTCTGTTTATCAGTAGAAGAGAAGGAAGGGAAGTTGCAGCTCAATTTCCCACCGATGTAACGGCCATTCGAGTCGAATAGGACCTCAGTTGGACAATGATGGAGAAGGAAAGTATTTCATTTTGAAGCCACACGAATTTATGCATTCCATATGACTCGAGAAAGCTATAGAAATTTCCAAATCGTTATCGCTCTCGAAGACTATAGCCATACCTTATTAGTGATGACCAAGGGTACTTGCAACCCAGGCTTGTTGCTTCCTAATGATGAATTACGATATTGAAGGTCGTAGTTCCCTAGCACTCTGCTGGTACTGTTCTTATTCTTGGAGAATGGCCTATCAGCATAATATGGACACTTTAGAATACCAAGTGCATTCTATGCTGTAGACGTCATCATCTTAATGTAAATACCGTCGTATTTCAAAATGAAGGATGTGTGTCTCCCACTTGGTTCAAACAGAGTTATAAATAAGCCGGCACACTTGCTCTGGCTCTGCCAATCACTCGTATTGGACACTGATTCTGCTTATATGGAATGTTTTGCTGCACAGAACCCGACATTGGACGATCAGCCCTCCGAAGAGCGGAACGAAGAAACTCGTTTGCAGCATGCTTCATTTCGGCAAATAATCATATCTATACGTAAAGGTAAGGGGTCCCTTACATTTATAAATGACACGCATGGTACTACCCTTTGTGCAGATGTGCAGATATCTTGCACAATCCTGTGTTGATGTGTTCTTGTCTTATTTACATTCCTCTTACCTAGATATGCCTTAGTTTTCAATGTTATGACACATCCTTAAAGCTTTTTTATCCTTATGTTAAGCTTACATAAAAATCAAAAGGAAAACGCTCTCTCAATGCATATACATGTACGAAGGATATATGATATATTACGCATATTAACTACTTGGAGGTGGTTTCGTCACATTGAAATTTGAGATAACATTTCATTTTCATACAAGTTACTAGCTAACCAACACAGCATTTAGCAAACATTTATTTTGCAGGTTTCCAGTTAGAAACGTACAGTTTCTGTATGCTGGGTACAGCTGCTTCGCAAAACTGCAGCACGATTTAGTAAACGTATTTATCATAAAATCGTTTCCGCCTACAGTTGTTTGTGCTCAGCAGACGAAAACTGTTAAAAGCACTGCCAGACATCTCGGTTTTTCGTAAGTTGACTCGAATGTAGGAGTGTCTTAGTAGTAAAGAATAAATGTATTAAAACTTCATGCATGATGCAACATTTTTTTCACGTATCTCAGTGCTTATGACGTCGTATCACCTCAATAATGATATATTTGCGCACGAACTGTCTGGTAAGTATGTTGAGAATATAGTTATGAGCAAAGACGTAATGAATTTAAATGTCACGCGCAATACGGCAGTTTTTCTTGCATCTCAGTGTCAATGCCGTCATTTCATATGGACAATGCGTGCTACCACAATATAATTTTGTAGACGCATTTAGCGGCATATTTGATACTGTACGCGAAATTTATTGCGAATACAGTTAGTAGCACAGCAGTGACAAATTTAAATGTTACGCCCGATGCAGCGTTTTTTCACTCATTTTATTGTTTTTGGCATCATACGCTATGTAATCAAATGTTTCCGGACACCCCCAAAAACTTACGTTTTTCATATTAGGTATATTGTGCTGTCACCTACTGCCAGGTACTCCATATCAGCGACCTCAGTAATCATTAGATATCGTGAGAGAGCAGAATGGGGCGCTCTGCCGAATTCATGGACCTCAAACGTGGTCAGGTGATTGGGTGTCACTTGTTCCATACGTCTGTACGCTAGATCTCCACAAATCTAAACATCCCTAGGCCCACTGTTCCCGGTGTGATAGAGAAGTGTAAACGTGAAGGGACACGTACAGCACAAAAGTGTACAGGCCGACGTCGTCTGCTGACTGACAGAGATCGCCGACAGTTGAAGAAGGTTGCAATGTGTAATAGATAGACATGTATCTAGGCCATCATACAGGAATGCCAAACTCCATCAAGATCCACTGCAAGTACTACGATAGTTAGGCGGGGTGTGAGAAAACTGGATTTCATGGTAGTGCGGTTGCTCATAAGCCCACATCAATACGATTGAACAGTGGAAAAACTTTATGTGGACAAACGAATCACGCTACACAATGTGGTGATCCGATGACAGTGTGTGGGATTGGCGAATGTCCGGTGAACGTCTTCTGTCAGCGTGTGTAGAGACTACAGTAAAATTCGGAGGCGATGGTGTTATGTTGTGGTCGTGTTTTTCATGGAGGGGGCTTTCACCCCTTGTTGTTTTGCGTAGCACTTTCACAGCACAGGCCTAAATTGAGCCTTCAAGCACCTTCTTGCTTCCCATCGTTGAAGAGGAATTCTAGGATGGCGACTACATCTTTCAACAGGATCGAGGACCTGTTCATAATGCACGGCCAATGGCGGAGTGGTTACACGACAATAATACCCCTGTAACAGAGTGGGCTGCAGAGTCCTGACCTGAGTCCTACCGAGCACCTTTGGATGTTTTGGAACGCCGGCTTCGTGCCAGGCCTCACCGACCAACATCGATACCTCTCCTCAAAATGGTTCAAATGGCTCTGAGCACTATGGGACTTAACTGCTGAGGTCATTAGTCCCCTAAAACTTAGAACTACTGAAACTTAACTAACCTAAGGACGTCACACACGTCATGCCCGAGGCAGGATTGGAACCTGCGACCGTAGCGGTCGCTCGGTTCCAGACTATAGCGCCCAGAACCGCTCGGCAACCGCGGCCAGCACCTCTCCTCAGTGGAGCACTCCGTGGAGAACGGGCTGCCATTCACCAAGAGAAATTCCAGTACCTGATTGAACGTATGCCTGCGAGAGTGGAAGCTGTCATCAAGGCTAAGGGTGGGCCAACACCATATTGAATTCCAGCATTACCTATGGAGGGCCCCACGAACTTGTAAGTCATTTTCAGCCAGGTGTTCGGATACCTTTGATTACATAGTGTATCTTTTAACTATGATAGTTAGGTGGTTCTTCTCCTCACAGTGATTATTACCTGACAGAAAGGGATATCGTATTTTACGGAGTATAAGACGCACTTTTTTCTTCGGAAAATTGTCTCCAAAATTCAGTGCATCTTACAGTCGAAATTAAGCTGGTCTGAAAAATGGTCTTACATTCGATGCCACGGGAAACATATTTCAATCTGTCGACATTGGATTCAACTGGCAGCAGCATTGCGTTGATGCGACGAAAATGAGGGTATTTAGAAGCCTCCTAACACTGTCTCCCTCCCACCCCGCCATAACAAAAACAGAACACTGTCTAGCATATGATGCAGCACTGCAGTCTACGGTGCCTGTGAACTTGGACTCAAAGTGATTTGTGTTATCGGTAACAGTACAATATTTTTGTTAGTAGCTAGCTTTGTGATGATAAAAAATAAATGGTATTCATATCATGCGGGCTATAAAGTGAAAGTAATAACATTTGCAGAAGAACATGGAAACAGAGCAGCTGAACGGCATTTCTGCCCTATAGTAAGAGAAAAAACCATTCGCGATTGGTGGACTAGTAAAGAATAACTGTAAAAAAGAGGAAGACTAAAAATGGAAATAAAGGACTGAATTCAAATAGGCCAAAATTAGACGATGACGATGTTAAAGGATTTTAAGGGTCAGTTCGATTTTATAAACTAAAAATATTTTTAGTCTGGTTTTCCATTCTGATAATAAAATGGATAAAATGTTATTTTAAAAAATACTTAAAAACTAAAGTTTGGCTTATAGTCCGCAGACTGTTATAGTCCGTAAAACACGGTATGTGTATAAAGTTTGGCTTAAATCGGTCTTGTCTCTGAGGAGGACTGTTGTAATATGCACCCAACAACCCACCCACAAACAAATACACACACACACACACACACACACACACACATATTTTTATAATATTTATGGGTATTTTGTTTATGCAATAAGTTATTTTACGTGTCTCACTAAGACGCCGAGCCACAGAGCCTTGAATGATTTTTAATTCTTTTTTTGTTGATATTACAAACATTCTGATATGTCAGGTAATGCAAAGTGAACGTGTGATCAGTCTGCGTTATCCGTTATGTTAAAACACTCATTGCCGTCTAAATCAGCCAACACTAGTTCCTGTTACCCAATTCATCTCTGCTGAATATTACATTGCTTCAATATTTGAAACCCGCTTAAGACAATAAAGTGTTGAATTCGTTTACAATCGCAAAATTTTTCTAATTTACAGAAAGAGAACTAGAGTATGAACGTTCTATGTTCCTTTCTGGTGTCAATTGTATGTTAATATGACCTCATGTTATTAGCATTCAGGCTTTTAGCAGTTAACTGAAATACAAAGTCCGCCTTGATTTTGCTGCAAATGCTTCTGGAACAAATAAATGCCCTATCAGGAGGCGGGGAAGTAAAAATTGTCTGTTGAATCACCTTAATTATAGCTTACATTTTATCAGCCATTCGACATCCAAAAATCGACGAGTTCCTCTACCTGTTTGTAAGGTCATGTACGGACACTTAATTGGGTCGTCATCTTGCGTATTGCGTAACTCTGGAAGTCCAGTGAAGAACTTCCTTGCTCCATGCGTCATTCTGCCGTCTCACTGTGTAAACCACCCAGCTTCAGTTTACTGTCATAATTACGTCTTCCCCTTCAGTCTGTTCCCTGGTTCATTTGTTTTCACGTCTGTTCTAGTAATTCCCAACACGTGTCTTTCCACT
Source organism: Schistocerca piceifrons (assembly GCF_021461385.2). Classification (NCBI taxonomy): domain Eukaryota; kingdom Metazoa; phylum Arthropoda; class Insecta; order Orthoptera; family Acrididae; genus Schistocerca; species Schistocerca piceifrons. The sequence goes on along the minus strand of NC_060138.1, from coordinate 180,341,773 downwards.
GCTCATTAAGCAATGAGAAGTCTCGCTGCTATAAGAAAAAAAAGGTATACCCGCGAAATGTTGCAATATTTCTGTGACGCTGACAAGCCGAAAGCAGTTCAAAACAACTTTTCATGATTTGTGAGCTGAAGATTATTTGGGAACATGTCTGGGTCGTATTCATTTTATACCAACGAATTTAAAGTCTCTATACAGATCTATACGCTCACCATTTTTGTGTCACCACATATCTAATCTGTCACACAGAATACACTAGTAGTTGAATAGTGCGGTTACGACAGCAATTTTGATATCAAATTGATATGCAAATTAATTAAATTGATCAATTAATTAATCCCGCCCTCGCCTACCACCCCCATCCCCACCCCCGACCACGCCCACGCCTGCCCACAGATGACGTCATGTGTTTTTCTCAGCTGAACGTATGCCCTAGCCCCACCTCCTCCCCTCTCCCGACCCTCCCCCTCCACCATCCTACACTATTGGTAGAAATTCTGAATTTTAGGGGGAATTGGGAATTTTGGTGGGAATTTTGAATTTTGGCGGGAATTTCTTTGTCCTAGGGCTGTGCTAAAATCCCACTCCACCCCCCCCCCCCCCCGCACCACCAACTGCCCCGCAGCTGATGGGGGCAGTACCCTCTCCGGGAATCGAACCCTCTTCCTCATGGGCAGAAAGAGCCCGTGTAAGCCCCCCACACAAACCACCAGAGACGCTTGGAATTACTGGGAAATTAAAAATTGCTGTGCCCTTTTCGGGACTCGAACCCTGATTCTACTGGATGTAATGCCCAAGTGCAGCCCCTTACACATGGAAACTGTCCAGTTGTGGGAGTGGAAGCTTAGGTTAGTGTACTTTATTTAATTTGGTCGGGAAACTGACGCAAAGATCGATAGTAATTACATAACACACAGTTTCTATCATTGTTTGACGTCAGAGTTCTGTACAGCCACCTGCTCAAAAACCACCTACAGTCAAGGTAAACAATTCCTAAACACGGTACCACAACTGATGGAAACAAAATGAGTCATAGTTTTAATTAAACTTCGAAATTGTGAAAAAACCAGCACTCTTAATGAACGGGTCATAATGCAGCTCATGCACTGCCGAAAGTAATCATCCTAAAAGACTGCAGAGGGGTCAGTAATTGTACATGCGTTCTGTGGAAAATCGAGGCCCTCTTCCTCCCTCCCTCCCTCCACGACTCCCTCCCTCCATCCACCTACGGGGCGAAACACAGGCTTCCTGAAACGGCCAGCTGCTTCGCCCTCACTGCCTGCCCTATCCTGCCCTCCTCCACAGCCGGCTCGGGTGGCCGAGCGGTTCTAGGCGCTCCGCACCAGTCGCAGGTTCGAATCCTGCCTCGGGCATGGATGTATGTGGTGTCCTTAGGTTAGTTAGGTTTAAGTAGTTCTAAGTTCTAGGGGACCGATGACCTCAGAAGTTAAGTCCCATAGTGCTCAGAGCCATTTTGAACCTCCTCCACAGTCGCTGACCGCACTCGGCTTTCCACTATCTGGCCACCATCTTGGGACGATGCTCTTACACCAACACAATAAAGTGCTACCTGTTCGTCTAAAATATAGCGACGGTGCCCCATGCACCGCCCCTAGGCAGAGAGCGGCTGTGTCCACTGTCACTCACAGCAGACACGCACCCGCTGCCACCACCTATGAGCCACTCACAATACGTGGCCTGCCCTCAGGTGGCGGTACCAGACAACACAAAATGGAAATTAAGTAGCATAACCCAGCCCATCTGGAGAAGGGACCAGATGGCACGCAGCACTCAGCTTTCCATCAACTGGCCGCAGGCATAAGGCGACACTCCTACGCCAAGACAGTAGCGTGTATAGTCAACAATAGGAGATAAAAAGACGGCCGCCCAACTCTTGTTCTGTGTTGGAAAACACTTTCATTTGACGTCGATACATCTATAATCAGGCACGTATTAAGAAAAGGAAAACACACTTGCGCCAATGATAAATGTCCTCCTTTCACGAAAATAGGCAAAGTCCATTATCTTTTAGCTTTATTAGCGAACTCGGTATAGTTTTTAGGTTCGGCAGCAGAAAAAATCTATATTAAGCAATTTCTTTCAGCTTTTTTACTATGTCGTGTTGCAGGAGCAGGATTCATTTGCCGCTGCCCTCACACATCGCACACTGGTGTCAGGGCTATAACAACATGTTCCCACTCACTGTTTCTTTACAAGTGGCAGAATGTGGTAGACATTGCTCTCTCATACTTCTGGATAAAATTACTAAAATTGATCTCGCAATAAACTGCGGTGTGTATTACTGTACATCACTCCATATCAATGGTGTCATTCCCATCCCGACTGTATACTGCATGCACTGCTGATTACTGCATAATGATTGACTGGCACCATTCCGCTGAGATGGAACCTTGGAGGAACACTCGATATCTTCCACTTGTCGCTGTGAAACACTGGATTAGATGTAGAGGTCATCACCTTAATACAGTTGATTGGAAGCGTTCCTCATTGCTACAGACTTATCCTATTTACATATGCTGCAATGCCTTCCACATGTTTTTATTTTTTTTTATTTTTTTTTTCACCAATAAGATAACACTACCTATTTTTATTTGTGCTACCTCTTGCGTGTTGTGAACAGCACCGTCTGGCGATGGTGAACATCGGAATAGTAATCACGTATATGACTGCAAAATGAAGCAACAATGCTTTTCTAAACGGAGCACTGAGACATCCGCTACCCTGTCGAAGTACAGGTCATCACATTGGAAGCACTCTACAATAGCGCAAACTCTTCCAGTTTCCATATGGTGCGATGTCTTCTACATTTTTGTCAATGAGAAACATCGCCTCTGTGTTTTATTTCTACCACCCTGTGTTGTGGTAGCTGTGTAGTTTACGCCATGTGATGTTCAGTTTCATGTGAGAGCCAGAGAATCGAAACATGTTAATTTCGATTTAGCAGCAGCTGACACAGCTCTGTAAGTTATGGTAGAATAAGCAAAGTGTGTGTACACTGATTGGGTATCTTACAACCGAAAAACACTCTATTAAACAGCTTATGAAGGAACAATACATGAACCCTTTCGTGTGATTGATAGTTTGTTGGATATGGTCATCCTACAGTACAGGTGGTGAAACTTCACACCAGACAGTGGAAGCGACTTCGACCATGAACCACCCGCTCCAATGAACCAATACCTGTATATTTAATAGGACCCCCACGTATGTATGGGTGATAGAGATCAGTGGACCGTGAAAGATATAGATCTCCTTTGAACTGCCTGTATGTAGTTTGGAGTGTGTCGCAATGCAGTAGCAAAATCTTCGTCCTTCCTAATTTTCTCAACAAGAAACACCATCTCTTCTACTACCTCGTGTTGCAGGGAAAAGCTTCGTTTGGCGCTGGCCTAACATACTGTACATGGTTGGTGGAGCTATGACACCATGTTCCCATTTTCTCCGAGTGGTCAAAACGCGCTCGTGTCGCATTAACTTAGCTCGTCCCGTTTCCCTACACGAAGCAGAATCTCTTAGATATTGCGCTCTCCGACTTCCATACAGGTCAAACTTAAATTGGGACAGTCACATAGACTAAGCTGCAGGGAGGGCAGGGCAGATGCTTAGGAGCAGTTACAAGATGCAGAGGGACTGTCTAAAAACAGCGCTGGAGTTTTTGGTGTAGGTGATCTTCAACAGATACGAGAGTGGCACGAATATGATTCACCAGTGGCTGGAATCATTAAAAGACGTCTGCACAAGACCCAACACAGGTATGTGGTTGTAAGGATAGACTTGATTCCAAATTACAGACAGGATTTCGGGCAACATTTCGGCCTGAAAGCATAACACTATCAGCGGCCGTGTGTGCCTGTAGACTCAAGACCACCTTTTATGTAGGTTGATGGTAACATGGCGTTATGATCGTGTTTTTGATAGCGAGTCCTTACATGGAATGTATGTTGTGGAATCCCTCTGTGGTCAACTTCAGATGTCATTTCTCAATAGTGTTCTTCGTAAAGAACATCGTGTTCCCTCCACGGATTCCCAATTGTCCTACTTGGCGGGTGTAATCCGACTGCTGAAAAAAAAAAAAATTACTCACCACACAAAGAGACTCTCATGATCAATTTAGCCGGTCGGAGTGGCCGAGCTGTTCTAGGTGCTACTGTCTGGAACCGCGCGACCGCTACGGTCTCAGGTACGAATCCTGCCTAGGGTATGGATGTGTGTGATGTCCTTAGGTTAGTTAGGTTTAAGTAGTTCTAAGTTCTAGGGGACTGATGACCTCAGAAATTACGTCCCATAGTGCTCAGAGCCATTTGAACCATTTTTAGCACTATGGAAACAGGAAAAACTGTTACTGACTTGCTTATCTTACGCTGTAGACTCATCAAACTGCAGCCGGCCGCTGTGGCCGAACGGTTATATGGGATTCAGTCCGGAACCACGCAGCTGCTACCGTCGCAGGTTCGAATCCTGCCTGAGGATGGATGTGTGTGATGTCCTTAGGTTAGTTGGGTTTAAGTAGTTCTAAGTTCTAGGGGACTGATGACCTCAGAAGTTAAGTCCCATAGTGCTCAGAGCCATTTAACCATTTGATCGATTTAATTAATTAGCCCATCAGATTGATATCAATGACGTGCCGCCTGGCGGGTGGAAAAGACGGCTAGGGTGCCACGGAATGATTCTTTACAACCGTTTTTTTTCCGTTGCGGCGATACCTTTTAACGAAATCTCCCACCGACACTGGACGAGACAGGTTCTCACGATTTGTTTAGTAAGTGCTAGTATGTGGAAGGGGACCTGTCGTAGTGTACAAAACGGTTATGTTCTCTTGAATTATAGCTTCTTGTTGTCAACCCTAAAATCAATGTGTTTTTTTCTGACGTGTGCATATAGCATGAAAGATTGTATGAAATGTTGTAATAGCCACATGCATGACAGTTTATTTACAGACACTGAACACGAGAGACGCTCGCAGATCATGTAATTTGTTCAACAAGCTGAAAGATATTGCTTAATATCGATTTTTTTCTGCACTATAACCTAAAATCTATGTCGAATTTGCTCATAAAACTAAAACAAAATGGACTTTGTATATTTTCGTGGAGGGAGGACATTATTATTGTCGGAAATGTGTTTTCATTTTTTTAATACATGCCTGATTATAGATGCGTTGACGTAAAATGAAAGTGTTTTCCATCGCAGAATGAGAGTCTGTGTCAAGTCACCGCCACAAGAGCGCTCGCTAACCATCAGGAGCGACTGTGTCACTATACTTTAGACAAACAAGTTGCACTTGAGGCAGCCATCCTTTTCTCCCCTATTGTTTAGTTGACTATACATACTACTGTGTTGGCGTAGGAGCGTTGCTTTAAGGTTTAAGGCGTTGGCCAGATGGTGGAAAGCGGAGTGCTGCATGTCATTTCGTATGTTCTCTGGATGTGCTGGGTTATGCTACTTAAGTTCCCTTTTGTGTTGTCTAGGGCCTTTCCAGAAGGCATGTCACGTATCGTGAGTGGCTCAAAGGGGGCGGCAGCGGGGGCGTGTCTGCTGTGAGCGACAGTCGACACAGCTGCTCTCTGCCTAAGGGTGGTGCGTGGGGGCTCTGTCGCTATATTTTAGATGAACAAGTTGCACTTTGTTGAGTTGGTGTAAGAGCTTTGTCCCAAGATGGTGGCCAGATGGTGGAAAGCCGAGTACAGTCAGTGACCGCAGAGGATGTCAGCAAAGGTAGGCAGCGATGGTGCAGAGAAACTATGAGATATTGGCGAAGCAGCAGGCCATTTCAAGAAGCCTTTGTCCTCCCCCCCCCTCCCTCCCACAGTAGGTGAATAGAGGAAGGAAGGGATGAAGGGAGGGAGGAAGAGAGCCTCCATCTTCGGCAGTTTGTGGATAGCTATCGAGGAGAATGCATGTTCAACTACCGACCGCTCTACAGTCTTTTAGGGTGACGATTTTCTGCAGTGCGTGTGCTGCATTATGACCCGTTCATTACCAGTGCTAGTTTTACGATTTTCTGCAGTGCGTGTGCTGCATTATGACCCGTTCATTACCAGCGCTAATTTTTTCACTTTTTCCAAGTTTAATTAAAACTGTGATGAATTTTCTCATCAGTTGTGGTTTCGAGTTTTGGAATCGGTTACCTGGGCTGTAGGTGGTTTTTGAGGAGGCGTCTGTAGCGAACTCTGACGTCAAACAATGATAGATACCGTATGCTTACAGGTAACGAACTTTTTAAACTCCTCTTTGGCCAACACCAGCATCTCTTCTGTTGAATACAGTTCGTGCCAAAAAGAATAAACATAATTCCTTATACCCCTGCCTTTCTCCTACCAGCTTTTTTCTCAGCAGGATAACACCAGTTGTATGGTATCGACAGTTTTTGAACTGTATTGCGCTTTTATACCGTCCTTGTGTAGTGCTATGCATATAGTTGTGTAATTAGGCCCAATCTTTCTGATTAATTACTTAATTACGATCGATCTTTGCGTCACTTTCCCGGCCAAAATAAATAAAGTACACTAACCTAATCTTCCTCTCCCACACCTGGACAGTTTTCATGTATTAGGGGGTGCACTTGGGCTTTCTATCCAGTAGAATCAGGGTTCAATTCCTGAAAAGGGCACAGCCATTTTAAATTTCCCGTCAGTTCCACGGGCCTCTGGTGGTTTAATTCTGTTGGGGGTGGGGGGGTGGGGGGTGGGGGGGAGGGGTGCACTTGGGCTTTCTGCCCAGGAGGAGGAGGGCTCGATTCCCGGACACGGTACTGCTAATTTTAATTTCCCATCAATTCCTGGGGGAGGGGAGGGAGTTTGGCACAGCCCTAGGACAAAGAAATTCCCGCCAAAATTCGAAATTCCCACCAAAATTCGAAATTCCCCCAAAATCCTAAATTTCTACCAATAGTGTATGTTGGTGACAGGGGGGGGGGGGGGGTAAGGTAAGGGAGGGGGGCTGGGGCACATGTTCAGCTGAGAGAAAGACATGACGTCATTTGTGGGCAGGCGTGGGCGTGGTCGGTGGCGGGGATGGGAGTCGTAGGCTAGGGTGAGAACTACCAATCAACATGATATCAAAATTGCTCTCGTAACCCCACTATACTGCTACTTACACCCTTCTAGGTATTTCAATGTTCACAGAATTTAGCGAAACTGGCTATACTAAACGATACCTCAATCTTTTTCTTTTCAGCGGAAATGGTCTTATTTTATGTTCTTAGGAAACTGGCTGCTCTCCTTAATCCTTTTGTTTCTTTGAGTTTCGTCCTACAAAAGATAGCTCGATTTTAAGGGCGCTCAATGGTGAGGTTATCAGCGCAAATACAGCTAATGCAGTACTGTTACTGTTGTTGTTGTTGTTATGGTCTTCAGTCCTGAGACTAGTTTGATACAGCTCTTCATGCTACTCTATCCTGTGCAAACTTCTTCATCTCCCAGTACCTACTGCAGCTTACATCCTTCCGAATCTGCTTAGTGTTTTCATCTCTTGGTCTCCCTCTACGAATTTTACCCTCCACGCTGCCCTCCAGTACTAAATTGGTGATCCCTTGATGCCTCAGAACATGTCCTACCAACCGATCCCTTCTTCTTGTCAAGTTGTGCCACAAGCTACTCTTCTCCCCAATTCTATTCAATACCTTCTCATTAGTTATGTGATCTACCCATCTAACCTTCAGCATTCTTCTGTAGCACCACATTTCGAAAGCTTCTATCCTCTTCTTGTCTAAACTATTTATCGTCCATGTTTCACTTCCATACAAGGCTACATTCCATACAAATACTTTCAGAAATGACTTCCTGGCTCTTAAATCAATACTCGATGTTAACAAATTTTTCTTCTTCAGAAACGCTTTCCTTGCCATTGCCAGTCTACATTTTATATCCTCTCTACTTCGACCATCATCAGTTATTTTGCTCCCTAAATAGCAAAACTCCTTCACTACTTTAAGTGTCTAAATTGCTAATCTTATTCCCGACTTAATTTGATTACATTCCATTATCCTCGTTTTGCTTTTGTTGATGTTCATCTTATACCCTCCTTTCAAGACACTGTCCATTCCGTTCAACTGCTCTTCCAAGTCCTTTGCTGTTTCTGACAGAATTACAATGTCATCGGCGAACCTCAAAGTTTTTATTTCTTCTCCATGGATATTAATGCCTACTCCGAACTTTTCTTTTGTTTCCTTTATTGCTTCCTCAATATAAAGATTGAATAGCTTCGGGGAGAGGCTACAACCCTGTCTCACTCCATTCCCCACCACTGCTTCCCTTTCATGCCCCTCGACTCTTATAACTGCCATCTGCTTTCTATACAAATTGTAAATAGCCTTTCGCTCCCTGTATTTTACCCCTGCCACCTTCAGAATTTGAAAGAGTATTCCAGTCAACATTGTCAAAAGCTTTCTCTAAGTCTACAAATGCTAGAAACGTTGGTTTGCCTTTCCTTAATCATTCTTCTAAGACAAGTCGTAGGGTCAGTATTGCCTCACGTGTTCCAAGATTTCTGCGGAAACCAAACTGATCTTCAGCAAGGTCGGCTTCTAGCAGTATTTCCATTCGTCTATAAAGAATTCGCGTTAGTATTTTGCAGCTGTAACTTATTAAACTGATAGTTCGGTAATTTCCACTTCTGTCAACACCTGCTTTCTTTGGGATTGAAATTATTATAGTCTTCTTGAAGTCTGAGTGAATTTCGCCTGTCTCATACATCTTGCTCACCAGATGGTAGAGTTTTGTCAGTAATGGCTCTCCCAAGGCAATCAGTAGTTCTGATGGAATGTTGTCTATTCCCGGGGCCTTGTTTCGACTTAGGTCTTTCAGTGTTCTGTCAAACTCTTCACGCAGTATCATATCTCCCATTTCATCTTCATCCACATCCTCTTCCATTTCCATTATATTGTCCTCTAGTACATCGCCCTTGTATAGACCCTCTATATACTCCTTCCACCTTTCTGCTTTCCCCTCCTTGCTTAGAACTGGGTTTCCATCTGAGCTCTTGATATTCATTCAAGTGGTTCTCTTTTCTCCAAAGGTCTCTTTAATTTTCCTGTAGGCAGTGTCTATCTTACCCCTCGTGAGATATGCCTTTACCTCCTTACATTTGTCCTCTAGCCATCCCTGCTTAGCCATGTTGCACTTCCTGTCGATCTCATTTTTGAGACGTTTGTATTCCTTTTTGCCTGCTTCATTTGCTGCATTTTTGTTTTTTCTCCTTTCATCAATTAAATTCAGTATCTCTTCTGTTACCCAAGGATTTCTACTCGCCCTCGTCTTTTTACCTACTTGATCCTCTGCTGCCTTCACTATTTCATTCCTCAAAGCCACCCATTCTTCTTCTACTGTATTTCTTTCCCCCATTCCTGTCAATTGTTCCCTTACGCTCTCCCTGAACCTCTCTACAACCTCCGGTTAAGTCAGTGTATCCAGGTCCTATCCCCTTAAATTCCCACCTTTTTGCAGTTTCGTCAGTTTTAATCTACAGTTCATAACCAATAGATTGTGGTCAGGGTCCACATCTGCCCCCGGAAATGTCTTACAATTTAAAACCTGGTTCCTAAGTCTCTGTCTTACCATTATATAATCTATCTGAAACCTTTTAGTATCTCCAGGGTTCTTCCATGTATATAACCTTCTTTCATGATTCCTGAACCAAGTGTTAGCTATGATTAAGTTGTGCTCTGTGCAAAATTCTACCAGGCGGCTTCCTCTTTCACTTCTTAGCCCTGATCCATATTCACCTACTATGTTTCCTTCTCTTCCTTTTCCTACTGTTGAATTCCAGTCACCTATGCTATTAAATTTTCGTCTTCCTTCACTACCTGAATAATTTATTTTATCTTCATACATTTCATCAACTTCTTCATCATCTGCAGAGCTAGTTGGCATATAAACTTGTACTACTGTAGTAGGCGTGGGTTTCGTGTCTATCTTGGCCACAATAATGAGTTCACTATGCTGTTTGTAGTAGCTTACCCGCACTCCCATTTTTTTATTCATTATTAAACCTACTCCTGCATTACCCCTATTTAATTTTGTATTTATAACCCTTTATTCACCTGACCAGAAGTCTTGTTCCTCCTGCCACCGAACTTCGCTAATTCCCACTATATCTAACTTTAACCTATTCATTTCCCTTTTTAAATTTTCTAACCTACCTGCCCGATTAAGGGATCTGACATTCCACGCTCTGATCAGTAGAACGCCAGCCAGTTTTCTTTTTTCCTGATAACGACGTCCTCTTGGGTAGTCCCCCCCCCCCACAGGAGATCCGAATGGCGGACTATTTTACCTCCGGAATATTTTGTCCAAGAGGACGCCATCATCAATTAACCATACAGTAAAGCTGCATGCCCTCGGGAAAAATTACGGCTGTAGTTTCCCCTTGCTTTCAGCCGTTCGCAGTACCACAACAGCAAGGCCGTTTTGGTAAGCGTTACAAGGCCAGATCAGTCAATCATCCAGACTGTTGCCCCTGCAACTACTGAAAAGGTTGCTGCCCCTCTTCAGGAACCACACGTTTGTCTGGCCTCTCAACAGATACCCCTCCGTTGTGGTTGCACCTACGGTACGGCTATCTGTATCGTTGAGGCACGCAAGCGTCCACACCAACGGCATGGACCATGGTTCATAGGAGGGTACTGTTAGTAGCTGTAACAAATGTTCTCTCCACGCTACTAAATAAACGTTTTTGAAACTGTACTCCTCGCGCAAAAATATATCTTAGAGTAAAAAATGACATCTCTTTCTATCATTCTGAAATTGTGATTTGTGCTCGGTACAGAGTACTCACTTGCTACCGATATTGCATCGTCAAACGATATTTGAAGGTCAAGGGTAGCTACAGGCGGTGAACAACATAGATGAGTGGCGTTGTTACACACCTGGTAAGAACTCTTGACCACTCCAGCGCGTCAGAGCCGGAAACACCGTAGGTGTGTTTCTTCCTCCCATCGCAGAAGCACTTCATAGATAGCGAGGCAACCTGAAAACCTGCACATGATCAGATACCCAGAGAGAATTTTTACTCTTAAACACGTGTGGCTATACAAATGCGATAAGCTTGTTATAACTGAACTGAACACATGAAGCAGTCGCTATTTGGTAACGGAACATTAGGAATTGCTTAGAAACAATATGTGTCGCTATTAAATAAAATTATGTGCTTACAAACACGACGTCTTTACATAATGTTATTATTTAATTGAATCCAGTGACAAAACACCTATATATTAAGGAGAATACATTAAGTGTTTAAAATGTTTTGCGCCAACTATCGTTGGGAGAGCATGATTCTTCATACAAAGAAAACTCGGCATATACTGTAAACGCCATCATAAATCCTTCTCATTTCAATCGTTTCTTATTCGCATCGATTCTTCTTTCGAGCGACGGGTGCTATCAGCAACACCAAAAAGCCATATACTCTTTCCTGTGCAGTGTGCTAGCGAGTCTGTTCAAATGCGCATGCAACAAAATAAGCCAAATTTTATAGATTTATGCTTGTAACAAGAGTCCATTCACACTTCACACAGTCATCGACACATCGCGTTCCCACAAATCTCTCGAGAAGAAGAGCCTTAAAAAATGCTGCATGAGTCAACTTATACATTAACAGGCAGAAACAAGCACTGCTGGGTACTTCACTAAAGTACCGTACACTAGCAACTAATTGTGGCTATCGATAATTTACTCAAACTGATAATTATAGTAGTAACTATTAAATTACTTTATATACGTATGTTACGAGAAAAATAGTTACTTTGAAAAAGTCCGAGCTCCTTTTTCATACTACTCGGCTTTTGTTGTTAGCTAATACTTTGAATAAAAAATTTTAACTTTATCCAGACCGCTTTTAACTATCTATAGACGGTTATTCTAAATGATGGACCCATTTTCAAAACTTCGTATTTATTCAAGAACAAATGGAAAATGAAGAAGCCCTATACCAATGAAAAGAGGCGTTCCGAAGATTATTTTTCATGATGTTTGATATCAATTTAAAACTTTCTTGACTCCGTTAGAGGTGATCCTGTAACAAACGCGGTCGGCCTGTGCTCTTTCCTTCGCACACACTCCACGGCTGTTTAAATTGCTTAAACCAACGGTTAATGCTATTGTAGCTGAATGCCGAATTTGGTACGAAATGTCTGCTGCACCGCAATTTGCGACTCACTTTCCGCGAACTCAAGAATGCCGGAAACCTTGTGCTCCACAGTCGCCATCTCACTCACAACTGACAGGGAAACGGAATGACGGCCCTATTACCGCGCAAATTCTACCTGCCGCTTCTCAAACCATCACCGCCCTCCAAAAACTTTGAAACTTCCTCTTTTCGCTGGTATGAAGGTTGTTTATTTTGGATTTGTACTTGAATACATACGAATTTTTGAAAATAGGCCCATCATTTAAATTAACCCTGTATACTGCAAAATAGCGATCTATCTGATGAAAATATTAAACTTAGGTAGAATTTACATTCCTGAGTCCAAGATACATTGCAGAAAGAGTGAGTATTCATGAATTTGTTTTGCTTTGTATTTGGCTGTTTGGAGGTGTTAAATTTACTGCCTGGTTTCCACTGACAGCCTGTTGTAGTTTTTTGCACCAGAATATGAAATTCCATTTTGAACCCCAGAAAGGGATGCATAGTCGATATGGAAATTACGAGGGCATGCTGAACAGTAACGCCTCCGAAAATTTTTACACTGTTTTCATAATCAGATGAGGTATGACATATCATGCATGATACTCTGTCGACTTTCCCGCTTCACTGACCCAAGTTGTAACTCTCTGCCGCTGGAGGGCTCCAAATTGAAGCGTGTAACTTGGCAGTGTGCAACGTAACTACGAGTGTCACTGTAAAAGAAATGCACAGTATTTTTTTTAAATCCATCTTTTATTCTACATGTTTGAAAGTTTTACAGTGTGTAGATACATCCTTTAGGAACAATATTTTCATTTCTCCACATAATTTCCATTCCCGTCAACGGCCTTTCGCCATCTTGGAACCAGCGCCTATATACCCGCATGGTAAAAATCTGGACCAACCTGTTGGAGCCACTGTTTGGCAGCGTGCACAAGGGAGTCATCATCTTCAAACCTTGTTCCACAAAGAGAGTCTTTCAGTTTTCTAAACAGGCCAGGTAAGGACTGTAAGGCGGGTGTTTCAGTGTTGTCCATCCGAGTTTTTTGATCGCTTCCATGGTTTTATGACCGACATGTGACCGTGCAGCAAAACATCCTGCTTTTGCCGATGTGGTCGAACACGACTCAGTCGAGCTTGAAGTTTCTTCAGTGTCGTCACATATGCATCAGAATTTATGGTGGTTCCACTTGGCATGATGTCCACAAGCAAGAGTCCTTCAGAATCGAAAAACACCATAGCCATAGCTTTTCCAGCAGAAAGTGTGGTTTTGAATTTTTTTTCTTGGGTGAATTTGCATGATGCCACTCCATTGATTGCCTCTTCATCTCTGGTGAAAAATGATGGAGCCATGTTTCATCACCTGTCACAATTCTTCCACGAAATTCATCTCTACCATTCTCGTACTGTCCCATAAGTTCGCTGCATACCGTTTCTCTTGTTTATTTGTGAGCCACTATCAACATCCTGGGAACCCACCTGGCACAAACCTTTTTTAACGCCAACACCTTCAGTATTCTGCAAACACTTCCTTCCCCTATCCCAACGTTGCGTGACAATTCGTTCACTGTGATGCGTATGTCAGCAGTCACCAATTCGTTAACTCTCTCCACACTGTCTGGAGTGTGTGCAGTACGAGGCCTGCCGCTGCGAGGACTATCCTCAATATTGCCGTGCCCGCTTTTATCACGTAACCTGCTTGCCCACCGACTAACTGTACTGCAATCGACAGCAGCATCTCCATACACCTTTTTCAACCTCTTGTGGACGTTTACGACTGTCTCGTTTTCACAGCACAGGAATTCTGTGACAGCACGTTGCTTCTGACGAACGTAAAGTATAGCAGCCATCTTGAAGACATTCTGTGACGGCGCCACTCACGGGAAAAGGTTGAACTATGTTTGAAAACAAGCGGGAAGGATGTATCTACACACTGTAAAACGTTCACACATGCACAATGAAAACTGTATTTTTACAAAAATGGAGTGCATTTCTTTTGGAGTGACCCTCGTATGTCTGTGAGTGACAAACAGCGTGCCCGCTTTTATCACGTAACCTGCTTGCCCACCGACTAACTGTACTGCAATCGACAGCAGCATCTCCATACACCTTTTTCAACCTCTTGTGGACGTGTAATCGAGTTTCTAGCCACAGAAAATGTCCTCCAATTGAAATCCATAGATGAATGAAAGCTATGTAGGTCGACGATTGTATCGACATCAGTAATGTGCGATGTTGGGTTGTTCTTGCTCGTAATGAAGGAAACGATAGTTATAACCTCAAAACGTTTGACAGAGCTCGGAGTGGACGAGCGTCTACGGCTACCGACGAGACTCATCATAATCGGTTTTATGAACTCATCAGAGAAAATCGTTGAATAACACAGGCATGGTTCTCAGGTAAATTTGGAATATCATGAGAGAGTGTACAGGCAATCACTGCAGGAAACTGTGTGCACGATGGTTGACTCGAATGCTCAGTGCTGACGTCAAACAGAGCAGATTGGACACGTGTCAACCATTTGTTATGCATTTTGAGCATCAGTATGATGGGTTCCTTAAAAACATATGTGACAGGTGATGAAAGCTGGGTACACCATTTTTACTCCGAAAACCGCAGAACAACAATGGAGTTCCGCCACCAAGAATCACTGACGCCAAAAATGTCCAAGGTCATGCCATCAGCAGGCAAAGTTCTCTAGTGTTCTAGGATGTTCAAGGTGTGGCGCACTTGGAATTTATGCCTAAAGACACCACCATGAACTCTGCAAGGTACTGCGAGATGTTCAAAAAACTGGAAGCACAAATTCGAAGAGTGCATCCGCACATGGAGCGCCTTCTCCTTCAGCAATGCAATGCCAAGCCACACACGAGCGCTGCATCTGCTACAATCCAACGCCTTGTGTTCATCGTCATCGACCATCCTCCATATAGTCCCACGCTGCCCTCCATGAGCTTTTCATCTTTTCCCAAAACTTAAAGAACGCCTTGGGGGACATCACTTTGATAGTGATCAAGCAGTGCAAGCAGATGAGAGATGTCGTGTGACAAGGGCCTCCCGTCGGGTAGACCGTTCGCCTGGTGCAAGTCTTTCGATTTGACGCCACTTCGGCGACTTGCGCGTCGATGGGGATGAAATGATGATGATTAGGACAACACAACACCCAGTCCCTGAGCGGAGAAAATCTCCGACCCAGCCGGGAATCGAACCCAGGCCCTTTGGATTGACAGTCTGTCGCGCTGACCACTCAGCTACCGGGGGCGGACCGCAAGCAGATGATAGGTTGTGGCTCCGTCAACAACGTTAAACATTTCACAGTGACCGTATCAACAAACTGGTCCTTCGTTGGGAGAAATTTGTTCGTCACCAGGATAACTATGTTGAGAAATAAAGTTTGATTTGTTCAAAAGGCTTTGAAAGTTTTCACATAAAATTTCGGAGGCATTGCTTTTAAGCGAGCCCTCGTATTCTACTTCTAATGTTGTGGTTGCGGATTGTTGAGTTGGCCGTAATTCACTGTTGTATTAGCCAAAAAAAAATTATGGGTTATATGGACAGGCATGTAAATGGAAGAATCTTTAGACCTGTGAAAAGCTACTAAAAGACATTCGGTTATCAACTTAACACAACATTCGTATTGCACGCTTGTGTAGAATAAACACTTTCTTTTCATTTAAGCTGGAATAGCCTAGAAGATTACACCATGGGACAGAACTGACTGAAAGCATGCGCAGCATGCTAGCGAAGTTGTGTGTAGGTTAACACATTGGAAGAGATTTCTGAGGCGGAACTGAGCTTTTTAATTAACTTATCCACATGCTGGTGTTACTACAGTATATTATCCATCTGGATGTCCAGGAACTTCACATACTGACCCTCATCCAGTGCATACCCACTGATCTGTGTTAGCAGTAATGTTGGTTGTGAACCAGTTGTAAGACTGTTGTTTTATTTTCCTTGCTTTACCTGCTATCGATGTGTTTGGGACATTTATCAATACTTATGTCATCAGCAAGTACTACAGTTCATGAGGAGGCCCCAATGTCCCCAGTAGAACATTGATGTAGACCAAGAACAGAAAGGGACAAGCACCAAACCTTGTGGCTCACCATATTTAATGATTATCCCCTCTGAATTTAAACTTATTCCTGTTGTATCATTTGGTAATGAGACCCTCTGTTTTCACTGCAAAATATGACTCCATCTATACAAGTAATCTTTATCGCTATACCATTTTAGTTTCCGTAGCAGAATGTTATGATCTACATTTTAACAGTCAAAGGACTTTGCAAGATCACAGAAAATGCCAACAATGATATCATTTATCGTGATTTTTATATTTTATCAGAATCGAGGCTCGAAAAGTAATTATTGAGCGCGGGAATGCTAACAATTTTTATCACAAGCTTGCTACTGAAATCAAATTACCGAAGTAACAAAAGTAATTAAAGATGACATAATTAGAGCTCACCAATTCTCCTCTTGCTTTCTCGAGATGATGTCATTTCCGTTCATTCCTGTAACTATAATAAGTTTTGTTAGTTTGACGTTCAACACAGCAATCGAAATAAAAAAACTTAAGATGCTAATGTTTACGTCATAACCAAGCCTAACATATGAGCAATTGGATCAAATACTTATTTATTAATTCTTCCGTAATTCTTGGTAGAACAATTTCATATTTAAGGTTAAATAATAAGTACACTGTTTTTGATCTAATAATTTTTGTTTATTTCGAATTAGTTTTCGGCTTATTAGACCATTTAAGGAAACAAGCCTCTGGAAGGACAGCTGCTCTTAGATAACCAAACATTGTAGGCGAAGATACAGACACCTGCACAGAGTGTTTGCATCACACTTGTTTCTTAATGTTGAAATTACACTTTACATATTGGCCAATGTTAAGCACACTAAATAATCAAACGACACAATATTACAGGTTAAATTATGTTTTTTTCTTGATTTTGTTTTTACATTGTAAACTAAACCTTAGGCAACTGACATTACTATACACAATAATTAGAATACATAATCTTATATTTTTACATGTAATATGACTGTGAAATCTTAGTTTGTGAGATAGAGGTTGTGACATTGGTTGAGAACTACCTAACTGAGCACTAATAAGTTGTGCCGGCCGGTGTGGCCGAGCGGTTCTCGGTGCTACAGTCTGGAACCGCGTGACCGCTACGGTCGCA
Source organism: Schistocerca piceifrons (assembly GCF_021461385.2). Lineage (NCBI taxonomy): Eukaryota > Metazoa > Arthropoda > Insecta > Orthoptera > Acrididae > Schistocerca > Schistocerca piceifrons. The sequence continues at coordinate 180,324,431 of NC_060138.1, read as the reverse complement.
GGTTCGAATCCTGCCTCGGGCATGGAGGTCTGTGATGTCCTTAGGTTAGTTAGGTTTAAGTAGTACTAAGTTCTAGGAGACTGATGACCTCAGCGGTTAAGTTCCATAGTGCTCAGAGCCATTTGAACTAATAAGTTGTATTGAGAAACAAACCTGTTTTACATAGTAAATAACTTTTTTATGCAATGGGCAATATTCAACGTAGTTCATGGTTAATATACACAACATTCAGTTATATTTTTGAGGTCTGAAGTCTGTCTGGTAAGCAAGAGGAAATTCTGTTATGTTTCGTGTAGCAGTATGTGTCATTGTGGATGGTTGATTGCATCAAGTGAGGCTTTAAAGTGGAGATGTGGTTAGCTGTAATTCTCATTTAGAACTAGCTTGGTGTTTTGAGCTAAATGTCTGGTTACCTCAAGTGCTTCTAATAGGCTTAGTTTTCTTCCTTCATTGGCTACATGTAATACTTCTGGTGAATTTGATATTTGGGTCCTTCCTTCAGCTGAGGTATTAACCTTGACTGTAACACGTGTAAATCATTTGCGCCATTCATAATCCATTCAATAAAGTACGTTCCAAGCAGATGCTGTGATGTCATCACTGTCATATAATTACATGGTGCGGATATCTTTCCAACTCGACTGTGTAATGAGGATTGTCATTTGCCCAAACGGCAATATTTCTATCTTGTGAGCTGTGATAAATTAAAACATAACCTTGGCGTGGTTCACTGCATTTGGAAATTGAGTTAAGCAGTCTCAGCATTCTAAAACGCGTTCATTTCTCCGGTCTGTATCCGATAACTTGTTTACGAACGTCGGTCTTTCTTCATGAGATCTCGCAGTGTTGTCCTCGTTATACAGAGCACCGCAGCACATGTACGTGTCGACGTCATAGGAGAACATTAAAATCGAAACAGTGTTCCCGGCACGTGTTTTTCTCGTGCTTTCTTCCTTCCAATGCGTGACTTTTCTCTAACATTGCCAAAAGCAAAAACAAGTCTTTTCCAATCCCTAAGTGTTGTCTTTCGCGCTGGAGCTTTATTAAATCTTTATGGAATGCTCCCATAATCTGTTCTCATTTTCTACCCTGTATATTGTCGTTGGTGTACCCACACACCATTCACGAAGCGCTCCTCAATAGTGTTAACGATGACCGTTCACATCTGCCATGGCTACAAATTAAAATTCGACTGCGACTACGAAAAAATGTATACATGAATTCCAACAATTGAACCCAACAATGGATAAGAAGTAACATAGCGACTAACCTTAATAACAACACTTGATATTAAACGGGGGGTTCACAGGAGTATGGGGACTTCTCGCCCACCCTGTACATCTCGCTGCACAAGACATAAACTTATTATTCCACATATATTGTCAGCAGCATCGAACTTAATTGTTATCTGATGCTGGCGTTAACGAGGTACATACACCATGTGATCAGTAGTATGCGGACACCTGGCTGAATATGACTTAAAAGTTCGTGGCTCCCTCCATAGGTAATGCTGGAATTGAATATGATGTTGGACCACCATTAGCCTTGATGACAACTTCCACGCTCGCAGGCATACGTTCAATCAGGTTCTGGAAGGTTTCTTGGGGAATGGCAGCCCATTCTTCACGGAGTGCTGCACTGAGCGGAGGTATCGATGTCGGCCAGTGAGGCCTGGCACGAAGTCAGCGTTCTCAAACATTCCACAGGTGTTGTATAGGCTTCAGGTCAGGACTCTGTGCAGGCCACTCAGTTACAGGGATATGATTGTCATTAACCACTCCGCGACAGGCCGTGCAGTATGAACAGGTGCTCGATCGTGTTGAAATATGTAATCGTCATCCCCCAATTGCTCTTCAATAGTGATAAACAAGATGGTGCTGGAAACATCAACGTAGGCCTGAGCTGTGATACCTCCGCGTAAAACAACAAAACACGACCACACCATAACACCACCGCCTCTGGATTTTACTGTTGACGCTAGGCATGCTGGCGTAAGACGTTCACCGGGCATTCGCCATACCCATACCCTGCCATCGGGTCACCACATTGTGTACCGATTCGTCACTCCATACAACGTTTTTCCACTGTTCAATCGTCAAATGTTTACGCTCCTTACACCAAGCGAGGCGTCGTTTGGCATTTACCAGCGTGATGTGCGGCTTATGAGCAGCCGCTCGACCATGAAATACAAGTTTTCTCACCTCCTGGTTAACTGCCATAGGACTTGCAGTGGATCCTGATACATTTTAGAATTCTTGCGTGATGGCATGGTTATATGTCTGCCTATTACACATTACGACCCTCTTCACCTGTCAGCGGTCTCTGTCAGTCATCAGAGGAGGTCGGCCTGTATTTTTTTATGCTGTACGTGTCCCTTCACGTTTCCACTTCACTATCACGTCGGAAACAGTGGATCTAGGGATGTTTAGGAGTGTGGAAATCTCGCGTACAGATAAACGACGCAAGTGACACTGAATCACCTTACCACGTTCGAAGTGCGTGAGTTCCGCAGAGCGCCCCATTCTGCTCTCTTGCGATGTCTAATTGCTACTGAGGTAGCTGATATGGAGTACGTGGCACTAGGTGGCAGCACAATGCTCCTAATACGAGAAACGTATGTTTTTTGGCGGTGTCCGGATACTTTTGATCACATAGTGCAGAAATATTAACAATACGTCCTACTTACTACACAGGACCGTTGCAGTCTGGTCCCTTTAACCCCACAAACCAACCAACCAACTTAGTACACAAAAAAGGCTGATTATACATATGGGCATAATTACTCGTACGTTGTACAAAAAGAAAACGGACACGTAAAATTGTCAAAGTTATTTCGAACTTGAAGCAAGCGTTCCTTAGTAAAAATAGGATATCAATGAGGAGGAGGATACCGGTTGAACGTCCCGTCGACAACGAGGCCAACGCCAAAGACTAGGAAATAATAAGAAAACCTTTCGATGTTTTCAGTTTGCTGTACCATGTATTCCACAAAACTGTTGTAGCATGTGATTAAAATCGAATACTAGTATTAGGATAGTTTCATATGTCAGAGAGCGTAAAATATTGAAGACGTAGTCACAGAATTTTGAGCCAAAATTCAACTGCGAATATCGTAGTGCCATAAATAATTTTGTTAATATGGAGGTTCCAGTTATTCGTTAGCTGCTTAGAATTTCAGTGTCTCAACATCACCCACAACTGACCATCGATCTTATTGAGATAGAGTTCCAGAGATAGATCCACGCACTATACGTGGCGGGCGTAAGTACGTTTTCCAGTGTCTGCGATGAATAAATAAAAAACTTGCAAAAAAGGAGCAACTGAAATCGTTATTTCTGTACTAACAAGCAAAATACCTGTTTTCAGTATCTGGCTGATCCAGCATTTTTCAGCGTTATCTCTCGTTTCGTTAGGGGAGGACCGATTCAGGGAGCTGCTACTCATTCGTTTATTGTTTACATTCAATATTGTACACACAGTCATTGAAGCACGCACTCGATCCAACTATTAATACGAAAAGTTGTCAGCTAAGCATGTCCTAGCGTTGTTAAACGCCGCAAGTAGAAGACGGGCTTTTGTTGGTGCCACAGTATTTTATAAATTTTGATTGTGGTAAACAGGAGCTGTAGTGTTCAAATGTAGCACGCTATAGTAGAAGATGTGACATTTTCAGTTGCCAGTACCGGAGAGGTCTGACTTTGAGTGACATAATACCATACACGCAGTTGCCTGGAGGCACGCAGTTGGAGAAAAGTAGGGAAAGTGTCCGGGCGTGTTTACTATACCCAATATGAATCTCAAGCAGCAGCAGCACCGCGCGTCAATAATATTTTGTGCTCTTCCGGACAAAACTTCATCACACACATTGGAAATGTTGCAGCAAGCGTACAAAGTGCAAGCCATTGGGAAAAAACAAGTTTTGAGTGGCATAAATGAATTTGGGAGGGTAAAAATGACCCTGCGGATGCTCCACGCCCAGAGAGGCCCTTAATTTCGCAGAATGAAACCAGTGTCAACACAACTGATGTCATGTTGCTAGAAGATCGTCGTTTGTCGTTACCAGTGATTGCAGACATTATTAATATATCCTATGAATCAGCTGAAGACATTGTACGAAATGTTCTGGGGTGTAGAAAGGTTTCAGTGAAGTGGGCGCCTCGTATGGTCAGTGACGAAGAGAATGCTCACCATGCGATGGCGTGTCAACAAAGAAAGAGAAGGCTTCAGCAAGAACTACACTACTGGCCATTAAAATTGCTACACCAAGAAGAAATGCAGATGATAAACGGGTATTCATTGGACAAATATATTATACCAGAACTGACATGTGATTACGTTTTCACGCAATTTGGGTCCATAGATCCTGAGAAATCAGTACGCAGAACAATCACCTCCGGCCGTTATAACGGCCTTGATACGCCTGGGCATTGAGTCAAACAAAGCTTGGATGGCGTGTACAGGTACAGCTGCCCATGCCGCTTCAACACGATATCACAGTTCATCAAGAGTAGTGCCTAGCGTATTGTGACGAGCCAGTTGCTCGGCCACCATTGACCAGACGTTTTCAATTGGTGAGAAATCTGGAGAATATGCTGGCCAGTGCAGCAGTCGAACATTTTCTGTATCCAGAAAGGCCCGTACAGAACCTGCAACATGCAGTCGTCCATTATCCTGCTGAAATGTAGGGTTTCGTAGGGATCGAATGAAGGGTACAGCCACGGGTCGTAACACGTCTGAAATGGAACGTCCACTGTTCAAAGTGCCGTCAATACGAACAAGAGGTGACCGAGACGTGTAAACAATGGCACCCCATACCATCACACCGGGTGATACGCCAGTATGGCGATGACGAATACACGCTTCCAATGTGAGTTCGTTGCGATGTCGCCAAACACGGATGCGACCTTCATGATTATGTAAACAGAACCGGGATTCATCCGAAAAAATGACTTTTTGCCATTCGTGCACCCAGGTTCGTCGTTGAGTACACCATCGCAGGCGCTTCTGGTCTCCGAGCTGATAGTCCATGCTGCTGCAAACGTCGTCGAACTGTTCGTGCAGATGGTTGTCGTCTTGCAAACGTCCGCATCTGTTGACTCAGGGATCGAGACGTGGCAGCACGATCCATTACAGCCATGCGGATCCGATGCCTGTCATATCGACTGCTAGTGATTCGAGGCCGTTTGGATCCTGCACGGCGTCCAAATTACCCTCCTGAACCCACCGATGCCATATTGTGCTAACAGTCATTGGATCTCGACCAACGCGAGCAGCATTGTCGCGATACGATCAATCGCAATCGCGATAGGCTACAATCCGACCTTTATCAAAGTCGGAATCGTGATGGTAAGCATTTCTGCTCCTTACACGAGGCATCGCATCAACGTTTCACCAGGCAACGCCGGTCGACTGCTGTTTGTGTATGAGAAATCGGTTGGAAACTTTCCGCATGTCATCACGTTGTAGGTGTCGCCACCGGCGCCAACCTTGTGTGAATGCTCTGAAAAGCTAATCATTTGCGTATCACAGCATCTTCCTCCTGTTGCTTAAATTTCACGTCTGTAGCACGTCATCTTCGTGGTGTAGCAATTTTAATGGTCAGTAGTGTATATTGATTCAAAGAAATGCCCCCCTCCTCCCCAGTCGGGAGTATTAACATCCTGGTTGTTAACTGCAGAAGCATCGCAACAAGGCGCCAAAGTTTGAATCTCTCCTAAAAAGTAGTTTAGGTACTAGGCTTAGAAAGCTGGTTAAAACACAAAGCTGACAGCAGTACGAATTTAGGAGAAGATTCTAGTGCATATCGGAAGTATAGGCTAATAGTACATGGAGAAGGTTTATTTCTTGCATTACACAAGTAACTCAACTCGACCGAGACAGGAAAGGAAGCCGTATGTCAGACTCAGTCATTGTCAATCTTGAGGATAACATTATATTGGATCCTTCTGTCGTCCACTCAAGATCGCTAGTACAAAAGTTCCCCAATCATAATGTAATCATCGGAATAGACTTAAATCATCCAACAATCAATAGGCATAATTACAATTTTGTTAGTGGTGGGCGAGACCAGACAACTTGTGAAACATCGCTAAATGCGTTTTATGAAAACTACCTAGAAGAGGTGGTTCAGAAATCCACTCATGGTGGCGATATATTACATCCAATGTCAACAAATAGACTAGGCCACTTCCAGGACGTCCACATCGAAACTGGTATCAGTGACCATCGGGCAGTTGTTACAGCAATGACTACTCAAGTACAGTGGGTAACTAAAATAAGCGGAGAGATTCATATGTTCTGAAAACTAGATAAAGAAGCAGTAGTGTCATATCTCAACGAGTAACTTGAAACTGTCAGCTCAAGAGGAGGGCCTAACCGTGACTCAGGTTTAAAAGAATAATTGACTATGGACTGGATATAGAGCTGCTTCTGATGGGAGAGACCCTAAATGGTATGCAGTCAGAAACACAGAATATTGCATAAAAAGCGTAAAACCGAGCATGAGGCCGTAGTAAGTCAGGTGCTGAATGAAACGCGTTTTTCTGACAAGAGAGCAAAGCGTTAAGTCTATAATCACTACCGTAGCACAATACTGCCCAAAAATCTCATAGAAAACGAAAAGAAATTCTATTCGCATGTAAAGGCCGTTGGTGGTACCAAGGTTAGTGTCCACTCACTCACAAATCAGACAGGACCTAAATTTATAGGTAGCAGAGCAAAATCAGAAATGTTTTATTCCGTTTTGAAATGTTCGTTTAAAAAAGGAAAACCCAGTAGTATTCCTCGAATTTAAATCTCATACCACTGAAAAGAGGTATTAACGTCAGTGGCGTTGAGGGCCAGCTTAAAACTGAACCAAGTTCTGGGCCTGATCAGATTACTGAATTTGCACCTCAGGAAGGGTAGCAGAAGTTATCTACAAAACCACCGTTCAGTACGTCTGAACACCATTTGTTGAACAGCTATAATTTTGTATCTCGAAAAGCGACCTTCTCCATACCAACCGGCATGGATTCCGAAAACATCGATCTCGAAGAACCCAAATGGCATGTTTCTCAAATGACATACTGAAAGCCAAGGATCAAGACAGTCAGGTAGACGCATTTGATTCAGTATCACAACTACGCTTATTATGAAAAGTACTATTTCCTGTGGGATAAAGTGAAATATGCGACTGGACTGAAATAAGGAGCATGCAGCAAGTTATCCTGGATACTTTAAACGTTCAGAAATATAAACTTTTGCACTTCACAAAACGGAGATATGTAGTATCTTATTTTTATAATATCAATGAGAAGCAGCTGCAATCGGTCGACTCCTATAAATTTCGGGGTGCAACAATTCGTCGAGATGTCAAATGTAACAATTACATGGTCCCAGTCGTAGGTAAGGCAGGTGGGAGACAGCAGTCGATTAATAGAAAATTAAGGAAATGTCATCAGTTTACAAAAGGAAATTGTGTATAAAACAGTCGTGCGATCTGTTCTGGAATATTGCTCAAGTGTGTGGGACCTGTACCAAATTGGGACTAACAGGGAATATTTAACGGATACAAAGAAGAGCAGCACCAATGGTCAGAGGTTTGCTCTGCCCATGGGTGAGTGTCATGAAGATGCTAAAATAACTGAATTGGCAGACGCTTGAAGATATGTGTATTACTAATGGGGGGAACAGGACGGAAGTATTTTATGCCCACCAAAAAAATTTTTTTTAATGTCAGTGTATTGTTGGTTTATATTACCAACATGTAATGATGTGTAACTGGGATCCAGAAGTTGAAAATATCTTTTAGCGCACACTCAAAAACTCCAGAGTACTTTCAGTAATATGTGCTACCGAACAGGTGGAGGGTACTTTGTGAGCGCCACAAAAAGGCTTAAAAATACACAAATTTCGTTGATTATTGTTGACTTTTATTCACAACATACTTATTAAAGAGATACTGATGTGTAAATAAGGTCCTGAAACTGAAAATACTGTATGTGACTTTCACAGTGAAAAGTGACATCTACTATGGAGACAAAAATATGCGGGTGGAGATTAACTGAAAAATTTAAACATTTATAGAATCTGCTAGAAGGCCGCACTGGGTAGCCGCGCGGTCTCAGGCGCCTTGCCACGGTTCACGCGGCTTCTCCCGTCGCAGGTTCGAGTCCCCCCTCGGGCATGGTTGTGTTGTCCTTCGCGTAAGTTAATTTAAGTTAGATTAAGCAGTGTGTAAGCCTAGGGACCGATGACATTAGCGGTTTAGTCCCATAGGAACTTACCACAAATTTCCAATTTTCTGGTAGAAGACCTCATTAAAAACAATAAATATTTTTTTTTCATAATAGTAAAATAGCTGAATAGATTACTGTAGTTTCGAAAGGTGGGGGCGAAGTACTCCCCTTTCCTCCCCCCCCCCCCCCTACTCCGCCTTTGTTACTGTGAGAGTTAAGGGCTGAATGTAGGAATAACTACAATCTTCTATGCAACGCTCCCAAAGAGAACATGAACACAATATTAAATTAATTACAGTGTACATACAGATATTTGAGCAATAATTCTTCCCTCGCTCCATACGTGAATGATTTGGGAAAAATCACTAATAACGTGTAATGGGAGCTACCCTCTGCCATGCACGTCACAGTGCTTGATAGAGTATGAATGTAGATGCAGATGTATATGCATAAGTAAGACCGTGAATTCATTACTACGAAAATCGATTGAAAAATATTCAGAAGAGGTAGCAGATTAAAGTACAAATTTCATCGCATAGAAATACAAGCACTCTCTATGCAGATGAAGAAATTAGATGCCTCAAAAGTAACGAAAGTTAGGTCGTGCCCATGTATGAGCAAATCGAGTAAAGCAAGGTATTGGTCCCCTCTACCAAATATAACATTTCGTTAAGCAATAAACATGAAATTACTAGTAGCATGTACCTTGACGTTCTCTTGAGTCAAGTGTATGGTGTTATACACTTATTTATTACGATTAAATAGTTATTAACGATATTCTCTAAAATATAGATCGTAGGTTCACAACAATATTGAGAACAACTGTCTCGAGCATACGTTATAACCTCACTGGTTGGAAGTAGCCAATCAGAAACAATATAACGTTTACGACGCCTCTGGTGGAGGAAATTGCAAACCTTATAAGAAACAAACGTATGTGGTGCCACCACTGTAATAAATGTGAACTTGAATAGGTTGTTGCAGTCGCAGCGCCACTACTGAAGTAAAACGCAAACATTCGAAACAAAAGATTTACGATTTCCGTTCAGCGCAATATTTTGGAATGGGTTTAAAGGGATTCACATCTACAAGGGAGTTCACAGTCGTTTGTAAAGTTTGCATGTAGACAGACATACATTTACGACCCTGTGGTTACCTCTCCTTCTAGTAAAACAGCATCAAATTGTTAACGTGAGTGTAAAAGCCTACCTGTGAGAGTGTAGTCCAAGGTCCAAGTTATGTTTGAATGCAACAGCTGGATTGTCCGGTGCCGAAGACAACGGATGTGAAAGCGAAGAACGTGTCTGGGGTGACAGATTTGTCTGTAGCGTAGCCCGAGGTCTAGGTTAGGTTGGAAAGCAAAAGTTTGTTTGTGAAATAGCGAAGACAACGAATGCGATAGCGTAAAACGTGTCTATGGTGACAGACTGGTCTGTAGCGCACCCTGGAAAGCAACATATTGTTTGCGAGTTGGCGAAGCGAACGAATGTGATAGCGAAGATGTCTGTGGTCACAGATTGTTCTGTTGCGTAGCCCGAGGACTTGGTTACGTTGGAACGCAACCGTCTGTTTGTGAGTTCGCGAAGACAACGAATGTGATAGTGCAAAACGTGCCAGTAATGACACGCTGATCTGTTCCTTACTCTGTCCAAACTTCAGGCGTTAGATGTTAAACAATATTTACGCCATTTCCAAGGTGTTTGAAGTGCTTTTCCTTAAATATTTAATTGTATTCCGAATCTGACATGTCTAGGCCTGTATCACAGTGCGAAATTTCCTTTCTATCCTGAATGGGAATTGTCAGATACAGAAGTGACATATATATTCTATCATGTGTGTTCGACTTGTGTTCCTCTCGTTTCGTAATTACAGTCGGTAAAAGTACGCTGTGTCCTTCAGTGGTTGTCGATATATATAATGCAGTCTTTATACAGTTAGCGATTGGTTGGAGTTATCGTTAAACATTTGATTTTTCCCTTTTTTCAGTTGCATGTCTTTGTCTGTCTTTCTTGCGAAAAGTGAGTAGTTTGACGCCTAGTTAAATAATGTTAGCTTCGAACGTGTACTGAGTGTTTGTCGCGCCTTAAAAGTGAGCCAGCGAGTCAATCTGAAGTTCCTGTATAGTCTGAAAGAGGCAAATTCTAGATTTCTGTATGGCGAGTGGATTCATCGCGACAAAAAGAAGAATGAAGCTGTTACCAAAGAAGAGTTTCAGTGACGGATTCATATGGAAGTGTCGGGTAAAAAGGAGTAATTGGCACTAGAAACAATGTTAGGTAAGAAAATGTTCCTGACTCACAGACCTACCGATAAGTGTCATTCTGCGATTGACATACTTTTGAGTGTATGAATGTGTCAGCAAATACGTTAATTACGAGTTACAACTTGGCAGTAAGTCTGGTGCTGACTGGAAAGAACACTGTAGAGAAGTTTGTATTGCTGCGTGTTTAGAGAAAAGTGGAAAACTTGGGGGTCGGGGAAGATGTAATCGTGGAAAATGATGAATCTCTGACAAGAAAAACTGTGGAAGGGACAATAAAGCACAAGGGCGATAGGTACTCGGCGCTTGAAAGAGTCACTGGTAAGTTATTTTTTCGTGTTGTTCAAGAAAACTTTAATAGGAAATAATTAACGAAAATATTTTACCTGTGACAACAATAGTGTCCGATTGTTTCAGTCCCTATACACCCCTAAAAGATAATTCAAGCATTTACCCGTAAGTAATAGCAGGACCCAAAAACTGGATCACATACAAACACTAAGGAATGTTGTCTGCAACTAAATGATCAGTGCCAGGAACAACGCAGTGCACAGAGTTCTTTGACTTTTATTTATTTGAATACACATGAAGAAAGCAATGTAAAGACAATAAAACTTATTCATATTTTTCATGAATAGTGCGGCTCGTCTGTACGACGGCAAATCGTACGTGGTTACATGTGCCGGTCTACCGCTAGTAAATATATACAAGTATAAGTAAGTACTTGTTACTCTACAGTTTGCTCCATACAAATGCAAAAAAAAAAAAAGAAAGAAAGAAAATTCTTGTTGTGCATTTTCCACTCGCATTTATGTCGCAGACGTACCTTCCAATAGCGCGCCTCATTTTTGTGTTGCATTTCTGTTTGCTCCAGTATTCGTTTCCTTGAAAGTTATTTGTGATTTATGGCATGGATCTTGGATTTTTCCTACCTATAAGAACTGAAACAATCATACTGTGAAATTATCTCCTGGAGTTTGATTATGTATGACAACACGGAGAAAACAGAGACTGTCTTTTTCACTTAGCAGAATACCTATGCCCTGTTTACAATTTTTACTACGCCAAATATAGATTCCTGTTTCTGCTATTATGTACGTCCTGTCAACCATTTCATTATCTCTAAAAACATTTCAGTTCACTCTTTTCCCCGTTCATTCCAATTGACAGCAGATTTATTTAAAAAATAAGTCACATCAAATGAGGTGATTCTTATACCGTACTTATCTACCTCTCGAAAATTATGAATTATTGATAGTTTGTTGTGAGTAATCTGAGTATCATTTCGATTTCAACGTCCACTCGTGCCGATTTTCTCACCACTTCCCTTACTGCCATACCTGCATTCTTTGTAGGTACAAGACTCGCTGTACAATGGCTCTTCACACAGCTTCTCTCTTTCGTGATAAACGCAATGGTCTATTGCCAGTGTGAGAAGCTGAATCTTAATCTACCAGCTGAGTCGCGAAATCTGAATTGCTTTTCTATCCTACTTGCTTTCCCGCTGCGTATGACGTTATTATGACGCTTAGGGAACCGAGCTTTCTTCTTGGTTGAACGATTTTCAAGTTTCTGAACTAGCTGTCGTTTTCAACATTCGCCCCCATTTAAGAAGCTTTTCCTTATAAATTAATATAACTGCATGATAAATTGACAAATGTTTTAGGCGACAGAAAAACTTTGCTGATTATTTCGGTGCTAAATAATGCTGTATTGTTTAGTAATGCAGAAACGTTGTGAAGATAGCTTACTTATCCGATTAACGTACGTTATAAGACATACTCATTGATATTCAGAAATGCGAGGGGGTCCAATACGTAACTTTTACGAAGCAGTTCCATAAGAAACGAACCACACATGCTTTTACTAATTCTCGTTATTTACAAACACCTATTTCTGTTTGAATTGTACCTACAGAATCAAAATGAGGATAAAGAACGCGTACGTATTGAACTCTTCATTTTTGGTTGAATAATTTCTGAATGATCTCATTTGAGTGTCTATTTACCTATTCAAAAGTCTCATTACATGTGAAACCTGTTCGAACGCCACCTGATGCAGAAAAAAATATCGGAGAGAACAAATGAGTTAAATATTTATTACCGCAAATGCCAGTCTTGTGGATCTCCGCGCAAGGAAAACCTCACTTCACAAAGAATTTCCAGCGATGTGAACTATGACTGATTAACTTACATTAGACATACGTATTCACTCCAGTTTTCATTCGAAGCTCTGTTGTGTTGTTCGAGCTTTGGGAGTACAAAAAAGTAACAAAACATTTCCGTGGGAGTCAGAGTGGTGCATATAGTAGAATTTTCTTCTTAATCATATCGAATGAATAAAATGTTACGTACACGAGAATTTTACGAAATTTGAAAGTAATTAACAAGAGGAACTAAAATAATTAATGTGTATTCTGGATTATAATAAGTCACATTCCTGGTTCCATGTCACACATCATTGAACTTTGTACAATATAGACAAATCAGTCAAGAGTCCGTGTATCTGTGAATTATTGTCTTATTATCGCCACAGCTTTTAACGGAACATGTGCTAGTGATGAAACATACTAGATGGCATATTTTGGACTTGTTTGTAAGCGGAATGGTTTTAAGCATTGTTGCAACATCATTTGTTATCTTTAAAGAAGTAAATGCTGTATGCATTCTTTGTAAAACGATTTTCTGCAACAATTATGAGGATTTTCGAGGTTGTTCATTCTGGCAACGCTCGTAAATACTCTGGAGGTCCTTTACCAATAGCAGGACCACACAATAGATATCGACAAAATTGTAGATCCGGTTGCAAGCAGGTACTTAACGACAGCCGTTGTCCTTTTTATTAGTACATTTCTAGTAAGTAGCGCCGAAGAAAAAGCGTTTTCTATCTGTTGCTGCATGTATCTTATGTATTCGGCAGAGAGCATTCGATTTCCACAATATAACCCAAAGAAGCGGTTCCTTTGTTTTGAAAAGGTGAAAACGAACAACAAAGTTAAACATATTTACAATAAAACTATGTTACATCTGCTATTATCATTATGTCAATTGTAGAACCCAATGGCTAGTAATGCAAATACATCTTGACTCCTTAACAAAAGTTAAGTTGCACTTTGAAATACATCGCTTTCAAAATTACCCATATCTTTCTTTCGATAATCATGCATTTGACTGTAATGTATGCTATGGTCATGGAATCGTCTATGGGAAAGCGTAACACACTTGCAAGAAAATTAAATAGATGCACAAAATCTGTTCACGCCCATGGTTACAGGAGCTCATGTTTGCAAAACCCTTGTCCTTGTACGTAGTTCGCAGCTACACAAATATGAAAGCAATAGAACCAATATTCGTTCATGTGGAATTTACAAACCACAAAAAAATGGAAAGCGATGACGACAAAGCAGAAATAAACTTGAAAACGAACTGTCATTATTGTAATTAACTTAACCTCCACCAACAATTCGTTTTTGGTATAAACACTTACCCTTGCCGCTCAGAACAAATCATTTACGTTAACGCTAGAAATTTGATCCATTTCGATGGTTCCACCCGTAGACGAACTATTTTGATTTTCTTAACCGTAATTGCCCCATACTGACGTAGCATCAGCCAAAGAGTAAACACGAGGCAGGCTGGGTTACAAGCAGAGACGTTACGATCTTATAAGTCATATGGCGCATTCTCTGCTCGTAATTTCAACTCCTTCCGCAATTAATATCGACTTTTGTAATATGTACAAAGCGTACTTTCAGAAGAATCAATTTTTCCCACTCTTTAGGCAGCACGAATGTTAACTGAAACTTTACTTCGATGTCCAACTGAATTACTAATGGAATTCAGTAGCAACTTTTTCGCTTTCCTACCTGTTTATGTATTACTATGTCACAAGATTCACATTAACTAAAAAGATGTGCGACTAATTGCACTGTAACTGTACTAGGCTATAGCAGTAATTAGGTAAACCCGATCCGAAAGATAACGTAATTTTCCACATATTTATCCTGTTGTCCATTCTTATATGTGTGAATCTGTAAAGTGTCTTACAAGGGAACCTCCCTATCGCACCCCCCTCAGATTTAGTTATAAGTTGGCACTGTGGATAGGCCTTGATAAACTGAACACAGATCAATTGAGAAAACAGGAAGAAGTTGTGTGGAACTGTGAAAAAATAAGCAAAATATACAAACAGAGTAGTCCATGGGTCACATATGCAACATCGTGGAAACTGGAAGCTCAGGAGCGCAGTGGTCCTGTGGTAGCGTGAGCAGCTACAGAAGGTAAGGTCCCCCGAGCGAAAATTTTACTTTCTTTATTTTTGCATTGTTATTATCTGTCCGTTCGTTCATTGACGTCTCTGTTCACTGTAATAAGTTTAGTGTCTGTGTTTTGCGACCGCATCGCAAAACCGTGCGATTAGTAGACGAAAGGACGTGCCTCTCCAATGGGAACCGAAAACATTTGATCGCAAGGTCATAGGTCAACCGATTCCTCCACAGGAAAACACATCTGATATATTCTATACGACACTGGTGACGGCATGTGCGTCACATGACAGGAATATGTTGTCGACCAACCTAACTTGTACACTTGGCGAATTGGTAAAAAGATTCTTCTACCTTGCCCGATTTACGTTTTCTTGTGAATGTGATAATCACTCCCAAAAAAAGTGATGAAAACATAAGAGTTTGTCACATAAACTGAAAATAAAAAATTATGCTTTTCACTCGATGGAAGATTTGAACCAGGGTCCTTTAGTTCCACAGCTGCTAACGTTACCACAAGACCACAACGCTCCTGCGCTACTAGTGTCCTTGATGTTGCCTATCTTTCCATGAACTACTCAGTTTGTATATTTTGCTTATTTTTTCACAGTTCCACACAACTTCTTCCTGTTTTTTCAATTGATCTGTGTTCAGTTTTTCAAGACCTATCCACTGTGCCAACTTATAACTAAATCTGAGGGGGGTGCGATGGGGAGGTTCCCTTGTTAGAGATTGTTTTGGAGAGCCTCTTCTCTTCGCCAAGAATTATCTGTTTCATAAATTATACGTACCGACCTCGCGAAATTTTAACTGCGTCTCAGCTGTTGTTATCTTTGTAAAGTATATACATTTATACAAAATATCTTAAAAGCCGCAAACATAACTTTTTCTTTTTGTATTATATGTTTATATAGTATTACGTAAGTATAAGCAATTCGCATGAAACATGTAACTTGGGTGCAGTCTCTGGCGTACTAATATAGCAATAACGTTTCCTGCTTAGTCAGTATCTCTTTCCTGCTGAATTTTCAAATGCCACTATTACTTTCAGCAACGACATAGTCAACTTTCGGTGGACCATGATAGTAAGCTTCAACATTTTACAAAATGTAGGGAGCCTTTACAATCATTTGTTTAGTTGATGTACATGGAAAATAAATTTTTGTCTGCTGAGTATGAAGTTATAATTAATTTTAAATATTTTGAGTTAGCTCGATAGAAGTAGGGTCGTTGCATTAAAAAATTGTCTATCAGCAATACGTTACACATAGATATTTTTACCATTCTGATCGATTATAGTAGCTTATTAAAATGAAATTAAAATTTGTTCCGGCACAAACTTTAAACTGCGGTTATTTATAGTGTTAAAAGCAATATCGTAGTAGGAACTTGAAATTAATTTGCAAAACTGCAGGAAAATTAAAAAACACTATGTATATTAGTTACAAAGTAACTTCTCTGCTTTCCTTGGGAAGATAATCTCAGGAATGTTATGCTTGTGTTACCCGTACCATAATATTTGCGCCTGTGTCACATCATTAACCCCCTTACAGCTTACATGAACTTCTGAGCTTTGGCCTTTCTTCCGCATGTGTCGACACCTTACTGTTTGAAGCGGTGCCGTGCCCGAGGGTGACATCGCAGGGTGCTTGCTACGCACCACTACAGAGGAACGCTGCAGGCACTTTTGAGACAAATTTCCAATTTCTGCGTCGCAATGGGAGACTATCACTTGGTTTCGAAAAATTGTTCCTATAATTTCGTTGCGCAGTGCAGATAAGTCTGAACAGCTCAGAAACATTGTGGCGTCTAACACGATATTTCAGATATCTCTCCCTCTCGTTTTTCTGTTTTAAACGTTATCCGGGTAGCATGATCAGTCGTTCCATTGGCACGCTTTTGATGTTTGCCATTTTTCAAGACAAGCTGGATGTTTCTAAGGTTTCAGGGTTGTAAACATTCACACTAAGATTCCTCTAAGCTTGAAAACCAGTAAAAATTTTTGATGTATTGTTTAAACTAGCGTCTGTGCTAAAGAGTCTATAGCAAAAACAGTAGAACTTTTGGTTTATGATTGAGGATACAATGCAGGTTCTCAGAAAATTCTTACCATTTGGCTGACTGCAATAGAAGAAATCAGACGTCAGATGACGGTTACCATCTTTTGTCTTATCCTTTCCACGTTCTCTGGACGCAGAAACAGAAACTCCGTCTTTGTTTTGAGATGCTCCGCTTCCCGTTTTAAAGAAGTCAATGGTCAGATGTCTCGGAAGAGAAAAAGCCGTTGAGAGATTCCATAAAACTAAATATCATTACTACTTTCAGTAGTTTTTTCTTCTTTCAAGCCGTTTTCATCCGGTGCACTAACCTCCAATCTGTTTTCGTTTACATTACAATTATCTGCACGATTTTATACATTTCCTTTGAGCTCTTTAGTTTCTTCGACAATGTCTTGTCTAGCTGGCCCTCCACTTTCGCTACTTTTGTCAGTTTTTCGCAACCAAAAATTCACTTTCAGATTGAGAAAATTTTACACATTCTGACATGTCTTTCTGGTCTGGCGCTTTTTGAATGCTGGATGCTGAGACATAGAAAGTTTGACAAGTCTTAGCATTGAGCTAGGTGGCGACTGGTCTTCCAGAACTTTGGTCTTCCCGACGCCTTGTCATGTTTTTGTATAGGTTTTAAATTACATTTCTGAAAAAGAAATAAATTTAATCTAAGAAATTATTTATTTTGTTCAGTATAAAAATGCATATTGATAAAAACGAAATGATTAAAAAAATGTTCTTTCTGCAATTGCAAACAGTATTTACTTATCAGTATTTAATGACACATAATTACGCTCAAAACAAAGGAAATCTCTGTACGCAAGCAGCACGTCGGAGTTATAACATAAAAGTTTTGTAACATTAAGGTACTTTAAGCCCTCTAAGCATTTTGTATGTACAATGTTGGAAAGCGTTTTACACACACAACCTTCCGTTGCTAGATCAGATGTGACGTTTCTTCGTTTCATTCATTGTTGTCTCAGTTCTCCTCTTGGTTTTGTTGGTACTTCTATTTCTCTATCGATCAGAGACAACTTCATTCTCTCAAACGATATAGGACAGATGGCTATTACCAATTTTCTAACGAAGTTCTTAGTGCGCTGGCGTTGAAAAATTAGGACATAGCTAAGGGTCATGTGCTAATTTCGTGCCCAACACAATACTTCTTGCACAACTGTTTGCACGTCTGCAAGCTTCCCTTAGTGCAGTCTTAGAAAGTCACATTTTTTATAGATACCTGAATCGTCATATATTTTCTCATCACTTTCAATTGCTCATTACTCAATCACCATGTTGTTGCACTTGGCCGTTACGGAACACGCGGTGAGGTTACAGTGAACATGTAACGTAGTGACGCAATGCACTGTCGATGTTTTCAGGTCAGTTGAGCAAATACTGTCAACACCGATTAGGTTACAAGCTGACTCGCGATAAGCTGGCCAATGCACCCTCACTCCCAGGTCCAAAAATATTGCTGTCGACTAATATACTAAAACTAAACAGCGAGACTTCCTCGGAACGAAAGCACCATACGTATACTGAAGCGCCAAAGAAACTAGTATAGGCACTAAGCGCCAAAGAAACTAGTATAGGCACTCGTATTCAAAAATAGAGCTATGTAAACAGGCAGAATAAGGCGCTGCGGTCGCTAACACCTGTATGAGACAAGTGTCCGGGCGCAGTTGTTAGATCGGTTACCGCTGCTACAATGGCAGGTTATCAAGATATAAGTGAGTTTGAACGTGATTTATAGTTGGCGCAAGAGCGATGAAACGCAGCATTTCCGAGGTAGCGATGAAGTGGGGACGTTCCAGTACGACCATTTCACGAGTGTACCGAGCATATCACGAATCCGGTAAAATGTCAGATCTCCGATATCGCTGTGGCTGAAAAAAGATCCTGCAAGACCGCGGCCAACGACGACTGAAGAGAATCGTTCAACGTGACAGAAGTGCAACCATTCAGCAATTTGCTGCAGATTTCAGTGCTGGGCCATCAACAAGAATCAGCGTGCGAACCATTCAACGAAATCTCATCGATATGGGCTTTCGGAGCCGGAGGCCGACTCGTTTACCCTTGATGACTGCACGACACTAAGCTTTATGCCTCACCTGGGCTCGTCACCACCGACATTGGACTGTTGATGACTGGAAACATGTTGCCTGGTCGGACGAGTGTCGTTTGAAATTATGTTGAGTGGATGGACGTGTGCGGATATGGAGGCAACCTCAAGACTCCATGGACCCTGCTTGTCAGCAAGGTCTGTTCAAGCTGGTGGAGACTCTGTAATGTGTGGAGCGTGTACAGTTGCTGTGATATGCGACCCCTGACGCGTCTAGATACGACTCTTGACAGGTGACACGTACGTAAGCATCCTGTCTGATCACCTGCATCCATTCATGTCCATTGTGCATTCCGACTGGCTTCGGAAACTCCAGCATGACAATACGACATCCCACACGTCCTGAATTGCAACAGAGTGACTCTAGGAACTCTCTTCTGAATTTAAACACTTCCGCTGGCCACCAAATGCCCCAGACATGAACATTATTGAACACATCTGGGATGCCATACAACGTGCTGTTCAGAAGAGTTCTCCATGCCCTCGTACTCTTACGGATTTATGGACAGGGCTGCTGGATTCATGGTGTCAATTCCCACTAGCACTGCATCAGACATTAGTCGAGTCAATGTCATGTCGTGTTGCGACACTTCTGCGTGTTCGCGGGGGCCCTACTCGATATTAGGAAGATGTGCCATTTTCTTCGGCTCTTCAATGTAGTTGTCTTGTAAAACCAAGCAAAATAGAAATATTGTGTTTTTTTGGCAGAAGCTCAGCAGGTATTTCATGGTTTATTTTTGTGTAATTTTTCCACTGATGTCACCTTCATATCGATACTGGCGAGAGGGACATTGGTGTGCCAGATATCAATAGTCATGTTTCTCCCGTGCCTTTTATATGAGTATCAACATGTTTAAGAATACCTGAAACACAATAAGTTACTCATCAGTCGTGAGATACTCTGTAATAAAATATACTATCGTGCATTTTTTTCCTACTGAAGACAGAAATTCACCAGTAACAAACAATAGTCAGATGTTTTCCACCTCGCAATCACGTACTTAACGTATAAATCCCGAATGACACTATTATTTGACGTCGTAGTTGCATTAAATAGTCAACGCATGTTGTACTTTTTCTTCTAATTTTCAGTGTCTTAGTGTTACACTATACAATATAATGTACCATAATGGAAGCTACAGCGGATAAAAGATCTGATTTTGTGCTAGACTAGTTTTATGTTTGAGTTCTGCGTTATCAGATCGAAGTACTTGGTCTCCGTAGCTCCAAATAAATGTATGATAATAATAGTGCGTTTTAAGAGGGCTTCTTTGCTATGTGGCCACTAATCACAGTGACCGTTTCAACACTAGAATTCTCTGTAATGTCTAAATGAGTACCATATTCATTTTTTAAGTCTTATCCTGTTTAAGCTCAGAGGTAAATCTCACAGATTCACCATCATTGTCGCAAAGTAAATCCGCAAGAATTTTCAGTCATTTAGCATCAAGAAAAAAGAAACCGTTCGTCACCTACCTTAGGACTAAGATAAGAAAAACTGATTCATAAATAATGTTCATAAATACTTCCATTTACTTGCGTGCAAATGAACAAGCTATATCTTGCGGAGGGAAACATTCGCGTTCAACTACGCACGGTAATGGAAAACTGGCAACAGTCGCGTCGCATTAGTCACACAACAGCGGCAGTTTGGAGTAAAACAATAATACCAACAATGACTCGGATTACGCTGTTGCAGATATATAGACAATAAAGGAAAATGCGCTGTTTTGTTCAAGCGCTGTTTTAGTGGCAAAACGCGCTCACGAAAAGAGTCAGCCCTAATCCATAAGCTGTCTACTTGACCGTTCACTCCCATCAGTGTCAGGAGAGAAACGAAGAAACAAAACAACTCATGCCACAGGCAGTAGCGAGTCTTCTCGCCTCCTACTCCCCCCCCCCCCTCCCCCCCCGCAAACCACTCTTGTAGAGCTGGTACCCTGTGCGGACCGCAGCCTCGCAAAACGGTTCAAATGGCTCTGAGCACTATGGGACTCAACTGCTGAGGTCATTAGTCCCCTAGAAGTTAGACCTACCTAACCTAACTAACCTAAGGACATCACAAACATCCATGCCCGAGGCAGGATTCGAACCTGTGACCGTAGCGGTCTTGCGGTTCCAGACTGCAGCGCCTTTAACCGCACGGCCACTTCGGCCGGCCACAGCCTCGCATCCCCCTTGCCCATGTTACGCTACTGCTTCTTGTTGTTGCTGGAGCCCTACAGATGTCGTCGCATCCCACATCTCTGTCGCTAGACGCCTCGATCTCGCCATTCTTGCTTATCCTCTTCCATTTCTCTTCCCTCCAAAGTTTCTCACATAACCCTCAGCTACCCTTCCCGTGGTCTTCCACTTTCGCTCCTTCCAGGAGGTTGCCATGAAAGTACTCTCTTGGGCTACCGGTCTTCTTCCATTCTTTTGACAAGCCCTAACCATACTACCCGTCTTTCTCCTGTCGGTAATACTTTATTTGCTCGTTTCTTACGTGGTCAAGTCGGTAAATTCTACACTCTCTCTCAAGTAGTCCGTTTCTGAAGTTCTAGGTCTGTATTTATTTATTTGTGTGAATTCCTAGCACTCACTCCCACAGCTTGTTGCTGATTCAACGATGGGTTTCTATTAACAAGTTTTAACATTTACACTCATTTTCGAGGGCCAACATACAGGATTTAATTTCCGGGTAGCCACCATTCCCTGCCTCATCCTTTGTAGGATATCTTTGCCACGACTTCCAGCACATGATAGGGTACTACTGAGGTACTTAAACTCTTTACACACTTCAATATAATGTCCGACAACGTGCAAGTTACTTCCCTCCTCTCCGCAACACAAATATACCGTCTTCTCAAAATTAATTTTCAAATAACACTTTTTATTCTCCTCCAATAATTTCATAAGCATGTAAGATATACACTCTGCAGCGACCTGATCATCAGCATAGAAAAGTGTGTACCCTACTTCATTCCGCGTGCTCATGCAGTTTCTGAACCACAGATGCAATACCTTCTGCACATACTTCTTTAAGAGTGTGGGAGACAGAAGCGTCCTTCTTTCAGCCCTTTAGCTATTCTGAAGGCATCTCTACAAATTTGTTTCCACACTTTAATTGCAGTTTCTGCCAATTTGTAGAGGTTTTGATACTTCGAGGTCAGGTTCACACCGATACGAAACTGTCCTCTATCCACCGTTTTTATGTGATAGGTTCGGCTACAAATTTATCTCCAGACTAATGTGTGGCCAGAGCAGCTCTGAGAAGTGAAATGGGGTTCTTGTGTGAAGAATACATTCTTCTGCTAAACTATTCCTGTTGTAGCCGCAAGTTTTCTGCCTCTACAGAAAAAGCACCTATCGTTACTCTTCCGTAAATGAGACACACCCTATGAAAGGTCTGGCATACCGATCACTCACTCTGGGCTTCTGATACACAGTTTTAACTGCAAGTTCTGAAGCAGCTGTGAACTTTGCAGGCAGAGTGGCTTAGAACCATTGGTGTCGAACACAAACTGCCTGCCGGCCAGTGTGGCCGAGCGGTTCTAAGCGCTTTAGTCTGGAACCGCGTGACCGCTACGGTCGCAGCTTCAAATCCTGCCTCGGGCATGAATGTGTGTGATGTCCTTAGGTTAGTTAGGTTTAAGTAGTTCTAGGTTCTAAGGGACTGATGACCTCAGATGTTAAGTCCCATAGTGCTCAGAGCCATTTGAACAAACTGCCTCGGAACTCGGATGCTTACCTTCAAAATTTCAGGTTTAAGAAAATGGATGTGGTAGATAATAAATATGGATGTACCTTTATTGTATGGAAACTGCCTTTATATGTTTCAACCCAGTTTTAAAAAATAGCATACCTGGAATATTTTTTAATAACAATTGCAAGTATTCGGCACATCTTGCATTACAAAATATCTTAATTGAGTATATCTCAGTTTGTAGAACACAAGAAACTGAAATTATTTGTAGAGAAGAATGATCACGGTTACTCTGGTGACTCTGCGTCACTGAAAACCTTGGCAGATATGCCATATCACTTTGTTACGTACGAAAACATCTCTCAGATAATCATACTGACTCACCAGACATCGGCGGGAGATCGAAACGGCGATCCCGTCTTTTAGCACCTAAATCTGTCCAAAAGTAAGTAGTACAAAAGCTTGTGGAAGTAGGGAACTTCAGTCTAGTTGAAGCAACTAGGTTACATCCTCCCTAAAATATAAAGTATTTTTCTTCATTTTTCCGTTTTGTTTCATGATCATACAGCCATTTATAATTTACACATATTAACAATAGGCAGTTTTAAGTATTATCTACACACAGTTGTATTCTCACACTAAGAACAATATTATGGCAGTGAAAGAGGAAAACAAATTAAGTTAATTTACAAAGTAAGTAGTATAAATTCATAGATTTATAGTAAAATTCGCCATATGTATGCACTGGAATGTGTATGTCAATTTCGACATCGGTAACTGTAGTCCCAAAGGAAAAGTGTAGTCACAAGCTGAGTTACCTCGGGGACTGTGTGTAAATTCCATTAAGAAAAACGTGAGAATTGTTATCTCTGGCTTGAGTTTACTAACACATTCACACAGTGCCCTTGCTCACGGCAATGGAATGCATGAACTGTCTGAGGGTGGAAGCATTGGAGTGAAACAACATAACATCGTGCCACCGGTGGATTCCTTCGTCCTTCATCTACCTTCATTCTCGTGGTGGAAGATGAACCCGGACACCACCGATAAATTTAGATGATTGTTCTGGAATATTTCTGGAGTGTTTTGATACAAGGAAACTGTGATATCAGGTGCTTCGTTAGTGACAGATTGCATTTGGTTTGTTTGCGTACCTCCATTTCGTTTTGTATCTGTACACTGTGCAACACTGAAAACATCTGCACAACAGTGCAAATATCGACAGTATGCGCTGAGTGTCTTGTTTGGAAACGTTTCATTCACTCACTGTGCTACCCTACCACGATATTATTGCACTAGGTTTCCAGTGGCGGCTACTGGACACAAGTGGTAACGTTACAGTAAACAAGTACAGTGCTGACTATAGAAGACACATCGTTCTGCGAGTGATTGCAAGACTTGTGCATATACTATCAATTGGTTCAGCGTGTACTCGTGAAATATCACGGTAAGAAGTCACGATAAGCTGACTGAAACGCCCTCATTCCCCCGTGTACTAATACTATGGGCGGCTAATGCTTCAGCTGACGGCAGCAGTGTCCACATTATTCAGTACCACTCCGCTCCGTTTCGGATTTGTTTTTCCAGTAATTGGTAGTTGTACGTTAATGGTGATACATAACAGTGAAATGTAGAATTGTGTGCTACATCAAATCAGAAAACAAAAAAAGAGGAAAACGTAGCATCATTTGACTATAATGTCAATGAGTCACAACTGAATCTGCCAACTCACATAAATACCTGGTTGTAACACAATGTAGGGATATGAAATCGAATGAGCGCGTAAGCTCAATCGTGGGTAAAGCTAGTGGTAGACATCTGTTTATTGGACGAGCACTGGGGAAATGCAGTCAGTCTACAGAGAAGATTGCTGTCAAGCTGTCTCGAATATTGCTCAAGTGCGTGGAACTCGTACCAAATAGGAGTAACAAGGGATATCGAACGTATAGAGAGAATGGCAGCATCAATGGTCACCGGTTTGTTTGACCCGTGGAAGAGTGTCACAGATGTGCGGAAGATACTGAACTGGCAGACTCTTGAAGATAGCCGTGAACTATCCCGAGAAAGCCTATTTACAAAGTTTATAGAACCAGCTCTGAGTGATGGCTCTAGGTGTATACTACAACATCATGGGTATCGCTCAGATAGGAAGCGTGAGGAGAAGATTAGCTCAATTACAGTAGCCACAGAGACACTTAAACAATTATTCTTCCCTCGCCACTTGCCTGAGTGGAAAGGGTAGAATCCTAATAGCTGGTACAATTGGACGTACTCTCTGCCACGCACTTGACAGTGGACTGCAGTGTAGAGGTGTAGATGATGTAGATGTTGATGTAGTTATGGAATGGTTTAGTGATAAAGAGTTGGCAGATATTGACCTCGTGTATGGGTTCACAGAATGCAATGGGAGACAGGCGCTACGATGCTGTGGTGAGTTGTTCCAACAGCGACGCCTCTGAGAAACCATATTCTTCCGGACGATGGCAATTAGAGGATTTTAGTATTACTTAAAAGCACAAAATTCATACTACAATAAACAATGGGACATGATCAAAGCAAATACAATGATCATATTATCCTGAGAAAACACACATACAAAAGTTCGGTTGGATCAGGGGTGTCCTAACTTTTAGCTTACCTGTACCACATTGCAAGAAGGAGAGTAGAGGAAGAAAAGTATCTTCGAGCCGCACAAAAAAAAAAAAATATTAGTGACGGCTGGAGTATATAGCTAAAACTTACAAGAGATTTAGAATTTGTTAATTTAAGGTCCTCTGCCAGCATGTGGTATGTACTCAATAAGTCGTTGAAAGTCCTCTGCAGAAATATTGAGCCATGCTGCCTCTATAACCATCCATGATTGCGAAAGGGTTGCCGCTGTAGGATTTTCAGCGCGAACTGTCATCTCGATTATAACCCATGTACGTTCAGTGGGATTCTTGCTGGGTGATATGGGTGGCCAAACCTTTCGCTCGAAATATCTAGAATGTTCTTCAAACCAGTCATGAATAGTTGCGGTTTGGTGACATGTTTCGGAGCATCAAGTCCACAAATGGCTGCAAATAGTCTCAAAGTAGCCGAACATAATCATTTACAGTCAATGCTCGGTTCAGTTGGACTAAAAGACTCAGTCCATTCCATGTAAACACAGTCCACACCATTATGGAGCTGCCACTAGCTTGCGTAGCTCCTTGTTGACAACCAGTGTTCAGGACTTCATGGAATCGGTGCCACATTCGAACCCTGCCATCAGCCCTTACCCACAGAAATCAGGACTCATCTGACCAGGCCACGTTTTTCCAGTCGGCTAGGATCCAGTAAGTATGGTCACGAGCCCAGGAGAGTGGCTGCAGGTGTTGTCTCGAGGAGGAGGATATTAGTGTTTAACGTCCCGTCGACAACGAGTTCATTAGAGACGGAGCGCAAGCTCGGGTGAGGGAAGGATGGGGAAGGAAATCGGCCGTGCCCTTTCAAAGGAACCATCCCGGCATTTGCCTGAAGCGATTTAGGGAAATCACGGAAAACATAAATCAGGATGGCCGGAAACGGGATTGAACCGTCGTCCTCCCGAATGCGAGTCCAGTGTACTAACCACTGCGCCACCTCGCTCGGTGTTGTCTCGATGCTAGCTAGCAAAGCCACCCACGTACTGTCCTAATGGATATGTTCGTCATACGTCGCACATTGAAATGAAATAAGCGTTTGGCGTCATTGGCCGGAAGGCCCCTTACGGGGCAGGTCCGGCCGCCTTGGTGCAGATCTTATTACATTCGACGCCACATTGGGCGACCTGCGCGCCGGATGGGGATGAAATGATGATGAAGACATCACCCAGTCCCTGAGCGGGGAAAATCCCCGACCCAGCCGGGAATCGAACCCGGGCCCGTAGGACGGAATCCGTCACGCCGACCACTCAGCTGTCGGGGCTGACACGTCGCACTTTACTTTCGCTGTTTGTTCAAGCAGTCTGTTATTACTGACAATTCTAAGAAAACGCCGCAGCTCTCGGTCGTTAAATGAAGGCTATCGACCACTCCATTGTCCGTGGTGAGAGGTAATGCCTGGTATTATGTATTCTCGACACACTTCACAAACGTATCTGCTTCGAATGAAGATGACGTGTAATGCATGAGTGTGCTGCAAGAGATATTTGTCGGTCAGCAAGTACGATTTTTAAAGTCCAGCAAAGGTACATGATCAAATTTTTCTTTTACGTGAATGTCAGACTGCAACTCTATGTGGCCACAGGTACAAAGAAAATAGCCGGAAGCATCAAATTCTCGTTGCGCCACGTTTTGACAGATAAAAATGAAATAATGAACTGTAAAACTGATTCGTATAGCCTTATTTTGTATGAACCTTATCACGAACTGGAACTATACAGGTCGTATTACATGTATGCTGCACTCGTATGACATGAAGATAAGCAACAATTATTTTTCTAGAAGATGCAAATAAAATGTTGTGAACGTTCCCAAATTTATCTGAAGAGCCGGCCGTTATAGCCGAGCGGTTCTAGGTGCTTCAGTCTGGAACCGGGCAACAGCTACGGTCGTAGGTTCGAATCCTGCCACGGGCATGGATGTGTGTGATATCCTTAGGTTAGTTAGGTTTAAGTATTTCTAAGTTCCAGGGGACTGATGGCCGCAGATGTTAAATCCCATAGTCCTCAGAGCCATTTTTATCTGAAGATGCTGAACTGTGTCCATTGGAAGTGTGTGGACTGAAAACCTATCTGAATTTTCCGAAAGAGTATGATTAACTTCAGGCTTCGACATTTGAAAGAAAAGTCAAGTGTAATTTCAACCAGTTGGTAAGAAATGTTCTCTCAAGTTTAATTTGTCGTAAGTTGGCAACGCAAGTCCTCTCTGGTTTTAGAAAACTGCAATAAGGTAGATTGACTTTCTGTGAATTAACTTTGACTAATAAGAAGTGCCTAATTTTTAAATATTTTGATGAACTAAGCTTGAATTGTGCACTTATTAAAATTTATTGAATTGAATTACTTAATTTTGGAGCAGATTGTGAGGTCCTATATGAGGTCCAACTTGGTGACTTATGGGTGTAACCACACTAAGGTACCGATCAACTGTAGGGTCTCTGGTGAGCTCTGTTACGTGAATTTACTCGCAAGCAGAATGTGGTATAGTGAGATACGGGAATTAAAAGTAATACCTGGTAAGGTGGCAACAAGGACAATATAACTACGACATAGAACTGAACTAAAATTGAAGACTATTTTGTCTTTCTGGTCTCAGCACACGTACTACTGAGTGGCCACAATCAAACAGCGAAGGACCAAGGACCTGTTTACATTGCTGAATGTCTTCGGATACTGGTACCTTACGATCTACGTACGTGTATCAAGCGTATGTGAGAAGAGGTAGTCAAGCTTCATGGATCCCTACTACTAATCTCACATCGTAGTTATCTTAACGAGGAAGATGGCACCACTGCAACTTTTCGTCCAGCTATTTCGCCTTGGATTCCTTGCTCGTCCTGTTTAGTTCCTCACTAGATTACTTATCTTTCTGTACATCCAAAATTTCTCTGAATATTTCTGTACTTACTTCTTACCGTCGATCAAGAAGTATTTCTCCAGATATCTAAAGTTTCTTCGCAGTATCATCCCTTGTACCTCTGTTTGTCTCACATTCATCTGTGATTGGCCGTTTTACGTTCCTCTTCAATTGAACTGCCTACTGTGATATTCATTTTTGCAGTACCTATTGCCTCAGAGAGTTTCAAATGCATCTCATCATTCCTTAGTGCTACGGTATGCCAATTCTTTGCACATTGATTCTTCTGGATGAGGCTCTTAAACTTCCGCCTACTCTTAGCCGCGCGGGATTAGCCGAGCCGTCTAAGGCGCTGCCGTCATGAACTGTGCGGCTGATCCCGGCGGAGGTTCGAGTCCTCCCTCGGGTATGGGTGTGTGTGTTTGTCCATAGGATAATTTAGGTTAAGTAGTGTGTAAGCTTAGGGACTGATGACCTTACCAGTTAAGTCCCATAAGATTTCACACACATTTTTTGAACCTACTCTTCCTCATTACAAAATTTTTATCGGGGTCTATTTCGGCTTCTGGGTAAGCTTTAGGATCCAGTAATTGATATCGGAATCTGTCTCACCATTTGTAATCCAGCTGCTAACCTATCGTGTCTACAGGACTTTACCAAGTATATCTGCCGGCCGGGGTGGCCGAGCGGTTCTAGGCGCTACAGTCTGGAACCGTGCGACCGCTACGGTCGCAGGTTCGAATCCTGCCACGGGCATGGATGTGTGTGATGTCCTTAGGTTGGTTAGGTTTAAGTAGTTCTAAGTTCTAGGGGACTGATGACCTCAGAAGTTAAGTCCCGTAGTGCTCAGAGCCAACCAAGTATATCTCCCCCTCCTGTGATGTTTGAACGGTGTGATTGCTGTTACTAGCTGAAACTTGTTGCAGAAATCAATATTTGTTTCTTTTCTTCCTACTACCAAGCACGTATTGCCAGTAAGTCTTTCTTCTGTGCCTTCCCTTACTACTGCTCACCAAACCTTCAGAGTTATGAATTACCCGTTCAGTATCCTCATATACTTTTACTCTGTCTTCATTATCTGCGTATGACGTCGGTATGTGTACCTGAACTACCCTTGCCTGGCGTTGGTTTGCTGTCGAGCCTGATGAGAACAACCCTATCACTGAACTGTTCACAGTAACTCGCCCTCTGTCCTGCCTTCCTGTTCATATTAAATCCTACCCCCCTCCCAACGACATAAAATTTTCTGTTGCTATTGATATTATTCTACAATCGTTTGTCCAGAAATCCTTATCTTCTTTCCGTTTCACTTAACTGACCGCCACTATGTCTAGAGTGAGCCATTGCATTTCCCTTTTCAGATTTTGTAGCTTCCCAGCCATGTTCAAGCTACTGACATACCACGCATAGTATGTTACACTTTCATTACTTATTCACCTTTTTCCCTCTCCCGGCGATCCGAATGGGAAACTAACACAGAGTTTGTTTGCAACGGAGAGATCACCATGACCATTTTCTAATTATAGGCCACATGTCCAATGGATAAACATTATCTGTCTTTAAAGTAGTGATTGCCATTGCCTTCTGCATTCTCGTGACATTCATCATTGGCTGATTCTTTCGCCTTTTTCTGCTCTGAAGCTCTGTCCGTTCCTGCGCCATTTTTGGAAAGGCGGTTGACAGGACGAGGGTGCCTCCTTAAATCAGGACTCTTCAACCGCCATTGATTAGGAGTTTTGTTTGAAATCTAAGCAGTGACTAGGTTCCAGTCTAGGACCTAATACGTTTTAATTCGTTGTCAGACATGCTACTCCTAAACCACTATGCAAATGTCTTATAACGAGAATACGACCTATTGACTCATTTGCAATCTTGCTTTTGTTAATACACTGATGATTGTCAATTCGATTTCTAGTCCACTTTCAACACAAACCTACTGATCTATGTAGCACATGAGCCATAGTCCACATTTCCTGCTTCTCTTGCTGTGTATACAGGGTGTAAATAATAATTGTTTACAGTACATCACAGTGATGTAAAAGTCGAGACGAACAGTATCGGATACTTATGGACTGTCAAGTCGGGAAATTACTTCAAACTGGCCTAGAAAAACCACCTAAGTTACAGAGCAGGTGCTTCGCGTAATATTTGCATATTATCTCACGTCTTATGGTTCAACTATTAGTTATAGAGAAAAAAATGAGTAAGACGTTTTTTGTAGGAAAGTTAATGTAATTTAATTTAGTTCTGGCATACGTTTTCATTAGGGGATGCAGATTTCGAGTTATTCAAGAAAAACGTACAATAAAATAACCTTGAAATGCACGCCTACAACCACACTCACTCTTCACCGGTCATGGCAGTCCCTTCCACCACTGTGCCAAAACTTAACGCTACACGAATTATTTCCCGTATTCGACCTTTTCTGGTCTTCATTTACAGGGTTTTATTGCGCCAGCGGTTTAGTCGCGCAGTTACAAATCGTAAACTTGACGTTTGTGTAAGTTTTGTGAATTTTAACATACAGTTAACAATTAAATCTTTTTGTTTACCTGGTATGACCACGAAAGAACAACTATCATATGAGACTAGTTTTGATCGAATTATCAGAGCAACTAGTTTTTATGTAACGGTTACAAAAGTCGTGTTTCTTCCATTACACTCAAAGCCACATTTCAATTAACAGTGGTGACTAAATAGCTACCTATGGCCATCGATGAAGACCAAAAAACGTGGAATACGGAAAGTAATTCGTGTAGTCACAATTATTGTACAATGTTAGGAAGAGCTACCATATATTAAAAATCCCGACAGGCTAGGGATGAATGCGGAGGTGGGAGTAAGTGTGGAGGCCAAATTTGAACCTTTTTGTTGAATAACTCGAAAACCGAGACCTCTAACAAAAACGTATACGTTACAAAATTAAACTACGTAAAATGTCCTACATATCAGTGCTTCCATTTTTCCTCTAGGACTGTAGTTGGATTCACGAGCGATGGCGGTCGAGCTTACGTTTTTGTTCTGCGCACCTACGTCGCGCATTCCCCAACAGCCAATCAGCGTTCTCTAGTGTTCTGAGCAGTCTACTGTAAATGTCGTACCCACTGCGAGCATTAATGGTGATCGTACCGAGTTATATAAGGAATTTTAGTTCCCTTTGTTCCGAGGTGTCAGCGCTGATGGTGGTGGTAAGCAGTAAAATCGACACATGCGAGCGGCAGACGTAATTTGCAAGACATACGCTTACTGCAACCGCAAAGCACTTGTACGTATGATATTTACGGCATCTGTCGCCTCGAACCGGCAACAATGCGTGGGACGGCGGGTTTAATATTAATAGTTCATAAGTAATACGAAGTATTAGAATATTGTTTGCCATCTCTTATGAGAGCCTGGAAATTATTTCTATGGTCAGCCAGAAAGCGATGGAGAACATAACTAACCACAGTTTCAAGTCTGCAAGTCCACGTTCTTGTCCAGCTCACTGAATGTTTCTATTCTCTATTTACTCAGCGGGTTCAGGAACTGTGATTATAAATGAAGATTTTGAGTTCTAATTATAGATATATTTGATCAGGTTTCACATGCACAACATAGTAATATTCCTGACGATAAGACTAGTAATAAATGTCTCTATCCTAAACAGCACGATGAGCAGTTCAGAGGCGACCTCTACAGTAAGTCCCTATTAAATGATCTTTGGCCCTGACTTCTGATAATCAAAATAATTGCTTGCCACAAAAGTGGTAAATAATTGGCAATTTAAACGTTAATACACTGAAGCATATGTTCACACAGTTTGTTAAAGCAACTTTAATTTTTAATTTCATTCTTAAATTATGCTACGCACAGACTCGTTATGGTGACGTGGCGCTACTAGCAGTGAACTCGGGTAAGTCCCGGCACACTCGCTCGCCTCTGTATCTTTCAAATGATACAGCTCTTGTTTCACCATATCATCCCCTATTCAAGTTTGTGAAAAAATTTATTTTTATACAAAATTAAATATTAGACACATGGAATGTTATTATAGCTGACCTCTTTTAAATTAAATTGGTTTTTAGCAAAATTCCTTAATGTTAATACTCACAAAATAACCATACATTTACACAGAAAAATGACATAATAGATTTTTACAAAAAAATGTACATAAATTACATTGAAACATGAAACAAAATTTTCGATAATTACAAAATTACTTTTTTTATATAAATTTTTCAGTAGCTACCAGAAAAAGAAACAAAAAATATTTCACTTTTCAGTACTCACATATTTAATCACAATCGTAGGCACCAGTGTGAACATCCATAGGACACTTTCGCTAAATCATTAGAAGTAGGGTGTGGGAATAAACTTGTTCATTATAGTTTACTACAGAAAGGAAAGGGAAGGAATCACTGTAGATAGTGTCGTACTCGCTTCCTTCTCCACTACAGCTTATAGGCTGCCTTTCATGAAGCCTCCATGTCCCTGAGAAACAGATAACATAGCCTAAGCTTCTGTTCTTAACTTACGTCTAAGGGACGACAAAACACGTTTTACGTTCTATTCTCTTTTAATAGTTCCAACAACTATGAAGATACCAGAAAGGATTTCTTTTTTCTCCTTTTATTTAGGAAATTGTTTTTAACTTTTGAAAAATAATTATTGGAAATAAGTTAGATCGTAAAGTCGTAATACTTCACTGCATTATCAAACCTGAATCGCAAACTTTGCAGTTCTATTTTCTTTTATACATAAACCATAGCTATTATGCACTGAAGGTCAATGTATATTTTTAAATAGTGACATTTTGGTCTAGTTTGCAATTTATTTTTTCTTTAGATGTTGCTTTAACTTAGAAAATTGAGTAACCTTCTGTAAGTTTCTTCTTCTTTTGGCTCAATTATCGTACAGGTTAGTATGCTAAAGAAATCATTTGTTTGACAGCAGTTACTTTGCTTTGTGACACAAATAATTAGAAAGCTGTTTTCATTATACCAAATCCCTACTTTACAATCTGCATCTCTTAACACATTCGTTTATTTGTATTATGTTGTCTGCATTTACCTGTTAACTGACCATCTGTCTTAAGCCAGATTGCGCGCTTCTCAAACCTTTTTACGAGATATGTGGGAAATACTCATCAACTTTTCACCTTTTCACCAATATACGTGAACCCACTGACTTCATTTCTCCTTTCTCCCCATTTTGAGGTATACATATATTTCGACGCTTCTTTCTCAATTTTCTCTTCGTCAGCCTGCTGACCTCATTATTGACATATACATTTGGTGTGACCCTCACACTATTTCAACACATCTCCTTTAACTAATATAAAACGTTTTTGGCTTGCTTCTAATGGCAACACATTATTACTCTCTTTTACCTTCAGACAACCTTACACCCAAATCAAAATTATTAATTTATGCACAGTCTATAGGTTCAGATTTTAGGAAATTGCAGCTTTAATAAACTACGTCCGAATAGGCCCTGGAAGGACCAACGGTACCGACAGGCCGCCGTGTCTTCCTACATCTACATCTACATACATACTCCGCAATCCACCATACGGTGCGTGGCGGAGGGTACCTCGTACCAAAATTAGCATCTTCTCTCCCTGTTCCACTCCCAAACAGAACGAGGAAAAATGACTGCCTATATGCCTCTGTACGAGCACTAATATCTCTTATCTTATCTTTGTGGTCTTTCCGCGAAATATAAGTTGGTGGCAGTAAAATTTTACTGCAGTCAGCCTCAAATGCTGGTTCTCTAAATTTCCTCAGTAGTGATTCACGAAAAGAACGCCTCCTTTCCTCCAGAGACTCCCACCCGAGTTCCTGAAGCATTTCCGTAACATTCGCGTGATGATCAAACCTACCAGTAACAAATCTAGCAGCCCACCTCTGAATTGCTTCTATGTCCTCCCTCAATCCGACCTGATAGGGATCCCAAACGCTCGAGCAGTATTCAAGAATAGGTCGTATTAGTGTTTTATAAGCGGTCTCATTTACAGATGAACCACATCTTCCCAAAATTCTACCAATGAACCGAAGACGACTATCCGCCTTCCCCACAACTGCCATTACATGCTTGTCCCACTTCATATCGCTCTGCAATGCTACGCCCAAATATTTAATCGACGTGACTGTGTCAAGCGCTTCACTACTAATGGAGTATTCAAACATTACGGGATTCTTTTTCCTATTCATCTTCATTAACTTACATTTATCTATATTTAGAGTTAGCTGCCATTCTTTACACCAATTACAAATACTGTCCAAATCATCTCGTATCCTCCCACAGTCACTCAACGACGACACCTTCCCGTACACCACAGAATCATCAGCAAACGGCCGCACATTGCTATCCACGCTACCCAAAAGATCATTTATGTAGATAGAAAACAACAACGGACCTACCACCCTTCCCTGGGGCACTCCAGATGATACCCTCACCTCCGATGAACACTCACCATCGAGGCCAACGTACTGGGTTCTATTACTTAAGAAGTCTTCGAGCCACTCACATATTTGGGAACCAATCCCATATGCTCGTACCTTAGTTAGGAGCCTGCAGTGGGGCACTGAGTCAAACGCTTTCCGTAAGTCAAGGAATATGGTATCCGTCTGATACCGTTGTAAGAGGTGCATGATCAAGGAATTTGTTGCTAGCGCATTCGAACAGATGTAATTTCGATGCATTGCTCACGCGCTGCCTGCGATATGTAAGCTATAAGAGAATCTCAGACCAGAGGGCAGTGTTGACTGCAGTAGGAACTGTGTAGTAGTAGGAGTTAGTAGTAGCCAGCAGTCGTGTGTGTGGAGTTCGCTGGGCCGGTCGTGGGGAGCGATGGCGGAGCCTGAGTGATGTAGTATAAGGTAAAAGCAGCCTCGCGCATATGTAGTATTGTTATGTCAAGTCCCATGTAAATGTTTTTAAAAAATCTCTTAATAATAATCTGTCTTATAAAATTTACCTTTTGACAGTCATTCATTTCAATTTAAATAATTTACTAAATTCTCCAATCCATGGTCATCCCGATTATTGTAAAGAAAAATCAGTTGTTTCTTTTTATACATGACAAATCTATCGGCCAGCATTGCACAGGGCTGTGCCAGAAAAGTTTAGTTTCATATAGGAGTAGATATATACGCGTTATCCGGCGACTTTATTGAGGTAAGAATTTTCAGTTTATTCAGCATGATCCTTCAGGGCCATGACGCAGCACTGCTGACGTCCAAAATTTACCAGTTCAAATTCACAGTAAGTTGTTGAAAGATTATAAGTGCCCCACAATTTTATTGAGAAATTAGTCACGTTATTATTGGTAGGTTACGGAATTAATCTGTTGGTAGGTTACGCTAAAATGTGAATTATATAATTATTTTTTGTTATCTGTTGGGTGGTTACACCTTTCATCCATGGTTCGCAAGATATCATGTGAAAAAAGGGCGAGTTGCTTTCTAAGGCCGTGCTGATGCATGGACAGCAACTTCTCTGTCTCAAGGAAATTCATTATATTCGAACTGAGAATGTGTTCGAGAATCCTGCAACAAACCGATGTTAAGGATATTGGTCTGTAATTTTGATGATCCATCCTACCCTTCTTATTTACAGGCGTCACCTGCGCTTTTTTCCAGTCGCTCGGGACTTTACGTTGGGCAAGAGATTCGCGATAAATGCAAGCTAAGTAAGGAGCCAATGCAGTGGAGTACTCTCTGTAAAATCGAACTGGAATCCCATCATGACCTGGCGATTTATTTATTTTCAACCCATTCAGCTGCTTCACAACCCCAGGGATGTCTTCGTCAGTCCATAGGTGTCACCGGATGTGGATATGGAGGGGCATGTGGTCAGCACACCGCTCTCCCGGCCGTATGTCAGTCTACGAGACCGGTGCCGCTACTTGTCAATCTACATCTACATCTACGTGTTACTCTGCTGTTCACAATAAATTGCCTGGCAGAGGGTTCAATGAACCACCTTCAAGCTGTCACTCTACCGATCCACTCTCGAACGGCGCGCGGGAAAAACGAGCACAAATTTTTTTCTGTGCGAGCCCTAATTTCTCTTATTTTAACGTGATGATCGTTTCTACCTATGTAGGTGGGTGCCAACAGAGTGTTTTCGCAATCGGAGGGGAAAATTGGTGATAGAATTTCATGAGAAGATCCCGTCGCAAAGAAAAACGCCTTGGTTTTAATGATTACCATTCCAATTCACGTATCATGTCTGTGGCACTATCTCCCCTACTTCGCGATAATATAAAACGAGCTGCCTTTCTTCGTACTTTTTCGATGTCATCCGTCAGTCCCACCTAATGCGGATCCCACACCGCACAGCAATACTTCAGAATAGGGCGGAGAAGCGTGGTGTAAGCAGTCTTTTTAGTAAACCTGTTGTACCTTCTAAGTGTTCTGCCAATGAATCGCAGTGTTTGGTTGGCTCTACCACATTATCTATGTGATCTTTCTAATTTAGGGTAATTGTAATTATAATCCATAAGTATGTAATTGAATTTACAGCCATCAGATTTGTGTGACTCATCGCGTAATCGAAATTTAGCGGATTTCTTTTAGTACTCATGTGAGTAACTTCACACTTTTCATTATTTCCTCCCGTCGTAGGTTCGAGTCCTCCGTCGGACATGGGTGTGTGTGTGTGTGTGTGTGTGTGTGTGTGTTGTCCTTAGCGTAAGTTAGTTTAAGTTAGATTAAGTAGTGCGTAAGCCTAGGAACCGATGAGCTCAGCAGTTTGGACCCATAGTCCCTACAAAAATCTCCAATTTTTTTTCCTTATTCAGAGTCAATTGCCACTTTTCGCACCAGACAGATATCTTATTAAATCATTTTGCCATTCGTTTTGGTCATCTGATAACTTTGTACAAGACGGTAAATGACACCATCATCTGCAAACAATTTAAGATGGCTACTGAGATTGTCTCCTATGTCGTTAATTAGATCAGACACAATTGAGGGCTTATAACACTTCCCTGGGGAACGCCGGTTATTATTTCTGTTTTGCTCGATGACTGTCCGTCTGTTACTACGAACTGTGACCTTTCTGAAAGGAAATCACGAATCCAGTCGCACAACTGAGGCGATATTCCGTAGGCACGCAGTTTGGTTAGAAGACACTTGTGAGGAACGGTGTCGAAAGCCTTCTGGAAATCTAAAAATATGGAATCAATTTGACACCTCCTGACGATAGAATTCACTACTTCATGAGAACAAAGAACTAGTTGTGTTTCACAAGAACGATATTTTCTGAATCGGTGCTGACTATATGTCAATAAATCGTTTTCTTCGAGGTACTTCATAATGTTCGAATACAGTATATGTTCTAAAACCCTACTGCCAATCGACGTTGGTGATATGGGCCTGTAATTCAACGAATTACTCCTACTTCACTTTTTGGGTATTGGTGTGAATTGAGCAGTCTTTAGGTACGGATCTTTCTGTGAGCGAGCGGTTGTATATAATTGCTAACTATGTAGCTATTTTATCAGCATACTCTGAGAGGAACCTGACTGGTATACAAACTGGACCGGAGGCCTTGCGTTTATTAAGTGATTTAAGCTGCTTTGCGACACCGAGGATATCTATTTCTATGTTTCTTACCTTGGCAGCTGCTCTTGATTGGAATTCAGGATTATTTACTTCGTCTTCTTTGGTGAAGAAGTTTCGGAAAATCGTGTTTAATAACTTCTCAGTTTGCCTCACAAGGGCTGAATACACCCCGCTAGCGAACAGCACTCGGCAGACGGGATGGTCACCCATCCATGTGATAGCCCAGCCCGACAGCGCTTGACTTCGGTGATCTGACGGTAACCGGTGTTACCACTGCGGCAAGGCCGTTGGCTTCCAGCTTTAATAACTTCTCTTTATGGGACGTGTTTGTTTTTCTTAGATAGTGACCCTTATTACGGATCTTATTTATTACTAATTTACTTTAACCATGCTTTTTCTATTATTGGTGCTGAAAAGTTACTCATTGTTATTTTAACCTTTAGAATTTACTCCTGCGAACTACCTGTCACATTCTTTTGTAAGTCATCCTTTGGGTGTAGTCATGTTCGGGAATATTTTCAGTCCATCACTGTTTTGTACTGCACGTCCTGTTCCTTAACAAATAAATAAAACAAGCAGTTAAGGCGTAAAAAAATGGCCTCTCTGGCGTTTCCTGCGGCAGCGTTAGTCCTAAAACAATAAAAAATGAAAAACTGAGGCAGAGAAATTTAGGATGGGCCATAGGAGAGGCGGAAGTTGCGACAGACAGAAACTCTGTCAGCAGCGAGCTTCTTTACCCCAGAAACTTTATTTTACTTAATGAGCCGATGGTCATTTAAGGTCATAGGGCTCTTACTTTACCTGAACTTGAGATGTTGAAAAATTTGGTGTTGGATTAGGATTCAAATTCGGAATTCAGCTTTAGTGATATCTGATCCATACAGAGATACTGTTCGATGATTTCGTTATTTTTCCGAAGAACGCAAACCCTCTTGGTCTCCCGAAAGGCACATATGTGTGGTCGAAACCGTGGTCTATTTCAAGCCCTAGCATATGCACACCGAACTATTAGTGATAAATAATTTTCATTTTTAATGTCTCTTCATGTGTTGTCAACAAAAAGTTGCCGTTATTTCTAGTCAAACATGCACACATCTCACTGCTGGTGAGCAAACAGTTCATGGATAGGAACCAACGGCGGCAGGTTCTGTGTTCGGCTCTCAGCTAGGAAAAATATTTTATCCTCTTGTCCAATTCAGACATCTCGCTGCTGATGAAAAAAATCGATATTTATCTTCTGGTTTTGCGTAGTTAGCAATGTGATTACACGCTGGGTTCGAGCCCGCGTCATAAAACTTTACATCATATAACTTTATTTTAAACACATTCAAATTTTGCTACATGGAATTATATTAAAAATTTACCATCGGTAGTTAACAGGACGATAAGGGTGTCGACAGGATTCCAGACAAAGAACAAAAACTTTCAAGTTCAAATTTGCTAACTGATACTGGTAGAAACTTTGAAATTTCATAACTCTTTATGCCTAGTCATCAATTACGAACGTCAGAGTGGCACGAAAGCTTTGGTTAGTTACAATGGTTTTAGGTGCTTGGTTTCACTCTAGATCCAGCACTATAAAGGTAATCATGTAGTTTAGAGTTCACAGAATTGTGATAGAACTTTAGGAATACAGATATTGTTCAAAATCTCTTGTTCATAAAAATATTTAATTTGGCCTAAAGATTGCTTGAATGTCTTATGTGATGGAGTTAGTTAACTCATATTCTAAAGAGAGTTGCAGTGATTTTGAAATGTGACTTACTGTACTAAAATTGACTTTAGAAGCGTTAAGGACTATCTCATCTCTAATTATGTGCTTTTTTAGTATCTGAAATATTGTGACGTGCATTTACATCTGGACTGATTACCTTAAAGAATAGTATACTATAGTGATCTCTTCTGGTATCCATTTCGCACAGTCCAACGGCTGTACTGCAGAAAGATTAGAGGACCTGCAAGATAGTTTCGTTATGTGGGCTGCAGGCAAATCAGTCCGAACGCAATTCAGGTAATTTGCATACTTTTGGGTATGGTAGTAGATACAACAATAAACAAATTTATAGTTAAGGTGATGATACGGTAATGCTGTGTTATGTATCAGCTAGAGTAATAATCTCATGGGGTGTTGTACAGGACATAGTAAATAATCATTACTGTGCGGGAGTGAAGTTGCGTAAATACGTACATAAGTACAAATTTATACCTCTGTACGTGATACCTGTCAGATTTGAGAAGTATGTAGCGTAGTGAGTTTTGCGTAATTCGGAAACTGGTTAAATTTGAAAAATTATTTTAGTCCAGTGCGATCCCGTTTTGAGCATGTTTTACTGAGTAGTGGTTGGCGTGCAGACAGCGACAGAAAATAAAAATCTCGCGCGACGCGCATGCACTGTAGCGTAGATGGCGTTTGCAGGGAAATTTATGATAGAAGTTCCCCGACTTGACAGACAACGGGCAATCTGTATAAAAATTATTCGCCTCAACTTCCTCTACACAGTATTGGTACGTTATAACCACTTATCATTTACTATCTATCCAGAACCAATTGTGGTTACGGTTGAAATACCTCCTGATTTTACGAGTCGCTTGCTTCTACCATGAAAGGTCACCTTCTAGTCGAATTCGGTCCATGTCCTTTCTCGTGAGTCTCGTGAGCTAGAATGCTGTTGCTAGCGGAAGCGTCGATTGTCAAAAGTTTCATATTGAGTCAGAAACGAAACTTAGTCTTCCCAACTTTCACATTTGATATGCTCACCGGAGTTGAATGAGGAATTACCGATTCACGTGAGGAAGATATTCGTTTAGAATTGAGTGGTGCCGTCACGAAAATTGTGTCATGACCGACGAAACATTGTCAGTACGTTTTCATAAAGCTTCATCATTAATTACGTCAAGAGTTCGGTTTTAAATCATAGGAAGTTGTACTCTTTTTCGATCAGTTTTCGTATGTCGGCCCACAATTAATCATACGCTGTGGATGTATCATCTGCTTGAGATAACGAATTATTAGTTTTGGGAATCTGGAATAGTCCTAAAACAGTAACTGGGAATTTTTTTAAAAAAGTTGTAGTCTTAGATACATTTGCAGTTAGTTACAAAAAGTTAGTTAAAAAACAAGGAAAACATTATGAGAATCTCACAATGCTCATAACGATCAAAATATGTGCGTGCTGCATATGTCCGTATTATGTGATTGCGGAGTGAATATTCATCGTAATGGATTCTGACAATGTCGACGGTGTCTTTATAAATACTGTCGGACATCATTAACTGCACTCGCTGTAAATTGGGGTCCTTTGTTAGCGCTTGTATGCTGATTCGGTAGCAGATGTTACTTCACAAGCTGTCTGAATAACGAATGGAAGTTGGTACAAAACCAATTTGCATCTGCGCTCCCCAGGCAACGCGGAAATAATACATGTCCATCCTTTTTCAGAGTTCAATGAAAACTATGAACAGATGTTTTCTGTGATGCATTGCAAATTAACGCGAATAAAATAAAAAATGCTGGTGGGAATCAGATCTTGTAGCTTTTTGTCTCTGCCACTCCAGCACTGCAAATGCAACCTCCGGGAATGGGACAGACAATGGTTAAATATTTCTTTTTTAACAGCACCGCTGAATAAAATGTTAGCTCGCTCTTGGTCCATATAGAAGAAGTGATTAGTTGATTAATTTCGTGGAGGGGAACAAACAGCGAGGCCAGGAGGTCAGGAGAAGTGAATTCAGCCTTAAATCTGTTCCCTTTTCTTTGAGTTTCACAGATTCACTGTTTCATGTTAAACGAGAAATTATTAGGGGAACATTGTCTATTATCGTATCTCGGCCTAATATCACACCTTTGTAAATAACGGAAAGTAGGTGCTGCCATCTGGCGGGATTAGATTCATCAGGTGTGTAACAACAACCCTTCAGTACTGTGTAATCTTTGGTTGGATGTGCAGCAGCGTTACGTTTGTGTAATTTTTCGAAATTGTTTGCACAGAGAAAGTTTTTGACGTTTCAAAAGCACAGTAGTCAGTCTTTTAAAAGGTAAACTATTTTTAAACCGTGCAGCATAAAACAGAACCACAGAATAATGTTGCTTAACAAGACATCAGCATATTGTTGTTTGTATCGTTAGTTTTCGGAGTAGAGTCGGCCATAATGGAATGTTGGTTTGCTCCTAATATCGCATCTCTGTCCGCCCTATTAGCTGGTTGGTAGCATGCTTGCTTCACATGCAAGCGGGCCCGGGTTCGACTCCCGGCCGGCTTGGAGATTTTCTCCTCTCGGGGACCAGGTACTGTGTTGTCCTCATCATCATTTCATCCTCATCACCGGCACGCAAGTCGCCCAATGTGGAGTGACTGAAATAACACTTGCACTTGGCGGCCGAACTTCTCCGGCTGGGGCCTCGCGGCCAACGATGCCATACGCTCATTTCAATTTTTTATCGCAGCTCAACTGTCTTTCGAATATCGCACTGTGCGATAATACGCTCAGTTTTTTATGTGTACCATTTCTGACATTTCATCGCTCTATCTGAACATGCAATAAGTTATAACGTACTGTTACACATGCCACGAAAAAGAGAAAGCAGTAGACCAAGGAAAATGTGAATTGTTGTTAGGAATAGACAGACGGGCCTGGGACGCGCATCGAAGCAATTTGACGTTCCAAACTTTGAAAGACAAAGTTCATTCTGTAGATACTGACTTAAACAAGTTAGCGTCAATTAAACTTGGAAGAAAACCTGTGCTTAATACTGAGCTAGAGCAATCCCTTGTCAAATAATGCCTGAATATGGTGGCCAGATTTTATTCTTGAACAACAAAAGATATAAAGAAGATGGCTTCTGATTTGGCAGAAAAAAATTCTTTACGAAACCCTTTTAATAGAGAGACAACTACTGCTGGTTGGAAATGGCCCCACGCATTTACTCATTTATGCGGAGACACCCAGAGCTTAGTTTAAGAAAACCTAAACAAACATCAGTGAAACGTCCAGAATGAGAGTTTCACTCTGCAGCGGAGTGTGCGCTGATATGAAACTTCCTGGCAGATTAAAACTGTGTGCCCGACCGAGACTCGAACTCGGGACCTTTGCCTTTCGCGGGCAAGTGCTCTACCATCTGAGCTACCGAAGCACGACTCACGCCCGGTACTCACAGCTTTACTTCTGCCAGTACCTCGTCTCAGTGAAACGTATTAGAGGATTTAGCAGGGAAAATGTTCAGAAGTTTTTTGACTTTTACGAACCCCTAGAAAAGATAAATTTTGACCCTAAGAGACTTTTGTGATGAGACTGGTCTGACAGTCCTACAGCATAAGACAACGAAAGTTATTTGACTGAAAGGTATCCTCGGCAGAGAGAGGATCGTTAGTAACGGTTGCCACTTGCACGAGTGCGACAGATCGCTTTATACGTCCGTCATTTGTATTTCCACGAAAAAACCAAAAGCCAGGGTTATTATATGGGGCACCGAATGGAAGCATGGCTGTCTACCACAAATCAGGATGGACAGAATCTGAAAGATTCCTTAAACGATTTGAAGATCAGTTTTTAGGAAGTGTTAAACCTACCACTGGTAACAGAAGAAATACTTCAGTTGATTGATGAAAGGAGGAAGTACAAACATGTTCCCGGAAAATCAGGAATACAGAAATACAAGTCGCTGAGGAATGAAATAAATAGGAAGTGCAGGGAAGCTAAGACGAAATGGCTGCAGGAAAAATGTCAAGACATCGAAAAAGGTATGATTGTCGGAAGGACAGACTCAGCATACAGGAAAGTCAAAACTACCTTTGGTGACATTAAAAGCAACGGTGGTAACATTAAGAGTGCAACGGGAATTCCACTGTTAAATGCAGAGGAGAGAGCAGATAGGTGGAAATAATACATTGAAAGCCTCTATGAGGGTGAAGATTTGTCTGATGTGATAGAAGAAGAAACAGGAGTCGATTTAGAAGAGATAGTGGATCCAGTATTAGAATCGGAATTTAAAAGAGCCTTGGAGGACTTGTGGTCAAATAAGGCAGAAGGGATAGATAACATTGCATCAGAATTTCTAAAATCATTGGGGGAAGTGGCAACAAAATGACTATTCACGTTGGTGTGTAGAATATGAGTCTGGCGATGTACCATCTGACTTTCGGAAAAGCATCATCCACACAATTCCGAAGACGGCAAGAGCTGACAAGTACGAGAATTATCGCACAATCAGCTTAACAGCTCATGCATCGAAGCTGCTTACAAGAATAATATACAGAAGAATGGAAAAGAAAATTGAGAATGCACTACGTGACGATCAGTTTGACTTTAGGAAAAGTAAAGGGACGAGAGAGGCAATTCTGACGTTACGGCTAATAATGGAAGCAAGGCTAAAGAAAAAATCACGGCACTTTCATAGGATTTGTCGACCTGGAAAAAGCGTTCGACAATATAAAATGGTGCAAGCTGTTCGATATTCTGAAAAAAGTAGGGGTAAGCTATAGGGAGAGACGGGTCGTATACAATATGTACAACAACCAAGAGCAAATAATAAGAGTGGATGATCAAGAACGAAGTGCTCGTATTAAGAAGGGTGTAAGACAAGGCTGTAACCTTTCGCCCCTACTCTTCAATCTGTACATCGAGGAAGCAATGATGGAAATAAAAGAAAGGTTCAGGAGTGGAATTAAAATACAAGGTGAAAGGATATCAATG
Organism: Schistocerca piceifrons; assembly: GCF_021461385.2. Taxonomy (NCBI): domain Eukaryota; kingdom Metazoa; phylum Arthropoda; class Insecta; order Orthoptera; family Acrididae; genus Schistocerca; species Schistocerca piceifrons. Next base: position 180,280,070 of record NC_060138.1, on the reverse strand, counting down.
ATACGATTCGCTGATGACATTGCTATCCTGAGTGAAAGTGAAGAAGAATTAAATGATCTGTTTAACGGAATGAACAGTCTAATGAGTACACAGTATGGTTTGAGAGTAAATCGGAGAAAGACGAAGGTAATGAGAAGTAGTAGAAATGAGAACAGCGAGAAACTTAACATCAGGATTGATGGTCACGAAGTCAATGAAGTTAAGGAATTCTGCTACCTAGGCAGTAAAATAACCAATGACGGACGGAGCAAGGAGGACATCAAAAGCAGACTCGCTCTGGCAAAATAGGCATATCTGGCCAAGAGAAGTCTACTAATATCAAATACTGGCCTTAATTTGAGGAAGAAATTTCTGTGGATGTACGTCTGGAGTACAGCATTGTATGGTAGTGAAACATGGACTGTGGGAAAACCGGAACAGAAGAGAATCGAAGCATTTGAGGTGTGGTGTTATAGACGAATGTTGAAAATTAGGTAAGGAATGAGGAGGTTCTACGCAGAATCGGAGAGGAAAGGAATATGTGGAAAACACTGATAAGGAGAAGGGACAGGATGATAGGACATCTGCTAAGACATGAGGGAATGACTTCCATGGTACTAGAGGGAGCTGTAGAGGGCAAAAACTGTAGAGGAAGACAGAGATTGGAATACGTCAAGCAAATAATTGAGGACGTAGGTTGCAAGTGCTACACTGAGATGAATAGGTTAGCACAGGAAAGGAATTCGTGGCGGGCAGCATCAAACCAGACAGTAAACTGATGACAAAAAAAAAAAAAAAAAAAAAAAAACCTACTACTAAGGAAGACCCTGTGATCCTGCTCGTAGATGGCCACTACTCTCACACAAGAAACATACCCTTACTTGAATCAGTACACATAGTGAGTTTACCATCCCCCTTAAGCAGATCTTAGGATCTCTTCATTGTCTTTTTACATATAAATTACAATCTAAACATAAATTTATGATGAAGGCACCTCATACTGCTAAATGATAAACGTTGTTGTTCAATATATATTTATTATAGATTAAAATCACCCCTTTAAGTACAATTGTCTATAGTTCCTAACTAAAATTTTTAATCAATTGCCCAACTCTGCCCCTTATTATGACTGCGCAATCTAATATCAATGATGCGAAATGACTGACATCATCCACGTACCAAACACTAGAAGACACTACTTTCAAAGATGATCTACGGTGGTGTGGAACCACAGTGGAAATAAACTAACGTGATCACAGCTGTTTAGCTTTATATCCCTAATAAACAGAAGCAATTTGTGATATCACCATATGTGCTGCGTCTGATGCGTTGTAGTGATGGTTCTCGTACTCGCCTGCGATGATGGAAGAACTCCAGCCACAAATAAACTCTTTCAAACACTAGGATGGCAGACGGCGGTCCTCTGACTAGTATACTCTAATACTGTCTTCTCCTCCCTGTGTTCTACAGACGAGAAACGCGAACTCCCAGCCACAAGGGCGGAGTTCAGATGACGTCTCAACGTAAGTATAGGCAGAAGAAGTGCTCTGAATTACTGAACACTGCTTACTCAACGACGGCTTCCAACCCAGAGGTGAAGTCCAGAATCGTATATGTTCGCAACAGTACAGTGCCTAACTGTTCTAATCATAAAATCTCCTGAGAGCAAAGACAGTAAGTCGGTCTGTGATGGGTGCTCACAACGGAAGTCCTCGTCTCTCCACCACTGGCTTCCCAGCACGGCTCGGCTCCCCACCCTCGTAATTCCGAAAACGTGTCATATTCCCGAAACCACAGAATATTCTCCATCTCTACACATTCTTCAGAATGCCGACCAACCCTATTTTGGTCTTTTGTCTTCTAGCGCGGAAAGTTTGCGAGGAAAAACCTATACTCGTACAATGCTACGCTTCTGAGAAAAAATCCTTTAAAATAATCCAACCTGCGTGGATTCTAAGGTGCCGCTTCTTCGTTCCTCTCACCTGCGTCCAAGATTTGCAGAGTTCCTGGTTATCCTTCCGGTCCTGCTACGATAGCGGGCGGCCGTCAACCTATTGTGCTCCAGAGCTCAGGTGCCACGACGTCTGTCTAGCTACTTCCTGTTTCTAAGCAGTACCAACACCTATGTGGGCCTTCCACTCAGAGCTTGAGTTCTGCCTGCCATTTCATCTCCACTGGCGTTCCAACCTCTACTAGTATAGGCAATCATTCATTACGCCGTTCTCTTAATAAAGACCGTCACCTTTCATGCTATAAGCGGTAACAATTATTTACAAGGCGTACGTGACAATGTCAGACTCCTTTAAATATCCATATATGCGACTTACAACCTAACAAATGATGCCTAATTCTGGTTGTAGTTCACGGCAAAGTATGTGGATGAGTCTTGTAAGATGCGAAATTATAGCCACCTTACAACTTACTATGCACAGGAAATAGAAACCTGGTTGAAAAATCATAAGGGGAGAGTGGTGGATCATTTCCAGATTGCAAAGCTGTTTCTGAAGCTTACAAAAAGTCTGTACAGTAGCTGCAGCAGAACATGGTTTTCGAATAACAGAGCTGTATCCACTAAACAGAAACATTTTCGAACACTATGAATTTTCAGTGAATGACTTTACCATGCCGACTGCTCAACAAGACGACCCACAAGACTCTGTCCGTCATTCACCAAAAAATGACAGATATCCAGCTGAAACAAGCCACTTCAGACAGGAACTACTTGAGCCCCAGCCTGGACCTAGTGGCGCCAACCACCTGTAAACAAGAGTGGTACACCCATTGTTCGAGGCCTGCCGGGGTGCCCGAGCGGTTCTAGGGGCTACAGTCTGGAACCGCGCGACCGCTACGGTCGCAGGTTCGAATCCTGCCTCGGGCATGGATGTGTGTGATGTCCTTAGGTTAGTTAGGTTTAAGTAGTTCTAAGTCCTAGGGGACTGATGACCTCAGAACTTAAGTCCCATAGTGCTCAGAGCCATTTCAACCAATGTTAGAGGACAGGCCAGGTGAGAAACTTCCTCACCATCTTCAAATGACCGCAGTATTTTCCCGACATATGTAAGCCCCTTGCCACAACTGAAAGATCAAACTGTTCATTCGAAGAAAAGAGGACGACCAAGCCTCCCAGAAACTGTTCTGATTAAGTACCCCGTATAAAATGAAGCTCGATGAAGACATTCCAAAAAATCAAACAAAAATGTTGCAAAAACTATTTTTACTGATAGATCAGACCAAAATATTCGACTCACTGTAAAACATAAAAAGGAACAAAACCATGCATAAGAAGAAAGCTATTGTAATTAAGAAAAGGAATGTCCCACGTAAGCCATTATTGACGACTTCCTCAGAATCAGATGAAGATGCTGATATACCACTGAGTGTGTCTACAGACGACAAAGACAGTGAAAATGACTGCGAGTGTCCTTTCTGTAACCAGCTTTATTTGACTGACAGATCCAGAGAAAAATGGATAACTTGTACTAAATGTCGCATGTGGTGTCACGAACATTATTCTGGAGCTACTGACTAAAAAACCTTTACTTGTGATTTCCGTTTGGAAGGATAAATTCTAACTTTGTAAAATGTATGTAGTGTATGACATTTTTCTTTGTGAAATTGCATGATAGAACGGTAATTGTACATGTAATTAAATATAATAAAATTCTAAAATGTTCAGTTAATTTATTGTCATTCCTTCATTCTGTTTTAAAATTGTTAGAGCTAGTATCTCTAACATTGCACAAGGCGCTATTAGGAGGACACTTGATGCGATATTAGGAAAATTTTTTTCCAAACTTCGTAAGTGTACTAGGTGTGCCTTTTTTCTTTACTTATTTATCAGACGAGATATTCACTTAATTATTTCGCATAAGGGACAGCAATAAACAGCTTACTAAAAAATTAACAAAGCAACTTAATAAAAGTAATAACAGCAAAATTACATCCAAAATTAAAAACGGGTGCCATATTAGGCATTGTTACCCCAAATTTAGAAAAATATTATTAGCTTTATGTGCATTTGTTACAACTGCTCTATGGGATAACTGTCTAGAGTCCAAGACGATGTCGACAGTTGAATCTTGAAGCCCAAAACTCATTTCTTTATGCCGAGCTAAGAGACACAGAAGCGACATTTTCTTGTGCTACTGGCGGAATGCTTTCTTGATCAGATTATGTGAGAGATAACAGGAATATGGTCCGTTGAATACAGAAGCTAAATGAATTAAGAAAGTGCCTTAATGAACAAAGAACATCGAACTGGTGACTTCATAATGACCACTACAATGACTGATGTAGCTGCATACAGGACAAGTTTTATTTAACAATTATTAAAGTAACTAGCGGCATTTAGGCATATAATTTACTGGTTTTCCCATTATTGTCGTCGTTTCAAAACTTATGAGTTACTCCCTGTCCAATACCGATGAAATATTGTCTGGGAACTTCTTCAAGACATTCCATATCGTGAAAAGAATATACGAAAATGCTATAAAAAGGAAATAAAGGTGAAGACAATATTCAGGAAGGGTAGAGGAAATAAAATAATCTGATATAGTAAATACGATACCGCTAGAACAATTAGATGGAGGACTGAAATACCATATTGGAAACAAGATACCTGGAGTAAACGATATTTCCTCATAATTATTAAGACCTTCCTGAAAACCATCCACGACAGAAATATTCCAAAAATATACGAAAAAAATATATGAGACAGGCGAAATACTACCATAATTCAAGAAAAATGTAGCAATTCAGTTCCAAAGTGAGCATGGCCAGTTCAGGAACACATCTGTTTCTTATTTCGAGATCGCTATAAGGTCTTCTAGTGTCAGGCTGCACACTTGGGATAGTTGTATTGAAGCTCATGTTCCAACTCCCCTCGCCCATCGCTCCTCCCACCCCCCCTCCCCCCGTTCCCAAGGAATCGCCGGCAATTGTTCAAAGCCACCAGGCTTCTCTTGTTGTTCCTCCTACCCACACACCCCTCCCCCCCATGGATCAATAAGATTCGAGCACCCCCATCCCGCATTTATAACTAGAGCGCTTGAGCAGGTAGCTTCCTTCTTGATCTGTTGGTCCTAACGAGAGGATCTGGGTGTAGATATTTACCAATACCAAATTGCAATTACATTAAGTCATGTCATTCAAGGTCTAGGGAGACGATGAGAATGTGGATATTATTATTATAATTATGCAAGATTCATTGCATTGTCTACAGGTGGCATCTTTGAATACTTCTCAGGACCTCCTTGGTCCCAGGATTGAGCCTCACGGCCGCCTAAATTTTGAATAAAAATTATCAGCAATGGCGGCCGACGACTTCCGGCATAAGAAGTCTCCCTCATTCCGCCAACGGCCTTGTCAAAGAGGGGAGAAGGTCGAACAGAAGTTCAGGATACTCTCTTGCCTTTGGGGTGGTAAATTACCCCTAAAGGCGGGAGAATCAGTGACGATCAACAGCATCGGTGTGCGAAAGGCAATTGAAACCACTGCGTTCAAAACACGCACTGTGTATCCACAGGACATGTGGCCCGTAATTGAAAAAGTGTCATGATGATCTCTCCATTGCCAAAAGGTTTCGGAATAGTCCCCCACTCAGATTTCCAGGAGGGGACTGCCAGGGGAAAGGTGAGCATGTGAAAAAGATTGAATCACCAACGATTGGATAACGTTCTACGAGTCGGGATGTGGTACTTCAGAAGTTTGAACGTGGTAGGGAAATTAGAAAATCTTAAAAGGAAAATGCTAAAGCTAATTATAGATATAATGGGGGTCAGGGAAGTGAAATGGAAGGAAGAAGAGGATTCCTGGCACGATGAGTGTAGGGTAATATCAGCAACAGCTGAAAATAATGTAAAGGTAGTAGGATTCGTTATGAGTAGGAAGGTGGGGCAGGGAGTGTTACAGTGAACAGTTCATCATAGGGTTGTTCTTAACAGAATCGACAGCAAACCAACACCAACAATAATAGTTCAGGTACAGATGCCTACGTCGCAGCCGAAGATAAAGATTTAAAGAAAGTATAAGAGAATATTGGACGAGTAATTCAGTAAGTAAAGGGAGACGAAAATCTATTAGTCATGGTGGATTGGAATGCGATTGTAAGGGAAGGAGCAGAAGAAAGAGTTACGAGAGAATATGGGCTTGGAATTAGAAATGATAGAGGAGAAAGACTGAGCTCTGCAATAAACTGCAGCTAGCAACAGCGAATACTCTCGTAGCCTCCTACGAGCGGATCAGCATGGGAGCTGACGCTGTATCCAGTGGCAAAGTGGCTTGTACAACTCGTAGACTCGAATGCGTGAGGATACAAGTGGAAACATTTTCATATCATGAAACTCCGTGGTAAAAGGTATGTGGAACTGTGGCAAATGACGGAGAACTAACTAGGAAGTAGGACTGGCAACTATTGTCCAATCCTACGGGGCACTAACACATTGACTATGTTGTGCAATCCTGCATGTACCATGTGCAGCTAAGTGCCACGAGAAACTAACTCCCGTCCCGGGTGCAGAGTAACACAGGTCCGGTGTCTGGGGCAGATTAAGAACGCAATCGCCAGCAGCGCAGGCGGTCTCGCTTGTATAGGCTCGCGTGACGCGCCTCCCACGCCATCACCCGTTGTCCTCCTGACCTTCCCTTCTTCCAAAAGCTTCTTCCGTATTCTCCTGCTTCCTAGCGTCCCTTCTGACGTTAGGTTAGTCATCCACAGGCACACAATGTGTATCATTAGCATTCTCATTATTTAATCTTCGTATCTCACGCGACTCGCTCGCCACACTCTGTTACGGAATCACAAGCGGAGGACTTGGAGAAGGCCGATAGATACAGGAAGATTTCTGTTACATTACATAATGGTCGGGAAGACATTCCGAAGCCAGATACTGGATTGTAAAGCGTAAGAGATATAGACTCATATCACAAATTACTAGTGATGAAGAGTAGGCTGAAGTTGTTTAAGACATTTGTACGGGAGAATCAGTACGCAGGGAAGTGGTATGCGGAAGAATGAAAGCATGAGCAGATACTGTTAAAGTTCTCTGACACTATAGAAACTGCCATAAGGAATAACTCACTAGAGAGTTCAGTTGAAGAAGAAAAAGGCCAAAGTTGGAAAGGAAAACATTGATACAAAGAAGGTAACTGCAAAGAAAAAAAAAATGGTTCAAATGGCTCTGAGCACTATGCGACGTAACTGCTGTGGTCATCAGTCCCCGAGAACTTAGAACTACTTAAACCTAACTAACCTAAGGACATCACACACATCCATACCCGTGGCAGGATTCGAACCTGCGACCGTAGCGGTCACGCGGTTCCAGACTGTAGCGCCTAGAACCGCACGGCCACTCCGGCCGGCTGCAAAGAAACAGAGGATAGCACAAGAAATACTTCAGTTGATCGGTGAAAGAAGGAGGTACATAATTGTTCAGTGAAATTCAGGAGGACTAAAATACAAGTCACTTAGGAATGAAATAAAAAGGAAGTTCAGGGAAAGGGCTGCTGGAAAAATGTGAAGAAATCGAAAAAAAAAGATTGTCGGAAGGATTAACTCAGTATATAAGAAATTCAAAACAATCTTCGGTGAAATTAAAAGCAGGGGTGGTAACATTAGGAGAGTGCAATGGGATTTCCAATTTTAAAAGCAGAGAAGAGAGCAATTAGATGGAAAGAGTACGCTGAAGATCTCCAGGAGAAGGTGAAGACCTGTGTGGTGACATAATAGGAGAAAAAACAATAGTCGATATAGAAGAGATAGGGGATCCGATATTAGAATCAGAATTTAAAAGAGCTCTGGAATACTTACGATCGAATAAGGCAGAAGCATGTATGGCATTCCATCAGAATTTATAAAATCATTGGGGGAAGTGACAACAAAACGACTATTCACGTTGGTGTGTAGAATACATGAGTCTGGCGATATATCAGCTCACTTTCGGAAAAATATCGTTTACACAATTCCGAAGATTGCATGAGCCGACAAGAATTATCGCACAATCAGTTGAACAGCTCATCCATTCAAGTTGCTGACAAGAAAAATATACAGAAGAATGGGAAAGAAAATTGAGGATGTGTTAGATGACGATCAGTTTGGATTTAGGAAAGATAAGGCACCAAAGAGGCAATTCTGACGTTTCAGTTGGTAATGTAAGCAAGACTGGAGAATAATGAAGACTTTTTATAGTATTTGTCGACATGGAAAAAGCGTTCGACAATTTCAAGTCATGCAAGATATTTCAAATTCTGAGAAGAATATGGGCAAGCTATAGGGAACGACGGGTAATATACAATATGTGCAGGAACCAAGAGGGAACAATAAGAGTGTGAGACGAAAAACGATGGGCTTCGATTGAAAAGGATGTAAGACATAGATGTAGAGTTTCATCCCTGTTGTTCAATCTATACATTGAAAAAGCAGTTAAGAAAGTAAAAGAATGGTTGAAGAGTGGAAATTAAAATCCTAGATGGAAGGATATCAATGGTACGAGTCGCTGATGAAATTTTTATCCTCAGTGAAAGTGAAGAAGAATTATAGGATCTGCGAAATGGAATGAATAATCTAACGAGTACAGAATACTTATTGAGAGTAAATCGATGAAAGACGAAAGTAATGAGAAGTAGCAAAAATGAGAACAGCGAGAAACTCAACATCAGGATTGGTAATCACGAAGTACATGAAGTTAAGGAATTCTGCAACCTAGGTAGCAAAGTAACCCATGACGACCGGAGAAAGGAGGACGCAGGCTAGTACTAGCAAAACGAGAAGTCTACTAGTATCAAACATTGGTCTCAATTAGTGGAAGAAATTTCTGAAAACATAAAGTACAGCATTGTTTGGGGGTGAAACATGGACTGTGGGGAAATCAGAAGGGAAGAGAATAGAAGCATTCGAGACGTGGTGTTACAGAAGAATGTTGAATACCAGGTGGACTGACAAGGACAGGAAGGACGGGTTCCCGGATACTCGGCGAAGAAAGAATATGTTGAAATCACTGACAAGAAGAAGATACAGGATGGTAGGACGTATGTAAAGTCACCAGGGAATAACTTCCATGTTACTAGAAGGAGCTGTAGAGGTTGAAAACTGCAGAAGAACAAGCAGATTTGAGTTTCGTCCGATCTGCATTCAGCGCACATAACGTAACTGTCTTGTACGTCCTTTAATCTATTTGCAGTACAGTCATTTGACTACACTAAATGGATACGACAAGAGATCTCTAGAGAATAAGGTTCCTTAAGGTAATCAGTCCAGATGTATATCAATACAACAATATTTCAAGTACTACGAAATACGTAATTAGAGATGATAGTCCTTCACGCTTATAAACTCATTTTTATTACAGTAAGTGACATTTCAAAATCACTACCACACTCATTAGAATTTGAGTTTACTAACTCCATCATATAACTCATATCAGCAATCCTTACGCGAAATTTTTATGAACAAGTGATTTTGCGACAATAGCTGGACTTCTAAAGTTCTATCAAAACTGGAAGTATTTTTGCTCTTTAAAACGTTTTCCCACACCTGTCGAAAGTAGTTTCGATACGATTGGTTGGTCATACATTGAATGTTGACCTAGAACGTTAAAAGAAATGCAGTTAACAGTGCGGTTCTAGGCGCTACAGTCTGGAACTGCGTGGCCGCTGCGGTCGCAGGTTCGAATCCTGCCTCAGGCATGGATGTGTGTGATGTCCTTAGGTTAGTTAGGTTTAAGTAGTTCTGAGTTATAGGGGACTGATGACCTCAGAAGTTAAGTCCCATAGTGCTTGGAGCCATTTTTTGCTCTATAGAAACCTGAAAATTAAAATCGTTTCGCCACTCATTTCTCTGTACTCATGACTGAGCAGATGTTTGTGCATATTTTTGAACACTGAACGACATGATTAACTTTTTTTTCTGGATCTAGAATGAAGCCAAGCACCTATGGGCATTGTAAATACCAAAGCGGTCGTCCCACAGCAACGTTCGTCATTGGTGACTAGCGTCGTGAAATATCGAAGTTTTCGCCAGTATCTATTACCAAATATGAACTTAGAAATTTTTGTGCCCTGCCTGGAATGCTGTCAACATATTTATCTCTCCGTTAAAGAAGCACGAAAAATGTTTAATATAATTATATAATTCCATGTAAAAAAATTTGTATGAGTAAAACGAAGTGCCATGATGTATTGTGATGCGGACTCGAACCCACCACGTAATCAGATTGTTAAATACGTAATGTCGAGTGTTAGATATCGAATTTTTTCAGCAGCAACGAGATGTTTGAATTTGAAATGCAGATGCAATTTCGAGCCCGACATCTCCCGCCACTGCTTTCTATCAACGAATAGTTTACTTACCAGCAGTGAGATGTGTGCACATTTGACTAGAAATAACAGCACCTATCGTTATTGTTGACAACACATGAAGAGACTTCCTAAACCAAAATTGCTTGTCACCAGTACAAGAGGTTCACAATACCACTTCACTTGTAAATTCCTTTGCCGGCCGCTGTGGCCGAGCGCTTCTAGGCGCTTCACTCCGGAACCGCGCTGCTGCTACGGTCGCAGGTTCGAATCCTGTCTCGGGCATGGATGTGTGTGATGTCCTTAGGTTAGTTAGGTTTAAGTACTTCTAAGTCTAGGGGACTGATGACCTCAGATGTTAAATCCTATAGTGCTTACAGCAATTTGAACAATTTTGTAAGCCGCGAAGGACGTGTACTAGACGCGGTGTGCTACCTATGAGCGCTCATAGGTAGCACACCGCGTCTAATACACGTCCATCGCGGCTTTCGAGGGCCACAGCACAGCTACGACACCTGAAGAAGCGCTTGTAACAGCCCCAAACCGGTCGTGTAAAAATAAAAGAAATTTACAACTGGTGCGGTATTTTCACCGTCTGGTATAATGCTCAGTTGCCATTAAAATTGCTACACCAAGAAGAAATGCCGATGATAAACGGGTTTTTTATTGGACAAATATACTAGAACTGACATGTGATTACAATTTCACGCATTTTGGGTGCATAGATCCTGAGAAATCAGTACCCAGAACAACCGCCTCTGGCCGTAATAACGGCCTTTATGCGCCTGGGCATTGAGTCAAACAGAGCTTGGATGCCGTGTACAGGTACAACTGCCCATGCAGCTTCAACACGATACCACAGTTCAACAAGAATAGTGACTGGCGTATTGCGACGAGCCAGTTACTCGGCCACCATTGACCAGACGTTTTCAATTGGTGAGAGATCTGGAAAATGTGCTGGCCAGGGCAGCAGTCGAACATTTTCTGTAACCAGAAAGGCCCGTACAGGACCTGCAACATGCGGTCGTGCATTATCCTGCTGAAATGTAGGGTTTCTCAGGGATCGAATGAAGGGTACAGCCACGGGTGGTAACACATCTGAAATGTAACGTCCACTGTTCAAAGTGCCGTTAATGCGAACAAGAGGGGACCGAGACGTCTAACCAGTGGCACCCCATAGCATCACGCCGGGTGATACACCAGTATGGCGATGACGAATACACGCTTCCAATGCGCGTTCACCGCGATGTCGCCAAACACGGGTGCGACCATCACGATGCTGTAAAAAGAACTTGGATTCATCCGAAGAAATGACGTTTTGCCATTCGTGCACACAGGTTCGTCGTTGAGTACACCATCGCAGGGGCTACTGTCTGTGATGGAGCGTCAAGGGTAACCGCCGTCGTGGTCTCCGAGCTCATAGTCCATGCTGCTGCAAACGTCGTCGAACTGTTCGTGCAGATGGTTGTTATCTTGCAAACGTCCCCATCTGTTGAGACAGGGATCGAGACGTGGCTGCACGATCCGTTACAGCCATGCGGATAAGATGCCTGTCATCTCGACTGCTAGTGATACGAAGCCGTTGGGATCCAGCATGGCGTTCCGAATTACCCTCCTGAACCCACCGATTCCATATTCTGCTAACAGTCATTGGATCTCTACCAACGCGAGCAGCAATGTCGCGATACGATAAACTGCAATCGCGATAGGCCACAATCCGACCTTTATCAAAGTCGGAAACGTGATGGTACGCATTTATCCTTCTTACACGAGGCATCACAACAACGTTTCACCAGACAACGCTGGTCAACTGCTGTTTGTGTATGAGGAATCGGTTGGAAACTTACCTCATGTCAGCACGTTGTAGGTGTCGCCACCGATGCCAACCTTGTGTGAAAGCTCTGAAAAGCTAATCATTTGCATACCACAGCATCGCCTTCCTGTCGGTTAAATTTCGCGTCTCTAGCACGTCATCTTCGTGGTGTAGCAATTTTAATGGCAAGCAGTGTATATTGTTCTGAATGGGGCAGATACCACGAAAGAGGAGAGCTGGGTTCGGATCCATTTTTCTTTCGCCGTTTTGGTGACTCGTGTTTGCGCTGTCGTACATTCATTTCCATATCCGAATACTGTCTGGAAGCCCATCGTCTTGGTAGCTTGGAACAAAAGCGGCCGTCGGTATCATCAGCCGGGCGATTTACATACTCCTCTCCGTTCTCACGACGCCTGACTTCTGTTGCAGCTGCTCAGCGCGGCGTTACTCGCTTGACATCTTGTCTTACACCTATGTCGTCTGTTTCAATGGGGTCCTCCGTCAGTTGCTACTGTGGAACGTGGAAGAGGGACTCTCTTCGGAGGGCGGCTTGGGTATGTAAAAGGGGCCATTTCCTTTCATGGCCAAAATATAATAAAGGATTTTAGTAGTATGTGGATTTATTGCCTATGATGTAAGTGACAGCACACATAACAGCTGAATCGAGCACTCTAATGGATAGCAAACAGGAAAACCTGCACAACAGAAACTTGGTATGTGAACAACGTGAACTGGACGGACTGTCATTCTGTCGAGACAGGAGTAACTGAGGTACTAATCGTCGGGGTAAACAATAGGACACGCTATTACGGTATATTGATAATTTTTACTTATGGACCGTCTGACAGCAACTGAATAAAACACAATTTTAGTGCCATACGCGTTTCGCCTTTATTTTCTGCAAGGCATCATCAGTGGCCTGGAATATGTATATATGTTAGCTATTTAGTTTAAGTTTTTGTCACTGTGCCTATTGTGTTTTATTCAGTTGCTGTCAGACGGTTCATAAGTAAAAATTATCAATGTACCGTAATATTACACGCAACTGAGGAAGATAGGACTACAAAAGTTGAAGATGTCAATAGGACACGCGTTCGAGAGGATGACAACTGAAATCCCTGTCTGGCCATACAGGATTAGGTTATGCATACTTTCTCTGAATCACTTAAGGCAAATGCTAGGTTGGTGCTTTCGAAAATAGCCGACTGATTTTCTTACCGAATCGGACTTATTCTCTGCCTCTAATTATTTATCGTCGATGGCACATTAAACCATGATGTTCCTTCATATTCCGCGTGATCAGGAATATTTAGACTCCTGTAGACAGTCTATTCTATTAGTCACGATGGTGGTCTCTAGCATCGTTCTTACTGCACAGAAGTTCACTATATAGCGTGAATTCTGAATCGAATATTTACGTCTCTGAAATCTTGTCCACTACCTCTTTGAAAAAATCGTTTGGTGATTGCTCAGTTCCAGGCGTAGTTGTCGCTAGAATTCGAACAACAAACACTGAAAAAAGAGGGATACTCAAAATAATCTCAGCCGTATGTAACAATTTACATATGACTATGAATGTCTTTGATGGTGGTATAACGGACTCGTAATTCGAACCTCGATAAATCTAATTTGTCGATAAATCAAACTGGTTACCAAGTGTCTTGAAAAAACCTCGGTAAATCGAAAAATGCTTTGTGTTTTGGTATAGCCGATAAAAAGACTGATTATCTTGCAAGAATGCCCCGAAGATACTCTGTAATTCATAGTCAGTGGCCCTCTAATACTCGGTAATTTGATGTGTTCCGTAATCCATCTCTTCGCTACTCTTCATTGTTTTCTCAACAATGCACAATTTACTACAGAATATAAATCAGTTGGTAAACGGATTTCAAATGAACACAGGCCGTAGCGAAATGTTCTGGAATTCCATCCTCCGCTCTATCGACAATCCTGAGAGGGTACCGGATCTGACGAGGTGAGTTACCACCTCTTGAAGAATGCTCATTGAAGTGGCTCACTCAGTGTAGAGTATAAAGTATACCTGTTGGAGGCTATATTTTCAAAGTGGGTTCACACTAGACCACCGCAGGCCAACGAAAGCAACCAACCTCTTCGTTGGCCGAAATTTGCTTCTGTTAGTGCCACACTAGGCGATTTTCTCCCCTCGATAATTATCGCGTCGGAAATAATCGCCTAGGGTGCCACACTTCAAACGATTATAAACGCGGTGGATGAAGTCACGCCGGCGAAATTGGGTGCCATAATAGTGACAAAAATCGGTGGCTTCTGCAGCTGTGTTTCAACCAGCCGCGAGAGACACCATGCACAATGACCTGTCATTCAAAACTAAAATATTTAGCTGCAGTAGCATTATATGTCGTTCGACGTTGCAGAAGGTGTAACCGTCAACGAAAATGGTGGATTCATTCAATTATTATGAATCGTCCAAGTGAAGGAAAGTTTGTGTTGCTACGAAAGAAACATACGAGTTATGCGGAGAAATTCTTTGATTATTACCTTATGTCTGTAGCATCTTTCGACTTTCTGCTCTCGAATATAGAAACTTACAAGAGAAGGAAACCACGTTACCTGACTGTGTTGATGCAGATGAAAAACTTGCTGTAACATCGAGGAACGTTTATTAATTAAATAGAGTAAATGATTTATGGACATGAATATACATTTAACGTAACGTTAACACAAACTACGTTACAATTAAAGAGATTACATTACAAGTTCATGTCGGCTGCCTATTCACTTGCAATATTCTTCAAATGACAAGATCGAGTCTTCATCCGGCAGCCCAGTAACTGGTGGAAAATAAGTGACTGGACTCTCAGGTGTAGGGCTTTGTGTGCTTGTCGATGTCGACGTACCTGACGGCGCAATATTTATGAAGGAGTCAGTATGAAATATCCCCTTGGAAAAATTAGTGAATTACTGTGCTGGTTAACCCCTTACGTTATTTGATTTTCGAACAGCTGAGCAGAACTGAACGTACTCAGACATTTCTCTCTTTACTTATTGTGATCGACACTAAACTGACACACAATATTTTTAGCGCAACGCAATCTGACCTTCAATAATCCCTACGAAAGAATGGCCCTGACTAACAATAACCTATACCTTTCATGAGTCACTTACCTCACAAAAGTCTTCGTTACTCGAACTACTGCAATACAGCGAGCGCCAAGATCGTCCACTCTCAAAATTCTGCCATCTCACTCCCCACATCCCCCACTGCTGGCGGCTCACCTCCAACTGCGCAACGCTACCCGCTGTTCACATCCAACTGCCTAACACTACAATAGCGAATATTCCAACAATGCTAACCAGCCACAGACTGTACACAGCACAGTCAGTGATTTTCATACAGAGCGCTACGTGGCGTTACCAACATAAAAACCTAAACAGCCTACTTACAAGCAGTAGTGCTGCTCTCTACAGTTTCTCGGCTGTAAGATTTTATTAATTGTAATGTTTTTAATTGAAAGTCCAGTTTATAATCGGTAGTCATTTCTTTTTAGTAAGGTAAAAGAGATGTCAAAAACAACTCATCAGGATCATTTGTGGTACAGCACAAGTTGAACTATATGTCAAAACTGTTATCAACTCTCTTTCAAATTAGTCCTGAAGTTTACTTTATTTGCTTTAGCAATGGTACGCTTAGCAGCAGTGTTTGGTGCCGGTGCACTGTCTTCATGGTGCTTTTCCGTTTCATCATCCTCAAAAATAGAGGCATCATTCATATTTCCTGAGGTCCTGAAATTAAAAGAAACATTTTTGGAAAAAGCCACATGCCACTTTGTGCTGTGCAGATGTGTGTGATGTGATAAGTACACATTAAGTAGGTATTGAGTCGGTAATTAACTGCCATATCCATTGCAAATACATTTAAATGTCACAAAATTGAAGAAGAAAGTTTTTACTTACTGCCTCAATTCCACGACTTCTTGCAGGAAAGACGTCCGTGTATAGTAGACATACATTTTTTTGTAGTCGTTGCGCTGTCACTGATTTTATTTTTTGTAATTCTTTCAGGCTGCGACTGTTTGGATCACACATATTTTCTTCACCGTTTTTGTACCTCTTTTCCTGTAGGAATGTTAAAAATAATTGTTCTAACACCTGCTCATCGAAATTAGTTAATTTCCATCAACCTGATATTGTGTTTTATATTCTACTTATTTATAACAGGTATCTTGGAATGGGATGCTCCATGAAGTCTCTGCACTATGAGCGTTTACTAGGACACTCAACTATTGCAACTATAATTGAAGATACATGCAGAGAAATTTGCAACTGCTTACAACCAAAGTATATGCCAATGCCAATGAAAAAGGACTTGCAAGAAATAGCTCTGAATTTTGAGGAAACTACAAATTGCCAAGGTGCCATTGACGGTAACCACGTGCGGTTGGTGAAGAACTGGAATAGCGGAAGTAAATTTTTTTATCATTCCGTAGTGTTTACGGCAGTTGCGGATAATGACTATTGATATAGGAGGATATGGACACGATGGTGATTCAAATATTTTTTAAAAAGTTCAAATGTGTGTGAAATCTTATGGGACTTAACTGTTAATGTCATTAGTCCCTAAGCTTACACACTACTTAACCTAAATTATCCTAAGGACAAATACACACACCCATGCCCGAGGGAGGACTCGAACCTCCGTCGGGACCAAATATTTTAAAAGCAACTAACTACGGAAGAGCACTCTATAATGGAAGATTACCTTTTCCACACGCCAAACCTTCGACAAATGAACCATACAATGAAAACGTGCCTTTCGTATTTATAAGCGACGCAGTTTTTGCTCTTTATAAACACTTGATGCGGCCTTTTGCAAGAAAATCACTCACTTTCTCGAGAAGAGTGTTTAATTATAGGCTGAGAAGAGCAAGGCGTGTAGTAGAATCTTCGTTGGGCATCCTTACGAAGAAGTGGCGAATATTCAACAGAGTAATAGATGTTAATATTAACTTTGTTGAAAGTATTATAAAAACTTATTGTGTATTGCATAACTTCATGCGGGAGCATGATGGCTATCAATTTGAAGATACTTTAACCTGTTCTCTGGAATCTATGGAAAACGTATGATTAAGTGGTAGCAACCGTGGTTGCGACATTAGAGATACGTTTTGCAACTACTTGTACTCTGTGGAAGGATCAGTTCCTTGGCAAAATGCATACATTGTCGGCAAAGATAACTAGCTGTCTGCAGATGCGGATGTCATTGTTGTCATTAGCTATTCTTAGTTGTATTAATAGCTGATACATTTCATATTCACATTGCCATGTAATACTATTTGGCTTATGGTTCAAATGGCTCTGAGCACTATGGGACTTAACAGCTGTGGTCATCAGTCCCCTAGAACTTAGAACTACTTAAACCTAACTAACCTAAGGACAGAACACACATCCATGCCCGAGGCAGGATTCGAACCTGCGACCGTAGCAGTCGCGCGGTTCCGGACTGCGCGCCTAGAACCGCGAGACCACCGCGGCCATTTGGCTTATGACTTAAATAATAATGCTACGAGTACATTCACAAGAATATCGTTCTTTCAAAGAACCCTTTGTAGTTTCCCTTTTAACTTTTGAAATAACTTATTCCATAAAACCAAAAGTTTTCGATTATTTCAACTGTATCCTCATAACTGTTATTTTTTACCTTAAGTCATACTGGATTAAGGTATTAGTAAGAAAAATTTGCACAAATTCAGAATATTTTTTTTACTTTTTAAAATATTGAAAATAGTCTGAAAACACCTATAAATACATTGTATTTAATCATGCAAAGTTTCAACACAATTCATTAAAATGTTTTGGAGGAACAGGTTTGTATGCATGTCGAACTATTAGAGGGAGAAATAAAAATTAAATTACTTTTTAGTAGTTGTCGAGGTGAAAGTTACGCCGATTGTCATGAAACTTTGCATGAACCTATACACAAGTATATACATATATCATCTTACCTATTGCGTTTTTCTGTCTTCGGCACACGATCTTTACCATCTTGCTGTTATATGTTGTACAGAAAGCGGTATTTCTCTGCCTCAATTATTATCAGTTCACTGCCCAAATCATCCATTGGAACGACATTTACAGAGTTTTCGGGCATTGCCATACACAGACGAAACAGAACTGAGTGCAGTATCCTCGTGGCTGCTGCGCATCTGGCGATGATAACAGTCTAGTGTGACAGGGATGCTGACGATTACTGCCGCGCCAAAAATAGGCTCGAGCCCATTCGACGGCGACAGTCGCCCGCTGGAACTTATCGGAGCCACAAATGCAGCCCAGTGTGGCACCTTCCGTTTGCAACATGGAGTTGCATTTCTGGCGCGACAAAAATCGTTGACCGTCAGCGTAGAAAATCGCCTGGTGTGGCATTAGCCTTAGTGTGTACAGGCGGCAGATTGGAGCCAACGAAGCTGCTGTCCTTGGTTGCGGTTGGGTGAGTTGGTATTGGGGCCCACCTATTTCTGCCTAAAAATATTGTAGTATTCAATTGTATACGGTGGGCATCATTAACGCTGATAGTTTGTTTTATTGTGAAAGAGAATGTTTATGGGACCATACGAACTGCGATTGTGGAAACAAATACAAAAGATAAGACCTTTGGAGGGAAATAAGTGAGCTCTTAGAAAATAGTGTGCACAGTGTGAAAAAGAAAATGTGATATTCATGGATATCATTTTATTGCAGGTACAGCTCTCATAAATGAGGTGCTATCATTGGAAACTGTAGGCCCTACATAACGCAATAACATTTCGAAATTTGTATCTCTAATACACAAAAATTATGAAGTAGCCCACATTTCAATTCAGCTTTAAGATGAGGCAGTACATTTGTCCCAACAGACTGTTCCCTACTATTTAAAAGAGAGGCCATCCACCAGCATCGCTTCCTCTTCTTTTTCTGATGATAAGGTTCTCACAGTAAAATACATGTTGTAAATGAGACGACTGCCGGATTCTCTTCGTCCCTCGTAATATCGGCCGTGAAGTTATTAAAACGCTACTTTATAACACTAACAAAATGGGGACAACCTCGAAAAATCATCAGTGCCACCCACGATTCCATATGGCCGTTCCCTTAGCCCCAACCTTTGGTTTGGTGAGGATGACAGGCCGAATTCCAAAACATTGGTGACCGTCAGTAGACAGAATCCATTAGCTGCCGTATGTTTGCCTTCGTTTGGCTAGAGTGTACAGGCCTTCAAAAAAGACTGTCATTCGCTATTAGCCAGAGCCATGAAAGCTTCACCGGTAGTGAAGCTGGCTCACTAGCTTTAATAAAAATGTATAGCTTTGTTTTTAAGAAGTTTTATGAAGAAAATGCGAGCGTTGATGGCAATTATTTTCAGCAGAGCAAAACGAATAAAATTTTTCTGATGGTTTCTTGGAAATCAGGAGACCTATGACGCTCGTTGAATATTTTAAAATAAATAAACATAAAGGTTTTCAGAAATTACCACAACCAGCCGCCTTTTTAAATAGATATATTTCAGTAAACCTAGCAGTTCGTCTTCGTATGGCATGTATATACTTTCAGTGCTTTGTTGTTGTAGCTTTGTGAGGCTTGTTGTGTATCTGTGGCTAGATAGAGAACGACAGCAAGTAAGCGCTACATATGGTACAGTTTTACCAAATATTTACAATATAAGTTTTACTTAATGGTGTTTCATACATGCAGGGTCTGTAGCCCTATGAGTGTCTCATTGAAAATTTTAGAATAAACAAAAAATAAAGGTGTTCAGGAAGTACCATAACAAGTCGCCTTTTTAAATAGTTATATTTCAGTAAACTATGACCGGTTTCGAGCTGCCTAGCAGGTCAACTGTAAGTAACACCTTATATAGACTTTTATTGCAAATATTTCGTGAAACTGCACCACATGTAGCGCTTATTTGCTGTCGTTTTCTGTCTTGCCACAGATACGCAGTAAGCCTCACTAAGCTACAACAAAAAAGCAATGAATGTATACAGGGTGAGTCACCTAACATTACCGCTGGATATATTTCGTAAACCACATCAAATACTGACGAATCGATTCCACAGACCGAACGTGAGGAGAGGGGCTAGTGTAATTGGTTAATACAAACCATAAAAAAATGCACGGAAGTATGTTTCTTAACACAAACCTACGTTTTTTTAAAATGGAACCCCGATAGTTTTGTTAGCACATCTGGACATATAAAAAAATACGTAATCAGTGCCGTTTGTTGCATTGTAAAATGTTAATTACATCCGGAGATATTGTAACCTAAAGCTGACGCTTGAGTACCACTCCGCTGTTCGATCGTGTGTATCGGAGAGCACCGAATTACGTAGGGATCCAAAGGGAACGGTGATGGTCCCTAGGTACAGAAGAGACTGGAACAGCACATTACGTCCACATGCTAACACCTTTTTATTGGTCTTTTTCACTGACGCACATGTACTTAACCATGAGGGGTGAGGTACACGTACACACGTGGTTTCCGTTTTCAATTACGGAGTGGAATAGAGTGTGTCTCGACATGTCAGGCCAATAGATGTTCAATGTGGTGGCCATCATTTGCTGCACGCAATTGCAATCTCTGGCGTGATGAATGTCGTACACGCCGCAGTACATCTGATGTAATGTCGCCGCAGACTGCCACAATACGTTGTTTCATATCCTCTGGGGTTGTAGGCACATCACGGTACACATTCTCCTTTAACGTACCCCACAGAAAGAAGTCCAGAGGTGTAAGATCAGGAGAACGGGCTGGCCAATTTATGCGTCCTCCACGTCCTATGAAACGCCCGTCGAACATCCTGTCAAGGGTCAGCCTAGTGTTAATTGCGGAATGGGCAGGTGCACCATCATGCTGATACCACATACGTCGACGCGTTTCCAGTGGGACATTTTCGAGCATCGTTAGCAGATCATTCTGTAGAAACGCGATGTATGTTGCAGCTGTTTGGGCCCCTGCAATGAAGTGAGGACCAATGACGTGGTCACCAATGATTCCGCACGATACATTTACAGTCCACGGTCGCTGTCGCTCTACCTATCTGAGCCAGCGAGGATTGTCCACGGACCAGTAATGCATGTTCCGTAGATTCACTGCCCCGTGGTTTGTGAAAGCCGCTTCATCGGTAAACAGGTAGAACTGCAACGCATTCTCTGTTAATGCCCATTGACAGAATTGCACTCGATGATTGCTGATGTAGCGACACATGAAACGGGTGAAAGCGGTGACGATGCAGTATGCGCTAGACACTACTTTGACTCAGTCCACCGGCACCCGCAATGTCCCGTGTACTCATGAGTGGGTTCATGGCAACAGCAGCTAACACACCAACTGCACCCGCGTCTCCTGTGACGAGCCTGTTACGGACCCGTTTGCGTGCTACGACCATACCTGTTGCATACAATTGGTGGTAGACGTTTTGCAATGTGCGGCACGTTGGATGCTCTCTGTCCGGGTACCGTTCTGCATACACCCTGCAGGCTTCAGCTGCATTTCGTCGACGCTCGCCATAGATGAGTATCATCTCCACCTTTTCAGAGTTCGAATACACCATGGTCACAGTTCCTACAACACTACACTATCACAGACGTTGTAAGAGGTCCGAGCAGATGTAATTTCGATGTATTGCTCATGCGCTGCCTGCGATATGCAAGGTCTCTGACCAGAGAGCAGTGTTGACTGCAGTAGGAACTGTGTAGCTGTAGCAGTAATTTGTTGCTAGTCTAGAGTCTGCTCTGGTCTGGTATGGTGTATCGTGTTGGCTGGCCCGGTCGCGGTGCAGCGATGCCGGAGCCTGAGTAATATTGTATAAGGTAAAAAGCAGCCTCGCGCATATGTATTAATGTTATCTCAAGTCCCATGTAAATGTTTTAAAACTCTCGTAATAATAATCTTCCTCATAAAAAGTAACTTTTAACAACAATTCATTTCAATTTAAAGAATTTACTAATTTCTCCCATCCATGATCATCCCGATTATTGCAATAGAAAAATCAGTTGCTTCCTTTCATAAATGACACATAGGTCGGCCAGCATTGCACAGAGCTGTGCCGGAAAAATTTACTGTAAGAGCAGATATATCCGGCGACTTCATTGAGTTAAGAATTTTTTTTCCTTTTTTCATTCAGAATGATCTTTCAGGGCCATGACGCAGCACTGCTCTCGTCCAAATTTTACCAGGTTAAATTCACAGTGAATTATTGAAAAATCGTAAGTGAACGACATAATTATAATTTTTACTGTTGAGAGGTTTAGGAATTTTTCTGTTTTGAGGTTACGCTAAATGTGAATGAATTTTGAGCTTAGATTAAATCAGAAAGAATTTTGTGTGGAGGTTAATGTGAAAAGAATTTTGTAGGGAGGTTACAAATGAGAAAGAATTTAGTTTAGAGGTTACTCCAAATTAGAATCATTATTCATAATACTTATTTTATATTACTGTGGGGAGGTTACAACGTCTGGTAACACGGTGTACTACAGTTGGTCTGCGTGAGGAGACGAATGCAGAATAACAATAGCAGAAAGCGCTACATGCGGACACTGCGACAGCTAGCCCAAACCACAACAGTGCACTACAGCCACAGTCGTAAACACGGTCGTCATCGTAAACATGTCCCTGTAGATGCTGCTCGCCGACCGTGGCCCGTGTTTGTTACAACACGCAACTGAACGTCGGAGGTTTGAAGCGTCAACTTTAGGTTACAATATCTCCGGATGCAGTTAACATTTTACAATGCAACAAACGGCGCTGATTACGTATTTGTTTATATGTTCAGATGTGCTAACAAAACTAACGGGGTTCCATTTAAAAAACGTAGATTTGTGTTAAAAAACATACCTCCGTGCATTTTTCTATAGTTTTTATTAACCAGTTACACTAGCCCCTCTCCTCACGTTCGGTCTGTGGAATCAATTCGTCAGTATTTGATGTGGATTTCGAAATATATCCAGCGGTAACGTTAGGTGACTCACCCTGTATATGTACTATCTGAGGATGGACTCCTATGCAGCTCGAAAGCGGTCATGGTTTACTGAACTATATCTATTTAAAAAGGTGACTGGTTGTGGAAATTTCTGAAAACCTTTTGATATTACACTCATAATGTTCCACATCCGCAATGGATAAAAGTTTTAAATTAAAAATAAAGTTTTTTGGATCCCTTGAATTTCGAATTGTCAACGGTCCACTGTATTTGTCTTTGTAGATGACTGGCGCGAAACTGTAGAATATGCTAAAGCAGAATTGATTTCCTTCGCGAGTGTTAAATCCGTTTAACGCCATAGCTAACAGTTTATCTTGGATACAATAATTCATTCTTTTTTGAAGATGGATAATGAGACGACAGCAACACAAAACTTAACGAAACCCGCTAGAACGTACACAAGTTTACGCTAATCTGTATTTCAGTTACATGGGCAGAAACACAAATACTGAGCTGCTGCGCATAAACTCGGACGCTAATGAAGACGAATAGTGCTCCCGTGGGCGCCACACGAGCAGATATCGCAGGCTTGCGGCGCGGTGGAGGGGAACCGCCGGCGCTGTGACGTCATCCAGTGCGCTGCTCCGGGGGAGGCGGGCTTTCACGGTGAGAGTAATTAGGGAAGAGGCAGCATCACTTAGCGGACAGCGCCGGAAACCACGCCAGCCGGCTGCGAGCTCACGGTGGAGCTTCTTGCTGCACGCCGCGGGGTTTCCACCAAGTTTGTCCGCGACTCGCTGTTAATTGCGAACACACACCAACACACCCACAACGTCTCGGCGTTACTTCGTTACGCACGTCTTGTACACTCTGTCCTCTAAATGTATACGGGCTGAAGCAGCCAAGACAGGACAAATCACCACTGATCACTTAAATTGCAACGCTAGGAAGGTTAATAAATAGCGAAATTTGAAATGCGTTTTAGGATTTCGTATGTCAATTGCTAAAAACGGAACCCTTAAAGGCTCGCTTCATTGTTCGTCTGTCTGTCTGCGCGACTATTGAACAAACTTGCAGATATGTTAAGCTAAAATTCATGTTAGAAACCAGGATTTTTCGGTCCCTTGGTCTTGTACTAAATGTAAGCTTCTATGAAAATGCAGTCAAACAATACGACCATTTACGTCACATATTTTGAGGCTCGCAAACTAATCTGTCGAAATTTGTAGGTTACATCTCGTTGGGCACGGATCACGAAGTATGGCAAGAAGCAGGGTTTCACACCACAACTAAACGAAAAAATCCACAAATTTTTAATTTGTAATTACATCACACTAAGTAATTTTTTTTGTCCGACTGTCTGTCTGTCAAACTATACCATCTGGTGAACAAGATGTATGAGACAGGCGAAATACCCCCAGACTTCAAGAAGAATATAATAATTGCAATCCCAAAGAAAGCAGGTGTTGACAGATGTGAAAATTACCGAACTATCAGTTTAATAAGTCAAAGCTGCAAAATACTAACGCGAATTCTTTACAGACGAATGGAAAAACTGGTAGAAGCCGACCTTGGAGAAGATCAGTTTGGATTCCGTAGAAATGTTGGAACACGTGAGGCAATACTGACCCTACGACTTATCTTAGAAGAGGGATTAAGGAAAGACAAACCTACGTTTCTAGCATGTGTAGACTTAGAGAAAGCTTTTGACAATGTTACCTGGAATACTCTCTTTCAAATTCTGAAGGTAGCAGGGGTAAAATACAAGGAGCGAAAGGCTATGTACAATTTGTACAAAAACCAGATGGCAGTTATAACAGTCGAGAGGCATGAAAGGGAAGCAGTGGTTGGCAAGGGAGTGAGACAGGCTTGTAGCCTCTCCCCGATGTTATTCAATCTGTATATTGAGCAAGCAGTGAAGGAAACAAAAGAAAAATTCAGAGTAGGTATTAAAATCCATGGAGAAGAAATAAAAACTTTGAGGTTCGCCGATGACATTGTAAATCTGTCAGAGACAGCAAAGGATTTGGAAGAGCAGTTGAATGGAATGGACAGTGTCTTAAAGGGAGGACATAAGATGAACATCAACAAAAGCAAACCGAGAATAATGGAATGTAGTCGAATTAAGTTGGGTGATGCTGAGGGAATTAGATTAGGAAATGAGACACTTAAAGTAGTAAATGAGTTTTGCTATTTGGGGAGCAAAATAACTGATGATGGTCGAAGTAGAGAAGATATAAAATGGAGACTGGCAATGGCAAGGAAAGTGTTTCTGAAGAAGAGAAATTTGTTAACATCGAGTATACATTTAAGTGTCAGGAAGTCGTTTCTGAAAGTATTTGTATGGAGTGTAGCCATGTATGAAAGTGAAACATGGACGATAAATAGTTTGGACAAGAAGATAATAGAAGCTTTCGAAAGGAGGTGCTACAGAAGAATGCTGAAGATTAGATGGGTAGATAACATAACTAATGAGGAAGTATGGAATAGAATAGGGGAGAAGAGGAGTTTGTGGCACAAATTGACAAGAAGAAGGGACCGGTTGGTAGGACATGTTCTGAGGCATTAAGGGATCACAAATTTACCATTGGAGGGCAGCGTGGAGGTTAAAATCGTAGAGGGAGACCAAGAGATGAATACACTAAGCAGATTCAGAAGGATGTAGGTTGTAGTAAGTACTGGGAGATGAAGAAGCTTGCACAGGATAGAGTAACATGGAGAGCTGCATCAAACCAGTCTCAGGACTGAAGACCACTACAACAACAACATCTGTCTGTCCGTCCGTGTGTACAGACAGCATTTTCTCAGACAATGGAAGAAATATCAAGTTGAAATTTATGCCACATACTAAGGTTTACGGCCCCTTGGCGGTTTAATAAATGTAAGCTTTAAGTCAATGCAGACAAAAGAAACGGCCATTTACGTCACAGAATTTGATACTCGCAGACTCACTCATTACATAGTATACTCCCCGTTGACCTATAATCGTGAAATCTGGCTAGAAACAAGGTTTCACAGTTGTACTGCGCCACCCTTCAGATGCCACTAGCTGGTTGGAGATATACTGTATGAACAGGGTCTAACAGAACTGCAATACGTTGGTGAAAAGCAACATCGGTCAATGTAGCTCATTCTCCTAATAAGTGGTACTAACAAGGCCTTGCTACCTTCAACGATGTAACCTGTGTGACTTGAAATAATCGTTAATACTAACACAACGACCCGAGGTATGATTTGATATTCAGTTCATCGCGTTATATATCACTCAACAGCTCGCTACAAATGATTTTGTACAAACGGATGGACGCAATAACACTTTTTTCTTGGTATAATGGTGTCAGTGATAGCTATCTAGATACTAATTGCAGCAACGCATCTGACTACCAGGGTTCACTTGGTTCGAAAGCTAAACTACCACCAAGGATATTATCAATCACCAGAAAAATACTAAAAGCGAGAGTCTACGGGACGTAGCAACGATAGGTTTACTTTACCTATAACAGGAACGTATAACGAAGTTTAGTCTGTGCATTCTCTGACAACTAAACTCTTTCTCAACAACGTAGGTACAAGAAACGACGACTTTCGTATATAGAGGTGGATACGTCATATAGATTCGTTGCCTCTTTTAGTTGCTCCTTTTTTAAATCTTCAACGTATAATCGTATATACAAGTAGTCAGTGTGAACGTTATAAATTTTTACGTACGTTGGAGAATACGTTCAGAAGACAAAGATGTAACTTAATATGATTTATCTTTCGTTATCAATCAGCGATAACCCCTGTAAGTAGCGCCTTGCTACAACAATATCCTTGACTTTATTGAAATTTGGTTGTAATACATTGTTTCGTCAGTCTCAACCTTTCAGAATTAAATGGAAGAACTTTTCACTTATAATTAATCACTTTTCAATGAAACGTAAACTTGCTTTCCCTGTCTAAATACAAATTAATTATCTTTCTTTTCGCTGCAAGTTATTAACTGAAATATACTATTCCTTCCCTTTAGGGCTTTAATTTCTTTTAACTTTGCTTTTACCAATGTAGGCGACTTGCCTACAACAAATAATTGCATAGCCGTCCGGTATAATGTGTTAACGAAAAAATATTTATTCGCAAAAACTCACAATGAGAAGAAACTAAAAAAACAACGGAAGTAACAAAAACTAGGAGACTCTATAGTCTTACGGCAAAGATAAAAAAACAACACATGACCAGAAAAAAACTCTCGCGCACTTTTGATTTTTGATATCACTCCGCACCAGACATGAAAAATATCACTGCCACACAGCCGCCCCCCCCCCCCCCCCCCTTAAAGTGCGGAGCCCCAAGGATATCTTGATACTTGAATTTTATTCGACGTCCAGCTCTGATGTGCGTCGGGTTTCTCGGGGGTGGTGACGTTGTTGTTTGTGGTGGTGATTCACCTGTCTCGGACGATGTACTGAGCGGTGTTTCGGTATGCTCTGCATCCATCATGTGTTGATGCACAGGCGTGGTGTCAAGAGGTCGGAGAGGATAAAACCCATGCTGGCTTCACACGTTCAATCGATACCTTTGTCGGGACACCATTGTACATTATGTCCACGGTATGCTTATTGCTATCAGCACCCGAAATGGGCCCGTATATGGTGGTTGTAAAGGCGATTTGACTGAGTCTGTTCGCAACATTATGTGAGAGCAATTGCATAAGTCTTTGTGTACAAACACCTTACGGTTGCCATGGCGAGAAGGTCCGGGCTACGTATATCTATGCAGTGACGTTTTAGTTGCTGCACCCAGTGTGTGAGGCCCTCTGATCCAGGTAGTGAGGTTGGTACTAAATAATCTGCAGGAATCCGTAGCGGCTCGCCGTAAACCATCTCGGCAACTGATGCACCAATATCGGGTTTGTGAGCTGTCCGCAGGCCTAACAACACTAATGGTAATGCTTCCGTCCATCTCTCTTGATGACACATCAATGCTGCTTTGAGTGTTCTGTGCCATCGTTCGACCATACCATTACTGGCAGGGTTATAAGTAGTCGTGTGGTGGCGTTGGAAAACGCACATTTTGAATAGCTCGAGGAACAACGTAGATTCGAACCGACGTCCTTCGTCAGTTGTGACGTGAAGGGGCATCCAAGCCGGCAACCCACGTACACAGAAACGTCATCGCAGTAGTTTCGGCTGAAATATCGACTATTGGAGTTGCTTCTGCCCATCTTGTGCACCTATCTATGGCCGTAAACAAATATCTGTAACCCTCTGACTGTGGGAGAGGTCCAACCAGGTCCACGTGAACGTGAGCGAATCTAGCAGAGGTACCTTGAAAATCTCAAATATCAGCACGCACATGTCGTCCTACTTTACTTTGTTGACAAGGAATGCAGGAACGTACCCAAAGACGCTCGTCTCTTTTCATAGAAGGCCACACATAGCGGTCTATCAGCAGCTTGATTGTAGCGTTGGCTCCTGGGTGCGATAGTGTGTGGACACTGTCGAATGCCGTCTTGCGCAATATTTCTGGAATGAATAGTCTTGGTCTGCCTTGAGAAAAGTCGCACCACAGCCTCAACTTGGAGTTAGGCACCAGAATTTGCTCGAACTTCAGACCTATAGGCTGGTCTTTTAACAGCTGTCGTAGCCCTGCATCCTGGGTCTGTTCCACTGCAAGTTTATCATTATAATTTCTGAAATCCCGCAAATACGTGAAAAATAGTCAGCCACTAAAATTTCTGCGCCTCTTAAATGGCGTGTATCTGTCGTGAACTGACTTATGAACTCAATATAACGGAACTGTCTTGGTGAGCACTTATCACTGGTGTTTTTAAAAGCCGATGTTACGGGTTTGTGGTCTGTCAACACAGTCACTGGTCTAGCCTCTATTTGTGGGCGGAAGTATCGAATTGTTTCGTAGATTGCGAACAATTCTCTGTCATACTCCCTCCACTTCTGTTGTGCAGTCTGTAACTTTTTAGAGAAAAACCGTAGTGTTTGCCATTGCCCTTCTACACGCTGGTGCAGCGCCGCCCCTATTGCTGACTGGCTCGCGTCCACAACAATAGCTAGCTGTGCGTAGTGAACTGGGTGAGCGAGCAAAACTGCTTTGCTGAGGCTTGCTTGAAGATCATTAAATGCTTTGTCCATCTCGTGTCTTCAGTTAATTATTCGTCGACCTTTGGCGCAGCGTCCGTTGAGTGCATCAGTTAGTGGTGCTTGCGCCGTAGCCGTTGCTGGCAGATGACGTCTATAAAAATTTATTACTCCCATGTTCGTCGTAGCTCTTGATTGTCGGTTTCGGAAGGGCCTGTATCGCTGCGATCTTCTCTGGCAGAGGCAATATACCTTCTGATGACACAGTATGGCCGAGGAAAATGACTTGGTTCTTGTGCATGACGCATTTATTTTCGTTTAAAACGACTCCGTAGTCAGATAGACGCTTGCGATGTTGACACAGATGCTGTTCATGTGTTTGACTATCCGGGGAGAAAACAAAGACATCATCAAGATAAGCAAAGCAAAATGTTAATCCCTTTATCACTTCGTCGATAAAACGCTGCCAAGTCTATGCTGCGTTCTTAAGGCCAAAAGGCATAAATAAAAACTCGAATAATCTTAATGGTGTAATCACTGCTGTCTTCTGAACATCTCTTGGAGCCACCGGTATCTGGTTGTATGCTTTCTTGCAATCGAGGACGCTAAAAATTTTCGCGCCGGCCAAAGCACATGTCAAACAAGTCCTGTATATTAGGTACTGGGTATCTATCTGGAATGGTTCTTGAGTTTAATGCTCGGTAATCCCCACACGGTCTCCATGATCCATCTTTCTTACGTACTAAGTGTAGGGGTGAAGACCACGGACTGCCTGACCGGCGAATTATTCCCCACTGTAACATTTCCTCGAATATCGCCTTTGTTTCTATCAATCTCTCTGGTGCGATTCTACGTGCTCGTCGTGAAACTGGTTGTCCTGGCGTGGTACGAATATAGTGAACCGTACTATGTTTAACTTCTTTTGTCTGTCTGTCAGAACATCTCCGAATCTTCTTTTCGTTATGTAGCTCTTCGGCTACAGAGTTTCCAGTCGCCTGTAGCTTCTCACAAGTTGTACGCCCTTTAGTGCTTGATATTGCACTGTTGTCTGTCAGATTTAACAAACGTTTTCTTTGTAAGTCGACCGCCAACTCGAAATGTGCCAGAAAATCAGCGCCCAAAATAGGTTCTGATATACCAGCTATCACAAAAGACCAGGTAAACTGTTTGGAAAACCCACATCAATCTTGCACACTTGACGTCCGTACGTGTTAATCACCGAGTTATTCGCTGCCTTCAAACGTGGCTGTATGTCTTTTTCGTTGTGTGGCGCATGGCTGACAGGAAGCGAACTAATGTCTGACCCGATATCCACCAAAAACCTTGTAACCGTAAGTACGTCTGATATATACAATCTTTTCGAAGCAGGAGGCATATGTATTGACGATTGCTGTCGCTGATACGAAAACATTGCACTTGTAGCATCTCTCCCAAAACGTTTATGGTACCAACACACCTTACGCTTGTCATCTTGTTGACTTCGTGTTTCACGCCCAGCCCGGTCTGTCCTGCGCTTAAAGATAACTTGTGGTCGCTGTAGCGTGCGTAGCTGCGTTCGCGAATCCTCTATTGCAGTTTTTAGATCTCTAATTTCGTTTGAACTTTTTGTTGTTTGTCGCGTTGCGACCGCGTAACAGTTTACTGTTATATCGTCAGTTTGGTCTTGCTGGTAATGGTAGTTATCGTACGTGGCATCTGTCGACATCATTGCGACTGTTGCAGTAGGTTCGTGCGTCTCGTAGGTTCTGTCTGGAGCGAGCAGCAGTTTGTCAACTGATCTTTCGTCGTATATAGCTAGTGTAGTTCTTACTTGCGTTGGTAGCTGTTGTTGCCATATGTGGAGTAACACTCTATCCGAGACTGTCGAACTATCTACCAGGCTGCGTAAATGACGCCAGTATTCTGACGGGGTCCTATCTCCCCGTTTCTCTTGGTACAGTACTTGTTTGATTCTGATGTCGACTGACTTGACACACCGAGAAATTAATTCTTCTGTAGGCGGGTTCACTATAATGTCAGATATCAAAGCCGAGGTCTGATGATCCAAATTACTTATCACCAATGTGAACTTCTCGTGATTATTCTTTGTTGTAGAAACATATTTTCCGTTACCGCGAACCATGAGTGTGGCTGAGAAGGCATGAATGGGGGCGCTCGTAATTGCAACCGTTGAGTTGGTGAGGCGTTGAAACCAGCGGGTAGTTCTACTGCTGTTACTTACTGTGGTTGTGCTGCAGTAGTCCCAGTTTCCGATGATGCTGCCTTGCTGGTGTGTGCCATGGTTGTTGAACCAACGTCATTCCTTTGGTCCGGTATATGCTTGAAGTTCATATCTTTCGAAATATGCAACTGTAATGAGTACACAGTATGGTTTGAGAGTAAATCGGCGAAAGACGAAGGTAATGAGAAGTAGTAGAAATGAGAACAGCGAGAAACTTAACATCAGGATTGATGGTCACAAAGTCAATGAAGTTAAGGAATTCTGCTACCTAGGCAGTAAAATAACCAATGACAGACGGAGCAAGGAGGACTTCAAAAGCAGACTCGCTATGGCAAAAAAGGCATTTCTGGCCAAGAGAAGTTTACTAATATCAAATACTGGCCTTAATTTGAGAAGAAATTTCTGAGGATGTACGTCTGGAGTACAGCTTTGTATGGTAGTGAAACATGGACTGTGGGAAAACCGGAAGAGAAGAGAATCGAAGCATTTGAGATATGGTGTTATAGACGAATGTTGAAAATTAGGTAAGGAATGAGGAGGTTCTACGCAGAATCGGAAAGGAAAGGAATATGTGGAAAACACTGATAAGGAGAAGGGACAGGATGATAGGACATCTGCTAAGACATGAGGGAATGACTTCCATGGTACTAGATGGAGCTGTAGAGGGCAAAAACTGTAGAGGAAGACAGAGATTGGAATACGTCAAGCAAATAATTGAGGACGTAGGTTGCAAGTGCTACTTTGAGATGAAGAGGTTAGCACAGGAAAGGAATTCGTGGCGGGCCGCATCAAACCAGTCAGTAGACTGATGACCAAAAAAAAAAAAAAAAAAAAAAAAAGAAGAAGTTCCTATCTCATTCTGAAGCCATAAATTTCTTCCGTTATCGAACCGTATCGTTTGCCGTCGTCGTTCATTGCTTTTGCTGACGAAAGGTTTAAAGTTTCCTAATCGGAGGTCACCAATTATGTAGGCGACTTGCCTAAAACAAAGAATTGCATAGCCGTCCGGTATAATGTGTTAACGAAAAAATATTTATTTGAAAAACTCACAATGAGAAGAAACTAAAATAACAACAGAAGTAACTAAAACTACGAGACTCTATAGTCTTACGTCAAAGATAAAAAAACAACACATGACCAGACAAAAATTCTTGCGCGCTTTTGATATCACTTCACACAAGACATGAAAAATATCACTGCCACACCAATATGCCTGTCTTTTACTGTATTGGCCTTTGAGCTTACATTTGGAAATATAATAAGAAAAATAAAACAAAAAACCTGTGTGTCACCACCACTTTACAACTATATGACCTTTAATTAACCTGACAAAGCTCATAAGCTCATTCACTTAAGGTGTAGACTTCCGCGACCCACTAATACTTACTGAGTTATCTCTTTTAGAGAGAATTAGGGTATTCTCTAATAAATGCTTCTTAATTTGTTGTCTAGCGCCAAGAGGAGAAACTAGTAAATTCTCAATAAACTTCCGATTGTTTCTCAATGTATAACTTTAAGAACCCACACTATAGATAAAAAGAAGTCAAAGACTTATTGCAGTCTCTTAAAAAGAAACTCACGATAGGTGAGTAAGTATCTTGGGAAAGTAGATGATTCATCTGAACTTGGGTACTGAAGAAAGAATGATATCGGCACTTCATGCACAGAGAAATTATCCACTGAAAGAAAACCTGAACTACTGATAAGTGAAGGCAAAGTATATTACGGAAAGGTGCAACTGAATTGTAGCACATCTGACGAAAATGAGTTTGTGGATGCTAAAGAAGGGTTGCATTGCTGAATGCGTCTACGGCTTCGATACGGAATCGCCAGTAATACAGTAATGTACAGGCTCAAAGAAATAGAGCTAAGACAAAGTCCACAAAACTACAATGAAATTAAGTGAAATCTACTTTCAGGGAGAAACGAGAGAAAATCAGAAAACATTTGGCTGAGACGATACATAAGTAGAAATGATTGATTACTTTAAAGAGACGTTTCACATTTCCGGTAAAAGTGAAAAATTCTTAGACTAGATTTCCTTAACCAAAGAATGGCTGTCCACTGATAAAGAGTTTATGTATGTTCAAAACAGATTAATTATAGGAAACCAAAGAAAAGTTGATACTAAGTCATTAATTATTTTAATTATTAAACACTGACCTACCGAATTTTCCCAGACAAAGACAACTCAAACTTAACCTACTCATTTATTACCCTCAATATATAAGCCCAACACAATCTGACTGCTATACATTGACAACATGACTTTCAATAATTAACACATTACAATGGCCCTGAATTGCAAGAAATCCTAACAATAACACAAATCCAAAATGTACGAAATTAATGAAGTATGAAACTACATCAAACCCTGTCTAAACTCATTTCAATCACAAATCCCAATAGTGCAAACACCAATCTTCATAACATGAACTACAGCAATTTCAGCAAGTAGCAACGATGGCCAGCAAAATTAAAAGATTCTAACTAATATAGACTCTAACTACTAGGAGGTATATTTTTAGCAAGAAGAAAGATTTGTTGAAGAGCAAATAATGTATTTACAAATTTTTTCTCATTTGTGTGATATCCAGTCCCAAATATTACATAATTGTCAATAATTCCACTACCCAAACATTATCAACAATATTCATCACCATACGTTTCTTTGCGTATTTTCTTATAAACACATCATTTCATCTCACCTTACAATGCAAGTTCTACCAACACAGAGTCTCCAGTAAGAAGGTCATGTCCACACACTTCCTTATCTACTCTCTAACTGCTGGTCCGTCCAACCACAGGATCTCTTACTGAGGGCGCAGAGCGCTGTCAGTGACATTAACACAATCTATTGCGCTGCCAACATACAAACAGGCTTCTTATACAGCCCCCTGTCCCCCTCAAAAAATTTTACGAAGTGTTTTGGGCAGTGGCCAAGACTAAGTTGTTAGAATTTTTATATTAACAATATCAAATAGAGCAGATGCACACAAAGGTTAAGTAATATGCTGTCGGTCAATAAGGTAACATTTCTCTCACAGTTCCTAAAGACAGTCTTAATAATTCATCAGAAGAGTAGTTTACGCCAGTTTTACGCACAAAGGCTGAGCAGTATATGAAAATGCACAATTAAGCAGTACACAAACTTGCAGTCTTGAAGAAGTAATGTTGTCTTCCCCACAGAAAGACAGTGCTCACTCTTGAAGTGAAGTTTTGAAATGGTATCGTAAGATTGGTAATGGGCCACAACAGAGCAGGCCCGCAACAGTATCAGTCGAAGTCTTGAAGAATATTGGTAGAACTGATGGCTCTCCTCAGAGCAGACCCATGGTAGTATCAATCGAAGTGTTGAAGAAAACTGGTATTATTGGTGGATCACCACAGTCTTAGTAGAGATTATAGTAGTAGTGGGCCACCAAAGGTGCAGACCCACTTTAGTCGTTGTAGAGATGGCCAGCAGCCATCTGTTGTGACTGTGTAGGTGCGCATTCACAACTGAGGAATCTTGAGGATAACATAGCAAATCGATGAGCCATTACTGTTTAGTAAGTATTGATGCATATAACAAGTCCTTGAGCCACCACTTGTGCACTCACCAACTTTTTTTTGCAATATCTTTACAACCAGCAATGCTTTTAACCAGTCCATTGCTGAATTATCAACACATGTGCAAGCGCTAACACATACACATAGTATGACCATCACGCAAATGTGTGCAGTAAAAAGAATCGCTACCACTTACATGACTTCGAGAACTGGCGTCCATACAATTACAATGTTACAGCATAAGAATACATTTACAAGTTTAAAGAAAACATCATTATTGTAAAGAACATGATAATATAAATAACATTTTTAGTAATACAACCTTCTCAAAAGGAATAGAAATAAGCATATATATGAGTATCATCAGAATTATTACATAAGTAAATAAATGAAAAATGAGAATATCAGTAGAAACATTAACTTGGCACATGAATATTAAAAGGATACATGACAGAATAAATAATGTATGAATATCTTCTTAAACAGAGATTAGGTTTGAAGATAATAGTATTCCTCATCAGCTTGAATGCAGCTTAGTATTAGGAGGAAAAGAAATTCCACCAAAATTATCTTATCAGGTAAACACAAAGAGATAGAAAGAACACAGAGACACAAGGGTACACATAAACATTTGGGAATAACACAAAAGCAAAGGACAGGCTCTCTTTTCAAATGTAAATATGCAAAGTGTAAGTGTAACATTTTATACTTCGATACTCATGGTGTGCATTTTATACCTCTGTTTTAGTTTTCTCTTTTCAATAATACCTATCATGCTCATACCTCTCTTACTTTCAACCAAACCTACTTCATTTCCAATCAAATCTTCATTTAATTCTCACAGACCTCTCTTACTTCAACATTTGTTTCCACAAAAATCTCTATTTATACTTTCAACCAGTGCTTAAAAGTACTTCCATATTTTCTTACCACATTATTGGTTTCCAAGAAAATCCTACCTAAACTTGTTGCCGCTATACCCTACTTATATCTGTTCATTTCCTCTTTTAAAATAACTGCTTATTATACTATATTCTTTTGCCAGACCTTTTCCTTCTTAATGCATTTCTTCCCAACACATCACACCTCATTTTCTTATACAGCATAAACCCTCTCAAGCTAACTTAAATCTACAGAACTCAGATACATAAACTAGAGGATGAGGCAATGCAGCAGCACAAAAAAATTAACACAAACAACAACAAAAAAATGCAAATTGGGAAGGCAAGCCGTAGCATATCTAAATTAGCAAAGCAAATGCAACATTTCAGTTAAAATAAGGCAATATGCAGCAAATAAGAAAAATAAATCAATGGTAAATATGGCTTAGCACCGTAAAACAACGTAATATTCAGTAGGACACTGCCTGAGAAATAGCAGGGGCAAATGCAATAACTTATACCTAAAATGATAAAGCATGAGCAGAAAAAATATTAAAGTAAAGACCGCAATGGAGATAAGGGAAATATATGTATAAGCTTACAGTAGGATGTGTGCATCTGTGATCATTAAAACTATGCAAAGTGCCAGCACAAGGAACAAGTCCATACTATCTCCCATGTGAAATGCAACGGTTCTATGCCACATCTAAAGTGGAGCACCACAACAACTTATTCTTCCAAAAAAAAAAAAAAATAAATGAATAAAAAAACTACGTTCTTGAAAAGAAAATTATGTATGCAGTTCCTGTTACTAGTCCCTTCTCCTTCTTATTGTTCTTTTCTTTTCAAGTGCTCTTCTTTTAAGGATATGGATCATAAAATTACACTCCTGGAAATTGAAATAAGAACACCGTGAATTCATTGTCCCAGGAAGGGGAAACTTTATTGACACATTCCTGGGGTCAGATACATCACATGATCACACTGACAGAACCACAGGCACATAGACACAGGCAACAGAGCATGCACAATGTCGGCACTAGTACAGTGTATATCCACCTTTCGCAGCAATGCAGGCTGCTATTCTCCCATGGAGACGATCGTAGAGATGCTGGATGTAGTCCTGTGGAACGGCTTGCCATGCCATTTCCACCTGGCGCCTCAGTTGGACCAGCGTTCGTGCTGGACGTGCAGACCGCGTGAGACGACGCTTCATCCAGTCCCAAACATGCTCAATGGGGGACAGATCCGGAGATCTTGCTGGCCAGGGTAGTTGACTTACACCTTCTAGAGCACGTTGGGTGGCACGGGATACATGCGGACGTGCATTGTCCTGTTGGAACAGCAAGTTCCCTTGCCGGTCGAGGAATGGTAGAACGATGGGTTCGATGACGGTTTGGATGTACGGTGCACTATTCAGTGTCCCCTCGACGATCACCAGTGGTGTACGGCCAGTGTAGGAGATCGCTCCCCACACCATGATGCCGGGTGTTGGCCCTGTGTGCCTCGGTCGTATGCAGTCCTGATTGTGGCGCTCACCTGCACGGCGCCAAACACGCATACGACCATCATTGGCACCAAGTCAGAAGCGACTCTCATCGCTGAAGACGACACGTCTCCATTCGTCCCTCCATTCACGCCTGTCGCGACACCACTGGAAGCGGGCTGCACGATGTTGGGGCGTGAGCGGAAGACGGCCTAATGGTGTGCGGGACCGTAGCCCAGCTTCATGGAGACGGTTGCGAATGGTCCTCGCCGATACCCCAGGAGCAACAGTGTCCCTAATTTGCTGGGAAGTGGCGGTGCGGTCCCCTACGGCACTGCGTTGGATCCTACGGTCTTGGCGTGCATCCGTGCGTCGCTGCGGTCCGGTCCCAGGTCGACGGGCACGTGCAACTTCCGCCGACCACTGGCGACAACATCGATGTACTGTGGAGACCTCACGCCCCACGTGTTGAGCAATTCGGCGGTACGTCCACCCGGCCTCCCGCATGCCCACTATACGCCCTCGCTCAAAGTCCGTCAACTGCACATACGGTTCACGTCCACGCTGTCGCGGCATGCTACCAGTGTTAAAGACTGCGTTGGAGCTCCGTATGCCACGGCAAACTGGCTGACACTGACGGCGGCGGTGCACAAATGCTGCGCAGCTAGCGCCATTCGACGGCCAACACCGCGGTTCCTGGTGTGTCCGCTGTGCCGTGCGTGTGATCATTGCTTGTACAGCCCTCTCGCAGTGTCCGGAGCAAGTATGGTGGGTCTGACACACCGGTGTCTATGTGTTCTTTTTTCCATTTCCAGGAGTGTATTATTTAATGGATATTTTACAGAAAGTGTTCACATTAACATATGTATTAAATTTTATTTTATAAAACCAATGCTGCAGTGCAGATAGGAACCAGATGTCAATCAAAATAAACAGATATGTACAAAGCAAAGCATAAAAACTTCATTCAATAGCCATGTGGCATTTCAAAAGTCAGTAGAAATTCTCTCAACTCTCTTAAAGAGGGACTTGTCATAATCGGGTATCTAAACATAAGAATATTTCTCATCAATTAATAAGCATTTCAGTAATTAGCACAAAGTTCAAGCTCCAAAGCATAATCGTATATTTAGAATTAGTAGCGTATGTCGTGTTTGTGGTGTGTTCTGCAAAGACATATTAATAGTGAGGTCAATGGTCTCTCTTTTCTACAGGTATGCGAACATTTGCAAGAGTGCTGCGAGCTTCAAAATGGCTGAAACGACACCATTAAAGTTGAAAGGCAACACAACAACGGGTATATTTCAATGCGGCCAGTGCTCAGCCCAGCACAGTACAGCATTATGTCAGTTTTAGCGACAATGACAGTTTAATTTAAAAAATTACTTGTTGACAAATTATGGGAGAAGTGTGTAGAAACGAAATCTCATCAATAAGAGTATCCAAAAATTTCTGTCGGCATTGTGGTACTCACATTCACGTAAATATTCACTTTTCATAACTCCTTAAGTACAATTCTTTGTTTCCAACATTCTTCTCCACAAACCAGAGGCCCTAAACTCTACTCATTGTTCATTGCCTTATTACAGATGTACATATTCGTCGATACTTCTTCAATATTTCTTCGTAGTAAAAACATGGTATAATCCTTTTCTTCGTAAAACATCATCTTATTGATCCTAACAATATCTCAACATCATAATACACATCATCGTCACAATAATATCATCATAACACATCAATCAAATCTCAAAAATCGCCGTAGCTTTCTCCAATAATCTCAAAACCCCTTTGAAAAATGCTCTCTGCTCGTTTCAGTAGTGTCATCTACCTCAAACATTCTTCAAAAATCATGATCCCATACAATATGCATCACTCGAAGCTCTCGTAGTATCATAATGGTTCACAAAATGCAGACGAAGTACAATTTCAAAATTGCCAAATAATCCAACTGTGCAATTACGTAGACATATGCCAACGACGTAGTAAAAACGTTCATTTCTCTCTGTTAAATGATCAGATATCTGTGAATTCTGTGTAAGAGAAATAAGGTACCGATGTGTAAAACTGTATAAGCAAACACCATATTCACTAGGGCTCCTTGCGCTTGGCACACGCATGGTACACAAAGCAGGCATACCTCCATGAGAGATAATGTAATTATACCTCAGATCTTATAGATTATAACTGCAGAATGGAAGGTATTCCGAAACCCTTCTCGTTATCATTGTAGTTCTAAAATATTTCTAATAATCTTTAAATTACAAAAAATCATCGCTTAAATGCGTGTCATGTAGTGCTAAACTGCACTTTTTGCTGTTAGAAAATTTCTGTCATTGCTTAACGGTAAAAATCTGCCAGGTATCGTAGTTATAGTTGTTCATAAACAAAGTTCTCCAGAAATCAATGTACTTACCTTGTCATATACAATAGGAAAGTGCTATGCATATAAATGTCACAGTTATTGCTTTCATTGCCGTGCTCTTTAAGGTACTGTAATGTAAAGTATTTTTGTGTTACGAAAATATCTGTTCCATTGTAACCATGCCACAAAAGTCATTACCAAAGCGTGTTTTACTTTCCAGAAGAATGTAGAAAAACTACGCAGACATAAAACAGATACAGCGTAAAAGCAATAATGAAAATTGTGTCACTCATTAGCAACATCGTAGTATAATCGTGTAGCTGTCAAACAAACCAAATTCTGAGTCGTCTGTGACCTCTCAGAAAGTACTTTACATAAAATATGTCTTTTCAAGTAAACCAAAATGTTGCAATAAAACCTCATTAGCAGTATATGTTCCAAGAATATGAGCGCTATAGTCGTGACGTAATTGTGCAACTTACAAGCGAAAATTTACTCACAATAATACTGTGTCCTCTGTTCTCTATAAAAGTGTACTCGTAAAATTACTGTCTTAATATATTTCATAGGTTCTTCACTGGATAGTTAACTTCAAAACATCGTTGCATGTTAATAATTTCTAAATGTGACAAAGCGTAATAGTAACTTGAAGTGAAAAATTTTATAGCAAAGACTAAGTCAGAAATCATATTATTTCTCAGTAAATGGTTTTACATGAGAAATGTGGCGTAATCCTTTACTTTTCTTAGTACACAGAGTTTCAACTTGAACGCAATTATCATGGGGCATATGTCAGATCCTGCAGGTGCATTGTAAATCAGAAAGAATTTGTGACTCAAATGTTTCTTCTTATGTGACAATGAATATGCTTTAATGAGAAAATTTGTGTCGTAATCGTGTCTGCTGTGTCCTTTAAGTTTTCCTGACTTTTTACGAGTTGCGTAACAGTATCGATAGATGCAACAGAGTCAAATTTAGCCTGCAAGGTGTCGAGATTTTCGTGTACATTTATCTGCAGTTCTTTTATTGCTGCTTCATGTTTCTGTAATGTGTCTTCATGTCGCGAAAAAATAGGCTGAATATGATCACATATTTGCTTTTTTACGTATTCAGACATGTTTCGAGATTTCGACTGGATTTTGTGTATCTCAGCGGTTAAATATTCACCTGTTTGTTCAATTTCGTGAATTGTGTATAACTTTTGAAGTTGCTGCTGTGTTTCTTTGTGATTTTGTTCGATTGTGTCTAACTTTTGAAGCTTTTGGTCTGTTTGATCAAATTTTTGAATTAATTGCAACAACAATGCATTAGTGACTGAAACATGTTCCTTTGAATTTTTCGATATTGCGTTTGCACCGGCAGTATTCGTATTTAGAAAAGTCGAGAGTATGCCTTTACTTAATTGAGAAAAGTGTATTGATGAAAAACAGGAATCTACGGTGTTAGCAAGATTTTGGTCTGTTATTTCGCATTTCTGAGGCGAACTGTTACGAACGATCGATCGTCAATAGTTCCCTGTTCACTGAATGTTTCGATTTACTGTCTGATCCATGTCCCAATGCACTGCTACCAAATTATTGTTTTGAACATTTGTCAGTTCGTTACTAGGTGGTGCTAACAAGCTACACTCGTCGTCACTGTCATTTCTCAATCTGCTTTGCAGGCTAGTGTTACGCTTTTCACTCGGCCTTATTTTCACACAGTTTTACACAATAACACACAAAAAACAACTTGAAAAAGCAAAAATAAGAAGGAACAAAAAATAGCACTGAAAATAATATATATCTTATTAGTTGCAAAAATGACTGCGAGATACTTAATGTAAGCCCACATGCATGCCACAACTACTTTGCTCATGATAATATAGTACAAAAATAAAAAAAACTACAACCACAATCGTATACAACTACGCGCTAGCAGTAAACAATAACTAGTTTCTAATCATGCACTAATTATTCAAACTACAAGGAAATCAGAAGATTCCCGTGAAGTATCCTCGGCTAAGGGTCGACAGGTGGAACTATCTCTTTAATTATTTTTATTATTAAATACTGACCTACCGAATTTTCCCTGACAAAAAACAACTCAAACATAAATAATTCATTTATTACCCCCAACTGACTACTACGCACTGTCAACATGATTTTCAATAATTAACACCAAAGAATGGTCCTGAATTGCAAGGAATCCTAACAATAATACTGATCCAAAAAATATGAAATTAAATAAATGTCAAATTAATTCAAAATCTGTTTATTGCCTAAACTCATTTGAGTCACGAATTCCAATAGTTTAAACCCCATTCTTTTTCATAAGTCACTTATCTCAGAGAAAATCTTCATAACACGAACT
Source organism: Schistocerca piceifrons (assembly GCF_021461385.2). Lineage (NCBI taxonomy): Eukaryota > Metazoa > Arthropoda > Insecta > Orthoptera > Acrididae > Schistocerca > Schistocerca piceifrons. The sequence goes on along the minus strand of NC_060138.1, from coordinate 180,238,126 downwards.
ACAGCAATTACAGCAAGTAGTAACGACGACCAGCTAAATAAAAACATTCTACCTACTATAGACTCTAACTATTAGGAGGCATATGATTAGCAAAAAGAAAGAGTTTCTTGAAGAGCAAACAATGTATATAGAAAATTTTACCCCATTAATGTGACATCCAGTTCCAAAAATTATATAGTTGTCAATAGTTCCACTACCCAATCATTATCAACAACATTCATCACCACACACTTCCTTGCGTATTTTCTTATAAACACATCATTTCATCGCGCCTTACAATACGTGTCCTATCAACACAGAGTCTTCACTAAAAGTATCATGTCCATACACTTCCCTATCCACTGCTTGTCCATCCAACCACAGAATGTCTTGCCGTGGGCGCAGAGCGCTGTCCAGTGATATTAACACAGTTTATAGCGCTGCCAGCATACAAACGGGCTACTTACAAAGTGTACAAACTTTTCACAATATACTGGATTCTCAAAATTCGCTGTATTGAGGTCAAACAATTGAATTATAGCAGGAGGTAGTGAGACTCACACTATTTACATTTGTACAGGTAATCAAAATGTGAAAGTAACGATAGCTGGAGCAAACTTGAACAAAATGTAAAAAAGAAATTTAAATATATGGTTCCAAGAACCAGACCATTGGTTGATTTCACCTATTCACTCTTTTTTTAAAGTAATAGCTTTATTAATCATAACAGTAGTCGAAAAATTTACAATTTGCTTGCTAAAGACAGTAAACTCTGAAATGTTTCTTCAGAGCACCGTTGTCAGAAACTTTTCGTGCATGTCCCTCAGCTACAGCTACAGCATAACGAAGCAGCAGAGTAGTTCTGCAGGTCCCTGCATGCTCACACACACACACACACACACACACACACACACACAAACTCACGCACACACACACACACACACACACACACACACACACACACACACATGCATAGATACCCACACGCTCAGTTCGTTGACAGTGGTTGCGACCCAATGGAAGTAGCCGCTGCAGGTTCTGGTAACGAGTTTGCACGTTGAATTCTACTCTCGGGCGTCTCGTTGTGCCCCAACAGACGAGGTCCCCATCCTTGCGTGTGCTGTCCCGCAATCAGCCTTCGTTGCCCCTGCTGTGTCGGTGTCTGATTGGGCCGGCGCCCACGTTATCTGCTGTACCTCACCCCTGCCCCCGGTCCTCCCCCCCTCCCCCCCCTCACAGGGCCACCACCACTTCGTACACGTGCCAACGGGCACAGTTTGAAGGGAGATTTCGTCTCCTCACTCCGTGCCTCACTGCAGCAAGTCGTTTCAGAAGTTCCCCCTAGGATCACGAGATTAATTAATCAGGTACGACGAGCGAATCACACATTCATCTCAGCAGACTGAAACTGAAGGGTTATTTGCTGAGCACCTAACTTATCGCAGATTTCGGTTTTCTCTCATTTTCTTCTCTCAAAAGATGTGATTTTACGTACTAGCCACTTTGATACTTTACGCATAATTCTTTACTGATTTGAGGGAGTGTCTGATGGCAGCTTTGCCGGTCATGAGAAGTCCAAAGCGACAAGAAATTCATGCGAATTTTATCCTTCCGTCTTAGTGAGAAACAGTTTTCGCAAGGGGGAGAGTGATAAAGTTTATTAGTGTAAAAAGTGATAGAGAAAGAAGTATAAAAATAGCAATGATCGGTACCTAAATAACAGCAATGATAAACAGAACTCCCTGTAACCAACATCGTTGGATTACCTGTGAAATACGCTGACAACTACATAAAGCAATAACACCAAAGGAACACAACTAACAAGCAATACACAGTGACAGAACCAGCGCGATCGTATGGATGTCAAAAGTGTCAGACCTATGTAAAAATATATAATAGTGAAATCCATTTAATAATTACCAATAAAATTAGAAATAATGTACCAAAATTATGTACTAGTACTTACAGATAAACTGCTGGTGACAATTCAGCCGAAATAGGCCAAGAGCAAAAACAAAAGCAATCAAAATTAGCAGCGATTCCGGGTTGTAATGTCCTTAAAAGACATATACAACACAGATGGCCTAGCAGAATATCAATGGTTGACATAAATTAATCCTAAGGAGTGAAGTTTCCCCCCATTATGTGAAACAGTCTGATAATGCTGGCATACTCCAGTCGACTTCACGCATGTAGAAACATTGATGTGGAGTTAAACGCGTCATAAGGCCATATTTGTAGCGCATTTTGTTGATGATTGTTCGATAGCGACCATAGCAGTTAAACATTTGGAATAAGAAGGTTACAAGAATACCAGAGTGATGGAGTTGTCGTTCAGCAGCGACACTTCTTGATCATTTTTCTTGTGTTGCGACCGCAAAGCTTCTCAGTTAGCAACAATCGCTAACCGCCAACCACCTGGAAGCACTTCATAATAACAAGTTCTTTGTTTCACGAGGTGCGTAACATTACTTTTTCTGCACTCACGCAAGGCGTTAAGAGGTTTTTGTTAAAGCTCAACAAATAATTTCGTTTGAGCAGTGAACGTGAAAGTACCATGAGTCAGCTGCTTACGTTCAAGCAAAAATGCATGTAAGGCAAATGGCGAGATCGTTCCTTTGAAAGGACATGGCAGGTCCACACCCCCATCCTTCTTGCTCCATCTGAAATGACTTGTATGTCAACAGGACGTTAAACCTAATCATCATACCTTCCATTATCACTGTCTTCTCAATCTCGCGCATTGAATAAGACGAATAATTCACATTAAAACAACCTTTTTTGAAAGAGCACAAATGTGAAGAGCTGCAGCCGCCGTCTGCCGCCTCCACCCCACCCCTTCCTTACTAATATCCAAAGTGCACAAAATGTCACTGATGTTAGAATTTTCCATCTGACGCTCCGTTTTTAACGCTTAAACAACACTCTTCGTAACCTTCAAATGTGCAACATTCAAAGTGTCACCACAGAAAATCAGTAGAATAACCAATAAAAAATTACAGTTGACGTAACAACCTGCTTGATAATATGCCGAAAAAAACACCATTAACTTTGTCACCGACGCATTTCGTTTGGGTAAAATTTGTTGGCAATTATAACTTGCATCGCCCTACATTTCTCGTACCTTACGGTTATACTGCAATAGCAATGGTCACACTGCTGTTGTTACTGGTCAATGTTATCTCACATTGTAGAAGATATTTATCGCGTAAAATGAAACTACAAAAATGAATAGTTTTCTGCTTATCAATGGCAATGCTGCAGCGTGGGCTATAGATCATAAGTGCAAGGCGCGAAGCCGGCTGACTTCTGAATTTATGTCATTGGGACATGTCCGAAAGAACAGACACCACGCATTAATATAATGGATTCGCCTCGATAGGCTATCAATCCACTTCCAGTGCCAATGCACAATCACATTCGGCCTCCCGAGGGAATCTTAAAGTAGCGAGAAGGGGGACATGTAAGGGGACTGCGATAAGTGGCGCTAGGAGGGGATGTGGATCGACCGAGAGGCGTGCCAAGTGCAATATGCACTGTGTCCAGGTGGTGCAGTGGTAGACACAGCTGACTAGTGAACAATAGATAATGGGTTCGAATACCGGTCCCCCAAACATTTTTCACTCGTTGCCGCTGACTCCACATGAAGTCCCGATGCAGTTGACATAATGAATTTCTTCCCTTTCGTTCATTTCTTCTCCCACCCACTCTCAATTTACATAATAACTTCAGGAGGCTGGAGACTGGTGGCCGCCGTCTGCTGGATAGAGGGGAAGCTCTTGTTGACAATTGATCGTTGTGATTAAGACAGGCAGCCACGTCTCTTATGAGGATTTGGTTTTGGAGTGTTTTTCTGTTACTGGCGGGTAAAAGAGGAAGTAAATTATGTTTGTTTTTCCATGAGATTGATACTTTTAGTAGACGAAGTGTAGTTCAAAAAGTTATTGGTAGTGGGCTATAACTGTCGACCGGCTAATTTCAGTTGAGGAGAGTGCTAATCCTGGAGGATAGGATCACATGACGTTTCCTGGTCAGTGTTTCAATCTAATGACTGGCTTCTTATGTGATATGGGGTTGATTTTTGTGCAGTGTCTGTAAATGTTAAGAGTTCCACATATTTAAGTTCTGCACAATACATGAAAGCCATTTGGAGTTAAATTGTAAGTGTGCTACTTCTGTGTTGGCAGCGCTCTGTAACTCTTTGCATTGGATCTTTGACTGCGCATTCCTTGTAAGAGACTCTGTGACCGGTTGGACTCGTTGTTGGAAGTGTTTCTGCAGTTGGAAATTAGCTGCCAGCAGTGATGGAACTACTGTTGGGCAGTTGGAGGTGAGCAGCCAGCAGTGATGGATGTTAAATGTGAGAAGTTAGCACTGATGGAGGGTAGAGGTCTAAAGTGTTAGCGTAAGCTAACGATCTGGAAGTATCCGACTTGGAGACTGAAAATTATTCATGTTTATACATCTTTGTACTGGATGTCAATGACGATTTATATTCGCGTTCAAACTGGATGTCACATTATTAAGGTAAAATTACATTATTTGGTTTGCAACAAAATCTTTTCTTTGCTAACCACATGACTATCAGTAGTTAGTGGCTTTAGTAGTTAGAATCTTTTATTTAGCTGGCAGTATTGACGCTCGCTGTATTGCAGCAGTTCGCGTAATGAAGATTTTTGTGAGGAAAGTGCTTAATGAAATATATAGGTTATTGTTAAGATTTCTTAGTCAAGGTCATTCTTCTAAATTGATTATTTGAACTTAGGCTGTAATTTTTTTGAGCAGTCAGATTGCGTTGCCCTAGAATATTGTGAGTCAGTGTTGACTTGATAAGAAAAAGTAAAGGGAAAGTAGGGTCAGGACGTTCAGTTTAACTCAGCTGTTTCAGAATGAAATAACGTAGAAGTTTCATCTTCTCACTCATATTTTGGAGTTTTTGAAGGGAGTTGGTAACGTGCACCGAATCTCGAGACGCAACCGCCGACACAATGTAACAATGACCGATTTTCAACTCGCCGACACGGTGATTTTGACTATAAACTCTTTATCATTAGACGTAAATTTAAAACGTTTAAGAATTCCGGTAATGACATTCATCCACAACCTTGGCTTCATCACTTTGCTCATTGTTTTCCTTCGAATTGGACATTGGAGCACAGATTAGAATTTTTGTGAAGCTATCTAGAAAATGAACCAGCAGTACGAATGCATTCGGTCATTTCTGACTGTCACAGTGAAGGAGATTTCTATGACGCTTTCCTTTCTGCATATTGGTCACAGGATACTCACGATAGAGTGAAACACAGTATTATAATGATGAAACATTTTGAACAGTCTGAATTCTTCGGTCCGGTAAAGTATTTTGAAGATATGTTGCACAAAAATAAGTACTTGTCAGACCCATACATCCCCTCAGAACTCATCTGCATTTGCTTAATTAAATTGCATGAACATTTAAGACATATTATTTTGGCAGGACGTTGTAAATATGACATAGAAGTTTTTCAGGGACTTTTACAAGAACTGGAAATCGACACCGACTGTCGCGGTATGCAAAAACAGGAAAACACCAATTACAGGTCACATCCGTCACAATTCGTCACAAGCGTCACAATTCCGTGACGACAGAAATAATAACCAGACACGACAAGACTACTTTTATAACGCAAATCGTGATCAAAATAGACACCACCCTTACGATAACCGTTGGCAGAATAACAATAGTTACAGGGAAAGATCACCTCTCTGTGGTAATAATGATGACAGAGGCAATCGTAGAAGCAGATAATATGGGAACCAAAACAATTATTACCAACGGAGAGAAAATGACTTGAAACACAACAGCTCATCTCGTAATTATGATTCAGGGAGAAATTCGCCACCACTTAACTGACAAGAAAGAAACTACAGAAACTACCGACATGACGACAGACGATATAATCATGACGACAGACCTGAATTTAATCAGAACTGGAGAGATTCAAACAGGGCAGGACCCTCTCGGAAAGTTGAAATTGTAGAAGTTAGATCTCCAAATCCCAGTAACGACCCGCGACAACAACAAAATAATAGACAATGACTCGCTCCGCAGACAGCCACTTGCGCTGGCTGACCCTGAGAAAAATAACATATAAGCTAACCCTGAGAAAAATTTCAGTATTCTTTACCGACATATACCGCATGATAATTGCTTTGAAGTTGAAACTCTGCGTACTAAGAAAAGTAAAGGACTAGACAACATCTCTCACGTAAAACCGTTTATTGAGGGACAATTTGCTTTCTAACTTAGTCTTTGCTATAAATCTTTTTACTTCACATTACTATTACGCTTTGTCACACTTAGAAACTGTTAACATGCAACAATGTTTTTAAGTCAACTAGCCAGTCAAGAACGTATGGAACATATTAAGAAAATGATTTTACGAGTTCACTTTTGTTAAGATCAGAAGACACAGTCTCATGGTGTGTACACTTTTTCTTGTTAATTGAACAATTACGACACAACAATAAAGTTCACATTCTTGGAACATAGTGCTGATGAGGTTTTAATGCAACATTTTGGCTTACTTGAAAAGACATTTTTAATTAAAATACTTTCTGAGAGGTTACAGTCGACACAGTGTTTGGTTTATTTGACAGCTACATGATTGTACCATGACACTACTTATGAGTGACACAGTTTTCATTTTTATTTTTGGGCCATATTTGTTTTATATCTGCATTCTTCTGAAAAGTAAAACATAATTTGATAAAGACTCTTGTGACATAGCTACAATGAGATAATTATTTTTTTGTAACACAACAATTCATTACAGTACAGTACTTTCTTGGTCACGGTAATGTATGTAATAACTACGACATCTATAGACATAACATTTTTACTTTTGTGTATGACAACTTAAGTACATTGACTTGTGGAGAAATTTGCTTATGAATGACGATAACTACGACACCTGGCACATTTTTACCATTAGCCAATGACAGATATTATCTTACAGCAAGATGCATAGTTTAGCGCTACATGACACGCATTTGAGTGATTATTTTTCGTACTTGGAATATTTTTAGAAATATTTTAGAACTTCTATGATACAGAGAAGATTTTTGGTGACACATTTCATTCTGTTGTTGTTATTTGTAACACCTTAGGGTGTAATTACATCAACCCTCAGGGGGGTACATGCTTCCTTTGTGTACCATGCATGTGGCAAGCACAAGGAGCCCTAGCTAATAAGATATTTGCCTATACAACTTTACACAACGGTACCATATTTCTCTAACGCAGAATTAAACAGCTATCTGATAATTTAACTGAGAGAGAGACAAACATTTTTTTTACTGCGTCATTGACACATATTTACGTGATTACACAGTCAGATTACTTCACACTTACAAAATTGTACTTTGTCGGCATTTTGGGAAATTTTCACATTTACTTTAAGAACTGCTGTGATATTACGAGAGCTTTGAGTGATATATCTTGTATGGGATCATGATTTTTCAAGTATGTTTGAGGTAGATGATTCTACTGAAGCGAGTAGACAGAATTTTTTTAGAGGTATTGAGGTTACTGAAGGAAGCTACGACTATTTTGAGATGTGATTGATCTGTTATGAGATGTTATTATAGAATCGTACATGAAGAGTAATGAGATGTGAGTATATATATGTGTATGTGAGTACCACAATGCTGACGGAAATTTTTGGACACTGTTATTTATGAGATTTCGTTTGTACACCCTACTAACGTAAATTTTCAAGCTGTGAAATTTTTTATTGATATCAAACTGTCATTGTAGCTCAAACTGCTGCCTTAAATATTTCGGTACAGTGTGTATGCGACCTTGACGTACCGCTGCGCTGCGTGCTAGACACATTGAAATATACTTATTGTTGTGTGGACTTTTAACTTTCCATCTGCCGCTTTAGCTGCTTTGAAGCTACCCGCACTTTCGCGAGTGCTCGCATGGTTGTAGAAAAGAGGGGCTGTTGACCTTGTTATTGACATTTCTTTGCAGAATGCATCACAAACATGACACGCTATTACTTGGAAACATGATTACACAGTAGAGCTCGTACTTTGTGCTGTTCACTGAAATGCTTATGATGTGATAAGAAATATTTTTACGTCTGCACACCTGATTATGATAAGTAACTTGCTACGAGTGTTGAGAGAATTTTACTAACTTGTGAAACGCCATACGGCTAGTGTTTTTTTTCTTTGCTTTGCCTTGTACATATTTGTTTATTTTATTTGATATCTAGTTTCTGGGTGCGCTGTAGCATTGGTCTTATAAAATAAAATGTAATACATGTACTAATGTAAACACTTCCTGTCTACAGATCTATTAAACAATAATTTTATGATCTACATTCTTAAAAAAAAGGAGCACTACGAAATGAAAGGAGCATGAGAAGGAGAAGTGATTGATCACAAAAACTGTATACATAATTTCCTTTTCAAGGACGTGGTAATTTTTTGGTAGAATAGGTTGTTGTGGTGCATCACTTCAGTGTTAAGATGTGACATCGGCCTAAAATGTAAACAGACATTCCCTTATCTGTATTGCTATCTATACTGTAATATATTTTCTGCTTGTGCTTTGTCATGTTTAGGTATAAGTCACTGCATTTGCTGCTACTATTTGCCAGGGGTTGTCCTACTGAATGTTACTTTGTACTACTCTGATTAGCCAGTTACCACTAATTTATTTTTCTTGTTTGCTGCATATTGCCTTATATTAGTTGTGATATTGCATTTGCTTTGCTAATTTAGATATACTGCTGCTTACTTTGCCAATTTGCATTTTTTGTCATTGCTTTTTTTGTTAATTGTTTTGTGGTGCTGCATCGTCTCGTTCTCTAATTTATGTATCTGAGCTGAGTAGATTTAAGCTAGTTTAAAAGGGAGGATGCTATAGAAGAAACTGAATTGTGATGATTTGCAAAAAAAGTATTGAGAAGCTATAAGAAAAAAAGTTGGCCAAAAGACTATTGTATCTTGAGGAATAGTTATTTTGAAAGAGGAAATGAACTGATAAGTAGGGTTCAGGGAGAACAGATTTAGGTAGGATTTTCTTGGATACAAATTGTAACGTTCTACACTCGGGCGTACGTTAACTCTTTAAAGCCTGTACTATGGTAAGTTGACGGGCTTCACCCTATAAGAAAGGATTTTAGTAAATATGTTGATCGCGTGTACCTGAATGGAGGCAAAATCAGACTTTCACCCACTCAGTAACAACAATGATACGTCAAGCAAGCATAAAGTGCAACTTCACGTTAGGACGGACAAGAAACATACACTGCAGATGCTACCAATTGTTAATAATACAGTCGCCAGCCTAATTAGGCATTAAGTGAGTTTTTCCTTGTACAAGTGGAGGTACGTACAAACATAACAACACGTAGTAATACTGCATTATATGGTAAATTTTAGAACCAGAAAAATCTACTGAACTAATACTTTCATTTTCTGTACTAATTCGGACAAGCTATAAATACACAACATTACACTACAATTATTACTACAAACTGTGTTTTGTCTATTAATCTGACTGAAATCGGGCATAGGTTACCCTAGTAATAGCACTTTTGAAACACACATACAATGTCAATTTTAATAGGGGTAAAACACTGATAAATTTAGGTTTTATATTGACTTTAACTTTGCTGGTCAAATCAGTTCAGTACACTTCAAGATTGAAGTGAATAGAAAAGAAAAGAGTGGGAGGGGGGGGGGGACCCTGAAACTGTTATGATCACTATGTTGAAACTATTAACTATTGGAAACATTAAGCACTCAAGATTTACAAAATATGAGTTACTACTCTTTTTGTCTTATTACTTCCTCATTTAACTACCATTAATTTTGTCTCAAATTTATTAAGCTTCATTACTAAACCAATTCCAAAATTATCTTCCAACTTTGTCAGACCTTTGTTCTTTGCTTATATTTTCATTAACAGTGAAACTCCTTAAACATCTTTCTAGCATAGATAGGTCTGCAGGTAATTCTTATTAACATAAACTTTAAATCTTCATTTCGGGACACTCGGATTGCACAACATGTGGAAAGGACCCTGTCTAGGTTAGTGACTAGGATGATTAATTGATAGGACAATTCTGGTAAAAGTTAAGTTGTTATTGAACAGTCAGGAACAAAATTAACACTGGTCCACACGAATACAATTCTAAAGATTCGACCTGTTCATGTCGAAGCGGCGGTTGGCGGGCGGCGAGATGGCGAGGCGCACAGCACACATACAATCACAGCTATGGCTCTTGCTGTATCGGCACTTTGCTTCTTCTTAGCGTCGCAATCGTTTTCAATTCAGTGCCTATAAAATGTAGCCATGTTGTATTGTCGTTGGAAACGGCACATCCGAGGCTCAATGAAACCACTTTTTCCAGGATAGCCTCCTCGATCCAGAACGTGTTCCTCAGACCGATGCCCAACTCCGACTGTCTTGCTGAGCCCGTTATGCCGTGCCGCGCCCGTGTGCATTTTCCCGCGCTCGCCTGCCATCCACCCTTTACCGCTCCCCTACAGATAGGGTATTCACCAAAGGTTTTACATTCCACATATCCTAATACATTGCCTACGTATGGACCAGGCGCACAATTACCATTTTAAACATGTTACAATAGATTCAACATGTGTTACACTTCAATTCTGTTATAGCATTTCTTGAAATTTGACATAAATATTAATATTCACATCGAAAGTTGCTTACATTTTCTTTAACATAATGACACGAAAAGAAAAAGAAATGAAATCAAAACATTGCTTACATTAATTCATCGAAAATCAGAAGAAAGATTATTATATGTACAGTTGTTGTTACACATGCCCCTGTTTCCAGTAAATTTTACTAAGTATAAATTTAATGGGAACACTAAATTTTACATTTATACAGTGGTTCTGAATCTTTATGTGAATGTCCAAAAAAAAAAATTTATACCACATACCTTCTTTTCACTCACATTATATAGGTCTATATTTTTTAACATATCAAGAACATTTACTTGTTATTTACTTACGCGCCTTTTGCACAGTCCAACCTCCCATCACAACATTATTAAAATAGCAAATTACTCATTTTTACTAACTTTTTCAATGAAATAATTTCAAAATCTGGATCATAAACATTTAACTACAAAAACAAATGCAAATATCTGTATACACTATAAGACAATTTATTGCTGCTTGCATTGAATGGCAGTCCATTTCCTTATTTACTAAAAAAAACACACAATAATATTTAGAAAATTACTACACACATTTGCTGCCTATTATTCAGATTTGGGCAGTCCATTTCGCATCATTTTATCACATCTCCTGTACCACACCTACAATTCTCCTTTGACTATTCATCTGCCCTCTTTGTTATTTGGCAGTCCTTCAGATTAAGACTCATATACTGCCCACTTTGGTTTTTGGCAGTCCCATCTTTTATTTGGCTTGCAGCATTTGCTATTTCTTTTCAGCCCTTTTCTCCATACATCTTTACATATACAGTACATTTGGTAATCTGAAACTCACATAAGTACATTAGCACACTGATATTGGTACACATATATTTACAAAGATTAGTTACATTTAGAATAAATTAGTTTCAGCATAGGAGACAGCACATTTACTGCAAATTGCTTTCTGAGTGTACTTATGTCACTCACTCCTAGGAACATACAGTTTCAGGTCCACAACATTTCTTAAACCTAAAGGTCTTTTGGATTTTGGATAGATCAGGTAGTAAGCATTATTGTGTGGAATGTTCTGTATTATATACGGTCCATTATAAATATATTTAAATTTGGAAATTTCATGGTTCAGTTCACTAGACTTTTCGTGGGTTTTAAAAGGACATAATCCCCAATTTTAAATTTTGACACTTTCAGATTTTTATTTCTGACTAATTCTTTCTTTTGACTCAACCCCAAGCTTGTACAAGGTGGAAACTCTAGTTTTTCTTCAATTAAACTTTTACTCCTGCTACCTAACAAAATTTCTTCCGGTGGGAACCCAGTAGTTTCATGATGTAATGTGTTCATGACATTCTCAAAATCCGATATAAATCTGCCCCAGACTCTATGGTTATGACTGCAGTACGTTCTACACAATCTCCCGATTTCTCGCATGTACCTTTCAACCGGGTTGCTAGCAGGATGATAAGCTGATATATATTTAACCTCCACACCACTTTGCCCCATTCCTTCTTTCCAAATTTTGGATATGAACTGGGGTCCATTGTCAGATAGTACTGCCTTGGGTTTCCCGATGGTTCTGAAGTATTCAACCATCCTGCTAAATACAGCTTTTGCTGTTGCTTTTTTCAAGGGGTATAATTTCACAAACTTTGAGAATACTTCCAAAATTACTAAAATATATGCACAATTTCCCGAAGTCTTTGGGAGGGGACCATATAAATCTACCGATAATAAGTCTAGGGTGTCTTCAGGTAATGTACTTTGCATTGGACCCCTACTAGTTTTGTTCGATACTTTGGCCTTTTGACAGACATCACACGACTTAATCCGTTCCTTTACCTTCTTACTGACACCACCAGCAATCACTACTACATTAGTCAATTTATCCAAACATTTCTTTGGCCCACTATGCCACAATGCTAAATGAAAATAGTCTATGACATCGGTATCAAACTGGTGTGGCCAACATACTCTCCATTCCTCAATGACAAAATCCTTCCTCCTATATAAAATGCCTTTAAAGATTTTGTAATACTTCTTAATTTGAGGATACTGCACACTGTCAAAATTTTCTTTCACAGATTTCCATGTCGGATCCTCATTTTGATGGTATCTCATATTTTTACATATTTGTTCAATTTTCCTTTTTCCTGAAACCTCTTTCATATACCTTATCTGAAAAATACCCTCTTCACCATTTTCATTGGGCACTTCACTCATACCATTAGGCAATCGAGATAAAGCATCTGCCACATAATTCTCAGTACCCTTAACATAGCAAATCTCGTAATCAAATTGTTGCAGGTACAAAGCCCAACGAGTTAGCCTGCCATTAAGTAAACGACAATCCTTAATAAAAGTTAAAGCTTTGTGGTCAGTATGTATGATGAGCTTATGGCCCCACAGATAATTTCTGAACTTCTTTAACCCCCATATAATGGCTAAAGCTTCCTTTTCCGATATAGTGTAGTTTCTCTCGTATTTTGTTAGAGTCCTACTTGCAAATGCGATCGTCCTGTGTTCGATTCCTTTGCCTCCACAGATTTCTTGGAAAACTTCTATACCAATTCCATAAGCACTGCTGTCAGTACTCATATGGAAAGGTTTTGACAGGATGGGGTGATGCAAAATATTGTCATTCAAAAGTTCCCTTTTTAAATTTTCAAAATCTCTCATGCACCCTTCGGTCCACACAAAAGCACTATTTTTCTTAAGTAGATTATTCAAATGAGGACTATTAAAAACTTGCCCCCTGACGAATTTTCTATAGAACCCACATAAACCTAAAAAGGCTTTCAACTGTTTTCTGTTTCTAGGAGCCAGACACCCTGCTATTGCACTTAACTTTTCTGGGTCCTTGCCAATACCGGTCGTAGTAATAATGTGCCCCAGAAACTTTATTTCCGACTTCACAAATTCACATTTCTTCCACTTAAGTGTCATGCCCCCTGCATGTAGAGCAATAAAAACTTTCTGCAATAATTCACAATGCTCTTGCCATTCTTCTGTAGCAATCAGTAAATCATCTACATAAATGGTTAGCTGGGAACTCAATTCGCTCCCTAATACGAAGTCCAGTGCCCTAATAAATACTGCCACAGAAGTGCTAAGCCCAAATGGCACTACTTTATACTGATAGCATTTCCCGGCGAATAGAAAAGCGGTATATTTACGGGATTCCTTACTCAATGGGATTTGCCAGTATCTGGCGGTCATATCCAGTCCGGTTAAATACTTCACGTTATAAAATTGTTGGAGCATTTCGTCCAGATTTTCAGGTCTGTCTATTTCCTTCTTTACAATTTTGTTCAAAGTCCTGGCGTCGATAACTACTCTCACTCCCCCATCCCTTTTGTTCACGATGATAAGGGGACTATTATATTCGCTGCTACTTCGTTCGATTACACCCCATTCTATCATTTTATCTATTTCCACTTGAACAGCCTGCTTCTTCGATATGGGTATCGAAAACGGTCTTACAAAGAAAGGTTTATGCTCTATTGTCTCAATCTAGTATTCAAAGTTCTTAACTAGGCCAGGTTTGTCCGAAAATACGGTGTTATTACTTTGTAAAATATCAAGCAATTCTGTTTTCTGATCAGGAGGTATCCCCTTCAAATTTTCTACAATTTCTTTAAAATTATGCCCCTGCTTGTCACCCTCATCTATTAGCCTCTGGACATGGTACATCTCATACTTGTTTGTCAAACCATCATTCCCTTGGTCAACCTCCAACAATAAAGAATCAATTCCTGAATCGAACACCTTCCCATTTTCCTCAAATTTTACTTCTAAATTCCTAGATGTACTATCAATTTTGATCACTTCCTGGCTACAATCAATAATAACCTTTTCTTTATCCAGCCAATCTATTCCCAGAATCATTTCAGTACTCAAGTCTGGCCCTACCAAAAAATCGTGTTCAAGTGTCTGTCCTTTTATTCTAAATTCTACCAAAATCTGGTTCTTTACCGGCTTGCTAGTCTTGCCCGTAGCACCAACAATTTTTACACCCGTCACTGACATAATTACTAGTCCAGGCTTATCACAAATGTGTTCGAAAAACGACTGGGAGATTGCACTTATCTGAGATCCAGTATCAAGAAGTACTTGCAATTTCACATTATAAATTTGAACTGGTATTACAGTTTGTTTAACTGTCGAATGTTTTTCATTGTCGTGGTCTTCCCTAAGCAAATCCGGGTCGACGATAACATCGTCCCAAGATATGATTTTAACATTCACCCCACATATATCTGGCGGTTTCTTTGGTTCCGGGAGTTCAAAGTCATTAATTACTTGAACTCTTTGTAGAATAGACCCTGAGTCGTCAGGTGGCTCTTTCTTTCTATGTTCGGTCTCAGCATGGGGTTTTGTTTTGAAACTTCATCATCATTATGTATAATATCGCAATTAACTGTATTTCCATTATTTTCACTAGTACCGAGATATTCGTCATCTGAACCATCGTCAGAATCCGACCATTCTAGATCGCTTTCAGGTTCTAACATAAAAGCTTTTCTGAGACAGGCATTAAGTTCTCCCTCTGCATTTTCGTCAGGCTTTGATTTTAATCCAATATCCTCTTTTGGCAAAACGACCTCATCATCAGCTTTACTCACATCCACTGTTACTTCATATTTAGTGTAATCCTCATGGACTTCAATTACTTTTGGGTAATTACCTGCCTCTTCCCCACGGTGCCTTTCGGTAGCAGTTTGTACTGTTTGCGGATAGTTAACAGAAGTTACTTCCTCGTCAATGCTAAGGATTTCATCCTCCAATTCCTTTCTATCATTAACCTTCGTCCTATCGGCAGCACGCGTACTTTGCGCGGCGCTATTTACTTTCTCCTCTTTAAACTCAGGCCACGTCACCTTATCGACGTCCCTACTATCTCCTTTTCCACTAACTAATTTCTTTGCCTCATACTCCTTCTTAAAATCGTCCCACTCACATTGCTTTAGGCCCTTGTACAGATCGTCGATCTGCACACGCCAATTACTTACTTCCGCTAATCCATTCTCGCCTTTCACTTCATTGCAAACACTGCTATCTGCACCTCTCTGTGTATCCACAGTTTCAAATATTATTTCCTTCGCCACGGGATGATCACTCGTAATATATTCATCAGCTCTTACGGCTATGTTCGTACCTAATGCTGCCGTATTGCTAGCGGCTTTTCTCTGAACAGCTGTTCTGCTAGGCTGGGCCGTTGCCCTCTGATGCTCCATTTGCCTGTTAACATGTAGCGCTCTGCGCGGCGGAGATGACTCATTCTGGCTCGCACCTGACGCTAGTTTCGCTACAACACGTTGCGTCGTTCCACGCCTGTCTCTAACCTGTCTCATAACATTACTATCAGTTCGGTGACTTTTCTTAAATCGGGGCCGGTATATATCGTCCGGTCTCGTTTGGCCCGCAACGTTCGCGGAAATCAGTTTCCCGCGTCGTTGTTATTTTGCGCGGTGTATCCTCTACCACGACCTGAATAACTTCCTCTTCCTCGGCCTCTACCTCTACCTCTTTGTATCATATTGACGCGAAACCCTTCGCCGTCATTTCTTTCGTCATTATTACGGTTATTTCGGTTACCAAAATTTTGATAATTGGCACGACTTTCGCGCCAATGGTCTTCGTCTTCGACCTTTTCGAGAAATGCTTGGAAGCTACGATGATTGCTTCCCACGTATCTGTTTGAATCTTCTGGAAGCTTTTTATATAGTTCCCAAATAATTTCTGAATCTGATCTTCGACCTCTTAAATGTGTCAATTTCCGGTACCAATATTCGCAGAATTCTTTCAAAGAATTCCTGCCCCTGTTATCATGATGTTTGGCCATGATAAACTCGCGCCATAAATAATCCTGTTTTTGTTCGGACCAATATTCTTCCGTAAACCTTTGCTTGAATTCTTCGAACGTCATTCGTTCGGTATTCAAAATAATTCCCCAGCGCTTAGCATCACCTGCTAAGGCGCTAATTACTACGTTTATCTTTTCCTGATCAGAAAAGTGTTCAGGAAATATCCTCTCGCAATATGTGATGAAATCTAACGGATGCCATCCGTTATGTTTCTTGGCGGGATCAAAGCATTCCTCACCTTCTAACAGCTTCGTAATTGGTGTGCCATTACAGACAACACCAGGCCTATCTTTAATTTTACTCTCAAGATCGAAAATTTTGCCTTGAATTTTCGAAGTATTTTGTCCACATTTTTGTACACATCCGGTAACTTTCTCACCTAAATCTCTTTCAGTGTCTGAAACTGCCTTTTTCAATTGTGAGATTCCGTGTTGACATTCGTTGACGATCTCAGTATTAAGACCGAAAACTTTTTCGTCTACTTTTGTTTCAACTAGAGGCCCTACTTTCTCTTGAATGTTGAGAATTTCAACATCGAACCTACTGTTAATGTTACCAATTTCCCCCTGCATAGTATCCATATTTTTGTTAATGGTGTCAATTTCAAATTTCATGGTATTTACCACAGAACTTAAATTACCAACTTTTTGTTCTACCTGTTCTATTTGTCTACTAATTTTAATTCCTTGATCTTCGACCTGTGCTTTAATTTGACCAACTTGTGTTTTAAGCTGCTCGTCAATGTGTGTTTTAAGCTGCTCGTTCTGTGTTTTGAGCTGATTACTTTGTGTTTTGAGCTGCTCCTCAACGTGTGTTTTAAGTTGACTAACCTGATTACTGACTTGTTTCTGAAGCTGATCATTCTGTGTTTTGAGCGCATCAACATGTGTTTTAAGCTGATCATTCTGTCCTGCAATTTGTTTGGTCAATCGTTCAAATAATTCGTTCATGCTTAAAATTTTCACACTATTCTGTTCTACAGAATCAGTGTGTTCCGATCCTACTTCAGAAGTTTCTTTCGGTTCTTTCTTTATCTGTGGTGAATCAAACATGTCAGTGGATTCATTCACATACCCGCTATCATCTACAAAGTCACTCTCTACTTCCTGTTTCGTCCCTTGCTGTGTTCGAGACGATCTCGACATTTCAATCTGTTCGTTAACGTGTTCATGATATTGTATGTACGCCAATTGTCTTCCGCTAATGCCATCTGTTATCTGGCTGCGTAAACTCCTGCTACTGCCAGCCGCATATTCCATTACGCTCTGCATATCTACTGTTTCTACATTCTTGTCCATACTGAACGCAAATTACACCACACTATCGTACTTGACGTTCACTGCTATTTACTTTACTAACTATTATTGCAATTCGAGCCACTGAACATCCACTGATAGGTATTCACTTTAATTTGTGACCGACAACAACTGGATGTCCTGTCACCGGGAAGCCACTTGTAACGTTCTACACTCGGGCGTACGTTAACTCTTTAAAGCCTGTACTATGGTAAGTTGACGGGCTTCACCTTATAAAAAAGGATTTTAGTAAATATGTTGACCGCGTGTACCTGAATGGAGGCAAAATCAGACTTTCACCCACTCAGTAACAACAATGATACGTCAAGCAAGTATAAAGTGCAACTTCACGTTAGGACGGACAAGAAACATACACTGCAGATGCTACCAATTGTTAATAATACGGTCGCCAGCCTAATTAGGCATTAAGTGAGTTTTTCCTTGTACAAGTGGAGGTATGTACAAGCATAACAACACGTAGTAATACTGCATTATATGGTAAATTTTAGAACCAGAAAAATCTACTGAACTAATACTTTCATTTTCTGTACTAATTCGGACAAGCTATAAATACACAACATTACACTACAATGATTACTACAAAATGTGTTTTGTCTATTAATCCGACTGAAATTGGGCATAGGTTACCCTAGTAATAGCACTTTTGAAACACACATACAATGTCAATTTTAATAGGGGTAAAACACTGATAAATTTAGGTTTTATATTGACTTTAACTTTGCTGGTCAAATCAGTTCAGTACACTTCAAAATTTAAATGAATAGAAAAGAAAAGAGTGGGAGGGGGGGGGGGGGACCCTGAAACTGTTATGATCACTATGTTGAAACTATTAACTACTGGAAACATTAAGCACTCAAGATTTACAAAATATGAGTTACTACTCTTTTTGTCTTATTACTTCCTCATTTAACTACCATTAATTTTGTCTCAAATTTATTAAGCTTCATTACTAAACCAATTCCAAAATTATCTTCCAACTTTGTCAGACCTTTGTTCTTTGCTTATATTTTCATTAACAATAAAAGTCCTTAAACATCTTTCTAGGATAAATAGGTCTGCAGGTAATTCTTATTAACATAAACTTTAAATCTTCATTTTGGTACACTCGGATTGCACAACATGTGGAAAGGACTCTGTCTAGGTTAGTGACTAGGATGATTAATTGATAGGACAATTCTGGTAAAAGTTAAGTTGTTATTGAACAGTCAGGAACAAAATTAACACTGGTCCACACGAATACAATTCTAAAGATTCAACCTGTTCGTGTCGAAGCGGCGGTTGGCGGGCGGCGAGATGGCGAGGCGCACAGCACACATACAATCACAGCCATGGCTCTTGCTGTATCGGCACTTTGCTTCTTCTTAGCGTCGCAATCCTTTTCAATTCAGTGCCTATAAAATATAGCCATGCTGTATTGTCGTCGGAAACGGCACATCCGAGGCTCAATGAAACCACTTTTTCCAGGATAGCCTCCTCGATCCGGAACGTGTTCCTCAGACCGATGTCCAACTCCGACTGTCTTGCTGAGCCCGTTATGCCGTGCCGCGCCCGTGTGCATATTCCCGCGCTCGCCTGCCATCCACCCCTTACCGCTCCCCTACGGATAGCGTATTCACCAAAGGTTTTACATTCCACATATCCTAATACATTGCCTATGTATGGACCAGGCGCACAATTACAATTTTAAACATGTTACAATAGATTCAACATGTGTTACACTTCAATTCTGTTATAGCATTTCTTGAAATTTGACATAAATATTAATATTCACATCGAAAGTTGCTTACATTTTCTTTAACATAATGACACGAAAAGAAAAAGAAATGAAATCAAAACATTGCTTACATTAATTCATCGAAAATCAGAAGAAAGATTATTATATGTACAGTTGTTGTTGTTACAAAATGATTAGGCAAGACAATGGAAAATAAATGATGAGGTAAGAAATATGTGAAAGTAAATACAGAAAGCATGCTTAGATAGGATTTTTCTTTGTGGGATTAAATTTTGAAATAAGAAAAAAAGATCTGTGGGAAACAGAGTTTTAAGTGAAAATGAAATATCATAAGTACTTCAATACCAAATGTTACACTGAAAACAAAGACTGTCTTTTCCTTTTGTGTTATCCCGCTGTGTGTTTATGTGTACCCTTGTGCACCTGTGTTTTTCCTGTCTGTGTATTTACCTGCTAATATTAATTTAATTGTTCTTTTCTAGTACTAACCCGCAATTATTATGATGAGGAATACTGTTATCTTCAAACCTAATATATTCTTTACTTTGGAAAGATGTTTAGTCATTATTTATTTTGTTATGTTTTCTTTTATTGCTCATATGTCAAGTTAATATTTCAATGGATATTCTCATATTTCATTTATTTACTTATGTCACAATTACTTTAACACTCATGTATGTGCTTATTTCTATTCCATTGTAAAGCCTGTATTACTACAAATATTATCTGTATTATCATGTTCTTTAATGATGTTTTCTTTACCTCTGTAACTGTATGCTTATGCAATAAGATTGTAAACTGTATAGACACCAGTTCTTCAAATGAAGTAAATAGTAGGGATTCATTGTACTGCACACATTTCTGTTGGTGATACTGTATGTGTAAAATCTCAGAGGCTAAATGACTGCATTAGCAGTTGTACGTGTGTTGGTAATTCAACAAGGGACTGATTAACAGCATTGCTGGTTCTAAGGACATTGTAAAAAAAAAGTGGTGGTTTATGGACTTGCTATATTATTCACAATACTCTTCAATTGTGATTGTGCACCTGCACAGTGGCAATGGTTGGCTGCTAGCTATCTCTACAAGGACTGCAGTGGGTCTGCACCCTTGGTGGCCTACTACTACCATAATCTCTATAAGGACCACAGTGGGTCGGCACCCGTAGTGGTCCACTACAGCCATAATCTCTACAAGAAATACTGTGGGTCTGCTCTGTGGTGACCGACTAATTCTACCAATATTCTTCAAGACTTCGACTGACTCTGCTGTAGGTTTCCTCTGTTGTGGCCCATTACCAATATTCATGTCAAGAGTCAGCACTGTGTTTCCGTTGGGAGGACAACACTTTTTCAAGACTGCATGGAGATCCACTACTTGCGTGTGCATTTTCTTTTACTGCTCATATTTTGTGCATAAAACTGTCATAGACTGCTACTCTGCTGTATGATTAGGACTGTCCTTAGGGACTGTGAGGACAATATTTGCTTTTGACCAAGAGTGCATTAATAATTGCGTGCATTTGATCTATTTGATATTGTTAGTATAAAAACTTTTAACAAATTGATCCTGGCCACTGCCCAAAATAATTGGTAAAATTATTTGTGGGGAGCAGGCGGGGGAGGGGGGGGGGGGCGGGCTATGTGAATCGGCTGCTTATGTGTTGGAAGCGCTGTGTAGCACTTTGCATTGGATCTCTGACTGGACTTTCTTTGTAAGAGAATCTGTGGCTGGTTGTACTCGTTGATGGAAATTAGTCGCCAGCAGTGATGGAAGTTAGATGTGAGAAGTTAGCATTGATGGAGGGTAGAGGTCTGAAGTGTTAGCGTAGGCTATGTGTACATGTTCGACTTGGAGACTGAATATTGTTTATGATTATATAATTCTTGGAACTGGATGTCTTGGACGATTATATAATTTTTGAACTGGTTGTCACATTCTTAAGGTAAATACACATTTTTTGCTTTGCAACAAAATCTTTCCTTTGCTAACCATATGCCTATCAGTAGTTAAGCCTTCAGCAGTTAGAATCGTTTTTTTAGCTGGCAGTATTGGTGCTTGCATCATTGCTGTAGTTCGGTTAATGAAGATTTTTGTGAGGTAAGGTTCTTGTCAGGATTTGTTCTTATTCAGGGTCATTCTCTTGTATTAATTATTTGAAGTCGGGTTATCATTACTGAGCACTCAGATTGCGTTGCTCTAGGATATTGTGAGCCACTGTTGAAATGATAAGAATAAGAAAAGAGAGAGTAGGCTCAGTACGCTCAGTTTCAATCAGAAGTTTCATAATTTAATAAAGGAGTTTCACTTCCAATTTCTATTGAACACCACCAGGTCGTTAATGTAATGGAAGCCTAAATTTGATATCAGAAACAAGTCCTATAAATGAGACAGTACAGCAGCACCAGTAGGAAGATCAAATGGCACCAGATTAAATTTAAAAAGTTTCCAGTCAGTAACGAATGCCACCTCTCACTTGAAGGAATCTCATAGCCTGATTTAGGTCCAAGACAGTAAATACCTGGGCACCCACAAACCATCCAAAAAAAGTGCGCAAGTTTGTTAGCGTCATGAATTGGAAGACCACCTTCTTATTCAGTGCTCCATAATCGACTACAGATATGTACTAGCCTGAGAGTGTGGCACCATTGATATGGCAGGAAAGCACAGTGATTTAGACAGATGGAACCATCGATTCTGACATTTCCTCCACTATTACTTTCAATTTCTTCATTCACTGCGGCACAATCGATACGAGATCGCTCACCAGCACTCTGTCCGTCACTTTAACTCTGTGCTTAATGACACCCTTGAGCCCCAACCTGTTAGTCCAGAAATCTGTAAATATTCTGCACAACATATGCAGCTGTTCCCTCTGACTTAAAGATCTCTAACTGAACCAACCCACACCTTCATTCAGTTGGACTGTGGCTGCAGGAACTTTACAATGCTGACCGAAGGAGAACATCCTGTTCCTACGTAGTTCTACGTGGTCTTTCCCCAAACTGGAGATAAAATCTCCCATTTTAATGACTTCAGCCACCAAAACGTTCTTTGCAGCCCAGTCACAAACGAACTGGGGTTAGCAGTATCGTCAGACATGAGACACCATGGCCTAGAGTCAGCTGGCATAGTAGCTTAGCGTATTCGGTCAGAGGGCTGGCTACACACTGTAATAAAAAAAAATTTGTGAATTGTTCAACGATGTACTTGAAGGAGTGTCATGTGACGTCCACCCAGAACAAGTTCCGAGGACAATGACCAACATAATTAAAAAGGAAGAAGTAGCGTCTTTGAATGCTAATCAAAACCTCCTGAGTCCGGGGTTCGAACCCAGTCACTGCTTAAATTTTGAATAAAAGTCGTCAGTAATAATGACTGCAGACCTCCAGCATAAACAGTCAACCTCTTTCTGCTAACGGCCTTGTCAAAGGGGGCCGAGGAGTAGGCAGATGTTCAGTGAGTGCACTCTCTTCCCCTGTCCCTAAAAGGCGAAAGAATCAGCAATGATCAACGAACGGCATGAGGATGCAGAAGGCAATGAAAACTACTGAATTAAAGACAACTCACAACTATATTATGGGCAAATCATGTGCAACCACAGGATATGCGACCTGTAGTTGAAAAAGTGTCATGATTATAACTCATTTGCTGAAAGTTTCTGGATTTGTTCCCCATTCGGACCTCCGGGAGGGGACTGCCAAAGGCATTGAAAAAAAGGTGAAATAACCAACGAAAGGGTAATATTCTAAGAGTCGGAGCAGGAAACGTGAGAGATTTGAACGTGTTAGGGAAGCTAAAAAAACCTGAAAAGAGGAATGCAACCGCTCAGTCTAGATAGAATGGCAATTGGCAATGGAAAGGAGGTAAGGATTTCTGCTCAGACGAATTTAAAATAATTTTAAGAGCATCATGAAATACAGCTCTTTATGAATGAGTTACTGTGAATAGTTTAGTGACAGGGTTCGTCTCATCAGATTCGACAGAAAAACAACGCCACTAAGAAGAGGTCAGATATACGTGCCGATGTCGCAAGGAGAAGATGAACAGATACAGAAAGTCTATGCGGATGTTGAGTGGGTAATGCAGTATGTAAGGGAGACGCAAATTTCATTAACAGGGGGGAAACGGGGGAATGGAATGCGGTTGTAGGGCAAGGAACAGGAGAAAGATTTGCTGGAGAATATGGACTTGCCAGTATGAGTAATGGAGGAGAGTAATTGAGTTCAGAAGAGGAGAAGATTAAACCTGTGAAAGGCCTGGAGATGCGAGAAGATGCCAGGCGGAGTACACCATGATCAGAGAGAGATCCTGAAATCAGATACTACTTTGTAAGGTGTTCCTAAGAGCAAATACAGACTCGGATAACAATTTAGTAATGATGGAAAGAAGACGAAGTTTAAGAGAATCGTACAGAAGAATCAGAGTGTAAGGAAGTGGAGTACTAAAGTACTGAGGAATGGTGAGATGTGTTTGAAATTTGCTAAAGATGTGGACACTGCGATGAGGAATAACGCAGCAGGCAATTCCGTTGAGGAGGAGTGGACACTCCTAAAAAGAGCAATCACAGATGCTACGAAGGTAGAATAGGTACAAGAAAGGTGACTTTAAAGAAACCTTGGATAACGGTAGAAATACTTAAACTGCTCGAGAAAAGAAGGAAGTATAGAAATGTCAAGGAAAGACAGGAATACAGCAATATAGATCACAAAGAATAAAATAAATAGTAAGTGCAGGGAAACCAAGACGAAATGGCTACAGGAAAAGTGTGAAGATATCGAAAAAGGAATGACCGTCGGAGGGACTGACTCAGCATATAGAAAAGTCAAAACAACCTTAGCTGCAATTAAAAGCAAGAGCAGAAACATAAAGAGTGCAATGGGAACTCCACTGTTCAATGCAGAGGAGAGAGCTTACAGGTGGAAAGAGTACACTGAAGGACTCTATGTGTGAGAGGAACTGTGTGATGACGTGATAAAAGGAAAAGCAGGAGTCGAAATGGAAGAGATAGGGTAAATGGTGTCAGAGTAAAAAATTAAAAACCTTTCGAAGATTTGAGATTAAATTAGGCAGAAGGGATGGAGAAATATTCCATCGAAATTTCTAAAATCGTTAGGAGAATTGGCTACCAAACGATTATTCAAGTTTGTGTGTAGATTCTATGAGACAGGTACAACATCAGACTTTTGGAAAAACATCATCCACCCAATTCCAAAGATAGCATGACAATTATCGGACAATCAACTTAATAGCTCACGCATCCAAGTTGTTGACATGAATAATAATTACAGAAGAATGGAAGACAAGTGAGAAAGGAGAGTGGGCATTTTTTGAGGTGTTGATAGGTAATGCAGTCATGACCGGGAGAAGTGTTGCGTTTTTTGTGGAATAGTTATTTCGCTTTTATTTCAGTTATTTTAAAATTTTAGACATGGCTGGGGCAACAACCATAGGATGAAATCTTCTTGTAGGATTAATGAACAGCCAATTAGTTGTAAACGGTTGTAACTGATTAGCTGTTTTCTTAACTGTGCAAGAAGATTTTCAAGTTACTATATTTGGTCTTACGTTAATTGGAAAATTGGGTTGTGTAACTGTCTCATGCGCTCAGCTGACTGTATGTTTCATACTGTTAATAAATTCTGTTGATAAAGTTACATTACAGTTGGTCAAGAGTGAACGCTTGCACAGACCGCTAGGCAGACTCCATTTCCACCAAATCCTGTGTCGGTGAATCCAACTGACGATTTGCTTCGACGCACCTCCTGTCGCTGACCCGAGGTGGTGCTTGCGACGCACTACGAGCCCTGTTGGCGACCTCACACATCTCCAGCCACACAGTCTAATCGAAGACACCCCCAATATTGGTGGACAAGATGGATGTACAGCAATACATGGCACGAAATTTATTTGCTTCAAAATACGTTTCTTCTGGCCATATCTCTATCTTCTAAGAGTCTCCTACCCAATATACTATACTATTCTCGTTGTTCACAAGCTATGTGCATATTCGAAGATGACGTGAAAACTACAGATGTAATAAACAATTATGTACCATGAATACCTCAATTGATTTATAATATTGTTTTGGATATTAGAAAAAAATTATTGTAAACGTCACCATTAAATCTCTTGCGGTACAATTTTTTTCTAATTCTGTTATAGCTTACAAAAAGATGAAGTATGGTTTTTACTAAAATAATGACTTTGATACGATACAACTATTGCTACAAAACATGTCCCAAGAAAATCTAAATTAACAAACTGAAAGCACACGACTCGAAAATAAAAAAATGGACGCACAGATACCGTGTCGCGAAAACAAGTGAAAACACCAATACCCAGCGAAACGAAACCCTTATACCCCAGAGAAAATTGTCGTGTGTAACTTGAAAATCAACGGAAAAGACAAATCGTTTCGAAAATACCTTATTACCAGTCAGAAAAACAGACTTTTCTACTAATCGATTACTGCTTCTTCAGCGATGCAGTGTTATTGTTTAAAATAATGTAGTCTGACGTGTAGTTAGTTGTCTTCCAGAAGATCTACTTGTGCCCCTCCCTTTGAAGTGCGCCCCTTACACAGAATCGAGCGACCACCCCTTGAGACAGGCTCGCTGTCAGGTGCCCTCGAAACCCCAGCGGCGTCGACCCTCCACTTCTCTTTCATGCGATGAATGTCAAAAGGGCTTTCATACCTGCAGCTCCGCTCTTTGCTTCATACTGTGTCGGAGAGAGCTACGCAAAACTGCCACTGAAACGGAATTCTCTAAACAACAGTATTTCTTCTTTCGTGTACTGCTCTAGTTCTCTTCTACCTTATCACCTGATACTACTACACGTTACCGATCTCTTATCGAATACAACAGAAATTTATCTGGATTGACAAATAAAACTATGTTGACAATAGAACTACTATGTTCGAAAATAACCATTTAAATAGGTACTGTTCTTTTCACTTTCAACTTCCCTAGACAGCCGAAATCACCATTAAGCAATGACACTCGCCTCGGAGTTAGCTGGGTCAAAACCTGGTAGTGGGGGACTTTTTATGAACTGTTTTAGACCGGCCAGCAGATGACATGTTGTGACCTAAAGTTTTTGTTCATCACTATGCAAATTCCAGTAATTAAATTCTAAACTCCTCCACAGTGCCTTATGGAGTGAGTGAATGTGATAATGTTGTTGATGATTTCTCTGTAGGATGGGGCCGGTAATTTCGACGCCCCTTCTACAGCTATATTACGGAACCCTTGATTCCTTTCATCCATAAAAACTTCCAGCTGTGACTCTCTGTAGCGGAGGTCAGTTTCACATACTTCTGCATTCTACATCTACACCTCCACGGTTACTCTGAAATTCACACTTAAGTGCCTCGCAGAGGGTTCATCGGACCACCTTCAAGCTGCTTCTCTACTATTCCAATCTCGAACAACGCGCGAGAAAAACGAACTCTTGAATCTTTCCGTAGGAGTTCTGATTTCTCTAATTTTATTATGATGGTCGTTTCTCGCTATGTAGGACACTCTCTGGAGAAAGATGGTGACTGAAATTACATGAAAAGTTCCTCCCGCAGCGAAAAAAGGTTTTGTTTTAATAACGGTGACTCCAATTCCTGTACCATGTCAGTGACACTCTCTCCGTTACCTCGCAATACTGCAAAACGAGCTGCCCTTTTTCCAACTTTTTCGTTGTCCTTCGTCAATCCTATCTGTTGCAGATCCCAGACTGAACAGCAGCACTCCAGAAGAGGGTGGACTAGCGTAGTATAAGCAGTCCCTTTAGTAGACCTGTTATATATTCTAAATATTCTCTCAATAAATCACAGTTTTTGGTTTGCTTTCCACAATCTATGTAATCGTTTAATTTAAGTTAGTCGTAATTAAAATTCCTAAATATTTAGCGTCGTTATCAGGAGAAAGAAAACTGGCGTTCTACGGATCGGAGCGTGGAATGTCAGATCCCTTAATCGGGCAGGTAGGTTAGAAAATTTAAAAAGGGAAATGGATAGATTAAAGTTAGATATAGTGGGAATAAGTGAAGTTCGGTGGCAGGAGGAACAAGATTTTTGGTCAGGTGAATACAGGGTTATAAATACAAAATCAAATAGGGGTAATGCAGGAGTAGGTTTAATAATGAATAAAAAAATAGGAGTGCGGGTTAGCTACTACAAACAGCATAGTGAACGCATTATTGTGGCCAAGATAGACACAAAGCCCATGCCTACTACAGTAGTACAAGTTTATATGCCAACTAGCTCTGCAGATGATGAAGAAATAGATGAAATGTATGACGCGATAAAAGAAATTATTCAGGTAGTGAAGGGAGACGAAAATTTAATAGTCATGGGTGACTGGAATTCGTCAGTAGGAAAAGGGAAAGAAGGAAACATAGTAGGAGAATATGGATTGGGGGGGAAGAAATGAAAGAGGAAGTCGCCTTGTAGAATTTTGCACAGAGCATGACTTAATCATAGCTAACACTTGGTTCAAGAATCAGAAAAGAAGGTTGTATACCTGGAAGAATCCTGGAGATACTAAAAGGTATCAGGTAGATTATATAATGGTAAGACAGAGATTTAGGAACCAGGTTTTAAATTGTAAGACATTTCCAAGGGCAGATGTGGATTCTGACCACAATCTATTGGTTATGAACTGCAGATTGAAACTGAAGAAACTGCAAAAAGGTGGGAATTTAAGGATATGGGACCTGGATAAACTGAAAGAACCAGAAGTTGTAGAGAGTTTCAGGGAGAGCATAAGGGAACAATTGACAAGAATGGGGGAAAGAAATACAGTAGAAGAAGAATGGGTAGCTCTGAGGGATGAAGTAATCAAGGCAGCAGACGATCAAGTAGATAAAAAGACGAGGGCTAATAGAAATCCTTGGGTAACAGAAGAAATATTGAATTTAATTGATGAAAGGGGAAAATATAAAAATGCAGTAAATGAAGCAGGCAAAAAGGAATACAAACGTCTCAAAAATGAGATCGACAGGAAGTGCAAAATGGCTAAGCAGGGATCGCTAGAGGACAAATGTAAGGATGTAGAGGCTTATCTCACTAGGGGTAAGATAGATACTGCCTACAGGAAAATTAAAGAGACCTTTGGAGAGAAGAGAACCACTTGTATGAATATCAAGAACTCAGATGGAAACCCAGTTCTAAGCAAAGAAGGGAGGGCAGAAAGGTGGAAGGAGTATATAGAGGGTTTATACAAGGGCGATGTGCTTGAGGACAATATTATGAAAATGGAAGAGGATGGAGATGAAGACGAAATGGGAGATAAGATACTGCGTGAAGAGTTTGACAGAGCACTGAAAGACCTGAGTCGAAACAAGGCCCCGGGAGTAGACAACATTCCATTAGAACTACTGATGGCCTTGGGAGAGTCAGTCATGACAAAACTCTACCATCTGGTGAGCAAGATGTATGAGACAGGCGAAATACCCTCAGACTTCAAGAAGAATACAATAATTCCAATCCCAAAGAAAGCAGGTGTTGACAGATGTGAAAATTACCGAACTATCAGTTTAATAAGTCACAGCTGCAAAATACTAACGCGAATTCTTTACAGACGAATGGAAAAACTGGTAGAAGCGGACCTCGGGGAAGATCAGTTTGGATTCCGCAGAAATGTTGGAACACGTGAGGCAATACTAACCTTACGACTTATCTTAGAAGAAAGCTTAAGGAAAGGCAAACCTACGTTTCCAGCATTTGTAGACTTAGAGAAAGCTTTTGACAATGTTAACTGGAATACTCTCTTTCAAATTCTGAAGGTGGTAGGGGTAAAATACAGGGAGCGAAAGGCTATTTACAATTTGTACAGGAACCAGATGGCAGTTATAAGAGTCGAGGGGCATGAAAGGGAAGCAGTGGTTGGGAAAGGAGTGAGACAGGGTTGTAGCCTCTCCCCGATGTTATTCAATCTGTATATTGAGCAAGCAGTGAAGGAAACAAAAGAAAAATTCAGAGTAGGTATTAAAATCCATGGAGAAGAAATAAAAACTTTGAGGTTCGCCGATGACATTGTAAATCTGTCAGAGACAGCAAAGGACTTGGAAGAGCAGTTCAGCGGAATGGACAGTGTCTTGAAAGGAGGATATAAGATGAACATCAACAAAAGCAAAACGAGGATAATGGAATGTAGTCAAATTAAATCGGGTGATGCTGATGGAATTAGATTAGGAAATGAGACACTTAAAGTAGTAAAGGAGTTTTGCAATTTGGGGAGTAAAATAACTGATGATGGTCGAAGTAGAGAGGATATAAAATGTAGACTGGCAATGGCAAGGAAATCGTTTCTGAAGAAGAGAAATTTGTTAACGTCGAGTATAGACTTAAGTGTCAGGAAGTCGTTTCTGAAAGTATTTGTATGGAGTGTAGCCATGTATGGAAGTGAAACATGGACGATAACTAGTTTGGACAAGAAGAGAATAGAAGCTTTTGAAATGTGGTGCTACAGAAGAATGCTGAAGATTAGATGGGTAGATCACATAACTAATGAGGAAGTATTGAATAAGATTGGGGAGAAGAGAAGGTTGTGGCACAACTTGACCAGAAGAAGGGATCGGTTGCTAGGACATGTTCTGAGGCATCAAGGGATCACCATTTTAGTATTGGAGGGCAGCGTGGAGGGTAAAAATCGTAGAGGGAGACCAAGAGATGAATACACTAAGCAGATTCAGAAGAATGTAGGTTGCAGTAGGTACTGGGAGATGAAGAAGCTTGCACAGGAGTAGCATGGAGAGCTGCATCAAACTAGTCTCAGGACTGAAGACCACAACAGCAACAACAAATATTTAGCTAAGTTTACAGCCTTTATATTTGTATGATTGACCGTGTAACTGAAATTTAGTCGACTCCTTTTATTACTCATGGATGACTTCACACTTTTCATCATTTAGACTCAATTGCCACTTTTTTTTTGTCATCAGTCTACTGACTGGTTTGATGCGGCCCGCCACGAATTCCTTTCCTGTGCTAACCTCTTCATCTCACAGTAGCACTTGCAACCTACGTCCTCAATTATTTGCTTGACGTATTCCAATCTCTGTCTTCCTCTACAGTTTTTGCCCTCTACAGCTCCCTGTAGTAACATGGAAGTCATTCCCTTATGTCTTAACAGATGTCCTATCATCCTGTCCCTTCTCCTTACCAGTGTTTTCCACATATTCCTTTCCTCTCCGATTCTGCGTAGAACCTCCTCATTCCTTACCTTATCAGTCCGCCGAAATTTCAACATTCGTCTATAGCACCACATCTCAAATGCGTCGATTCTCTTCTCTTCCGGTTTTCCCACAGTCCATGTTTCACTACTCCAGACGTACATCCTCAGAAATTTCTTCCTCAAATTAAGGCCGGTATTTGATATTAGTAGACTTCTTTCGGCCAGAAATGCCTATTTTGCCATAGCGAGTCTGCTTTTGATGTCCTCCTTGCTCCGTCCGTCATTGGTTATTTTACTGCCTAGGTAATAGAATTCCTTAACTTCATTGACTTCGTGACCATCAATTCTGATGTTAAGTTTCTCGCAGTTCTCATTTCTACTACTTGTAAGCATCTTCGATGCATGAGCTGTTAAGCTGATTGTGCGATAATTCTCGCACTTGTCAGCTCTTGCCGTCTTCGGAATTGTGTGGATGATGCTTTTCCGAAAGTCAGATGGTATATCGCCAGACTCATATATTCTACACACCAACGCGAATAGCCGTTTTGTTGCCATTTCCCCCAATGATTTTAGAAATTCTGATGGAATGTTATCTATCCCCTCTGCCTTATTTGACCGTTAGTCCTCCAAATCTCTTTTAAATTCCGATTCTAATACTGGATCCCTCATCTTTTCTAAATCGACTCCTGTTTCTTCTTCTATCACATCAGACAAATCTTCACCCTCATAGAGCCATTCAATGTATTCTTTCCACCTATCTGCTCTCTCCTCTGCATTTAACAGTGGAATTCCCGTTGCACTCTTAATGTTACCACCGTTGCTTTTAATGTCACCAAAGGTTGTTTTGACTTTCCTGTATGCTGAGTCTGTCCTTTCGACAATCATATCGTTTTCGATGTCTTCACGTTTTTCCTGCAGCCATTTCGTCTTAGCTTCCCTGCACTTCCTATTTATTTCATTCCTCAGCTACTTGTATTTCTGTATTCCTGATTTTCCCGGAACATGTTTTTACTTCCTCCTTTCATCAATCAACTGAAGTATTTCTTCTGTTACCCATGGTTTCTTCGCAGCTACCTTCTTTGTACCTGTGTTTTCCTTACCAACTTCTGTGAAGGCCCTTTTTAGAGATGTCCATTCCTCTTCAACTGTACTGCCTACTGCGCTATTCCTTATTGCTGTATCTATAGCGTTAGAGAACTTCAAACGTATCTCGTCATTCCTTAGTACTTCCGTATCCCACTTCTTTGCGTATTGATTCCTCCTGACTAATGTCTTGAACTTCAGCCTACTCTTCATCACTACTATATTGTGACCTGAGTCTATATCTGCTCCTGGGTACGCCTTACAATCCAGTATCTGATTTCGGTATCTCTGTCTGACCATGATGTAATCTAATTGAAATCTCCCCGTATCTCCCGGCCTTTTCCAAGTATACCTCCTCCTCTTGTGATTCTTGAACAGGGTATTCGTTATTACTAGCTGAAACTTGTTACAGAACTCAATTAGTCTTTCTTCTCTTTCATTCCTTGTCCCAAGCCCATATTCTCCTGTAACCTTTTCTTCTACTCCTTCCCCTACAACTGCATTCCAGTCGCCCATGACTATTAGATTTTCGTCCCCCTTTACATACTGCATTTCCCTTTCAATATCCTCATACACTTTCTCTATCTGTTCATCTTCAGCTTGCGACGTCGGCATGTATACCTGAACTATCGTTGTCGGTGTTGGTCTGCTGTCGATTCTGATTCGAACAACCCGGTCACTGAACTGTTCACAGTAACACACCCTCTGCCATACCTTCCTATTCATAACGAATCTTACACCTGTTATAGCATTTCCTGCTGCTGTTGATATTACCCGATACTCATCTGACCAGAAATCCTTGTCTTCCTTCCACTTCACTTCACTGACCCCTACTATATCTAGATCGAGCCTTTGCATATCCATTTTCAGATTTTCTAGTTTCCCTACCACGTTCAAGCTTCTGACATTCCACGCCCCGACTCGTAGAACGTTATCCTTTCGTTCAGTCTTTTTCTCACGGTAACCTCCCCCTTGGCAGACCCCTCCCAGAGATCCGAATGGGGGACTATTCCGGAATCTTTTGCCAATGGAGAGATCATCATGATACTTCTTCAATTACAGGCCACATGTCCTGTGGATACACGTTACGTGTCTTTAATGCAGTTGTTTCCATTGCCTTCTGCATCCTCATGTCGTTGATGATTGCCGATTCTTCCGCCTTTAGGGGCAATTTCCCACCCCTAGGACAAGAGAGCGCCCTGAACCTCTATCCGCTCCTCCGCCCTCTTTGACAAGGCCGTTGGCAGAATAAGGCTGACTTCTTATGCCGGAAGTCTTCGGCCGCCAATGCTGATTATTTATCAAAATTTAGGCAGTGGTGGGGATCGAACCCGGGACCGAAGACGTTTTGATTATGAATCAAAGACTTTTTATGTCATGTAAATTCATGTCAATTTTGTAATTGATTTTGATCACTTGTTGGCATTACATGACAGTAAATGACAGCATTATATACAAACAGTCTAGGAGGGCTGCCCATAATGTCTCCTAAACCGTTAATGTTAATCAGGAACAGCAGAGGACCTACAATACTGCTTTGGGCAATGCCTGATATTTCTCGTATTTTACTCGATGACTTTCCGTCACTTATTACGAACTGAGGTCTTTCTGACAGGTAATCACGAATCCAGCCACCCAGCTCAGACGGAACTCCAATGGCACACAATTTGATTGGAAATTGCTTGTGGTTAACCGTGTCAAAAGTCTTCTGGAAATCTAAAAATATGGAATCTACTTGACACCCCTGTCGAAAGCACTCACTTTGTGATAACTAGTTATGTTTGAAAAAAACGATATTTTCTGAGACTGTAGTAGCTATTTCTAAATAAATCATTTTCTGCGAGGTAATTCATAATGTTCCAGTACAGTATACACTCCAAAAACGCTACTGCAAATTGAAATCCTACTGCAAATTGAAATCCTACTGCAAATTGCCGTTAGGGATATGGGTCTGCAATTGAGTCCTAGAGATGCTCGAAGAACTTTAGACTCTTAAGAACCAAGTTAACCCTAACCACTTAAAAATTCCGCAACAGACATGAGCCGAGAGAGATCACGTTACGTAGCAAGGAAGCCCTACTTCAAATATTTGAGAGGTAACCTGGACAGGGCCCTGATGTATAAGCAACATTAAGCCAACGGCAAACTGAAAGTCTGTTGCTGAAATAATATAGTAACTTACGATGCTTAGTCATGATTAATAATACAGCAGTGTAAATCTGCCTACTCCACTGACAAATACGCATCTATTGGTAAAAATCCGCCCGCACTTAGCAGTCATTTGCACAACGAGGCGTGCGACATCATCACTGGCTATCTGAGGGCTGCTCCTGTAGATAAGCTGCACCACCTGGCTGTACAGTATAAGAGTTCTTAAAAACAAAATCATTACAAAACCAAACAGAGACCCCACCACTAATATCAGTGACAAACTGAAAAAAAAGTTTAAGAGCGGTAACTTAATTCTCACCGATAATGACAAGTAATGTATAAATATGAACCCAAGTCCCCCAAAACTCAGAGTAAAACCGAAAATACATGAAGAAAACATCCCAGTTAGGGCTACTGTGAACTGCATATTTAGCTTAGCGTACAAAATTACGAAAAACTAGATAGATGGCTGAAAGAGTACTACACTTCAGAAGAAATATATATAATACGTAATTCTCGTGAGATTTTGCAGGAGACGAAAGACGTGTGAGTGCCAGATATCAGCATATTGGTATTATTTCATGTTGCAAATATCTATATGAACATCCCAGTGACTGAAACTATAGATTTAATATGGGGGAAGCTAAGTAACACAAAAAGTGTAAGTGGCTGAAATTATTGAAGCGTTTGAATTATTGGAGTTGACCACAGCCCATAATTATTTCACATTTCGAAGTAAAAGATATATATGGAGCAAGATGGTTTTACTGTGGGCACCTGTCTGGCACAGACACTGGCTATCATATTTATGATTAATTTAGAAATATGCTCTGTTTAAGGAATTTGAATACTCATTAACTAAGGTCTGGTATTATAAAACATTTGCATATGACACACTAGTCCTTCCTGATCTTTCTGTTTATGATGATGAATTAATTCCCAATGATTCAAATAGTCTCCATCACAAAGTTCTGTTTACCAGAGAAACGGATTAAAATGGAACCATTAATTTACCTGTCTTGATAATTTTTACAGTTGGAAACTCATGCAAAATCATAATATTCCAGAAACTTACGACTACCGACTGCCTAAGTAATAACTAGCCACTCATTCAACCAGCTATATAAGAGCCTACTTGAAAGCAATGATAAATGTGCTACTAAATGTATCACTAAATAGAGAAGAGATTGAAAAAGAACTACAAATTTTACAAGAGATTGTTGTAAACAATGTGTGGAGGGCAGATATTATAACAAAATTATTGTGAAAAGAAAAGCAGGGTTAACAACTTTGGAAATCACCATGACCGGAGAGAAGGAGAAAGAGGATAGGTCAAGTTTATTACCATGCCATACTTAGGTACACTACCAGAAACAACTCCAAAAGTTTTTGAGAAACAAAAGTTTTCATTGGGTTTCTCACTAAAGACAGCATAGGTAATATTCTAGGCAAGATACCAGTAGCATTAACGTAATGAGTAGGTCTAGGAATTCCGACATTTAGTGTGACACATGTATGAAGTGTTATATCGGATAAAGAGGGTGCTCTTTTCAAGGTAGGAGCGTATTAGGAAAACAGATAATAGCGCTTCTACATTTATTAAGCATCTACAAGAAAATAAACACCAAATGAAAGAGATTTACTGAGCTATATCGATAATACATATGGTACCTAAAAGTAGGAACATGGACATACTATAGGAATTAGAAATATACAATTTAATGATAAATTCTCCTAATGATCTACTGAATGACCTATTAAAACTACATAACAAGAAACATTTAGAATACTCTTTAGATATCATTAAGTGTCGGCATTTCTAAACTATTATTCCCTCACCTGAATTTACTGTTGTGATGTACATCAAGCCAATACAAATGTATCCCCCCTCCCCACCATTATCCAGTATCATATATGACTTCTAAATAAGTAAACACGGTGAAAGGCGAATGTTATTTGTGTGTATCTTAGGCAATTTCATTTTTGAGCCGCTGAGGGTTTATATTTAATCTTTATACAATCCCCATTGTTCTGACACGTGTTGGTGCCTGAGAAAGGATTTCTAATCGACAGTTTATTTTATTCCATTTCCTCGTGTAACTACTGAGATCAGTGGCCTCATTCCCTTTATTACGCTAATTAGGTACATAGCCACTTGCATAAAAATGCTAACACGGCATCTTTGAGACAATTCCTTCTTTCCCTTTTCCCTCACCCGGGACAAGTCGACCTTCTTAAAACTTGGCCCGCGGGGAGGAGCCTCAAAAGGCGGCAACGCACATTCTCGGCATTTTCAAAACCCATTCTCTAGATTGGTGAGAGAGAGGTAGCGTGAGGAAGCTTCCAGAATGTACGAGAACTTCCTCCTCAAGGCAGTGAGGCTATAAGCATCCTGCGCATTTTCCAGTCCCTCTGATTAACTTAGTGAGGTGCGCTGTTTAGTAGGTGTTTGAGACTGATCGAGACTGCCCCCACTATAAGATTTTTGCTGTGGACTCAGCGTCCATTGGGAATATTAAGTTCTTGGTGAAAAGACACTCTTGTTCCTGATATGTAACTGCTAGAATGTTAGTTCTGGTTGAAATTAACAAGTTTCTCGCGTTCTGACCTGATGGAATCAGCGCCACGAGCCGTAGGGAGTGGCTCATTGTACTCGCTTTGACAATCGCCAGTGTGTTTTAACTATATCGTGTGAAGTTTTAAACCGACCACCTGGCATTTGTGTTACCCTCTGTGTTTATAGCATGAAATCAGTGGTGAACCTTGTGCTGACTCTTCCCCTTAAATTAGCAAACGTAGTAAGGATTGTTAAGAACTTACTTCACAGTATCTATGGAAATAGTGTCGAGTGAGCCTACATCTGTTCTAGTATGGGGCTCATCGCTTCGTAATCACGGGTCGCTGTCCTTACAGAAATAGTATCAAACAGTTTATTCACAGCTTTATTAAATTCTGATGGCGTTGGTGATACTATCGTTTGTCTTTCTAGTTTCTGTCTGTGCCGGTTTCTTTTGTTGCGTGCATGTCCGCTTTCCTATCATAAATCAAATTAAATCGTCTGTATATGATAAGGTTACCCGGCAATGAAATATCACAGTGAGAACCTAACGCCTAGGCTATACTTAGGAGACATGTTTAACATGTGTTAGGAAAAATGTTGGATATCTTTAATAAATGATAGTGAAAGTAAATTCAAATGAATTATAATGTTAGTTCATTCCATATTCTTCTCCTCGACAAAGTATACAACCACTTTCAGTGATTTATCAAAGAAAATGTACAGTGAGTGAAGTTCGTCACTGCACTGTGGTACTGTAACTTAGCGTTTCCGTTGCATGCAGTCAGATTTAAGAGAAAAGTGTAGGGCCAAATGTCTCATTTTAATCATTCATGACTCAGTGCAACAATTACACGTGCAGTGAATGGTTTAGCCACCCATGAGGTGATTCATAGCAGATACAGTCTGACATTGAGCACTAAAATAATCTAAATCTCGTCTCACCCCCCGCCCCCTCCTCCCCAACGAACATAGCCCACGACGGTCAGAGAACTGTGTGGATAAAGGAAGAGACCATAACCATAGCAGCCCCCTTTCAGATATACATCAATGCATTGTTCATTGTTTTCAAAAATGAATATGAGACATTTTTTTATGCATGTCAAGATACAGGTTTCATATATTAGTGTTATTGGAAATATTAGACATGTTGACAATTTCAATGCATTGTTCATTGTTTTCAAAAATGAATATGAGACATTTTTTATGGATGTCAAGATACAGGTTTCATATATTAGTGTTATTGGAAATATTAGACATGTTGACAAACGCCCATTTTGTGTGCTCCTTTTCCCTTCCTTCCCCCCTGACCATTCCTCTTGTTCAAAATCGGTAAACGTTACATACTAGAAAATACCACCTCAGCCTTCTTATTTCATTCCGGAATTCCCATACATTAAACACTAACCTCAGCGACTATTGATGACTAATAACCACCACATCTTGTCTGACAATCAGAACTGTTCTCAAAAGAAGCTGATTCTGCAGCACCACTCCTGTGTCCCACGCGAAGAGATATTGTCTTTTGTGGTGTTTTAGATCTTCTTATGTCCGTGCTTGCTATGAAAAGAGAACGAGGGAGTTTGCCTTATGCAAGACATCTTTTCAGTTTCGTTTCACTCAGACATATTTCAGCACTTTTGTGCTATCTTCAGTGGGTTGTTTTAGGTTTTTACTGTAAAATTGTTGTTACATGTTAACATTTAGGTAACATTTCGGTACAAAATGTTAACAACAGCGAATGAATAATTGTTGCAAAATATTATACAACATTTATTTACAGTTCACAGTTGAGATATGTATTAACGAAAAGATGCATTGTATGTTGTTTACTGCATTATGTCTAAATTTATAGTTATAGCTTGATTGGCAAAAGAGTGGATGTATGCATTAGTTTACATACCTTACATGAAGCTATTGGGTATTTATGTTGGTAGGTAGTCTGCTGCACAATCTACAACTTGTCATCTGCAAATAGAAAAACGTAATTTTTTATTTTTCTGTTTATTATGCTGTTACAAACGTAAAAGAAAGTATATCACGTTTTTGTGTGTAACTCAGGGCGAGGTAAATACGCTGATTTCTGTGACTTATGGCCATCTGACAACGCACTTTCTACGAATTT
The DNA here is from genome assembly GCF_021461385.2 of Schistocerca piceifrons. NCBI lineage: Eukaryota > Metazoa > Arthropoda > Insecta > Orthoptera > Acrididae > Schistocerca > Schistocerca piceifrons. The sequence continues at coordinate 180,199,436 of NC_060138.1, read as the reverse complement.
TCAAACACGGGCAGAGTTTTCGCCGCCATTACGTGTTGTTGTAGCTATGTAGTATTCATTTGTTTCGTGGCGTTTTGTCTGGGTGAGGCACCCAAGTTTGAAGTGTATTTAGCGCTTGTCGTGCTTGGTTTGCGTCTGTGTGTGTGTGTGTGTGTGTGTGTGTGTGTGTGTGCATGTGCTCAGGACTGTGGCAGAGAGAGAGAGAATGGGTGTTTTTGTATAGTTCTTCAATTGTGACAAGGAGGGTTTTTTTGCACAGTGATGTGTGTTCTTTTAGTACTTACTTTCCTTGGGCTCTTGGTTTTTTGCTTCTATAGTTAGTTTTTGGTATAAGCAGCTTCTAGTTTTAAGGATCTGTAAGTCAGTTTCAATGTTTGTTGGGTGGTGACTGTGTGCTATAAGGCAATCGGCGAATGGTGGGGGGCCTTAGGATTTTTCTGTATCAATCTTTCGGTTCAAATGGCTCGGAGCACTATGGGACAACATCTGAGGTCATCAGGCTCCTAGAACTTAGAACTACTTAAACCTAACTAACCTAAGGACATCACATACATCCATGCCCGAGGCGGGATTCGAACCTGCGACCGTAGCAGTCACGCGGTTCCGGACTGAAGTGCCTAGAACCGCACGGCCACCGCGGCCGGCTATCAATTTTTAATGTATGTTTCTGTAAAAACTGTTTCTATGTTTTTCAGAGTTTTCCGTAAATTACTTTCGTATCGATTTGTTGTATCACTTCTTAATTCTATGATGCTGTTGCTTTATATTGCACTGTTACAGCTAGCATCCTTCCCCCTCTCGTCCTTAGTGTACAGCAACCTCAGGGCAGGGACCACCATCATCCTTCCTCCCCTGTAACAAGTCTGCTGTCATTGGTCAGCACCTCCCACAAAAGTAAGAATAAATTAACCTTATTGTAATACACAGTTCATACGTTCACCATCAACATCTACTGCTGATACACCAGGGAAAGATTTTGAAGAGTGAGTCTGGAACAGTACATGCTGGGAAAGTAGAGAAATTGAGGTAGTGAAGTTGGCCGAGGTTAATAAGCCAGTGACGCAGTGATATACCACACAGAAAGCGCACTCGGAGTGTGTAGTGTTGAACAACACGCATATCCTGCAGAAACTGACAAGAGAGGTGATGGACTCTGTGAAAGCATCAGAGAATATTATGAACCTGGGGGTCATGAGCAACTGTACTGGATGCAAGAAGCATCATGGCAAGACCACCGCATTCGCTAGTGGACAGCTTCTGGGATGAGAGAGTGTAGATGATGAGCTCGCAAGAGACTATTTATCACACGTTACATATGCAATTGAGTCCCGTCTTGTTGTCACAAGAACAATTTTTATCGGGGCTGAGAAAAGTACAGAGAGAATTTCAGTCAGAGCTAGGAAGGCTAGCAGAGTTTAGGGAGTTGAATCTGCCTTTCTATTACCGTACTGCATCGGTGGAATTGAGGACAGAAGAGGCACAATTCTACGTGTCTCGTTAGAATCCCAGTGTTGCACGGACATGTGCGTTTTATGTTCTAACTAACCCCTACTCTCCTATGAGATGAAACTGAGGGCCACAGAGATAATATTTGGTGCAAGGAGGACAGGTGGTGTGTTGCTGATACCTGAAGAGGAAGACAGTGATGCACTGCTGACAGGAAGAACTGCATTCATTCATGGGTAGAGGAGGTGGAGGGCACTGTCCGAGGGATATTGTGGATCCTAGGCTGTATTTTCAGGAAGCAGATCTGCACTGGTTTTATTCCGTATATGCCAGTGTGATAATGAGAAGGCTTCGGGGGGGGGGGGGGGGGGAGAAAGTTGGAACTGAAAGAGAGTGGGTTGTTCATTAATGAGACAGCATGAGACATAACAAGACCAACTTTTTTCCTGCCAGCCACGATGCCCAGAGTTACTCACTTCAACATAACACAGTCACAGCTGTACTGGCTGGATGAGCAACTAGAGACACTCCCTAAGCTGAACCTGACATTTCTGAACCAAACGTGGGGAGCTGACGTAATCCATTCCAGAATCAATTAGCAGCAGCGCAAGAGAGGTGAATCTGTAAGGAGCACCTAATGCAGCACGTAAAATAACATCGAAAAGGGAACGATGATAACTGTGACCTTACGCGTCACAAGACCTAGCGCTGTACTAATACAGATCCTGGTAGATAGAGTCTGAAAGGGAGTATGGTATAAAATGTAATAATTTGCGTCTGAATGAATGCAAATTCTCAGATGTGTACATTGTGACAGAATATGAGAAGCGTAGAAGCACAGAATGTTGAAGATCCTAGGGTAACTGGCGGACTGTTAAATGTGGTAGATGTTAACAACTAAATAGCGTGAGGACACATTTACCATGCAAAGATTGAAGTCAAATGCAGACCCTGAACCTTCAAAATTGTAGCAACAGATGTTTCGTAAGTGGAACTTGCGTTGTATATGTAACGCATGGTGCTGAACGAGTCCTAAGGAAGGGGAGGGGGTAATGTATCGCTGCTACTAAGTTAAGGGTAATGTTTTTGAAAAGGTGCAGTGGAACACTGCGTTAAAGAGCAGCGCTGACGAGTGTGGCATCATTGACCTGCCATCCAGTATCCTCTCTCAGCCTCTCTCAGCCCCTCAGCCGCCTGACAACAGGCTTATGGAATATGCTCAGCGTAACTTGCCATCACAGAAACAATGCATACTGCAGGAAAGGCGAGGGCTCCATCGTCAGGGTTTCAGTGATTTTGCTGAGTACGTGACCAGGAGAGGTATGTCAGCACAACACATGCTCTGGTATCTGGTATGAATAACTTTTGATTTGCAGTCATTTGCAGTCCAGCAGTACCACCAGAACGAGGATCCAGCACCAGACAAGGAGGGAGTCAACAGCCGCAGCCTCAGGTTCGAGTCCCTGGCAGAGTACCAGCTTCCTGCCCTAAGTCCGCCCACCATCCACCTGGTGCTACAGCACAACACGCCTGCCGGTCAGCTCGAGCAGCAGCCAGACTTCTGCTGGGAGTTACTGGGAACAGCAACTGCCTTCTGACTATTCTGTGGGTGCATCTCGTGCTGCTCACTTTGGCCACATTGGTGCAGTCATTCAATGAAGAGAAGCTGTATCTGCAAGATTCCAGTATGCGCCGCTGATGTCGATGCTGTGGCTCACGCAACATAGTTCTGCAGTCGGCGCAGAGTGCAGACGTCAGCAAATCAATGCTCCAGCTCGTGTTCCAGCCAGCTGGACAGATGCTAGCTGCTGGCTAACCGACTACCAGCCCACTCCTGTGGGGCAGTTGCGTGAACGCGTCGCCATAACGCTGCTGTCAATCTGTAAGTCGAAAATAAAGTGCTGATTTTGACAGTTGTTTCTTTCTGTGTTTTTCTGGCCTGCCATCTAATATCACCCCTTAGCCACACAGCCGCCTATCAATGTAGCTGCCCCAAGCCACCGCCAGTGAGGCTGCGTTTTGCAGGTTTTTCAGGTTTCAGCACCTTCCGTTGTCCATAATGCGGAATCGCCTTTATATAACCACTAACTCTTTTCTCTGTTCATCCGTGCAGGATCTAGAAATTACTCCATTAAAGGGAAGGATGAACACAATGGAGGATGTTCTTCTCATATCTGGATCAAAAGCTCAAATTGCCTCTTGCGTATCAAATTTTCTTCTAACATGTGCTTGTTTAGCAAGGTTACACCTCCGACATTGCGTGACTTGTGCATGAATGCTACAGATGGCTCATATTACTGCAAATGATTTAATCTCGATTCAGGAATGCATCCATCATCCGATCAATGCCCTATCGGTTGATTATTTTGTATAGTCTCTTTCATTCCGTCTGGTTTCCTTTTTATATCATCGATTTGTCCATGGACAGCGCCCTACGACTGTGAAAAATCTTGATCTATTCTTTTCGTCGTATTACATAACTCAATTTCGGTTTCCCTCTCCGTGTGGTCATGTTCGGCTAGGGGATCCTTCGTAACTTTGCTAACCACTTATTGGACCTTCGTTTCTATGTTTCGCTCTATTTGCGTTCTCTTTTCTTCTGAAAACTGCTGCCCTTGTTGCTGAAATTGCTCTCACTGCGATTTTTCCTTTCTATGCCCACAATGTCCACTCTCGTCCTCGCGGCTATATCGCAGACAGTCCCAGATAAACCTGCCTGTTTAATTTCGTCATTTCGACAGATAGTTTCCCAACCGCATTCAGTGAACCGCGTGCTAGAGCATTTTGCTTTGCAGAAAGTTTTCATACGTCTTGGTATCCTGATTTTGAGTAATCGTCTCCTGATTTTGGACTAGTGTCTCCTATTTTGCACCTTTGTTTTCCAATTTTACGACAGTTTTTTCAAATCGTTGATTCTGTGCCATTTTCTTGGTCAATGACATAGTTTCTAGCTTTTACATAAGTACTGGGATCAGATATATCTCTGGGTTCTCTTGTGATGTGGATTCCTCCACTGTAGACCCCAAGTGGACGAAATTACTCTCACTATTTACCATCGCTATTTTCTGAGATCGAGCTTTTACCGTGCGTTAAAATTACTACCAGTCTTGTAAATAATATGTCTATTTTGCAAACACGCTGAATATTAATACGTAGTACCTTCGTATGATTTAGTAACATCAGTGCTTGTGTGTCAATGCTTGGGAATGAAAACCAGTCTAACGACGTCTTGCGAGCTCACTGGTTACATTCGGAGTAGCAATTCAACTGCGTGTTCACGGTAGAGCAAGCGGTGTTTGGGCAAGCACACAAACTACAATAACGCTTTCCCAACTGAATCTGAGTGCCGGTATGCACTGCTGCTTTTGACCGAAGTAATGAAGTATCGATGTGGCTTAGCGTAATAGTTAAATTTTATAGAATAAGCGCAAGTGTTCAAACATATATTGAAACAGAATGATTAACAATTGAAATGACGTATAGTATCTCGAAAGATATTTAGGTAGCCTAATGCATTGGTTTAACTTCATCTTTTAAATTTACTTGCCAGCAAAGGTTCATACAATGCAAACACGTACGAAAAGTTTGCCATATATTTCTAAATAGACGTGCAGAAGATGCTACAATGAATATAACTGAGCAAAGCAAGCAGAACATAAACGAAAAGTTCCAAACACTAAGGAATCTCAGAGTTGTAGCACTTTTAGCACAGATTCACCACTTTGCAGTGTATCCAGAGTTCCACTAAAACTCGTTAAAGATCATATTAACTCCTCCACTGATATCGGTCCCATTATTCACTTGCTTAATATTTTAATGTCTCGACACGATCAACCATAATCCCATTAAGTTCCTACTATCACTATCCTGAACCAATTTACCACTAACGTGTCATCGACCCAATGTTACCGCAAAGATCTTCCCTCTACCGACAACGATCAAAAGAGCATCTTCACTACACAGAACGACAGTGACAAAGACCACGACGCTCCTCAGTTTGCTCAATCCAGAGCTTGGTCACATGACTAAATACAGCAGTCAAATCTGTTACCTTTCCTGGTCCATCCTATCAAAAATATATTTTAAAATTCTCTGTAAAAATTATAAAAATGAATCAAAGACATTCTTAAATCAACATATTTTTCCATCTAATCCCATAACTAAATATCTATGCTTATGCTTCTAATTTATTATTTTACTGTTGTTCAGAAACAAAATCACAGTAGTTGGTCAAGTAAATCTCTGTATTGTACTCGTCGTTACGGTGTTATGTGAGTGAAAGCAAATTTATTAAATACTACATACATAGCAAATCATATTTACATAAATTATTGAATTCTATTGTTCATTACATTGTCAACATGCTGAAGCTAAATAATAATGTGCCTCTTCAGAATTCCAGAATTCTCTGTTTTATTGCTGCTGAATTACAATTTTCTTTAAAGCATATCACCCAACAACGTTGTTCATCATGTAACTGATGTCATGACCTATTCGTGGACGTAACATGTGAATGACATGTCTGCCGTGGTTATCACCTGTTATAAATGAGTCGATATCCAAACCTTAATAACTTCTAAACAAGATGTCAGACAAAATCACGGTTGTAATTTTATTGTGTTCTAGAACTTCTGTCCACTCGAAAATGTCCTTATATTTCCTGTAACTCAACTGTAGGCATTTTTGGCTGTTTTAGTGAATGCACAATGCTTTTAAAGTAACCCAATCCGTTTGATGTAGAGAACAGCAAAAGTTGCAAGATACAGCCTTTTGGGTTACCTCTACACATTTCATCCAAACAGACAAAACAGTGTATTCCATAATAGCATGGGCACAACGTTAACACTTATTCATGTTTTCGATTTACAGCTCTTCTGCTTTTTCGTGTTTACAGTTAAAATTAGTACCGACATTTAGGACCAATTACTGAGTAATCCATTGTAATTTTAACCGCAGCGCTATTTGGTATCAAATGTGACGTAAAATTGAGACAACTTGTGATACCAATCTCAAGTAGAAAAGAGACAAAGTTGCAAGTTGTATGTTTCACCTGCCAATGTTCGTAGCAAAACTTGACTTTGATATACATGTATGTACAATCTTAACGTGTTGGATATAGGTTCCGCCTTTTATACGAAACAGTGTTTTTTATTGTTACCCAAACATGTTTCAGTACTTCCGTGCGCTCGTCAGTGGATTTTCTTTATTGAAAAAGTGTAAAAGTAAACTTATTTCAGGTTGTAACTGATTTAATAAAAGGGGGCCTAAAGACAGTTTTGTTCGTGCCTCTTCTTACCTCGATTTACATTACACGCTTTCGGAGGACCATCTGTATATTGACCTGCATCGATAGCTTGTCATCTGCAAATCGAACGATGTAAATGTAAGTTTTATCAGTGAGTTAACACCTCCCTTGATTTTTTTTTTAAAAAAAGAAAAAAACAAGAAAACGTGATACTGCTGTGGCTAAATTTTTTGCGTATATGTTTGGTATTAATTACGTTTGTTGTGACACATCCATCGTCTTTCACGTTCTGAAATCACTGCACACAAATATGAAACGTACTTGGCATAATTCTGGTTTGACAAACGCCTTTTTACTTCACATATGTATATGATATTTCCAAACAACTTATGGGAATTCAGCCAGGTAAAATTTACAGTGACCACCGATATTTCGGTGGGAGTTCACCCCGCCATTTTCAAGGCGCAAGGCAGTTTGTGCCCTGAAAATGGCGGGGTGTTCACCCACCGAAATATCGGCGGCCACTGTAAATTTTACCTGGCTGAACTTCCGTAAGTTTTTTGAAAATTGTATACGCCAGGAGAAACTCGGGATATGATATTGTTGTGTGTCGTAATCCCCACGGCGTTCATTTCTTCTCATGTGAGTTTCGCACCGAATTTGAATTTTCTTTACTTTCATCTCTCTCTCGCTCACACTCACACACGAACACTCACTTGTGCACGCATTCACACACTGATAAAGAGAAATAAAAGCAAACAAAATTAAAATTCCGGGCGAAACTCACACGAGAACAAATGAACGCTGTCGGGGTTAGAACATACAACATGGTTTACACCGTGTTTAGCAAAGTAAAAAGACTTTCGTTAATCCAAAATTACGCAAAGTACATTTCATATGTGTGTGCAGTGGTGTGAGAACGCAAATAAGATGGATGTGTCACAATAAAACGTGAGTAATACCGACCCGCAGAACATTTTGCCACTCCAAAATCAAGTTTTTTAAAAATCGAGGGGCGTATTACCTCGCTGATACAGTTCACATTCATATCATTTGGTTTACAGGTGGCAAGCTGTTAGTGCAGATCACCACAGAGATTGTGCTCCAAAACCGTATAATGTAAAACCAAGGTAAGAAGAAAATGGAACAAAACTGTCTGTAGGCCTCATTTTGTTAGGTATCAGCTACAACCTAAAAATGTTCACTTTTTACAGTTTTTCAATAAACAAAACCCCGTGATGATGACACAGGGGGGCTGAAACATGTTTTGCTAACAAGTAAAAATAGTGTTTTTGGCAAAAGACGAAACCTATATCCAACATTTTAAGTTTGTACATATATCTATATCAATGTCAAGTTTTTCTACGAACAGTGGCAGGACAAACATACAACTTGCAACTTTGGCTCTATTCTACATAAAACTGGTTAACACAAGTTGTCAGAGTTTCACCTGACACATTAGATACCAAATAGCATTGCAGTTAAAATTACAAGGGGTTACTTAGCAAGTGGCCCAAAATGCCTGTACTAATTTTGTTGTCCTGTATTACCCAGCAAGGTCATTCCTTTGAGGCAGCACAAGGCATATGATCCACCAAAGTCCATCAACACAGCAGCGGTCATGTGCACTTAAGGCCATCCCAACGAATTCTCAAAATATAAACACATTCTCATAAAATATTGACCATAAAATGCAGACCCACGATTCGCGGTGATGTGGGTGTCCAAACCCTCTGTGGAACATCCTGTGTATGCTGTGATTAGCTCTCAAATGAGATGTACACAGACGAATGAAATTCACAAATGGGAAACATAAAGATGGTATAGTTAAATGTATTTTATTTCACACCACGTAGTACTCATCAAGATGTCCTCCTGTCAGTAACTCGCATACATAAAATTCCACCCCTCACACCAAGTTATTTCCAGTTGCAGATTCACATATCTATAGTCACACAATCATCATATACAAGTTCATAAAGCTAATCCCAAATAGCATATAAATTTACGTAACACTGTATATATAGTACCGGCGATGCCTGTAGTATCTTAAAACCTTATTATTTTCCGCAGTTTCTGTGTACTATTAAATTCCTCGATTACAAGTGACGTACAAATTAAGAAGCTGTACCTCCGTGTACACTCAAATACCCGGGTTAACAATCCCCCATAATGATTATAAATGTGGCATGTAAGGAAATAATGGACCAAGCGCCAAAGACTGATTTACAGATAATCAACAAAATGTTTGTAGCACTTCAACAAAAGCAGTATAAACGTTGGGGATCACTATACAAACACAAAAAAATCCAGGTTTCTTGTCACATATGTGTTTTTATTCTGTGTTAATGGATTTAAGAAGAAAATGATACAAAATCTGAAGAAAAAGAAACGTTGTGTTTGCAATGGGTTTAACATAAGTAATGATACAAGTGCCATCATGTCCATTTTCGCACATTTCAAAAGTTTCTCGTAAAACAATTTACTCCCCTCTTTTACAGATGGTATTACCTTAGCTAAATCCCTTCTCATTCACAGTGTAATGTTTCCAGGTGCACGTGTTTAAGATCGGAAGGCTTCACGTTTCTCTTCAAGATGTAATATTCCTTGAATTCTTCAATTTCACTAAGAGTTGACCTAACTTGCAGTACCCCAGGCCGTACAGCAGTCAGTCTGATCCACTGTGTTTTTGAAATATGTACTTTGGTGAGCTTCATATATTTTTCAGCAGCTGAGTCGTAAATATCTATTTCTCGTATAATAGTCATTATGAATGATGTTGTGTGCGTAACTTCAGTGAAGAGGCGATCTAAATCTTTTCGAACTTCACAGACAGTTCGCCTCTTTCGTTTCTCAATGTGAGCAAAATCACGATCGCGAGATATAAAGGAGTGCCCTTTCACCTAAAACTTGTGTGCTATTTCCGTAAAGTAACGCTTTGCTGTACGGTAAACCCACAGAATCATCATCATCTTGTTTTTGTTCTGCCCATAGCAGTTTCCACTCCACATTATTAATTTGTTTTTATAAGTAAGTGTCGAAGTAAATTCTTTGTGTACACAGGAAGCAATTTCATTCCGACCCCTGCAACATACGGCCTTATGCCAAAGAAACATGTGACCGATTTGATTATCACTAACATGAATGCAAAATTTGTAATATGAGAGCTGTCGTGAATAGTACATTTCACTGTACCTTAATGAAGAAACAGAAATCACTTTTTGAAAATCCATTGCAGCTGTAAATACTTCCGAGCTAGGCCCTTGACTCTTGATTGTGTCAGCTTTCATGGAATCCATAGCTTTATTTGCTTTTCGGGGATGGCGTTCTATCTGCAGTTTATTGTCTTTATTATTGGGATCACACTTCAATTTGGCTTTAAGAAGGTCACGTGTAGAACAGGTGTCACTTGACAAACGATGGAATTTTAGCTTGGGGATTTTGTCTTTTAATACTTTTGCATGGAAGCGGTATGTGATGTTAGTGTCTTCATGTTGCGTTTGAAATTCCTTAACTAAACGATAAACAGTCAGGTCTTCTCTTAAGTATTGTTTGTCACCCGATTTTTCCCTTGAATAGTGGTTTACTTCTCTTAGTATGGCGTTAATATGAGCAACAACCAGCTTTTCATCTTCTTCTATATATTTCCAGTGCTTTGTCCTTTTTCCTCGATTTTCTTCATATACAATTGCACCACTATGCTTCATCTGTGTTAATATCGGAGCTCTTCTTTTGGTCAAACCTTGAATCTCAATAAATTTCCTTTACATACTCTTATTCCATCTATCCCACCATCAGGCAATGTGTAACACATGGTTACGTTTTCCTTCTTGGGTATGATCAATTGTCCTGCGCCTTCCTCAGTAGACAGTTGAGTAGTTTCGTTACTATCATTGTATACCTTTGACCTACGTCTCTTCACTTTGCAAACATGTATGTGAGACACTGCATAGCTATTTTGCTTCATTGTATCGTTTGGTGACTAGAATTCCTAAAAAAACTTAAGTTTCTAGTCAAAGAAAGGTGCCTGCATTTAGAAGAGACCTGAAAGAGTGAAGCAGTATACACACTATGTTTAAATCAACATGCCTAGGTATTTGCAGGTATGTAAATGATTTCATTCAAGTAGTTAACTATAACCTCATAATCAGAACGATGAATTTTGTCCATACGAAATTTGTTTCAATAACAGATTAAACGCTTTAAAACTTTAGAATAAGTTATTCAGATTCCTACCCCTGTAATAAAAATTAAAACAGCAAACAAGGCATACCTGATGCTTGGAAGCCTCTTTAGCTGGAACCACAGTGCTGCCTTTTCGAGTATATTCCTTTCCTTCGCTGTGTAATTTCTTCCTTTCACTTTGAGCATTACCTTCGCCTCTCTTCCTCCGTTTTTATTTCCTTCCCATTTTTCAATATTGTGTATTATGTATCTATAATAATAACTTCAGAAGTGTCTTACTGTTGCAAGCAAACCACAGTGCTACTTCAAGTGTCAACAATTCAATCAAGTATGCGCCAAGACCGTAACAGAGAACAGAGGCCGAGGGCGCATGTCCAGTTATTTGAACATCGATGTTGGTGTCAGACGTGACTGCCATCTTGTGGCAGATGTAAATACTGTTACTCGCTGTTCTGGCACTTGTATCAGAATAGAGGGTGAGTCACTAACTATTGCCACCGAGAATAGCTCCGAAAGCGTGATAGTAGCCGAAACTTTTGTGGTACAAATGTTGCATGGGAGACCGGGGTCCATAAAATGACGTTGGGTTTTTGTTGTCAGGTGAGGACGCATCAGAGATACGATTTGATTTTTTAAATGGACTACTATAGTTTGGTACTTCTTTTCTGATAGCTGCTATCGAGATGAATGACGTGTAACAGTAAGGCCTTTGAAGGTCAACGATGTTCAAAAAGGTGGCATGAACGTCGATTTACAGAAGGTGTTCGAAGTGATGACCACTGGTATCAATGCAGTGTTGCGATCTTCTTATCATGGATTGAGTGGTATTCCCATTCACATCGGCACTTATCAAAGCACCTTTTCTGATAATTCTCTGCCACATATCTTCAGGTGTAGTTGAAACGTCTTTATAAACAATGTCTTTTCGAATCTCCACAAGAAAAAATCCAGAGGCGCCAAGTCTGGCGAGCGAGCCAGCCGCGACGCATCTCCTCCACGTCCAGTCCAACGATTTCGGAATTGTCTCTGCAACTCATTTCTAGCCATCAGCGAAAAATATTCCGGACATCCATCATGTTGTACCATATTCTCTTCCTTGTTCCTAAAGGTATTTCTTCCAATAACAGACCTAATGTTTTTTGCAGGAATGTGGTGTACTTCCTACCATTAAGATTTTCTTCGATGAAATAGGGGCCTTTAATTCTGTCCTCCAGAAACCCACACCAAACGTTCACCGACCACGGTTTTTGGTGTGCGACTTGCCGTAGCTAACATGGATTTTCAGTTGCCCAATAACGCATGTTATGCAAATTAATATTTCCATGATTCGTGATTGTAGCCTCATCAGTAAATAAAAATCAAATTAATAAATGTGAATCCCTCTGAATCTGAATTTGGGCCCATCGGCAGAATTCAATGCATATAATGCATACAACCCGTACCAGTTAATCCATGGAGGAGACTGATACGGTAAGGATGATATTTATGGCGATGCAGAACATGCACAACACTACTCTGGCTCATGCCAGATTCCCTTGCGATTTGACGCGAACTAGACAATAATCTCGAAACACAGTAGTAAGAGTACCAATTTCCGTTTTCTCGTTAGTAGCTTTACTTTGCCGGATATGTTTCCGATACGTTAATGATCTAGTTGTTCTCAGTTTATCATACACATATTTAAATGTACGACGTGTAGGGTGAGTACGTTGAGGAAGTCTCTAGCTCTCACTGAATTTCGTTGGCATTCTCTGTAAGTAAGAAGTATATCGGCTTGTTCTTCGAAGGAATACACCATTCACATTTACTTGATCCGACGATACTATTCTTCCCGTTCTATTTCTGTTGTATTGAGAAACCATCGAATGGTGTTTACACGTCAATGGCACGTTAGATGGATACACCGTATTTGCACAACATACGAGAGAGAAGTGCCGAAGTGATAAGGAATACCACTCAATCCGGATAAGAAGATTGCAACACGGCATTGATACCAATGGTCATCATATCGAACACCTTCTGTAAAAGGACGTTCATACCATCTTTTTGAGCATCGTTGACCTTAGTGTTAGACATCACTGGACTCGTCTCGATAGCGGCTAACAGAAAATAGGTACCAAACTACAGCATCCCATTTTTTAAAAAAAAAGCTTGACCTACATATCTCTGACACGATCTCACCTAGTAGAAAACAACCACCGTCATATTGTTGCCACTGTTGTCCCATAAAACATTTGTCCCACAAAATTTTCGGCTGATATCATACTTTCGGAGTTACTCTAGGTAGCAATAGTTAGCGACTTACTCTGTGTATGTTTTTGACGTTGGCGGTTACAGCAGAATTTCACCTATAACCCAAATTTTCATTTTTCGACGCTGGACACGTTATTTACTTACATGCCACAAATTGACATATACATTTACGTAACAAGCCCCCAAATAATAAGAAATACTTGTATAAATTGACTAACAGGGATCTAAAATAATTATAGCTGTACATACACAGTCATGTAATATGCCCCAAAAATAGAAGTAATATCGCACACTCGCAGTAAATGGCAATTTCACAGTTCCTATTCGTTTCTTCCTCGTCCCCATATTTTTGAGTTCAATTATATTCCTCTACCCAAATGGCCTTTTAGACGCTGGATACAATGACCTATGTATAAGCATTAGGGTGAGGGCAAGCAATTATGTCAAAGTTCCCAAAGTACAATTAAAATAATTCTGAATTTTTCCAGCAATAACACTGGATTTTTCCTTGGTTCTTACCAACACCTTATCACTGTGTTTGAACTTAGTTGGATTATACTTTTGTTTAATTGCCTTCATTCTTTCATGTCGTTTCTGTAACATCTGTTGACTGGTAAGCTGTACCCTCTCCTGACTTCTCAGACTTTGAGATAGAGGAAAATCTGTGTGTTCTGTAGTCAGACTGGTTGGTCTGATGTCTTTCATGAGATCCTAGCGTGAGGATCCTGTGGCACAACAATTCACAATTTATCTCAGACCGCACGAAAATTTTCGAACACTCTCTGCAAGATCAGTTCTAGCGCAGTGCGTCTTTGGTCCTCCTACCGTCATTAAATCGCCAATCCTGTAATGTTTTGTTGACAGTTGCGTTATCGCCTTCGTTGCTTGTTGTTGGCACGTGTTACTGACACGTGTTGAGGTCTCCTAGATCGCTCCTGATGAACTACATGCCCATTTTCCTCAGAATAGTATAAAACGTGCTCGCAAGAACGTGTCAGTTTTAATGGTCCTAAGTTTGATGAATGTGTGGATGGAGGAAATTTTCAGTGATGTAGACCAAGCAATATACGACCAGGAGGCAGTTTTTACAATAACTAATGACCATAGTTCCACTAGTGAACAAGACGACCATTCTCAGGAAGAACTTCAGAGCAATTAGGATGTAGATCTTCCTGTTTCTCCAGTAGCGTACTTAAAGGGTTCCGAGTGGTTATAAAGAAAAATGTAGATCATAGCGCTGAACGTCAATTTTACAGATTGTCATTTGGTGCCCATCGAGTGAAATTTTTATGTGTAAAATTAAAACATGGAATTTTCACGAGATTTGCTACGTAGAACATCCACAATTGAGAGGCATGATAGCTAATTACTTAATTAGGGAGATCCACTTCAGTTATACGAATATTTATTCAAACGATGACCGGCTTTCGGATTTTAAAATCCCATCTTCAGGTACGAGGGTCAGTCAAAAAGTAATGCCTCCTATTTTTTTTTCTACGTTTAATTGTCAGGAAATTTAAATGCAATTACATAGGTTGAAAACCACAACATTGAGGATCATTTTGTCATTTTTCAATGTAATCTCCGCCCATCTCTACAGTTTTGGTCCATCTTTGAACAAGGGCATGTATCCCAGCACGGTAAAAATCACAGCTCTGCTTCCTAAGCCATTGACGCACGGATGTTTTGACGGCCTCCTCATCTTCAAAATGAATCCCACAATGAGCTTCTTTTAGTGGCCCGAACAGATGGAAGTCTGATGGTGCCAGGTCAGGGCTGTATGGGGGATGAGGCAAAACTTCCCATCCAATTTTGACAATCTCGTCAGAGGTGTGACGACTGGTGTGTGGTCTTGCATTGTCATGCAAAAGAAGAACATCTGCCACTGATTTTGTTGGGCGAATTCGCTGAAGACGTGCTTTAAGTTTGTTGAGGGTTGTGACGTATTGAACAGAATTTATTGTGCATCCCTGCTCCAAAAAATCAACCAGAATCACACCCTCTGTATCCCAGAAAACTGTTGCCATAACTTTCCCTGCCGATCGCACAGTTTTGAATTTTTTCTTCGTCGGCGAGCTTGTGTGATGCCACTCCATTGACTGCCTCTTTGATTCGGGTTCAAAAAAATGCACCCATGTTTCGTCCCCGGTCACAATTTTTTTCAGAAACTCATCTCCCTCCAAACGGAAGCGCTGCAAGTGTTGGGAGGCTATTGTTTTCCTTGCCTCTTTATTCTGATCGGTTAACATTCTTGGAACCCACCGTGCACAAACTTTTGAGTACCCCAATTGTTTAATAATCGTGATCACACTGCCTTTACTAAGAGAAATAATGCGACACACTTCATCTGCAGTCACCCGACGGTCACCACGAATGATGTCATCAACTTGCTGAATGTTGTGTGGAGTCACTGCACTCACCGGCCTGCCGCTCCGCTTTTCGTCAGTCAACGGTGTTTGCCCTTCAGCTTCCTTACAACGACGAACCCATCGTCTAACAGTGCTGACATCCACTGTCACAACACCATACACCTTCTTCAGTCTTTCATGAATGTGTATGGGCGTTTCACCTTCTGCATTCAAGAATTCAATCACACAACGCTGTCTCAAACGAACATCGATGTCGGCCATCTTACAAACTTCTGCTGTGCTACCACCTGTTGACACAGAAAGTTACTACTGCAGTGGATTGCAGAAGAAGGTTTGAGGAATGGCGCCAAATTCAAATTTTTCACTTAACTTAATTTCTTTAAGTAGAAAAAAAATGGGAGGCATTACTTTTTGACCGACCCTCGTATATGAAAAGTGTCCACCGCTGGGCTGCCGCACAGTAGTGACTGGCGTTCCGACCAAGCGGCTACGCGGAGGCGGTTAGTTTTATACACTTCAAGACGGGATTTAAAATTTTGAAACCGGTAGTAGTTTGAATAAATATTAGTACAACAGAAGCGGATCTCTCTAAATTAATTTCTATGGAATTTAGTTCCATGTGAAAATTTATTTGCTACGCTGTATCACCACAACTTCAGCGCTGTCCATTTTTGATTCCTGTTATAAACCACCTTCTATATCTTTTCTAGTTTCATCCTATATAAAACAAATATTCTTACATTTATCACCAAAATTTACGTCTGTAGCCACTTTTGATTCTATCGTGGCTTTTCCTGTCTGGTTTGACTGTATTGAGGAGCAAGCAAATCATTATAATTAATAATAATAGTTCAAATGGTACAGTACCGCCCGACATTGTAAATAGGTACAACATACTTCATCATTTTTGTCAGAACAACACATTTTTTTAAATAACTCAATTTCAATTAATACAGCGAAGCCGGATACCAGTGTGGGAAAGAATGACAACTTATTTATTTAATTGATCACATGTGCACTCCCACAAAGTAAATCCCTACATCCAGTTTGGTGAGAAAAGAATGAATGAATGTATGGTCGTCTGCTAACTGCAGATAGTGAATGTGAATATATGATCATCTTTGAGTCGATCCTTTGGCCAGACCAAAGAGATGAAATTTACCAGAGCTTTGAGCGCCTGAAATGTGGCTGACCAATACGATAGCAAGGTGCTTCCCCCACCTCGACAGAGATGGGAGAGGACCTAGAGAATGGCCATGTTTCAGCACTCTGCCGCTGGATCTTGTGCTGTTAAGACCTGTTTTAGTTGTGCTTCGTAATGATGAAAGAGTGGAGACATGGTATGCATGTGCAATATTTAAGAGTAGTTTGAAATAATAATTTCTCTATTTCAGGAACTTTTGTGGGGAGAATTAAATGTCAGGCAGGTAATATTAATGGGATTGTAGTAATCTTCGGAAGTGACCAACGGTCACAATGAAACCACGTGTAGCAATAAGTTGAAATACTTCCGTGTGCTTAAGTTAAGCTGAATTACTAGCATGTGTACAATTAGTTGAAATATTTAAGAAATAGCATGTGTACCATAAGTTGAAATATTTAAGAAATGGCGTGTGCAGGACTTGAAATTAGAGACGAGTACTTCCACATGGTGAGTACTGTGTGAGTCTCAAACTGTGTATGAGACAAAAGATAAAGAGAAGTACTCGTCCATGGTATCAGTTGAGGACTCGCATGTGTGATGAATATGTTCTTAATGTTACTTTGCGTGATATGATTCCGTGTGACGCTAGATTTAAACTCTGAGAGAGAATCAAGGTGAGTCGGCCGTCTATCCAGCAACGCCACTTGGCTTGCATTGCACAGGAAGACGTGCAAATATCTCCAGAGTTAATAGTAGGAAAGTAGAATTACAAAGTGGGGCAGTGTCGTGTGAAACTGGGATAAGTATTAATTGAAGTGGGAAAGCTGAAAGTGATAATGTTGTGACCATTCTCTGTGTAGTATTTCCTATTGTAGTGTGGTGTATGTCTTGTAATTTGGGTATGTGTGGTTTGCATGGGAGAGTAGCGAGGTAGTTTCAAAAGATTAGTGGGTTATGCTTGTTCCTTCGGTACCGCTCGGTCTGGAGGAAAGTTTAGTGATGATGATTCTGAGAGTCGAAGTGTGAGGTATAATAAAAGATCCACCATCCTATCCAGAAAGTGCACTGTAGCGTTAAAAATAATTACGAGACCATAATATAGAGATTCACTATTGTAAAGCCATGGCCACTGGGCGGATTTTCTCATGTGTTATTGTTGTAGGTTGTAGAATTTGTGTGTTTAGGTTAAAGAATTTATCGAAATAAATAAGATAGTGAAAAGAAAAAGATTGGTGGACTTTTCCTTCGAATTGTATGTTGTCATAATGTCCCGAATTTGCAATGTGTGCGCCATTCATATTCAGTGCGGTGGCCACATGGTGACAAAAGCCGTTAAATAAAAGACAAAAAGAAAATGTGGTATTGCCAGTGCGTAGTGTACAGTCAGAGCTCTGTAAATTACTGATAGTCAGATGCGTGTTTCCGTTGCGTATTAATCATATAGGAGGATAACTTGTAACTTAAGTGTGAGTACTAGAGTTCATGTTACTCGATAAATAAGAATGAATCCACTCGCTTGGCAGACCACTCATCTTGCAGGCCTGACTGCTTGATGCCACAGTATGAGCAAGATATGTGGGTGCCTCTCATAATTTCGACCCTGCCAGGATATTTTTTTATTAGGGTTTGCTGTTAAGATTTTTTTATGGAATGTATTGTGGTAGCGATAGGAAGTAAAATTTTTTTCTGTTTGCAATTTCTTTCTGGATTGGTGAGGATCTTTCATTTTTTTATGTAATTAATTGCTATATCGTCTTTGGCTGGAAGATCGTGGTATAGTTTTTTTTGCATAATGTCCGTAGTAACTAGGTCGCAGTCGAAAAGTGTAGCCACCATGGAGAATAGCGATTCTGGGGTGGACGTAGCAGTGCAGCAGGAAGTAGCTGTTGACCATGGGTTAATGAGCGGGGACGGCAAGCACTCAGAAGGGGCTGAATTGTTCAGCGGACCGCGGCTAGGTGATCCTTTATGCGGCGGGCTTTGTTCACAATCGGGGGCTTTTCCCGACGACGCGGGCGAGCCGGGACTAGGTCAGGTATGCAGTGAAAGTGAAGCTACCCTTAGCGAAGCTACCGTTTCTCAGGCGAACGAGGTGAGCGCGTCAAAAGTAGCGAATGACAATGTGATACTGCAGTTTTTACAGAGGATGGATAGAGATAATAAGGAGAGAGATAGGGAGACTAAGGAGAGGGATAGGGAGATTAAGGAGAGAGATAGGGAGACTAAGGAGAGAGATAGGGAGTTTAAGGAAAGATTGGAAGCAATGGATAGGGAGACTAAGGAAAGATTGGAAGCGATGGATAGAGATAATAAGGAAAGATTGGAAGCGATGGATAGGGAGACTTAGGAAAGATTGGAAGCGATGAACAGAGATAGTAAGGAGAGAGATAGGGAGACTAAGGAAAGATTGGAAGCAAATAAGGAAAGATTGGAGGCAATGGATAAGGGAAATAAAGAGGCAATGAGGAAGCTACACACGGTTATCAATGAGCGTCTGTCCGCAGTTAATAATCAGTTAGATGAGTGGGAGAAGAATCTGGATGCAGTGAAGCAAGAATGTGATGCCGTGAAAGAAAAAGCCAATAATTTGGAGGTACAAATAAGTGCAATAGAGAGCGATATTACAGAACGTAGGGACGTGTTGCTGGATGAGCGAATCAAAGAAGTAGTGGTCAGAATGAATACGATTAGTGCAGAGGTGGAAAAGATCAGTATCAGAGGAGAGACAGGCTCTGACAGTACGCAGCGAGAGGTTTATGTCAACCAGGGGGAGACACAATCGCTATTACAGCTTAAAGAGGCGCAATTAGTAATAAGTAGGAAACATAGTGAAGAACTAGCACAGTTGCAATTAGCGTGCAGTAGCGAATATGACACACCACCAGGTAGATTGCAGAGGGAGAGTGAGATAAATTCAAAAAACGAAAATAGGCAGAAAGAGGAAGACGAACTCAGAGAGTTAGAAGAACGGTTGTGTCGGATAAAACAGGTGGCAAACCCAAGGCTCTCTCAATTTCAAGATTCATTACCTTCGTCGTGGGGACTGCTCCTCAAAATGAAGTTTGTGTGTAACCATTTGAGGGACGAGGCTAGAGCGAAAATGCAGGAAGTTATTAAAGACTGTAGTAGCTATTTAAATGAATTCTGGTCGAAAAGTAAGCAGGACCAGGTTACCCAAAGCATATCGATGATGCCAAATTGTAACGAAGGTGGTATAAGAGATCCAGCGTCGTGCTATCAGGAAATGCTGAGACTAAATAGGTATTTGGATGTGCCATGCGAACCTGGGGAGTTCATAAGGATCTGTATAGCGAAGTTGCCAGTGAAATTGCGCAGAGATATAGCGATAGCAAGCAGAGGCGTAGACGATTCTGCGTCATTTCAGCACTTGTTACAAGGATTGGGTAATGAGAGCAATATCGTGAACGGAGACACGACTCATAGGTCAGATAGTGTCGAGGATAGGAACGGCAGAAACTATCAGAATGACAGGAAAGCATGGAATCCTGGCATTTCATTCTTGTCATAATGGATTGAAGGATAGGAGAAACAAATCCAACATATTGGCCCTTAGCATCTTGCCTTAAAACACATGCAGCTGGCACTGAAAATTGTCTATGTAGCAGACATAGCCTACTAATATGTAGGAATGCAAATACCATACTTCTGATCAGAGAATAAAACACCAGAAATGACATCTGTTAGACTGGTCTCTCAGAGCAAAATTTGCAAAATTTTTATTTGGGACAGTAAAGTAAAAGGACTGTTTCCTCAAAACAAAACAGTTGCTAAAAATGTTATGTAATAGTGCCAATGAGTCCAGTGTAATTAGTGTGATTTGACTATTGCAGGTACTTAACACGTAATGTAAAACGTCAACATTGTGATCAGTGTGGAATAGGGTACGTTTACACTGCTGTTACAGGTGACATCAGTAATGTGATCGAAGTTTTTAAATTAGATGCCATCTGATCTATAGTATGTCATAGTCGTGGAGACAGTTATAATGAGATGCTGCGTATGGTTGTTCGGAATCTGGTGTTAGTGAAAGAGACCTCTAGCACCAAAGTTTCTAACACTTGGGCTGTCCCATCTGTCCCAGCTTGTATATTCTCTGCACACATTTAATTTTCTTGTAAACTTAGATTCCTAACTAGCAAATTGTTTACTGTGTATAGTGGACATTCAGAGTGAGGCGGATTGTCCATGAAAATGCTGTACTGATTGAGACGATCAAGGGAAAACAATCTCGTGGGCTTCATCACATTTCTAACATCAAATTATGGAAAAGTTAAGGAGAGACTGAAAGTAGCCAAATTATGGTAGATAGTCAGTGTATTTACTTGTGGTGTGTAACGTTGTGCAGGGTCAAATCGAACATAAGAGTTTTCAGGCGGGATGTCAGGAAGTATGACGGAATTGACTGGTCGAATGAGTCATGAACAGGAGTCGACAGAGTGGTGTATGTACGTATTTTTTTTGTCATATGAATAAGGATCAAGCAGAAACGACGTGATGATTAATGAGTGGATAAAGCTGGTAAATAGAGAAGCGACGTGATAAATAGTAGTGGATAAAGGTGATGTATAAGGATAAAAGCGACGTGGAGCAGTGTGATTAATAAAGAGAGATTCGACGTGGTGAAACAGTGGTAAATAAAGGTGAGTAGAATTGAATAATGTGGAGATGTCTTAGATGTATGTTACAGAGAGGCCTATGTATGCTGCAATAGAGATTGATGCCAATGGCGAAGGAAGACCAGGAAATGATGGAGTAATGGACGGACGGAGAGCCGAAATACGAATGAAGAGATGAGGACAACTGCACAATGTGAAAGGACATAAAGGGAGTATGAGATCCAGATGGTGAACGTTGTGGAATACTGACATAGGATGTAATATGAGTGTAAATCTAATTCTTACCATAAGATGTGCAATTTGGCAAAAAATAATTTTTTGTTGTTGTTGAAGCCTGGTACCAGTATAACTAATCAGATCGGTACCAAGAATGTGTACAGCTATTTTTCAGGATGAATAATTTGTGTATTTTTTGTTCTTAGATGAAATTTCGCAATTCTAAGTTGATATTTAGCAGAATGAATAATCGGTAAATTGAATGAGAGCTAAGCCGATGGAGAGAGGTGCCAGAGTGAAAGGACGAATTCGGAGACTGGAATGCTATCTCCGAAACAGCTTCATGTGTTATGTGGTTGAGTTTAAGGGAGCAAAGGTATGGTATGTTGTGAGTGTGGTGGTGTTATGAGTATAAGGGAGCAAAGGTATGGTATGTTGTCGTGAGTGTGGTGGTGTTAAGGTTAGCTGACTTCTAGACCTATTCTCTTAGTGTATTAATGGATTGAATGAGAAGGAAAATGTGATGTCTGGTGAGTGAGAGTCGTAGAGTAGTGTGATCAATGCACACACTCCTGTAAAGGGGAAGCTACCGATCTGTAACTATAACATTATTGTGTATTGTTTGATTTGGATGAACCTCGATGGCAGGTCAGGATCTGACATCATGTGGATGGTACATACGTGTCCTAGAAATGTTGTTATATATAATAAAAAAAGGTAAAATATATAAAGAGATATTAATTTCAGTCTGTCACAAGCGCAAAGGTGCATTGTATGTTGTAGATTTAGAGTCATCAGTTTCTAAAATGTTTATTGTGTTAGGATGTTAAAGTAGTTTACAAGTTGATAACATGTGGTAGGTAGTTGTGAGCTGTGTAGATTATTTCTTTTTTTTTGATAGAACACTTTCAAGGGGTATTAATTTCAGTCTGTCACAAGCACAAAGGTTCACTGTATATTGTAGCTTTAGAATAAACAGTTTCTAATATTTTCACTGTGATAGGATGTTAGAGTAGCCTACTATTTGATATTGTAATTATGAGCTGTATAGATTGTTTATTATTTCTTTTGTTTTTGTTCTTTTATATACACTTTCATGTTTTGTATGAGGGACGACAGGTACAATCAATAGCACAAGTGTGGGCTGTATATAGAAAAGGGATAAATGTTGATGTTGTATGTGTAGAAAACTAGGGGGTATGATTTTATGTTTTTTTTAGAACAAAGATTCTTTTATTACCAATGTATCTAATAGATCATACATGTAATCAATGAGTATTTAAATATATCCTTTTGTCTGTAATGTTGCGAGATGCACGGAAGGGTCTGACTGATTGGGTGTCGTAACGCCCATACCGCTAGTGGGCCGAGCTGACGTCGCCATGGCGACAGGCGACAGAGCCGCGGCACTCCCCACTCCACTGCCGGTCGGGGTACACTCCACGCGCCCACTACAGCAGGTCAACGGCCTGGGGCGACACGCACGTACCACTGGCCATTCATAAGTTCCGCCACCCTTACGACTATGGAAAGTATCCCACGGAGGCAACTGCGGGTGGTTTCTTCTGCTCAACGGCGCGTGCAGCGGCGCCACGGCAGAATGAACGACACGACGCAGAGCCCGGCGGGCATTTGTTACCAGCAACTATTAACTAGTACTGGACTGTGGAGCCGTGAAACAAGATGACTGCTCATTACGTCTCAATAAGGTGCAAAGTGAAGGACTGGTGTTTCCACGTTGTGAGTGGTGGAAAAGATTATGTCTTTAGCAGACAGGACGATCATTTTGTTTTGTCTTGACTACCGAACGGTGGGATCCATAAACTTTTGGCAGTGACTTGTTAAGTGTGCTTTGTGAATTGCATGTGGGACACTTGGTATACTTAAAGAGGACAGTTGTCGTTTGGTGACTAATTATTGTATGAACGCAAGAAACTAAAGTGGGACATTGACATTTGCAATTGTAGTAGGAGACATTTCTTGAATTGGTGCGGGAATAAGTGCTGTTTGTTGGAACTTACGACTTTTAATTACACCATGAACTGAAAGGACAGAACCGTGGGTAATAGTAGTTGTAGGGCCATTTCTGGACGACCAGATTCGTGTGGATGGTACGCTGAGAGTGACTATGGGATTTGTGTTTAATGTGAGATACAGTTTACTGTTCAGTGCGTGTTCAAAATGCCGATTTGAGTGACTTAAAGACTTTCATCCAGGAAACCATGGGAGAGCTTTGACACCGAGACAGTGTTTCTAGGAAAACTATCAGCAACTTTTTGACCCCAAGAAAATCACACAATGAAATGTTTCCATGTGACTCGCAAGATAGGGAATAATGTATTTGTAATTGTGTAAATGTTTTTTTTATATGTTTCATTCCTGAAGGGACAGCAAGTGTAATTGTATTTTATTAACATTTGTGTTTAGAATAGTTAGTGTTTGTTTTTTGTTTGTTCTGGGTTATCAAGTTCACGTAGCATGTTTATTAGAATATTTGGTACAATGATGCTTTAATTATTAGCCAGTGGCGTAATACTAACGTAGCGGCTCTTGTTGCATTGGTCAGTAAGGTTGTCACAGGGGACAAGAGTTTGCATTGCACAACAAATATCGGAATTAATTGATGCATTTTGATGTCATACACAGTAATAATCTTGTTGGTGTGTTGACTGAAGCCACTTATTTTTATTATCACAGTGGTGACATTTCACATTAAAGTGTAACGAAGGCTAGTCGAAATGCAAGTTCTTGTCGTCTAAATGTGTGACAACAGAGAAATGAGCAGTAGAGTAAGATACGAGAGCTACTGATGGATTCAAGCACTTATTGCTAACTATTTATGGCGTGTATTGATCAAAGTTGATGGACTGACTGGCTCAGCAGCAGGTATTTGTACTGGTGGATAAGGATAAGGTTAAACTCACTGTCGAGTAGTTGTGGCAATTGCTTAGGTGATGATAGTTAATGAGGTATGACATGATGTCTTAGACGAACTATATTACGTAACCAGTATGTAACTTGTGGTATATTTCATTGTTTTTCTTCTCAGTTTTATTTCTCTGTAGGTTTGATGTATATTTTAGAGTAATGGTATGGACCCTGACATCCTACGTGTAACTAGTGTACGAAATTTTTTCTTTTGTTGATTTTGTTTTGTATTTAGACATTGCCGTGTAAAGATTATTACATCGCAATTTATGAATGTCAGATTACTTGTTCTGTCTTTGGACGGTGAGCTACTTAAAATTTCATGAGTACAAGTAGTATTTTTTTTTTTTTTGTCATAGAATTAGTGAGGTTTGGATTACTCATAAAAATAACGAAGATCCCAGTAACTAAGCCAATTTTTATCTCAACATTATTTTTTATTTGTGTGATGTAATGTTTTATTTGTCATGTGGATTGTTGCAAACTTGTACATGTACGTTACTCCGGATTGTGGAGAGTACAATAATGGAACAACTGTGTCAATACTTCGGTAAAGTAACAACATTTGGTCGTCTATTTGAGGTCACCAGGGGCTAAGGTCTCCTCCTGGTTATTTTGATGACTTGCTAAGTTTGTTCTAACACAGCTTTCTTAAAAAAATGTTCGGAACTACCCTCGCATTGCAAGGATAGTACCGTGCCATTTTTTTCTGCATGGGTAGCCGGTGGTGAAAGGGTACAGTACCGCCCGACATTGAAAATAGGTACAACATACTTCATCATTTTTGTCAGAACAACACATTTTTTTTAAATAACTCAATTTCAATTTATACAGCGAAGCCGGATACCAGTGTGGGAAAGGATGACAACTTATTTATTTAATTGATCACATGTGCACTCCCACAAAGTAAATCCCTACATCCAGTTTGGTGAGATCTGTGAAATGAATGAATGTATGGTCGTCTGCTAACCGCAGATAGTGAATGTGAATATATGATCATCTTTGAGTCGATCCTTTGGCCAGACCAAAGAGATGAAATTTACCAGAGCTTTGAGCGCCTGAAATGTGGCTGACCAATACGATAGCAAGGTGCTTCCCCCACCTCGACAGAGATGGGAGAGGACCTAGAGAATGGCCATGTTTCAGCACTCTGCCGCTGGATCTTGTGCTGTTAAGACCTGTTTTAGTTGTGCTTCGTAATGATGAAAGAGTGGAGACATGGTATGCATGTGCAATATTTAAGAGTAGTTTGAAATAATAATTTCTCTATTTCAGGAACTTTTGTGGGGAGAATTAAATGTCAGGCAGGTAATATTAACGGGATTGTAGTAATCTTCAGAAGTGACCAACGGTCACAATGAAACCACGTGTAGCAATAAGTTGAAATACTTCCGTGTGCTTAAGTTAAGCTGAATTACTAGCGTGTGTACAATTAGTTGAAATATTTAAGAAATAGCGTGTGCAGGACTTGAAATTAGAGACGAGTACTTCCACATGGTGAGTACTGTGTGAGTCTCAAACTGTGTATGAGACGAAAGATAAAGAGAAGTACTCGTCCATGGTATCAGTTGAGGACTCGCGTGTGTGATGAATATGTTCTTAATGTTACTTTGCGTGATATGATTCCGTGTGACGCTAGATTTAAACTCTGAGAGAGAATCAACGCCACTTGGCTTGCGTTGCACAGGAAGATGTGCAAATATCTCCAGAGTTAATAGTAGGAAAGTAGAATTACAAAGTGGGGCAGTGTCGTGTGAAACTGGGATAAGTATTAATTGAAGTGGGAAAGCTGAAAGTGATAATGTTGTGACCATTCTCTGTGTAGTATTTCCTATTGTAGTGTGGTGTATGTCTTGTAATTTGGGTATGTGTGGTTTGCATGGGAGAGTAGCGAGGTAGTTTCAAAAGATTAGTGGGTTATGCTTGTTCCTTCGGTACCGCTCGGTCTGGAGGAAAGTTTAGTGATGATGATTCTGAGAGTCGAAGTGTGAGGTATAATAAAAGATCCACCATCCTATCCAGAAAGTGCACTGTAGCGTTAAAAATAATTACGAGACCATAATATAGAGATTCACTATTGTAAAGCCATGGCCACAGGGCGGATTTTCTCATGTGTTATTGTTGTAGGTTGTAGAATTTGTGTGTTTAGGTTAGAGAATTTATCGAAATAAATAAGATAGTGAAAAGAAAAAGATTGGTGGACTTGTCCTTCGAATTGTATGTTGTCATAATGTCCCGAATTTATAATGTGTGCGCCATTCATATTCAGTGCGGTGGCCACGTGGTGACAAACGCCGTTAAATAAAAGACAAAAAGAAAATGTGGTATTGCCAGTGCGTAGTGTACAGTCAGAGCTCTGTAAATTACTGATAGTCAGAAGCGTGTTTCCGTTGCGTATTAATCATATAGGAGGATAACTTGTAACTTAAGTGTGAGTACTAGAGTTCATGTTACTCGATAAATAGGAATGAATCCACTCGCTTAGCGGACCACTCATCTTGCAGGCCTGACTGCTTCATGCCACAGTATGAGCAAGGCATGTGGGTGCCTCTCATAGTATGTGATCAGGTTATACAAACTTGGCGCTGTTGACAAAGGCTTTTTGCGTGAGGTCCGTTCCTTGTAGATTGACCGTGATTTTTCTGAAAATATCGGAATTCGTTGTTTGAATAATTTCAAAGCTTTGGTTCGTACTGGACCTTTCATACAATTTGTAACACGGAACCTTTAGCCTTGGCAATACGTCGTTAATTCGAACAATAGCTTGTAACATAAATGAAACACAGAATAAAATAGTATCACTGTATTAATAAAACATTACACTTAATTAAACCATATAGACACTTACATTAATTCTGTTGCTATGTACAACTATGAGTACGCCTAGTGAGATTGCGTCTCCTAGAATGATGGCAGTGTGTTAAATAATTATCCACAGCGATGGCAGAAATGCGTCCGGTCAGGACGGCTTCCACAACAAAAAGACAACTGAACTGCGTAATTATTCTAATGTATCAGCGATTGTACGCCACAATCGATACTATAGCTTCTACTAATTGATATCTTATGTAATACTTTATTTATTTTCTGCACTTATATCAACGTTTTTGCTATATATCCACGCTCACCCTGCAAATTTGCCTTTAAATTGCCCCCTGAATTACGACGCGAAAGGATGCATCTGCAGGCGAGCAATCCACCCTAAAGCACATTCAGTAAATGTTTACATACATATTCAAATACAATTCACGGTATATGATATTTGAATGAGGCACGTGCGCCCAGAAGATTTCAATGTTGGTATTGCGGCTGCGGCGCATGCGCTGTCGCGTGATTTCAGTGTGGCAGTCAGTAGCCGTTAGTCGAACTCGTGACACGGTAACCACAGTTTATATACGGTTCGTATGTGCGTGTGCACAAGACATCACTGTGACAAGACATTCTAAGAAGTTTTTACAAAAAATATGCACTAACATCTAAAACAGATACAATAATCTTAAAACTACCACATACGTTAAAGTAAAATACATTTCATTACACAGGCCACCGATGGAAAAACTTTTATATTTAAAATACCTTATTCTTGTGTTTTTTAGGGTGGGAAATCCAAATATGATACTTAAAAACTGTCTCACCCACCATTTTTTCACATTTTACAGTTAAATTTAGTAAATTAAGCGATATTTTAAAGAATTTAATAGCTTTTATATAGTTAAAATAATTTTAAGAGGAGATGTTCTGAATGTAGATGACGTTGGTAGCACTGCTGAAAAACATTTCCTGGCAAAAAAGGTCGATTCTATTTTTGCGTTAAGAGATAGTGTTTTGTTTACTGTCAACACTTTCCCTTTTCCTGTACATGTGCTCTGTACAATGTCTAATCGTGGTTTTAAAAACTCTGCTGACAATTTTTGTTATATTTGTGGTTAATTTGTGATTAAAAAAACACCAAAGAAACATTACAGACTTTGTGAAAAAAGTTTAGCTATCATACTTTGGATCTTAACTTGGTGATCAAGATAAATCTTGGGCGCCACATAAGGAATGTTATGTGGGTGTTGAATATCTGAGAAAACGGTCCAAAAGGAAAAAGAAGCCTTTAGATTTGCCGTTCCCGTGATATGGGGGCAACCAAGAAAGCATTCTGAGGATTGCTACTTTTCCAGTGTTAATATTACTGATCATAATTCGAATGTTGTAATAAAGCATTTCATTAATTTCCCCATTTACTGTATAGCAAAGGATTTTTATACTATACAGTAAAAAGCATATTGCTCGAAAACTATGGGTGACACAAAAAACCTAAGGCTAGATTTGGATTCAGCTTAGATCAGCTATCAAAGCAATAAAAGTTTTTTTTAAAAAACTATTCGATGCCTTGTGTTATTGGTCATTGTCTCTCATGGAAAGTATAACATTTAAAATATCTTTCTGTTTCAGATTAGCTGTCCTTGTACAACGTGTCGTCTTTTGCAGGTCATATACATAATACATACAATAACAGCGCAAAGGTGAGCACTGTTTCGATAGTTTGCCTAACGGAAATGTTATTGCATAACGACGTCACTGTTCACAGATTTGACAATTGATACGTGGACATGTTCACTCGTTTCCTGTTTATTTTCACTGGTAACACTGTTCTTCCTAGGTCATGCGTCACGTGCTTGAAGACCAGTGGGTTTCCATTCCACAATATAAGTTTTCGTGAAGGCATGGATGCAAGACGACAAACTGCTTGCATCGATCCTCGATTTGTCAAGGTAAGTTTGGCCGTCGTATTCCGAGAACATTACGTTCCCTGAAGTCCTCTCCAAAATTTCTCCACCCATTGAGTTGTCTTCAGTGCTTCTGTGCGTCGTGACCGTAGGTCCGGTGGTTTACCAGTTCATTATTTTGCACAGTTACATCATGGTAAACGTCATCATGTGATGCACTAAAAGTGTAATTGCACTTTACATGCACAGTTCCATCGCGCTTACAGTTTATCTGGTGACGTACAAAGAATGTTTGTTATCAAGTTTCTTACATAATTATTTCATCGCGATCATTCTCATAGCGATATATGAAGAATAGTTTTAACACTTTTACACACATACTTCATCACGATTACAAGCATTGCCATGTATGTAGAATGTCCGTAAAGCAGTCTCTTTCACATAAATCTTGTGGTTTTACACATTTTGATACATATTATAAATTCTGATCACATTTACATACCAACGTATTACATTTTGCTTTACAGCACTATAAATAATTACACATAAATACGTATACTACATGCTGGCCTTACATGGAATACGAGTATTTACATAATTTTACGGACATTACAGATTTTTGAACCAAATTTTGGATTCGCGCAATGATGTCACCTGAAATTGGAAAGATTTGACACATCATCTGGATACGTCAGCAAACAAGCCCACCACACATATACTAATGGAGAAACGTCTGAAGCAACACACTAAAATTTTCTGCCTTGTCGCCATTAGTGTTCCGGTTACCTGCCATGGTCACTAACGTAATATCAGGCAGCGTCCTTTCCTCCCCTGTTGTCGCTGTCCAACATGGTGTGTAGTTTGACAGCTTAATACATATTTCATTGTGGATAATCACGTCCGTAACAGTTTGGTCTTTGAGTTTCTATGTGCCCATTGGCAGCTAGCAAGTCGTTTGGTCGGTCGGTCCGTGACTGTCTCTTGGTTGGGTTACCGAGGGATCCAGTGTAGTTGGTGCCACTACCTGTCTCATCACCTAAGAGAACGTTAATGTTTCGAGGTCATGCCCAATCCCCCCCCGCCATGGAGGCGTCTGAGTACCGTTGTCTATACTGTCCTTTTAATGGGTGTTTAATGGTCTGATGGTAATTTATTACAGCCAATGCTTTACAAAATTTTTTTTTAATTCGTTTTATGTAAATCAGTTTATGTAAATCAATTGTGGGCCTTCAGCCGCTTAAAACCTTATTCTTAAATTCAGTTATTGTTGTTGCGTTGCTTTTTCATTTAATGTATGTTCGGCCATTGAAAACTTAAAGGTTAAGGAGTTTCTGATTTTTTGGAAAACCAACTGTGGGCCTTCAGCTGCTTAATGCCTTATTCTAAAACTTTCCCCTTCGGCGAGAACATTGTGGCCTTCTGCCTTAAAAGAGTATCGTAATATATTTTAATAATTCTGAAATTTAATTGTGGTCTTCAGCCGTTTGTATTGCACCTTGTGCATCTTTGTTCTATCCACTTTTGCCTTGAAGCTTTCCGCCTAGCTGTGATATATATACACTCCTGGAAATTGAAATAAGAACACCGTGAATTCATTGTCCCAGGAAGGGGAAACTTTATTGACACATTCCTGGGGTCAGATACATCACATGATCACACTGACAGAACCACAGGCACATAGACACAGGCAACAGAGCATGCACAATGTCGGCACTAGTACAGTGTATATCCACCTTTCGCAGCAATGCAGGCTGCTATTCTCCCATGGAGACGATCGTAGAGATGCTGGATGTAGTCCTGTGGAACGGCTTGCCATGCCATTTCCACCTGGCGCCTCAGTTGGACCAGCGTTCGTGCTGGACGTGCAGACCGCGTGAGACGACGCTTCATCCAGTCCCAAACATGCTCAATGGGGGACAGATCCGGAGATCTTGCTGGCCAGGGTAGTTGACTTACACCTTCTAGAGCACGTTGGGTGGCACGGGATACATGCGGACGTGCATTGTCCTGTTGGAACAGCAAGTTCCCTTGCCGGTCGAGGAATGGTAGAACGATGGGTTCGATGACGGTTTGGATGTACCGTGCACTATTCAGTGTCCCCTCGACGATCACCAGTGGTGTACGGCCAGTGTAGGAGATCGCTCCCCACACCATGATGCCGGGTGTTGGCCCTGTGTGCCTCGGTCGTATGCAGTCCTGATTGTGGCGCTCACCTGCACGGCGCCAAACACGCATACGACCATCATTGGCACCAAGGCAGAAGCGACTCTCATCGCTGAAGACGACACGTCTCCATTCGTCCCTCCATTCACGCCTGTCGCGACACCACTGGAGGCGGGCTGCACGATGTTGGGGCGTGAGCGGAAGACGGCCTAACGGTGTGCGGGACCGTAGCCCAGCTTCATGGAGACGGTTGCGAATGGTCCTCGCCGATACCCCAGGAGCAACAGTGTCCCTAATTTGCTGGGAAGTGGCGGTGCGGTCCCCTACGGCACTGCGTAGGATCCTATGATCTTGGCGTGCATCCGTGCGTCGCTGCGGTCCGGTCCCAGGTCGACGGGCACGTGCACCTTCCGCCGACCACTGGTGACAACATCGATGTACTGTGGAGACCTCACGCCCCACGTGTTGAGCAATTCGGCGGTACGTCCACCCGGCCTCCCGCATGCCCACTATACGCCCTCGCTCAAAGTCCGTCAACTGCACATACGGTTCACGTGCACGCTGTCGCGGCATGCTACCAGTGTTAAAGACTGCGATGGAGCTCCGTATGCCACGGCAAACTGGCTGACACTGACGGCGGCGGTGCACAAATGCTGCGCAGCTAGCGCCATTCGACGGCCAACACCGCGGTTCCTGGTGTGTCCGCTGTGCCGTGCGTGTGATCATTGTTTGTACAGCCTTCTCGCAGTGTCCGGAGCAAGTCTGGTGGATCTGACACACCGGTGTCAATGTGTTCTTTTTTCCATTTCCAGGAGTATATATATATGGGTGATCCATTGATCGTGACTGGGCCAAATATCTCACGAAATAAGCGTCAAACGAAAAAACTACAAAGAACTAAACTTGTCTAGCTTGAATGGGGAAACCAGATGGCGTTATGGTTGGCCCGCTAGATGGCGCTGCCATAGGTCAAACGGATATCAACTGCGGTTTTTTAAAATGTGAACCCCTATTTTTATTACATATTCGTGTAGTACGTAAAAAAAATTAATATTTTAGTTAGACCACTTTCTTCGCCTTGTCATAAAGATCGTCTATAAAAGCTTCGTACAACGATAAGAAATGTTACAGTTTATGGAGTAATACCAGATACGAGAAAACTGTCTTGTCTCTTCTGTTTTATTTAACGTAACTTTGTTCAAAGTTTTATTTCGTATTCACCACCCATTCACACACTGATGTGGAGTATATGCGAGTGCCTGAACCCTTACTCCCAAGTTCTATCGAAACCCTTTGATGAACAGTTTTGGTTGCTCGACACCAACAGTCAATGATAATGATACAGTATTTTGTAATTGACTCTTCTAGTTTAGCCACCGCCCTCCACGAATGTTTGTTAGGCGTAAGACAATTGCACACTTTTCTCTCCGGTCCGCTATTATTAAGGGTTCACGTAAAAGTTAACGTTTTTCTCCTTTTCATAAATTGGAGCCCGCTCTCCGCGATATAATTAAAAAAAGAAAAAAGACGGTCTCAATACCGCGTCCCTCGTGAGTTGCGTATAGATTTATCTCGGAATTGAGCGCCGTGTAGGTGTACTCAATTTAATGACTGCACTCCACTATCCGCGATTTCGTGCAACTAAATGTCCTTTTGTTACTCATTGTATACCGTAGTTATTTAAAACTCGCCCCTATATTGTTTCACAACGCACAATTAGCACTTTTTTCTTGTTTATTTCTAAGAGTAAACGAAAAAAATGACGCCGTATCATCGGATTCGTCGATATAAAGTAAAACACCTCAATATATCCTATTTTACCTCTTCCTATAGGATCGGCTACCTTACTCATTAATTTACTACATATTATTTCCAATAACACTAAACTGGTATCGCCGTTATATTTTAATTGTATTCAAAAGTATGTTATTATTATTATGACCGACCAAATCGTAACAAATCGCGCGGCGTGCGTTTTTAACAATAGCTTTACACTCGCCCAGCCTTTATTCATGCAATATTATATATAAGTATACAGACAGGACCGAAAGATCGATCTCTCTACCGTAACCAATAGAGGCAAATACGCTATTCATGTTCCGTTACATCTATCTTCACTCGTATTGTTACAACATTACTTTGGAAATCAGCGTACATTGTACCATTTAGATTGCCATCGATAAAATGGGGGTCAATTATCCTTCCTCCCATAATGCCGCACCATACATTAACCCGCCAAGGTCGCTGATGTTCCACTTGTCGCACCCATCGTGGATTATCCGTTGCCCAATAGTGCATATTATGCTGGTTTACGTTACCGCTGTTGGTGAATAACGCTTCGTCGCTAAATAGAATGCGTGCCAAAAATCTGTCATAGTCCCGTAATTTCTCTTGTTCCCAGTGGCAGAACTGTACACGACGTGCAAATTCGTCGCCATGCAATTCCTGGTGCATAGAAATATGGTACGGGTGCAATCGATGTTGATGTAGCATTCTCTACGCCGACGTTTTTGAGATTCCCGGCAAAGATAGGGTAAAGACAACTGATTTGATATAAGACACTAGAGTTCGCAATTGTCGGGAAATTCGCTAAAAATGGATCAGAAATCTTGAATTCAGACGTCACGGGATGACGTACCTCGCCGCACGTGCAGCGTATGGACTTGGACACGAAGGGATGACAGAGTGATGCAATACTTGCATTCGTGCAAACGGTGCAAACTTCGAACACCTCTTGTGAACTTGATCGGTTGTGAAAGCAAAAGTTACAAAATTATTATCTTCGCTGCAAATGTTTACAGACATCATTCAGTGAAACCCTACGTCATTTACTGGCAACGACGTAGTTCGGAAGCTTACACACATTTAATTGAGCAATACAGTAGGTTATTGTTGTACTGTATTTTGCAGTAAACCAGCGGAGACCGCGAAACCGGTAAATAAAATAGTAAATCCTACGTGAATGTAATCACAATATTGACTAAAGCAATGGGAAAGAAACATTGCCTATCAGACGCAAGACGCCAACCCTGACCCTTCACGCGTTAGAGGGGCCCAGAGCCACAGCGAGAAGTACTTGATCTGAGTTTGATCAGGTGCGACAGATAAGGTAAACCGCTATACGTGCGACGAGCTGTGTCATCTGGTGACGTCACATTTTAAACATGCCATCCAGTTCTGGGGTATTTCTCGACATTTGCGGCCGCATCTGTCTTATATTAAATTACTTCTCAACGTCATTTACGTCGCTTCGGAGGTTTTTAAACGTTGATGAGAATCACCCACTAACTTTGTCACTGGTACCTTCCAATTGAACATATTTCGCAAATCCAAGGTCTTAAAATTTCGCTCTGCAATGAAAGCCCTTCGCCGTGCCGAAGTGGGTCCATTCACTAAAACAAAGGCGCGGGAAGCAGTTTGGACACAAGGCGGTCTTTTGTCCAGTCCGCAATGACACAATATTTTTCGTTCCTGTAGACACGGGACACCGAAGGGGAAAAAAGGACCCCGTGCTTACAATGGGGACCCATTATGAGGCGTGCGCAACACAAAGGCCCCGCCAAGACAATGGCGCAGCCAGCAGGGCGAGCGAGCTGAATGCACCCCGCACTGGGGAGGTCCCCGTAATAAGAAACCGACCAGGACGTTGTGGGGACTCAGCTGCCGTCCCCCAAAATGGCCGCGGGACTCGATATTAAGACTGAGCGCGAGATCAGAAGTAGCGCTCCTCGGACTTCTTGCTGCCCGTTAATTGCAGTAAAAGGGGTTCAGAGGTAGCGAAGGACTGGCCGCTCTCTGCTACGTAGGTGAACTAATTAAGTTTTCGAGGACCGTTACAAATAACTTCTTCAGACAGCACGTTCCGGCATTAAAATTAATTATATTCATTTTCACTATTCCTCTCCAATCGTATTAAGGGACCGAGACTAAAGGGGTTTCCTTCCTTCTGATAAAACTATTTTTGTTCATCTCTGTTTTTTGTAGCATCTGTATCTGGATTTCACTTTTTTGAATTCTATCAGTGACAAAATGCAGAGCAGAAGAATACATATAATTGGTACGAAAACCAATATGCACTTCTGAAAGTAGAAGGGCATGAATGGGAGGCAGTCATAATGGCGAGAGCGAGACAGGGTTCTAGTTAATACCCAAAACATTCAAGCTGTACATTGACGGAGTGTAAAAGGAAATCAAAGGGAAGTGTGGAGAGGGAAACAAAGCTCAGGGAAAAGAAATAAAAACTTAAAGATTTCCCGATGACTTTAAATTCTTTCAGAAACGGCAAACGAATTGAAAAGGCATCTGAACGGAATAATTAATTGTGTTCTGAGAAGAGTAATGTAATGCAGTCGAATTAAATCAGATGAAGAATAGCGAATTAGAACAGAACATGGCACACTAGAAGAGTTTTGCTATTTGGAAAGTCAAATAATTGAAGACGCCAAAGTAAAAAGGATATAAGATGATGACCGGCAACGGCAACAAAAGTATTTCTTGCCAAGAGAAATTTGTTTACATCGAAGCTGAAGTGAAACGTGGAAACAGCTTAGACCAAAATAGAACATAATGGACTGAGATGAGTTGTTACAGAATAAGGCTGAAGATTAGACGGGTACACTGGATAACTAATGAAGAGATACTTACCAGATTAGGCAGAAAAGAAATTTTGTGACACAATTTGGCTAAAAGAATGGATCAATTGATAGTACACACTGTGAGGCATCAAGGATCGGCAATTTAGCAACTGGAGGCAAGGAAGAGTGGAAAGGGGGGGGGGGGGGGGGAGGAATAGCAGTGTACTGTGAGTTCAACGATCAGCTACAATAAACAGGTTTAAATGAATATAAGTTATAACAGTTATGCAGACATGAGAAGTCTTGCACAGGATAGGCTAGCGGGAGCAGCATATTAAACCTATCTTCGCACTAAAGACAACAACAACAGCAGCACTTTTTTCGTACCTTAACTAGTTGAACAGTCTAGTGTAATTACCATCAACTAGAAGTTAATCTCTTCGAATGTGTAACTCGAAAGCGCCATGATGATCCACACATTGGTATGAAATACTAGGTTAGTTTGTCATTCGGATATCCGGAATGAGAGTGCCAAGGAGGAGGGAACAAAAGGAAAGATAGTGAATAACAAATTAAAGAATAATATTACACGAGTCGGAACAGAGTATGTCCGGAGTCTGTACGTGGTAGGGACACTAGAAAATCAGAGAAGTGAAATGCAAAGGGTCAGTCTATATACAGTGAGGGTCAGTGAAGTAAAATAGAAAGAAGACAGGGATCTCGGGTCAGACGAATAACAACAGTTTCAAATGGCGTAACGGGAGCAGATTTCGTCATGAGTAACGAGATAGGGCAGAGAGTGTGTTACTTTGAACTGTTCAATAAACGGATTATTCTCTTCAGAATCGACACTGAATCAGTGCGAACGACAGTAGTTCAGGTAAACATCCCGACGTTACAAGTAGAAGATGAAGAGTCAGGGGAAGTGTATGAGAATACTTAATGTGTAATTCCGCATGTAATGAGAGATGGAAATCTTATTATCATGGATGACTGGAACGTTATAGTAGCGGAAGGAACAGAAGACAAAGGTGCGGCAGACTATGGGCTAGGCAACAAGAGTGAAAGAAGAGAGGAGCTAATTGAGTCCTGCAAAATTTCTTTAGTGGTAACAGCAAATAAATTGTCCAAAAATTGCAAGAGGAGGAGGTATACTTGGGAAATGCCAGAGAAACGGGAAGATCCGAGGTGGATTACATCAGGGTGGGACAGAGGTACTAGAGAGCAGATCAGATTCAGATCACAATTTAGTAATGATGAAGAGTAAACAGAAGCTTAAGGCAACTGTGATAACGAATATCAAAAAAGGCAATTTGGTTTATGAGAAATGGACGTCTGTGAAACAGGTACTCACAGGGGCTAGGCAGACAAATGTAGGTACAAGGCAGGCAACTCCTAAGAAAACTTGGGTAACAGAATAATTCATTTGATTCACGAAAGATGAAAGCATAAAAATGTTTTATTAGAAAGAGGACTAAATAGCTATAACTCACTTGGGAATGAAATAAATAAGAAGTGAATGGAAGCCAATGTAAAGCTTCTATAGGACATATGCAAAGAAACAGAAACAGGAATTGTAGATGTACACCTGTATAT
Source organism: Schistocerca piceifrons (assembly GCF_021461385.2). Taxonomy (NCBI): domain Eukaryota; kingdom Metazoa; phylum Arthropoda; class Insecta; order Orthoptera; family Acrididae; genus Schistocerca; species Schistocerca piceifrons. Next base: position 180,161,965 of record NC_060138.1, on the reverse strand, counting down.
GTTCATATGTGTGTAAATTCCTGAGGGAGCAAACTTCTGAGGTCATCGGTCCCTAAACTTACACACTACTTAAACTTACTTATGCAAAGAACAACACATACACCAATGCCCGAATGAGGACTCGAACCTCCTGCGGGAGGGGCCGCGTAATCCGTGTCATGGTGCCTCTAACCACGCGGCCAGCACGCGCAGCGGATTGTAGTCGAAATGAATGATTTAGTGCATAAAAAAGTCAGAAAAACCTTTGCTTAAATTGAAACCGAAGGTGTGAATACGAACAGTGCAAGAGAAATTTGGCTGCTAAATGCAGGAGAGGAAGCGGATGGATGGAAAGAATATTTTGAAGTACCCTACGAGACATGACAAGAAGGAGAAAGGGGAATTGATTGGGATCCAGTACTAGAGTTAGAGTGTAATATAGCTTTGAAAGACTTGCGACCAAATAGGAACCAAGGCATAAATAACATTCCTTCGAAGGGTCTTTATTGAATACGTGAGTTTGGACCCGTAGTGGAGACGGGGCACTTTTATGGTCGGGGCACGTCTACGCAGATTACTTTTCTCGGAAACTGTTCTTTCTGGAGCGATACGGGCAATGGAAGATTAGTGTTGCTATCTACTGAGTGCTGTCACAAACGGCACCAGTGGAGCGAACGTCTCAGGGCGAAGAACATATTTGTGTCTTTGTGCAAGGTGAGTTAATTTTATTACTCAAATACCGAAGCTCCTAGGGAGCATATCTATGGAACTGAAAATAGATAAAAATACGTTCATTTACAGGAGATTATTCAACATTACGAAATACATTTGCACAGTTTGAAAGCCTGAAAATTGCTACCGTAGTTTCGATACTAACACAAACACGGCGATGGAATATGTTCATGCAGTTCGGTTGGGGCACGACTACGTACTACTTTGCATTCCAGTCTTGACTCACACCCCGATCAAGGAAGTTATAAGACAAAAGCAGTTGAAAATGCAATATAAAAAAGTGAAGGCCCAGGATAACAGGAGGTAGAAATTGCTTCAAAAAAAGTTGTCCGTACCTAATAAATCAGAAAAGAAAAAAATTCTATGAGAGCAAGGACTGATGAGGGCAAGAAACTGCCAAAAGGAAGAATAAGGAAAAATGTGGATAGGTCTACTTCTGATTTCTTAGTGTTCTGCCCAAAGGCAGGTTCTCACACTGTGACCCTTCATGCTTTCCTACCATCCCCTTCAAATTCGTGTAATTTTCACTTCTCTTTATGACGTTTATCATCTTGTATATACTCCTTCCTCTCAATCTCGTGCCACGAATTAGTCCTTCCGAAGAGTCTATTAGCAAGCGCTCACTTTTCAACGAATGCCCCATTCAGTTCTCCTTACCTTGTCGTATAACCTGTTGATGTCTGATGAAGAAGATGAAGACACCTTTGTTTTTACTGCTTGAAATAATACAACCAATCAAAAAGAAATCAAGAATGACTCCATCGCCTTGGATGTAAAAGCTGGGCGCACGACGATTGTGGCACAGGAGACACATTTTCTTAGAGCAACACTTCCTACTTGGAGAATGATGATGATGAATAATCTGTTAAGTAAAATTGAAACTTCTATGTAAGCCATATGATCCTAACACGTGAAGTTCACCAAAAAATTTGTCCACTACAAGTATTTTTTTTGTATTTTACTACGTTAATAGGTGCAAATGAGACTACTTTTGTTTTCTGCTAATAAAATGTATTTTGGATAGTTCTGAGGTGTGTTTTGTATAGTCATTATTGTGTTCTAGAATACGCATAAACCCGCCCCTATAGGTGCGTAAACGTTGCCTGGGGCACGTTTTCGTACTCGACTTTAGTCTACATAAAGTCGGTCTAATCCTCATGAGTTTTTAAACTCTGCTACTTTCACGCAGCTGCGCTCATGAACTTACTTTACCGAATCCCATAAATTAATCAGAGAAACATTTTTCACTTATATAAATTCGTAGTACTACCTGCTGGTCACTTTGTTAAATTCGAAGTCATACTTATCTTCATTTATGACCCTTTCTTGCAAGCAACAGAATAGCTTAATAACCTTCTGCGGTAACATGGGCGACGTCTCTGTCTAGAACCGTCAATGACCAACTCTGGCTTGCGAGTATGTCCGTCGTTTCTGAAAGACACGTACGGAACTTGCATAAAAGTAAATCGGTAGTATGTAATTTAATAAGTCAGTCGAGTTTGTTAATGAGTTACTTTGTTTCATTAGCTGTTCCCGGGTGTTAGTTAAATTGAAAAATTCGTTTTAGAGCACAAGATAAAGTAGGTAATGCTATGTAGACGTTTTGAACTTTATGGGATGATTTGTCCACGGTGTTCAAAGAAGGACGCAAGCACTGTCCCTGGGGTTTTCAAGAAACCAACATCCTTGCTGGCACACTGCGACCACCGCAGCACAATCCGTCTGTTTCCGCGGGAAGTGTGGAAGGCAGCGTATCGGTTATAACCGAGAAAAGCGTGGACGATTTTGATGTGCCTTAGAAATACAGTGTTCTAAGTGTACAGGTGCAGGTGGATCCTGATCAGAATGGACAAAGAAGAGGGTATCTGAACGGAGTTATTTATCATCGTACGTTTACGGAAAATATCTGCGTTTTTGCAGTAATTGGTTATTAATAGGTGAATGGTTATTGGGAAAGTGATTTTCAAAGAGAAACTAGCTGGGTCGCCAACCTATTTAATGAAAATTTGGAAAATTTCACATAAGAACTGAATTAATCACTGAATTGCTAAGCATAAATAACGTGCTAATAGATCCAAGTCAATCTATGGAATGAACTTATGGGAACAGTTTAAGCACCTGGTTGAAACATTTGCCGACAGCCGAGCATTGTACGAATTGATGGCTGGCAATAAAGCAGAGTATGGGCCCTTGTTAGGTAGAAAGCAGAGGAAACGGCTACGAGTTTTTGCAAATTCCGTGGGACAGGGCAGTGGCGCCCAGGCGTCCATTCTCTGCTACAAAACATATTTATGAAGGCACGAGGCTTTTAGCGAGTTTGTGGCCGTTCTTTAGAAAATTCGAAATGGATGCAACAGGGGATATAACGATCTTTTTATGGAAGGTTGTCGTTCCAACCAAGTCATGCTCTTAGCAAAGACATAGTGTAAACGTGTGGGAAAGAGGGAACGAAGCTGAATCTCTTCTCCTTTTCTCCCAATTAATTTTTAATGTCGCTGATTGGTCAAATCTGTGTATGCAGAGCAGGGGCGGTCTCCCAGCTTTGAATGCTGAGCTCCAGCTCATTATTGGCTTGTGCTAAAGTGGGTGTAGTCTAAGCATGCAGATGTGTTATACTAACACACTGTGGAAGAAAGCTGTAGAGAATCGAGAAGACCACTCTTGTACTGGCGCTTCACTAGTAAAGAACGGCAGGTCTCTACGTAGACAGTGAGACTTGTGTTCTATGCACGTGTGCCGCATAGAACCCGTGCCAGTCACCATCTCAACTGTCAGAGGTACTGCTTCTTGCATCATGCATACAACGAGTTATGGGTGGGTGTACTTATCCGTTTTGAGTCGGCCGTATAAACGTTTGACGTATTCCATTACACGTAGTTTTTGTCACACAGTCAAATTGTTTTGGCAGACCAGCAAACGGGTCCACCCGCACACTGGAATCCACCGGGGTTTCAGAGGCCCATAGGGAAGTATCTGCATTCCAAATCATCCGAACATGATACCGGGTACTTCCATATTTCCGGGCGCATGCCATTTATAACAGATTGCACTTGGCGAGCGTGTCGTGCTGTGCCGCACTCTCCTGCAGATGGGTAAAGTATCCGCTGCTACAGCCTAGGGCTCCAATATATGCTTCTCAGCGCCTGGAACCATATTTTTCTTTATGGAATAGTATAGATGCTTGATAGTAGCGTAGTTTTTCGGCCATACCACACATTCATATTTATGAAGCCAGATAAAGCGATGAATTCTGGTTAGTGTGATGTGTTGATTCCCAGCTGATCACTTTGCTAACCATAGACCGCATATTACTGAAAGCGATTGTCAGATAAAAAGTTTGTGTGACGTTTCATTAGCTATCATTTGTCATGTGATGTTAAGAAAAAATAAGTCAGTTGTTATTTAGACCGCAACTTCTCCCAGTGTCCTGATTTACATTACCTTTGTCATTCAATTAAAGTCTTGGTTGCAACTGAAAGAGCTCGGAAGGGTGCGAGCGTTCTTAATAAAATGAAATGAAGGAAATAAGAAATTATCGTGGTTTCGAAATTACTTCAACGTGAATAAGAAATGAATTTATTTCTCAGAAGGTTACTTGCATGAGTAAAATACTAACGAGATTAATATATAAGCTCTTTCAACATTACTGGAGTGAGACTAAAAATTTAGACAATAAAGTGAATTCTGAAATAGTATAGATAAAAAATATTACTTAGTTATGAAACGTGCCATTTGTATCAAATAATGCAACAGGAAGCAGCAGGGCCAAACTTACACAGATTGTGTTAAGCAATGTATATTAGCTTGCATAATTTAAATACAATGAACAGATAAATTTCACAACTTCACAGGAGCACATTAAAATTTTTCTTAAACCTCTGTTGAAAACTGCGTAACAAATGCGCAAAATATTAAGAGAATTTCTGTTGGTGTAAATACTTAGTACAATAAAAACTTGCCAATGTCTGACCCCGCCAGACTTCTCTTTTGCAATATAAATTCATACCAAGGTATAACATTAAGGCATAATATAAGGCACACAAATCTCGGGCAGCTTCTTAAACCTCAACGCTCGCCAATGAAGACACTGGGCAAACGAACTTCTGACTAAGGGATAATCCAGTTGCTACCAGTACAAGTAAGCATTAATTAAATAACAAACTATTAATAAAAAATAGCGCCTCAGCATCTAATCGTTCCCTAAGAACACACTCACACGAAACCCTCCTTTATAAAAATTAAACTTCACAATCAGCACACAAATTACAAATATGACACAAGTGGCTGATAAGAGAATACAGAATTAATAAGGCAGAGCCTGCAGCAATCTTATCGGACTCTAATTACAGAGTGACGCAGTTTTACAGGTTTACATTCATAATTCGAGCGAAAGATTCATCTGACAAGGCGGCGGAGGAACGAGCTACAAAGCTTAACGACCTGACAGAGCCAGGAACAAAGAGAACAGCAATACTCAAAGACGAGGTCGAGGCAGAAGGCCAGAACTGGAGCCCTGTCTAAGGAAACACAATTCCACTGGCAGCGGACAATTCGTCAAGCCCCGGTGCCACGTCCCCACGAGTACACTGCGCTCCGCGCAACTGAAACATGTATCAACAACAGCGCACTTGCAATTGCACTTTCACATTACATAGAAGAATAAAATATAACACCAAAACACGAATGCTCGCCCAAAAAATTTTTTAAACGCAACAGTTAAAAATTCATTTAAACACTGCAATACACGCGTAGGTAAGATCGTTCCTTAAAAGGTAATGGTAAGTAACAGCTGGGAATTACTTTAAACGAGCAAGGGCGCACCAGAACTACACTTTCATAGAATCTGATGTAGTTTTACGAGACGACATCGTCCTTCGTTGCTAAGTTTGCTACTTAATGACCAAGATCACAACAGTTTTAGATATACCATCACTCAGTAATAAGGAGCTCGCCGGCTTTCTTTACGAATAGCTGCAGGTCCTTCCTCAAATGGCAGGAAACTAACATGGAAAGCCCAAGCCCCATTATCATGGCAGGTGTGACATAAGTTTGACATACCAGACTCGTCACTGAAGACTTAACCATTAACAAATACGTATAAGCACACAATTGCGCCTGTTTAAATCAAACACACCAATCGTTCTGGAGAACGGTTACTGACAGGCGACGCTCCGGCAAGCTCTTCTCAACATGCGGCTGCGTGGCGAGAAAGCCAAACCCCACGCCTCGCGCCGGAACCCAAGACCTTCCCGCCGTCTCCCACCGCAACACTCCAGTAATACCACGCGCAATGAGCATGCGCAGCAAGTAAGGGCCAACCTCCCGACCGTGCTGTAACCTCAACCGACAGACCACGCAGTGAGAGCTGCTGCCTCGACGCTGCATACTTACATAGCCAACCCGCGATGAACAACTGACTCGCGGTCGGCCAAGGCGAAATCGATGGCAAAGATGACACTACAAGAAAGGGGGTACTGGCGCAAACCGTGTAATGTGTCAATTTATATTGAGAAATTGATCAAGTATGTCTTGTACAAGATATGCTTAGGAAATGGAGTGAATGCGCTGTCGCTGCTACCTACAAACACAGAGTGTATTTACCACTGACTACATTCCCATACACAACTATCTACAGAATTAGAACAATTTACTACAACAGATGTAACCACTAAGTGTACCCACACAAAAACAAAGAGGAAAACCATTATTTTGATACCTAATACCAACGCTACCATTGTTTGCATGACTGTTCCTCTGTGGTGTACAAGTCTGCTGCTTTTTGGAAAACTGCTGAAACGTCTGTATTTAAACATCTCGTCAAAACTATGGTTATTCCGACACAAAAAAATTTCATACCCGTCATACAGGGAATCATATTGAGATTATGTACCACACTGACGAAGCAAATTACAGAAAGAAATGGAAATGAAAAGCACCTTATACTATGTATATAAACAGGTTAAAGACAACCCAAGATCACTATTATACTTAAACATCAAATTATTCGTTAATGACCATATTCTCTCCCATATTTGCTGCACTGATAACTCAATAAATGGTTTAATATTTGAAATGTGAAAGAGACTTTTTGGCTTTCATGTACGGAGCGTCTCCACTTCCGGTACAGTTCCATGAGGGATGCTTTTCCAAAAACTTGTGATGTTTCCTTACCCTAAACTTGTAAACAAATCCTTTAATTGCACCTGGTGCCTCGGAGAAAACCCGCTCGTATCCCTCCAAGACCCGAAATAATTCTTTTCGGGCGCCGATTGTGATACCCGCATCGGCAACATTCCAACTCAAACTACCAACAAGGATAGCATTTCTTCCGTGTTCGTTATTCGGCAACGCGACTGGTTAACGCCGTAAACTAGGACCTCTTGACCCTGTCGAGCCTTTGATCAATACGGAGACTCAGGCAGCTGACTTCAGATTCATGACGCAATGCGCATTACTTAAATAAAATGTCCACAAGTTAACCATCAACATGGACCATCACTGTTCATCCACCCAAGTCAATCACTGCGGGAGGGGACGCGGTTTCCGATATAGCAGCCACATTTAACAGTGGGAAAATACAAAAATTAAACTCTTTCCTCTGACATGTAAACGTAAGTCGAGACTGCATGCGTATTTCAGTGCCCTTTCCCTGTGTCTTTCCGTTTAATTTTATTCTCCTCAACCGAAAAATAGGTCAAGGTGTCGACAATGCGCTCAAGTCGCACTTCCTTAATCGCAGTTGTAATTACCGGGCTGATTGCCGTAGCCTTCGCACTGGAGACTTCCTGCAGAAATTCCTCCCTAATACGATCCTTTCCTATATACAATACATGTCCGTTCGGCCTTTGCACGGTCTACTTCAAAGCCTCGTCCTCTGCATTCGCTAATGGTCATTGCTGATTGTGAGCGCTGGTGGACGAGTGGTTGTGTCTAGGGTTTGCTGGCCTGATCTCTACTCCTGGAGGAGGATCTGGTACAACGTTGTTAGCACCTCTTTTCACCACGAGACAGGTCGCGCTTGTCATGGCTACTTCGTTCATTTTGGTTTCCGTGTGTGTCACGGTTGCCGTATTTTTCTTGGTTCCCGTAATGCTGACTGTTACCGTAATTTCGATACCTATGTTCCCTCTTATTATTATTCCAACTCTGATATGGCTGATGTGTTTCATTATCCTATCGATCTCGCCTCCACGCTCAGTCCCTTCTTCCGTTTTCGCTAGGGTCGCTACTAGGGTCGCGACGCCTCCGTCCATACGAATGTGATCCGCTATATTTTGCGCCATCACCTGCATCGTATTTCAGTTCGTGTAGCATGATTCTAAATCCCTCTATCTCGTCATTACATCTTCCTGCAATGATGATGTAGCCCAAGTTCATTAGTAACTTCATAGTGAAAATGCGAGTTAATTCTGACGGTCCGTAACGATCGTACAAGAACCGATTTTTGTATAGCGTATCTTCGAATAACTGAGCAGGGCTTGAAAAGCCTGAATGATGAAAGTTCGGCATCATAATTATTCCGTGTTTCACACAGTCCTGGGTCGCCTCAGATCAGTGAGCCGATAGAAAAATGTGTTGGAGCTCCTTCACTGAGTTGCAGTCGCCTGCTGGCGTCCCCATGTGTATAGCTGTCTCACTCTCGAGGTACCCAAACATGTATTCAATCTTGTACGTGTCCGGCGTCCTGCCAGGCAGGAGGAAGACAAAATTGGACCTGTTGCAACCAAGCAATGGTATGAATCCCGTTTGGAGCGTTCCGAAACACTTCGAACTTTCTGACCGGGAGGAAACGTTTAAAATCGAATCTCCGCACATCCTCTCCTGGAGATCGCTCGCAAGGTCTCCCATTTCACTTTTTTTCTGCGCCTATCATCGTCCGAATCAGCACCGTGTCCAAAGTCCCGATCTATACCCTCCCATCTGTGTCTACAGACACGTTCGTTAGCTTCTGTATTGTACCTAAGGTTCTCTAAGTGCGCTACCCGCTCGCACGATTCTGTCGTAATCTCGTCTGTTGCATACATTATTCCTACTGATCCCATTGAGTTTTCAAAGGTGTTCTCCTCCCTACCGTCTCAGCTACAGTGATCGGTGCATTTTTGTCGCAATTTTTGCTAATGAACAAGTCCCCTATCTTTCTGATCATGCTTGCGACCTCGGCTTCCAATACCTGGATCGCTTCGCTATTAGCGTCCACCTGGCCTCTAATACGCTTCAGAACTTGAGCCGCCGGACTTTTCCACAAACGTACGCACCTCCGCGTGTTCGTGCTTACACGGCACAGCTAGCGCACTGAAATCCACTGTAAGAAGCTCTTCCAGCGCCGTACGATTCTCCTCAGATAATACTCTTACTACCTCTCTCACATCAAATTGATAGATTGATTGGGAAAACGGAAGGTTATGCGGAAGGGTGAGAATAAAGACCTGGACGTAGCTGTTTATAGATGGTTCATACAACAACGCAGTAAAGGCATTCTAGTCAGGGTTGATTGGAGACTCAGCCGTACTTTTACTGCTACACTATACTCTCACTAATCCGGCCCTTAGTAGTCCGGCCTCTCAGTAATCCGTCTCTCATCCAAAAACACGTGCACAATGAATTATCGTGCGCAACAATGTTTAGTTAAAAAATGCTTTATATACTGTATTTGAAATTGTAGATTTCTTTACAGTTCGGAATCATATCTTCTAAAAGGAAACACGTTACGCTGGAACTCAAGCAGAAACTCGAAATTTTAGCCAAGTTAAATCGAGGTTCTTCTTCGCAGAAAGCCATTGCTGTTGAGTTCAATGTTGGACCAGTAACTATTTATGACATCAAAATGAAAGATGTTATTCGACAGTACTCAACACAAATGGATAGTAAATAGGAAAACGGAAGGTTATGCGAAAGAGTGAGAATGAAGACCTGGACGTAGCTGTTTATAGATGGCTCATACAACAACGCAGTAAAGGCATACCAGTCAGTGGCCCGATTATAAAGGAGAAAGCAACTGCATTTACCAAACAACTTGGCGGTAGTAACCTGTTTCCAGGGAGCGAAGGTTGGCTAACAAACTGGAAAAACGACATGGCATTCGGCAGCTGACAGTCACCGGAGAAAGTCGCTTACCTAACGATAAGAATGCTGATGAGTTTTTAAGCAAGATACGGAAGATAATAGAGGAAGAAGATTTAACTGCTGATGCTTTGTATAATGCTGATGAAAGCGGACTCTTTAACAAGATACTTCTTTCAAAAACATTAGCTGCCAAGAAAGAGAAGAAAGCTCGATGTTACAAAGCAACCGAAACAGCGTGTAACATTAATGGCGTGTCTTAATGCAAATGGGAGTCATAAATTAGCGCTTATGGTGATTGGAAAATCCCAACATCGACGTTGTTTTCAACACACTGACGTAAATACTCTACCAGTGCAATACTGCAAAATTATATCCTTCGGTTTAATAAAGTGCAGTATACTATAGCTCCTACTTTTCAAAATAAATTAAAAACCAAACAAATGAATAAAATAAATTTCAGGCACTCAATAATCCGGCACTTTTGCTAATTCGACACCCATATGCTCCAGGAATGGCCGGAGTAGCGAGATTCTATTGTATTACTTAAGGTCTTTCCTGCACTTTCCGAAACGAAAGCGGATGGTGTCTGTTCGTTTTCAAAAGTTACGAGGTTTGTATTGTTGCTAATGTTCGGAGCTGAAAGTTGTTAATTACCTGCACTACATCAGGGTAGTACGGAATCCCTCCTACTACACTCCCCGTTTGCTCAAACTGAACGATTACCCTGTTCCATTGTGTCAACGTTTTCGCACCTGTTATTGCATTAGGTGTTAAGGGAAACGAATAAGGGCAATCAAAACACTTGTGATGTATCCGTACCCTAAACATGTAAACAAATCATTTAATTGCGCCTGGTCCCTCGGAAAAAACCCGCTCGTATTCCTCCAAGATCCGAAACAATTCCTTTCGGGCGCCAATTGTGATACCCACGTCGGCAACATTCCAACCCAAATTACCAACAAGGACAGTATTTCGTTCGTGTTCGTTATTCGGCAACTCGACTGGTTAATGCAGTCATCATAACCGAAGCCCACTCTTCCGCAAAAAATCACTACAAAATTGTACAGACACAGAAATATAAAAAATAACAGACGACTACGTTCCTAAACAATCAATCTAAATACAGTCACACTCCGTCTAAGTATCATACAGAACTTGACTCATGGAATCTACTCACACAACATACCGACAATCAATAAAACAAAAGAATTCACAAAAATACAAAATACATATACACACGATACAGAGCAATGCAACTCCCAGTCAAGAACAACGCTGTAAAATCACGAAAAGAAGTCGTCTCGGAACAACGTTTAAGTTGTTCGTGCGCTAAAGAAAAAACTGCAATTAATACATCCTAACTATTTTCTGTTTCGCTACAGCTCCAGTTATGTTCGCATGCAGGATAGCCATGTAAATGGTTATTGGTGGGCAAATGGTTCTTTGGAGAGCGAACTGCAAACAGAAAATGGGGAAGCTATCAATGAGGAACTCAGCAATCTACTGAAAGTTTTGTATGCCACAAAATTTTCCTGGGTCACCACCCAATTTAACTAAAATTGGAAAAATTTAATATAAGAATTGAATTAATCAATGAATTGCTAGGCATAACCAACGTATTAATATTAATAAAAAGATCCAAGCGAATATATGGAATGGGCATATGGGAACAATTTAAGAAAAAACGTTAATCAAATAATTCAGAGCAATCAAGAGCTTAAGCCTCAACAAGAAGAATAAGATAATCAGACAAAAGACTTTCCGTTGTGCTTTTCTGCGACTCGGCATCTCCGCTATGGTGAGTAGCAGCTACCATTTTCATCATATTGTTATATTCCATCCTGGATTTTTCGTATGTATACTCTTGGCCAGTCTCTCACTACGTCGCCGTTACATTTCAAGTCTTTTTCCAGTGTTGGTTATGTGGTTATACAGCTTCGTTTGCCACTAAGTCAGTCGGTAATCCCGCCGATTGTGAAGTGCACTCGGTTATTCGGTTCTTAAATGCAGAGCACGTTCGTCCTGCTGAAATTCACCGGCAGCTCGTTGAAGTTTATGGTGCAGGTGTAATGAATGATGGAAATGTGCGCAAATGGTGTAGGCTGTTTAATGAAGGATGAAGAACGATCCGGACGTTTACTACGATGAATGAAGACTTGACACAAGAAATTGATAAGGCAGTTCTCCGAAACAGGCGCTTCAGTATTGACGAGCTGCGTCAGAAGTTTCCACAGGTTTCAAGATCAGTAGTTTTTAACATTGTTACTGACGAGTGTCACTACAAAAAATGTGTGCGAGATGGGTGCCGAAAATGTTGACAGAAGAAAACAACGCAAAGAGAGTGGACATTCTTTGTCGGTTATGGAGCCCTATCACAAGGATGGTGGCGAACTCTTGATTCACATGGTGACCGATGGAGCCCTATCAGAAGGATGGTAACGAACTCTTGACTCACATGGTGACCGATGATGAAACGTGGATTGTGCACTACACTCCAGGGAATAAACACCAATCCACTGAGTGGCATCGTTCAAAATCCCCGACGAAATCACGAAAGTTGAAACAAGAACCTCCTACACGGAAAATCATAGCCATTCTTCTGTTAGAAAAACGCATTCTTCTGTTAGACTTTTTGCCAAGAGGAATGACAATAAATGCTGAGAGGTACTGTGAAACATTATGAAAGCTTACGTGCGCTATTGGAAATCGTCGGCGGGGACTGTTCTCTAGCAGCGGCGTTGTGCCTCACAACAATGGTCGGCCTCCCGTGGCGGTAAGAACAAAGACCCAACTGGACAAGTTTCATTGGGAGTTATTGGATCATCCACCATATATCCCTGACTTAGCACCATTAAACTTCCATCTGTTTCCAAAACTGAAGGAATTTGTTTGTGGAAAGTGCTTGGAAAACGATAACATGTTGAAAGAAACTGTTATTAAATGGTTTAACGGTTAGGTGGTAGTGTTCTGGGATGCTGAGATCCCAAAGCTGGTGCCACGACTTAACAGTTGTTGAAATATTCAGGGTGACTATACTGAAAAGTGAAAAAAGTGCTTATTGTAGTTTGTGATGCAATTTACTTTCATAAATAAAGTTTCTTATTGACAACTAGATCTGACAGTTTAAATTCCCGCCTTGAGACACTTAACATACGTCATCCATAGTGCCACTCAATGTAGTGCGCTGTCACCTAGTCTAACCCGCCACGAATTCATCTTCTGCGACATCTCCTTCTATTCAGAGTATCACTTACAACCTACGTCTTCAATTATTTGCTGAATGTATTGCAATCTCTGTCTTCCCCCACAGTTTTTACTATCTACAGTTCTCTCTGGTACCATAGAACTTATTCCCTGATGCCTTAACAGATGCTGTAATATTCTGTCGCTTCATCTTGGCGGGCGTTTTCCAAATGTTCATTTCCTCGCCGACTTTGAGAAGAACTTCCTCATTTGTTATCACTCCACCTAATTTTCAGCATCTTCATGTACCAGCACATCTCAGACGGATCGATTCTTCTGTTTTCGGTTTCTCCATAGGCCGTGTTTTACTAACACCTTTCTTCAAATATAGATCCTCATGTTCATATTTGCTACTAGCAGAGCTCTTTTATACAGGAACGGCGTCCTCGCATCTGCTAATCTTCTTTTCATGTCCTCTTTGCTTCTTCCACCGTATGTTATTTTGCCTCCAAGACAGCAGAATTCCGTAACTTCGTCTACTTCAGGATCACCACTTTTGATGTTACATTTATTGCCAACCTCAATTCTACCACTCCTCATTACATTCGCCTTTCTTCCGTTTACTCTCAAACTATATTATGTACTCGATTCAACAGACTCTCTAATTCTTCTTAATTCTCAATGAGGTTTGCAATGCCTTCAGTAAAGCTTATCGTTGATATCGTTTCACTCTGAAATGTAATCCCACACTTAAATCGTTCTTTCATTTCCGTAATTGTTTTTTCGGTGTGTAGATTGAAATGCACGCCTCGGCTGCATCCCTGTCTTACATTCTTTTTAATCCTAATACTTCCTTCTTCGTCTTCCAGTCTTATTTCTCCCGCTTGGTTGTCTAACATACCGTTTTTAACCGTCTTTCGTTATAACTGACATCCATTTTTCTGAGAATTTCAGAAAATCTTGCACGTTGTCCAACGCTTATTGTAGGTCTTCTTGCTTCCATTATCAATCGCAACGTCAGAACTGCCTCTCTTGTGCCTTTACCTTTCCTCTGACAGGAGCATTTTTATGCTGGTAGGAATTTTGAATGGACTCTATAAGCACAAATGATAAGAAGATCACTAAAAATAAATTTATCTATTTTACGGATTCTTTCATCGGTGTTAAATTACATGGAGGTTTTGTCCAGTCGTTAGCTCCACTTGCCACTGTGCGCAGCACTCGTCATTCTGAACGCCAGAAGCCGAGCCTTCTCGCAGCTATCTATGTACATCAGAATCGTCGGTCTAGTCGCTGCCGTGCTCGCTGCCTGCGCTTCCTCTGCGGCAGTGGGAGTCCGTGTATTCCAGTCACGGCGCGCCGTGCCCTGACCCTCATCCGAACGATCACGGCGACGGCCGCCCCTTCTCCCTTCCTGTGATTCAATTGGAACCTCTGGAGCGCGCGCGCCGCAAGCCCTGCACCCAATAACCTGCCGCCTACACCGATAACTTCCAGGTAATCATGTGCCTTCTCTATCAGTGAGATCACTCGACCTCCTATATAGTTTACGCTTCTTGCATGTGGATTTCCACGAATCGAGAAGCGGTTCGGAATATTGTGTGACGCGCGTCGCTCAAGCGGAACAGCGCTTCTGTGTTCTGTTACTAGCTGAACAAATACAGCGCGGTTGTACCAGGTATAGAACAATTTGGTTGCAATAATTACAGGTATGTTGTTTGATATAGAATATTTTATTAAAAATAATTTCGATTGCTATTTACACGTATGTCCCGCCTCTCCACAGACTACGAATGCCACGCCAAAGAAACAGTTCTCCTTTTGAAGTGAACCGGTCAGCGAGCCATTATCGTACATTTTCATACGAATTGAAGTCCGCACCCGGTTGCTGAATGGTCAGTGTGACGGATAGTCAATCCTCTGGGCCCAGGTTCGATTTCCGGCTGGGTCGGGGAATTTTCTCCACCCAGGGACTGGGTGTTGTGCTGTCCTCATCATCATCCTACCATCCTCATCGACTGCAGGTCGCCGAAGGGGCGTCAAATTGAAAGACCGGCACCCGGCGAACAGACCGCCCGACGGGGAGCCCTAGCCGTACAATTAAATAAATAAATACTAATTGAAGCGTTGTTCAACGAGAGCGTGTTCCAATGATACAAATAGATGATAATCAGACGGACCAAGTCTGGAGAATAAGACCCACACCCTAGTGTTTCCCAACTGAACGCCTCAGTCGTTTCTCTAACCCATTTTGCTCTGTGTGATGGGGCTTTATCATGGTGCAGTATGACTTTGTGTTGCCTTTTTCCATATTCCGGTCGTTTTTCACGTGATGCCCTATTTAAACCGATCATGTGCTGTTGGCAGTGATCAGTGTTAAGAGTTTCACCATGTTTTAGCAGCTCATAATAGATGACACCCCTCTGGTCTCACCAAACACAAAGCATTGTCTTCTTTCTAAAGCAATTAGGTCTTGCAGTGGATGTCGATGATTTGCCTAGATTCACCCATGATTTACGACGCTTAGAATCCATTTTTCATCACCTGTCAATTGTTCGATGAAGTAACGACTTTCATTTGTATGTGGTGAGCAGCATTTCACAAGTGGTCTTTGGAGTTGCTTGCTGTCTTTCATTCAGTTTATGCGAAACCATTTTACCACTTTCTGCACCTTTCCCATAGCATTAAACCGAAGAGAAACGGCTTTCTGCATCACATTCAACAGTTCCACAAGTTCCTGTTGAGTCTGAGTATCATCTTCATCCAGTAAGGCCTAGAATTCGTCGTCTTCAAACTTTTTTAGATTTTTTTTTCTTTATTGGATTTCGATTCCCCTCCGAAGGGGGCGGGCTGGCAGCAGGTTAGTATGCCGCTCTTCAGCCTACAGACTTTGTTTTAAAAAGGTGAAGATAATACATAATTAAAAAAAACAGGCGATAAAATTGGTGACTTAAATGGTAACATGGCGAAAAAATCGTGGAACTTAAAACATAGAACAAAGGGATGGTGATGCTAATAAAATCCATATGAAGCAGACAGGTAAAATAATAGACAGACAATTAAACAACATGGCGACAGTCTGGTTTCTGTTCGCAAAAGACATAAAAAATTCACACCCAGCGACAGAATGCTTTCTGTTCACAACACTTTGGAAAGACGAACTACACTGAACATTCACTGGAACACTGCACTAAAAAGTTGGCAAATACGACATACTACAGCTGAGAGCAGGTGGGGGGAAACTCGACAGCTGATGGGAAAATAAAAAAGGGGGGAATGAGAGCAAAAGCGAAGGGGGAAGGGGGGAAAGGAGCCAGTGAAGGATGAGGACCCATAAGAGGGGTGGGGGTGCTGGGCAGACGCAACAGGGAGTGGGGCAGACAGAGGAGGGGAACACAAAAGGACTCGGGGGGGGGGGGGGGAGAAGGGAGGTAGGGAAGGGGGGGGAAGAGGGAGCCCAGGGAAGGATGGAGGGAAGGAGGGGCGAGGATCAGAGTTGATAGGAGGGGTAAATGGAGGGAGAGAGGGCATCATCTGGGAGGGGGAGTTAATAGAAGCGTCCTTGGGAAAGGAGATGAAGGTTGTAGAGATGGAGGGTAGGGGGGACACAACAGTGAAGGCATGGCAAGGGGCAGGGACGGGAGAGGTGAGGAGCAACCAGGGGGTGAGGGGGATCAAGGCGGCGGGAGGTGTAAAGTATACTTTTTGGAGGTTTCCCGCGCTCGTCGTTTCTCACGTCAAAGTCACCACTTTGGAGTTTTTTGAACAACTCGAAACACTGTGTTTTCCCAATAGCATGTTCACCGAAAGCTTCGACAAGAATTCGATACAATTCTGCAGCAGTTTTCTTCAAATGTTAAGAGAAAACCAATGATATCCGCAAATCGTAGTTCGTAGGCACGTAGCTCAACATGTTTACGGTTTTGAAGCAGATACCGATTTGTGAAACTTGGGTTACTGTGTGTTGACATTCGTCGTCAGCTGTTGGAGGAAGCAGATGGCGCTGCAGACTGAAGGCCTGCGCCATCTATAGTGGAATTCCGTTTTTATACTTCTACACAAGGTATATCTAGGGCGAGTTCGTATTGAATAAACGCACTGTCTAATCTGTTTACGTAAATTTATGTATTCTACACCAACTACGACAGAAACGGTTGCTGAATTTTAGCTTATAGATCGAAACTAAAAGTATAGTTTGATGACATTTTGAAGTTATCGTTTGAGAATTACCAGAACAGTTTGTTCACATTCATTTTTCGGCTTCGTACCTCATTCGATAAAAGCGGAACTCTCATAACATCGCTTTGTGATCTGTTTGTCCGTCATGCCAATGCAAGCAAAGGATACGGCCATTTATGTCATACTATATTTGACACTCGAAACTCACTCACCAAAACCTGCTAGATTCTTCCCGGTGACCTAGTATCACGAAATTTGGCAGGAAGTACGTTTTCACATAACCAGTAAAGAAAAAAGCCCAATATTCTTCATTTGTAATTATAACACAAGAAAAAATATTTTCCTTCGTCAATGACTACCTGACTGTCCATCTGTTAAGACCCCCTTTATTCAGGAATGGACAGACATATCAAGTTCAAATTTATGTCACATACAAAGGTTTATTGTCCCTTGGCTATGTGATAAATATAAGCGTCTAAGTCCATGCAGTTAAAGCAGATCGCCATTTATGACAAATATTTTTGATATCCGCAAACTCACTCATCAAAACTTATAAGGCTACTTCCCATTGAAATTTGACAAGAACCAAGGTTTCACATGGAATCAAATGAAAAAATTCCGAAAATTGTTAAATTGTAATAATATCAGACAAAAATATTTCGGTCGTTAGAATTTATACTGCAATCATCATCCGTCAATAGCATAACAGAAAAATATTACTGCGTGCAACATGAAATGGAGGCTGTTGTTATGTTTCAGTAACCAAACAAAATATATTTTACTAAATCTTCTCTCTCTACATATATAGCTAAACCGATTTCCCCTGCTCGCTTCTTTTTGTATATTTGCTCTACTCTACAGACCTTGTAACTCCCAACGTCGATACATTCCCTGTATCGATGTCGATAATAGGAAAAAATCGTCGAGATTCTCGACTTGTGGAATAGATGAACTATGTATACGCATAATTATGTATGTACAGAACCCTCAGGGTGCGAGTCCAACTCGCACTTTTTATTTTATTTAGTTTTTCTCGTGCTCAGATGCTGTGGTTTTCCCCAGAACCTTAAGACGAGTTTTTGATATGTGGATAGTCTCTCGTTTCTTTCATGAAATTCGCGATTCGCTCCGGCTAAACGATGGGAGATTCATCAGGTTATGTAAGTGGCACCACTGTGTTGGGAAAGACTGTTGATACGAGAGGAAATGGAAGAACTGAGTGTAGGCGATGGGTGAGAGATGGCGAGATATGAATAGTAACGTATGCCAGCAAAATAGTTAAAAAATATTGAAAGGAATAAACTGTGCTAGAAACAGTAATAACTTTTATGGCCATCTGCCTGTGTCAAAGGGAAAAGACATTTTGTAAAATAATGTACATAGAGCTTCTGGGATAATTGCTTATGTAGAAGGAAGTTAATGGAAAGTAATGTAAAAGAGGTAGAATTTTAAAGAAATTTAATATTAAAAGTGTATTCCGTATGCCAGCTAAGACTAGAGCCCTGTTGGGCTCAGTGAAGGATGATTTAGGTTTGACAAAGCCCGGAGTCTATAAGATTCCCTGCCATTGCGGGAAAGTCTATATTGGGCAAACAATTCGTAAAGTCCAGGATCGTTGCGTGGAGCATCATCGCCACGCGCGTTTATTTCAGCCAGAAAAATCTGCGGTGGTGGAACATTGTCTTACGGAAAGACATAAAATGTTGTACGATGAGACACAAGTGGTTACCCGTGCGTCGCGGTGTTGGGACTATATAGTGAATGAAACCATTGAAACCCGGCTATCTGACTATATTATAAACAGAGATAAGGGGTATCCTTTAAGTAAGAGTTGGAACCCTGTTCTGTTTGACGTTAAGAAACAACGGTCCTTGTTACGGTCTTCAAAAACTGTCAGTAATATTTGATATCGATTTATCGTTTCCGCGAGCTTTCACCACCGGTGCGCTGTTGTGCCTGCCGGTAGAGTGCAGTTGTTTTCGCGCACGCACGGCGGACCGATGGTCGGTGTATAAAGGAGCCGCGGCGGCGTGTTTGATTTTAGTTCCGACGAGATAGTGCGACAGCCTACTCACCTAAAGATAGCAGCCAGGTCGACCGCCGAAATCTTGTGTCCAGATGACGAGATGGTTGGAGACCCGATATGAATACAAAGTAATATCCGGTTTGCCGTTTCTCTGTAACGAAGAAGGAACGGTATATGAATATTTTCATTGTGTCTCAAAGATAATTTAAAACGGTCATTTAACATTATTATTCTATTTCAAATAAAATTAAACCCAATGTGTAACAAAAATGGCTCTGAGCACTATGGGACTTAACATCTGAGGGCATCAGTCCCCTAGAACTTAGAACTAGTTAAACCTAACTAACCTAAGGACATCACCCACATCCATGCCCGAGGCAGGATTCGAACCTGCGACCGTAGCGGTCTCGCGGTTCCAGACTGCAGCGCCTAGAACCGAACGGCCACTTCGGCTGGCAGTTGAGAGTAGTCAAAAAATGACACTCATGGTTCTTGTGGTTAACGGTGGGTGTCTCCCTAGTGCAGCTAGCCTGGCTGCTCGTTCGCTACTTCATTCTAGTCGAGACTGTATTAACAGAGAGAGAAAAACTGTTTAGTTTTCTTTGTTTCAATAGATGTGAGCATTCTGATTTTAATCACATACATGCCACGTTGGAGATACGCGTATTTCCACTACACCGAGAAAGTGCTGAAACTTTCAATTTTCAACTCTTAACTGCATGTAAGAGCATTTCTTACGAACTCACTGGCTCGACTATGGATGTGCCATAAGGGGTGTATGGATCTCGCTTTGCTCCATTGGTCACTTAGGCCTGTTAAAATGTCTGTCTACGTGCCTATCGTTCCAACAACTCTGGATGAACTGCAACACCATGCAGCAACAGCAGTGGCTACAATAACTCAACATGTGCTCATAAAATTATGGGCCGAGCATGACTATCGTCTCTATAGTGGTCGTGCATCCGGTGGACGGCTTACAGAACATTTGTAAAGGGTAAATGAAAACTTTGATCCCAATTATAGCTGTAAAAAGTACCGCAGTTGTACGCACAAGCGTGTAAGAGACATATCCTTGTACAATCAGGTAGCTGTGGTCTTACATGAAAGTTAAATTTACTTCAAATGTCTGTCTTCATCATGTAGAAGATATGGCTTCGTGAAGTCGGGCAAATCTTTTAGAAACGTGATGGATATTATCAACTTGGTAAACTTAGTACGCCTGAATAATCGTTACTGGATGTGTGTGATGTCCTTAGGTTAGTTAGGTTTAAGTAGTTCTAAGTTCTAGGGGACTCATGACCTTAGAAGTTAAGTCCCATAGTGCTCAGAGCCATTTTGAACCAATAATCGTTACGTACCCCTCAGTAATAAATACATTAACTCTTTCAAGAGACTATTCTTATAGCCACCAAAAAAATCGGCATCTTTCTAAATATTAAAACATCATTCACTCTTTTTCAAAGTGCTTATCTCCACTTTTTCAAATAAAATTTGACAGCATCAAGAAAGCCTTTTATATGAAATTTACAGAACAATGTTTTATTGGCAAGTGATCTATTGCAGTAACGGTTCTGATATCTTTTCCTCTAGTCTGTCACTTTCGTTAAATTAAAACCTTCGTCGCAAGGCAAGCGTATCTCCTACTTTCTTCGCGCCAATAAACCAGACAGAAAGATTATAGGTTAAACAAGAGACCATATTTTACTCAAGCCTCCCCTGAACATTTTAGCGTACAGTAAATTAAAAATAGAACATTTTAATGTTTTCCAATAAAGTTTTTAATTATGACTTGCCATGACTTTTTTATTACTACAGACATACTACCACAGCAGAACAGTCATAAGCTGGGAACCACGCATTCCACAAGGCTATGAATCATCCTACTTTAATGCCACTGCTAGATTTCGGGAGTGGCAAACCTTCTTTTCAAAAATGACCATCTAGGAATCTCATTTCATACCATTATTTCAAGTTTTTTTGAGGTACTTTCAGAAAATCCATATTTCTAAGGCGGTGGTTAGGCAAGAATGTACGAGTACAGGTTCACTTTTTTTTGAAATTCCGTATTATATGACAGAATTCTGCTGCACAACTAAATTTTGATACACTCAGCGACGCCAGTTTTTCTTCACTTCCTTTGGTGTTTTGGGTGCAAACAAGGTCTCCCTTCGGAAGCTGACATTGCGAATAAACAAGCCTTCGGTTTCTGGCTGCAGTCTGCGTAAAAATGGTATGCTCATTAGCAAGTCTATGTAAGGTACTTGCGCATTTTACTGTTTTATGCAAATATAAAAATTACTGGGTATGGAAATGTGTTTAGGAAAATGAAGTTCGAGGGTAACAGAGTATCAGATGTATAAATTCTGACGTTGCGTCTGAAGTTGTATACAACATGTTTGCAAACAGCAAGAGAAGTGTACATAACGGGAATAGCGTTGCTCTTTTCGGGTTTCTGTCAACTTGGAAATCCAGCTGCAGGCACTAAAACAGAATCACAAATTTCTCCGCCGGGAAAACTTACAAAGTCACAAAAGCAATAATATTTTAAACAATGTCATTATGGATCTCCAAGTCCTTTTCCAAGTCCCTTCTGATACCGTATCTTGATCTGTTTGTGGTTGTGATATTAAACTTTGCGAAGAAGTAGCAGCAAGGAAAGGTGTTTGTAAATTAATAATCAATATTGTGACAGTGAAAAGTCGTTTCGGGCTCCACGAAAGTGTACAGGTAACGAACTCTGTGAGACTAATGCGAGGGAACATCTTTTATGGGTTTAGATGTAGTGGCGAAGGTGAAAGGCCGGTGAAGTCCTATGCATTGTTGATTTACGAAGCCCTCCGTCTGTGCAGACATAGCAGTTCTAAATACGTTATTGAGGACAGTGCAAATGCTGTGGCTGAAGAGGAAGAGAATGCTGCTGCTTCAGAAACTGTTGAATACAATGAAGGCGACAAAGACATCAACATTGCCTTTGATTGTGAAAGACTCTCCTTCTATCCTTTATACTACTTATTAGCGCTCTGCAGATCCTCATATCGTGGGAAGATTAATCTGAGCGGTTATTGCGTAGTAGAACGACCACATCCGCTCCGCTTTTGTAACCCTTTAGGCTCACGCGAGCGCACTTTGCATATCGAGCGATTAAACTCTATCATATCTAGCCGAACCATCGCAAAAGTTCATTCATCAATAATTACTATGGGCCCTGCTCGCCCCCCGTGTAGCGGGCCCGGGTTCGATTCCCGGCCGGGTTGGAGATTTTCTCCGCTGTTGTGTTGTCCTCATCATCATTTCATCCTCATCAGCGGCACGCAAGTCGACCAGTGTGGCGTCTACAGAAATAAGACTTGTACTCTGCGACCGAACTTCCCCGGATGGGGCCTCCCGTCCAACAATGCCACAAGCCCATCTCTCATCAAAATTACTGTAGCATAAAGGACAACGTCTTCAGGATTCTATAAAATACATTATTGCCATACAAACTCATTTCAAAGGCAGAGCTGCGAGCAGTGCGTTAGATTGATAATATATGTTGAAGGAGGCTCGTCTTCCTTAGAGCTCAAGATTTTTGGTTATATTCGCACTCCTTGATTCAATTAAACATAACTGGGACTAGAGATTGGTTGTGAATTGTAAGGTGCGTTAATTATCCCAAAGTCATTTAACTATATTTCTGGTTTATTACATCTTTCCAGTGGGTTTCTTTCCCTGCTCCATTAACATTCAACATAAATTCGATTTCAATTTGGCAGTCCTTATTATCCCGTTTGAAGATCAGAAGGGGATTCAGAACAGAGTCATTCACTATACCCCAAAGTCATTTAACTATATTTCTGGTTTATTACATCTTTTCAGTGGGTTTCTTTCCCTGCTCCATTAACATTCAACATAAATTCGATTTCAATTTGGCAGTCCTTATTATCCCGTTTGAAGATCAGAAGGGGATTCAGAACAGAGTCATTCACTATACGCACAGGAATACGGCAGTAACTCTTCTATATTAGTCTTACGGGATAATTCTGTGGATGGGACTAAAGAACGTTGAGTTGTGCCAGGAAAGTGCGCGTATGTTGGCCCTGTGTATGGAGGGACACATTTATTGATCCATAACATCTCAATACAGTACTGTACAGCTTTAATTTTCAGTTGGAAATACTGTATGAAATAATGTTCCGCGCTTAAACAGTAATAAAACAAAAAGAAAACTTTGACACCCTAAAAAATCGTACATGAAAGTGTTAATGTACAACAGTGCCTGTACTGTAAAATACTTCTGTGTCGCGCTGTAAGATAATATTATTATGAGTAAAAGTTTAATATCTGTACATACCCTGGTACAGTACGGCACTGACAGACAACCAGTTTGCACCGAACTGTTTGAAAGATGAGAAATCATACGATAAAAAATAAAAAAGGAATGAAGACTAGGATTTAGCGACCTGTCACGGTAAATAATGTTCTGTTCTCAATCATGACTAAAAATGTCTGTAATGTTCCTCTGTTTATCAAACAACACTGAATTTGCCACGATGATGCGTCATTTTTTAATGTATAAAATGTCTATTGGGTTAGACGTAGAGCTCTGTTCGATGTTGGAGGGCTATATAAAATGTATTTTTAGCACTTCTATGTGTCATCGAGTCGTAGGTTCATTGTCTTCGATGTCGTCATAATCTTTCACATTCTTATCGGTTGTTCGATTTACGACGTCAATGATCTGGTTGCCAGGTAATTCTGCTTCCGTTGTGCTGTCTGCTTCCGTTGTGCAGTGTACTGATTCACTCACTTAGGTCACTAGTCTCAATGTCAGGTTGTAAAGACAGCGTCACATGTTTATGTGTAGTTGGTGTCATCACTTAGTGTTACACACTTTAATATGTAAGAGGACACTGTCACTAATTTACAAAAGAAACATGTGCACAGTAATGCTAGCTGATAGTATTAAGCTGGGCTCGCACACCACAAAAGTGTCGCCACAGCTAGTGGCATACTGCAGTTGCAATCAGTTGCATGCGTGAACTCCCAGCGTTTAGTGGCGCAACTTAGAGACGCAACTGTTTTGATGCCACAAAAAGTTCAGCTAGGTCGTCCACTTTGCGCTACTTTCCTACTACCAATTCTCTCTGGTGGCAATATTTAAAAACACAAGCATTCTGTCGCAGTTATTGTGGAGTAATTGCTGCTGCAGTCTATTCGATTTCAATGTGTTTTCGTTTTGTTACCAAAAAAAGTGAAAACAGTGGTCAGCAGATACACTTGTGCAGCTTCTGGAGCTACTAGACCAACTACCTAACCTATGTTTGATTTTCTGCAGTAATGTGTGTGTGTGTGTGTGTGTGTGTGTGTGTGTGTGTGTGTGTGTGTGTGTGGGTGGGTGGGTGGGTGGGTGGGTGGGCGGCGTGGGGGAAGCCATATTTGCAAGCCAATGATGAATTTCTCAAAGATTTTTCGATGAATAAATGAATAAGCACCCGGCTTTAGAAGAAAGTTATTTCAGATTAAAAGTGATCGAAAGACGACCCTTGCAACGGTTGAGAGGCACCCACATGCCTTGCTCATACTGTGGCATCAAGCAGTCAGGCCTGCAAGATGAGTGGTCTGCCAAGTGAGTGGATCCATTCTTATTTATCGAGTAACATGAACTCTAGTACTCACACTTAAGTTACAATTTATCCTCCTATATGATTAATACGCAACGGAAACACGCATCTGACTATCAGTAATTTACAGAACTCTGACTGTACACTACGCACTGGCAATACCACATTTTCTTTTTGTCTTTTATTTAACGGCTTTTGTCACCACGTGGCCACCGCACTGAATATGAATGGCGCACACATTATAAATTCGGCACATTATGACAACATACAATTCGAAGGACAAGTCCACCAATCTTTTTCTTTTCACTATCTTATTTATTCGGATAAATTCTATAACCTAAACACACAAATTCTATAACCTACAACAATAACACATGAGAAATTTCGCCCAGTGGGCATGGCATTACATTGGTGAATCTCTATATTATGGTCTCGTAATTATTTAACGCTACAGTGCACTTTCTGGATAGGATGGTGGATCTTTTATTATACCTCACACTTCGACCCTCACAATCATCATCACGAAACTTTCCTCCAGACCGAGCGGTACCGAAGGAACAAACATAACCCACTAATCTTTTGAAACTACCTTGCTACTCTCCCATGCAAACCGCACATACCCAAATTACATGACATACATCACACTGCAATAAGAAATACTACACAGAGAATGGTCACAACATTATCACTTTCAGCTTTCCCACTTCAATTAATACTTATCCCAGTTTCACACGACACTGCCCCACTTTGTAATTCTACTTTCCTACTATGAACTCTGGAGATATATGCACGTCTTCCTGTGCAATGCAAGCCAAGTGGCGTTGCTGGGTAGACGGCTGACTCACCTTGCTTCTCTCTCAGAGTTTGAATCTAGCGTCACACGGAATTATATCACGCAAGGTAATATCAAGAACATATTCATCACACACGCGAGTCCTCAACTGATACCATGGACGAGTACTTCTCTTTATCTTTTGTCTCATACACAGTTGGAGACTCACACAGTACTCCCCACGTGGAAGTACTCGTCTCTAATTTCAAGTCCCGCACACGCTATTTCTTAAATATTTCAACTTATTGTACACACGCTAGTAATTCAGCTTAACTTAAGCACACGGAAATATTTCAACTTATTGCTACACGTGGTTTCATTGTGACCGTTGGTCACTTCCGAAGATTACTGCAATCCCATTAATATTACCTGCCTGACATTTAATTCTCCCCACAAAAGTTCCTGAAATAGAGAAATTATTATTTCAAACTACTCTTAAATATTCCACATGCATACCATGTCTCCATTCTTTCATCATTACGGAACACAACTAAAACAGGTCTTAACAGCACAAGATCCAGCGGCAGAGTGCTGAAACATGGCCGTTCTTGAGGTTCTCTCCCACCTCTGTCGAAGTGGGGGAGCACCTTTCTACCGCATTGGTCAGCCACATTTCAGGCGCTCAAAGCTCAGGCAAATTTCAACTCTTTGGTCCCACCAAATGTGGCCAAAGGATCGACTCAAAGATGATCATATATTCACATTCACTATCTGCGGTTAGCAGACGACCATACATTCATTCATTTCACAGATCTCACCAAACTGGATGTAGGGATTTACTTTGTGGGAGTGCACATGTGATCAATTAAATAAATAAATTGTCATTCTTTCCGACACTGGTATCCGGCTTCGCTGTATTAATTGAAATTGAGTTATTTTACAAAAAAAATGTGTTCTTCTGACAAAAATAATGAAGTATGTTGTACCTATTTTCAATGTCGGGCGGTACTGTACCCTTTCACGGTAAACTACCAAGTGATCTATATCACAGACGATGAGTCATCGACAAGTCCAATCTTGACTGTAGCAGCAGCCCGTGCACGTAAACGTGCGTTGTCCAAAAGTTCGTTGTCCAAGGTGCAAGAGCTGCTTGCGACAGTGACAGGAACCCCCGCGACGAAAATGGCTGCCTGCACGCACATGCGCAGTTTCAGTTGGGGCTGCGACATGCGGCTGGTGGCGGACGTCGTTGCAGCACTGCAGCAGTGACCAGTGCTGATACGGGCGCTGTACGACAGATGTGTACTACCTACTGTTGTTGCATGATTTCTACACAAAGAAAATTGCAGTGAGACACCCACAGAAAGTAATACTCCGTGAGTTAGTCTCTCAGCCTCAATGTCTTTAGATTTAAATCAGATTTGGAATATTGCCATTTTGTCGAAAATTCCTTTGTTTCTCCCAAAAGTATTTCAGCTTAAGGAACTGCAAATGAATAGAAGAAAGTTTTTAGACACATGTGGAGAGTACTTTTTCCACAATTCTGGTGACTTATTCTGTAAAGTTTCGGAAGGAGAATACTAGAGATGGGAAGAGTCTTCTATTGCTAAATACCTGAAAAAAGGTAAGCTAGTACACTTTTATTTGTAATAAGTAATATCTCGTGGCATTTTAAGTGATAATATCAATAACATATGGAGAAACATTGGGGACTCATATTGGAGAAACATAAAGAATATTTGGAAAAGGATCAAATGTCCGAGGAAAACCAACGAACTGTATAACTAGGTTCCCCGAGTACTGTTCAACAAGGAAGACAGTAATCAAACTTCTTGATTTTTAAGTACAAAACTTCCATCTGCCAGTAGTTTCCGCTTCTTTGCCTTTGAGGAAAAAAATTTAGCTTGTTAAAGCGCTTGCAGGAAATTTAAGGGCAGGGGTAAATGTCCAAAACTACTTGAAATTCTAGGGGGTTTTCACAAATGAAGAGTAGCTTGGGACACTGCATAAGTATTATTTCATCAAAATCGTATCACAGAAAATAAGATACAGCAACTGAAAGTTTTATCCATACTGATATTCTAAATGCGAAGAAAACTCTGTTGCCTTTTCACAACTAACTTGCTGAACAGTTTTCGATAAAATTTGGTGTGGAGATATCTTGAACCCTGAAGAAGAACATAGGGTGCTTCAGAGTGTAATACAAGGTTCCTATCGATTTAAGAATATTATGCGAATTCGGAAAAATATTTACTCTTTGAAAAGGCTATTTCCTTTTTGACTTTTCATCTTTATTATACCTACGAAAACACTTTTAGTCGTTGATAACTGCTAAGTGATACGATTCGAAGTAATGATTACAATGCTTATACAATCTTCAGTGTGTGGAATCCAAACTTCGACCTTATTTGTTGCTTAAGGTACACATTGTATAATTTATAGGTAGTTCAATACCACAAAGCGTAGATGTGACTTCCTACCTATGCCCCACGTATAGAAGTGTACTTGTAGATGTGCCTTTCTGCCTATTCCCCATGAATAGATGTTTACTTACCCATCATCACTCATAGTAACATAAACACTGACGTAAGAAGGCAGCGGCAGGTAAGAGATGTTGTCGTTGTCGTCTTCAATCCAGAGACATGTTTGATGCAGCTCTCCACACTACTCTATCTTGTGCAAGCTTCTTCAAGTAACTACTGCACCCTATACCCTTCTGAATCTGCTTAGTGTATTCAGCTCTTGGTCTGCCTCTACGATTTGTAACCTCCACGATTCCCTCCAATACTAAATTGGTGGTCCTTTGCTGCTTCAGAACGTGTCCTACCAATCTAGTCAACCTAGTCAAGCTGTGCCACGAATTCCTCTTCTTCCCAATTCTATTCAGTACCTCCTCATTAGTTACATGATCTGCCCATCTAATCTTCAGCTTTCTTCTGTAGCACCACATTTCGAAAACTTCTTTCCTTTTCTTCTCTAAACTATTTATCGTCCATGTTTCACTTCCATACATGGCTACACTCCACCCAAATACTTTCAGAAAGGATTTCCTGACACTTAAATCTACACTCCTGGAAATTGAAATAAGAACACCGTGAATTCAATGTCCCAGGAAGGGGAAACTTTATTGACCCATTCCTGGGGTCAGATACATCACATGATCACACTGACAGAACCACAGGCACATAGACACAGGCAACAGAGCATGCACAATGTCGGCACTAGTACAATGTATATCCACCTTTCGCAGCAATGCAGGGTGCTATTCTCCCATGGAGACGATCATAGAGATGCTGGATGTAGTCCTGTGGAACGGCTTGCCATGCCATTTCCACCTGGCGCCTCAGTTGGACCAGCGTTCGTGCTGGACGTGCAGACCGCGTGAGACGACGCTTCATCCAGTCCCAAACATGCTCAATGGGGGACAGATCCGGAGATCTTGCTGGCCAGGGTAGTTGACTTACACCTTCTAGAGCACGTTGGGTGGCACGGGATACATGCGGACGTGCATTGTGCTGTTGGAACAGCAAGTTCCCTTGCCAGTCTAGGAATGGTAGAACGATGGGTTCGATGACGGTTTGGATGTACCGAGCACTATTCAGTGTCCCCTCGACGATCACCAGTGGTGTACGGCCAGTGTAGGAGATCGCTCCCCACACCATGATGCCGGGTGTTGGCCCTGTGTGCCTCGGCCGTATGCAGTCCTGATTGTGGCGCTCACCTGCACGGCGCCAAACACGCATACGACCATCATTGGCACCAAGGCAGAAGCGACTCTCATCGCTGAAGACGACACGTCTCCATTCGTCCCTCCATTCACGCCTGTCGCGACACCACTGGAGGCGGGCTGCACGATGTTGGGGCGTGAGCGGAAGACGGCCTAACGGTGTGCGGGACCATAGCCCAGCTTCATGGAGACGGTTGCGAATGGTCCTCGCCGATACCCCAGGAGCAACAGTGTCCCTAATTTGCTGGGAAGTGGCGGTGCGGTCCCCTACGGCACTGCGCACGATCCTACGGTCTTGGCGTGCATCCGTCCGTCGCTGCGGTCCGGTCCCAGGTCGACGGGCACGTGCACCTTCCGCCGACCACTGGCGACAACATCGATGTACTGTGGAGTCCTCACGCCCCACGTGTTGAGCAATTCGGCGGTACGTCCACCCGGCCTCCCGCATGCCCACTATACGCCCTCGCTCAAAGTCCGTCAACTGCACATACGGTTCACGTCCACGCTGTCGCGGC
This sequence comes from Schistocerca piceifrons, assembly GCF_021461385.2. Lineage (NCBI taxonomy): Eukaryota > Metazoa > Arthropoda > Insecta > Orthoptera > Acrididae > Schistocerca > Schistocerca piceifrons. Next base: position 180,132,189 of record NC_060138.1, on the reverse strand, counting down.
ATGCTACCAGTGTTAAAGACTGCGATGGAGCTCCGTATGCCACGGCAAACTGGCTGACACTGACGGCGGCGGTGCACAAATGCTGCGCAGCTAGCGCCATTCGACGGCCAACACCGCGATTCCTGGTGTGTCCGCTGTGCCGTGCGTATGATCATTGCTTGTACAGCCCTCTCGCAGTGTCCGGAGCAAGTATGGTGGGTCTGACACACCGGTGACAATGTGTTCTTTTTTCCATTTCCAGGAGTGTATATGTTAACAAATTTCTCTCCTTCAGAAACGCTTTCCGTGCCATTACTTGTCTACTTTTTATATCCTCTCTACCTCCTCCCTAAGTAGCTAAACTCATCCATTACTTTAACTGTCTATTTCCTAATCTAATTCCCTCAGCATCACCTGATCCATTCGACCAGATTCATTATCCTCGTTTTGCTTTTATCGATGTTCATGTTATATCCTCCTTGTAAGACACTGTCCATTCGATTCAACTGTTCTTACAGGTCCTTTTCTGCCTCTGACAGAATTACAATGTCATCAGCAAACCTCAATGTTTTTATTTCTTCTCTGTGGATTTTAATTACTACTCCAAATTTTTTTTTTTGTTTTATCTCCTGCTTGCTCAATATACAGATTAAATACCATTGGGGATAGAAATGGTTCAAATGGCTCTGAGCACTATGGGACTCAAGTGCTGTGGTCATCAGTCCCCTAGAACTTAGAACTACTTAAACGTAACTAACCTAAGGACATCACACACATCCATGCCCGAGGCAGGATTCGAACCTGTGACCGTAGCAGTCGCACGGTTCCGGACTGCGCGCCTAGAACCGCGAGACTACCGCGGCCGGCATTGGGGATAGACAGAAACCCTGTCTCACTCCCTTCCCAACCACTGCTTCCCTTTCATGTCCCTGGTTTCTGCACGAATTGTAAATAGCCTTTCCTTCCCTGTATTTTATCCCTGCCACCTTCAGAATTTGAAAGAGTGTATTCCAGTCAACGCAGCCAAAAGCTCACTCCAAGTCTACAAATGCTAGAAAAGTAGGTTTGACTTTCCGTAATCTATTCAAACAAATTTCGGGCTTACAGCCGGTCGTCGTTCATTACTTCGCACGATATTGAACAGTCAATTCGCCGGGAAAATTTTAAAATTTCCGTAATCTATTTTTTTAGATATGTCGTAGGGTCAGTATTGCCTCGCGTGTACCAATATTTGTACGGAATCCAAACCGATCTTCCACACGTTTGGTTTCTACAAGTTTTTCCATTCGTCTGTAAGGAATTCGTTTTAGTATTTTGCAGCCATGACTTATTAAGCTGATAGTTCGGTAATTTTCACACCTGTCGATACCGGCTTTCTTTGGGATTGGAATTATTATATTCTTCTTGCTCACCAGATGGTAGAGTTTTGTCATGGATGACTCTCCCAAGGCTATTAGTAGTTCTAATGGAATGTTGCCTATTTCTGGGGCCTTTTTTGACTTAGGCCTTCCAGTGCTCTGTCAAATTATTCACGCCGTATCATATCTCCCATCTCATTTTCATCTAGGTCCTCTTCCATTTCCATAATATCGCCATGAAGTACATCGCCCTCGTATAGGCCCCCTATATACTCCTTCCATCTTTCTGCTTTCCCGTCTTTGCTTAGGACTGGTTTTCCATCTGAGTTTTTGATATTCATACAGGTGGTTCTATTTTCTGCAAAGGTCTCTTTAAATTTTCTGTAGGCAGTATCTACCTTACCCCTAGTGATATATGCCTCCTCATCTACATTGGTCCTCTATCCATCCCCGCTTAGCCATTTTACACTTTGTCGATCTCATTTTTGAGACGTTTGTATTCCTTTTCGCCTGCTTCATTTACGGCATTTTTATATTTTCTCCTTTCATCAATTAAATTCAAAATCTCTTCTGTTCCCCAAGGATTTCTACTAGCCCTCATCTTTTTACCTACTTGATCCTCTGCGTCCTTCACTATTTGATCTCTCAAAGCTACCCATTGTTCTTCTACTGTATTTCTTTCCCCTGTATTTGTCAATCGTTCCCTAATGCTCTCTCTGAAACTCTCTACAACCTCTGGTTCTTTCAGTTTATCCAGTTCCCGTCTCCTTAAATTTCTACCTTTTTGCAGTTTCTTCAGCTTTGATCTACAGTTCATAACCAATAACTTGAGGTCAGGATCCACATCTTCTCCTGGAAATTTAAAACCTGGTTCCCAAATTTCTGTCGTACCATTGTGCCTCTTCTACGTATATAACCTTCTTTTATGTTCTTAAACCAATTACGTTATGCTCTGTGCAAAATTCTACCAGGCGGCTTCCTTACCCACAGTCCATATTCACCTACTACTTTTCCCTCTGTTTCCTTCCCTACTATCGAATTCCAGTCCCTCATGACTACAAGGGTTGGAACTTTAATAGTGGCAACTATTTATTTACAGCTAGTACAAAATAGATACATGTTTCAAAGTTTTATTGACCTTCAAAGTAGTCACCAGAATTGTGTAAAACCCGTTCCCAGCGGTGTGGAAGTCGTAGGATACTCTTAGCAGTGTCAGTTGTGTTGACAGTTCGAGCGGCGTGGTCTATCAAAAAATGGTTCAAATGGCTCTGAGCACTATGGGACTTAACTTCTGAGGTCATCAGTCCGCTAGAACTTAGAACTACTTAAACCTAACTAACCTAAGGACATCACACACATCCACGCCCGAGGCAGGATTCGAACCTGCGACCGTAGCGGTCGCGCGGTCCCAGACTGTAGTGTCTAGAACCGCTCGACCACCCCGGCCGGCCGTGGTCTATCACCCGACGAATTTGTAGCAGTTCTGAAGCGAATGCCGTGAATTGTTTCCTTCAGTTTAGAAATCGAGCTGAACTCACGAGGGTTTAAGTCAGGGGAGTGCAGTAGGTGGTAAAGCACTTAGCAGCCCCAACAGTCAAACAAATCAGTAGCAGCTTGCACTGTACTTGCTTGAGCATTGCCCTGCAAAATGATGGTCAGGTCCCGCGGTAAATGTCACGACTTCTGTCTCTGTGCTGTTCATTTTTGGAACACAGTCTACGGCCAGCTGATTTTTTTATTCAACTGTTACTGATTTTTTATTCATTATTAAACCTACTCCTGGATTAAAGCTATCGTGGAGTAGTATCGCTTCACGCAGTCTCCCTTGTCGTTGTTGTTGGAACGCGTCTGTATACATTTCAGTTATTGCCAATACATGTCAGCAGTGATGTTTACACCTGTGGGAAGCAATTCGTGGTACACCACACCCTCGCTGCGCCACTAGATGCATAGAATTATCTTTTGTGGATGAGCACCTGTCTTTGTAATGGGAGTTGCTGACTTGTTTCGGCTCAACCATTATTTTCTTTTCCTTATGTTAACATAAAGACTCCATTTCTAGTCACTTTCAACAATACACGGGGTGCACTCAGCCTCGTGATGTCAATTGAGGAGCTACTCGACCGATTATTAGCGGCTTTGGTCAAGAGTACCATCATAACGACTGGGAGAGCGGTGTGCTGACCCCACGCCCCTTCTATACGCATCCTCCACGGAGGATGACACGGTGGTCGGATGGTCCCGGTAGGCCACTCGTGGCCTGACGATGGAGTGCTTTTAATATCGATACAAGGTATGAATGGTCGGTGTTGTTCACGAGCCAGTTAATAACGAGCAAGCAGAAATGTACATATGGCTACTCACTGATTTTTGTTACTTTGGCTTAAATCATGCAGTACCCACACATCCGATTTCTGAACCTTCCTCATTGCACGCAAATGTCGCACGATTGTGGAATGATCAGAGTTTATCACATTTACCAGATTTCGAGTACAACGACGTGGATCATTGTGGATTAATGCGTTTAAACGATCTTCATCAGACCTCGAAAGTCTTCCTGAACGTGGAGAGTCACTAATGTCAAAACGATCATCCATAAAATGATAAAACCATTTTTTTGCCGTGCTCTGTCCAGTGGCATTATCCTCATCACGGAACATACACTCCTGGAAATGGAAAAAAGAACACATTGACACTGGTGTGTCAGACCCACCATACTTGCTCCGGACACTGCGAGAGGGCTGTACAAGCAATGATCACACGCACGGCACAGCGGACACACCAGGAACCGCGGTGTTGGCCGTCGAATGGCGCTAGCTGCGCAGCATTTGTGCACCGCCGCCGTCAGTGTCAGCCAGTTTGCCGTGGCATACGGAGCTCCATCGCAGTCTTTAACACTGGTAGCATGCCGCGACAGCGTGGACGTGAACCGTATGTGCAGTTGACGGACTTGGAGCGAGGGTGTATAGTGGGCATGCGGGAGGCCGGGTGGACGTACCGCCGAATTGCTCAACACGTGGGGCGTGAGGTCTCCACGGTACATCGATGTTGTCGCCAGTGGTCGGCGGAAGGTGCACGTGCCCGTCGACCTGGGACCGGACCGCAGCGACGCACGGATGCACGCCAAGACCGTAGGATCCTACGCAGTGCCGTAGGGGACCGCACCGCCACTTCCCAGCAAATTAGGGACACTGTTGCTCCTGGGGTATCGGCGAGGACCATTCGCAACCGTCTCCATGAAGCTGGGCTACGGTCCCGCACACCGTTAGGCCGTCTTCCGCTCACGCCCCAACATCGTGCAGCCCGCCTCCAGTGGTGTCGCGACAGGCGTGAATGGAGGGACGAATGGAGACGTGTCGTCTTCAGCGATGAGAGCCGCTTCTGCCTTGGTGCCAATGATGGTCGTATGCGTGTTTGGCGCCGTGCAGGTGAGCACCACAATCAGGACTGCATACCACCGAGGCACACAGGGCCAACACCCGGCATCATGGTGTGGGGAGCGATCTCCTACACTGGCCGTACACCACTGGTGATCATCGAGGGGACACTGAATAGTGCTCGGTACATCCAAACCGTCATCGAACCCATCGTTCTACCATTCCTAGACCGGCAAGGGAACTTGCTGTTCCAACAGGACAATGCACGTCCGCATGTATCCCGTGCCACCCAACGTGCTCTAGAAGGTGTAAGTCAACTACCCTGGCCAGCAAGATCTCCGGATCTGTCCCCCATTGAGCATGTTTGGGACTGGATGAAGCGTCGTCTCACGCGGTCTGCACGTCCAGCACGAACGCTGGTCCAACTGAGGCGCCAGGTGGAAATGGCATGGCAAGCCGTTCCACAGGACTACATCCAGCATCTCTACGATCGTCTCCATGGGAGAATAGCAGCCTGCATTGCTGCGAAAGGTGGATATACACTGTACTAGTGCCGACATTGTGCATGCTCTGTTGCCTGTGTCTATGTGCCTGTGGTTCTGTCAGTGTGATCATGTGATGTATCTGACCCCAGGAATGTGTCAATAAAGTTTCCCCTTCCTGGGACAATGAATTCACGGTGTTCTTATTTCATTTTCCAGGAGTGTATGTTTCTGGCAGCCATCGTTGCTGTCACCCCCCTACTGAACTCGAACAGAAGAATATGTTGCAAATGTTCAGATTTCTCCACTTGCCACTCCATTTTCAGCGTCCACAGCTCCACTCACTATCTCGAAATGACAAAATGACCCTATCTACCTCAAATAGCTATAGTGAACTGCCAATAAAAAATGAAGATCGATAAATAAAGCCACAGCAACCGGAATACCAACACACAAAACAAAAACGCTACGGACTTACGCACCAACCTAATGTTTTGTTGGCGTAGCTGTTTCTCCACCGTAGTGGTGCTCAGCACTTTGCTGTTGAGTACACTAGGGAATGTGCGGTGATGCTCTTGCTACCATGGCCGTTCCCGCCAAACAACTAGAAATAAGATAGTATGGAAAGCAGCAGAGACTTCTCAGTGCCTTTTTTAAACACTTTGTATTTCCAAAAAAATGGCTCTGAGCACTATGGGACTTAACTGCAGTGGTCATCAGTCCCCTAGAACTTAGAACTACTTAAACCTAAGGACATCACACACATCCATGCCGGAGGCAGGATTCGAACCTGCGACCGTAGCGGTCGCGCGGTTCCAGACTGTAGCTCCTAGAACCGCTCGGCCACTTCGGCCGGCTTGTATTTCCAGGTTACCTGTGGATATAGCCGTATGACTGCGTCGCTTATTGGCCTCTCTCTCTTCTATTTACAATTACTCAGGACGAAATGCTTACTGTATATCTGTTTCAGGCTTGCACAGCGAGTATCACGAGAAATGGACGGCAAACGAAAGAGGAAGTAATGATACTGCTGTTCGTCATCATGTAAAACAGATAACGCGAGAGAGAGCTCATAAACTAAAACAAACATTTTCTTTTCATCATCTCCAGGTTTTCTTAAAAACATCCAATCTAGCACGAGCAGCCAGTCCAACGGCACCGGATTTCGAAGGAAATACTGCAGACCATTATAATATTTTTTAGCGGAGATGCTCTCTTGCTGTTTTTAAAAGAAAAGGAATAAAACGTACGTAGGTAAAACAAATGACATCTGTTTAGCAACTAACGCTTACGTAAAATGTTATTAGAAAAAAATGCAGTCAGTTAAAATATATAGAACCGTACTGCATACTGTATATCACGTGTATACCACAGAGATAGATCGCCTCTCAAGAGCACGAAAATATGGATAACTGAAGCCAAATCTAAAGGGATGCACCCAAATGGATTTCGTCCTGGTATTTTAACTAGACGGAAGCATTCCATAGCTTTGATGAGTACTATACAAGTGTGAGCTTTCTATACGGTGTCAGTCACTATTTCTTGACTGTCAAACTATTTATTACGTCTGTAAAAAGGGACCTAGTGGATATTGGTTGACGGAAAATTGCGCCACATACTGATCCACACAAATTCCGTTTGCTTCTTGGTCAATTACCCCAACCACTAAATTCATTATGAATATGGACACCGGAGCACGGGCAAGCAAACTATTGATGAGTCACGGCTATTTCGTAAGTATCTTTAAAATAGTAACATACATTGAAAGTCTTAGAGAAGATAAAATTAGAAATATATTTTTTGAAGTACGAAGCGTACTACATTCCAAAAAATTATGACAACCGGGATGACAACCCTGTCCTGTAGTGTGTTCATCATAACTGAAGGCAGTAACAGGTATTATCTTTCCAGTCAACAATACTAGTATGATAGACCGAGGTTAAATGAGCAAAACAGCAACACAATAAGTCTTCAGATTGTAACGTATACAACGTCATCCACGGCTACACAATAACGGATACGAACCCAACATAGGCAAGTTATAAGAATCTTACATTCTACTGACAAAGTTTGTTCAACCGGAAGTCAATGTATTAATGTTTTCATGACTAGTTTAAAAAGCAACGAGGAAATACATTTTGCAAAAGAAGAAAGGAAAATTCTGTTTTCCAAATTCAGCGTTTGAAACTTGTCTACTGTAGTAGTGTGTCACATGTCCTGTATTGCACTTAGGCGGTTTCTTTCTCTCCGCATCTGGAAGAGTCTGATACGTTGTGCGTTGCGTCCAGGTGAATCATTGCTGCAAGTCGGGTGTAGTTTGATTGAAAAGTGGCTACTAAGTGCACCAGAAAGCTAATAGTTCAAGACGAAATGTTAATTGACGCAGTGTCAAAAACATGTTTTTTGACTATTGTTTTGCACCTCGTAAAAGTGTGGAGCACGTAATACTGATATTTATTGTCCATTACACATTTAGCTATCAAACATAAGAGTTGCCTTTTCTCCTATATCACCCATAAATACTGTACGTTGTATATACTAACACTTTGTATAAAGGAATAACACTTTGAACAAAAATCCCAGACAGCACGTGTAGATTGAATAGTTAATACACTTGCGGTTTCATTTTTCAGGTAGAAAACCGATGCTCGACACATTTAAGATTTGCGTCTCTGTTAACGCGTAACGCCCTATTCTGTTCACGCGGAGCAAAATCCCTGCTTCTACGAAAACTGAGGGTGGCTATAAGCGTTGCTGCTGCTGCTGCTATCTAGTGAGCGGGAGTATTCCATTAACTTATCTGCCGGAAGATGGCATTGTCGTACCTTGCTGAACGCCTCTGCATACGCATCTTCCTGTTGTTAGGAATCTCATTATAGTAACAGTGGCGGATTTAAAAATTTTGCGCCCCCAGGCACACCATATTATATGCGCCCCCCCCCCCCCCGAAAAAAACATCTTTTAAATAATTACTATTACCCGATCACTTCACAATTGCCAGTTTGAGTGGGAGTGCTGTGAGCTGTTTCCATACGGTACTCTGCTATTTGTTGTTCTGCTGAACTGTACTTTGCGTCCGGCAGCGGATAATACAAACTTAACACTGCTTTGTATTAACGCATTCTTCTCACAACAGAAACGAACACAAGGAAAATTTCTTTTATGGCCTAAAAATTCAGCAGAGCGTATAGGAGACAACTGATTTTTGTTATAAATTTACTTTCAATATGTTATTTTACACGAAGCCATTGAAAATGAAAATGAAAAAGTTGTGTTACGATCTAAAAATTGAAGTGAACGTGCCATACTTTAGAAATTAATACGCAGTTTCACAGAGATGCGTTCAAAACTAAAATTAAACTGTCGTTTTGCGATCTAATAACTTGTATGTGTAGCAGAAAAAAAAATCGGTATTAATACGTGAATCTATAGGAAAGAGTAAGAAATGAAAATGAAATAGAGATTTCGGTGTACGAACTAATAACTAAATACAGACGAACAAACATAGAACTAGATTTGCTATTACGTAATTTTACAGACTTGTGTAGAAAACTCAAATTTGTTTTATTATCTAGTAGTTAATGTGTAAAGCATTAGGGCCTGTGTAGCTAGATGCTGGATAGTAAGTGTACATTATGCCTCTAATCGATGTAAGGGCTGAACAGTTTTCTAGTGCTGCTACTACTCTCGCCATAGCTCTTTCTGACGGTGTTAGCAAAGATTTTACGTATTTATCGACAGAACTGAACTACGTTATTTATTGACATTTTTTCATCTTAGCGTACTCTCTAACGTGTATTTCCGCGATAACTGTACATCTCAGCAGACGCCAAGAATACGCTTCAGCTGTAATGCCCTACAGTATCGGTATGACTTGGCTGTACAGCGCCGAGCGGCGTGGGTCATTCGGGTATTGCGGAGTATTATCGGGCGCCTTCGGTCACGTCTGCACGTAAACGAGGTTTTAGTTCCGCCTTCTGCCAACGACAACTGTAAAATAAACAGGCAATACATAGTTTGTAAATCTAATGAATGTGCTCTGAGTTATAATAAACACATTGTAATCTTAAATTTTTAAAACTATTATGAATAAATAAACAAACTCACCAGTCAGCAAAGTTTGCGTCTGGCTTTGGCGGCAGAGAACACGTTGATCATATCTTCATAGTTCAGACGTTCATCAGTTAGAGGAGGTCGGCTTCGATGTGAAGAATGGACAAGGCGCTCAATCTATCCTCAGACAACGTAGGACGTAGGTACGATTTCAGTCTTTTAAGAGCTGAAAACGAGCGTTCCGCTGAACAATTTCTAAGTGCCATACATAGAAATAATCTAAGAGCAAAGTCAAAATTGGGAAACACGGACTGTAACCTCTCTTTTCGTAAAAAATTACTCATTTCGACTGGTGTATCACTAATCTCAGAATATTACAAAAGTTCCGCGAAATGTACACATCCGCTAGGGAAGGAAGGCTTTAAATCGGTGTCATATGACGCTTGGAGTTCTGCTGCATGTTCAACAATATCGTCAGTTGAACTGTTCTTAATGTTAGCGAAAACTGTGAAGGAGTCCAACAGTGTTCTATAGCGTTCCCTCCTCCTCACTAATTTGACGTACAAGTTCTCGACTACTGGCAGAAATGTTTCGACTCTAAGTTTGTCCCTTCCTGTCAGAAAAACTTCTTCAGAGTCCGCTTCTTTGTCATCATGAAGTTTGCGTTTTCGTGATTTTCTATAGGTGCATTCATAGTTTATATTAGTCACATGGGGGAAAGAAATACAGTAGAAGAAGAATGGGTAGCTTTGAGGGATGAATTAGTGAAGGCAGTAGAGGATCAAGTAGGTAAAATGACGAGGACTAATAGAAATCCTTGGGTAACAGAAGAGATACTGCATTTAATTGATGAAAGGAGAAAATGCAAAAACTGCAGTAAATGAAGCAGGCAAAAAGGAATACAAACGTCTCAAAAATGAGATCGACAGGAAGTGCAAAATGGCTAAGCAGGGATGGCTAGAGGACAAATGTAAGGATGTAGAGGGGTATATAACTACACGTGAGGCAATACTGACCCTACGACTTATCTTAGAAAATAGATTAAGGAAAGGCAAATCCATGTTTCTAGCATTTGTAGACTTAGAGAAAGCTTTTGACAATCTTGACTGGAATACTCTCTCTCTGAAATTCTGAAGGTTGCAGGGGTAAAATACAGGGACCGAAAGGCTATTTACAATTTGTACAGAAACCAGATGGCAGTTGTAAGAGTTGAGGGGCATGAAAGGGAAGCAGTGGTTGGGAAGCAGCAAGCAGCAAAGGAAACAAAAGAAAAATTTGGAGTAGGAATTAAAATTCATGGAGACGAAATTAAAACTTTGAGGTTCGTCGAAGACATTGTAATTCTGCCAGAGACAGCAAAAAAACATGGAGGTGTAACTGAACGGAATGGACAATGTCTTGAAAGGAGGATGTAAGATGAATATCAACGAAAGCAAAACGAGGATAATGGAATTTAGTCGAATTAAATCGGGTGATGCTTAGATTAGGAAATGAGACACTTAAAGTAGTAAAGGAGTTTTGCTATTTGGGGAGCAAAATAACTGCGGATGGTCGAAGTCGAGAGGATATAAAAGGTAGACTGGCAATGGCAAGGAAAGCGTTTCTGAATACGAGAAATTTGTTAACATCAAGTATAGATTTAGGTGTGAGGATATCTTTTTTGAAGGTAATTGTATGGAGTGTAGCGATGTATGGAAGTTAAACGTGGACAATAAATAGTTTTGACAAAAAGAGAATAGAAGCTTTCGAAATATGGTGCTACAGAAGGATGCTGAAAATTAGATGGGTAGATCACATAACTAATGAGGAGGCATTGATTAGAATTGGGGAGAAGAGAAATTTGTGGCACAACTTGACTAGAAGAAGGTATCGGTTGGTAGGACGTATTCTGAGGCATCAAGGGATCATCAATTTAGTATTGAAGGGCAGCACGGAGGGTAAAAATCGTAGAGGGAGACCAATAGATGAATACACTACACAGATTCAGAAGGATGTAGGTTGCAGTAAGTACTGGGAGATGAAAAGCTTGCACAGTATAGAGTAGCATGGAGAGCTGCATCAAACCAGTCTCTGGACTGAAGACCACAACAACATCAGTTACTATCTTCATGGATTTATTTTCATAATAGTCGAGCATGCTACGAATGGATGCAATAAATTCTACAATTAATCATATAATTCATGCACTATTTTAGTATTTACACTTTGAAGTTTCAGATTTGCACTATTAAATGTCTGAAGTATATCCTTCCAAACTGTAATCATGAATACTGTTTCTAGTCTGATGAGTTGATTCAATGAAACTGAAGCCTCATTTCGCACAAGTGGGTTTTTGTAACGTATTATTGGCAATATGCTTCCTGGTTCCATGAAAGAAAGAAGTTTATCCCAGTGCTGTGTAGAAGTAGAGAAAATATTATAAAGGTTTTGCACTACATTGAAAAATGAACATGCTTCCCAACAACAGCTTGCAGCACTACTGCCGACTAAATTCAAAGAACGTGCTGCACAAGGCACATAAAGCGCTTTCTAATTTCGTTCTGTAATGCCTGCCTGCAAACTAGTGTAGGTTCCTGACATATTGCTTGCGTTGTCATATGACGGCCTACAGTTATTATTATCAATGGAATTTGTAGACAGGACATTTAGTATGGCCTCAGGTAAGTTTTGAGACTTGTGTCCCAGGTTTGGTAAAAACAGGAGGAAACGTTCAACAGGTTCACCATTCTCGTTCACGTATCTTAATATGAAAGATAATTGATCAATATGTGAAATGTCCACAGTAGAATCTACTATTATAGAGAAATATTTGGCCTGTTTTATTTCATTTATGATCATTCTTTTTATTCGTTCAGAAAGAAACTATTACTTCATCATAGATTGTTGAAGAAAGATAACTTCTATGTCCCTGCCCTGGATTTCCATATCGTTCAAGGTGCTCTATGAGAAAAGCACCAAACTCTGCTATAAGTTCAAGAGACATCATAAACAGACCATTATGTAATGAATGGAATCTTTGAATGTGTCCACGTAGGGGACGCCCACGACTTGTTAGCTTCTACACTATTGCAAACACCCTTGTCGACCCACTGCGCCAGCACATTTTTTCTGTATCAACATATGACTCGAAATGGTTACGTGTTGTTCCAAGTGACTTTTTTCCCGTTATGAGTGATAACTCAGAATTTTTATGTTCAAGTGAATTTTCACGAGATAAAATATTAGAAATATTCTTCCAATCTGGAATACCATTAGTAGCATATCACGGCCTTACTTCCAAACAATTTACATGTTGCACAAGAAACAGCACCGGTGCTACAGGAATATATTAGAAAATCATCCAGAGTTGCTTCATGATTTAAAAGTTTACGGTAAAATACACTCCTGGAAATGGAAAAAAGAACACATTGACACCGGTGTGTCAGACCCACCATACTTGCTCCGGACACTGCGAGAGGGCTGTACAAGCAATGATCACACGCACGGCACAGCGGGCACACCAGGAACCGCGGTGTTGGCCGTCGAATGGCGCTAGCTGCGCAGCATTTGTGCACCGCCGCCGTCAGTGTCAGCCAGTTTGCCGTGGCATACGGAGCTCCATCGCAGTCTTTAACACTGGTAGCATGCCGCGACAGCGTGGACGTGAACCGTATGTGCAGTTGACGGACTTTGAGCGAGGGTGTATAGTGGGCATGCGGGAGGCCGGGTGGACGTACCGCCGAATTGCTCAACACGTGGGGCGTGAGGTCTCCACAGTACATCGATGTTGTCGCCAGTGGTCGGCGGAAGGTGCACGTGCCCGTCGACCTGGGATCGGACCGCAGCGACGCACGGATGCAAGCCAAGACCGTAGGATCGTACGCAGTGCCGTAGGGGACCGCACCGCCACTTCCCAGCAAATTAGGGACACTGTTGCTCCTGGGGTATCGGCGAGGACCATTCGCAACCGTCTCCATGAAGCTGGGGGCTACGGTCCCGCACACCGTTAGGCCGTCTTCCGCTCACGCCCCAACATCGTGCAGCCCGCCTCCAGTGGTGTCGCGACAGGCGTGAATGGAGGGACGAATGGAGACGTGTCGTCTTCAGCGATGAGAGTCGCATCTGCCTTGGTGCCAATGATGGTCGTATGCGTGTTTGGCGCCGTGCAGGTGAGCGCCACAATCAGGAGTGCATGCGACCGAGGCACACGGGGCCAACACCCGGCATCATGGTGTGGGGAGCGATCTCCTACACTGGCCGTACACCACTGGTGATCGTCGAGGGGACACTGAATAGTGCACGGCACATCCAAACCGTCATCGAACCCATCGTTCTACCATTCCTAGACCGGCAAGGGAACTTGCTGTTCCAACAGGACAATGCACGTCCGCATGTACACTCCTGGAAATTGAAATAAGAACACCGTGAATTCATTGTCCCAGGAAGGGGAAACTTTATTGACACATTCCTGGGGTCAGATACATCACATGATCACACTGACAGAACCACAGGCACATAGACACAGGCAACAGAGCATGCACAATGTCGGCACTAGTACAGTGTATATCCACCTTTCGCAGCAATGCAGGGTGCTATTCTCCCATGGAGACGATCGTAGAGATGCTGGATGTAGTCCTGTGGAACGGCTTGCCATGCCATTTCCACCTGGCGCCTCAGTTGGACCAGCGTTCGTGCTGGACGTGCAGACCGCGTGAGACGACGCTTCATCCAGTCCCAAACATGCTCAATGGGGGACAGATCCGGAGATCTTGCTGGCCAGGGTAGTTGACTTACACCTTCTAGAGCACGTTGGGTGGCACGGGATACATGCGGACGTGCATTGTCCTGTTGGAACAGCAAGTTCACTTGCCGGTCTAGGAATGGTAGAACGATGGGTTCGATGACGGTTTGGATGTACCGTGCACTATTCAGTGTCCCCTCGTCGATCACCAGTGGTGTATGGCCAGTGTAGGAGATCGCTCCCCACACCATGATGCCGGGTGTTGGCCCTGTGTGTCTCGGTCGTATGCAGTCCTGATTGTGGCGCTCACCTGCACGGCGCCAAGGCAGAAGCGACTCTCATCGCTGAAGACGACACGTCCCCATTCGTCCCTCCATTCACGCCTGTCGCGACACCACTGGATGCGGGCTGCACGATGTTGGGGCGTGAGCGGAAGACGGCCTAACGGTGTGCGGGACCGTAGCCCAGCTTCATGGAGACGATTGCGAATGGTCCTCGCCGATACCCCAGGAGCAACAGTGTCGCTAATTTGCTGGGAAGTGGCGGTGCGGTCCCCTACGGCACTGCGTAGGATCCTACGGTCTTGGCGTGCATCCGTGCGTCGCTGCGGTCCGGTCCCAGGTCGACGGGCACGTGCACCTTCCGCCGACCACTGGCGACAACATCGATGTACTGTGGAGACCTCACGCCCCACGTGTTGAGCAATTCGGCGGTACGTCCACCCGGCCTCCCGCATGCCCACTATACGCCGTCGCTCAAAGTCCGTCAACTGCACATACGGTTCACGTCCACGCTGTCGCGGCATGCTACCAGTGTTAAAGACTGCGATGGAGCTCCGTATGCCACGGCAAACTGGCTGACACTGACGGCGGCGGTGCACAAATGCTGCGCAGCTAGCGCCATTCGACGGCCAACACCGCGGTTCCTGGTGTGTCCGCTGTGCCGTGCGTGTGATCATTGCTTGTACAGCCCTCTCGCAGTGTCCGGAGCAAGTATGGTGGGTCTGACACGCCGTTGTCAATGTGTTCTTTTTTCCATTTCCAGGAGTGTATCCCGTGCCACCCAACGTGCTCTAGATGGTGTAAGTCAACTACCCTGGGCAGCAAGATCTCCGGATCTGTCCCCCATTGAGCATGTTTGGGACTGGATGAAGCGTCGTCTCACGCGGTCTGCACGTCCAGCACGAACGCTGGTCCAACTGAGGCGCCAGGTGGAAATGGCATGGCAAGCCGTTCGACAGGACTACATCCAGCATCTCTACGATCGTCTCCATGGGAGAATAGCAGCCTGCATTGCTGCAAAATGTGGATATACACTGTACTAGTGCCGACATTGTGCATGCTCTGTTGCCTGTGTCTATGTGCCTGTGGTTCTGTCAGTGTGATCATGTGATGTATCTGACCCCAGGAATGGGTCAATAAAGTTTCCCCTTCCTGGGACAATGAAATCACGGTGTTCTTATTTCAATTTCCAGGAGTGTACATTTTTGTTCTAATATGTTGTTTTATCACCTACTGATATTCTTGAATTAGAAAAATCACTGTTACAATTTTGATTAATACCACGTTGTAGGAGATTCATTGACACACCATTCTGCAGGATCATCACTAACGTGGCTATTTCTTTCTGTACTGTCTGACTCGACGCTTAGTTTGTCGTGACGCTCATAATCGGGAACAACTTCCTTTTCTTCAATTTTAACTTTTGTTTCGTCTGTATTTACAACTTTTGCAACAGCTACAGTGCCAGAAATATCATCCGTACTACTTTACGTCCCCCCCATGAACCATGGACCTTGCCGTTGGTGGGGAGGCTTGCGTGCCTCAGCGATACAGATAGCCGTACCGTAGGTGCAACCACAACGGAAGGGTATCTGTTGAGAGGCCAGACATACGTGTGGATCCTGAAGAGGGGCAGCAGCCTTTTCAGTAGTTGCAAGGGCAACAGTCTGGATGACTGACTGATCTGGCCTTGTAACACTAACCAAAACGGCCTTGCTGTGCTGGTACTGCGAACGGCTGAAAGCAAGGGGAAACTACAACCGTAATTTATCCCGAGGGCATGCAGCTTTACTGTATGGTTAAATGATGATCACGTCCTCTTGGGTAAAATATTCCGGAGGTAAAATAGTCCCCCATTCGGATCTCCGTGCGGGCACTACTGAAGAGAATGTCGTTATCACGAGAAAGAAAACTGGCATTCTACGGATCGGAGCGTGGAATGTCAGATCCCTTAATCGGGCAGGTAGGTTAGATAATTTAAAAAGAGAAATTGATAGGTTAAAATTAGATATAACAGGAATTAGTGAAATTCGGTGGCAGGAGGAACAAGACTTTTGGTCAGGTGAATACAGGGTTATAAATAAAAAATCAAAGATGGGTAATGCAGGAGTAGGTTTAATAATGAATAAAAAATAGGAGTACGGGTAAGCTACTACAAACAGCATAGTGAACGCATTATTCTGGCCAAGATAGACACGAAGCATATGCCTACTACAGTAGTACATGATTATATGCCAACTAGCTATGCAGATGGTGAAGAAATTGATGAAATGTATGATATAAAAGAAATTATTCAGGTAGTGAAGCGAGACGAAAATTTAATAGTCATGGGTGATTGGAATTCGTGAGTAGGAAAAGGGAGTGAAGGAAACATAATAGGTAAATATGGATTGAAAGAGGAAGCCATCTGGTAGAATTTTGCACAGAGCATAACTTAATCATAGCTAACACTTGGTTCAAGAAACATGAAAGAAGGTTGTATATATGGAAGAATCCTGCAGATACTAGAAGATATTAGATAGATTATATAATGGTAAGACAGAGATTTAGGAACCAGGTTTTAAATTGTAAGTCATTTCCAGGGGCAGATATGGACTCTGACCACAATCTATTGGTTATAAACTGTAGATTAACACTGAAGAAACTGCAAAAAGGTGGGAATTTAAGGAGATGGGACCTGGATAAACTGACTAAACCAGTGGTTGTACTGAGTTTCAGGGAGAGCGTAAGGGAACAATTGTCAGGAATGGGGGAAAGAAATACAGTAGAAGAAGAATAGATAGCTTTGAGGGATGAAATAGTGAAGTCAGCAGAGGATCAAGTAGGTAAAAACACGAGGGTTAGTCGAAATCATTGGGTAACAGAACATATATTGAATTTAATTGATGAAAGGAGAAAATACAGAAATGCGGTAAATGAAGCAGGCATAAAGGAATACAAACGTCTCAAAAATGAGACTGACAGGAAGTGCTAAATGGCTAATCAGGGATGGCTAGAGGACAAATGTAAGGATGTAGAGGCTTATCTCACTAGGGGCAAGATAGATACTGCCTATAGGAAAATTAAAGAGACCTTTGGAGAAAAGAGAACCACTTGTATGAATTTCAAGCGCTCAGATGGAAACCCAGTTCTAAGCAAAGAAGGAAAAGCAGAAAGGTGGAAGGAGTATATAGAGGGTCTATACAAAGGTGATGTACTTGAGGACATTATTATAGAAATGGAAGAGCATGTAGATGAAGATGAAATGGGAGATACGATACTGCGTGAAGACTTTGACAGAGCACTGAAAGACCTGAGTCGAAACAAGGCCCCCAGAGTAGACAACATTTCATTGGAACTACTGACGACCTTGGGAGAGCCAATCCTGACAAAACTCTACCATCTGGTGAGCAAGATGTATGAAACAGGCGAAATAAACTCAGACTTCAAGAAGAATATAATAATTCCAATCCCAAAGAAAGCTGGTGTTGACAGATGTGAAAGTTACCGGACTATCAGTTTAATAAGTCACAGCTGCAAAATACTAACGCAAATTCTTTACAGACGAATGGAAAAACTAGTAGAAGCCGACCTCGGGGAAGATCAGTTTGGATTCCGTAGAAATGTTAGAACACGTGAGGCAATACTGACCCTACGACTTATCTTAGAAAATAGATTAAGGAAAGGCAATTCCATGTTTCCAGCATTTGTAGACTTAGAGAAGGTTTTTGACAATGTTGACTGGAATACTCTCTTTCAAATTCTGAAGGTGGCAGGAGTTAAATACAGGGACCGAAAGGCTATTTACAATTTGTACAGAAACCAGATGGCAGTTGTAAGAGTTGAGGGGCATGAAAGGGAAGTAGTGGTTGGGAAGGGAGTGAGAAAGGGTTGTAGCCTATCCCCGATGTTATTCAATCAGTATATTGAGCAAGCAGTAAAGGAAACAAAAGAAAAATTTGGAGTAGGAATTAAAATTCATGGAGAAGAAATTAATACTTTGAGGTTCGTCAATGACATTGTAATTTGTCAGAGACAGCAAAGGACCTGGAGGTGCAACTGAACGGAATGGACAGTGTCTTGAAAGGAGGATATAAGATGAATATCAACAAAAGCAAAACGAGGATAATGGAATGTTGTCGAATTAAATCGGGTGATGCTGAGGGTATTACATTAGGAAATGAGACACTTAAAGTAGTAAATGAGTTTTGCTATTTGGGGAGCAAAATAACTGATGATACACGAAGTAGAGAGGATATAAAATGTAGACTGGCAGTGGCAAGGAAAGCGTTTCTGAAGAAGAGAAATTTGTTAACATCGAGTATAGATTTAAATATCAGGAAGTCTTTTCTGAAATTATTTGTATTGAGTGTAGCCATGTAGGGAAGTGAAACGTGGACAATAAATAGTGTAGACGAGAAAATTAAGCATTGGAGGGCAGCGTGGAGGGTAAAAACCGTAGAGGAAGACCAAGAGATGAATGCACTAAGCAGATTCATAAGGATGTAGGTTGCAGTAAGTACTGGGATATGAAGAAGCTTGCACAGGATAGAGTAGCATAGAGAGCTGCATCAAACCAGTCTCAGGACTGAAGACTACAACAACAACAAAAAACACTACTTTACGTTGAACCAGCAACATTTTTTGCAAAATATTTATCTACTCTGCCAAGCGTTTTTATAAAATTCGCTTCTCGTCTTTCCTTAGATAATTTCCGAAATGCCGCCCTAGTTAATTTTTCACTTTTGCTTTCTTCATTGTTATTCATGTGAAGGCACTTACAAAATTGTCAACTAACAGTCAAAACAAACGAAAAAAATTGTAAAAGGAAAGAAAGAAAAACTGTATCCAGTTACAATCGTACTACACCACACATGAGAACAAAGCTTTTAACTTTAAACACGGAGCGATGAACTGACCAACTCGGATTACTTGACGTAACTGTGCTATGAAAGAACGACAATGCAGAATAATTTAATTTCATTGTTGCCTGTTTCTCTGTTGTCAGTGAATAATAGAAGCACACCTGCCGTCTGGAATTCGTCTCGTAAATAAAACGGGACAGTCCCTTTTTTGGCTTCTGTGTCCCGCGTCGCCGGAATTTTAGCTGGGACACAAGTATGTATGTATGTATGAATATTCTTGACACTGTCTTTCTAATTTAAAAAGCCAATGATCTTTGTAATTTCTTGGTGTGAGGTGTGCTGGATCGACTCTTATACACTTATTCTTATAACATTTTAGCAGTTTCTGTGGGCAGAGAAGACAGACTACAAAGCTTAAATAGTCTTGTTGGCATTTGATGTGGTGTGTTGTCATTTGTGTGAACACTGCTGTTACGTCTCCACGCAAATGCACCGCTTGTTCCAACATAAAATAAAAATAACCTTTTTGCGAAGAAAAAAATGACATATACTATTCGAATGTACAGAGTTGAAACTTTTTATATCTTGCATGCTGCAGCACAATAAATGACACAAACGAAGCTTTCTTTCTTCTTTTTTCGCCAAAAAAGTAACTAAGTAAGTAAATACAATTTTTAAACTGTTGTGAAGTGTATTTCACACATTATTAGATATTCTGCTTATGTTCGTTTCGTGTAAACATGTGTTTAAAAATGTAAAAAATTCCCAGTATCAACATGTTTTGTTAAACAGGTGTCATTAAATCAAAGCTCAGATATTGAAAACCACAAAGCTTTCAAAATAATTACAGTAATGGAGGGTTGGCTTGATATTTGCCTGTAACGTCTACAAGAAACTTAAGGAGAGTCACGTTTTACATACTGAGACCCACACATGTTACAGCATTTAAGAAACTGCTGCTTAGTTTATCACAGCTTCTCAGTGGTCCCAGTATTTTCAAGGGGAAAATATGGTAGGGTTAAGTAGAAGCTGACAACATTCTCGGAATAATAACGTTTCAAACATTGTATTGTAGATTGCCGTCCTGACAGCTTACTTCAAAATGTTTTGAACAATGAGATGATATCAGACAGAAACCCAATATTAAATTTCCATTCAGTCACCAAGTAAACTATATATATTTCCAAGCTTGTAAATTCGAAATTCGTTCTTAAGGCTTATTTAAACTAGCAAGTTGTTTGACAATATTAAAAATAATTGTCGTCGAGAACGTAAAAATTTAAAATTGGTACAGAGCAAAAAATGCCACCTCTCTTAAGGTGCCGCCCCTAGGCCCGTGCCTAGTGGGCCTAAATGTAAATCCGCCACTGAATAGTAATCGGTGGACATTATTACCATTTTAATCACAGGCAAGAAATACATCAATGGGGTGAAGACATAATGAAACGAGTTGACATGTCATGTTACCACAACTAAGACTTTGCTGGTATACTGTTTTCACGTTTTGTTTTATTCGCTTTTAATAATCGGAAATTGTCTATGCTTGTACATCACATCTACCGTTTTCCGTTCCATTCACAAAATTTCTTCGTGGTGTGTCGCTTTTTTTTGTTATGGACTGTATTTCATTTATAAGCGTAACTAATTCTGAGACCTTTCCATAGACGCATCTGAAGCTGACTAATATTATATCAACATTTTCTTTCTCTGAACGCTGCTTTATATTGTTAATTGAGATAGTATTTTTCCCTGTCCGTAAGCAGAACACGTCAGATCCATGGTAGGTTTATCTATTTTAAACGTCCCACATGTGCAAGTCAAATGTACTCCGCTGTCCTAGTCGCTACTTCCTGTGTTTATTGTGTTGTGCTCTCCTTGAGGAGAGCTGGGGGCAGACGGGGTTCTACAAATCTGCTCCCGATAGCGAAGGTCGAGAAGCCGCATCCAAGATCGTCAACGAATCGCCTATGCCTTCAGTTTAAGTCTTCCACTTGGGTCCAAAACAGAGTACCAGGATCGGTTCTGTGGTTAGTGCTGCAGTACGCCTAGCTTTACTTCCACACCGCACGCAAAGCTAGTTCATCAACGCCACAAGGTGCCTGTATGAACTAAGGACGGTCTCTAAACCCTGGTGGCAAGTGTCATCCGTATCGGCATGAGCCACGACTTGTAGCATTTATGGACACTGACCACCCTTCCCGAACCAGTCAATTTTTTCCCATCACCCACCTCACGTTGGATCTCCCAATGACAAGCAGTCCCGCCCTCTAAGCTTGTTTGGAACTTTCAGGATGATCGACCCCAGTCTTAAAAAACGAGGCATCTCGTGCTGTTTCAATTTAATTTCAGTAGTGAGCCACACATCAAACTTGTTTTTTTGGTCAAATGGAATAGCCGTACTGCCAGAGATTCGTGGTCTCGCGCTTGTCGCACAGTCACCATCAGGTGAGTATCGACCAACCAGAAGGAGAGAATCGATAGGTGCTGTGACATAAAGTACCCCAGAAGTGCCAAAGCATTAGTCTCAGGTTCCCCAAAGACACTGCACTCCAAGGTACCACCCTCACGTCCACTGGCCAAAGCCAGGACAGCTCTCAGCTGTTTACAGACAGTGACTAATTTTCCCCGCATCCATTTAAAACACGTGCTGTCCATATACCACAAGGAATATGACTCTAGACCAAGCAGTTACTAAAAGCGATCTAAGTACTTCTGTTATGCTACTCATGATTTATACTACATTCCAAACAAAGCTCACACACTGCAAATGCACTAGAATTTAATCAATTAGAATAAACTGAATACTGACTCGCGACTTTCATTTCTTTCCATTATACTTTCCTTTTATTAGAGTGCAATATTAATCTTTGTTATATATTATGCGACTCTGCTGTAATCAGTTTCGATTAATCGATATACGCACTGCAGTAACCCTTGCACGGCCACTGAAGCAATTTTTCATTTTTGGGGAGTCAGTTTGCTGTGTGGCAATGGGAATTGTTCGCAGACCGGAATCCATGAGGTCGTACTTCCGGGATCTGTTTAATGTAGTTGGTGGAACAGTATTTGAAGAAAAGACCGCTTTAATCTGGTGGACGTCCATGCTGACATAGAGATTCCACCATGAGTGAAGAGTTGACTGAGGCTATTTCAGTTTACTTTACGTCGTGAAGCTTCGTTAAAGTGGGAAGGTTATATTGGCATCGCTTGGTTGCTGTTATACTACGGACAGAAATAAAGCCATATGCTTCCACACAGTAAACTAAAAGCTTATAGATTGTTCATACTTCTTTGAATGGAAACTGATTATGGAGCCGTACATTATCTTCTCACTTCGTCTTGCTGTTAGTTCATAGTTGATTGTCTCTCCTAAAATATTTTTGACACGGTCAAAAATAATGTTCCGTTTGCTTGTCATACAACTGGATCTTGTACTCATAGGCTTGGGTATCCATCTGTGCTTGTAAAATCATTTCTCTGTGTTCAGTTACAATATAACTAATTATCAATGTACATCTTTCGGATTTATTTCGGCGTACGAGTGTACCTTACCACTTTCTGTATCAAGGCACTAGATCGTGTCACGTTGGACTGCCGCCATGTTCTTGAACCTTGTGGGCTCACATCACGATCCTCAAATATTCACACCGTGCCGAAAATTCAATTCTGATGACACAAGGTATTTGCAATAAACAGCTTTTCATTGTATACTTCTAGGTTCCAGGCTCAACCAAGGTAGGTCGACAGGTGCTGTTTATTGCGTGTCATATGCCTAATAATATTAACGAAAGATCGTGTCATGTGGCTTACGGATTCTACGTACTTAAGGTCAAAAAACTGTGTGAACATCCATATAGCACAGCTGGAAGCTATAAGCAGAAAGCTAGCACACTTTCAATTTGGTTCGATGCCTCTACGAATCAGTACTCACTGTGCAATGCTCAAGTGTTAGCTATGCAAAACATTTCCATTCAGTTGCGCTGAATTAGCAAAGTGTGTGTGTGTGTGTGTGTGTGTGTGTGTGTGTGTGTGTGTGTGCGTGTGACTGTATCAAAAAAAAACTACGTGCAAATCAGATAGCATTCCAACATTGATTTTCTGGGACATCAGAGATATATATTTTGCATAGCTTGAAGGTTTCAGTGCTTGATTATCACTGCTTATGGGAGTACGCCAGCTTGACTTCCACAACGCACGCGAAGCTAATTCATCAACGTACGTCTTTCAGGTTACTGCATTCTATTCAACACAGGTAAATACATAGATATAATACAACTCTACACAGGACTACATGCGAACAAAAGCTGAATTAAATCCAGTCTGTCAATAGGAACTTCTGCTACTGCTGGCGTGACCACACAGTTCCACGGTTGCGACAACACCGACTGTGCATCTAAAATTAACAGTTTTAAATATGAAACTTCCTGGCAGATTAAAACTGTGTTCCGGACCAGTGTTCTAACCTGGGACCTATGCCTTCCTGCCAAAAATAATTAAATCGACTTTTCTATCAAAACACGATTCAAGACCCCTCCTGAAAGCTTCATGCGTAACCGTATGTCTTCTCCTAATCTCAAAACATCACAGAACACTTGCTCTTGAAAGGCAAATCATGGTCCTGATCACACGAGTTTTAATCTGCAGAAAGTTTCAATTTAGCACGCTCCACTGCACAGTGAAAATTCCTTATGTGTCTTTAGATATATCGGAACAAGTTCATTTTTATTGATTGTAATTACTTTGGTTCTTCAACGTCTTCAGTGCTGCCGATCAGGTAAGTAAGAGACACTAAATCGAATCGAGAAGAACAATTTTTATGACGCAACTTGATACAAAGTAGGTTAGATTGACGGGGCACATCTTGAGGCACCATGAAAAATTATATTTGTTATGGAGGGAACTGTGTGTGTGTGTGTGTGTGTGTGTGTGTGTGTGTGTGAAAGAGGGATATCAATGGTCGAATTTAGTAAGTGGGCTCAAATGGGTGTAGGCTGCAGCAGTTAAGGAGATACAAACAGACTTCCTCTGGGTACACTGTTGCTTGGGACTGCAGGCGACAACTTATTTTGCTGCTGGAACTATCACTACATAAAAACTTTGCACCACAGTTAAATTTTGTTAACTCAGTGAGATTTCCATACTCACTTGAAGCTAGTGAAGCAAGCTGCCGTACGTAAGGCATATCGATCATTTCCCGTGCAATAATAATTCTACGAGACAGAGAAAAATGGACTAGTTATACAGGATACCCCAGCAACGTAAATACTTTATTCTACTCTAAATGTATAAGGAAGCAAAGATTTGTGTAAGGATGGTTAAAAGTTTTGTTCTAGAGTCATTGTTTGCTTCGCTGTTCTGTTAGTATTCTCTCTTAGCTATCGAAATGGTCCAGGAGTTAAGCAAGTTGTTTCGTACTCAGGACTTATGGACTTAAAATTCCTGTTCAGCAATTCAGCTTTAACATTTTTCCATGTTTCCCACAAATACTTAAGGTGAATTTCTGGGATGGTTCATTTTACAACACCATTGTCGATTTTGTGTCCCAGTATTGACCAAATGAGCTAGTATAATGACTTCAGATACGTTACGACACTGAACATCGACATACTTCCTTTCTTTCATTTCGTAAAGGAGAAGAAATAATATGAAAGTTCTGTAAAGCTTTTCGAAACAGTGAATTGAAATTACCCTGCACCCTGTTTATAGAAACGAAGTTAATCTACATCGATTAAACAAATTTTCGAGCAAGTACTGGGGAATGGCGACGGGAGGCGGGGGCAATTGTCAATATCTCGGGGTAGAAATACAGCTGCATGCGGCACTATCATTATAACAGCAAATATTGGTAGCTGCAGCAGTGTCGGCGGGGTTACAGTTTCCGAATTTGAATTTCGACATTCATTTAAAACTTGTGAGAAAGATTAGAGGGATAATTGTGTTCTAAGTGGTTTTTCACAGGAGATAATTGCGATGAAAATTCTGTAGGCTCAAGTTATACTTAATCCTCTTACAGCTAACGGATTCTGAATATTCAGGTGGAGCTAAGCTGTTATTTTACTACAAGAAGTCTGCAATGCTTCCAGTTAGCCAGTAAGTGAATAAGTAAATATGAAATGAATATTCGTCCCTCGATAAGCAAGAGTAATTTCTGTTTTGAATTCGGTTATCCTATTTCACTTTCGTCTTGATTCTGATAAGAAACTGTTATTTAGATAGCCGTACTTTCAGTCTAGTTGCGAAAGGATTAAAAATATCTGTGATTCGACATTCAGCAACAAGACGACGTAAAACGATCAGTTGCTGCATTATCTTTAGCTACGAAAATGTAAACAATGATTTATGCAAACTGTGTGTTTCCATGATGGCAATAGAAGCTTCCAGGGATGAACAATAAAGTAAAAATATCTGTTATTTATGTAGATTAGAGTCATATGAGATGCAGTATTACGGAAGTATACAGGCTCGAGAAGGAGCCCTAGAGAATGAATGTTGTTGTAGAAGACCGTGAATGGTATATGCCGAGGCGACGGAAGTCACTGGATACCTCCTAATATCGTGTCGGACCTTCTTTAGCCCGTGGCGGTGCCGCAGCTCGACGTGACATGGACCCAACAAGTCGTTGGAAGTCCCCTACAGAAATATTGAGCCATGCTGCCTCTATAGCCGCCCATAATTAGCGAAGTGTTAGCAGTCAAGTCAGTGTGTGATTCCGAACTCTGGATGCACGTTTAGCTTGCATTACCATTATCTGGGACATTATGAATCTAACACCACTTAAAACTGTGCCATGATTCTCTCATCATCGACAGAATTATGTTATGCCTTACATGATATGGTTTGGAGACAGATTATCGTGGGCATATGGATGCACAGGTATGGAGATAATGAAAATTAACTTGAGACTGAAGATAGACAGCCACTGGAATAACCCAAGTGATTTATTCTAGGTGCCACTTTTCTTGGCAGTGTCGAAAGTGTTGGGCAGTAATTCACATTATGATGAGATAATATCTACTGACGAAAATATTTCAGAAGCTGTGGTTATTACTTGAAGATGAAGCTGGTTACATAAAATTGAGACAGACTCCACTTGTAACGTCTCTTAGCAAAAGACATGTTATATGTGGTAAAAAAGAAAAGGAGAAAAGAATAATTGAACTGGATGATTCTAATTGCGTGGACAACGATTGCGTGAACTTTATGTAATAAAGAGAAAGCATCATGTGTCATGTTTTGTTCTTGTATATAATTATGAACTGATTTTTTTTAGATAATATCTGTGTCGGCGAGTACTGAAACCGCCACAGACGATACTTATTAAATATCAAACAAAGATGAGAATATGTGACTACTATAAATAGTAATGACCGAACATTAATTTCTCTGTCGTCTTCTTGTAGTTGCGTGAGTAGGAAGAGCCTGTGACGTTATATTGTACGCTTGCGTAGCATTCTTTTGTCAAGATTGAGAGAGGGACGCCATTAGACATTGATTTGGAAAGGTGTGTAATAACTTAATCTGTTTAAATGTTTTGAATAGAGTTACTTAGTGAAAACTTGCATTATGATGCTTGCATGGTATTTTATCCCATCCCTTTAAGACATTTTCAGTTATTTAAATATTATTCGTGGTGCAGAGCTGCGCTACGAACGAACGAGCCGCTGCCGCGGCGCATTCAAACTACATTGAATGAAACCAATCATACCGCAAAGAAGCGGGCAGGTGATAGTGAACTGAACTTATTTCTTTCAGCTTTCGGTATCGCAGAGCAGCGCAGCAGATTTTATGATGTGTTTTACAGGTTGACGCGGGCTGCTGATAATATACTATTAACAGTGCAAAAAGATAATTTACCTTCATAACATAAAAGAAATCTTGCTGTGCGTAGTTCTGGTCTGGCAAACCTTATAGTAAAAACATCTTTTTCTCTGATAATAGTCTCATGTTCTCGTGTTAGTCGTGGTACTTACTGGTGTTTTACTGTTAACAAAAATCCACTGCAAAATTTTGATGTTGAACAACCATTGCGTACTGTAACATCAATATTGATAACGAAACAATTTTCAGTAACCTTCTCAATAACTGTTAAGTCAGGAAGATATGTTGAACTTTATGGCGAGTTACAGTAACGAAAAAATGTTCCTTTAATAGAAAGCCAGATCCAGAACAATAAGAACATAATATATTTTGTTTTGTTGAAAATTAATGATCCAAAGAAAGTCACAGCACAGCATCACTAAAAGATATTTCGGTGCTCTTTTCGTAGCAACATATTTTATCTCATATATCAGTTGTTACGCGAGTAATAAAAAAACAAAGCAAATAGAGAGCCAGCGAAACACTGCAACGTGGGAAAAACATTCTGTCAGTTGAAAGACAGGCACAAAATATGTGATTTGGAAATACGTGAGATGAAATTTTTGCGTCACATTTCGGATAACGGTGTCGAGCAGCACGCATTGGACGTTGGGAACTGGTAGCTTGAGATCAAATACGAGTTTTGAACGCCTTTTAAAAATTTTGCAAAAGCAGACATAATGTCTTATGGGATAACAGCAATCAGTGATTTTATAATGTTACTTAAAATCCGTCTTGATTGCAATTTTTTTTATTCATATGACCGGTTTCGGTTCATTCAGAACCATCTTCAGATCTGATATTTCAGTTACAGGAGTAACCCGTCCAAATCCAGCAACTTTCACATGCTACGTCTTTTAAAAAGGAGTATTGTATTTTAGAAGTTAGCAAATCCAAGTTGACCGACATGTGTGTCTTGTCTCTCCATCGTGTGTAAGCTGATCTGCATATCACTGCACGTCGGCCTGCTGGTTACAATCTGCGTCACATCAGACTATTATGCAGTTAACATCACGAATGGACAAGAAAGATGTCACGCCACACTCTGAAAATGTAAGACATTGGTTCTGAATGACACTGTAGGTGTAAACTACTTGTTTTAGATGTAGAAAGATGCAAAGTTACGCAATCACCATTACCACTGGATGCGAATATCATGTGGCCTCGCTCATTCTTGTCGTCGTAACTGTGACTAGCTGTTTCATTTTTATGGCAGTATAAAATACAGAGACCTAAATACAGGGTGACAATTATTGAACCAGATGAAGTAAAATCGACATAACTTCTGAACTATTTCAATTCAATAAACTTTACCAACAGCCGTACAACTCGAGGTATTTTCTTTTATTTCGAACGCAACGAGTTTCGGCAATTCATTTTGCCATCTTCAGGCCCCATATCATTTTCTCGAATCAACGATCTTACCGTGCGGCGCCATAAAACTGGATATCGTGAATCCCAATCGTTGTGCAGCTGATTCTTATGAAACTGGTTGCGTTGTAAATAAAATAAAACATCTTAAAATCTACGGCTGTTCGTGAAATTTATTGAATTGAAATAGTACGCACCAGCCGATGTCCCCTGGCCATAATGGACCGACAGAGGTTAAGTTCTGAGCGGTTTGCGTTAGGACGTTCAAACTGGTCGGTTGGCTCAGAGCACGATGGGAATTAGTATGCATTGTACGGTTTGATTTAGCGAGGAAGCCCACTTTCGTTTGTATGGGTTTTAAGCAAAATTGGCTCACTTGGATGACCGAGAACCCGACTTTCACGATCGAGAAGTCTCCTAACCCTCAACGGGTGACTGTGTGGTGTGCAATGTCCAGCCACGGAATTATCAGTGCGATATGCCTTGATGGTACGGTGCCTACCGAAAGGTACATGAAAGTTTTGGAAGATAATTTCATCTCCATGATCCAAAGTGAGCCTGATTTCGCCAATATGTGGTTCGTGCAACACGGAGCTCGACCACGTCGTAGCAACATAGTGGTGTCCTGGAGGAGCACTTTAGAGGCCGCATTCTGACTCAGGGGTACCCAGAGGTCACTGGCGTGGGCCTTGATTAGCCGCCATATTCTCCGGATCTGATCACAAGCGACTCCACTTTGTGGGGCTATGTTAAAGACGAGATGTACAGCAGTAACCCCAAAGCCATTGCCGAACTGAAAACAGTCATTCAGGAAGTCATGTTTCGAAACTTCACTGGGTTATGCAGAATTTCGCTATTCGTCTGTGCCACATCATCGCCAATGATGGCAGGCATATCGAACATGTCATAACTAAATCAGAATGTCTGTAATACATGTTGAATAATGTGTGTGCAAGCCGTAGTTTGTAACTAATTTAAGTTTTTTTTTATGTAGTATGAAAGGTCCCCTTAGAAAAATTAAGAAAGATAATTCTAGTAAACCTCTTACGTTATTTGATTTCCAAACAGGTGAGCAAAACTGAACATGCTCAGACATTTCTCTCTTTACTTATTCTGATCATCAATAAACTCACTCATAATATTTTTAGCTCAACTCAATCTGACTTTCAATACTTACAAAAGAATGGCCCTGACTAACAATAACCTATAACTTTCCTGAATCACTTACCTCACAAAAATCTTCCTTCCTCGAACTACTGCAATACAGCGATTAACAATACTGCCAGCTAAATAAAAGATTCTAACTACGGAAGGCACTAACTGCTGATAGTCAGGGTCATCAAATGAAAGGTTTTGATAGAGAACAAACAATGTATTTACCTTAATAATGCTCAAAAAAGTCATAATATATATATGACAACCAGTCTTATGAATTTCCTTTTTCTGGAGGACACACGTCCAGATCGTCCGCTCTCAAAATTCTGCCATCTCTCTCCCCACATCCACCACTGCTGGCGGCTCACCTCCAATTGCGCAACGCTACGCGCTGTTCACATTCAACTGTCCAACAATACAATAGCAAATATTCCAAGAATGCAAACCAGCCACAGACTGCACACAGCACAGTCAGTGATTTTCATACAGAGAGCTGCGTGGCGTTACCAACATAAAAACCTAAACAGCCTACTTACAATAGTCCAATAATTTTCACACTGTATGTGTAAATGGCTTAGAAGGTCTCTGATTGGCCTATTTCCTAAACAATGGCGTGGCTTTAAAAGGAGTTGAAAAATGTGATTGGGAGATCTGATATGCCCGTAAAATACTGAGCTGTGACTGGAAGAGTTAAATATGTGTAACACAAGTGGTACAGAAGTGTCTGACAGGCCTCTTTCAAAGAGAGGAGCGTGGTTTATGGAAGAGTTGAGAAACGAGACTGGACAAACTGATGTTGCAGTTAAGAATTGAGCTGTGATTTTCAATGTTGCGGTGTTTCTTGAAAAAAATGTATTTATATTTTGATCAGATTATTATTATCTTGTGAAGATTCAGAAATCTGACTTTTCAAAAAACTTAAGTACTGTAAGTTATAGTTTATCTATATTTCACCTGAAATCGTTTGCAGAAGGCGTAGCGTTCTCAATTTAAGAACAGAGTTTGCATTGCCACGTAATTTATTTGTGTTGTGATCATGTTCGATCACGACCGGATATAAGACATAGCAACTACGAACAGAGAAACCTAAGGGACCAGACAGAGCTGGAAATTTTCTTTGCTACACTACACCACACATTAAAAGAAGTTGGATTTAAATCACAACCAAGGTAAATAGCAATGCGCCTTCTGCCTTAACTATGATGTTTGCCGACATGCAGTCGGTCCCTGGTAGCTGTATGAAAACTATAAAAGCATCGTTATTTCTGTTGCTATTAATAGGAGATGGACAGTATAGAAATACTTTAAGTAATAAGTAGGCACTACAGCTTTTGAGAGCACAATAACCAATTTAATTACCTTAGTCAGTATTTCTAACAATAGGATCCGTACATTTCAATTTTATACCTTGCTGGCTGTTTCTTTAAATAAAGTCCTTTAACATTTTCCACATTTCATCGTAGCTGCACACATAAATTCTTACATAGCACTGCACAGTAGTAATATTTTATAATAACTAATTACTGATTGCGTCCGCCGTAGCCGGCCAAAGTGGCCGTGCGGTTCTAGGCGCTGCAGTCTGGAACCGCGAGGCCGCTACGGTCGCAGGTTCGAATCCTGCCTCGGACATGGATGTGTGTGATGTCCTTAGGTTAGTTAGGTCTAACTAGTTCTAAGTTCTAGGGGACTAATAATCTCAGAAGTTGAGTCCCATAGTGCTCAGAGCCATCTGAAGCCATCTGAAGCGTCCGCCGTCTTTCACGAATGTGTCAACAGAAGAGGATTACAATTCTTCAGCTGTCAAAAAATAAGAAACACAAAATATCTCTATCGATACAATTTATGAACAATTCGTATTCCGGGCCGTGGCGCGTAAGGTATTGTTAGAAATATCAGGTGGTCGCTGCTCAGCGACGATCTAAGAAAATTTTTACAAGATGGGTTTTATGAACCTGCATGGTTAGATTATCGAATGTAAGTTTGTTTAAGCTTTCGAAACAAATACAAATATTAAAATTTGTGTGTGGGCTTTAGAAGCTCTCTGATTGGCCTATTTCCAGGGAAAGGTGTTACTTAGGAAAGGAGTGAATGTGGCATGGCTTGGGAGAGGAGAGTGCTTTGGGGCTTGATGAGATCTCATTTTTGCCCCTTAATGTAGGCAAATGAACAAAATTGCTATTGTGGTACAACATAACGAACTGTATAGAGTAGGTCTCCAGTTAGCCCTCCAGTTTGCTTCATTGTCTAATAAAACACATGTAACTTCAGCCGAGCAAGTGTAGTATTTTTTAAATTAAGACAAGGTGGACTGAAATATGCATGCAATATACTGGGTAGCTCCCTTTGTGTCTTGTACACAGCAGACCTAGCAGTGACCACGAATTTCTGTCAGTGGTCCAGAGCACGACGTAAACAAGACGGATCCGCGGGAGCTGCTCTCGTTCGCCATCACTCGCTCGGAATTACTCGGTCAACGGCTTCCTCAGTTTCCTGCATGTGCAACACAACAGGCGCTTGGCTGAATTACATAGCTAAGGAGACGGTGCTGCGCTGGGTACAGTATTGACTCAAGGAAGGACGTCCCGTCCTCACACACTGCAACTTGACCACTTAAGAAGACACAGCAATGTGTAATCGGTGTAGCGACACACGAAAGGCATATGGGTGTGACCGTAGGTAAGGAGGTACTGGTCATCACTGGTAGCTTCCGCCAAGATATGCACGTTTCATTCGCAATCTCTCATGAATTCGTGAAAACCCTTCTTTGGAACTAAAAATACTCATTGTTAACGAAGTCTGAGGGTACTTTGTATGTTTCACATATATTACATATAAGAAGGAATAGTGATGAAACGTCGCGCCCTCCAAAGGATCTCAACAGTTGTGAAGGATGTGAAATACACTACTGGCCATTAAAATTCCTACACCACGAAGATGACGTGCTACAGACGCGAAATATAATCGACAGCAAGAAGATGCTGTGATATGCAAATGATTAGCTTTTCAGAGCATTCACACAAAGTTGGCGCCGGTGGTTACACCTACAACGTGTTGACATGAGGAAAGTTTCCAACCGATTTCTCATACACAAACAGCAGTTGACCGGCGTTGCCTGGTGAAACGTTGTTGTGATGCCTCGTGTAAGGAGGAGAAATGCGTACCATCACGTTTCCGACTTTGATAAAGCTCGGATTGTAGCCTATCGCGATTGCGGTTTATCGTATCGCGACATTGCTGCTCGCGTTGGTTGAGATCCAATGACTATTAGCAGAATATGGAATCGGTGGGTTCAGGAGGGTAATACGGAACGCCGTGCTGGATCCCAACGGCCTCGTATCACTAGCAGTCGAGATGACAGGCATCTTATCCGCATGGCTGTAACGGACCGTGCAGCCACGTCTCGATCCCTGAGTCAACAGATGGGGACGTTTGCAAGACAATCACCATCTGCACGAACAGTTCGACGACGTTTGCAGCAGCATGGACTATCAGCTCGGAGACCATGGCTGCGATTACCTTTGACGCTGCATCACAGACAGGAGCGCCTGCGATGGTGTACTCAACGACGAACCTGGGTGCAGGAATGGCAAGACGTCATTTTTTCTGATGAATCCAGGTTCTGTGTACAGCATCATGATGGTCGCATCCGTGTTTGGCGACATCGCGATGAACGCACATTGGAAGCGTGTATTCGTCATCGCCATACTGGCGTATCACCCGGGGTGACGGTATGGGGTGCCATTGGTTACACGTCTCCGTCACCTGTACACGCCATCCAAGCTCTGTTTGACTCAATGCCCAGGCATATCAAGGCCGTTATTACGACCAGATGTGGTTGTTCTGGGTACTGATTTCTCGGGAGCTATGCACCGAAATTGCGTGAAAATGCAATCACATGTCAGCTCTAGTATAATATATTTGTCCTATGAATACCCGTTTATCATCTGCATTTGTCTTGGTGTAGCAATTTTAATGGCCAGTAGTGTAGAATGATCAAAGACCTAGTCGTGGGTAGAGCAGCTGGCAGCCTCTGGCCCACTGGTAGAATACTAAGGAAATACAATCAGTCCACATACATCTGTGCTACCTATCGTAGAATGCTGCTGAAGTGTGTGGGACACACACCTAACAGGACTAACAGGGGACAGTGAACGTATACAAAAAAGTGCCACTTGAATTGTCAAGGGATTTGACTGAGACTTGAGAAAGCGTGACGGACAGGATGAAGAAAGTGAACTGACAAACGCCTGAAGATGGATGAAAAACATCATATGAAAGCCTACTTAGTAAGTTTCTAGAATTGCTTTCAAATGGTGGATCCCGAAACAGACTACAAGCCCCAACACACTCCTCTCATAGGGATGGTGAAGATAATAGTACAGTGATGGCAAAAATCGCAACACTAAAAAATAGTTAATATAGAGTAAGGAAATTTGCAATACGTTGGTCTAGGCAACATATTTAAGTGATTAATATTGCAAGATCACAGGTTAATGTAAGCATGGGAAAAGCCATTGCATATGTGAAATACCGGTACGTTAATAACCGATGTAACCGCCAAAATTTTGAATGAAAAGATGCAAACGTACATGCCCTGTATTGTACAGCTGTCGGATGTACGTTTCTGGGATGGAGTTCCATGCCTGTGGCACGTGGTCAGTAAATACAGCGACGTTTAATGCTGGCGTGGGTGACGCTAGAGTTGTCCTCCGATAATGTCTTATATGTGCTCTATTGGAGACAAATCTGGAAATCTAGCAAGCAAAGGTACATGTCGACGCTATATAGCAAGCTGGTTTACAACAGCGGTATGTAGGAGAGATGTTGGAAAAAACTCCCTGTTACGCTGTTCATGATTGGCAGCGCAACACGTCGAATCATCAGACTGACTTAAAGTTGTGCAGTCAGGGTACGTGGTATAACCACTAGAGAGCTCGTGGTCTCATACGAAATCGCGCCACAGATCATAACAACGGTGTATGCGCAGTGTGTCTAGCACGCGGACAGGTTCGTTAGAGGCACTCAACTGGCCTTATTCTAAGTATCACACGGCCATCACTGTCACCGAGGCAAAACCCACTTTCATCAGAAAACACAGCAGACCTCCATCCTGCCCTCCAACGAGCTCTGGGTCAGTGGAATGCGCGCAACCCCGCGTCTGGCTCGGAGCTGTCCTTGAACTAACCGTTTGGAAACAGTCCTTTGTGTCATAGCTGTGCCAACTGTGACCCAAACTACTGCCTCAGATACAGTACGATGTTCCAGAGCCATACACCGAACACGATGGTCTTTCCTCTCAGTAGTGCTAAGTGACTCGCCCGATCGCTACGGTCGCAGGTTCGAATCCTGCCTCGGGCATGGATGTGGGTGATTCCTTAGGTTAGTTAGGTTTAAGTAGTTCTAAGTTCTAGGGGACTGATGACCACAGCAGTTAAGTCCCATAGTGCTCAGAGCCATTTGAACCATTTTGCTAAGTGACGGTCCGGATCCTGGTATCCTTGCGACAGTACGTTCTCGTGATCACCACTGCCAGCAGTCATGT
This sequence comes from Schistocerca piceifrons, assembly GCF_021461385.2. NCBI lineage: Eukaryota > Metazoa > Arthropoda > Insecta > Orthoptera > Acrididae > Schistocerca > Schistocerca piceifrons. The sequence continues at coordinate 180,097,170 of NC_060138.1, read as the reverse complement.
ACAGTGGGTGTATCCCTGCAATACCCCAGAACAAACATCCAGCTTCTCGTAGCCCCATTACGCAACCTCTTTCAAACTTCTCTGTGAGGTGTTCATAATGGCCTCGTTGTCGTCTTGATGGCATTGCCAACTAACATTAGCTCACCACAACCAATCCTAAAGGCAACCAACGAACAGGACCGTTACAGCGTGTATTTAAGCCACTATGATTTGCATCCTTATAGTGGCGCTTCTAGCGCCACCCTTAAACGACTAGCGCGAAACTGGAACAGACATCATATTTGAGATGTAAAAACACACCTGTCAACCTTCGTTTAGGTCGCACAACCCCTTCTTGCTGTTTCGTTTTTTTTTCCGTCGGTGCATAACAATCACTGCTCATATAGAGGCGTTTAAGCAGTCATTCTTCCCACGATCCAAAAGTGAATGGAACGGAAAGAAACGCTAATATGTGATAAATTCGGAACTAAAATTTTCCATGAACTTGATTGTGGATTGTAGACTTTGGATGAAATTGTAGATGGAAAACCGAGCTGCTGTTAACACTTTGGCAGCTTCTATTACTAGAAAAAATATACACAATATGATGAAGTTGTGGAATACTGCCCACTTGTCTCTTCTAGGGTGCCTAGGAAGCTGTTTTCTCTTATAGCTTACGACCCAAGCAAATCATATTAATGAAGTTTATTACAGTAACTGAACTGACAATACTTAACTTTGGGTCGTAAGCAAATGGCGACATGCAAATAATCAGTATCCTTCACTATACAGGGTGTTACAAAAAGGTACGGCCGAACTTTCAGGAAACATTCCTCACACACAAAGAAAGAAAATATCTTAGGTGGACATGTGTCCGGAAACGCTTACTTTCCGTGTTAGAGCTCATTTTATTACTTCTCTTCAAATTACATCAATCATGGAATGGAAACACATAGCAACAGAACGTACCAGCGTGACTTCAAACACTTTGTTACAGGAAATGTTCAAAATGTAATCCGTTAGCGAGGATACACGCATCCACCCTCCGTCGCATGGAATCCCTGATGCGCTGATGCAGCCCTGGAGAATGGCGTATTGTATCATAGCCATCCACAATACGAGCACGAAGAGTCTCTACATTTGGTACCGGGGTTGCGTAAACAAGAGCTTTCAAATGCCCCAATAAATGAAAGTCAAGAGGGTTGAGGTCAGGAGAGCGTGGAGGCCCATGGAATTGGTCCGCCCCTACCAATCCATCGGTCACCGAATCTGTTGTTGAGAAGCGTACGAACACTTCGACTGAAATGTGCAGGAGCTCCATCGTGCATGAACCACATGTTGTGTCGTACTTGTAAAGGCACATGTTCTAGCAGCACAGGTAGAGTATCCCGTATGAAATCATGATAACGTGCTCCATTGAGCGTAGGTGGAAGAACATGGGGCCCAATCAAGACATCACCAACAATGCCTGCCCAAACGTTCTCAGAAAATCTGTGTTGATGACGTGATTTCACAATTGCGTGTGGATTCTCGTCAGCCTACACATGTTGATTGTGAAAATTTACAATTTGATCACGTTGGAATGAAGCCTCATCCGTAAAGAGAACATTTGCACTGAAATGAGGATTGACACATCGTTGGATGAACCACTCGCAGAAGTGTACCCGTGGAGGCCAATCAGCTGCTGATAGTGCCTGCACACGCTGTACATGGTACGGAAACAACTGGTTCTCCCGGAGCACTCTCCATACAGTAACGTGGTCAACGTTACCTTGTACAGCAGCAACTTCTCTGACGCTGACATTAGGGTTATCGTCAACTGCACGAAGAATTGCCTCGTCCATTGCAGGTGTCCTCGTCGTTCTAGGTCTTCCCCAGTCGCGAGTCATAGACTGGAATGTTCCGTGCTCCCTAAGACGCCGATCAATTACTTCGAACGTCTTCCTGTCGGGACACCTTCGTTCTGGAAATCTGTCTCGATACAAACGTACCGCGCCACGGCTATTGCCTCGTGCTAATCCATACATCAAACGGGCATCTGCCAACTCCGCATTTGTAAACATTGCACTGACTGCAAAACCACGTTCGTGACGAACACTAACCAGTTGATGCTACGTACTGATGTGCTTGATGCTAGTACTGTAGAGCAATGAGTCGCACGTCAACACAAGCACCAAAGTCAAGATTGCCTTCCTTCAATTGGGTCAACTGGCGGTGAAGCGAAGAAGCACAATACATACTGACGAAACTAAAATGAGCTCTAACATGGAAATTAGGCGTTTCCGGACACATGTCCACATAACATCTTGTCTTTATTTGTGTGTGAGGAATGTTTCCTGAAAGTAACTCTCTGTATACAATGTCCATGCAAATTAACCATACAAGTTCACATGGATCACAAATCACGGCTCTTCTAGTCCTCCCTTCTAGTGCCGGCTCTATTAGTGCGCGTCTTCTACTGTCTATCCGTATCTGGCAGGAGCGGCGCTTATATTTTCTTCGGATAGAGGCCGCTCCTGTGGTGGTGGGGTCCTAGTCAGCGACGTATTGGCTGACGTCGTGTCAGAACCTTCTCTGCGGCTACGTTTTTGATCTTCATGCTGGCGCTTGTCGTTACGCCGGAACAATCCTCCGACGGGGGGAGCTTCGCGGACAGTGATAAGACGCATGAGACCGCGCGGCTACCCCACGCGCCTGGATAAACAGGGCGCAACCAACTTATACAACTTGCATACTAGGATTATACGTCGATGTGGATGCGGCTTGCAAATCTTAAAACAGGCGAGGGAGTAGATGCGGTACTACTGAACACTTCGACTACACCGCACCGCACCAAACAGCAGTACGGTGGGGTAGGCAAGAGACAAACCAACAACTGTTACAAGACAACCGCAGCAAAGGCAGTAAGAAAATATTTGGGGCCTTAAACTCTTGGGAGGGCCATACCAAACCACAGAAGCACGTCCCAAGCTAAATTATGAAAATGCTATCGGCGATTTCGCCGTGGCAAGTAGAACTGTAAAAGGGAACTGCAATTAACGCGATTCATAAGCGTCCGACTGAAAAGCTGCACACTCAATCTATCCCTTACTACAAACACTTAACAGTACCTCCAAGGTTCACTCATGGACACTACGAGAGTGTCAAATTACTCGTTGTAACTGAAGACAACAGTTGAACGTGCTGGAGCTGACTTATGTTTCTTAATAAGACAAGCAATGATTCCGTGCCTCACTTGGAGCCTTCTTCGATCCAAAACAGTCATTTACTTTAAAGCAGCTAAATACATGACAATGCCGATACCAACGCTCTCCTCCCAAGCGTCGCTGTAACTGGACGCTGCAGTACCCAAGCAAAGCTTACATCATTCGCAAGTCTGGTATACGCGCCACCAACGTGCAGCTTTTTAGAATTCTTGTCCTCACCTCGCGCACCAAACTTGCCGTAATTCTTCGTTGGTTTCCAAGGGCAGAACCAAGAAATCCCTTCTCAGCCCTTGGATGACCACACGATGATCGCCCTAGTGACAACACCGGCCCTCCACACTAGGTTCTTCGAGCCCACGGCGTTCCGTCCCCAACTGTCTGCTTCTGCGGGGCCCACAGACCAAGCGGACTTGCCCTCCGACACCGACGTTGCTCCTCACGCACAGTCCAGCACTAACTTACAGCAACTCCCTTCTTCCTCGTTCCGTCCCCTCGCGGCGCGCGGGAAGCCAACCCGTCAAAGATACGTGGTGACCAGGGACTCCAATCGGTTCTCGATACTGCCATCGCGGCGCGTACTGAAAGCCGGGTGGTTTCAAAAGAAAAAAATAAATGGTGAGTCGTACCGGCAGATGTGACCTGTACAATTTTCCTATAGTTTAGCGGAAAAGACTGTAGCAGTTCAGAATCCTGAGCACCGATTTGACAACAAGATGCCACAGAAGCGTCGAAGTCCGTATCAGGGCAAATGGAAAGACGTGAGAGTGAGTCCGCATTTCCATATTGAACCGTCGGACGATACGCAATCTCGTACTGGTATTGAGACAACAACAAAGCCCATCTTTGAAATTTTTCGGCAGTTGGTACAGGAACCGGTTTCGTCGGATGAAACAAGGACTGCAATAGCTTCTCATCCGTTACCAAGTAGAATTTTCTTCCATGCAAATAATGGCGGAATTTGTAGACACCATACACAATAGCCAAAGCCTCTTTTTCAATTGGTGAATAGCTACACTGATCTCTGGACAACACCTTTGATGCGAAATCAATAGGCCTGTCTTTAACACCAGTTCTATGCGAAAGCATTGCACTGATTCCGTAAGAGGAAGCATCAGCTTACAACTTATTTCTCAGGATCAAAGCGAACTAATTATCGATCACTCAACAATGCATCTTTAAGTTTTTGAAAAGCTTCTTGCCACTCATCTGTCCAAGCAAAGGGGACATTCTTTCGACGCAAGCGATGGAATGGAGTAGCGATTTGTGCACCATTCGGTTCAAAAATGGCTCTGAGCACTATGGGACTTCTGAGGTCATCAGTCCCCTAGAACTTAGAACTACTTAAACCTAACTAACCTAAGGACATCACACACATCCATGCCCGAGGCAGGATTCGAACCTGCGACCATAGCAGTCGCGCGGTTCCAGACTGTAGCGCCTAGAACCACTTGGCCACTCCGGCCGGCGTAGCATTCGGTATGAACCGAATATAATAGTCCATTTTCCGTAAGACTGACTGCAATTCTGTGACAGTGCGAAGAACCGGCCAATCCCGTACGGCTAACAAATGCGACTGAAGAGGATGTACACCTTGACTGTTTATGACATGACCATGATACTGCAACTCAGGTTTAAAAAAATCGCACTTGTCCAGTCTACACTTTAGTCCTGCATCAGATAACACACGAGGCAAAGCACGCAAATCGGCAATATGTTCTACAAGTGTACGACCTGATACGAAAATATCGTCCTAATAGTTTTAATAGTTTGGCACTTGTGCAGTCAGCTGTTTCAAATACCATTGGAAAATGGCGGGTGGCGAAGCACTGCCAAAAGGCAAACGCAAATATTTAAACAAACCCTAGTGAGAATTTACTACACACACTTTTTGAGATTCTTTATCTAGCGATATTTGAAGATACGCGTGGCGCAAATCAATTTTTGAAAAGTTGCGTCCCGCGCCTAATTTGTCCAAGAGATCTTCTGGGCATGGCAATGGGTAAATGTCGATCACAGATTGTGGGTTGACCGTAGACTTAAAGTCAACACAGAGGCGAATGTGACCTGAAGTTTTGGGGAGCGAAACTAGTGGACTTGCCCACTGAGTATCTGATATGGACGCAATAACTCCGTTATCTTGCAATTCCTGAAGTTCATTAGGTACTTTGTCTCGTAATGCCATGGGAACAGTTCTGGCCCGGCAAAATTTCAACTGAGCGTTGTCTTTCAAAATTGCTAGCCTTACCTAGCCTTCAGAAAATGTTCAAGAAATTCTTTTAAAAAGCTAGCGACACTGTATGTAGCATGGAATGCAGACACTGACAAAACATTGTCCTGAATGTTAAAGCCAAACAAATCAAATGAATCAAGACCAAATATGTTCTGACCATGGCGTGATTGCAACATCGTAAAAGCCACTGTTCACGTATGCGGGCGATACATGGCAGTCAAAGTACTTTTTCTGAGAATGGGAATGTCTTGTGCGTTATAAGCGCCGGCCTGGGTGGCCCAGCGGTTCTAGGCGCTACAGTCTGGAACCGCGCGACTGCTACGGTCGCAGGTTCGAATCCTGCCTCGGGCATGGATGTGTGTAATGTCCTTAGGTTAGTTAGGTTTAAGTAGTCCTGAGCTCTAGGGGACTGATGACCTCAGAAGTTAAGTCCCATAGTGCTCAGAGCCATTTTTTTCCGTTGTAAGCCGTAAGTTGCATGCTAGTTTCAGACAGGCATTGGGAGCCTAGCAGTTCATACGTATGACGATTTAGCAGTGTGTCAGAGGCGCCTAGGTTCATCTGAAATTTCACACGTTGCCCACCAAGAAGTAAATGAACGAAAAGTTTGTTTGACTGGCGTATCACTGAAGAAACTGGACGCTTGATCGTTTTGCTAATGCCCGTTGCAGTCTTTGAATATACTACATTAATGACATGGGCTAGATTCTTGTTTTTGTTCCGTTGCAAACATACGGATTGTACATGTCCTTCCCTACCACAAGCATAACAGTGAGCTTGTCAGGAGAGGCAGTCTTGGAGGTTGTGCCGTGAATAACACCAAGGGCAAGGCTTAATTCTGGGCCGGCCGGGGTGGCCGAGCAGTTCTAGGCGCTACGGTCTGGAACCGCGCGACCGCTACGGTCGCAGGTTCGAATCCTGCCTCGGGTATAGATGTGTGTGATGTCCTTAGGTTAGTTAGGTTTAAGTAATTCTAAGTTCTAGGGGACTGATGACCTGAGAAGTTAAGTCCGATAGTGCTCAAGGGCATTTCGAACTTAATTCTGTTCGCCTATGTAGCCACCTGTTTAGCGAGCTGCTTTCGTGGTGTGTAACGTTGTTTACTCGGTGTGGCGAGAGCAAGCCGCTACTGCGGAATGGGCCGATTGCAAACAAGTGACTCAAACCGACAAATAGTTGGCTGTTCAAATTTATTGGCTGACAGGCACTTGAATCGTACTCATCTAGCAAAAATGGCTCTGAGCACTATGCAACTTCTGAGGTCATGACTCGCCTAGAACTTATAACTAATTAAACCTAACTAACCTAAGGACATCACACACATCCATGTCCGAGGCAGGATTCGAACCTGCGACCGTAGCGGTCGCTCGGCTCCACACTGTAGAGCGTAGAACCGCACGGCCACTCCGGCCGGCGTACTCATCTAGTATTTGCACTACCTGCTGAAATGATGGATCGGACTGTTTCAAAATCTGTCCTCTGAGTTTGACATTAGGTACATTGTACACGATCGCATCACGCAACATAACATCTGAATATGTAGCACCACAAGTGCATCTGAATTCACATTTCCTTGTCATACCTTGTAAATCTTTTACCCACTCGTGGGAAGTTTGTTCCGACCGTTTTCTTATATTAAAGAATTGATGCCTAGCTGCTACCACATTTACTTGTTGGTCATAATAGTTACAGAATCGATAACTTTTTCGTAAGACAGTTCACTCGGTGTAGCGTTAGGAAATAGTTTGTTGATGAGGCGGAACACTGCACTTCCTAACGTGGATAAGCAATAATGTCTTTTCAGAGTACCTAGTACGTTGTGAGCTAGTTTGTGTACTTCGAATTGTGCCAACCACTCGAGGCATTCCTCTTCTTGTTCACGAAACTGTCGAAATGGCGGTATAGCAGCAGGTGTTTGTGTAGGTGGTGCTTGTTCCATTGGGCGTGCAGCGTTGGTCGGTAACTGTTGCACTGTGTAGAGCAACCTAGATATTTGATGCATCTGGAACTCAAACATCTGCATTAGCTTTGTGGCATCTAACACTTGCGGCTGTGACGCCTGAGCAGGGGAGGGATAGGTGGGGTGGGCATGTTGGAAGAGACACATGCAAGAAACAGACAAGGCAAGCAAGCAAAATAAGGACAAAAGCAAAGAAAATTTCTGCAACGCCCACCAGAAAACACTGACTAGCAAAAGAGACTGTTAAAGCAAGTAAACGTGCCTGGAAAGGAAAAACAATACAGAATTAAGGCACCAGCAAAACATAGAACAAAGTTCCGTGGCCGTCAGGCACTGGGTTCGTCGTATAACTCGTCGCCAAATGCGGAATCCTGCCCACTCATCTCTTATAGAGTGCCTAGGAAGTTGTTTTCTCAGATGGCTAGACAACACAAAAGCAAATCATATTAATGGAGTTTGTTACCGTAATTAAATTGACAATACTTAACTCTGGGTCGCAAGCAAATGGCGACATGCAAATAACCGATGTCCTTCGATGTATACAATGTCCATGCAAATTAATCACACAAGTTCATGTGATTCACAAGTCACGGCTTTCTAGTCCTCTCTTCTAGTGCCGGGTCTACCAGTGCGCGTCTTCTACTGTCCGGCTGAGACTGGTAGGAGCGGCGCTAATATCCTCTTCCTGTCGTGGTGCAGTCCTAGTCAGCGTAATATTGGCTGACGTCGTCTCACAGCCTTCTCTGTAGTTACCTTCTGGATCATCGTGCTGGCGCTTGTCGTTACTCCGGACCAGAAGTGTGGTGTGTTTTTTCATGGGATTGCTTAGTCTGTACCAAGAGCATTATACAGATGGTCGACAAACTCCAGTGGTAGGCGCCGCCTGAGAGGTGCGTTGTAATTCCTAGAGTACATCCCGGAAGAGTCAGTCAACGTATAACTTCCTCCCATATACGACTCTCCACAACAAGAAAATCAGAAGACAGTGATACGAAAAGTTCACTCTACCAAATATCGTAAGATGGTTTGCAGAGTATACAGGGTGTTACAAAAAGATACGGCCGAACTTTCAGGAAACATTCCTCACATACAAAGAAAGAAAATATGTTATGTGGACATGTGTCCGGAAACGCTTACTTTCCATGTTAGAGCTCATTTTATTACTTCTCTTCAAATCACATTAATCATGGCATGGAAACACACAGCAACAGAACGTACCAGCCTGACTTCAAACACTTTGTTACAGGAAATGTTCAAAATGTCCTCCGTTAGCGAGGATACATGCATCCACCCTCGGTCGCATGGAATCCCTGATGCGCTGATGCAGCCCTGGAGAATGGCGTATTGTATCACAGCCGTCCACAATAGGAGCACGAAGAGTCTCTACATTTAGTACCAGGGTTGCGTAGACAAGAGATTTCAAATGCCCCCATAAATGAAAGTCAAGAGGGTTGAGGTAAGGAGAGCGTGGAGGCCATGGAATTGGTCCGCCTCTACCAATCCATCGGTCACCGAATCTGTTGTTGAGAAGCGTACGAACACTTCGACTGAAATGTGCAGGAGCTCCGTCGTGCATGAACCACATGTTGTGTCGTACTTGTAAAGGCACATGTTCTAGCAGCACAGGTAGAGTATCCCGTATGAATTCATGGCGGTGAATCGAGGAAGTACAGTACATACTGACGAAACTAAAATGAGCTCTAACATGGAAATTAAGCGTTTCCGGACACATGTCCACATAACATCTTTTCTTTTTTTGTGTGTGAGGAATGTTTCCTGAAAGTTTGGGCGTACCTTATTGTAACACCCTGTATATGTAGAGTGGATCCAGAATCTCATTAACTCAAGACGCTGGCCTGCCACCTTATATTCATACAACCACTTCTCATTTCTCTAAAGGTTTTGCATGGGGGCTTAATTAAATAAATTTGAAAATACTTTTAATTTTAGTATGTCCGATTACGTAAGTCTCGTAACCGGTTGGCCCTGACTAGAATTGTTACGCTATCTGACTGCAACAAACAATGAAAGAAAATTTTCGTAAACACAGTTAATTAATTAAGTCCCCAGCAACTATAAAACCTACAAAACCAATAAGCCCAAAAGTAACTGTTCTGTATGTGGGAGTGTGACTCAACGTCCACATCTGGCACGGTTCTTTTCCAACAAGGCAAGAATTTTCCAATACCAACTATACTGACGTGACAAAAGAAAATTAGAAAACTATAATTACGCAAGAAAACCAGAATTCACTCTAATATAAGAACACAAGCCAGATGCTTTGTTGACTGAACCTGTAGTGACACATTATTTCAGATACACAAATAATAAAAAGACATTGTAAGTTTTACCTTCATATATATTGACGAAATGCACACAATAACATCTGCTATCTCTCCCATCAAATAACTGCATAAAACATGGAACAACACTCTTTACTACAACATCTTACTCCAACTTCACGACAACCACGAGCTCTTAACACACACTGTCTTCAACGAACTCTCAACAGGCACTGACATCCACGAGCTCTCTCTAAGCACTGACTGCGACGAGCTCTAACACGCACTGTGGAGGCGGCTTAATAGTACTCTTTGGCGCACTCTCTGGCGCAGTGGCACAGTGTAGCCACCTTTCATATGCCCCTCCTCCACAGGCCAGAATTTGATGGTATTTTTGCCAGCATTGGTGGTGAAAATACCACCAAATTCGTCCACAAAAATACAGATAAAAATAAAAGATAATATTAATACCTAAATATCACATAATTAGTTAAAATTTCGGCTTTGCACTGACCTTACAGTAACCTAATATATGAAATACAGTAAGCAATACAACTTCTTTTCATGCATGTGGCTTTACATAATAGTTTACACAATATACAAAAAATCAGTTTATACAAATGTTCACATAAAATGCCTTCAATGATTAGTTTATACAAAAAAAAGATACTAACAGGTGACATCTTTTCAGTAGAAGCAGTCCATCAGTTGCACCCAGTAAAGTTTAGCAGGTACACCCAGCAACAAGTCACATTAATTCAGTAGAAGCAGTTCATCAGTGGCACCCAGCAATGTTAAGCAGGTGCAGACAGCAACAAGTGACATTATTTCAGTAAAAACAGTCCATCAGTTGCACCCAGCAATGTTGAGTAGGTGCAGACACCAACAAGTGACATCATTTCAGTAAAAACAGTTCATCAGTTGCACCCAGCAATGTTGAGTAGGTGCAGACAGTAACAAGTGACATTATTTCAGTAGAAGCAGTCCATCAGAGGCACCCAGCAATGTTGAGAGCAGGTGCAGACACCAACAAGTGACACAATTTCAGTAAAAACAGTCCATCAGTTGCGCCCAGCAACGTTGAGCAGGTGCAGACAGCAACAAGTGACATTATTTCAGTAGAAGCAGTCCATCAATGGCACCCAGCAATGTTGAGTTGGTGCCGACAGCAACCAGTGACTTCATTTCAGTAAAAACAGTTCATCAGTTGCACCCAGCAATGTTGAGTAGGTGCAGACAGCAACAAGTGACACCATTTCAGTAGAAGCAGTCCATCAGTTGCACCCAGTAAAGTTTAGCAGGTGCAGACAGCAACAAGTGACATTATTTCAGTAAAAACAGTTCATCAGTTGCACCCAGCAATGTTGAGTAGGTGCAGACACCAAGAAGTAACATCATTTCAGTAGAAACAGTTCTAACAGTGGCACCCAGCAATGTTGAGCAGGTGCAGACACCAACAAGTGATATCATTTCAGTAGGAGTAGTCCATCAGTTGCACCCAGCAATGTTGAGCAGGTGCAGACAGCAACAAGTGACTTCATTTCAGTAGAAGCAGCTCCATCTGTGGCACCCAGTAAAGTTGCAGAGGTACACACAGCAACAAGTCACATTAGTTCAGTAGAAGCAGTCCATTAGTGGCATCAGCAATGTTGAGTAGGTGCAGACAGCAACAAGTGACATTATTTCAGTAGAAGCAGTTCACCAGTTGCACCCAGCAATGTTGAGAGCAGGTGCAGACACCAACAAGTGATACCATTTCAGTAAAAACAGTCCATCTGTGGCACCCAGCAATGTTGAGTTGGTGCAAACACCAACAAGTGACTTCATTTCAGTAGAAACAGTTCATGAGATGCACCCAGCAATGTTAAGTAGGTGCAGACAGCAAAAAGTCACATCTCTCAGCAGAAGCAGTTCGATAAAATTCACTAGCACTGATCACACTGTTCATCAGCAGAAATTAAACACGACCAAATGTCACACATCATATTGAAAAGTGCAGGTAACAGTTCAGAATATTTATCTTCACTAATCAGACAGTTCAGGCATGAACAATAGTTTGAATGCACATACAAATGCTTTTACAGTAACATACAAATCATAACAAACACACAAATGATATCAGATAATTGTCCTATTAACTATTACAATACACAAATACCAGTAAACCTATAATATTCATGGGTGTCAGTGCAAGCCACTACCAACAATAAAATAATATTTAGGAGATAGGTGGGTAGGATTAGTAAAGGAAAACACACAGAACACACTCACTCATCTCTCATCCACATTAAGTACTACTGTGTAACTGAATAGTGTTAATTGTGTAAATGAAATTCTGTCTAAATCTGATGTTCATCATGTGTATCAAGTAGTACTGGCAGCAATGTATAATAGTCAATAATAGTTAGTCAACGTCATAGTCATCATGTCAAGACCAATGATTGCCAAGCCAGATCAAAATGTACTGTTGTTGAACAACTGTCAGTGAGCCACGATATGCAATTACTTCCTCTCTCCAAAAAAAGTATATACTGCTCAGTTATTTAACAAAGTGTGTGTATAGACTATCTTCCTTCTATATTAGTGTTCCAGTCTGGTATCTTCATCCTCCTTGTTCCATAAGACCAACAAAAAAAATGCTCCTCACTTACTTTACCTCTTATACACCAAAACTCCAATAATCATCAACTTAATCTCAATACGTCACTAATACTTCTTCAATACGTCGATACATATAACTCTTATCATCAATATCATTTACCTTACCTCTTGTCCACAAAAACTCCAATAATCATCAACTTCATATAATCTCTATACCTCAATAATACGTCGATAAATATAAACCTCAGCACCAATATCATTTCACTTCCATAACAACTCTTTCCTCTAGTCAGTCTCCTCGAACAACTACAGATAAAATCCTAATGCAACTTCAATTCAGCATCCCATACAATCCGAAGACACAGTGTCCACACACAACCTCTGTGTAATCCATCTGACCCAAATTTTCTACTCATTATAAATTATAAGATACATTTTGGTTCCTTGTCCATCATTAAATAAAAGAAATGCATACCTGACCTCTAACAGACTTAGTTCGAATAACTCTCAGTAATTAAGTACGATTACGGAGTGTGAATAATCATAATGTTTCACAGTGTGTACACCACTTCAAGAATCATAGCAGAAGCAAACATGTGGAGTATTTCTTATGTCAAGTGTCACTTCCTATTTCAATTGCTCACGAAAAATGCAGTGTAATGACTGTCAATAGTCTAAACCTAGTTTCAGTCTGTCATGTCGTTAGCCTCCTTCCTATTAGCATAAATTTATACAGCTTCCATAAAACCTCAGCTCATGTGACTTCAATGACTTTCTTGTACTAATGTCGTTCGTCGAATTATAGCAGTTAATTTTTTTTATCTTAAAATATAAGGCACTGAGCGTAAGCAAAACTTGCAATAGCGAGTAAATATACCAGTAAAGAACAGAATGTCAACAAGTGGATGCAGCACAATTCCTACAACGAGGCTCTGCCAAGCGAACAATCTATAATTAATACCACAGTGTGACCTAAACTCTATGTTCATACACAGTATATCAGCATTTCTATACACCAAATTAAAGAGTAGTTATGACAACAAAACAGAAATGTATAAATATGCAATACATACGCATAGCAGCAAACATATGTCTTACGTACTAAACAGGTCATTAGCAACATATCAGCATAAGCAAATAAATGTTCAAATGTCATCTTAGCAAGTAAACATGGATGCGCAAGCAGATAAATCCAAAAAGTATAACTTACATACATAATCACAGTCAGCACAATTAATCAGGTTACAATTATAATCCATACGTAAAGCAGTAAACATGTCATTAGCATCATATCAGCAAAAGCAAATAAATGTTCATATGTCATCTTAATAAGTAAACATGAATGCGCAAGCAGATAAATCACATAGTATAACTTACATACCTAACCACATCAGCACAATTAATCAGGTGACAATTATAATTTAAATAAATAAGCACAGCAGGCACATAATTAAAAAAAAATATGACATCAGTGAAAAAGCAGTGCAGCCAAGCGATGCATAATATATACAAGTCACAACCCAGTTCATTAATCATCATTGTCAAAATCAGTTAACGTACGCAAGCACGTCGCTTCACACGTAAATTCATAGAACATGAAATTTAGCACAAAGTATGAATCACGTAATCCCGAGCAACAAATTACGTCTAAAGTACGTACCTAAGTGGAAATATGTTACCTGAAAAATGAACTCAATTAATAGTTACCCTTTTTTAGTTTATTACTTTCTTCTTCGAAATTACATTCTTCCTGAAAATTTCTCGATAGCAGGTCGTCTTAACGTCGGACGCGCACAGAATTTACCTGAAGGTCTTAAATATTTTATACAACCGTATCCTGCAAAATACTGAATGTTAATAATACAATTCAACAAGTCCTTATAGCTTTATACAGAATTTAGTCGGAGAAATTAAACTGTGTATTTGTTTACGGCTGTCAGTGCATTAGCACTGAGCGCTCGATCAGCTGTAGGCGCGTGACGTAGGAAGTCATTGTTTGCGGTCAACGACTGCCTCGTGCGGCGCGCAGACTTGACTGTTGCTTTGAGTATGTGCCGCCGCCAAAACACAGCGCGGTATCCTTGTACTCTCTGCGTGTTTACATGTAGCTGTTAGTTTCTCACAAGTATGTCATTCCACAAAAATTTTAACGTTTGATATATGATGTATTCCTTTAGAGCGTCGAGATTTAAGAGTTTCTACTTCAACAGTGTTATCATGTATAATTTTGCGAATTCTATATGGACCGTTATAAAGCAGAAAAAATTTGCGACACAAGCCTTTTCCTTTGTGAGACAAACGGTGGGACTTAATTAATACCTTTTGACCAACTGACAAGATTTTTAAACGACCAGGACGTCTAGCTGATTTCTCTCTTCTAGCAGCCGCAGATGCAATATTTTGCAGAGCCAGGTTGACAACTTCAGAATGCCGTAGTTTCCGTGAAGGCGGAAAAGGAACGATTTCAGAAATGCGATTTGTTGGTACTTTATTTTTTAATATAAATAGAGGCGGTAAAGAAGTTGAGTCATTAGGAAGTTCATTCAGAATGTTTTGAAAAATATGAAGATACTGATCCCACGTTCTGTGATTCTGATGACAGTAAAGACGACACAATTTATTGATTTCCTTCATCCATCTCTCTGAAGCGTTAGATTGAGGGTGAAAAAGTGAAATGAAAATTGGTTTAATTTTACGACGCTGTAGAGTACGAAGCCAAATTTTAGAGCGAAACTGTGATCCATTATCTGATATAACCTTGTCAACATGACCAACTTCTTTAAGAAAATGTTTGATAAAAGCGTTGGATACTGAACGAGCTGTTGCTTTGCGCAAAGGTGTAAAACACACATATTTTGATGTCAGTTCCACTGCTACGAAAATGTACGCAAAACCGTTAGTAGAACGAACCACTGGACCAAACAAATCGACTGCAGCCATCTCCTTTAATTTCGCTGGAATGATGGGAAACAACGGTGCTCTGTGAGAAATCGTTGGAGGCTTAGCCATTTGACATAATTTACATTTGGCAAGAACAGATCGAATACGTTTTTCCATATTACTGAAGTAACAATTTTCTCGTAATTTATGAAAGCATTTTCTGGGACCAAAGTGCGCATAACTGAAATGCGTATACCAAATCAGCTTATTAACCCACTCATCAGGAATACAAACTAACCAAACGGAGTTGTCGACCGATTTTCGTTTAAAAAGAATGTCATTGCGAACTAAATAATGCTGTCTAATCGCCACGCTTTCCTTTCTCCTCCACTTCTCCTTAATGTCCTTCCAGATTGGATCCTTATTTTGCTCCTTAGCGATATCCTGGAGCGAAGACGAAATAAAGTTCTCAAAAGCAACACCTTGAATATACATCAAACAATAATTGTTTTCCTTGCAGTCCTCTTCAGCACTTTGTTTCAAACCCATAGGTGCACGTGATAAAGCATCGGCAACAATATTAGAAGAACCCTGTATGTAAACAATACTAAAGTCAAATTCCTGTAGGTACAACGCCCATCGTGACAATCTGCCGTGAGTTAATTTTGTTGACATAAGAAATTCCAGAGCTCGATGATCGGTGTAAACCTTAGTATGTCTGCCAAACAAAAATGTGCGAAATTTTGTGAAAGCCCAAACAACAGCCAAAGCTTCAAGTTCCGTAATCGAATAATTCTTTTCGGATTTAGAGAGAACGCGACTTCCAAATGCAATAGTTTTCTGGACTACAACGCCGTCTTCTTCTATTTCTTGAAATAAGTGTGCACCTAGGCCTTTGTATGATGAGTCCGTCGCCAAACAAAATTCTTTAGATAAATCCGGATGTGAAAGAAGTGGAGCAGCAACTAAAGCATCACGAAGCTGTTCAAATTCTGACTGAGCTTCCTCATCCCAACACCAATTAGATTTCTTTCCAGATAGTTCACATAAACGAGGTGTGGCCAAATCGTCCAATTTAACAAAGCGTCGAAGAAAATTACAGACACCAAGGAAACTACGAACATCACGTTTTGTAGTAGGAACAGCATAATTACGAATAGCGTCTAATTTCTCTGGATCAGGAAGAATACCCTCTGTAGAAATAATGTGGCCGAGAAATTTCACCTGAGAACGACCAAATTCAGATTTTTCTAAGTTCACTGTAATGCCAACTCGTGCAAAAATACGTAATAATGAATCCAAAATTTTGTTGTGCTCACTCCAAGAACGTTTAGCAATAAGAATGTCGTCAACATATGAAGTAATGTTGTCACGAAGATAAACAGGTAAAATTTCATTTAGACTACGAATGAATGCTGCTGAAGATACAGTAAGTCCAAACGGTAATTTCCGAAACTGGTAACAGTTACCAAAGGCTAAAAAGGCAGTATATTTTCTACAATCAGGGTGGAGTTCTATTTGCCAAAAACTTGCGCGCATGTCAATCGTGGACAAAACTTTAATTCCATGGAAATGTTGAAGAAGTTCATCTAAATTTTGTGGGCGGTCAGTTTCAGGAATAATGATATTATTTATCTGTCTGGAATCCAGAACCAGACGAATTGATCCATCCTTTTTAAGAACAACGTGTAATGGGCTAGTATAAGGACTGACTGCAGGCTCAATAATGCCCTGATCTAACATGTACTGAAGTTCATTCTTAACCTTGTCTCTGTAAGCCAAAGGAATAGCGTACGTTTTCCCGCGAAATGGTGTGTGTTCTTTTACTTTAAATAAATATTGTAAGCCTTGTATAGTTCCTGTGTGATGACTAAACACTGTAGCATGTGAAGTCAAAATGTGGTGCAGCTCTTCTCTTGCAACGTCATCTGGCACTTCAGCTTTCTTAACCTTTTCATTAATTAATTCTTCGCCATTAATTATATCATCCACCGCGTCTCTGTATCTATTGTCATTATCATGAATAAACACATTGTCGTCATAATGCTCAACGAAAACATCAGAAGTAAGAAACCTTAAACATTTTGTATCTGACTCAGATCTTGTTAAACACTCGAAAAATTTTAAACATTTCGGCATTCCAGCAACAGTCAAATTTACACTTCCTTCTTTAAAGTTCAAAATTGCCTTATGTGCGTTAAGAAACTCCATACCTAATATAATTTGTGTACTGAGTAATGGAACAATAATAAAATTGGCAGAAAATTCGTATCCTTGACAAATGAAATTTAAATTGGTCTGTTGTCTGACCTCCACACTTTTTCCAGAAATCGCACCTCGAATTGTAGTTTTAGAAATAGGTAACACAGGACAGGCAATAGTTCTTTCACATATACGAAAAACTGATTCACTAATGACATTCAATGGGCTCCCAGAATCTAAAACTGCAGTGAACTTATTCTTACCCACACATACTTCAATAACAGGATGTAAAAATGCGTCTACATTATTTTCCTTTTCATCTAACAAAATGTCTCTCATGTCTTCCAGGCGTATGTAGTGTAAAGTCGTAGTGTCATTACTTTCTGAACCGTCTATGTTGCTGCCAGAAGCCGAATCTGCAAGTCATTGTCGATTGTTTGCGTCACGTCTTTGAGTATTCGCGTCATTTCGCGGATCAATTTCTACGATTTGCACTTGCCTCTCTGAAGTTCTGTCACGTGGAGGATGCCAATTAGGTCCCTCCTGTCTGTTGGATGCAAATTCTTGGCTGTGTCTGTTATTAAAATTTCTGTTTTCCTGTCTGTCTGCATAACTACTCCTTGTGTAATTTCGACTGTCACTTCTGGAATTACTGTTGTATCTACTACCCTGATTGTTTCTGTAGTAAGAATTTCTATTACTGTTTGAATAATTTCTGTCTTGATAATACCGATTACTGTTTCCGTATGATTGATCATTCCGATACGAATTACCGTTGTTATAGTTGTCTGTGTAATTTCTGTTAGAACGTCTGTTATTGTCATAGGGCTGGTATCTATTGTCGTGTCTGTTACGTCTGTCATTCTCAAAATTACCGCTATAACGTCCGTTCCGACCACTATCACTTTTCTCTGAAAGTCTATTGTAATTACTGTTACTGAAAAAGTTACAAGAGGTCCCGTCGTCGTTGTCATACTCCAGTTCTTGCAACAAAGTCTTAAAAGTCTCAATGTCATCTTTACATCTTCCGGCCAAAGCAATTTGTCTTATGGATTGTGGCAACTTAGTTAAACAAATGCGAATTAATTCAGTCGGGCTATAAGGGTTGGACAGGAACTGATTCTTTCGAATCATGTCTTCAAAGTACTCTGCCGGCGTGCGGAACTCAGACTGTTTAAAATTACGCTGCATAATCAGACTATGTTTGACTCTGTCTTGTGTGTTTTCGGACCAATATGCCGATAGAAATGCATGATAAAAATCATTTAAATTATTGCAATCTCTAATGAGTGCGCGCATCCGCGTCGCCGGTTCGTTTTCTAAATATCCACACATGAATTCTAGTTTGTGACTTAGTGGCCAATTTGGTGGAAGTGCGTACATAAATTGATCTAGCCATGCACATGGATGTATGTCATTCTTAGAATTGCGGAAGATCTTAAATTTCCGGAGAGTCAAAAAGTGTTTATAGTCAAAGTTTTCGCCTCGTGGCGACAAAGACCTGCCGCGTCTGTCCCAGTCCGAATATCGATTATTGTCAACTTCACGCGCCTGGCGCTCTCTTGTTGCTTTTCGTAAATGAAATAAATTACTTTCTTCATACCCCTCTGCTATCTGTGAATCTAAGTTTCTTCTACTGTCTTTTCCTACAATTTCGCCTTCTATTTGTTTGACGTGCTTTTTTAAAGCCTCAAATTCCTTTTTCACGCGTTCATTAAATTTTCCCTGATTTTCAACAAGCTTATTTATGTTCTGATACTCTTCGGTTTCTGCAAATGGTAATGGGGCTGTATCATCCGAATCTCTGTCCCCATGTAAACTAAGATTTGTCAATTTGTCTGAAATCTCCTCAACTCTTTCCGATAAATCACCTAATTGTTCTTTCTGTTTATTTACATCTTCCGTAAGTGTCGCGACTCGGGTTTCAGTATTGTCACATTTGGTAGTTAACTGTTCATATTGTCGTGTTAGATTATTTATTCTGTCATTTGGTACGGATTCCTCGATTCTTTCAAATATTTCTTTCTTATCGTTTGCGCGTTGTAAATTTAACTCTGAAAATTTTTGTACTATCATGCGATCTCTTTCTTCCTGTTCTCTATCCTGTTCCCTTTGTCTGATTTCTACTGCAATTAATCTATTATTGTGAGCATTCAAAATCGGTTGCACTTCTTCTCTGATTTCTTTCTTTAATTCATCTTTCATATTTTTGAAACATGTTCCTATTCGTGAATCTATCCGAGTTTCCATTGTTCCCATATCAGTTTTTAATTCAGCCCGTAAAGTTCCCATCTGTGTTTTAATTGTTCCCATCTCAGTTTTAATTGTTCCCATCTCAGTTTTAATTGTTCCCATCTCAGTTTTTAATTCAGATTGAAAATTTAATATTACACTCATCAACTGCTCCATATTAACTTGTTCTAAATTCTTTTCGCCCCTAACATCTCCCGCAAAACTAACTTCCTTCGTCACAGCTGTAAGGCTATCTGTGTTTGATACTATTTCAGAATCTTCTGTCGTTAATCTCAGATTCTGTAAATTTTCTGATTGAGAAAAATTTTGAAATGGTTCCGGACTATTTTCCCGACTTATCACATTGTTTTCCACCTCATTATCCATCATACTGTTTTCCTCTGTTGGCGAGTTCGCCATGTCAACAATTTCGTTATTCTCACTATTCATCATTTTTGCCTTTTTCATTGATCGCGTAATCATTTACAAAATATACGAAAGATTCGTCACTGTACGAAAATTACACACCGTGACTCTTTATCTCCAACAATACTATTCACACTAGATGTTTCCCTCAAACACGATCAATCGAACAATTGAAATAATTGCACTAAATTGTCAAACCGTTGACAAGACAACAAATTTAATTCTGAGAAAAAAAAATACCATTAGAAGAATGACAATTACCAAATCTACACATGCAAAATAGACCACAATTACTAAACTACAAATTACTACAACAATACTACAGTCTACAATTTTCACAATCAGAAGAATCCAAGGGACGATCCGAAGCAGCGGTCGCCACGTGCATGGGGGCTTAATTAAATAAATTTGAAAATACTTTTAATTTTAGTATGTCCGATTACGTAAGTCTCGTAACCGGTTGGCCCTGACTAGAATTGTTACGCTATCTGACTGCAACAAACAATGAAAGAAAATTTTCGTAAACACAGTTAATTAATTAAGTCCCCAGCAACTATAAAACCTACAAAACCTATAAGCCCAAAAGTAACTGTTCTGTATGTGGGAGTGTGACTCAACGTCCACATCTGGCACGGTTCTTTTCCAACAAGGCAAGAATTTTCCAATACCAACTATACTGACGTGACAAAAGAAAATTAGAAAACTATAATTACGCAAGAAAACCAGAATTCACTCTAATATAAGAACACAAGCCAGATGCTTTGTTGACTGAACCTGTAGTGACACATTATTTCAGATACACAAATAATAAAAAGACATTGTAAGTTTTACCTTCATATATATTGACGAAATGCACACAATAACATCTGCTATCTCTCCCATCAAATAACTGCATAAAACATGGAACAACACTCTTTACTACAACATCTTACTCCAACTTCACGACAACCACGAGCTCTTAACACACACTGTCCTCAACGAACTCTCAACAGGCACTGACATCCACGAGCTCTCTCTAAGCACTGACTGCGACGAGCTCTAACACGCACTGTGGAGGCGGCTTAATAGTACTCTTTGGCGCACTCTCTGGCGCAGTGGCACAGTGTAGCCACCTTTCAGTTTCTTTACTTTTTCTACCCTTGTACTACAGTTTTGCGTTTTGTTCAGGCATCTGTATTCCTTTTTGTCTGCACCGCTTACTGCATTTATATACGTATTTCCTCCTTTCACCCATTATATGAAATATCTTGAGTATAATCCAAGGATTTCTGCTACACCTTATTATTTTACTCATTTGACCCTCTGCTACCTTCACTGTTTCATCTCTCTGAGCTATCTACTGCCTTATTATCTTAGTTTACCATTTTCTGTCAATTTTTGCCTAATACTACGTTTGAAACTCTGAAACACTTCTGTTTCTCCCAGCTTATTCACGTCCCACCTCCTCCTTAATTTCCTATAAAGTTTTAATTTGCAGATCATAAGCAGTAATATACATCGCGAGTCCACACCTACTCTTGAAAATATTTTGTAGCCGAAAATATGATTTCAAAATCTGTAACGTGGCATTATTTAATCTTAAACGTTTCAGTATCGCTAGTTCTTTTCACGTGTATAGGATTTTGTGACCTGTGTACAACTCTAGTATGCAGGTTCGTCTTTATATTCCTTTCTCTTAGTCGACGTTCTTAAATTTTTCTTCTCTTCCCTTTCATACAACTGAATTCTAGTCATCCATCTCTGTTAAATTTTCGTCTCCCACGAGGATATGAGTAATTTGTTTTGCCTCAGTGGACAGTCTTTCACTAACACTAAACATTAATGGCGGTAACGACAATTAAACCCCTAATCAAACGGTTTCCCACAAATATTCCTCACGAAATGTATGAGCAAGACATCAGCCGAATTCGAAAAGAACACCAACAACGAGAAAAACTATGGTTTGTAATTTTTCATTCTGTCACAGGAACAATCAGTTGATAATGGAAAAAGTTAGTCTAAAAGGCTGGAATGAATAACCAGTCGTGATTAGTGACCATAGAGGTGCCAGATTATTTACCTGACTGTTGAAGACGATACTATTGAGGCATTATTGGTATTTGGAGAACTAAGCGTAGGAAACAGATGTTATAGTCATAGTTCGTCATAGTACAGTATCATCATTCAGGAAACACCCACATCTTTAGAAACAAATCCTGAAAAAATCGATAATATCCACAGAAGTAAGTGTGTCAGAGACGTAAATCAGGTAAATGATGACGGAATAGGAACGCTATGGACATCGTATCTACTCCCCAAGTAAATCAGAAGTGAAAAATCAGTGTCAATAAATACAAGAATGGGTTCTTATGAATAGTTAGGTATCTCTAGGTATTCTATGGAGCTGAAAGTACGAAAGATTTATAGAACAACTGAAGAAAAAAAAAGAGAAAAATTTCTCGAAATTTCTGGGGCTAAAAACATACAAAAAGAAGCTACATTTTAAGAACAAACAAAACATTTCATAGAAATGTTCGGAAAGCGTCTGTCACAGAAGGAGGAGTGTTGCCGTGTATGTTGTTAATGTAAACAGTGTTTAAAAATCTGCAGAAGAATTTTCACTTAGGAAAACATAAACTAGTAGTCACAAATGACAACTTGATCCAGAGTTAGCTGGACTCAATTTTTTATAACAAAAGCAAAAATAAAATCATGAATTTGATAATGTAGGTGATGAATGAAAACGAGTTAACTGCCCAGCCTCCCGGGTTCGATTCCCGGCGAGGTCAGGGATTTTCTCTGCCTCGTGATGGCTGGGTGTTGTGTGCTGTCCTTCGGTTAGTTAGGTTTAAGTAGTTCTAAGTTCTAGGGGACTGATGACCATAGATGTTAAGTCCCATAGTGCTCAGAGCCATTTGAACCATTTTTTGAACTGTCCAGCCCCATTTTAGACGATAGGGTTTCCCACGCAGGTAAGAAAGTGGTTTAGAGTCTTACTTCGGCACTGGCCTTTGAACGACCACATAAGGGGAGACTCCAGTCTGGATAAAACTTCTTATTCTATTGAGACTATAAAGAGTGGTCCATTGATCGTGACCGGGCCAAATATCTCACAAAATAAGCGTCAAACGAAAAAACTACAAGGAACGAAACTTGTCTAGCTTGAAAGGGGAAACCAGATGGCGCTATGGTTGGCTCGCTAGATGGCGCTGCCATAGGTCAAACGGATATCAACTGCATTTTTAAAAATAGGAACCCCCATTTTTATTACACATTCGTGTAGTACGTAAAGAAATATGAATGTTTTAGTTGGACCACTTTTTTCGCTTAGTGATAGATGGCGCTATAATAGTCACAAACATATGGCCCACAATTTTAGACGAACAGTTGGTAACAGGTAGGTTTTTTAAATTAAAATACAGAACGTAGGTACGTTTGAACATTTTATTTCGGTTGTTCCAATGTGATACATGTACCTTTGTGAACTTATCATTTCTGCGAACGCATGCTGTTACAGCTTGATTACCTGTAAATACCACATTGGTGCAATAAATACTCAAAATGATGTCCGTCAACCTCAGTGCATTTGGCAATAGGTGTAACGACATTTTTCTGAACAGCGAGTAGTTCGCCTTCCGTAATGTTCGCACATGCATTGACAATGAGCTGACGCATGTTGTCAGGCGTTGTCGGTGGATCACGATAGCAAATATCCTTCAACTTTCCCCACAGAAAGAAGTCCGGGGACGTCAGATCCGGTGAACTTGCGGGCGACGGGATGGTGCTTCGACGACCAATCCACCTGTCATGAAATATGCTATTCAATGCCGCTTCGACCGCACGCGAGCTATGTGCCGGACATTCATCATGTTGGAAGAACACCGCCATTCTGTCAAGCAGTGAAACATCTTGTACTAACATCGGTAGAACATTACGTAGGAAATCAGTATACATTGCACCATTTAGATTGCCATCGATAAAATGGGGGCCAATTATGCTTCCTCCCATAATGCCGCACAATACATTAACCCCCCAAGGTCGCCGATGTTCCACTTGTCGCAGCCATCGTGGATTTTCCGTTGCCCATTAGTGCTTATTATGCCGGTTTACGTTACCGCTGTTGGTGAATGAGGCTTGTCACTAAATAGAACGCGTGCAAAAAATCTGTCATCGTCCCGTAATTTCTCTTATGCCTAGTGCTAGAACTGCACACCACGTTCAAAGTCGTCGCCATTCAATTCCTGGTGCATAGAAATATGGTACGGGTCCCACCGATGTTGATATAGCATTCTGAACACCGACGTTTTTGAGATTCCCGATTTTCGCTCTAGTTGTCTGCTACTGATGTGCGGATTACCCGCGACAGCAGCTAAAACACCTACTTGGGCATCATCATTTGTTGCAGGTCATAGTTGACGTTTCACATGTGGCTGAACACTGTTTCCTTAAATAACGTAACTATCCGGCGACCTGTCCGTACACTTGGATGATGTCGTCCATGATGCCGAGCAGCATACATAGCACACGCCCGTTGGGCATTTTGATCACAATAGCCATACACCAGCACGATATCGACCTTTTCCGCAATTGGTAAACGGTCGATTTTAGAACGGGTAATGAATCACGAAGGAAATACCGTCCGCACTGGCGGTATGTTACGTGATACCGCGTACTTGTGACTATTACAGCGCTATCTATCACAAAGCGAAAAAAGTGGTCCAACTAAAACATTCATATTTTTTTACGTACTACACGAATATGTAATAAAAAATGAGGGTTTCTATTTTAAAAAATACGCAGTTGATATCCGTTTAACCTATGGCAGCGCTATCTAGCGGGCCAATCATAGCGCCATCTGGTTTCTTCCTTCAAGCTAAACGAGTTTCGTTCTCTGTAGTTTTTTCGTTTGATGCTTATTTCGTGAGATATTTGGCCCCGTCACTATCAATGGACCACCCTGTAGAGAGTTGCATTCGACGCAAGATGCAGAGTTTACCCGTCCTATTGAAGTGCCTGCGGGTGCTCAGTTGGAACACTGCAAATTTTACGTGACAATACGACGCAACGGCCAACTGCATCAGTAACGTTAACTTCAGTGGTGTAAAACCATTCGAAGCCACAGCAGCTGGTGGAGTTAGCCTGCAGACTACTATAGTGCGATGTGCGTGCGGCCGCTGAGAAGACGGCAGGCGCTTAGGGAAAGCAGAGAGCGCCGCTAACTTCTCTAATGGGCGAGAGCCGATGCGGCTAAACGCATGAAAGCCACAAAGGGAAGTTCTGAGGCACTTGTCCGGCACTGGAAACTTCACTCTGTCAGGAGTGTTTGCCGGGTTCTCCATTCGTAGTAATATCTCTAAAATTATCCCCTTGGCGAAAAACAAAAAAAAAACGTAATTTCGTTCATATCATCCATTTCCCACAGCATTCGTTATAAACTCTTAACGACTGTGACAAGAGTTTTACTGCGCGATTCTTGATCAAGTACAAGGAGGATATACCAGCCACTGCCTATCTTTTATTTGATTTTGTGGCGTATAGCGCATTAGCAAAACTGAAAATCGCGCTCGCTTCAAATTGTGGTGATCGTGATTGAAATAGTTATTGCTG
Source organism: Schistocerca piceifrons (assembly GCF_021461385.2). NCBI lineage: Eukaryota > Metazoa > Arthropoda > Insecta > Orthoptera > Acrididae > Schistocerca > Schistocerca piceifrons. The sequence continues at coordinate 180,071,586 of NC_060138.1, read as the reverse complement.
CTAATTTGGTAATCTTTGCGCTTGCGATCGGGCAATAATCGACCGTGAGAGCGAACTGGCTTCTTACGCCGCGAAGAGATAAATTGTGTAGCTGTGGTGTCCGTTTAATTAACCTTTCCCAAATCACAAGCAAGCACACGTGCATATGATATTAAATTTTGTGGCCCAGCTATTTTGAACATATACTTGGCAGTGGCTGATATAAACATTCACGCTCACTAATTTGCATTTGATATTAATAACTTTTACATAATGAATGGAAATGCGACCGTAGGCCGCCAAGAAAGTTAATCTTTGCCAGGAACTTTGTGCAATGCTCTAGTTTTCTCTCTCTGAACAAAAAAATACTTTTAATTACGCACACTTTAATCTTGCAAATATAAATAATATTTATAATCAGCTCTCAACGTTATTAAAGCTGTGTAGTATGAATTTCTATTTACTGTTAGTTCAAAGGCGTCCAACCGCCATTGACTAAGCAATACTGCAAGCAAACGGCCAATCCGATAATCAATTGATATGATGGGATGGGGAAGCGGAAAATGACTTTTTGGATAAATGAAAGGTAACACGTAAATCTTAGAATCTATATTTCGCAGAATTACACTTACATTCTCAGACGAGAGCAGACAGGCAGCGTTTTTACAGATTTCGTCATCAATGGCGTCGATTGAGACCTACTTCCATGAAACGAGACAAACGAAAGTGTCCTATATCAAACGAACAAGAACAATGATAATGATAGTAATTTTACACTGTCAGTGATTTTATTTCAGTTGCATATAAACACGTTGGTTATTTAATGACGTAATGCTTTCACCACGCTGATATTTCAATGTTTGTATGTCATTACTGTCTTTGACAGTCTCTTTAACCTATTTTCAGTCTTTATTCCGTCACTTATGAAAACAAGTTTGTGGCCGGGATGGCACAAGGAGAATAGGCGAAAAAAACATAAAATTGAGAAAGGAAGTTTTTTCTGAAATTAGTGAGAGCTGATTCTCAAGAGCAAATAGATGAATCGCACGCATTGTTGCAGCAAGTATAACAGAAGTACGTGCAGTGCATCCATCTTTGGTTCGAGATGCTGAGGTGTTCATTGAGGACAGGCAGTGAAATCCGCAGGACTCTGTGGTCTTCCGACCTATCTCCGTATGATTCAGAAACACTTGCAGAGCTACAGATCATTAAAAGATTTCCTGAAAGAAGAAAATCATCGTCTTTTATTAAGATACAATCGGTCGCGACATGGAAACCACAGTTAAAATCCGATGAAACTTTGCACAGATGTGTTGGACGGTGTTTCTAGTATACCCGCCGATCGCGTCACGTCGTTATTCTCAGTTCTGAGCTCACTACGTATGGCAGTAAAATAGTGCCTCCAAGCCAAGTATGCCTGCCTGCTGAGAGATTTTGCCTGTTTTCATGCAGCCCACGTAACGTAACTATAATGCATTTCCTTGTCCATGAAGTTCTCGCCAGCATATTGCACGGGAAATGCAGATGCTCCTGCAGCGTTCTCGTCGGAAATTGTTTGATCATTCATTGAAGTGTCCGGACTTGGCTGCCACTGAGTTCCGTTTCAGCTCACATGAACCGATGGCTGCACAGCCAACGAACTGCAGACTAGCGTACAAAAGTGGCTCAAATGGTTATAAGCACTATGAGACTTAACATCTGAGGTCATCAGTCCCCTAGACTTGTTGTTGTTGTTGTTGTTGTTGTGGTCTTCAGTCCTGAGATTGGTTTGATGCAGCTCTCCATACTACTCTATGCTGTGCAAGCTTCTTCATCTCCAAGTATCTACTGCAACCTACATCCTTCTGAAAGTGCTTAGTGTATTCATCTCTTGGTCTCCCTCTACCATTTTTCCCCTCTACGCTGCCCTCCAATACTAAATTGGTGATCCCTTGATACCTCAACACATGTCCTACCAACCGATCCCTTTTTCTAGTCAAGCTGTGCCACAAACTTCTCTTCTCTCCAATCCTATTCAATACTTCCACATTACTTATGCGATCTACCCATCTAATCTTCAGCATTCTTCCGTAACACCACATTTCAAAAGCTTCTATTCTCTTCTTGTCCAAACTATTTATCGTTCATGTTTCACTTCCATACATGGCTACACTCCATACAAATACTTTCAGAAAGGACTTCCTGACACTTAAATCTATACTCGATGTTAACAAATTTCTCTTCTTCAGAAACGCTTTCCTTGCCATTGCCAGTCTACATTTTATATCCTCTCTACTTCGACCATCATCAGTTATTTTTCTCCCCACATAGCAAAATTACTTTACTACTTTAAGTGTCTCATTTCCTAATCTAATTCCCTCAGCATCACGCGACTTAATTCGACTACTTTCCATTATCCTCGTTTTGCTTTTGTTGATGTTCATCTTATACCCTCCTTTCAAGACACTATCAATTCCATTCAACTGCTCTTCCAAGTCCTTTGCTGTCTCTGACAGAATTACAATGTCATCGGCGAACGTCAAAGTTTTTATTTCTTGACCACGGATTTTAATACCTACTCCAAATTTTTCTTTTGTTTCCTTCACTGCTTGCTCAATATACAGATTGAATAACATCGGGGAGAGACTACAACCCCGTCTCACTCCCTTCCCAACCACTGATTCCCTTTCATGTCCCTCAACTCTTATAACTGACATCTGGTTACTGTACAAATTGTAAATAGCCTTTCGCTCCCTGTATTTTACCCCTGCCAACTTCAGAATTTGAAAGAGCGTATTCCTGTCAACATTGTCAAAAGCTTTCTCTAAGTCTACAAATGCTAGAAACGTAGGTTTGCCTTTCCTTAATCTAGCTTCTAAGATAAGTCGTAGGGTCAGTATTGCCTCACGTGTTCCAACATTTCTACGGAATCCTAACTGATCTTCCCCGAGGTCGGCTTCTACTAGTTTTTCCATTCGTCTGTAAAGAATTCGCGTTAGTATTTTGCAGCTGTGACTTAGTAAACTGATAGTTCGGTAAGTTTCACATCTGTAAACACCTGCTTTCTTTGGGATTGGAATTATTATATTTTTCTTGAAGTATGAGGGTATTTCGCCTGTTTCATACATCTTGCTCACCAGAATGTAGAGTTTTGTCAGGACTGGCTCTCCCAAGGCCGTCAGTAGTTGTAATGGAAAGTTGTCTACTCCCGGGGCCTTATTTCGACTCAGGTCTTTCAGTGCTCTGTCAAACTCTTCACGCAGTTTTGTATCTCCCATTTCATCTTCATCTACACCCTCTTCCATTTCCATAATATTGTCCTCAAGTACATCGCCCTTGTATAGACCCTCTACATACTCCTTCCACCTTTCTGCTTTCCCTTCTTTGCTTAGAACTGGGTTTCCATCTGAGCTCATGATGTTCATACAAGTGGTTCTCTTATCTCCAAAGGTCTCTTTAATTTTCCTGTAGGCAGTATCTATCTTACCCTTAGTGAGATAAGCCTCTACATCCTTACATTTGTCCTCTAGCCATGCCTGCTTAGCCATTTTGCACTTCCTGTCGATCTCATTTTTGAGACGTTTGTATTCCTTTTTGCCTGCTTCATTTACTGCATTTTTTTATTTTCTCCTTTCATCAATTAAATTCAGTATCTCTTCTGTTACCCAAGGATTTCTACTAGCCCTCGTCTTTTTACCTACTAGATCCTCTGCTGCCTTCACTACTTCATCCCTCAAAGCTACCCATTCTTTTTCTACTGTATTTCTTTCCCCCATTCCTGTCAATTGTTCCCTTATGCTCTCCCTGAAACTCTGTACAACCTCTGGTTTAGTCAGTTTATCCGGGTCCCATCTCCTTAAATTCCCACCTTTTTGCAGTGTCTTCAGTTTTAATCTACAGGTCATAACCAATAGATTGTGGTCAGAGTCCACATCTGCCCCTGGAAATGTCTTACAATTTAAAACCTGGTTCCCAAATCTCTGTCTTACCATTATATAATCTATCTGAAACCTGTCAGTATCTCCAGGCTTCTTCCATGTATACAGCCTTCTTTTATGATTCTTGAACCAAGTGTTAGCTATGATTAAGTTGTGCTCTGTGCAAAATTCTACCTGCCGGCTTGCTCTTTCATTTCTTACCCCCAATCCATATTCACCTACTACGTTTCCTTCTCTCCCTTTTACTACTGCTGAATTCCAGTCACAGATGACTATTAAATTTTAGTCCCCCTTCACAATCTGAATAATTTCTTTTATTTCATCATACATTTCTTCAATTTCTCGTCATCTGCAGAGCTAGTTGGCATATAAACTTGTACTACTGTACTAGGCGTGGGCTTCGTATCTATCTTGGCCACAATAATGCGTTCACTATGCTGTTAATAGTAGCTTACCCGTATTCCTATTTTCCTATTCATTATTAAACCTACTTCTGCATTACCCCTATTTCATTTTGTGTTTATAACCCTGTAGTCACCTGACCAGAAGTCTTCTTTCTCCTTCCACCGAACTTCACTAATTCCTACTATATCTAACTTTAACCTATCCATTTCCCTTTTTAAATTTTCTAACTTACCTGCCCGATTAAGGGATCTGACATTCCACGCTCCGATCCGTAGAACGCCAGCTTTTTTTCGCATGATAACATCCTCGAGTAGTCCCCGCCCGGAGATCCGAATGGGAGACTATTTTACCTCCAGAATATTTTACCCAAGAGGACGCCATCATCATTTAACCATACAGTAAAGCTGCATGCCCTCGGGGAAAATTACGGCCGTAGTTTCCCCTTGCTTTCAGCCTTTCGCAGTACCAGCACAGCAAGGCCGTTTTGGTTAGTGTTACAAGACCAGATCAGTCAATCATCCAGACTGTTGCCCTTGCAACTACTGAAAAGGCTGCTGCCCCTCTTCAGGAACCACACATTTGTCTGGCCTCTCAACAGATACCCTTCCGTTGTGGTTGCACCTACGGTACGGCTATCTGTATCGATGATGCACTCAAACCTCCCCACCAACGGCAAGGTCCCTAAACCTAACTAACCTAAGGACAACACACGCATCCAAGTCCGAGGCAGCATTCGAATCTGCGAGCGTGGCAGCAGTGCGGTTCCGGACTGAAGCGCCTAGAACCGCTCGGCCACAGCGGCCGGCACTGGCGTACAGAAATGGCAGAATGCACAGACGGCTACCTTCTATGACGAGGGTTTCGGGGAGCTGGTACAACGTAACAAAACCTGTCTAAGGTGGAACGGCGACTTTGTAGACAAGTACCGGCAAGTTGTAGCTAACTTGAAAATAAAACAGTTTTGATAGGCGCTGTGGTTTGCAGTTCCCGACCGATCGGACCTAAATAATCGAATTGCTTTCGTATTTTCAGGATTCTCCTCGGGCACTTAACAGAGCCCAAACTACCGTTAATCGGCGGTTTCGTCTGTGTGTTTTCAAAAACCTTGCATGTTTCCCACTTCCTCCAAGAGATGAAATCCAAAGAAAGTGATACCATGGCGTGTGAACGTGGCTGAAGAAGTCACTGAAACCATAGCTTAATCAAAGCTTATCCTGAGAATGTAGATGAAAAGGAAGGACCTACCACATTCATAACTGTGGTGCCGTCCAGAGAGCGAGAAAGCGGGTTACAATTGATACCTCACAACGGCACCATGAGCTAAAGACAATCGCTGCCAGACACAGCAACGAATGAGAGGCGTCAGCGTGGACACGCCCTCAAGAAGTTCCACACTCCACCGCTGCTGGAAGCTTGTTTACGTCAGACCGCAGCGCCGCTCAGCCCACTTAATAATCATCGCCCACAACGACAGCATCGTCTTAGGTCATCAGATCAGGCTGCAACGTAACGGAACTTGTTAGTCGAAACTGTGTATCAAAGATCATAGCCAACTGTACGCTAAGATGCGACTATCATTCTACACTACTGGCCAATAAAATTGCTACCCCACGAAGATGACGTGCTACAGACGAGAAATTTAACCGACAGGAGGAAGTAGCTGTGATATGCAAATGATTAGCTTTTCAGAGACACCTACAACGTGCTGAGATGAGGAAAGTTTCAAACCGAGTTCTCATACACAAACAGCAGTTGACCGGCGTTGCCTGGTGAAACGTTGTTGTGATGCCTCATGTAAGGAGGAGAAATGCGTACCATCACCTTTCCTACTTTGATAAAGATCGGATTGTAGCCTATCGCGATTGCGGTTTATCGTATCGCGACATTGCTGCTCGCGTTGGTCGAGATCCAATGACTGTTTGCAGAATATGAAATCGGTGGGTTCAGGATGCTAATACAGAACGCCGTGTTGGATCCCAACGGCCTCGTATCACTAACAGTCGAGATGGAAAGCATCTTGTCCGCATGGCTATAACGGATCGTGCAGCCTCGTCTCGATCCCTGAGTCAACAGATGGGGACGTTTGCAAGACAACCACCATCTGCACGAACAGTTCGACGACGTTTGCAGCAGCATGGACTATCAGCTCAGAGAGCATGGCTGCGGTTACCCTTGACGCTGCATCACAGACAGGAGCGCCTGCGATGGTGTACTCAATGACGAAGCTGGGTGCACGAATGGGAAAACGTAGTTTTTTCGGATGAATCCAGGTTCTATATTTGTCCAATGAATACCCGTTTATCATTTGCATTTCTTCTTGGTGTAGCAATTTTAATGGCCATTAGTGTATATTTTATCAAGTGACAGTGACATTCTTGTGGACATGATTTTTTCCAGGTGAGGTATTTTAGACTGTCCAAATTTTAATAAAGTGATGAAACATTTCGTGGGTGTTTTAGTATTCGATCGACTCCCTCGAGACGTAAATCTAGGCTTGCTGTGACCCACTACAGCGACTATCGCGGGAAGCCAAATTTGACTCATTAATAGAAATGCATTTTGCATTAAATATTGACATACAAACAGAAAACGAATATTATGCACTAAAATTGGTAAGAACGTGCACTAGTGTATGAACTGCCACGGTGGAATGGTAATTACCTGTGATTGATTTCTGCACCGGTATGAGCCTCGACACAAGCATCCTTAAGAAGGTACACTGTGGACAGTGTGCTATCTAAACGCATATTAATAATAGGTGGCCATATTAGGTAAATTTAAGTTGGCAAATTCGTAATAAAATAATAAATGACATCAGATAACCCACAGAAGAAGTCCAACAACTATGAAATGGCGTTACCTCAACTACTCTGACTGCCACACTTTCCGTATCCCAGGCGGTCTAAGTTACCGTGTGTGATAAATATTGATAGACCGTCGGGATCGCATGTTAATATTCTACCCAATATCAGAAATTGGGAAGGCATGGACTACGAACTTACTTGTAGGGAGCCAATCATTTAAATGGAAACTGGGGAAATGTAACAGGAATCGCAACACTAATAAACACAATATTTAGAATATAAAACAAAGAGATATATTTTGAAATCAGTACAAACCAACATACATTCTTAACCGACAGCAGCTTCCACTGACGTAAAGCGTTCACACAACAACACGTTGAAACAGCATTGGTCTACAACTAGACAACTTTAACTGAAACATTTCAGAGAGAGGATACTGAACCGACAGGACTACATTTAGGCTACAAGGAGGAGGGGGGAAGGGAGGAAGCAGACTTAAGTGAATCTTACCGTATGGCTGGCCCCGCTACTGTCACGTAGTATTGCGAAACACTTGCGATCGCCATATGTCTGTAATGGCGATCGACTCCAAGCATCGTTACTACACTGTGCCGAAAGTACCGAACCTTTAAACCTTACCGCAGCACTGTGGAGCATACCTGTAGACAAAGACGTGATCGCAGGTGAGACGGCAGCTGGTGGACGTTCCAACATGACGTTGTAGAATGTTCCATAGCGTCGGTGCTCAGAGGTTTTGTTAGCTGGTCGACACCTCACACTAGAGTAATTTGGTGCCAACTTGCTGAGAGGTCAAGCGGCTGTCACATGCTGGGCCATCCTTCAGATGTTCCCTAACTAGGCGTAGTCTCGGCCGTTGGACCGGCGGGCGTTTGTATTCGTGGGCACCTTAACACCAAGAAGATGTTCCGCTTAAACCTGAGTGTTTGTAACGGTCGCCGCCATATTAAACAAATTATTAATCCTCTGTAAATGGGGGCTAATTTGTTTACAGATTTCGGTTCCTCTGTACTTAGATAATCATTATTATAAGGTTTGTTACCTTTCTGTAATTATTTAGCACTTAAGTTCGAGGTTGAGTTTTTATACAAGTCGAAATAAAATTGCTTAGCAGGCTACGGTTACAGCGGCAGTTTGTTCCTCATTGAAAGGTCTCAAATTAGTAACCTGTTTTTAATATTCATTAATTACTTCTCGACTTATCCTTTGTTCCCGCCCCAGGTGCGAGGCGCCCAGGGGCCCCGAGGTATTGCAGCCCATTCTTCCTTCCTGGCTGCATTTCCTTCTCTGTGCCCCTCCCTTCCCACCCTCGCTCCTTCCCTACTGTCCCCTCTTCTTTCAGTGTTCTTACTTATGTCTACCTGGCCTCATGTATTCCTTGTGGTTTTGTTTCCCTTGCCTTTTCTCTTTCATCTTTTTTGGCGATTTTGGTTCCCCTTTGGGGCTGTAAGACATCGTGGTCTCCTGACCTTCATTGCTTACATATTCAGCCCTCACAATCCTATTCCGCACATCAAGACGCTTCATTCGAATCCAAACTCGATAAGATAAAGTCAATGTTGTATGAATTCATGTAAACGATATGAAAATAACAAGTGCGCACCGACACACTTATTGCGCGGTGTGAACGGACAGAGTTATGGTCAAACGCCTGCGAGCGAATTTTTGAGTGGCATCGTGGTGGACTGGTTATCCGACCAGTGTACCACGCCAATAGTTACACTAGGGGCGAATAGGAATCCTTGACTTCATCAAGGCGTAGGGAGAGTTTGATTGGCGAAGGTCAATCCAGATAGAACGAGAGTTATCTTATTTGTCAGCAGTGAGCGGCACAGACAGCAGTCATCGCAGCTTACGGTATTGTGCGCTACAGCTCTTGCGAGCCCCATATTTCCTCCACAACAGTACACTTCACTGCATTTCACACGCAAAATTATTCAAGTTGAGTAGGCGTGCCTCTCAGCCATTCTGCCAAGTCAATAACCATCTTAAACTTTGTATAGAAATTTCATTAGCGAATCCTATCCTTGAGAAGTAACTTCACATTCCGAAAAGAACCAGGACATAACTTGTTCAATTCATAACTAAAAGTGCCATTGTGATTTCTCAGAACTTTTGCAAAAATAAATAATAACTTTTGTTAGTTTCATGTTTTTCTTACACTAACTAGCACTACTCCAGTACGCAACTATCCCACTAGTTACGTAGGAAATTTTGTGAATTTTTGTGTCACTTCCTTACAGCGGACGACTCCAGAAGATATTTATTGCTGAAAGTTTTCCAGGCATTTCTCTTTAGAACGTTAGGGGCGTCTGTCTGACTTCTGTAGTAGTGTGGGGTGGAAATTGCATCTTGCAGGAGCCACAGGGTAAAGGGTACATTTCAGATTAATCCGTTGCACAGGATAACAGAATAGCAGATCAACCCCACGCTCACAGAAGGTTTGACCTCCAGTTCTAAACTATCTGTCAGTAGTGTGAGCCATTTGGGGAAGAACTCCCTCCCTAGTGTCTACGTGGCAGATTCTTCTTCTCCTTCCTTCACTTCTTCCTTCTCCGCCGGAGTCCCCCTCCGCCCACTAGGTCACCAGCATGTACACAGTCCATGTGGTGGGGCTGTTATGCGCCCATCCCACTGAGCCCTCGGACAACACAGGGATCATACTTATGAAACCTGAGCTGTTGTCCCCCCTCCCCTTATCCAATGGCCCTCAAAGAAGCGAAGAACCTTCCACTACTTCAGTGGAATGCTACTGGCAAAAGCCAACTCTCCAGAGTGGAAATGGCTCTGAGCACTATGGTACTTAACATCTGAGGTCATCAGTCCCCTAGAACTTAGAACTAGCGGTCGCACGGTTCCAGACTGTAGCGCCTAGAACCGCTCGGCCACTCCAGAGTGAAGACTTCACTAAAATATAGTAGTGTGAAGCTGTTGCTAAGAAGAGAAACAATTTTCATATGGATTGTTTACGTACATCAAAATGATCCTCACAGAAATAAACAAATGCTGTGACCCCAATCTCTTTGAGATCTGTACAAGTGAGTTAGTCACATTAACACACCTTGTCAATCTTTACAACACTCAGAATCGATTTTTCAGGAGTTTGTAGGGATGTATTTGTACATTGTGGTACTACACGCCAGTTGTCACGGACACATAAACATATCGCTATGATTGAGCTTTGTGACAGCTGTTTGCTAGCCAAAGACGTCACAGGCGTCGCATGACTAAAATGGAGCGGTTTCGCTGGCTTTCAAATTGCTCCCGTTTTCTTAAACAGAGATATTAATGAGGAAAAAATTATGTCAGGAGTGTAAAATAACATAATTAACTATTTAAGACGATTTCAAGAAAATAGTCAAATACGCTATTATGACATCATATACAATTTTCGTCCGACTACACTACAACAGCTGCTGCGAGAAACTGACACGTTCGCAATAAGATGACATCGATATCTTGCCACGATGTTTCGGCTGAAAATCATTCAGCTAGCTTCAGGTAAATTTTACGTAGACCTGCCGCAAGCAAACCTTGCCACTTGTTCCCCTTTTCAGCATGTTCTCGTGCACCTGCCGATTAATGAAAGCGGGACAGGCGGTGGGTGCTGAGAACCTGTGGGTGTCGAAGCGAAGGCAGGGAGGCGAGCGACCGAGGAAACATTTCAGTGGGGAGGACGCGGAAGACTAATGGTGCGGCGCCGCGCCTCCATTCGTCGCGGAGCGCCGGCCTTCCCCCAGGGCGTCAGCCGCTGACGTGGATGTATGCGCCCTCGGCGACATTCCGCGGCGCAGGTGCCGACTGCGGCGAGATTTACTGCCGAGTGGACCGTCTAGGGGTTCCGAGGGAGGACTGCACTCCATCCGGCTACCACCGATCTTGCAGCCACGACAAATTTTGTACATCGTGTTCAAATTTGTTCTCCGGCGATCCGAAATAAAAGAAAAGGAACAATTACTCCTATAAAAAACTTTTAATATAACTTTTTTTTTTAAATGGACTGAAAAGTATAAAATTTTTAACTCCGTACAGACAGTCCTGGAGATTCCCGCTTGTGAGTTTTTAACAGCTATGAAAATACTCAGCAAAGGACCTGGAAGAGCAGCTGAACGGAATGGAGATGGTCTTGAAAGGTGGATATAAGATGAGCATCAACAAAAGCAAAACGAGGATAATGGAATGTAGTCAAATTAAGTCGGGTGACGCTGAGGGAATCAGATTAGGAAATGAGACACTTAAAGTAGTAAAGGAGTTTTGCTATTTGGGGAGCAAGATAACTGATGATGGTTGAAGTAGAGAGGATATAAGATGTAGACTGGCAATGGCAAGAAAAGCATTTCTGAAGAAGAGAAATTTGTTAACATCGAGTAGAAATTTCAGGAAGTCGTTTCTGAAAGTATTTGTATGGAGTGTAGCCATGTATGGAAGTGAAACATGGACAATAAATAGCTTAGACAAGAAGAGAATAGAAGCTTTCGAAATGTGGTGCTACAGAAGAATGCTGTAGATTAGATGGGTAGATCACATAACTAATGAGGAGGTATTAAATAGAATTGGAGAGAAGAGAACTTTGTGGCATAACTTGACTTGAAGAAGGGATCGGTTGGTAGGGCAAGTTCTGAGCCATCAAGGGATCACCAATCTAATATTGGAGGCCAAATGAATACACTAAGCAGATTCAGAAGGATGTAGGCTGCAGTAGGTACTGGGAGATGAAGAACCTGGCACAGGATAGAGTAGCATGGAGAGCTGCATCAAACCGGTCTCTGGACTGAAGACCACAACAACAACATGTGGTGTTGGGGGGGGGGGGGGGGGAGGACCATGCATGTATCCATCATGTATTACATGTGATCCAGGATTTTCATTTGAATGCCTACAAGTATTTGCATAGCTTTTTAAAATTCCTAAGCACAGATTTTCAGGACAAACTTTATGGTGTTAGGATTCAGTATGGACCTAGAAGATATTATTTTATACTTTTTTGATGTTTTAAAAACCTGTCATACTAAAATGTTACATTTACTTCCTGTCTTTTTGTATTGTGTGTGTCGAACACACTTTAATTAAGGTGGTTACTGGAGCAGAAGGATTCTCCGTTTCCTGCATGTGGTGAGATTCATCATCCACCTACCACTCGGCTGTAATCCCGACAGTGCTGGCCGGCCGAAGTGGCCGAGCGGTTCTAGGCACTTCAGTCTGGAACCGCGCGACCGCTACGGTCGCAGGTTCGAATCCTGCCTCGGCCATGGATGTGTTTAGCGTACTTAGGTTAGTTAAGTAGTTCTAAGTTCTAGGGGACTGATGACCTCAGATGGTAAGTCCCATAGTGCTCAGAGCCATTTGAACCATTTTTTGACCCGACCGTGCTGCCAGCAGAAAATAAGTGATAGAATTATGTTGGGGAGACTAATAAACAAAAGTCAACTGAAGATAGCACTCAAGTGTGGTATCGCGTCTGGGTAACACAAAAATAAACAAACTGTGTTCATCATCAGGGGAAATTTCTCTCCAACTCTTCTTTGCAGGTGCATAAAGTAAGAAGAGTTACAACATCCAAACGACGATTTCATCCGAATTTATGTTTCCGGTCATTTTTCGCTAATAGAGCAAATTCTGGGAACATTCATATGGAAAACAAATGGTTGGCTTCCTTCTCCGTTTTAGCCTTTATAGAGCTGCTAATCAGCCTGCAAGCCCCTCGTCATCGGCGTGACGTTAAACAATAATATTCCTTTTTTTTTCGATCTCTCTAGTCTATAACAACTTCCAAATTTCAGCAACGCTAATGTAAGTCAATAGGCTTCTGAGCTGCTGTCTGCTGTACTTTCTATAATGATAGGAAACGAAATTAAGAGATAACGGGAATGTATATATGCGTCACAGAATTGTCAAAATAATTTCACGATTTTCCCACTTCAAAAATTACCTTTTCTGTTAGTTTTTTCATGTGTGCAACACAAAATGAATGGGTTCGTATTGAAAGGCCCTCAGTCACAATATTAGAAAAAAATTAGTTATTGCAATAATAACACTCGTTGGTAGTAACTTAACGTGCTATGAGAAAAAGACATCGGCCACATGTTCGTATAGCAGAGAAATCGAAACACAAGTGAAATAATTCCACAATAAAAGTATGCGGCTTAAATCTTCCGTGTATGCCAGTGCCAACAGTAAAGAGAGCTGCCTCGTCTGTTTAGTTCCTCTCGTCGCGCAGTATCGTGCCTCGCAGGTTACGGGTTATAGAGGATTCTTACTACTTGGGCACGTTGTTGCAAATTGAAAGACACTATTGCTTAGCAGTGGAAAAAATGCTGTCAAGTGCAATAGTGAGCCGGCCGGAGTGGCCGAGCGGTTCTAGGCGCTACAGTCTGGAAACGAACGACCGCTACGTCGCAGGTTTTAATCCTGCCTCGGGCATGGATGTGTGCGATGTCCTTAGGTTAGTTAGGTTTAAGTAGTTCTAAGTTTTAGGGGACTGGTGACCTCAGAAGTTAAATCCCAGAGTGCTCAGAGCCTTTTGAACCATTGTTTGCAAAAGTGGGTTGAAAGAAACACAGTATTTGCTATGACCATGAGCGCACTGAAGGGTTCAATGATATGTACAATTTCTTCTTAATTAATAAATAATAATATTCCATTAGAAGTAAACGAAATGCATCTGTTAGTGGAAAATTATGGGAGGCAGAACAAAAACCTCAATGGCACAAGTCACTTTTAGAGAAAAGAACACTACTTCTCCGTTTGAGGTCACTTTTCTTATTTACGGCAGAGACTTCGGCCTTATAAACAGTCCATAAGAATGCATGACAGGAGTCTTTAGTATCGATCAGGTATCAACGACCAGTGTAAACAGAGGGAATATCAAGTTTCTCGTCAGGAAAGAGTGGACACCACATGTTTGTTTTAAAACTGCTCAACAACACATGTATAAAGAGTTTTGCCTATTAGAAGAAACTGCTAATTACGCGTACCTCAAGACGAGAACTTGCAGTTTCAAAGCAGCAGGTTCGTCTTTAACGTCAAGCTGCCACGTTGCATTGTTGCCTTATCAATCGTATGATCAGTCATGTTTTCCGAGTGGCTCAGACAGGGAGAGTTGTGTTAGACCAGCACAGTCTGTATGGATATCTCCCAATAAAATGTGCCACGAGCATGGCCTTTTCGTGAATATGAAACCACTAGTGTTTCCCCACAAAAACTTAAAAAACGTTCACAGTTGACTGGAAAAAAATTATTGAAAACGTTACATATGATAATATAATATCTGAAAATACACGTTGTCGTAATCTCTTTTGTGGTGTCACCGCCAGACACCACACTTGCTAGGTGGTAGTTTTAAATCGGCCGCGGTCCATTAGTACATGTCGGACCCGCGTGTCGCCACTGTGTGATCGCAGACCGAGCGCCACCACAAGGCAGGTCTCGAGATACGGAATAGCACTCGCCCCAGTTGTACGGACGACGTAGCTAGCGACTATACTGACGAAGCCTCGCTCCTTTGCCGAGCCGATAGAATAGCCTTCAGCTAAGTCAATGGCTACGACCTAGCAAGGCGCCATTAGTAACATTGCATGTATCTAAAGAGTCTCACTTGTATCGCCACAATCTCCAGATGTACCAAAAGGATGTATTAAAGTTAAGTATTCCAGAAGCTACGTAATTTTCTTTATAGCATTCATTACGTATCCTGTTTCAGACCTCACGCCATCCTGCTTTGGCTTAGCGCGTGCCTTTCGGCTTCCTCTCATTGTGTCTAGGCTGTCTTGTCTAGACACAACATCTTTCGTGCTAATTATCAATGTGAGCGGCCATCGCTCCTGGACGGCGGTGTGTGTATATGCTGACAAAAATACAGGCAAACATTAATAGGATGATGCAAAAAGAACCTCAGTCCGTTGTCTTTATTTCATATCCTGCCCTAGGCTAACGTTAGAGTATCAAGTGATGTTATAAAATAATTTGCGCTTAACACTGCACAGGCTTTTAAGAGTCGAGAGAGATTCTAAGACAACTGAACTATTTTCTCCATTGTATTCAAATGTCACTCCACTGGACTGAGGTCATTTCAGTACAGACGGATTAAAATTTAGTTCAATTTTGGCTACAAACGTATCGGCGCATCGCCACGCCTCTTCACATCACATTTCGTAATATTCTTATATCGTTTCGTCCAGATCCAGGCAGACTTTGGTATGCTTTCATATGTTCACTGTAGATATCACGATGATCATGGTCAAGGAATATCTATGCTGCGTCAGAAATATTGGGTTGAGAATTTTTTTGTATGTAAACTTTTATTACATGAAAAGGATCGGTGATGTTTATGTGTGTGATCAGTCGAATTAATGATGTTCGTATGTGTGTTATTGAGCGTCCTTCCACTTGCCCGATTATTTTCCGTAGTGGGCAATACGAGGTTAACCATTCAGCTTGCTGAGCTATCCAAATCACAGATGAATCAAGACGTAAAGAAAAGCACCGTTTTCAAAGTTGTGTAATAGATTAATGGGGAAAGTGAAACTAATGTCACAGTGTCAAATTCTACTTTTATTTTAGTCCTTGTAGTCAAAATTTAAGGGAAATAGAAGCAAGTTGACCGGCGTGGTGAGATGACTAACCGGTGGAAATTCATTCTTTAACATAGTTCATCTTACGAATACTACAAACGCTTTACGCAGTGCAAAATAAAAATATCTCACAGTGAAACCACACCTGAAAGCTCAGTGCACGTTATATAATTGTCGAGCAGTCTGCTTGACATGTTACAAACTTTCAAGAAGCTCAACATCAGCTCTTATTCTTTGTTATATATGAATAATGAAAAAAATATGCGTTTCACAGCCACTATTACTTGTCTCCTTCTGGTTGATCCTGCTCCAAAAACAAAAACAAAAATTTAACGTATGTGACTGGAGCATGTTAACGACCTCGCCATCTGTTGAGCTCTGCTTATTTCGAAACAGTTACTGGGTCCAAAGAGTATGAGATCGACGCTTACGATTCTCTTCTGTTTAATGAGCGTGATTTAGCCACGGCAGAAACCATGGATCGTTTTTGTCACAGTCCACACAAAACTAAGACGTTCCGCTCAGGCTACAGTATCTTTAGACCAACCCAATCAAACTCTTTGTGAATCACCTAATGAAGACCAAGTAAGTAATAAACGAAACCGTACCTTCAACAATTGCCACTTGCATCAAGCGAAACGGTGCCGAATTATTTTCCATTTTAAACCATTGCATAAAGGAAGGCCATAGGTGAATAAACGGATAAGTCACAGCATGCAAATTGCATATATTTTAATAAGAACACCTATATAAACCGATGGTGGTCGATAAGGAAGCACACGAGGTGGAACAGGGCCATTTAAAGCAACAATGGAGAACTTCCAAAGGATGTCCAGAGCAGTGTCCTGCATGTGATGAGATCTACGTTGATCCTCCGCCAGAAGACTAGACAGCGTGTTGTGAATGAAACACATGGGGGGATGGAGGCTGGCCCACCTACGTGGGAGGAACATTTCAGCGTGAATTTAGTTAATGCAAAACGCGGAAAACGCTGGTGTTAAAATTATATTATTTTTTTAGTACAACAATCCTTTCGTTAAATCTTATTCAACAACAAATGCGTAGCAGTGTTTAATTAATTAATATTAGTCTTATACTTTCTAAGAACAAAAATAAATTAACTTCAGGCAGTATTGTCATCTTGCCCCAAGGTCAAAGTCATCGTGGCTCAGTACTAGGGCAAGATGATACTACTGAATTTCCTTTCAAAACTGGTCAAATACTGTGATACCACTAGATGCAATACAGTAGAAGGCCATTTTATTAACACGCATAAAGAAAAACAAAGTATTCCCAAATACGAATTTACTACAAGCGTCTAACCGCTAACGTCGTGGACATGTCCCCGTCTCCTCTTCAGTACATTTTTGGACCTAAATTGTGCAGCATATTAAGTACCTACGATTTAGGAGTAACTCACATTTAAGTTGCTAAGCAGTAAAATACGTAATCATTCTAGATTAAATGAATGTAAGAGTTTAAATTTTTATAAAATGTTTTCGCTCCACCCAATGCGTTCCAAAAAGACACTTTTGTGGAATAAAATATTTTTCAGTATGCTTTTATGTAGAAGTAAGGGCGAGGACAGCCTTATGTCAGACTGAGGTGAGGGGTGCTCAGAAAATCTACTTTTGATTGCTTTGCAATGTTCGTCCAGAGGCCGCGCTGCTCAACAAAAGTAGCGGAAATGAAACGAATTCCACTTAGTTATTTGTTGCCATCGTACAGACGAAATTGACGCTAATGTTCGCATATTAGCTCTAGTTTTCGGACGACTGCCACCATTACTGATAACAAAGGTATTTTTTTTATTAAATACACTTGTAACATGTTGGCAGCAGTGTATGGGCTTTTCGTAATTATCACTCCATGATATGCTCGCCTAATGCTGTAAATTATCTGAACGTGCTCATCGCTTGGTTATAAGGGTCACTGTTAGTTGAGAGAGTCTTCAGTTCTTAAGAATGTTTAGTAATGGGGATATGATGCCCTGACGCTTTTCCAAGGAATTTTGTTATGGTGCACTTCCAGCTAACACTCTGCTATTAAGAGGCACTTCCTTCAATGTCTCGTTGATATGTTCACAATGAAGATAACTTCTACTAAAACTATAATTAAATGACGTTTGTCTCGAGGAAATGTCCAGCGACGTCTTATATTAACATATCCAAATATAAGGAAATCCTGATAGGAGTATTACATTATTAGCATAATTTTAGTCTCTAATTGTTAGTCATTTAGCAAACTACACTAGTTTTTTAAATGTTTTACTAAATTACACAGCTGCTAGACATGTAGACAGCGACATTTAGAGACATCACATTTTCTTACTCCTTATAGAACTACAGGTAACGTTTGAGGAGGCTTTAATATTATTAACACTGGAATTCGGTTACGTGATCTTTGTTTCCTGCGCTAGTGGATTACCCGTTAAGGAAACACACCATTTCTAGAGAAATTGGCCAAACAGACATCCGTTAACTCCCCGAATGAAATACACTCCTGGAAATTGAAATAAGAACACCGTGAATTCATTGTCCCAAGAAGGGGAAACTTTATTGACACATTCCTGGGGTCAGATACATCACATGATCACACTGACAGAACCACAGGCACATAGACACAGGCAACAGAGCATGCACAATGTCGGCACTAGTACAGTGTATATCCACCTTTCGCAGCAATGCAGGCTGCTATTCTCCCATGGAGACGATCGTAGAGATGCTGGATGTAGTCCTGTGGAACGGCTTGCCATGCCATTTCCACCTGGCGCCTCAGTTGGACCAGCGTTCGTGCTGGACGTGCAGACCGCGTGAGACGACGCTTCATCCAGTCCCAAACATGCTCAATGGGGGACAGATCCGGAGATCTTGCTGGCCAGGGTAGTTGACTTACACCTTCCAGAGCACGTTGGGTGGCACGGGATACGTGCGGACGTGCATTGTCCTGTTGGAACAGCAAGTTCCCTTGCCGGTCTAGGAATGGTAGAACGATGGGTTCGATGACGGTTTGGATGTACCGTGCACTATTCAGTGTCCCCTCGACGATCGCCAGTGGTGTACGGCCAGTGTAGGAGATCGCTCCCCACACCATGATGCCGGGTGTTGGCCCTGTGTGCCTCGGTCGTATGCAGTCCTGATTGTGGCGCTCACCTGCACGGCGCCAAACACGCATACGACCATCATTGGCACCAAGGCAGAAGCGACTCTCATCGCTGAAGACGACACGTCTCCATTCGTCCCTCCATTCACGCCTGTCGCGACACCACTGGAGGCGGGCTGCACGATGTTGGGGCGTGAGCGGAAGACGGCCTAACGGTGTGCGGGACCGTAGCCCAGCTTCATGGAGACGGTTGCGAATGGTCCTCGCCGATACCCCAGGAGCAACAGTGTCCCTAACTTGCTGGGAAGTGGCGGTGCGGTCCCCTACGGCACTGCGTAGGATCCTACGGTCTTGGCGTGCATCCGTGCGTCGCTGCGGTCCGGTCCCAGGTCGACGGGCACGTGCATCTTCCGCCGGCCACTGGCGACAACATCGATGTACTGTGGAGACCTCACGCCCCACGTGTTGAGCAATTCGGCGGTACGTCCACCCGGCCTCCCGCATGCCCACTATACGCCCTCGCTCAAAGTCCGTCAACCGCACATACGGTTCACGTCCATACTGTCGCGGCATGCTACCAGTGTTAAAGACTGCGATGGAGCTCCGTATGCCACGGCAAACTGGCTGACACTGACGGCGGCGGTGCACAAATGCTGCGCAGCTAGCGCCATTCGACGGCCAACACCGCGGTTCCTGGTGTGTCCGCTGTGCCGTGCGTGTGATCATTGCTTGTACAGCCCTCTCGCAGTGTCCGGAGCAAGTATGGTGGGTCTGACACACCGGTGTCTATGTGTTCTTTTTTCCATTTCCAGGAGTGTATATTGTTTAAGGACAAGTGATGTTTTATTTTCAGCTCTACAGCAATAAGTGGGACTTAGGAAGAATATCGCAGTACTGGAACTTATTAAGCTTTAAATGTAAGTGGTTCTGCTTTCACTTACTAAATTCTAAAGCATTGCACGCTCAATATAAAAAAAGAGACATCTTATATATTAATCTGTCCACTTCTCTTAGAACGTTTCAGAGGCGTTGACTCTTAATTAATGTTGAAGCAGAAGGGCAAACGGGATAACAGTTCTTTAAAAATGTTTCAGCGTGTGTTCTGAGAAACGTCAAAGCAGAAAATGTCAAAGAAGTCGTAGATGTTGCGAAGCAGTCGAATGAACAGCTTAACATACCATGTCACTCATATGCGATTTTTGCAGTCATAAATGGATTCATTCGCACTAAATTATCTTGATGTTGTATATGAAGAAGCTGAGCGCTTTCACCAAGGTATTTCATTTATGGAGGAAAGGTGCAATGGAAAATGGAGTGCTTCCATGCTTAGTAATTCCTACTTAAGGGGGAAAAGGGATACTCCTGCAACAGAGCCTGAGCCAGAACAACGGTATTCTTTTTTCCATCTTATGTTGCAAGATACGTACAGTAAGCATCAAAACTATTCAATTCGGGCAGCCAACAAAGGTTTTATACCTTTCCTGGTTGTAAGACACAAAAAAACCTAAGCAAAACATTTTCTGCTCGTCGTAACAGCCAACGTTCCCAGATTTGTAGGCCGGTGTTATATGAGAAAGAAACAAAGCTATTTTGAAATTTTTCTGCAACCTGTATTATACTTTATTTATAGGATACCGTTTTGCAGGTACAGTATTCTGCTATTCAGCACCAAAACCAAAGTGTCCTCAGGTGAATGTACGTTGGAAGAACGTGACAGCAAGTTCCTCATGCGAGACGTTCCGTTGAGGGTCGAGCGAATACTGTGCTTTTTCGAGCGTAAAAATCACAGAGAGCGCTGCGTCGCACAAAAAGAATGAGAACTGCACAACGAGAAATGCGCGGACACTTTTCACGCTACATGTGCATTTCTGGAGAAACTAATGCAAACAACAAGAGCTATTCTATATTTCTAGTGTTTCTACTAAATACACGTTGTAAGGTAGATATGCTTCCGACGGTAGTAAAATAGCTTGCGGCGGCCAACTAGTAAAGTGTCTAACGAATTCTAAGAAGCTGAGTTGTAAATTTTAGCCAGACGTTTCTGATACATGACTGTCTAAGAGCACGAAAACAGAAGGTCTGGTGACAATGCTGGGGAGAGTGTCGTACTTCGGAACACTTGAAACTTTCGCCTCTAGTCATCTTCCTTAGTGAATTTTAATATATCTTCTAACTCAGTTTTGAAGTGATAACATTCACTTTGTGTGTGCTGCAGTCCTTTTCTGAAGTTACAAACATTACTCCGATAAAGAAAGGTTTTTCCAAACGTGATAAACTGTTTAAACTGTTCCAAGGTACAACACGGTTATGTACTCACGAATAAATATTCTATTCAAATATAAAAGTGTTTCTATCGAGGAAATCTTGTCGGTACTGTATTTAAAAGTCTATTTCTTATATTATTACTCTACAACATCCCAATACTCAGTAAGTGAAATCAGATTAAGAAGAAGCGTTATCAAAAATGAATTAAAAGTAAACAGCATTGTGAAATGGAAGCTATTTACAACTAAAACAAATTCCCATTTTCAAGACAGGGAAAGTATTACGACATTAAAGGAACTCTGTTCACTTGCAAACATGAACTATTTCTTGGTTGAAGACCTGCGTCGGTTTCATGCAGGGCTGAATTTATCTATTTGCCTCCCTAAGCAGAGAAAAATGCTTCCGCCCGTCATTTGTATTCAACGTACCACCAAGTAACTTAACATCTGCATGTAAATGAATGCGGCGACTGCTGCTGCTAATAATAATAATAATAATAATAATAATAATAAATACATGCATACTGGACTCATCACACTAAAATCATGTAAATCTATTTAAGGCGCGCTTTCTTAGTAGCAAATCCATCGATCACATCTATGTAGTCTAGTTACTGTGATGTGCCAGAATTCGTTGAGAGCGCGGAATGACTGTTTACTCGATCGTGCAAAATGGATGACGGCAAATAATTCTTGAGTCTTTTGAGGAGTGAGAAAGAGCGGCCGGCCGCGGTGGTCTAGCGGTTCTAGGCGCTCAGTCCGGAACCGCGCGACTGCTACGGCCGCAGGTTCGAATCCTGCCTCGGGCATGGATGTGGGTGATGTTCTTAGGTTAGTTAGGTTTAAGTAGTTCTAAGTTCTAGGGGACTGATGACCACAGATGTTAAGTCCCATAGTGCTCAGAGCCATTTGAACCATTTGAAAAATTTCTTGAAGGTGGTTTTCACACAACAAACTATACGAGGTACTTAGGAATGAGGTTTTGATTTCGGTGTTTCTCGCGTATTCTTTACAGTGAACAACCACGTCACTCAAATATTGTTTCAAGTCGTCTGTGTGACGATATTGCAGTTTTATAGCACACTTCAATAGTTCGTTGTCGTCTTGTCCAGGAAAATTAGTTAGAAACTCAAAATTGTTGTATAGCTCTTCCATCGAGTTTTTATTTTCTCCAAATAGGATATCGATCTGCCTATAACAACCAGAATGTATTCACCAGAACATCTTCCTTTCCCTCAAAAGTAGTCTCAGGCGCGACAGTTTCGTTCACTTCCAGTTCTCTTGACTTTTTCCTACTTGCGAATGTTTGGTACATACTTATCTTATTCTTCTCGATGTCAGCATTTTCATACTTATCGCAGCATACACTGAGGTGACATAGGTCATGAGATAGGGATATGCAGATATAAAGATGACGGTAGTGTAGCGTACACAAGTTTTGAAAGGCCAGTGCACTGGCGAAGTTGTGATTTGTGCTCTGGTGATTCATTTGAAAAGGCTTCCGATGTGATTATGGCCGTACAACGGGCATTAACAGGCTCTGAACGCGGAATGGTAGTCCGAACTAGATGCGTGGGACAAGCCACTTAAGAAATTCTCAGGGAATTCATTATTTCGGTATCCACTATGTCAAGAATGTGCCGAGAATACCAAATTTCAGTCATTATCGCCTACCACTGACAACGCAATGGCCGACGACGTTCGCCCAACGACCGAGGGCAGCGGCGTTTGCCAAGAGTTGTCAGTGCTAACAGACGAGCAATACTCCGTGAAACACTCGCAGAAATTAATGATGGACGTACGTGAACGTATCAGCTAGGACTGTGCGGCAAAATCTGGCGTTAATGGTCTATGGCAGCAGACGACCGACGCGAGTGCCTTTGGTAACAGCACGACATCGCCAGCAGCGCCTCTCCTGGGGTCGTGACCATATCGGATGGACCCTAGACGACTGGAAAACCATGGCCTGATCAGATGAGTCGATGGTAGTGTTCGAGTGTGGCATAGCGACGACGAAGCCCTGGACACGAGAAATCCACGAGGAACTGTGGAAGCTGATGGTAGCTTCATAACGTTCTGGGCTGTGTTTACATGGAATGAACCGATCATTCAGTATATGTGGCTATGGTCGGCTTCTCGGAGAGCATTTTCAGCCATTCATTGACTTCATGTTCCCAAAACACAATCGAATTTTTATGGATTACAATGCGCCATGTCACCGGGTCACAATTGTTCGCGACTGGTCTGAAGAACATTCTGGACAGTTCGTGTTAATGATTTGGCCATCCAGATCTCCCGACATGAATCCCATCGAACATATACGGGACATAATAGAGACGTCAGTTCCGGCTATAGAGACAGCATGGCTACATATTTCTGCAGGGGCTTCCAAAGACTTTTTGAGACCATGCCAAGTCGAGATGCTGCACTACGCCGGGCAAAAGTAGGTCCCATACGATATTAGGAGGCATTCCATGAGTTTTTCTGATCTCAGTGTAGTCCTGTCAGTATCTCGCGATTCCTCATGCTTCCGAAAAACATTTATTTAATTACCTCGGAAAATCAGTATACTCCCTGCATGAATTAACGAAATCACAATCCGTATTTTGTGCCACGGGATCGTGTTTAGCGACATAATCTCGAAGAAATTCATTTATTATACAGTTCGCAGAATAATATTAAATCGAATCACTATCATCATCATTTATGTACATCACTTGAGTCAACTGAAATGATTGTTTCCGCGCCATTATTGTTTCTAATACCGGCAACGCCTGACTAACTGTCATATAAACCACTCGCTCCACCATTTGCGATACTGTTCACCACATTGTTACGCTCCACGCTGTTGCACTTTGATGTTTCCAGAGTCGAGCACGATCTGGAACTAGCTGGCTGTGTTTCAATTTTAAATAGTACATCGGTTTTTACGCTCTTTCTCACAATTTCCTCATTGTTTATTGCCTTATCTTTTGCGAGTTTCCTATACCGAAAATTATTTTCTCTGTTCCGACTGTCACTCATTTTAATTAACTCTAAAATATAAATCACGAAGTAAACACAACCCAACTGCACTCCTTAAGTTTCAGATTAACTGAACTGGCAGCCGGTTATTAGGATGACTAAGGCATTTTCTTTGAAGTTCGAATGGGTGTCGTTGAGTGACGGCACTGGCTACTTCCACGGTAGTATTAGAGGCGCCTCCCATCATCAAACGTAATTGTGAGCTCTGTAAGACGCCTTAAAATCCGCCGCGTCTGAAAATCCTGCGCCCTAGGCCGCCACCTAGTCTGCGTAGGCCTAAATACGCCTCTGGTGCCACGGTACAAGATAGTACATGACCGACAAAGAATGGCTTAAATCTACACGTTATGTAACTAGTTTTAGAAATATACAGTATTTTACTGACCACAAAACTCTGCAACTATAGAATTACCAATATCCTGCAAAGAGTTTTAATATATTATACAACACTTAAATAGGGGGAAGTAATATTGGCAAATGCTGCACAAAACACAATCTCATGACTCACAACAACAAAGACAACAGAAGATTCCGGAAAGTGCTTTTGGTTGGTTCTCGTATCTATTCCTTCACATTGCGCTAAAAGCAGATACCAGACTGAAACAAGCTGCTCGTCCGTAGCTTCAAGGTCAATGGATGTCGACCGGCTGCCATGTCATCCTCTGTCCTCTGCCTTTCAGTGTCATGTGTAACACTTACATCGATTATAAGTAGGTTTATATTATACAACTGTGTAGCTGCAATTATTGAGTGTGTATTCTGTTTTAGTTAACGTCACTGATTTGTGAGAGGAAATTTAGAGTTTTGTAATACATATGAAAAACGCAAAATGATTTGTTAAAATCATGAATTTTTATAATATGTGTGTCTTTATAAGAAAGACAATGTTAATTGGAAGCTGGTTCATGCATAGGGCAGTTGTAATGTAAAATGTAAAAGAAGTTGTGAAGTCACTCCGCGACGGAAGTGACATGGCGCGATGTAAAAGATGGTTTTGGCGGTCGAACTGAGCGGCTCCTTGGTGGCAACTGTAGGCAGTAAGCGGCCAACCGTAGCACGGTACGTTTTGACGGTGCCAAGAGAGGCAATTGGAAGCTGCTTTGCAAGGAATTTTGCCTTGGATGTGGGTCCGGCTATTGTTTGGTATTCCTGACAAAAGGAAATGGCTTTAATATGTTGAAAATCCGATGACAAGAAGAGATTTTGTAGAGCATTCGAACATCAGGAGCCGTGAGTTGCAGTTAGCCGCCATGTCGCTTGCCACCAAAAACTTCGCCACTGCTCCGATAACTTCATACATCCAGATATGTATATGAGGATGAACCAGTTAATTTGTGTATGTGGTTTTAATAATCCAAATCCTGTAAATCTATGTTCGGAACCATATCTTCTATCCTGATCACGAACCTACGCAGGGTCCTCTCCTAAGTGCTACTGCAACCGAGTATCCTGTTTTAAATGAACAATTACTGCTTTCATGTGATTCGAAGTGGTTACTTTTTGTTTGTTAAATGTAAAAGGAGTAGCAAAAGTTATTAAAACAGCAAAAAGGAAGTTAGATAGGATTTTGCTAAAGTGCTTTTTGTTTATTGCCAAGTATAGTTTTGCTGGAATAGTGTGCCAGATTGTGTAAATATTACTGTATAAAATACCTGCTTCACAGGTGATAAAAAAGGGCAAATAAGTTAAGCTCATTTTAAACATTGATTACTATCATGAATTATTTTTAAGTTGATTGAGCTTAGTGTTGTATATTTTGCCTTGCAAAGTAGAACATAAACTATTCCAAGTGAAGTTAAGGACTAGCTTTGTTTGAATTGGCCTTTTCTACTGGAATAATCATAGAGCTGGACTTCCCATATTAGAAAGATAATGGAACTATTGTTGCTGCTAAGGGAAGCTGATATATGGGAGTATAAACAGTGTAATTATATTATTTATCTTTATTTGTGTCCGCCCCTGGTAGCTGAGTGGTCAGCGCGGCAGAATGTTAATCCTAAGGGCCCGGGTTCGATTCCCGGCTGCGTCGGAGATTTCCTCCGCTCAGGGACTGGGTGTTGTGTTGTCCTAATCATCATTATTTCATCCACATCGACGTGCAAGTCGCGTAAGTGGCGTCAAATCAAAAGCCTTGCACCCAGCGAACGGTCTTCCCCTACGGGAGGCCCTAATCACACGACATCATCGATCTTTATTTGCGTTTTTACATGTCAGTTACGATAGAAGCACCTCATGTCCTAATTTAGTTCTGCACTTCATGCAGTAACATTTCAGTATTGGTTTAAGTAATGATCTTGAGTGTAGCTGTTATTAGTATGACCTTGGTACAGATTTGCTTCCTATAATTGCTGGCGTGTGCGTTATTGATAACTGCTGCTACGTACAGCTCAGAGTGTCCTATGTCACTTTGCATCCTGTGCACTATTCAAAGGGAAATAACAATGAAAGTAACCTTAATAACCAATATTCAGTTAATATGCCCAATTGGGCTGGCGACCGTTCATTTTTTTTTTTTTCATTCACATATGATTTTTACCACTTTCGTTATCTCCCAGGGTTAAAATCTGTTTAGTTTTTCTGTTAATTTCACCATATTCAAAATTATAGTCCGATACCTTTATTCATTAGACACATGCTCGGTCAAAATTTAAAATTGTCACAAAGGGTAACATTAGCTTGTTCCACGGCAAGTTAGCGGTATACGTGGCTGTTCCCAGAGCAAGAATAGCAGGTTAGTTTGTTAGGGAAGAGTGGAGTATAACAGGCAGGCTAGTGTTATACATGCGGATGTGATCGCTTCGTAGTCTTTCCAGACCGGGGAGCCTCTACTTCTCAATCAAGTAACTCCTCAGTTGCCATCAAGAGGCGGAGTGCACCTCATACCAATCCTCGATCCGAGGTAAAATCCTAGCCAGTACCTGGAATCAAACCCGGGGCCTCCACATGGCAGCTATCTACGCTGTTCACTTAGATACAGGGGCGGCCACTGACCAGGATATCGTGTGTTTCCTAAGCACAACACCCTCCGCAACTATACGCTTGTAAAACTAAAAAACTTTCCGACTCCTCAGTAATAAGGTGCTTGCATGGAATAGTGACGCCTATTGATCATAAAGGCAAGAAGTACATGAAAGACTGCATTCTAAATTATTTAAAAACTTATCTGAGGTCAGTGCTGTCATTATACAGCAGTCTGAACTTAGAGATGTAAACTGGGAGACAATGTTGGCTTCTTTGCGGCTTACCGCAACTGTTTCTTCAAAGGTGCTGCAACTAACCGATTTCACAATGAGTTTCACACGACCATGACAACACTGTGGCACATGAGCCGCGTCGGCTCGTATCGATTGCGGTCTGTGGATCGCATCTCTTGTTCGTTCTCTCTCTGGTCGCCGGTCGGTGTCTTGTTCTATTCGCACTGAGGGAACAGCTGCAACGGGAACGACTTTGATTAAGATTAGTTGATTTTGGTGAGCTGAAAGAGCACCTTTCTCCTGTTGTCTAGCCCTGTTGTGTGACCTATATTGGTGGCGTTAGCGGGGCCTGTTGTTACTGCCTTGCATTATGTGATTCTTCCCTGAGTTGTGAATTTGTGCCTTCCAGGAAGTTTGGATCCACCGTTAGTGTGGTCGGTATCGCTTACGGATACTGTTTAAGCCTGCCTATCTCGGCGTTCGCTGAGCTCCCTGTGTTGCTTTCCTGAAAAGTAGCTTAATTGTGATCCCAGGGTGTGGCGATTGTGGTGATAGTTTTTATAGTTTGGTTTTAACAGCGTTTATTCTTACCAAATGATGTCTAACATTTATTACTGTCTCCGTCTGTGCAAGCAGTAGTAATGTGACGACGGTCGCGGGTGCTACTGATGCTGCCATGAAAATTTATGATTAATGTGCTCTTTTAATGGTGTTTGGATTCTGATGTGTTCGTATCTATTAGTGTACCGGATGCACTGCCGGAGAGCTGTGAAGTTTTCTATTTTTCCACCCGTGGGCCTTGTAATGCGAGATTCCTTACCTGATTCTTGGATTCAAAAATGGATCAAATAGCCCTGAGCAATATGGGACTTAACATCTGAGGTCATAAGTCCCCTAGAACTTAGAACTTCTTAAACCTAACTAACCTAAGGACATCACACACATCCATGCCCGAGGCAGGATTCGAACCTGCAACCGTATCAGCAGCGAGGTTCCGGACTGAAGCGCCTAGAACCGCTCGACCACAGAGGCCGGCTGATTTATGGAACCTTTTGCTGGTTATCTGACTGTTATATTGCTAATAGATCCAGGTTTTCAACCGCAAACAGAAGTTCAAAATCGTTACTTAAAATCTACTTAAACTATTTTTGTATCTTCGTTATATTAATATACTTATTCTCGGTACTTGCCACTGTTTAAGTTGTACTATTTTTGAAATTCTTAGTTTGGCTATTACCTTGGATATTCAAATTTAGTTTAAAGTTTTACCTGTTATTAAATTTATGCTAGTCATTGTAACATTTGACTCTTAAAAATTTTGCTTTAAATTTGTCAGGTGTGTCAAAGGAGCATGTTAAATCTTGCGTCTGTAATTTCAAACACTTGTGTTAGCCTGGTATTACTTTGCTGTCGTTGTTAAACTGGATAAGCCACTGCGCTCCTTTGAATTCAAAGCATTCCACTCACTGTTTTAAGAATTGCCGCTTTCTAAAAGATTATTTCATTAGGTTTTACTGTTGTTGTTTTTTAAAAAAAGTTTCATAAATGTGAATCACTTGGGAAATAATGAATGATGTCAATTCCTGGGGCCTAGCCCTTCCGTGAATTCCTGTTAGCCTGACTCACTGGAGACCAGTAGATACGAGCTCTTCCGGGTAAGATGTTTCTAACCTTAATAGGTTTTCTGAAGGCTTTAGAAACGATGCAGTCCATGTATCCAGCAAAGAAATGAACTCGAGGCATTGAGCCTCCCATTTGCCAAGTACCAGAAAGGCTGTGGTTTCTGCTGGTTATCAGCAAATGTTAGAATTCAGTGCAGTGGGTAAAGAAATACAGTGTTCACACAAAATTCCTCTTTTGGCGTCGTACAGAGCGTAATGCGCCCTGTTCTACACTTGATCAGAGGAGAGTCCACAAAGTTTTCGGTCTTGTGTTTTTGTAGCAAACTGTCCCCCACCTAAGTCCTTTCGTGCTTCATGTCGCAGCTTTTTCAAACCGATGGGCGCGTTCCTTTTATGTTGTGGAAACTACCTCTGCCAATCGCAAAGGGCCTACCTTTAAACTGCGTCGAAATATCACCCCTTTGTACTCCTTCCGAGTTTATTTCAGCCAATTGGATATTTTGTGCCCATTCCTGATGCCTATAAGTTACACTCATACGTCATGAGCATACCACGAGCACTTCACGTGATCATCTGCGTCGCTGGTCTGTTTGTATACACCTGGAGATTTTCTAACGCTGTTTCCTAAAGAATTTCTCCATAGCAAGCAGCGCTGCACCACTACCTGCCCCTCCCCTCGATGTATCGCCTGGTGCGTTCGTTGCCCCTCTGAGCAACCCCTTTTAGAAGCATCCGTTGTACTCAGGCTGTGACGGCGCAAATAGCGTCTGCACCCAAACTAGAACGTTTCTTCTAGCAGCTTTTTACACCTTTTGCTAATTGACATGCAGGATTTGGGTTCGGTGTGTTAATACCATCGAATCGAGTGCCCTCCCTTTGTATTACATACTGTACATTTCGATAGGCAAATCTGTTCATTATCGCCGAAGTAGGTCAGGCGACATTTTAATCTACTTGTTATGACATATAAAGTCTTATGTAAGGTGCTAATTTGACATTGATTCAAGCTGTCACCTTACAAGCAATGGACCTGGAAGAGCAGTTGAACAGAATGGACAGTGTCTTGAAAGGAGAATATAAGATGAACATCAACAAAAGCAAAACAAGGATAATGTAGTATAGTCGAATGAAATAAGGTGATTCTGATATGAGACTTTTAAAGCAGTAGATGAGTTCTGCTATTTAGGGAGCTAAATAAGTGATGATGCTCGAAGTAGACAGGATATAAAATGTAGACTGGCGGTGGCAATGGAAGTGTTTCTGAAGAGGAGAAATTTGTTAACATAGAATATAGATTTAAGTGTCAGGAAGTCGTTTCTGAAAGTGTTTGTATGGAGTGTAGCCATGTATGGAAGTGAAATATGGACGGTGAATAGTTTAGACAAGAAGAGAATAGATGCTTTCGAAATGTGGTGCTACAGAATAATGCTGAAAATTTGATGGCTAGATCACGCAACTATTGAGAAGGTACTGAATAGAATTGGGTGAAGATGAATTTGTGGCACAACTTGGCTAGAAGATGGTATCGGTTGGCAGGACATGTTCTGTGGCATCAAGGGATCACCAATTTAATATTTTAGAGCAGCGTGCAGGTTAAAAACCGTAGAGGGAGACCAAGAGATGAATACACTAAGCAGATTCAGAAGGATGTTGGTTCCATTAGTTACTTGGAGATGAAGAAGTTTGCACGGGACACAGCAACATGGAGGGCTGCATCAAACCAGACTCTGGACTGAAGACCACCAACACCACCACAATAACAACAACTGGATAATTACCTACACAGCATATGCTATTACCGAATTGTAATATACAGTCTGATTTAAACTTGTCGATTCATTGGCCTCATCCATATGTTATGTAGATGGGCTTTCAACGGTATAAACATTTTGCTCTTTTGCTCGGTGGTTTTGTAGTAAATAGATCGATCAACTACGTATAGTTAAAATGCCCAAATTTACATGTTTTTAAAATTATGAAAAAGGGTGATCTTCCTTTATGGTATCATAGATACAGTAGTGATGGCTTTCTTTGTAATTTTGAAACAGAAAAAGGAAACCTAGAAGGTGGAAAGATATTAAAAGAGGTACTGCAAATTCACTGACTTTGGAAAGACCTATTTTGAAGAAGAAGAAGAAGGAAAAGTTAGAGTCTGTAGGTCTAAGCAATGGTATGAGGAAGACTGTAAAGTGGAGATGAGGATAGGGTGGGAAAGGATGGTGATGAGGTTGGTGATGGGCGGATACACTTTAGCCAAGACACATGCAAAGGTGTAACACCATTCTACTGAAAAGTATTTGTCCTAATTTTCTTTTCTTTCTCTATGCACTTTTCTCGACCTGGGAAGTAAACTGCCGGCCGGAGTGGCCGAGCGGTTCTAGGCGCTGCAATTTGGAACCGCGCGCCCGCTACGGTCGCAGGTTCGAATCCTGCTTCGGGCACGGATGTGTGTGGTGTCCTTAGGTTAGTTAGGTTGAAGTAGTTGTAAGTTCTAGGGACTGATGACCACAGCAGTTAATTCCTATAGTGCTCAGAGCCATTTGAATTTGGGAAGTAAACTACTGATAGATCACAGGTAATGCTTACACACGAAAAGGTAAAATTCTAATAGGACAAATTTCTTTTCTTTTGAAACCATGACTTTCCTCCAGAACATTCAATGAATATGTAGATGACAAGAGGCAAGAAACAAATAATGAACTTAGAGGAACATTTGGTTTCAGTAAAGAAGAAATCAGTTATCTGATGATTCTGACAGTCACACATATACATTTACTTCGCAACCTAGTTCACATTTTCGTCAAAGGAAAAAAGAAAGTTTTTAAATATTCCACACAAAACATACTAGGTACAACTTTAACTGTTGGGGAACCAAACTTAAAATAACTGCTTCCTGTTATTTTACATCGGAATCTAGCAATGATCCGTCGTTGGTGAAGAATATTTTGTTCTCCTAGTATATACAATGGTTAGTGAAATGAAAACGAGAGAGATAAAGAAAAAGTAAGTAAACTGTTTATTATTTCGAAAGTAACGATCGTAACATTTAATATGTTTACCCCACTGTGAGGCAAGAGAGGCAATGCCTTCGTGGAAAAATGTTTGTGGTTGCCGACGGAACCACGACTGTACGGAAGGGTGCAGTTCTTCGTCCGAAGCAAATCGGTGGTCGCTTTGATCAGGACATTAAAAAATGCGGGAATGGAACGGTAAAGATAGGGACTGTAGGGATGGTATGTAAGGACTACGCAGCAAAACTTCTTCAGCGTACTCGAAATAGCCTTGACAACATGTGGTTGTGCATTATTTTGTAACAGAATGATTCCGTCCGCCAACATTCCTGGGCGTACTGACTTGATTGCGTTCTTCAGTTCTGGCAAAGCGTCCGCTTACCGCTGTGCGTTAACTGTGGCACCGTGTTCCAGAAAGTCCGTGAGCAGCGAGCCCTTGCAATCAAAGAAGGTCATCATGATTTGCTTCGAGCTGGCATGTCTGTTGTTTCGGGCACGCTGAGGAAGTTTCTCTGGTAAGCCCCTACTCATCCCACAATACAGTCTCTCCCCACGCGAGTTCCATATGGCAGCGGCTGCTTTAGAAATTACGAAATTCCCATCTGTCTCGTTTTGATCTGATTCCTCCTTATAGTTATTTACAGAGATTTATGGTTTTTAGGGTTCCGCACCGCAGTCGATAGAAACGAAATCCTTATAGAATAATTTTGTTTTCCGTTAAATGTAAACATAGGCTTCCGCGCCCATTTTCACAGTCAGTGAAATTCTTCTGAGTTTGGAACGGCTTGGTCAACATAAAATTCCGACGTTTCGGCAACTGTTGCAAGACGCCTTCCTCAGGGTGTATTGCTAACTGCTGAATGGGCGCTAGTTTGATTACTTATATACTGTGGATGAGTGCTTTCATTGGATATAGGGGTGAAGAGGAAGGGTAGTGGGTATTATTTTATTAGCCGGCCGGAGTGGCCGTGAGGGCCTAGGCGCTACAGTCTGGAGCCAAGCGATCGCTACGGTCGCAGGTTCGAATCCTGCCTTGGGCATGGATGTGTGTGGGGTCCTTAGGTTAGTAAGGTTTAATTGGTTCTAAGTTCTAGGCGACTGATGACCTCAGAAGTTAAGTCACATACTGCTCAGAGCCATTTGAACCATTCTTTTATTAGTCTTTGCATTGTGTGTTGTCATTGGCGTAAACAGACGTTTTCCATTGGAGTTTCCTTTATTGCTTGCCATTGGTGGAAATCGGCGAATAGGAAATTGAGCGGCTCCTGCAACGTAGCGCTGTTTACTAACTGCCTAGTATCGACTAGGGTGCGTCAGCGCTCTGTGTACCCTCCGCCGTTGTGCAGGAAGAAGATCGAATTTCGACAGGCCCGCGTACTGGCGAAACAGCCGTTTAGCTTGAGTAGGAAGATCAGAGAGGCTATAGAAATAGCCAAGCGACCCGTCAACGTGAATAGAGAAGACGGGTACCGATTCCCATTGTCTTGGCTGCCAGCAGTGACAGCTTTGCGGAAGGACAGCTTTCGCAAAGCAACAGGCGCGATAGGTCACAGCGGCCGTGGGTGCACAGACTGCTGACGGGCCCTAGTTGATACTAGGCTGTTAGAAAAAAACAGCGCTACGTTGCAGGAGCCGCTCAATTTCATATTCACCGATTATCACCAATGGCAAACAATAAAGGAAACTCCAATGGAAAACGCCCATTTCCGCCAATGACAACACGCAATGCAAAGACCAATAAAAGATCACCTAATACCCTTCCTCCTCATCCTCTTATCCAATGACAGCATTTTTTTATTGTATTTCGATCCCCCCCCCCCCCTTCTCCCAGGGGTGGGGGCTGCAGCAGCGTAATACACCACTCTGCAGCCTACAGATAAATTCAAATAACGTAATGAGGAGGTATAACAATAAAATGAGGTGATAAAACGGTGATTGCTTAAAACGAACTCAGTGAAAAGTTGCGAAGAAAATATAAATAACAAATAAGGGCGATGCTGATTAAAAAACATAGCAATTAGACAGGCAGATTAAAAAACACGGCAACAGTCTGGTTTTTGTTCACAACACTTAAAAAGGAGGACGAACAACACTGAACAGTCACAGAAAACGCTGCTCTATAAAGTAAAAATGCATATGGGGATGGGGGAGGACCCAGACATGAGGGTGGGAAAAAGGCGGGGGAGGAGAGGAAATGCAAAAACGGGGGCAGCTGATGGACGGAGAGGACACAGAAAAGGAGGGTTAGGCAGGCGCGAGGAGTGGGAAGTCAGTGGAGGGGAAACCAAAAGTATTCGGGGGAGAGAAAGGAGTCAAAGAGAGGGTAGGCTGGGAAAAGGAAACAGGATGGAAGGGGGGCGAGAGAGAACCTGAGAAAAGGTAAGATGGAGGGAGGGGGAGGTGACGATCAGAGTTGATTGGGGGGATAAATGGAGGGAGAGAGGGCATCATCTGGGAGAGGGAGTTGACAGAAACCACTGTGGGAGAGGAAATGAAGGGTGTAGAGGTGGAGGGTAGGAGGGTTAGGGGGACACAACGCTGAAGGTGCAGCAGAGAGTGTGGGTTGGAGAGGAGAGGAGCAACTAGGGGATAGGAGGGATCAAGTTGGCAGGGGTGTAGAGGACACAGATGTGTTTGAGGAAAAGGAGCTGATGGGGAAAGGAATCAGATCATAGAGGATCTGCATGGGGACAGAAGGCATATATGGAAGGCGAGGCAGAGTGCATGGCGCTCGAGGATCTGGACAGACATACAGAATTTGGGGGAGGGGGCATAACAGAGGGTGGAATGGATTAAGGATTTGTAGGTGTGGAGGATGGTAGAGGGGTTCAACCCCCATGTCCGGCCAGAGAGGAGTTTAAGGAGATGGAGGTGGTTGTGGGCTTTGGATTGGATAGAGCAGAGATGAGGGATCCAGGTGAGGTGGTGGTCAATGGTGAGTCCGAGGCAGGCGATGGTGGGTTAGAGGCAGACAGGATGGGCGCAGATGGTAAGGCAAAAATCAAGGACCGAGTGGTATGACCTACGATGATTGCTTGGGTTTTGAAAGGATTGATTTTGCGGAGCCACTGGTTACACCATGAGGCAAAAAGGTCAAGGAGATTCGGGAGAGGGCGTTGGGACCATTGAAGAGTAGGAGTGAGGGCACAGAAGGCAGTGTCATCGGCGTACTGCAGGAGGTGGGAGAGGACAGAACCCTGAGATACACATGCAGAGGGGTAGAAGGAGGTGTGGGAATCAGCGTTATGGTTGGTAATTTAGGAGGGGTGGTGGGAGAGGAAGGAGACAGTCAGATGGATGTAGTTGATAGGAAGGGCACTGGTCTTGAGTTTAAACAGATCTGGATGCCATATATAGTTGTAGGCCTTTTCAAGGTCTAGGGAGACTCGAATGGCCAAGAGACAGAAGCTGAAGGTAAAGGAGATGAGTGAGGCATAGGAGTTGGTTGTCAGCAGAGAAGGAATGTCGAAAGCCACATTGGGTGTTGGGGAGGAGGTGGTTTCAGTGAAGGTGGTGATGGATACGCTAGGTAAAGGATGGATTCTAAGAGCTTGCTGAACGCCAAGGTGAGACATATAGGGCGACAGGAAGAGGCATCAGAAGGAGGCTTGTTGGGTTCGAAGAATCTCAGGATACTGGATGTTTTCCGCAAGTTAGGATGGCAAGGATTATGTTGTAGAGGACGGCAAGGGCTGCAAGGAAGGAGGGAGGGCAGTGTTTGAGATGGTGGTAGGTAATGCGGTCGTGGCTGGGGCAGTGTTACATTTAGTGTGGAGTGTGAGGCTGCTGTCCTGTGCAGTGATTGGAGAGTTAAGTTCGGATGGCGGTGTGTGGCCCAAGTACTGGAAGCTAGGAGGCAGGGGAGAAATGGGGGTATCCGTACATTTGATGACATCAGAGAAGAGGGAATAATTAAATTCGGGATCAGATGTCTCATTGTAATTGACGGTGGTGGGTGAGCGTGTTCCAGTCACGAGTGCAGAGGAAGAAGCAGTAGAGGCAATGGGATTCACGAAGGGGAAGGGCAGGGCTGGGTGGTGAGGGTGGATGGCTATGGTAGGGATAGGGGTGGCTATGGCATCAGACAACGTCTGGTGGAGGAAGGCAGTGGTTCAGGAGATGTCTTCAGGATATTGGAGGGTAAGGTTGTGGCGTACGACCTGGGTGTGTATGGAGTCCT
This sequence comes from Schistocerca piceifrons, assembly GCF_021461385.2. Taxonomy (NCBI): domain Eukaryota; kingdom Metazoa; phylum Arthropoda; class Insecta; order Orthoptera; family Acrididae; genus Schistocerca; species Schistocerca piceifrons. Next base: position 180,035,496 of record NC_060138.1, on the reverse strand, counting down.
GGTAGGCATCCCAGTTGGCGTGGGATAAATAGTGGACAATTTTAGGAGGAACGTCAGGGCAAGAAACGGGGCAGGGATGGCGACCATCAGAGACAGTGAGGTGGATGGGGGCATAATCGCTGCCAGTTAGGTCAAGGACTTCTGCGGTGATGCACCCAAGGAAGTTGGGAGATGCTAGGATCACATCAGGAGTGGTGTTGGATTCAGGTTGGGTGTGTTGGCAGAGGGGAACTAGGTCTCCATGGAGGGTGGTGATAAACCAATGCCATCACTAGAGTTCAGCAGGAGCACAGCTGTGGATATTGAGGTCTGTGGCAATCACATAGGTGGAGAAGGTGCAGTCAGTGTGGGCCAGGAAATGGTATGGGATGGGGGTACGAGGGTGGATGTAGATGGTGGCAGATGTGAGATGCTCAGCAGGATTGTTGAGGAGAAGTTGGGGGCAAACAGGGAGGTCCTTGTCGTGGCCAATAGTAACCCCATTACATGCCAGGGGGTACCTGTTATCAGTGTGGTGGAGGGTGTAAGAGGCTGTGGAGACAGAGATACAGCGTAGGAGGAGAGTTTCATTTAGGATGAAGGCATACATGTCGTGTCAATTGAAGGTGTGGAGGAAGAGGAGTTGGTGGGTGGGGAGAGAGCAGGTATTATGCTAAAGGATAATGTTATGTTGTCATGCCCTGGTTGGGAGATTTAGATGACAGTGGTGAGGGGGGGGTGAAGGTAAAATGGGCAGATTGTGGGAGTAAGGGGCATAGGTGGTATGGTGGAAGATGGAATTGGTAGCAAGGGGGATTTGAGGAAGGGTGTGGGGGCATTGGAAGGGGTGGATGTTTTGGAGGACGATGGTGCCATAGTGGATGATGTCCTCTGCAGCAGGAGGAGGGTGGAGTGAGTTCCTGGGATGGATGGGGTCAACAGCGTGGTGGATAGGGATGGTGAACTCTGGGGTGACGGGAGGAGGTTTCGCTTTACATTTAGAGGAATAGGTAGGATGGGGCTCATTACAGGTATTACAGGAGGAGGGAGAGGCGAGGTTGGGGAAGTTCTTCAGGAAGTGGGAATGTTTGCAGTGGGGAGAGGTAAGGGAGCTCTTTCAGGCAGCAGTGACATGGTTGTTATACTTAAGGCATTGTTGGCAGCAGTAGGATTGGAGGGTGGAACAGGATGGGTCAACTTTGTAACATCTATTATAGATTAGGGCTCCCTGTGTAGGGAGGCAGTCGATGGAGGATGAGGATTCTGTGAACAGGCACATAAGGTAAGCCAGTCCAGCATCATTATTGTGGTGTCACCGCCAGAAACCACACTTGCTAGGTGGTAGCCTTTAAATCGGCTGCAGTCCGTTAGTATATGTCGGACCCACGTGTCGCCACTGTCAGTGATTGCAGACCGAGCGCCACCACACGGCAGGTCTAGAGAGACTTACTAGCACTCGCCCCAGTTGTACAGCCGACTTAGCCAGAGATTGATCACTGACAACTACGCTCTCATTTGCCGAGACGATAGTTAGCATAGCCTTCAGCTATGTCATTTGCTACGACCTAGCAAGGCGCCATAGCATTTGATATTGAGATTATACATGTACTGTCAAGAGCGATGTACACCAATTGTGGATTAAAGTTAAGTATTATATCAACTACATACTTTATTTGCTACTATTAATTCCTTTAACTGTTCCAGACCTCACGCCAATCTGCGTGAGCATAACGCGTGCCTTTCGGCTTCCTCTCATTGTGACTTGGCTGTCTTGCCAAGTCACAACATTTTTGGCGACGAAGATTTAACGGTTGTATTGCTCTAATTTACTTGTCATGGCTTCGCCACAATCTCCAGATGTACTGTCCGAATTTTATCGCTTGCAGAATCAGCAGACGCAGGCCTTATTGGATGCCCTTGGACAGCTCGTCCAGGGTCAACCTTCAATGCAAACCGATGCGGCCGCCGCCGCTCCACCGCTACCGCAGCCACAACACACAGTTGCACCACCTTTTCGTCATTTTCATGCGGCACTGGAAAGCTGGACGGAGTGGTCACGCCAATTTGGATTCCATCTCGTCGCCTACAGAATTCAAGGTAATGAGCGGCAGCCTCACTTATTATCTGTGTCGGCGTCCAGACGTACCATGTGATAGTGAAATTATTTCCCCGACGTGATGTAGCAACTCTGTCCTACGACGAAATTTTGTTGGCATTAGATGCATATTTCAAAGAATCAGTCAATGTGGTTGCAAAAAGGTATACTTTCTTTCGTACAAAACGTACGGCCGGTCAGACTAATAGGGAGTGGGTTGCAACTTTGCAAGGCCTTACTAGGGATTGTGCTTTTGAGTGTGAATGTGGACTCCCTTATTCAGATACTATGGTGCGTGATGCAATTGCACAGAACATTTCTGATGTTCGTATACGGGAGCAAATTTTGAAACCAGTCAATCCCTCCCTTCAACAAGTGATGGACATATTGGATAGGCAAGACACACTTGACTTTGCTCAGGAATCATTTGAAACTTCCCCAGCCATGTGTCACGTTAACCGGCCCGCCGGGTGAGCTGCACAGAACAGTAAACAGCCCTCGCACCCGTCCGCGCAGCTGCAGCCCAGCTCTCCGCTACGTGTGCCGCGCAAGCACGCAAGTGCAGTGCTAAAATCATGCCCGCGTCGTGCTACTAGACATTCGCATGAGAATTGCCCATCACGCCAAGCTATTTGCTTTTTCTGTAATAAAAAAGGACATGTTCAGAGTGTTTGCCAGAAAAAGCTCAGATCGGACACTAACAACCATTCCAGGCCCTTTGCTTCGCGCCGGAATCGGAATCGAACCACGAATACTCAGGCTCGTGAACCTTCGCCCATGGAAATTCATGTAGTTAATTCCACTCCGCCCAGTGCCACTCTCTCTAACGGTGACTGTGTTCGTCCCACAAAAAGTGTGCGTCGACGTCGCAGGAAATCGCGTCAAGTCGCAAGTGCTTCTGTACCAGTGTCTGTTCACGTTGCACGAGACAGTCGCTCTTGTCGTCAGCAGACTTTGTAGACTTGGACATTAATGGCAACGTGGTCCCATTCCAGCTCGATACCGGAGCTGCAGTTTCATTGATCAATCAAGACACGTACAAACAGCTGGGCACCCCTCCATTGCATGCCGCAAATGTTAAGCTAACTACATATTCTGGACACAAGATCCTTGTGTTAGGACAGTGCAGCCTTCCTGCAACATACAAGGGACAAACGAAACTTGTGTCATTTTACATACTTCGTTCTTCTTCTGCAGTGAACTTGTTTGGTTTAGATTTATTTCAGTTGTTTAACTTGTCTATAGTAGATCAGGTCCTATCAGTGAACCAGACTGTGCCTTCAGCCAGTGTTTCTCGTCTATGTGAAGAATTTGCAGACATTTTTGCACCGGGCCTTGGTTGCGCTAAGAACTATAAAGCGCATTTGGAACTGAAAGTAAACGCGCAACCGAAATTTTTCCGAGCGCGCAATGTTCCCCACGCATTGCGTGATGATGTCGCAAGAACATTACACGATTTGGAATCAAAAGGTGTGATTGAACGTGTGCAGGCTTCTGTCTGGGCATCACCCTTAATCATTTTGCCAAAAACCTTCCGGAAAATTGAGACTTTGTGTGGACTTCAAGGCGACAGTGGATCCCCAACTCGTGATTGCAACTTTTCCTTTACCCCGCCCGGAAGATCTTTTTGACAAACTGTGCCCGGGTAAATATTTTTCGAAGTTGGACCTAGCAGATGCATACTTGCAAATACCAGTGGACGACGAATCCCAGTGCGTCTTGGTGGTTAACACGCATCTTGGTTTGACTGCCATTCGGGTGTGCATCCGCCCCTGCATTGTTTCAGCAATATCTGCAAACTGTTTGTACGTCGGTCCCTACTGCAGCAAACTATCTAGACGATATCGTGATCTCCGGAAAGACGGAAGATGAACATCTAGCCAATCTCAGAACATTATTTCAGGTCTTGCGACAAAATGGTCTTCGCTTGCGGAAGGACAAATGTGTGTTTTTTGCTCGTGACTTATCATATCTGGGACATGTAATAAATGCCCAAGGCATACATCCCAGTCCAGAGCACCTCCGTGCCATACAAGACTTGCCATCGCCGCAGAATTTGAAGCAGCTACAGAGTGTGCTGGGAAAAATAAATTATTATAATAAATGTGCGCAAAGCCTCTTCCATTACAGCTCCGCTTCATCGCTTGCGCCGTAAAGGTGTTCCGTTTGTCTGGACGACGGAATGCGAACGCGCCTTTCGCCAGTTGAAATCGGCGTTGCTTTCCAATACTTACCTTACGCCATTCGATCCCCAGAAACCCCTTTTGTTGATGGTAGATGCATCGGATTTCGGGATCGGTGCTGTGCTTGCGCACAAAGATGGATCGCATGATCGCCCTATTGCCTTTGCGTCCAAATTGCTCTCGTCTGCGCAAAGAAATCATTCACTGATAGAGAAGGAAGCTTTGGCTCTCGTGTTTGGTGTTACTAAGTTTCATGATTTCTTGTATGGTCGTCACTTTACCATCATCACAGACCACAAACCTTTGACATCGCTTTTTCATCCGAACAAGCCTGTACCTCCACGTACAGCGCAGAAATTCATTCGCTGGTCTATTTTCCTCTCGCAGTACCGCTACGATATCTTGTATCGGTCCACTGCTAAGCATGGAAACGCCGCTGCGTTGTCCCGTTTGCCTGTTGCTGAGGATAGAGCATTCGATTCCTCCGAACTTGCTTGCATGTTCATTGATTCGGAAACCGATGACGTGGTCGAATCGTTTCCGACTGATTTTCGTCGTGTAGCAACAGCCACAGCTGTTGCCCCTGTCCTTGCTACCGTTCTGCGTTTTGTTGCCACGCAATGGCCCTTGTCAAAGTCACGGATCGAGGATCCGTTGGTTCGCCGATTTTTTGCTCACAAGGAGAAACTTTTTGTTCGACGTGGTGTTTTGCTGTTGCGTTCTGATAATGATCAGTCCAGGGTCGTGGTCCCACGTTCATTACAGTCCTCTGTCTTACGGCTTCTCCACCAAGGACATTGGGGTATAGTGCGAACGAAACAACTTGCTCGTCAGCACTGTACTTGGCTCGGAATCGATGCTGCGTTTACGAATATGTGCTCTTCTTGCATGGCGTGTGCCGAACTACAATCCGCACCACCGCGGAAATTCTTTGCATGGCCGAAAGCCACTTCCCCTTGGCAACGCTTACACATCGATTTTGCTGGTCCATTCTGGAATGCTCGATGGTTGGTTGTTGTCGATTCTTTCAGTAATTTTCCTTTTGTTGTCCGGATGTCTTCCACGACGTCATCTGCCACCATCCAAGCGTTATCCGCTATCTTTTGCATTGAAGGTCTTCCGCAGCCTATTGCTTCCGACAATGGCCCACAATTCATGTCCGCAGAATTTCAGTCATTCTGCAAGGCCACTGGTATTCAACATATGACATCCGCGCCGTTTTCGCCTCAGTCAAACGGTGCCGCTGAAAGATTGGTCCGGACTTTCAAGTCACAGATGTTGAAGCTGCAAGAGTCGCATTCTCGGGAGGACGCGTTATTGCTCTTTTTGTCCTCGTATCGCTCTCAGCCCCGAGATGGTCGCTCGCCGGCTGAGTTGCTCCACGGTCGTCCTTATCGAACCTTGATGTCTTTGCTGCATCCGCCGCATCAGGTTCCTGTGCAGCGGCTGCCACCTGCTTTTGCTCCAGGCGACGTTGTATACTATCGCAACTATCGAGGTTCACGGCGTTGGCTCGCAGGGCGCATTCTTCGCTGCCTCGGCCGCGCTATGTATCTGGTTTTGGGGGCCTCTGGTGAGGTGCGTCGGCACCTCAATCAGCTGCGCCTCTGTCGTCGCACGGGTTCTGCCGCTCTCCGTCTGCTTTCAGCGACGGTGCCGTCCGGTCAGCGCCCTGGGGACCCATCTACTGGCTCGCCTCAGCCCCAGGTGTTACCGACGCTGCCTTCCATTTTGCCCCATGGCGACGCGCCGCCGCCGCCGCCTGTTCTCCCGCCGGCGACGCCCGCAGTGGACGCGTCGCTGCTGCCGCCGGGCGCCTCCCTGGGTCACGCGCCGCCGATCGCTTCCCGTGACCAGCTGTCCTCCGACATGGAACTCTTGCGCGCTCCGGACCAGATGTCGTCTTCGCCCGTCGGGTACCCCGACGCGATGGAGGTCGACCCTTCGGCCCCTCCTGTCCCTCTACGGGCGCATACACCGCATGTTGGCGTGCACCCTGGACTAGGTTTTCAGGCGTTTCCTAGCTCCCCTCGGACCGAATGGCCGTGTGCGGGTGGCACAGCCTCGCCTGTTGTTAGGCTCCCTACCTCGTCGCATACGTCAACATGGGGTCCTCCCCACGGCGGGTGGAAGCCTTATAACACAACCGTACGCCGATTTGCGGGGGAGGAATGTGGTGTCACCGACAGACACCACACTTGCTAGGTGGTAGCCTTTAAATCGGCCGCAGTCCGTTAGTATACGTCGGACCCGCGTGTCGCCACTGTCAGTGATTGCAGACCGAGCGCCACCACACGGCAGGTCTAGAGAGACTTACTAGCACTCGCCCCAGTTGTACAGCCGACTTAGCCAGAGATTGATCACTGACAACTACGCTCTCATTTGCCGAGACGATAGTTAGCATAGCCTTCAGCTACGTCATTTGCTACGACCTAGCAAGGCGCCATAGCATTTGATAATGAGATTATAACATGTACCGTCAAGAGCGATGTACACCAATTGTGGATTAAAGTTAAGTATTATATCAACTACGTACTTTATTTGCTACTATTAATTCCTTTAACTGTTCCAGACCTCACGCCAATCCGCGTGAGCTTAGCGCGTGCCTTTCGGCTTCCTCTCATTGTGACTTGGCTGTCTTGCCAAGTCACAACAATTATGATGTGATATGCCGATCGGATTTCAATGTTGGGATAGGAATTTATTCCCTCCAACACCTCAGTCTGAGATCACAGGGCTAAGCTTCGTGATCACAGCGGCGAATGTCAGCGGACGTCAGGGAGGTTGAGGCAGTCAAGGAGAGGATGGGGTGTGGTAGGGGGTAAGGGTGGCTTGTGGGCCAAATTGGATACATGGGATTTTGGAGAGGAGACTTGTGTGGAAGGAAGCATTGGGGGATATAATGAGGACCGAGTCCTTTCGAGGAATGAGAAGGGAGATAGGGGCATTAGGGAAGGCAGGCAGGCAGAGATCTATGCTGGCAAGAAGCCTGTCATAGTTGGTGCAGTGATTGATGGGAAGTCTGAAGATGGCGATGGGGTGACAGCTAAGGATGAAGGAGAAGCGGAGGGAGTGACAGCCGAAAACGGCGCAGGAGTGGGGTAGACAGGGAGAGAAGGGAGGACAGGGGAGGTGTCTGTGAAAGAGCCCATGTGATCGTGGTTGGAGCTGCTGAGGGGAAGATGAAAATGATGGTTGTGGTAGGATGGAACATTGGGGACGTGTGCAAGTGGGAGGTGAAGATGGTGATGGCGACGGCGACGAGAAACGGTGGCGGCAGTGAGGACAGTGGTGGCGGTGAAGAACGGCAGCAACGGCGGCAGCAGCGGCGGTGGCGGCGGGGGCGACGGCGAGCACCGGAGGCGGCAGCGGCGTGGCGAGCACTGGGCGGCGGCGGCGGCGGCGGCACCGAGCACCTGGCGGCAGAGGTGCCGGGTGACGGACGGACGGAGGGACGGACGACTGGCGGCAGCGGGCAAACGAAGCGCCAGCGACGGGCGGCACACAGACGGCGGCAACAGCTGCAGGGGCGGGGGGCTCTTCTAAATGCATTGATTCCACCCTGAGTGTAGCCCAGGCAGTGCAATCGTCTCACTTAGAATCGAGGAGATCCAATCCTCGAGAATGGAGTGATAACAGTACACCTCCATAGTGTGTAAGTAACCAAACTAGCGCCCATTTGGTAGTTAGCAATACACACTGAGGAAGGTGTCTTACAATAGTCGGCGAAGCGTCTGAATTTTATAGTTGAAAGTTCGGTCCCAGACGCAGAATAATTTTACTGACTGAATTTGGTTTTCCGTCTGTCTATGTGTCTGTAAGAGTGTTATGAGCCCTTTTTCTCAGGAACGGATAGACGTATCTCGTTGAAACGTATGTCCCATGTTAAGATCTACGATCCCTTGGCGGTGTAAAAATGCAATGCATCCAAAGGTTACGACCATTTGTTTCACATATGTTGATACGTGCGAACTCGCTTATACTTCCCGATGACCTAGAACCATGAAATTTGGCAAGGAGCAAGGTTTTGCAGTAAACGTAAAGGAAAAGATCCGAAAATTACTAATTTGTAATCAGGGCCTATATCACCCGAAGGAAAAGTTTTTCGCATTTGTTATGCAACTGTCTCTCCATCCGTCCATCTCTTAAGATCCCTTTTCCTCAAGGACGAACGTACGCTCTATGTTGAAATTTATGTCGTACATTAGAATCTATGATCCCATGGTAGTGTTAAAAAAGTTAATCTTCTTAGTCAAAGTAATTAAAATATGTGACCATTTTTGTCATATATCTTAATACTTGTAAACTGTCGTATATTTACTGTTGACCTAGAATCATGAAATTTGGCAAGAAGTAAGGTTTCACAGTAAAAATAAAGGAAAAAATCATCAAATTGTTAATTTGTAATTATATCACACAGAAGATATTTCTTTTGCCATTTATTAACCAACTTCGAACATAAAACATCCTTGAAAGTCTTGGGATTCCGAGGACAGATATCTTCCCAGTATCACTATTAATAACAGGCAAAAGTCGTCGATATTCTCGATTTCCAGGATGGAAGAACCATCTATATACATAGTTGAGTTTGTACGGCAACCACAGCGTGCAAGCCCTACTCGAACCAGGCCATTCTTTTTTAAATTTTGGTAAGAAGAAGGTGTGCTTTTCACAATAAGAAGAAGTGCGACGCTTCAGAGCTATTTTTACTCGCACTAATGACACTGTTACTGCTCTCTGACGTCCAAGCTGTATATTTCTGTACCAGGAGAAAATGTTTCAGAGGGAGAGAACATTTAAAACAGTTGTCCTGCAAGTTGAAAGAACCTGAGGTGGAAAAAAATAGGATAGGGAAGGTTCTGACGCTTCGTAGAATATGAACAGAGGAGTGACGTGAACCATAGATATATGGTTGAATGTGGCGGTGGAGGGGAGGGGGCGGGGCATATGGTAGGAGACAGAAATGGCGTAGAGGACTGGAGCTTGGGTCTGGCCATAGAGTGAGAAGGAGAAGAATAGGGGGAGATATAGAGTGACAAGAGGAGCCCTGGGTCAGGGAGGAAAATTTTTCGCATACAATGGTATAAGAACATTCTTTACTTTCTGTGAAACACCACTTTACTGAAACACGTAGCTCACAAGCTTCCTCACTACGCTCACTATGTAACCAGTGTGTGAAGTTGCTCCCACATGCGTTGGCAATGGGAGGACTGCGGTACGTTAAAACAGTTTGCATTTAGAGCGGAGATACGTGCTACAAATATTCGTGCACGGAGAATGCGCCAGCGAGACGTGCTTCTGGAACTGGAGCCGCAATCTCGCGGCGCTGACGGAGAGCGCGCGGTTCGCGTTCCTCCGCATAGGACGACCGCAGGGCTGCGGCATTCCGGTCTCTGCGAGTTAAGCGACGCGTCTGCGTGTAAATGTGCTATAGCTCTGTATCTAACCTCTGTTCTGCTGTTGTAGACGAACGGCTGTTGGGCAGATTGCTGCAGAGCAATCAACTACTAATCTGATGGCCAAAAACTTTGCAACTCAAGGAAGGCAGCGTGCGGCAAACGTTAAATTGGCATGAAGCGCTTTACGTGCTTCAGTACGCGACTGATTAGCGTTCCAGTGCTACTATTAATCTTACGTACCTCCTGTAGTAAGTAGTTACGAGTAACAGTAAGAATACAATGGGGTTTCTGCACACAAATTAAGCCCACATACCCGTATTTTCCTCTCCTTATGACAGCCCATTATTTAACCGTCATATAACATGAAACAGCCGGTCAGTATTTACCCCAGTGCCGCTTTCTTGTCAGCGTTCACAGAATCCGCGAAGATATTGTCATCACGACGCACACACATACACACACACACACACACACACACACACACACACACACACACACACGCACGCACACACACGCACTCACACACACAAACTAACGCAGAAACATTTTGCTCTTCCACCCGTAGCCATGGGTCTTACTGCACTTTAAAACGGAACAGCCTAGCAGTATGCATCCCATTAGCTGGTCATCTTATCCTCTGTATCCCACTTGCCGATGACTTAATTTCTGTCATTGTACCCCACTTGGTACAAGGCGCAATACACTCACAAATTAAATATCAGTTTCTTATTACCACGTCTAAATTCTTTGTATCGTTACCATTGTTCTATAACAGAACAAAATACTTGTGACTCACTTACTGGCACTCCTGTTGTAATTCAGTGTGTACGGTACACTTGACACCTAAACACAACTCCAGACGCTCAATTTAAGTGTCAAAATACGTAAACATAGTGGCATTTCGATCTGAGACCAACTTTAGGCTATGTTACTGACTGTACAAAGATGAAACTTTTACCGTCTGATCCTTTTAGAAGTTTCTCAGCAATACTTTCGCTCACCAAGCAGCATTTGTTTTGCGCAATACTTTTTTCATAATAAGAATAAACCTGATGTAAACAGTCACGAAGGAGATGATTGGTCACCAGCCGTAGCACACGTACTCTGACATTGTTACGCTCTTGGAAGTAGATCCTATTCATATATTAGATATCTTGATATTACTTTACGGTAAATGAAACTTTTAAGATATTGTAATGTTTTAGCAGCCATCAACGTTTGCCTTAATCATATTTTAGCTATGTAGTTTTTATTTAAGAAAATCGTGTACACTTGCTTCTCTGTACTGCTGTCCTCTGTCGCGTTTTAACACGTAGTGTGAAAATAGCCGACATTTCTCCTTAGTGAAAAACGCACTTGAACCACCGTTAAAAAGTGGTGAGAAATAGATTGCTCTCACTGTTTTTCATAATTTTACAGCAAAAATAGAAATTGAATAATAAATATAACAAAGACATTTCTGTAAGTAGGATGCATAGCTGAATCGGTAGTGTTGTAGTAATAGTAATCCGAGGTCCATGGGTCGCCGGTTCAAATCTCACTTGGATTTTTTTCCCTTCAATTTGTAATACCTACGCCTTTGAAATATAAAAATCTTCAAATATATGCTAATTAAAGCATATCTAATCACTATCTTTTATGAAAAATACACGTCTTGTTGTTTCTAATTGCATGTTTCATACATTATTCTGGTTTTCATTGGAAATATAAAGTATTAACCATCGATTATTTGTAGAAGATTGTTAATAAAGGTTGTCTAAATTAAGAAAACATAACAAATTAAATTTTACGACAAGCATCAACAATAAAGAGCTCTTCATTGGACTGTGTCCTCTGTTTTATATCACACATGTGGTCTTATACGAGCCAGAATGATAAGCGTGGTATAAACATGGAAAACAATAACTTTTACGACATCGAGCGCACCATACAAATCCCGCATCGTTGGAGTTGCCACCGTCGCACTGCGATATGAAATTATCTGGAACCAAGTTAAGGAATTTGTCGCAAGAAACAACAAGGTATTTAAGCGGCCAGACGTACTGTGGAACTAATGGTCGAAGCTTTGTCACGCATCACTGCCGAACGTTGTCGGGATAGAGAACGGTACGTCATAAAAGAAGAGGAGAAAATGAGGCGCTTGGATGGCTTCGTGGATTCTGTCGTTGATCGACTAGTCATCAACGTAGCAGGTGACACTTCCATTAATGTATTCGTCGTATTCGGATGTGGAAAGGATTTAGAGATTACCTGACGAATGTAATTATATGCCGAAATCCCTGCGATATGCTCTTAAGTCACACATAATTCAGACAGAAAAATTAACCTGGTCTTAAGTTATGAATTTTTCTCACTCTTGTTTTTAATTACGGTACCGTCTTAGCTAAGGTTGAGGGCATGTTATACTTTCCTTCTAGTCCCCTAAGAAGCTGACAGTATTGCTGGCGTTTTTCCGAATTTCGTTAAAAATTAAATGACGTTCGAAGCTGTACTGTTTCTCTGCTCGCCTCTTTCAACGTTTTAGCTGTAACTGCTCACATCACTACAGATTAGCTGGACTATATGGCTGGACTATATATGTTTTGCCCGATCCACTAAATTACAGGTCTATATCATTAATGTCAGTTTGCAGCAGAATTTTGGAATATATATTGTGTTCGAACGTTATGAATTACCTCGAAGAGAAGGTTCTATTGACACACAGTCAACATAGATTTAGAGAATATTGTGCTTCTGAAACACAACTGCTTTCTTACTCATATGAAGTACTGAGTGCTACTGAAAAGGGACTTCAGATTGATTCGGCATTTCTAGATTTCCAGAAAGCTTTTGACATTGTATCTCACATGCAGATTGTAGCCAAATTGCGTGTTTATGGAATATCGTCTCAGTCATATGGCTCTATTCGTGATTTCCTATCAGAGAGGTCACAGTTCGTAGTAGCTGGCGGAAAGTCATCGAATAAAACAGAAGCGATTTCTGGTGCTCCCCAAGGTAGTATTACAGGCCCTCTGCTGTTCCTTATATACAGGGTGTCCCAGCTATCTTGTCCACCCAAAATATCTCTGGAACAATAACAGCTATTGGAAAACGACTTTCACCGGTATCACTGTAGGGCTGGGGCCCATGAATGTACATATTTGGAAACATTCTAAAACGAAAGCATATGTGTTTTTTAACACAAACTTATGTTTTTTTTTTTTTAAACGGACCTCCTATATTTTTTCTTCAGCAATCCATAGCATGACAAAGCACATACACAATGGCGTTGACTGCATCACAATATTCCCACTACATCCCGAGATATTAAGACGCGAAGTTGACGCTTGAAACACCCGACATGCGCTGCTAGCGCACGTCCTGAGGCTCAGGCGTGAACCCCATGCTGCCCGTAATCGCGACGTGATTGACATGCGTAATCACACCTCCATACTTATCAAGAGGTCCGAAACGAATAATACGGTCTGCTGCCATCAACTCTCATAAGCACATAATGGTTTCCCTCTTGCACGTTTTACGTATCTACGTACACAATATGAACCAGTACCGATCGGTGTACACCCGTCAGGTTGTCTTATTTATCCTGCACACCCAAAATAAGGTTTGTCTAATGCGTTATATGACCCATTGTGCCTGTCGCGCAGGGCCTGGCTCTACCTAGTCAAGTGTCCAACGTAGTTCCCACTACTGCCACAGTTACCACTTCGCCTTGTTTATGATTTGCGACCCATGCAAACTCCTGTACTCCACCACCCTCCGAGCATCCCATTTGTTGTTGCTTTGACGTGCAGTACACCGCTTGCCAGTGTAGTCGTGCATCAGAGTAAACTAGTGACGGCACGGAGGTAGTACACATTGTGAATAAACGTTGTGTTATGGAACTTATACTGTACAGTATAATGTACACACATGAAGATATGGTAGAATTGCTGCTGATCTATGGTGAATGTACGTTGACGGGAAATACGTTATGAGATTCCTTGTTTGTTGATAGTACTGTTAGCTAGCATTATGATTATTAAGTTAATATGTCTGTTTTCTACCCTACTCTACGTACCTGTACTGTACCCTGTTGTAGGTGGACGAAATGCTGTTCAGGCAGAACGACTGTACAGAAGACGATTCCCTGACAAGCCATCGCCTTCGCGCCGGATGTTTGGTCGTCTCACATCTCGTCTACGTGAAACGGAAAGCTTAAATCCAAGACCTCGACATCGTCCTAGAACACGCACAGATGAACGTGCTGAAGTTGCTGTGCTCGCTACCATAGCTGTGAATCCTCAAATCAGCACACGTCAAATTGAACGTGAAGTTGGTGTGTCGAAATCAAGCGCACAGCGTATTCTTAAACGTCATAAATTTCATCCTTACCATGTTCATTTACACCAGGATCTTCATGGAAATGACTTCCGCAGTAGGGTAACATTTTGTCGGTGGGCTCAGCAAAAAATTCTGACTAATCCAAATTTTTTTGCAGATGTTCTCGTTACCGACGAGGCATCATTCTCGAACAAAGGAATTGTCAATATGAGGAATATGCATTACTGGTCCGCAGACAGTCCAAAATGGCTCCGTCAGGTAGAGCATCAACGTCCGTGGAAAGTTAAGTTAATGTTTGGTGTGTGATAATTGGAGATACCATTATGGGACCTTTCTTTATAAATGGCATCCAAAATGGCAGACAATACTCCAGATTTATACGACACAATCTTCCTGTTCTCTTGGACACCGTACCTCTGAACCGAAGAATGACCATGTGGTATCAGCATGACGGATGCCTTGCACATAACGCCTTACGAGCACGACGACTTCTGAACCGTAAGTTCCCTGGTAGGTGGATTGGACGAGGTGGCCCAGTTAGGTGGCCTGCCCGATCTCCGGACCTTACACCGCTGGATTATTTTCTTTGGGGAGCAGTGAAGGATGCTGTTTACCAACATGAACCAACAACACCAGAGGACATGAAGCAACGCATTATTGATGCTTGTACAGCCATCAAAGAGCAAACAGTAGCATGAAGTAGGGCATCCTTCATCCGCAGAGTGACCCTATGTATGCAAGCCAATGGGCATCATTTTGAGCATGAGATGTGAACGCTATGTTCAGTATGTAGTGCTGGTATCACAGTGGGAGTTTCTATAAAAGGCCATTTTACCCAGTGATGTTAAGAAACATTTGTTTGCAACAAGTTGTCATTTAACGCATTAGATAAACATAACATTGATAATTATGTGATAATAAAACTAATTGGTTAAACATGTTTACATTCATCTTCTACGTTCTACCTGAACTTCCCAAATCAAAACATTTTTACCTAAACAACGGTAAAACTTTTAGTCCACTTGCTCGTTTCACTAAAACCATCAACATGAATTTTACTATTACGAGTGCATGATTAACTGTCACTTGCGCTAGATCTACAGTAAAGTAAAGTTTTAACGTTGAACAGCATTACCTTTTTGGTAACGGATTAACGATAAGCGAAGTTAACTTTGTGACTAACGTTGCGGTACACAGATATGTTACAGAGCCGCATCACCCCTAGCCTAAGGGATAAATACCTGCTGGAATGTACGACGTTAATGCAGGATGGCAGCAGACCGTATCATTCGTTTCGGACCTCTTGATAAGTATGAAAGTGTGATTACGCATGTCAATCACATAGCAATTACGGGGAGCATGGGGTTAACGCCTGAGCCTCAGGACGTGCGCTAGCAGCGCATGTCGGGTGTTTCAAGCGTCAACTTCGCGTCTTAATATCTCGGGATGTAATGGGAATATTGCGATGCAATCAACGCCATTTTGTATGTGCTTTGTCATGCTATGGATTGCTGAAGAAAAGATATAGGAGGTCCATTTAAAAAAAACATGTTTGTGTTAAAAAACACATATGCTTTCGTTTTAGAATGTTTCCAAATATGTACATTCATGGGCCCCAGCCCTACATTGATACCGGTGAAAGTCCTTTTCTAATAGCTGTTATTGTTCCAGAGATATTTTGGGTGGACAAGATAGCTGAGACACCCTGTATATAAACGATTTAGGAGACAATCTGAGCAGCCGTCTTAGATTGTTTGCAGGTGATGCTGTCATTTATAGTCTTGTAAAGTCATCATAAGATCAAAAGAAATTGTAAAACGATTTTGAAAGGATATCTGTGTGGGACGAAAATTGGCAGTTGACCCCAAATAACGATCCACATGATTGCTAAAAGGAATCCGTTAAACCTCAGTTACACGATAAATCATTAAAGTCTAACGCCCGTAAATTCAACTAAATACCTAGGGATTACAATTAGTAACAACTTAAATTGTAAAGAACAGGTAGAAAATGTTGTGGAGAAGGTGAAGCAGGGGTTTTTCGTTGCGGTGGAATCTTCTCAAGAAATTTCAATCACCAGCTTTCTCCTCTGAATGCGAAAGTGTTCTGTTGACGCCGACCTCCATAGGGAGAAACGATCGTCATAGTAAAATAAGTTAAATCCGAGCTCACACGAAAAGACATAGGTGTTCGCATCTTCCGCACGCTGTTAGAGATTGGAACAATAGTGAATTATTGTGAAGGTAGTTCGATGAACCCTCTATCATGCACATAAGTATAATTTACAGAGTATCCATGTACTATCGATGTCGATGTAAATATGCCAGTAAAGCTATTGTCCCGCATTATAGCTCACTCGACGTGCACGTAACGCACAGGATTAAGACGTATTCCTACTATCGTTCTTAACTATACTAGGGACAGCTTTGCTTCTGCTTCACGTGAAACGAAATCTAATGACATACAATACGAAGAATACATGATGTAGTGTTTTCATCGGGCTTACACTTACGACGAACACAGTATAGAACAATGTAACTGGTATTCTTGACTGGCTAGTATACAGGGTGAGTCACTAACTGTTGCCACCTAGAATAATTCCGAAAGTATGAAAGTAGCTGAAAAGATTGTGGGACAAATGTTGCATGGGACAGCGGGGGCCATAATATGACGTTGGTATTTTGTTTCTAGGTCGGGTCGCGACAGAGATATGAAGCTAAATTATTATTTTATTTTTATTTTTTTAAAATGAACCATGGACCTTGCCATTGGTGGGGAGACTTGCGTGCCTCAGCGATACAGATAGCCGTACCGTAGGTGCAACCACAACGGAGGGGTATCTGTTGAGAGGCCAGACAAACGTGTGGTTCCTGAAGAGGAGCAGCAGCCTTTTCAGTAGTTGCAAGGGCAACAGTCTGGATGATTGACTGATCTGGCCTTGTAACAATAACCAAAACGGCCTTGCTGTGCTGGTACTACGAACGGCTGGAAGCAAGGGGAAACTACGGCCGTAATTTTTCCCGAGGGCATGCAGCTTTACTGTATGATTAAATGATGATGGCATCCTCTTGGGTAAAATAGTCTGGAGGTAAAATAGTCCCCCATTCGGATCTCCGGGCGGGGACTACTCAAGAGGATGTCGTTATCGGGAGAAAGAAAACTGGCGTTCTACGGATCGGAGCGTGGAATGTCAGATCCCTTAAACGGGCAGGTAGGTTAGAAAATTTAAAAAGGGAAATGGATAGGTTAAAGTTAGATATACTGGGAATTAGTGAAGTTCGGTGGCAGGAGGTACAAGACTTCTGGTCAGGTGACTACAGGGTTATAAACACAAAATCAAATAGGGGTGATGCAGGAGTACGTTTAATAATGAATAGGAAAATAGGAATGCGGGTAAGCTACTACAAACAGCATAGAGAACGCACTATTGCGGCCAAGATACTCGTAGATACGAAGCCCACACCTACTACAGTAGTACAAGATTATATGCCAACTAGCTCTGCAGATGACGAAGCAATTGAAGAAATGTATGATGAGATAAAAGAAATTATTCAGATAGTGAAGGTTGATGAAAATTTAATAGTCATGGGTGACTGGAATTCGGTAGTACGGAAAAGGGAGAGAAGGAAACGTAGTAGGTGAATATCGACTAGGGCTAAGAAATGAAAGAGGAAGCCGCCTAGTAGAATTTTTCACAGAGCACAACTTAATAATAGCTAACACTTGGTTCAAGAATCATAAAAGAAGGCTGTATACATGGAAGAAGCCTGGAGATACTGACAGATTTCAGATAGATTATATAATGGTAAGACAGAGATTTAGGAACCAGGTTTTAAATTGTAAGACATTTCCAGGGGCATATGTGGACTCTGACAACAATCTGTTGGTTATGACCTGTAGATTAAAACTGAAGAAACTGCAAAAAGGTGGGAATTTTAGGAGATGGGACCTGGATAAACTGACTAAACCAGAGGTTGTACAGAGTTTCAGGGAGAGCATAAGGGAACAATTGACAGGAATGGGGGAAAGGAATTCAGTAGAAGAAGAATGGGTAACTTTGAGGGATGAAGTAGCGAAGGCAGCAGAGGACCTAGTAGGTAAAAAGACGAGGGCTAGTAGAAATCCTTGGGTAACAGAAGAAATATTGAATTTAATTGATGAAAGGAGAATATATAAAAATGCAGTAAATGAAGCAGGCAAAAAGGAATACAAACGTCTCAAAAATGAGATCGACAGGAAGTGCAAAATGGCTAAGCAGGGATGGCTAGAGGACAAATCTAAGGATGTAGAGGCATATATCACTAGGGGTAAGATAGATACTGCCTACAGGAAAATTAAAGAGACCTTTGGAGATAAGAGAACCACTTGTATGAACATCATGAGCTCAGATGGAAACCCAGTTCTAAGCAAAGAAGGGAAAGCAGAAAGGTGGAAGGAGTATGTAGAGGGTCTATACAAGGGCGATGTACTTGAGGACAATATTATGGAAATGGAAGAGGGTGTAGATGAAGATGAAATGGGAGATACAAAACTGCGTGAAGAGTTTGACAGAGCACTGAAAGACCTGAGTCGAAACAAGACCCCTGGAGTAGACAACATTCCATTGGAACTACTGACGGCCTTGGGACAGCCAGTCCTGACAAAACTCTACCATCTGGTGAGCAAGATGTATGAAACAGGCGAAATACCCTCAGACTTCAAGAAGAATATAATAATTCCAATCCCAAAGAAAGCAGGTGTTTACAGATGTGAAAATTACCGAACTATCAGTTTAATAAGTCACAGCTGCAAAATACTAACGCGAATTCTTTACAGACGAATGGAAAAACTAGTAGAAGCCGACCTCGGGGAAGATCAGTTAGGATTCCGTAGAAATGTTGGAACACGTGAGGCAATACTGACCCTACGACTTATCTTAGAAGCTAGATATCGGAAGGGCAAACCTACGTTTCTAGCATTTGTAGACTTAGAGAAAGCTTTTGACAATGTTGACTGGAATACTCTCTTTCAAATTCTGAAGGTGGCAGGGGTGAAATACAGGGAGCGTAAGGCTATTTACAATTTGTACAGTAACCAGATGTCAGTTATAAGAGTCGAGGGACATGAAAGGGAAGCTGTGGTTGGGAAGGGAGTGAGACAGGGTTGTAGTCTCTCCCCGATGTTATTCAATCTGTATATTGAGCAAGCAGTGAAGGAAACAAAAGAAAAATTCGGAGTAGGTATTAAAATCCATGGAGAAGAAATAAAAACTTTGAGGTTCGCCGATGATATCGTAATTCTGTCAGAGACAGCAAAGGACTTGGAAGAGCAGTTGAACGGAATGGATAGTGTCTTGATAGGGGGATATAAGATGAACATCAACAAAAGCAAAACGAGGATAACGGAATGCAGTCGTATTAAGTCGAGTGATGCTGAGGGAATTAGATTAGGAAATGAGACACTGAAAGTAGTAAAGGAGTTTTGCTAATTGGGGAGCAAAATAACCGAGGATGGTCGAGGTAGAGAGGATATAAAATGTAGACTGGCAATAGGAAGGAATGCTTTTCTGAAGAAGAGAAATTTGTTAACATCGAGTATAGATTTAAGTGTCAGGAAGTCATTTCTGAAAGTATTTGTATGGAGTGTAGCCATGTATGGAAGTGAAACATGGACGATAAATAGTTTGGACAAGAAGAGAATAGAAGCTTTCGAAATGTGGTGCTACAGAAAATGCTGAAGATTAGATGGGTAGATCACATAACTAATGAGGAAGTATTGAATAGGATTGGAGAGAAGAGAAGTTTGTGGCACAACTTGACAATAAGAAGGGATCGGTTGGTAGGACATGTTCTGAGGCATCAAGGGATCTCCAATTTAGTATTGGAAGGCAGCGTGGAGGGTAAAAATCATAGAGGGAGACCAAGAGATGACTACACTAAGCAGATTCAGAAGGATGTAGGTTGCAGTAGGTACTGGGAGATGAAGAAGCATGCACAGGATAGAGTAGCATGGAGAGCTGCATCAAACCAATCTCAGGACTGAAGACCACAAAACAACAACAACAAATTGGATGCTGTAGTTTGGTACTTCTGATAGCGGCTATCGAGACCAATTCAATGATGTGTAACAGTAAGGTCTTTGAAAGTCAGCGAAGGTCAAAAAGGTGGCATGAACGTTCATTTACAGAAGGTGTTTGAAGTGATGACCATTGGTATCAATGCAGTGCTGCAATCTTCTTATCAAGGTTTGATTGGTATTTCTTATCACTTCGGCACTTAGCGAAGCACACGCTCTGGCAATTCTCTCTCGTATATCGTGCAAATAGCACATAAACCCCGAATAGGGCGTATCTATCTAACGTGCCACTGACATGTAAACACCATTCGACGGTTTCGCAATACAACACTAATCTTAAGGGTAAGACTAGTATCATCGAATAAAGCGAATTTGAATGATGTATTCCTTCGAAGAACAAATCGATATGCTTCTAATTTACGGAGAACGCAAACGAAATTCAGTGATAACTAGGAACCTATACGCTGAAAGATATCCTCGAACTACTCACCCTACATGTCGTACATTTAAATATGTGTACGATAAACTGAGAACAACTGGATCTTTAACGCATCGGAAACATACCCGGCAAGGAAAGATACTAACGAGGAAATGAAAATTGGTACTCTTGCACTGTGGTTCGAGATCCTTATGTTAGTTCGCGTCAAATCGCAAGGGAATCTGGCATGAGCCAGAGTAGTGTTGTTCGTGTTCCGCATCGCCATAAATATCATCCTTACCATACCAGTCTCCACCAAGAATTAACTGGTAGGGATTGTATGCATCGCATTGAATTCTGTCGATGGGGTCAACTTCATATTCGGAGGGATGACACATTTTATTAATTCGATTTTATTTACTGACGAGGCTACATTCACGAACCACGGAAATATTAATTTGCATTACATGCATTATTGAACAACTGAAAATCCATGTCAGCTGCTGCAAGTTGCACACCAAAAATCGTAGTCGGTGAATGTATGTTGTGGGATTCTGGAGGACAGAATTATGTGCCCCTATTTCATCGAAGCAAGAAACAGTACGTCTGTTATTGGAAGAAATACGTTTAGGAACAAGGAACAGAACTGCAGAGACAATTCCCAAATTGTTGGATTGGACGCGGAGGAGATGCGTCGTGGACGGCTCGTTCGCCAGACTTGACGCCTCTGGATTTTTTCTAATGGGGATTCGTAAAAGACATTGTTTATAAAGACGTTCCAGCTACACCTGAAGATATGCGGGAGAGAGTTGTCAGAGCATGTGCTTCGATAAGTGCCGATGTGCTAAAGAATACCACTCAATCCTTGAATAGAAAATTGCAGCACTGCATTGATACCAGTGATCGTCACTTCGAACACCTTCTGTAAATGGTCGTTCATGCCACCTTTTTGACCTTCGTTGACCTTCAAAGACCTTACTGTTACACATCTTTGGATTCGTCTCGATAGTCGATATCAGAAAATAAGTACAAAACTATAGCATCCCATTCAAAAAAACAAAGTCGACCTTCTCATCTCTGTCGCGATCCGACCTAGCAACAAGAAACCAACGACATATTATGACTCCCGTTGTCCCATGCAAGTTTTGTTCCACAAACTTTTCAGCTCCTATCATACTTTCGGAGTTATTCTTTGAGGCAATAGTTAGTGACTCACCCTGCAGATTTTATCACTTCCGGTCTTAGGCTTCCTTCAGGTTATGTTACTGGTGGTACAAAGACAAGAGTCCTGCGACATTCATTGATTGGAAATTTGTTGCCAGGTCTGTCTAAAATACATTACAGATTGTACGTCATTTCCTTTTCGTAATGTAATATCAAGATCTATTGCATATTTAACCGTTCACTAAACATTTTCCGACGCTTTAATACAACATGTCGCCCTAAAAATGACGCGTTTTCGAGAGATCTTTAATGTAAACCTCTTACACAACTAAACTTACGAGAAGCAGAAATACCAAATGTCAGTTTTGTAAACTCTTAGAAAAACGTAGCTGCCACTCAGTTTGGTAGAGAGGCCTGCATTACTGCTACAGATTACAGGATTGGTAATGTCTTTCGATGAAATTCCACGCAGAGGAAAGTTCGATCTCTGATTGTGGACGAAAATTGCATCTGTGCTCCAAAGTAAAATAGCACTTTAAAGAAAGCATAAACTGAATTGTTCGTCAACATGTGTAAAGATTTCTTCTGTAACAGATGAAGACACATGTTACTCATATACACTACTGACTTAACTGACAGGTTAAGGTACAATATGTGACGACAGACCTGCTTTGTTGCACAGTGGAAACCTAAAGACAGTTCGAGGAAGTAACTCATTTAACAGTAGTTTTAACATCCAAATTTAATTCGCGTGCGTATGGGTAAGAAAGAGAAGGTTGCTGTGGTTTCAACTACACATGGTGACGCCTCTGCTAGGCGCAAACGAATGCAGCGACACCGTTCTGATCGCTTGGCTGACGGTTTCGGACGTCAGTCTGACAGTCTGAGAAGGTAGTTGCATAACAACGCCTTGCTACAAGTAGAGTACAAAAATTTATCTTTAGTTGTCACCAAGTGTGCCACCAAGAACAAGCTGGCAGACCCTGGGCTGCATACCAATTTTTTGTCTCTTTTAATGGTCAGTAAAATGATGGGCTTTGCGTGGAAGAGCAAAAACGTGTGTGTTAGCTTACGTTTTGTATGCAAGGTGAACGCACTGGAAATGGAAGTAGAAAGGTCCTATAAACTTGTGTCCGGAAATGGATGGTGTGCATGCAACAACAGCAAATCGTTCTAGAAGACAGTAATGAGCTGCATCGCATCCACTTCACAACAGATGTAAAAAGGGCCTCCATGGGATTGCAATTGATATGGATAGTAGCGGTTGTCATGCAGGATACACAGAATCGTACTTTGGGTTACACCATGTTGGTGCGTCACTTCCCTAGTGCTTGTGCTACGGTTCGTCTCAATATTCTGTAAAACCTGGTTCTCCAAATGTGGTGTATGCACAATCCTCCGTCTCCCTGCACATTCGTCCGTCTGAAAGGACACATGATCAAACAAATGCCCAAAAAGGGCTTGAAATGTTATGTGCTGTAGTTGGTGTCTGTGAGGCTATTTATTTTGGTATAGACAACTGCTCTCGACCACTATCTTGGCTTCCTCCCGACATGAATACCGGACCATTCTGCTACTTACAGTACGCTGCGACAATCACACAGCCTGCAGCGCACAAGAAACACACGGCACGCTGTCAGATGGACTGTCGTTCGTCGGCGCCAACTACTGTGGGAGTGATGCATTTCTGGATGCATGTTCATAGGACTCTTTTACCTCCCTTTCAGGTAAGGAATCAGTCCCTGCAGTTTGTCGTTTTTATTAATGGTTTCCATTTAAAGTAAAGTAAAACAAGGCATTTTTCATTCCGACAACATTTTTACGATTGTTGTTTGTGCTAAGGTGATGTCATGCAAGGTGGAAGAAGGAGAAACGTCTACCATACCGTTCCTGATTCAACAGCAAGAATTTCCGACCATCGAAACAACTGTTTATTGTTCCGCGATATTGCTGCTCGCATTGGGCGATATACCGTTACCGTCATGTGTATATGGAATCGATGGGTTCAGGAGGTCCACACTCTGTCCCATAAAGGATCTTCGCTGCCCCACGTCATTATTATCACAAGAGGATTAATATTTTGTGGTGGCGTACGCCTTCGCCAGCACACCGGTCCGCACTAGGAAACATTGTATAGCAAGGCGCTGAACTAAGCGCGCCCACGGCAAGAGAAAACCCATTGGATGCGCCGATAACGCCCTCTGGGCAGTGTGTGCACAGGCCGCGGCGGCCGACCCACGTGTCCCGATCTCTCAATCTCAGTACCTCAGTACGTAGCATCGGGACTCCGTTCGCATTGCACCTCTACGTTGCAATGTGCTCTAGTTTTCCACAGCGATAGTCGTCGTCTCGCACCTTAGCTAGCTGTGAGGAAACGTTAGTCATTATATATACACTCCTGGAAATGGAAAAAAGAACACATTGACACCGGTGTGTCAGACCCACCATACTTGCTCCGGACACTGCGAGAGGGCTGTACAAGCAATGATCACACGCACGGCACAGCGGACACACCAGGAACCGCGGTGTTGGCCGTCGAATGGCGCTAGCTGCGCAGCATTTGTGCACCGCCGCCGTCAGTGTCAGCCAGTTTGCCGTGGCATACGGAGCTCCATCGCAGTCTTTAACACTGGTAGCATGCCGCGACAGCGTGGACGTGAACCGTATGTGCAGTTGACGGACTTTGAGCGAGGGCGTATAGTGGGCATGCGGGAGGCCGGGTGGACGTACCGCCGAATTGCTCAACACGTGGGGCGTGAGGTCTCCACAGTACATCGATGTTGTCGCCAGTGGTCGGCGGAAGGTGCACGTGCCCGTCGACCTGGGACCGGACCGCAGCGACGCACGGATGCACGCCAAGACCGTAGGATCCTACGCAGTGCCGTAGGGGACCGCACCGCCACTTCCCAGCAAATTAGGGACACTGTTGCTCCTGGGGTATCGGCGAGGACCATTCGCAACCGTCTCCATGAAGCTGGGCTACGGTCCCGCACACCGTTAGGCCGTCTTCCGCTCACGCCCCAACATCGTGCAGCCCGCCTCCAGTGGTGTCACGACAGGCGTGAATGGAGGGACGAATGGAGACGTGTCGTCTTCAGCGATGAGAGTCGCTTCTGCCTTGGTGCCAATGATGGTCGTATGCGTGTTTGGCGCCGTGCAGGTGAGCGCCACAATCAGGACTACATACGACCGAGGCACACAGGGCCAACACCCGGCATCATGGTATGGGGAGCGATCTCCTACACTGGCCGTACACCACTGGTGATCGTCGAGGGGACACTGAAGAGTGCACGGTACATCCAAACCGTCATCGAACCCATCGTTCTACCATTCCTAGACCGGCAAGGGAACTTGCTGTTCCAACAGGACAATGCACGTCCGCATGTATCCCGTGCCACCCAACGTGCTCTAGAAGGTGTAAGTCAACTACCCTGGCCAGCAAGATCTCCGGATCTGTCCCCCATTGAGCATGTTTGGGACTGGATGAAGCGTCGTCTCACGCGGTCTGCACGTCCAGCATGAACGCTGGTCCAACTGAGGTGCCAGGTGGAAATGGCATGGCAAGCCGTTCCACAGGACTACATCCAGCATCTCTACGATCGTCTCCATGGGAGAATAGCAGCCTGCATTGCTGCGAAAGTTGGATATACACTGTACTAGTGCCGACATTGTGCATGCTCTGTTGCCTGTGTCTATGTGCCTGTGGTTCTGTCAGTGTGATCATGTGATGTATCTGACCCCAGGAATGGGTCTATAAAGTTTCCCCTTCCTGGGACAATGAATTCACGGTGTTCTTATTTCAATTTCCAGGAGTGTAGTTGTAATATGGAAACGGAGAAGATTCAAGAATTATTACATGTTATTTAGTTGCTGTTAACCACAGACCTTGATACTGTACATCATTGAAGTTAAGTACTCAATTGGTTCCTGTAGTAAAAGGGTACTTTACCCAAGTGTGCATCTTGTGTTGTAGTGAGAGGAAACCGGCCACTCACCTATCGTACCGCGCTCTCCTCATCCAGCCAGGAACCACAAAACATTACAAGAGGCCACAGCCACAACACGTACTGTTCGCTTAGTCGTGCTGTATCGCACAACAAAGTATCTTGAGTGATGAAGTGGGTAGATGACTTGCTCGTTGTGGTGTCAGCAACTCGAGAGCAGCACTAGAGACAAAAAGCACGCAACTGCTTCAGAAAATTAACGTTTGGTGCAAAGGAAATAAATTAAAAATAGCTCCCAACAAAACTGTATATTTAGGGCTCAGAGGGACACTACAGAGGAATCCAATTCTAAAATTAGACAATACAAATATACAGAGGAAGCAAGCCACACGTTATCTCGGACTGTATGTAGACAAAAACAGACTTTCAACCATCATATAAAATTGACAATTGACAAAGCCTCCAAAATTATGCACAAACTAGCAAGACTAAACACACCTCAGTACAAATTACTTATTAATACGAGCCTACCACGTTGCGGTATTTGAATCCATAGTATGCTTCGCCGCAAGTGCTTAGGCTTACAGGCTGAACATACAGACTAACAAGACAATTGCAAGAAGAGGTCAACGCAGTGTACTCCTGAGAATGAGCGGCGAGCCTTCAACACCACGTCACCAGAGGCACTTTGCGTTGTAATGGAGACCTGCCCTATAAACATTACAATAAGTTATAGAGGTGCACTTTACTGACTTAAGAGGGATAGGCTCGATAAAGTCACCGAAATTACCGGAACCAACATTATGAGCAAAACACAAATGAAACAATGGCGGATTCAAACATGGCAGATGTAGTGGGATGCATCCGACAAAGGTCGCCGAGTGCACTCTTTCTTCCCTGACGTACACGTAAGACTACAACCGAAACATGCTGACCCAAGCTGGGGGATGGTTCATTTCCTGACAGGCCACGGGCCGTATCCGGTACATTTAAACCGTATGGGACTAACTAACGATGAAGTATGTGTATGCGGAGAAACTGGGACACCAGAACATGTCACGCTGCTGTGCAACACGCTAGCACAAGTGAGACCTATACAGAACGACAATGACAACGGCAGAATAATATGTAATCCCGGTGACTGGAACACAATAAATAGCATAGCCGATATTGTATCGAACACTCTGTACGAGGAATACAAATGCCAAAACCGTTATGGAAGAAGGCGTAGACAAGCACAAACAACACAACAAACCACATGGGAGGACACAAACACGACCACAAATTCCAAAACCTGGGAAGGAACACTAAGTGAACATGACTCAGAAGGGATCAACATGTGAGGGACCAAAACCAACAACGCATGACACAGCATGCCACAACACAGTCACAAACAACACAACAATCATAAAACAATAAACACCGGCACCACATATTAAGACTGTAGTACTCGTAATAGGGTAATGTCGCTTGGGAGGAGAAGGCTCGAAGAACATTTATTCCGAGGCCCCTCCTCCCCAATGACATCCTGCATAGTGTTTAAAATATACTGCACACAAGCAGCAATGCATTGCTCGCATCATTGTGTGCAGACAGAAGTATATCCTCTTCTCTATTCAAAGCTACAATCAATTTTTATATATCACAAGTGTATTAAGTTATTTTAGGAATAATGCATTCAAGTAGCAATGAACTATATTATACTTCTACTAACAAGTTACAAACATAAGCGTATTTCTCATGTAAAGCTAAAATTCTTGTATTCCTTGTATGAAATGCTCAGCCAGCATTTAATCTGTATAATCTGTGTAAACATACATTAGCACAAATCATTTCAGATGAGAATACCTCGACGTTGTACGGAGACGTTCTCATCTGAAATAGGTAGAAATAGGTCATTATTAACCAACATGCTACTTAGACTGTATTACACATCCAAATAAAGCACATCACTTCCTCTACATACTAAAAATTATTTTCATCACGCTTATTATGTTACATTTTCTTTTTCTTACTTATATTTGACATTTGCATTATATAAATTATATTCTCATCAACTGGGTATAAACAAATTATATGGAACCATTTTAACAACTGTTTAACATTCAATTCGCTGTAACCTCAGAGAAATCTTTATATATTATGTTCTTTATATTATTAAAAAACATTAACAACTGTATAGCAATGAGATTGTAACAACGAGAAGTCTTTGAAATAACATTTCAAGGCGGTGGGTTACTCTGTACTGTTAATTAAATAAATAAATAAATCTCAGTGAAAACTTACCCAATAAGGTCGTTAACTTTATCGTATGTTATTCGGAGCAAGAGTCTATTTAAACGCACAGCTACGAAATATTGCAGTGGTCTCAAACAGTAACTCACTCACCGCCAGAGATGGTCGCCGCAACTCGTGAGACCTGGAATGTCAAATGCTTTGGCGTTTGTCACAGGGTACGTATATGCAGCACCCGGTACCGCCAGTGGTCCCTAAGTATCGCTCTGCGCCGCATAGTCTTGTTGTTTTCAGGGTTTATAGCAAGTGTGGGAGCTGGAAGAGAGGCGTGATCCAGGGACACATTGGTTCTTTCGTATACCTAATTGCAGGTCCCGATGGATTGCAGCGCCGCCACCAGAACCAAATTCGTGTGTGTCATTTGCCCCGTGATTCGGCTGCTTTTCTTCCCCCAGATTCACGGCCTCACGGGACCGCATGGCCTCCGCAGCCGCCCGCCGGTGCGGCCAGGCCACCCCAGGAGGAGCGGATGGACGATGCGCCCTCGCCCCCACCGTTCCCGCTCCTCGACCCGATGGACCTGGAACCGCCATCGCCGCAGCAGTCGCTGTCATCGCGCCGGGACACGCCCTCAGGCCTGGACGTGTGCCCTGGCAGCAGTTTTCAGGAGGATGTTCCTGTTGCCTCGAAAGCCAGAAGGCGGGGTACGGTCGAGAGTACGTCGTCCTCCACAGTCACACGACTCCCTGCTCATCTCTACGTACAGCGTCCTTCTTCGCTTCCCACTGTCGTTCGCGGGGCCGGAAGGTGCTAACTGCCACACCACATATCATTATAAGTCTCATTGGCTCAGCATCAATTCTTTGTACAACCAACCTACACTACACTAATAACTTCTGATCTGAAGCTTAAAGTTAGGCACCTCTTCAATGGACCTACGCCTCCTTGTAAGAGGCGGCGCACGGCCTGGATGGAAGGATCTTCCGTTAGCGTCATTACCTTTATTACTTTTACCACAAGTACCCTTTCATTAGCAACTTTGAGCCAAGCACAAAATCAGTTACCTCTCTATTGTATATCGTAAAATGTTTAGCAGGCTGGACATGTAGGTCATAGTCTTAGTTTCTAGCTTTAACGTACCCTAATCTCTTCTAGTTAAGTTAGTTCTTAGGATGGTAGATGTTAAAGGCAAGGTGAGCGATGGCCGGCGTCTTGAGGGTCATTCCAAGACCCGGGTCGCCCCCCACAACCAGGTGACGGGCAATATTATACCTATATCTTCTCTAATCAATTCTCTTCCTTCCTTCTTTCTAAATATTTAATTTCATTTTGTTTATTAATATCTCACTTGATTTTGTATTAGTTATAAGTTTTCTAATGCTGCACAAAAAAAAGATATCAAATGGATGTAAACAAATAGAGCCAGCCTCCACGTGTCGGGACACGGGCAACGGTGTGAGTGGGGACGGGAGCCGGGGTGGTGTTACTTTCAGTCACTCCGGACCCCGGACCCAGTCACAGCGGCTAAGTGGCAACATACAAACCACCATGAGAAATTAGACGGCGCGTCATAAAAAATAAGCAGCTAGTGAAAAAAGGAAAGTGTCGTTCGCGATCTCCCTACACGACAACGGTGCGGCATTTCGGCGGAGAGGAACGTGCTGGCGTAACTTATAAAATCTTGGCTGCGCGGGATTAGCCGAGCGCTCTAGGGCGCTGCAGTCATGGACTCTGCGGCTGGTCACGGCGGAGGTTCGAATCCTCCATCGGGCATGGGTGTGTGTGTTTGTCCTTAGGATAATTTAGGTTAAGTAGTGTGTAAGCTTACGGACTGATGACCTTAGCAGTTAAGTCTCATAAGATTTCACACACATTTGAACCTTTTTTTTTTATAAAATCATGGATTCTCTTATGATAAGTAGCTTCCTGTTTATGTAAATACAGAACCCTGTTAATACATGTGTACAGTTGTCTTGTAGAAAGAGGGTACCGGCCCCCAAACAACATTCTCTCCATTGATGCCTATGGTACAAGACTCCACAGTGGCGACGAGAAACCTGCAGTGGGGACGAGGATACGCGATCGAAGTTCAGCGACTTGGCCGAAGATTTTGCTTGTTCCTTTTGTGTTTCAGCTTGTGGTGATTCTCATTTCTATCTACTAGATTATTGTTCTGTTCTTTCATGTATTTCAGGAGGGGAGACGCTGAACTAGTCAAATTTCTTTTTTCAGAGGTCCGATTGCCTTTTGATATAACGTATTTGTGCAAACCATGACTATCCCTGCCCCCTCCACCACCTGCCTCCGCGTCTCAGCCGCAGTCGGCCAATGTGATGGATCTACTACAAGTTTTTCAGTTTCGGAATCAACAAATTGCTGCTTTGTTGACGACAGTACAACAACTACCGGCTGCACAAGCTGCCTCGGCCGCACATCCAACCAACCAACCAGCTCCGCCGACCAGCATACCAACGTTCCGGCAATTTAAAGACACAGAAGAGGAGTGGCTCGAATACCTGACATAGTTCCAAGCACGTTGTGAAGTTCATCGTCTTCAAGGTACTCTAAAGCTACAATACTTCCTTTCGATTGCGAAGAACCCAGTGTTGACGTTAATGCGAATACTATTCCCAACCGTGTCTCCCGACGAACTCAGCTATGACCAAGTAATCGCTGCTTTAACTCAATATTATGACCAGAAGTCCAAGCAGCTGCTGCTAGATACCAGATCTTTTGCTTGAAGAAAGAATCGGAACAGACGTACCTCCAGTGGTGCACAGAATTAACGGGCATGACTAGGAAGTGTAAACTTAAATGTAGTTGTGGCATATTTTATTGAAATTTAATGATTAGGAAAGCAATAACATTCAATGTACCGGACAGTAGAATACGAGGAGCACATCTTAAAGTACTCTGATCCATCACTTCCTTAACTATTGCAAATCTTAGAGCGATATGATTCGGGTGCCATAGCCCTGATTGAACAGCCCCGATTTGTCGGGTCGAGTCGCCCCTTGTTCGGATGGCCCTAAGCAGCCACCACAAGGAGCGCCTACACAGCTACGTGTAAAAAGGCCTGTGAATTTAGTGATGTCTTAACCTAGATGTTTTGGTCGCCATAAAAGACAGGATTGGTGGTGGTACACTACTCGCCATTAAAATTGCTGCACCACGAAGATGTCGTGCTACAGACGCGAAATTTAACCGACAGGAAGAAGATGCTGTGATATGCAAATGATTAGCTTTTCAGAGCATTCATACTAGGTTAGCGCCGGTGGCGACACCTACAACGTGCTGACATGAGGAAAGTTTCCAACCGATTTCTCATACACAAACAGCAGTTGACTGGCGTTGCCTGGTGAAACGTTGTTGTCATGCCCCGTGTAAGGAGGAGAAATGCCTACCATCACGTTTCCGACTTTGATGAAGGTCGGATTGTAGCCTATCGCGATTGCAGTTTATCGTATCGCAACATTGCTACTCGCGTTGGTCGAGATCAATTGACTGTTAGCAGAATATGGAATCGGTGGGTTCAGGAGGATAATACGGAACGCCGTGCTGGATCCCAACGGCCTCGTATCACTAGCAGTCGAGATGACAGGCATCTTATCCACATGGCTGTAACGGATCGTGCAGCCACGTCTCGATCTCTGAGTCAACAGATGGGGACGTTTGCAAGACAACAACCATCTGCACGAACAGTTCGACGACGTTTGCAGCAGCATGGACTATCAGCTCGGAGACTATGGTTGCGGTTACCCTTGACGCTGGATCACAGACAGGAGCGCCTGCGATGGTGTACGAACCTGGGTGCACGAATGGCAAACAGTCACTTTTTCGGATGAATCCAGGTTCTGTTTACAGCATCATGTTGGTCGCATCCGTGTTTGGCGACATCACGGTGAACGCAGATTGGAAGCGTGTATTCGTCATCGCCATACTGGCGTATCACCCGGCGTGATGGTATGGGGTGCCATTGGTTACACGTCTCGGTCACCTCTTGTTCGCATTGACGGCACTTTTTTGAACAGTGGACGTTACATTTCAGATGTGTTACGAACCGTGGCTCTACCCCTCATTCGGTCCCTGCGAAACCCTATATTTCAGCAGGATAATGCACGACCGCATGTTGCAGGTACTGTACGGGCCTTTCTTGATACAGAAAATGTTCGACAACTGCCCTGAGCAGCACATTCTCCAGATCTCTCACCAATTGAAAACGTCTGGTCAATGGTGGCCGAGCAACTGGTTTGTCACAATACGCCAGTGACCACTCTTGATGAACTGTGGTATTGTGTTGAAGTTTCATGGGCAGCTGTACCTCTACACGCCATCCAAGCTCTGTTTGACTCAATGCCCAGGCGTATCAAGGCTGTTATTACGGCCAGAGGTGGTTGTTCTGGGTACTGCTTTCTCAGGATCTATTTACCCAAATTGCGTGAAAATGTAATCACATGTCAGTTCTAGCATAATACATTTGTCCAATGAATACCCGTTTATGATCTGCATCTCTTCTTAGTGTAGGAATTTTAATGGCCAGTAGTGTAAGTTCCTATGTGACCATACTGCTGTGGTCATCGTTCCCTAGACTTACAAACTACTGAATCTAACTTAAATTTACTTACGCCAAGGAAAACACACACTCACACATACACACTCATTCCCTAGGAAGGACTCGGACCTCCGCGGGGGGTGGGAGGGGGGGGGTGGTGCCGCGAGAACCGTGGACCGTGGCAAGGCGCGTGGCAGAGACAGGATTGTCGATTGCCCATCACGTAACCCAACGTGTTTCCGGTGTGGAAAAACGGGCCATGACGAAGCAGTTTCTTTGCAACAGCACAAAAACGCCAGTTTCCACCGCTCCCAAAAAAAAAAAAAAGAAACAGGCTCGAGCACATGCAGTGAACTCTGTGTTTTCATAACCTGCAAGAAAACATCAAATCAAATGGTTCAGATGGCTCTGAGCACTATGGAACTTAACATCTGAGGTCATCAGTCCCCTAAACTTAGAACTACTTAAACCTAACTAACCTAAGGACATCACACACATCCATGCCCGAGGCAGGATTCGAACCTGCGACCGTAACAGCAGCGCAGTTCCGGTCTGAAGCGCCTAGAATCTCTCGGCCAGAACAGCCGGCAACCTGCAAAAGATTCTGACAAAAGTAAGATTAAGGTTTTTTCTACTTCTCGCCCATGTGCAGTGCAAAGACGTTCTAACAAACTATTTTTCTCATTACGAATTGCTGGTCGTCGTGTGAACTTACAGTTAGGCACAAGAGCCTCAGTAACCTTGCTTAATCGTGCCACGTACGAACAGCTAGGCTCACCAAGCCTTTCTAAATGTAGCAAACACCTCACTGCATACAACGGACAGGAAATTCCAGCTGTGCTTGGAGAGTGCAGTGCGCCTGCCACTTACAGATTTCACACTACGACAGCGAATTTTTCTATGTTGAAATCAAGAGACGGTGAGAACATTTTCGGTTTAGATGCCTCTGATTTCTTTGGCCTTAGCATCCAAGATATTGTACTTTCAGTCTCAGTCACTAGCTCAGGCACTATTCTAATTGGCGTCTGTCAGTTCACGTCATCAGCTACGAGAGTGTATAGCGACGGAGTAGTGTTTATAGCAGGACTTGTTCTTCACCAGCAGTAAGGCTAACTAAGGCTAACATTGAAGAGCTTATACCATAACAAACAGACATTGTTGAAGTTTAGTAGGAGCTATCTGCGTAAGTAAGTAAAGAACCCTATTAATACATGCGTGCAGCTGTGTTGGAGAAACAGGATACCAGCCACCAAACATTCTCTCCATTGATTCGTATGGTACTACACACTACAGTATATCACGCTGAACCTACCAGCGAGTCTTGTGACTGCCTAAATAACAGAAATAACCATTGGGTACGACAGTTACTAAATGTTCAAATGTGTGTGAAATCTTATGGGACTTGACTGCTAAGGTCATCAGTCCCTAAACTTACACACTACTTAACCTAAATTATCCTACGGACAAACACACACACCCATGCCCGAGGGAGGATTCGATCCTCCGCCGGGACCAGCCGCGCAGTCCACGACTGCAGCGACAGTTACTATTTACCAACATAATGTCTGACTGGTTAGTAGTGAACATTGTTCTGTTTGTACATATATTAATTTAGGTAAAACTTTTTCAAAGACTGTTGTACATAAAGTTTAACATTTACATCTATTCGGAGAATGTCTAACAATAACACTGACATTTACACACTTTCGGGAGGTTACC
Organism: Schistocerca piceifrons; assembly: GCF_021461385.2. Classification (NCBI taxonomy): domain Eukaryota; kingdom Metazoa; phylum Arthropoda; class Insecta; order Orthoptera; family Acrididae; genus Schistocerca; species Schistocerca piceifrons. Next base: position 180,001,434 of record NC_060138.1, on the reverse strand, counting down.
GAGTCTGTAACGACAGAAAAAATGACATGAGGAGGACATGCAGTCTGCAAGTGGTTGTTACAATGTATCACAGAAATGAATGGTGAGCAACACAACTCTCTGTTAGTCCATAAACGCAAGTTGCCATGACCAACTGTCGCAGGGGTGTAGCAGTGACGTTGCTCCATGGCCAGTTTTCGTTTGACGCAGCACATATGTTTTCTCATGGTGGAGATCGAATAAACAAGAATACAACGATTTTGTTTGCGCTCGACAAAATTTGTACAATTTTCGTCTAAGGCGTGGTCTGTAGCACGAAACTTATTCCAGATATTACACATCCTCAAATGGAACACATTTGCAATTGTGTATTTTGTGTCACTTAATTTTTGTCTTACATTCTCCACAGTCTCACGAAACACAGCTTCGTCAAGGGCCATCTAATCCCAACAATCGGTCATTTTGGTTTTTCAGTGCTACTTTACAGCATCAAGATTGTGTACTCACCTTCCGCACTGACAGGAAGTTATGCAGTGCCTTACCCTCTAGCATGCATCAGGAAGACAACAAGTTCACGAGTGCGAAGTGACTGCAGCGTCACAATTCTCAGACTCACCATACTCGCAGAACTACAGAAGAACCGAAAAAAGCCCGTTAGCGCTGACGTAAATGAAATGCCTTGACTTTTGAAGTATGCAGCCCGCAACATTAGACTTGCATTCGCTCCGTTTCTGATCTCTAGCTTTATTTGCAGCGTGGCAAGCATCCCCACGGACAGTGTGATGACATCCACGGCAAGACGAACTGTGAACACTGAGCCAGTTGTTGCGCCAGTGGGAGAGGTCCACCGATTGTGTTGCACCCAACACCAAAACTGGAGGCTGAATTGGTACCACAGCGTCGGCATACAGCATTAGGATTGGTGTATCCATGTGTGGAGTCTCCAAGGACAACAGGTGTTGCCAAATTGCATTTGTCAATTTCATACCGGTATATGGACACAAAACTTACTGTGATAACATTGGGTGCTGTTGGGTACACTACGCAATCATCTACAGTTCCCGTAGCTGTAATTTTAACTGCAGACAGTTCAGATGTCTAGTAGTGATGGTAGTCAATTATTTACAAGTTCAGTACCGTGATAGTAACGACATATTGGATCATCTGAACAGAGTTTTAAGTCTATGTGTTATGTCGTCCATTTCATGTTTTTGACATTATGTGGATTAAAATTGGACGTCACGTATGCAGAATATTCGAGAAGGAACAGTGTCTCATGTTCTACTTATTTTAAATTTAAAACAGTGAAATATTTTTGGAACTATAGAATAAAATGTGTGTGATACACTAGCCTCTAGACGAATGTAACAAAAATTAGTTATGAAATGGATTCACATATTGTGAATTTCTATTAGCATCAGCTACTTGTGACAAATGAAAATTTGTGCCAGACTGAGATTCGAACCCAAATTTCCCACTTGTAAAGAGCGATCGCGTTAACAACAACTCGAATGATCGCATATTCGTGAAACTAAGCACAGAAAGACAAAATGTTATTTTGTATCGTCATTTTAGTCCCCTGAGGTTTGATTATATCGTTAGTGGCGATAGTGTCTTTGTTTATACAGTAATAAATGCTGCTATTGCATAAAGGCAGACAAAAAATTACTTAATATTTTCACATTTATTGTTTATCATTATATAATAAGTTTTCATGCATCTACTGAAATTTTAGTAGATTTTTCACAGAAACACAAAATTTCGCAATTATCTTATATATTTTCAGTGCTGAGGAGCACATTAATTATTTGTGTTTCAATAGGAACAAAGGTTCATCATGAAAATATTGTTTTACAGAGTTTAAGGTGTACAGATTTTTCTCCTAACCACGGAAAAAGTGCCAGCAACTGAATAGTTACCCACTCCTTAGGTGAGCAACAGTCGTCCTCTTTCTACAAAAGATGATCATCTACAAACTTGAATCCCAGGAAGACAAATTTTAATAATTTTTAAATAGTTTGAATAATGATGCAATCTTGTTATTTGCAAGCTTCTTAAACAATGAAAGTTACAAATTTTGTTTTGAATTCTAAATAGTTATACTGACAATACAGCCTACCTTAATACAAAGTTCTTAGGAAATCTGATGAAACTTGGATTGTCCTTCTTTCAACAGTTTTGGCCACTACATATTTCTTGTTTTTCCAGTACAATGTCGCTTCTGATAATTATTCAGCCTTGGCAGGAGTAAATAATTTCAGTAATAAATGACTGGAGAACAGCATGGCTGAAGAAAATTGAGGACCATGATATTCAGCAAAAAGTCGTTATCAGCAAGCTTGATATGAAACTATGTATTATAGAAACGCAAAAACTACATCTGTCAATTATTTTATGGCGCAAATTTTTGATTAGTGTATGTGAATGGGAGTCAAAATCTTATGTACATACACTGTCTACCAAAAGAGTAGAGCATTAACAATTTAATTCTAATATCATTGTTTCAATTTCATAGTTCAGTAGTGAGTTGAAAATGTGCTACTATATACAAAAGGCAATGTCATGACTATCTCATCATCGCCCAGCCCAAACTGGTGAGGACATAAACCTGAAACAGGGATACGGTTTTGAAGTTATCGTTTAAGAAGGGACTTTTGGGAATTACACCCCAAAGGGGGTGTAACAGGGGATGAAAGGCTTTTTGAAAAGAAGTTGCTGATAAGGCAATTTTGTAGCTAGACCTCCTGAAATTAGTATTTCGTTTCTCGGTCAAAAATGAATAAATACTTTTTTAGCGTTTTTGCATATTTTACGCTTTTGGGGGTGAAGTAGTGAGTGAACATTCTTTAAATAAATCATTATTAAGGAACTCCCAAAACATTTTTAGAGCTACATCTATGAAAATTGGTATCTTTACTTCTTGGTTGGAAATAAAAAAATACGTGTTTAATGTTTTCTGAAATTCAAAAAGGGAGTGAAAAATATGAAATATTTTCGAAATTATTTCTTTCTGAAAGCATTTTCAAAGCAAAATCTATGAAAATTGTTATTTGGCTTCTGTGTTGGAAATAAGATATACATGTTTCACTGTTTTTGGAAATTCAACCCTTAAGATGATGAAACAGGGACTAAAACTTTTAAGGAAAAGTAATAGTAAAACATTTCGAAACTAAGTCTATAAAAGCTGGAGTTTCATTTCTCAGTTATAAATAAAGAAATATGTGTCAGGGGTTGACATTTTCTTTGGAAATATCACCACAAGAACGCCAAAGGCATGATTAACAAAAATGTGGGATGCCAGATTCCAGAATAGCTTTTTGGTCGAAAGCACATTCAGAAAATACCATGTTCTGTGGTCTTAACTAGCTTGAAAAATGTAGAAGGCGTTACAGTTTGCGAAAAACATAAAAATTACATTAAAGGAAAAAACTTCTGCAGACCATGAAGTCTGCATGACCAAAGCATGCTAGTAGTAACACATATTGAAAACAGTGTAGAGTACATCTGCTCCAGTCTTTTAGAAATTTCACTTGAAATGTGACTGAATGCTAAACAAGTCTTTCGTGCGCACTCTTGGTTGAAATACATACCAAAAAATTTTAGGACACACTAGAAACAAACACTTCACATCAAAATGTAATACAGATGAAGTCATGAACTTTGGAAGTTAAAACTCACATCAACGAGTTCTGGTATAAAGTCCCATCACTACACCTAGATAGAATGCTGCACTGCCAATGTAATTACTAATTACTGTTTCTCTTTTCGGATAAAACATCCGGTAATTTTTCAAGCCGTACTGTCATTTCGGTAGGCAGAGTGTTACGAAAAATATAAATATATTTGTTACCATAACAAGCTGACTGGTTTAACATACTTTCATTTGCTACGAAAACTGAATTTTTTTCACAATTATGGCAAGTTTTCTTTTGGCGAGTGATAAAACTTTTAAATTTTAATAATTGTTACAGAACATTAATTACAGTCCAAATCTAACTTACTGTTAACGAGTTTTACATTGTTATAGTCCATTCACGGCACTGTGATGCGGCTTGTGGCTGTAGAGATATGCTTAAGCTAGGATTTAGTTGTACTGGGTGATCAAAAAGTCAGTATAAATTAGAAAACTTTATAAACCACGGAATAATGTAGATAGAGGGGTAAAAATTGACACTCATGCTTGGAATGACATGGGGTTTTATTAGAACCAAAAAAAGTATTGTTGGACGCGTGAAAGATCTCTTGCGCACGTCGTTTGCTGATGATCGTGTGCTCAGCCGCCACTTTCGTCATGCTTGGCCTCCCAGGTCCCCACACCTCAGTCCGTGCGATTATTGGCTTTGGGGTTACCTGAAGTCGCAAGTGTATCGTGATCGACCGACATCTCTAGGGATGCTGAAAGACAACATCCGATGCCAATGCCTCACTATAACTCCGGACATGCTTTACAGTGCTGTTCACAACATTATTCCTCGACTACAGGTATTGTTGAGGAATGATGGTGGACATATTGAGCATTTCCTGTAAAGAACATCATCTTTGCTTTGTCTTACTTTGTCATGCTAATTATTGCTATTCTGATCAGATGAAAGGCCATCTGTCAGCTATTTTTTGAACTTTCTATTTTTTAGCTTCTAATAAAACCTCATGTCATTCCAAGCATGTGTGTCAATTTGTACCTCTCTATCTGCATTATTCCGTGATTTACTCAGCTTTACAATTCATGCTGGGTTTTTGATCACCCGGTACTTTCCTTCTACCAAAGAACTAGAGAAATATTCGGTGAAGCCTTATGATACTGAAATCTATCAATTCAAGTTAATTGAGAAAGATGTTGACACAGGTGCAACAATCAGAGCTTGAATGGTGCTCCAGAATAAGTGAATGTGCTTGCGCATATTCTGTACGTATAGGTATACTGTGTGAGGTGTGGAAATATTAGAAAACAATTGTCACTTAGCTATTGGTGCAGTTAAAATTTTGATAGGTGACTCAGAGAGACTCTTGATACAAGTTCGTGTGATGACTGTTACTATTCGCAGGATTGGAAAGCCACTTACGACTAAGACAACTGTTTCACTACTACTAAGTAGGCCAAAGTAGTAGCTACAACAGATCTGAAGCTATTAAGGTTTACGTCAAAGAACCCAGAGGCAGAAAATCGCAACATTTCCAGAGGAAGATCGAACACACCCACCGTGTTGCTCCTTTTGAGCAACAACCGCACCCTCGCCGCAGTGTGTCCCGTCTCGACAGCTCGCTCCACTGCAGAAGAACACGCCCAGCACATGAAGAGCAGGTGGCTGAGAGCAAGCACCAGAAGGAAACACATGTGCGAAATTGTCTCTCTCCTAAAATTCGGCGCTACTCTTGGTGTATCGTTTACCACCGTGATCACATACATCAGAAAGACTGTGATGGCAGCGTAGTACAGGAAACCAAATAGCAAAGCAGGGCCGAAGTGTTGTGAGCAGAGGAACCCCGATCTATGCAGGAGCATCCTGGCGCGCTGCAGCTTCCGCAGACTGTCCCCAGCTGACGCTGACAGTATCGGTGGCACTGCTTGTGTCAGCGTCTCATCCAGGTCAGCGTCAGAGGCGACTGGTGGCTGGACACACTTCAGCATCAGCGCCCTGACGGCACCCAACCTGTGTCTCACCGTCAGCACTATTCCCAGGAACTGTGAATGCCACAGCAGGGAGTAGGCCGTCAGCCAGAAGAATGTCAAAACTCTCAGCTGAAAAAGTCCTCCAAATACACTGCACGCCGTAGGAATGACAGCGACAAGCGTAATAATTCCCGACGAGACCATTGCTAGGATCCGGGTTCGAGCATGGATTCTTCTCATGCGGAGGTCATCATGGCGCGTCAGTAAGAAGTCCACCAAGCCAAAGTGATCGATTATTTCATTTAGATACCAGTTCCCTGTTATTAATGAAGTAAGCGCCATCGTAGCTGGTTCTATCCAAGCAAGCCACATAATTAACTTGTACAAGTGGCTGGCTGCGGGCACTTTGTGTAGGTTAGGATGTATACAACCACCTCCATAGCTGCATAATGTACCAAGCACTGTGATCACAACTAGCCACGATAACGACACGATGAAACTAATTATCTTGCTGTGTTGACTTTTGGAGAGAACTGGCGCCGGTACTGTGCTTTGAAACGTAACTGGAGCTAGCCCACATATTTGGCTGACAACATACAGTGGCCTGATGGCATGTCTGAAGTCACAGTCTTTATGTACAATGTAGATGTCAGACATTTTCTGCAGAATTACTTTCATCCAGTAGTACCCAATATATGTTTCTGACTTCGAATAACAACAATGTAGCAGCAAAACAATAGCTCCAATTTCACTTTGTTATCACAAAAATCTGGTCTCCTTTTCTCAGTTTTTTACTGTCGCGTCCTATTAATGTGAAAATAAAGCACGAAATACTTTCAAAGGGTGTTCATCATACCCAAGAATGTAATGTTTTAATATAGCAATATTATGTGAAGCAGACCACCTCTAAATGATATATCAGCCGTACTGTAGTACTGCACTGCATTCTGAAGTGGTCATACTGTCTCATACAGTATCGATCGTCAGCAAGCCGTTTCCATTAAGAAAATTAACTGTCACTCACTAGTGAATAGTGTCATCACGCAAAGCACTGAACGTAATTGTCATATTGGGCATACGGAGGAGCTGCTAATTTATCATTTACGTATTTATAAATTTACTCTTAATTATTATGCAAACTATGTGTTGAAATTTCGGTTTCTTCTCTGATAGAGTTGAGTACAACGGTTTCTAAAACAGCTTTTATTTAACCCCCGTTCAATAACATCCATATCGGATGTGCTACTTACGTTGAATTGTGACGAAAGATTAGTCAGCTATCAACATCAATTACAAAGTAGCATGACACAGTCTTCAAGAAGACTCGCGTGGAAACACTGTTAAGTGTGTCGTTTCATCTGAGGTCGCTCATTCCATTCCAGTGAGTCGTACTGAAAAATACGCAACTTTAAGATGCAACTTAAGAAGCGAAGAGAAGTTAGTTTCGTTTTGGTCACACATAGTTTTTGAACATGCGTAATTAAGTGCTGTGATATCTGCTAGGTATGTATCCAGTAAAACTGTAATAATGAAACATTAAAAATATAACATAACAGTATTCTATAACGATGTCTCGACGTTTACTACGTTTCATTTTTTATTTGGAAAATTATATAACGTAACAGTTTGATCTAGTAACTCGCTTCTGTTTAATTATTACGCTTATCTTAAAACATTTGTTGAAACGAGAACGAAATGTGCTTCACACTGAGCCATATGAATGGCGCGACGCGAACACATTCGCGATTCTATAAGGACCTTGTGTGTAAAGTCTGAGACTTGTCTTAGTAGGACGAAAGCTGCTAGACCTCAATAGTTATTCTTGTTTGAATGTTACGCCAAAGGCTGTTTGCAAGCGAGGCTTACTAAATGTCATACAGATTTAAGGAATTTCTTAACTATATGTCCCTTCATCCGAAACAGCTTTGGGCTTCAATATAAATGTGCTGGCCCTGAAGCGCAAAATTTAGAAAGACGGCTCGGAAGCTGCTGTGACACTTGGCTGTAATCACTACTTGGTTACTGATACTTTCATCTGAGAAGTAACACATTTGAAGGTAAAATCAAACAGGTAATGGCATAATGAGAGATTTCATGCATACTAAGCTCTGTAAGCTTAACATATGGGGTAAACTAAAATCTATAGCTAATTTGGTCTGTAGGCCGCCACTTACCCACAGACGTAACTGAAAAATGAGGGTAAACTGGCACACTGGTAGTTATACATCTTAGAACATAATAAATTTCGAAGAAACGCATCAAAGTACATAAAGAAAGAAAAGTTTTGGGAAGAGCCAGAGAATAAAAATCCATGTGAATCAGTTCTGAAAGTTTCCTTAGAAAATGACAAAAATGGTACAAAAGAGCAAGCGTGATAATCTTGAAGATTTCAGAAGAGACATTGTTCGTTATTGACATGAATCAACTGTTGATTGAGTGATCATCACGAAATAAAGGGACACAAAGGTAGTATAGAATATTCAACATGTTCAGTAAACTCGATAAACAAAAGGACGACTATTTTCACTAAAATTATGTAGGTTTCACTTCTGTGTTTTAATATGCAGTAACTGAAATACTGCTTTACTGCAGTGGCTTTGTTTGCGGTTTTACTTATTTATACTGGAGTGGAAACTCCGGTTAGTTCATAAGATCACTGATGTGTGGTGTTTCGCGCCACTGCAACGTGGGAGAGGCGAAACATTTGTTCGTCCTCGCTATCAGACAGATGAGATTCGAATGCATAAAATGCCACAAACAGTTATGCGAAGTATTACGTTCTGGTAGATATTTGTGTTGTATAGGGCGCTGTGGTGTTCGTGTTTCGTGTAAATGTGGAACGGAGCGCGTCTTCAGCGGTCGCAGAGTCTGAGGCCACGCTGAGATGGAAATGTCTTTTCGGACGCTTTTATAGACGTTCCGTGAATGAATCAGCCGGCCTAGAAGGATGCCGGCTTCCACGGAAGAAATAATAAGAGAACAATGTAATCAAGTTCTGAGAAATTAAGCTCAGTTCGGTTGAATCCTCCGAGAGAGCAGATAGAATTACACTGCCAACCTGCAATGTGACATTTGTACAAACTAGAAGAAGAATATATTATGGATAGCAAATTTTAAGAGTTATTTGATTTAAAAAAGCAAGTTGTAGTGCAGTACTGTATAACGAATTTTAGATGAAAAAGACTGTTTGCCTGGAATATACGCAAGGTGACGTCGAGATCTGTAACAGATTGAAGTAAATGGATACATAAGGCGAGCCTCACAAAATATACAGTCTACCTAAGGGAAAAAACAAGTCAGGCGAAAATATTACGCTTTTGGTGACCTATGCGTCGATCGAAGTGTGATAAAGAAAGCAACAAAATACAATTAATAAAGAAAAAGAGGGGTGATTTAGAAAAGAGACTTCTTTAGAATCGATGACAGGATGTTATAGTTTTGTAGATTATGAATGAATCAATTGTTTATCCTTGGACGTGACAACTTTTTGAGATGTTTTGTGGACAAATAAAATGTATAAATTGAGAGGTAATCTATATTTGGCAGTACAGATCAATGTTAAACGAGCAGTCTTCCGTCTATAGTACGAGATATATAGATTTCAAAGAGAAAATGAGGGCTATTATGAAATTGTCTTTCGTATCCACGAGCAACCAGACATAAAGAATTGAAATCAAAGAAATTTTTCCAGGAGTGCTTGTAGTCCAGCTTGAACTTTGAAGCAACAACATCGTTTCTCAGAGCAGCAGCAACGACGGTTATTATTTTTAGAGAGACCGGGACATCACGTAGCTATGCTCCACCAAACTCACGAGACGCGAAGCAGATGGGCGATGGGCGGGCTGTACTATTCACGTCGACTTCGCTAACCACTGATGGGTTTGGCAATTCCTATTGGGGTAAATCCAGAATACGGTGAAACTAGTTAATAGTACAATACATTGGTCATTATTGGTGGAAAAGTGATGTGCCTTTTTTGTGATGAAATGGGGACCGAGTAATTGTTGGGCGTTATATTTAATTCATTTGAACCGTATGCCAATAATAACTAGGAAATTCTGAAAGAGTTTAGACAACTATTATATGCTAAAATAGTACAAATGTATGCTGAATTTATGTCAGACTGTGAGCAATGTAATTAGTAAATAAGATCAGAATAATGCAAACATAGAGGAACATACTGCCAGGTCCTGAGTGGAAAAGAATCAAATAAAAAAGACTACTGAATTATGTCAAAATGTATATGACTTCACAGAAAAACTGCGTTCTGATTTAGAAACACAGTGTAACATAGTTAGGAATGGCTACGAGGATTGGAAGTAATTATGTCGAACGACTGCAGCCTGACCTGTCACTAAAATCATCGGATTTTACAGTTTAAACAGGCAAATGTTCATAAATTTATAGATATTACGAACCATCTATCAGGCAAGCCCAAATGTTTTAATGTCTTAGACACAACGAAAATTTCTGAGGGGCTTCAACGTCAAGAATTTCCTTGTAGGAGTTGGAGGAACCAGCAACTAATCTGGTTTAGCAAAAGGTGAAGAAAAGAATCGTTTCGTCGGTGGATCCATTTCATCTTCACTTAGAAAATATGAAAGGAAAATTTAGGAAATTATGGTATGAACTGGCGAAAATCAAGAACAGTGTTGTTAATCGTAGACGAATAAGTTGTTTCAAATACACTTGGATTCCGTACTAACGTTACCAAGCAAATCTCCAAGTTTAAAATGGATGAAAGACACATCCTATGCATTTTAGGAGCGTTTAGGAATCCTTTACCTAAACACTGGGATGGCGGCATAAAGCTGATTTAATTTGAATTATCTCGAAGGTGATGCAGCTGAGTGCAGAACGGCCCACGCAGAGGAACTTAATTATTGAGTTGACTTTGTGGAAACTAGAGTAAATGAACAGAGAGAGGCACAGTGTAGCAAACTATAAATGTAAATGACAGAGGAAATAAATTTATAGATTAGGAGTGCGCTGTGAATCGACAAGCCTTAGAACTAAAGCTGCCCCAATAAGCTTGAACCACCAACCGTCTGATCGAGAAGAACTATGACACTTTCGAGTTGTCGATTACTTTCTTCCCTAGCCTGTACCAAGAAATGTTCCAGCACATTTATGGTACAAATCCATCTGAATAAATTCAACAATCGTCCCTGTTGATTTTCTTCACAATTTTGGTGTGTGGTTTGAAAGAACATGAGCCTCTTAAACACAGCATTTTATGTCACAAGTGAGCCTATGCTGGCTACTTACAGGCAGATACACTCAGGGTTTTGTAGACTGGAATTCTTAGCCCAGTGCTGGAACTGGGCATGTCAGCAGAGAGGCATATTAGCAGAGAGACACACACTTATGACAGTGCAGTGTCCTATCTTAGAGGAAGAAGAGACCTTCCTGAGGTAAATCGTTGTACTACACGACTTGACACCAGTGCGGCCCCCTGACGTCATCCAAGATGGCGGCCATGACGTTAGCTGATGACGCGAGTACTGTTATCCAAGATGGCGACCATGATGTCAGCTGATGACGTGATTACCGTTATCCAAAGTGGCGGCTTTTGGCGGGAAAGTGGCACCCCCCTCCCCCCCCAATCCGAGGCGGGAAGTTTGAATTTTGACGGGAAATTGAATTATGGGCTTCTACGGGTCCCCCCTTTTCGACTTGATGCATGATAGTGCGTCATCCCCCTGGAAAATGGGCGGGAATGTTGATATTTGCAGGTTTTTTTTTTCTCCTCTCACGTCACCAGAATTGGTAGCACACATTCAGTCTTTACTGAGTTGTCATTGTGGAACCATCGTGATGTGTTCTATCATCGAGATGAATGTGAAGGATAGAACAGCTTTCAATAGCTGCGATACATGTACGCATTCGAAGGAGGTCTGCAGCCACATTTCACTAACTGAGGTATAGAAGAGTATGGTGTTGGTAGAGTGTAGGAGAAAGAAGCAGAAGAATTCAGTTCATCAGATTGCGACAGTGCAGAGAGATGGAGCCAAGATGCATGTTGTGTCCAATAAATGCTCATGTGCATGTGCAAACTGTCGCAATATTCAACATGAAGCACTCACTCTCCCAAAGCGGAAGAGGTGGGCAGTTGATGTAAATTCGCTTCAGTGGTAGCATATTTGTATACGTGATATATATCATTGAAGAGCAGCTACTCATCCCTATCCTCGTGGCTGTTCGGAATGTGTTACATCAAGGAGCTATTGTGTCAGATGGGCTGAGTTTAACAGCCTTGTTGCCTGTAAGTATACAGCCAAGAACTGCACCCATAGCCTCCTACATGTAGAATGGAAGCGAGCATTAATGCTTGAACATATGATGACGAAGAATATGGTCCTCCAAATAAATACTTTGCATCGAGATGCATTAAAGATGCATTACACAACATATGCAAACATCTGTCTCTGCTGGAACTGTCAGTCATTTATAAAACCTACATATAAGCTCCCACCCCACAAGAGACAACTGCCTCTGATCCAGCAGACCACTGAGCTAGTTCGCAAGTTCAACACTAGAGGGTGCTGCAAGAATAATCATTCTTCTCTCTCCACCAGAGGTATCCATAGAGTCCCCCTCCAGCCTGTTGGGATCAGCACGTGTCAGAGAGATCCAACCTGTCGCCACAAGCAAGTTCCACCCCATCAGGAGCCACACCCATGGCACTCGCAAGATCCAACCTGCCAGGACTGGCGAGTTCCATCCCATTGGGTCCCAAACATGCGGCGGCAGCAAGCTCCAGCCTGTTGGAGTTGGCAGGTTCCAACCCACAGAGATCCACATCCGGGTCATCAGCAGATCCTCTTATGTAGCTTCTCAGCATGGTGGATCAGGATAATGAGACTATTGTCTGTGCTGTTCAATACTGTCGACAGTGTAACATCGTACTGGGCTCCATCGTGTGCACCGTCCATTGCACCCCCATATAGGAACTGAAGTTTCACAAGATGGTGATACATCAGCTGTGTTAGTGCTCGAAAATATGCCAAAAAATATTAAAGTGCGTTTATCAGACTATGAGTGGGATGAACTCTGTCACACAAAAACTTACATTAAGAGGCATATGACTATGGAATATGTTCTGGCCCAGTCTTACCAGGACATCTACTGTGGAGGCATAACTGTGAGTATATTATCAATGTATCATGATGCTACACTAAAAGTGCCGATGGGCAGAGTATTTTCATGCAGCACTGAACAGTTGATAACTTGTTCCATCTGCACTCAGTGATAACTACTACGATGTTCAAGTTGTGTACATTGATATCATGAACTGGCTTCGCACATGCAGTATTCACATAGAAGATACAGATCACTGTTTTAGTACCTGTGTAAGTACAGTGCCGAAGCCTCACGCTATTAGTTGAATAGGCGTGGAAAATGTTGAAATTAAATTTACTAGTGGAATACCAGACCACTGCAATGTGATATACGTGCAGAATTTGAGGGATATAAGTAGCAGTTATTTTCCAAATACTGCACTGCCGCTGGACCGATTTTAAAAAAAAAGGAGCAAATGGTTTTTTAATGGTAATAATGCTATGTATAATTGTCAGTGGTGAATAAAGATATTTTTTATCTCAAATTTGTGTTTGTGTTATTTCTCTAGAAAAAATGACCCTTCATATAATGTTGCATGTGATTACACACATTTTCTTTCTTTATATAAAAGCATGTTGCAAGCCAGGACCTAACAGACCAGGTATCATGGCAGGATGGATTAAGTACCCTCTCCACAACGACTTTGTTGTAGGTGACTGGTCCTGTGATAATGAAGATCCAGAGAAGAATAGTAAGAAGAATGGAGTGCTCCTTCCCCTACAGCATACGGGCTATAATTGTAGGTCCCTCCAACTGTGGCAAGACAAATCTTCTCATGGCTGTGCTAACAGACATTGATGGAGTTCACTTCGAGCATGTCTACATAGTCTCCGAAACACTATTTGAACCCAAGTATCAGTTACTGCAGAGATTGTTAGATGGTGTAACATACAGGGCATTTAGTGAAAGCGAAGATATCCCTCCACCTCAAGAAGTAAAGCCAAAAACGGTCTTCATATTTGATGATGTAGCTGTTGAAAAGCAGGACCAGATCCGTATACATTTCTGCTTTGGTTGCCATATGGGTGTTGACGTATTTTATCTGAGTCAAACATATTCCAGGATCCCAAAACAGTTGGTTAAGGATAACGCCAACCTCATTATAGCATTCAAAGAAGACAATGTCAATTTAAAACACATTTACCAGGCTCATGTGGGGACTGACATGTCAAACAATGAATTTGTAAAGATATGTGGAGATTGCTGGAATCACTCACAGTACGGGTTTCTCATTATTGATGAAACTCGAAAACTGAATGATGGTAGGTACAGTCGGAACTTCCAGGAGTTTTTCCATATACAATCGTACAAAATAGGTGAATGCATTAGTATACTCTACACCATGGACAAGTTCGCACACAAGTCGGGCACTGAGTCTGAGAGGTTAGGTTTACATAGACAAAATGCTCGCATGTATTCTCATACGAAATTTCAAATTCTTGAGGGAAGACTCAACAAACTCGGTAAGGATGTAAGGGAATTAAGAGAAAATTAGAAAGTTTATGCGATTGACCAATACTGGCTAGAGAAAAGAATTAGCGCAATTGAGACGAAAATAGAAGCTGAGGCTCTTATTATTGAGGTGGAGGGGAGGAGGATCTGGGAAAGAAGGAGAACAACAACAACAAAGCATATACAAAGCCTTGCGATATACAGAGCTCCGATTAGTGTGGGTCAAGATCTCGACTAAACATAAAGTCATTCATGCGCATAAAGCTGTTCGAGAGAAATTACGTTTGTTGAGGATGGGGAATATGGAGTGGGAGCAAACACTAAGAGAGACATTTAAACCTGTTACAGAATCTTTCAGAAAGCTAGCATGATGAGATGATAATGTCGAGAACGATCCAGTCGCTGACTTTACTAACCAGTACACGACAAGGGTAGATAGAACACTCGGTGCCAGCAAGGAGAGACCGTACATGTTCGGCTCTCAATCTATAAGTGTAACCGATAGTGCTATACGGATTGGGGATAAAGAGTTTAAAAGAACATCTGGCTTAATGAAACTCATTTTCGTAAAGGCGTCAAAAACTTAAAATACTTTGCCAGTGATCGCAAGGTGTATGGATAAATACTGCAGTTGACGGAAGTATACAGGGTGTTACAAAAAGGTACGGCCAAACTTTCAGGAAACATTCCTCACACACAAAGAAAGAAAATATGTTATGTGGACATGTGTCCGGAAACGCTTACTTTCCGTGTTAGAGCTCATTTTATTACTTCTCTTCAAATCACATTAATCATGGAATGGAAACACACAGCAACAGAACGTACCAGCGTGACTTCAAACACTTTGTTACAGGAAATGTACAAAATGTCCTCCGTTAGCGAGGATACATGCATCCACCTTCCGTCGCATGGAATCCCTGATGCGCTGATGCAGCCCTGGAGAATGGCGTATTGTATCACAGCCGTCGACAATACGAGCACGAAGAGTCTCCACATTTGGTACCGGGGTTGCATAGACAAGAGTTTTCAAATGCCCCCATAAATGAAAGTCAAGAGGGTTGAGGTCAGGAGAGCGTGGAGGCCATGGAATTGGTCCGCCTCTACCAATCCATCGGTCACCGAATCTGTTGTTGAGAAGCGTACGAACACTTCGACTGAAATGTGCAGGAGCTCCATAGTGCATGAACCACATGTTGTGTCGTACTTGTAAAGGCACATGTTCTAGCAACACAGGTCGAGTATCCCGTATGAAATCGTGATAACGTGCTCCATTGGGCGTAGTTGGAAGAACATGGGGCCCAATCAAGACATCACCAACAATGCCTGCCCAAACGTTCACAGAAAATCTGTGTTGATGACGTGATTGCACAATTGCGTGCGGATTCTCGTCAGCCCACACATGTTGACTGTGAAAACTTACAGTTTGATCACGTTGGAATGAAGCCTCATCCGTAAAGAGAACATTTGCACTGAAATGAGGATTCACACATTGTTGGATGAACCATTCGCAGAAGGGTACCTGTGGAGGCCAATCAGCTGCTGATAGTGACTGCACACGCTGTACATGGTACGGAAACAACTAGTTCTCCCGTAGCACTCTCCATACCGTGACGTGGTCAACGTTACCTTGTACAGCAGCAACTTCTCGGACGCTGACATTAGGGTTATCGTCAACTGCACGAAGAACTGCCTCGTCCATTGCAGGTGTCCTCGTCGTTCTAGGTCTACCCCAGTCGCGAGTCATAGGCTGGAATGTTCCGTGCTCCCTAAGACTCCGATCAATTGCTTCGAACGTCTTCCTGTCGGGACACCTTTGCTCTGGAAATCTGTCTCGATACTTGTGTGTGAGGAATTTTTCCTGAAAGTATGGCCGTACCCTTTTGTAACACCCCGTATAAGAATGCAAATGGAACACTGTAAAACCCGCGTATACAGGGAAGTCCGTTGATAGTGACTGGACCAAATATCTCACGAAATCATCTAACGAAAAAAGTACAAAGAACGAAACTCGTCTAGCTTGAAGGGAGAAACCAGATGGCGCTATGGTTGGCACGCTAGATGGCACTGCCATGGGTCAAACGGATATCAACTGCGTTCCGCCGCCTCAGCCCACGACTCCACCGATGGCGCCTCCGCCGCTCGCGCCTCCGCCGCTCGTGCCTTCGCTGCCGTCGCGGCCAGTCCGGAGTGAGTTACAGTTGTAGAGACAATGGGAAGAACAGACTTGACAATATATTCCTTCATGAAGGGTCTCCCTAGCAGAACACTTTCAGCTCTCTGCCGTTGTACATCAATACACTGCCCATACAATCAGAAAAGCTGGAAAATCTGAAACGTCTCTTAAAGTAATTATCACCAGAGGATACAGCCTTTTATTCATCAATCATAGGATGCTCCCAATCTGAAGTAACAGCGATGGAATCAGGAAAAGAAGAAGAAATAACATAGTGAAAGGGAAAGAAGTTCTTTTTATTACAGAAAAAATTGTATACATCTTTTTTTTATTTCCAAAGATTATGATAGTTTGTTCATATATTCAGTGCCATAAACCATGTTAGGATGTGAAAAAAGATAATTAAAAATAATTTTTCTTTCAACAGTGTCTACTTTTCACCCTGCATTGAAAAACATCGCAAGTCCATGACTATAAATTAATCATTTTCTCTTGAAGATACACTCCAAGAGTCTAAAACTTGCAGGGAATATAAAAGTCAGCAATTCACAAGTGATGACCAAAATTCCTTTGATACAGCAAAACCATCTCCAGTTATAATGTTTTTTGCCACTCTTCAAATACTTTATTCAATGTTTCTCTATTCATGAGTTCATGTGCAGACAATGTGGCGATATAGGAAGACAATGAGAAGAAGCAGGTGAAACTACGAAATACCTGGCAGATGGTACCTGAGGAAGCAGGCATGGAAATAAGCTTAACAAAAAGTCAGGTAATGAAAATTAGCAGGAAAAATTTAAAAATGAGGGAAGTTGTAATAGAAAATTATTATAGAAACAGTTGCTTTCAAATAGCTAACAAGCAAAGAAAAAATAAAGGAAGAAACTTTGGAGACGATAGAAAATGGCTCAAAACACATTGTTAAGAAAATGAAAGAAAAGGTCTAGACATATAAATCATATTATCTACAAATTTGGAGCTTTGGATCAGAGTACTGGACTGGAAGAAAGAAAGATCTGTGTTGTGAAAGTAAAGAGATCACTGGAAGAGGCTTTGTGAGAGTTTTCAAGTATAGGAATAAGTAGGTGAAAGGTGTAAGATTGTTGACAGTAATATACGCCAGTCTAACATATTTTTGTAGAGTACTGTGTGTGTTCAAAGGCAACAGTTCTGTTCACTATATTTATTCTGGGAGACTGCAGTAACTGCTGCTTGCCGATTCTGCAAGACTGAATGAGAGAAAAAGCGTGCTTAAGTTACTGCAAGTCATCAGTAGGTGAAAGATGAAAGATTGTAAACTAATACATAAGTGAGACGTATATCTTTTGTTGCGTGCATGTCCAAGGGAAAGCATTGTATAATGAGGCTGTCTGTGATGGTCCATCGCCGATAACACGCAACTACAAGCAGGAGCCTCACTTTTATAACACACTTTCCTCCTGAATCAAGAAATTTAAGTTATTTCAGACCAGTTCAAACTGGTTCAGACTTTATGATGACAGCAAGACAAGATTTGTCAGTAAAAGTAAAACGCTTACTCAAAAAGTTCAGATTTTCCGAAGCCTATACAAGGAATCAGCACGCATGTTATGTTTCACTGAGTCAAGTTAAATGCATCGACAAAAAGTGTGAGACATGTAACCACGAAATGGTTCATCTATTGCCTTTATAGCAATCACTATTGTGTACCAATTACATATTTCATGCGACATTTTTAATAACGTCGTTATGGTGAAGACATACTGTTGTTGAAGACGAATGTACAAACATCTAATAGAATAATGGCAGTCATTGCATCATATTACCTCCATTTTCACAATACTCATGCTGGGAATCACAGCCCCAGCAGCCTTGATAATTAAAGATGCATATTAACTTTATCTTGCAGTATCAGTCATTCACATAAGGAAAGCAGTATAATTTTGCAAAACAGTTGTTGATTAATCTGCGTTATTGCTCTGTGTCCTTAACCCGGCCTTGTAGTGTACATGCATCACTCACGCTACACCACATCCCATGTCTGCCAACTTCCTTTTGAAAGTTGTCAGCACACGTCTTGGAGCGAGTGCTATTGATGTCTTTAGATGGAAAATTTTTTATTGAGGACACAATTATTACTAACGACGTGAAAGAACTGTATTAACAATACTTCTACATATTTTTATAGTCTTTCAGACATGGAAGTTCTGCACTGTTGTCAATATCTTTACATATAGAAACGTAAATTTAATGTATGGCTTCATATATCAATGACACAAAAATCTGAAATTTCGATCTATTCTATTCCACTCCATTAAAATTGTCTGTTTGAATGAAATGCATTGTTTACCTTTTCGATATTCCTACCCTTTTTTTTTGTTTTGTATGTGTGGTCTTTGTAAATAGTGTTCTGATTCAATCCGTTCATTTAGTTCTGACAGTTTTGTGTAAATACTGCGGTCCATCCATTCGTTCCATTCCTTCTTAATGGCTGTGTGTGAATACCATCATTTAAAATGTGTTGCTGAATTTTACGAAATTCTACATTTTTGAGACTTCTGACACCAGCAGACTTGACAAAGCTGGTGAGACAGTGTGTGTGTGTGTGTGTGTGTGTGTGTGTGTAAGACTGTGTGAGTCTGTGTGTGTGTGCGTGTGTGTTTGTTCTTGCATCCAGGAAAGACCGTGATGAATAGCGCTGATTTACAGAATTCAGGTAAAGCTTTTGTAATTTTTTGGAAGTACTGAATGCTTCTGAACCATGTGTCAAACAATTCAGAGAGTTCTGAATGTAGCAAGCTATGCACTGAATGGCTATTTCGTTTTAGTGGCACCCAGTCAAACGCTGACATAGGACTGGATGTTTCATTTTAATGAAACCTAAGGAGAATTTTAACATTTCATCAGTACCATCTTGCATTTTTAAATTTCCTGAGAACGTCATGTTTGATCTGTGATGCCATTGGTATTACCCAGTTCAATACTAAGTTTAAATGTAAAGTAGCCACCCTCTTCTATTGTGAGATCAATGATATCACATATTTCAGTACTGTGTTCAAGTACGAAGTGCACCAGAGTCGGCATACCTTTACTACTCAAGTGTGTTACCCTTTTTCTTGGATTTAAGTTAGAATTTCAATTAATGCATCAGAAGCTGACAACAAAGTAACATATCTTTATCCTTTTCTGTGTAATTAAACTTTCATTTTAATTAAAATATTGTGAAGTATTTGTTTATGTCTATTGTTTTTACTTCTGCCTTATTGTCCAAAGGGAATGTGTTCCCCCAAATGCTGGACGCCTCCCCTATCGAAATCCTTTATGGGGGTGACTGTAGATCATAGACCTTCGCAGATAGTTTCACAGATACATTGTCAAGACCAAAGCAACCATTACATACTTCATCTACACAGAAAGGGACTCTTATAAACAAAGAGAACAAAATTCAGATCTCACAGTCTGACAGCTAGTGAAATTGTTACAGTCATGGGTCGATTACATGTATATTAAACAAGTATTCCAAATTAATATTAAAATCTCTCCCAGACACTCAATGATGGCGTAGTTCTGAAAGTATCAATGTGGAGTGGAAGGGTTGGACTATCACACAGTAATGTCGAAATTATGTTACTATTCTAGGAATTTTTTTAATTTCCAATAAGGCAATAGTCATTAGGAAAAGTCGTTCATACTCAAATTGGGTGGGTGGCCCACATGGTCATTGAGGGAGACATGTATCTCAAGAGGTAAGAAAGTTCTTGCCTCTGACATCAACACATAGAGGTATAAGGGGTTGCAGGTACCCTGTGTTATCGGCAATGGGGACTAAGTTATTATCCACCCATGGCCGCACAGTATCAAGGTTATAAAACTGATGGAGACACAACACTTTGCCTCACTGTCTCACTTGGCTCACTAGTGCAGTTTACTCACAAGTTACATCGCAACGTTTACTTGTTATGCTATGTTAGACAGAAGACTTTCCAACTTTCATTATATTGCAGTCAGACTTGCAGAGTGCAAGCTTACAGTAAATTCTGTCTCATCACGAGTTATGACAATGACTGTCAGTGGAACTGAGACCACACACACCTGGGGTTGATGCTTCCATTTGTCACTCATTTACATGCAGTTGATGAGTTGGTTAGCACTGTGGTGTATGCTGCCACTTGGAATGAATCCACAGAAATTTCATGCCAGTTAACCACTTTCTCTTTACACAGTTGTCTACAGACTGCATTTGAAACACGAACGATTTTCTTTGTTTCTTATGCAACCATGATAGTTGTCTACTGCCATTGTGAACCACTTCTATTATACTATGGACTAGAGAAAACATTTCATGCCAGTTAACCACTTTCTCTCTACACAGTTGTCTACAGACTGCATTTGAAACATGAACGATTTTCTTTGTTTCTTATGCAAGCATGATAGTCGGTTGTCTACTGCCATTGTGAACCACTTCTATTATACTATGGACTAGAGAAAACTTTTTTTCTATCTTTTTTATTCTGTTTGCATTCTAACAGTTTTCTAGTTGTGACTGGATTATTTCCACTAATTATTCGGTATTTTGGATTAGTGGCTCCAAAAATTGAAAGGTTGCTGCAACTTTAAATGTATTGAAGAATATAGTTAAATTCAATTAAACTTCTATGAACTATTTCTTACATGTAACTGTTCAATTTGTGTCAGTATGTTCGTATTTCAGAAAGAGACAAGTCTGATGCTGCCACAGTCATGCTTTCAGAAGAAATTCTCTGGTGGTAATATGTTACTTGTGAGAAGAGAAGAAAGTGACAGGTAGGGAAAGACTACAGTCAACGTTTGTAGGACTCTCCTATCCAAGCGGATTTTTTAAAAATGTAAGTAGACATTTCATGTCACTTTTGTAAAGGCTACATTTTTGTCTCTTAATACTTATTTTCTCTTACTAATAGAATACATATCCTGTATTTCGAGTTTCGAGCATATCTTTGGTCAACATCTACTATTGCTGTGTCTATGGTTTGTGCTTGTATAAGATTTTAAAACGCATAATATTTCCAGTAGGAAATGTGGACAATGGCCATAATTTATTGGTTACAAACTGTTTATTAAAACTGCAGAAATTACAAAATGTTAAGTGATCAGACCTGTAGTAATTTAAAGAACCAGAGGTGGTTGAGATTTTCAAAGGGAACATTAGGAAAAAAATGACTGTAACAAAAGTAAGGAATATAGTAGAGGACGAATGGATAGCCTTGAAAGGTGATATAAAGAAGACTACTGAGCATCAAATATGCAAAAAGACAAAGGCCAGTAGGAATCCTTGAATAATGTACAGGGTATTGAATTTAGTTGAGAAAAGGACAAAGTATGAAATATGTAGGAAATGAATTGGACAAAAGTAAATACATAGACTTAACAATTTGTGCATAACTGCAAAGCAAGAAAGGCTAGATGAGAAATGCATTCTCCACAAAACAGTTAGATGAACCAGGCCACTACTTCTCCAACACAACATGCGTTATCTTGCAGGGCAGGATACATATTGAGACCTGTGAAAACGTTACTTGCTCCTGACATGTAGGCTGCCCTGCCAAGCAGGGCGATAAGGTGGGTCGATATAATTACGTAAGATTTCTAGTTTATTATTGGTATGAAGTGAGAGTAATGTGAGATCTGCTTTCGTTTGACGTTTTTACTTCATATCTATATTCTGGATATTTTTCAAACAGTGGTTTTCAGCAGTCAATGTAATATGCCACAAATGTTCTGAGTACAAGCACACTGATCTTTAATTTCCAGTAACATCGTCGTTGCTGTAGCATTCTGTGAGTTGGGTGTTGGCTATGCTACTAAACAATCTGGAAATAGCTTGCAGAGTACAGAAGAGGGTGTTGAAATTAGAAAATGTGATTTTATACAGATTAATCTGAGAAGTGTGACGATTTCCAGATAATGTAGTTGCTGTAGTGCTTCCACAGCATAATTTATTATTTGTTTGAAATTGGAATTTTTCTTTGTTGTTTCAGGTTAGTTAGTTTGACAGTCAAAATGTTGGTAATAAAAGTTGTCTATTCACATGGCGTGCATTTAGAAGCTATAAATTTAGAGCTGTTTTGTGATTCTATTAACTCATTTATGGCAGAATCATATTTTTATAGAAAGTGTGATTTTCATAAGGATGGTTGTAGCTGCTAAGAGTCAGAGTTACAATATAGTTTTTGAATGCTAGTCTCTTTTCAGTCACTTAGGCAGTTTACATTTTATTTTCTGATTATGTATGTTCCTGCGTTACACTTTGTGGAACACAGTGATTGAAGCACGATCCGCTTAGCATAGTAGCATGTCCTTCCGTTTCATGGTGCAGAGCTTTCTTCCCTTTAGCTGGGTTTCAACTGCACTGTATTTTTTATGTTCCTCACTTCGTGTTGTACAGAGGTTCCATTGCCACAGGTAAGCCATGATAGTTTGTTAGCGCCAGTTTTACATCACAGTCATGATAATAAAGTCATTCATAGCTCAGGTTTGCTTTTCCAAGTTGATATCAGATTTGTATTAGGTAAAGTTGAATTTTAATTACATTTCCTATCCCACAGTCTGATTCTTACAGAGCAGCGTTTATCGCTTACTGTTTGGAATTTCTTTTAGTCATTCGGCTATGTAGAATCACAGAGTATTTCTGGAAAACATTTCTGGCTCTTCTTTCTTTCAAAATTAGTTTTGTAATATCGTGAAGCATTTCTATTCTGTTAGTTCTGTGCAATGGGATTAAAAGCGCATTGTTGCACTGGCCACTGCACTGTATAATATAGAGTTTCACAGGACAGCTTATTTAACATGCAGTTCTACGTTTCCTAATTAATTTGGTGAAATGTTAATACAAATAAATTTATGCTGTTTATTTAGAAAAATTACACTTGGCGAACCCTTTGCCTAGTATGCGAGGTTTTAGGAACATTGATTTTCGTAGCTCTATGGAGTAATGTCTCTGTAGTAAATTTACAACAACTACTTTGTACAAAAAAATGCATACAGTCTGCTTTGATGGCTTATTGTAGTGTAAGATTTTTCATATTTTTCTGTATCTATTATCACTATTTCTATTGATCTGTTCTATTTTGGATTTTATTTTAGGTTGTTTGCGGGACATTTGGTAAAAAGCAGTTATACAGACTAAAATCATTGTAGTGCAAATTTGGCGTGTTTTTATTTGACATACTCAGGAATTTCATTAGTTATTCATTACTTGGAAATTTATTCCTTTTGTGGACATTGTATAATTGAAAGCTTTTGTGTTGTGTTTCACTTTTGTTACGAATTAATTTTATGAGAACCGAAACTGTAACCGCGTCACCGTACGTCAGCACTTCTGTTGAATCAGATAAAGCCATTATTGTAAAATTTGTGTTAGAGATAATGAAGAAATGGGAAGAATACAATAGGAATAGTATTATGGGACACCGAAAGAGACGATAAAAAGTCAGATGAAGAATTTATTAAGTTACTGGATGAGTACAATGAATCACAGGAAGCGTATAATAGATCATTGGAAGAGATGAGTAGGGGAGAAGAATGAGTCACAGGAAGAGATAAAATAACAGTTACAGAATCTGTTAGCTCAGTTTAGGAATGGGGTTCATGTTGACTCTCAGCAAATAATGAATCATACTGAGGCCATATCCCATTTAAATAGAACAGAAAAGTGTCAACAGAAGAAAAACATTCGGAAAGAGAGAGAAAAAAAGGACACGACCTGGAATATTGAAGGAAATCATAATCAGAACAAACGAACACTTGTTTGTCAAAATAAACAGCATAATGCCGAGTGATGTGACCTCACACATAAATGAAATTACAGTGAAATCCAGACCTTTAGCTGCTTACAGGGGTTGATAAATATCAACGGGGACAGTTACAAATGTATGCTCCGACCGGGACTCGAACGCAGGATCTGCTTACATGGCAGACGCTCTATCTGTCTGAGCCACAGAGAACACAGAGGATAGCGCGACTGCAGGGACTTATCTCTGGCACGCTCCGCGTGAGTGAGACCCACATTCCCAACTTACTGTTCATACACCGCATTTCTAGTGCCCCTGCCCACTATACTCATTATTCGTGGCAATAAATCTACCGATTCCTGTAAGAGTTTAGGCAATGTGAGTGCATCCGCACTGGAGAAGATCATTGGCCGGTAAGCCTTATATATATGAAGATGGTATCTGTTCTTTCAGACGTGGCCGAAACAACTGATACGATCTTCATGTAGAATTCTTCGAGAGCTGCAAGGTCACCAATGCTGTCTGTTCTTGTCTGTTCTTTCGGACGTTCCGAAAGAAGAGATACCATCTTCATATATCACACATAAACGGTCAGAGTGAGAAATCTGAAACTACTATTTTTCGAAACAGGTGAACAAAATGAAGCGTCAAACTACAACCGAGAACAGGGAAAGAATAGCTGGGTACAACTTGTGAAAAAGGTGACCAACTTACTTGTATGTGACAAATTTGGATCCAGTACAGACAGGTCTTAATAAATGAGAAATGAAAATCAACCAACAAAAGAAACGTGACGCAAATGCGATACCTGATTAGCTTTACACAAATCGGAAGAAAAATTACTCGGGGTAACAATGATAATGATTTTGGTCATTTCTAGGCAGACAATCTGAATGAACGTAAGAACTTACTCTGTGCAGGCGAACATTCTCGGAAATATAGTTTCCCTCGCAGGTAAAATAATGGACGGCCGAGACTGCGTGACAAAGAGCATTCAAGTACACAGAATAATGACAGTTTTAATTACAAGCGTTAGAACAGTCGAAGTATTTCGAAAGTTTTGCAAAAAAGAAACTTAACATGAATTGCTGAATAGATGATGAACATTTTTCGTTTTTGTATAGATGTATGTAGCTACAGTCTTCATTCAACTGTCTATTATTCTTTTGTTATGGCTGTGTATTGCTGTAGTTTTACTGTTGTGTTTTCAAGCTCACATACTGGACCAGAAAAAAATAAGTTAACTTTCATTCTACTCATTTAATATTTGATGGATAGTATGTATTAAGGTTTTCTAGCTGCGTTGTAGTATTAGTAGTTTTTAAGATGTAAGATAAAATCTGTATAGGTAGATGATTTGTATTTAGGTTTTCTTGATTTTGTGGTGTTGGTGGTTTTGAAGACGAAAGAAGAACTCTATACAGGTTAGTGACGATATTCCTAAATTAATATCAGGTTCAGATTAGGTAAAGCTGAGTTTAAGTTACATTTCTTGTCTCATTCTCACAGAGCAGTGTTACATTGCTGTGTGTATCACTGACTGTTTGGAATTTTATTTAGTCAGTTGCTTGTGTAGTACAACAGGCATTTTTTGGTAAACAGCTCTGGTTATTTATTCTTTCAAAATTCGTTTTGTGCTTTCAAAAAGCATTTTTGTTCTCTTAGTTTTTTTGGTAAACAGTTCTAGTTTTTTCTTTCAAAATTCTTTTCGTAATTTCCTAAAGCATTTTTATTCTGTTACTTTTCTGTGTTCGAACAGCAAGTCACATATTGTGATGTTACATATTTAGTACTGTCCACTGTACTGCATAGTGTGAAGGTTCCCAGGACAGTATTACGTTTTAATTAATTCAGATATAGCTATAGAGTTTGACATAGTTCTGGCGACTAATTTTTATCAGATAACGTTTCCACAGTTAGACCACTGGCACTGCTCAGGATCACAACACAGACATTCACAAAGTTAAAGATAGGAAACCAATTCAGTTTAGCACAGTTGTACTTCCCAATATCAACAATAATCAACAATATTATTTATGTTGATATAGAGAAATGTTACAACTAGTCGCACACGGAACACCTGTTGTGTAGGACAACCAATGTGACAAAGGCTGAAAAAAAAAAACAAGTTTCCGCCTGTATCTCCGTTCCTGTGGGAGCTACGAACCTATGAAGACCACAGTACTGATGCTCGTGAACCTGGTTGCTTGTGGGCCAAATTTTATTGAAATCGGCCCGAATGTACAGGATGTAACGGCTACAATTGCGGTTATTTCTGTTGGTACCTGAGGACGGTGAACTGAACAACATTACATCAATATTCACGTCATTTGCATATTAATGATTGTAGCTATTACAAGTCGTATGTGCTTGGGTTAGGCAGTACCTCCAAGTACATGTGGCCGGAGCAAGCCATTTATGCCTATTTTTTCCTGAACGGCAAGTCAGGTGTTGAAGTGTCGACACATTGACGTAAAATGGTTCGTCTATACTGACAGGGACAGTCCACTCAGTGGTGCAATCACGACCCCACTCAAAACATCAGATAGTAAATTACGTGATTTATTTGCAGGAGCTCTGCTTGATCCAGAGAAAAACATTTAAATTTACCACATATAAAATTATCTATACTTATACCTTTTACACCATCTACATATGGTCTAAAAGGTATATATATATATATATATATATATATATATATATATATATATATATATATATATATATATATATGTGTGTGTGTGTGTGTGTGTGTGTGTGTGTGTATGTTTCACACAGTTTACTTTCATATAGCTTATTTCATCCTATTTTTCATTCACAGCTATCCTAAAGTGATTATAGTCAACCTCTTAGGAATGAAACGGATATCTTATTACTAACATGTGTGCACTGATTTGCATGTACAATCATCTGTTCCTTCTCAAATTCCCAATATGTTCTTGTAAAATATCGCTTATGTTACTGGTGTTTGGCATGCGACGAACTACAGAACCAATTTTTTTTTTTTTTTTACATATGTAAATATTGTCAAGGTTGTAATTATAACAGGGCAATAAAATATTATTCTGTATGTTCTGTATGTAAGTTAATGCCATGGGCCAGTTAGGTATATATTTTATCAGTGTAAGATGTTGTAAAGATTGGGAGGATTTTCTTGTTGAAGCAAGACATTATGAGTACCGTGTTGGGAGCAGGTTACACCCAAAGTGTTGCAAGCACGGAATGTGAGTGTTGTAATTTAATTATGAGCCACTTTGTTTGGCTTGCACTTTAAGTATTTTCGCTAGTGCTTCCACAGAGACACACGTGGTTGTACTTAGCCAAGTTAAGATGACGTGGACTCCGCGTAATAGGAACTTTGCACACTATATTTTATTATGCAAGTGAATGTTACTGCTACGTTCAACACGAAGATGAAAGGATTATGCTCGTGAATTTGAACACTGTGGGAGGTAAAAGATTAACAAGTGAGAATTTCTGATAAGAAATGTAAACTTTCTTGATTTTTTGCTGAAATCGATCGAGTGATGTTTAAATATACCGAAGGCAACCAATCATATGGGTTCGTGCATCTGACGTGTAGTGTGAGTGAGGAAAAAAGTGCACGTTCTGATAAATAAAAGTTGGAATGGATGCACTGTTGACTGTATTAACAGTGTTTTCCTCTACATGGACGTGTCAAATACCCGTGTCAGTAGCCAATATAATTGTTTAATTGTTGAGACTCTTAGCATGTCGAAAACTGTCGATAGGTGGCTCCCAGAGTAAAACCCCATCATGCCGAATTTTAATCTGCTGTTTACTGTTAGAAAATGGCAACAAGTTATTACCAAGATCTTCTATTTTTTTCTTGGAGCACCAGCGGGCACATGTTTTACTGCAGCATCAGCGATGGTACATTATCCCAAGATATGTCTTCTATGACAACTTTCTAGACTTGGACGAAACTCGACAGTGGGAAGAAATGACGGTGCTCCATTTGGAAACTCTGTATGTCAGCATTTGTTTATGAAAACGAACTTTACAGACACTAAAGCACAATCAGAATAAAGCCTAGTAAAAGAGTGAAAAGCTTCATCGTTTTCGATTAAGAACTCATTTATAAGGAAACAGTAAAAAATAACTCATGTATCGTAGAACTTTATGTAAAATAAACAATCATCATGAGAGGAGCGAAGTATTTCACTGACTACTTGACATCAGGATTCGACAATTCTTTCAGATTGAATAGCATTCTCACGTAATTTATAATTTCATACGGATAACTAAAACAGAGCAGAACACAATAGTTCTGAAGTGTCAGTGAATTGACACTCAGAGAATTCTACTATAATGTTCTGTTTAATAGCTTACATTCCTATCCTTTATTTATCTTTCTTTAAAATATTGGTATGTTATTTGAATAACTTATTCAGTAGTATGACAGTCAGAGAGCGAATGTGTTTTGTGTGTGACAGTTGTGCTTACCTCTAACACATAGGATGTCAATCCGGCATTTTGGTAGCAAAACTGTTTAATGAGGGGCAACGGCGTTTCTGCCACACGCAGATATACAGTTCTGTGCCATTCATTTTTTTTCAACAGGCTACTTAGAGCAGACTTCACTTAAACCGCCAAAGAAATAGATACAGAACTAAATGTACAGAAAATATACATATATAGGGAAAAAAAGCACAGTTTTAGGACAAAGTAGTGTAACTGAAATGCTAGTACCTGCCTCACCATCACCCATACAGGTGTGTCAGCTAACTTACAATACGCATGTTTATTATGTAAGTCTCTAAAGGTTACAATTTTGTGTTGGTAATGTAGAACATCTTTACTTACTTTCATTTTGAAAATTGATTTTGGTCACCCTTCTGACAGTCTTTAGTCTATAAAAGACTGTGCCTTCCACAATTGCATTAATTAATCAGTATCTTTAAATGCTCCACTTTTATTTAATTTGTGATATAAATAATCATGTGCTTCAGTCTTTCAATGTAAAATATCAACACTAGCGCTTTACATCATTCTTATTTCAGAAGATATATAGGAGTATGTCAACGCCTTGAGTGGTTATTGCAATTGGTGTAATCTAAGTTAAGTGCGTCCTTTATGGTCAGATGGTGGACAAAATCAGTTATCAAAATAAAAATTACTGCAGCTGTTTATTGGATTGTTCAGCTGCTAACCAAGAGTAACATTCTTCAAACTGAATTCATCGCATCATACTTAGGTCTTCCGCTCTGGCATGTGAAACACTTACAAGTAAAGGTACCTGCAGAACTGTGCAGGTATTATGAGTGTCAGTTAGCGCCTGTATTTAAACCGATAAATGTTCTTTTCACGAAAATAAGTTGACCCTACAACAACGCCTTGTCCTAATATGTGAATATAACACAGATGTCAAGATTTCTGCTTTGCACACGTGGGAAATATTACTTTTTAGATTATGAATAAACTGCAGAAAAATATTTTCTGTAAGATATTCTTATTTTGGGGAGAGCTGTTTAAGTACAATGAAATAGGTTACTACAACAGTTACCACTGATCCAAAGAAGTGTAGGTCAAGGAGGAAAAAGCCACAGACAGAGAAACGCAATTTTTCTATTGGGACTTTGAAGACGTCAGTTGCAGTCCACGTCCGCAACAACAGCCGTACTCTCGCCAGTACATGCCCCGTCTGGACAGCTTGTTGTACTGCAGAAGAACACACCCAGCATGCGACTAGTAGGTGGCCTGTTACAAGTAGCAGGTAGAGAGACAAGTACAGCTGTATCTCAAGTCTTATTTCTGGAGGAAGGAGTGATGCACGTACCACTGTGATCACGTACATCAGGCACACTATGACGACGGTGTTGTAGAGGACGGCCATCAGCAATGCGGGGCCAAAGTGCAGCGAGCAGAGGCGACCCGTTCGATGCAGGACCATCCTGGCGTGCTGCAACGTACGCAGGCCGTTCTCCGCTGACGTTGCCAGGGTTGGCGGCGCTGGTCGAGTCACCACCTCATCCAGGTCGTCCACGGAAGCGACCGGCGGCTGGACACTCCTCAGCATCAGCGCACTGACCACTCCCAGTCGGCTGCGCACCGTAAGCACTACTCCGAGGAACTGCGTGTGCCACAGCAGGGAGTAGGCTCCCAGGCAGAAGTAGATCGTAGCTGACGGGTGCCCCAGAATTCCGGCCGCAGCGCCAGCTGTTGGCACTGCAGCGAAAAGTGCAACTGTTCCCAATAAAACCAGTGCCACAACCCGCGTTCTCCTGCAAACGTTTCCCATGTATTCACCATCAATATGAGCCAACAAAGAGTCCACGTGTTCCAGATTTTGGACTATCTCGATCTGATAATGATTTCTTGTGACTGTAGAGCTGAATAGCATTGTAGCAGGTTCCAGCCAATTAAGCCATGTGATTGTCATGTGCAAGTGGTAGGTCGCTGGCATATTGTGGTTTTTTGAGGGTATACACTTCTCATTATCAATGCAGTGCGTACCGAGTATCAAGAGTGCACTTAGCCAAGAAGTCACTATAAGAATATTGATAACTGTTCTGAGTTTGGGTTTGGGAGACGGTTCGGCAGATATCGTGCTGTAACAGGTTACTGGAGCCAGACCGCATATTTGGTACGCTAGATACAATGGTCTGATGGCGTGTCTAAAACTGTGTTCATTTTTTGTGATGTTGCTAATAGCCATGTCTTCCCGAAGAACTGTTGCAAGACAGCTAATAAGAAATAAAGAGTTCAGCAATGTGATGTCGCAGTAAATCACTATCTCGTAATGACCAAGCAGCTTTTTTCTTCGGAAAACAGTTTGCTTTCAGTTGATATTCTGTTGCTGTCAAAGTTAATAACATTTCCCAGGACGTTGTTCTCGAGCAAAAGAGGAACACAGTCAGCAAGAAACGAAACTATCCACTATACTGTTAACATCTAAAGTGTACCATCCTGATGTTTGCATCAATCATATTGCACGCAGGCAGCAAGACTGTGTGGGGCTTCAAGATGTTCCTTGTAGCACCGATCGACCGTCACACGTGTCACTTAAGGAAATTAATCTTCATTCATTAGGGAATGTGCTTATGTCTATAGTGCTCAGAGCCTCAGAGCTTATTATGTCCAATTGCTACTGGATATTGTTTTCTCTTTATGAGTATGCAGCTCTAATGGCTCTTCGCAGAATTTGTTAGCGCTCACGTTAAAACACTGATTGGCATCTTGTAGTTGCTATTTGCATTCCATTCAGTGTACTTGTAAAGCTTGCTATGAGAGAGTTTCTAACTTTTCATAATACTATTTGTAGTGAATTATATATCTGTAGTGAAAGTGCTAGCTACGCTTTTGTGTTGAAAATTCTTCACTTGACGCAATCTTTGCAGAAACAATGCATTGTTAGATCTTTCCGAACACAGGAGAATTTTTAGCTCTTTTTTCTTTTCTTCTTGTCCGTTGACATGGTGTTACGAGTCAGGCGATTGATGGAGTCGTAGGGAGACTGTCCGCATCCTCTTCGTTCGTGTCTCAAAGTATAAGTACCTCTCTTATGTGAATATCGCATTTTTATTTTTATTCCTCTAAAGGAATCTCTCACTGCATCAAACCAAATGCTGGCTGTTCTTTGGCTAACTTTGAAGGGAGATATCCTTTACACCGAAGTTCAGTGAACATCTTGGAAATAGTATGTGAAGACAAGCATCTTCAGAGTAACTATAAACTTATCGTCTTTCATTTTATTGTTAATTCTGAGACAATATTTCATTTAACTTCAGCGTGGCAAGACTTTTTTAAGATACTGGAATAGATATAGAGGAGAATGTAATGGAACGACATTACAGGGAAACAGGAGCAAACCTCATACTTCCAACAGGATTATATCAGGGAAGTGTGGTATCACTTGTGACGTTGTGCTCCAAAGATGATTGACACATGTAAAATATCTTTAAAAAAACGTAATCTCAATTAATATCTGGTTCTTTCGTTCCAATACTAACTCATGCTCACCATTCACCATCACACACAATCCCTCATTCTGAAACAGTAAAGGCCGGCCGGAGTGGCCGAGCGGTTCTTGGCGCTACAGTCTGGAACCGTGCGACCGCTACGGTCGCAGGTTCGAATCTTGCCTCTGGCATGGATGTGTGTGATATCCTTAGGTTAGTTAGGTTTAAGTAGTTCTAAGTTCCAGGGGACCGATGACCTCAGAAGTTAAGTCCCATAGTGCTCAGAGCCATTTGAACCATATTTTGAACCGACCATGCTGCCAGCAAAAAATTAGTGATAGCATGATGTTGGGGAGGCTAATAAACAAAAGCCAACTGAAGATAGCACACAAAGAGCGGTATCGTGTCTGGGTAATACAAAAATACAGTAAACACTATCTCTGTGTCACAACCAGCAAGCAGCACCACAGTAATACCTAAGGTGACTTACCCATACTGGAGACATACTGAAATCACGTCGCTTTTAATGTTTAGGAATTAGATTTGTTATTTCACAGAACCTTAACATTTGAAAGACGTTCGTTTACACACTCCTTGCCTGATTTGAGGAGGGAACCAACATTAAGTGCGTGGATTAGTCTGAAATTCCTTTCTAACAACTTAAAATAAAAAAAAGGGTCAAACGGGGCTTGACTGGAGTTGTTTCTAAGGTGGCGTGGTATGATATGCTTCATTTGGACGAATTCTTACAGATATCAAGAACAGTAATCAGCCAACGTAAACTATTCTATTTGTGAAGAAACAGCTAAGTTTCCGGTTCGTCTGCAGCCGGATATTCACATACATCATACATCATGTGCTTAGAACTGGCCGTAAGGTCAGAGTTGAAATATTGTTATGTCATACAGCGAGGGCTGATATTAAGAAGAAGGATTGCATTCTAGAAAAAAATACTTTTTTCCATCTGTCGATCCTATTTTTATAATAAAAATGAGAAATCGACATATGCAAAATAACTCTATTTTCTACGAATAAAATTTACGGATAATTCTCTGCGACAATTGTGCCAACTTGTAACGGAAAATCGTTACATTATGTTGTCTTTTAATAGATCTAACGCGGAACTGGAACAAGATAAACCGCTCCGTGTTGGGAAAAGTTAACTCTTTTGAGCTGTTTAAGATGAACATCCTTTTTTTTATTTTCGGGACACGACTGCCACTGGAAGACTTCATACTGAGCAGAAGATTATATCAGAAAGAATACCTATATGATTCTGAAAACTGTCCCGTGCAGCGTACCTTGCACATCACGCACAATATAATCCTTTGTAGAGTGACTGCGTTGTCGTAATATTCTGCCAATGGACGGATGTTTGCCACCTGATTTACCTACGACTAAGCCCATGTTATTGTTCCATTTCATATCCCCAAAATTTGTCACACCCAGGTATTTGTATGAGTCAACCGGCCTTGCTGTGCTGGTACTGCGAAGGGGTGAAAGCAAGGGGGAACTACAGCCGTAATTTTTCCGGAGGGCATGCAGCTTTACTGTGTGGTTAAATGATGATGGCTTCCTGTTGGGTAAAATATTCCGGAGGTAAAATAGTCCCCCATTCGAATCTCTGGGCGGGGACTACTCAAGAGGACGTTATTATCAGGAAAAAGAAAACTGGCGTTCTACGGATTGGAGCGTTGTACCCTCCCCACACAAAAAAATGTTAAATAATAATGAAAATGGAACCAAGCATAACCTCCCCAAAGAAATTCTTAAATGGAAATGGAGCCAAGTGTAGCCTCCGCACAGAATTATTTATATTTAAAATATGGACCAAGCGTAAACTCCCCACAAAAATACTAATTAAATGAATTTTAAATATCGTAACCTCTGAACAAAATTAATAATTAAATGAAAAATGTGCCAAGTGTAACCTGCCCAGAGAATTATAATTAAATGGATTTTTTTTTAATATTGTGACCTCTGAACAATATTGGCTCCCATTTATAGTCTGTGTGCAAAAATGCATTCACATTTAATATTCCCACAAAATTCTTTTCTCATTTAATGTCAAGTTCGAAACAGAAAAAATTCCTAAACACCAAAAATAATAAAAAAAGTTTAGTAACCTGATAAATTTGATAAGGACAGCAGCGCTGATCTTCGGCCCTGTATTCATAATAAAAAAGCAAAAATTCTTACCTCAGTAAAAACTGCAAATATATCTGCTCTTAATTAGATTTTTTTTTGACACAAGTTCGTGCAATGCTGGCGTATATTTTTTTTTTTAATTCTTGGAAGGAATGATCATGCATTGGAAATTCTTTAAATCAAAATGAATGCTTTTCTTTAAAAGAGTTGCTTTATATTATAAAAATTATTATTGGGGCAATTCTTGGAACAAATTAAATTACAATTAACATAAATTATTAAATATGCGCAAGGCTGCTTCTTTACTTTCTACAACAATACTCATCCTCCAGAGTCCTGACCAGAGTAGCGAGCAGAGCACACAGCCGACACATGCCGACTCCACCAGACTACTCAGCCTACTACTGTCGACTCACGCAGACAAGCGCAGACTAGTGACAAGCAACAACTAACGATAAACTACTCTCTGGTCAGAGATTCTGTCATGCCTCGCCCATCGCCGGCGAAGCATACGCCTTACATAACCCTCCACTGGGCGGGCAAAAATTTGGCAGCGATGGTGAGTCAATTGGACTTGCCATGAGCAACAAATTTTTCTTAATTAACTAGCTTCACAATCACAGAATGTATAAATATATATAGGTGCAGAACATGAAATAAAATATAGTGCACATGCACTGAGTTCAGAACATATCAGGCAATGACAAAATATATACATAATGAGTACAAAACATATTAACAAATGGCAAAAGTGCACACGCACTGTAAAACTCTTTAGCATTTTTACAACAAATAAACATAATAAGTACAAATCATACTGACAAATGACAAAAGTGCACACGCACTGTAGTTCAGAACATATCTGCAAATCACAAAAATGTATATGAAATGAATACAAATCATGTTAACAAAATGACGAAAGTGCACACGCACTGTGGTACAGAACATATCTGGGAATCACAAAATGTATAAGTAATGAGTGCAAATGGCATAAAGTGCACACGCACTGTAGTACAGAACATATCTGGGAATCACAAAATGTATACGTAATGAGGACAAATCGTATTAACAAATGGCATAAAGTGCACACGCTCTGTAAAACTCTTTAGAATTTTTATAACAAATAAACATATCAAGGAGTGAAATAAAGTGCACACGCACTGTAGAAGTCTTTAGCATTTTTACATAACATATCATGGAGTAAATTAAAGTGCACATGCACTGTATAAGTCTTTAGAATTTTTACATAACACATCATGAAGTGAAATAAAGTGCACATGCACTGTATAAGTCTTTATAAGTCTTTATCATTTTTACATATCATGGAGTAAAATAAAGTGCACACGCACTGTATATGTCTTTATCATTTTACAAGAATTAGGAAAGGAATGAGAAGGATTGCGTCATGGTTGTAGCACTTCAGGTTGCACGCAGCTGCACTGAAAGTCCATATACTTCTATAGAAGCACAACACCAAGTGAGACAATCTGAAGCTCTTTTCCTTGAAGTATTAATCAGTGTAGCCAAGACACTGAAATGTCGTAGTAATATTTCATGCTATCATTTTGGTAGTACACTAGGTACACCAAATAGTGGGACCATAATAACATCTCCATCAGTCAAGGTGGTGGACAGCATGTCGTATCAACACCACGTTCTTGTAAAGTACACCAACGTAGAATTAGTGCAAAAACCAAATATAGTGCTCCATGATCATGAGGATAGACAGGACAAATGGATATTGCAATAATTTCTGGTAATTAGGTCAGAAGGTGAAGGACATTAAGTCACATATTAGTCTTCATTGAGAATTACACTAGTCTAACAACTGATTTGAGTAATTGGTGGCACTCATCGCCAAGTTACTGAACATTTCTGTACCATGTATGTAGTATTACAGAATAATGTTCATAAATTATCTGTTTACAGAGAACATTGGCACTCATTGGCCAGTTACAAACCATCAGAAGTCATGATTCAAAAACAGGAGCTAATGAATGGCATAGTATTAACGTAATTCACTTGGGTATAGTAATCATTGGCACTCATTGTCCAGTTACAAAACATGTAGCAAGTATTGAATAGTACAAAACATTTTTCATCATTCAAGTGACATATGGCATATTTAAAATAATTATTGGCACTCATTGGTCAGCAAGTATTGAATAGTACAAAACATTTTTCATCATTCAAGTGACATACAACATATTTGAAATAATTATTGGCACTCATTGGTCAGCAAGTATTGAATAGTACAAAAGATTTTTCATCATTCAAGTGACATACAACATATTTAAAATAATTATTGGCACTCATTGTCCAGTTACAAAACATGTAGCAAGTATTGAATAGTACAAAACATTTTTCATCATTCAAGTGACATACGACACATTTAAAATAATTATTGGCACTCATTGGTCAGCAAGTATTGAATAGTACAAACCATTTTTCATCGTTCAAGTGACATACAACATAGTGAAAATGTAACATACTGTGACCATTACTCAAGGTCTGTGGTTAGAAAACATTACGCAGAACTCATCATTCAAGTGACATAGGACATAGTGAAAATGTAACATACTGTAACCATTACTCAAGGTCTGTGGTTAGAAAACTTTACTCAGTATTACTCAGAATTCATCATTCAAATGACATATTCCTCAGAGCTGATCATTCCAGTGACATACAACATTTTGAAAATGTAACATACTGTAACTATTATTCAAGGTCTGTGATTAGAAAATATTATTCAGTATTACTCAGAATTCATCATCCAAATGATATATTACTCAGAACTGATCATTCCAGTGACATAGAACATATTGAAATTGTAACATACTGTAACCATTATTCAATTTTTTTGTGCTAGTAATGCATTGCGTTGGGATCGATAATTAATTACTGGGGCATAAAAATATTTGCTTTCGAGTTATTGCTGCAAATGAAGATGTGTAACGTCATTTGTCATCAGTCAGCTGTAGCAAGGTTATGAAACAAGTAGAGTATATGTGATCACATTCATGAATGACACACATTTAATGATTAACTGCTTATAGCATATTAATTTCATGAATAATTTCTCCTGCAAAATATACAAAAATGGATTATTAAACTGAAAAAACAAACGCATATTATGCTGAAAAGTAGTGAACTTCGAATTAACAGGTAGTGAAATGTGTATAAAAAATATATGTTCCCTAGCTGTCCTTTCCAAAACCTTCAGTCATCATACCATGCGATATAAGACATACTGTCAAAACGAACTGCAACAAATACCTAAATAACTACACAGCATTTCTTAACTAACAGTAAATATATAAACTTCATCATTATTTTCATCTGCAAAGAAAAACTTCATTATCATTACTATCATCACCTGCAAAGAAAACCTTCATTATCCATATCACTATATTCTTCATCATTATTCATCACCATTCATTATCATCTGCAAGAAAGTCACTTCAATATTCATTATACAACTATTCCTTGTTTCTAGCATATTTCATCACTAGAACTAAGATGTGTAGTTCTGTCTGACAGCCTGCATCAATCGCCTCGTATTCTGAAAGAAAAAAATTAGTTAAGACTGCTATTCTACGATGTGTATATGTTCTCTTGTTAATGCTTACTAATTCTGATTCATTTACTCTTCGTCATGAAGTATTGCATCTTCTTTCGTTCATTCCGAAGTTGAAATTCCCATTTCTGTTTCATTTATTTCTTTTACACGTTATTTTTTCTGAAAATGATGAACAAAGATTAATGTCTTGCATTTAATTCATATACCCATTAAATAAAAACCGGTTTATAGTAATATATTTGAGCATACAGCGTAGCATGACAGAAAACGTAATATGTCAAAAAAAACATAAACAATGTTCACAGGCAAAAATGTACACAGTGCATCACAATGTAGCAACAAAAAAAAAAAAAAAAAAAGTAAAATAGTCACGATGTTGAGATATGATAAGGCAAAAATGTCAAAGTGAACTGGTGTTTGTTATATCTTAAATATTTCACAGTGCATAGAAATAAAATAGGAAAACAATCATACATACATGAAGAATGGAAAATGTGCACAGTCCGATGTGTAACGACAAGAAAAGCGACCTGCTAACCTTACCTTGCCGGGTACATGTCAAGAAAAAATACGATAATTATCAGTAAGTGTTCATGTGATTTTAAATGCATAAGTGGTCAAAAAAAATCAGAAAATGGCATTACAGTGTGATAAATCACAAAGTATGTTCATTCAATAAAGGGTTTGATGTTGGAGATATGGTGACTCCCTTTGGTTTTTCTGGTTCTCAAAGTTTCGACGTGTACTACATTGGGGTGAGGAATGCTGCGAATTCGATATGGACCTGCATATAGAAGCTCAAATTTACTACATCTAATCTTTCCTCTGTTGGATAAATAAGGTGTGCGTACTAATATCTTCTGTCCAATGTGAAAATCACGGCGTGTACAAACCTGTTTTTGCTGTCTTCTCCGGCGCTCTGCGGCACGTTTGATGTTGTTCAGCGCAATGTCAATTATTTCATGGTGTCGTAGTCGACGAGATGTAGGAAAGGTTACTAATTCTTTAATTTTGTTAGGTGGTTCAACATTTTTCAGTATAACAGATGGAGATAGCATAGTAGATTCATTTGGTATGGAATTAATTACATCTTGGAATGAGAGTATGTGTGTGTCCCAATCAATATGTCTTTTATGGCAGTATATTCTACACAGTTTACCAATTTCTTTCACTAATCGTTCACGAGGGTTCGAAGAAGCATGGTACCTGGATATATAGATCGGAGAAATGTTTCTAGCTCGTAACATACGTGTCCACATAACAGAGCGAAACTATGGTCCATTGTCGGAAATTACTTTCAACACATGCCCTACATGAAATATAAAATGTTTTACAAATGCTTTCGAAACAGTTTTAGCAGTAGCTTTACGTAACGGAGAGAGGGTAACAAATTTTGAAGTGAGTTCAACAGCGACAAAGATGTAGCAAAAACCTCTATCAGTTCTGGGAATCGGACCAAAAATGTCTACAGCGGCCTTGTGTCTCAATTTATCAGGTACAGTGGGATGTAACGGAGGAATATGTGAAGTCGTGTCTGATTTAGCTTTCTGGCAGATTTTACATGACGCTAAAACTCGTCGAATACGTTTCTCCATGTTGGTAAAATAACAGTTCTGTCTCAGTATAAGAAAACATTTTCTGCCTCCGTAATGTGCGTAACTTAAATGAGTATACCAGATCAATTTGTTAACAACTTCGTCAGGAATGCATAATAACCAATTGTTGCTGTCAGGGTGAGAGCGGCGAAACAGAATGTTATTGCGTACAGTGTGATGTTTTCTAATGGTAACATTAATCCTATCTTGCCAAAGGTGTTTAATTTCTTTCCACACGTTGTCTTTACTCTGCTCTTGTGCTATGTCTTGTAATGACGAAATGAAATTTTCAAATGCAACTTGTTGAATGTACATAACGCTGAAATTTGCTTTGCAGAAGTTGTTTGCGATGTCTTGCTGATTGTTGCTGAGAGAACGGGATAGTGCGTCTGCTACAATATTTTGTGTACCGGGAATGTGAACAATTGTAAAATTAAATTCCTACAAATAAAATTTCCATCTACTTAATCTGTCGTGTGTAAATTTAGCCGAAAGTAAAAATTGTATCGCTCTATGATCTGTGTAAACGGTAGTGTGTCTTCCATAAAGAAAATGCCTAAATCTGGTAAAAGCCCATACAACACATAATGTTTCAAGTTCTGTAACAGAATAATTTCGTTCAGCAGGTGACAGAATGCGACTTGCAAAATCGATGTTTTTAATTACTGTACAACCATCTTCTTCAACTTCCTGAAAAATATGTACGCCTAAAGCGGTGTTAGAACTGTCGGTGGCAATGGAAAAATCTGGGTGCGATAAAAGCGGTGCATTCAACAAGGCTTCTTTCAGGTTCACAAATTCAGAATGCGCTTGCCTATCCCAGGACCAGATAGTGTTTTTACCTGTCAATTGACATAATCTAGTGGTGTCTAAGGCAGAGTAATGAATAAATTTACGAAAAAAGTTAATTAAACCCAAAAAACTGCGTAGTTGTTTCTTCGTCGTAGGTATGGTAATGTCACGTATAGCTTGAAGTTTTTCCGGGTTAGGCGCAATGCCCTCTGCTGAAATTACATGTCCAAGAAATTTTATAGAAGTTTTGCCAAAGTGCGATTTACTGAGGTTAACTGTGAGTCCTTGTCCACGAAAAGTTCGTAACAGTTGTTCAAGAATTCGATTGTGTTCAGACCAGTTAGCTTCTGCAACAAGAATGTCGTCTACATACGTTGTGATTCTGTCTTTAAGTTCTATCGGAAGTATTGTATTCAAACCGCGAATAAAAGTTGCTGAAGAAATTGTTAAACCGAACGGTAATTTACAAAATTGATAACAGTCACCAAAACAGAGAAATGCTGTGTACTTTCTGCAGTTCGGATGGAGCTGAATTTGGCAAAATCCCGATTTCAAATCTAATGTGGAATAAATAGCAGTACCACGAAATTTCTGTAGAAGTTCTTCTAGTGTCTGTGGGCGATCTGTTTCATTAATAATAATGTCATTGATGTGACGCGAATCAAGTACGAGGCGAAGTGAACCATCTTTTTTCTTAACAATATGGAGCGGGTTTATGTACGGACTAACTGCCGGTTCAATAATTCCTTGGTCAAGCATTGCTTGCAATTCTTTCTTAACTAGTTCTCTGTGAATATACGGAATGGGATAATGCTTGGCTTTAAATGTGTCGTGCTGTTTAACTTGAAACTCATACATAAAACCGGACTTAGTACCGGGAACTTTGTCAAAAACTGGAGCTTGCTGTAAAAGAATTTTGTGTAGTTGCGTGCGTTCGTCGTCTGTATTTGCACTGCTCTGTTTAACTTTATCAGAAATCGTCTGTATAACATCATACTCGGCTTCATCTGGACTATTAGAATTGTGTACGTACGTATCTGTTAACAACGTGGAATTACAGTCTATGTTACGTGATGCGGAAATGACCTCTGTACGATTAATTGTTTGTTCTTCCGCAGATAAAGAGTGCTGAAATTCTAAAGCCAGTTGTACATTTTCATCCTTTAACATAAAATAGGAATTTTGAAAATCAATAATTGCGTCGTGTTGTACCAGAAAATTCGTACCTAAAATAACGTCTGTTGTCAATAAGGGAACAATCCAAAAATTTGAGTGAAATGTATGACCTGCAATACAAAATGATAAATTTGTCTGTAATTTTACATCTATTCCTTTACCAGATACTGCTCCTTTTACTTTCGTTTTGCCTAATGCTAACGTAGGATAGGTATTCCCTTTGTTACATTCGTTGAAAGTTTCCTCATTTATGACTGACATAGGAGATCCAGAATCGATTACTGCTGAAAATTTCGATGATCCAATTTTAATTTCGATGACAGGGTGTGAAATGGTTTTTTGAACAACTGGTCTTTCCAGCAAAAGAGTGTCTCGGATGTCGACAAAAGTAATAACATTTTCGTGAACAAGATTCTGTGTATCTGAAGTATTGCTTACGTTGCTGGATGATGCAACCTGTACTGTATCTAGTCAAATTCTATCTGACGTGTTATTATTTTCAGGAGGATGCTGTGGCATTTCGACTGTTTATACTGTTCTATTATTTCTTCCTGACGTATTACGATCGGGGTGATACCAACTGTCTGGTTCATTCATGATAATATGTTGTTGCTGATGTTCTTGCTGTTGATAAGATCGACTGTTATTAAATGTACGCAAAAAATTGTGCTCATTATTTTTACGTCTGTCATGATAGTCATTTCTATACGGTGCAGTGCGATAGGAATTGAAGTAATGTGTTTTCTGTATGTACTCATTCCCTTGTTGCTGTGCGTTACTATTTGTTGGAGCTGATGCTATACGTGTACGCGGTGAAACATTAAAGCTTGGTTGACCTTGTACATTACATTGTTGGTTAGGTATGCTAACCGGCTGGCTTTCAGGCTGTTGCGGTGAATAAGGTCTATTGTTGCCAAAATGTGTTTGCGACTGCTGAAAATTTTGTACATACTGATGATTAAAAAATTTTGTTTTGATATTAACATTACACTGGTAGTTCTTGTCATTTCGGGAACGTATAATGATAAAATTGTCACTTTCGGTAAGACTTGTCGTATCGGGTTTTCTTTACTCATTCTTAATCCTAGATAGAGCGATAGTTAAAGAGCTATTCAGATAGATATAAAGGATAGTAGAAGAGAAGGCAGCAGTGCAGAAAACTAAAGATGAAATAGCACTACTACGGCTCGGGGCCCTGTGCACGTTACGGCACATATTCATTAAAGCGTAATGAATCCC
This sequence comes from Schistocerca piceifrons, assembly GCF_021461385.2. Classification (NCBI taxonomy): domain Eukaryota; kingdom Metazoa; phylum Arthropoda; class Insecta; order Orthoptera; family Acrididae; genus Schistocerca; species Schistocerca piceifrons. The sequence continues at coordinate 179,958,900 of NC_060138.1, read as the reverse complement.
CTGAGGTTTATTACGCGCTACAAATAAATTTTAGCTTTTGCGTTACAGGTAATGCCGGTAAAAATTCAAAAGCAAATTGCTGTATCCATGCTAATTCTAGTTTCTGCATTACAGGCAATGGCGGTGAAAGTACAAAAATAAATCGACGTATCCAGTTCAAAGCGTGTACCTGTGCTCTGTCATTTTTAAATACCTTAGATTTTTTACAGATACAAATTGCTTATAATCAACGTTATCGTCACTGAATGTGTGAACAGGTTCACGATTGCATAAGAATCAGTTTGTCTGTGTCTTTTCGGATTTTAAGTTGCGTAGTCTCTGTAAATTACCTAAGTTACACTGGCTGTGTGAATGTGACAAATGTTCGGAATGTGCCGTATGCTGTGACGTGTTAGTGACTGAAACAATTTTCATTTCTGTCACTTCTTGCTGTAAAGTTGACAATTTTCTACGTAATGTATTATTAGACGAATCTATCTCACTGATTGTCTGCTGTAGATTTTGGAATTCAGGTGTCTGATTAAACGAAATCGGTGAAGTATCGTCTGATTTGCTGTCATTATTACTTTCAATAACGTCAATACGACTGGCCAATTCATCATATTTTTCAGTCAGTATTTTCACTTGTTCATCGTTTTTAGTGTCACAAGCATTAATTTGTTTTTGTATTTTACGTGTGGTTTCGTTCAATTTTTTAACGTCAGCTTTGATGACTTCGGGATCCCGAATTAGTTCTAATTGATCAAGTCTGTCGGTCACTGTCTGAAAGTCTACTGTGTGTGTGTGTCTGTTTTTGATTTAAGATCGGAAATTTCATCACGCAATTCGGTGTTCAACTGTTTGATAGTATTAATGTCGTCTGATACTGTAGCAATATTGTTGTCTACTTTTTTTTATGCTTTCGTAAACGATTTGCGTTTATCTTCCTGTCTCTGTGCGGTAATTGTTTCCATAACTTGTCGCTTTACTTTATTCTGTTCCTGTATAAATTTACGGAAACGCGTTTCACTGTTTTGTAGGTGGTGATTAAAACGTTCGTCAATTTGACTGTTCTGCTGGTCGAATTTCGCGTCTACTTTTGCATCCAGTGTGCGCGAAAGTTCTGCTGTCATTAATTTAAGCTCGTCGCGTAACTGTGTTGCTTTTTCAGAGCATTGTTTACCGACTGCACTAATTTCGTTTCTAAGTGATTCTATTGTAGCTGTTTGCATATCCCTTAATTCTTGAGCAACAGATCTAATTTCTTCACTACTCCTCCTGGCACAAGCCTCAATTTCCTCACGTAACTGTTCTTTAGTATCATGACATTGTGCGGCAACGGCTGTAATCTGTTCACTAAGCTGTCTGGAATTGTTGTCTAGTTTTTCATTAAGTTGTTTGAGATTTTCACTAAGTTGTTTGTGATTGTTCTCTTGTCTTTCATTCTGTTGTTTGGAATTTTCGTCTTGTTTTTTATTATGTTCATTCATTTGTAGCAACAATGCCATATTTTGATCCAAGCTAAAATTAGCAACTCTATTCTCTGTGCTGTGTGATGGTGTATCTGCAATTGTCACGTTTCGTGTATCCATTTGGATATTCTGTGATTCTTGAAAATGTTTGCTAATCGGATGTGCACTGTTAGTCACTACCTCCGAATCAAATAAATCTGTCCTACTTTGAGTATACTGTTCATTTTCGTTGGAAACTATTATCTGTTCGCTACGTAAATTTTGCAAATCGGGCGTGTCGAACTGGGCAGCGTTCATTCTAACAGAACGTCCCGCGGTCATCAATTGTCGTTAAATTAACAAAGGACACAATTGAATTCGTTTGTTCATCATTACGATAAAAATCATTACAAGTGGTCGGTACGCTCTGATTGTCTGTAAATGGAGGATTGTCATCATTACACTGTGTGTCGCAAGTACTATCGGACAAATTATTAGAATCGGCTATTTCACTCATTACACATCACGATGTACTGTTAACAGTTTTTCGCGGCATTTTTCACAAAACTAAATTAAGCACAAATAAAACAAGGACAATCCAAAAATGCTACAAACACAATTACAACAAAGGGCAACAAATTGCCGATTATCTGTGAAAGAAAGAGTGACAAATTAGTAAATGCGTTGCGCCAGATGCAAACTACATGTAAGTAAATAAGAGCAGATATATGACTACTTCTCAGAAGATTCACAAAGAAATACGATCCTGGCCGGATGTCGCCAAGTGTAACCTCCCCACACAAAAAAATAATAACGAAAATGGAGCCAAGTGTAACCTCCGCACAGAATTATTTATATTTAAAATATGGGCCAAGCGTAAACTCCCCACAAAAATACTAATTAAATGAATTTTAAATATCATAACCTCTGAACAAAATTAATAATTAAATGATAAATGTGCCAAGTGTAACCTGCCCACAGAATTATAATTAAATGGATTTTTTTCTAATATTGTGACCTCTGAACAATATTGGCTCCCATTTATAGTCTGTGTGCAAAAATGCATTCACATTTAATATTCCCACAAAATTCTTTTCTCATTTAATGTCAAGTTCGAAACAGAAAAAATTCCTAAACACAAAAAATAATAAAAAAGTTTAGTAACCTGAAAATTTTTATAAAACAGCAGCGCTGACCTTCGGCCCTGTATTTGAATAAAAAAGCAAAAATTCTTACCTCAGTAAAAACTGCAAATATATCTGCTCTTAATTAGATATTTTTTTTTGACACAGCTTCGTGCAATGCTGGCGTATATTTTTTTTTTAATTCTTGGAAGGAATGATCATGCATTGGAAATTCTTTAAATTGAAATGAATGCTTTTCTTTAAAAGAGTTGCTTTATATTATAAAAATTATTATTGGGGCATTTCTTGGAACAAATTAAATTACAACTAACATACATTATTAAATATGCGCAAGGCTGCTTCTTTACCTTCTACAACAATACTCATCCTCCAGAGCCTTGACCAGAGTCGCGAGCAGAGCACACAGCCGACACATGCCGACTCCACAAGACTACTTAGCCTACTACTGTCGACTCGCGCAGACAAGCGCAGACCAGCGACAAGCAACAACTAACGATAAACTACTCTCTGGTCAGAGATTCTGTCATTCCTCGCCCATTGCCGGCGAAGCATACGCCTTACAGCGTGGAATCTCAGATACCTTAATCGGGCAGGTAGGTTAGAAAATTTAAAAAGGGGTATGGGTAGGTTAAAGGTAGATATATTGGGAATTAGTGAAGTTCGGTCACAGGAGGAACAAGACTTTTGGTCAGGTGAATACAGGGTTATAAATACAAAATCAAATAGGGGTAATGCTGGAGTAGGTTTAATAATGAATAAAAAAATAGGAGTGCGGGTAAGCTACTACAAACAGCATTGTGAACGCATTATTGTGGCCAAGATAGACACGAAGCCCACGCCTACTACAGTAGTACAAGTTTATATGCCAACTAGCTCTGCAGATGATGAAGAAATTGATGAAATGTATGATGAGATAAAAGAAATTATTTAGGTAGTGAAGGGAGACGAAAATTTAATAATCATGGGTGACTGGAATTCGAGAGTAAGAAAAGGGAGAGAAGGAAACATAGTAGGTGTATATGGAATGGGGCTAAGAAATGAAAGAGGAAGCCACCTGGTAGAGTTTTGCACAGAGCATAACTTAATCATAGCTAACACTTGGTTCAAGAATCTTGAAAGAAGGTTGTATACATGGAAAAATCTTGGAGATACTAGAAGGTATCAGATCGATTATATAATGGTAAGACAGAGATTTAGGAACCAGGTTTTAAATTGTAAGACATTTGCAGGGGCAGATGTGGACTCTAACCACAACCTATTGGTTGTGAACTGTAGATTAAAACTGAAGAAACTGCAAAAAGGTGGGAATTAAGGAGATGGGACCTGGATAAACTGACTAAACCAGAGGTTGTACAGAGTTTCAGGGAGAGCATAAGGGACCAATTGACAGGAATTGGGGAAAGAAGTACAGTAGAAGAAGAATGGGTAGCTCTGAGGGATGAAGTAGTGAAGGCTGCAGAGGATCAAGTAGGTAAAAAGACGTGGGCTAGTAGAAATCCTTGGGTAACAAAAGAAATATTGAATTTAATTGATGAAAGGAGAAAATATAAAAACGCATTAAATGAAGCAGGTAAAAAGGAATACAAAGGTCTCAAAAATTAGATCGACAGGAAGTGTAAAATGGCTAAGCAGGGATGGCTAGAGGACAAATGTAAGGGTGCAGAGGCTTATCTCACTAGGGGTAAGATAGATACTGCCTACAGGAAAATTAAAGAGACCTTTGGAGAATAGAGAACCACTTGTATGAATATCAAGGGCTCAGATGGAAACCCAGTTCTAAGCAAAGAAGGGAAAGCAGAAGGGTGGAAGGAGTATATAGAGGGTCTATACAGGGGCGATGTTCTTGAGGACAATATTATGGAAATGGAAGAGGATGTAGATGAAGATGAAATGGGAGATACGATACTGCGTGAAGAGTTTGACAGAGCACTGAAAGACCTAAGTCGAAACAAGGCCCCGGGAGTAGACAACATTCCATTAGAACTACTGACAGTCTTTGGAGAGCCAGTCCTGCAAAACTCTACCATCTGGTGAGCAAGATGTATGAGACAGGTGAAATACCCTCAGACTTCAAGACGAATATAATTATTCCAATCCCAAAGAAAGCAAGTGTTGACAGATGTGAAAATTACAGAACTATCAGTTTAATAAGTCACAGCTGCAAAATGCTAACACGAATTCTTTACAGACGAATGGAAAAACTGGTAGAAGCCTGTGACCTCTCCACACGAAATTTTGATAAATGGAAACAATGAAAATGGAGCCAAGTGTAACCTCCCAACAAAAATAATGTTTAATAATAATGCAAAATGGAGCCAAGCTTAAACTCCCAACAAAAATTAAGGAATAAAAATTGACCAATAACAACACAATAATATTAAATAAATAATGAACCATGAACCAAATGTAACCTCTCAACAAAAATAATAATATCTGGTAAATTTTATAAGGGCAGCAGCGCTGACCTTCGGCCTTGTATTCTGAATAACAAAAGCAAAAAATTCTTACCTCAATAAAAACTGCAACTATATCTGCTCTTATTTATCGACACAGCTTCGTGCAATGCTCGCATATATATATATATATATATATATATATATATATATATATGTTGATTCTTGGAAGGAATGCATAGGAAATATTCTTTAAATTGAAATGAATGCTTTTTCTTCAAAAGAGTGGAAAAACTCTTTAAATTGAAATGAGTACTTTTCTTTAAAACAGTTACTTCATAAAAAAATTATTATTGGGGCATTTTTTTAACTAATTAAATTACAATTAACATACATTATTAAATATGCGCAAGACTACTTCTTTTTCTTCTACAACAATACTCATCCTCCAGAGTCCTGACCAGAGTCGCGAGCAGAGCACACAGCCGATGCATGCCGACTCCCTACTACCGTATCCGACTGAGTACTACTGCAGACTGACTACTACTGTCGACTCGCGCAGACAAGCGCAGACTCGCGACAAGCAACAACTAACAATAAACTACTCTCTGGTCAGAGATTCTGTCATGCCTCGCCTATAGCCGGCGAAGCATACACCTTACAAGCCGACCTCGGGGAAGATCAGTTTGGATTCCGTTGAAATATTGGAACACGTGAGGCAATACTGACCTAACGACTTATCTTACAAGAAATATTAAGGAAAGGCAAACCTACTTTTCTAGCATTTGTAGACTTAGAGAAATCTTCTGACAATGCTGACTGGAATACTCTCTTTCAAATTCTAAAGGTGGCAGGGGTAAAACGCATGGAGCGAAAGGCTATTTACAATTTGTACAGAAAGCAGATGGCAGTTATAAGAGTCGAGGGACATGAAAGTGAAGCAGTGGTTGGGAAGGGAGTTAGACAGGGTTGTAGCCTCTTACCGATGTTATTCCATCTGTATGTTGAGCAAGCAGAGAAGGAAACAAAAGAAAATTTTCGGAGTAGGTATTAAAATCCATGGAGATGAAATAAAAACTTTGAGGTTCACCGATGACATTGTAATTCTGTCAGAGACAGACAAGGACTTGGAAGAGCAGTTGAACGGAATGGGCAGTGTCTAGAAAGGAGGATATAAGATGAACATCAACAAAAGCAAAACGAGGATAATGGAATGTAGTCGAATTAAGTCGGGTGAAGCTGAGGGAATTAGATTAGGAAATGAGACCCTTAAAGTAATAAAGGAGTTTTGCTATTTGGGGAGCAGAATAACTGATGGTCGAAGTAGAGAAGATATAAAATGTAGACTGGCAATGGCAAGGGAAGCATATCTTAAGAAGTGAAATCTGTTAACATCGAGTATAGATTTAAGTGTCAGAAAGTCGTTTCTGAAAGCATTTGTATGGAGTGTAACCATGTATGGGAGTGAAACGTGGACGATAAATAGCTTGGACAAGAAGAGAATAGAAGCTTTCGAAATGTGGTGCTACAGAAGAATGCTGAAGATTAGATGGGTAGATCACATAACTAATGATGAAGTATTGAATACAATTGGTGAGAAGAGGAGTTTGTGGCACAACTTGACAAAAAGAAGGGACCGGTTAATAGGACATGTTCTGAGGCATCAAGGTATCACAAATTTAGCATTGGATGGCAGCGTGGAGGGCAAAAGTCATAGAGGGAGACCAAGAGATGAATACACTAAGCAGATTCAGAAGGATGTAGGTTGCAGTAAATATTGGGAGATGAAGAAGCTCGCACAGGATAGGGTAGCATGGAGAGCTGCATCAAACCAGCCTCAGGACTGAAGCTCACGACAATAACACAACCGATTCTAACTGTAACTCACTCATATTGCAGTCACATGATACTACGTCCTTTCGTTTTGTGAAGTTCAAAATTTTATAGTGTGATCACTTGAAGCAAGATGCTAACCTTTGCACCACATTTAAAACTTACGAATAACTCACTGAATATTTGCGAAGCTTTTCTTAGGCAGTGCTACACTATAGACAACTGCATCTTCTACAAAAAGTCTGAGGTTGCTATTAATACCGTCTGCAAGGTAATTAACACATAACATGAGCAGCAAGCGTGCCAGCAAAATTCCGTGGCGCACACATGAAGTTCCTTCTACATCAGTCAACGGCTCTGCAACGAAGATACTGTACTGTCCGCTCCCTATTAAGAAATCCTCACTTCAGTCTCAAGTTTCTTTTGGTACACCATCGATCGTATCATCATTTTTTCAATAATTAGCCTGTGGGTGCTGCTGAGTCAAATGATTTTCGGTAGTAAAGGAATACTGTATCTATGTGACTATCTTGATCCGTGGCAGTCACGACGTCACATGAGAAAAGAGTAAGCTATGTTCCGCACGAGCAATGTTCCCGCAACCACTGCTGGTTGCCCTGGAGGCGATCATTCTGTTCAAGACAAGGCATTGTTTCTGAGTTGAGACTACATTCTAAGATTCTTCATTATCACACTACTGGCCATTAAAATTGCTACACCACGAAGATGACGTGCTACAGACGCGATATTTAACCGACAGGAAGAAGATGCTGTGATACGCAAATGATTAGCTTTTCAGGGCATTCACACAAGGTTGGCACCGGTGGCCACACTTACAAGGTGCTGACATAAGGAAAGTTTCCAATCGATTTCTCATACACAAACAGCAGTTGACAGGCGTTGCCTGGTGAAACGTTCTTGTGATGCCTCGTGTAAGGAGGAGAAATGCGTACCATCACGTTTCCGACTTTGATGAAGGTCGGATTGTAGCCTATCGCGATTGCGGTTTATCGTATCGCGTTGGTCGACATCCAATGACTGTTAGCAGAATATGGAATCGGTGGGTTCATGAGGGTAACACGGAACGCCATACTGGATCCCAACGGCCTCGTATCACTAGCAGTCGAGATGACAGGCATCTTATCCGCATGGCTGTAACGGATCGTGCAGCAACGTCTCCATCCCTGAGTCAACACATGGGGACGTTTGCAAGACAACAACCATCTGCACGAACAGTTCGACGACGTTTGCAGCAGCATGGACTATCAGCTCGGAGACCATGGCTGCGGTTACCCTTGACGCTGCATCACAGACAGGAGCACCTGTGATGGTGTACTCAACGACGAACCTGGGCGCATGAATGGCAAAACGTCATTTTTTCGGATGATTCCAGTTTGTGTTTCAGCATCATGATGGTCGGATCCGTGTTTGGCGACATCGCGGTGAACGCACATTGGAAGCGTGTATGCGTCATGGCCATACTGGCGTATGACCCGCGTGATGTTATGGGATGCCATTGGTTACACGTCTCGGTCACCTCTTGTTCGCATTGACGGCACTTCGGACAGTGGACGTTACATTTCAGATGTGTTACGACCCGTGGCTCTACCCTTCATTAGATCCCTGCGAAACCCTACATTTCAGTAGGATAATGCATGACCGCATGTTACAGGTCGTGTACGGGCCTTCCTGGATACAGAAAATGTTCGACTGCTGCCCTGGCCAGAACATTCTTCAGATCTCTCACCAACTGAAAACGTCTGGTCAATGGTGGCCGAGCAACTGGCTCGTCAAAATACGCCAGTCACTACTCTTGATCAACTGTGGTATCGTGTCGAAGCTGCATGGGCAGCTGTACATGTGCACGCCATCCAAGCTCTGTTTGACTCAATGCCGAGGCGAATCAAGGCCGTTATTATGGCCAGAGGTGGTTGTTCTGGGTACTGATTTCCGAGGATCTATGCACCCAAACTGCGTGAAAATGTAATCACATGTCAGTTCTAGCATATTTGTCCAATGAATACCCGTTTATCATCTGCATTTCTTCTTGGTGTAGCAGTTTTGATGGCCAGTAGTGTAGTTTGTTGAACAAATAAACATTTTATTTTTGATGAAATCGATTAAGTTTTTAGGCCTCCAGCAAAAATTAGGCCTGTGACATGTGATGCGAGCCACAGAATTCCAAGAAAATACAGAATACCGTGACCGTGTGGACGGTTTTATGTTAGACAGACAGTGCGCAGTATCAAACTGTATTGTATAGAACATGGCGTTTCCGCCTACGGTATCCCGAGAAATAATCTGTAGCAGAGCATGAACTTAAAAATGGACATCGAATTGCATTTGACGAAACACCTACTACTAAAAAAAGAACAAATGTTTTCTGGGATACCTCCACAAAATAAGTGACCGAGATTAATATTTCTGAAAACGCCTCAATAAAGACCACGGTCTGCGGACATGCACAGCTTGGGACCCGGCCATCGGAAGGTTGAAACAGGCGCGGTAGTCGCGCCGCCAAAACAATATTACCTTAGATGGCACCAATGACGCCACCGGATGTAGCGCCGCTGTATAATGACGGCAGCAGCAACCATACTTTAGTCACCACTCCTCAATGGTCGAAGAGTACTCAAGCAGCTGGAAGCCCGAGAGAGATCTGTCAGTGTATACCGTCCCGAAATTATGCTTTCCATTTAAACCTTCTGTTTATTTTTGTTGGCTTTTGTATTTTGGTAATTATTATCGCTACTGCTGCCTCATGGCCACTGACACCAGTATAAATTTAGACTTCCTGAAATACTTCAGATTTATTTGTTGCCATTAGATCTGATATTTCCATGATGAATAGGCTTCCGTACTATTTGTTGTAGGCAGTTTTCAGAGAAGGCGTTTAATATTGTTTCACAGGACTTCTTGTAACGTCCACCGATTATAAAACTGTAATAATCTCAGTTGGTTTCTGGATCACGAAAGTCTTCTTCTGTCGTGACACTGAGGATCGTAAGTACTACCGAGCTGAGGATGATCCTAAAATTGTAGATCACATGTGGGGGAGAATCTGGTGGTCGACAGTAAAAGGTAGCCTGCGATGGGTCTTATTTAGGGCTGACTGATTTACATTAGTCAATGTTTAAAAGAGAGAATTCTGGTATCCACCATCCTCAAGAGGGTGCACACCGATACTGTGGAGCAAGGAAGAGTGGAGAGGGTGTGTTGACCTCTGCCTGCTCCCTGGGGGAACCACCAAACCAGGATTGCGAGGCAGTGAGCTGCTCAGGACTGTGTCAAGATGGTATCTGTTCCTTCGGACATGTCCGAAAGAAAAGATACGATTGGTGATCTAGCATCTCCCAAAGAATGAAATTACAATGAAATTTAGCCCATTAGCTGCTTACAGGCCTTGATAAATATCAACGGAGACTGTTGAAAATGTGTGCCCCGACCGGGACCCAAACCAGGGATCTCCTGCTTACGTGTCAGACGCTCTATCCGACTGAGCCATCGAGGACACAGAGGATAGTGCGACTGCAGGGACTTATCTCTGGCACGCTCCCCGTGAGTCCCACATTTCCGACTTACTGTCCACACACTACTTTTGTAGCGCCCCTTCCCACTATAGTCATTACTCGCGGCGGTCAATCTACCAATTCCCGTGAGTTTGAGCAATATGAGTGCATCCACACTGAAGAAGATCATTGGTCGGTATGCCTTATCTATATGAAGGTGGTATCTGTTCTTTCTGACATGTACGAAACGAGTAATGAAAATGTGGCCTTGTCGGCGGGACAATTTATGCTACATGCACAGTGTGGTCCATTGATCGTGATCGGGCCAAACATCTCACGAAATAAGCGTCAAGCGAAAAAACTACAAAGAACGAAACTTGTCTAGTTTGAAGGGTGAAACCAGATGGCGCTATGGTTGGCCCGCTAGATGGCGCTGCCATAGGTCAAACGGATATCAACTGCGTTTTTTAAAAATAGGAACACCCATTTTATTACATATTAGTGTAGTACGTAAAGAAATATGAATGTTTTGGTTGGACCACTTTTTTCGCTTTGTGTATTATTCACAAATGTCTAAGTACGTGGTATCGCGGTATTTGCTTCGTAATACATTACCCGTGTTAAAATGAACCGTTTACCAATTGCGGAAAAGGTCGATATCGTGTTGATATATGGCTATTGTGATCAAAATGCCCAACGGGCTTGTGCTATGTATGCTGCTCGGTATCCTGGACGATATCATGCAAGTGTCCGTACCGTTCGCAGGACAGTTACGTTATTTAAGGAAACAGGAAGTGTTCAGCCACATGTGAAACGTCAACCACGACCTGCAACAAATGATGATGCCCAAGTAGGTGTTTTAACTGCTGTCGCGGCTAATCGGCACATCAGTAGCAGACAAATTGCTCGAGAATCGGGAATCTCAAAAACGTCGGTGTTGAGAATGCTACATCAACATCGATTGCACCCGTACCATATTTCTATGCAGCAGGAATTGCGTGGCGACGACTCTGAACGTCGTGTACAGTTCTGCGACAGGGCAGAAGAGAAATTACGGGACGATGACAGACTTTTTGCACACGTTCTATTTAGCGACGAAGCGTCATTCACCAACAGCGGTAACGTAAACCGGCGTAATATGCACTATTGGGCAGTGGAAAATCCACGATGACTGCGACAACTGGAACATCAGCGAGCTTGGAGGGTTAATGTATGGTGCGGCATTATGGGAGGAAGGATAATTGACCCCCATTTTATAGATGGCAATCTAAATGGTGCAATGTATGCTGATTTCCTACGTAATGTTCTACCGATGTTACTACAAAATGTTTCACTGCATGACAGAATGGCGATATACTTCCAACATGATGCATGTCCGGCACATACCTCGCTTGCGGTTGAAATGGTATTGAATAGCATATTTCATGACAGGTGGATTGGTCGTCGAAGCACCATACCATGGCCCGCACGTTCACCGGATCTGACGTCCACGGATTTCTTTCTGTGGGGGAAGTTGAAGGACATTTGCTATCATGATCCACCGACAACGCCTGACAACATGCGTCAGCTCATTGTCAACGCATGTGCGATCATTACGGAAGGCGAACTACTCGCTGTTGAGAAGAATGTCGTTACACGTATTGCCAAATGCACTGAGGTTGACGGACATCATGTTGAGTATTTTTTGCATCAATGTGGTATTTACAGATAATCAAGCTGTAACAGCATGCATTCTCAGAAATGATAATTTCACAGAGGTACATGTATCACATTTGAACAACCGAAATAAAATGTTCAAACGTACCTACGTTCTGTATTTTAATTTAAAAAACCTACCTGTTACCAACTGTACGTCTAAAATTGTGAGCCGTATGTTTGTAACTATTGCAGCACAATCTATCACATAGCGAACAAAGTGGTCCAACTAAAATATTCATATTTCTTAATGCACTACACGAATATGTAATAAAAAGTGTGGGTTCCTACTTAAAAGAAGCAGTTGATATCCGTTTGAACTATGGCAACGCCATCAAGTGGGCCAACCATAGCACCATCTGGTTTCCCCTTCCAAGCTAGACAAGTTTCGTTCATTGTAGTTTTTTCGTTTGACGCTTATTTCGTGAGATATTTGGCCCAGTCACGATCAATGGATCACCCTGTATACTGCTGCTGCTCCTATTATGACTTCCTCACTGTGAGGAGGTTCGAGTGGAAGTTTGTGGCCTGTTGGCCTTTACTCCCCTGGAAATCTTGTAGAATCTTCTGTCTGTACTGGTGGATTGTATCTGGACTGGCAAGGAGTGCCGATGACCTATTTCTTGGGCTTGACGATATGACGATTTTTCTTCTTCTTCTTGCTTGTTGCTGAGGGCTCTTCCTCGGTTGGGATACCGTGCATACGGATTCCTGCTTTATCATATTCTCCGTTGATCAGAGAGATGATGATACCACGCTTTTGCAACTCTGTGAAAATAGGGTAGGAGCCAATCAGATTGAATTCCTCCCTAGAAAGACCAAGAAGGCCTTCTGGATACCCAAATGGGTGATGTGGGAGTGGAGGTGTAGGATGGTTAGGTGGAACGAAAGGATAAGGGTTGTCGTGGTGGGGGTATGTACCATCGCGAAGCGAGCCAGCGATCTTCTTCGTTACAGCGCTTGCGCTGTACATGTCTGGAAGCGGGAGGAATGTGACTTCTTCCCACTCTTTTTCTTGCGCTGCTGCTTCGGTGTCCTTCATGTGCTGTGTCGCCTCCCCTTCGGCAGGCTCGTCGGTCTGCGTGGCCACCGTCGCGAACTCCTTCTCACGTGGAGGGGTCGTCTGGGTGGCGGTGTCTTCTGTTGTGGCGGAAACTTCTTTGGCTGAGCGAAGCTCCTGCGTCAGCACAGCGATCTGGCGCCGAGCCTCGCCCAGTTCCGCCAGCATGGCCGCCCTCTCTTCCTCCATGGCGGATTTGAAGGCGGACATGGCTTCTTGTACGGCGTCGGTAAGGCGCCTGGTGACGACGTCTTCTGTACACGTGACCACCTCTTCGTGTGTGCTGGTCACTTGCTTCTGCGTCTTCTTCTCCGGTCCGCGCCAATTTCTTCTGTAGGCGCAGGAACGGGCGTTGGCCGCGTGTGCGCCGCCGCAGTTGGCGCAGGTACAGGGGGCGTCCTTCTGCTTTTTGCAGTCGCATGTGTCGTGTGCTTGCGCACACTTCAAGCACGCAACTGCTCCGCTGCAATGCTTGGCGACGTGGCCAAGCTTTTGGCAGCGAAAGCACTGCGCTGCAGTCTTCCTCTTCTTCTTGCCGGATGTTCCTGCTAACGTGAGCAGCAACTCCGCCAAGGCAGCAGCTTTGCGATCCCTTCCGCGTCCCGACATCTCGAGTAGCAACAGCGACAATCAGCGATGCTTAACTCTCCGCAGCGTGAGCGGGAATGTCACCCTGTATAACGAAAGTACGATACTTAGTACTCCTACAAGCGTCGGCGATCCTGCCGATCTCTGAATGGCCAACCTACGTCACTGGGTGAGTGGTTGTAGTGTGTTGCAGTTGTACGCCGATTCTCGTCGAATGTTGGATTGAGGTGAGGCACTCCGGCAAGTCGGTCGACGAATCACGCTCGTGATTCTGAAACTCGCCCAAGTATGTCCGTCATAGTGCCCTGTCATGGCGCTGACAAAGATAACACCCGCATGTGCGATGACACGATGTTGACACCAGCCTCTCTTATCACCAGTGAAGGTACGGAGGCTACTTTAGTATCATCTATAACTAGAAACCAGCAAACACACTTAGGCATCGCTATAATTACTCGGAAGCTCCAGAGAGGGTATGCACAATGCTCCAGGGCGTGCTCATATGTACAGGAATCAACACGGGAGGCTGGTGCGGGGCAAAAAGGGCGCACCCATCTCCTGGAACACTCTCCTAGGACTACAGCACGTATACCACAACTCTTGCAAATACAGAAGTCCAGTCCAGCTCATACCCACAACGAAAACGATTACTTCCTCAGCGAAAAAAGGGCAGTCTCAACCCCATGGCAGCCCGAACAATGGGTATTTGATGCGCAACTCAGTTGGATTCTAGGCGGTTCTAGGCGCTTCAGTCTGGAACCGCGCGACCGCTATGGTCGCAGGTTCGAATCCTGCCTCGGGCATGGATGTGTGTGATGTCCTTAGATTAGTCAGATTTAAGTAGATCTAAGTTCAAGGAGACTGATGAGCTCTGCTGTTAAGTCCCATAGTGCTCAGAGCCATTTGAACCATTTGATGTTCTGCCAACTCCATAGTAATCGTTGGCTTACAGAATAAACATGTGTAAAACACGAAACCAAAATGGCAACCATGAGGGTAACATAACATATGAAAACAAATACTCTAACTACTATGACGTACCAAACTGAAGGCAGGTGAGAAAACACAAAAAAGATCAGTTATAATTTTAAAATCTAGCATGGTCGCAGGAACAATTTGTTCCAGTATCATATTTAAATGTTGAGTCTCCTATCTGCACAGATATGACCGGGTGTAAGTCTTCCTTTGCTGTTTCTTTTTATTTCCTTTTTCAATTAAGATGTCCCTTATTTCCTCACGTTCAGTCAAGTATATGGTGTTATTCCCAAATTTCTTTGTGGGATTGGTTGGAACTTTTCCCGTTCTCGCCTGGAGCCAATTCCAAGCAGGAGTCTGATGCTATGAGACGGATTCTGTGGACGGAGTTCAGTGACATCGCGGCCCTGTTGAATTCTGTCCGGCCTCGCCAACTGCCAGCCGCGTGCTGGTTGTATCCCGACTACGCCAGTTGTAGTCATACCGTTGTGCATTGTTACTCCCATAATACTGTTACTGGTGTTTTCCCGGTCGACCTGAGTTGCTCGCTCCTCATTCCTACCATGTTAGTCATTTTGGTTCAAAATGGTTCAAATGGCTCTAAGCACTATGGGACTTAACGTCTGAGGTCATCAGTCCCCTAAACTTAGAACGACTTAAACGTAACTAACCTAAGGACATCACACACATCCATGCCCGAGGCAGGATTCGAAGCTGCGACCGTAGCAGCAGCGTGGTTCCGGACTGAATCGCCTAGAACCGCTCGGTCACAGCTGCCGACGTCATTTTGGTCTTTCTGTCAATTATTATTCTCATGGCGTTACTGATTGTTGCCCTCGTTGTTTCTTCTCTTACCTTGCGTTCGCTTTTTCTCGTATATAAATTCTAATTCGTAGAGCAAAATCTTAAAGGACTCTATATTGTTTTCGCGCCTTTCCACTAGCGCCTGCTGGTACGTCAGCAGGCACTTACAGAATCAGAGACGGATTATCTCGGACGGACTACGTGGTGCTCCCGGGAACTGATTCTTTTTGATGAGAGCCTCAAACATCTTAACCGGTCCCTTGTAACCTGGTGATTCAAAGTGCGGCAACATCAAAAGTTCTTGTTTAACACAATCTTGTATTTCTCGTGACCAGTAGTTACCGAGAAATGCTTCTTTAAATTCTTCGAAAGTTCTGCAGTGAACTGCGAGGTTCCTCATTTTTTGTGGCCGACCCTTCTGTGTACCCACAGATAAATTCAAGATTTGCTCTGGGAGACCTCGAAGAAGGCCATTTTAGCAGCGAGCATGTTGTAATCTCTCAACGAACGGAGTGAAAATGTTTTTGGTCGAATATTGTTTCGTCCCTCGCACTTACAGTTCTTACCGAATCCGTCATATACAGGGTGTACATAAAGTCTGGGAACACTTTCAATTATTTATTGCACAAGAACTAAACATTGTACAGATGTCATACATAATTCATTTTGAAGAGAAACTCTGAAAACTTTCTTTTACAAAAATTCGATATGCGAACGATGAGTGACCCGGCAGACGTAAATACGATAATCGAGTTCTTGCCATACCCGTCCCAGTACGGTGGCATCGTCGGCTGTGGCAGTCGCTTCCCGTATTCTCTCCCGGAGCTCTGCTACATCACGTGGTAGAGGCGGTACGTACACCAGATCTTTAATGTGTCCGCACAAAAAAAAAACTCATAAGGAGTGAGATCTGGTGATCGGGGAGGCCATTTCATGAAACAGTTGTCCCCTTCTGTAGCTCGGCCACCATGTTTGCGACTAGCGCTGACTATCGGCAAATTACCAAACTACGCTGTGGCGGAATACATGAAAAAAAAAGAACTTTTATGGTTTCTCTTCAAAATGACGTGTGTATGATATCTGCACAATGTTTGGTTCTTGTGCAATAAATAACTGAAAGAGTTCTCGGACTTAATGTACACCCTGTATATTTGCTCCAAATGACGTGACATCTCATGTCTCTTGTGACGGTCTAATCCATCCAACTCTCCAGGGAATGTATCAGGTATGGTTTCGCCTCTTGGAGTGAGGTTATCACCCGTATGTATACTTGCCGCGCCCTGACAGGTGGCCTGGGTGTGGCTTCCGTGTGCGGAGCCCGACTGCTGCCTCTGTACCATTCGGGTCCCACATATGTGTATTGGAGCAGTAAGATCTGTTCTGTTCTGGATGTTATTGTCTTCAGTGTCAGCTCAACAAGAGCTAAGCGATCGTCCATTTCGGAGATGTTTTCTTTACATTTGGCAACAACCCCCTGTCCCCGTGCCAAGCCTTTGAAACACTTGTTTGCCGTCGACCTGGTCAGCTTTGCACAACTGTCCAGCACAAGAGCGATATTCTTAGCCCCTGGTGCCTCTATTCGGGTGAGATGTGCGTTCTTCTATGTCTCTGTACTAATTCTGTGTACTTCTGTGACTTCGTTCCCAAACTCTTCTATGCTTTCAGTGATTTCGTTCATTAATTGTTCCGCCTCACGCTGCTGTTTCTTTTGTACTCCGTCTACCTCCCGTTTTCGTGTCTTTTCTGCTTCTTCTGCCTCCTGTGTTCGTGTCTTTTCTGCTTCTTCAATCTGGTTCTTTAGCCGACCAACGAGAGTGGTCACCAGATAAGGTAGTGATTCACAATGTATGCCTGTAATTGGTGATGCGATCGATGATTCGCCATCACCATAGCACTGGCATCGCATGATCGGTCTATCTTCTGTCTCTTTTCCTAATTTTAACAGTGGGTTCACAATGCTCCTATCGTCGTCGTAGCCTGTCTCCTCTCTACTATCACATGCCAGTTCCTGCCCGTCGTCATCGATTGGTGCTGAACGGCTACAGTTGTAGCATGTCGCAGTCTGCCATGTGGGAAAGCATGACGATTCGTCCTCAGAAACGTCCTCGTCCATATCATTTATGGGCTCCTTATTGCTACGAGATTCTAGTCCTTGCATCAACCTTAGTCAGCTTCTTGTTAGGATTCCTGCATTACTGGCATGTCACCACAAGACAAAAAAAAACTGTTTCGCAACAAAATTCACCTGCACGGCTTTTCTGCTACATGTGTAGGCATTGTCCGCCCCGATAGCTGAGTGGTCAGCGCGACAGATTGCCGTCCTACCAGCCCGGATTCGATTCCCGGCTGGGTCGGGCATTTTCTCCGCTCAGGGTGTTGTGTTGTCTTCATCGTCATTTCATCCCCATCCGGCGCGCAGATCCCCCAATGTCGCATCGAATGTAACAAAACCTGCACCAAGGCGGCCGTACCTGCCGCCCAAGGGGCCTCCCGGCCAATGACGCGAAACGTTCATTTCCATTTCTTTTAGTAGGCATTAACACTAAATTACACCCCTCCACGAACAAATGTTAGCAACACTGGTAAAACAATGATATGTAAATTCATGGATGTGGTTCAGAAACCATAACACCAGTACATAAACACACATAAACAATACGCTAGAATAAGATGAAGGTGCATGGATTAGACAGAGTGAAAATTAAAAAAAAAAAAAACTCTCCAGCTCTAAAATACTATCACAAAACTAAAAGAAAATATAAAACTCCTAAGTGTGGTACATCTGAGTAACAGGTATTGGAAGACACTGAGGGGAGTTCCACCTCAGCAGGGCCGCCAATTATGGAAGTTAGCCTGTGGTCGGTCCTAATTAGGACTGACTGATTCACATTAAAAACGGAAGAATTTTATTAATTGCCACCCTCAAGAGAATGCTCGCTCATACTGTGGCACAAGGTTTATCTTACGCTAATTTACTTTGGCCTCTGCCTACTTTCTCTTAAATACAATTGCTACAGAAATTATGTAATAGCCCCTCCAAAACATGCAGGCTGGAATAGGAAGCTAAGTTATTATCATGAACAAAGAAGGCAGAGTGCTAAGCTATGAAACATAGATTTTGTTCCGGCGCAACCACAAGCCCTGGCATGAAGACGAAGAACGCAGACCGGCACTAGGAGGCCACCACGATAGCAGTTATTAGTGGTGCAAATCCATTGCTTGTATGGACATAGTATATGTAGAAAGACAGTGACTCTTTGTCTGTCGCCCATCGTTTGCGACACGTTCTTGTAATACAAAGTTAAGTACTGTCTATCTTCTTTATTATAAAAAGCTATTAATGTGGTTTTCTTGAATTGTTGTATAGCATTCCGAGAACGCAGCATCTTTTACGCACCTTATACGAGACGAGTGGGCAGTACCCAACGTTGGCGACGAGTTCTACGCTGAACCTAGTGCCTGACGGCCACGGAATTTCGTTTGCTGGCGCCTTAATTTTCTCTTGTCTTTACTTTGTAGGGGCGTTTATTTGCTTTAATAGTTTCTTCTCGTTTTTGCTAATCAGTCTTTTCAGGTGTGCTTTTGTCCTTATTTTGCTTGCTTGCTTTGTCTGTTTGTTGCATTTGTGTCTTTCAACATGCCCTCCCCGCCTATCCCGCCCCCTGCTCAGGCGCCAAACCCTCATGCATTACATGCCACACAGCTAATACTGATGTTTCAGTTCCAGATGCAGCAGATGTCCACCCTGCTCAACACAGTGCAGCAGCTACTGGCCAACGCTGCGCGCCCGACGGAAGAAGCACCACCTATCGCAACACCTATTAGTATACCGCATTTTCGACAGTTTTGTGAACAAGAAGAGGATTGGCTAGAGTGGTTGTCCCAGTTTGAAGGCCGGCCAGTGTGGCCGAGCGGTTCTAGGCGCCTCAGTCTGGAACCGAGCGACCGCTACGGTCGCAGGTTCGAATCCAGCCTCGGGCATGGATGTGTGTGATGTCCTTCGATTAGTTAGGTTTAAGCAGTTCTAAGTTCTGGGGGACTGATGACCTCAGATGTTTAGTCCCATAGTACTCAGAGCCATTTGAACCATTTTGAACCAGTTTGAAGCGCACCTGTTCGCTCACTACGTACCAGGTACTGTGAAAAGCCGTTATTTCTTATCCACTTTAGGAAGTGTAGTGTTCCGCCTCATAAATAAATTATATCCTAGCACCACTCCGAGTGAACTGTCTTATGAACAACTGGTAGACTCGCTATTATGACCAATAAGTGAATGTGATAGCATCTCGGTATCAATTCCTTAATTGCAAAAACCGGTCAGAACAAACTTATCGCAACTGGGTAACAGATTTGTAGGGTATGACAACGAAATGCAAATTCGAATGTGTTTGCGTTACTTTATATTCAGACGTTATGCTGCGTGATGCGATCGTGTACAATGGGCCTGATGTCAAACTCAGAGAACAAATTTTGAAACAGTCCGATCCATCATTCCAGCAGGTAGAGCAAATACTAGATCTGTACAATTCAGGTGCCTTGTCGGCTCAAAAATTTGAGCAGCTAGCTATTTGTCTGGTTGGGTCCCTTAGTTGCAATCGGCCCATTTGGCGGCGGCAGCCGCTCGCCATGCCGAGTAAACAACCTTCCATGCCACATAAGTAGTTCACTACACTACACAGGCGATCAGAATTAAGTCTTGCCCTCGGTGTTATTCACGGGGCACTAACTCCGAGACTGCCCCTCAGTGTTGCACTTGCGGTAGGAAAGGACATGTACGATCCATAGGTTTGCAACGGAAAAACATAAGAATTATGCCCACTCACACAGATCTAGTCATAAGGCCCATGTCATCAATGCAGGATATTCGAAGTCTGCTACAGGCATTCGCAAAACTGGTACACGAGCGGTTTCTTCAGTGATACGCCAGTCAAACAAACTTTTTGTTCATTTACTGCTTTGTGGGAGACGTGTGAAATTTCAGTTGGACACGGATGCATCTGTCACATTGTCACATTGCTGACTCGTCACACGTATGAACTGTTTGGCTCCCCACACCTGTCTAAAACTAGCACGCAACTGACGGCTTATAATCGACAAGACATTACCGCTCTTAGAACATGTCCTTTGACTTCCACACATCGCTCGCACATGCGAACAGTTACTTTTACAATGCTACAATCACCCGATTGTGAGAACATATTTGGCCTTGAATCTTTTGATTTGTTTAGCTGTAACATTCAGGACAATGTGTTGATTGTGTCCGCATGCTATGCAAAAGACAGTGTAGCTAGCTTGCTAAAAGAATTCCTGAAAATCTTGTCTGATGATTTAGGCAAAGCTAACAACTTTGTAGCACATATTAAACTGAAAGAAAATTTTCAGCCGAAATTTTACTGGGCCAGAACTGTTCCCATTGCATTACGGGACAAAGTCGCTGCTGAACTTAAAGAATTGCAGGATATCGGAGCTATTGCAGCCATATCAGCTAGTCAGTGAAAGTCCAATGGTTTTGTTCCCCAAACCTTCAGGTCGCATTCGCCTCTGTGTTGACTTTAAGTCTGCAGTCAACCCACAAACTGTCATTGATACGTATCCATTGCCACGCCCAGAGGTTCTCGTAGACAGATTAGGCACTGCATGCTACTTTTCAAAAATTGATTTACACGGCGCGTATCTTCAAATACTGATATATTTAGTATCTCAGAAAGTGTGTGTAGTAAAAACTCATTTGGGTGTGTTTGAATATTTCCGTTTGCCTTTTGGCAGTGCTTCCGCATCCGCCATTTTCCAACGGTGTTTGGAACAGCTGACTGCGCAAGTACCAAACTATTCAAACTATTTGGACGATATTGTCGTAGCAAGTCGTACACTTGAAAAACATACTGCAAATTTACGTACTTTGTTTCGTGTTTTACCTGTCTTGACTGGACAAGTGTGATGTTTTTAAACCTGAGTTGGAGTCTCTTGGTCATCTCATAAACAGTTGAGGTATACATCCTATTCAGTCGCATTTGTTAGCCATACGAGAATTGCCAGATCCTCGCAATATCACAGAATTGTAGTCAGTCTTGCGGAAAATGAACTATTATATTCGGTTCATACCGAATGCTACACAAATCGCAGCTCCATTTCTCGTTAGCGTCGTAAGAATGTCCCTTTGTTTGGACAGATGAGGGCCAAGAAGCTTTTCAAAAACTTAAAGATGCACTGCTCGGTGATCGGTGCTTAGTTCACTTTGATCCTGACAAATTAGTCGTGTTGCAAGTTGCTTCCTCATACGGAATCGGTGCAGTGCACTCGCACAGAACTGGTGGTGAAGACAGGCCTGTTGCTTTCACATCAAAGGTTTTGTCCAAAGCTCAGTGTAACTATTCACAAATAGAGAAAGTGACACTGGCTATTGTGTATGGCGTCACCAAATTCCACCACTATTTGCATGGCAGAAAATCCTGCTTAGTAACGGATCACAAGCCTTTGTAGTCCTTGTGTCATCCGACTAAACTGGTTCCAGTACGGACTACCCAAAAATTGCAAAGATGGGCTTTGTTGTTGTCTCAATACCAATACCAGATTGTGTATCGTTCTACAGCTAAACATGGTAATGCGGATGCGCTCTCTGTCTTCCGATTGGCACTGATACACAGACTCTGACGCTTCTGTTGCATCTTGTCACATCGATACTCAGGATTCTGAATTGCTTCAGTCTTTTCCGCTGAGCTATAAGAAAATTGCACGGACCACGAAAGCTGGTCCAGATTTGAACATTTTGCTAGCAGACATTCGCACATTTTGGCCTTATTCCTTGCATAGCATACAGAACCCTGTAGTGCGCCGATACTTTGCACCTCAGCATAGCCTCGCTGTACAGTAAGGTATGGTTCTTGTACAAAATGACAGTGGACAGTCACGGGTGCTGACCCCTAAAGCTTTGCACAAAGAAGTGTTGCAGGTACTTCACCAAGGACACTGAGAGATTGTGTTAGTGCGAAACGGTTAGTGCGTTGACACTGTACTAGGCGGGGTATGGACACCCAAATAGAACAGATGACGTCACAGTGTCACGCATGTGCGCAAAATCAGACCGCTCCGCCACAAAATTCTCTGCTTGGCCTAAGTCGCAATCACCATGACAACGAGTGCACATAGACTTTGCGGGACCTTTTTGGAACACTCATTGTTGATTCTGGTTGACTTGTATAGAAAGTTTCCTTTGCCGTGCTAATGAACTCGACAACGTCACGTAGCTCAGTTCAGGAGTTGTCTTCTATTTTTTGCTTCGAATGTTTACCTGAAGTAATGGTATCAGACAACGGCCCTCAGTTCACCTCAAATGAGTTTGAATCATTCCGTGAACGCAGTTGCATACACCATCTAACTAGTGCACCGCTCTATCCACAGTCAAACGGCGAAGCCGAACGTTTTGTCAGAGCCCTCAAGCAGCAGATGGCCAAAATTCGTTCCGCACACACCAGGGATCAAGCGCTGCAACTGTTTCTCGCCTCCTATCGTTCGTACCCACAAGATGGACCATCGCCGGCGGAATTGCTTCACGGTTGCCACCGTAGGACACTGCTCCACCTGCTCCACTCCCCACAGCATCCGGCTCTGAAGGAAGGCCGCAAGTATCGCTTCGCGCCGCCTGATTTATAGGGTCTTTAGCGGCAGCAGACGGTGGGCGCGAGGCGAGGTCATCCGTCGACTTCTCGCTTGCATGTATATTATTCCAGGTCCAGCTGGCTTGCTGTACCGCCATCAAAATCAGCTGCGCCTCTGTCATGTGAACGATGATCTTTAAGCGTCTCGTCCCCCAGATTCACGGATCCAGAGGACAGCGCGGCCACAGAAGCCGTCGGAGGGTGTCATCATGATACCGCGGGACGACCCGATGGAGACGGAGCCTTCGTCTACCGCCCCCCCCCCCCCCCCCCCCCCCCCGCCACCACGCCTCGTCTCGTCCTACCGATAGAGCTGGACCCGCCCACACCGCAGCAGTCGCCGCCTTCTTCATCTGATTCATGGCAGCAGGAGGTCGACGTGTACCCTTCTGGTCGTTTTCCGGGGGACTTTTCCGCCAGGGCGAATGCCGGATAGCGGGGTACTGACTATGATATCGAGCCCAGGAGAGGCGCTGCAGGCGATGTCGTTACGTTAGCAAAAACAATCGGGTTGGTCGTCTGCTGCTTGTATTTCATTTCAGGGCCAGGTGGATTGCAGAGCCGACATCACAATCAAATTCGTCACTGTCATAGTTGAAAATGGTTCAAATGGCTCTGAGCACTATGGGACTTAACATCTTTGGTCATCAGTCCCCTAGAACTCAGAACTACTTAAACCATACTAACCTAAGGACATCACACACATCCATTCCCGAGGCAGGATTCGAACCTGCGACCGTAGTGATCACGCGGTTCCAGACTCACTGTCGTGTGTGTGGTGATCATTCTGTATCTCTTCCCCCAGATTCGCGGATTCCGCACCGCGCGATGACCCCATGGAGGCGGAGCCTTAGTCTCCTCCACCTCCTATCATCCTACCGATGGAGCTCGAGCCGCTCACACCGCAGCAGTCGCCGCCTTCTTCATCTGGTTCATAGCATCAATAGGTGGTCATGTACCCTTCTGGTCGTTTACTGGGGGATGTTTCCCCCAGAGATAAGGCTGGATAGTGGGGTGCGACTGGAAGCTTGACGTCCGCTGCAGCCAAAGCTTCCGTCCCCGCGATGCGCCCACGCTCCTGCCTCCCCCGCCGTGGTCGCATTCCCTACACGGCGACGGTCCATCGGTTTGGGGGGGGGGGGGGGGAGGGGAGGAATGTTCCGGCGTAACCACAAGCGCCGGCACGAAAACGAAGAACGCAAGAGCAGAGATGGCTGTGAGACGACGTCAGCCAGTAGCTCGCTGACTAGGACTGCACCACCACAGGAGCGGCCTCTACAAGAAGAGAATATAAACGCCGCCCCTGCCAGCCTCGGTGGCACAGTACTGGACCGGCACTAAGAGAGCACTACAATAGCAATTATTAGTGATCCATATCCATTCCTTGTATGGACGTAGTATATAGAGAAAGACGCTGACGCTTTGTCTGTCGCCCATCGCTTGCGACGCGTTCTTGTAATATGAAGTTAAATAATGTGTATCTTGAATGATACACTCCTGGAAATTGAAATACGAACACCGTGAATTCATTGTCCCAGGAAGGGGAAACTTTATTGACACATTCCTGGGGTCAGATACATCACATGATCACACTGACAGAACCACAGGCACATAGACACAGGCAACAGAGCATGCACAATGTCGGCACTAGTACAGTGTATATCCGCCTTTCGCAGCAATGCAGGCTGCTATTCTCCCATGGAGACGATCGTAGAGATGCTGGATGTAGTCCTGTGGAACGGCTTGCCATGCCATTTCCACCTGGCGCCTCAGTTGGACCAGCGTTCGTGCTGGACGTGCAGACCGCGTGAGACGACGCTTCATCCAGTCTCAAACATGCTCAATGGGGGACAGATCCGGAGATCTTGCTGGCCAGGGTAGTTGACTTACACCTTCTAGAGCACGTTGGGTGGCACGGGATACATGCGGACGTGCATTGTCCTGTTGGAACAGCAAGTTCCCTTGCCGGTCTAGGAATGGTAGAACGATGGGTTCGATGACGGTTTGGATGTACCGTGCACTATTCAGTGTCCCCTCGACGATCACCAGTGGTGTACGGCCAGTGTAGGAGATCGCTCCCCACACTACGATGCCGGGTGTTGGCCCTGTGTGCCTCGGTCGTATGCAGTCCTGATTGTGGCGCTCACCTGCACGGCGCCAAACACGCATACGACCATCATTGGCACCAAGGCAGAAGCGACTCTCATCGCTGAAGACGACACGTCTCCATTCGTCCCTCCATTCACGCCTGTCGCGACACCACTGGGGGCGGGCTGCATGATGTTGGGGCGTGAGCGGAAGACGGCCTAACGGTGTGCGGGACCGTAGCCCAGCTTCATGGAGACGGTTGCGAATGGTCCTCGCCGATACCCCAGGAGCAACAGTGTCCCTAATTTGCTGGGAAGTGGCGGTGCGGTCCCCTACGGCACTGCGTAGGATCCTACGGTCTTGGCGTGCATCCGTGCGTCGCTGCGGTCCGGTCCCAGGTCGACGGGCACGTGCACCTTCCGCCGACCACTGGCGACAACATCGATGTACTGTGGAGACCTCACGCCCCACGTGTTGAGCAATTCGGCGGTACGTCCACCCGGCCTCCCGCATGCCCACTATACGCCCTCGCTCAAAGTCCGTCAACTGCACATACGGTTCACGTCCACGCTGTCGCGGCATGCTACCAGTGTTAAAGACTGCGATGGAGCTCCGTATGCCACGGCAAACTGGCTGACACTGACGGCGGCGGTGCACAAATGCTGCGCAGCTAGCGCCATTCGACGGCCAACACCGCGGATCCTGGTGTGTCCGCTGTGCCGTGCGTGTGATCATTGCTTGTACAGCCCTCTCGCAGTGTCCAGAGCAAGTATGGTGGGTCTGACACACCGTTGTCAATGTGTTCTTTTTTCCATTTCCAGGAGTGTATTTTCACTCTGCAGCGCAGTGTGCGCTGATATGAAACTTCCTGGCAAATTAAAACTGTGTGCCCGACCGAGACTCGAACTCGGGACGTTTGCATTTCGCGGGCAAGTGCTCTACCATCTGAGCTACCGAAGCACGACTCACGCCCGCTCCCCACAGCTTTACTTCTGCCAGTATCTCGTCTCCTACCTTCCAAACTTTACAGAAGCTCTTCTAGGAACCTTGCAGAACTAGCACTCCTGAAAGAAAGGATAGCCCAGGCTGTGGCTAAGCCATGTCTCCACAGTATCCTTTCTTTCAGGAGTGCTAGTTCTGCAAGGTTCGCAGAAGAGCTTCTGTAAAGTTTGGAAGGTAGGAGACGAGATACTGGCAGAAGTAAAGCAGTGGGGACCGGGAGTGAGTCGTGCTTCGGTAGCAGATGGTAGAGCACTTGCCCGTGCAATGTCTTATCTTCTTTATTGTAATAACACCTATTAATGATATTTGCTTGAATTGTTGTATAGCATTCCGAGAACGCAGCATCCTTTAGGCACCCTATACGAAATGAGTGGGCAGGACCCCACAATTTTATTTGTGTAAGCACAAAATTAAAATTTGGACCTTCATACAGAATATTACAGTGGCAGGATGTACAAAAATCGCATACGTGAGCAAGAATTGCTGCTGGTTTGCTAAATATACAACCCTGTATTCCTAGTTTGACAACAACGAATGTTCTGTTGACACTACAATGAGTGGAGGGCTGTTAATATTGTTGTAGGATTTGTCTAACCCAAAACGATGATTCACCACACAGAGGAAAGACGTATCTTTGCATGGAAACAGAGAGGCGCTGACTGCAGCTACTCCAGATGGCAGAAAGGTAGCAAGTGGTGATAATGTTTCTCAGAGTCCCCTATCTGCTGGTGCTGCGGCACTTTACCAACACCGCAGATGTATGACATGAAACTGACTGGTGTATGGTGATGATGTTGAATCAGCATCCCATCCGCCATACTCCGGAGTGCAGCCTGATTTACTCGCAGCCAATTGAAAAGCTAAGTTTCGACTGGGTGTCCGGACGAGCACAGCTCCTCACAAATCTCTCCTTGGATACAGAACAGAAGAAACGACTTTACTCTGTGACTGCCCAGAAGCGGGACCCAATTTTCTGTTCTTCACACCTCCACATCGACACTCAACTTGTTGTTCTCCAAAATTGCTGCTCGAGGCATAACCACAAAACGGCACCAGTCATGACCCCGAAACAGACATTCTCTGCTCCCAATGCAGAAACAAATAAACTCACTGTGCAATCTGAAGGCGTCCCACAAAAACTAAAAGGCGCTTTTGAACGTGGGCAGACGACGACCCACCAATCACAGTTCTCGCCGAGTCCATGCGTGGGACAACTCAAGGGTCAGATGCAGTGACCGAACATGTAAATTTGCTGGTCTACATGCGGTGCAAGTCCGGCTGGTGTCCTACAAAGCCAGAGGCCAATTTCTGTGAATTCTAACATACCAGGCAGTGTGGGCTCTGCAGCCAAGCACTGCCGTATGGAAACAAAACATGGCCTCCAGCAACACAGACAGCGAGCTGTAAAGTTAATTGGCCAGCGCAAAGCAAGGACATCGTGGTGACAAGTTAAAAGACAAACTGTGACCTTGAGGCCCTTTGTCGCTTTCACGTGTTGACCTCGCTTCTTTCCAGAAGGGTCCCTGTATCGCCACACTCACGCAACTCCTGGCTACCCGTCTCGGTAGAATGCAGAATGAAGGACGCAGGTACCATTGCACCTCGGAAGACTGCCAGTGGAAGGATCCGCACAGTTCGTACGCCTGACATAGTGGAGCGTGTGCTACGTTCAGTGAATGAAATCCTGGGTCTAGTGTGCGACGATTAGCAACAGCAGAAGGCCTGTCTCACTTTCTTATTTCGGGGGACGTCATGAACAATTGCTATACTCATATCATCTACAGTGCGCTCAGATCCTAAGGCCACATGATTAACATGCCAGACGGCAGTTCTGTCAATGGCTGTTGCAGAAGAGTGCTGCAGATCCACTGTTCACAACCGAGATTTTGTTTACCGATGAGATGGGTTCTGAGTTTCCATAGCCGGCATGTATGGGCAGTTGTAAATCCCGAAGCAGTTCAAGTAAGAAGGCGTCAACAGGGGTTCTCCATCAACGTATGGGCAGGTATACTTTGCCATAGATTTATAGTGCCATACGTGCTAAAACGGCCTTCTTCAGGGTCTCCCAGAGCAAAGCTTGAATTTATCTGTGGGTACATAGACGGGTCGGCCACAAAAAAGATGAAGAACCACGTAGTTCACTTCAGAACTTTCGAAGAATTTGGAGAGGCATTTCTCGGTACCCACCCCTCGGTTAAGATGTTTGAGACCCTCATCAAAAACAATCAGTTCCTAGAAGCACCACGTAGTCCGCCCGAGATAATCTGTCTCTGATTCTCAAATGGCTCTGAACACTATGAGACTTAACATCTGAGGTCATCAGTGCCCTAGAACTTAGAACTTGGGGAGGGGGGGGGGGGGGGCATTATCTGGACTTTCTCATTAATGTATTCCCTTCCTTGCTGGAGTCTGTAGCATTGCAGTAACAAAAGCAAATGTGGTTGATGCATGATGGCGCACCAGCACACTTTCGTCACAATGTGCGCGTGCTTCTAATGTATACGTTTCAGGAGCTCTGGACTGGTTGGCGGGAGGGGGAGCGGAGAGGGGGGGAAGTTTTCACCTTTGCCAGCTCGTTCCCCAGATTTCAATCCCCAAGTATTTTGCTTATGGGGACACTTAAAGGATTTGGTCTACGCCACGCGCCGGCCGTGTGGCCGAGCGGTTCTAGGCGCTTCAGTCTGGAACCATGCGACCGCTACGGCCGCAGGTTCGAATCCTGCCTCGGGCATGGATGTGTGTGATGTCCTTAGGTTAGTTAGGTTTAAGTAGTTCTAAGTTCTAGGGGACTGATGACCTCAGATGTTAAGTCCCATAGTGCTCAGAGCCATTTGAACCATCTACGCCACGCCACTCAACGATGTAGAGACACTACAGTGTTGCGCCTTCAATTCGTGCCAACAGATACAACCAGGTATACTTCAAAGGATGCATCGTTCCTTAAACCTAAGGGCAGAGGAATGCATTGTCATGAACGGAAGCCACGTTGGTCCTGTAAACATGTCTTTCTCGCAGAAGGTACACATTTCCGGACCCACGTTTATTGGACTTATTTTTCTTGTTCAGATGAGTACTACCACACCTCAAACTATTCGACACTTTTCTTTCACACCCTGTATTTTGTAGCTTCTTTAACTCTACAGTAAAAGCCAACTATCTACAAAAATATTTGTCATCATGACGAGAAATAGCTACATTCTATCCGAAATCGTATAAGGCTAAATTTTCAAATTTGTGGTTCCTTCTACGAACAATATTTCTATCAATGGGACGGTATATACCCCAAATTACCACAAATGTTGTATTTACACCAAACATAAACATTATAGTAATTTACAAGGACAGTGGCGGAGAACGTAGTACAATGTCAACATCAGTTCAGAATCTCTATCATCATGGGGCATGCTGAATCAGTTCTTCAGATGGACTGAGGAGCATTGTTGAACATGTGTGAGCATAGAATTTTTTTTATTTTTTTATTTTTTTAACTTATTGACGTTTGGGACGTTCCCATCTCTTAAGTGGAATATCAGTTATGATGATATAAACGTAAGGACAGAACAACTCCCAGTCCCCGAGCGGAGAAAATATCCGACCTGGCCGGGAATTGAATCTGGGCCACTTCGGTTAGCAGTCTGCAGCGCTACCCTCGCAGCTACCTAGACGGACAGCATGGAATCAGCTTTCTGAACAAACTGGAGTTGTCGCGAGGGGCATAGCTGCATCTTAATAGTACAAGAGTCTCCAGCGGGGGTCATTAGTTTTTTCAGTGATGAAGAATGGAACTGTGGACTTGGACGTAGACGAAACAAGATACAGACTGCCAAAACGATATTCCTAGGAACAGTAAAAAGATGTATCCCTTGAGATAAAGTTTTAAATAGAAAAATAAAGAAAGAACTGGGACTAGCAAGCTCTTAATGCTTGTTTTCCCCTAGGCAGCACGTCAGGTGTTGCAGTGTGGACACATGGACTCAAAATGATTAGTCTATACTGACAGCCTTAATTATAATTAAATTATTTGTCCGCAAATGACGTCAATACTAATGCAATGTTGTTCAGTACACATCCTCAGTCACCAATAGGAGTACCAGCACTTATGCCTATTACACCCTTTATTATGAGTTACCTGAAACAAATTGTGTGCAGATCAAGGAAGACTGTGCAATAAGGACCTATCAAATGGGGTAGTATAGCTGTTAAGACACTGACATCATATTCGAGAGGATGGAGTTGCTCTGTCCCACTATCCTGATTTGGGTTTCCTGTAGATTTCCTAAATGTTTCCTGTAGTTTTGCTAAATCACTAAAGCAAATGCCAAATGCTAAAATGGTTCCTTAATCAAGTTCACAGCCAACCACCTATCCTGTCCTCATAAACCACCTGTCGTATCCTCATAAACCATGTTGTGTATTCTGATTATTGTGTATTTTGAGCCACTGCTTTATATCGGATTACTTTGACAATTCCTATATCATTGACAGGTGATCCTTGGATGAATAAAGATAATCATGATGATGATAATGATAGTAACAAAATTACTATTATTAATAATAATTATAGATGTGTAAATAGTAGCACACATCATGAAAACTTCAAAGGCAATGTATTATTCTTACATTATCACGTGATAGTTTTCCTTCTTGCGACACGCTGGATTCTTAATTAATAATTGGTTCAAATGGCTCTGAGCACTATGGGACTTAACATCTGAGGTCATCAGTCCCCTAGAACTTAGAACTACTTAAACCTAACTAACCTAAGGACATCACACACATCCATGCCCGAGGCAGGATTCGAACCTGCGACCGTAGCAGTCGCGCGGTTCCGGACTGCAGCGCCTAGAACCGCGTGGCCACCGCGGTCGGCTTAATTAATAATTCCTTACGTCATTGTTAATATGTATTTTCAAAATAATGAAATAATCCATTGTCATGAGAATTTGCGAAGCGTGTTGTGAGAAAAATATCAAAATATGTAATACCAATGATGTAGCAGTGTCGAAGCACCGAATAGCATGAAACTGTAAGAAAATTTTGCTTTTTAATTATTTAGAAATGTGTACCAGAAAAGGCTTCAAAGCCAGGTATTTCATTTAAATAGGTAATATTATTCTGTTGTAGGACATGTCTGTCAGTATGTCAGAAGTTTTCACTACAGATGTTAGTCACTCCAGCACCAGAAAATGACAGTAAAATTTCCAACTACATGCTTATTGCTAGCTGTTTAATCTTCTTACAATTCTGTTCGACGAGAGATATGTGTGGGATGACAAAGTTTTACTTGAAATTCAAGAAAATAATAAATTTAATAATTTTAAATAATAATTATTTTTCAAACTAATTCAAAAATTAAGACTGCCAATTCGATGACCTACTTTCTACGTGTTTACTGTGTTTGTACAGAATTAAAAACGTGTTGTAAGATTATATCCACCGGTAGGTTCCTTAAACATGTTGTTGTTGTTGTGATCGTCAGCCCGTATACTGGTTTGACACAGCTACCTAGCTCGTCTATTGTGTGCAGACCGGCGCAACTACTGGAACCTACAACCACTTGAATTGCTTAATCTTGTCAAGTCCTGTCCTTCCTCAACCATTCTTGCGCTCTACACTTTCAGCCGTCACCCGTGTGACTAGTCTTTGTGGCCTTGGTACCCCTTCGTTTATTGAACTCGTGCCATAACGTTCTTTTCTCTCCTATCTGATTCGCTAGCTACGCAGTCCAGCCACCTATTCTAAAGTACTCTTCTATCGCACCACATATCAAAAACTATTTCCTTGTTGTCCGTAGTGTTTACGATCGGCGTTTTATTTTGCACTACTTTAAGAGGAGAATTACTGACATTTCAATCATGGGCAGTGGAAGATAACCTCCCACACACTTTAATATCGTCCACGTCTTGCTAGTGCTGCCATCTGTAGATTAAAATGAGGAACACGTGAAAATTCCTACCGCTGCAGCAGACGGACGGGCAACAATTATTAGTTATTTTTCTGTATTATTTGTCTATTGTGCTCAGTTCGGTGGCAGAAATACGTCGTTTTCGTGCAGTTTACGGTTATGTTTGTTTATCTGCCAACAATGGCGTTTATAAGTATCTCAACGGTACTTATTTTATATCATGACTCAAAAATTGACGGTCCACTTGTCACAGAACGCCGCAACAATTTGCTGATATCCATCAAAAATCCGTGATAGCAGTTCAGCCGCATCTTTCCCTCTGGTCGACATATTTGCTGTCAACTTTCGCTCCACTTGGTCGATATATATGGACTGAAGTATTTGGTACAGTAGAGAACACCTTCTCATCCGTAAATACAACTCGCTTCCAGTACGAAATCAGTTACCTTCTGTACGCCAATGCAGAGTTTAAACTGTATTATGTTGTTCCTTCAACATTGCTTTAACCGCCTATTTCCGTGCGTACGTTCCTTTCCCTGTGAGGCGACAACGAATTGTCCACCTGCTCTCACTTATCAGGGGGATGTTCGTAATTTCTGTGCTAGTCCTGAAAGGGTCTTCATCCATGGCTATCCGTGGACGTCCAGGGCGATGGGGTCGGTTGCGTGGCCTTTCTCTGTTTATGACTATTTAGGCCTATTAACCAATGAAAAACGTTCCTGTTATCGAGTCTCGGTCGGGAACGAAAGCTTTGGATAGTTACACTGGTTGTAGGTGCTTGATTTGAATCCTGATTCAGAAAAAAGAAGTTCATATCATTTAAAGTTCAAAAAGTGCTCAAATGATAGCTCAGTCATAAGTACAGAGAAATTACTGGTGACGCAATGTTAATTTTGAGATTCCCACAGAGCGCTTGCTGCTGTCGATCGCGCTGCTTTTCATTTGTTAATTCAACATACACTTTATGACTAACCACTCGTATCCGGAACGGTGTTTCGTAGGTCAGGGAAAACCTTTTAAAGAGAAAAATTACTTCGAATTGTTGGTATTCCAGATGTTCGAAAATCTCTTGTTCATAAAAATATTTAATTTTGCCTAAAGGTTGCTGGAATGACTTACGTGACGAAGTTTGTCAGCTCACATTCTAAGGAGTGTGGTAGTGATTTTGAACTGTCTCTTAATGTAGTAAAATTGAGTTTACATGTGTCAAGGACTGTCTCATATCTAACGACGCGTTTCCTACTTTTTGCAATATTGTGGTGTTGATTTATGTCTCGAAAGTGTTCTCTAGTGACCTCTTGAGGTATCCATTTTCTATAGTCAAACAACTGTATTGCAAAGTGATCATCATATCAACTGCGGTGCATATTACAGTACATCTGTCCATATCAACAGAGTCTTTCCATCCCATCCATCCATTGGTAAGCTGTTGGTTACCACTTAATGACTGACTGACACTCGGTTGAGATGGAGGGAGCGTTGCTGGAATGCCTGGATATATGCTACTTTTCGCTGTGCAGCATGGGATTAAATATAAAGATAACAGTACCTCTTTCTATTTCTACCACCTCGTACGTGTTGTAAACAGCACCCCCCTGCCATGGTCAGCAATGGAACACTAATTAAGTACACGACTGCAAAATGAGGGAGCAATGTTCTTCGAAACGGAACACTAAGACATCCGCTACCCCGACGCTGTGGAAGATCAGATTAACTGTATAGATCCTCAGCTTCAGACAGTTGGAGGAAACGCTCTGCAATGCAGCAAAGTTTTCCAGTTTCCATATGTTGCGATGTCTTCCACAATTTTGTCAAGGAGAAACAACACCTCTATTTTTCATTTCTACCAACCTGTGTGTTATGGGAGCTGCATAGTTTACACCATGCGATATTCGGTATTCTGTGAGAGTCAATGGGTCGAAATGTGCTAATGTGGGTTTAAGGGTTGACACAGACCTCGAAGTCATGATAGAAAAACGAAGTGTATGGCGGAGTATAAAGCTGTATTCGTACACGTTTGGGTTGTTGCAACCGGAAAAACAATGTATTAAACTGCTTATGAAGGAACAATAGAGGAACAATCTCCTGTGATTGATGGTCTGTTGGATATGATCTTCCTCCAGTACAGTTGACAGAACTTCGAGCAGGTCTGTGCGAGTGACTTCGACCACTGGCTTACAGCTCCATTGGAGTGATGCATGCGTCTGTAATGTGCTCAATGTCAACATGCAGACTGCATTTGTTTATGGATGCGTCAGAATACAGAGAAGCAGTAAAATCTTATAGGTGGTATAACTGGTTGAAGTAAGTATACAGATAGTTCTCTCAAAACTACACCGATTATGCTCATAAAACTAGTAGAAATCGGCTGTATCTGTTCTTGTGGGATACTGACTGTTTTTATTATTATCGTTACGATTGCGTGTTTATAACTAGGTTTTACCGCAAGTTTTGTGTTATTTCGTGTCTCATAACCTGTAATTGTAAAGCAGACAACACTTAAATTATAACTTGTTGTTGAACCGAGAAACGATTTTGTTTTTTGCTTTCTTGTACGTACATCTCTTACTAAACTAGAACGCATGATCTGCTGCTATTGCAATTAACTGCCTTGTGTGTGGTAGAAACTTTACTAACATGTCGGCAGGGAGGGGCTTACGGATAAAAAATGTCAAATATAAGCACGTAGACAGTATTTGATTTCGATGTATTGAAAGGTAGAGACACGGTACAATCTTGTGGGAGGTTCTATTACAAGAGACGCTTACTATTTGCTTCGTAAACACCAGTGTGGTATAGTATCGCATTGTAATAGTGTACAAAACAGCAAAGTCCTCTTGAATGACAGCTTGTTGTTGTCAAACGTAAAATAATTGTGTTTCTTGCGAGATGCGAGCAAACGCTGCGAAAGGCTGTATTCTGTAATGTTACTTCACATGTCTGAAATGTTTGTAATATACGTGTGCGTAACAGTTTATTTACAAACACTGATTTGAACATGGGAGACACTCCCAGGTCGTGTAATTTGTCCATCAAGCTGAAAGAAATTGCGTAACATAGATGCTTTTTCTTCGGAGTTAGCAGAGTGGACATGCTGTGCCTCTGCTGTCTGATCATTTGTAATCGGTGGCGGTGCTGAACGTTTATTCACTTCGTTGGGTGTCGCAGACTGATGAGATGCGAATTGTATTCTGGCTTCGAAAGTAAAAACTATAGCGATTTTGCTCACAGAACTAAAAGAAAATGAATTGCGCCTACTTTAGTGGGATGAGAAGTTTTGCAGTTTGCGACATGCTAAAAGCCTCAACAGATCGGGCAGATGTTAGGTTGCGAATTTGACGTCCAGTTAGTGCAAAACATGGTTAGTACAGTCAACAGTGCGCGCCGGTTCCAATTTTATTTTACCAGAGCATGTGAACTTATTTTATTCCACTCATGCAACATGTGAAATATGCGAATGGTACATACAGTCAATAGGGAATTTGCTCAGCTTACAAAGTCGATTGCTTAAAACCTAAGCGTTTCCTTAATACATACCTCACACTTCAGCATCTAGTTCAAATGGTGCAAATGGCTCTGAGCGTTATGGGACGTAACATCTGAGGTCATCAGTCCCCTAGAACTACTGAAACCTAACTAACCTAAGGACATCACACACATCCATGCCCGAGGCAGGATTCGAACCTGCGACCGTAGCAGTCGCGCTATTCCGGAGTGAAGCGCCTGGAACCGCTCGGCCACAGCGGCCGGCCAGCATCTAGTTACAACAACTGATAGTTCATATCAGTAAACCTCCCTTTTTTTAAAGTGTAACCTGCCATAAGGAACAAATTCACGAGAGTAATGATTGGGTAATACTCAGGTTTAAAACAGCAGTAACCTCCATTTGTGTAACAATGTGGCGTACGAAACTGCTATTCCGCAGACCTTGATCATCTTCACATAGTCAAGTAGAACCAAAAGGATCTCTGTGGAGCCACTTGCAAAACTACTCATAAGCCAAGCTCAAAAGCGTTGTGAAACCGTCTCACAATGAAAATAAAGAGTGCACACATGGCGTCTGCAACACACGCGCATGCGCACGTCCTTTTCCCGATATGGCAACTCACAAGCTATCCCTAAATGAGCCGTCGCATTACTTTACGTAAGAAAAAATATTTTCAGATCATATTGCAACCACCATCTAGACAACAAGTACACATTTGACAAAACAGAAGATAATTCTACAGTTTGTAACAATGTATTATATCTCTTAAAAAATAATGTAACTATTTATTTAGAGGAAACACTCTCCTAGTAAATTTGTTTGTCCTTTGATTTATCGTGATCTGTTACTGATTTTTAGTGAAGTTAGTTTTTACGTTTAGCTTTCAAAAAAATACAAAAGAGATATAATAAGCAAAATAATGAATTTCGTACGTTGCCAGTTACATATTATATCTGGTTTTATCGAGCGCCAGGCTCCCTACAAATTACTGTAAATGCAATAGCGTAGTATTACTCAGCTCCAGTTCACTGATCTGAAATTATTACTATCACAGAAAATAGACAAGTTTTAATAAAATTATTTGACTGGATACCTTCAATTAATCTCAGTGAATATTTTTACACCATTTCTTCCGCTCCGACTATCAGACATTGTCCTATGAAAAAATATTTTTAAATGTACCGCGTAATGGCGGCTAATTGTTAACAGTCAGAGATCTCTGTTACTCGCTCCGCAGCAGCTGGAAACATGATAAATAATTTTCATTAAATATTCTTTTCATAAGATAAATGTGGCGTAGGTTCTTGAAATAACACACGGAGATCACTTTATACGAATATAGTCTTACTAGGACACAGTTTACACCATTAAATATTTGCAGTTACGTTACGACAGAAACAAATGCTAGCGCAGCACAATAGCTTGCGTACCTTATTCCAGCTAACACCAGAACGAACAGAACAAAACAGACTAGACAGAAGAATGGGCACTGCATTGTGTTTTATACTCTTACAAAGATAATAATACATCTTTTAATTACTTACACATTATAATCTCATACAATAAAAATAATGTCTTTTCTGCATCTATCGATCTACATTGTATATTTTTACAGTTTGTGTTATTACCTTTCGCAGATAAATCGATGTTTGCAGTTAATTTTGAATCACATACGGTCATTTTTAATTATGTTTTACCTCGATAATGGTGAATATTGTCAAAGGGTTATGAATAGTAATACTTGCAGTAAATTGTATATTTTCTCTTTCCCAATCGCTCTTTTGTTGGTATGAACTGTACATAATGTTCTCATTACCGTACACGTTCCTAACGGGCGTGCCACAGTTGTTAAGCATTTGGAAATGTGCACGCTAGTGTTCAGTAAACCAATGTGTCTTTTCTTGATGCGACAGCGGTACTGGCAATTTGTATCTAGCTTCGCTTTTTTCAACTGCGAGTGGTAACGTGTCTACTGTGGGTTGATTACATACAACTGCTCCGTTAGTTGCTTTTTGCAGAGCAGACAGTATTTTGCTTTCTACACGTTCTGTGATCTGGCTTTCTTTTTCAGTGAGCCAGTCATGGAACTCTTATTCTACTTTCTGGGCTTGATCATTTAAATGCGTTTCTATGGTTTCTTTTTGTGTCATTTCTAAATTGTCCATTCGGTTCGCAAGCTGTTCTACTTCGTCCCGGATGACTGTGGATGACGTCTGAAGGATTTGCACAACTTGTGCTATGTTGCTTACAATGTTCGACAGTTCGGCATGGGCTTTCTTTATTTCTGTCATTTATGAATGTATCTTTTCGAACATTGTACCCACACTTTCTATTAATACCTTTTCTCTTTCTTCGTTTTGTTCCCTTATCTGATTAACTAGCTGTTCATTCCTCTCTACCCTCATTTCTCTCTTTCTTCATTTTGTTCCTTTATCTGATTGACTAGCAGTTCGTTCCTTTCCTCTAATTTCCGTAAAAATTCAGCAAATGGATCCGGTATTGGTGAGCATACCGGTGTGGTAGTTGTTCTAATCATTGGAAAATTATCACAAGCCCTACTAGTAGCACCTATCGGTTTTACTGTTTTCGTCTGCTCGCTACTTCCTGGCATATCACCGGAAACTACATTGTTTACATTTTCTCCCCCCCCCCTCCCCCCGATCGCTATTAATATTTAGTAAGTATATTTTTGTTTATATAAATTATATGCCTTCCAGTATTACAGGTGATTCAAAAATATTTCTGTTTGCTGATGACACCAGCTTGATAGTGAAGGATCTTGTGTGTAATATTGAAACAGTATCAAATAATGTAGCTCATGAAATAAGTTCGTGGCTTGTGG
Organism: Schistocerca piceifrons; assembly: GCF_021461385.2. Lineage (NCBI taxonomy): Eukaryota > Metazoa > Arthropoda > Insecta > Orthoptera > Acrididae > Schistocerca > Schistocerca piceifrons. The sequence continues at coordinate 179,920,489 of NC_060138.1, read as the reverse complement.
AAAATAATTTCATGCTAAATCACAGTAAGACTCAGTTTTTACAGTTTCTAACTCACAATTCAACAAGAACCGATATTTTGATCAGACAGAATGGGCATATTATAAGCGAGACGGAACAGTTCAAGTTCCTAGGCGTTCGGATAGATAGTAAGCTGTTGTGGAAAGCCCATGTCCACGATCTTGTTCAGAAACTAAATGCTGCTTTATTTACGATTAGAAAAGTATCTGAAATAAGTGACACTTCAACACGAAAAGTAGTCTACTTCGCATATTTTCATACGCTTATGTCGTATGGTATTATTTTTTGGGGTATTTCTTCTGATTCAAAAAGGGTATTATTTTTGGCTCAAAAACGGGCTGTTCGAGCTATATGTGGTGTAAGTTCGAGAACCTCTTGTCGACCCCTACTCAGTAGTCTGGGAATTCTGACATTGCCCTCACAGTATATATTTTCTTTAATGTCGTTTGTGGTTAGCATACTAGCCTATTGCCAAGAGTTAGCAGCTTTCACTCAGTTAATACTAGGCAGAAATCCAATCTGCATGTGGAATGCACTTCCTTGACTCTTGTGCAAAAAGGAGTGCAGTATTCTGCTGCATCCATTTTCAATAAGCTACCACAAGAACTCAAAAATCTTAGCAGTAGCCCAAACTATTTTAAGTCTAAACTGAAGAGTTTCCTCATGGCTCACTCCTTCTATTCTGTCGAGGAGCTCCTGGAAGAGCTAAAAAAATAAGCAAATTCCAGTGTTTCATTGTTGATTTTCTTTATTTAAACTTACGACTTGTCACCTGAATATGTTTTTTTATATTTCATTTTATCTGTTTCTAATATCGTGTTATAATTTCATGTATTGACTCGTTCCATGACCATGGAGACTTCTCCTTAATTTGGTCCCACGGAACAATAAATAAATAAATAAATAATATAAGGAACACAGGCATTCATAAGAAATTCCAGGCGCCATAATATAGCTGTCATCAACAACTGGAAGTACCAGTGTTTGTACAAGTTTCTTTCTCAGGTGAATAGGGAGAAGTTTCTCATATTTTTGTAGGACATGGAGAGATCCTATGACCTCGTTACACACTACTGTTAAATGTCGTCAGTTCAATTTAGATTTCAACGATTATTACTCCTACACTCCTTGCTGAGGAACAGCAGTAGATAGTCTGAGGGGACAAAAGTCATGGGATACCCCGTAATATTGTGTCGGACCTACTTTTTCCTACATCTACATTTATACTCCGCACGCCACCCAACGGTGTCTGGCGGAGGGCACTTTACGTGCCACTGTCATTACCTCCCTTTCCTGTTCCACTCGCGTATGGTTCGCGGGAAGAACGACTGCCGGAAAGCCTCCGTGCGCGCTCGAATCTCTCTAATTTTACATTCGTGATCTTCTCGGGAGGTATAAGTAGGGGGAAGTAATATATTCGATACCTCATCCAGAAACGCACCCTCTCGAAACCTGGACAGCAAGCTACACCGCGATGCAGAGCGCCTTTCTTGCAGAGTCTACCACTTGAGTTTGCTAAACATCTCCGTAACGCTATCACGCTTACCAAATAACCCTGTGACGAAACGCGCCGCTCTTCTTTGGATCTTCTCTATCTCCTCCGTCAACCCGACCTGGTACGGACCCCTCACTGATGAGCAATACTCAAGTATAGATCGAACGAGTGATTTGTAAGCCACCTCCTTTATTGATGGAATACATTTTCTAAGGAATCTCCCAATGAATCTCAACCTGGTACCCGCCTTACCAACAATTAATTTTATATGATCATTCCACTTCAAATCGTTCCGCAAACATACTCCCAGATATTTTACAGAAGTAACTGCTACCAGTGTTTGTTCCGCTATCATATAATCATACAATAAAGGATCCTTCTTTCTATGTATTTGCAATACATTACATTTGTCTATGTTAAGGGACAGTTGCCACTCCCTGCACCAAGTGCCTATCCGCTGCAGATCTTCCTGCATTTCGCTGCAATTTTCTAATGCTGCAACTTCTCTGTATACTACAGCATCATCCGCGAAAAGCCGCATGGAACTTCCGACACTATCTACTAGGTCATTTATATATATTGTGAAAAGCAATGGTCCCATAACACTCCCCTGTGGCACGCCAGAGGTTACTTTAACGTCTGTAGACGTCTCTCCATTGAGAACAACATGCTGTGTTCTGTTTGCTAAAAACTCTTCAATCCAGCCACACAGCTGGTTTGATATTCCGTAGGCTCTTACTTTGTGTATCAGACGACAGTGCGGAACTGTATCGAACGCCTTCCGGAAGTCAAGGAAAATAGCATCTACCTGGGAGCCTGCATCCAATATTTTCTGGGTGTCATGAACACATGAAGCGAGTTGGGTCTCAGAAGATCGCTGTTTCCGGAATCCATGTTGATTCCTACAGAGTAGATCCTGCGTTTCCAGAAACAACATGATACGCGAGCAAAAAACATGTTCTAAAATTCTACAACAGATCGACGTCAGGGATATAGGTCTGTAGTTTTGCGCTTATGCTCGACGACCCAGCCTAGTGCAGCAACTCGACTTGGCAGGGGCTCAAGAAGTTGTTGGAAGTCCCCTTCTGAAATACTGAGCCATGCTGCCTATGTAGCTGTCCATAATTGCGAAACTATTGGCGATATAGGATTTTGTGCACAAGCTGACCTCTCGATTATGTCTTATAAATGTTCGAGGGGGTTCACTTCAGAGGTTCTGAGTGACCAGATCATTCGCTCGAATTGTCCAGAATGTGCTTCAAACCAATCGCGAAAAACTGTAGCACAGTGACGTGGAGTATTCTAATGCGTAAAAATTCCATCGTTGCTTGGGAACATGAATTCCATGAATGGCTGCAAATGGTCTCCAGGTAGCCGAACATAGCCAGGACCCAGTCCAGTCCATGTAAACACAGCCCACACCATTATGGAGCCACCACAACTAGCACAGCGCCTTGTTGACAATTTGGATACATGGCGTAGTGGGGTCTTCGCCACACTAGAACCTTGCCATGATCTCTTACCAACAGAAATGGGACTCATTTGGCCAATCCACCGTTTTCCACTCATCTATGGTCCAACCGATATGGTCACGAACCCAAGATTGGCGGTGCCGGCCTTGCTGTTAGCAAAGGCATTCGCGCTGTTCGTCTGCTGCCATGGCCCATTAAAACCAGACTTCGCCGCACTGTCTTAACAAATGCGTTTGTTGTACGTCTCAATTTGATTTCTGCGTTTATTTCACGCAGTGTTGCTTGTCTGTTAGCTCTGACAACTCTACGCAAACGTCGCTGCTCTCGGTAGTTAAATGAAGGCCATCGGTCACTGCGTTGACCATGACGAGAGACAATGCGTAAAATCTCGTACTTTCGGCATACTGTTGACACTGTGGATATCGATATCCTGAATTCTCTAATGATTTCCGAAATGGAAAGCCCATGTGTATAGCTCCAACTGCCATTCCGCGTTCAAAGACTGTTAATTCCCTTCTTGCGGCCAAAATCACGCCGGAAACCTTTGCACGTGAATCACCTGAGTACAAATGACAGTTCTGTCAAAGCACTGTACTTGGTGTACGCGATACTACCGCCCTTTCTATTTGTGCATATTGTCGTCCCATAAATTGTGTCACCTCATTGTATTTGCCCCGTTCAGGATTAAAGACGGTAGGGATTCTATTTTGACCGTAAAGTTTCAGCCACTGAAACCAAAGTACATATATTTCTCTGCAAATTTTATACGTGGACGAACTTGTTTGCTACACCGGTAATTTTACCGTTCCCTTCGTTTACACGAAAAAAATGATAAGACGAAATAAATAAAACTGAGCAAACATGGAATCCTATGCTCTACCATAAGTGTGAAACTGAATAAATAATATAATCACATCGGCGGCTACTGTACTAAGGAAAGTGCTAAAGAGCTGAAGGCCGATGTCACAAAACCCCAGCCGGCCGGAGTGGCCGAGCGATTCTAGGTGCTACAGTCTGCAACCACGTCCGCTACGGTCGCAGGTTCGAATCCTGCCTCGGGCATGGATGTGTGTGATGTCCTTAGGTTAGTTAGGTTTAAGTAGTTCTAAGTTCTAGGGGACTGATGACCTCAGATGTTAAGTCCCATAGTGCACAGAGCCATTTGAACCATTTTTTGAACAAAACCCCATGGCGGAAACGCGCAGTCTCCCCACTGGAAGTTGCAGAACGTCCACTGCTGGCTCGGGATGCAGCAGCAGCCGCCTTCTGGACAGAAACAGACCAGCTCTGTCGGAGCACTCGGCTGCCGAGGAACACACCCAGCAGACCACCAGCTGGCAGCACAGGATGGTAGTCACCACACAGTAACACTGGGGTTGATTCACAACATTCTCTTCAGAGCGATCAGCAATATTTAACAGGATTTTCAGACAGTTAATCAAAAGAATCGTGACAATGAACTCTTCAAAGACGCCCAGTAGCAGAGCGGGTCCGAAATGGAGACCGCAGAGGCGGACGTAGCAGTTATAGCCAGCCTGGCACGCTGCTGCCGCCTCACCTCCGCCCCCACCGCCTCCGGCGCCCCCGGCTATCCAGCGTGCGTCACCAGATCCTCCAGTTCGTCCTCGCTACCCATGAGTGGCCGGGTACTCCTCAACAGCTGTCCACAGATGATGCCCATTCGGTCCTGTACTACTAGCGCTATTCCAAAGAACTGAAAGCGCCAGAGCGTGATAAAGTTTGGAAACTAATAAAAAAAGGCTGACAGAGGACGGTGCAAGACTTAATAGGCTGCGAGCAAGCTTAATGGTCTGACAATTAAAACCAGAAAAGCAATCAATTGTACAACTGCTGTACGACTTGTTTTGCGGTGAAGTTTCTGTCAGTATGATCCGACATCGTGAATGACGCATCTACCTCTTCTACGAGATCACATATCTCCTTTACGAATTAGTATCCAGAGAATAGACATTTGCTTAAAATTGTAGCCGGTTTGCAAGATCCCCTCGCTTCTAAACTGATACTGTTATTACTCAACTTAGCCGCGAGTCTGTAGAGGGTGGTATATGTGACGTACAGTATAACTGGTCAGCATTTCCACACGCAATTTGCGAGTGTAAGTCGAACCTTCCATGATCCGCCTTGGTGGGTCATGTCGTCGAATTTCCTCCTACCTGTGCGCGGTGCAGCTCTCGTAAATGTCGTCCCTTGCAGATTCTTCATTGGCGCATTGGAATCAAATTTGGGGTATCTATTTACTCGAAATTAACATTCAGAATGCCGTAATATCACTTTTATTCCTATTAGATCAATAATGAAACACTCATGTCATAAACTACTCGTAAACGAGAGCATGGCTACCATCGAACAAGACAGGAAGAGCTCGTAACACCGACCGCCGACTTTGGCGCGGAGTCCGTATCTCTTACTAGCTTCGTCACAGTTCGTTGATTTCCGATCAAGTTCGTACTTACTATGATATGCATTTGTTAATGAACGAGTGTGAATTTTAACGAGGAAAAATAATTAATTACTGAATATAAATAAACAAAATCGGTGACTTTGGCGCCAAGATGGCGGTACTTCCCATCATGTGTATTTCCCAGGCTGATGCTTGTTGCTACGGTCCAGCGCCGAGCCCCACCCCACTACGTGCGGCATATGGTCGCTTCATCAACTAGCCAGCCAGCGTGGGAAATGCTCTCCGACTCATGGCCGACTACGGACTACAGCACTTCCTAACTACCGTGAATACATCAATAAGAGACAATAATTTATTAAAACTGGTAAAAATAACTTCCTCACGTAAGAGGCATCTTACAGGTTCCAGGAAACCCAGTAAAGGATGTAGCAAATTTACGGCATACATTTGTACTGTGATGCACTCTGAACGTGGAACTGATCGTATTTCCACGTAACTACGGCAAAGACCTGCGGGGACTATACATATAAACCATATTAGAGATGAGAGATAGCCAGAACGTCTCTTTGAAGACAGGCTAATATCGCACGGCGCTATATTTTTGCTGTCACTGACGATTGGAGCCAGGCCAAAGCCACGGAACACAAGATATAGGGGCCTAACTGCGTTCTGAAAGTTGTAACTACTCGTCTGAGAAAAGAAATTCTAATCGCTACAAACTCTTCTACGAGGTACAATTGTGCTTCTGAAGATATAACGAGACTGAGCTGTCATGCAGAGCACACCATCACAACTCCAATTTTCTTAATAGAACATCGATCTAAACCGCTCTAAACCCACGAAGGACATTAATTATTCCTTAACGCTAAGAGAGATAAACTTCGATCCATGTGCCTTCCCCCGTCGAAGAGCTGACCTAGGTGCCTTACAATCAATACTGCAAGCGGCATTATTGGGAGGGCGTAAGTAAAGTTGATTCTGTCAGGAGGCACTCTCCCAGTTCGCTCTTTGCCAGTTTCCCCGGGAGGATGGTAGCGATCTGTGTCGCCAGCAGGTGTAGTGAAAGAAGATTCAGAAATAGTTATTTATTTCCATAAAAATACAGGTAGCTTCTTGACTCTTGGTTGACACCGTCTGTCAGTACCCGCTGACGAATCGTGTCGAAAGCGGCCTTCAGCCCGTTCTAGGCAGCTGACACCACGCACTTCGTTCCAGCTGGCTGCTGCACCGGCGGTTCACCGCTTCCGTTGTCCCCGGCACTGGTTTTACCGCGACGCCGCGGCAGTGAGTGTTGGCGGCGCGTGTATTGAACTTATACACACCTGCTCTGGAGGTGCTCAGTCACCTCCTGCTAAACGCCCTTCTTCGTCATCTGCCATACCACGACGACGGTTGCCATGTATCCATGGCCGGCCGTTGTGGCCGAGCGGTTCTAGGCGTTTCAGTCTGGAACCGCGCGACCGCTACGGTCGCAGGTTCGAATCCTGCATCGGGCATGGATGTGTGTAATGTCCTTAGGTTAGGTAGTTTTACGTAGTTCTAAGTTCTAGGGGATTGATGACCTCAGATGTTGAGGCCCTTAGTGCTCAGAGCCATTTGAACCATGTAGCCATGAAGTTCGACGACATTGGCCTGCCGTCCAGTTAGGTCCAGTTCAGTCCGTCGAAATGTCAGAATGTTGGTATCCTGCTCGTGTGGGACGGAAGGTCCTCCAGTCTTCCCATCTGCGACAGTGGCAGACTGTGGCCTTAAACCCTGCAACTGGTGATTATGGCGCGGTAGCAATCTCTCCCAGTAGTCGCTGCTGTTGTCCGTTGACCGACTGCCTTACGAGATAAACTGACGGGGTATTTATGGAGAGAAATAGTGGCCAATTTTTATCCTACGTTATTCGTTATGACCACATACGTCTTGCTATTACGAAGCTATCAGATGTTTTCCTTCTGCCTTGCTTACTTCTCGAGTTTTTTGCAGTGTACACCTGGTTCGTAAAAGCTCTTTATACCATTTGTTGCATTCGTCTTAGCCTTTCTTTCTTCACATAACGAAGGTGACGTGACCCTGCTTGGTTTCACTGACCCACTACGATCTGCTAAAGTCTTCTGCCTTGCTCGCCCAAAACGCGAAATATTTTCATTGCGGCCACCTCGTGCTGACAGTGCCCTAATGGAGTGAGATAACTTCGCACTGGGACTTTGAAAATTTTACGCTTTTTACTGCCACTTACAAGGTTGGCGTGCAACATACCCCTCTTCTCTAAAAAAAAAAAATCGTCCCGAGTTCTTAGGAAAAACAAAAGAAGTCTTAACCTTCAATATAATGATCTTACTCTACTTATAACATTCTTTATCAGCTTAACCTATGCTACAATTTCTCTTCTCGTTTCTGGTACAACACATTCAGGAGAGATCCCGAGTGCGGGTTTCAATTATGCTTTCGTTATTTTGCTCCTTCGGATAGGACAAACTGCGTAAATGACTACTACTGCCCCGATTAAGCTAGTGGTTCCTACGCCGATGGTAATTGTGTTGTGCTTTCGCCCACGGTGATGTTGCTGGACATGTCTTAACGTTTGATCACAACAATCTGCCGCTTTTCTGCAATCAATCAGTTTATCTATGGTCTGTAGTACAGTGACATCTAGTGTGTAATTTAGAACGGAATTTTTCTGAATAGGTAAAATGCTGAAGGGATTTTCTGGCCAATACGATGTCGGTTGTACACTAGTAATTACTCACGTACACGTGATGGTTGCTGGTAGATGGAAGTCTACCACCACCATATCACATTCAGTTCCGCTGATTAATAAACCGCTAAGCTCTGACTCTACTCTTCTTATTCCTGTAAAATTATTGTTTTTATAACAGGTCATTGTTATCATTTGTGGCTTGTATACTGAATAAATCAAGTGATTTCCAATTCAATGACGATTTGTCCATGGCTTCATAGCTACATTCTTACACTCTGGTGCATTCATATTCCTTAAGGATAGTTGTACTTCACAGGATCGGTTACCCGTTTGAACTACTCGTGCAGGACAAATAGTAATAATTTCATTAATACACTTACCAAGATTTTCTACTGATAGAACTGCATGCATTTGGATACGAATTATACATCATTAACCGAAAATTTAATCTATATGCTTATCACATTCCATCCAGTTGGATATGCATGAATCGTATAACGCTCAAATTGTGACTTAAGGCTAGTTACAGGGAACTGTATATTAATATATAGACAGGCTTTATCAGAATAATCTTTAATTCTAAGATCACAAGAGTAAAATGTTACACTGCTTTAATTTAAGGAAATAACGTGCTATAGATACGTAGGAAATTCTTTTTTGCTTGCAATAACACCTGCGATATATTTTTCGGGCTTAGCAGCGAAGTGGTTAATTGTTTATGAGTAGCATTGTGGACAGCTTCTTGAATTCCTTCCAGTTCTATTCTAGCGTCACTTACGCTGTTTATAGTTCTCTCATCAGCCTAGCTATGGCTGCTTTGCTGTGCAGTCCTTTTAGATGATTCTTTATTGTACCTAAATCCTTATTTACTGTAATCATTGTATCATTCCAGTGTTATTTTATGCATTGTTTCAATTATGTTTAACAATCCTTTCTCCATACTCATAATTTGCGTCGTATACCAATCCACTGTTCTTTCTACCTGCCTCGCTACTTCTTGCAATTGGCCTGTGGTACTATTCAAACTTGAAATATCATCACTATCTGCAGTGCCAGTGTTTAGGGGTTTCCCATCAGGAATCAGCCGCCTCCTCTTCCTCCATGCAGGAGAATACAGAATTGTAAATGTCACTTACTGCAGCTGCTCTCTCAGCTTATCATAGAACTTAAGTTTATAATATTCATTCCTTATATCCCCTATCAGACTGCCCTGTTTCGTTTCCTTCAGTACTTCTAAGATCATATTTTGCATCTTCTTACTTCGTTCCGTACCTACCAGATGTAGAATACCAGTCTTCACGACCACCTGTGATTCGTAAAGGTTACATCTGGCTGCCGCAGGAACAAAATTCCGTTCTGTAAATGCTGGTTGGTAATTCTTTCCGCTCCAACAGTGAGCAAGATCATAACGTTCGCTATACTCCTTCTAGGCGTCATCCACGTCATCGCCTAGAGGAAATAATTTATACGTATTCTCTTTCTCCTTAGAAAAAAATTGGGAATACAACAAAATACTAACATTACTAAGTAAACTACACGAATAAATGAAAACAAAGGAAAACATCCTATTATTATCCACGTATCTCCAAACACACAACTACCTATTCCTTGGTCTCAACCCATATGGCCTGTTCTGGGGTGTTTCTTTACTCGTTTTCTTCTTAATTTCTAGTATGTGGTATCTCCGCTGGCACTCGAGGAAATGAATCTATGGTCCCTTCAAAAGATTTAATTCTACTGATATGGACGACTGAAGTTCGTCCTGGTAATTTCAGCTTTACGTTTACAGGCAACTTTAGCTCACCTGGTGAAGACCCCGAAACTTCGTCAAGAAACTTTTTTGTCTTTCGTTTGGGAGTGTAAGGGTTTGCAAATAATACCCATTGACCTACCCAATACTGTTGTAAATTTCTCTTACCTAACCCCACATGCTCTTGACTTTCTAGTGTTAGCCCAATTTTACATTTTGCCAGACTTTCTTTAGAGTTTTTGAGAATACTTAACGTGTTCAACCTCTTTTCTCAACTTGGGTTGGACCGCATCAAACGGAGAAGGCATTTTTCGTCCATGTACCACCTCGTAAGGCGATAACCCTGTTCCTGTACGAGTTTTTGAATTATAGGCACGAATTACTAAATCTAAAGACACGTCCCAATCTTGGCATTGAGAATTCACGTAATGGGTTAGCATCTTAGATATAATCCTATGAATTCTTTGTGTACGACCATTTACCTTTGAGTGAAACTGACTTATACGTAATGTCTTAACTTTAAGTCAGCAACACAACTGCTCAATGAGATTGGGCATGAAATTTGACCTGTGTATAGTAATAATCGTTTGTAGCGCACCAAATTTAAGTATCCAGTGATTTACCTTAATGTGAGCTACTGAGTTTGCTTACTGATCTTGTATTGCTACCATTACCAGATACCTTGAGAAGTGATCAGTAATTGTTATCACATACTTGTTACCCGGTTGACTTCAGTGAAATGGCCCATAAAATCTGCTCCTATCGTTTGGAATGGATAGTCAGACACTGGTAGTCATTCTAAATATTACCTTTGATGGCATAAATCGGCTTGTTGTGCACGCGGAATGCAGTTCTTGATCTATTGTTGATTATCTTCAAGTCTTGTTCTCCACCAGAATCTTTCTGCTACTCTCCCATGTGTTATTCTCTTACCTCCATGACCCGATAATATATTATCATGTGCTTGTCGTAGTACTTCCATCCGCATAGCTGCTAGAACTACAACACGCGGTCCATACTTCGTTGATCTACACAAAACCCCATCTCGTATGACAAACTGTGGATGTCTGCAATACACACGATTCTCGTTATTATTTGCTTGTGCTTCCTCCAGATCTTAAAGATCAAATTCATAGACCTGCAGTACCTCAATCTTCCTACTAAGTGTGTCTGCATTTGCGTGTTTAACAACTGATTTTGGAATCACATTTTATTGAAATTTACCTAGCTTCAAATTCCCCCTCATTACACGACATGAACGACCTTTTAGCCCTAGTAGTCATTTTGATGCGTGACCAGTAATCACAGTGAACTTACACCCATATAGATAATATCTAAAATAAGAAATACCATATATTAATGCTAACATTTCCTTTTCAGTGGTGGAATAATTTTGTTTGGCGTTATTATGCTGACGAGATGCATATGCAACTGGGTGTTCTTTCCCATGAATGATCTGGCGTAATGCAGTTCCCAAAGCTTTACCACTTAAATCACATGACAATATGAATTCTATTGTGAAATGTGACAAAAATCAAAACTGTAATCTGAAATTAATATATCTTTTAAATTTTGAAATGCTGATTCTTAGGTGTCCAGCTGAACATGATACCTTTCCACAATAATGTTGTTACTTTTTTTTAGTGATTGTGCCACTTCAGCAAATTACTTAACGAATTTTCTATAGTAGTTTGTTAAATCGAGAAAAGTTTGTAATTATTTAACCGTCTGAGGGACGAGAAAGTCATGTTCTGCTGATTTAAGGCGTGGATCTGCCCTCACTCCATCTTGGCTAATTATGTGTCCCAGATACTTTACCTGTGATTGTGCCAAATAACATTTATCCATGTTAAGCGTAAGTCGAACTTCTCAACCTGTCAGATACCATCCCCAAACGCTAAACATGCTCATCCAGGCTTTTTGCTAATATAACTGTATTGTAGAAGTGCACCATGGATTTGTTTGGTTTTAAACCTCACTAATATTTTTTTCGGTTAGAAATACACATGGACAGCTGGCACGTATAAGTTAATTACTTATACCGTCAATGTAGAACATAAAGCAAACTTAGGACTGGCTTGCATTACTACGAGGGCTGATCGACGTAAACTAAGAGTGATTTTTTCATGTAGCTTCCGTGATAATTTCCTGTCTGTGCCATGAATATTTGAGAAAAACGTGTTTTCATGTATAAGCCCATAGGCAGCTTCACTCTCGTATCGGTAGCATCGTAGTAATCTTCTACTTTGTAGAGGCTCTTTGCATTTCGCAAACCAAATTATGGAGTTGACGCGACAGGAGCAGTAGGAGCAATAAAATTCTGAGTTCGTTTAAACCATAAAGCCACTGAAGCTTAACGAAAAACTGCAGCAGTCGTGCGATCAAGATGCACTACCTCGTGCAGCAGTGTTTAGGTTGTTCACAAAATTTCAAAGAAGATCGATATGTCTGCGAGAAACAAGGTGGGCCTGGTGTTTTGGCTTCTGCCGTGACTGAAGTCAAAGTCAACACAGCTGCTATGATTGCACATGAAGTGCCGAGAATTTCATACGGCAGTATCTTTAGGATTACCTACGAACTTCTTCATATGACTTGTGTTTGTGACCGTTGGGCGCTACGTCTGTTCACTCCCGAACAGAAGGCTGCGCGAAAGGAGACAAGCCATGAGGAGCAATGTCTCGTTGTTGATGGAGGGGTAGCGTTTCTGGAATCGGTTATCACCGGTGATGAGCCATGGCTCTATCATTATGATCCCAAAGGAAGTGTGGAAGTCGCCAGGATCTCCAACACCAATAAAAGGCGAAAGTTGTTCCACCTGAAGCGAAAGTGATAGTGATAACATTTCTTGACTGTCATGGAATGATTTGCCAGCATTCAGCTCCCACTTACATTACTACTACAGCAGCACACTACATGTCACTATTGGATAAACTGACGAAACACATTGCGAGGAAACGGGGCGGTGACTTCATCATGACAATGGGTGGCCTCACGTCGCTAATCAACTCATGCGGTTTCTGGCTCAAGTCATATCTATCTGTGTACCGTATCCGCGTTATAGCGCCGATCTTGCACCCTATGATCTTCTTTTATTCCCATCGCTAAAGGTAAAGCCTCAGGGCATTCGACGTCAGAACTCTCAAGCACTGCTCAAAAGACGCAATAAGAAGTGTACTCAAGAAGGAGGGAATTATTTCGAGAAATACAGTGTAAACATTGAAATGGAGCAATAAACATTTGTGAAAAAAGATCAGTCTCACTCATACACCGATGAGTCTAAACATTAGACCATCTGTTTAATAGTGTGTTGGTGCACTATGCAAACACAATACAACAGCAGTTCTGCTTGGTATGGATTCTACAAGTCCTTGACAGGATTCCAGAAGTACGTGGCATCAAATGTCTAGGCACAGGTCGAACAATTACCGCAAATTACGGGATGGTGCTTTACAGGCATTTCCAATAGATAGAGATCAGGCACAATTGCTGGCCAAGACATCAATGTGAGTTCTATGTAACGCCCCTCAAACTGTAGCTCGATTCTGACCTTTCTACATGGACAGTTATCCTGCTGGAAGATGTCATCTCTATGGGGGAGAGGTTTCAAGCATGAAACGATGCAGGTGGCCCGCAATAATGTTCACGTTATTCACCACCGTTATGATGCCTTCGATTACCACCACTGATCCCATGGAAGCCTAACTCAATGTACCCCATGGCATAATTCTCCCTCGCCGGCCTGCATCTGTGGCACAGTGCATGTTTCATGCAGCGATTCGCCTGGGTGACAGTGTGTAAGGACCCAGCCATCGACTTGATGTAACAAGACATGCGACTCATTCGACAGGTGACACGTTTCTACTGATCCACAGTGAAAACTCAGTGATGCTGTGCCAACTGCAGTCATAACTGACGATGTCGTTGGGTCAACACAGGAACACATATGGGGTCACGTGATGTGGAACTCAATGTTCGACAATGGTCTTTGAACGGTGTGCTCCAGAACATTTGCGCCTGCACTGGCATTGTACTGTGTTGTCAGATCCGCCACAGATCGCTGCCTATCCTGGATTACACAGCAGGGGATCTTCTGACCTCTACGTTTTGTGATGAGACGTGGTCGTCTAATACCATATGGCCTACTCATTATTTCACCATCCTTCAACAACTTTCCATAGGTGCTCACGACAGTAGTACGCCAACAGGCGACCAACTGCGCCGTTTCAAAGCCTCTTGTTTCAAGCCATAGCGCCACAACATCGTGCCCTTTGTCAAAACCACTTAGTAGTGGAGTTCCGCATTTGCGACCCTTATCTTCGCTATAATGACTGGCCATTCGTCTCTTTTCCACTTACATCCTTTCCTTGCTGCGTCACGTTACCGAAACACCAACACGAGGCATTCAACCTGGCAAGGAGCAGTGTTTATAATCTCTTGGCTCATCAGTGTATCGTAGTAGTCGAATTTATACTGTACGCAAAATGTAAAAACTTAAGACCGGACTCAGAAAAGAAAGAATGAGATGCATAAAATATTTCTATGGCTAGAAGAATGTTTAAAATATTTATTTCAGAAAATACTGAGAAAAGGCTTAGACAGCTTTCTAGATAAACCAATAGAGGAACATCTTGGAATAGGTTGGCAAAATTTCAAAAATTGTATTTCATAAGCGGCAAGTGAATTGACGGGAAGGAAAAAGGCAATGTACAGTCTCAGGGGATTGTTTACTTAGAACAAGCAGTTAGAGTGGAATACTGTACAGTGAATTGACGGGAAGGAAAAAGGCAATGTACAGTCTCAGGGGATTGTTTACTTAGAACAAGCAGTTTGAGTGGAATACTGTACAGGGTCAGCATAAATTCTTCCCGTGATAACAAAAATTTATAGCTGACACACAGTGCTGGAGACATAGCTGAGCAGTTTGTTGCAAGGTAGCTTAACTCATAATGTAGATACATGGATACGCTTCGACATGTGCTCCGTTTGGCTGTTAGGCCATATTCCTTACACGCCTTTGCTAACATCCCTTCCGTCGCTGCCGTAAAAGTTTGTGATCGGGAGCTGGTGAGTTGTACATTTTATCCTTAATGAAACCCACGAAAGGTCAAGAGGGACTGTGATGCTGGACCGTTCTAACTATCCATGTGTCCGGAAAGTATCAGCCTAGAACTTGCAAACAACTATGTGGCTGTGCACTATCTTGATGAAACACTACGCAAGGTAAAAATGCCTGTAACTGAGGTACAACGAAAAGCTCGAACATGTCCAGGTACACAGTTGTCGCAATGATAGTCTTAAGCCCGGTCCACATGCAACGATCTGTCTGCGCAGACATCGGCGCAGATGTCTGTACATGCAAAAGATCGTTGCAAATGTGGTGTGTTCACATGACACAAACCCCAATCTACTACTCGCCCGCCATCTGTCGGTGTAGAAAACAAATATCAGTGGTGGTGGTGGGTTGAAGGATGAAAGGGACCAAACTGCAGAGGTCATCGGTCCTTTGTTCCAAAATACTAAAAATACCCACAGAGAAGAAAATACGTGCAACAGAATAGGAGACAGACGACATAGAACAAAAGAAACGTAGACAAGGACCAGACAAAACAAAATAAAATCACACGGAGTACGACGGTGGTTGGCCGACCATAGGAACAAAAAAGGAAAAGCCAACCACTGAAAACACATTAAAAACTGAGTTTAAAACTGTAGGCCAAAGGCCAGAATCAACACAAATCAATCAAATAAAACAGAAACACTCAGATTAAATGATAAAAACCCCCTGCCCGAATAAAACGTAAAACTAAGTCAACCATAGCAGAGTCATCGGTTAAAAGGGCCAAATATCAGTGGCAAACGACTACGCTCCCCGTAAATGTCAAAAATTTAATTCAGTTATTTTGAACTATAGAAATGGAGGAAGTTCTGTTGTGGTCTGTGTTCGCAACTTGGTTTGGAAGAAACATTCAGACCAACCACAGGAAACAGAGAAAGTGGTCAAAATGGTGTAGACAGTGGCTGCTAAAGCG
Source organism: Schistocerca piceifrons (assembly GCF_021461385.2). NCBI lineage: Eukaryota > Metazoa > Arthropoda > Insecta > Orthoptera > Acrididae > Schistocerca > Schistocerca piceifrons. The sequence goes on along the minus strand of NC_060138.1, from coordinate 179,904,613 downwards.
AAAGCAGTTTTCTCACGTAAATTTACTGCGAGAGTTGCAGGGCGAACCTAAAACATGGACAAGTATATTCATGTTTCTTTTTATAACAGCAGTTAATTTTCTATTATGTTTGCACACAAATATATTCTTTTGAATAAACTTTTGATAAACGTATGTGAAATATATTGTTTTACATTACCTCGTGTTCGATTTCCTCGCACATTGACACTCCAATTTCATCTTCAATTGTACTCCTGCTTGGTCTTGGCGTTTCTTGATCACTAAGAAAGCCAAGCAGATCAAAATACCATAACGTTGGCTGGTATACTTGATCTACTCCTACACCAGATCTTCTAGATTTCTGAACTTTGGATAACACTTTTCGGTAAACAGTTCGCAACGAATTTACTTTTTTATTACTGTTTCTCTGTTTGCCGAGGCGTCAACTGCCAGCAATTTTTCAATTAGAGCATTGTATGCTGCTGTCTTTTTGTTTCGGTCACTATATTCTTTACTTTTAATCCTCCACAAACATGGGTGGTTTCTATATATTTCAACGAATTCACTTACAAACTCTCGAGAACACTGACGAGTATCAGCCATTTTAATGACCTGTGCGCACAAATAAAAACACTACACTGAGCAAACAGCTGTTTCGCGCCAGATTTGAGACGATCTCCTGTCCACACGCTCCAACTTGTCTGCGCAGATGTGGTTTGAACCCACAGATTTGAGAGGTTACGCTCAAACCTCCAACTCCAGGTTGGTGCAAATCTTCTGTCCACACGCAAAGATCTGTCTGCGCAGATGTGATGTGCGCAGACATTTGCGCAGACAGATCGTTGCGAGTGGACGGGCATTTAGAGAAAAGGACGGCTGTATAACTGTGTTGTTCGTTAAGTCACACCCCACATTCGCTTTCGGGCTGTCCTTTATCTGCTGCATCACCGTATGTGCATTCGTCGATCCCCAGGTCTGAGTATTAGGGCTCTTTACTCACCTGGAGATGTGAAAAGGCGCTACATTAGAAAAACTACGTTTATTAGGTCAGATTTCGTCTGCATCGATTCGCTGCAGCACGCTCCTAGCTAACTCTAGCACATCTGGGCTTTTCTTCTGGCTGGAAAGCGTGCAGGAGCTGCACCTTGTATGCAGGGAAATGCTGCGGTTTGTATAAAATCTCCGCCATATTTTTGTGAAGTATGCCTCTTTCTCTGCGAACATGACGTTTTCGCGAACTGCGTTTGGAGCGCTATACTCATCATATCAGCAGTGTCTTCACTCACTCCATATCTACCTATCCTTTGGCTTGCCACAAACAGCACCAGTCTCTCTCAGTTATTCATGCCATCCTTTGACGCTTTTCACATCTAACGGATCTCGACAGTTCGTAACTGTCGCTGAACTGTAACAGGCGACTGCGTTTCATTAAACCACAAAACACATTGCAGTTCTGCTACATAAATGTCATTGTCACAACAGCACTCCTGATTTACGCCAACTGTAACGATATATATATATATATATATATATATATATATATATATATATATATGAGAGAGAGAGAGAGCAAAGGAGTCAGAACACAAGTAGAAGGTATCGATAAAAGCTTCACGATTTAAGCTACCGTCTTCAGAGACAATTTTTTGCAATGAAGTAAAGACTTTATGGTTCAAATGGCTGTGAGCACTATGGGACTTAACTTCTGAGGTCATCAGTCCCCTAGAACTTAGTACTTAAACCTAACTAACCTAAGGACAGCACACACATACATGCCCGAGGCAGGATTCGAACCTGCGACCGTAGCGGTCTCGCGGTTCCAGACTGCAGCGCCTAGAACCACTCGGCTAAGACTTTATGCTCACACTGTATATTGTGTATTTACAGTGGCTACAGGAAAATGATAACGATAACATGCTGATCTATATATAAAAACGTAGTAGGCTACCGTACAGTAAATTAATTTGCGAGGAAGGCCCACTGGCACTCATGAAATACGTTCGTTACTCAAGTAGAGAATGATAAACACGGTACACCATGTTTTTTTAAATAGTTCTCAGGTGCTTACGGAAAGGCGGGGCAAGAATAAGAATGAAGGAAAAGATTCATAGTCAAAGAGCTATGAAGATATATTGCTAAAGAGAGAGGATGAAGTAAAGTTTGAAAGTTAACAAGTAACAACCGTGCATTACATGCCCAGGCCGTGTACCTACCACTCATCCCTAGCCAGCAAACTTGCCACCCCCTCCGAGTCCACAGCCACACATCCTGAACAGCTTTCCTGACCATCCTACCTCTCTCACCCTTTACTCACCTCCAATTGACACAATCTGCACAGCAATCTAGTCCAACTGCTGAATGCATCATTGGCCCTGTCCATAAGGCCCACACCATACAGGGACATAGGTAGGTGTGTGTGTGTGTGTGTGTGTGTGTGTGTGTGTGTGTGTGTGTGTGTGGGCGCGCACTTTACTCTAGCTTGAAAAAGTATTACTCCTAAAGCTAGCTAGTTTTCTTAGTTTTTTGTCTATTGATGACTTGACGCTCTTGCTTTTGATGATTGGTGATATTTAATACAAAGCACATGCAGAAACAAAGTATGTCCCCTTAAGTAGTTACACTCACTTCCATAAGCAATGTCGCTAACATAAGCATGCTCAAGAATCTCATGAATGATACTGACCCAATTTTTCTTGTGCTGCTCTGCCAGCTATTTCAGGACACATACTGGACACACTTTCTGAAATCCCAGCATTTCTGTGAGTCTCTCATATTGAGAGAGTTCAGGAAACATCAGAAAAATTTCATCCACCGTCAATCAGCAGTCTTCACAAATAGTTTCCTTGATTTTTTGCACCAACTCATCATTCAAAATGGAAATTCTTCCAATTTTCTGTTCATCATATACAGTTGTTCTGCCTCTACTAAGCTACCTATACCACTTAAAAACACTCATTTTATATATAAAATCCGCACCGTTAACTATTTTGAATAACGAAAAATTTTGGCAGGTGTTATTCCTACCACGAGTAGGAAGCAGGTCACGTAATATGGCTGCCACTTGGTGGGATTTCTTACTAACATCTTTCACACAACTGGAAATTACAACATGAGTTATGTACTAAGGTGTGCCGGCTATGCTTGCTCTGGTCAGGAGATGCCACTCTACAACTAACCAAAAAAACCACAGTGTACTAACTTTCAGAACATGTCTCATATTACAAAGTAAAGTTACAGAATAAACATGTTTTCTTAACTAATGCCACTTTATTAATAACACTCCCCCATAGACGACACTGCTAATGCATGCTTGTGTGGTTGAATGTGAGCCACAGGTAAGCCTGTTAGAATCCAAGTGGTGCATGAGATTGTTGCTGCCAATATTCGGCACACAAGGGAAGAGTTTATGGAGAAAAGTTTCTGACCTCCAGTCGTACCAGTTTAGTACCTGAAAGTATTCATGTTGTGTCACTAAAGATTTGTAAGAATCTGTGCACGTGACACAATACAAACAATATAAAAAATAAATAAATAGTAATTGTTAAAGCTTTCTAGAATTAATTTCTGAAAATTATGTAACAAATATATATTACAGAGACACATGTTGTATTAAGTAACTCCATTTAATTAAAAACCGACTCTGCAGCAAAAATTCAAACACTTGCTTCTACAGTGGCACTCAACTCAAGATATAAGCTGGTTATAGTGCTTGTAGTGGTTGAGCTCTTCATCACCAGAATTTGGCCAGTATTGCGAACAAAAATTGCTGATCTCCAGTCTTCCCATTTTACATGTAGCAGAAAGCAAATAAGATTAAAAATAAATAGTAACCTTAACATCAAAAAAGAATTAATTCTTCAAAAAAAATTACCAAATATACAGGGTCTACATAAAATCCAGGAACACTTTCAATTATTTATTGCACAAGAACCAAACATTGTACAGATATCATACATATGTAATTTTGAAGAGAAACCCTGAAAGGGTTTCTTTTTTTTCCCCTGTATACTGCCACAGCATGGTTTGGTAATTTGCTGATAGTCAGCACTAGTTGCAAACATGGCAAGTTCAGGTGCGGAGTGAGCTTTCTGTGTGTTGGAGTTCAACAAAGACAATTATGCTACAGTTGTCCAACAGATGTTTAGAACCAAGTACGGTAAGAAGCCACCAACAAGAAAGGCCATTTATCACTCACACAACAAATTCCTTATGATGGGTTACCTGTGCCCAACAAAGAAAAGCGGATATCCCAGTGTGAGTGAAGTGAATGTGGAGTGAGTACGAGAGACATTCAGGGGGGGTCCAAAGAAACTGGTGCATCAAGCATCCCCTGAACTTGAAATGGCTCCAATGACAGTGTGGAAAGTCCTGCAACAGAAGCTGTCTATGACACTATTGAAACTGGAGCTAGTGCAGAAGCTCAATGATGACAATAAAGACAAGTGTTTTGAGTATTTTTTTGAAGTTGCAACAATTGAATGAGGATAGGGATGGCATTGTTGATTGCTTAATTTTTAGCAATGAAGCCCCTTTTCACACTAATGGGAAAGTGAACAGGCATAATTGTTGAATCTGGGGCACAATGTATCCACACGAATGCAATGAATATGAGTGTGATTGCCCAAGGGCAAATGTTTTTCATGCCTTCTCGCATCGAAAAGTGTTAGACCCATTCTTCTTCACCAAGAACACTGTCACTTGATATTCCTACTTGGATATGTTGCAGCAATGGCTGATGCCTCAAATGCAATCAGACTCTCTGTTCATCTTTCAGCAGAATGGGACTCCACCCCATTTTCATCATGAAGTTCATGGGTACCTGAACACATTGATGGATCAGCCATGCTACAGAAGGGGACAGCTCTCTGATCACCAGGTCTCACTCTGTGTTACTTTTTTCTGTGGGGACACATTAAAGAGCTGGTGTATGTACCACCTTTACCACAAGATGTAGCAGAGCTCCGGGAAAGACTATGGAAAGCTACTGCCGCAGTCAACTATGCCATGTTGGGATGGGTATGGTAAGAATTTGTTTACCATATTGACATCTGCCAGGTCACTCATGGTTTGCATATTAATTGTTTGTAAAAATAACTTTCAGAGTTTCTCTTCATGCAATATATATGACAACTGTACTGTGTTTAGTTCTTGTGGAATAAATAATTGGAAGTGTTTCCAGACTTCATGTACACCCTGTATTTTCAAAGAATAATATATTTTCTTAACTAGTTCCATTTTACTAAAATAACAGCTGCATAACCAGTGTCACTAACATATGCTTCTTAGTTATGTATCTACTTAGAGGTGAGCTGGTTCCTATATTGATGGTGCATGGACTTTTCACTGCCACTATTTCAACAGAAAGGAGAGGAGAGTTCACGGATACAAGCTGCTAATTTCCAGTCTTAACAGTTCATTAAGATAAAGTATTCATAATCCATCCCTAAAAATTTGTAAAACTCCATAAATGTGGTGCATGGGAAATAAGATTAAAAACATATAAATATTAATCTAAATTCCTTACAAGAAATACACTCCTGGAAATTGAAATAAGAACACCGTGAATTCATTGTCCCAGGAAGGGGAAACTTTATTGACACATTCCTGGGGTCAGATACATCACATGATCACACTGACAGAATCACAGGCACATAGACACAGGCAACAGAGCATGCACAATGTCGGCACTAGTACAGTGTATATCCACATTTCGCAGCAATGCAGGCTGCTATTCTCCCATGGAGACGATCGTAGAGATGCTGGATGTAGTCCTGTGGAACGGCTTGCCATGCCATTTCCACCTGGCGCCTCAGTTGGACCAGCGTTCGTGCTGGACGTGCAGACCGCGTGAGACGACGCTTCATCCAGTCCCAAACATGCTCAATGGGGGACAGATCCGGAGATCTTGCTGGCCAGGGTAGTTGACTTACACCTTCTAGAGCACGTTGGGTGGCACGGGATACATGCGGACGTGCATTGTCCTGTTGGAACAGCAAGTTCCCTTGCCGGTCTAGGAATGGTAGAACGATGGGTTCGATGACGGTTTGGATGTACCGTGCACTATTCAGTGTCCCCTCGACGATCACCAGTGGTGTACGGCCAGTGTAGGAGATCGCTCCCCACACCATGATGCCGGGTGTTGGCCCTGTGTGCCGCGGTCGTATGCAGTCCTGATTGTGGCGCTCACCTGCACGACGCCAAACACGCATACGACCATCATTGGCACCAAGGCAGAAGCGACTCTCATCGCTGAAGACGACACGTCTCCATTCGTCCCTCCATTCACGCCTGTCGCGACACCACTGGAGGCGTGCTGCACGATGTTGGGGCGTGAGCGGAAGACGGCCTAACGGTGTGCGGGACCGTAGCCCAGCTTCATGGAGACGGTTGCGAATGGTCCTCACCGATACCCCAGGAGCAACAGTGTCCCTAATTTGCTGGGAAGTGGCGGTGCGGTCCCCTACGGCACTGCGTAGGATCCTACGGTCTTGGCGTGCATCCGTGCATCGCTGTGGTCCGGTCCCAGGTCGACGGGCATGTGCACCTTCCGCCGACCACTGGCGACAACATCGATGTACTGTGGAGACCTCACGCCCCACGTGTTGAGCAATTCGGCGGTACGTCCACCCGGCCTCCCGCATGCCCACTATACGCCCTCGCTCAAAGTCCGTCAACTGCACATACGGTTCACGTCCACGCTGTCACGGCATGCTACCAGTGTTAAAGACTGTGATGGAGCTCCGTATGCCACGGCAAACTGGCTGACACTGACGGCGGCGGTGCACAAATGCTGCGCAGCTAGCGCCATTCGACGGCCAACACCGCGGTTCCTGGTGTGTCCGCTGTGCCGTGCGTGTGATCATTGCTTGTACAGCCCTCTCGCAGTGTCCGGAGCAAGTATGGTGGGTCTGACACACCGGTGTCAATGTGTTCTTTTTTCCATTTCCAGGAGTGTAATTCTCCTAAAGATTCACCACATTATTTTTATTCAGAAAAGAAGTCCACTTAAGTAGTTCCATTTCATTACAAAATCACTTCAATACCCCACATTGTTAATGCATGCATCTTCAGTGGAGCTTGACTCAAACCTAAGCTCATTACAATACTGATGGGAAGTGAAATTTTCATTGCCAGTATTTGACTGGCAAAGGGAGGAGAGGTTGTGGAGAAAAAATTATGATCTAAAATCTTACAATTTTATGAGAAGGACAGTTGCTACTGCCGATATAACAGAGGTGCTGAGTCACAGGTATGCACAACGAAAAGACTCTCACAATTATAGCATTCGACCATTAGGGCCGTCATCAACAATTACAGACACACATGGGCACACTGTGTGTGATTTCAGTTGCCTAAGACTGCAGTCATGTGTGTGAGTTGCATTTGCATGAGTATGCATGTGTGTATGTGGGGGGGGGGGTTGGTGTGGGGGGGGGGGAGGTGGTGGGCATGTGTGTGCACATGTATACTTGTCTATTGTTGATGAAGGCCTTAATGGCAAAAACTATAATTGTGAGAGTCTATTATTGTGCATATCTGCAATTCAGCATCTCCACTATATGGTGAGTAGTTGCTTTCCTTCTCTTAATACTGTTACATTCCATCCTGGATTTTCCAGTGTTTGATCTTACCAGTTTACTATTTCCAAGTATTCATATTCTGCCACTAAAGATTTGGGGCACCCGTTAGTGTAATGCCAGCAAACGAGATCAAAGGTAAATAAATAGAAATTTTAAATTCTATTAGGAACTAATTCTTCAGTGAACTTGTAAAATACATGTTAACAAAAAATTTGTTTCCTTAAATAGTTCCACTTCATTAAAAAATCGGCTCTGTAGCCATTACCACTGCTATGCATCCTTCTGCAGTGGCACTTGAATCAGACGTAGGATCACTGCAATACTAATGCCCATGAAATTTTCACTGCCAGTATTTGGCAACCAAGAGCAGGGGAGGATGTGCAGTAGAGTTGCTGACCTCCAGTCTTACCAATTTTTGATCTGCTGTAACCCTGGATTAATACTTGGATATGTTCCATGGCACCAGGCCACCTGCCAATAGCATCTGCATGGGCTGGTGACCAGATGTTACCTGCAGTGTACCATATGACTTGTGCACACAGAAGAGCATCCATCGTGCTGTGTACCAGAACCCTCCTCTTTATAAGAAAAATTCAGAAGGCACTAACCCGCTTACTGAGTTCATACTTATTGTCAAAAATTGTTCATATCAGTATCTGGATTGCTTCTAAGTTTGTGTCTATGTTCTCAACTATAATGTATGTGGATGAAGAATAGGGTTTGGTTCACTGTAGCCATGCTGTTGTTTGTGCCTCACAGTATGATAGTATTGACGGAAAGTGTGGTTTTCACTTCTGTGTGGTGCCTGTACTTCACTGTTCCTTCACTTCTCCTGTCCGTGGAGTCAGTGCTCTAACTTCTCCTGAAACAGCAGTGGGCTCATAAAGTTGCCATCACAAACTTGTCACCCATTCTGACTATGCAGGCTTTCACACAATCGACATACCTGCCAGCCTTGCTTCCCTTATGACAATGAGGCTGAATATTGGGTGGTTTATGAGCAGAGGCCTTGGGAACACTTCCCCAGTTTTGGTGTCACTGATGCAAACATGTAAACCTTTGTTCATTTCTTGGATTTCTCTTCGAATCTACCAGTTGTGTCAATTAGTCACATTCCATGATCCTGCATTACTTTCATTTGAAGAAATGTGTTGTCAGATTATTACTGTAAATGCACACCTGTCATTAAAAGACATGTAGGGTTCTATTGTTGTCATAAACTGCCCCTCAAGTCCTGCTGGGCCTCAGTCACACATGTAAGTTTGTTACTGATGCTTACCATCATTTTTATGCTGATTCTATGGTCCATAATACCACCATTCAGCTGGCTCCTGACAACGAGATGCATCAATGCACATTACAATCCAGGAATCCATTTTTGGCTAAAGTGCCAAATGTTGCTCAATCATTCTAGATATCTCATGCTGCTGGTTACCAAATAGAGGCTTTGTATGATATCACATCAGTGGCTCATTTTCTTGGTCGTCAGGCACTGGGAAGGACAGCATAGCAGCTGCACAAATGCATCCTTCGCAATGCACAAGGCAGTGACATGCCAAACAACAACCACAGCAATGGCCATGCTCCTCACTCCCATCTTGCCCAGACTGTTTCATACAATACCACAGGGCCACACGCCCTCAATGCTAGGCAACTTGCAAAAGCTGTACGAAAATAAGATATATAGCATCTGTGTGTCATTCCCAGCCCACTCCTGTGGTTATGGACATGGATGTTCATTGTGCATCTTCAGCACTTAAGAATCATAAAAAAACTGTTTATTGATGTGTGAGTGATGGATTAAGGACTCACACTACAAGTGGATATGAGTGCAGCTATGGCTTTTTTGAACTTACACAATTATATGGATTTAGGATCTCTGGTGTTGTCTCTTGTTACTTGATGTTTGGTGAGTTACAAGCAGCATAATCTGATTTTAGGGAAATTTATGGCTCCCATTATGTATAATTCTGGTTCATTGCCTGAATGTTTTTAGGTATTGGATGATACTGGTACCACAAATTTGTTCAGACTGGATGCTTTCAATACTTTTGGGTTTTCCATTTCTGATATGGTGACCTCATTTCTGACCAGGTTTCTTACCAACAGTTAGCTTCCTGTATTCTGAGTTCTCGATTCCTTTCTCAGATGGGTTAAGCTGTGCAGTCACCATTACCCTGGAACCTATAGTGCAACTGTGCTCTTTCCATGTACACCCCATTCCAGCAGCTTTGTGTGATCAAGTGAAATCAGTATTTAACAGACTAATTTCGATGGGGTTCATATGTTGAGTCACTGGTCTATTTCCCTTGTGATTTTAAAACACCAACTTGTCAGCTTTGCCTCTGTGGTGACTTCTTAAGTAACAGAAGACTTCATAAGTAACAGAACACAGTATGTTGTCCTCAATGGCAACTGTTCATCAGAGACAAGGTTATCATCAGGAGTGCCCCAGGGAAGTGTAATAGGACTGCTGGGTCAGTAGTCTGCTGATGATGCTGTGGGGTATGGGAAGGTGACGTTGTTAAGTGACTGTAGGAGTATACAAGATCGCTTAGACAAAATTTCTAGATGGTATGATGAGTGGCAGCTAGCTCTAAATGTACAAAAATGTGCATTAGTGCAGACAAGTAAGAAAAATAAATCCCTAATGTCTGAATACAATGTTAGTAGTGTGCTGCTTGACACAGTCATGTTGATTAAATATGTAGGCGAAACATTGCAAAGCATGAAATGCAATGAGAATATAAGGACTGTAGTAATGAAGACAAATTGTTAACTTCAGTTTATTGGGAGTATTTTAGGAAAGCATGGTTCATGTGTCAAGGAGACCACATATAGGACACCAGTGCAATCCAGTACTGAATACTGTTTGAGTATTTAGGGTCCACACCAGGTCAGATTACAGGATGACATTGAAGCAATTAAGAGGCTGGCTGCTAGGTTTGTTACCAGTAGGTTCAAACAACACACAAGTATTCTGGAGATGGTTTAGGGACTCAAATGGAAATCACAGAAGGGAAGGTGACATTCTTTTTGAGGACACTATTGAGAAAATTTAGAGAATTGGCATTTGATGCTGACTGCAGAACAATTCTGCTGCTGCCAATGTAAGTTTTGTGTAAGGACCATGAAGATAAGATTAAAGAGGTTAAGGCTCATATGGAGGCATGTAGATAGTCGTTTTTCCCTCATTCTATTTGCAGGTTGAACAGAAAAGGAAATGACTTGATTGGTAGAGGGTACCCTCCAACATGCCCCATATGGTGGCTTGCAGAGTATCTATGTAGATGCAGACATAGGTATAGACTTTAAAATTTCAGTTAATGCTTGATGCATTTACGCTTTTCCCCATCCAGATGAGTTACTGGCTAAACTCAACAGGGGGTCAGTTTTTCTCCAAAGCTGATTTATTTGAAGCCTACTTACATGTTCCTATGGATGAAGATTCTAAATACTCCTTGTGATTAACATATCCTTCTGGTTGTACCCACATCAGTGCCTCCAATTCAGTGTTGCTATTACCTGGCGATTTTTCAGTGTTTTATCAAACAGGTAACAATGTCTGTTCCAGGGTGCATCAACTATCTTGATCACATCATTGTCAGGGGCGCATCCATGGAAGATCGTTTACATAACTTACACATCTTGTTCACAGTCTTACATACTGCAGGGTTGAAATGCAACTTGGTCAAGTCACATTTTTTTCAGTCATCCATTGAATATTTATGATTACAGGTCTCTGGGGATGGCATTAAGTCCTTACATTACATCATCATGTTGCTACAGTCACAGCTCTGCCACACCTACAAATGTCAAAGAACTCCAAACATTTTTGGTAAAATTGCTTACTATCAAAAATTTATTCCATGTATTGCTAGGGTTGGCTCATTCCCACCACATGTCGCTCCATAAGAACTGTCCATTTCAGCGGATGCTAACCTGAGGATGCTCATTTGCATTTTTGAAGTGTAAATGATATTCTGCTCCTGGCCACATCCTAATTTCTGCTCCAGATGTCTCACATTATGCACTCACTGTCATTCTCACACACTGATACGAGGATAGTTCTGAACATCTAATAACTGATAATCAAAATATCCACGGGTATGCTGCCGGTCTATAGTGTCCAACGGGCACAATATTTCGGCGATCAAACATGTCGCCATCATGAGGTGAACTGACGGACTGAGCTCCTGTGAACGTGCCGGCACGGAGATCCGTACGCTATGGCTGCTCAGAGGGAACTGGGTTCGGTCGCGGCGGCGACCGATTTAAATACCCTCCGCCCGCGGCGCGCGCCCTCCGCCGTCCGAGCCCAGCGCCACGGTCGCGCGGTGGAACAGATTGCGACGGCGTCTGAGATGACGTCGGTGTGATGGCTCTGTCCGCCGTGGTCGTCACAACTATACGTCTGCTCGATTTACTCTTGATTAACCCGATCGCTGGTTCCCAAGCCTTGCTAAGATTATAGCCACAGTCACGGTTTATGAGGTCGTCATTGGTGCGAATTTCGATGGCCTCTCTAACAACGCTGTCCCAGTATCTCGACGTCTGTACCAGAATCCTCGTGCGGTCATACTCCATGGCGTGATTTTCCGACAAACAATGTTCAGCGACCGCCGACTTGCTCGGATACATCAGTCGAGTGTGCCTCTGGTGTTCACGGCATCGATCCTCGACGGTACGCATCGTCTGACCAATATACGACTTGCCGCACTGACACTGAATCTGGTAGACGCCGGCCTTCCTCAACCCGAGGTCATCTTTGGCGCTCCCCACCAGTGCACGAGTTTTATTTGGAGGACAAAACACAGTTCCGACCCGGTGTTTCTTCAGAATGCGGGCGATTTTCCCCGAGAGTGCGCCTGTGTATGGAATAAATGCAGTGCCTACCTCCTCCCTCGTGACTTCATCCACCTCAACAGGTTGTGCTGCAGTGGTTGGGCGGAGAGCACGTTGAATCTGCCACTCTGAGTACCCATTTTTTCGAAATACAGTTCTCAGATGTTCCAATTCCTGGGGTAGACTCTCTGTGTCAGAGATAGTGCGCGCCCTATGTACTAGAGTTTTAAGTACCCCATTCCTCTGTGAAGGGTGGTGGCAGCTGTCTGCATGCAAATACAGATCAGTGTGCATAGCCTTCCGATACACCCCATGACCTAGAGTGCCGTCAGCCCTTCTCTTGACCAAGACGTCAAGGAAAGGTAATTTACCCTCCGTTTCAGTCTCCATAGTGAATTTGATGTTGGGGTGTATGGAGTTTAGATGTGTAAGGAAGTCAAGGAGTTTATCCATACCATGTGGCCAGATGACGAACGTGTCGTCCACGTAACGGAAAAAGCAAGTAGGTTTCCATACGGATGACGACAGGTCTTCCTCCTCGAAGTTCTCCATGTACAAATTCGCTACCACCGGTGAGAATGGGCTACCCATGGCTTCTCCCTCCGTTTGTTCGTAGTATTCTCCATTAAAAAGAAAATACGTGGAAGTCAAGACATGCCTAAAATGTTCAGTGGTCTTCTCGTCAAACTTCTGACTAATCAATTCTAGTGACTCTCGCAGGGGTACCCTCGTAAACAAGGAAACGACGTCAAAACTCACCATGATATTTGACTCATCCAACCTGAAGCTATCAAGGCGTTTAACAAAATCCACGGAATTACGGATGTGATGAGGGCATTTACCCACATAAGGACTTAATATTCCCGTCAGGTATTTGGCCAACAAATATGTATTGACTTCCACGTATTTTCTTTTTAATGGAGAATACTACGAACAAACGGAGGGAGTCGCCATGGGTAGCCCACTCTCACCGGTGGTAGCGAATTTGTACATGGAGAACTTCGAGGAGGAAGCCCTGTCGTCATCCGCATGGAAACCTACTTGCTTTTTCCGTTACGTGGACGACACGTTCGTCATCTGGCCACATGGAATGGATAAACTCCTTGACTTCCTTACACATCTAAACTCCATACACCCCAACATCAAATTCACTATGGAGACTGAAACGGAGTGTGCTTCCTGCCGCCGTTGGATAAGCAGCTGAGCAGCAAGTCGTATACTCCTAGCTCACTCATTTGTTACATAGTTTAATTCTTAATTTCTTTGCGTGTTTTTGGTACTTGTATTGTTTAATTCATAAATTTCGGGCGTATTATAGTATTTGAGAGTGTAGCATCGCGTTTTAGTACCTGTATAGTGTAATTTCGCTTAGTCTCCTTCCGCCGCCGACAGGGGCAGCAGTGTGCAAGTAGCAGCATTACTGCATTTACTAGGCAATCTCGTATTTTAATAACCGTTTAAATTTTGTCGATTTGTTTGCGCTCTCTGTAGATTAGTTCAGACGTTCTTTGCAAAACAGTTTTTAGTATGGATAGGGACTGCAACTGCTGTGTTCGGATGCAGGCTGAGTTGGCATCCCTTCGCTCCCAGCTTCAGGCAGTGTTGGCTTCGGTCACACAGCTTGAGGCTGTTGCCAATGGGCATCACTGTGGGGGTCCGGATGGGGGTTTGTCGGGAACGGCCAGCTCGTCCCACGCATCCCCTGATCGGACTACGACTGTGGTTGCCCGGGATACTGCCCGCATTGAGGCTGATCCCTCACCTGTGGTAGAGTGGGAGGTCGTTTCAAGGTGTGGCAGGGGGCGAAAGACATTCCGGAGGGCTGAACGGAAAGCCTCTCCAGTTTGTCTGACGAACCGGTTTCAGGCTCTGTCTCAGGCTGATACTGATCTTCGGCCTGACACGGCTGCTTGTCCTGTTCCAGAGGTTGCCCCTCAGTCTGCAAGATCCGGGCAGTTGCAGAGGGTGGGCTTACTGGTAGTTGGGAGCTCCAACGTCAGGCGCGTAATGGGGCCCCTTAGGGAAATGGCAGCAAGAGAGGGGAAGAAAACCAATGTGCACTCCGTGTGCATACCGGGGGGAGTCATTCCAGATGTGGAAAGGGTCCTTCCGGATGCCATGAAGGGTACAGGGTGCACCCATCTGCAGGTGGTCGCTCATGTCGGCACCAATGATGTGTGTCGCTATGGATCGGAGGAAATCCTCTCTGGCTTCCGGCGGCTATCTGATTTGGTGAAGACTGCCAGTCTCGCTAGCGGGATGAAAGCAGAGCTCACCATCTGCAGCATCGTCGACAGGACTGACTGCGGACCTTTGGTACAGAGCCGAGTGGAGGGTCTGAATCAGAGGCTGAGACGGTTCTGCGACCGTGTGGGCTGCAGATTCCTCGACTTGCGCCATAGGGTGGTGGGGTTTCGGGTTCCGCTGGATAGGTCAGGAGTCCACTACACGCAACATGCGGCTACACGGGTAGCAGGGGTTGTGTGGCGTGGGCTGGGCGGTTTTTTAGGTTAGATGGCCTTGGGCAAGTACAGAAAGGGCAACAGCCTCAACGGGTGCGGGGCGAAGTCAGGACATGCGGGGACCAAGCAGCAATCGGTATTGTAATTGTCAACTGTCGAAGCTGCGTTGGTAAAGTACCGGAACTTCAAGCACTGATAGAAAGCACCGAAGCTGAAATCGTTATAGGTACAGAAAGCTGGCTTAAGCCAGAGATAAATTCTGCCGAAATTTTTACAAAGGTACAGACGCTGTTTAGAAAGGATAGATTGCATGCAACCGGTGGTGGAGTGTTCGTCGCTGTTAGTAGTAGTTTATCCTGTAGTGAAGTAGAAGTGGATAGTTCCTGTGAATTATTATGGGTGGAGGTTACACTAAACAACCGAACTAGGTTAATAATTGGCTCCTTTTACGGACCTCCCGACTCAGCAGCATTAGTGGCACAACAACTGAGAGAAAATTTGGAATACATTTCACATAAATTTTCTCAGCATGTTATAGTCTTAGGTGGAGATTTCAATTTACCAGATATAGACTGGGACACTCAGATGTTTAGGACGGGTGGTAGGGACAGAGCATCGAGTGACATTATACTGAGTGCACTATCCGAAAATTACCTCGAGCAATTAAACAGAGAACCGACTCGTGGAGATAACATCTTGGACCTACTGATAACAAACAGACCCGAACTTTTCGACTCTGTATGTGCAGAACAGGGAATCAGTGATCATAAGGCCGTTGCAGCATCCCTGAATATGGAAGTTAATAGGAATATAAAAAAAGGGAGGAAGGTTTATCTGTTTAGCAAGAGTAATAGAAGGCAGATTTCAGACTACCTAACAGATCAAAACGAAAATTTCTGTTCCGACACTGACAATGTTGAGTGTTCATGGAAAAAGTTCAAGGCAATCGTAAAATGCGTTTTAGACAGGTACGTGCCGAGTAAAACTGTGAGGGACGGGAAAAACCCACCGTGGTACAACAACAAAGTTAGGAAACTACTGCGAAAGCAAAGAGAGCTCCACTCCAAGTTTAAACGCAGCCAAAACCTCTCAGACAAACAGAAGCTAAACGATGTCAAAGTTAGCGTAAGGAGGGCTATGCGTGAAGCGTTCATTGAATTCGAAAGTGAAATTCTATGTACCGACTTGACAGAAAATCCTAGGAAGTTCTGGTCTTACGTTAAATCAGTAAGTGGCTCGAAACAGCATATCCAGACACCACGGGATGATGATGGCATTGAAACAGAGGATGACACGCGTAAAGCTGAAATACTAAACACCTTTTTCCAAAGCTGTTTCACAGAGGAAGACCGCACTGCAGTTCCTTCTCTAAATCCTCGCACAAACGAAAAAATGGCTGACATCGAAATAAGTGTCCAAGGAATAGAAAAGCAACTGGAATCACTCAATAGAGGAAAGTCCACTGGACCTGACGGGATACCAATTCGATTCTACACAGAGTACGCGAAAGAACTTGCCCCCCTTCTAACAGCCCTGTACCGCAAGTCTCTAGAGGAACGGAGGGTTCCAAATGATTGGAAAAGAGCACAGATAGTCCCAGTCTTCAAGAAGGGTCGTCGAGCAGATGCGCAAAACTATAGACCTATATCTCTTACGTCGATCTCTTGTAGAATTTTAGAACATGTTTTTTGCTCGCGTATCATGTCATTTCTGGAAACCCAGAATCTACTATGTAGGAATCAACATGGATTCCGGAAACAGCGATCGTGTGAGACCCAACTCGCCTTATTTGTTCATGAGACCCAGAAAATATTAGATACAGGCTCCCAGGTAGATGCTATTTTTCTTGACTTCCGGAAGGCGTTCGATACAGTTCCGCACTGTCGCCTGATAAACAAAGTAAGAGCCTACGGAATATCAGACCAGCTGTGTGGCTGGATTGAAGAGTTTTTAGCAAACAGAACACAGCATGTTGTTATCAATGGAGAGACGTCTACAGACGTTAAAGTAACCTCTGGCGGGCCACAGGGGAGTGTTATGGGACCATTGCTTTTCACAATATATATAAATGACTTAGTAGATAGTGTCGGAAGTTCCATGCGGCTTTTCGCGGATGATGCTGTAGTATACAGAGAAGTTGCAGCATTAGAAAATTGTAGCGAAATGCAGGAAGATCTGCAGCGGATAGGCACTTGGTGCAGGGAGTGGCAACTGACCCTTAACATAGACAAATGTAATGTATTGCGAATACATAGAAAGAAGGATCCTTTATTGTATGATTATATGATAGCGGAACAAACACTGGTAGCAGTTACTTCTGTAAAATATCTGAGAGTATGCGTGCGGAACGATTTGAAGTGGAATGATCATATAAAATTAATTGTTGGTAAGGCGGGTACCAGGTTGAGATTCATTGGGAGAGTGCTTAGAAAATGTAGTCCATCAACAAAGGAGGTGGCTTACAAAACACTCGTTCGACCTATACTTGAGTATTGCTCATCAGTGTGGGATCCGTACCAGATCGGTCTGACGGAGGAGATAGAGAAGATCCAAAGAAGAGCGGCGCGTTTCGTCACAGGGTTATTTGGTAACCGTGATAGCGTTACGGAGATGTTTAATAAACTCAAGTGGCAGACTTTGCAAGAGAGGCGCTCTGCATCGCGGTGTAGCTTGCTGTCCAGGTTTCGAGAGGGTGCGTTTCTGGATGAGGTATCGAATATATTGCTTCCCCCTACTTATACCTCCCGAGGAGATCACGAATGTAAAATTAGAGAGATTAGAGCGCGCGCGGAGGCTTTCAGACAGTCGTTCTTCCCGCGAACCATACGCGACTGGAACAGGAAAGGGAGGTAATGACAGTGGCACGTAAAGTGCCCTCCGCCACACACCGTTGGGTGGCTTGCGGAGTATCAATGTAGATGTAGATGTAGATGTAAATTACCTTTCCTTGACGTCTTGGTCAAGAGAAGGGCTGACGGCACCCTAGGTCATGGGGTGTATCGGAAGGCTACGCACACTGATCTGTATTTGCATGCAGACAGCTGCCACCACCCTTCACAGAGGAATGGGGTACTTAAAACTCTAGTACATAGGGCGCGCACTATCTCTGACACAGAGAGTCTACCCCAGGAATTGGAACATCTGAGAACTGTATTTCGAAAAAATGGGTACTCAGAGTGGCAGATTCAACGTGATCTCCGCCCAACCACTGCAGCACAACCTGTTGAGATGGATGAAGTCACGAGGGAGGAGGTAGGCACTGCATTTATTCCATACACAGGCGCACTCTCGGGGAAAATCGCCCGCATTCTGAAGAAACACCGGGTCGGAACTGTGTTTTGTCCTCCAAATAAAACTCGTGCACTGGTGGGGAGCGCCAAAGATGACCTCGGGTTGAGTAAGGCCGGCGTGTACCAGATTCCGTGTCAGTGCGGCAAGTCGTATATTGGTCAGACGATGCGTACCGTCGAGGATCGATGCCGTGAACACCAGAGGCACACTCGACTGATGTATCCGAGCAAGTCGGCGGTCGCTGAACATTGTTTGTCGGAAAATCACGCCATGGAGTATGACCGCACGAGGATTCTGGTACAGACGTCGAGATACTGGGACAGCGTTGTTAGAGAGGCCATCGAAATTCGCACCAATGACGACCTCATAAACCGTGACTGTGGCTATAATCTTAGCAAGGCTTGGGAACCAGCGATCGGGTTAATCAAGAGTAAATCGAGCAGACGTATAGTTGTGACGACCACGGCGGACAGAGCCATCACACCGACGTCATCTCAGACGCCGTCGCAATCTGTTCCACCGCGCGACCGTGGCGCTGGGCGCGGACGGTGGAGGGCGCGCGCCGCGGGCGGAGGGTATTTAAATCGGCCGCCGCCGCGACCGAACCCAGTTCCCTCTGAGCAGCCATAGCGTACGGATCTCCGTGCCGGCACGTTCACAGGAGCTCAGTCCGTCAGTTCACCTGATGATGGCGACATGTTTGATCGCCGAAATATTGTGCCTGTTGGACACTATAGACCGGCAGCATACCCGTGGATATTTTGACTATCAAATACGCCGGGAGAAACTCAAGAATCACATCTAATAACTGACTCATCAAAAACATTCAACTCCTCCCAGGTTGAAAAGGAAGTGCTTGCTGTAATCTATGACCTCAAAATATATTGTGTGTTCTAGTATGGGTCTATGTTCCATCTCATTACTTACCGCAAGCCCTTGGTTTTACTGTTTAATCCTTCTGCTGCATTGCCTGACAAAGCAGCACATCAACTCAAGCTCTGAGATTTGTTTCTGTCTGAATACAAATATGAAATAAATTTTTGGCCTACTATGCAACATGCTAATGCTGGTGTGCTGTCCTGGCTTCTGACAGGGCCAGATTTTAGACCTGGTCAAGATGAATTCCTTTGTTTTCACTGATATGTTGAGGCACAATGTAGAATAGAAGGGTTTCTTGTTATGGGCTCCTGGATTGCAGCTGCTGTCATTGCCCATCCAGTTTTGCATAAAATTGTTCACATAGTTCAGCATGGTTGGCCAGAGAAGCCTCCAGGCAGAGCTTCTGGTCCTTGGCATAATTATTTTGCTCTCAGTCACCACCTATCAGTCTTTGATGGTATTGTTTTCTTAGCTACAGACAGGCTGTTGCCTAGGATCATGATCCCATCCACCATACATCGGGATGTGCTTCAGCTCCTACATCAGGATCATTGGCAGATCTTGCATACAGTTTTATTGGCCCAATGGCACATGTTTTGGCCTGACATCAGTAAAGAGATACCAAGTTTGGAAAGAAGTTATTAGTAATGGGGACTAGAGAAATGGGGAGTGAGGTCCACAGATCGGGGGGAGGGGGGGGGGGGCTACCAGAAATTTTTTCTTTTCTTTTTTAAATTGACAATAAAAATCTTGATTATAGCCTAGTTACAGATATTGAGTCACAAGGCTACATTTTTCAAAATATAAAACACAAAAGTTGCTTTAAGACAAAATTTTAATGGAGTGTGGAATAAGATCAATTTTCAACGGAAAAACAGTTGAAAATGTTGTATAATTGGTAAGCACAGTGAAAGAGATTTACAACAAAGTAAAAAGTGAACTTCAATCATGACTCTTGCATTAATAAAATATGTCTTGAGAACTGCTAATGATGCAAAGAATATACAGGATACGTTAAAAAAATTACCAAAATATACAATGACACTTCAAACAAAATCATATTACCAAAAAAGTGAAACATAAATCAAATAGCATATTTGTTATAGTTATCTTCTCTTCATTCTTTAAACGAAAAACTTTTGTAACACATTCACAGATCTCCCTTTCTGCATACTCTTCTTCGGGGATGTTCCTCTTCAAGTAACCCTCTTGACTGCTGAAGTTAGATGTGCCCAAGTAGATGTTTTTGCTGCTTTCAACCCAGTTTCTGAACATTTACTCTCATTATAAAGTTTTCCTACAGAGTGCTGTCTTATTTTTTCTGCCAATGGTGCACTTAAAGTATTCATGTTTATATTTGCTCTAAAGTCAGTTTTATGTTTCTTGATAATACCCAACAGTCTTTCTGTTGGAACACTGTTTTATGGAACTAGTAAAACTGTCAACATGAGTACTGAATGAGTAGAACATTTTTTAGTCCTGACACATCTATAATTTCCAAAATGTTGTACCTAAACTGGCAGTTTTTTCATCTTTATACTATTTAAAATATTCAAATTGCTAGCTACTAAATTCTAATCCAGTAGGCCAGTTTCATCCAAACTTGAGACATTTGGAAACTGGGTTAATATATACTGAGGACAAGGAAAAGTGTGAGGTTTTCTATCACCAACTTCAGCAGGTTTTAAAAAATCATTGCTGGAATTTTTTTCTTTTACATATTTGTGGCTATTTATAAGCATTCTCTGACGTCCTAGTTAAACTTTGATATGACATGGTCTTCAATACATGATTCCTTTAGATAAGTTATGGTTTTGGTCCAATAACAAGGTCTTAGTCATCCTTTTGATTTGTTCATGAAGTAATGCATCACTCTTGATGTTGTCATCTGTGAGAGTGCACCACAAATGAGTAATACTGTGAACTTCCATAGAGCTCACCAAGGACGAGTGCCTATTTCAACTCTGCCACACTACACTCACATTCAGTTATCGTATTATTACTGCTTGCATGCATTTGCCTTATCTCATTGAGTTCAGTGTATGTTGTGGTGGCTAGTGTACATGCCTCAGTCTAATAAAGTTGTACTAATGTTCTAGGTAGTGTGGTATGTCAAAGTTACAACACATTATTTTTCAAATTTTAAATATGACAGAGAATATCCAGAAGTGAGAAGTGTGGCAGGTTTTATGAATCTCACCACAAAAAGATCATTCAATTTCCTGCGAAGTTTATGAAAACTGGTTGCTCCTCCTGCAAAAACACAATTACACACGCAAAAACTGCAAGCAAACTACTCAAAAATATAGATAGGTAGAGTTTTGTAACAGGATCTTGAAAAAAACAATGTTCTTTGTAGCTGAGCAGTTTTTTCATTCTCACTGGTTTCATTGAATAGTTCTTTAAAATGTTCTCACTGTCAATGACACAGTCAACAGCATTAAGAAGAGAGAATCGTGTGGTAGACATGTACTTCAAGATCTTGTGAAGCTTATTCCATGCAGTAATTGACATAGTTTAAGAGCTGCATGCCTTTTAGAACTTTTTGTGGGTAGTAGTATATGTCAGTTGCAGATATTTCAGTGTCAAAGTTGTGGATAGAATTCACTCCATTTTGTGTAGCTAAAGGGTTCAAATGATACATAATGCAGTCAAACTAACAATGTACCACAATTATTGAAACTTTTATTAAAAAAATAATAATTTGAAACTGTTGTTATTTACATGTAAAAAACTAAATATAATTTGTAAAGGATAAAAGGTATAATGCTCTGCAAACAAAGAATGGAGCAATGGGTATCTCACTAGTCGCTTAGGAACTGTATTTGCAATTGCTAATGATTTGCTCAAAATACTTGTGATGTAATTGTGAAGACATGAGAAAGATGCGTAGTAAACTGTTACTCTGGTAGAATATTCATGAATTTAAAAGAAACAGTTATATTAAAGTTTACATTTGCCTACACGTGCCTAAAAGAGACTAAAAAAATGTGTGAGAGTTAATTTAAATGCTACTCAATTATTGTACACTCGACAGTGGTGCCACAGCATAAAAATCTGTATGCTAAATTGCAATATAACTACTTGTTTATTCACTTACATTTGTGAAGTTAGCAAACCACCACTGTAGTAGATAAGTATTAGTGTACATTATATAGTCCATACTAAACAGATGGTAAAAGGGTATTGCATTACTTTTGAAACAATGATGTTTAAGCAAATGCCATAATATTAGCAGGGCTCCCAAAAGCCTGTAATTTTAGCCTAGAAACTGTGACAATTGTGGACAAATCTTAATACTTGACAAGTCTGTCAATAGTGACATCGTACATCTTGTCACAGCTTGCTCTCAGTGTGCTACCCAAAAGACAGTCCTGCGGGCAATGTTTTCTTCATTGCCCATACTGTAGCATCCATGGAAAATGCATCCATGTTGAATTCACAGAACCCTTCCGAAATTCTTCTTGGTTGTTGGTTGTTAATGCTTTCTCTAAATTTCCGTATGTTACCTGCTGTCCTACAACATCAGCTGTGGCTATGCCTCAGGCACTCTCCAAAATTTTTTCTATTAAAGGACTGCCTTATATGCTTGTGATGGATAACAGTCCACAGTTTGCGTCTCACGTTTCCCAAGAATTTTGTGGCCATCAAGGTATTCACCAAGTGATGGCACCTTCTTTTCACCCCATATCTAATGGCAAGAAGGAACATCTTGTCCACACATTCAGGGTTCAGATGATGTAGTATATGACAGAATACTCTATGGATGCCACATTGGCGTACTCCTTGAGTTCCTACATGTATACACCAGTGAGTGAGTGTAGTCTGGCTGAGATCATCCACTGTTGTCAGCCATACAAACCTCTTGCATTTGCTCATGCCACCTGCAGCCATGGTTCGTTTCTGACTCCACAGTATGGGCTTAGGGGTGTTTGGTTGCTGACTAGAGTGCATTCTAACCACACTGCATGGCTGCTGCATCTGTCAGGTGAACACCAGTTATGGGCTGGTAGGTCACAGCCATGACCACCCTCTTGTGGATGTTGCCATCTCCTGCCTCTCCTCTGAGGTCCATCTGCCCACAGCACCTGCTGCTGGGTCTTCTCCCAATACTTTGCTGCCAGTGACAATTCTCCCAATGTCTGGGCTGGCGCCTTCAGGCACTTCAACGATGGGGTTCTTGACCAAGTGATTGATGTCTTCAGCATTGCCACAGTTCCGTAACACTGAGAAACCAGACATTGAGATGCTACCAGTATTGTTGCCAGTCCTCTCTTATGGCATTTTGTGGAGGAGCAGCTACAGCACATTCCCATGAACATGCTACTTGTGCATCTACTCATCAATTCCAGTCCAGAATCTCCTCCTGCCGCCACCACCACCACCACCACCACCTGTGGAGTTCACCAAGGAGGCCATGGATGTTTCACACATGTCACAATTCCTGCATTGGTGGAACACCA
Organism: Schistocerca piceifrons; assembly: GCF_021461385.2. Lineage (NCBI taxonomy): Eukaryota > Metazoa > Arthropoda > Insecta > Orthoptera > Acrididae > Schistocerca > Schistocerca piceifrons. The sequence goes on along the minus strand of NC_060138.1, from coordinate 179,881,114 downwards.
TTGCCTGAAGGGGAAGGTGTGCTGCAACCCTGTACATAATACTTGGATATATGCAGCACTGGCAGGCATTCAGCAGGCTACAGTTAGAATATTCTGCCAGTAGCATTTGTGAAGGCTGGCAACCAGAGGCCACCTGCAGTAGGCCACATGACTCGTGCACATGGCACCACTTCCACCATACCATCTACTGGAGCCGTTCACTTCATAAGCACAGTGCAACAAGTGCTTGCTCTCATACTGTGTTCATACTTATTGTCTGGAACCATCAGTACCTAAACTGTTTTTACGTCTGCGCCTAGGTCCTCAACTGTTCTTTGCTTGTAAGCAGAAGATGAATAAACTTTTATTCATTGTGGTTATACTGTCACTTATGTCTTGCAGTATGATACACTGTTTCCAAGTATGCATATTCTGTCAATTTTGGAACATGTGTTAATGTGATGAAAGGAAACAAGACCAAAATTTAATACATAGAAAACTTAAAATCTTTTAAGTACTAATTCTCCAGTAGCCTTATGATATACCTATATATTGTACAGAATTTTTTAAAAGTATTTCCACTTTATAAAGAATCCAGCTCCATAACCAACACCATTAATCAATGCTTCTTCAGTGGCTCTTGACTCAGAGGTAAGCTTATTACAATACTCATGGTGGATGAAATCTTCACTACCATTATTTGAATGGTAAGTGATGAGGAGGCTATTGAGAAAAGTTTCAGATTTCCAGTCTGACCACTTTACTATCTCCAAGTATTCATACACTGCCACTAAAAATTTGGAATGCCTGTTAGTACATTCTAGTTTGTTTTGTACACAATTCTTTGCATTACCAGTTGTTAAACTGTTGATATAAATTTCCATCAATCAAGCACATCCGGCAAGTCAGTGTTATTGAAGACAGTATTATGAAATCTTCATTTTGAGAGCTATAACACAGCACTTCAAAACAAAGAGTGGAAACATTTTCAACTGTTTCTCCAAAACACAATCACTATAAGAATATCTGTTCTCTCAGGCCAGGAAAATGGATGTTCCACCCCTGCTTTTTACGGGTAGTAGAAACATTACTGTTAATTTGAAAATGTTGATGAACACATAAAGCTACAATGTGTACAAAATCTTTTTGTGCCTGTCAACAAATATCCCCTCACTTTGCAAAGTGGCCAATGACATGAGTTCAACCTAAATTGGATGGGAGATAATTTGGTTAATATACTCCCCAAAGAGGTCAGTGGCTTCTGTAAGTACTATGCATTTTTTTGTAAGACAGGTTCAGGTAAAACTGAGCAAGGTTGTGCAGTGGTTAGCACATTGGACTTGCATTCGGGAGGATGACAGTTCAAACCCACGTCTGGCCGTCCTGATACAGGTTTTCCATGATTTCCCTAAATCATTAGGCAAATGCCGGGATAGGTTCTTTGACAGGCCATGGGCAACTTCCTTCCCCATCCTTCCCTGACCCAATGGGACCTATGACTCACAGTTTGGTCCCCTTCCGTAAATCAAGCATCCAGCCAAGGTTCAGGTAAAGATGTTCATCAAAATGATTAGGCTCTATAACCTCTAAGTTTCTGAAATGGAAGCCTGTTCTCAAATATTCCAACATCCATGAAAGTAATGCTTATGGTAAGGCTGCTGTAATTAATGGTTACAAACTTGTTCATGTGATGCTGGACAAGACAAAAAGTACGAAACTTTACCTGAATAAAGGGTTGATGGAGAAGGCAGAAGAAAATAGAAAACGGATTATCCTATCATTGAGGCTGTGGTTCTCCATGGACATCAGGAGATAGCATTAAGGGACATGGGGACTTTTGGCTTACTGAAGTTGACTAACAAGATGAAAAGAACATGGGTATATTTCAAGCCATTCTAAAATATCACACAAAAGATGACAAAAACCCAATCTAAGATCAGATCATCAGCTGCACAAAAAACCAACTCCAGGGAAGGATTGTTTAGTGCATTAATGATGTCAAAGTTTTCATAGTTCTAGCAGATGAAAGATGTAAATGCTAAAGAATTTGCAGGATCTATAATTTAAAACTTAACAACATTTGGTCTTCATGTGTCATTTTTACGTTGACAGACTTATGACGGTGCTGCATCCATGTCAGTAGAAGCCCATGAGGTTTAAGCATTCATACAATAGGACTACCATTTAGCTGTACATTCTCATTGGGCTACTCATAAATTCGGTTTGGTGGTCACATACACATGCAACATTCCATTTATCAGGAATTCACTAGGAACAAGGGAAACCATACATAATTTCTTTGGGTCACTAAAGTGTAGCCAAATATTAAATGATGTCCTTGATCATTAACTGATGTAGAAGTCAGAAGTCTAAAACATACGACACTCACTAAAAGGACTGGATATCCTTGCAGTGCACAAAACAAAACAAAAAATTATTGCTGTGTTGTTTTGGCTCAGGGGAAGATTCAAAAATTTGATGAGACCACATCCTATGATGCCTTGATTCTGTTATCAGCCATCACTAAGGGAGATTTTGACATGCATTTGGTTATCATTTTTGAAAAGTTTGTGCTGGGTGAGTCCATCAATCATCCACCTCAGTACCAAGATATAGATTTTGCAGAGTTAAACAGCACTGCCAGGGACCTCAAAAGGGAAATGCTGGCAATGAGATAAAATCATGATACTTTCAGCTGGCCAAGGAATGAACTTTAAACAATGGAGATCAAATTGGGCAGCCACACATTTCTACCAAGTAAGCACATCATGCAGCTCATGAAATTGGCGAAGATATTGAGGGTTACTACAAAGTGTCTGTATTCATACCCTTTCTGGATGCCTACATTAGTCAACTGCAGGATTGGTTCTTGACACATAGTGAACTTTTTAACAACTTTAATTCTCTTCTATCAAGAAGAACTTAATACATCAGTATCACTGATAGAGTTACTAAACGCCATTAATTTTATGATTCAGATTCATGGGCTGCCATATTAACAGTGACAGTGGCTAAGTTGAAATGTTTTTATCAGTGTCTAAGTCAACTGGAGCAACTGCCTAGAAATGCAATGAGAACTATGCATGTCCATGAACATCTGATCTGTCCTAATGTGGTTTAGTTACTACAGCTCTTGGCAGCTCTATCAGTGACGACAGCCATGAATGAGCACAGGCTCTCCATGATATACCTAAGGAATACAACTAGAGAGGCATTTATTAATTGACTCACCATGATGACAAATCACCAAGGAGAAAGGCTTGGTGCCCAAACAATGATAAGTCATGGCGGAGAACAAAGAGACTGACATCATCTTTTTGTACTTTGAATTTTCAGTAAATGCGGTACTCATTTTTTTTCTATATATGTACATTAAGGTAGCGGCCAAAATCAGAATTTATACAATTCAAAGTAAATTCACATGGGCCTAGGCTATAAAAATAGGCAATTAACACATCCATGAAGAAAATTCTCTTAGCAACTAGATTACATCTTATTAAAATTAGTCAAACTTCAAAACTTTATAAAATTGATTTCTTGATGTAATCCACAATGTCAATACATTGTTTTTGAAATTCCATTAGTGTTCTAACTAAACAAATGTTAAACACTTTATTTTTATTATTTTTGGCATTCAATTAGTATTGATCAATAAAACTACTTTTAAATCTGAGCTATAGTAAAATGAAAGGCATAACCACCTCCCACCCCAACAACAAAATTTTCAACAGAGTTGGAACATCTGTAGGTGTCACAAAAGCAAGCAAGACCAAAAATTGATAAACAGAAATCTTAAAATGATTTAAGAACTAATTCTACAGCAAACTTTCGAAATATATGTTTCAGAAATATATTTTTTTCCTTACTAGTTACACTTTATTAAAAAGTACATCCATTGCTAACATTGGCAATGCATGCTTCTTCAGTGGTGCTTGACTTGAGGAAACTGGTCCTAGTAGTACTGAACAAAAAACTTAAGCACACGTAACTCTGCTGTGGAAGTACTGTGGACTCAAACCCTCAGAAACACACACATACCCTGTATTATATACATTTATTAAGCAATAATTTACCAACAAATAACAATCTTAATAGTTTACAAAATTTCTAAATGACAGTGATAACCTCAGCAACCTTGCTGACTTCTGCCTTCAAAGTACACAAGGTATGTGTAACTTCTAAAACTTACATATATTATAAAATTACGAAACATAACTGGTAAATAATCACTCAGCAAAATTAAAAGGGAACCAATGTAACCAACATTGAGATGAAAATAAAATTAAATCATCTGATTTTAAGAATGAGTAACGAAACTTAATGTTCACTAGAAAGCTTATGTCAAGAAATGCCAAGAATTTTTTAACAGAAAATTTTCTTTACCTTAAAGTATAATTTTAACACTCGTAACCTATGTAAACTCAGTTTTGGCTCAGTACAATCAGCTGACAGAAAATCACAAAGCATTATGAGCTAGCTGTTATCATTCATATCTTGCTTCAAGCACCATAACTTGCTTCAGGCGTCATAACCAGTTAAATTCAAAATGGACTAAAGAAAGTTTAAGGGCACTAAAGTAAGTGGGACAACACACTAAACATATTTGAAAGGTAATGCCTCAACAAACACATAATTATATTTGAAACATACTGTCTCAGGAAATACATAAAACATTTGAAACAGTTTAGCCTCTGTTCTTAGAATCATCAACCAACAAAAGCTTTAGAGGAGGTCAAATTCAGGAATGCAAAGCCCAGACACACACCTGGATATTCAGAGCAGAAATAAGCCCCTTGACCTAATCCCAGAGAAAAATTATTTGTGTGCACGTGTGATGCTCATGTATGAAGTCTTGCTTTGTCATCCATCAATATTATCTCAGGAAACATCAACAGCAGGCAACTATGATGGGGATTGTCTGTCAACTCCATCTGGTGTTTCTGATCACCAATGTGCATCACTTCTATTAATAGGCAGTAGCTGGCCATCAATCACTATGATTACCATGGTTACTCCATAGCAAGCCAAGGAACAACACCATGATCCGACTGCCAGAGTGCCACTGCACGACTCCTGCAGGATCTTCCCTCAACCCACACTATCAACAGTTTGAATGGTGCATACATTGTTTATCTGGCATCGCACAGAATGTCACAGCATTTGACTGGCAATATCAGGAGAGGTTATGGAGTAAACTTGTTCTCTGGTTTACTACCTTCAAGTATTCATTTTCTGCCACTAAAGATTTGAAACACCTGTTAGTGTGACAAAAGTAATGAAGATCAAAAGTAAAGAAATAGAAATGTTAAAATTTTTAAGAGCTGATACTTCAGCTAATTTACAACAGGTATGTTATAGAAAAATATATTTTCTCAAGTGGTCCCACTCTATTAAAAAGCTTACACTGTAGTCAACACTACAAACCCAAGCTTCTTCAGTGACACTCAACTCAGAGAAAAATTCTTTAGAGCGCTGATGAGGGATGATTTTTTCACTGCCAGTATTTGACTGGCAAGCAGAACTGAGGCTACGGAGAAAAGCTGCTGATCTTCAGTCTTACCAGTTTACTGTTTCCAAGTATTCATATGCTGTCACTAAAGATGTGAAACACCTGTTAGAGTGGCAAAAGCAAACAAAATCGATAATAAATTAATAGACACCAGTAAAAGCTTTAAGAAGTAATTTTCGAGAAAACTTACAATATGTATGTCACAGAAAAATATGTTTTATTACGTAATCATGCTCTATATAAAACAATCTTGGTAGCCAATATCACTAATATATTCGTCATCATTGATGCTCGAAACATAGGAAGCTCTTTATGATGCTGACAGTGGGATGAAATTTTCACTACCAGTGATGGATCAGCAATGGTTGGGGAGGTTTTGGAGAGAAGCTGCTGATATCCAGTTTTAACAGTTTACTATCTTCATTTATTTGATCCATGGGAGAGCATCATAGAGATATGGAAGGAACTGAACTGGAAGACTTTAGAAGGTAGACATAAACTATCCTGAGAAAGCCTGTTAACAAAGTTTCAAGAGTTGGCTTCAAATGATGACTCTACAAATATACAAGCCCCTACGTTTCTCTCTTATAGGCATCATGAGGATAAGATTGGCGTAATTACTACACACACACAGAGAAAATCAAACAATCATTCGTCTTACACTCCATATGTGAATGAACAGGAAGAAACCCTAATAACAGGTAAAATGGCATGTACCCTTTGCCATGCCCTTCACATTGCATTGCAGAGTATAGCTGTAGATGTAGATATAGTTCATTCATATTCTGTCACTAAATATGTATGACACCTGTCTGTGTGACAAAAGCAGAGAAAATAAATAAATAGAAACCTTAAACTTTTTTCAGAACTAATTCTCCAGTAAATTTACAAAATATACATTACAAAAAATATATTTTCTTAAGTGGTTCCACTTTATTAAAAAATTTCCTCCATAGTGAATATTTCTACAGGCACTTTTTTGCTTACCAACTACAAGATCTCTGCAGAACTGGTTAAAAAAGGCAGAGTTGAGGCCTAGTGTAAACAATATGTTCCTTCAGTGGCACTCGCCTCAGACAAAAGCTCATTGCAGTGCTCACGGTGGATGAAATTTTCACTGCCAGTTTTTGACCAGAAAGGGTGGGGAGGGTGTGAAGGAAAGTTCTTTATCTCCAGTCTTACAAGTCAGTATCACCAAACAGCTTATTAACATAATAGCAGAATAAAATGTGCTGCTGAACTCCTGAACACCTCCTAACGGCTTGAGTTGGAAACTAAAACTGGTACTGAACAGCTGATTTACACTGTGAGGCTCAAAAGACTTGCTTTATATTTCATCTTACCTTGCAGACCTAAGAAATGGTTGTTAGATGTTGTGTAAGTGCTATATATGGCTGTAATAATTACCAACAGCAAAGAAATCCAAAATCTTTCTTCAGGTTCCCAAAAAATAAAGACACATTAGTACAATAGATTAAGCAGGCTATCAGTAGATCTACTAATAACAATTTCTTTTAATGAATGGTATCTTTTACATTTTGATTTACCTTACATGTTTTTAATTTGTTTATAGACCAAGCCAGTGGGTTATTTGTATCCAGGGAGCTGACTTGGATGACATTTTGAAAAAGAATGGTGCAGAGCATTTGAATAAAAGCTATGTTGTATTCCTAGGGTACTTTGAGGAGATAGACTTCAGAAACAAGAATTTATTAAGCCAAGGGTAAGTGTTGTAACTTTTGTTCCTTGTGCATAGTGTTCTTTAAAAAAGTGGTTAGTGTAATATAACAGCAGATGTGTAATAGGAAGTGCTATTTTAATCACTTTATTTAAAGAGTATATGAGATCTTAAAATACTAGTACAGCACCTTCACTGACAGCTTATTATATTTACATGTGAGCTGTACTTTATGGAACACAACACGGCTAAAACAAATTTAAAATAACGAATTATATTTTCCTTGTTTTTTTCCAGTACTTAGTCTGGTACTGTGCCTTCAATTCTACTACCTATGACAAAGGAAGAAGCAGACCAGAAGAGAAAGAGAGAAGAAGATATAGCCAGTAATTATGAGGATCTTGGGAAAAATAGTGAGTGCAGAGAAGAGAAACAGTGTGGAAGATAGTGAGCAAGTGACAAAGAGATTAAGAACATTGCAGAATGTACTGAGCAGGTACAAGTCAAGTAATATAAAATTTGGAACTTAAGTTTGACAGAAGTATTTACTGTGTGTGAGTGCAGTGAATAACGCACCTAATGATGTTGCACAAAAATTCATTATCCTTCTGGCAACCCTGAAAAATAGGAAGGCTCAGTGATGACACTATTTAGAACAGAACAAAAGTTTCTGTTTAGCACTGTATTTTTGACCCCTGAAGACATACATGTTTCTACAGGCACTTTTTTGCTTACCAACTACTAGATCTCTGCAGAACTGGTTTAAAAAGGCAGAGGTGAGGCCTAGTGTAAACAATATAGTTCTTGACCTATTAATAATAAAATGTGGAAAGATTGAACCTATAGAAAGGTTTGTGTCTATACTATTTGATGGTGTCTCTTAGTAATGGTTAAGTGTTTATCTTTGAATTTCAAGCAAATTATAGGATACTAGTTAATGAAGGATAACATGCCAGGATAATGCATACTGCTAGAAGAAATGTTATTTCTGGTTGTAATACAAATTCAACAGACAGGGTTAATACCCAAAGCAGTTATTGGTGATCAATCTACTAACAACGCAAAGATGAGAAATATTTTAGATGTGACTTCAGAGGGCCCCTTTATTGAGGTATATGGAGAAATGATATACTTCCTTTGGGATCACCCTCACTTGATTACATCACTGAGAAATAATGTTAAGAAACATGATTTGCACTGGGAAGGGAAAGTTTGTAGTTGGTCCCATATCGAGAAATTTTATGAAAAGGATCCCGTAATGGTACCTCGACTTGCTGCTTGCTTGACAAATAAATGCATCACACTCCCTCCATTTACTCTCCTGAGGGTACATTTAGCATTACAGACACTAAGTCTTTCTGTTCTTATAGATACAATAGTGTGTGTAGGTTTCAATTCCTTACCATTATCTACTGCTTTAACAGCTGATGTCAGCCCTGAATCTATGATATTTCCAAACCAGGGCAAAAATTTGATAGTGGCCCCACCCTCCCCTGCCCCTTTTCCTTGAGTTTCAGAAAGGACATCAAATTAAAAAAAAAAAAAAAAAAAAAAAATATCAGTTTCTCAAAAATATGTTAATTTTTTAGTGCACGTCTTTCTGAAGAGCTTGTTACATAAAACATATATGTTCAAGAAAATGTAGACATGTTATTTGGTCTTGCGTGCCAAACTGCAATGCCACTCCTAAACACATGGCGATTGTCTTTTGCACATCACTGTATTTTGCCCTGTGGAATTCAAGATAATATATTTTGTAATGCAAGAAATCAAGCCTATATTCAGGACAGTGGAGATTAAAATGTCCTATGGTGCCTCTCCTGCTCCCAGATGGCTGGTTAAACATTCTACACCCTTTGAAAATAACTCAAAGTTAATACTGGGTGGGATTATTTGTAACTGTGAGAATAAAAATTCTTCATAAGATTTGCAATCTTTATTGCCTATTAGCTAATAAATTTCTATTTTGTATGACATAAAATTAAATATAGGAAACATAAAAGCAGAAAAAATGGGAGATAAGCAAGACAGTACCAATTTCTTCAATCCTCTGGTCCCAGCACTGTTTTCTCTCTAATCTTGCTATACCATGATTTCCTTTCTGTAAAAGGATCTATTATCAAATCGCAGTTCAGTTTACCAAACATTTTGCTACAGGAAAAATCAAAAGGTCATTGCCCAACACTGAGCAAACTGTTATTACGAACAGTATCCAAGAGATGGGTGTGGTTTCTTTATTTGAAAATGCCTACTTTGTCACTGTCTGGTACATAAAACAAAATAGGCCTTTCTAATATTATTGTAGCACACACCAAATAATCAAAGCTGTTTTGGCACAAATGGCCATTTTATCTACCTCATTTACATAAATAATGTGACAGAATATAATTCATGAAGTACCAATATCAAATGCCCATTAGGCCTTACTACAAGCAAAATGTTTTATTTTAGGAAATGATTTCACATTTTATTCATATGCTCCTGTTTCTCAAGCAGAGATCAAAAAGTAATGGTAGTATGAAATTTTTATATAAATTCATAATCATCATATTCTTCCACATAATTTGTGTGATGTCCATGTTGCTTCTCCTTTCTCATTCTAACATCCTGTCATCACTAATTCTGTAACTATTCCTGCCACTGTCAAAACTTATTATCCAGTTAACTTTACTAACCCTGCCAGAATCATCAGTTTAGTTATCCCACATTTATCCTCTGGTTACATGTTGTTATGTGTTCAGACAATGCATTTTCCACACTATTACAAGAATGCAATTCAAGTGGCTGCCAACTGGGGACTGTACAACTGGATCTTAGTATGTAGTGGTCTGACAAAAATTTTCTGTTAAAATTTCATTTTCTTGGATACACCAAGAAGATAATATGCAATTTTTCTTACCTGTTAGCCATTTATTGCCACTATGATAGTCTGAATCTATAGATTTCACAAATAATTGTAACAATGCTTATCATTCACACACCCAGTCAACCACATAAACAAACAGCAAATCACAAATAATAGTATCATCACTTATCATACCCAGTCAACCACATAAACAAACAGCAACTGGCATTCTCCCAGTCTGGTTTATTCACCTCAGCTCATACATCCCTGACCATTTTGTCTGCATGAAAGTTTGTTTTATTTCTAGATGTGACAAGGATTCCCCTAACAGTTTGCCCCTTCCACCCCCCAAGATTCAGGCCTGGCTGAAGTTATTGAAATCTGTAATGTTCTGTTTGATATTTTCAATTTATTGAAATTTAGAAGCCTAAAACAATTTAAGAACCCTTTTCATGCCAGTTCTAAGCATTTACAGAAGATTGAGGAATTTCAACATATTTTCAAAAAGAAAGTTGTTCAAAATAAGAATGTGAACTGTAAAAGTAACTCACAATGTATCAAAGGATCGATAGATAATGCCACAATACATCTGTTGCTGTGGAATGAACTAAGTGATGGATTTGGTTTCAGTTTTCAGTTCACCAGAAGACTGTCTCAGGATTGCATGAAAAATGCCTTTCCTAATATACATAGGAAAGGAGATAACAATATAATACCTGATGCTTGTAAATTCTGCATGGCAATATGGACAGTTACCATGGTCAACAGTTTGCTTTCTCTCTCTCAACAATAGCTATGAAGTTGATGCAGTAGCATTCCTAGTAAAATTAAATGAACTGAAGAAATTGTCTTTCAAGGCACCTGGCAGCGAAATGTCTGCTAAAGACAGTGTTTACTTTTCTCTGTATGCAGATATCAGTATCAATGATGATAGGCCTATTCAAGCAAAGGCCAGGAATTATACTATGGGATAGGCAGGCAGTGGGTAGGAATATGAAAAATGTAAAATGGCTCTGGCATTATGCAATGATAATGAGCAGAAGGTTGACAACTTCCATTTAGAGATGAAGAGATATGGCAGAAACAAAATGTTTTTCCTTAATGCGTGTGCTCAGAATTTATCATAGTAAATCACAGAAATTTTTAGGCATAATTTTACTAAATCTGTCACTGAAAGCAGTTATGGGGCCATAAGCAAGATGGTTCACTTGCTGATGAATGAATGTGCTGAATTAGGAGAAGTTTGCAATAGTTGTTATTTGGTGTTGGCAAAGAAATATTTTTCAGTTCTAATCAAAGCATTTGCAAATAAGAAATAAAGTATTGCTCTGTATCACAAATGAAAAAGAGTTGCCTTCAAGTATGGAAAGCAACTCACAAATAGGCCTAAATGCTTATGGAAAGTGCATACATTTATAGACCTGGAAATTATGCCACATACAGTTGTGTTATTTACAGTTCGCATTCAATCCAAATAAACTGTGCAGAATACAATTGCTTTAGGTTTCTTGAACCATACTTTTTAAATAAAATAATAAATGTAAATGTTGCAAAGTAATTTTGGCGTGTGGGCCAGTAAAATGTGGAATCACATATGTTACCAAAGTATGGTATCCTACTTGAACAAACAGATGGCACAGCTAGTGGTGTCTCCTGAAAAATTCATGCAAATTCCACAGAGTTTGCACTTTTATCTTTATAGGGTATTTGGTATCACATAGTATCCACATATTGTCACAAAACATTTACAACACTTATTATTGTAACTGAAGAAAAGAAGATCAAAAATAAATAGAAATCATTCATCCTTTTAAGAATTAATTATTCAATAAACTTATATATGTTACAGGAAAGTATGTTTTAAGTAGTTTGACTTCATTAAAAAAAACCACCTCCATAGCCATCACCATTAATACATTCTTCTTCAGCTGCACTAGGCATGTAGGAAGCTTGTTACAATGATGGCTGTGCATGAAGTTTCGTTGGCAGAAGCCATAGGGAGGCTTTGAAGAAGAGTTGTTGATCTCCAACCTAACCAGATAATACCTACAAGTATCCATATTATGTCCCTAAGAATTATGAACCCCTCTTAGTCTCATGAAGTACGAGAAGCAAAAAATTAAATAAATAGAAATCTTAAAATATTTTAAGCACTATTTCTCCTGTAAACATATGGTATAACCTGATGGAAAAAGAATCACGTCACCAACAAATATTAATGTGGAGTACTGAAATTTCAAGAAGATATTTGTCTAGGTAGCATATTTTAAGGGTCTGACATTGCAAGTTCACTGGTCAATGCAAGCATGAGGTAAGCTTTTGCAAATGTGAAATGCTGGTACATTAACAACTGGTGTAATGACCAGAATGTAGACTACAAGCATGCAAACATATATGAATTGTGTGATACAGGTGCCTGATGTAAGTTTGTGTAATGGAGTTCCATGCCTGTTGCACTTGGTCAGTCAGTTCATGGACAATTAATGCTGTTTGTGGATGACACTGGAGTTGCTGCCCAACGATGTCACATATGTGCTCAACTGGAGACAGATATGGTGATTGAGCAGGCCAATGCAACGCAGTGACACTCTGTGGAGCATGTTCAGTTACAACAGTGGTATGTGGCTGAGTGTTGTCCTGATGGAAAACACTCCCTGGAATTCTGTTCATGAATGACAGCACAACAGGTTCAATCACCAGACTGACATACAATTTTGCAATCAGGATGCATTGGATAACCACAAATGTCCTCTTGCTGACATACGAAATTGTGACCCAAACTATGTGTTTGTCCAGTGTGTCTATCACACAGACAGTTTGGCAGAAGCCCCCCTCGACTGGCCTCCTCCTAACAATCACATGGCCATCACTGGCACCAAAGCAGAACTAGCTTTCATCAGAAAACACAACAGACCTCCACCCTGCCCTCCAACGAGATCTCGCTTAACATCACTGAAGTTGCTAATGCGATGGTTTGGGGTCAGTGGAATACATACTGCCGGGTGTCTGGTTTAGAACTGTCCTTGAAGAAGCCAATTTGTAACAGTTTTGTATGTGACTGTAGTGCCAACTGCTGCTCAGATTGCTGCTGCACATGAAGTATAATGCAGCAGAGCTATACACAAGAACATGGTGGTCTTCCCTTTCAGTGAAGCAATGTGGCCATCCAAAGCCCAGTCACCTTTTGACCATGCCTTCTCTTGAGTACCACTGCAAACAACCATGTGCAGTGGCTAAATTCATGCCAAAAACTTCTGCAATACTGTAAAAGGAACATCCAGCATCTCGTAGCCCATTACACATCTTTGTTCTGAGTGTGTTGTTGATAAAGGCACCTTCACTGCCTTAAAGGCATTCTTTACCAGCATCAACTCACCACGTCCAGGGTTAGGAGGAACTAAAGATCTTGAGGTGTACATTACTAGTAAAGACAATGCACAACCATAACTTTATCATGCTTGGATTGTCTCCCATGCTACATGTGGGTGGCTCCTCAGGAATGGCAACAATGGAAAGACAGTAGGGTAATATATCATATTTCTGCTTGTCAGTGGGCATCCCCCTTGGTCATGTTAAAAAGGCCTTCAGGACGTTTACATCCAGGTGCTGATTCCTAATCAACAGTGAATCCACAAACTGCTATGGATTCATTTACTCTTCGATGACCAGAAGAATTAATGGACAAACTGAGGTAGAGCAGATTGTTTTCTATGATTGGTTTATGCAAAGCTGACTTACAGGTACCACAGGACAAGCAGTAAAAGAAATATTTTGCGATCAACACTCACCTGGGTTTGTTCCATTTCCAAAGACTACTATTCAGAAGTTATTCAACTTCTGGTATTTTTCAGTGTTTCCTGGAACAATTAACAGCAAAATTCCCTTCATGTATAAACTATCAGGGTGATGATGAAGTCATATGTGTGTGCCTGCTGAACATTTGGCAAAATTAGAGTGTATGTTTCAAGATCTTACTGTGACTGGCTGGCACCATGTAACACCAAGGAGCTACAGGTCATCATGGGCAAGCTCACATATGACATTACATTTACTGCAAATGCAGTGCAAACTACTGCTCTGCTGAAACAGCTTCACCAGAAAGGTGTTCCCTTGGTATGACCCCAATAATGCATTTCCTTTGGATTCATCATGTTATGGGACTGGAGTTCTACTCTCCCAAACTATTGGTTCATCTGAGAGGCTCATTGCTTTTGCCTTGAAAACTCTCGACAAAGCACAGTCTAGTTACACTCAACTTCAAAACCTTCAAACAGGGTTACTAAGTTCCATCAATTTCTTTATTGTCAGAGGTTCTATTTGGTTATGACTCATAATCTTTTAATGGATTTGTTTAATCCTTCCAAGCCTGTCCCACAGCGGACAGGGGAAAACTGCAATGTTGGGCTCTGTTGCTATCTAATTATTAGTAGTACAAGTTGCTGTACACACCTGCTGCACAACATTTGAATGCTGATTCGTTGTCTTAGCTACTGGTTGGTACTAGCACAGCATTGGATTTGTCTATGGAATCATGTTGCCAAATCAATACTAAAGATTTTGAAATTCTTCAAAATCTTACTCTTGATTCTTGGTGTATTGCTGGAGCAACTGCTTCTGACTGAGCTCTTTGGGTAGTTTTGCAATGTGTGTACCATGTGTGGTCAATTAGTTTTAAAGAAATTCCCCATTCCACTTATGTGTTGCTACTTTTTGCATGGTCATGCACTGTCCAGGTAATTACATGTTTTGCTGTTGTGTGCAGTGTCCGACAATGCTCAGATAGTGATTCCTCACTTCCTCCAACAGGAAGTTTTGCCTCTGTTGCACCAAGGACACTGGGGCATAGATTACACAAAGTGTTCACCCAATGTCATTGTACTTGGCAGGGAATCAATGCCCAAACTCAGCAAGTGATCACTGACTGTAATGTGTGTATCAGCATCAGTGTGTTATACCACAATGCTTTTTTCAGTGCCAAAGTACATCCAGACATAGTAAATGCATCCACATTGATTTTGTGACTCCACTCTGGAGCACATGATGTTTCTTGGTGGTAGATTCATACATTAAATTTCTTTTTTGTGTCCCCTTGACATCTATCACACCTAATAGTACTCAATCAGCTTTGTCTTCTATTTTTTATCTTGAAGGCCTTCGTGAAGTTCTGGTGTCAGACAATGAATCACAATTCGTGTCAGTCAGTTTGCAATAGTTTCGTGCCTACAACATACACCATGCAAATACTGCACCTTTTCACCTTGAAGCTGAATGGTTCATTTAAACATTCAAGAGTCTGTTCAAGGAACTTCATTCCTCTCACACACAGGAGCAAACCTTAAAGATTTTCTTCCCTCATACAGCTCCTTGGCACATGACAGGAAGTCTGTAGCAGAATTATCAGACAGTCATTGTCACTGTAACATGTTGCATATTCTGCAGCCATCATGGGAATGTTTCATTCTGCTGGGTCACAAAAAGCTTCAGCGCAGGACAAAGTTTTCTTTAAAGTTTCTGGTATGGCATTGAAAGCACAGCATAATTGCACAAGTTTTCATTTTATGTTGTTGAAGGCTCCTCTTGGCTGCATCAGTATCACCAGAATCAGCTGCAGCACTTTTATGCCAGTGACTCTGCCACAGAATATTTGCCTACTGACCAGCACAGCTGGGGTCCGCAGTAGTAGTCATCTCCATCTCTGCTCCTGCCACAGTTGGTGCCACCCTTAGTGGTGCCAATAGAGATCATCAACACCTCACCTTCGCTGCTGATGGTCTTGCAGCCTGAGCCAATCGCTGTTGAGGCACCACCCCCAGACAGCCATCACAACACCTGCAGAGTTTTGTTTGTAGACAAACCATCCACAGTGTCTGCATCACTAGATGCAGGAATGCACCCTGTGATCAAATTTTTTGTGAGTGTTCCCAGTCACTTGCAAGGTAGCTACTGGGGTGCAGACAAGCAGCCACCTTCAGCCATTGTTATACTGCCTGTCTCCTCACCTACGCCCACATTCAGGCCTCCCCCCCCCCCCCCCCCCCCCCCACCTAGAGAGCCTATATACAAAGTGGCCGATGATGCTCCAGTGTCATGTTTCTGCTAAACTTCAAGTGGAATGTTCAAACTGGCAATAGTGGAATGCAAAGTCTGTGGAAATAAATCTGTTGCTGAGGCAAAAACACAAGAAGAAATTGCAAAAAATACTCTGGTAAATGTTTTTCAAATGATTGAATGCATACTGGATCAATAACACACACCCCTAGTAGTCCAATTACAGTACAGTTTCCTAGATATTTCTGCTTTGAAGCTCAATAAGGAAACAAATAACCACACTAACAAGAATATAAACTACAAATAGAGACCCTATAGGATTTATTTTTCATCTCAAGCATAGAATGTTAAAAATGAAATGCATGTCACATCTCATAAAACAAAGTCATAAGCAGTCATCCACTTGTAATGCACAAAAATGTATGGAGAAATGACAAAAAGTATTCAGAAGATGCTCTCACAGACTGTAGGCTTCTCATGGATAACTTCTCCAGTAAGAAGCATTACCAAGATCAGGCAATGTTAAATGTACTGCAGTAATGAACAAATATAACAATAAAACTGACTCTATCCCACAACAAATATTATTGTCTTAGTTTGGAAAATAAATCTGCAGGTGTGGTCCACAATCTTCAAGTGGACACTTATGTACAGCGAATAGTTGTGAAGCATCCAACTACAAATGTAAGAAGCATGTGCTAACAATTTATCCATGTCAAAAGTCAGGTGATAATAATAATGAAACCCAGACATTGTCTTGTGTCCTGGCTCAGAGTAAAGTGGTGACTGATGTCAGCATTTGCTGAAACTCTCTGTTACCAGTAAGGATTTGCAGGCTCCATAAAACCTGATGGTGGCCTGCTTGGAATTTTAAAGAAAAATAGAACATAAAAAAAATCAGTACATTGCAATAGTTGTTGGTGCAATGGTGTTTAAAACAAGAACAGGCGCCTGAAACAGAGAGTTGGCCCAATAAAGTAAGGAAGCAAACAATTCTGATGACAGACATAACCTAAAAATATGTCTATGAAGATAGACTATTAAGGAATTTGCAGCTAACTTAAATTATGACAGTCCATAACAGGTACAATGTTAACAACACAAATGTGTGTTGAATTCAGATTCCTTTTCTATCTATCTGAACTTACCTCAGGCCTGCTGTGTCCTGCATTCAAACGCATGGTTTTTCTGATCACTTCCTCTTGACCAGACATTACAGTCCGCAGGAAGGAGGTATAAATTTTTGACAATGGTTCCATACTGACAAACTTCTATTGGGTCTAGCACAAATCGTGGGCATACAGTCTCTCTGCCACAGAACATTAATGTTCAAGTTGCAACCATCAGTGGAGATTTGCATCTCCCAAATGACTTACAAAGTGAATAGCTCTGAGATGACCTGAAATTTTGATATGTTGTTCCCCTTATTGCTACCCTATGTAGTTTCCTACATACGTGGCCTTCATCAGCAGTACTGAATTAGATTAAATGCAATGGTCAATAGGCCCCATTGTGAGGAAAAAATGCACACAAGGACAAGTTGGAGTTCACCACTGAGGTGCAGACTGGCGCAGAAGGAACTTTGTGTGTATGTGTGGAGGGGGGAGGGAGGGCTTGCGCTTCTCACTGCTTCTCATGGTATCTGTTCTTTCAGACATGTCCAAAAGAACAGATACCATGTTCATATAGTTAAGTCTAACTGGCCATCGACCTTCTTCTTCTGTGCTGGATGCACACACATCACCCGAATTTTCACCGGACTCAGTAAGACTGTCTACCCCGAGTAATGAGTGTAATAAGCAGGAGCACTATGAATGTAGTGTGTGGGCATTAAGTTAGGAATGTGAGTCTCGCGGGGAGCATGCAAAGGATAAATCCCTGCAGTCGCACTATCCTCTGTGCCCTCAGTGGCTCAGATGGATAGAGCGCCTGCCATGTAAGCAGGAGATCCCGGGTTTGAGTCCCAGTCAGGGCACACATTTCCAACTGTCCCCATTGGTTTATATCAATGCCTGTTGACAGCTTAGGGTCTTGATTTAATTATCATTTCAATTTGAATGTCGTCTGAAGTGTCTTAGTCTCTTGATTTTGTTTGCTGTTTGCTGGTACTTGAGCTGGGTGATGAAGACTCCACAGCAGTTTCAAATGATGGTATGACGCTAAATTCTTCATTAGGGGGAGGTCAATCAGTACATTTGAATCATGAAAGTGTGCCTCAGGAAATATCTTGGACTCAAAAAGACTCTTGTTCACTAAAGTATGAGCAACCCTTAGCGGCTCGCCATCTTACTTACAACTATTCATGACGTCACCTTTCTGGCTTAGATGTTTTTTAATATGTGACTTGTAAGTACTGCATCTTTTTCCAGTCAGTACAAACTTTGGTTTTATTAATGTATTATATACTAAATATGTCTTAGAACAGTTAGTCTAATTCTAAAGATGATGCTCATAGTGGCGTCGAAACCTGGTCAATTTTGACTTAATATTTGTGACCGAGGGCCTATTTGTTCTAATATAAACCTGACATTGTTAATATGAATATAAATTAGAAATTCATAAACTGAGTCCCAAACATTATATTCTTTGTTATGTATGTTGATCAGCATCTGATACATGACAAGCACATGAACTACCTTCAAAATATATTGTGTTAACTACAAATATTAGAATACTTATGTAACTGCTCATGATTAAGAACATTTTACTTGTTTTGTGGAAATGGTGCTGTCATTCTCAGGCCTGGTGGTACACAAAACTGCACAAGTGATTAGATACACCTGAGACACAGATACAATTCTAATTTGCATAACTACCCAACATTTTGAGCCAATTCATGCATAGCGGAGGTTTTGCTGGCCATAGCATGGCCAAATTTCAAGCCCTGAAAAAACCACTTCACACACACGCACACACACTCACTCACTCACTTCTCTCTTTTGCTTCATATAGAAGGTTGTCTTTAACCGGCCTGAAATGTTTCAAGTTTAAGAAGCACAGTAATCTTTGGTGTGTCTGGTATATGAAGCTAATACATTCAGGCACTTCTCACATAGCTCAAACTTCGTTGCCCTCCCTGTAACATACCCAACTATATGACATTAAAAATTTCTTTCAGCGATAGTTAACTTGTCCTCAGAACCAATTTCATGCTCATTCCAACCTTTTGGAAGCCTAAACACAGGCTGAGCTACAAATGATGTGGGGCATTGAAGGGAATGTTGTTCAAGACAACTTGAAAATTAGGCAGAACCACTCTTGTTCATAAGATCCTTTCCCTCCATCCATAAAGTACTAAGAAACACAAATATTTTTGCAAACTGCTTTCTAATAGCAAAGCTGTGAGGACCTTCTGGATATTTATAACTCAGGAGGATATGTTTTCTAGGCAACCTTGTGTTAATCTAGCAGAAATCAAAAATACTTTAATTATTCTTGTGCAAAAAGATTTACTGCAGATCAAGAACACTTTATGTGGACAGACTCACACCACTTGAATTGCTCTCCAGTGACCAAATTTTCCAATTTCAACATGCTCAAATATCATTATAACTTCATTCAGCAAGGTGACAGCCCCCTTGTATCTCTCTAGATTGAAAGTGCTGAGGGCAGTGACTAGGTGTTTAGAAGTCATTGTGGAAAACCACTTTCCAACTATTTCCATTAACCATGCTGATGTTCTGTACTCAGCAGCATCAGTTTCAGGGGACACAAACTTCAGACTACAACTGCTTTCATGACTGAGAAAAGAATATGCCCCAGAAATTTTCATTTTGGTGAACTTACATCTATTGTTAGTCTGGGAACCAGTATCAGCCATTATCCTCATAAAATAATGTAGTTCCTTAATATGATTATCCTCCCCCCATGAACCATAGACCTTGCCATTGGTGGGGACGCTTGCATGCGTCAGCGATACAGATAGCCGTACCGTAGGTGCAACCACAACAGAGGGGTATCTGTTGAGAGGCCAGACAAACGTATGGTTCCTGAAGAGGGGCAGCAGCCTTTTCAGTAGTTGCAGGGGCAACAGTCTGGATGATTGACTGATCTGGCCTCGTAACACTAACCAAAACGGCCTTGATGTGATGGTACTGCGAACGGCTGAAAGCAAGGGGAAACTACAGCCGTAATTTTTCCCGAGGGCATGCAGCTTTACTGTATGGATAAATGATGATGGCATCCTCTTGGGTAAAATATTATGGAGGTAAAATAGTCCTCCATTCAGATCTCCGGGCAGGGACTACTCAGGAGGACGTCGTTATCAGAGAAAGAAAACTGGCATTCTGCAGATGGGAGCGTGGAGTATAAGATTCCTTAATCGGGCAGGTAGGTTAGAAAATTTAAAAAGGGAAATGGATAGGTTAAAGCTGGACATAGTGGGAATTAGTGAAGTTCAGTGGCAGGAGGAACAATACTTTTGGTCAGGTGAATACAGGGTTATAAATACAAAATCAAGTAGGGGTACCGCAGGAGTAAGCTTAATAATGAATAAAACAATAGGAATGCGGGTAAGCTACTGCAAACAGCACAGCAAACGCATTGTTGTGGCCGAGATTGACGTGAAGCCCATGCCTACAACAGTAGTACAAGTTTATATGCCAACTAGCTCTGCATATGATGAAGAAATTGAAGAAATGTATGATGAGATAAAAGAAATTATTCAGATAGTGAAGGGAGACAAAAATTTAATAGTCATGAGTGACTGGAATTCGATAGTAGGAAAAGGAGGAGAAGGAAACATAGTAGGTGAATTTGGATTGTGGGTAAGAAATGAAAGGGGAAGCTGCCTGGTGGAATTTTTGCACAGAGCACAACTTAATCATAGCTAACACTTGGTTCAAGAATCGTAAAAGAAAGTTGTATACATGGAAGAAGCCTGGAGATACTGACAGGTTTCAGATAGAATATATAATGGTAAGATAGAGATTTAGGAACCAGGTTTTGAATTGTAAGACATTTCCAGGGGCAGGTGTGGCTTCTGACCACAATCTATTCGTTATCAACTGTAGATTAAAACTGAAGAAACTGCAGAAAGGTGAGAAGTTAAGGATATGGGACCTGGATAAACTGACTAAACCAGAGGTTGTACAGAGTTTCAGGGAGAGCAAAAGGGAACAATTGACAGGAATGTGGAAAATAAATACAGTAGAAGAAGAATGGGTAGCTTTGAAGGATGAAGTAGTGAAGACAGCAGAGGATCAAGTAGGTAAAATGATGAGGGCTAGTAGAAATCCTTGGGTCACAGAAGAAATATTGAATTTAATTGATGAAAGGAGAAAGTATAAAAATGCAGTAATTGAAGCTGGCAAAAAGCAATACAAACGTCTCAAAAATGAGATCAACAGGCAGCACAAAATGGCTAAGCAGGCATGGATAGAGGACAAATGTAATGATGTAGAGGCTTATCTCACTAGGGGTAAGGTAGATACTGCCTACAGGAAAATTAAAGAGACCTTTGGAGAAAAGAGAACCACTTGTATGAATATCAAGAGCTCAGATGGAAACCCAGTTCTAAACAAAGAAGGGAAAGCAGAAAGGTGGAAGGAGTAAATAGAGGGTCTATACAAGGGCGATGTATTTGAGGGCAATGTTATAGAAATGGAAGAGGATGTAGATGAAGATGTAATGGGAAATATGATACTGCGTGAAGAGTTTGATAGAGCACTGAAAGACCCAAGTCGAACAAGGCCCCGGGGGTAGACAACATTCCATTAGAACTAGTGACAGCCTTGGGAGAGCCAGTCCTGAGAAAACTCTGCCATCTGGTGAGCAAAATGTATGAGACAGGCGAAATACCCTGAGACTTCAAGAAGAATATAATAATTCCAATCCCAAAGAAAGCAGGTGTTGACAGATGTGAAAATTACTGAACTATCAGTTTAATAAGTCACGGATGCAAAATACTAACGCGAATTCTTTACAGACGAATGGAAAAATTGGTAGAAGCCGACCTTGGGGAAGATCAGTTTGGATTCCGTAGAAATGTTGGAACACGTGAGGCAATACTGACCCTACAACTTATTTTAGAAGCTAGATTAGGAAAAGGCAAACCTATGTTTCTAGCATTTGTAGACTTAGAGAAAGCTTTTGACAATGTTGACTGGAATACTCTCTTTCAAATTCTGAAGATGGCAGGGGTAAAATACAGGAAGCGAAAGGCAATTTATAATTTGTACAGAAACCAGATGGCAGTTATAAGAGTCAAGGGACATGAAAGGGAAGCAGTGGTTGGGAATGGAGTGAGACAGGGTTGTAGCCTCTCCCCAATGCTATTCAATCTGTATATTGAGCAAGCAGTAAAGGAAACAAAAGAAAAATTTGGAGTTGGTATTAAAATCCATGGAGAACAAATAAAAACTTTAAGGTTCACTGATGACTTTGTAATTCTGTCAGAGACAGCAAAGAATTTGGAAGAGCAGTTGAACGGAATGGACAGTGTCTTGAAAGGATGATATAAGATGAACATCAACAAAAGGAAAACAAGGATAATGGAATGTAGTCGAATTAAGTCGGGTGCTGCTGATGGAATTAGATTAAGAAATGAGACATTTAAAGTAGTAAAGGAGTTTTGTTATTTGGGGAGCTGATGATGGTCAAAGTAGAGAGGATATAAAATGTAGACTGGCAGTGGCAAGGAAAGCGTTTCTGAAGAAGAGAAATTTGTTAACATCGACTATAGAGTTAAGTATCAGGAAGTTGTTCCTTAAAGTATTTGTATGGAGTGTAGCCATGTATGGAAGTGAAACGTGGATGATAAATAGTTTGGACAAGAAGAGAATAGAAGCTTTCAAAATGTGGTGCTATAAGAGAATGCTGAAAATTAGATGGGTAAACCACATAATTAATGAGGAGGTACTGAGTAGGATTGGGGAGAAGAGGAGTTTGTGGCACAACTTGACTAGAAGAAGGGATCAGTTAGTAGGACATGTTCTGTGGCATCAACGGATCACAAATTTAGTATTGGAGGGCAGCATGGAGGGTAAAAATCGTAGAGGGAGAACAAGAGATGAATACACTAAGCAGATTCAAAAGGATGTAGGCTGCAGTACATACTGGGAGATGAAGCAGCTTACACAGGATAGAGTAGCATGGAGAGCTGCATCAAACCGGTCTCAGGACTGAAGACCACAACAACAACAACAATATGATTATAATCAACAACTGTGGTTTGCAGCTTATACTTGTTTCTAATCCTCTCACAAATGTTTATAACAGTATTGGACTGTAAACATAGCCCTATTTTAATTGAAAGGTGTGGCTCATGTGCAATGATGTATATTTTTTCTAGCTAGATCTTCAGGATTTAAAATATAATTCTGAATTATATACTTTTTCCTGATACAATTCCAAACTTCCTCCACTAACTTTGATTTGCAGGGCCTGTGTCTGATGACTCACACTGCATGCATACCCCTATATGTTTACTGCTTTTATGATTTGCAAAATAATGTGACACAAAACTTTTCCACTTACATTACTTCCAGTAAAATGATATGCCTGTAATTGTTTCCATCTGGAAGAGATACCATCCAAAAGAAAAACACTGGTATATGTGACAGAACCTTCATGACTTGGAAGGGTAATGTGGCCAGTAAACGCATCCATTAGCAAATCAAAAATGAATCTTGAGAAAACTTCTGATAAAAAAATCACCTTCTCAGCCAACAATGTCAATACATGATTCTTCAGTGGTGATCAAGTTACAGATAACTTGTTAGAATGCTGAGATTGGATGGAATTTTCACTAGCAGTATTTCACAAGCAAGGGGAGTGAAGGTTGTGGAGGTAAATTGCTGATCTCCAGTTTCCCCAGTTTACTATCTCCAAGGATCCAAATTTTGTCACTGAAGATTTAGAATAGCTGTCAGTGTGATGAAAACAAACAAGATAAAAATAAGTAAAAGAAATCTTAAAATCTTTTAAGATCAAATTATCCACTAAACTTATGATATACATGTCACAGAAAAATAAGGTTTCTTATGTAGTCACACTCCAATACAAAGCCACCTCCATAGCCGACACCATTAATACATGTATCTTCAGTGTTGCTCGACTCATGCGTAAGCTAGTTGCAATGCTGCTAGTCGATGAAATATGCACTTGCAGCATTTGACTAGCAAGGGGAGGGGGTATTGTCAAGAAAAGTTGCTGATCTCCAATCTCAGCAGTTTACTATCTCCAAGAATCTATATCCTAAAATATATTTCCTTATGTAGGTCCATTTAACTCAACTAATATTGACATTGCCAGCATCACTACATAATGCTTCTTTATTATCTCTTGAGTCATAGGTGAGGTGGACTATGTAATTTTTGCAGCCAGTCTTTTGGTACCAGAGGGATCACACATTGCAGAGACAAGTTCCTAATATCCAGTCTTTTTTGTTTATTGTCTGAAAGTACTCATGTCGTGTCACCAAAATTTTGAAACACTCTGTACAGGTGACACAAGGTAAACAAATCAAAAACAAATAATAATCACAAAAATTTCAAGAATAATTTTCTTTTAAGGTTTACCACATATATATCTTACAGAGAAACATATTTCCTTAAGTAGTTTCATTTTATTGAAATATGGCCTCTGTAGCCAATGTTGTCTTTGTGTGCTTTTCCATGGCACCTGATTCAGAGGTATTGTATTGTACTGTATTGTATTTATTGGTGCTGTTGTCTACAAAGCATCTTTTGCCCTAAGACATTGGACAAGTCACTTCATAAGTAAACTTCCCAAAGTGATTTCTAGGCATATCTATTTAAGGTTACAATAAAACACTTTATGCATTGCATATTTATACAGCAGATTACAAAGCTCATGGGGGTATGGAATTTTTGTGACTGTATTTGTATGGCAAGGAAAGGAGAGGTTGTGGATAAACATTGCTAATCTCCAGTCTTAAATGTTTACTGTATCTCAAAGTACACTTATTCTGTCCTGAAGTTGTAACACCCTGTACATGTGGCACTGTGCCAACAATATGAAAAGTAAACAAATTGTTATGTTAACAGCTGTGGTGTGTGTACTGTAAGACCTTCGGTACACACACCATCAGATTATTTGACTTGTCGTTCTAACGAAGTAGGTGAGTGTCAGCAATATATCTCGTGGTCATACCGTGGCGTGTTTATCTTCTGCCGTTAGGTCAGACGATAGAAACACCACTTGCACGCTTAGAGTAGCAGATTGACAGTGACCAACTTTAAACAGAACTTGATTAATTTTCACACACATTTATTAAAATAATAACAATCATAAACCTTACTTAACTAGATTCTGGATGCTATTTACAACTGACAATCTGAAGTTCCTTTGGTCTTGGTATGTTAATATTATTCTCACATATCTCTGATACTTGACAAAGTGTCTATACATTTATCTTCATGGCTATGTAGAGGAATATGATAATCTTATTAGGCGCAGATTGAAACTTGACTACAGACTAATGCAGACTGACTAATCGGAGGTCTGTACACTCGTTATAATACCTTGCGCGTTCAGGTATCACTGCACAAGTGTGATCCGTGAGGACAAAAGGTTCTATGTTAGCAGCAGTCTCATTGGCAGCATTACATATTAATACATGGATTGGCGGAAGCAGAATTTGGTCCATCTCTAAGACAGCACCATCTCGTAGTGCAGAGATGGACGAGCGCTGCGCCTGTGCTGTTGTGCTTAGCGGGGCGCGCTCTAGTGGGAAAGTTGTGTATGCGCTGACTATGCAGAACTATGTACACAACAATAGCTTTCAAGAATTAAGCATCCAGTAAGTCTACAAAATATATTTTATAGAAAAATATGATTTCCTTGAAAGTTACAATTTATCAAAAATCTGCCTTCATAGACAACTTCAGTAACATGAGTTTCTTTGGTTTTGCTTGATTTGGGGGTAAGCTGGGTACAACACTTGTGGTGGCTGAAATTTTCACTACCAGCATTTACATTCCAAAGAGAGGAAAGATTGTGTAGAAAATTGGAGATATCTATTTGTGCCAGTTTAAAATATCAAACTAGTCATATTCTGTCCCAAAAAGTTTTTAAGGTACTGTACACGTGGCACAAGGCCAACAAGACCAAAAATATGAAATAGTCATCTTACTATCTTAGAATGTTGTTCAGTGTCAGGCATAGCAGACTGAACAGCTGCTGCTCAGTGCACAACAGATGATATCTTTCTGGGATAGAAAGCAGATCCACAACGAGTTGCTGATACCAAGTTTGTGGCAGTTTAACAGTAAAGAAGGGAACTGGATGGAGTGCCATGCTCAACTCTAAGCACATTTCATGGCATACAACACTAAAGGTGTATCAAGGTAAATAATCAATTATCAATTTCTTTTAAATATACTGTAACTGCATACATAAAAATTCCATACATCAAGTGGTGACAGCAGGTGACACACATAAGAAGATTAAGAAAATCTGCAAGCTGTCAGAGACAGTAGCTCCTCCCTTTGGCAGAAGGGTTAAAGGGGTTGGAAGAGGGATGAACAAGAACAACTGGTGAGGTTTAGAAAAAAGGGACAATATGGAAATGTTGCCCAGAGCTCCTGGTAAGGGGAGGGTTCCTGGATGTGATGAGAAGGAAGACGGACTGTAGGGAACTGCAGTGGTTGACATCTAGAAACCTGAGAGCTTAGGTGTGGGAGATAGTGTAATAAGTAAGACAGATTACTGATCAAAGACTGTGTAAGAGTTATTAATAGCAGAGAGCTAACAGACTTATATGTGGTGGAAGTGGGGCGATGTGGGTAGGGGGCGGGGGTTGAATGGGGGATAAACAAGTCAGAAAAAAATATAGAAAACTAAAAGATAGTGAAGGAAGTTGTCACTACTGAGAAAAATAATGAGACCAGAGAAATAAACATAAATGGACAGGTGGATGCTGATAACCGAGGGTATGTTATAATATCAGTTCTCACCTGTGGAGTTCTGAGAAGCTAGAGACTGCAGAAAGAATTCAAATGGCACGTGTTGTGAAATGGGCACTGAGGTCATGATGGTCAAAACATAGGGCAAGTCTTCAAGTGGGAATGGTCACAGGGTCAGGAGGAAATGGGTGCAGAGGAGTGTAAGGCTTGACCAGGGTATGTGGATATTAGGAGGACAAGAAAAGCAACCTCAGCAATATCCTGGTCAGCCCCTATGCTGCGTCTGCACCCATTTACCCACCCTACCCCTGTGACCATCCCTGCTGCAAGAACTGCCCTACACATGATCCTACCACCACCTTCATGAACCCTGTAACTGGCAAAACATACACTACTAAAGGTAGACCCACCTGTCAGGTAATACATGTTGTATACTAGCTGTTATGTAAACACTGTTTTTATTTTGGAATATCTACCACCAAGTTGTCAGTCTTGATAAATGGACACAGACAGGTGGTGTAGACTGGGAACACACAATGTAATGTTCCAGAGCATGCTCAAAAACATGACATCCACGACCTCAGTGCCTGTTTTGGTATACATGACATCTGGATTCTTCCTGCAGTCACTAGCTTGTCAGAACTCTGCCAGTGGCAACTGGCATTACAACATGTGCCTGGTTCTTTCCACCCACCTGGTCTTAACTTACATTAATTTCTTTGGTCTCAGCATATCTTCTCAGTACAACTCCTTTCTTCACTACCTTTTAGTTTTCTATATCTCTTATTTTCTGGTATGTTTATTTTTCCATGACCCCCACTTCCACCAAACACAATGCACTAAGCCTTCCACTTGTAGTAACTCTTCCATGGTGTTTTGTCAGCAATCTGTCTTACATTACACCATATCTTCCACCTTTAGGCTCTCAGGTTTTCAAATCTTGTCTGGTGCAGACCCCAACAATCAGTCTACCCATCTCATCCAATCTGATAAGTCTCCCCAAACCCAGGGTTCCAGGATGCTTTCCCAAACTCTTAATTTCTTAAGTGCCACCAGTCCCTTTCCTTCAGCCCTACTTGTTTCTTTTCAACACCCTTGCTCACATTTCTACTTTGTAGAATCATTCTGCTGTACTACACAGACAGAAGAACAAACTTATTGTACCATTAAGAGTGGCTCAAAATAGAATTAAATTCCAGTTAGATAATGGTGCATCTGTTTTCCTCATTGATGAAGATGCCTATGAAATGATGAGTAGCCCATGGCTCAGGAGCCTGCTTCTCTTTTGTCCAAATATGACAGACACTAAGTTTCAGTTCTTGGCAAGTGCATTTCACCACCAGCTTTACATGATGTTATAAAGAGTGCTTTCTTTCATGTACTAGATTCTAGAAACAGTGTCAACATTTTTGGTTTACACCTGATTGACTTGCTCAGTCTGTACATGCAAGACAATGTGTTTCAAATCATTGCTTCAGTGCCTCACTAATGTTCCTACATCTGCAATAAGTACAGTAAACTTTTTGAACCAGGATTATGAATGGCTGAAGATTATGAGGCACACCTTACTGTTAAAGGCCATGCACTGTTATCATGCTTTGCCTGTCCCCATGCTATATGTGAGCAGGTTGTTCAGGAGCTGCATGGATTGAAAGACAAAGGGGTGGTACATCCCATTTCTGCTAGTCAGTGTGCATCTCTCTTGGTCATATTACAAAAGGTACCAGTGGGTTTACATCTCTTTGCTGATTTCAAAGGAACAGTACACTCACAAACTGTCATGAATTAATTCCATCTCCCATGACTGGAGGAGTTAATGGGCAGATTCTTTACCAAGACTGATTTATGAGAGACAGACTTCTAGTTACCATGGGCAAGCAGTCAAAGAAATATTTTATGATAACACACACCCAGGTTTGTTCCAGTTTCAAAGACCACTGTTCAGAAGTGCTCCAGATACTGGTATTTTTCAGTCATTTCTTGAACAATTATCAGCAAAAGCCCCTTCTTGGTATAAACTACATAGATGATGTTGTCATAGACTGTATGCCTGCTGAACATTTGGCCAATTTAGAATGTTTGTTTAAAGTTCTTACTGTTGCTGGCTCAAAGTGTAACAAGAAAAAGAGCTCCTTTTTGCATGAGGAACTTGAATATTTAGGACCTGTCATAAATGTGCAGTGTGTTCATCCTGCTTATTTGCACTTATATGTAACTAAAGATCTTCTGGCATCCCATAAATCAAGGGGCTGCAGGTTGTCATGGAAAGACTCTCATATTACATTGTGTTCATCACAAATTCTGCACAACCTGCTGCTCTGCTGAACCAGCTGTGCCAAATAGGTGCTCCCTTTGTAAGGTCCCAATAATGTAAGAATGCATTTCAGCAGTTAAAGGAGGCATTGTTACAGCATTGTCTGATTAATTTTGATCCAGCTAAGGCTGTTTTATTTGCTCTGGATTAATCATCTTATTGCATTGAAGCTGTGTGCCCCCAAAGAATTGGTTCATCTCATTTGCCTTGAAAACTGTCAACAAACAACAGGCCAATTACACTCAACTTCAAAAAGTAGTGATCAGCATTATGTATGGTGTTACTAAGTTCCATCAACTTCTGTACTGTCAGGAGTTCTATTTGATTACATGTCATCAACTTTAATGGATTTATTTAATTCTTCCAAGCCTGTTCCACTGTGGACAGTGCAAAAATTGCAGTGTGGGCTGTATTGTTGCCTAATTATCAATGTGAGTCATTTACAGGTGCAATACACAATATTTGAATGATGTATTGTTGCCTTGGCTACCAGTCAGTACTGACACAACATTTGACTTGCCTGAACAATCATGTTATCAAAACAATACTCAGGATTTTGAAATTCTTCAAACTCTTACTCTTGATTCTTGGTGTATTGCTGGAGCACCTGCTTCTGACCCAGTTCTTTGGATAGTTTAGCTATATGTGTGCCACAGGTGGCTGTATAGTTTGAAAGAATTTCCTCACCCACTAATGTGATCTGCTTTTCACGCTGACATACACTGTTCATCTGATCAGGTGTTCTGCTGTTGCATGCAGAGCATGATGAGTCACGTTTTAAGAGTCCTCATTCCCTCCAGCAAAAAGTTTTATCTGTGTTGCACCAATGACACTGGGGCATAGTTCACACAGGAACTCACCCAAGGTCATTGTCCTTGGCAGAGCACCGATGTTCAAATTCAGCAAATGGCCACTGACTGTAATGTGTGTATGGACCACACCACAATGATTTTTTCAGTGGCAAAGTCCATCCAGCAGTTGGAAATGCATCCATATTGATTTTGTGAGCCCACTCTGGAGCACATGATGTTTCTTGGTGGTAGATGCATACAATAAATTTCATTTTTGTTGACCTCTTGACATCCAACACAGCTAATAGTCCTGAATCAGTTTTGTCTTCAATTTTTTATCTTGGAGGTAATCCTGAGGTCCTTTTGTCAGACAATGGACCATAATTCACATCAGTCAATTTTCAGCAGTTTTGTGCCAACAACAGTATATACCACATAAATTCTACACCTTTTCACACCCTAACAGTGAAGCTGAATGGTTCAGTCAAACATTTAAGAGTCACTTCGAGGAACTCTGTTCATCTTACACACAGAAGCAAGCTTTAAGAAATTTCTGTCCACCTACCACGCCTTGCCCTGTGGTGGGACGTTGCTGGACCACAGTTTGTAAGTAACAACTTTAGGAAGTTCCTAGCATGAGAAGGTATTTGTCAGGTGTTAATATCCAATTATAACCCACCTTCAAACCTGTGTGAACGAATAATGAAGGAAGTTGGAAAATTATGTCGTACTTACTGTCATGAGAAACATCCTCTGTGGGTAACAAAAATTAAGGACTTTGAACTTAGCCTGAATGAATTACCACATATATCAACTGGGTTGATACCTTTATAAGTTACGGGTAAACCTTTTATAGGAGAACCTCTAATTAAACTTTTTAATTGGCCTGAACAACCGAGTATGGATTACAAAGTGAATCAGGAAATAGTTGCTAAGCACTTGGTTGAAAGAGCACAACAAAGAGTAAGTAAGCATAATGAAAAGGCTGTGTAACCTCAATACCAAGTTGATGAGCTGGTTCTTATAAAACATCTTCAAAGCTCAACGCTAAAGAAAGAGACTCATAAATTTTTCCAGAAGTATGAAGGACCATATCGGGTACAAATAGTGATCCATCCTAAGACATTATTTTTAGTAGATCCTACAACTGGGTCCAAGAAAGGAAAATACAATGTAAAAGACATGAAGTTGTATGTATCCTCCAGGGACGTTAACTTTCTGAGTTAACGGGCGGATTGATGACCGTCGGATGCCGAGTTGTTTTCGGTGTTTCTTCCAAAATAGTTTTCCTGCACTGAATTCCTTTAAAATCTTAAACTATTCTGTCATCTATTCCTAAAATCTTAAACTATCCTGTAATCTTATATCTTAGAAAATTGGATATTACAGTCAAATAAAAAACAACCATAGAGAATCACAGGTAAAATGTGATATTTAGATAAAGTGAACTGAATGGAATATTATGTTTGTAGAAAATATAATATTGTGTGACCAGTTGAACAAATAATATACCATTGTATATGGATTTTCTATTTTGTATTGAATATTTTATCCCTTTTATGAGATGTGATGTAGGTGGGAGGGTTTGTATCAGTTTTTAAAGGGGTGGGTATTGTAGATAAAACTATGGTTTATGAGAACAGAAAAATCGTGGCTAACATAAAACATATACATCACACCTTTCAAACAACCTTCACAAACAAGTGTGCCTAATTCTTCACCATTTGCCGTATCCATAGGGACTAAGATTTCCTTCGGGGACCTCAAGGGCGAAGTTGAGAATGTCCGTTCTGTAGGAGACGATTTATCACCAAAACTCCTCCAGCATCTCACTCAAGTACCTGAGAGGTAGGGATCCTGGGGAAAGGGGTGGGAAGGGTTTCCTAACTTTGGGGCAATCTTCTTTCTCTTCTTTGATCTTAGCAACCACATCTACTTTTTTTCCTTTCTTACCTCTCATTTGAGGACCTACCTATATTTTCCCTCTTTCGATATTCACTAACATCTATCACTGAAGTCCTTCCTTGTTTCCATGGTTTCTAATAATCTACATCTTATCTTTAGATAAGAAGGCTGAAGAATCAGACTACATGAACACACATCCACATACACACAAGAATAGCCTTATACACAAACATTGAAATTAAAGACTAGAAACCTGTTGAGATGTGAGAACCACCAGGTGTTGTAGGGGAAAGAATGTGTGTACATAGAAATATGTATAAACTGACGGTTCTACATCATTGGTTCTTTTTCTTTTGTAGGTATATATACAAAGAGGTGTATATAAAGAAAGAATAGTGGCGATCAACTCATGCACAAAGAGCGACAAAAGCATGTGAGTTAGTGGAATAACTATAAAGCAGTAGTGAACAGGGGATATGTAAGGAAGTGGTGTGAGCAAAGAAAGAGAATATAAGCTAGAGCTGAATTAATCGTGATAGTCATTTAAGAAAAGTCAGTGCATTTAATACTCTGAGGAACTGATGGATTGTAGGATAGTGAGACTTAACAGTGAATGTAGACATATTACCTATGGAAAATATAGAATTTGAGAAGTAGAGGAGGGCTCTATGGAGTAAAAGATGTATTAAAAAGTGAATGAGAACTGTAGAATAGATTTGTAACTTTACCAGGGAATACTTAATTATAGTATACATAGGAATGTATACTGGGGTAATGAACCATGAAGCTTACTCAGAAAGGAGAAAGGGAGTGTACCCGGCATTTAGTAAATAAAGGTCAGGCATACCTATGTGGAGATAGGATGAACTGTGGCCTAAAAAAATAGGAATGTTTTATAAAGGGGCATACCTACCAAAATGGAAAGAGGAAGTGCTCTCATAAGGTCAACCGACAGGCAAGGTATAGGTACTGATCCTAGGAGAAGGGAACAGCATCGTGACAAAAGTCACAAAATTTTATAGGAATTATTCTGGAAAGTATGAATTCTATGCACAACTAGCTTTATTATATTTCATATAAATAAATGTGTGTCAAAAGAACACCTTCATTTTGCCCAGAGTTCCTCCGAACTACAAGCTACAAACTAGTACAAAGGATGAGAACAGAAAGTAGAATACTATTTCTAAATACTAGTCAAGCTTACTAAATCACAAATGAATACTCAGGTCTTGATATCAAAGTAAAGTGAGAACAAAATAAAGAAATCCTCAGCTAAAGATTGTTCTAGAGAAAACAAAGGGTTGTTATTGAAGGGTAACATGTATATATAAACCTATCTAAGAAATGTATACTACTAAACTGTAAAATGTTATCATGTGTGATATCATGTACATACTGATTATGTATAAAATATCGTGTGTTCGATCTGAGGGGCAGGATATGTAGTGATTCAAGAATTTTTGCTTAAATTCTAGAACCACTTGGCCTTCTACCATCTTGAAGACATGGTATTTTAGATATGAGTGTGAGATGATAGAATCCTACCTACTGCGTGTCACATGTCTGTGTGTGCAGGTTTAAATTCAGTTGCAGCAAGAATGAAGACATGGCAGTGGAATGGCACTGACAAATACCTGCCGGGCGATCCATGGAAGTCTTAGTGAGACTATTGTTAGTGAAAAAATGAACAGTGAGAAGGTACTCTTGAAAAAGAATTTTTGTCTTTGCCTTGTTGAAGGGAAGACGGTTAGGTTAGGTTAGGTTAGGTTAGTCTGATTCATGTTGAGAATGGACATGGTGTTTAAACCACCTTTCTCTTATAGGTAAATTAGTTAGTTTCTGAGGTT
This sequence comes from Schistocerca piceifrons, assembly GCF_021461385.2. Classification (NCBI taxonomy): domain Eukaryota; kingdom Metazoa; phylum Arthropoda; class Insecta; order Orthoptera; family Acrididae; genus Schistocerca; species Schistocerca piceifrons. The sequence continues at coordinate 179,847,330 of NC_060138.1, read as the reverse complement.
TGGAACACAAGAGACTTACTAAACAGTATATATTTAATGTGAAGAGTGGGTTTTGTAATATGTCTGAAGTTTAAATATATGTCATAAGTTAATGCAAATGAAACTTTGTACGTCTACTTATTTTTATAAGTAGAAGGAGTCTTAAGGAATTCTTGTACCTAGCAGCATACTTTGGAAAAGAAGTGAAAGAGTTTACAGCAGCAGGCTAACCAGCAAGGAAGGTCAGCTGAACATCTCAAGTAAGCCATCTTGGAAAAGAAGTGGTAGTTAGTAGATCTACTTCACACTTAAATCGTCATCCAAACTGTTATATTAGCCAATGTTTCTAACATATGCTTCTCCAGTGTTGCTCATCTTAGAGCCAAGCCAGTTAGCATCCAATTTGTGTACTAAACTTGCGTTGGCAGTATTTGAGCACCAACGGCTAGAGAGGTTATGGAGAACAGTTGCTGGCCTCCAAGCTTGTCAGGTACTCTGAAAGTACTCATATCCTATTCTCAAAATTTTGGAGCAACTTGTACATGAGGCACATGAGGAACAAGATCATATATAAATGAAAAGTAATCTCAATGTCTTACAAGAAATAATTCCCCAAATGTTTACCAAACACACGTTACAGAAAAAAAAATTCCATGAGTAGTTCCACTTTATTAAGAAACCATCTCCTCAGCCAGTGTCTCTAATGCATGCTTCTTTGGTGGTGCTTGACTTGGAGATAAGCTGGTTACAATGCCAGTATTTGGCCATAAAGTGGAGGAGAGGTTGTGGAGAAAAGTTGCTAGTCTCCAGTCAGCACAGTTTACTATTTCAAAGTATTCATATTTAGTCTGTAAAGTTTGAAATGGATTGTAAATGTGGTGAAAGGAGAGCAAGATTAAAAATAAATCAACAGTAATGTTAATATCTTAGAAGAACTTGTTCTCCATAAATTGTACAAAATTTATGACAGAAAATTGTGTTTTCTTAAATAATTTAAAATGAATGTATATCTTTGTGACGTATTCAGTAGCAGATCATGATACTGCTGTGTCTAATGGACCTTTTGATACCATTCTCTTCTATGGCACTGTTTCTTTGAAATCTGCGTACCTCATGATCTACTTAATGGAGTTTTTAGTACTATAATGATATTCGATGATTATCTACCAAAATTTCATTAATCACATTCGATTTTTCATTATATTTTGAAAATCTGTTTACCTATATTTTCACTGTATCTCTGAGAATGTTGATTATGCTACAACATCAGATTTGATACTTTTGCAAGTTACTGGAAAATAAACTTATTATTTTTTGGGTGTTATGTGTTAGTGTCCATTCTTTTGGATGCATACAAAAGCACAGACACCAAGCATTTGTGCAACTGATTTGTCTTGATGGGCAATGAATCTTCCATCTTCAGTGTGAATGCACAGTTACGTTTGACCTCTTCAACCTTTCCTGGTGGATATCTTGTAAATGATCTTCACAGGTTTGCCACCAGATGACATTGTGCAAATTCCACACTATCCCCTCAGAACAATTGTGCAACATTTTCAGATCAGTCACATCTGGTACCTTAATGGGGAGGAGATGGCAAAGAACATATGTGAGTTGGGCAAGCTATGTCAAAAGAGAGGTAGATTGTTAAGCAGCCTTGCATTTTTACTGAGATACTGTGACAAGCAAACCATCCCTATGTTTGCTAAATTTAAACATTGTATAAATTCTGAGACTGCCATTAGAATAAACAATGGGTGAGGGCAGTACTGGTGAGAGAAAAGGTGCACTATACATGTCAGAAATTGTGCTTGGTGTCCAGACAATTACTATAATTCCGTTTGAGGATTTTAGCGAGCTTTTAGTGGCATCCTGGAACTGGGTAGGCAGTGCCACTTGGGCACTTTCTGATTGGACCGAACAACAAGTTAAGGTTCATCAAATGACAAAATACAATCGACTTGAAGCCTGAACACAAGAAGACATGCAAAGAAGGTGTACCATGTTTAATCTTACAGAGAAGACATTGGATGATGCTGCAGTTTCGGTGCTACAGAACAGTCTGAAATTTGCACCTACACTGGGGACCATTCTCAACCGAGATGTGATTAGTGGAAAAGAGCAGGCCGTTTTGAAACTTCCTAAGGATGCTGCTGAAGAGATAAGGTGTGACACATGATGCATCTTGACTGAAGCTCCACCTAAGGAGTCCAACATTAACATCACGTCAGCTTAAAGAAATGATGTATGTGAATTGAGAGGAGAACAAGACATTGGCCTCTTACCTGCTGACAAAGGAAATACTACTGTGCTGCTCTTGCACACGGAATGTAATAGCAAGACATTTAAACTGCTCAACAATCCTGGATACAGTAAACTAAAAAGTGATTTGATGGATAGGATCCAGAGGAAGACTATGGGACTCATCAGGAAGAGCTCGATTCCAGCACAAGTCGCTATGGGCTTGCGTCAACAGACTGCAGTTCCTACTAGACTCTATGACCTACCCAAGATCCATAAGAGTGGGGTGCCTCTCTGTCCCATTGTAAGTAACATAGGAGCACATACTTATTTTGTTGCCAAATATCTGACATTACAATTGGGACCTCTCGTAGGCAAGTGCAACCATCATATTCGAAACTCTGAAGATTTCATAGGTCACCTGAAAGCCTTTAGATTGCAATCATTGGATCTCTTAGTAAGTTTTGATGTTGTGACTTTATTTACAGAGGTGCCCTTGCAGGGCACTTTAGAGTTTGTTAGCAACATGTTGAGGAGGGCATAGTGGCATTATTTAAACAGGTGCTTACTTCAGCATACTTCTTACTTCATCTACTATATTTTTAAGAAATGGACAGTGTCACCATGGGAAGCCCTCTGTCCCCTGCTGCAGTCAGTTGTTTTATGGAGGACTTTGAAGAAAAAGCACTGCAGTTAGCCACTCTCAAACCATCTTGTTTTCCGTGTTATGTGGATGATACATTTGTGGTGTGGCCACATGGACTTGATACTCTACCTATGTTTCTTAAGTATTTCAATTCACTCCATCTGAATATTAACTTCACAATGGAAGTGGAAAAGGATTTCACTTTATCTTTTCTTGACGTTTTGGTATAAAGGAAAGCAGATGGAACCTTGGGACACTGTGCCTACTACAAGCCAATTCATGCAAATCTATATATGCAAGCCAGAAGCTGCTGTCATCCTGCAAAGTGTGGCAGTGCATTATGTATGTTAGTTCATAGAGTACATGTGGTATCCGATCCTGAAAGCCTGTTGAGTGAAATACAACATTTGAAGACAGTGTTCTAACAAATTGGTTATTCTCAGAAACAGATACGTAATGCATGCAGGCCCAAGCGAGTTCAATCTATGGAGCAGAATGAAGATAAAAAGACACCCACCACTTTGGGCTTTTTGCCATATTTTGGTGCCATGTCATCAAGAATCAGAAAAGTCCTCAAAGATATGACATTAAGTGTGTTTTTCGACCATCTGCAAAACTGAGGAACCTGTTGAGTTCAGGTAAGGATGATTCTGGCCTAAGGAAATGTTGTGCATACAAGATTCATTTTCAGTGTGGGGCAGCATATGTAGGCCAGACATGTCACACTGTACAAGAATGCTGCATTGGACATCAGCATCATACACACCTATGTCAACCCAAAAAGTCAGAAATTGTGGAACACTGTCTGAATACAGGACATTGCATGATTTATGAAAAGATGGAAGTTTTATCCCTGACATCATCTTTCTGGGATTGTGTCATCAAGGAAGCAATAAATATCAGTGCAGCCGATAATCTCATCGACAGGAATGCAGGATTTCAACTGAGCACAGCCTGCAACCCTGCATTGGCTCCTATTAAATCACGATGAAAAAATTAAGATTTTTTTTACAACAGACCCATCATAACATTGGTCTAATATAATTTTTAGTGAGTGAAGTCTGGCCATACTGTTAGTAAACATAGCATACAGCTCATTTGTCGGAGGGCCACTTTGTGACTTTTGGCAGAGGGTGTTTTATTATGGCACTATCTATCTGCAAATCACTGCGCATGTGTGATTCCATGCCTGTGAATTTTTCTCATATGTGTTCTATATATAGGGCATCAGTCGTACCTAGTCACCAGCAAGGCTGAACCACATGAAGATGTTGGACAGTTGCTATGAGGAAATATTGTGGAATTTGCACATCATTATCATCTGGCGGCAAACCCGTGAAGACTATTTAAACGTATCTGCCAAGAAAGCTTGAGTCATATATTGTTCTTATTTATGAAGGGTCACTGTATGTGGTTTTGTCATACGATTAAAGCAAGTACATGCTGTTTAGTAAAATAAGGTTTTGATGTATGATTACTGAAATGCTTGCTGTGGGTCTGACATATGTGGGGTTTGAAAATTTTGATTGGAAATCTTATAGCGATAACATAGTAATGAGAGCAATAACTGGATGCTGAAGATGAAATAATAATTATAATGATGTAGCTGACTATAAACAATTAACTCCAAAGATCAAACCTTAGTAACTGTGTGACTTACCAAGTACACATCTGAAATTAAATGAAGATGAGGAATTGTTTACTGTAGGAAAAATACTAATAACAATTAATAGGTATGAAATAATTAATGTGAACAGTACAAACCTTTCACTTACATATTGTAGTGCATTGTGAGATTATTTGGTATTTTAGTTTAGTGTAAGAATATTTTATGGTCTGTACAGTACACCCATCTGGTACAGGTTGAAGTATAGGCCAGTTACTTCTAATTTGGAATCTGCGGGAGTAATTGGCTCATTGAAAATCATTTCTGCTCATGAAAAACTTTAGAATTTTTTTTTCTTACTGTCCTATTAGAATCCCAAGTATCATTTGCTAGAATACTCAGGAGAAATATGTGAAACTGAAGTGTAAAATTTAAACATAAAGAAAGTGCAGGGAAAGAGGGTTGTCCTTAGGCTACATTTCCTACTCTTTTTCAAATAACTTCCTGGCTTATGGCCAGCAGAGAGAAAAGTAAAAGTCAGAAAAGGTGATGGTGTATCTTATTGATTTTTCCTAAGTTATTGATGTGTATGTCTTTAGTTTAATTTCTGAAGTAGGAAGTTAACTCACTACTCACCAACTCCAGTGTGGACTGCCACAACATACGTCTAGTATTTAGTATTTCTTGGTATCCATTTCTTATATTATTTCTGTGAAACATGTGCTCTCTGGAAAAAAACTGTACATTGGCATAGATAAAATTGGGGGGGGGGGGGCGAATATTGTACTAAAATGGAGATTACTGATTAGATAATTTAAAATAAAACAGATTAACTCCACTAAGTAAAACATTTGTCAAATAGTTGACAAAAAACCTTTTATCTTATGATAGTATTGTCAATACAGGCTGTGCAGAGTGTCATTCTAGCATTAAAACCTGCATGTGCTTAATACAATGGAAGCAGTAAACATGAATACTTCCTTGGACAATTGATGTTAGTTCTATTGATCACAACTATAGGAGATTGCAATAAACACACAGCTTGTTCAATCATTCTTGCAGAGCTTGCAAATCAAAATAACTTGACATGCAGGAAGAACCATCAGAGTTATCTCCTAACTATGCATGAACTAAGTACATGTATGGAGGAAACAAAATATAAAACCACAAATAAAGAATGACAAAACCATAACAATGTAATTAGAGAAATGGGTAAATGTAGGAAACATTCAACAGAAAATCACCTGCTGATAAGTGATACAATAGAAACTGATCAGAATAAGGTAGCAGATCTATTTAACAATCATTTTGCCTCTATTGGCTCCAGCATAAACAATCAGCTTAAAAATCACAAATACAAATTCAGAGAGACACCGGTGTCAGGAAGTACATTTTGGACACAAACAAGTGAAGAATAAATAATTAAAATAGTGAGTATCTTGAAGAGTTCTCATCCAGCAGGATATGGCTGTTATAGTCTGGACACTCTTAATAAATTTATTCATAAAACTGCACCACTTTTATCAGTAATTATCAACTTTCTTATGGAAGATAGCATGTTTCCAGATGATTTGAAAATTGCTTCAATTGTCCCTATTTTTAAAAAAGGAAACAGAAATCTAGTAGAAAACTTTTGACCCATATCTGTCTTTCCAATAATATCCAAATTCTTTGAGAAAGTAATACACATAACAATCTGGAAATTCCTGGTGAGCAAAAAAAAAGTGATTTCTAAGGGACAATATGGGTTTGTCAAGGGATCATCCACCATTATAGCATGATCCAACTTAATCAAAAACATAACTCAAGCAATAGACCATAAAGAACATGTACTTGGCATCTTTCTAGATTTACAAACAGCACTTGACTATTTTGATATGATCATATTGCTGGACAAACTGTGGAACTATGGCATTCGAGGCACAGCCCATAGTCTGATTAGGTCCTATTTGACAAATATGAACCACTACATTCTATTGGCACTACATTGGGAGCATACAAATCAAGCACTACTGATATTAATTTCGATATTCCAAGGTGGTCAATATTAGGACCACTTCCTTTTATTACTTATGTTCATGACATTCAGTTTATAACAAAACCCACTACAGCTATCTTATATGCAGATGATACCACATTAATATGCCATAATCCTAGCTATTCACAACTTGAAGTGGAATCCAAAATTGCTGCAGGCATAATTATGCAGTATTTTAATGAAACTCAAATTAAGTACAAATAAATTATTCTATATTTAATTTGATCTTGGGAGGCAGAAAACACTTGAAAACCTAATTTTAATGGGTGATGAATACATTAAAAAGTAATACCCAACCAAGTTTCTTGGCCTGGTACTTGATGCAGACGTAAATTGGTCTCATCATTTAAGTGATATCTGCAAAAAGCTATCTACTACCATATAAGCCCTAAGAAAACTGACACTTTTTGTAACATTACCTCTCAGAAAGAATTATATTGTCACAGAAGAAGCTGAGAAGCACCATGGTTTAGTGGTTATGATACTAAACTGTTGTATGGAGGGTTGCGAGTTCAAAATTCACATGGACTGTACAATTTTAATTTCTATATTCTGTCTGAGTACATTCTAGAGGTGACCACAAATGTCAAGAATCATTGTACTGGAATGTTCTGTAGCTGTATATATATTGTATGTGTTCTGGCTGGAGGCAGTTTGCTCCGCACTCTTGTATGTGCAAGTGCTGAATAAACCTGTGTTAGTGTTTGTCGTTCATCTAATTACACCTTCTTCTACATAACGTTATTGTTTCTTTTTCCTCCTGCCCTCAGCAGAGATGTTTTGTTGTCAACAAATATGGTTTCTGTAACTGGTGACGGTACTTCTCTAAAATGACTGAATATGATGCTCCAGACTCCACAAGAGCTTGGGCTGGTAGGCCATCCATGAGGATATTGATGTAGTTTCCTATCATTTTTGTAGTGAATGACAGTAGCTCTGTCATTGTCTGATGGGAGCCACTGTGTTGTCCATAATGTGGGCTATCACAAGTTCTGACCCCAGCATCTCCACTAGAATAATGTCATGTAGGAGAGTGCAACCATATCAGCAGCATAGTATTGAGGCATTCATCTTCATGGGCAACAATTGTGCCCCCACTGTGCACATCTTGTGAAGGACCTCCTTCAGGATAATGACATCAATCAACTAGAGTGGCCAGCATGTTCTGCAGACATCAACCCTATCAAACATGCCTGGAATAGTTGAAAAGGGCTGTTTATGGATGATGTGACCCACCAACCACTCTCAGAGATCTACGCTGAATAGCCATTGAGGAGTGGGACAATCTGGACCAACAGTGCCTTGATGAACTTGTGGATAGTATGCTACAACAAATACAGGCATGCATCAATGCAAGAGGACATGCTACTGGGTATTAGAGGTACTGGTGTGTACAGAATTCAAGTACCATACATCCATTACAGTGCCTTCCACGACCACCAGTGGCGTACATCGCAACACTCATCAGTGAAGAGAATGTGATGTCAATCCTGAGCAGTTCATTCCGCATGTTGTTGGGCCCATCTGTACCACGCTGCATGGTGTTATGGCTGCAAAGATGGACCTAGCCGTGGACGTTGAGACTGAAGTTGCACATCATGCAGGCTATAGCGCACAGTTTGAGTCATAACACGACGTCCTGTGGCTGCACTAAAAGAATTATTCAACATGGTGGCAATGCTGTCAGGATTCCTCTGAGCCATGATCCATAGATAGCAGTCACCCACTGAAGTAGTAGTAGCACTTGGGCGGCCTGAGTGAGGCATGTCATCGACAGTTTGTGTCTCTGTATCTTCTCCATGTCCAAACAGCTTTGCTTTGGTTCACTCCGAGATGCCTGTACACATCTCTTGTTGAAAGCCCTTCCTGGCACAAAGTAACAACGCAGATGTGATCAAACTGCGGTATTGTCCATCTAGGCGTGGTTGAACTACAGACAACAGAAGCCGTGTACCTCCATCCTGGTGAAATGACTGCAACTCATTGGCTTTCAGACCCCTTCCATCTAATAGGCACTGCTCATGCATGGTTGTTTACATCTCTGGGCAGTTTTAGTGACATCTCTGAAAAGTCAAAGCACTGTGTCTGTGATACAATATCCACAGTCAATGTCTATCTTCAGGAGTTCTGGTAACCGGAGCAACGCTAAACTTTTTTTGATGTGTCTATTTTTCCATTATATGTTGAAAATATGTTTCTCTATATTTTTACTTTATCTCTGAAAGTTAAGTATCCTATCAAACCAGATTTGTTACTTTTGTCAGTTATTGCATAGTTAACTTATTTTTGGCAACTTTTTATTGTTTGTTACAAAAATTATATTTATGATTATCAAGATCATTCATCCTTTACAAAACACATTTGCATTTTGAATAACATTTTCTATGTAAAGATCATGGTGTTTTGAGTTCTTGGAGAGCAGAAGTGGGAAAGGAAAGTCTGGGACTTGTATGCATTGTAACTATGTAATATGTAACTATATAGGCTTGACAATGTATACAGTGTATCTATATTCATGGTTGTTTTGATGTTGTTTATCATGAATTGCATGTATGTGGCTCTAAAAACCATTTAATTTCAAATTTCAATCAACTGTATTTATATGAAAGTGCACAGAAACTGATTATTGTTATAATTGTTTTTGTGGTATCACAGATTAATATCATACTCAGCAGGGTCTCACAACTGACAGCCAAAACACATGTTTCTGATACATCCTGATAGCAATCACACAGGGCTCAACAGATCCAATGCTGCACCCCCACTGAGTCTTGCTTTCAGTGGCTCCAGCTACGAGCACCCTGTGCCTCTGTGATATAGGACAGCTGGCGGCAACCACACATCCCAGTCTCAGTTTTAATCTTTGACAGTCTCTACTCAGTCAGCCTTCAACAGTTCAGTTGTGCATTAGTAGTGGGGGCCTCACACTGCACAATGCTCTTTAGTTTCTTGTAATAGCTGGATTTTATTGCTGTTTCTTCTTTTGTAAAGTTTCCTCACAATGCTTGAAGAAAGCTAGAAGTTAAACAAAAATTCTGTTTACTGTATTTGGGTGTTCACTAATCATTTCTGCTCCTGTCCAGCTTCCCCACAATGACAGCTGCTGCACCACTCTGTAGCCAACCTCTCCTTACCATTGTGTACAATGCAGAATGCAACAGTTTCATGAATGCATTATGTCAAAATATTGTTTCAGGGAGAAACTTTTTTTTCAGAAACCTCTAAAACTGTGGCCTTTTTCACAAAACATATCCTGTTTTGTTCCTGAATAATGAGTTGAACCACCAATTACAACAACAAAAAATTTCAAGGTGGGTATAATTATTTAACTTCTGCCTTCTACAGCAATCAAAATAGGCACTGCCAATCTAAATCTACATTCATACTCATGGCGGAGGTATGTCCAATTGTACCTGTTATTAGGGATTCTTCCTGTTCCTTTCATGTATGGAACATGGAAAGGAGGACTGTTTGAATGCCTCTGTGCATGCAGTAGTTTTTCTGATCTTATTGTCAACATTCCTATGTGAGCAATACATGGGGGTTTTTAGTAAATTCCTGGAGTAATCATTTAGAGCAGGTTCTTGAAACTTTATGAACAGACTTTCTTGGGATACTTTGCATCTATCTTCTAGAGTCTTCCAGGTCAATCCTTCAGTGTCTCGGTGACACTCTTCTACAGATTAAATGAACCTGTGACCATTCATGCTGCCGTTTTCTGTATATGTTCAATATCCCCTGTTAGTCTTATATGCAACCTTTGTTCAAAACATTGAACAGCATACATCTCTATTTCTATTATTCTAGACACAAATGTTGAAGAAATAATTTTATGCTACTCAGTTGTCATGTAGTATAATTAGACTGTGGGACTGCGTTGTTTAGAAATTCCACTTTATTAAATAAACATTCCCTTACAGAACATCACTAACACATGTGGCTTCAGTGCCACTTGACTTGGAGACTACCTGTAGTGTTAGTAGGGCATTAAATATTTTCACAGGCAATATTTGGCCAGCAAGGGGAGCAGTTTGTGCGAGAAAAGTTGCTGAACTCCACTCTTATCTGTTTACTGTGTGAAAGTACAAGTACTCTGCTCCTAATGTTTTCTAATGCACTGTCCATGCGACAAAAGGCCAACAAGATCAAAGATAGATAAATATCATTTTTAAGGGCCTACAAAAAAAAAAAAAAAAAAAAAAAAAAAAAAAAAAAAAAAAAAAAAAAAGGTACCAAACGCATGCTACAAAGGAAGATTTTAGTTTTTAAAGTAGTTCCACCTTACTAGAAAACTGCTTCTGTAGCCAATGTCCCTAATGCATATTTCTTCAGTGAGATACAACTTGGAAGTATTTTGGTTACAATGCTTTTGGTGGATGAAATATTCTCAGTAAAGCGGAGACAATGTGGAAAGAGGTTGTGGAGTAATTTTCTGACCATCTGTCTAAGTTCCTTATATCAAAGCAGTTAAGCCACTATCTACATAGGATGTTTCCATAGCATCCTTTGATGACTGACTTATTTGCATTCTGCCTGCAGTGTCTAAAGCCTTAGCATATACATTCATGTTCAGAAAGAAAAGAACACCTTGAACAAATAAAGGCTGAATGTTCATATTCACAGCACACATACATTAGCACATTTGCCAAAAATTATTAGCATTTGAAACATGTCAGCCCAGTTTTGAGGTCAACATCATTATCACAGTGCACTGCCACCTAATGGTAAAATGTGCCTGTAGCTCTCATTGTCGTTATAAACCTAGGGTACTGGATCAGTGTGGCTTGCGCAGACATCCAAGACACCTCATAGATATATGCGCTTAGTGTACCATCACATTAGTGAGTTTGAAAGATGGCAATTATTGGTGTAAGAGAATGTGATGTATCCATCTGGAAAGGTTTTGCTCATGTTGGATGAAGTGTTTTGGCAGTGCAACGAGTATATGCAGAATGGTTCCCCGAAGGTCATAGATTTGTCAGGTCCCACCACCCAGACCAACCTCTGAGTAGACAGACATCTCATCTGAATGATAATGCAATACAGATCTGCATCCTCCTCAGCTCTGGTGTAACAGTGGAAGAGTATAACACATTGTACACTATCAGGGGTGACAGTCTGTTGCCTTTATTATAACATGTGTTACATATGTGCTGTCCACTTCTCTGCCTACTTTTGACGAATGTGCAGAAACATGATAGATGGGTGTATGGAATGACAACACTGGGGACATGAATGGCATCAGATAGTGTTTTCAGGCAGACCTAGGCTCTATTTGTTTGAAAGTAATGACTGTTTTTTGGTTTGACACAGACAGGGGCAGCGGCATCACAGAGACTGCATTTGCAGAAGACATACAGCATCAACTCAAGGCATTAGGGTGTGGTATGTTATTGGATACAACCAAAAATCACAGTTAGTGCATTGTCCAGGGCACAGTGAGCAGTGCAACTCATGTGAAAGATGTCCTGTGTCCTGTAGCTGTACACTTCCTACACAGCACCACAGCCACCATTTTTTCAGCACATGTTGCCACACAAAAATGTGCCTTCTTGGTATCACAAGATATCAGCCTTTTACCTTGGCCTGTTAGATGATCAGGACTGTCACCAATCAAAAACGTGTGGGATATGGTGAAATGGTAGTTGCAATGCTGTGACCCAATGCAAACCACGGCAGATGAACTTTGGAATCAGGCGAATGCAGCATAGATGGCTATACTGCAGGATACCATCTTACACATGGAACAAGCTATCAGGGCCCATGGTGGACACAGTGCCTGCTAGGCAACAAGACACATGCTAAACTGAGGTGACTGTAATGCTAATCATTTCTGCAGGACATACTAATGTACACGTCCTGTGAATATGAATGTCCTATCTCTAGTTGTTCAATATGTCTGTTTTTTTCTGAATATGTGTGTATATTCCACAACCAACTAACAAACTTCCTAACTGAAAACAACCTACTAGACAAATATCAATAATTTCCATAAACATCACAGCACAACTTCAGCCTAAATAAAGGTATCAGATGACCCAAAGCCTGCTGCAGATGCACAGAAGCCAACTGTTATGGTGCTTCTTAGACTTAACCAAGTTTGACATTTTACTTGCCAAATTTAGCAGCCTAAATTTCTCGCCAAGTTCAGTGCAATGGCTTCACTCATACCTTACATCTCACCAGCAATGCATCATATCTGGCTTCATAAGTCACAATGGAGGCAGGTAGTATCAAGCACCTCCCAGGATTAGTATTGGGTCCTACACTCATTTCATTGAACTTAAACTATGTGTCATCAGTTTTGTTCTGCTGCAAACACTGTATGTACACTGATAACCTCCAGTTGCATCTAAGTGCAAAACAAATAAACATGAAGACAGCTCTTTAGATCTCAGTACTCAATGTGTGCAGTATGTGCAGGACATAGGGTTAAAGCTCAACCTATCCAAAACCCAAGCACAGCTGGTTAATCATTCTAGGATAATTAGTCCTAATTATTGGATATCTCTACCATGTTTAACACTAAGTAAGAAAAATATTGACTTCCCTCCTTCAGGAAAGTGTCTAGGATTAATAATACGTAAATGAAAATCTAAGCTGGACTGAGCAAAAGAGCGATGTGCAAGAGGGCTCCATGTCCTGCAAAAATATAAAAAGCTGTTCCCTCCTGACCTGAAAAAGGAATATTGTACAGAGATGTATACTTACAATTATGTGTTAAAACTATGTTATCCTGCAAGGTCTTTGTCAAAAAAGCTCACAGCACATGAAGCTGGTTATGAAAACTTCATTATATCTGTTGTCTGATTTTTTGATCATATTTCACCATGTAGACAAGCACAGAGATTTCCACACTCTCTGTCTTCTGTACTGACTTATCAACAAACACTGTCCCTCATATCTCTCCTCAACCATTACACTCTTATCTGAACAACATGGCAAGAACATCCTTTCCCATTAGCACAAAATCTGTGCTGACCCACTTCATCATTCAGCACTTTCCCAAAGTCCTAATCATTTGCAGGAAACCAACTCTGGAATCACCTCCTACAATATATCAGGGAACTGAATAACATCTCCAGAAGACAGTTAATGACACATCTACTAAAGGAACAGTAAGAATTACCATTGTTCCTGTACACACTTGTTACTCTTGTACTCCTTCCTTTCTAAACAGGTGATCTTCTTTTCCCAGTATTCTTAGCTAGTGTGGTCTCCTTAAATTTCCTTTCCCCAGAACTCACTATATCAGAAAAGTTCAGTCTTGTACACTTATAAATTCTTCTCATATCTGCCACTAACACCACCACCACCACCACGAAGTCAGTATGGTGTACTCAAATTCTCTCTGCAGACACTCATATCAATTTAATATTATTTCTCATTTTAAAATTGTTATTTCTTAAGAAACCATTCTGTAAAAGATCCTGGTCCACTGTAAAGGGAGGCCTGATGATCCCAATCAGATCACATTCAATAAATAAAATAATATTCTGTCAAAACAATTTGGAATATCCTGTTCTTTAGGTACAAGGCAAACAGCATCACAGATAAATAGCTGGAAATCATAACACATCTTATGAGCACTAATTGTTCAAAAAATTTAACAGATATGTGTTACAGTAAAACTTGTTTTCTTTAGTTGTTTTACTTTATTAATACTTGCATTTTGTAGCCAACATTGTTAATGTATGCTTTTTTTAGGCACTCGATTCAGGCATAAGCTCTTTACAGTGCTGGTAAGGAGTGAAATTTTCACTTCCAGTATTTCTCCACCAAATGGAGGAGTGGTTGTAGAGAAAATTTGCTGATGCTCAGGCTTATCGGTATGCTATCTCAAAGAACCATACTCTGTTCCTAAGTTTTAGAATACACAGTACATATGTCAAAGAGCAATCAAGATCAAAAACTATTAAGTAGTAGTCATAATACCACAGATGAACTAATTTTCCAAAACATGGCTGACTATGTATTACAGGAGAACAATAGTTCCACTTTATTAATAACATGGGTTCATAGCTGACATAGCTAATTAATACTTGTTTGGTTGTACTAATCTTTGAGGTAAGCAGATTACAATCCTGATGATGGATAAAATTTTCATTGGCAGTATTTGGATGGTATTTTGAGAAGAGGTGTTGGAATAAAGTTGCCAATCATGGGTCCCTCAAGTTTACTACCTCAATTTCTATCCCTGAAAATTTAGGACAGTCTACAGATGTGGCATGAAAGCAAACAATATCAAAAACAAATAAATAGTAATCCTAAAAACTTTCAAGAACAAATGCTCAAACATTTCATCAAATCTTTGTTACAGAAAAATATGTTTTCTTGTGTAGTTCCAAGACATTAAATGTGGTACTACTACCCAGTCTTTGAGCAAAAGTAATGAGAAGTAGCATGGAAGCCACCACAGAGCTCTTTGTTAACAGCTGCAAACTTTTACCTGCCAGTGTGATGACATGCAGGTCACAATAACAGAGACACAGAGAGTTGTGGGGCAATGATAGCCAAGCTCAGCAGTAAACTGCAGTGCACAGCAGTAACTGTGTAGCAAGCAGGGCAATGTCACCACACCAGAACAAGTCTCTTGTTACATCAGTCATGACTAGGTACTGGGTTTTAGTCAAACAAATGCAGACCAGAGGCATATTAATATGTCTGAACTTCGATGCAGGGGAGCACTTCATGTTAGCAGAAACTAGCAGCACCAGAACCACATGAACTGTGTTGGACAGCGAGGCAACTGTGCACCACCACCAGCAACCATGTGTTCAAGACCAGATCACTAAGTCATGCACTCAAGTCACTAAAACTAATTCTTAACTGCCAACAGATTTCCATTGGCCCATCCAGCCTCCCACTGCACCATTGTACTCTTCAGAGTGGTGCCAGCAGGAGATCTTTGAGTCTGTCATTAGGCTATATGGTGACAGCAGAAGAGCTATAGTGTCTAAAGTACCTTTACTGTTGGATGATGGCCATATTTTTGTTTTGCTCTGTTTGACTGTGAGGCTATGTCAAATCAGTGGTACTGGACAGGAGTTGAGTTGTGCTTATAAGTTCAGTGGGTGACAGGGGAATGTAGACAGTATTTTTTGAGAAAGAGTAAATACAAACGTTAGTTTTCATGTGGTTGTTATGGTTAGTATGGGTGTTATGAGTAAGAGGTGTGGCTCATTGTTGAGTATTGTGTAAGTTATGAACCATGGCTAGTGATTCAGGAGGAGTAGCTAAGTTGAGTCATTGTTTCAATCTATAGTACTAGCTATGAGCAGCCACTCAAGTGAGGGTAATTAAGTAATAGTGCGAAGTAGTATGGTAGGTGTCCTCTTGTTTTGTGCACAGAAATGAATATGTTCTAGGTATTTAAACATGTAAGGTAGTGTGAAGTGCCAGTAAGTGGTCCTGTATGTTATAGTGTTTTTTTCTCTTGCTTATGACTGAATGTTGATAGCACATTCATAGAATTTGTTGACTCGGGAAAAGAATTTAACAAAATCAAATGGTGCAAGATGTTCGAAATTCTGATAAAAATAAGAGTAAGTCTTAGAGAATGATGGGTAATATGCAATATGTACAAGAACCAAGAAGAAGCCACAACAGTGAAAGACCAAGAACAAAGTACTTGGAATTAAAATGGTGTATGACAGGAATGTAGTCTTTCACCCCTACTCTTCAGTCTATACATTGAAGAAGCAATGATGGAAATAAAAGAATGGTTCAAGAGTGGAATTAAAATTTGAGGTGAAAGAGTATCAGTGATAAAACTTATTGATGGCTTTGCAATCTCAGTGAAAATGAAGAAATAATACAGGATCTGCTGAATGAAATGAACAGTTCAATGTACAGAATATGGATTGCAAGTAAAATGAGGAAAGACAAAAGTAATGACAAGTAGCAGAAATGAGAATAGTGAGATATTTATCATCAGGATTGGTGATCATGAAGTAAATGAAGTAAAGGAATTCTCTATCTAGCAGCAAATTAACTCATGATGGACAGAGGAAGGAGGACATAAAAAGCAGACTAGCGCTGGCAAAGAGGGCATTCCTGGCCAATAGATGTCCAATAGTGTCACACACAGGTCTTAGATTGAGGAACAAATTTCTGAGAATGTAAATTTGCAGCACAGCATTGTATGGAAGTGAAATATGGTGTGGAACAAAGGATAAATGAGGCATGTGAGATGTGTTGCTACATACGAATGTTGAAAATTAGGTGGACTGATGAGGTAAGGAGTGAGGAGGCTCACTGCAGAATCAGTGAGGAAAGGAATGAATGGAAAACACTGTCAAGAATAAAGAACAGGATAGTAGGATGTCTATTAAGATATCAGGGAATAACTTCCTTGGTACTAGAGGGAGCTGCAGAGAGTAAGAACTGTAGAGGAAGACAGAGATTAGAATACATTCAGTAAATGATTGAGAGCATAGGTTGCAAGTGCTACCTGAGATGAAGAGTCAGAAGATTGTTGACTCAAAAACTTGGTAGGAGGTTATAATGTTGTGGTCAGTACCACAGGTAGCAGGGTTGTTAGTACAGCAAGGAGCTACCAGGTAGGTAGTACTGGGAATCTTAATAGGTGAAGATAAGTTGCAAGTGGAAAAGATGGAGTGACATAAGGAATTAAAAGCATTTGTTGCTGTGATGATGGAAATGACTTATCAGGAACCTCAAGAGTATAGGGAGGAGTTGTAGGGAGAACATGAGGAACAGATAATGGGAAGGACGTAAGGAAGTAAGGAATACATTAATTATTGGGAGGATGGAAAGAAAGAAAAAAAAGGGAAAGCAGAGGGACAAGAAATGGAGGAAGCTGAAAGGGAGAAAAACAGGATTGTGGATAGGTTCCATGTTCCTGCAGAACATCTGACAACCACTGATGTAGTTGAACCTATTTGTCCCAATTGGTTAGATGAATTTTTTAGTGGGAACACTAAATTAGTGGTAGAAGGTGTCAAGATACATGTTCCTGGGAAGAAATGTGAGGCACAGAATAGTGATACTGTTGAAGTTAGGGAGAGAAATGCAGAAGTACCAGCTCTGATGTCCAGTGGAATTGTAGACACTGGGCCAGACAGAATGAGCATGAGCTGTACTGAAGTGACTACGTGTGGGGACAGGAACATGGATGATATTAGATTTTCAGATGGTTATTTATTGGATTAGTGCATAAGTTGGTAGTATTTTTCCTTATGTTTAATAAACACAATGGATATACATAACAGTTACTTTAATCTTCAATAATATATCCTCCTTCATAATTTGCAACAAGCTGCCACAGCTGGGGTAACTTTTTGATCCTGTATTTTGGAAATCACACAGTTTTGAGGAGAATAATTCATCGAGCCACATTTGGAGAGCATTGTCATCCAGAAAGGAAGTGCCTTGAAGATTGTTTGACAGAGAGCAGAAATTGTGAAAATCTGAGGGGCCGAAGATCAGATGAATAAGGTGGGTGGGGAATGACGTCCTGATCCAACTCCTGTACTGTGGTTTTTCATCACTTTAGCAGACTGCAGGCAAGCATTGTAATGGAGTAGCATCACTTCTTGCAGTCTGCCTCATCATTGTTCTTGGGTTTCATCTGCAAGATGCCTCAGTTGTTGACAATAAATGTCAGCAGTGATGGTTGCACCTCAGGGAAGCTGTTCATAGTTCACCAGACTATCACGCAAAACATTATATTTCGTGGCCTTTATTTTCCTTGTGTTCAAATGAAGACACAATTTATCATCACCAGTAATGTTATTGAACAGGAATGATCAGTGTTGTTCACAAGCTAATTGATGATGAGCAATCAGCAGTGCACTTATGGCCACCCACAGATTTTGGCTTTGAGTATGCAGTACCCATACACTCAAATTTTGAACCTTCCCAATTATGCAAATGTCACACAATAGCTTTCAAGTACACTAATGTGGATCACTGTGGATTAATGAGTTTAAACACTTATCTAAATCTGAGGGTCCCCAGATTGATGAGGGTCAAAACAATCCTCCTCAAAATGAGAAAGCCATTTTTTGCCATGCGCAGTCCAATGGCAATATCCCCATACATGGTGCAGGTGTTTCTGGCTGCTTATGCTGCTGTCACCCCTCTATTGAACTCAAACAGAAGAATATGTCAGAAATGTTTCGATTTCTCCACTTACCACTCCATTTTCTAGTGCCCACAGCTCCACTCACTATCTCCAAATGACAAAATGACCATATACACACTCAAATAGCAGCAGTGAACTGCAAATAGAAAATAACAATCGATGAATAAACCCTTAGCAATTGGAATAGCAATGTGCAAAACCGAAACACTAAAAACTTCAGCATCAACTCAATACTAGCCTTTCAGCTTATTTACCATTCAGTTATCTTCATCAATTTAAGTTGTACACATACTTTATCTAAAAAGTTTTTAACATATTACAAATTGATAATTATCATTACATAATTTAAATTCTACTATATCTCATTACATATCTACATCATAAATAAATGCCTTATCTTTTTCATTATGTACCTGCACATTTATTACAGAAATACATGTTCTTCCAGTTTCACATTATGTTTATGGTATATCTACATTTTATATGAATGAAAAATCAGAATATGATTATGCAGCTGTTAAACTCTTATTTACTAGTAATTAGGGTTTTCTCCCTCATTCTACATATCCTTGAGGTTACTTTGAAGGAATTCTTCCACTGAATAATATACCATATTTTTAAAGCTTATCTCTAATACTGCCTCAGATTTACTTGGAGCAACGATTTTTACTGATTATAGGAGTTTATTATACGTCTTCAGATGCAGGTGTTTGTGGCTATTATGTATCAGTGACAACCTTGAATATGGTATGTCCAGCATGCAGTTGTTTCTGGTACGGTGCATATGTATCTGCCCCATCAGGTGATTGGTGTTTTCTTGAGGTCAAAGTGCCTGGGCTAAATGTGCAGGGAAGTGCATGTGCTTGTGACTTTTGTGTCATGCAGAGAGGACTGCAAACAATGTTTTTGTTTTAGATACTACAGGGAATATACAAGACTGTTTTGGTAGTTATGTTGTGGGTTTTGTGGCCAAAATGGTACAGGAACACACATTCTTTCACAAGCCAGATGAACAGAGGAAAAGGTAGAGGAGATGAGTTCATAGAGTGGATAATTAAGTCGACAGGGCTGAAGCTGTTGCAGAGAGTATGCTAGAGGTTCAGAATTTGGCATGAGCACAAATATTGGTCACAGCCTTATAAGGCAAGTAGCTGACATGCACAGCGAGCTGTTTACAGCAAAGATGCTGTCTGGTGTGCACAACAAGTATGGAGTGGGTTTAGGATGCAACAAAAGCCTGAAAATAAATGTACTGACCAAAAGTGATGCCAAAGTTAACCTTCAGCAACAGAAAGCTGTTGCCAGTGCAGAGCTATCATGAAGTGCATCTAGTGTATAAGATCAACCATTTTAACTGTATCAAAATACAGTAATTCATATGGTACAGTGTCAAAAGGCAGCAGGTACCAGGAAGTTCTGAGAGAGCTGGAGTAGTGGAGATGAGAATTCAGTCTATAGTGAGCACTACACAAAAATTAATAATTGGAACTACTTGTAAAAATTTAGTGAATGGTAATGCTGTATGTGGTTTTCTTGTAAGGATAGTTTATGGAACATGTTGTCTTGAGAAGCATAAGGCGAACTGTTGTTGCAAGGACTAAGTTCATAAACTGTTCCAAAACTAAGGGTTCAGAAGCCACCTGATAGACAGATAACATTTACATCTACATCTACATTTATACTCCGCAAGCCACCCAACGGTGTGTGGTGGAGGGCACTTTACGTGCAACTGTCATTACCTCCCTTTTCTGTTCCGGTCGAGTATGGTTCACGGGAATAACGACTGTCTGAAAGCCTCCGTGCGCGCTCGAATCTCTCTAATTTTACATTTGTGATCTCCTCGGGAGGTATAAGTAGGGGGAAGCAATATATTCGATACCTCATCCAGAAATACCTACTGTACAAGTTTAATGAAGCCAGACCATATTTGTTGAAGTTGATATGTTAAGGATAATTTATTGAGAAAGAAAAAGAGCCATTTTAGTTTGTAGGCTTGGAGAGGAGTGTAAGAAGTTGTTTTTGGTGTAATTATAGCAAAAGGCCTAGCAGAGAAATATGTTTAATGTTAACTGAGTTATTGAACAGGTCTAGGGTCCCTTTATAAATGTTGAGAGATTATGCAGTTTGAGCAAGGGATGAAAGATGTACAGAATCAGAAATTAATATATTAATTGCATAATAACAGATAGTAGCTGATTATGTACTTGTTTTACAGATAAAGGGTAAAGCAATTACAATAGTGAACTGGGTCAGAGCAAGACACAAAGAACTGGTTCTTCCCATGGGGAAGGGCAGTTAAGTGCCACTACCCAGTCTTCAAGCAAAAATTATGTCTTCAGCAAAAGTAATGAGAAGTGGTATGGAAGCTGCCATGAATCACTGCATTAGCATCTGTGAGCTATTATCCACCCATGTGCTGACATATGGGTCACAATAATAGATACGCAGAGCATTGCACAGCAGGAGAGAGCTGAGCACAACAATAAATTGCACCACACAGCTGTAACTGTGTAACTTGCAGGGTGATGTCACCACAACACGGCAAGTCTCTTATGTGTGTCATGACTAGGTGCCAGATTTTAGTGAAACAAATATGCACCAAAGGCATATTAGTAACTCTGATTTTGAGGCAGGGGAGCATTTCTCGTCATCGGAAGCTGCACCACCAGAACTACATTGGGCAACAAGACATGTGGCCACCACCACCACCACCACCACTGCCACCACCAGCCAAAGGTTTGAGACCGGGCTGTGCCTGTCACCAGCACTAAATTCTTCACGGAACTTGGTGCCATAGTACTTTTGATCTGCATTCCGTCCCTGCTGCTTTCAGTGCTGAGTTCCTAGTGGGACTTGATACCACAGTAGCAGCCACTGTCCAACTCCTGCCAGAGGGCAGCCAGTTGTACTGTGCATGTAGCTGTCTTTGCATGCTGCCACTGTGACATGAATGGAGCAGGGGCACAACACCAAGGAAAGTAGAGGGCTGCTGATGTTAATGACTGTGGCATCTAGAGATTGTTGGCTTCCAAGGACCTACCGTCAGCAACACAGTGCGGTGTCTCAGCAGCCAGGCTGAATCCCACTGCCATATCTCAGCACCAGGCAAGAACAACAGAGAGAAGTTGGGCTGCCTCACTATGTCATGTACTGAAGTCAATAAAAGTCATTCTTAACTGCCAACAGCATATCCACTGGGCCCACCACACCACCTCTCACCATCCTGTTCTTCATAACAAATTGCTTCCATGAAAGGTGAAAGCATTGGTATTTTGTGGCTCATGACCCAAAGGTAAGCTGTTTACAATGTTGGTGGAGAATAAGATTTTCACTGCCAGTAGCTAGCTGCCAAGTAGAGGGGAGGTGGTGGCATAATGTTGCTGATCACCAGCCTCAGAAGTTTACTATCTGAAGAGTACACAAATCTTGTTTCTTGAAATTTTGAACACCCTGTAGATGTGCTGAAAAGCAAATAAGATCAAAATAATTAAGCAGTAAAGTTAATGCCATCTGAGATATCATTCTCAAAAAAAAAAAAAAGAAAAGTGGTCATATATACAGGGTGTAAAGGTATAGGTGCAGATATTTTTATTGGTGATTGGGGACAGAGAGCTGAACAACATTAAATCAGTATTCAATACATTTGTAGACTAATAATTATAATTATTAGGAATAGTATCTTTTTTGGTTTGGTTAGTACCTCGAGATACATATGGCACAAAAAAGCTATTAACGCTTGTTTTCACCTGGGCCCTGCCCCAGGTGTTGAAATGTGGAATGGGGATGCAAAATGGTAAGTTTATACTGCAGGGTAGTTCACATAGCAGTGCAGATATGACCATGCAGAAAGCATCAAGCAGTAAATTATTTGATGTGTTTGCAGGAAGAGCATTTCATGAAAGGAAAAACAAACAACACACTGATCTACATATCTGTTAAGGTGTTGTTGTTGTTGTTGTGGTCTTCAGTCCTGAGACTGGTTTGATGCAGCTCTTCATGCTACTCTATCCTGTGCAAGCTTCTTCATCTCCCAGTACCTACTGCAACCTACAACCTTCTGAATCTGCTTAGTGTATTCATCTCTTGGTCTACCTCTACGATTTTTACCCTCCACGCTACCCTCCAATGCTAAATTTGTGATCCCTCGATGCCTCAGAACATGTCCTACCAACCGATCCCTTCTTCTAGTCAAGTTGTGCCACAAACTTCTCTTCTCCCCAATCCTATTCAATACCTCCTCATTAGTTACGTGATCTACCCACCTTATCTTCAGCATTCTTCTGTAGTACCACATTTCGAAAGCTTCTATTCTCTTCTTGTCCAAACTAGTTATCGTCCATGTCTCACTTCCATACATGGCTACACTCCATACAAATACTTTCAGAAACGACTGCCTGACACCTAAATCTATATTCGATTTCAAGATATTAAACATGGCTGCAGCAGCAACTGTTAAAATTCTTCACAATAAAGGATGGCAGCCAAAAACAGTTGCCTCCTCATTAGTTACGTGATCTACCCACCTTATCTTCAGCATTCTTCTGTAGTACCACATTTCGAAAGCTTCTATTCTCTTCTTGTCCAAACTAGTTATCGTCCATGTCTCACTTCCATACATGGCTACACTCCATACAAATACTTTCAGAAACGACTTCCTGACACCTAAATCTATATTCGATTTCAAGATATTAAACATGGCTGCAGCAGCAACTGTTAAAATTCTTCACAATAAAGGATGGCAGCCAAAAACAGTTGCAGGATAGAATTTTTTTATTAAAATTCTTGACCAAGGTTTCGGTACATATAAAGATACCTTCATCAGAAGTAAAACTTCCTGAATAGAAAGACACATTCATTAGAAAAGCCATATCAACGAAAGTGAGAAACAGAAGCTTAAATAACGGTGAAATTGCTAAAGTAATACAGGCACACAATCTTTAGTACTTACTAAAATTACATCATGCACTGGAGAATAATAAAACAATGATGCCAAAAGGCGTCGTCAATAATTAAAATATCATCTCCATTTGTACAACATGTGTAATGGGCACAGGATCAAAGCGAACAGTTTAACAATGTTACTTCGCCTATGAACTGTTGAGACACGAGTGTGAAGGCACTAAGGCAGATTGTTTCGCCGAGAGAATTAACACAACCTTTAATAATTTGTGATGCGCTTATGTATGTATTTATGGATTGTAATATGCGCGAGTCTGGCACATGCAAGTGCCCTCTCTCGGCGAAACAATCTGCCTTAGTGCCTTCACACTCGTGTCTCAACAGTTCATAGGCGAAGTAACATTGTTAAACTGTTCGCTTTGATCCTGTGCCCATTACACATGTTGTACAAATGGAGATGATATTTTAATTATTGACGACGCCTTTTGGCATAATTGTTTTATTATTCTCCAGTGCATGATGTAATTTTAGTAAGTACTAAAGATTGTGTGCCTGTATTACTTTAGCAATTTCACGGTTATTTAAGCTTCTGTTTCTCACTTTCGTTGATATGGCTTTTCTAATGAATGTGTCTTTCTATTCAGGAAGTTTTACTTCTGATGAAGGTATCTTTATATGTACCGAAACCTTGGTCAAGAATTTTAATAAAAAAATTCTATATTCGATGTTAACAAATTTCTCTTATTGAGAAATGCTTTCCTTGCCATTGCCAGTCTACATTTTATATCCTCTCTACTTCAACCATCATCAGTTATTTTACTCCCTAAATAGCAAAACTCCTTTACTACTTTAAGTGTCTCATTTCGTAATCTAATCCCCTCAGCATCACCCGACTTAATTTGACTACATTCCATTATCCTCGTTTTGCTTTTGTTGATGTTCATCTTATATCCTCCTTTCAAGACACTGTCCATTCTGTTCAACTGCTCTTCCAAGTCCTTTGCTGTTTCTGACAGAATTACAATGTCATCGGCGAACCTCAAAGTTTTTACTTCTTCTCCATGAATTTTAATACCTACTCCGAATTTTTCTTTTGTTTCCTTTACTGCTTGCTCAATATACAGATCGAATAACATCGAGGAGAGGCTACAACCCTGTCTCACTCCTTTCCCAACCACTGCTTCCCTTTCATGCCCCTCGACTCTTATAACTGCCATCTGGTTTCTGTACAAATTGTAAATAGCCTTTCGCTCCCTGTATTTTACCCCTGCCACCTTCAGAATTTGAGAGAGAGTATTCCAGTCAACATTGTCAAAAGCTTTCTCTAAGTCTACAAATGCTAGAAATGTAGGTTTGCCTTTTCTTAATCTTTCTTCCAAGTTAAGTCATAAGGTCAGTATTGTCTCACGTGTTCCAACATTTCTACGGAATCCTAACTGATCTTCCCCGAGGTCGGCTTCTACCAATTTATCCATTCGTCTGTAAAGAATCCGCGTTAGTATTTTGCAGCTGTGACTTATTAAACTGATAGTTCGGTAATTTTCACATCTGTCAACACCTGCTTTCTTTGGGATTGGAATTATTATGTTCTTCTTGAAGTCTGAGGGTATTTCGCCTGTTTCATACATCGTGCTCACCAGATGGTAGAGTTTTGTCATGACTGGGTCTCCCGAGGCCATCAGTAGTTCTAATGGAATGTTGTCTACTCCCAGGGCCTTGTTTTGACTCAGGTCTTTCAGTGCTCTGTCAAATTCTTCACGCAGTATCTTATCTCCCATTTCGCCTTCATCTACATCCTCTCCCATTTCCATAATATTGTCCTCAAGTACATCGCCCTCGTATAAACCCTCTATATACTCCTTCCACCTTTCTGCCTTCCCTTCTTTGCTTAGAACTGGGTTTCCATCTGAGCTCTTGATATTCATACAAGTGGTTCTCTTCTCTCCAAAGGTCTCTTTAATTTTCCTGTAGGCAGTATCTATCTTACCCCTAGTGAGACAAGCCTCTATATCCTTACATTTGTCCTCTAGCCATCCCTGCTTAGCCATTTTGCACTTCCTGTCGATTTCATTTTTGAGACGTTTGTATTCCTTTTTGCCTGCTTCTTTTACTGCATTTTTATATTTTCTCCTTTCATCAATTAAATTCAATATTTCTTCTGTTACCCAAGGATTTCTATTAGCCCTCGTCTTTTTACCTACTTGATCGTCTGCTGCCTTCACCACTTCATCCCTCAGAGCTACCCATTCTTCTTCTACTGTATTTCTTTCCCCCATTCCTGTCAATTGTTCCCTTATGCTCTCCCTGAAACTCTCTACAACCTCTGGTTCTTTCAGTTTATCCAGGTCCCATCTCCTTAAATTCCCACCTTTTTGCAGTTTCTTCAGTTTCAATCTGCAGTTCATAACCAATAGATTGTGGTCAGAATCCACATCTGCCCCAGGAAATGTCTTACAATTTAAAACCTGGTTCCTAAATCTCTGTCTTACCATTATATAATCTATCTGAAACCTGTCAGTATCTCCAGGCTTCTTCCATGTATACAGCCTCCTTTCATGATTCTTGAACCAAGTTTTAGCTATGATTAAGTTATGCTCTGTGCAAAATTCTACAAGGCGGCTTCCTCTTCCATTTCTTCCCCCCAATCCATATTCACCTACTATGTTTCCTTCTCTCCCTTTTCCTACTGACGAATTCCAGTCACCCATGACTATTAAATTTTCGTCTCCCTTCACTACCTGAATAATTTCTTTTATCTCGTCATACATTTCATCAATTTCTTCATCATCTGCAGAGCTAGTTGGCATATAAACTTGTACTACTGTAGTAGTCATGGGCTTTGTGTTTATCTTGGCCACAATAATGCGTTCGCTATGCTGTTTGTAGTAGCTAACTCGCACTCCTATTTTTTTATTCATTATTAAACCCACTCCTGCATTACCCCTATTTGATTTTGTATTTATAACCCTGTAATCACCCGACCAAAAGTCTTGTTCCTCCTGCCACCGAACTTCACTAATTCCCACTATATCTAACTTTAACCTATCCATCTCCCTTTTTAAATTTTCTAACCTACCTGCCCGATTAAGTGATCTGACATTCCACGCTCCGATCCGTAGAACACCAGTTTTCTTTCTCCTGATAACGACGTCCTCTTGAGTAGTCCCCACCCGGAGATCCGAATGGGGGACTATTTTACCTCCGGAATATTTTACCCAAGAGGACGCCATCATCATTTAATCATACAGTAGAGCTGCACGTCCTCGGGAAAAATTACGGCTGTAGTTTCCCCTTGCTTTCAGCCGTTCGCAGTACCAGCACAGCAAGGCCGTTTTGGTTAATGTTACAAGGCCAGATCAGTCAATCATCCAGACTGTTGCCCCTGCAACTACTGAAAAGGCTGCTGCCCCTCTTCAGGAACCACATGTTTGTCTGGCCTCTCAACAGATACCCCTCCGTTGTGGTTGCACCTACGGTACGGCCATCTGTATCGCTGAGGCATGCAAGCCTCCCCACCATCGGCAAAGTCCATGGTTCATGGGGGGGTCTGTTAAGGTATCATATATAAAAGTATCTCTTATGCTCGTTACACCATGTATAGTATAAAGCATGTTTTGTTAAGTAGTTCCATTTCACCAATAAGGTACAACATTGTTAATGCATGTTTGTACGGTGGTACTCGACTTCGAGGTAAATCAGCTACAATGTTGGTGATGGACGAAGTTTTCACTGCTAGAATTTGGTTGCCAAAGGGCGAGGGGCAAGGAGCTGATGGTATAAAGTTGCTGATCACCAGTCTTAGCAGTTAACTATCTCAAACCACTCAAATCTGTCCCTAAACTTTTGGAGGACTTTGAAGATA
The DNA here is from genome assembly GCF_021461385.2 of Schistocerca piceifrons. Taxonomy (NCBI): domain Eukaryota; kingdom Metazoa; phylum Arthropoda; class Insecta; order Orthoptera; family Acrididae; genus Schistocerca; species Schistocerca piceifrons. The sequence goes on along the minus strand of NC_060138.1, from coordinate 179,819,950 downwards.
TGGAGCAAAGCAAACAAGATGAAAAATATAGTAACCTTAATGTCTTTCAAAAAACTTTTCTCCAAAATAAATCAGCCAAAATATAATACAGAAAATCATGTTTTCCTAAGTAGTTCCACTTTATTAGAAAACCTGCTTCGTAGCTAACGTCAATAACATGTCCTTGTCTGGTGGCTTCTGCCTCAGAGGTAAGTTGGTAATAATGCTGGTAGTGGATGAAATTTTCAGTGTTTGTATTTGTCCAACAAGGGGAAAGTTGTTGATCGTCAGTCTTCGTGCCTATATCCAGGATTATATCCCAAGTCTCTCTGCAGTTTTTTTCTAAGAGTGGGTATATGACACTTCATGGTAATCCGCGTGTCTGATGGGGCGTTATGCTGAGCAGCCCACTGGTGCTAATCCACAAGAGTAGCCAAGTGCCTGCACTGAGATTCACCCTTTCGTTCTCTTATCCCCTATCACTCCTCTCATCATAAAATCCTCCCCTCTCAGAACCACAACCACCACTACCACCACCACCACCACACAACACAAATGTAACTCTGCACTAAACACCCATTTAGTAAATTCAGATATACTCCACAGATTCACATATGACAGTCACGTATATGAAGGGAAGGGGGTAGAGCTTACAGAGAAACTACACACTCTCTGACAGTAGCCTGACGAAAAACCATGGGCTTTCTCACCCAACAATGTCATATGACATTAACTTTTTTACTTTATTAATTATTGTACCACCAAATAAAATAGCGAATGTGTTAATACGGAAACATAAACTGGCGCTGACTTTATCAAAATTGTAGGAAGAACTTAATTTTGTAAACACAGAACTCTTAATCAGCACGGGACATGTTGACCTTATTTCGAACTGCTCATCTAGATAAAGGCAGAAAATATTATTCTGTGGCTGATATGCGATAAATTCACTGTTAATTATGGAGGATGTACGAACGAAACTTAATTATAAATGACGCCTTCGAACCACGCATTAACAGAATGAAAATGGCCTATCAAACTATCTTAAGGAATCTGCTAGAAGTGATCGATATCCTTAAAATCCATACAGGGTAAACAGACACTACTGCAATGTTATGATACACAATCGGAAGCTCTATCTAGATCAGCGGCTCTTACGATGGACAAGAAAAGACTATCGGAGGAGAAACTTTAGGCCAAAGTAAGAGATTTTGAGGAAAATCCCGCGACCCGTCAAAGAAAATAATGAATACAGAAGGGTTACGCATGAAATGTAAGAGTATACACACGTGGAGAAGATAGTGACGCGATGCGGAAAAGTAGGATTGCCTTTTATGGCCACGTGACATGAGTAAGATCACGAAAGATATCGAAATGAGTATAATCTTACCGGTAGTTTCAGGGTAAGATAACGAAAAAGGCATGGTTCTCAGAAGTCGAAGAAGATCTACGAGAACTGGAAATTTCTCCTAAAGATATCCACGACATGACCTGACTAAGAAAAAATTACGAACGCACGAAGATTTCCATGAAAAGCAGAAGCCGAAGACAGGGAAGTTGTTAACACAAGTGAGACAACAACAATACCAGAACCTGTGGCAGGAACACTGGGTCCCTGTTAAAGTTCTGAAAGAGGGACAGTAGAACTGGTGTGAACCTAGCTGGCCGAAGCGAAAAAATAAAACAGGAAAGAAAATAAATGAAAAGCTCAATATAGTTGTTATTCAGGAGAACTAATTTACTTCAATAACGGTCTCCCCCGCCGGAGGTTCGAGTCTTCCCTCGGGCGTGGGTGTGTGTGTGTGTGCGTTGTTCTTAGCATTAAGTTGGTTTAAGTTACTTTAAGTAGTGTTAAGTCTAGGGACCGATGACCTAATCAGTTTGGTCCCTTAGGAATTGACACACATTTGAACCTTTAAACTTTTCAGTAACCAATTTTCGGCTTTCAAGGCCGTCTCCACACTGCAACTGTCTTTCAGTGTCCGAGAGGGTATAGCATTGGGGAGCAAAATGGAAAAATAGGGAACGCCACACATAGAGAGCGAGTACAAACACAATGAACGTACAATAGTCTGAACATTGGGTAAACGTCATATTTGATAGTGCAGTGGTAACTGAAAATGCCCCATAAATGAAAAAAAAGAAAACAACAAATCTCGAAAAAAGAATAAGCCAAACTCCGGTTAACGAAATAAATTAATCCTGCAGAACATCCAAGATACTGTGTTTTTCATTTATAGTAATTATTAAGTTGGTCTAGCAACAAACGATAGAATAATCAATTAAAATGAAACACATTTTAATCTTCAGTTCTTCTATAGCATACGCTGTTCTGGGATCTCTATTGGCACGCTACACCACCTGATCGTTCGAACATACTGACAGACGCGAACAACAAGCAACATTAGATACAAAGTAGTCCTACGAAGTTACCGTATTAATAAATACACCCTTATACTCATCTCCAAGCTGTAGACACCATGATCGCCAAGCAGCATTTAGAAAATGAAAATACAAATAGAAACATGTAATCAGAGGAACGGAGTAATGCGTTGGATTATGCAAGTATCAACCAAACACTGTGTACAAAGCAACCTCTAAAAGAGTAATGAATGTGGCCCGCACTACACACATGACTTCAGTGAGAGTTTTTTCTATAATTACTGTTATTTGGCATGGAAACGAAGATAAAATTTTGTACATGGCTGCACGCTCAGAGACCGTGAATAGTTACAATTGAAAGAAAAACAGCCCTCGGTCACTATTTTTAACAAATAGTAACCGAGGGCCGTTTTTCTTTCAATTGAAACGAAGATAGTTTAAGATGCGTCAAAATTCAAATTTTCGTTCATAATCCTACCAACATTTCACCAAATTTGCCACTACTTCGTGACAGTACAGTATGAAAGTACTGCCGCTAAATTATCTTAAGAAAATAATTTTATATTCAATAATAAACTGAATAAATTGACGCGAAAAGAGTGTTTAATTCTAAATTATTTTGTAATGAATCCGTTTAAGAGACAGGAAAAAGCTCACGCTTTATACAGACAAGCGGTACAACGATAGTAGAGTGCAGAGCCCTATGACAAAAGTAATCTGTACCAATTCCTCCCACGGTAGAATCAAATTGGGCCCCGTGATAAATAATGTCTGCCATAGAGCCGCGACTGACTGCCACACAATACGTTAACAGAGGATAAAATGTTCGTTTTCTGTGCTCTATGATGGGTAACTTCCACAGTCTAAATTTAGAGCAGAGCCACACGGATCTGTTCCAGAGTTGCTGACTGGATTATTGCAAGCTGACAGCGCCGCTAACGATATGCGACTCGATTAGGTGATTCGATGTTGGTACAGATTCTCGACTTAACGCTACGGAAACGATGCCGTACTACTTACGTCCTGAAGACTCAATTCCCAGAGGAAAAATATACGGAGTACCACGTTCCGGTAAGGATTCGCATTGCGGCAGAGCTTGTGCGTTAATTTCCCTAGTAACGCCTACCACGGGATGTCCATTGTTGAGAATGACGCGTACATTTTTTCTTAGTTATCAACACTCTGAGCGTGCCTTGAAATGAAAGACACTAACTACATACTTTGGGATGCATAGATTAGAGTGATTTCACAAACGCTCCTCACAAAGACGTGTCAGAACTGAATTGTCCGCTACCGACTACGGCAACGTCATTATTGTCCGATGAGAGAAGCAACTTACAACGCAAATCAGGGAATCGAGCGTTCACTGACAATCATGGCTTCAGAATGCGTTTTGGAACAAATAGGCCTACAAAGTTAGAGGTTGGGAAAGTAAACTAACAAATACGCCAACATTTCGGAAACAGTGCAAGCAAGACATACCAAAATCAAAGAAAACTAAGTCAGAACTTTATTTACTATGGACAGTAAGACACTACGAAATCGTTACCAATGAAGGAGTAGACATAACAAAGAAGCAGCTTACTGAAGGCTATAGCATCGTTCCCATATGTTGAATTTATAACTGAAATACGGGAGCCTTCCTATTGCGATTATAGCGGTGAGTGGCACAAACTCTGTAACAAAAAGGACACCTAGCAAGCGGAAGTCTATCCTAGACCGTGAGTCGACCAGGAGAAAGTGAGCAAACATCCTGTGACGCCCATAATATGAGAGTTTGGAAAAAAGAAGCTATCCTGCACTATCCTAGATTTTGGGAGTTTGTGAACATTTTCAAATTGAGAAGGACGACTACATCGCTCTGTATTGTCATGGAATAGGCCAAAGCAAGTTTGATGTCGTCAATCATTCGCAGTTCAAAAACAAATAGTGTTGAGTATACAGGGCGGTTATAACTAAACTTCCGCTAATTGAGAGAGACCCCCATGACAGACGAGTGATTGTAGTGTAACATTTATATCGATTAGGAGTAGGTTTATTTTGAGTAACTGTGTATCTGCAATTTATGAAATGTGCGTTCAGTGTTGTTTGAATTCCTTGATGGACGGTAAGAAAATTAGAGTTTTGTTATGTATATATGATAAAAGCAAAAGAATATGTTGAAATTTTAAATTATTGTAATATGAATATGTTTATGAAAGAAGTATGTTCGTTAAAAGCTGGTTCATCCTTAGGGCACTGGTATTTGTAACATCTAAGCGCTGTAGGGAAGTCCCTCCGCAACGAAAGTGGCATGGCGAGACGTAAAAGGTGGGTTTGGCGGTCGAACTAAGCGGCTCCTTTGTGTGAACAGCATGCAGTATGTGGCTAGTCTTGGCACGGTACACCTCGACGGTGCTAAGAGAGGCAATTGGAAGCTGCATTAGAATGAATTTGCCTCGGATGTGGATATGGCCATTATTTGGTATTCAGGGAATAATGGAATGGCTCTAATATGTTGAAAATCCGACGCCAAGAAGAGATTTTATAGAGCATTCGCTCATCAAGAGTCGTGAGTACAGTTAGCCACCACTGCGCCTGCCACTAATCTTCGCCACTGCTTCACAGACTTCATACGTTATGTAATGTGTATTGGCATGGACCAGTTAATTAGTGCGTTGTTTCAATAATAATCACGTAAAACGTCAATTAGTGTTCGAATCCATAACTTCAATCCTGATCACGAACCTACGCAGGGACCTCACCAAAGTAGTACTAAAACCGAGTATCCTGATTTAAAAGAATAATTCTGACATTCATGCGTTTAGAAGTGATTTTTTGTCTAAAGTAAAAGGAGTAGCAAAAGTCAGAGTAAAATTAGGATGTTTTGTTTATGGACTACTCCAAGAGAAATTGTTAAGGTAAAGATTTAAAGATCAACCAATAGGAAAGTGAAAACAATTATTTAAAAGCTAAAACCATAAAAGTGAAGTTGGATACGGTTTTGCTAAAGTACCCTTAGTATATTATAAAATATAGTTTTTCAGGATTACAGTGCAAGATTGTGTAAATATTATTGCCAAGAATACCTGCTTCACAGGTGATTAAAGTACAAATATGTATAAAGCTTTAATGAACCGATTTACGGAAGTACTATCAGACTTGAAGTTATGCACATTTCCGAAGATAGTGTAGTTTTGGTACCCATCAGCAATGATTCCTTTTGAAGTTAATTAAGCCCAGTGTTGAATTTTATTACTTCACAAAGTAATTTAATTGAATGATTAGCTTTTAGAGATAGTTTTCACTTTGCAATCATCAGAGAACCTTGGCTAGTGAAACTATACCAGTTTATGGGTCCTCATCATATTCTTCTCCTATTTTGAAAGAATACTGCGATATGCAGAGAAGCGTAAACAGTGTACTGAAGATATTATTTATCTTTATTTGTATTATTCATGTCAGTCACGATAGAAGACCCTCATGTCCAAAATTAGTTCTGCACTTCATGCAGTGATGTTTCAGTGTTTTGATTAAGTAATGCTAATGATTGTGGCCGTCACTATTATGAGGTCTCTGCAATTTTTTCTCCACATAAAATACTGGTTGGTGTGTTATTGGTAACTGCTGCTACACACAGTACAGAGTGCACTGTGTCAGTCTGCATCCTGTTTGCTATTCAAAGGGAAATCTCAACAAAAGTAACTTCAATAACTAAAATCCAATTATCTAAACTATATATTCACAAATTAATGTGCGTAATTACGCTGACGACTGTTCATTTTTTTATTCAATTGTAATTTTTGCCACTTCTGTTAACTCCCAAGGTTAAGGCCCGTTTGGTTTTACTGTTAACTTCACAAAATTCGAAATTATAGTCCGATACCGTTTTCCATTAGACGAACGCAAGGTCGAATTTTGAAAGCCTCTCAGAGGGTACAATTAGCGTGTTTCACGGCACGTTAGTGTTATAGTAGGACAAAGAAACTTTGTGGAAACATTTGAAAGACCATGCGGAAGAGAAATAAGTTACAAACGTTGCTCAATATGAGGACCATCTGCGTTCATGACAGCCTTGGAACCGGACTAAAGATTACTCAACTCCTGCCTGAAACATCTCAAGTGCGATGTGGACCATGAATGTTTCGCTGTCTGACAAAGCTCGTACACTTTTTGAAGATCGCGCGTTGTGTCCAGCGTTCTCAGCCATAGTAACAGAAACTTCATTAACAGTTTGTGGCGCAAATGACCGCCAGCCTTTCCAGGGGATATTACCAAATCGCAAGTTATTTCTAACTTCTGAATCATGTTTTTCAGTCCAGGTGCGGAAAGAGGACCTCTCTGTGTTAGATTAATGCGTCGATAGTCGAGAAGAGCAGCAGAACTGTTGCTGTTGTTTTGATTAAACAGCTTTAGTGTGGAAAGCCCCGCTCAGCTTGTCCAGACCCATGCTGGCTGATTGCAACTGTAATGCTCGCTGATGCTTGTATGTACAGTGTGTAAACTTTTAGATGGCAGACCTCTCCCTAGTCCTGAATCGGTAGAAGTCAGTAAACGTCGGGAGGCTTCGGTAGGCACGCAGTTTCGACTGCTGCCAACATTACGTAGCTGACTGTGTTGTACAAGATAGCCATTGTCGTCTGCTTCGTTATTGTTTTGCGCTGTACTGTTCTGCGTGTTTTTATTGTGCAGTTGTGCTAAATATTATCAAAATGAGTGAAGAGGCAGTTGCTGGCTCATCTCGGGAGTTTTTTAGGAATACGCCCGTGGTTTTATATACTTTTTTAACATGTTTGCGAAACGTGTTGCGAATAGTGTTAGTAGTGAGGAAATAATCGAACAAAACGTCATGCCTGACGCGGCAGTTTTCCACGCATGTCTATGTTTACCACGTCATGTCTCCTGAATTATACGTCGTAAAGAGTCATAAATTTGCCGGCGCATTTACTGATATATGTGGATACTGTATGCGAAATACGTTGCGATTAGAGTTAATAGTAACGAAATAATACATTAAAACGTCATGCCTACTGCGGCAGATTTACGGTATGTACTGAGAAAATGTAGTAAGCGACAACCTTTTTTCCTTTCATTATTTTGTGGGGGGTGTCAGCGAGAAAAATTTTCGTAAAGGTTTGAAATTGTATGTAACGTTTGTTGCTAGTCGCTAAGTGCCCTCATTCTCAGATAGTAGATGCATAAATCTGTGTATTTTCCCGCGATGGCATCTCATTGTTTATGACGTCATATCTCCCCAAGAATGTGACTTTTTTTTCGGCTAGGAACCTTCCTGGGCGTACGGAGAACAAATCACCAAAATTTCATCGCAATCGGAAGAATGGTTTGGGAGCGCACAGAGGGCAGACATACATACATTCATTTATGTATATAGAGACTGACAGTTACGTAATATGACCTGTTTACGTATATTTACATGTTATAATTAATAGTTTAACATTGCGGGGAACGAAATTAAATAAAAAATTCAGAGCAGTGGGAATTGACCCCGGGTCCGCTGCATAACAAGCCTTTACGTGAACAATTTTTTTTCCTTCATTTTTGTACGTTGATGATCGTTGTGTTTGGTCGTTGCGGACGTCACATGACATGCGTTAAAGTTAGTTTGTTGATCCTCCCGCTAAGTTTTTTATTACAGAGGCCAATTAGCGTATAGAGACGAATGTGCAAACAATTAAGCTACGTGTCCATTATAATTGTCCGGGATGTTATGCCGTGGTCGGTTGATGAATTCTGTGGCAATTCCCAACGTTTCGTCTCCGACTGCGGGAGACATCTTGAAGGGGGTCCGTAGCTCGATAGAAGGTCCAACACACCCACTGGCTCGCTACTGACGCATGCTACAGTGACCTAACTGTTAAAACATTGTCCATTACTCTTTTCGGGCGTTCGGAGAACACCTCACCAAAGTTTCATTGTAATCGGATTAATGGTTTGTGAGCGCATAGTAGACAAACATACATACATTCGTTTATATATATATATAGATTTAAATGTACATGACGATTTCCGTTTCGTTTACGAACAACATTTAAAGCGAGTTTTACTTCCAAGCCTTTCGTCTGCTTTCGTGTAAGCATGACGCGCAATTTGTAGTGTCAGCACTGCAACTGGTAGGCGTGCCTTGTCCCCCCCTCCCCCCAGCGGTTCCTCACCCCTCGCCAGCCAATGCTTGCTTCCTCCTCTCCTCGCACTCCCCTCACAAATCTGCCGTCTTACAGTTAACACTGTATTATCAGCCGAACGTCATCTGAGCCTAACGGCAAGCAATGACACTAACACTATTAATAAGAAAAAACCTGCCGCACGCAATCTGAACATTATTCACATGGTGTTGGGTAGCCATGTGGTAATCAGTTTCCCGTCTACACTGCTTCAAGTAGCGGAAGTTAAATTATAACCACCCTGTACTACTCGAAAGACGAATTACATACATTATTCATCCCTGATTCCCTAGTGCGGGCACAGAAAGGAATCAACTGTCCACCGATACAAACGTTTGACCACATACAAACTAAGGTGCAGAATGTAACAGCTAATGGAATTAACTTCTAACACAACCTGGTATCATATTTGGTTGATAACTATTCCTACAATATAGAAGAATTACTGAAAGCATAACTGTCTCATGTGTGTTCGTCTGTGGGTCTCTGAGAGGCGGTGAGTGATAGAGTGCACATAATACTCAGAGTGAGCATAACTTAACAACAATAATGTAAATGATGAGCAATTTGTCATACACCAACACAGTGTGTTACAATTGTAAACTAACGGCCGTGTTCCATAGCGCAGCGAGATATCCTAACCCAAAAATACTAACACAAAGTAGTAAACTGTCACTTTCGATACCACAGCAAGAGAACATAATTATTGACTATGAAATCTGGAAAAACCAACTGACTTGTAAGTATGACGTGGGCTGAAGAAGAAATGGCTCGTGGAAGGCGTATCTCTATCTACGAATGTGACAGTTTAATCTATAAATGTTGTTTATGAAATGACAACCGAATACGAGGACGTACCTCAGATTTTTTTTTTGAAATCTCTTAAAAGCTTCTTAAATGAAACAAACTTTATTAACTTTCTATATTGTTTTTCTTCACATCTACATATTTATTTCTCAGCATGATCACCATGACGACGAACACATTTCTTTCAACGACGCCACAGTTGGCTGACATCGTCACTATAGAATGTTTGACTTTGTTGACGGAGCCCTAACCTCACCTCTGCTTGCATCACTATCAAAGTGACCTGGTCGAGGGCAGGCCTACATCAGTAAGTGTTACGATGATGTGTTGCATCTTAAGAATACAATGTCCCTCAGATATGCAAGCATGTTTGCATGCATGCACGATCGATGACAGTGAACCAAACCGTCTAACTGACGCACATGCCGCAGCTCTGATGTGTGGTCTGTCGTTGTCGTGCTGAAGGAGACGGTGATCCGTGTGTGGACGAACTCTGAAGCTACCAACTCTATTACAGCACGCCGTTTCTCACGCACCGCCATACTTACGTTACACACCTACATGTTACACGATTGAATTCGGAGCGCTCGGTAGAGGGTTGCAACTTGCGTCAACGATGCGGGAAAGTCGACCGAGAACGCAATAAAAAATTCGGAGGCATTACTTTACAGCACGCCCTCTTACATCTCAGATTCAAAATAGCGCTACAAGCTCAACTGGCTTAACATCGGTAAGGGACAGTCCGATCGGTGCGTTTATTGTGCATCATTTACGAGTAATAAGCATATCGCCAGAAAAATTTGCTGTTACCAGGAGAGATCACGCTAATACCGTGTGGTAACACCGCCTATAGTCTCGATAGAGGCTTCAATTTGGAGAGGAAGAGAGTCCACAAGCGTTTTACTGTTATGCCTGCTTTTTCAAGAACTCAGGTTTTATTGAACGCCAGTTAAGAACAAAAAAATCACAGAAAATAAAAAATCGCGACTCCTCTTCAACAGAACAAAAACAAATACGTCTGGCGGTGGATACCCACTAGCTAATAATGTATTCTGGAAATGCACTGACTAATTCAAACGTTAGTGCTGGAAAACAGGGCAGCGCTGCAATACGAACCACTTTCTCGCTTGCGTTCGCATGGCGTCGGTGCACTCAGGGAAAGCAGTGTGCTGTCGAGTATAGTCGGCACCGCATTAGGGAAGTAGACATCTCCGTATGTAAACAAAACGCCGACGGCAGGGAACAACAGAGACCATATCAGTGTCCAGAAAATGAAGTAGAATCCCGAGGTGTCTTAAGTAAGTCCACCAGGGGTCATGTAGTGCGCGTCAGCGAGCCGAGAAAAGTGCCGTCTACACGGCAATCCTTGGATCTGCCGCTGTCGTCCACCAGCGCTATCTGGTGCCGGTGTATGTATCGCATCGCAACTCGCCCAGCGACCTCGCGCCGTAAAGATAGTTCTGTCTGTTGGTCCATCTCTACGTCCGGCGAAATTTCGACAGAAGAGCAATTTGTCGCTCAAACACTAATGCCTTAAAACTCCATCTTCAACAAAAGGAAGACGGATTTTTAGGACACCCTGTAGGCCCATCAGTACAGATTTACACCTGCAGGTGTCTAACTACCGCCATCTTCTGCAAACTATGAGTTTATTTAAAACTTCACTGCACAGGGCTTATGTAGTGTCCGAAGCTGACAGCCTACAGAGTGAACTGGTGCTCTTAGAACAAATATTCCGTAAGAATCGATGTACAAAACATCAGATTACTCCCTTGCAGTACCCTGACAACATTGCCTCGTAGTAGCATTTTGGGACCAAACATCAGTATCTTGAGTCACAATCGTGGTAGCAAGTGCGAGAAGGAAAGTGGAGCCCAACTTTTTTTTATGTGTCCGACTTGTCTCTGTTCGATACGTACATTATCCATAAAACAATACTCGGTGAGAAAAAACAAAAGAGTATGTCGGTTACCGAATAAATATAGCAGACATAATTTTTAAAATGTCCGGCTACCTGACAACGAAAAGCGTGAAAATCTTTCACTGGGCAAACGCGTCTTCGCCTTCATATGGAATATTTGTTTCAGTTCCCAAAACATATCGATCCGACGCCTAAATAAAGACACCTAACAAGACTGTGCAAAGTTTGTATAAAACACGAAGTAAGCAGTGAAACAACAACTACCATACGTAGCAGGACTCCTAAGTCTCAGAGTTGTGGGCTTTTCCTATTACAAATTCTTTGAAGGGGGCATTTAGTCTTGTGTTTAAATATTTTTTGCTGAGACTGTCTACTTTTAGGAATCATGTAATTACATTACTTCTGTAAAAGACACACCTCAATATGCCTAAGAGGATTTTCATTTATAGTCACACACGCATTGCTTATGTATGAAAATGTATATATATATATATATATATATATATATATATATATATATATATATACATATTTTGAAGTATTGTTTGAAATAAAGAGCAATCAAATGAATGTTGATGTTCAGAAGAGCTGTCCCGTGTGCGACAAATAAACGTATAGCTACGTAACACGAATCCACATGTCGACCTGTATTGCGACTGTCTCGCTCACGTTGTGGCCGAGCGGTTCTAGGCCCTTAGAAGAGTCTGGAACCGCGCTGCTGCTACGGTCGCAGGTTCGAATCCTGCCTCGGGCATGGATGTGTGTGATGTCCTTAGGTTAGTTAGGTTTAAGTAGTTCTACGTCTAGGGAACTGATGACCTCATATGTTAAGTCCCATAGTGCTTAGAGCCATTTGAATTTTTGGTCTCGCTCATAACGCTGTCCCGGTTAACAAACGTCGTCTCCAACCAGCCGCTTGCCCGCAGCTCGTGATCTAGCGGCTAGTGTTGCTGCCCGTGCATGACGGTGTAGTTTCGATTCCCGGCCGGGTCCGGATTTTCGCTGCCCGGGGACTGGGTGTTTGTGTAGTCCTTATCATTTCATCATCAGTCGGGAAAGTGGCGAGACTGGACAGAGCAAAGATTGGGAATTTTTACGGGCGCTGATACCCATGCAGTTGAGCGCCCCACAAATCAAATACCGTCATCATCATCGAACCGCTCGAGCACGGATTTCGTGGAACTAAATGGTGCGGCAAAGGGTTAAGCGAACTCTGGAAGACAAAACACAAAATCAATGAAGAAGAAAGCAGCAAGAAGTGAGATATATAAAGATAACGGCCATCTACCATATGTGGGAAATATTTCTTCAAAAATTGCAAGAGTAATTAAGAAGCATAAAGTGGATGTCATCTTCCTTCCACTGGCTAAGACGGCAGGTCTTCAGGGACTTGTAAACGTGATCTCCCTTTGCGAAAGGTGGGTGTATTCGAAATTCCTCGCGAGTGTGGTAAAATATACGTATGATAAACAATTAGTACTGAAAAACAACGTTGCGTTGAACATCAGCGATACACTCGCCTCCTACTGCCCAACAAATTTGTAGTGGCTGAACATTTTATTTCCACTGGTTATTCCATTGATTACGGGAAAGTTGAGATAATGACCACAGCCTCATCCTTCTGGGATGCAGAGATCTAGCAAGCTGTAGAAATACAAACGAGACGAGAGTTTCTGGCTCGACAAATCATGGAAGCCCCTCATTTCACGTCTGCGCTCTCAAATGTAATATTGTTGTAATTCTTCACTGCTTGGTATTCCATTCCCTTTGCGTTACAGGACAGAGTCGCTACTGAACTTAAAGAATTGCAAGACAGCTATTGCGTCCGTAAAAGCTACTCAGTGGGCAAGTCCACTGGTTTTGAACCCCAAACCTTCAGGTCGCAGTCGCCTCTGTGTTGACGCATTTCTTCAAATACCACTAGATGAAGAATCTCAAACCATGTGTATTCGGAACACTCATTTGAGCTTGTATAAATATTTGCATTTGTCTTTTGGCACTGCTTCCTCACCCGCCATTTTCCAACGGTATTTGGAACAGCTGACTGCTGAATTACCAAACTGTTCAAACTATTGAGACGATATCGTCGTTAGCAGGCCGTACACCTGAAGAACACATTGCAAATTTACGTGTTTTGTTTCGTGTGTTACCTGATGCCGGACTAAAGTGTAGACTGGACAAGTGTGACTTTTTTTTAAACCTGAGTTGCAGTTTCCTTGGTCATGTCATAAACAGTCAAGATGTACAGCCTCTTCAGTCACATTTGTTAGCCATACGTGACCTGCCAGTTCTTCCAAATGTCATAGAATTGCAGTCAGTCTTAGGGAAAACGAACAATTGTATTCGGTTGATACCGAATCCTGCACAAATCGCAGCTCCATTGCATCGCTTGCGTCGCAAGAACGCCCTCTTTGTTTGTACAGATGAGTGGCGAGAAGCCTTTCAAAAACTTAAAGATGCATTGCTCAGTGATCGATGCTTGGTTCACTTTGAGCCTGACGAACCAATTGTGTTGCAAGCTGACGCTTATTCCTACGGAATCAGGGCAGTGTTTTCGCACAGATTTGATGATAAAGACAGGCCTATTGCTTTCACATCATAAGTGTTGTCCAAAGCTCAGTATAACGGTTAATAAATACAGAAAAAGGCATTGGCTATTGCGTATGGTGTCATCAAATTCCACCACTATTTGTACAGCTAAAAAATCTACTTTGTAACGGATCACAAGTCATTGCAGTTTTTGTTTCATCCGCTGTAGCCGGTTCCTGCACGAACTGCCCAAAAATGGCAAAGATCGGCTTTGTCGTTGTCTCAGTAACAGTACGAGACTGTGTATCGTCCGACAGCTCAACATGGAAATGCGGACGTACTTTCACGTCTTCCGATTGGCCCTGATACGGACTTTGACGCTTCTGCATAGTTTTGTCACATCAATGCTCACGATTCTGAATTGCTTGTTGTTTCCTCTGAAGTACAGGAAAATTGCACCGGCCACGAAAGCTAATTCAGATTTGAACATTTTGCTAAAATACATTCACACATTTTGGCCTCGCTCATTGCATAGCATAAAGAACTCTGTAATTCACCGATACTGCGCACGTCGGCATACCCTCTTTATACAGCAAGGCGTGACTCTTGTTCAAAACGACAGTGGACAGTCATGTGTGTTGATACCCAAAGCTTTGCAAAAAGAAGTGTTGCAGTTACTTCACCAAGGACACTGGGGGACTGTTCGAACGAATCAGTTAGCGCGTCGACACTGTACTTGGCAGGGTATGGACACCAAAATAGAGCACATGTCAGGCAACTGCGGAAAATCAGTCCCCTCCACCACAAAAATTCTCTGCTTGGCAATGTGTGCACATGGAGTTTGCGGGTCCTTTTTGGAACATTCGTTGGTTGATTGTGGCAGATTGTTATAGCAAGTCTCCTTTTGCTGTACCAATGAACTTTACGTCACGTAGCACAGTTCAGGAGTGGTCCTCTATGTTTTGCAAAGAAGGTTTGCCTGAAGTCATAATGTCGTACAACGCCCTCAGCTCACGTCAAATGAATTTGAAACATTTTGTGAACGCAATGACGTACAGCACCTAACTAGTACACCGTTCCATACACAGTCCAACGCCGAAGCCGATCGTTTTGTCAGAACCTCCAAGCAAGAGATGGCCAAACTTCGTTCCGCACACACCACGGTTCAAGCGTTTCAACTATTTCTCGCCTCATATCGTTCGCAACCCCCGAGATGGACCATCGCCGGAGGAACTGCTTCACGGCCACCGCCATCGGACGCTGCTCCTCCGGCTCCACCCTCCTCAGCATCCGGCGCCGAAGGAAGGCCGCAAGTATCGCTTCGTGCCGCATGATATTCTGTTTTTCAGGGTTTTTAGAGGCAGCTGACGGTTGGTGCGAGACAATATCCTTCGTCGACTTGGAGCATTGGAGCATGCATGTATTTCATTTCAGTCCCTGGCGAATTGCAGAGCTGACATCACAGTCAAATTCACCACTGTCATGTGTGTGGTGATCCTTCTGTATCTCTTCCCACAGATTCACGGATCCCGAGGACAGCGCGGCCACAGCAGCCGCCAGAGGGTGTCATCACGGCACCGTGGGACGACCCCATGGATATGGAGCCTTCGCCTCCTCCGCCTCCCCTCGTCCTACCCCTGGATCTGGACCCGCCCACGCCGCAGCGACTAACACATTCTACATCTTGGTATTACCGTCAAGAGGTGGAAACATACCCTTCCGGGCGATTCCGGGGGACGTTTCCACCAGAGCGAAGGCCGGATGGCGGGGTACGACCGGAAGTCTGACGTCCCCTGCAGCCACAGCCTTCGGTCTATCCGAGTGTCCATGCTCCTGCCCTCCCCCATGGCTCCCCCCTCCCCCCCTCCACCCGTGGTCGTGCTCCATATACGAGGATGGTCCGTCGTTTTTGTTTTTTTGGGTGGGGGGAGGGGGGGAGGACTTTTACGGCGTAAAGTCAGATCCAGCACGCCAGTCGGGAACGACCTCCCTCCAGGACTACAACGCGACACCAGCGGCCTCTAGGTGAAGAGGACGTAAGCGCCGTGCCCGACTGATGGCAGCCCACTTCGATAGCAGCTTCAACGTTGGCCACTTCGTTAGCCGACGCATCGTAGCGTCTTCATTAGCAGTCTCTATGTAGCTCAGATAGAGATGAGCAATCACTGCAGTTCAGTTGACATTCTAGGACCAGAAGTGTTACTTGAGTGTGTCTATTCTGAAGAAGACTGATTACCAAAGTTAAGTATTTGTACTTGTATTGTTGTAATAAAACTCATTAACACGAGTTGTTTGTTTGTCCAGCGAACCGAGTCTGCAGGATTCCTAGACACAACAAAAACACTTGGACTTCCACCAGCGTTGCACATATCGTCGCCTTTCACACTTTACAAAGCTGGCAAGTCACCGACCTCCACATTCTGCGATGAAAAGAGGAAGTCCAACATCTTGTCACCTGCTTGTGCACTCACTGGCCTTCAGCCACTCTCGTTAGATGCTCACGCTAGCAGTGCGCGAACGACCGACCACCTCCATCCTTTCCTAGACGCTTGTTCCCTGGCGCCGGGCCATAGTAATCCGCCCTTTGTCAAACATTGTCAAAGTCAGTTATGACAGTGGTTTCCCCATTTTGCGGCCCGTACCGTCACTGGAACGTTTCCTCGTTCGTTTCTGCTGCGCTGGTGTCCTTGGAGACAGCCTCACGTCCCTACAACGCAACCAGGCGGCATTCTATCTCGCGGTGGGCACTGATACAAATCATTTGGTTCGTCAGCGTACGTCAAGTCCGACTGGGCTCTCGACTTCGTTGAAAATTCCTCCGTGTCTCGTTACAAACTAGCTTTCCCTCGCCACGCGTCGCTGTGGCTCAGCCAGGTTAAATGGAAAAGAACGAAAGGAGAAAGCACACGTTTTTAATACGCATGGGAATTGGGCATACGTCCTAATCTCCTTCTCCCCCGCATCCATCTCTTCCTCCTTTCCCTGTCTATCTTCTCTTCTCTCCATCTTTCACTGAACTTGGGCCTTGTTTAGTCTTACTGCAAATTCAGGTTCTGTAGTATTTGTAATCGTAATCCGATAACCCAGATAAACAACTATCGGGTTTTCTGTGAAATCCGTTTGCGAAGAAGAAAAGAAAACAGCACATTATATATAGGATGTTCCATTTATCTTGACCACCCTAAGTAACTGTTTGTCCAGATGCAAAATACAAAATGTTTCAAGCAAGTGTTGTTTAACCGTCAGGGGGACATAAATCAGCATGACTGCCTTTGTTGTAGCTTTGTTTCTTACAAAGATATCTACAGCGGTATGACTTTTTTTAAATGGCACCCTGTATTTTTTATTCAGTAATTCGTTTCCTCTCCTAAAGGTTCAAATGGTTCAAATGGCCCTGAGCACTATGGGACTTAACATCTGAGGTCATCAGTCCCCTAGAACTTAGAACTACTTAAACCTAACTAACCTAAGGACATCACACACATCCATGCCCGAGGCAGGATTCGAACCTGCGATCGTAGCAGTCGCGCGGTTCCGGACTGCAGCGCCGAAACCGTGTGGCCACCGCGGTCGGCTCTCCTAAAGGCCTACTCAAAAATGTATCACACTGTACCGTTCACTGAAACACAACGTTATTAATTATATAACACAACATTGACTTTGAGCCCGGGATCACAAACTCGTCCACTTGCTGGAGCTGTCAGAAAACAAATGGAAACCAAGTAAAAACATAACACAAAATTGACTTTGACTTTCCTGTACTATTGCCTAAGAGAAGAACATTCAAAGGTGCTCCAAGTGGTGACCCTGGACACCGACATACTGGTGCACTCATTGAATGAAAGAATTATTTACGGCTTCCACTGTTGCCTGCAGAAGGGAGTTACAAGCAAGCACGATACGTTCCTGCACGTCCTCTGGAATTGTTGCAATATCGCAATAGACATCGTCTTTAATGCATCCCCAAAGAAAAAAGTCCAGAGGATTTAAATCAAGACACCTACCAAGCCAAGTAACTGTTCCTCCTCGACCAATCCATCTGACAGGATACCTTCGGTTCAGAATACAACTTGCACACAAGGCATTATGTGCTGGACATCCGTCGTGTTGATACCACACAAGCATTCTGGTTCTTAGCGGCACTTCATCCAGAAGAGGAGGAAGAATTCGTCTGAGGAAGTTGGCATACGCTGTGCCTTTTAGACTACCATTGATGAAATAAGGGCCAATAATTTTAGTACCAAGCATCCCACACCAGACGTTAACTCTCCATTGACGCTGATGTTCCACCTGTCTAACCCATCGTGAGTTGTCACTGGACTAATAATGCATGTTCTTTTTTATTTACCTGTCCTTTATTTGAGAAGGAACATTCATCGGTAAATAGAACATTGGAGAAGAAGTTCGGATTGGCGAGGATATTCTGCTGTACCCACTGACAGAACTGTACACGATACTGGAAATCATTCTTATGCAATTCTTAATGTAGGTGTACATGGTAAGGATGAAACCTGTGCCGTGTAAGAATAAGTGTAAGGACTTAGAAATGTCAGTCTCTTGTTCAAACTATCGTATGCTTACTTGTGGATTCATAGCAACGGAAGCGAGAACGGCAACTTCGGCAGCTTCGTCTGTGTGAGTGCTACGACGATTGCGTTGTCGTGGTTTGAAACTTTGCGTTTCCTGAAGCGTCGAAACAAGGCGAGAAAACATCCGTCGGGAAGGTGGGTTCTTGTCAGGATATCGGTCTCTGTACAGTTCTGCTGCCTGCGTAGCGTTTCGCCTACCTTCAACAACAACAACAACAACAACAACAACAACAATGAGAGAAACGTTATGTCGATGCAGTTTGTAGGAATGACAGCCTTTACTGTATGCCTCCTCTACACAACAGTATTTAAAAGGACTATAATACTGCACTAAATGTACCAATACATAAAAAAACAGTGATGCAATTACTGTTCTGCTAACCTACATACCCCATAGACGAGTAGCACTTCTACCTTCTCTTCGTTGGTGTACATTCTACTCACGCAACTCTTCAACTGACGATGGTTGACGGAATGACGGGTGTGCATTCTACTTAAGTTTACATGTCAGCACGTAGATGTGTTCTATCCCGAGTACTTGCACTAAGCGCTGGGAGCGTCAACGTCAGTAATGTGTTATGTAATTATTAACGTTGTTTTTCAGTGAATGGTACACTGTGACACATTTTTGATTAGATCTTTAGGAAAGGAAATGAATCACCGAATAAAAAATACAGGGTGTCATTTTAAAAAAGTCATACTGCTGTTGATATCTATGTAAAAAACAAAGCTACAACGAAGGCAGTCAAACTGATTGACGTCCCCTGACGGCTAAATAACATTTGCTTGAAACAATATACAGCGTGTAAGAGGTATAAGCTGCCAAAATAATACAGACGGTCCTTTCGGTGAGCTTGACAATAAATCTAATGTAATATCGTTGTATTATGTTCTTTTTTTTTAATTTTCGTTTTCCTTAAAGACAGATATTTGTGGGACTGATAGTAAACGCATTTCTGTCTACTTAGTCAACTGACAGACCATGACATTGCTTGTGTATTACCGAAGTCGACGCGGCGATCAGAGAAGGGTAACGGATGTCAGAGCGATGTAAACATACGTATACAACGGCTGGCGGGGTTGTCAGGTGCTAATGAAACAAGGAATGTTAACAGTCATTAGGTTGTCAAGAGAGTGTAAACAATGAATTATATACAATCATATGTTTCATCTCTTACAACATTATCATAACGAAGCTCGTGGTAATAATAAAAAGCTAACATCGAATAAAAAGTGCTGTTCTTAATACAAAAGCCACTAATTACTATGTAATTCGTCGTGCATTAATTGCAGTCAACTGCTTCCTCTTTTTACAGCAATACTGTAATGAAAATTAAATTCAGATTATTTTCCTTTCGTGCCACAGTATCGTAACGAAAATGAAACGCACATTACTTTTTTTCCTCTTACACCCACAGTACAGTAAGTGTTCAAAATGTTCACCATTCGATTCGGCACATGGTTCATTACGGCGAACCCAGTTCCGTCGCACTTGTTCACACGCATACACATTTGTCTTTATGGTACCGGCAGGATCGAAAATCCTCTGCGTAAGTTCGTTCACATTTTTTTTTTGCCAAGTATAAATAAGTTCGTTTGTACGACCTCAAAAGTAAAAATCCAGTGGATTTAAATCAGGGCCATCGAAATGGCCCAAAACGCCCTACTCGGGGTGGAGCACTATTGTGGATGAACCATACGTTATGAAATACGGCTAACGGAATACTTTCTGACGTAGCTGGTAGCGATGTTTCCCCTAGAAAGGCATCGTAATTGTTACCAGTCAATCGTGGAGGTTAAAAAATAAGGCCCAGTAATGTAATAATCGATTATACCCGTCGACACATTTACGGAAAAGCGGCGTTGAAAATATGTTGGTAACAATTACAATGAAATGAATACCCCTAACTGCATACAGGCGTTGATATAAGTCAACGGGGACAGTTGAAAATGTATGCCCCGACCGGGACTCGAACCCGGGATCTCCTGCTTACATGGCAGACGCTCTACCCATTTTTTTTTTTTTTTTGGGAGGGGGGGGGGGGAAGGGTTGGTCGTTGCCGACGTCACATGACATCCGTTAAAGTTCGTTTGTTCATCCTTCCACTCAGTTTTTCTATTAGAGAGGCCAACCAGCTCTCTGACCTAACACGCTGAGCTACAGGCTGGTCCCGGCGGAGGTTCGAGTCCTCCCTCGGGCATGGTTGTGTGTGTTTGTCCTTAGGATAATTTAGGTTAAGTAGTGTGTAAGCTTAGGGACTGATGACCTTAGCAGTTAAGTCCCATAAGATTTCACACACATTTGAACATTTTTTGCTGAGCTACCGTGCCGGCAGCCATGTGAGCCACGGAGGACACAGAAGATGGTGCGACTGCAGGGACGTATCTCTGGCTCGCCTCCCGTGAGACCCACATTCCCAACTTATTGTCCTGCACTATATTCGTAGTGCCCCTGCCAATTATACTCATTACTCGCGGCTTTTTGCCGATTCCCCTAAGAGTTCGGACACTGTTTGTGCATCCGCACACCGCACAGAAGAAGATGGTCAAATGGCCGGACATGTCCGACAGAACTGATACCATCTTCATATGTTGGTAGCACTTGGCGCGGATTGCGTACACTCCTTGTGTGCATGTTATGGAAATTAGTTATTCCGTCGCAAGTGAAACACTCTTAATTTGTAACGAGTATTTTGTTTACAAAATGCTGCTGCTCACTTTGTAACAGAAACCACTCAGAGAATTCTCGTCGCGGAGGGAAGTCTTACTTTTCCGATGCTTGTACGCGTTGAATGTGGTAAGGCCACAGTAGTTCCTCTTTGAAAGTGCGACGAACGACAGTGTGCGATACACCTGCTTGACGGGCGATGCTTCTAATACCCTGAGTAGGACCTTCGTGGACCCGGTCCAGAATTTGTTCCTCAGCTTCCAATGTACGTTCCTCGCGTTTTGGGCATCTGCCTTCTGCGCGGGGCAGTACGGAGGCAGTATCTCTGAGTCTATGCAAATTAAATACGTATTCGTAAATTGTATTCTGTCATCATTTATTTAATAGTAAAATTAAAGCATATCAGAACAGACAATACCTTTCGCATACAGAGTTAAATGTAAAATTGTGTTTATATAAACGATTTAGAAGAAAATCTGAGCAGCCGTCCTAAGTTTTTTTGCAGATGATGCTGTCCTTTATCGACTAGTAAACTCGTCAGAAGATAAAAACCAAATTCAAAACGATTTGGAAATGATATCTGTACGATGCGAAAATTCGCAATTGACTCTAAATGCCGACCGCTGTGGCCGAGCGGTTCTAGGCGCTTCAGTCCGGAACCGTGCTGCTACTGCGGTCGCAGGTTCGAATCCTGCCTCGGATATGATTGTGTGTGATGTCCTTAGGTTAGTTAGGTTTTGGTAGTTCTAAGTCTTGGGGACTGATGACATCAGATGTTAAGTCGCATAGGGCTTAGAGCCATTTGAACCAATTTTTTTGACCCTAAATAATGAAAAGTGTGAGGTCATCCACATGAGTGCTATAATGAATCCGTTAAACTTCGGTTACACGATAAATCAGTCAATTCTAACGGCCGTAAATTCAACTAAATACCTAGGAATTACTATTATGAATAACATGAGGAACCCTTCGGAAATGTTGTGGGAAATACCTGCCTACACTACGCTTGTACGTCATCTTTTGGAGAACTGGTGCGCGTTGTGGGATCCTTAGCAGATAGGATTAACGGAGTACATCGAGGAAGTTCAAAGAAGAGCAGCATGTTTTCTATTATCGAGAAATAGGAGAGAGAGAGTGACGGACGTGATATAGGATTAGGTGTGGACATCATTAAAACAAAGGCGTTTCTCTGTGCGGCTGGTCCCGGCGGAGGTTCGAGTCCTCCCTCGGGCATGGGTGTGTGTGTTTGTCCTTAGGATAATTTAGCTTAAGTAGTGTGTAAGCTTAGGGACTGATGACCTTAGCAGTTAAGTCACATAAGATTTCACACACATTTGAACAAAGGCGTTTCTCTTCGCGGAGGGATGTTCTCACGAAATTTCAATCACCAACTTTATCTTCCGAATGGGAAGATATTTTACTGACGCTGACCTACATTGGGAGTAGCGATCTTCGTCATAAAGGAAATCACAGCTCGTACGGAAAGATATGGGTCTTCCTTTTTTCCGCGTGCTGTTCGAGACTGAAATAATAGGCAATTACTGTGGAGCTGGTTCGATGAATCCTCTGCCAGGCCCTTAAATATGACTTGCAGAGTATTCATGTAGATGTAGATGGAAATATAACGATAACTACCGTACTTCGCTGCGAATGAACAGCAAAATACTCGAGTAAAAGCAGAGAATTATGATGATACGAACTTTTGGTGGACAGCAACAAATGTCGATCGTACAGGAAGTCTGTTATGGAAAGCATTCTGTATTAATTCGTACAGTTGCAACACCTTTTGGCTCTCCGTAGATTAAATGAATATCACACAGTTCAGCGATAGTAAATCTCCTTTCAATCCCAACGTCTAAGAGAGTTGCAATAACGTCTGCACAGGTAACACGTTCCTCCTAATACAATGACTCAACACGCAGGCCATAGTTGTCTATGCATTTGCGACTCTCGCTCACGATGTCAATACACTCAGAGGAAAAAAAAAGAACAGCACGAATCGACTGCTTACGTAAGTGCACTTGTGTCGACAGAGGGGGTTGAGGCAGGCACACCATATTGTTTTGATCCTGTTTACTGAATTCCCCCAGTCTACTAAAAATGGTTTAAATGGCTCTCAGCACTATGGGATGGCTCTGAGCACTATGGGACTTAACATCTGTGGTCATCAGTCCCATAGAACTTAGAACTACTTGAACTTAACTAACCTAAGGATATCACACAGATCCATGCCCGAGGCAGTATTCGTACCTGCGACCGTAGCAGCCGCGCGCTTCCGGACTGAGGCGCCTAGAACCGCTCGACCACAGTGGCCGGCACTTGTCTTCTGCTAACGGGATTTTTTGGTAGTTAATACAATTCTGTACATGGGAGAAACAGTTTGTATAATGGTTTAAATGGCATACTATCATATTCAAAACCAGCTGCGACAAAGCAAAAAGAAAACTACCCACACATTTTTACAGCAGACAACAGCACAGAATTTTCTTTCTCGCCGCCGGTTTTAACAGAAAGCCTGTGTATTCCTATTTATATATATACATTTATTTAGTGCCGATGTTCGTCTGAATGTTTTAGTAATGTGTCTTTTAAAATATGAACCAAATCGATCAAGATCTTTTCGAGTATTTTGGTAACCAAATTCCCTTATATGTTACATATTTATTTGTATATAAAAAAATCTACTCACTAAGTGGCGGCAGAACACACACATAAAAGAAAGTTATAACTAGGCAGGCTTTCGGAGCCAGTGGCTCCTTCTTCAGGCAGAAGGGTTGAAGGGGAGGAAGAGGGTTGAAGGAAAAGTACTGGTCTAGGAAAAGGGACAGATTTTGGAAAAATCATTCAGAACTGCGGGTTATAGTAGACTTACTAGACGGGATGAGAAGGAAAGACTGGTTGTTTGGGACTGCACCAGACGAGATTTGAAAATCTGAGAGCTTAAAGATGGAAGACAGCGTAACACGCAAGACAGAGATAAGTGCTAAAACATCGTGTACGAATTAATAAGAGTGAAAAGCTAAGTGCACTTTACGCAACAGAGGTTGGATGGGGATGTCGAAAAATATACAGGTAACAAAATGAAAGACGCAGAAAACTAAAACGGAGTGAAGAAAGGAGTAGCTACTGTGAAGAAATGCTGAAACGTAAGAAATTAACGTAAATTAAGACCAGGTGAGAGTCCCCACACGTGGAGTTCTGAGAAACGTCCAGGGAAAGAATCCAGATGGCACGTGTGGTGAAGCAGGCATGTCGTAGAGCATGCTCTGCAACAGGATATTGTGGGTTGCCAGTATATACCCTCTCCTTATGCCTGTTCATCCTAACTGATAATTTGTCATGCCGATGTAAAAGGCAGAAAGGTTTTTACCTAACAGCTAGTACATGACATGTATCGTTTCATAGGTGGCTCTCTCTTTGATAGTCTATGTTTTGCCAGTTACAGGGCTGGCAGGAGTGTGCGTAGGGATGGTCTTGCAGTGAGGGCAGTCACAGAGGTAGGAGCCACAGGGTACGGAGATGGATGCAGAAGGACCATAGAGTCTGACAAGAATATTGGGAGAGCGACGAAAAGCTATTCTAGATGTGTTGGGCAACATATTAGGCAGAATTCGTCTCGTTTCAGAGAGTGCCATGACCATGAGGAAAGAATTCGTCTCGTTTCAGAGAGTGCCATGGCCTTGTGGAAGCAGCCAATTAATGCATTCCAGACGAGGATAGCAATGAGTGACCAGCAGTGTGTTCCGAAGTTATTTTTTGGAAGGATCAGCAGTGTCAGGATTGGATGTGGTGGCCCATGAAATCTGCTATTGAACTAGGCTGGTAGGGTAATTACACACAGTGAAGGCTGGGTTGAGAATGGTGGTGTATTGCTGTAGGGAATGTGAATCCGAGAAAATACTGCCAAGGCTGTATGGGAGGGAACGTTTGACATGGAAAATATGGCAACTATCAAAATGTAAGTACTGTTGTTTGTTAGTAGGTTTAATAAGAACAGAAGTGTGTAGGTTGTCTTCGGTGATGGCGAGTTCAATACCAGGGAAAGATACACGGGATTTGGAATAGGACCATCTGAAATTTAATTGAGAAAATGTATTGACAGACTGTAGGAATTTTAACAGGTCATCGTCACCGTGAGTACATATGGTAAAGATGTCATCAATGTGTCTAAACCAAACCAGGGGCTGAAGACTTATGTACCCCAGGAAAGCCTCTCCAAGCAACCTATGAAGAGGTTGGCATAGGAAGAAGCCATCGTGGTTCTCATTGCTATACCCCTGACCTGTTTGTATGTCTGCTCCTCAATGATGAAGTAGTTGTTGGTAAGTATAAAGTTGATTAAGGTGAGTAGGAAGGATATCATAGGTTAGGAATCAGAATGGCGCTGACTAAGGAAATGTTCAGCAGCAGTAAGACTATTTACGTGGGGATGTTGCTATACAGGGACGTGTGTGCTGGGAGTGTGACAGGCATGGATTTCAGACGATCTAGAAAATGGTTGTTGTC
Source organism: Schistocerca piceifrons (assembly GCF_021461385.2). NCBI lineage: Eukaryota > Metazoa > Arthropoda > Insecta > Orthoptera > Acrididae > Schistocerca > Schistocerca piceifrons. The sequence goes on along the minus strand of NC_060138.1, from coordinate 179,794,408 downwards.
TTTGATATAGGAGGAAACTCTTTGTACTATGGGTTGCAGATGCTGATCAACTAAGGCAGATATACGTTCGGTGGGTGATTTGAAGCTGGCAACTAAGGATGGCCAGGATGATTGGATTCGTGGATCTTAGGAAGAAGATAAAAGATGGGGGTGCGTGGTTTGGGTGGGTTGAGAAGTTCTATGGATTGAGGTGTTAGTCCTTGTGAGGAGCCAGAGGTTTTAAGGAGGGACTGGATGTCCGTTTGAATTATGGGGATATGATCTTCATGGCGGACGCTTTATGTAGACCTGACAGACAGCTGGCATATACGTTCAGTAACATACTGCTTTCGGTCCATTACTACAATGATGGAGTCATCAGCTTTTAGGGAATGTAGAGCCTGGAGTTCAGTAGAGGACATCCGTGAGTCATGTTTAGGGATCTGAAAAGGTTGTTAAGCGTTACTGGATGTGAGGAATTTTTGGAAGGCTTGTAACGATTTTGAGGGAGTGGTCGTGAATCTAGTTGAGATCGCGGTCACAACTGTCCAAGGCATTGTTCAACGTCAGGTTTGCTGTTGTAAAGGTTATGGGATTCGGTTGAAAAGTGATATTTCGGGTTGACATTATGTGTGAAGGAAAGTAGATCTTTAACAAAGCAGCATGATAAAATGCAGCTTTAGGGCTGAACATGAGACTCAAATATCGAATTTCTATGTCAGCAGGACATTATTTTCATGGATAGTACTTTCCAATAAGTAGCTAAATACTTTCTTCGGGTACTTACAATACACTAGGAAACGGCCTTGCCGCAGCGGTAACACCGATTCTCTTCAGATCACCGAAGTTTAGCGCTGTCTGGCTGGGCTAGCACTGGGATGGATGAGTGACCATCCGGTCTGCCGAGCGCTGTTGGCAAGCTGGGTGCACTCAGCCCTTGTGAGGCAAACTGAGGACCTACTTGACTGAGAAGTAGCGGCTCCGGTTTCGTAACCTCATATACGGACGGGAGAGCGATGTACTGGCTACATGCCTCTCCTTATCCACATCCAATGACACCTATCAACTGAGGATGACACGGCGGTCAGTCGGTACCGTTAGCCTTCCGAGGTATGTTCGAACGGAGTTTTTTGGTTTTATTTGCATTTCACTGTACTATGGAGGTTCTTACATACGACTAGTATTCAGCCTTATGAAAGAGAAGAAGAAAGAAACCTGTCTGAGGATTACGAAGTGTATTGATGATAAATGCCTTTGGTGAACCTTCTTATAAACCAAAAACGTTGGTCACTGACTTCGGACTATCCATGCACGAGAGCGTGAAGATTGCCTTCGCACTCAAGACTGTTGGTTGTCGGTTTCATCTAGCTCAAGCTTGATGACTGCAGTTACAGATGTTGCTTTATGAAAGATATACTTTTGTTGAACAATAAAGGGCCATACATTGTAAAGAAAGTTTATGCCATTTTCAGTCGGTACTTAGAAGAACATAGACTTATTATGAATTTAATTATACAGTACTGATATTTGTGGATTATTGATAGCGGATATTTCAGTTCATAATATACAATGTTATTCGTCCTTCTAACTCTCGACGTAAGAATAAGGGGTGTTGCAAGTTTTAAGCGTGTCTGCTTGTCTGTCTGGCATCAGAGGTTGCAAACCAATGGAGCGATTTCAGTACAGTTTGAAGACTGGTTTAATCGGTATGGCTCCTAGCCATGTTTTATGACACTCTGTTCACGCGTTTAATGATCATCAGCTTTATAAAGTAAAAAAGTGTGTTGACAGCGCGGTCTCTTGCAGTACCCTGCCTAAATAATGAGAGATTCACAAAACTGAGTAGTGTCGAATTATATATCTGAAAACTATCTAAATAAAACTATGTAAGTGTATGTACCTGACTTTTACGGTTAAGTCACATCCATCATTTCCCTGTTTTGCAGTCGCGCACCAGGCAACTCGAAGGGCCGAAAATGGTCATTGTCGGTCAGTGCCAGTTTCGCTAACTTTTATGTGGGTCTTTGTTAGCTCTACCATCTGGTAGAGCCTATGTAACCTGACCTTACATTTATAATTTAAGAAGCAGTTCCAAAAGAGAACACTTCACGACAAAGTTCCCGACGTGAGTCGCTGTTACCAGCACGCGTATTCCTAATTTTTCGAAATTTGGAAAATATGTATAGCAATACCTAGCAAGAGCTTAAGTCTATGAAGTAAATAACCGAAATATGTAAATCGAACAAATGATTCTAGAGCACGACGACTATTTCTATACTCGAGTCTGCATTCTCATCGCAAATGTTCTTCCGCTACACAGAATCGCACATCAATCTGATGTCTCTATTTATTTCAGGTAGTTTGTGTTGGTTTCCCTTTTTAAATTTTGAAAGATATCTCTTTATATTCTAAACAACTCAACTTTGGCGCTCTTTCTGCTCAGTGCTACAAGGAATGAGAACATAGTTTACGTCAAAGACCTTACTTTAAATTCTTTTGTCTTTTAAATTTGCGGAAACAGTATTTTATTCTGTACGTTTCAGGTGCGGAAAAACACAAACACTTGGTTTGTCGTCAAAGACCACAAGACTGAAAAAGGACTGTGGTTGCACAACACATTTCGACTTTCGCCGCCAATACGTTCCTGATGTTTTTGGCGACCTGGTCAGAACATAGCTACAAGACGAAAAACAATGTTAGCAGACTACATTTTGGAAAATTACATCGATGAGGAAGGGTATGCATTGTTTTCTCCGTACATTTGGGCAACGGATTCTTTGTCCTTGTGGCGTAATACTGACGCTTGTGAGTTTTCATTCTCGATTTAAAGCTTCGTGAGAGTCCCCTCACCCAATGTCAAAAATTTGAAACATGCACAAACTGAGACATATATGAGAATTAATTCTGCCAAAAATGCCCACATCAGTACAACGCATGCAAACATCAAAAAGAGGCACGCTTTCATACAACAAAAATTAGACTTACTAAAAAGTGCTGAACTTCCAGGTAGAAGCTGCCGAATTCGTGTGATCCGAATGTGAAGAAGCCCCGAGAGACCTAAGTCGACACAACGCACCTGGGGTAGACCGCACTCCTCAGAATTATTGAGATCTTTGGAATGATCATCCGCTACAAAACTACTCCACTTGGAATGCTAGGTGTAAGAATTAGGCAAAATAGCCCCACGAAGAATTTAGTTAATAGCACTTCCATATAAGGAAGATGCTGACGGGCTTGGCTACTACCGAACTGTCAGTTTGATAAGCGGTGGTTACAAAATACTGACAGTAATTAATTGCAAGGGAATGGAAAGATTTGTACAAATCGACCTTAGAAAAGTTTAGTTTGGACTCCAAAGAAATGCAGGAACACGAGAGGCAGCATTTACTCTACGATTTGTCTTAGACAATAGACTGAAGAGAGCCACGTCTACGTTTATATCGTGTGACTGGCATTCATTCTCTGAAATTCTGCAAGCATTAGGGATAAAATTTAGGGGATGAAATGCTACGTGCAACCTGTACAGAAATCAGAGTATAGTCATATAAAAGTCTAACGAAATGAAATGGAAGGAAAGGGTGGGAAAGCAAAGCAAAGAAAAGCAAAGGAAAGGAAAGCAAACGAACGCAAAGGAAAGGAAAGCAAAGAAACACAAAGGAAAGGAAAGCAAAGAAACGCAAAGGAAAGCAAAGGAAGGGAAAGCAAAGGAAGGGAAAGCAAAGCAAAGGAAAGCAAAGAAAGGGAAAGCAAAGCAAAGGTAAGGTAAGGTAAGGAAAGGAAATGAAAGGAAAGGAAAGGAATGGAAAGGAAAGGAAAGGAAAGGAAAGGAAAGGAAAGGAAAGGAAAGGAAAGGAAAGGAAAGGAAAGGAAAGGAAAGGAAAGGAAAGGAAAGGAAAGGAAAGGAAAGGAGACGAAAGAAGTGCCTAGAAGCTGATCATTGGACGAGACTGCGTTGTGGGTCATGTTTTGTTTTATTGAAACTGCTCATTGAACAACCAGTAAAAGGTATTAGGAGGAAATTTAGAAAGTTAGTTTAAGTACATGAACAACAAATAAAATTATTGGGGTTGGTGATGTCGCTGTAATTCTGCCAGAGACTGCAGAAGTTTTGGAAGATCTGTAGAATGGATGGATAGTGTCTTGAAATGAGATTATAAGAGAATATCAAAAACAAAAAAAAGGGCAAAGCAGTACATTACAGTTAAATCAGGCTGAACTGACGAAAATAGCGTATAGAATAAGGTACTAAGAGTAGTGGGCATGTTTTGCTTTATTCGCAGTGAAATAACTGACAACTGCCGAAGTTAAGGGGATGTAAACTGCTGACCGGCAACAACAAAAAAAGTATTTCGGGAAATGTGTTAACGATGAATGTAAATTTGATTGTTGATACATCTTTTATGCTGAGCTAGAGAACAACGCAGAAGGCTAGAGGGTTCGATCTTGCAACTAGGGAAGATGCATTGAATCGATTTATGAAGAAACTGATTTATGGCGCAACTTGACTAAAAGAAGTAGTCCGTCCTAGCATATCAAGATGTAGTTAATTTGGTATTGTGAGGGAGTGAGGAAGGTAAAAGTTAGAACGAGACCACAGGCAGGTTCAAGTGGAAGTAAGTTGCAATAGTTATTCGGAGATGAAGGGTTTTTCTCTGCGGAGATTAGTGCGGAAAGCTGTATTAAAGCAGATATCGGACTGAAGGCTGGGAGCTGGCCGTTGTGGCCGAGCGGCTCAAGGCGCTTCAGTCTGGAACTGCGAGATCGCTACGGTCGCAGGTTCGAATCCTGCCTCGGGCATGGATGTGTGTGATGTCCTTAGGTTAGTTAGATTTAGGTAGTGCTAAGTTCTAGGGGACTGCTGACCACAGATGTTAAATCCCATAGTGCGCAAATCCACTTGAACTTCAAGGCTGTAACGGCAACAACTTTAAGTTACACGCCTGGCGGTTCTTTATCCCTTCATATAAATTCCACTATAGTCTCTGAAGTAACTGCTGAATTTGTATTGAGTGAGTCATTCCAAACATTTCTTTCAGGTGCTTTTGTACCCAATAATTTACAGAAGCGAGTACCCCACAAGGAGCTGATACAGTTTTATCCCCGAGTAGATCTGCATTCCATACGGTTAACATAGATTCGAGAAAATGTGCGACCCTAACGGGACTGCGCAAACGATATCTCAGGTAGAGACGGGTTTCGCAATGTGGCAGGGAGGGGGGGGGGGGGTGAAGGTGGGGTGACGTCATATCACAGCCAGCCCCCGTGTCTGGACATTCGGCTCCAGGACCCCAGTGCCATCACTACTGCCGACTGTGGGCGTCGAAGAAGACACCAGCAAGGAGCCATCTACAGAAGAGACCAGCAAGGAGCCAGCTACAGGTAAGGATGCCGCTGCTTGCCTCTCTGCTCTTGTCGTTCTGGCTAGTTTCCTGAACAGAGCTGCCCTCGTCCGGTTTTCACTGAATTCGGCTTCCTAACCGATCTTCTATGTGTAGCATCTCATTTCACCAGAGTGCCAACTCAAGTCTCGAAATCGTGATTTATTTTATTTTCCGTTATTAAGGTGCATATTCATTTACCGCATCATATCTTTGTGATTTACCATTTTAGTCGCATTATTTTAAACGCATCCCACGGGGTAGTTTTTGTACCTAGAAGTTTTTGCAGCAGCGGAATGGCAACATACTTCTCAGCCTAAACACCCTGAAAGACTAGGGATCTCATTTTATCATGTACTGCCTTCCTAGTAGCTAATACTGCCAACAAACTTCGTTCATTACAATAGAACAGAATAATTACTATTACGCGTAGCTGATTACTCTACAGCATCTAATTACGAACGAAATAGTCTTTTTTGCGGGGACAAAACAGTCTGTTTTTCTTGTTGTATACTGAACCATGTCTTGCATTGGCAGTGATTCGTTTCCTATATCTAAATATAACAAGGCCATTGCAGTAATGACAGTCCTCTAGTAAATATTTAATGTTGCTAAAGAAAATATCACATAGTGTAGTACTTCCGTGCGCTGTAAAGCGACGACTATCCGTTGAGCTTATGTGTGAATATTGTCATGTGAAATTAGGCTTCTGAATCCGGTAACGCTTTTAGTCATGTCAGAACTTTGGGGTTCAACTTACGTCTGAAGGTTTTCAGTCCAGCGGTAATAGGTTATAACCACACATTCCCGTTTTCTCTTTTTTTCCTCTTGCGTTCAGCTCTCGAGTTTTTGCTTCAGCTACACGCGTCAACCATTTACCGCTTACGATACGCACTGTTCCATATCTAGGAGAGTTAGTGTTTCGTCCCTGATGCAGAATACGCAATATCTTATAAATATTATGTGCATTTTATATTATGTATTATTTGCACTTTTGGATGACTGTGTCATAATATTGCTTTACTGTGTTAACGCGCAAACCAAATTAAATGAAAACCTCGTGCTATGTTTCTTTATTTCGATTAGAGTAATAAGTTTAGTGCTATTACACTGCAGTATAATGCCAAGCTTTATTTTATAAAATGATATTCGAACTAAATTTTCATTTGGAAAGTTAATATATTTTGGAAATGAAAACTAAGGATATTCTCAATGATATTTTTTTTCCATCTTAAGCGAACTGCAATTTATGTCAGTGTTACGTCAGACACATTTCGCTCTTACTTGATTGATTTGAGAAGGTAGACGCTCGTTTTCATTTACAAAGAATAATCATTGTGACAGGTATTTATTACTGCTTTTTACATATTTTGAAGCCGACAGGTTTATCGCTCGTTGTTAGCAGAGATTGAGAACGAATAAACATTGGTGAGGTTTGACCGTACGCATTTTTCGTCGTTTAGGAACCGCTTTTTCTTTTGCTGCATTTGTGTTCCGTGCTGCCACTACATTTTATTAAAAGTCACACAGTTTTTTTATAGAGATTTTGCTTTGCTTTTACCTATTTTGGATTCAGCACTGTCGACTTAAGAACATGCAAATAAGAGTAATATATATTTAGGCGACCCAGCTGTTCGCCATCTTCAGGAGAATGCTGCTTCTGCTGATGAGTCCCGCTGAGAACATATCAGTTGGACTGATCAGCAGAAGCAGCATTCTCCTAAGATGGCGACCGTTTGGATCGCCGAAATATTGAATCGAGTTGATTTTAGGATCTGGCAGCAAACCCGAAGAGACTTTCAAGACTTATTACGCCGGGAAAGCCTTCGGAATCACAAGAGTAATAAATATTTTGTAATCTGGCGTGAAAGTCCTGGTGCAGTTCAGTATACTAAAAAAAGAGAAAATAATGATAAGTAACAGTCAATACGGAAGTTGATCATCGAAACTGTTCCGGCAGTCTTCAACGAATGTATTTTCAGAATGCTGTGAGAGGCCCTGAATTGTTTGCAAATTGTTGGACTAATCCACTCTTTAATTTTTATTTCTGATTGCGATCGGGCATATTCACCGTAACAAGCAGGCAGCTTTAGTTAACGACAGTTGAATAGTCTTCATTTTTCAAGTAAGAAAATAATGGAAGCTCAAATTTACCAGTACGTCTTCGGAGCGGGGCTCTTCAATGAATTTATTGACGGATAGGATAAACAGCAATCTGCGACTATTTATTGATGACTGTGTAGTGTACGGTATTTTCATCGTCGCGTGAATGTCGAAGGGCGAAGAATGACTTAGAATCTCTATCAGCAGTGCTGGGTGGCAGCTTGATATCAAAGTAGAAAAATCTAAGTCACTGCGGGTGAATAGAAAAAATTCCTCTAATGTTCGTAGTGGGATGCGTGACAGTCAGGTCTATCAGATATCTAGGACTATCGTTGCAAAGCGGTATGAAATGAAAGAGACACGTGAGGTCTGTAGCAGAGAAAACGTATTGTCGACTTCGGCTTATTGGGAGAAATGTGCGAAGTTACGCTCTTCCGAAAAAATAGATCACTTATAGAGCATTAGTGCGACTCATTCTTTGGTAGTCCTCGAGGGTTTGAGATCTCTGCAGGTGGTACTAAAGGAAGACATTGAAGCAGTCTGAAAGGTACTGTTAGATTTGTTACTGGCAGGTTCGATCGACACGTACTACGGGAGGCTTTGTGAACTCAACTGTGAATCCTTAGAGGGATGACGATCTTCTTTCCGCGAAACACTATTGAGTAAATTTAGAGAGCTACCATTTGAAACTGACTGCCGAAGATTCTACTGTCACCAACGCCCATTTCGGGTAAAAGCCACAAAGATAAGAGAAATTAACGTTCGTACGTAGGTATATACTCGTAGATAGTTGCTCCTTTTGGGAGTGGAAGCGGAATGACTAGTACTGGTGCAAGATACCTCCTCCATGCACCGGATGGTGGCTTGGGATATATGGATGTAGCTTAATCGTGTGAATGTCAGGAAATCGATGCAATGCGATATTTCGTGTGGTGGTTGGGGTACTGAACTCATATTGGCGAAGAAATGGGATCCAAAGTAGATTCTTCTCGGCTGGTTTCTCAAATGTCTTCATGAAAACGCTGGAATGTTTCCTCTGTTAAAATGTATTTGTTTGTAGTTCTCTGCTGAGACGCCGTCGCAGATCGACGCTAATAGAGAATTGCTTATCAGTGTTGTTGATCGCATACCGGAGTATCTGCGCCCCATGACTCACTGGGTTGTTTGGCACATTGGTACGCTACGGGTGGGGAGGAGGGGGGGGGGGGGGGAAGGGCAGCAAAGTAGGAGTGGCACTTCAGAGGTGGGACAACATAGCAAATCGCACCCTCACGTTATACGCTACCGAAGTCACATTGTTGCGGCTGAGTTCAACTATCACTGCTGTACTGTGCGTGAATCCAAGTCACACTAATAATCTACATTTCGTTTCCGACATGAGATTTACGAATTTAATTTTTTAGTTGTTCCCTTTTATTAAAATATAAGGCGCTTCAACTAAAAGTATCCGATTTTACAAGACTACGAATGAAGAGAGGAACTTGCGTACATCTTAACTTAGATATAGAATTATAGACTATTTGTTTCCAAAAGAATCCATTGATTTTATGTTTATTTTTTATTTAGATGCACGTAGAACCTTGTGTCTTTTTTACTATTACGTTTATGATCAGTATTTTCATTTGCGTTTCACATATATTCAATATGTCCTCCACTAGACACATGAAAACCTCCAGATAATAATCAAACGTGGTCCTTACTTTCAGGTGCAGGCATGTGGTTGCTGCTTTCGCTGCTGTTTGTATGTGGTGCCGCAAGTCACATAAAAGCCTCACAAAAATGGAAAAATAGTTGTCATGCTTTGAGTTGGAGATCATTTGATTTTGGAGGTCACAGGCGAATTGCGATATACATACGTCTTTAATGGCGGTCCATCTTTGAGGCATCTCTTTTTTTAAGTAATGATTTTACATACGGGTGGCAACATACGCATTTTTAATCGATTCGTCATTTCAAACTGTCGGCTGTTTCCTACCGTCATTCATGCAGCAGATACAGCCTTGTGAAATAGGGCGAATCTTTCTGAAACACTTTCTGTTCACTGACGGGTCAACAATAAATACTGAAGCATGAAGTGCTAGATTCTTCTTTGACCACATCCCAGTAGGATGTTCATTGTTGTCCTCCGCAGACCACCGCATTGTTCACGTCCGATGCAGAGACCAGCATGCAAGGAACGTCTGCAGCTCGTCAAACAGTTGGGACTGAGCGATCGCTTAATCACGTTTGACCCGTTAAGATTACTATCAGCTCCCTAAAACCCGGTAATTCGAGAAGGCAGTGCGTTCATCTTATAAGCTTAAGGAAGAAGGTGGATGACATCTGGCCGCATGAAATTTCAGTGAACTCTCTCTCTTGGCAGTGTGGCAATCAACGAAATGAGTGGGAAGACCAGCTGGCAATGGACGCATCGCACATCGAACACTTAACCCTGATTTAAATGTAGCCGACTACATCGCAGCATGAAATGAAAGCATGCAACGTTTGGAAAGAAACTATGAACTACAGTCTAGTTGTATCAGAAGGTTGTAAGAGTTAATTATTCTTTTTGTGAAAGCAGTACCGTTCCAGAAAAGCTCTTTGTGCAGTGACTAAGTACGATAAAAAAAATTCGTCTTAATATTGCGTCTATCACCTCATCAGAAAATACATCAACTTACGGAATCTTAAGAAATTGGCGTCCTCAAAAGCGGCTGAGTGTATGTACCGAAGAGGACTTCTGTAGCATCCAGTAGCGAGTTGTCAGTAGAAACCGTACCATGGCATTGTTTAATTTTTAACTCATAGAACTAATGGTTTAAGATTCTGCAGCAATTTGATCTTAATTAGAGTGGGGGGGTGAAGATTTTTCGGGGCACTTTTCTGTCTATTTTTAAAATATCCATTAGATCCCTTCTCTCGATGATATCCAATGTTTCCGCTATGCTCAAGCCATGACGTGTTTCAACTTAAGCCTTTATGACAATGTTTTGTCGTCGTAGGTGCGCTTAGATGATAAAGGCTTGTTCGGTATCTTCACACTCTCCTCTCTCGGAAACTTCCTCGATTTTGTGTCGTATTATTTTGTGTTCTTACTAGAAACTGTTCATGTTGTAGACTTTCCCCTCACTCGACTCAAAAATAAGTGAGGAATCTTTGGAGTTGATCATATCACCTATCTTGACGGAGAGGGTTTACAAATCTCTAATGTTTGCTAATCTTTGCATTTGTTCGTTTCTTTCTTTTGGTGCTTTCAAGTAACTAGTAAAGACTCCAACGTCGCCTATACCACACGCCAGTCTATCCACAAATTATCTTTATTTTTCTTTGATTGCGTGCATTGGCCTCTACATGAGCTAGCTAACCAATTTTTTTGTCTTAGGGATGGCACATGAGCTACATGGATTTGTTGTAGATGCATGACGCCCTTTTTTCAATGTTTTAAACTCAATATTCTTCCTAGTTTCATAAAGTACCACGTGCTCTTGATCTTGGAGTAGCACTTGTACTCGACGCCCTCAGTAACTTGTACTTCGTTCGTTTACTTGTAATTTATAACTCGTGCTGCTCAATCTAGTACTCTAGACATTATTCCCTTTCTGGTAGAGGACATGTCTTATGATCCTGCGTTTTCTTCCAATTGGCGTTTCCGCATTTTGTTTTCCTGTTCTACAAATAAAGTCTTTGGTTTTGAAAATGGGGTGGTAACATTAGAATTGTTCTGTGACACCATTGTCGCTCCCATTTTCTTCTTTTATGATTTTCCCCGCAGTCCTTCAATATCTTACGTAGTTACAATATTGTAACCCAAGCGAACAGTGAGAGAATTTTCTTTCTCAAAACAAGATGTATGACTGTTACTAGCAGAGCTGTTTTGACGCGGAAAGCTGTTTTTTTCCTGGGATAGTCTCCTTTTTATGTCCTCCTTGCTTTGTTTATCTGCGCTATTTTGTTTTGGATGTATATGAGGACTCCTTCACTTTATCTACTACGTGGTACACAGTTTTCAGTATAAGTTTGTCGCTAACAACATTTCTGCAACTTCTCAACACATTCGTTTATTTTTAATCGATGTGCTGGGCTCAGCAGACTGTTCATGCCGTTCGACAGATCCTGTTCTTCTTCCTCATCTTCATAAGCGTTAACATTGCAAATGAGTTAGTCTTATCATTGATATCCTTTCACCCTGGCATATAATCTCATTTCTGAAATTCAGTTTTATTTACTTGATTTCTTATTCGACAAACAGACTCAACGGCAGAGGAAGATTACATACCTGGCGTACGCCTTTTTAAAGACATTTCTTCTCCGTTTGAGGACGTTCCTGTAACGTATATGAAACATAGCGAGACTGTGATGCAGGTATATAAGCATCGACATGTAGGCAAGGTATTTGTGCGGTAAATTCGGAAACGTGAAATACAGCGGACAACAGAACCACCGTGGTGTTATTCTCTTCTTGGCTGCCGAAAGAAAAACACCTGCAGACATCCATCGGGGAGTAAAAAATCTGCATGGGGAAGCATGTCTGTCGAATAACGTCTGGGAAAAATTTCTGCTGCTGCTTCATGATAACGCACGTCCCCACATTTCCATCGCCGCAACTTGTAAGTTAAGCCAATTCAAGTGGGAGGCACTCCAGCACCCGCCCTATTACACGTCTGATCTCTTCCCATATGATTGTCAATTGGTCTTAAAAAGGCCTTCAACGGTTAACGATTCCTGTCGGATGAAGATGTACAGCAGATAGTTACGGACTTTAGGCAGCAGGCCGCGGTGCTTTACCAAACAGATATCTACAACTTAGTGCGTCGGTGGAATGCTTGCCTCAATGCCCACGGCGATTTTGCCTGGTTGGCATACTGATTCTGGTCTGTATGGCATTCTAAGGGAAACATTTTTACCGTCCCTTACATACATTACTTCACCTATAGCGTGTATCATTTTTTGTGGGGATATTAAACATACTTCGCATCACTGTAGAATGTCGAACGCTGTTACAAGGTTGACTTTACGTCCATCTCTGCCGCATCAGCGTCTTTGGCTGACAGTCAGCAACTTTATTAAAAAGCAGTCCCGATACGTTATTTGACCAAAGCGGAAAGAACAGTTTCCTTCTTCTTGGATCAGTTCCAGCATTTCAAAATTTATCCTTGCGTTAATATTCTCCTCCAGGGTGGTGTTTCAGTTTATCAAGGATCTAAGAATAGTTAGCGCAACACTGATTGTAGAGTCTAAAGCGGTTGTCAGTCGCAAGCTGTAGAACGGTGCATCCCTCTCTCACGCAGCTTGCTTCTAACAGCAGTTAGAATGAACTGACTTCCATGAAATATTAAATGCGTCTTGCAGCTCTGACAGTTTCAATGGTTTCAGAGCTAACACTGTAGATGAACAGTAGACTCGTTCGTTGTCTTGGAGACTGCACCAACACTTCGTTGACGCTAGCATCGTATTCAAAAGCAATGAAAGTTGTTAGATTCACAAAGAATAATGTTAATGTGCATGGGACTTCAAAACTGCTTAGGCCTAATTTTACTTCTGGAAACTCCCCGAATATCGAAGTACGCTTGTAGTATGTAGACTACATAAAAAGGGAGAGTTCCGGTTATTTAGAGCTGATGATTTACACATTGAATGGATAAATGTATAATAATCGAAAATAATTAAATCGATTCGAGCTCTTTCAACAGAAAATGGTGTAATGGTGTTGTTGTTGCAGATGAACTGGAGTGTTATGTGGTCCAATCAGCGTGTTAACTTGGTTGGCGCGTATTTCTCCCGCAGAGATATAAGCGCTTTATATTAATATTGGTTAATTTTTGATAGTTGTATCAGCTGTAGCCATTTCCGTGAGCAATGACTGTGAAACCGTATAGCTGCGTAGACGATTAAGTCCCGTCAAATTTCTGGATATCAGGGTATTTTAAGATCCGCTTCATACTTCTGAAACATGTTCTCTCTGCAACAACGGATTGATTTTAAGGCAATGGAGATTGTTAGACATTTTGCTGCTGTTCTCTGAGGGGAGTAATTTGGATCAAGCACGATTAGACAACGCCATTCAAGGCCTAGGTAAAATAACTGCTCTTTACGGAATCATCGCTGGATGAGTTACTTTCAGTAAGTCTAACCATGGCGTGGGATTAGAATCACTTCATAGATGAAATTTACTAACCACGGTGTTTCAAAAAGTAAAAATACTACGTTTATTGAATACCAGTGGCATATTAAACCGCGTTTGACACGTGCAACTCTAAGAACGTTACGGATATTGTAAGTATAGTCATAAAGGTTGACAAATAATATTCACTGCATACATTAACTAGAGAGTAGCGAATCGTGTCCGGGATTCTACGAAGTGCAACGCTACTCGAATTAACAATTAGTAATTGGCAGTCTATTGCTTATTATCACTAGTACTCGTTGTTTCAGTGTATGATAATCTGTTGTATAATAGTAACAATAGTAACTTAAAAACTGTACCAACTATGACTGGGTTATGCACTTGAGGAGGCTCTATGTTCTTAGAAATGATATAGCTGTGTTTATGTACAAACAGTTTTCGTATAAGCTATTTTTGAACATGAATCGTGTGCTACTTATTGGTACGCTCTCCGCATAAAGTATCTGCACATTGAGGAGCTTCCCTCGTCTCCGACAACAGAAAATGTAACATGCTGATATTATTGATCAACCAGATAGGCACGAACTTCGAGACCTTACTGTGACCTCGCACTTGTATTTCTTGGCACTGGTGTTCGACAGCCAGCTGTCATCGGAAAGAAAATATCAGGCGTTGCGATCCGAAGTGGAAATCCGTGTGGTTACTAGGGAGTGATGGACGATAACTAGTTTGGACAAGAAGAAAATAGAAGCTTTCGAAATGTGGTGCTACAGAAGAATGCCGAAGATAAGGTGGGTTGATCACGTAACTAATGAGGAAGTATTGAATAGGATTAGGGAGAAGAGAAGTTTGTGGCACAACTTGACTAGAAGAAGGGATCGGTTGGTAGGACATGTTTTAAGGCATCAAGGGATCACAAATTTAGCATTGGAGGGCAGCGTGGAGGGTAAAAATCGTAGAGGGAGACCAAGAGATGAATACACTAAGCAGATTCAGAAGGATGTAGGTTGCAGTAGGTACTGGGAGATGAAGAAGCTTGCACGGGATAGAGTAGCATGGAGAGCTGCATCAAACCAGTCTCAGGACTGAAGACCACAACAACAACAACAACAACTAGGGAGTGAGACGATCTCTTCAAACGATCACTTCACTCTTAGCCTCCGTTCCTGAAGAATGTAGACGTACGAGTGCTTTTGGTCGGTACGAATGCAACGAGTTTGGCCTGAACTCAGATTTCATACCACCTGTTTTCAGAAGCTTAATATTATGATTTTCAGTCAACATTCTACTGTAAATACGATGAGAATACTGTTTTACTTCATGTGTCAGAAAAGACAGCATATTGTAAGCAATATGTTCTGGGTGTGAAGAAACACTTTAGCTAAATTTGTGAGCTCCCTGGACCTGAAGAGTGTAAAATGACTGTAGAAGCGGGCGACTGTTATTGGGATTTCGATACTGTCCTTCGTGCTTTGCTAGCACTTACTTGCAATCGTTGGTTCTTCGTATATCGCAATTCCTGCGCGGCGCGTAATAGCGGCGAGGTTGTGTCTACCATCGTTTAAACTGCCGTCCCCGGACAAACACTTTTAAAACCACGAACATTTGGATTAGATCGGATTATTTTCCTGGACGCGTATGTGCGGTCTTTTCGCGGCAAGCTGGTGACAACGCCAACGTGCGAGTGCCCCGGATCTGTCAGCAGCTGTGTTATGTACAGGAGAGCATCCAGCGTGCTTGCCGATTGTTTTTAGTACGAAACGTAGGAAACTACTTACGCGCCTGTTCTCATTTAGTGAATTTCAGCTAACTACACTACTCGACTATTGCTACGGAACAGACACATTGTTGGACGGGAATAATCATAGACAATGATGGACAACATGAAACACAGTACAATACAGAGAGGTGGAGTGGTATATTTGTAACGAAAAAGAGTACAGATTTCACCACACGGAAAGCAAGATAACAGTCATAAATAATTTTCATGTTTGAATCAGATCAGGCTCCCAACATAAAGGTCGATATTGGAATCTAAGTGAGGAATAAGCGCTTCTTGCACACTAATGCCCGTTTGGCACCTGTTACTCACACTGACTACCAAACTGTTGGGCAGTCCAAGGGAGATATTATCCCATTCCTCTCTCAAGGCAGTTTTCAGTTCTTGCACAGTTCAAGGCGAGGGTTCTTCCTTGGGGAAACGCCTGGCAAGAGCATCCCAGGCATGTGCTCAGGGGTTTAGGTTCGGAAAATACGCAGGCCACTCCATAAATTCAATATCTTCACTTCCACTGTGTCCGACACCTCAGCGGGCATTATCACTGTTGAACAGAATGTTGGGACCTACCGTACACCTAAACAGACGGATATGATCCAGAATAATCTTCCTGCAATACCGCTGTTCTGTAATGGTACCTCACGCAAAGATATGAAGCGATGTTCGCCTTCGTGCACAATGCCCGCTGATTTTCTCTGCATCGTGATGACTGGGTGTTGTGTGATGTCCTTAGGTTAATTAAGTTTAAGTAGTCCTAAGTTCTTGGGGACTGATGACCATAGATGTTAAGTCCCATAGTGCTCAGAGCCATTTGAACCATTGGAACCAAAATGCCCGCTGACAACGTAACCCTTAGGCCTTACCGATGATGACGTCCACGAAAATTCTGTGGTGTGTAGCGTTCTCCCCCCCCCCCCCCTCTCTCTCTCTCTCTCTTTCCACAGTAAGTGATGGCCTGAATCTGTATCTATATCTATCTACATCTACATTCATACTCCGCAAGCCACCTGAAGGTGTGTGGCAGAGGGTTCTTTGAGTACGTCTATCGGTTGTCCCTTCTATTCCAGTCTCGTATTGTTCGTGGAAAGAAAGATTGCCGGTATGCCTCTGTGTGGGCTCTAATCTCTCTGATTTTATCCTCATAGTCTCTTCGCGAGATATACGTAGCAATATACTGCTTGACTCCTCGGTGAAGGTATGTTCTCGAAACTTCAACAAAAGCCCGTACCGAGTTACTGAGAGTCTCTCCTGCAGAGCCTTCCACTGGAGTTTATCTATCATCTCCATAACGCTTTCGCGATTACTACATGATCCGTAACGAAGCGCGCTGCTCTCCGTTGGATCTTCTCTATCTCTTCTATCAACCCTGTCTGGTATGGATCTCACACTTGTGAGCAATATTCAAGCAGTGGGCGAACAAGTGTACTGTAACCTACTTCCTTTGTTTTCGGATTGCTTTTCCATAGGTTTCTTCCAATGAATCTCAGTCTGGCATCTGCTTATCCGACGATTAATTTTTTTATGTTCATTCCACTTTAAATCACTGATAATGCCTACTCGCAGATAATTTATGGAATTAGCTGCTTCCATTTGCTGGCCTGATATATGGAAGCTAAATGATAACGGATCTTTCTTTCTATGTATTCGCAGCACATTACGCTTGTCTACATTGAGATTCAATTGCCATTCCCTGCGCCATGAATCAATTCGTTGCAGATCCTCCTGCATTTCAGTACAATTTTCCATTGTTACAACCTCTCGATATACCACAGCATCATCCGCAAAAAGCCTCAGTGAACTTCCGATGTCATCCACAAGGTCATTTATGTATATTGTGAATAGCAACGGTCCTACGACACTCCCCTGCGGCCCACCTATTATCACTCTTACTTCGGAGGACTTCTCTCCATTGAGAATGACATGCTGCGTTCTGTTACCTAGGAACTCTTCAATCCAATCACACAATTGGTCTGATATTCAATATGCTCTTACTTTGTTCACTAAACGACTGTGGGGAACCCTATCCAACGCCTTGCGGAAGTCAAGAACCCATGTCTTTTGCCCTCTGAGTCTCGTTGACGAATAGCGCGAGCTGGGTTTCACACGATCATCTTTTTCGAAACCGATGCTGATTCCTGCAGAGTAGATTTCTAGTCTCCAGAAAAGACATTATACTCGAACATAATACATGTTCCAAAATTCTACAACTGATCGACGTTAGAGATAGTTCTGCACTTCTGTTCGACGTCCCTTCTTGAAAACGGGGATGACCTGTGCCCTTTTCCAATCCCTTGGAACGCTACGCTCTTCTAGAGACCTACTGTACACCGCTGCAAGAAGGGGGGCAAGTTCCTTCGCGTACTCTGTGTAAAATCGAACTGGTGCCCCATCAGGTCCAGAGGCATTTCCTCTTTTGAGCGAATTTAATTGTTTCTCTATCCCTCTGTCGTCTATTTCGATATCTACCATTTTGTCATCAGTGCGACAATCTAGACCACTGGAGCTACCCCAAAATAACGTGCTACCTACATCAACGAATTCTTTTTCGACGATGGCGTGGGATGCTTTTAACAGGCTTCCGAGCATACGCACCAGCCTGATTTAATGGCCGTGAAATGTTTCTGTCAGAGATACGTGTATCGGTAACGGCTGCGAGGTCTACAGCCATCTGTCTAGGAGTGAGATCCTGCTCCCTTTTGCTACTAGGGCTACGTATCGATCCTCTTGCAGTGTGGTGGTCCCCGTACGAACTCCGGCATGTTGCCAAGCGGTTCTAGCCGCTTCAGTGTGGAACCGCGCGACCGCTACGGTCGCAGGTTCGATTCCTGCCTCGGGCATAGATGTGTGTGATGTCCTTAGGTTAGTTAGGTTTAAGTAGTTCTAAGTTCTAGGGGGCTGATGACCTCAGATGTTAAGTCCCATAGTTCTCAGAGCCATTTTGAACTCCGGCATACTGTCGCACAGCATTTCCTCATTCAGCACCCTTTTCAAATTTCGAGATGACACTTTTGTGTCTGTCATCACAGTAGTGACACTTTGACTGGATTCGAACCGTTTAACTCCTCACCCATGTTCATCCTAATCGTCGCCGTCGTCGTCTTCATCATCCTCAACATCATCTTCAAGTATGAGGCCTTTTGGTCTGTTACGTCTCAGAATTATTCACGGGATCTCTTCAAGGAACGTTCAGTGTTCCTCTTGCCAGTTGTTTTATACTGCATTTCCGCTTTAGTTAGATACAGTACGTTGGACAGTATCTTTCAGACGGTATTTTTCAATTATGTATGTAATAGGTTCAATACTTAGTTCTTGTGTAATATCGGCATTTATTTTATGTTTCAACAATGAATATCCCTCTACAAAGCAAAGGGACTTCGTCTCTGATGATTCGATTCGTCGTAATTGATCAGATGTTAGGGTGAAACATTCGGTACCGTACAGCAGCGAAGGTAATGATGTTAGTCTGTAGAGTTTAATTAAACAATTGTGACGGGTAGAGGGCAACCTTGTCTGGCTCGTTGACTGATATCGGCAGATTCTGCCCCCGTCATTGCGTGTCCTTATTTCAATATTTTTGCATAATGACTGAATTACCGCAATCAGATGTGCTGGCGCTCCCAAATCCTGAAGTGATTCCCATCGCATTTTCTGCTTTACCCTGTCAATCGTCTTTTCATAGTTGACAAAAACATAGTTAGCTGGCAATCTAAATTCCATTATTTTCTCTGTTACTTCTGACAAAGTGAAAAAATAATCAGAAAATGATCTACCGTTTCTAAAACCGCTCGATTTCACTACTGGTAAGCACTCAAATGATATCTTTCAGCCGGTCGGAGTGGCCGAGCGGTTCTAGGCGCTACAGTGTGGAACCGCGCGACCGCTAAGGTCGCAGGTTTGAATCCTGCCTCGGGCATGGATGTGTGTGATGTCCTTAGGTTAGTTAGGTTTAAGTAGCTCTAAGTTCTAGGGAACTGATGACCTCAGAAGTTAAGTCCCATAGTGCTCAGAGCCATTTAAACCATTTTGATATCTTTCAGATATGTTGCCGAACAGTTCGGTATGTCCCACTATTCAGTCCCACAACTACCTGCGTCAAACATGCATGAAATGTCGAATATGTACAGAGCGTTCGGTCACAGGCTTTGTTGCAGTTAATAATTCCCGCCCTGTACCCTTTCAGTGGTCTGGTGTCCCGTAGCAATTACCAGTTATTCCTTAGCAAGCGTGAAGCAGTGTATTCATTTCCAGACAACCGAATTTTCCAGGCACGAGAAAGGTCCGGGATTACTCCGGACTCTTGTATAAACAGTTCACCCACCCCCTTCCTCCGACTTCCCCACCACACTAGGATGCCTCCAGAGATCCTCAAAAATATGTCAAATCTGGGAACCCAGAAGTGTGACAGCCGTGTGATGAGATGTCAAGCGTTGCTTGAATTATTCACCTACTTTCTCACAGTTAACGTTGTTGTATAGGTGGTTATATAATTTCTCTAGTTTCCACTACGTTTCCTATCACTTCTTATCTGTATCGTCTGAGTTTCTGCTTATTTATCAGTAAGATAATGTAATTTTTACTGCTTCCTTTCCATTTTCTCTGCTCCACCTTAAATTCGTTCATTGTTCCCTTAATTCGTTCATTGTTCCCTTTCATTCTCTACGTCGTCATATAGGATACAGTATTTGTAAAGCAGAATAGCCGTAGTTGTGAGATTACGTTTCAGAGAAGTTTCAGAAAGGAATTCGTTGGTTCTGAATATACCAACATAATTATTTGTCACGCCATAGAATATAAGCTAAAACAATTAAAAACTAGGGCTATTTATTTTCTCACAGCGGTTAGGTGACAACTTCATTTCCGTCAAAGTAGGAACTTCCTACGCTAATAGCGGTACCGTACACGACAAAACGGTCAACAACTGAGAGATTTGTACAAATCTGTCTTCAGGAACGTACAATGTCTGCCATGCAAGATCAAACGGTGCTCACAGAACTACGTCTCGTGAAACACTGTTTTAAGTCAGGTAGACAGAAAACAGTTAAATAAGGAATGGATTCACATTTGGGAAACTACTCCGCGTGTATATCGATCTAGTAACCATTTTTTTTATGAATGGCGGAGGCTAATTCGTATAGAACGACCTCTGCCCCAACCCCCAGCCCCATCCCCACCCACCTTTTCTCATCCCCTCTCTTGTTCCATGTATAAATGGTGCAGCATGCATCCCTATGAATTGGAATTTCTCTGACTTTACCGTCATTGTCGTTTCGCGAAGAATATCTTGGGGGGAGTAGCAGGTTTCTTGCTGCTTCCTGTAACGTACGTAGGCTACCCTTATATTTAAGAGTAAATTTACTTGTGATCCTTAGCACCTGTTCTGTAACGTCTGCCAGTAGAATTGAGTCTCTATCAACGAGATGCTCTCACCATTTGGAAAAAAAGGGAAAAACCACGGAAATCTGGATAACAGGATGGGGATCTGAACCATCGTCCTCACGAATACGAGTCCAATGTGTCATCACGTCACTGCTTCTGTCTGTGGGACTCAGACGAATGATCCACGTTTTATTAGAATTCTTTCGAAGATCTGTTTGCGACACACGTTTATAGCGCAAATATTTTAACGCGACAGTTCCATTATGCGCCGCACCAGACACATACCCGAAGGTCATTACGGGCTTAACTGTTTGCCATAGACAAGTTAAGTAGCGCTCATGCGCTCAGTATTAGTGACAGTAGTGTTGTGTAATATTAATGCCCACTCTGTCTTCATAGCTAACAGGACTGCTAGAAACTCGTATTTACTGTTGCTTGCCTTCCGAAACACAAGCAGAAATTATTCTGAACGGGCGAAAGAAGACCGGGATGGTTTTTGTGAATATTTCAATACACCAGGGGCTCTTTAACGGCAGCACAAATTCGTAAACCGTACAAACTGAATGCAAATTAAACAAGTGAACTATATGCTTTATCTTGTACATGTTCTGTTGTACTTGTCTACTGTAACTACTGTTGGATCGAACTAAAACAGTATGTTGATGGAAAACTTACGTTATCTTATGTGTGTACTGCGACAAATGTTGGAAGAACAATAAACATATATGCTCTATGGAGAGCTGACCTGATTTTAATTGTCAAATCTGGTAACTGTCACAAGCAAACGTGACGTGTGAAACAGCAGGCGCACTGCCTTTACGTCAACATATGGCAGTAGCTGTGAGTGAGACATTTACGTTGCAATCGAACACTGTACGTAAACATGAATACATGTAAGGAGGTGACAGAGCGGCAACCACTCGTGTTTCTCCGCGCCAATCCCCATATTGTCTGTGATGTTTCCTGGATTGATGGTTTATCGCGGCGAACTGTTCAACGTGTCTCCAATGGTCCAGCACAAGTGGCCGCGAAACACGACTTCAGAATCGTCGTCGACAAAAGACCCCGACCGCGGGAGCGGAGACGCATTTCACTGCTTGTGAACTAAAATCCCTTCCAAACTCGTCAGGAATTACTGCAGGCAGTAAATCAAGGTACATCCCAACCTGTTAGCCAGAGAACATTGCGACGGGAACTGCAGTCAGTGAACATTTGTAGTCGGTCACCTCAGGAAAGACCATTGCTCACCCAGGCACATAAAAACAACAACAAAGTTCATGGGACTGGCATAATATGTGACTAGTTTTCTGAACACTTCCCCACACTATTACGTCTCTGTTAGCCTGAGAGATCACCATACTTGAACCTCGCGGAAACTCTGTGGGATATGTTGGAACAACGGGTAAATACCATCAGCATTCCCGGAGTTTGGTGGACTTGCGCGATCAAATCCTCAGCGAGTGGCTAAACCTGTATGCGACATACCCGCACAACCTTGTGGACTCACTTTCTAACCGAAAGCATGCGGCTGTCGAGTGCAGCGGCGGAACTGCACGGTGTTAATTGATGCTTGTAATAATTTCTCTCGGAATACCCAACTTTTTTGGCCCGTAAGATTACATCTCCCTGCCTACTTCTTGATCATAGTATGACATTTACTTTTTCTAGCTCTTCGCGGAAATTCGTATGAATTTATTGAATTTCTCTCAGTCTCGACAGGAACTAACGAGTGTTGTGCAATATCACGCTCACAGTACAATAAGTTAAACAATCTAGTGAACATTCGTGTTGATTAATAAAGCTCTGTAGTCTTCTTCGTTATAAATGGTAAATCGTCAGCACCGATTTGAGATGGTCAGTATTATTGCACAACTTTAATTGCTGTCCAATAAATAGGCAGCGTTCCAGACGCTCGTTTCCTTCACCAGTAAAGTCATAATAGGAGAGCGTAAAACGAAAGTTACGTAAACCGCCTTGAAACTGACGTCATTCATGTACTCTATTGTTATGCAAATGTACTTGCACGCATCTGTCTAATGACCCTGAAAATGGAAATGATCTACACTCTTTTCCAATCGCCTGGAACACTTCTTTGCTACCATAAACTATTGCTAGATGGGAAGTAAATTCTTTCAGATACTGCGTGTATGGTTTGTTCGATGACTCTCTGGTTTTGGATCGGCTGAAGCTGGTGTAAGTCAGTCCACATCGGGCTTGGAGTTTTTTGTGTCCGACTGCTCTCAGAATTGGAGATCTAACAATGTAGTAAGTGTGTGTACCATCGGCGTTTCGAAGTGATTGTCGTGGCGCGCCGTGCCAAACCAGTGAGCACGTGTGTGAGGGAAGCAGCGCACCGTCTGTCTTCACCGACATACAATATGTTGGTCCCGACAGGCGCATCCTGCTTCGTCCGCTCACCGGACACTCACTTCAACTCCGTCATTATTTGGTGGCCAGACTATATAATCGTCCAGGATTCCCATCTGATCCAGTCACCTTGCAATATTTTTTGAATATCTGTTTCGTGCTGTCTTATCTCAGATCCTTCCAATCCATCTGTGGAATGAATCAGCAGATCAGTGTTTGATAGTATTAGTTGAAAACAGTCTTAGTTTCAATTTTAGTTTTTTTATTTATCAGTCTGAAGATGCCTAGACGGCCGGTGTGGCCTAGCCGTTATAGGCGCTTCAGTCTGGAACCACCGACCACTACGGTCGCAGGTTCGAATCCTGCCTCGGGCATGGATGTGTACAGTACTGTATTAGGTTTAAGTAGTTCTAAGTTCTAGGGGACTGATGACCTCAGATGTTAAGTCCCATAGTTCTCAGAGCCATTTTTGATGCTTAAATTACGTGAAACACGTAGTTGGTAAATAAAAAAAACTAAAATTGCAACCCAGACTGTTTTCAACTAATATTATCTCAAATCACTAATTTCGGCAATCCTGCCATTACGGAAAAGAGGAACCGTAAAACCATTTTCGTGGATGATAAGAGGTTGAGACAGTCTGGAGATGGGAGGATGTTGGTGGTAACTTTTTCGAAGGGCATACCGCGACAAAACCCTTAAACGATTTGCGGGTTCCATTAGAAATTTAAACCTGGGTGGCCGTTATCACTACTGTGAGGACAAAACCCCACCACTCCGCCGCCCCGCGCCACAAATGTAATACGGGACCATAAATGTGTTCAAAAACTCTACCACAAACTGCCGTCAGCGGAATGTGTCCTGTTCGAGGACTCTTCTACATCTACATCCACATCCATACTCCGCAAGCCACCTGACGGTGTGAGGCGGAGGGTACCCTGAGTACCTCTATCGGTTCTCCCTTCTATTCCAGTCTCGTATTGTTCGTGGAAAGAAGGATTGTCGGTATGCTTCTTTGTGAGCTCTAATCTCTCTGATTTTATCCTCGTGGTCTCTTCGCGAGATATACGTAGCAGGGAGCAATATACTGCTTGACTCTTCGGTGAAGGTATGTTCTCGAAACTTTAACAAAAGCCCGTACCGAGCTACTGAGCGTCTCTCCTGCAGAGTCTTCCACTGGAGTTGATAGATAAACTCCGTAACGCTTTCGCAATGACTAAATGATCCTGTAACGAAGCCCGCTGCTCTCCGTTGGATCTTCTCTATCTCTCCTGTCAACCCTATCTGGTACGGATCCCACACTGGTGAGCAGTATTCAAGCAGTGGGCGAACAAGCGTACTGTAACCTACTTCCTTTGTTTTCGGATTGCATTTCCTTAGGATTCTTCCAATGAATCTCAGTCTGGCTTCTGCTTTACCGACGATCAACTTTATATGATCATTCTATTTTAAATCACTCCTAATGCGTACTCCCAGATAATTTATGGAATTAACTGCTTCCAGTTGCTGACCTGCTATTTTGTAGCTAAATGATAAGGGATCTATCTTTATATGTATTCGCAGCACGTTACACTTGTCTACATTGAGATTCAATTGCCATTCCCTGCACCATGCGTCAATTCGCTGCAGATCCTCCTGCATTTCGGTACAATTTTCCATTGTTACAACCTCTCGATACACCACAGCATCATCTGCAAAAAGCCTCAGTGAACTTCCGATGTCATCCACAAGGTCATTTTGTATATTGTGAATAGCAACGGTCCTACGACACTCCCCTGCGGCCCACCTGAAATCACTCTTACTTGCGAAGACTTCTCTCCATTGAGAATGACATGCTGCGTTCTGTTATCTAGGAACTCCTCAATCCAATCACACTTCTTGAAATGTACAGTGACCTGGGCATTTATCCAGTTATGAGAACCGCTTCCATCCTGTAATGAGCTGCGATAGACTGCCGCTAGACGACTAGTCGAGGAGCTAGTTCTTTATCATAGTCTGTGTATGGAAATTATATACAGGGTGGTCCATTGATAGTAACTAGGCCAAATACCTCACGAAATAAGCTCAAACGAACTTGTCTAGCTTGAAGGGGGAAACAAGATGGCCCTATGGTTGGCCCGCTAGATGGTGCTGCCATAGGTCAAACGGATATCAAGTGCGTTTTTTTAAGCAGGGACGCCCATTTTTATTACATATTCGTGTAGTACGTAAAGAAACATGAATGTTTTAGTTGGACCACTTTTTTCGCTTTGTGATAGATGGCGCTGTAATAGTCACAAACGTTTAAGTACGTGGTATCGCGTAACATTCCGCCAGTGTGGACGGTATTTGCCTCGTGATACATTACCCGTGTTAAAATGGACCGTTTACCAATTGCGGAAAAGGTCGATATCGTGTTGATTGCGATCAAAATGCCCAACGGGCCTGTGCTATGTATCCTGCTCGGTATCCTGGACGACATCATCCAAGTGTCCGGACCGTTCGCCGGATAGTTACGTTATTTAAGGAAACAGGAAGTGTTCAGCCACATGTGAAAAGTCAACCACGACCTGCAACAAATGGTGATGCCCAAGTAGGTGTTTTAGCTGCTGTCGCGGCTAATCCGCACATCAGTAGCAGGCAAATTGCGCGAGAATCGGGAATCTCAAAAACGTCGGTGTTGAGAATGCTACGTCAACATCCATTGCACGCGTACCATATTTCTATTCACCAGGAATACCATGGCGACAACTTTGAACGTCGTGTACAGTTCTGCCACTGGGCACAAGAGAAATTACGGGAAGATGACAGATATTTTGGACGCGTTCTATTTAGCGACGAAGCGTCGTTCACCAACAGCGGTAACGTAAACCGGCTTAATATGCACTATTGGGCAACGGAAAACCCACGATGGCTGCGACAGGTGGAACATCAGCGACCTTTGCGGGTTAATGCATGGTGCGGCATTATGGGAGGAAGGATAATTGGCCCCCATTCTATCGATGGCAATCTAAATGGTGCAATGTATGCTGATTTCGTATGTCATGTTCTACCGATGTTACTACAAGGTGTTTCACTGCATGACAGAATGGCGATGTACTCCCAACATGATGGATGTCCGGCACATAGCTCGCGTGCGGTTGAAACGGTATTGAATAGCATATTTCATGACAGATGAATTGGTCGTCGAAGCACCATACCATGGCCCGCACTTCCCCCGGATCTGACGTCCCAGGATTTCTTTCTGTGGGGAAGGTTGAAGGATATTTGCCATCGTGATTCACCGACAAGGACTGACAACATGCGTCAGGGCATTGTCAATGCATGTGCGAACATTACGGAAGGCGAGCTACTCGCTGTTGAGAGGAATGTCGTTACCTGTATTCCCAAATGCATTGAGGTTGACGAACATCATTTTGAGCAATTATGGCATTAATGTGGTATTTGCAGGTAATCACGGTGTAACAGCATGCGTTCTCAGAAATGATAGGTTCACATAAGGTACATGTATCACACTGGAACAACCGAAATAAAATGTTCAAACGTACCTTCGCCCTGTATTTTAACTTGAAAAACCTACCTCTTACCAACAGTACGTCTAAAATTGTTAGCCATATGTTTGTGACTATTATAGCGCAATCTATCACAAAGCGAAAAAAGTGGTCCAACTAAAACATTCATATTTATTTACGCACTACACGAATGAGTAATAAAAATGGGGGTTTCCTATTAAAAAAAAAACGCTGTTGATATCCGTTTGATCTATGGCAGCGCCATCTAGACGGGCAACCATAGCGCCATCTGGTTTCCCTATTCAAGCTAGACAAGTTTCTTTCTTTGTAGTTTTTTGGTTTGACGCTTATTTCGTGAGATATTTGGCCCGGTCACGATCAATGGACCACCCTGTATATATACAGGCACAATCGCTGTTCCCATGTTGACGGATTTTTGTTGACTATTCATTCTCCGTACGCTTGCATCAGTATTTTTCATCCTGACGTTTGTGCTACAGTTTAATGGATGGATTACTGTTCAGTCCTCCCTCTGTTTAACCGTTTCCGGGAAAGAAGTTTAGTAATTCGACCTTGTCTCTGTTATCTTCCGTTTCGATGCTGTGATGGTCACTGTCTGTATAGAAGGCTTTGATCAGATTACTCATTTAACATAAGAACAAATCCTCTTAGGAATTTCCGTCAGGTCGGTAGATGTAAATGTACTCTACATTTGGCTAAACGCTTCACGCACGTCTCTACTTACGCTAACTGCGGCTCCATTCAGGTTTGGCTACATGAAGGTCTCTTTTCAGAGCTGATTTCTATATTAGCTGTGCTATTGGCCCACTTTTAAATCTGTACCATGTTTCCGGTGAATTATTTACTTCTCTTGCTTTCTTTAATCGGAGGAAACCTTTCCTGTGTTCCAGAGACAATGCCGAGACGGTCCCCCACGCCCGAGGCCCGGAGCTTCGAGTGCCACCAGAGGAGGCTGTGGCTGCTGAAGGTGGCCACCATCAACAGGCACCAGCGCTGGCTCAGGGACGTCGTCGACAGCCCAGACATCGACCACCTGCTGCAGCTCTGGTGCCAGAGGTACGAGGGCTTCGAGGAGTTCATCGACTGGCTCCTCAGGGAGGAGATCACAGTCAACACGGAACAAAAGTGAATCGGGTGTATAGACAGTGACCCAACGGACGCCCGTGAGGAACTTTTAACTACGGTGTGATTCACTTGCAGTAATTGTCATTACGTTGTTTTATAGTCAAAAAAGTACACGTAATAAAAGTATGTTTCAATGTAACTACTGAGTTTCTTTGTTTTCCCGATAGTGTATCTCCTGAAAGCTGGTATTATAATTTGCTGCTCTATTATCAGTTGCCTTCGCTAAAAGCATGTGCTTCTAGCTTCAGTTCTTAATTAATTTGGTTACTTCTTCTGCTTTAACACGCGTGTGTAGTAAGCACAACTATTCTATGTGCTCTGCAGCAATTTTTCTACATTAAAATTACCTGAAATTGTCAGTCGGAGAGCGATCTCTGAATCTGAGTACTGTAGACTCCTTACTTAAGACGTTTAGTTGCCCAGATCGCAAAATAAATATGTATAAGTATCTCGACAAGTTAAACTGCCATCTTCAGATCTGAAAACATACGCAAACATTTTTTCTTACAGTTTAACAATCGTTATTTGATATAAAGAAGAACGTCTAATACATGTATTACATACCATCCACATACATAGGCCTCAAAATAAATATGTAAATGTATCTCGACAAGTTAAACTGCCATCTTCAGATCTGGAAACATATTGTAAACAATTTTTTTACAGTTTAAGAATCGTTATTTGTTATAAAGAAGAACGTCTAATACATGTATTACATGCCATCTACATACATAGGCCACTGTGTGACTCCATGTAGTGCACTGTCATTTAGTCACGGACATACTTGGGAACAATTGTTACGTAAGAGAAAACAATTAAGAAAATCCAGCGTCAGAAATATAAAATAAAACATCCCTGAGGTAAACATAACTCTTTACTGCACACACTACAGTGTAACTTGAGACATTGTACACTGACGAAGAGAAACCGCAACATCAAAATATAATTACCGTAGAGAAAGGAAATTTCGAGAATACATATTTCCGGAAGAAAGAAATTACTCATTCATATAATTAGGAAAGGAACGACCAGGTACAGAATCGGTGTAGATCTACGCTAGGATAACAGTCGGAACAAGTCCAGCCCATTCACCCCCCTACACGCCTATCCACAGTGTAAGGCCCTCCCCTAAACAGCCGCCAGTTCCGTAAACTGGAAGCTACATCAAAGTTGTTATCGTCAGAGTCCAACACATGTTACATTGTGATGAGAGTCAGTAATGATAAGAAATTTAAGTTTTTCTGGATAGTAATATAATATGAATGTGCATTATTAAAAGAAATAAAAAGCATTTATAGAGAATTGAAAGCATCGCCAGCAACAGAAAATAAAAAATAACGTGATGTTATTTAAGGACAATAAGGACAAATTTTCATTAACTAATTCACGTATTATAATACGTTTATTTCAGGGAAACAGCAGAGCAAACATACAATGCGAAAACAATGGTCTTGAATCTGTCATGTCGGTAGTAAAGCCACGGATGCAGTCGACTAACTCTGTTATCTAAAATCAACGTTATATAAAAATAAGTGAAAGTCGTTTTGTTTATGTAGGCCCTCATAGTAGCTCACGAAAATTAAAGAATATAAGTATGCCATAAAGTGGAAATGCCTAATGAAAGCAGTAAGATATTTGCTTATATGCCATATCTCGTTAGTATATGGGTAATGGGTGAATTTTAACTTGTAAATTCTTCCAATGCCATACCTGCGCATTATAAACGAGGTTATAAAGAATTGTGGCTGTTTCTGTGTGATTAGTGTCCTATATGCTGTTGCAAACGTCTCAGGAAAATAATCTGACGTTATTCTTTGTCCTGTCTGTTTTTAACCAAAAGATTTATTAATTTCGTAAATGTCGTTCAAACTATTTTTTAAAAATAATAAAGATATGTGTATGTTTGTCACAGAGCTGTTATGGAGGAAATAAACGCTGCAGTGTTTCACGGCTGTAAAACGTCCTTCATGCTCTGCTAGTTCTTCTTCCACCCCTAAAACTTTTCAGCAGAACTATTTAGTGAATAACACGCAAAAACAGCTTGGATCGATCTAGCAAGAACAAAGTAATTTTGATGCCATCTGGAGGTATAGTGAACATTGGTGCTTGTTTCACATATACTGTCTGAGTTCTGAAACTTAAGTGTCAAGTATACTGTGGTTCCTCTTTCTCCAAGCAAATTATTCTTTGAGGGCAGGTTTTTCCTGTTGTAGCTTTGGGTGCTTCTTCTCACATAGAAGTATGTTTCTTCATAGGCTGTTCATCTGAATACTGAGTGATTGGTGTAAAGAATGGCAGCTAACTCTAAATATAGATAAATGTAAATTAATGCAGATGAATAGGAAAAAGAATCCCGTAATGTTTGAATTCTCAATTAGTAGTGCAGCGCTTGACACAGTCACGTCGATTAAATATTTGGGCGTAACATTGCAGAGCGATATGAAGTGGGACAAGCATGTAATGGCAGTTATGGAGAAGGCGTATAGTCGTCTTCGGTTCATTGGTAGAATTTTGGGAAGATGTGTTTTATTTGTAAAGGAGACCGCCTATAAAATACTAATAAGACCTATTTTTGAGTACTGCTCGAGCGTTTGTGTACTGCTCGAGCGTTTCCCTATCAGGTCGGATTGAGGGAGGACATAGAAGCAGTTCAGAGGCAGGCTGCTAGATTTGTTACTGGTAGGTTTGATCATCACGCGAGTGTTACGGAAGTGCTTCAGGAACTCGGGTGGGAGTCTCTGGAGGAAAGGAGGCGTTCTTCTCGTGAATCGCTACTGAGGAAATTTAGAGAACTAGCATTTGAGGCTGACTGCAGTAAAATTTTACTGCCGCCAACTTACATTTTGCAGAAAGACCACAAGATTAGGGAGATTAGGGCTCGTACAGAGGCATATAGGCAGTCATATTTCCCTCGTTCTGTTTTGGAGTGGAACAGGGAGAGAAGATGCTAGTTGTGGTACGAGGTACCCTTCGCCACGCGCCGTATGGTGGATTGCGGAGTATGTATATAGATGTAGATGTAGATGAGTTCTCGTATTTAAAGAATTCAGTGCTAAATTGTTTTATGTTTGCTGTGGAAGTACCTGGCACAGCTGAGGCCAATTCTGCACTTTTTTGTAACGTGTCTTTTAACTATCTGGCAAAATTTAAGGCCTAGCAAGATATTAATTTAACATTCACTCGAAGTGCAGCCGAACGCGGCAAACCACGTGGGTCAACTGAAACGATGCCAGGGCGCCGAACAAAGACCGGGAAAACGGGGGGTGAGTGGGCGGGACTTGTTCCGGGTGAAATCCTAGCGGTAACGATTCCTCGCCAGCTGCACTGCAGTGTTGGACGGGAAATTAATGATCAGTCGCTCTGTATGGCAGTACAGCGGTCACCCCGGAGGGGCCTCTTCCCCCACCACGAGCACACGCCAGTTGAGCGACAGCCTATACCTGGAAGTGCCTCGGCGTACAGCGTATCGTCTGTCTGTAATGTGCTCTGCGGACAGCCATAGGCCGTCTCTGCGCTGCCTTCGGTAGGCCACGTGTCCCCCCCCCCAGTATTACCAACCCCGCCAACCACCCTCTCCCAGCCACAATCACAGCATCCCAGTCCTGAGAAGTCGTGCTTCTCCAAGGCCTACCTCAGGCAAGTACCAGACACAGACATAACAATCATCACATATCACAAACACCAAGAAACAATTGAAAAATCGCACACACACGTTTACAGGGGAGTAAAAGCCGAAAGGCTACAAACTCCCCCTCACACTTCCCCAAAGAGCGGAAAGTAAAACATGAGAGCAGCAGCAGCAGGCTGTCTACCTCCTCACGTAGCCTTCACCAGGTCTCATGCTCGACTGACATTCCTTTTTGTGTGTTCACGACTGTGTCAATCAACAACGCCAGTGGCCAGCACTTTCCTCTGTTCACTTAACGGTTCGGAGATACTTTCAGTCTATTCTGTGCAAGAAGGAGAAAAATAAGCAGTAATAATGAGAATGTCACCCATACAAAGACACAATAAACTACTAATTCTTAAAGAAACAGCGGAAAGATTAAGGCTCCTAATATCGTTCGGGAGAAAGTCTGGCAAATATTTCTTACTCAAAATTCTAAAATCTAATTAAAGAAAAATCGAAGGTATTTCTCAGTTTATATAGCTACACGAAACAGGTCAGGACATCACTTACGTAATTCGTTGCCGCAAAATAGGAACGGCTGTCACACTTGTTGGCCGAGCGGTTCTAGGCGCTACAGTCTGGAATCGCGCGAGCGCTACGGTCGCAGGTTTGAATCCTGCCTCGGGCATGGATGTGTGTGATATCCTTAGGTTGGTTAGGTTTAAGTAGTTCTAAGTTCTAGGGGACTGATGACCAGAGCAGTTAAGTCCCAGAGTGCTCAGAGCCATTTGAACCATTTTTGTCACACTAGCAAATGATGTAGGCGACAAAAATTGCGTCTGAAAGTACATAAAATTGAATCAATACAATGCAGTCATCACATCAGTGTGAAGCTCAGGCACTTATTGCAACTAGGAAAAGGGGCCTGGAAGACCTCGAAAACAGAGCACGAAAAGTAACGAACAGACTGCAAACAAATTAAAAATTGGAAAGCATACAAACAACTACACGAATATCAAAGAAATTCCATCTAGAATTCTACACAACAACAAGACAAATTGTAGAATCCTACCAAAGTCGTATTAGAGCCACTACTGAAACAACAAAATGGATTGATTCAGTAACAGAAGATCTGAAACAAACAGGAATAATACAATATCATGTAATAATTACCAGACAGAAAAAAGATTCGAACACAAAATTCTCGCAAGGACGCCTTGAAACGTTCCCTTCGTCCGTCCTAGGACGTATCGTTGAGTCATGCAAGTAACTGACTCCCAACGGCCTACAGCTAAATAGCTACAAAATATTATCTAGGGTAAAATACACGTACTTCATTCGTGGATTTCAAATAAGAGAAATAAAATTTTTTAGGATACATAATTTACATATTGCTTTCTTAATATTGCTTATTATATTAATTTTTCGTAAATAAGACGGAGTAAACAAAAATTTCGACGTCTTTTCAGTAGACTAACCATCTCAGTTCCAGTTGTTAAAATTTACTTAATGCGATTCTCACACTAGGAGTTGAGTTAAAATGCGTTATTTTGCTTTGAAACAAAGGTTATTCTACTTACGTTTTAGATGAGTCCACTGGACCATCAAAAATAGATATATTGTCACGTAGAAGAAGCTATAAGTAGCTGAATGACGAACACTAACTTCACTTACCGAAGGTTTATTCAGCACTTGCACATACAAGAGTGCAGAGCGAACTGCCTCCGGCCAGAGCACACATATACAGGGTGTTACAAAAAGGTACGGCCAATCTTTCAGGAAACATTCCTCACACACAAATAAAGAAAATATGTTATGTGGACATGTGTCCGGAAACGCTTACTTTCCATATTAGAGCTCATTATATTACTTCTCTTCAAATCAAATTAATCATGGAATGGAAACACACAGCAACAGAACGTACCAGCGTGACTTCAAACACTTTGTTACGGGAAATGTTCAAGATGTCCTCCGTTAGCGAGGATACATGCATCCATCGTCCGTCACATGGAATCCCCGATGCGCTGATGCAGCCCTGAAGAATGGCGTATTGTATCACAGCCGTCCACAATACGAGCACGAAGAGTCTCTACATTTGGTACCGGGGTTGCGTAGACAAGAGCTTTCTAATGCCGCCATAAATTAAAGTCAAGAGGGTTGAAGTCAGCAGAGCGAGGAGACCATGGAATTGGTCCGCCTCTACCAATCCATCGGTCACCGAATCTGTTGTTGAGAAGCGTGCGAACACTTCGACTGAAATGTGCAGGAGCTCCATCGTGCATGAACCACATGTTGTGTCGTACCTGTAAAGGCTCATATTCTAGCAGCACAGGTAGATTATCCCGTATGAAATCATGATAACGTGCTCCATTGAGAGTAGGTGGAAGAACATGGGACCCA
This sequence comes from Schistocerca piceifrons, assembly GCF_021461385.2. Classification (NCBI taxonomy): domain Eukaryota; kingdom Metazoa; phylum Arthropoda; class Insecta; order Orthoptera; family Acrididae; genus Schistocerca; species Schistocerca piceifrons. The sequence goes on along the minus strand of NC_060138.1, from coordinate 179,760,678 downwards.
ATCAAGCTATCACCAACAATGCCTGCCCAAACGTTCACAGAAAATCTGTGTTGATGACGTGATTGCACAATTGCGTGAAGATTCTCGTCAGCCCACACATGTTTATTGTGAAAATTTACAATTTGATCACGTTGGAATGAAGCCTCATTCGTAAAGAGAACATTTGCACTGAAATGAGGATTGACGCATTGTTGGATGAACCATTCGCAGAAGTGTACCAGTGGAGGCCAATCAGCTACTGATAGTGTCGGCACACACTGTACATGGTACGGAAACAACTGGTTCTCCCGTAGCACTCTCCATACAGTGACGTGGTCAACGTTACCTTGTACAGCAGCAACTTCTCTGACGCTGACATTAGGGTTATTGTCAACTGCACGAAGAATTGCCTCGTCCATTGCAGGTGTCCTCGTCGTTCTAGGTTTTCCCCAGTCACGAGTCATAGGCTGGAATGTTCCGCGCTCCCTAAGACGCCGATCAATTGCTTCGAACGTCTTCCTGTCGGGACACCTTCGTTCTGGAAATCTGTCTCGATACAAACCTACCGCGCCACGGCTGTTGCCCCGTGCTAATCCATACATCAAATGGGCATCTGCCAACTCCGCATTTGTAAACATTGCACTGACTGCAAAACCACGTTCGTGAATAACACTAACCAGTTGATGCTACGTACTGATGTGTTTTATGCTAGTACTGTAGAGCAATGAGTCGCATGTCAACACAAGCACCGAAGTCAACATTACCTTTCTTCAATTGGCCCAACCGGCGGTGATTCGAGGAAGTACAGTACATACTGACGAAACTAAAATGAGCTCTAACATGGAAATTAATCGTTTCCGGACACTTGTCCACATAACATCTTTTCTTTATTTGTGTGTGAGGAATGTTTCCTGAAAGTTTGGCCGTACCTTATTGTAACACCCTGTATACAGCTACAGAACATTCTAGTGCAATGATTCTTGATATTTGTGGATACTTCTAAAATGTTCTCGAACCGAACATGGAAATCAAAATTCCACAAGCGAGATGAGATTTGAACTCACTACCCTCTGTGCAAGACTTCAGTATCCTAACCCCTACACCACGATTGTACTCAGCTTTTTCTGCCACAATGTTAAGCACTTTATCGTGTGTTTGACTAGGTTTACGATTAAGGTAATCATATATAAGTGTGTTTTTTTTGGAGGGGGTGGGGGAATTTGAACCAATAACACATGCGGAGCTACAGTAAGATTTTGTTAGAAATAGGAAAACAAAATTCACGCCTAGGTGACTTAACATGGTCGGACTGCACGAATACACACTTAAGATTATATCGTCCACATACATTCTCGCAAACGTTCTCGCCCTTTGTTTGGCGTTTTTCTCATAGAGAGGAGCTACCGACAACCACTGACTGTCATTACATCAAATCCAGTCGGCCGCACAACAAAAAGAACATTTACTTATTTTCTTTTTGAGATACTCTGCTGAGCAAGAATATTCAATTCAGACTTATCTTACATCATCTACGCTCCATTAAAGGCAGTACATTATGCAGCTTGATGATTTTCTTCTTTTTACAGTAAAATTAACTCACCAAGTTTCGTAACAGAAGAACTTCGTTTGAATAAGTGTGGTTGCCTGGGACGAGTGCCGAAGCTATTGCTGGCCACACACATTGTCAACGAGGATTCAAGGCGCACGTCTTCATTGTACCACGTCTGTTGTCTCTATCGTCACTTTAGTGAGTGCCCATCTCTATCACGTACGATTCCTCACGTGTTATCCGCAAGAAACAGAAACAAAATTTCAAACAAAAGTTGTGTTATATACTACACTTCAACGATAAATGGAAGCGAAGTAATATGATTAGCATGCTTAGCTCTGTCTTCAATATATACTTCACTTTTCATATGTCCTGAACGCTTTCTTTTATAGCTTAGTTTCAAGCTGATAAACTGTGTCGGAGGATCGTACTTTATTATGAAAGCTCAGTAAGAAAATGAGCAATAACAAGCTCTAGACGTAGTTGCTGGTTATCACTGATAGAATGGCAAGTGAGAATTCTGTCGACGAAACTTTTGTGTATGGATATTCTAATCGGGACTAACCTCCTCGAACAACCGGAAGAGACTAGCATGCGTACGCGGATTACGACAAAATAGGAAAGGAATGCAGTGGCGCAGCACACGTGTAAGATTCCAGTAGCACTCGAGGAGACAGATTTTTGTCAAATGAGAGGACGATAGTTTCACCCAGACACAGCAAGAGGGAGTGCAGGCTGACGTCTATCGAGACACAAAGCGGAGCGTCAGATCAATGCAGATATTTGTGGGGACATTCCTGGGCAGGATACAGTTTGCAGTTGTTGTCTACAAGGAATAATCTAGTGTGAAGATGTACCCCGTCTTACGAGAACCAAACACTTCGATGAAGCAGACAGCCGTAATGTCTCTTGTAGGTCTCCGTAGAACCGATCCTCTGTCCATCGTGTCCATGAAAGATGACAGGTTGCGTTGTAGTTGAAAAACGAGAGACGTTAACTAAATGCTAGTAGTTTTTTTCCGTTTACATATAATGAACAGGCCACATGTATGCAAGACGTTGCACAACACGCAACAGGGCACAATACAACACGGAGACAAAGACTACAAGCAAGACAAAAAAGCAAGAGCACACTCACAAAACAAAATGGTATATGCCTGCCTGCAGTAATAAAATAGTTCACAGAAGATTCTACACTGAAAGAAACTGGGACTTCATATCGGAAGCAGAACTGCCACAGAACACAGTAAAACTTGGAACACAGGAAACACCCAGCGATGAATTCACCGGTCAGGCTTACATGTAACATTTATCCGTCAGCGTAGATAGGGCAAATTTGTAGCAAGTTCACAACCATCACCAAACTAAAATAGATTTTTAAAGAAAGTAAAATCCTCCTACAGCCTATAGTCTACCATAAACTTAGAATAGGGAAAACTTCCACATACAGAAGGCGTTAACAGCAGGAAAACGGTTATAAAGGGTATACCTCATTCGGAAGGACTGACTAAGCATATAGGAAAGTCAAAACAATCTTCAGTGACAATAAAAGCAAGGGTGGTAGCATTCAGAGTACAACGGGAATTTCACTGTTAAATGCAGAGGAGAGAGCGGAAAAGTGGAAAGAGTACACTGAAGACATCTATGAGGGAGAAGATTCGTCTGATGTGATAGAAGAAGAAACAGGAGTAGATTTAGAAGAGCTAGGGGATCCAGTATCAGAAATGGACTTAGGAAAGCTTTGGAGGATTTAAGGTCAAATAAGGCAGGAGTGATAGATAATATTCCATCAGAATTTCTAAAATCACTGGGGGTAAGACTGCAAGAGCTGACTAGTGCGAGAATTATCACACAATCAGCTTAACAGCTCATGCATCCAAGTTGCTGACAAGAATAATATATAGAAGAATGGAAAAGAAAATAGAGGATTTGCTACATGACTATCAGTGTAGTTTTAGAAAAGGTAAAGGCATCCGAAAGGCAATTCTGAAGTTGCAGCTCATAATCGAAGCAAGACCACACAAAAATCAATACTTTTCTTAGGATTATCGACCTGAAAAAAGCGTTCGACAATGTCAAATGGTGCACGATGTTCGAAATCCTGAGACAAATAGGGGTGAGCTATAGGGGGAGACGGGTGATGTACAATATATACAAGAGTCAAGAGGGAATAATGAGTAGACCACCAAGAACGAAGTGGTCGGATTAAAAAGGGTGCAAAACAGCGATGTAGAGTCTACCCCCCCCCCCCCCCTCCCTGCTGTTCCAGCTGTACATCGAAGAAGCAATGAGAGAATTGAAAGGAAGTTTCAGGAGTGGAATTAAAATTCAAGATGAAAGGGTATCGATGATACGATTCGCTGATGACATTGCTATCCTGAGTGAAAGCGGAGAAGAATTACATGATAAGCGGAATGGAATGTGGATTGAGAGTAAATCGGAGAAAGACGAAAGTAATGAGAAGCAGCATAAATTGGAACAGCGAGAAACTTAACATCAGGACTGATGGTAGAAGAAGTGAAAGAATTCAGCTACCTAGGCTGCGAAATAACCAATAACGGACGGAGCAAGGAGGACATAAGAAGCAGAGTAGCACTAGAAAAAAGGGTATTCATGGGCAAGAGAAGCCTACTAGTACCATACATATGCCTTAATTTGAGGAAGAAATTTCTGAGAATGTACGTCTGGAGCATAGCATTCTATGATAGTGAACTACTGACTGTGGAAAAACCAGAAAAGAAGAGAATCGAAGCGTTTGAAATGTGGTGCTATAGGCGAACGTTGAAAATTAGGTGGACTGATAACGTAAGGAATGAAGAGGTTCTGGCAGAATCGTAGAAGAAAGGAAAATGTGGAAAACACTGATAAGAAAAAGGGATAGGACATCTGTTAAGACATCAGGGAATGATTTCAATGGTACTAGAGGGAGCTGTAGAGGGCAAAAACTTCAGAGGAAGACAGAGATTGGAATACATACAAGTAATTGAGGGCACAGTTGCAAGTGCTATTATTTCCTGAGATGGAGAGATTGGTTCAGGAAAGGAAATAGTGCGAACTATTTAACAAATTAAAGGAACCTTACACAAAAGATGACACAAAGCGCTAAACACACACACACACACACACACACACACACACACACACACACACACACACACCATTAACATAGCACCAAAACCAGCAAAGGACCGAGAGACGGAGTTTATGCTACCTAATTCGTTGATCATTAATTCCGCTATCGATAACTTCTGACGTTTGTCGTCTTTTGTTTGTGTTGGCGCAAGTAATTGCGGTGCGCGCACTATCTTTAACGATTTTCTGTGGAAACGAAACTTTCAAATTCGCTTGCACAGCGCTTACTTGCTGCAGTTTTGCCTTGAAAATGGCATGGTTTGCTCCTGTAGAAATATTGACGGTTGTCGACTATGTCTCCCCGCTACATACCCGTAAGTTATTTGAACTGCAAATATAGTCGCGAATTATCTTCCCACAACAAAATCGGTTTAGGTATAGAGTAATGTGTTAATTTGCCAACCAAATTTTCATTAAAAGCATATACTCGCAAAAATATGTTCACTTCTCACAGCTTTGAATGAAGAAAACTCAATGCCGATGGCAAACAGTTACTGATATATTTTTGTGTCAGTATGAAAAAAAAACCGTGTTTTGTACAACGTGTGGACCACACATCCAGTAATTTTATGTGCAAACACGTTAATTGCAAGAGCAGCAAAACCAAATAATAAATGCTTGCCCATTTTATTTCTTACTTTCATACAAATGATTTCACAATGCTTTAGATCGTTTCCTCTACAATAACTTTTGTTATTGGCCCCATAAATATAATTGCAGCTGACAATCTAATCAACAGGGATGTGGGATTACAGTTGAACACTATCTGGAACTCTTTGGTGGCAATTACTAAACTGAAACTAGAGCCTCCGATACGAAACCCAACGCAGCAGTTCGTGGAGATTTAATTCAACTCGCAGTGTCACACTGCCCTAGGTGCAACGGTGGATGGCCCATATTCTCACGGCAGTGGACACTGTGAGTACTATTTTCGTCCAGCTTTAAGATCTTTTCCATGCATGTCTAGTTCCTGACAGTGGAACCGATGAATTTTGAAGCTGCCAAGCGAATACCACCAGATTATCTTGTAGTACTAAGCAAGCACCCTAACCACCTGGGATGCTGAAGAGTTGATTGGAAGCATTATCAAGGGACTATTAGAATGTTATGCTGCGGCAAACCCGAAAAATGCAACTGCAATTCGCTATCAGTTCTGGAAGCACAAACACCTCCCACAAAACGCAACTGAAAAATATTGCTATTTAATAAACTAATAGAGGTTCAGGGCACACTCTTGCCGTGGACGTGGGAAACTGTCCCCAAAGGAGGAGGAATGAGCAATGACCAACGGCATGAGGATGCAGAAGGCAACGGAAATCACTGCGTCAAAATGAGATAATGTGTATCCACAGGACGTATGGCTTGTACATGCGAAAGTGTCACGATAACCTGTTCATTGGCCAAAAATTTCGGTCCAGTTCCCCATTCGGATCTCCGGGAGGGGACTACCGAAGTAGAGGCGACCGTGAGAAAAAGACTGAATAAACAACGAAATGGTAACGTTCTACGAGTCGGGGCGTGGAATTTCAGAAGTTTGAACGTGGTAGAGAGCTATAATATCTGAAAAGGGGAATGCTAAGGCTGAATATAGACATTGTGTGGGTCAGTGAAGTAAAATGGAAGGAAGACAAGGATTTCTGGTCGGATGACTATAGAATAACATCAACGGCAGCAGAAAATGATGTAACCGGAGTAAGATTCGTTATGAATAGTAAGGTAGGGCAGAGAGCGAGTTACTAGGAACAGTTCAGTGATAGGATTGTTTTCGTCAGAAACGACAGCAAACCAACATCGACAACGATAGTTCAGTACACATCCCGGCGTCGCAATCAGATGATCAAGAGAGACAGTGTATGAGGAAATATCGGTAATTCAGTACGTAAAGGGAGATGAAAATCTGATTGTCATGGAGGATTGGAATGCGGCTGTAGGTGAAGCAGTGGAAGAAAGGGTTGCGGGAGAAATTTTGATTGATACTGGAAAACACAGCGGAGAAAGACTAATTCAGTTCCGCGATAAATTGAAGCCAGGAAGAGCGAATGCTCAATTTAAGAATCACAATAGGGGGTGGTAACTTACAAAAGACAGATAAGAGAAGATTTCAGTTAGATTACATCATAGTTAGGCAAAGACTCCGAAATGGGATTCTGGATTGGAGGCCATACCAAAGAGGAGTGTAAGGGAGGACTGAAGTTGAAGACAGTACTCAGGAAGAATCAATGCACAAAGAAGTGGGATACGGAAGTACTAAGGAAGGAAGAGATTCGCTTGAAATGGTATGAGGCTGTAGATATTGCTGTAATGAAAAATTCAGTAGACAGTTCAGTGGAAGAGCAATGGCAATCACAGAAGTTGGAAAGAAAAACATAGGTAGAAAGAAGGTAACAGAAGAAATACTTCAGTTGATGGATGAAAGAAGGAAGTACAGAAATGTTCAGGGAAATTCAGGATCACAGAAATATAAGACTCTTAGGATTGAAATAAATAGCAAATTCAGCGATGCTAAGGCAAAATAGCTGCATGGGAAATGAGAAGAAATAGAAAAACATATGACTGTGGGAAGGACTGACTTAGCATATAAAAAGTGAAAAGAACCTTCGGTGAAATTAAAAGTAAGGGTAGTAAGATTAAGAGTGCAAAGGGAATTCCTCAGTTAAATGCAAAGAAGAGAGCTGATAAGTGGAAAGAGTACATTAAAGGCCTCTACAAGGCTGAAGACTTGTCTGATGACGTTATAATGGAAGAAACGAGAGTCAATATAAAAGAGACAGGAGATCCATTATTAGAATCAGAATTTGAAAGAGCTTTTGAAGATTTAAGATCGAGTGAGGCAGAAAGGATAGATAGCATTTCATTAGAATTTCTAAAATCGTAATGAGAATTGGCAACAAAACGACTACTCATATTGATGTGCAGAATGTATGAGCTTGGCGATATACTATCTTTCGGAAAAAACATAATCTACACAATTCCGAAGATTGTAAGAGCTGACAAGTGCGGGAATTATTGCACAACAAGCATAACAGATCATACATCCAAGCTGCTGACAGGAATGATATACAGAAGAATGGAAAAGAAAACTGAGGATGTGTTAGTCGACGATCAGTTAGGCCTTGCAAAATGTAAGGCTCCAGAGAGATAATCCTGGCGTTGCGACTGATAATGGAAGCAAGACTAAAGAAAAATCAAGCCAGAGTCATAGGATCTGTTGACCCGGAGAAAGTGTTCGACAATGTCAAAAATGGTGCAAGGTGTTCGAAATTTTGACAAAAGGTGATGTAAGCTGTAGGGAAAACTAGTGATAATGAATATGTACGAGAACCAAGAGGAAACAATAAGAAGGGAAAACCAAAAACGAGGTGATCGGATTAAAAAAGGTGTAAGAGAGGGATGCATCCTTTCGTCCTTACTGTTCAATCTATACATCGAAGACGCAAGAACGGAAATAAAAGAAAGGTTCAAGAGTGGAATTAAAATTCAAGGTGAAAGTATTTCAATGATAGGATTCACTGATGACTTTGCTGTACTCAGTGAAAGTGAAAAGTAATTACAGGATCAGCTGAATGGAATGAACAGAGTACAGAATACGTACTGAGGCTAAATAGAAGAAAGACGAAAGTAATTAGAGATAGCAGAAATGAGAACAGAGAGAGACTTAACATTAGGATTGGTGATCACGAAGAAGATGAAGTTAAGGAATTCTGCGATCTAGGCAGCAAAATAACCTACGACGTAAGGAGCAAGGAGGACATAAAATGCGCAGTAGTGTAATTGAGGACGTAGGTTGGAAGCGCTGCCCTGACATGGAAAAGTTGGCAGAGGAGAGGAATTCATGGCGGGCCGCATCAAACTAGTCAGAAGATTGATGACCTAAAAAAAAACAAAAAAGGAAAAAAAAAGAGAAAAAAATCCCACCATTGTGGTCCACGGCGAGACCAGAACACGAAACTGGCAACCATGTTTTTTCTGAGGGGACACGTTTCGTATGCACATGCACACATCACAGTGGTCAATTGTGTTGTGGTGAAGCAGCGTTAACTGCGACTGCAGTGTCTTCTTATCATCCTGTTGTGCCCAGCAGAGCGCCTTGACACGGTGTCGTCGCAGGGTGGGATGACGTCACGTTCAGGTAGAGGATTAGCGCGAGGACCGCATCCAGCTGCTGTTACCACTTTTGTCGTGGCCAGTCAGGGGTCTATCTTTAGAGTCCTCCAATTAAGCGACTTCCGCTAACCACTCGCTACAGCTCTGACTGGATGGGAGTAACGACCGTTTTCAACGATCGACTTCCTTGTCTCAACAGACTATCTGTGGCAAGAGAGTCTGTTACAGCATCCCCGGCATTCTTTGGGACCAAAACTCACACGTCAGAAGCGGTGACAGTGGTGCCAAAATGGGATGTGTTCTGGGTGCTGTCTACTGGGAAAGTGAGGTTCTGTTGGCTCGACCTTCCTACAAAAAGTTGGGCGAATGATTACAGCCTTAAAGAACGAGCAGCGACAACGGGGTACTTTAGTGACCAGTGCTAATTTCATAGTAAATTACAGAGACCAACGTGAACGGTAAATGCTTCATATTAAAGAACACGTGAGGAATATTCCAAATGACACAAAAGCCTAATCCACTAGAGTCAATAAATACATAGAAACATACCAAACAATATTTGAAAAACTGTATATGATTTCTTTTTTACTTTTTTATTTCTCTCTTGCTTTCTTTCAGAGTACCAAATAATATCTGAAACCATCTCTCTCCTTTAGTAGACCACGCTTTTCCACTATTGAAACAATTGTCTGATAACATATGTATTTAAATTGTTTCCTGTGCACAGGGTAAGTAGACTTTTCATACCTGCGTTTAGATATTTGGTCTTATTTGTGAGATAACACTCAAAGTAAAAGTGTCAAGTCTTCTTGCAATCTCCGAAATGTATAGCGAAAATAAAACAAAAAAATAAAGTTTTTGGATATAGAAATCGAGTATTATAACATGAGTGAACATGCCGAGAATTGGGTAAGCTCTGATGTCAGCTGATGACGCCGCTGTCTCTTATTTGTGGGCGTACGCAGTGTTCGGAATACTCAGTACTGAAGAATTCTATAGGGTGCACAGTCAACCGATCGCTGACGTTACTGTCCTACAAGCGACGTGGTTGGCGGTTAATTTAAACGATGCAATGCAGCACTCAACCATGACGAGTAAGAAGTATTGACTAGAAAGTAGCTCGTGTAAAACGAACTCAGCGGGCACCTGCGACAAATCATCTCTCACCACAGGAGGGAACACAAGATGCCTGAGCCACAACACAAGAACAAGTAACCATTAAACTTGTAGAGAAACAGCATAACATTATTCAGTCACCAGTGCTGTGGAACGAAGCCAACAGATCTGCCGAATAAACCAATAAGACGGGGCTGAGAAATACTGCCTGTGATTGGAGAGCTTTTTAATATCCTGATCTCCTTCCACTCCGTGCCTTCTCTGGAACACTTCATTTATTCACTAATGAGTGGATGTGTGTAGTCCCTCCACCAGTAATCAAAATTGTTGCTTAATGTCGTTAACACTCTCGATCTTTCTTCCTTGCTGATTTCTTTTCTCTCTGTTTTTGTTTACGTTAAGTTATATTGTAAGTCAGTGCCACATGTCAAAGAAAACGCTGTAACGCGTACAGAACTTATTGAAAGAAAACGATACAGAATTGTAAAAACCTGATTTTCTGAAATGAGGGTAAGGAGGTTTCCAAACTGTGAAATTAGAGAGAATTAACGTCGTGTGAGTCTTTATCATATGGAGCCAATTTCAAAATATTAGTGGACTTCAGATCGACCTTCTCGTTCTTTGTGGTTCATCTCGAGGTGAAGAGCTATTGAGGTTCAGTCAACAGTACGGTAATGTATGACGCTCTCTGTTTGCTGCTGTCTCCGTGATAGAACCAACGATCAGTTAAAAATATTTTGCGATGTCATACATGCAGCATTACATCATTATGTAGCTACCAATTATCTTCAAGTGCAAGTCAAACGAAGCTATAGTGAAACTAAGAACACTTACATGCGTCACTAAATTGTTTCAGTTCACTGTCAGAACCCCAAGGCGACACAAATGAAATATTATTTCCTTCCCTCCGCTTGGCAGTAGTGAAGGTTAAAATAAGTTTACGATCTTTGACTGCTCATACTTTTTAAAATGAGCATTTCTTTATTCCATCATTCATTCGTCCACAATCAGTGAGGTCGCATGGCTACCATCAAGTACTTAAAATATTAGAGCTCCATCTAGCCGTCACAACCGCTGGGATAACTCAGGAGTGTAAACGAATTCATTATGATGTTGGACCGATTTGCTCAAATTACATGTACAGTGGAAGTTTGTGTTTACGCTCCCATTTTACTCGTATGGCTGTGGCGTGTAGACGGAGCTCTGATTTTTTTAGGCCTTCGATGTACGCCTCGCGGTGAAAGCAGCTGGTGATATGCAACTGAAGGACGAAATGTAGATAGGTTCATTTTAAATGCGGTCAACAGCAGAAGTTCCCAGAACTGTTTTAGAGTAAAAGGAAGAAAAACACTTAAACTAACTGTAGCAAGGGTGCAGGAAGTGAGCAGCGAGCATCAGTGCCGATAGGGAGGGAGTTCGAGTTGTGCAGAAGTACCATCCTTCCGCCGCCGGCAGCTGCTGTGGGAGTGACACTCACTGCGTCTCAGGTGGTCACTGGGTAAGAGAGAGTGCGGCGAAAGTCAGTGGTGGGAACAGATATTTTTATATTTTGAAACAAAGGGTCAATCAAATGGTGTAGTACAAAATGAAAGAGCTGATTGACGAGTCGAAATACGACAACTTTGAAACAGGAATTTACGATCTTGGAACTAAGCCTGAGTCAGTGATCAGACCACACCTCCTGTCATTACGCCTGAATGGAGATGCAGGGTCTTCCAGAACTGTTAGACAACGTACGCCTACCGCTTTACATGGGTCGTCAAATGTGGATGCTCGTATATGGAGCACCTGCACACTTATCTCAGAAAGTACGTGACATAACAGTGCCACATACGGCAGGCGTTGGATCGGAAGGTCAGGTACAATTGCATGGCCACGTCACTCCCCATATCAGAAGTACCTCTTCTTTTTTTTGTGTGTTTGGGGACATATCAAAAGCTTTGTGTGACGCTAACTCTCGACAAATGAAGACTCCTCGCTGGAATACTTGCAACGTCTGATGAGATCTGTGCGATGCTTCGTGTACTTTGTAAAGTGTGTCAGCATTTTGTACGAAGATGTTATGCTTCCATGGAATGTGGTAGTCACCATTTTGAACTCCTTCCGTAGTGTACATGTTTGCTGGGTAAACAGTGCATTACCTTCGCTGAACGAAGGGCGTGTGTGCATTGCTTGTTCTCGTTGTTCCGCACATTCCAAAGCTTTCACTGGCTCAGGACAACCTCCAGGACCATAAGTTCATATTCCAAAATACTTTTATTTCGACTGTTGTATCAGTTCAGTTTTTCCGCGTCTTTTTGTATCACCCTATATGAATGGCTTATTTCAATAGTGGTACAAGTCCATATTTTTGTTCATTTTGAGATACAGGGTCCTGAAGTTAAATGAACGTTGAAAAATCTGCAGTTGGGATACCAGAAATATTCATGCATATGGCTTCTTGCTAGAAATGAACCTTTCTTTCAGTTTGTTTGGATAGTTAATTTCAGAAGCATTATAGGCAGAAAAGTGAGGGAATAGACTTGTTCCACTATTGAAATAAGCCCTTCACATGTGGTTTAAACTACCTTGCTATTTACATCAGTTGCCTAGTCTTTCCCACACTACAAACCGAAGTGACGATTTTTTTTTCAGTTCAAAAATTTTCCCTCATGGATTCATGCAAACGATGCACAAAGCACGTATCATTCAGAATGTTACCTGAAAGCGATTTTTCTTCAGATGCCAGAAAATTGCTTTGGATCTTTCCAGCAGCACTTGTAACTGTGCTATGTTTTTATTACTTTCCTGTATACTGTACATCAGTTAGTGCAATCAGTTGCACTGTATGTTATGATATGAATATTTATAACTATGTAACTAGGCTACCCATAGTGATCAGTTGTTTGGAACTGTGGAAAAAGGCGCCACGCAAGTCACCCTCGCGCACTTTTGTGTTGCAGCCTCGCTGGCAGCTGGCAGATTGAATCTCGCCTGAAACCGGCTGTTCACATCGGTAATTGGCTGGATTACTAAGCAGTGCGTGACACAAAAACGATATTCTCTGCATCGTCTGACTACAAATATAGTGACCTATTCACGACAAAAATGTAGTTCTTGACAAAGAGAAAGAAGAGGAGCTTTGGATCCCACCTTTCACTGTAGACCACCTAAACCACAGACACTAACAAGTTCTGACAACAGCTGAAAAAATATCAGAGCGAACACTTTTTCAGACACTTACGTTTGTTGCTACAAGTTTTCCAGTTTATTTTGAGTATTACTGAGCCAAAGATAGTTAAATATCATTAATGCAGTTTTTGGAGAAGCGCGATTGGTAGGTCTACTCACTCTAAGGTAATATTTCGTCAGTTTTCATACAAATCTATTTCATGACTACATCTTCCACGTGTAGATTTCTCTCCAGACATTTTATCGAAAAGCAGAAAACCATAAATGCGGTGAGAGAGAAGTTCTACTATCCAAAAGTTATGACATCCAACATTATCCCCGGCCGCGGTGACCAAGCGGTTCTAGACGCGTCAGTCCGGAACCGCGCGACTGCTACGGTCGCAGGTTCGAATCCTGCCTCGGCCATGGATGTGTGTGATGTCCCTAGGTTAGTTAGGTTTAAGTAGTTCTAAGTTCTAGGGGACTGATGACCTCAGATGTTAAGTCCCGTAGTGCTCAGAACCATTTTTTTCCAACATTATGCATCGTGAAGCAGTAGGGGTGTCTTCGGTCGCAGGTAGATTTACGTCTAAAATCGGCTGTATTAAGTGCCTCTTTCATATCGTCACTTCAAGATCTCTCCTCAAATGATCTGGTAAGCTCACATCCAACATTATAGTGGTTTTATTGGTAGGATACTGGTAAAATGCGGTTAGTCTACTAACGAGATTTCTTGCTAAACATTCGTGCGGCCCATTCTGAAATACTGTTCAAGTTTTTGGAATCCGTACCAAATAGGGCTATCAACTGGTATTGGATGTATTCAAAGAAAGCCGGCACTAATTGTTCCATGTTTGTCTGAGCGTTAGGGAATTGCAGAAGAACCTGACCAGGCAGATGTTTGAAGATATGAAGATAGACGCAAACTCTTTCGCGAAAGAGCACTAATAAAGTATCATGTACTAGCATTAAGTGTGGAACATACCTCAGCTCCCTACGTATCGTTTTTAGAGGTCACGAAGAGAAGATTAAACGTATTGCAGCTTGTAAATGGGAGCACCCTCAGCGTGCACCAACAGTGGTTTGCAGAGCATGAATGTGAATGCAGGTATATGGTGTGCGTGGTATCGTGTAAACGACGAACAGCACTGCCACTGCTCCAAGCACAAACCAACTTGATAACCTAACCTGTGGAGGATCTTAGCGGTGAGCTTAAATGTGCCGTTAAGATAGTATTACCAGATTTGCAGAATCTAATTGAGGGACACAAATGAGAAGTTTCAATGAATCTACATTTTGTCAAAAGCCTTAGATAATACATTAGAGTGTTTATGTACTAGGTTTGTATTAACATATTTGGCTTACGCTACAACTATACAGATCATCTTACTTTCGTGTTAAAAATTGCAATAAAGAATGAAACACATCAAAATGCTTTGCATTACGAATCAAGTAAATATTTTTTTGTGATCATATCTCAACACAAAACATCACGTACATATAACGAGATCCTTAATTAGGGTAAACAATAATCATGACAGATAGGTTACTTATTCCTCATACTCGACTGGACTGTAAGTTTGTCTATGGGTAGCTTCTGAAAACATTTCTGATATATTCTGCAGAAGAATATTCGTAATTCAGGACTTTGCTTTCTAAAACAGAATTTTATAAAAATCAACATAATTATGACGTACCTGAAGACGAGTAACAGTTTCGACACTAAACTTGTTCTTTTTATCATCCCATAAAGCTTTTGTGATAGAAAACACCGCTTTTGCAGCAAAACTTATGCCAGCTAGAGTCAGCACAGACGCAATAATGAGAGTCAAATTTTTACAGCAGATGTCTTGGGATGCAAGAGAGTTGAAAATGCTAGAGTATTTTTCGCCAAGGCGCTTAACAGTTCTTAATTGATGGCTTTTGAATTCACATACATATTTAACATGGTTCAGCTCCAAAAAAAGTTTATCTTTTCATATTTCTTTGAGAATATTTGCATCAAACATTACTAAAGTTTTAATATTTTGCTGAACTGACTTCCAAAGATGATGTTTAAACTGAACCCAGTTGTTGATATACCTGCGGTGTCAACAGTTTTTACTGTTGGTGAAAACATTTCAATTGCCTCTGAATAAAACAGAGCCAAAGCAGTGACGGAGGATCTATAACCAAAGATTTTAATATACAAAGTTTTTCGACAAAGCCGGCCGCGGTGGTCTAGCGGTTCTAGGCGCGCAGTCAGGAACCGCGCGACTGCTACGGTCGCAGGTTCGAATCCTGCCTCGGGCATGGATGTGTGTGATGTCCTTAGGTTAGGTAGGTTTAAGTAGTTCTTAGTTCTAAGGGACTAATGACCTCAGATGTTGAGTCCCATAGTGCTCAGAGCCATTTGAACCATTTTTTTTTCGACAGAAAAAAATAGGCTCTCGTAAATATCGATATTCTATTTACAGCCGGTTGCAAGGGAAGCCATCTACCTGCTTTTATCACTAACAAGCACCTGTTTACGTTCCACTTCAGAAAATTGTTCTTTCTTTTCTTCACTACAAATGGTTTAAATGTCGTAGAAGTGAAAGATTTCTGTGCATACGTGAAGAGTATCAGCACTGGTTTGTACTGCACAAACTACGCCGTGAATGTTGCTCCTCTTACTCTTCCATCAACATTGTTCTGCCCCTTTCTTCCTGCACCTCCAAAGTTTTGTTATAGTTGCCAAGACAGACTGCAAGAATTTTATCCCTCAGGTAGAAATTACTAGGAACTTCCATGATAAGATTCGTTCAGAAATCAGCCGTTTCAACCGTTATATTCCGTAAGTATGTCACCTTTACTTGAATGCCCTACTTAGCACAAAATATCTGTCAAACACTGGTACCAGTTTTCCTGATTAGACGTGGCCACCGTAACTGATATGTATTTGGCGTGTTTGAGCTTCTCAGAAACCAGATGCAATGTGGCATATTCTTCGCTAGTATAGATTCACACTTTGTTCTGTGACAGGTAAATTTCTCCCCAGCTATGTGATTACTGCAGCCAGTGCAGTCCACTGACCCGAAGGTTCAAATGGCTCTGAGCACTATGGGACTTAACATGTGAGGTCATCAGTCACCTAGAACTTAGAACCACTTAAACCTAACTATTCTAAGGACATCACACACATCCATGCCCGAGGTGGATTCGAACCTGCGACCGTAGCGGTCGCTGGGTTCCAGGCTGAAGCGCCTAGAACCGCTCGTCCACTGCGGCCGGCTGACCTGAAGGAATGATTATGTTTCATTGCACGGAAATTTAGCAAAACTTCGTCACCAGCAAGACGCTTTTCTTCACCATTTACAATAACACTATTTTCAAGTTTTGTAACAAAGGACATCATACTGGAACGAAGTTTTGGTGGAAACAGTTATCTTGTTTTTTCCCGTTAAGTACTTTCACACAACGTGCAAAATAATTATTTTTGGTTGTAATTTCACAAATGGGAACTCAGGTTTAATTGCGTTAGTAAATACACACTATTTTTTGGCTTTCACGTGAAACGTTTGCAATGTGTCACATCAACTGACAGTGATTTTCAAAGTCTAAAACCACACCTACTAAACGCGGCATCCTAAAGCAATGAGTATGTACAAAGAAAGCGGAGGTGATAAATTGCTCACTATGTGGAAACATTACCAGTAAAGAACTTCAAAAATCTTGCCTCTCTCAGTGTAGTTCAATCTACAGTAATTTTTTTTAAATTCTTTGGATATTATCACATTTGTTTGCCTCTTGGTTACGCTATAAGTAAATTAAAAACATGCTGTTTCAAAACAACGAGGGAGGGGGGGGGGGGTAATGACAAAAGGGAGAGTATACGTTCCGTGTGGATTACGTCGAGACAAGGGGGTGCTTAAGCTACCCGGCCGGGGTGGGCGAGCGGTTCTAGGCGCTACAGTCTGGAACCGCGCGACCGCTACTGTCGCAGGTTCGAATCCTGCCTCAGGCATGGGTGTGTGTGATGTTCTTAGGTTAGTTAGGTTTAAGTGGTTCTAAGTCTACGGGAATGATGTCCTCAGAAGTTAAGTGTTATAGTGCTCAGAGCCATCAGAGCCATTTGAACCATTTTTTGAGCTTAAGCTAAATAACGGACGACCCCGTAAAATACGGGCCGTCTACTCACCCTTTGTCAAGAAAGTGGGCTCGCATCATCGACGCCCTAAAGCATCGCCCTGTGCACTCAAAATGTCTCGCATCAGTTATATTATGGACTCATCCATAAAAGAAGTTTCCATAAAGCCTATTTCTTGCGGTGCTTTATGAAGCTATGCGACGAGTAAAAAGACAGTTATGGCGTCGGATATTAAAGACAATCTTCTCAGAGACAAAGAAGAGTTCTCTGATTGGGGCTACCTGTATGCCACAGAAATAGATTGCATTCAGTTTTCGCTCGCCGCGATCTACAGGCAGGACTGATAGGGCGAGGGAAAGCGACTTTATGCACATTCTTGAAAGGTAAATACAGGGGACGGAGGGCAATACAGAGTCACAGGATGGACAGTAGCTTACAGCTTCACTGCTGTCCCAAGAAATCATTCAGGCCGGGGAATGACCATTGTGGCTGTGAAGACGCCGTGCGGTTCGTTATCTTTCAGACCTATATCTGTATCGGTTGTTCGCACAGATTGCCGGTTCTGTGACAGCTTCCAGCAGTAAAAACACATTCTACCAGAGACTGCCAGTGGTATTGCTATTAAATTGCTTGTAGCTCAAATACCCAGAATCCAGCCACAGCTCTTGAACCCCATCACTATCTAACTGTCACACTGACACCACAAGGAATGGATCGCGGCAGAAACATTCCCAAGCTGGAGCACATCAGACTGACTGAGAAGTACTGCCAGGGATCACAGCCTTGTCAGGGAGGCATCTGGCGCGTCTTTAATCTACATCATACCGCACAATCCACCACACGGTGTGTGGCGTAGGGTACTTCTAGTACCACTAACTTATGCCCCCTTCCATGTTGCACTCTCGAACGGCACGTGGGAAGAACGATTGTCGGTACGCATCTGTATCAGCTCTAATTTGTCGAATTTTCCCGTTGTGGTCATTTTGTGAGATTTACGAGGGAGGAAGCAAGGTGTTGTGCGACCTCACTCCAAATTACAATACTAAAC
The DNA here is from genome assembly GCF_021461385.2 of Schistocerca piceifrons. Classification (NCBI taxonomy): domain Eukaryota; kingdom Metazoa; phylum Arthropoda; class Insecta; order Orthoptera; family Acrididae; genus Schistocerca; species Schistocerca piceifrons. The sequence continues at coordinate 179,742,493 of NC_060138.1, read as the reverse complement.
CCCTCCATTATGCCAAACCACTCGCTTGTAAGGTCTGCCACTGGAGTTTGTTGGCCATCTCATCATTCAGAATGACGTGTGGGATATTTTTGTAAGTTTTCACAAGGCACATAAAATTTTTAGTGACTTCAGTCAAATGAATTTTATTTTCACTGCACAAAGACTGCGCCATTTGCATTTTCACTACCAAACACTACAGTTAATGACTACTACCGTTAGCAGCATTATCTCTTCGATCGCTAACGTGGAGCGTACGGGCTGGAACAGAGGTAGTCGGAAAGTCGCCGCGTTCCTTTAGCTACCTGGGTGGCAGATGGCGCCGTAAGATAACGGAGTGGGGCTGGAAACAGAATGAAGTGGATTGCGCAGCTGCCAACTCCAAGACGGGGAGGGGTAAGTTATGAAAGCAACGTAGAAACGCGGTTGCTAAATACACTGATACGTCAAAATATTATGACTATGGCTCACCGCGATGTTGGATGTCGCCTGGTGACGTTGGGGACACGTGAAACTGAAACGAAAGTATGTAAGCGGAGCAGACATGGAGAGGGGTTGACCCTAGCAAAGATATCGGCTGCAAATGGAGAAATACATTAAGATAAGCGGCTCTGGCACAGGGCAGGTTATCATTACGCATAAGCTGTGAACGAATATCTCAAAATCGACTATGAAACTTCCCCTTTGAATGTAAAGAATGACTATGCTGGTAAACTACGTTGTTTGATACTGAAGCAGCTGAGTAAAACTGAACGTACTCAGTTTTCTCTATACTTATTCTGATCGTTTCTAAGCTGACACACAATATTTTAGCGCAACCAATCTGACTTTTAATAATCCCTGCAAAAGAATAGCCCTTCATGAACCACTTACCTCACAAAAACCTTCCTTACTCGAACAACTGCAATACAGCGAGCGCCAATACTGCCAGCTAAATAAAAGATTCTAACTACTGAGGCACTAACTACTAATAGGCATATAGTTAGCAAATGAAACATTTAAATCGAGAATAAACAATATACACTCCTGGAAATGGAAAAAAGAACACATTGACACCGGTGTGTCAGACCCACCATACTTGCTCCGGACACTGCGAGAGGGCTGTACAAGCAATGATCACACGCACGGCACAGCGGACACACCAGGAACCGCGGTGTTGGCCGTCGAATGGCGCTAGCTGCGCAGCATTTGTGCACCGCCGCCGTCAGTGTCAGCCAGTTTGCCGTGGCATACGGAGCTCCATCGCAATCTTTAACACTGGTAGCATGCCGCGACAGCGTGGACGTGAACCGTATGTTCAGTTGACGGACTTTGAGCGAGGGCGTATAGTGGGCATGCGGGAGGCCGGGTGGACGTACCGCCGAATTGCTCAACACGTGGGGCGTGAGGTCTCCACAGTACATCGATGTTGTCGCCAGTGGTCGGCGGAAGGTGCACGTGCCCGTCGACCTGGGACCGGACCGCAGCGACGCACGGATGCACGCCAAGACCGTAGGATCCTACGCAGTGCCGTAGGGGACCGCACCGCCACTTCCCAGCAAATTAGGGACACTGTTGCTCCTGGGGTATCGGCGAGGACCATTCGCAACCGTCTCCATGAAGCTGGGCTACGGTCCCGCACACCGTTAGGCCGTCTTCCGCTCACGCCCCAACATCGTGCAGCCCGCCTCCAGTGGTGTCGCGACAGCCGTGAATGGAGGGACGAATGGAGACGTGTCGTCTTCAGCGATGTGAGTCGCTTCTGCCTTGGTGCCAATGATGGTCGTATGCGTGTTTGGCGCCGTGCAGGTGAGCGCCACAATCAGGACTGCATACGACCGAGGCACACAGGGCCAACACCCAGCATCATGGTGTGGGGAGCGATCTCCTACACTGGCCGTACACCACTGGTGATCGTCGAGGGGACACTGAATAGTGCACGGTACATCCAAACCGTCATCGAACCCATCGTTCTACCACTCCTAGACAGGCAAGGGAACTTGCTGTTCCAACAGGACAAAGCACGCCCGCATGTATCCCGTGCCACCCAACGTGCTCTAGAAGGTGTAAGTCAACTACCCTGGCCAGCAAGATCTCCGGATCTGTCCCCCATTGAGCATGTTTGGGACTGGATGAAGCGTCGTCTCACGCAGTCTGCACGTCCAGCACGAACGCTGGTCCAACTGAGGCGCCAGGTGGAAATGGCATGGCAAGCCGTTCCACAGGACTACATCCAGCATCTCTACGATCGTCTCCATGGGAGAATAGCAGCCTGCATTGCTGCGAAAAGTGGATATACACTGTACTAGTGCCGACATTGTGCATGCTCTGTTGCCTGTGTCTATGTGCCTGTGGTTCTGTCAGTGTGATCATGTGATGTATCTGACCCCAGGAATGTGTCAATAAAGTTTCCCCTTCCTGGGACAATGAATTCACGGTGTTCTTATTTCAATTTCCAGGAGTATATATATATATATATATATATATATATATATATATATATATATATGTATGGGGGGAGGGGGGGGAGAGAGAGATCCTAGAGTTTTGAGATTTAATATGAGCGGACAATCTGGACGTGTGTCTGTCAGAAAAAGGAAATTTGTCAAAATAGATATCAAGCTATTTTGAGACACGTCCAGATCGTCCGCTCATATTAACATCTCAGAACTCTGGCATCTCTCTCCCCAAATCCACCACTGGTGGCGGCTCATCTCCAACTGCCCAACGCTATGCGCTCTTCACATCCAACTGTCCAACACTACACTAGCGAACAATCCAACAATGAGTCCAACCAGTCACAGACTGCACACAGCGCAGTCAGCGATTTTCATACAGAGCGCTACGTGGCGTCACCAACATAAAAGGATTAACAGGCTACTTACCACTATGCTAGTCGAATGTTCATTTACTACTGTCGTGAGAATTTACAGAAAGAGGTAGAGGGACAGTGAAGCTACCACTAGGCGCTAAATGGTCGCACGTCCACGATTCTTCACAGAACGTGGGGTTCGGAGGCTTGTCTGTTCTGTAAAGGAGGATGGATGGTGATCTGTGGCATCTCTGGCGGAAGAGCACAATGCTGGTGTATACGCAAGTGTTTCGGAGCACACTGTTATCGTACATTACTGAACATGGAACTCCGCAGCAGACCAGACCTACGTGTCCATACGTTGACCCAACGACATAGTCAATTACGACTGCAGTGGGCAAGGGAGCATCGGGATCCGACCGTCGATCAATGGAAACGTGTCGGCTCTTCGAGTGAATCAAACATTTTGCACACTAGATTACTGGTCTTCGTACATCCATATTTAAATTGGATGTTGGTGGGACAACAGCTGGTATAATTTTTTTTTTTTTTTGAAAGTGGAACTCCTCCAGCTGTATTTAAGATTTCATATTTATTTGGCTACTAGTTTCGACGTTGCGTCAACGTCATCTTCAGGCCCGTGCACTTTGATGATATAAATTGTGTGTGGCTGAGTACTAGAAGTCTGCGGTGAGACCAATACTAGTGTCACTAGTTACTGCCCGCCATCCATGTGGGGCACGTATTGGTCTCACCGCCGACTTCTAGTACTCAGTCACACACAATTGAAATCATCAAAGTGTACGGGCCTGAAGATCACGTTGACGCAACGCCGAAACTAGTAGCCAAATAAATATGAAACATTAAATACACCTGGAGGGGTTTCATTTTCAATAAGAAAGGAATGCTGGTCGTCTCCACAAACGCCATCATCGAGGTGAACGGCACCTCGAAACGTGCGGCGCGTCAGGAACGCAGGCAGTTGGGAGCAGTATTATACTATGGGAGACATCCTCCTGCGCTTGCATGGGATTTGCGATAGTAATCGAAGACACGCTGACAGCAGATAACCACCTAAATCCCTTCATGCATTATGTCTTGTCCGATGACGATGCCATCTTTCAGCAGTCTAATCGTCCGTGTCTCGGGGGGCAGAAACCGTGCTACAGTGGTTTGATTGGTTTGATTAGCATTATGGTGAACTCGTGTTTATGCCTCGGTGAACAAAATCGCCTGATGTAAATCGCATGGAACCCATCTGGATCGCTGTCGCGCGCCATCACCGCGTACGCAAATCAGCGGCCCGTTATTTACGCGAATTAGATGACATGTGCGTAGACATCTAATGCCACATATCTCCAAAAAGCAACCAACGAGCTGTTGGATCCCTGATACGCAGAATCCGTTATGTATTACGCCTCAAAGACGGACCCAAACAAGTTATTACGCAGTTGCTCATAATGTTTTGGCTTATCACTGTACATTGTTGGCTTGTACATCACATCACGTAACAGGGACTCAAGAGTGACAATGTCCATACAGCAGTAAAATCCGTATCTTTATTGGGAAAATTTCCTGCACTTTTTTCCATAATATTCGAATAGTAGCATATTATGGGTGTAAAGCGATATTTGTTGATAGTTTATTTTTGAATTAACTTTCCGACAAATGGGAGAGGGGAATAGGCGTGGGGGGTGGGGGAGGATTTGGTGGGTACATGTGACGGTATTTAAGCACTTCTTCGTTAATTTTAGAGGTAGCCATCGATAGAGAAATTGGTAAGAATTCGCGTTACTTTACTGGGCATGTTGCTTCTGAAGGTAATACTCCGCTGCTTACCAACGACCTCGGAACAAGTATATCAGTATCAGGTTAACGCTGAGGGCCGTAACAATCGCTTACCAGATGTTTCTGAGTAGCAACGGCCAGGGGAGGAAATGAGTAAATGCACCTGCATGCGGCTGAAGGGGAGGCCACAGATTTCTAACTGCATGTTGCGATATGAGTATAGCTGTGACAGAAAACGGACTTTCTTACCCCCAAAAACTTTTACGAACTATGTCGCATTATGTTTGACGATCGATATAGTCAAATATGTTCTTCACCAATTATAGGGATTAATACTGTAACGTCACAAATATAAACCTGAACAAATGTTGCGTATCGCACATTATTTCAAAAGAAGTTTCTATGATCCGTAAATTTCTTCCCTATTCCTCTACCGGCTTAAGTGTTGTGAGAGCTTTCGATATTACTGCAAAGGAACCAAGTTTCATATATATTAATTTGCAATGGTATTGAATGAATGATTTATTTGAAAAGTGTTCTTTTCTGAATAGCACCTTAGTTCGAAAAACAATAAACCATACTGTTTTACGAGCAACAGACGCTTTATCTACCTTCGGCTAAGCTGGCATGTACCGCTGTTTATCTCCTAGATGTATCATGAAAAGTTCGGAAAGTAATGCTCTAAGCCTAACTAAAACTTGGGTACAGAGAGAAGAGCAAGACTTGTTTCTTGAACTCAGTTGTCACCGCACTTACAGCGAGCCTCTTTACTTCGCTGTCATTGCTCCCACAATCCGCAGATGAGCGAGTGTGGAAAACATTCATCGTCAGCAGCAGTACATTTGTGAGAATATTATGAGCTATTTTTATAAACAAAGAGTGACAAAAATGTGCTCTGCTTCCTGTGAACAGGTAGGTTATGTGTCAGCGAAAGATAAACAGAAACAAATGAGACAATGTTCGCCAGTTCAGAATAGCCTTGTCGAACTTATTTTAAACAATCTCCCGTTGCGGTGTGCTAAAATAAGGTTTTTCCTTTTTACACAGTCAGATGAGCAGGAATGTAAGAAGTTAACCTAATATGGACTTAAAACACGAGGAAACATGTTAAGGGTAAAAATCAAACTAAATACATTTTGCACCTCTAATATTTCTTTACTGTTAACCACTTTAGTTTAGAGACTGACGAGTGTTGAAGAAAGCGAACCTTGAAAATTAAAAATATTCGCAGCGACAACACAAAATGGTGACGGCAATTGTTACAATGTATTTTACATACACTGCGATAAAACTGCGTAAGATAGTTGAGAGTGGAGAAGTTGTAATGTAAATAGTATCCACTGTATTAAGTATGCGTTTCGAAACAAACGTCACATGGACCCTAATTGCTGACGCAAAACACGTTGTCACACAAATATGAATATTGTTTTTTTGCTCTATAAGACTCAGTATGCTATAACTTACACACAAGGATATAAATATAGTTTTAGGTCTTGTATATGCAATCATTCTACGCAGAAGCTACGGAAACACACATTATCATGACCGAAGGAAACTTGTTTTTTTTTCTGATAAGACAGACACATGGACCAGTAGTTCGTATATATATATATATATATATATATATATATATATATATATATATATATATATATTCATGGCACTAAACCACTCGAATTGAAGTGTAAGGTGGATCCATATTCAAGCAGCAGTAGTCGTCACATATACGAAGTATTTCTCAACGAATAATTGTTAGGTTGTCTACATTAATCTCGTCGATGTAGCAATAGTGCATTACCAAAAGGAGTTAGACAAAGTTACTTTTCGATGCGATATGATTCCTTTCTTCAGCGCTAAAGCGGTAGTGTAAGTACAATATCAGTTGGCTGTCAATGGGAAGGATATGTGAAACTCCATCCTCTTCTTAACTGTGAACAATGTAGTCAGTGGACTTTTATTTGTTACAACTGTATTTACATTAGGTGACGTAGACGACAATGTTGCGCCCATATTACGAATATCTTTTGGTCCGATTACAATCTCAGTTTCACGTTACAGCTTTCATGAGACTTGCTAGGTTTCAATTTCTGATACTCGAAATAAAATTTGTAATAGTAATAAAAGTGAAAGTTCAAACTGATTGCTCAGCCTCCACCTGAAAAATATTTCGGGTGCTTGAAAAGCAATAGTTAAAACATGCTAATATGTAGGACGCATGCACTGAAAAAACATCAATGTAAAGGTTGTTGGGACAACGCATGAAAAATATGAAACAAGACTGACAATAAATGTCAGTTAGGGAACAGAACGAAAGAATCGAACCAGAACAGAATAGTATCACAATTGTTTGACATTTGACAGTATCTTTTCTACTGTGAACACAGCGCACAGCCCTAACGTTACCATTCCGATGAACACGTGGCGGTTCCGCTGATGGGGTAGGGGGAGGGGGTGGTTCCGAATATGTGCCCCCACCACTCACCCCCTGCCTGACACTACACATTGTGTCCTGCTGGCGCCCAGTCAGTGTGTGGACACTGAGGACTTCGTACGCCGGCTGCTGCAGAGACGGAGAGAGCTGCCAGATACTCAAGGTAAGCAGATGCTGCTGGTCTTATCTACATTCTGAGTGCTGCTAACAGTCGGCTGGTAGTGCAGAATACTGTACAGAGTAGAAATTTTCTGAGACTTTTTTTTCCCTACTGGAACTGCGCACTACATGGCTGCTAGCCTTCGGTTATAGTGCAGTCACAGTTCATCGCATTCCTAAAATGTCGCAAAACATTTTTCTTAATATTAAACTCATTCTTTTTCATTCCGTGGCCAACAACTACGGCACGAATGATAATTATGCGCTAATATTGTACGGAATTATGACTGTAGGTAGTCCTAGCCAATGTTTTTATGATGCGTTCACGCTCTTGATATTTAATGAAATACTTTTCGTAACGAATATCTCTGTATCCGATACTGTCGACATTCCCTTTTTTTACGATTATGTTCTTCAAGATGAACGAGAAAAGAAAATTCGTTGAGTTTTTCATTTTATATAATTCCTGGCATAGTAACTGTATGTCTTTCTCTGTGAAATGAAACATTTTGGTATGCGATAATCACTCGTAAATATCTATTGGAAACTGCAATTTCACGGCGCTCATATTTACGTTCACCTCGTGACCTTCACCTAAATTGTATTTTTCATATTTGTTTTACTGTAATTGATATATTTATTGTTCACAAATATCCCGCCCCCCTCATATTTGCGGACGTGGCTAGTAACTAGCTTCTGGGTGTTATGTATGGTTTCATTTGTATTTAGCGTTTTCTAGTTGGCATCTTGTAATTACGCACGTGATATAGTTTGAACAGCGGAGGCATTCTGTATAACAGCTGGATTTACTTAGGGTTCTGCAAACTACTTATTCTAGCTATTACGTGTCTGTATGCAAGTACTGAACGTTGTTATCTGGTGGGATGTTAAGAATTCGTTACTTGTTGCAGGACACGATGGACAGCTGGACGCTGGAACAGAAGCGTGTGGAGATGCGACGGCGCAGCGCGCAGCTGGAGAGAGAGAGACGAAGGCTGCTGCGGATAGCCATCTATAACAGCTTCATGCAGAAGGCGGAGCAGTACGGGATACTCGACGACTATCTGGATGGTCATGAAGAGGTCCTTGGTCCTGGTCAAGGAAATGCAGAAGTAGTCCAGGCGGGGGGCTTGCAAGCTCTGTGGCGCCATCTGGAGCTCGACGATGACGACGACGACGACTGGGAGGACGAGTCGGAGGAAGGCAGCAGCTCAGACGAGTGGACGGACTGCAGCTCCTCCTCATCTGGAGGCGGCAGCACCACCGGCTCTGACGAAGGGGAGCTCTCGGACGGTTCGTCTTGTGGATCTCACGAGGAGCTCGTGACAGATGAGGAGGCAGACCACATCGCAGAGGACAGCCAAGTTTTCGAGGAGGAGACATCTCAGTGTTCGCCAAGCCAGCCACCAGAGAAGCGGATATCGGATGAGCGCACGGACTGCAGCCGCGCAACAGGGGACGAGTCGTCCTGTGGCGACGAATCGGACGACGGCTCCAGACACTGAGAAGCGGTACGGAGCGCACAGAAGGTGAGCAACAGCTACTGCTTCAGCTTTACCGTAGCCTAACTTTCAAACACGTATCTACATTATTCGTTCGAGACATTAATTTCAAAAATAGTTTTCTGTACATGGAGATATCCGGATGCCGACATCAGAAATGTTACTTTGCTGCTAAGTGCTAGCGCTGAATATCCACGGTTATATATGCAGATGATAGTAATTAATTTTTTTTGGTCAGAATTTAAAGAATCGTGTTGATATAAGTACATTTTTCTCGTCAAATTATGGGACTTGCAGCCGTGACCTCGAATCCATGTAACGGCAACGAGCGTCAGTAGTTAGGGTAGCTGAAGAATTTAGGTCTGGCTGCATTCTGGGATTTTTGCAAGACACAGGTTCAGCGATTGGACATTTCCATCTTTTTATTTTGGGAGCGCCAGCCTTACCTGCGGGTAAACTCTGTTTTGGCGCGACCTTTCCTTCCTTACTTTCTGTGAAGTATGTTCGGATTAACTCCCTGATCACTGGCTACCTGCGCAGTATTATTTATGTAGTTTCTGCAACCCTTTGGGAACGCACCGTACTGGTTGAGTGTCGAGCTAACGACGGCATCATAGTGAACATTATAGACAGAGCGTTGGTAAACTCAACACTGTGGGCATAAATCCGTTAAACCGAAATTGCTACCTATCAAAAGAACAGAAAAACTTAAAACGTGGATTAGGCAGAAATTTGTTATGGTTCTGAGGGAAAGGAGGAAATAAACAAAACGTGCGTAAAAATATGTAATCTCACACCTGACGCAGTCTGGAACTTGAAATTTGTTAAGACAAAGGCGTGCGGTTTAGCAATACAGTATAATTAGTCTTTTTTTAACTCCACGAGGGCATACTTGAAATTTCACAGCGACGTTTCTAAGCTGAGGGTGGATGAAAAAGCTAAGCGCGAGCGCACCGTGAAAACTGCGGCAAACAGAACGGGTTAAAGTACTTCGCAGCACGAACGAGGGTCAAAAACTTGCGACTGCGCATAAGGAACTTGCTGTCAGCTTGTTTCTGATCAACGCGTACGCTATGTGTACAGGCTGTGCACTACATTAGTAATCTTTTTTATCTTCTTTCAGTCAGTGCTCGACTTATATGTGTAAATAGTGAAATATCAGTCTTTAAAACTTTCATTGTGAATGAATGTCACGTATTTCATTACATTCAATTCACGTAATGCTGTCATTCTATTTGCATTGAACAACAATGTCACCGAAATTTCATGCTCAGTCCTTGTGTCTGTTACGGAGAACCATTGAAGGATACTTCTTCGTTTTACATGTCGGGCCTTTATCCTACTACCACAATTTCTTAATAACATAGGAGATTAAAAAAAGTTATCGGCCATCATAAATTACGGAAATGTTATTGATGCAGTAAACTGCAAGCTCAATTCCACTATCAGAAGCCATTCAAGTATCCAGCCAGCTTTACGTTAATAGTCCTTATAAATGTGCTTGGTTTAGATAAGATAATGTAACTATGCATTCCACTGACGATTACTACGACTGTCAAAACACACACACACACACACACACACACACACACACACACACACACTCATTAATTTACTCTGTTGATGATGGCGCTGTGTAGATGCTCACTTCACAAGCGCTCCTGGTTCTTTAGAGTTTCTCACACATTGCTTTTGAAGTACGTTCTTCGCACAAGTTTCTTATTTTACTAGAATACTGCTCTCTTATAGTGCCCACAAAACAAATTCTCTCTTTGTTCTATTATCCTGCACTAATGTTCTCTCTCTCTCTCTGATATGTTTCAGATTCCTACAACATCTTTGTACTCTTGCTGCTTGATTATGGAAGGATCACAGAAGACGACTGGCATGACTGTTCAGTGACAAAGCTGTAGTGCAATCATACTTACTGTATACACGTTGACAGCGTATACACACAGTGACATTTATCAAAGGAGCGTGGTTATACTACACAAAGTGCATGTACATTGTTATTTGTTACTTATTTTTTACCGTTTTGTAGCTTGTGTTAACTCAGTAATAAAAATTATTTATCTAATCTATGTTTTATTTGAAAGACTGTCTCCTTGTTCACTCTTTGTTTTCCTATAACTGAATTTTCTACTTACCAAATAAATGTTGTTAGAATATGGTGTTGCCAAAATATTCTATCGCAATAGAGCCTGCCAGTATTTTCAATGTCATTTTACATGTAATTTGGCTCATAATAACACCCACATTAGTGCTTTGCAGTTAATGTCTGATGATTTTCTCCCTCCCAATAATAAATGCACTGGAAAAACAACATGAACTATACAATTTTTGTTTGAACTGTAAGTGAAGTTGCATCGCCACATTCTTCAAGTTTGATACTGTATATCAATTAAAATAGTGTTTAGTATTCTGACCTGACAGCATTTTACAATGCGTCTGGGACCAAGGAACACAGGCATCTACTGAAATTTTAACTCGTTACAGTATGTATGTGTTTGCATTAAACTCTTGGGAAAGTGATGTGTTAAGGATATCGAAAATTCTATGAATTTGTTCGTCAACAGCTTCAGTTTTCTGCCAGAGAACAGCTGACAGTTTCCACAGTAATTAACATATTTCAGTGCATTCACTTATCTACGATTTAAAAGGAATGTGCCCATATCGTAATACTCAAAACTATTTAAAACGCTCACAAAATGCATGTTGCAATGTCATAACGCGTGTGAAGTGCATTATTAAAACTGCTATATCTATTATTCAGAGAGTGAGAACATCTGCAGAAAATTTGCCCGCAACCCACGAGTTTTTAATGTGTGTAAAAATCAATTTATTTTCAAGTTTAACATGAGATACAATTTTTGAATGAGTAGGTAGCAAACTTTTGGCATATTATCTTGTTGTATCAAAGCATATTCTTGCTAATTAACAGAGCACATTAAAGGTGTTGTATATCAAAACTTAAATGTTCTATGTCATGTGAGTTTCGAAATGTGTTTTTGCAGAGTAAAAAAAAAAAATAAAATCAGTTCTTGCTGACGCAGAAATATTTGCAATAAATGATGGAAATCGTCGTTGCAGTAATATCTGAACAGGTAATGAACTGGTCCTTACAGCAAACAAATTACCAACACATTGCGCATTCAGATTTCTCAACATAGATTACATTATTGCAAATTGCTCATTATTAATTTGTTAAATATTTAAAAGATAACAAAACGGTTACCTCTACGGTACAGTGAGCTATAAGCATGACTTAAATTTTGGTACAGGTTGCAGATTAATGTTTAAATCTTACAAACATTTGTACACGAGTGTCTATCTTTTTACAACTTTATAGCAATCAAACACACACACACATATAATTCTATAAATGCTATAGTTTTTCATTTGACATTTATTTTCGGTATCCCATGAATTATTCTTATTCTAAGCTTTCACCAATTTATGCAGTGGAGTGCTATTTCTGTGAAGTATTGAAATATTTTGTAGACTGCAGTATGTGGACAGATTGTACAGGTAACATTAATGAAAGTCAAGACCAAACACGTTACGCTTTATTGTAAGGCATCTTTAGTTTTCACATTAACAACATTTTTCTCCTACAATTTTGTTTGCTGGGGTCGTGAACAGTTCGTATGGCGCCGTTACTACTAGAAACAGTGTTAATTCTTATCGTTACTCGTGGATTTTTGTTGTTTACGTAATGCTTCCTGTTCTTCCACGTGTATGGGTTAGATTTTAGCACACGGCACTCCCACTACGCTAAATATATTCACGTTTCTACGTTGTGAAGAACCATTGCCATCTCGCCATTTCGTGTGTTTTGTTTTACTATTGCGTGTTGCGTTCGCCTTTAGTTTGATCTGGTCGTGGTGAAAGTGTCTGCTATCGCTTGTGTGTGTGTAAATTTTTATTTTACTATGCTACAGTGATGGTTGACCTAGGACGAGTGGATATTTCCTAGCTTGTGATATTAATTTGTGGTGTCTATGGGGTTGTTCTTTCTCTGCAAAATGATTTATTAGTTTAAATATCGTCTGGTTGCTGATGTTTGTCTGGTCATTATTTATGTGTTCCTTCTCTATTATTGCTTTTTGAATTTAGATATTTCTTGTTGGTTTAGAAATCGTTTATCACATAATCTCACTATTTTCATGCCCTTTTCTATTGGGGTAGGGTGGTGGTTTTCTTGCTGAAGATGTTCTGAAAATATTGAGTGGCTAGTGTCGTATTTCCATGCTCTTTTGTGTTTCTTATGCCATGTTATAAAACTTCTGCCTGTCTGTCCTAAGTATAAAGCATCATAAACTGTTACATTGCATTTAGTAAATGCCAGATTTGTAGTGCATGTCCTCTTTTAGACATTTCTGTAGAGAGTTATTTTTTTGGTATACTACTTTTATTTCATGTTGCTTGAGGGTGTTCACAATTCTGTGTGTCTGCTTGTTACTGTATGTGAGTGTATACCAGCTTGTCTGTTAAATTTCTGTGCTGTGCCCATGATGGGTAGTGGTGTGTGTTTGTCGTGGACCTCTGGATTTTGTTTTTTGCTTTTTTTTATTTCCATGTGTTCTGGACTTTTGTACACTTTTGTTACTAGTAATTGCTGATGTCCATTGTTTTTTGCTACCAGAATAATTATGCCCATCTCTTTATTATAGTTTTTGTTGTCAAGTGGTACTACATTTATTCTGTGGATCATATATCTGAGAGAAGATTCCTTTTGGGCCTCGGGTGGTTAGATGATTGACGTAATAGTGAGTCTGTTACGTTTTTCCTGTAAATGCTGAATGAGTGTTTATTGGATGTATATTTAGGAAGTTTAATTGGCCTCCTTGTTTAGTCTCTAAGGTGAACTTTATGTTCTTGTGTAATGTGTGTATCCTTGCATGCAGCTGTTCTATTTTATTTTCTGGTGCATCTACCAAGCAGAGGACGTCATCCTTGTACCACCACAAATACAGTCTAGTATATCTCTAGTAACAAAAGTGAACAGAAGATACAAGAAAAAAATCACGCAAATTCAGAGACCTCCAACACACGAAACACACACAGATCATTATCACCACCACTACAATGCCAGGGCACAACAAAGAAACTCATCATACTAGCTGGTACACAGTCACATCTAGAAAGAAACTGACACATATTTGGAACATCCTCAAGAAACAAGGAATCAAAATAGTACATCAAAACAATAGCTCTATAGCGTCGTACGTAAAAAAGAAAGATCACACTGACAAGTACCAAAAACCTGGCATTCGCCATCTCCAGTGTTAACTGCTGTAATTCTCTGTACTTAGGACAGACAATGAGAATTTTTGAAATAACGTATAAGAAACGCAAGCACGGAAATGTGGCGCAGCCATACAACATTTGCAGAACACCTCGTGTAAGGAAACCAACACCCTACAACAATACAAGAGGCCATGAAAGGGGTAAGTTTCAGTAAAAAGAAACATTTCCTAAACCTGCAAGAGACTTCCAAATTCAAAAAGCAATAACACAGAGGAAAAATATATTAATTGATCAAACAGTCATCAGCAACCAGACGTTATTTAAACTAATAAAACACACTGTAGAGGAAAAACAACTCCGCTGGACACCACAAAATAATATCACAAAGTAGGAAATATCCCCTCCCTAAGTCACGCACTACTCTACCATGGTGAGGCGGTGAAGCAGTAATTCACACACACGGAATTTAGGATAAATTAGCTTCCTTTACACACACACACACACACACACACACACACACACACACACACACACTGAGGAACAGGCGACGTTTCCACCAATAACAAACCAAACAAATGACGAACGCATCCTGCAGTAGCAAAACAAAATATACGAAATGGCGAGAATGGGCCGTCCAAGGTTCATGGATTGTTGCTGAACAAACCAAACAAAGCCAGAACAAATTTTCTTTTGGAAGCGACAGTTGATTCTGGATATTAATATCCTTGCCAGTGGGTTTTTCACGTAGAAGAGTAGAATTTCCTACATCATCTGTTAGGGTTCTGCTCATTTTACCATTTCGTACTACAAAACTATATTCTATACATACCCTATAATAAGATGCAAAGGATGGAACACAGCATAACAGTTCTCATACATGTTCCGCACACTGCAGCACGTTGCAAAATATTTCTAGGTTTTCACACATACTCAAGCATAAGTACATTAAATATAGCGTTCCAGAATTTTTGATTAATGCAGCTGAAGTGCAAAAGTGACGATAGCAAATATATAAACACAATGATGTTTAAGGAAGGCTGTTTTTATGATCGTTAAAAGAGAAATGTTATGAGGGGGTTTGCTGCTTGCTGTAGGACCATAAATAACGGACACAGGCCCAAAAGTTTCGAAAACGGTAGTGCAACCGAAGATGCTGGTCAGAAAGAAGAGCTATCGAGCAATCGTAGAGAAACCAGCAGCTCTTCAGCATTACTAATCCAGTACTTGACAGGATTGTAGTTAATTGTTACTTCAGGAGAGCTTGTAAGCCTGGCACATGGAAGTTCTTTCTCAGACCTGATAAGCGCTTATACTCTATTAAACAAAATTCGGCGCATACACCCATAATCTGCATAACAGATCATAATTTTTACAACACAGGTAACCTAAAAGAACGCGGAGTGAACACAAATTCATGGTCTGGCGCATTCGAAGTAGACAGCGTTCATGCACAATGACTACACACAGTGGGATCTACAGTAAAACTACGGGATAATAATCCCTATCTTCAGATATCAAAGGCGGTTCATCAAGGTAACAGCTTACAGGAAAGGCTGCATCCTGACTGATAGAGTGTGACCTTTGAATTTATTCGTAAGAACTAATAATCTTAAAAAAATGGAGAATGGGTATAAGTGTTAGAATTCACTAAGTGAGGAATAGTGCTACGAAACACGCCAAACTAGTATTTACTCGTTTTTCGGCGAGCAACTAGCACGTGTTTGCATTCTGTGGGCACATGGTCGGCTAGATTGAAGACAATAGCCCACAGAAAAGTGAGTCCCGCCAATATCATTGCACACACTACTGCGCAAGCAAAATAATGCACAAAAACGGAGACACATTAGCCAGTTTTTAGGTGCAGCCGTTGACTGGAGATCGAAGACAATACAGAAAAGCTACCTCATTTGAGGTGGAAATCCACGTAAAGAAAAATCAACAAATGCGAAAGCAGATTTCAGCAACCGACTGTACCGAATGTACTTAATTAAATGGGTGAACAGTACCTGAAGAAAACAGCTCTGCATGCAAGGTTACTAATACGTGCTTACCCTCGAGTCATTACAAACCACAAAAACACCCTAACTAACGAAATGCGGCTTGCGGAGGAAGACAGACATCAGTGTCTCTACATTTCAAAAACTCTTTTGTACTTTTAATAACATTCTACTCGCAGTCATACAATGACTAAAACGTAAATAACGGTAAAAAACACACTATCACATTTTTGCAGTTCATGGTTTGTAACTGAGGTTCACGGGCTCTAAAAATACCGTCAGTTCTGAATGATCATTAAAAATTATCGAATGATAGATATTGTATTACGATGCTGAAATTCTATACTATCATGTGAGGGAAAATCAGATTTTTTAACCCAATAATATCTTGAAAATCGTTTGAGAAACGTTGGGGAACCAAACAGTGAAGTATGAGGATGAAGGCTAAGTCGTTCAAAAGGAGAAGAGGAATCCCGTCAATCAATAGACGCTAGAGGCACCGAGTCGATATTGTGAGTAAATCAGTAACTATTGTTAGAAAAGTGCGTGGGATATTTTTTTAAGTGGCGTCCGAAGCACATGAAGTCTGTTTGCTATAAGTCTCACATTTTAGATACGGAATACGAGCGCTCTTCTTTTTTTCCAAACAAGTTCCTCCTTTCAGTGCCATAATGCCTTAGCTCTCCTCGATTACTGCTAGCAGGGTTCCGCTAAGATAAATGGAGAAGTACATGAGCCTTTAATTTAAAAGATACACAGTAAAATATGTTTCATCCAATAGCACCGACATTAGTTTGCCTTTATTTTAGACCACATCAAGGCAATGTGAGGATGATTTTTATTAACACCCAATGACCAACACACTCACCTTTCTTTGCCCCATTACTAAGAATTCTAGAAAGAAGCAAATATATAAATGAAAAAAACACGAACATGGATTTTGTACAGTATTGATATTTTTAGTTTACCTGTTTGGGGCTTAAAAGGCCATCGTCGGACTATCATTATCAAAGACTGGTGAACAACTTTGTAAGATGTTACACAAAGGAAGTTTTATACAATAACAGAGAAATAGGACCAGAACTTTTTCTTTGTCGCAATAAATGGTTGGAATTCCTCTATAAATTGCATTAATAAATATCCTTTATTTATCGGTGGTGACTCGTTCCCGATATTCTGTCAATTCTCAAACAATCCATCTTCGTAAGACCTTTAATACAGTCAAGAATGCATCAAGTACAGTTTGAGAATGAACACACGGTTCGAAACTAGTCAGCATCAATACATCAGTCCGGAACCGCGCGACTGAACGGCCGTAGGTTCGAATCCAGCCTCGGGCACGGATGTGTGTGATGTCCTTAGGTTAGTTAGGTTTAAGTAGTTCTAAGTTCTAGGGAACTGATGATCTCAGATGTTAAGTCCCATAGTGCTCAGAGCCATTTGAACTATTTAGCATCAATACATAAAGGCTACATCCTAATGCAACTTACTTTGGAATTCAAATCATTTATTTCAACACAGTAAATGTTTCCTTTGACAGTACAATTGTAATATGAATGAAACTACTTAGGCTAAACTGCAAATAAATGTGAAAGCGGCAAACCCGAAAATATTAGGACCAAACATTGAGAAAACTGTGTGTATGTATGGCGATGTGACACAATGAGAGGAGATCAATATGAGAAAAATTAAGTCGTACTGCACCTGAATCTAAATTTTCAACTGCTGAAAGCACTACATGAACGGCGGCTTTACTACTTGAATACATTTATTGACACTTACTAAGAAACAACGGACACTTGCTAGGAAACAACGGACACGTGCCACAGAATATCGTACAAATAATAGTGAAAAGATATATAGAGAGCGCGACATGTTAACTGCAGTGAAGCCTGTGCAGATTCACACTGTATGCCTTCGATAGTTTATGCAGTACGGTGTTATACGAAGGTTGTTGTGGAACCAATACGTGCAACATTCTATAATGTAAGGCAACATGTCCGCATGACATCATTTGAGTGTGTACGATCGTGGAAGAGCAGCTGAATGGCCCGAAACCGGGCAAAGTGTCGCTAATGTGACCATGGTAATGGATGTGTCTAGAAGTGTCATCTCGTGATTAAAACAAGGCCACTGAAGGTGGAAATGCTAAGTGAAAAAATGCT
The DNA here is from genome assembly GCF_021461385.2 of Schistocerca piceifrons. Taxonomy (NCBI): domain Eukaryota; kingdom Metazoa; phylum Arthropoda; class Insecta; order Orthoptera; family Acrididae; genus Schistocerca; species Schistocerca piceifrons. Next base: position 179,724,413 of record NC_060138.1, on the reverse strand, counting down.
GGTGGTTTTAGACGGGCCATCACACAGCACGAATATCGATAGTACCCTTATTGACAAAAAGGAACAGAATCTCATCTCACTGCTGGACAGATTGCTACAGACTTGCGACCACTACCAGTACTTGTGTGTTTGGCAGAATCTTTTTGTGTCGGTTAAATCAGTCTGGTCTGTATTCTTAGAATCTAGTTAAATGCATCCCAATTTAACCACACCATCGAGAGAAAGAATTAGTTGGTGTAGGGAGCACTTTGGTTGGTGTCACCATCAGTGGTCCAGGGTAAAATACTTTGATGAAATCCGCTTCACGGTGACAAGTGATTCTGGTCCCAAGCTAGTGTGAGAGAGAGGGGAGCGTGATACACACCACACAATGTGGTGTGCACAGTTCCTATGCCCAGTGGCCATACACCTCTTGCGTATCTTCGCAAGACGTACCGTTGAGTAGCAGCAGTGTTGCAGGGAGATTATTTTGGATCATGTCCGTCTGTTTAGGGTTGCGGTAGGTCCGACTTTCTGTGTATCGGCGATAATGCCCGCCGACTCGAGGCCACTGAGGTGCTGGACACAATGGAAAGCGAAGATACTGAAATTGTGCAATAGCCTGCTTACTCCTCAGACTTAAATCCCAGTGCATGCCTGAAATACTCTTGGCATACCTGTTTCTCAACTAACATTCCCTTTCCCGAACCGAGAAAAGGCTGAAAACCATCTTGAGGTAGGAGTGGGACAATATCCCCCAAGGACTCCTCAACAGTTTGGTAGCCCGAGTGGGGCGTATGCCTTACTGAGAGGCCTGTAACGACTATCGTGTTGGGAGCCTGACCTGTGTCAAACATGGGCCTTGTTTTGTCTGTTGTCCTGCTTACCTACGCAGTGAAATCGGTATCATTTCTCGTTGTAAATGTGCCACTCCACCCCTGTTACGTATGTAGAGCGTTTCATTTCGTCCATCAATGCCTGTGATTATTCTTGTCTAATAACGTCTCCGTTTCTTAGCAATTTTCAAGCCGTGCGTAAAGAATTCTCTTATCATGAGAAACCAAATACTCTAGAATTGGTTGCAGTGGCTACTTACAGACCACAGAGGCTCAATAAAATAGAAATCTGGTGACTTTAATGACCAAAAAGAGATGCGACAATTCGTCCGCGTGCTCACAAAACCATTAGTTGACGAAGTGAGCTTTTTGAATAGCGCCCTTGGCGTTTTGTATCACACCATCAAAACTGGGGAACAAACGCTTGGTGAGCCAAAATGATCACATAATCCTTCGCTGTAATGCGACCTTGGGAAGTACCAATGGAGCCCTTAGAATACTACAATATGGCTGCCCAAATCATCACGAAACTCATGTCATATTTCTCTTATTGGACGTAGAGCCAGCAACAAGTTGGAAACAGTGTGCAACAAGACTCATCCGACCAAATATCTTTCTTTCATTGCCCCATAGTCTACGTGTTATAGCTTTGTCAACACCCTTCCCGTTACGGGTATTCGCATCACCAGTAAGTGACTTTGGAAATCCAGCTGGTGCTGCAGTTCATGTGCTGTTTTGGTGCTGACAGGGTTCGCGAGTGCGATTTCCAGTTCTGCAATGACTTTTGCAGCTGTAATGCACTTATTTTGCGCCACAGTTCTCTCAGATAACCACCTGTCACAATGACTCAGTATAAAATTACGTTCGCGTTGCGGCTTGGCGGATGATGATTCTCCGCTTACGGCGTACGCTGTATAAATCTTCGATATGGTGCGTCTCGAAACACGAAACCCTTCGACTACCTCGGTTACGGAAATACTCACCATAAAAGAACGAACAATTTGCTTATGTTCGATTTCACTGAGATCCGACGTAAATCCCGCACAACTAGACGGAACATGTTCTGACCACGACTGAGACTTGCATCGTATTGAGGACGTCGCACAGGTATCGTTCCTGGTCAAATATAACAGCGAAACCTGCGTCTGCATTTCGGTTCGAGCATTTATTTCTTACAACCTCTGTATGTTTTCCATCGGCTTTCATTACAACATAATTCACATGTAGGACCCAATTCATATCGTTTAGTCGTTATACCTCTAGATATTTAAACGATTTCATGGGAACGTGAAATAAATTATGTGTTAATGGAATATTTATCACGCCTCTAATTTGCAGGGCAACGGCCTTGCCGCGGTGGATACACCGGTTCCCTTGAGATCACTGAAGTTAAGCGCTGTCGGTCGTGGCCGGCGCTTGGATGGGTGACCATCCAGGCCACCATGCGCTGTTGCCATTTTTCGGGGTGCAATCAGCCTCGTGATGCCAATTGCGGAGATGCTCGACCGAATAGTAGCGGCTCCGGTCGCAGAAGACCATCATAACGACCGGGAGAGCGGTGTGCTGACCACATGCCCCTCCTATCCGCATCCTCGACTAAGGATGACACGGCGGTCGAATGGTCCCGATGGGCCACTTGTGGCCTGATGACGGAGTGATCAGTGGGGTGCTGTCATAAAACCCCCTAGTGCCTGCTCAATAAATACATTCCTTGTAAAGGTCTTGGTATTCCATTTTATCGAAATAGCATGTATATCCTTGCTATTTCATGCGTGGGTACATATGGGAAAGCCATCCTCATGGTGCTTTTGCCCATGCTTGAATGTCGGAGAATTGTCAGTAGTGCGGCATAATACCGTTTGAAACCTCTCCTGAACTAAACTGCTTCCCGTAGCTTGGTAGGAGACGGCTCTCTAAGAAAGTAGTACGAACTTTGAGAAAGACAAGGCTGTTGCTAAGGATGGTCAGTGCTGTGCAGGTTAAAGAAAATGACGTTCGTAGCGCTGCTGCCTAAGGTACCTGACTTGTCTCCCCGCAGTCACTTGTCTCTCGGCTCATACAGCCGTGTCACGAGCTCGCTTGCGACACCTGCAGCATATCTTCTGAAGTAAGAATTTCTCTGTCCATTAGTCTTACGCGCGACTGTAATCCGTCGGAGTTTCGCTTGGGTTCAACGTAGTGTCAAATACTGTGGGATAGAAAAAGAGAGTTATTACCGATAGACGTAATCCTAGTGTTGGGCTCTCTTATCATCCTAAATCATTTATGCATAAAATACAAATATATACGACTCTTTTCCTCGACCGTTTAAATTGCACGATCGTCTCTTATGGCCTGACAGTAGTTAACATCTTACACAGTAAAAAGCAGTCAGTTAATTCTGCTCCGTATCTTACAGTTAACTACACTCCTGGAAATGGAAAAAAGAACACATTGACACCGGTGTGTCAGACCCACCATACTTGCTCCGGACACTGCGAGAGGGCTGTACAAGCAATGATCACACGCACGGCACAGCGGACACACGAGGAGCCGCGGTGTTGGCCGTCGAATGGCGCTAGCTGCGCAGCATTTGTGCACCGCCGCCATCAGTGTCAGCCAGTTTGCCGTGGCATACGGAGCTCCATCGCAGTCTTTAACACTGGTAGCATGCCGCGACAGCGTGGACGTGAACCGTATGTGCAGTTGACGGACTTTGAGCGAGGGCGTATAATGGGCATGCGGGAGGCCGGGTGGACGTACCGCCGAATTGCTCAACACGTGGGGCGTGAGGTCTTCACAGTACATCGATGTTGTCGCCAGTGGTCGGCGGAAGGTGCACGTGCCCGTCGACCTGGGACCGGACCGCAGCAACGCACGGATGCACGCCAAGACCGTAGGATCCTACGCAGTGCCGTAGGGGACCGCACCGCCACTTCCCAGCAAATTAGGGACACTGTTGCTCCTGGGGTATCGGCGAGGACCATTCGCAACCGTCTCCATGAAGCTGGGCTACGGTCCCGCACACCGTTAGGCCGTCTTCTGCTCACGCCCCAACATCGTGCAGCCCGCCTCCAGTGGTGTCGCGACAGGCGTGAATGGAGGGACGAATGGAGACGTGTCGTCTTCAGCGATGAGAGTCGCTTCTGCCTTGGTGCCAATGATGGTCGTATGCGTGTTTGGCGCCGTGCAGGTGAGCGCCACAATCAGGACTGCATACGACCGAGGCACACAGGGCCAACACCCGGCATCATGGTGTGGGGAGCGATCTCCTACACTGGCCGTACACCACTGGTGAACGTCGAGGGGACACTGAATAGTGCACGGTACATCCAAACCATCATCGAACCCATCGTTCTACCATTCCTAGACCGGCAAGGGAACTTGCTGTTCCAACAGGACAATGCACGTCCGCATGTATCCCGTGCCACCCTACGTGCTCTAGAAGGTGTAGGTCAACTACCCTGGCCAGCAAGATCTCCGGATCTGTCCCCCATTCAGCATGTTTGGGACTGGATGAAGCGTCGTCTCACGCGGTCTGCACGTCCAGCACGAACGCTGGTCCAACTGAGGCGCCAGGTGGAAATGGCATGGCAAGCCGTTCCACAGGACTACATCCAGCATCTCTACGATCGTCTCCATGGGAGAATAGCAGCCTGCATTGCTGCTAAGGGTGGATTACACTGTACTAGTGCCGACATTGTGCATGCTCTGTTGCCTGTGTCTATGTGCCTGTGGTTCTGTCAGTGTGATCATGTGATGTATCTGACCCCAGGAATGTGTCAATAAAGTTTCCCCTTCCTGGGACAATGAATTCACGGTGTTCTTATTTCAATTTCCAGGAGTGTAGAATGCACATCCCATTGAAATGAAAGGACATTTAATAAATAAATAATTAGGTGTAAGAAGAGGTTTTCCTGTGGTACGACTATAATAAAAGATTGCGCAGTTCTACTCAAATGTTTTCTAGTTGACAATGTGAAAATATACATGCTAAAAATACATTTACACTTACAAAGTGACTAATACGCTGAAATCCGAAAAAAAACTCTTCAGGAAGACTGGTTATAGCGAAAAGCAGAGACATTGAGCTCTAGTGAGGCCCAAAATGAATACCATTGATAACTGATGTTGACAAGGGCAACAACGATCAGTGGTTAAGTTAATAACAATCGGATGTTTGTTCCGACCTCTAGATTCATAGACTTGGGTCGTAGGATAATTCTAAAATAGTCTAAACTCAATCGTACGGCAGTATTATACTAGGAGATTGTGAATTTAAACCTAATATTATCGATTGGGATAACCATCGATAAGAACAGCCGGCCGGGGTGGCTGAGCGGTTCTAGGCGCATCAGTCTGGAGCCGCGTGACCGCTGCGGTCGCAGGTTCGAATGGATGTGTGTGATGTCCTTAGTTAGCTTTAAGTAGTTCTAAGTTCTAGGGGATGATGACCCCAGAAGTTAAGTTCCATATTGCTCAGAGCCATTTGAACCATTTTTTTACGATAAGAACAGATATTTTTATTTTAAATTTATTAATGGCTTTTGGGCAGCACGCATACAGCCAGCGTAAAAATAATTTCTTAGCTTGTAAATGTCTGACAGACTGAACCATTAAAAGAGTAATTATACTTTCCATCAGTTTAACCTGAAGTTACGTCAGCGACGAAAGAAAATTAAGAACCATTTTCTATACTGTAAAACGAACAGCGTTTCTCATATTCTTATTTGTCTCTTAGTTACAAAATCATAGAAGTATACACGCTTTCACTCCTTTTATCGCTAACAGAATTTTAATGCTTGTTAATAAAGCTTTGTTAGGGGACATCATATGCTGCATTAGTTTCGTAGTTTCTTGATATTTGCGGTCGCAACCGAAGGAAATGTCATCTTCGTTACTGCCACACTCGCATGAAGATGTGAACCTGTTGATGCATTAGAGATGTTGACGGAATCTCCCGTGAAATCAAAGTCGTGTCACTATCACTGTAATGTTTCTATATACGGTGGGTGTGGTTGATCCAGCAGCCAGTTTGAATTAAGACGTTGGCGACGAGTGGGCATTTATTTAAATAGCACCAAGCATAAGCTCTTGGGGGAATCGGCGAAATGCCGCGAGTAATATGCATAGCCGACAAGGGGCACTTATAGTGGGTGGATCAGTTGAGAATTTAGGTGTAACGAGAGGTGTACCAGGGTAGTCCGTGCAGTTGCTATGACCACTGTGTCGGACGGCGCAGAGACTCGGGTTCGAACACCGGTCTGGCACAAGTTTACAACTTTCCCCGTTCATTTAAATCAATGCCCACTCGCAGCCAATATCTATAACTCCTTTGGGGACATGTTTCTGCTGTATCTGCCATTTTGGTACCAAGGACGTAATGAGAGGTCAGGTACCACTTCGGAGTAGTGTTTCCATTTAATTTCGTAAGACGATGAAGCTTTTCATTACATCAGGGTCACGTTTCTAGTCCTTAGCAGATCGTCAGGCGGCACATGATCCTATTCCACTGAACCAGTGTACACATCTTCCTTATGCAGAATGTCTGTTTTTTTCCTTTGCTTTTATTCCACAGTGCGCCTTCGCTCAAAACAAGATTGTTGTCCTATTTCGGCGTGAAAGTTCCTGAAATGCTGATGTAATGCGGTATACTAGACAATCTTTTGTGCTTTCGACATCGTAGCTGTTTGACAGTAACAAAGATGAGCGTGAGACTGATAAAATAATGAGTGTTTCTTCTTGAAATTCTTTTGCGTATTTCGACTCTCCAAAATCGCTGTAAGTTCGGCAGAGTGTGTGGACGCTACTTCAGAGAGCCTGAATTTGCATCCCGGAGTAGGCTTGTGATCTATGTATGCATTTCCTGATCCGTCTTTTTGTATACGCACATATGTGTAAATCTGTCTTGGAGATGATCACGGTGCTAACTGTCAGCTAAAATTCTCTTATTTAGTGGGTAGTAGAACAATCACTGAGAAAGCGCAGATCATGGTCTGTGAGAAGCTGGTCTATTAGAAGCACCTACCTGAAGAGATGGTAAGTAGTACTTCCCCACAGGCATGTCCTGAAGTCGCCAAGCAGGAGAAACGAGTGTGTGAATTATTGGATTAATGTGGTGAATTCAAAATAAGTAAGTGGCTTGCCTGGAGGTAGATAAATGTTGCAAATTGTAATCATTGAGCGCTTTTGCGCTCACGTTGCTATTATCTCGTACAAGGTATGAAGGGGAATCCATTTACTGATGACATCTGTACAAACCAATGTACTGCCCTCCAGATGTCCTCGAGACCACTACTGCTCTGACAGAATAAACAATAACTATGGAGTATTGGAGAATGGTTACCAATGTGTGTTTCTTTGAGAGCATTGCAAACTGCAGAAGAGGAGGAAGTAAGGTGGTGTAGTTCCAGATGGTGACAGTAGTACCCATTAAAATACTATGACTAGTGGCCAAGACACATGTGAAGGGGCCATAAGGGCTGGCGATGCTACAGAATCACATTCTTTCACCAGCGAGGATGGAATGACAACCACAAACATTGGCTCAGGATCCGACTGCATGGAAGGCTCTGGCACCTCTGGTGGCACTGAAAGTGCCTTGTTCTGTGTCGTCGTCTTCTTTTTTCCCTCCATAACTTTTGGTGAGCAAGGTTCATTCAATGAGCAATCCAAATTGACTGAAGAGGCACATGAACTGCGAACAGCCCTGGGACTGACAAGCTGTGTGTTCTTCAGCTATTTTCTGGTATTGAGCCTCCTGTCTGAGGTTTGATGGGCAGACAGGTCCCAAGAGAGAACCATGTTATGGGCAGGTGCCGAAGGTAGACAATGCTTCTGTGGCTGAGTTTCTGAAATGATTCCTAAAGAAGGTACTGTGAGAACCACAGGACAGGAGGGTAGTGAGAGATCTGGTGTAGGAAAGTTTGAGGTGGGGTGGGGTAGTGGTCGTGATGTTAGCGTAATTGATCGTCATATCCATAGGATATAGGTATTCATATTTCTTCCATGCCTCAGCATACAAAAGTTGGTGAGTATATTTGTATTCATGGATCTTCTATTCTTCTTTAAAAACTGGGTAAACTGGAGAATGTGGAGCGTGATGTTCTGCACGGTTTACACACACAAGTGGATGTTGATAATGGCTATGTTTGTGAAATAATCATCCACAGTTGTCACATTTTGGGTCCATCACGTATCGGGATGATATATGCTCAAATTATAAGCAACTGAAGTGCCTACTAGGTGGTGAGATATATTGTTTCACACTACATCTGTACACCTTGACCTTAAACTTCTCTGGGATTACATTCTTTTAAAAGGCTAAGATAAAGACACCTCTATCTTATATGATTATCCTTGGGCGCTTTTGTACATGTCTAATGAGATGTATGCCTCACTGCTGGAGACAGAATTCCTCATCTGTTTGGGGCATAACGCCTCTGTGGAAAATGATTCCTTGGATCATGTTGCACGTCTTGGGTGGGGCATGTGTCACAGGTACGTCATTTAGACTGTCATATACCTGAAGAGCCGTAGATTGAGCAGCAGAGAAAACTGCAATCCATAACGAACCATTCTGGATTTTTCACCATCGGTCTAACTATATACCAAATAATCGGTGAAACGGTTCACCCTCAGATGTCTGGTTTGTTTTTCACATGGAGAAGCCAGGCAAAGAAACATTCTGGGGTTGTATCTCTCTGCACTGTAACAATAATTTCCATCAGAAGAGACATCTGGGACTTAATGGCCACTAGTGCAATAAAGTTTGAGTCGATTCATTGTGTTTCCAGGAGCAGCTATCGATGGAACAGAGCTCTGATTGCCTGGATAAGCCTTGTGCAACTAAGGCGCGGCAGGTTCCTAAGAGGTTGCCTGATAAATACTAGCCCTCCTCGACAGACATATATCTCGTTGGCATGCAGCACATCTTGTGGCTGGGGGTTTCTTTATAGAGGTTTTTATCATCCACACGACTAAGGCAAGAACCGTGTTGCCTGTGACACAAAATGTTCCACTGCCAAACTGCACGATGCATGCTGAAGCATGCTCATGGCTTACAGTCTTACAGTTGCAGAGTAGTGGTGGTGGCTTCCAAACTCCAACTCAGGAAACCCAATTGTCCAAAACAGAAAAACAAATCCAAGCACTGTCGGCATCAAGTACACCATCCAAAGGAAATGGAGAGGAGATAAAGAATATTAGGAGGACAGAGTTGCTGTACAGAAAGTGAATTAGCATTGCAAGGGCTGGGGCCAGATGTTGGCAAAGCATGTACTCACAAAAGTTATGTGAGCCATCTGCGGGATGGGGGTCACATTCTGGTCTAGCTACGTTAATAAAACAACAATTATTTGGAACTGACAACGCATTCTATCATACAGCGTCAGGCGCTAGCTCACAAGACTAGATGAATCCCTTAACAATACAATACAATTGGCCGTAAATGTGTTAAGTGCTATCAAAAGCGTCGGCTTAAATACACGCCTTTAGAAAAACTTCGCACCGACATAGACTCCAACCATCGTACCCTTTTGTTTGACGTGTAAGTTCGTTGAGTGTCTAAAGGTAACATGATTGTGGAGATTACACGAATTGAAAGCAGAGGTCGTCGTTTTTAGATGAGAAAAAAAATGAGCGAGTTACTAGAGGAGTTTTCCGGTCTGACACTTCAGATGCCTTTGGCTTATCTTGTGGATATTTTCACACATTTGCGTAAGTTAAACGTGCAGTTGCAAGCTTCCAGAAACAGATATTTCGAAGTCGTTGCAAATATCTTTGTATTTGTCCTTATTTGCAAACTTCAGTTATGGATAGGTGAAATAGGCAAAAACCATTATTCTGCGTTAGCTCTCACTGATGGTAAAAGTGTGACACGATTAGCGCAAACATACAACAAAGCATCAAGAGTCATCTGCGAATGTTAGCTGATGAATTCAATCATAATTTTCCAGAATACATCAAAACATAAGCTAAAGTTAACAACCCGTGTATTACTACTGTAGGAGAAATTGCAAAAGAAATGCGAGAAGAGCTCATTGAACTCCAAAATAACAGAAACTGTAGGTAAAAATTTGAATCTGATTCTCTTGAGCAGTTTTGGTGTAAAAAGCAATTACATACACTAAGCTTCGAAAAATCATCTTACCCTACCTTAAGACTTTCTTCGAAATTTATTTATACAGACAAGGGTTTTCTGCGGGACTGGTAATTTAAATCATGTCCAGGAATGCACCGAATGTAAGTGACTATACGTCTGTAGCTCTGAGCAATAGTATTAAAGCCGGGATTACGGAACTTGGTACAGATTATGCAAGCTCAAAAATCACATCGATGCAAACAGAATTTAATTTTCTACTGAACACGTATTTCCTATTATAATAGTACTGTTAATGCATGTTACTGTTGAGTTTAACAAATATGTTAAAAAGTTTTGATTAAAGTGTATTTCTAGTTTGACGCCCGCCGCTGTGGCCGAGCGGTTCTTGGCGCTTCAGTCCGGAACCGCTCTGCTGCTACGGTCGCAGGTTCGAATCCTGCCTCGGGCATGGATGTGTGTGATGTCCTTAGATTAGTCAGGTTTAGGTAGTTGTAAGTCTAGGGGACTGATGACCTCAGCTGTTAAGTCCCATAGTGCTTAGAGCCATTTGAACCATTTTGGATTGACGCCATATTTTTTTATTTTTTTTTTATTTTTTATTTTTTTTCTTACCTGTGGTCCCCGCTAGCTACAAAAAATCGAAGTGGTCCCTGATCACAGTTACGTTGTGAACCACTGGTGTAGAGGTAGCCTTGTACGGAAGTAAATGAATATCACGAGAGACCTAACTGGAGAGCTGCACTCAAAGAAAGAAACAATATTTTCATAAACAAACATACTAACGGAGTCTACAACAGAAATATAATTGACTATGCTCTGTTGAGGACCCCAGGATTAGTTAGAAAGCAATGTATCATTAGATCCGCCGAGTGAATAACTTTCACCAAATACTATTTAAAATAACATGCACGCTAAGCCAACCCGTCATCGCTGTCACCCTAGCCCCGAATAATTAGACTCTTCTAGACACACAGAGAGCCGATAGACTGACTGACACCTTGTTAGAGCTTCACTAGTTAAACAGCTTTTCCGCTGACCGTTTATCACGAGCAGGGGGCCAGCGACTTGAACTGTGGAGGCATTCTGCGACGGGCGTCCACTTGTACGGTCTCTTGAGGTGTTGGTTAAGCATTCAGAGTCAGAGGCAGCTACAGACTCGTGTGCGCACGGGCTCCTGCGTGCATGGCTTTAGCCCTCACAGAAACATGCAAACAGAAACCTCCAATACACATCAGCTAAAACTAGAATGAGATTTTCACTCTGCAGCGGAGTGTGCGCTGATATGAAACTTCCTGGCAGATTGAAACTGTGTGCCGGACTGAGACTTGAACTCGGGACCTTTGCCTTTCGCGCGCAAGTGCTCTACCATCTGAGCTACCCAAGCACGACTCACGACCCGTCCTCACAGCTTTACTTCTGACAGTATCTCGTCTCCGACCTTCCAAACTTTACAGAAGCTCTCCTGCGAACCTCAGATGGTAGAGCGCTTGCCCGCGAAAGGCAAAGATCCCGAGTTCGAGTCTCGGTCCGGTACACAGTTTTAATCTGCCAGGAAGTTTCATCAACTAAAACTGTGTTGTAGCTTCTTATACAAGTGGTGAGCGTCAAGAAACAGTTTATTATTATTTTTTTTAATTTTCAGACGTCTAAGGTATCCCAAACTCTTTACTAAAGTTGCGAATATATTTGAGAATTAACAAACATTTTATCGAATATATCTGTGAACTGACAAGCATTACTGTAGCACAACACACGTGAATATTTCGGGGCGCATTACTCTTTTGGAGGAGAATCTGAAAGATAACCAATGTTCGCATATAGTTATTAGCATTCGTTTAGAGCCATTAACTGTGAACTATGTGATACGTTGGGAACTGAAGCAAATCATAAAGAGTATTGCAGAATGTGCTACAGAAAAGAAGTATTTTCCTTTCCTCGCATCATAAGGTGGTCCCAACATCGAAAATGAGTTGTTTCAACTCTTTCAACTCTGGTATTGTTCAACAACAACGTGACTAGGCACTTCTGGTAAAAGTAACATAGTGACATCGCACTTTTCCCATCTTGCAATTTCCGTAATTGACTTATGGTATATGTACGCAACTAGTGAAACAGGCAATGCTTCGCAATTGCTGAATATGCAAGAGAATTGGATATACATCCTAATCTCCTACTCCAACCCTCCCTCCCTCCCCCTCCCCCCGACACACAACCCTGTGTGAATCGCCTCTTCTCCCCTCTCTCTGGGCCGGCCGGAGTGGCCGAGCGGTTCTAGCTGCTACAGTCTGCAACCGCGCGACCGCTACGGTTGCAGGTTCGAATCCTGCCTCGGGCATGGATATGTGTTATGTCTTTAGGTTAGTTAGGTTTAAGTAGTTCTAAGTTCTAGGGGACTGATGACCACAGCAGTTAAGTCCCATAGTGCTCAGAGCCATTTGAACCCTCTCTCTGACCTTCAGCTTTGTTTACTGTTATTGCCAACGAATCCTTAATTAGGAATTGAAATTGCTTAAAATCAATAGGTAAATCGTGTATGGGGTATGAAAAGCCTCTTGCATCTGTCAGGATAATAGCTTCATTGAGATTATTTCACATTTCGATCCAGCACAGTGCTTGTTTACTAATGAAGCGATACACATGGAGTGAGTACACTTATTTGGTTTATGCTTTCTACAAAACTTTGGAGTCTTCAACATCCACATGTGACATGTTTGGAGCGAGTTTGTTCCACCTGCGATATTTAATCACTCTAGTCAAGTGCTGTTCTACGTGAATCTGTGGGCGGATATTGTTGGTGAGTATATAATTGGGACATATCTCCTATTTAGGCCATTAAATGGCAGGAGCTTACAGCTTCCTTGCAAGAGCATTGGCAGAGTTGTTGGGTGACGTGCCTTTCGCTACAATACGGTGCGTGCAATTCGATCATGAAGGGGAGCCAGTATCTGCGCCGATTCTTCAACCTACAGTTTCCTGGAAAATGGGTTGTCAGTGGTGGTCCTGTTACACGGGGTACTCGATCCCCTGATTTGACCCCTCTGGACTATTTTGTGTTTGAACAGACACGCAACATTGTTTGCAAGACCTCTGTTCTGTCAGAAGAGGAACTCGTTGCTCCTATAGTAGCAGCAAAAAAATGGTTCAAATGGTTCTAAGCACTTTGGGACTTGACATCTGAGGTCATCAGTGCCCTTGACTTAGAACTACTTAAACTTAACTAACCTAAGGACATCACACACATCTATGCCCGAGGCTGAATTCGAACCTGAGACCGTAGCAGCAGAGCGGTTCCAACTAAAGCACCTAGAACAGAACGGTCACATCGGCCGGCCCTTTCGCTTCCATCCGTTCAAAACTGACAAGGAGACGGCACGACCGTGGGGTCGGGGTTTTGTCCGACAGTTTGTGTGGTGAAAGAGGACCCCAAACACCTTACGTGGTTAAAATATTAGGACGCACTACTCTGAAAATCTCGGGAGAAATCAATCCAAAGTTTCTTAGGTCCCTTAGGAGCACAAAATGTTAGTTCATTTGTCAACACGCCCTTTGGCCTACATGTTTAGCGCTCGAACCATTACGCCAGAGGTCTTGGGTTCGATTCCTCCCGCGGCACTTTTTTTTCTTCTGTTGCTTGCAAAATTGCAGCGCATTGTTACAGAAGAATCGTGAAATTAATTCCCGGGAAGATTGTATAAAAATTCATTCAATAATTCACCTCAATTATCGTCACCAATATTCCGAGGCATGATTCAATATGCCTGGTTTGCCTCAATATTATCAGAAACTCAAAACACTTTCGTAAATGTTAATGGGGCATGTTTTTGTACAGATTTATTGCAAACGCCCTGTGACTGAAAAATTTCCGCCTTTATATGTTGCGCAAGATGTCGCAAAAATTATTGCTTTGTTCGTTTTTACGATAATTACCACTGCAGTTCTTGTTTATAATTATTATATGTATAAGAACTAAATGTTTCTCAATCGACTTTGTTATTCTGATTAAAAACCCAATGTTTCCCCTCATATAATTTACAATTAAAAATGGAAAACCCACCGCCATGAACTGTGCTGTTGGACAAAAAGAAAATAATTTTTATTCAATAATGTAACTAATTTGTTAAAGATAACGTAGGTTTGCAAAACTTTCTGAATAATTGGTGGAATAACAAAAGAAAATGAAAGAGATGAAAAAAATTGCCGAAGGAGGAATCGAACCCGAGACCTTCGGCATAAGACTCCGAGGCCTAACCATCTATGCTAGACAGCAGCTCGGTAATGGACTAACATTTTATACTCATAAGGCACCTAAGAAACTTTGGATCTATTTTTCCCCGGGATTTTCCGGGTAGTGCGTCCTAATATTTTAACCACGTGAGGTTCTCTTTCACCACACAAAATTTCGGACAAATCCCCGACCCCACGGTCGTGCTGTCTCCTTGTGAGTCTCAAATTTTAGTGTCATAAAAGCGGCTCCTTACAAGGGAGGTAATTATAAAAGTATCTACTGAACAAATAACATCTACCTCGCCCAGGCTTCAGTATTTTTGTATTATTTAAACACATTTGGATCCCCATTCGGTTTGCATTATTATTATTAGTATCTTAAACATTTCAAGTTCAAGCAGCATATTTTCCAAATGTCTACGTTTTTCCCCCCACAGGATGCGTATAGATTGACTAGCTGATGGATAGCGTAATAAACTGTTCTCACGGTTTCGCAGAAGGAAGGAGTAATGGAGTGAAGGGAGTACACTAAGGAGGAGGCGAGCAACCAAAACAACGCAGGGCTTTGCACTATCCACACCACGTCGTGCCAGCTCTAACTACGTCAGAACTGGAAGGCCAGTCGGAAAGCGCTATGTTTCACCCGCGTGCAGGTTTATATTCGTTTTTTACTAAAGTTGTTTTTGGTGTGGTGATGTTTTAACACAAACATGTCACCCTTGGTAGTATTTCTTATAATTAAATATCAACTAATGACACATCGACGGAAAGAGCTAACAGGAGAGCCTAACATGAACGTTTAACTTTATTCCTTCGCATCCAACGTTCCTTTCGAACGTGTACTTACTGTTAAACGCATCATATTACGTGTCTTAGGTTACATCCTTGCGTCTATGACGGATTCGGAGAGCAGCAATGATATTTGTATTCATACTTCTAACAAATATTGTTTCCGTTTATGTCCCGATTTCCATGGATGTGGTTAGGCAGCAAACTAAGACTACAGCTTAAACGAACAGCAATGACTTTTGGAGAGGAAAGACCCTAAAAGTGGAGTCCCATTTTGTTTTTTATTTAAAAAATAGAAAATAATTAATTCTTGTAAAATCATGTAATATTTTATAATGTGATGTAGTATTTACATTTTAGTAATAGGTAATAAACGAAACGTTACTATGAAAAAATACCTGAAAAATTTGCACTTACCGAGTTACAAAAATAGCTGCCAAAATCGGATCCCATGTACAAATAATCAAAATAATGCTAAACAAAATTAAAAGAAGGTATCAAATCAGAGAAAACATAACCTAGTTTCAAAGTAGGTATAATATAACATCTTCCAGAAAGTTACTTTTGCTGAATCCAAGAACCTTGTGGAATTGATTTCGACAGTTTAGCTTTGTGTCGTTTCAGAACTCCCTACACCCCCCCCCCCTCTCTCTCTCTCTCTCTCACTCCCCATTTGCCCAACAATTTCGTCTTTGAAAGGATGGTCAATGTTATCTCTCTCTCTGCCATTTGTACAGTCATTCTTCACAAGTCATTGCCAGTAAACATGAAGGAAGAGGTTTCCGTAGCAAGACAACACTAAAACAGCTTCTCCTCAAGATCTTTACGCAAAAGTGTAGGTCTTTCTTCTTTTCGCTGCATTCTCAGGTGTGCTGCACTTCATGTTGGACACTCTTATAAGAGTTCACTGGACTTGTTCCACCTCACCTGTTTTTGAGCTATATTAATAACTTTAATAATTTTAGAAAAACTTCACTATTACACTCTTGGAATCAGCAAGAAAATTCAAAGGGAATAAAAGCGTGCAATAATACTGGAAAGCTTTAAAAGTGAAAAGGTAAGCTGCCCAGTTTAAAGAACTTCAGGAGGTCAAGTTTACGTGACTAAAGCCTGCATTACATAACAGAACAATTTTTCAACCACACATGTCATGCAAAATGAGAAATATATCTGATACCACAAATGCATCAAAGTACAATAGATATGGTATTTGTGTATTGCGTATCAAACATTGCTACGAAAAATACCAATTTCCCATACATGCGTTTGCACTGTGTGTAAATAATTACATTTCACATAATTTATTTGGCGCCCATTTGATAACATGCTTAATATAGAACTTGTTTTTACCACTTGTCTAACGTACAACAATTCTTGGTAGCAACTATTGAAGAAGCTTAACATTTCACTTCACACACCCTTAGTTCATCTGATGTCCGTATTGAAAACAGCGATACGAAAAACAAAAACGCTAACCTTAGTTTTCGCAAACAAGTACAATTATTGCAAATAAATCTAATTTTCAGAGAACACAATTTTCACACTTCAGTAGGCAACTTTTCAAAGAAGCAGCAGTGCTATAGACGGTAAGTAAACGTTAGCTGTTTTTATTTGCAAGCGGGTGAAACATAACGACCACGCGGCTGCTACAGTCACAGGTTCGATTCCTGCCTCGGGCATGGATGTGTGTTAATCCTTAAGTTAGTTAGGTTTAAGTAGTTCTAAGTGACCTCAGATGTTAAGTCCCATGGTGCTCAGAGCCATTTGAAACATAGCGCTTTCAGATTGGCCTTCCACTTCTGATTTTTCGTTGGTGGCTTGGTTAGAGCTGCGACCACGTGGTGGGGATAGTGCGGAACCTTGTGTCGTCCCCGTTCTCCAAGGAGGAGTCACTGCTGAAACCTGTTGTCGGACTTCGCGGGCAGTCACTGGTGCAGTGTTTAGGTGGGAGAGGGGCGCGTGACGTCATTGGTCAGACACTGCAGCTTGCAGCCAGTTAGTGAGCGCCTCCTCTTTCCTCCCCCCCTGGCACTCACTGTTGGTGAAGGACTGAAAAGTTTACAGTCAGAATACCGGAAGTTAGACCACCACCTACTTCCCTGAGGTGACATCCTGCTGGTTTGTGACGGCACATTAAGCTAAAACACAGTTCTACGTCGCATCTCCTTCATTCCTTCTGCAAAAATAGGACGTAAATTCTTATATGGACTCCTTTGATTTGTCAATTACTTTCTGCAGAGTTCTTAACATCTTCCACAGTTGTTAAGACGCCACGAACTGGAAGAATTCCAGCCGGTTGAGGAGAGACAACAGGGATTTCCAGTGTAAACATTCTGATTCAGTTAGGTTGAAAATCTGGCGTCTAATCGGTTGCAGGCAGTACTTAGAAATTCCGTCCTGTTTGTTGTAAAACGTTGCAACATTTTGATTAGTTTTGTGTTCCATAACTCGTAAATCACTCAATATACAGAATTATTTTACTTGATTAATTTCATGCCAACAAAGAATCTCTATGCCTAAAGCAAGAAGGACAAAGATCGTAATAGAATAGCTCTAGCTGCGATCTGTAGTTCTGCTACAGCTCCTCTTGTTTTGTCTTTGTATCTGCGTGTGTGATTTTTTAAGACCTATTTTATAAGAGTTTCTCTTACAGTTTTATTCTTCACTTTTCTCTTAGTTTCATAACGCTGTCGATTTCGGGGTTATATATCTCATATTCAACCACTAGCTAAAGATGTTTGTTGTGGGTCACGTCTGCAAAATACATCTGCTCGAGGCTCCGGTACACGCAAGCAAATGCACCTTGCGAAAGCTGTTTACAGGAACCGTTGTTAGAAGATGCCCAAGGAACACTAAGGCTGTTAGGAAAATTGTTTATACAATGAAACCAACGAGCTTTATTCCAGTTGCAAGAGCGTCTCTCAACTGGCCCTTGGCTTATAAAAACATCATTTGTATCTCACTAGATACAGAATATGCAAGTGATAACTATTCTTGTTTGGGGCGATATGTTTTGTAGGCGCACATAACAGTGGTTTACTGTGATGAAGTTGCGTTAGCTGCAGCTGCAGTTACTTCTTATCATCGTGTTGTGCGTATTAGAGTGGATCGGTATGTTGCTGTCCCGAGGGATCGTGTGGGGGGCGTGGGGGGGGGGGGGGGGGGACGTCACACTCAGGTATACGTTTGGGTCGAAGACCGCGCCCAGCTGCTGTTATCGTTTTTGTTTGTCGTAACCAGTCGGCGGCTATTCTTTAGAATCTGAAAAGTTTACTGCCGCCAGTTAAGGTGGACACTGGCTGCGGCATGAACTTATAGGTTACATTTACCGGTTACCATTGTCTATGGTAATTGTTTTGCGCTGTTGATAACCTGATGAATATGATAAGTGTCGTCCAAGTAAGACAAAAATCTTTAATTTACTCCAGTAAATGAACATGCACAAACACAGCATGATATGTGTAATATAGCCAACTGGTTGCAACAAGATTTAATACAGCGAACAGATCGCAACAAGATTTAAGTTAAATCTTATTGTAAACGGTTGGTTGCATTATGGAAACCATATTCTTGTACGGTTCACAGCGATCCTTTAAATTGTAACGAACACATCAAACAATTTTTAGTACACGGTACCTAGTTCTTTTTTACTGCATCCTTTGTGTCTTGTTTTCTGTTAGAACGATAAACATCATCCGAGCTACACTTCTTATTCAACCAGTTTGATTTTTTCGCTGTTGAAACTTTTTTCATTGAAATCTTTTATCTGTTTACGTTATTATCCATGCACTGAGTAGGTTTATTTTTATTCAGGTATTGTAAAGCCTAAATACTTCTTTTTCCTTTCCATGTCTGGTTTATCTTGTAAAAGAACACGTGTAGAAAACTTGACAAGTCTCCATGCAGCCTTAGCTAAGTATCACGAAAACAAAGTGAACAGTAAAATAAAATTTTAAGGACGCAACATCCATTGTTATAACATTAGCGAAAACGGATACATTTTATGTGTTTAATGATTTATAGCATTCAATCGCGAGTTTATTAGAGCCTTTGCTAAAATAAATCGAGTCGAATACGGTTTAATTAGTTAAAATTAAAAATGCCTAAAACATAATGCACTTGAAAATACAATCAGTCTCACCCGTTTCCACTCACTTTGGCCTTTCTCATGACGCCCAATCAGTAAAAATTTAAATTTTGCGACATTCTCAATGCTAAAATGCGTTATTAAAAACGAACTATACCATTAAAAATTAACGAAAAACTAGGAGAACGTGTGGGCATTTGATCACTTACAAAAGACCAGGTTCAGCCAGCCACCATGTTAACACATTAAAACTCCTGCGTAACAAGATAGCGAGAAAGTCAGATATCTCACAAAACCATAAGTCATTCGTCCCAGCCAGCGAAAACAGACAGGTCATTTGACTGATTGAAATCTGCCGTTTGAGAATAAACTACATTAATTTACAGTGTGATGTACCAGAATCTGCACACCACAAGCACCAACATCAGATGTTTCTCCCGCTCGAGCAGGAAGCCACTCGTCATTGAACTGTGCCCTGTCCGAAGAGGAGTAGGACAGTTTCATGTCGCCTAAGGGGCCTAAAGGAGGTGATGAGTAGTCGCTTTTACTGGCCGCAATTTATTGTCTGTCATTTCCAGCCAATGTTATTCCCATCGCCAAATAACCTTCAACGGCAACAGCGATAATACAGTATGAAAGGGGGCAGTGTATTGAGCCACCTGGGATAGAATCCATGCCTCCTTGGTTCAAACTATTGCTAGTTCATCCCCCTGAATTTCCTTGTGGCTTGGTACCCGGCAGAATGACGCATCCTTTCTCAGCCTTTATTGGCGAAGATGCGAGTCCTGGATGTTCTGAATATGTCTGTCTGCCATTGGATGATAGGTCATTTGGGAGTCGGTGGGGACGAGGAATCTTTCAGCGTGCATATGTGCGGTATTCTCAAGTGCCCTCAATATTGCATGTGACTCTGCAGCATGGACAGTAAAGTAGTTTTGTAAATAAATCTTGATGACACGCTCAGCATAATTACAGCGCAACCAAAGGAGGTCTCCTGTTTAGACCCATATGTAAAACCGGCTACATAGTAGTGGTGCTAATTTAAAATGAAAATGGAAAACATATGCTTGAGTTCTGTCTCTCCTGCACAGTACTAAGCCTAAAATTACGGCGTGGTTCTTCAACAGAAGGTAGCAGTCGGCCCAGAGCAAGTGCCACAAGGTCATGCTATGCATGGATTAAAAAAAGGACGGTTAGTAAAGATCTCTTCCATGGAAGGGTGAGCAGCGATTTGGTATGTAGGTGGAAAAGGAACAAAATAAGTGAATTTTTACGCTTGGTGCACCATAGGTAGTTGCCCGTCATATGACAGTTGACGGCTCCGCAATCTCTGCAATGAGGCTCTAGAAATGGTCATACGCCATCTGGGGCCAGCCTAATCCCCCGTGGTGGACGGCAACAAGTATCTTGACGTACCTAGTTTTCGCTGATTCACAAACCGTGCATCCATAAGCTAGCCGAGATCGATCACAGCCTTTATAGAACAGGAGCTGATGCGCTCTGTCTGCTCCTCACGTCTAAGGCTCTTTAAAATGTTCGAAGCCTTGAGGGACCTTGCGTTGAGGTCCCTGAGGTGTGGTTGCTAAGACAACTGAACTAAATGAGATACCCCGAAACTTCACCGAACCTCTGAAATTTGAAACTGTGTCTTTCATATGGAGGTCAGGTACATTAAAAAAGCGATGACAACAGTGAACAGCAATACACACACACTTATCTGCAGGAAGTTTAAAATCAGTATGTGCAGCCTATTCTTCCCAACTTATAGCGGCAAGCTACAACTGACGAGTTCCTGTCGCAGCGCTGGAAGAGGAACAAAAGACGGCAAAATCACTATAAATATGGGGCACTGTACTAGAATTCTTACTGTAAACTTTATTCTATTAACATTTACTGAGAACAGAGTTACGATTAAAATACTCCTTTAAGGTACACCATTCTTCTGACCGAATCTGTCAGAAAGAACGTCGCAAGCTCGGTATGAATATGAGCAGCCTTCCACGGGAGACAATGCGGCATGAATTGGTTAACTTCTGATGTTGGCAGAAGACACCGCCGTTTCTGTTACTGCGCACATGTAGAGTTCAGCGTAAGAATTTGGAACTCTGTGCACTCGGCCCAGTGAGCTGACGACAGACGTCACTGACGCACTAGTGATGTTGTGGGCGTCTGATCTGCTCGCCGCCATGCGACGCAGGACCAAGACGATTACGTGATTTTGACCGGTGACTCATTGGTGCGGTAACAGACACACACATGCGACAAGTCTTCTCTCGTCTTAGGAATAAACACAGGACATGTCTATCACACCGCAAGAGTATTCGGTCATTACACTTGCGGAACAGGAGCAAAAGACCTTCCAGGCATCGGCCCTACAGAACGAACCCACCAGATCAGCCGAGTACAACAATTAGAGAAGGACTGTAGCATTTAAGTCTTCTACGCGTATTGTAGAATTTCATAATATGTAGTTTTCATTCTCCTCTGCATCTTCTCTGGAACGCAAAATCTCGATTTACTCCCAGCCAAAATTGAGTTATGTTGTCTAATCTCGTTTATTCTGTCCTCAATCTTTCTAGTGGATTTATTTCTCCATGCATTTATCAGTATAATTTTTAGTCAAACTAAGATCTTTGTCAGTGACTTACATCGTAGAAAACGTCATAACATATACAGAAGTTATTTCAAATGTTCAAATGTTGTGAATTCCTACGGTACCAAACATCTGAGGTCATCGGCCCCCAGACTTACACACTACTTAAACTAAATTATGCTAAGAGCAACACACACACCCGTGCCCGAGGGAGGATTCGAAACTCCGGCTGGAGGGGCCGCGCAATCCGTGGCATGGCGCCTCAAACCACGCAACCACTCCGCGCGGCTAAGTTATTTAAATAAAATGAAACAGTACAATAAAAAACGATGTTATAAGAGTTAATTGAAAACAACAAATCTTGATAACGGAAAAAATGATTAGCTGTCAATTATTAGAAAGTTTCCAAGCGTTTACTTATTGTGGATCAAAAAATGGGAAAACCAAATCTGCATCGTTGGGTCAGATAAACGGAGAAGTATATTCATGACACGAAAATTCTTTGTACCTCCCAATGCATTTTAGTGACTTACAGTTGTTATAACAAAATTAAGTGATCCAAACGGTACGCTGAATGTTTTAAAAAAATGTTTCTTTTGGAAAAGCCTTTAGGGCAGATTTGAAAACCTACTATTTATCATCAACGCCCTTCAACTACTGTTGAACTCTATAGAAAATAATGTTTATTTAATGGTAAAAGAAGGAGAGGTATTTCATGTCACTTAAGTGGCCTAAAGAATCTTCTCGGAAAGTAGGTGTGGGTGTGCTCAGATGAAGATACTGGCTCTGCTTGTGTCAACTCAAGGATGTTAGCGTTCCTCATCATCATGATCATATCGACAGCTGCAAACCTCCAAACTGTATAGCAGAGTTGTGCAATCACTATAAGGATTCCAGTTCATTAAATAAAGCTCCGCTCGATCTTCCTGAACAGCACTACATGTACTCGTGATACTTTCATACTGGAATGCTTTTTTTACTTGAATTGAATTCTCACCAAACATTCTTCCAAATGTCATCAAGAGTGGAAAGCAAGGAGCCAGAAAACTTTCATTGCATCGCTGACTTCGTCCGTGTAAAATATTCTGCCATTAAGTGCACATTCATTTAGCCTCTGAAGGAGGTAGAGAATATGTGTTTTCATTAGAACTTGTAACCTACCAATAGTTCCAGAAATCTGGTTGATTAATCACGACACTATTGTAACAAAAAGCTTAATGTCACGCTTCTACGTAAATAGGAAGATGCAAGAAATCACCATAAAAATCACCGTGCAGAGAGTGCTTCTGGTGGCTACGTCTATAAGCTGATCAGATTCTTTCCGCCGTCTTCTAAGGCATTGAGTCGCCCAGGCACAGTGGTGGTGGTCATTCTACCAAGGATGTCATCACTCGAGACCAGAGATTCATATCTTTTGAAATCCGACTGATTCGGATGGATCTGTACACAAATCGTAGAAAATTTCTGCCGTCATGTCGTAGCTTGGTCCGGATGCGACCATATCAGAGTTGTTTTCGGTATCACTGGCCACCCATGTGCTTTCACGGTAGGTGGCCCCGTTCTCAGAACCCAGGCGTACTGCCAGGCCACCTCTCATTGTAGCAGCAGTTGCGCCGCCAGATGTTCATCTTGGTTTTGGGAGCGTTAATTGTCTGTTACGGAGTTCTTTATATTGTTTTTGTTTATTTACGTTGGAAACGGTCCTCAATGACGTTTCCTAACTAGATACATACGGAGAATTAGTATCGTTGTTTGTAGTCTGGTCAGTCCAATTCAGCTGGACCTTCTTATTCTTTCTGGTTCGCCTTGAGGTGAAGACTCGTCGAGGTTCGTTTACAGGTACGGTAGCGTATAACTCTCTCTGTTCATTTCTGACTCCATGATGTAATCAAAAGTCAGTCAACAGTATTTTGCGACGTCAGAGAGGTTCGGACTTGCGGACCTGCAGCATTGTATTATTATCCAACTATTAACTGCCTTCACAGATAATAAAACGAAGCTACAATAAATACAAGACCAGTTACTTGCGTCACTAAATTGTATATATACACTATCGTGAGCCTCTATTAGTCACAACTGAGCACGTTTCGAAGATCAAAACAATTTTAAGATATTTGGCTGCTTAAAATTTTAGAGTGAATTTATTTTCATCATTCACGTGTGCCCTATCGGCTGTTTATGGCTCATATGGATCACCAAGTACTTCAAGAATCGGAGCGTTATCTGCATCTCGTGCATATTGGAATAACGTGAGAGCTTAAACGAACTCGTTCTGATGTTGGCTCAAGTTATACAGAAAGTGATGCTGTATGTGTGTGTGTGTGTGTGTGTGTGTGTGTGTGTGTGTGTGTGTGTCTGTGTGTGATAGGGATTTCCATTGTTATTCCAGTGGCTGTGAATGTTAAATGTTACTTGCAGTTAATTTTTTAAACGTTTGGTGTGCCCATCACGGAGAAGCAACCGGTAAAGTACAACTGAATGATGTAATAAAGATACAATCATTTTAGAAAGGAGCGTACTCGAATTTCGCAGAATTGATTTAAAATAAAAGAAAAACTAATTCAAATAATCGTGACAGGCTCATAGGAATGGAACTGTGGGTCGCCAGGAAGGGAGCCCGCGTCGTATCAAAGTGCCACTGCGGGTGGAACACATTGCGTCCACCTCAGCTGCTCACGGCTGAGCGGGAGATTCTCTTGCCATGTAGATCAGTTACCAAGCCTTCCCACATTACTAAATCAAAATGCCGACCTTTTTCGTTTCATATAATTTCCTACGACGATTCAGGGATATGCGGGACAGAGCATTTTGTCACCCTGAACGTATCAAGGACAGACAATGATTTTCTTTCAGTAGCCAACAAGCTGCTGTGCAGCATCCCAGTAGCAGTTATAGTGCTTCTATATTTTTATTTCGTTTTTGTATACTGATTATCTGTTATTGCAAGCAATAAACATCGTGTACTATGTTGAGGATATTTCTACATTTGTAGGTAGCCTAACCCAGCGAATGAGTGTCTTTGTAAACTGGTGTATTTCCCATGCAAGTCATTCTTAACGTAGCTTCGTGTACGTGCAAAATACGTCAGTAAAATATTTCTGTAAAGCCTGTTTCTTGTGGTGCGTTAGGCAGCAATGCGACAAGACCATAAAAACACAGAATATTTGTCCCGGGTACTAAGAAGTATCATAGTCTGCCGACAGATGAGAAAGACTACTTTGATTGCAGCTTTGTCCCCGTAGGAGACATCAACAACTGTTTGCGCTCGCCGCAACCTCCCGACGGGACTGATGAAGGCGAGGGCAAGGGACTCCGCAGACAATCTGGACAGGGTAATACTAGAGGCGCAATACAGTGCATAGTCACGGGATGGATAGCAGCTTAGAGTCATCAGAATTCTCCGAAGAAATCAGTCTTGCGAGAGAATGAATACTGACGGCTGAGAAGATGACGCACTGAACCTCCACAGTGTAGATCTGTGAGGGTAGTCCCACGGACTGCTCATCATGTGATGGCTATCAACAGTAAATAGACATAGTATTCAGGGACTGTAAAATGTTACTGCTATGGAAGATCCAGTACCTGACGTTTTCAGAATTCAGCACCAAATGATTATTTAATTACTACTTTTGCACTCCACAGGTACCTGTCACAGTGAAGACATAAAAGAGAATTACGGGAAGACGCCCGTAATAGGAAAAGTAGGAGCCGCGAAAAAAATGTTCATAAGCAAGAGCGTTGTAGCATTGTCCAAGACTGCTGTGATCCACAACGGACCTTGTCACGTATGTACATCAGTGAAACCTACGGTATGGCTTTCATATTTAATTGTGGAATGTTTATTTGAGACTTTCTATAAGCAGAGTAGAACGCCTGATTGGTAATCTTGTGAATGAGTACAACTTCTTTTCGCTGTTGCAGAAAGATTACACCATCTCATTTTCACAACCAACCACTACTGCAAATGACTAGTACCGTTAGCAGCGTTATCTCTTCCATCGCTGACGCGGAATGTGCGGGCTGGGGCAGAGCTAGACTAGCCGTCTGTCCCTGCCTCACTTTCTTTACCTGAGCGGCAGATGTCAATCACCACGTCATAAGAGCGTGGCACTGAAGGGAATGCGAGATGAATTGCACAACTGCCGTAAAATTAAAGGCGGTAAACTGCTGACAACGACGTAGAAACCTGTTTACTCCACCCAATTATGACTTGTACTTCACCCCTCGCAGCAGAGACTTGTACAATGAATTCGTAGTGGTACCGTACTATTTGTTTGGAAAATGTTGTGTACTTTATTCCATAACATTGGAGTTGTGACGGTATTTAAGAAATTCTTTGTTGATTTCAGAGCAGCCATTAGTACAGAAATTCGTAACAATTCGCGTTAATTTACTTGTTATGTTGCTATTGAAGGTGATTACTTGTCTCCGACCTACGAAATAGTACACCACTTGGAAATGGGTGGATTCATACTTGGTGGTAAAGGACATGACTGCTGATTACGAGAGGTTTCGGCGTAGGAAACTCCCATTAGATCATTTCTTAGACGTCTTTCCACAGAAGAAAATGAGCCATTTACTCTGTTTACAGCTGATGATGAGGCCAGAGGATTCGAACTGCATTGTGTGGAATTAATACTTGCGCGACAGGAAACGGATTTCGTGTGTCTGAGTTTTCTAAAATCTTTCTGTGTTACTGAAGAGGAAGCCAGTTTCGGATGTATTATATATCAGCATCAGTGGATGAATAATTTAATTTAGAAATGTTTTTTTGAATAGTTGTTTACTTTCAGAACAAAAAGCCAAAATGTTTTACGAACGACAGTTGTTGCATTTACGTACGTTCGGTTCCACTGACATATGCTAAGTAACAGTTTGTCTGCCCTGGACGTATCGTGAAAGCTCTGAAAGATAATGTTCTAGACGCAATTGAAACTTGGATTTTGAGTTTTTTCGTGACCTCGGTTATCAGCCAGCATTTAGTGAGCCTCATCTATTATCCCTCACTGTTCCGTAAGTCCACAGGTTTCCAAAAACATTTAGCAGCTGCGGTACAATATCTGTAGCTCGCAACGTATTTTTGTAGACATGAAGTGACTACAGTTTGCATTGCATTCTACAGAGATATAAGTCAACAAACAATAAAAGAGGTGCAGTATATATAAATACGACTGAGACGGTATATGCGTGGTCCTTAGTTAAGTTCTCTGTTGGCAACCTTTTCTTTTTTTCTTAGCTAACTTACAGGTCTATACAATACAAAAGAAGTGGTTTGGTAGTGATTTGCTCAACTAAATTTATCTTCTGAGGCACTGACATTTACTTTGTGTAAGGAATTAACCTAATAGTCATTTAACACACGAAAAAATGTTTTGAAGGGTCAAACGCAAACGAACTGTGATCGGTCCCTCAATATTTGCTCACTAGTAACTAGTTTAGGTCACAATTACGTAACAGTTGACAAACATCGACAAAGCACCGAGTTTGGAAGAAGTCAAATTTTGAAAACCAAAAATATTAGCAACTACACAAAATATTTGTTCATCACAAAATGCTGAAAGTATATCAATCGCCGATGTGTTACGAAAGTTAGTGAAATTTATTCACCATAGTGTAGTTAAATTATATACGGAAGTAGGGAAGACGATAAATTATAATGTAAATAACGACCACATTCCGGATCATACATTTCAGTACAAACGCCACATACGTCTTAATTACTTATAGTGCATACACAAAACAATTATTATTGTTATTTTTGCACTCGGAAGACAAGTTGCTCTATGAGCTAACAGTAACATTTCCATCTGGGTCTTAAATAAGGAACTATTCTGTCGAAATCAATGGGAGCACTCTTCTTCAGGTCATAAGAAAACTTTTTTTGCCACCGCGAGTGAAGTAACAAGGGCAAGAAGGGAGGTCTACATGCATTTTCTTTAAAGCACTCTATCTGAATTCCGATTCAAATGGCTCTGAGCACTATGGGACTTAACATCTATGGTCACCAGTCCCCTAGAACTTAGAACTACTTAAACCTAACTAACCTAAGGACAGCACACAACACCCAGCCATCACGAGGCAGAGAAAATCCCTGACCCCGCCGGGAATCGAACCCGGGAACCCGGGCGTGGGAAGCGAGAACGCTACCGCACGACCACGAGATGCGGGCTCTGAATTCCGAACTGGATTGATATTCAAGTGGTAGCTAACTCCTACGCGTTATATTGATCAAAAAATACGTTTCACAACGACTGCAGGAGAGACTTCGATAACGAAACAGTGAAACAGGAAAAGAAGACTGAGAAATAAATGCTTCCATAGGATATGACAAAGTTTCCCATGATGGACAAGAAACAGAAATTTGTAAATGATTACAATACTATTCTAAACGTTTAGCTCAGACGACGTTTATCTGAAGTCGTAACTTAGTAAATCTCTTCAAAAGTAAGAGGTTATCTTGTTAAATGTGCATAGTGTAGTCAATTGCGTCTTAGCTAACACCACTACTAGTACCTCAGATGAAGTGGACGATGTTGCTGAGTGCACATGATGATTATTTGTGTTTCGAATTGCCGTGGCTGTTTCAGTTTACAGCAGAGTTCTTGGATGTTATAAGAAATCAGAATCTGACTGTAAACTTGAATTTGGTGATAACTCATCCTACAGCTAAAAAGTAATTACAGTGGTAGAAATTAGACAGTTGAGACGTAGTATTGAGTGAACAGTCGGTAATACAACATTAATTTTGTATGAGAGAATAGAACTGATGTAAAGATCGATCACCAACATTGTGGATGTTCCGAACACGTAATATACTCTAGAAAATAAGACTCATGACGAGTAACAGTTTGTAAGCACAAAGAGAGAGTCACACCACAGTACCGCAATTCTTCTATTGAAAGCTTCACAATAGTTTTCCTGTCCTGAACGCAGAGTACAATAATAACGGTACCGTTCCGATGCGCACGTGGTGGCTTCACCTATGACGCATGGAGAAGGGCGTGGTTTCGAAGGAGTTACCCCCTCCCCTCATCCCCAGACAGTTGCCACATCGAGTGTCCCTCCCGCTCGGGTCCAGTCTGTGTGCGGATTCTGAGGTCTTCGTACGTCGGCTGCTACAGAGACGGAGCGAACTGCCAGATACTCAAGGTGAGCCGACGCTGCTGGTGACGTCTAAATTCTGATTGCTCCTAGTAGTCCTCCGGTTGTGCAAAATATCGTATAAAGTACACAGTAAAAGTGTTTAGCGGTTGTATTTCCTCCTGGACCAGTGCACTACTTCAACATTACATTTTGTGGCCGAGCGGTTCTAGGTGCTTCAGTCTGGAACCGCGCGACCTCTACGGTCGCAGGTTCGAATCCTGCCTCGGGCATGGATGTATGTGATGTCCTTAGGTTAGTTAGGCTTAAGTAGTTGTAGGGGACTGATGACCTCAGATGTTAAGTCCCATAGTGCTCAGAGCCATTTGAACCATTTTTGAACGTAACACTTTTTACGTCCATTTGAGTTAACGAGCTAACTGTCACTTTCTTTTAAAATTTTTTCATTGCGCTTTCACACTGTTGAGGTTTACAGCCAATGCTAAATCCTTTTCTTGGCACCCATCTGTCGATCTGATGAAGCCCACATTGTTCTTTCGAAAGTTTACAGTTCTGTTCATTATACTCTATACTTCCGAGGGCATGTCCCATCGGAGCAGTATTTGAATGCGTATATGTGAAAGACAAAGAAGCTTTTTGTGTCAATTCTCTGAAATTTAGGTTAGTGATTGTGATTGGGTGGAATTCTACTTCAGTTTCAGGTCACGATCTTCATCTAAACTGTGCTTGTCCTACTTATTTGACTGTAATTGAACAATTATTCTTCTTATTCCCCCTGCCGATTTGTAGACGTGACTAGTGTCTAGCTCCCGTGAGGTGTGAGCAGTTTCATTTGCAATTAGTGTGTGTAGCTGGTATCGCGTAATTCACTTGAAAGATAACATTGGCTCAGTTTGCTTAACACGTTACATCCAAATTCTTGTGTAAGCACTTGGAGTTGCTATTTAGTCAGATGATAACGGTCTGTTACTTGTTTCAGGATACAATGGACAGATGGGCGCTGGAACAGAAGCGTATGGAGATGCGATGCCGCAGCATCCAGTTGGAGAGAGAGCGACGGAGTCTGCTCAGGATAGCCGTCCACAACAGCGCCATGCTGAAGGCGGAACAGTACGCTCTACAGGAGGACGATGTTGATGATAATGAAGAGGGGTTTGGCCCTGGTTACGACAACACAGAAGAAGTCCAGGTGGGCGGCTTAGAAGCCCTGTGGAATGATCTGGATATCGACGATGAGGACGAGGACGTCGACGAAGGCGACTGGGAAGACGACGCCGAGGGAGGTGGTTCTTCTGACGAGTGGACAGACTGCAGCTCCTCGTCTGGAGGTGACAGCCCCACTGGTTCTGAGGAGGGGGAGCTCTCTGACGGATCGTCCGGTGGGTCTACCGAAGACCTTGTGACAGATGAGGAGGCAGACTACATCGCAGAGGACAGCCAGGTTTCAGAAGAGGAGCTGTCCGAACATTCAGCAAGTCTGTGTCCAGAGAAGCGATCGTCAGATGTGTGGGCAAACTGCAGCTGTTCGGCAAGGGAGAAGTCTTCTGGTGCCGACGAACCAGAGGACGGATCCAGACACTGAGTGGCGGTACGGGACGTACAGATGGTAAGCAACAGCTACTGCTGGCATCAATTTCTTTTTTCTGAGTCATCAGTCTTGTGACTGGTCCGATGTGACCTGCCAAGAATTCCTCTTTTGTACGATTTCTTCATCTCAGATTTCGTATATCCATCTTCTAGTGGAGAAGGGTTGATCGGTCTATGAAATCGTAACACCTTCAACCGTGCTTTTAAATCTCTTTATTCAAAGGCGATCGGTTTCGGTGACACACTGCGCCGTCATAAACACCCCTATTGCCAAAAATTAGGCCTTCAGTCAACTCTCCATACTGCTGTAACACAGAGTGAAAATCAAACTCCGCGGCGGTATTGAAAGATGTTTGTAGGTCTAGTTTATGTCAATAGACGGGTCTTGTGACGGTGCAGTGTGACACCAAAATTGGGTGCATTTCAATAAAGACATTGAAACATTCAGGTGAAGGTGCTAACATTAATGCCGTGTATCTTTATCTCAGGGTAGCGCTTGCAAATTTCGTCCTCAATTACCTGTTTGATGTACTGCAGTCTCCGTCTTCTCCTGCAGTTGTTAACCCCTACAGTTTCGTCTCGGAACGTGGAAGTTATTCCCTGATGTCTTTCTTCTAACCTCCTGTTACTTCTTCATGTCAGTGTTTCGCAAGTGTTCTTTTTTCTGTAGATAATCTCTAGATACCAAAGTACCACAATTATTCTGATCAGATCGCCATGACTAATCGTAGGTTCTATAGAGAGTCTTCTCATTCCTCACCAGTCCATTTAATTTCCAATATCCTTCTATAGCAGTGTTTCCCAATCTTTCTCAGACCATTACTTCGAGTGAGCTAAGACATTAACTAGTAACCAACGCCTTTTCCAACTTCGCATTAGCATCTAACTAAATTTTAGAATGAAAAGGAGTCTTTGAACACTTGCATTTTTAAAATGAAGAAAATGAAATATACTTAGTGTTTGTGGGGTTTTATTAAACCGAGAACTAATGAGTCAATAGGTACTTCAAAAATGGTTCAAATGGCTCTGAGCACTATGGGACTTAACGCCTAAGGTCATCAGTCCCCTAGAACTTAGAACTACTTAAACCTAACTAACCTAAGGACATCACACACATCCATGCCCGAGGCAGGATTCGAACCTGCGACCGGAGCGGTCGCGCCGCTCCAGACTGTAGCGCCAAGCACCGCTCGGCCACCCCGGCCGGCCAATAGGTACTGATTGTTCCTAATAACTTGCTTTAGAGAATGGTGAAGCATTTCTCTGTGAATTCCTAGCTAACTATCCACAGTCAGGGTTGACACGTGTTACAAAACATGCTCCCCCACAACCGCTCCTCCACCTAGCGAAATTTGCATCACCCACAGCCTGTGCATAATTAAGCAATTTATTGGCTATTGCTGGAACTACTTAAAACCTAGCGAAATTTGCATCACCCACAGCCTGTGCGTAATTAAGCAATTTATTGGCTATTGCTGGAACTACTTAAAACTCGGAGAAAGCATTTTCGTGAGGTATTTAAGCGTACGTGATGTATATGTCCCAACTTCACTCTCATAGACAGATGGTACAAACTACGAAGAACGTGTGTAATGGGTGAGCTAAATAGAAAACAATATCCATACTTCCGTTTCACACGCTCTAACCTCCAACATTTTATCATGCGTTAATGTTAGTATACTAAGAAAATGTAATTATTGGTAACTTATACAATAAAAATTACTGTCTTACGAAATACTAATGCTGTCTTAAAAATAAATTTAGTTTCGTGACCGGAACACAATTGAACACTTTCGCTTTTCCCCCTTAGAAAATTACATGCTGCCCCTAATGGGGGAATTATCACCAAGATGGGAACCACTGTTCTATAGCGCCTCATTTCAAAGATTTCGATTCTCTGCTTCTCCGATTTTCCCACTACTACGTAATTTTCTGTTCCAAACGTATGTTCTTAGAAGTTTTTTCTTCATATTACGGGCTATGTTTTCTAATAGTAGACTTCCTTTGGCCAGGAACACCTCTTTACCAGTACTAGCCTTTGTATTATTTTGCTTCCAATGTAGCGGAATTATTTTACTTCATCTAATTCGTGGTTATCAATTTTGATGTTAAGTATTCTTCATTTTCACCCTGGATAGCAATGTCATTAGCGAATCGTGTCATTGTAATTCTCTCATCCCGCATTTTAATCACATTCTTGAACCTCTTTTATTTCTGTAATTCTTCGATGCATACATGGAGCAATAGGAGACAAAGGCAGCATCCCTGTCTTACACATTTTTTATTCCACGCACTTTTGTCTTGGTGTTACATTCTTATTGTTACCTCTACACATTGTGTAATACACGTCTTTTTCTACAGGTTACTCGTATTTTCCACAGAATTTCGAAATTTTGTACCAGTTCACATCTATGTCGACAAGTCATCTGAAAATTACTCTTAAGCCTTGCTTCCATTATCACACTTATCGGAAGTGTGGTTGTATACTCGCATTCTAGTAGATTATACACACTAATTTAAATAGTCGTTTGGCTGTGCTTTTACGTTTCCTAAACCGAAATTAACCGTCATCTAATAAATTTTCAATTATCATTTTCCCCTTTCTACATTTGGTTCTTGTTAGAAGCTTCGATGCTAAGCTGATTGTGCTATAGTTCTCACAATTATGATCACTTGTGACCTTCGGGACTGTGTGGTTGATATTTTTTTCTGAAGTGTGGTGGTATACTCGCATTCTCGTAGATTATACACACTAATTTAAATAGTCATTTGGCTGTTACTTACCCCAATGGTTTTTGAAATTCCGAAGGAATGTTATCTATGGCTTCTGTCTTATTTAATTGTAGAGTCTCGGGTTCGATTCCCGGCGAGGTCATGGATTTTCTCTGCCTCGTGATGACTGGGTGTTGTGTGATGTCCTTAGGTTAGTTAGGTTTAAGTAGTTCTAAGTTCTAGGGGACTGATGACCATAAATGTTAAGTCCCATAGTGCTCAGAGCCATTTGAACCATTTTTTTAATTGTAGAGTTTGCGAAGGCCTGTTAAACTCGGACCCTAATGCTGCGTCTTCCATGTCGATTGCCCTTTTTCCTCCTATCACATCATCAGACGGTTCTTCCGTAGAGGCCTTCAGTACACTCTTTTCACTTATCCGCTCACCCCTCTGGGTTTAACAGTCGGATTCCCATTACAGACTTAATGTTGACGCCCTTGCTTTCAATTTGACAGAAGGGTCTTTTGACTTCTCTCTGTGCTGAATCAGTCGTCCCAACAGTTTCTTTATCGATTTCTTCAAAATTATTTCCTGCACCTCGTATTTATTACATTCCCAATTGACTTGTATTGCTGTATTTCTGTCTCTTCCTTAAGACTGTTGTACTTTTTCTGTTCATCGATCAGTTGCAATGTTTCTTTGGTTATCGAAAGTTTCTTCGAAGTTACGTTCCTTGTAGTCCAATTTATATTCATCTGTCCTACTTTAAACATTTATCATCACTCCTCAGTACTTCAATACCCAGTTCTTTCCACTTTGATTCTTTCGGACGGTTTTTTTAAGGTTCATTCTTCTCTTCAACATTAATAGATTGTGACATTAGTCTATATCTGGTCCTGGGTATGCCTTAAAATTCAGTATCAGATTTCGGAATCTGTCTGATATGACGTAATTCTTCTGGAATCATGTTAAATCTATGGGTATTTTCCAAGTATAGCTCCTCGTGTTGTGATTTTTGAGCGGCGTGGTTGCTGTTACTAGCTGAAAGTTATCACGGAACTCTGTCTTTCTGGTCTCTCATTCCTTCTACCAAGCCTATTTTCTCCCTTAACTCCACCCATTCTTCCTTCCCATACTGCCGCAGTAGACTTTGATATACGAGGGTTGGAACATTAATAGTGGCAACTATTTATTTACATCTCGTAAAAAATAGTTTTACTGACCTTCACAGTAGCCACCAGCATTGTGTGTAGCCCGTATCCAGCGATGTGGAAGACGTAAGACACTCCTGGCAGTGACAGTTATGTTGACAGTTCGAGCGGCGCGGTCTATTGCCTGACGAATTAATAGCAGTTCTGAAGCGAATGCCGTGAAGTGTTCCCTTCAGTTTAGGAATCGAGTTCAACTCACGAGGGCTTAAGTCAGGGGAATGCAGTAGGTGGTATAGCACTTAGCAGCCCCATCAGTCAAACATATCAGTAACAGCTTGCACTGTACGTGCTTGAGCATTGTCGTGCAAAACCAGACACAAAACTCGAACTTCTGATTTCTTGCAACCTAAGTGTCAGGCTGGTAAAAATGTATAATTAGTTTTTTAATATTATTAGGGACATCAAAATTTCTGGTTACCCTCTCAATTTGAAGGTAGCTTCGACATATGACTGACAACGAAATTTGCTCAGTCACAGAAAAGCTTCAAAGCTGAGTACGATGTTTAGCAGATGAAAATAATATCTGAGCCAAGCGTCGGTCTACCTTCGGAACTGTGGCATGTCGAACGCTTTTAAAGTGTTCCACAAGAACTTAATATCTGCGGGTACACGTCAAAGACTCAACTTTGTGAATGCTAATAAGGAACTTGAGGCGAGGATAGCATTTGTCTTATACGGAAAGACCTCAATCGGTACTGACTAAACACTACGTTGGCATCTATTTTTATTTGTTGGTAGTGATGGTCGTGTTTCGATCTTTTACTATGAATGACTGTGATCCGTTCTACTACATGCAACATTGTTGATTGCTGCTATTCCATTCGCGATCAACAGGAATGTCACTCAATCTCTCGTTCACAATCCTTGTGTCTATTATGGAGGGCTCTTGCACGGGTTTTTATTTTTAGATCAGTGTTTACGTCTGAATCCAACAACTGAGTATTTTTTAGTAACATAGAAGCGTCGTAAATTAAGTGACCGGCGATCATAAGTAATGGAAATGTTTTTAATTCACGCAGCACAAGCTCAGTTGTATTATTTGTTTCCATTCCATCTGTCTGTATGCTGGTACCTTGTCTATGTAAGGTTGGTTAGCGTATGTTGATGCTTCTGTGAATTCCATTTCTGATGACTGAAATTTTCAACAAACACTTTAAATTTCTTTTTGATAATGGTAACAATGTACAGAAACTCACATTACAAGTGCTCCTGGTTGTTGACGGGCTGTCAGGCATCACTCTTGAAGTACTTTCTCCTTACAAATTTCATATTTTAACAGGACCGTGCTCTCTTTGCTTCCCCAGAAAATAGATTCGCCCTCTACTTTAAGATCCCACATTAATGTTCTTTGTCTGGTGTGTTGCAGGTTCCTGACATGTCTCTGTGTTCTTGCTGCTAAGTTTGGAGATTCCGAAGATGACTGGCAAGCTTGTGCTGTGACAGAGTTATAGTGAAACAGACTTGTGATGTATGTGTGAACAATGAAGGATCAAAGTGACGTTTTTCAGTGGAATGTCATTATTGCATATAGTTGGACTTCATAAATTATTATATGTGTATTCTTATTTGTTACATATTTTTTTCACTGTTTTGTAGCCTAAGTTGATTGATGTCATTCTTAGTGCTACAATAAACATTACTATTTATGTAATTGATCTTTAATTTGAAAGCCCGTCTACTTGCTCCAATTTAATAGTCTCATAATTAAGTTTTCTAGTTACTATATGACTGTTTGTTCTTAATGTGAAAGTGATGCTTCAAAATATTCTAACGCAGTCCACCTGATTAGCTGGGTGGTAGCGTGCTTGCCTCCAATGCAAATGGGTCCGGGTTCGATTCCCGGCCGGGTTGGAGATTTTTCTCCGTTCGTGGACTGGGTGTTGTGTTGTCCTCATCATCATTTCATCCTCATCAACGGCGTGCAAGACGCCCAATGTAGCGTCGAATGTAATAAGACTCTCACTTAGCGACCGAACTTTCCCGAATGGGTTCTCCCGGCCAACGATGCCATATGCTCATTTTTTCCATTCTATCGCTATAGATTCTGCCAGTTTCTCAGTGTTATTTGACATATAATTTAGCACATAGTATACTTCATGTTAGTACTTTGTGATTATTTTGCGTCTACCAGCAATAAAATGTACTGGGAAAATAATATAAACTAGACAGTACTCTGTTTGGACTTAATTCCAGTTGGCATAGGTTTGATTCAGTACACCCATGAAAACAGTGTTAGTATTCCAATCTGTTGGCGTTTTGCAATGCTTCTGAGATTTGTAACATAGACCTCTATCGGAATTTTAGTTTGTTCGAACACGTACATTTCTGTATTAACTCCTGTGCAGGTGATCTGTTAAGCCCATAGCGCAATAATGTGGACTTTGTTCATAAACAGTTACAGTTTTCTGCCACAGCACAGATGAAATGTTTACGGTAATCAGCATACTTAGGTACATTTCTTTGTCCAGGAATTAAAAAGAAATGTACCCCGATTTTCGTACTCGAGACTATTTCAGACACTGTTTAAAAAGTTCATTGTAGTTTAGTCATACCTGTGCAGTTGAACATTGAAATTGCTCTGTTTGTTTGTGCATGAGAGCGCGCGCGCGCGCGCGCGCGTGTGTGTGTGTGTGTGTGTGTGTGTGTGTGTGTGAATGTGTGTAAGCACGAGAGCACACTGAGCTTAGAAATTTCCACTACATTTGCTGATAGGTTTCTCAATGTAGTTCACACAGGCGGAATTGTTCAACTCAAGCATATACGCAAAGAATGACCGTTCATGTGACAGGTAAGACAAAGAACATTTGCTCATTAATAACTTGTTAAATATTTAGAAGACAGCAAAATGCTTGAAACTGTGGCGCTACAGCAGCATGACTACGACTTTCTTGCTTGTTGAAGATTAATGTGTTTAACTATAAATTGTAGTTATATTTCTGCCTTAATGACGAATTTTTTACGTTATAGCACTAGGATGTTCGCATAATCCGCATTAGTAGCATAACAGATATTGATTTATAGGTTTCCTTCAGTAGCACATGAATTATTCTTAGGGTACACAGCCACAAAAATACACCATTTGT
This sequence comes from Schistocerca piceifrons, assembly GCF_021461385.2. Taxonomy (NCBI): domain Eukaryota; kingdom Metazoa; phylum Arthropoda; class Insecta; order Orthoptera; family Acrididae; genus Schistocerca; species Schistocerca piceifrons. Next base: position 179,687,129 of record NC_060138.1, on the reverse strand, counting down.
GTGAGACATTGAAAAATATTATATTTGGAAATTTGACTGAAACAAATTTTATTGTTATGACTGCTGGTGTACGCAGACGGGAAAGTCATTCTACACAGATGGATACAGACGTCTAACACTAGTCGTAACTATACATGTAATGCTTAACAGAAAGAGAGAAATTAATTTCAAATTCCCTACAAATACATAAGCAGATACAAAACTATTTTTGCTTCACTTTGTAGATATGTTGTCACCATGACAATAGTTTACTAGTCACGGTGATTTCAAATGTGATTCTATTTCACATGTGATTCAGTTACATGAAGACTGTCCACATCAAGAGGTTATGCTGTAACAGTCAGGGTAAGATGTAGCCTTTTACCTCATAGCGCTCCTTAATCACATTTCGATAAAACATGCCTCAGTAAATTTAGGATGTATGACAAATATAGGATAATACATGCTACTGTACATGTCAGTATAAAGCTGCAGAAATTGAATTTACAACGATAGAAATTCTTTTCCTCTACAAATTTGAAAACAGGCAGTTTTCATGGATAGTAGTTGAACTTTTCCTTGCACAGTGAATTTGGATGTTTCCATCCCATACTCTGCCGTTTACTCTCTGGCTCTTAATGACGGATCCATGTTTGGTTACCAGTAATGATCCTGTCTAAGAAGTTGTCCCCTATGTTACCATAACGATCGAAATGTTTCTTGCAGATGTCCAAGCGCGTTTGTTTATGCAACTGTGTGAGCTGTTTTGGACTCATTTTGCACAAACTCTATGAAACCTAAGTCTCTTGTGGATGATTTCGTAGGCAGAACCGTGACTAATTTGCAAACGATGTGCCACTTTGTCAATAGCTAATCGTCTAAGAGGATCATTTGACGTGAACGCTCAATGGTTTCTTCATTTGTGGCGGTAAACAGTCGTCCGGCTTCTAGATCGTGCGTAACACTTGCGCAAACATTTCCGAATTTTTGAATCCATTCGTAGACACTCCGTTGGTGCATAACACTGTTCCCGTAGTGTACCGAAAGTCCGATAAATTTCGGCCCCTGATACGCCTTCCGACCGCAAAAGACGGATCACTGAACGTTGCTCTTCTTTGGTTCAAATAGACAGCGGAGCAGCCATGATTAACAGCACGGCAGCGATAAGGAAACGAAGCTACCAGCTTGAAAATTGCAAAGATATAACAACAAATAAATACAGCATGCGTCGTCAACGTAAAACGATGGTAGTAACAAAATAAACAAAAATATAACTAAATTGTGGATAATAACGGACTTACCCTCGTATATACTTCCCGCGAGATACGTTTAAATTTGACAGTTATTGCTTGGTGCATACTAATGTGTCCTGTTTCGTACATTTCTGTCATTCTGCTCACCATGTTGAAAGCATCTAAACGCAAAGTGTTGGCCTGTCTCATCATTCGAAAAATCGCATAAAAGAAGAATAGAGGCCCTGTGTGGTTTCGAGAGTGGATTTTGGGACCAGAAAATTTCGGTTCCTACAGTCAATTAACGGAGGATCCAGCGCAATTTTCGATTCTTTAAAGAATAAAACCACCTGATTTCAAAGCCTGCTTGTACAGTTTTATCAAAACAGGATACGAATTTGAGAAAAGCTCTTAGTATAACAGAATGATTTGCAGTAACTTTGCGAGCATGTAGTTCTGCCCGTTTGTAGTATTCATAATTGGTTATTATCTCAAAAATATTCTGCAAATGTGTACGTTCTCAAAGATGCATTCTACCGAGGAAATTTAGACACAGGCGAAATAATACATTAGCTGGCGAAATGAAAATCTTTCCGTTGACAGCCTACTACCTCTATCACAACAAGGCAGTAACACCTCCTCCAAGAGTGCTAAAGGAGTACGTGAAGAATATGGGGAATTTTGTTACATGCATTTCTTCAGTGCCCTGACCGGATTTTGTCTTTACGGTATTTTTTTCATTGACCGTTACATTGGTTTCTTAAGTTACGAATTTTTCTTTGGATCTTCCGTACAGTCATACTAAATTCTTCCGCCATTTCCTTAAGCCACTGTATTTCTTCACTTCGTCTTTATAACTTTTGCAAGTAACATCCTATACTTCAGGTTTACTGTACTAAATGTGATTCTTCAACTTGAACTTTCAAGCACTATTTTGTCGGCCATATTTATTCCATACTTATTGCTAGAAAATTAGACGAACACCCAACTTCGGCGGTATGTGTCGTACGAGTCTGAACTTGCAAATAAACAGTATTTACATCTGTTGGTGCGGTGTCGACACATATAAATGGTGGGAGAAGTAAATATATCTGTCATAAATTTGACACGCTTTCTGTGTAACATAAATATCGTGCCTAACTGTCAGAAATAACCGTACCTTGTCTGCACCTGTATGTTCCTGGTTCGATGAAATCTCAGAACCTTTGTAACACCTCAACTTGACAGCTAAAGCACTCGATTTTAAAACCTCCGTGACTACTTCGAACAACAGGTGAAACCTAACAGTCAACATCTTCGCGGTGTGGTAACGCTAAAGGATATGATCATCTATGCGTGCCTTTATATGTATATAGCATACCTGAAGAAACTTATAGAACCTCTTCCTCGCCGAATAGAGGTTATTACCAAATCTAGAGATGTTTTGCTGTACCGTGTCAGCGCCATGTCCGCGGGATTCTAATTTTTTGTGCGACGTGTTTACATCAAAGAAGTGTCAGATATTGTCAAACAATCTGTCACAATGTTTGCTGGAGACGGCAAGGAATCGTCGCCGGATGTTTATAAGGAAACGGAGAGGCAGTTGCACGGCATTGAGCAATCAATGGCACTTCTCTTAAAATTTCGAAATGCGCAAAATATTACCTGTATCAAATATAGAGAGTGTAGAAGGAGGAATGGTCAATTCTCAGGGTTATGACAGGAACGACCATTCAAAGCAAAAAAAGTCTTATTAACATGAGCTGTAAAATGCATACATTAATACGGTGAAGGGTCAAAGCAAGATGACCACCTGCTTCACAGATTTTTTGTCAGACATCAACGTGATCCAGTATTATGCTACTCAAACTACAGTAGTACAGTGCTGCCTGCGAGACGCGTGCAATTACACTGCTGAGCCCTCGAGCAAGACATCAAGCATGAAAGGATACAGGTGGTTCGCAGCTCTCAGCCTGCCTTAGATTGTTACGACAAGCCCTATGAAAGCGCAGGAGAATGCCTCCCATAGCACAATACTGCTCCCATCAGCCTGTGTCCGTGGCACGCTTCACGTTTCGGCCCTTCGTTCAGCTCGATGACGGCGTTTGTGGAGACAACCGTCGATCTAGTGTAGCAAAAATATGATTCCTCCGAAGATCTGACATTCATTCACGGTCGAATTCCGATGATCCCTTGTCCAATGCAGTCTTGATTTACGATGTCGTCTGGTCAACGCCTGAAGACGTAGGGGTGGTCTGCTGCGGAGCTTCGTGTTCAACAATGTACGATGAACGGTGGGCTCCGAAACACTTGTGCGTGCACCAGCGTTGTGTTCTTTCGGTAGAGGCCACAAATAACCATGCATCCTATTTTAAAAAGCAGGCAGGCCTCCTAACTCATTCTCTGTGGAGTGGTGGGCGTCCAGCCATTTAGCGGCTAATGGTAGTTTAACTGTCCTATCTCTTTCCGTAGACGCTCACGACAGTGGCTCTTGAACATTCGACCAGCTTTACCGTTTTCGAGATACGCGTTCACAGGCGCTGCGTAATATTTATCTTGCCTTTGTCAAAATCGCTTATCTCAATGGATTTCCCCATTTGCAGCCCATGTGTATTCGCTAGGGTGATTCCCCGTCCGTGTCTGGTAAGCTTAAATACTTTAGTTACCGCGTCACGTGCCCGCAACCAGAGCAGGGGGTATCCAACGTCGCGGTAGATAATCGTCATAATATTTTGGCTTATCAGCGTATATGAGCACTTGTTCAGTAGAGGAGATGCGTTCCACGGTAGTGAAATGAAGAAATGTTCTTAGCTCTTAAGGAATGCATTTCAGTGATCACGTTTATTTAACCTTTTTGTTTCGAATGATTGATCCTGTGATATCCCCGTATTTTGACCGTGGTTCATGGAACACCCTGAATAGAACACGACAGTATTCAATTAATAGACATGTAATTTCGGAACTTGTCAAATCGTGTGCCGCGCGGGATTAGCCGAGCAGTCTAGGGCGCTGCAGTCATGGACTGTGCGGCTGATCCCGGTGGAGGTTCGAGTCATCCCTCGGGCATGGATGTGTGTGTTTGTCCTTGGAATAATTTAGGTTAAGTAGTGTGTAAGCTTAGGGACTGATGACCTTAGCAGTTAAGTCCCATAAGGTTTCACACACATTTGAACATTTTTTTCAAATCGTGTAAATGAAGGTATCACCACGAGACGATACGAAATGTTTCGAACATTAGAAACCTGTTGAGTGCAGGCGAATGGAAGACATATTTGCTGGAAGGGCAATGACAATTTCGAGTGCATCTGTAGAGGAACTAGTGTGTAAGGTACCAGTGTGACCAATTCTAGAACACTTTTTTTCAGTACAAGAGAATTATTTTGTATTTACATACTAAATCTGCCATTTGTAGAGTACTTAGGACTATAGCGGTTACAGATTTCGATTCAGGTGTAGCACGGTTTCATTTTGGCCTTGTTGTTTTCCTCATGTTCTGCCTCATCGAAACACACACACGCATGCACACACACACACACACACACACACACACACACACACACACACATACACGAGTTTCGTAAGTGTTTGGTATTAATGTTTTTGCTACGTTCCTTTCACGTCTATAACTCCTTTCCTTAAGTGTTTCGAATCTTGTTACGAGGGCGTTGGGATCCAGCACGACGTTCCGTATTACCTTCCTGAATCCACCGATTCCATATTCTGCTAACAGTCATTGGATCTCGACCAACGCGAGTAGCAATGTCGCGATACGATAAACCGCAATCACTAGGCTACAATCCGACCTTTATAAAGGTTCAAAGCGTGATGGTACGCATTTCTCCTCCTTACACGATGCATCACAGCAACGTTTCACCAGGCAACACCGGTCAATTGCTGTTTGTGTATGAGAAATCGGTTGGAAACTTTCCTCATGTCAGCACGTTGTAGATGTCGCCACCGGCGCCAACCTTGTGTGAATGATCTGAAAAGCTCATCATTTGCATATCACAGCATCTTCTTCCTGTCGGTTAAATTTCGCGTCTGTAGCACGTCATCTTCGTGGTGTAGCAATTTTAATGGCCAGTAGTGTATTAACCCTGCACAGAATCTACAGTTCTGTGTTTATACATTTGCTTCGTTTTAGAAGCGTAGGAACGAGGCAAAGAAAGGGAAGATTGTTGACCGTGGACTATTAACAGTAATCTGGTGGTCAAAGAAAACGGCGAACCAAAATGAGTGTGGCTGGACGAAATAAATATTATTACGTATTCTTTACATTAACAACTTAAGTACTTTGTAGTTCAGTTTAGTAGCTCACAACCGCAGTAGGACAATCAAGGCGACCTAAAGTATTATGACAGCGAATGAGAGAAGCCAGTTAAAAATAAATAAATGATTAAAAGAATGCTTAAATTTCGAACTGAAAACCTGAGATTTGTCGCAGATGGTCTTCACGTGTTTAGGGCGCCTCCTACAAATATATACCACACGCTTTTGTGAGAGTAGTTTCCGATTAGCTCACAATGAAGCAAACGTACCTCTGGCTTGTATTGGAAAAAAAATGTGATAGCGTGCAGCTCGCCGTTCGCTACATTTTGCAGCGTACATAACTGTGAGCGAAATATAACAAAAGCTTCAAAAGAAATTTAAATTGGTAGTGAGGGTGATACCTTTCACAAGCATTTGAGTACTGCGCTAAGGCAGAAACCGTAAGCCATCGTAGTACCACGTGGGTTCAGCGTGGTGTCAAACACTGTAGGACAGAAGAAGACGAAATACTACAATGGAAGCAACCCTAGTGTTAGACCTGTTGTGGATTGGCCAGAGCGCCAGCCCACAATGAGAGGAGACCGAAAGGCACGCGTTTAAGCTCACGCAGGCTGGCGTGAGGTCTGGAAAATGACAAGGTCTTTATAGTAGCAAAAATAGTACGTAGCTTCTGGAATACTTAACTTTAATCCATTATTGGTGAACATCGGTCTGACGGTACATGCATCACAAGATAAATAACAAATGATAATGGCGCCTTGCTAGGTCGTAGCAAATGACTTAGCTGAAGGCTATGCTAACTATCGTCTCGGCAAATGAGAGCGTAATTTGTCAGTGAACCATCGCTAACAAAGTCGGCTGTACAACTGGGCCGAGTGCTAGGAAATCTCTCTAGATCTGCCGTGTGGCGGCGCTCGGTCTGCAATCACTGATAGTGGCAACACGCGGGTCCGACGAATACTAGCGGACCGCGGCCGATTTAAAGGCTACCACCTAGCAAGTGTGGTGTCTGGCGGTGACACCACAAGACCCACGCACGAATTTAGTCATGTGTGATCAGGTATTTCAATACACACGATTTTTCCCTCGGCCGTTTAAACTACACATTTATCTGCTATGGTCTTAGAGCACCCCACGCCATAGGGGAGACCAGGGCTAACTGTAACAGTTCTTTTCGATAATTTTGTTCAAGGGGGTTTGATTTATTAATTGTTTAGTCTACCAGATTAGAGCCTTAAGGAGCCAAAGATATTACTAAAACATTAATAATAATTACTAAAAAATTACTAAAAGTAATACTAAAACATTGATAATAATTACTAAAAAATTACTAAAATATTACTAAAACATTAATAATAATAATAACTGATAGTAACAATAACACCGGTGGCAAAGAGCAGTAAGAATTATATACGGACACCTCCAAAAACATACGTTTTTCATATTAAGTGCATTTTGCTGGCATCTACTGCCAGGTACTCCATATCAGCGACCTCAGTAGTCATTACACATCGTTAGAAAGCAGAATGGGGCACTCCGCGGAACTCACGGACATCGAACGTGGTCAGGTGATTGGGTCTCACTTTCGTCATATGTCTGTAAGATAGATTTCTACACTCCTAAACATCCCTAGGTCCACTACTTCCGATGTGATAGTGAAGTGGAAACGTGAAGGGACAACACGTACAGCACAAATGTGTACAGACCGACCTCGCCTGGTGACTGACAGAGACAGCTGACAATTGAAGAGGGTCGTAATGTGTAATAGGCAGACATCTATCCAGACCATCACACATGAATTCCAAACTGCATCAGGACCCACTGCAAGTGCTATGACAGTTACGCGGGAGGTGAGAAATCTTGGAGTCCATGGTCGAGCGGCTGCTCATAAGCCACTCATCACGCCGGTAAATGCCAAACGACGCCTCGCTTGGTGTAAGGATCGTAAACATTGGACGACTGAAGAATGGAAAAACGTTGTGAGGAGTGACGAATGACGGCACACAGTGTGCTCATTCGGTGGTGTGGTAATATGGTATGGTCGTGTCTTTCATGGAGGGGGCTTGCACCCCTTGTTATTTTGCGTGGCGCTATGACAGTACAGGCCCACATTGACGTTTTAAGTAGCTTCTTGCTCCCCACTGTTGAAGAGTAATTTGGGGATTGCTGTTGAATCTTTCAACACGATCGAGCACCTGTTCATAATGCACGGACTGTGGCAGAGCTGTTACACGACAATAACATCCGTGTAATGGAGTGCCCTGCACCGAGTCCTGGCCTGAATCCCATAGAACACTTTTGGGATGATTTGCAACACCGACTTCGTGACAGGCCTCACCGACCGACATCGATACCTCTCCTTAGTGCAGCACTCCGTGAAGAATGGGCTGCCATTCTCCAAGAAACCTTCCAGCACCTGATTGAACGTATGCCTGCGAGAGTGGAAGCTGTCACCAAGGCAAAGGGTGGTCCAAAATTACAATGAATTCCAGTATTCCCGATGGAGGGCGCCAGGAACTTGTAAGTAATTTTCAGTCTGTTGTGTGGATACCTTTGAACACATAGTGTATAACTTGCCGAAATGCTTCTCCCGTCTTTGATACAGCTCCTTTGTAGGTCATACACGATATATTAAATAAATTGTTAAAAGATGTGCAGTGTAGTAAGAGAATATTTTAATTTCATCATATGTATTGAGCAACGAACGGTGAAGGGAGTTATTACTTTTCTGGTCAGAGTGTACAATTTTATCACAAACGGTGGTCTTGGAATAGATCAAAGTCTACATTACTTCTATATTCTTGGAGTGACGAAAACAACCTAAGCGACCTGTGGCGGTAGTGCAGCGAGGAGAAGGTGGCTCAAATGGTTCAAATGGCTCTGAGCACTATGGGACTTAACAGCTGTGGTCATCAGTCCCCTAGAACTTAGGACTACTTAAACCGAACTAACCTAAGGACATCACACACATCCATGCCCGAGGCAGGATTCGAACGTGCGACCGTAGCAGTCGCACGGTTCCGGACTGCGCGCCTAGAACCGCGAGACCACCGCGGCCGGCTGAGGAGAAGGTGATGTCGGGGTTGAGACACGTATGCTATCATATCACCCCCCCCCCCCCCCCCTCCCCACATTTACCACCGCCACAGCTACCTCGCCACCTGTCCTGGCTGCCTAGCTCATTGCGTGTGTGGACTTCGTTGATCTCGTACGTCTGTACCTGCAGAGGTCGCAGTGAGGTGCCGGGTACTTGAAGTAATCAGAAGCTGCTTAGGTTTTCCACATATTGGTCAGTTCTTAAAGTAGCTACAACTGAGCAGCACCTAGCCCTTCTACTTTAGTGTGTAACTTTTACTCTTGTGGTTTCTAGTAGATGTACTTCCACTTTGGTTTCAGACTTTGTAATTTTTAATGTTTAATCCCCTTAATTCCATAATCATCGTTTTGCATTATGTGGAAAGGTGCTTTTGCTTATGGAATGTCGAAAATTTCGTCGCTCGTCCATGCATAATCTTAATAGCATGTGTGAAAGCCAACTCGTACAGCATGATTATTGGAATTTCCATTAAATATCATCCATTGCAAGTCATGTTTTAAGCAGGGTGTGTTGCCCTTTGTTGTAATTGTGTGTAGATATAGCCTAATAGTATCATTACCACGAATGAGAAGTCTAATTATATTGGCATGCTACGGTAATTACTCAGATGTTTGAACAGTCCGCTGCTTTCCACACGACATAATGGACACGTGGAGAGCAGAACAGAACCGTCTTCAGGTGCGACGCAGCAGGGTAGAGTTGCAGCAAGAGCGCCAGAGCTTGCTGAGATTTGCCGTCCACAACAGCGCCGCGCAGAAGGCAGGGAAGGACTGCGAATGGGAGAGTGTGGGCCACTCGTAGGACCAGAAACCGCGAGTGTGAGCAGGACGAGGTGTACGAACCAGTGGGGGTCTTAGAAGACCCGTGGCTACAGCTCCAAAAGCGACGTCAGGACCAAAGAGCGGCTGGGGGGGGGGGGGGGGGGGGTGTTCCGTCCTGCGAGTTGCCTCGAGGAGAAACGTCCGGCTGTCGGGCACGTCGGTATCCAGGAAATCACTCGTTCAACAGTGGGACAAAACGCAGCAGAAGCAGATATTGAGCGGAAACAGTGCTGTGCAAACGCGAGGTAAGGGTCACTACTTGCAGACGTGTAAATAGCCACACTCATTCTGTGACTAGTACTTCAATTAGCCTTCTGGTTACCACAACATAATTGTGAAACACAATCTGGGTGATGCACTTATTTTTGTTATGCTTTTCTCTTCATTCTTGAAAGATATGATACTAAGCTCGAGGCTTATATCACACACTCTTTAATACTATAGTATATGCAGTAGTGTTTCCTGAAAACCATTAGACAAGCTCCTGTCTTTATTGTTCTATGAATTCCATTCAGTAGGTCGAAACCTTAAATAGCAATTACCCTATTTAAACTCTCATTTCCACCTTCCCTACTTTATTTTACTTGTGCCTGTAATAATCAAATTACAGTTTAGCAAATTGATTTTCTCATGAAAAAAATTTCTGATTTTATATTTCACTGATTATTGTTTTATATTGAATAGTAAGAAATTGTTTAAAAACTGTCTAATCTTACTGCACAATGTGAGTTCTCTATTCGTGTTCTATCAGAGAAAACATTATCTAAGCATTTCACTAAAACTTCTACACATAATCATGTAACAAGAGCTAGTGTCACCATTCATTTGTCCGCAGCTCGTGGACGTGCGATAGCGTTTTCCCTTCCCACGCCCGGGTTCCCGGGTTCGATTCCCGGCGCGGTCAGGGATTTTCTCTGCCTCGTGATGACTGGGTGTTGTGTGCTGTCCTTAGGTTCGTTAGGTTTAAGTAGTTCTAAGTACTAGGGGACTGATGACCATATATGTTAAGTCCCATAGTGCTCAGAGCCATTTGAACCATTCATTTACCAAGGAAATAACAGCCAAAGGCCTCAGATCAGCATCTTCTTACAGGGAAGAAAGTTGTATAATAAATGCTCCGAGGATATAAAAGAGATTACTAAAATACATGTATTTAAAAGAGCAGGTAAAACATTCTTCGCAAGTAATGCTCACAAAGATTACTTAGAAAATTCACAAGGGCGATAGTAACTCAAGGAAACAAGCGCAACACCCTTTCAGATAAAAATACATACCTCAAAGTAATGTTGTTGAAAGCAAATATGTAATTATCTGTAGTGCACGATAACACCGGTAGCCATCATCTCATTCATCAGGGGATTCTGAGTTCTTCAGATGGTCTGATGTCACCAGCGGGCATTCTTAGTGTGTGGGGTGGTGCAGTACAAAACCATGATACGTGCAATAACATATTTGATACAAATTTTTATGTGATAAGAAGAACAGAACAAAAGTGACCAACCGAATGAGGTGAGACAGTGGTTAAGACACTGGCTTTATATTAGGGAAGACTGACTTTCTTCTATTCTGCCATCCAGATTTAGGTGTTTCGTTGTTATCTTATATAATTTCAAGCGAATACTAAGATGACCGAGATAATTCCTTCGGAAAGGCCACGGCCGACCTCCGGTCCTATTGTCATAAAACGTCTTTGTTCCGTATGTGTGCATAGGAGTTATTTATTTTCGTTGTATTATGATTAAGACTCCTGTATAACTGACGTGATACCTGGATGAGTGGATAGATAATAGATTCCAGAAATGAAATGAGTTGCTTATATCTGGCACTTCGATGGCGTCTTGGGTTAAAAATAGACACCAGTTACGACATGTTCAGTATTTCTGTTTGTCTCAAATATTTACACTTGCATGTTCAGGTAGCAATAGAAAGGATCAAATTGTTTAGTGAAACATTAGAGACTCTATAAATAGGGCTTTCCGAATTTCTGAATTTATTGCAGCTAGTTCTACACTGCTGGCCATTAAAATTGCTACACCGCGAAGATGATGTGCTACAGACGCGAAATTTAACCGACAGGAAGGAGATGCTGAGATATGCAAATGATTAGCTTTTCAGAGCATTCACACAAGGTTGGCGCGGGTGGCGACATCTACAACGTGCTGACATGAGGAAAGTTTCAAACCGAGTTCTCATACACAAACAGCAATTGACCGGTGTTGCCTGGTGAAACGTTGTTGCGATGCATCGTGTAAGGAGGAGAAATGCGTACCATCACGTTTCCGACTTTGATCAAGGTGGGATTGTAGCCTTACGCGATTGCGGTTTATCGTATCGCGACATTGCTGCTCGCGTTGTTCGAGATTCAATGACTGTTGAGTGGGTTCAGGAGGGTAATACGGAACGCCGTGCTGGATCCCAACGACCTCTTATCACGATCAGTTGAGATGACAGGCATCCTATGCGCATGGCAGTAACGGATCGTGCAGCCACGTCTCGATCCTTGAGTCAACAGATGGGAACGTTTGCAAGACAACAACCATCTGCAAGAACAGTTCGACGACGTTTGCAGCAGCATGTATTATCAGCTCGGAGACCATGGCTGCGGTTACCCTTAACGCTGCATCACAGACAGGAGCGCCTGCGATGGTGTACTCAGCGACGAACCTGGGTGCACGAATGGCAAAACGTCATTTTTTCGGATGAATCCAGGTTCTGTTTACAGCATCATGATGGTCGCATCCGTGTTTGGTGATATCGTGGTGAACGCACATTGGAAGCGTGTATTCGTCTTCGCCATACTGGCGTATCACCCGGCGTGATGGTACGGGGTGCCTGCCACTGGTTACACGTCTCGGTCACCTCTTGTTCGCTTTGACGGCACTTTGAACAGTAGACGTTACATTTCAGATGTGTTACGACCCGTGTCTCTATCCTTCATTCGATCCCTGCGAAACCCTACATTTCAGCAGGATAATGCACGACCGCATGTTGCAGGTCCTGTACGGGCCTTTCTGGATACAGAAAATGTTCGACTGCTGCCCTGGCCAACACATTCTCTAGATCTCTCACCAATTGAAAACGTCTGGTCAATGGTGGACGAGCAACTGGCTCGTCACAATACGCCAGTCACTACTCTTGATGAACTGTGGTATCGTGTTGAAGCTGCATGGGCAGCTGTACCTGTACACGCCATCCAAGCTCTGTTTGACACAATGCCCAGGCGTATCAAGACCGTTATTACGGACAGAGGTGGTTGTTCTGAGTACTGATTTCTCAGGATTTATGCACCCAAATTCTGTGAAAATGTAATGACATGTCAGTTCTAGTATAATACACTTGTCCAATGCATAACCATTTATCATCTGCATTTCTTCTTGATGTAGCAATTTTAATGGCTAGTAGTGTAGATGGCAACGATTCCACAGGGAGGGCCGAATGCCAACTGTTGTAGGAGTCCTTTTTGTGAGCAGCGAGATTTTACATGTCCGGTAACATAGCTGACATTCACTTGAATCACGAGCGATGCAAATTATCCAGCAGCCAGTAATCTTGTCTGGAGTAAATTGTCTGTCGCGAAATGTATGTAGGTGATGTGTCGCTGTTAATGAGCGGAGGCTCTTAAGACGTAGCAAATTTTCCTTCAACAGTCTATACTGGGTGTTTCCCCGAAGAGACGTCTGGTGCACTTTCTCAGGTGTTACGGTAGATATCTGCAATTTAGTTTTTGCACTTGTAGCTGAAGTCAACCCAAAAACTATTGCTCGTCATGTCTTTCATGCGACCCCCAAATGTTAACGGGAAACGCTCCATCACTAGCAAAAGTTTCTTTAAATTGGAATTTTACGCGCCTTTTTCATGGAGCACTCCCAAATTAGTCTAGTCTAGGCCGATATTTGTTTCATTGAAATGTATTAACCGAAACTGTAAAATGTGATGTATAAACAATCCAGCAGCGACTGAGTAGCGCTGCATGCTTGGCGGCTGCCGTCCGCGTGGGTCAGGGCTGTGCTGGAGTGCTGGCTACTGCTAGAGTTCCACTGTCCCTGTTAATACATGTCGATAAAAAAATATTGGGCTAGACTTATCAGATACCACTCTATAGAATGAGCACGTGAAATTCCGCTTTGAAAATCATTCTGTTTGTAATAAGATACAAACCGACAGTTTCCATGGGCAATGTGCGTCGCTTGAAAGACGTGATGAGCAGTTGTTATTTGGGCTGACTTCATCTATACATTGAAAAAAAGAAATTGTAAATATCTGCTGAAACTCTAGAGAAAATGCACCTGAAGATTCTCAGGAGAGACACCCTGTATAACAGAATGCCATTCGCTGTTGGCGTTATGGCCAGTTGCTTCTCTCCATGTTTGTTGTTCGATGCACTAGTGTTTTGTAAGTAATCACTTTCGACGTTGATTGTATTTACGTAATATATGTCTGCCACATGCTTTACTTAGCGCTGACTTTATGTGATCGCAACATTTCATATGCCATCAAACTGTTACACCCAGGTATTTGCATAAGCTCACTGATTACAGTTGTGATTCATTGATATTGTAGCCATAAGATGCTACGTTTATTCGATTTGTGAAATGCATAATTTTACATTTCACAAAGTTTAACCATCAACTAAACTCGCTATTTAGACTAACGTTAGTAGCATGTCACCAAATCTTTTTAAAATCTCTACTGAAGACATAATAAGGAACAGGAAGAAGGATGTCCATGAAGCTAGACAGTTGAAAAGGAATTACATTCTAAATGCTATGCTGCATGCAGATGATGTAATTGTTTCTCGAAATACAGAGGTAGACGTATAACACTCTGTGTATAAGTTATATGAGTTCGGGAGATAACATTCCAAACTTAAAATATCTGTGTGATGTCCTTAGGTTAGTTAGGTTTAAGTAGTTTTAAGTTCAAGGGGACTGATGACCTCAGATGTTAAGTCCCACAGTGCTCAGAGCCATTTTTGTTGTGTTGTCCTCGCCATTATCTCATCATCACAGACGCGCATGTTGTCCAGTGTGCCGTCACCCTCAATGAGACTTGCAACCCGGCGGCCGAACTTCCTTGGGCGGGGCCGGCCGGCCTTCAACGCCACATTATCTTCTTTTTCCTTTTTTTGATTTATTTTCGCTAATAAAACAAAAGCTGCAGTACACTATGCAAAATCACCATTTTGATCTAAGATTGTTATCTAAAACAATGAAGTTGTGATAGTCGCCAGTTTCAGTCTCTGAGGCAGCGACGTAAGTCTGGTCATAGATAAAGACATAGAGAAGAAAACCAACAAATTTCAATATGTTGGAACTACAAACAAAACTTTAGAAAACAAAGCTAGTAAAGCTAACAAATTTAAACTGTATAAAACATGTCGGCTCCTGTGCTATTTTATGGCACTGAATCGCGATTTCAGAGAAAAAGAGATGAAAATAACATATAGTCAGCAGAAACGAGATTTTTAAAAACTGTCAAAAGCCGCTCAAGGAGGAATCATATAACAAATGATGACATCCGGGCAGAGTCGGGAATATGTGATTTAAATCAGAATATTGAAGGATAAAGGGAAAAATGTGGGTAACCCCTCAAGTGGATGATTGAAGAGAAAATTCCATTCGTTGTTGACAAGTACAAGTCTTCAGGAAGAGGAGATGTAGGGCGACCGAGAAGAGATGAAGTCGGAAGAAGCACATTGGCTAAGGCTTGAAGTAGGGAAGCAGAAGAAGAAGAAGGTGTTCAACATACGACATGAACAAGGCACAACAGAAAATACTTCTACATAAACCGACGAGTATCCATCCTACATAAGGAGCTGTATCCTTCTTACAAAGAAATCCTCAGTCCAGTAAAAAATTCCGCTTGATACGCCGTTGAACAGTACTTTGGATAATAAACGCCGGTGTTGTAAAGAATCAAAAGTTTTCCAGAACTCAAGAAATACTGCATCTACTCAACTTTCTTGATCCATAGCGTTCAGGATTTCATATGAGAGCAGCATCAGTTGGGTATTCCGGGGCCGATGTTTCCAGAATTACTACTGTTTGGGAGGGAGGAGGCAATTCTACTCCAGGTCCCTCGTTATGTAGGTACTCATAATTGCTCTAAGATTATACAAAGAATGGATGGCCAGGGTATTTGACGGTAATGTGGTGGACCACTTCTGCTACCCTTTTCGTAGACGGATGTGGTCTGCGAGTCATCTAGGGCGCATTATGGACAACTGAGCCACGTACACTGTGTAGAATCTGTGAGCCACATATATGGTGTAGAATCTGACAGGGATTCAATCTGGCGCTGGAGCTTGTTTCTCAGTTACACCTACAGGTATGTGATTTCACACATTTTATGAGACAATACTTCTGGATTTTTCTTTGTAAAAGGCCATTTACAAGCGGGCTTCAGTATATTTACTACTGCTTTGCTACCTTCAGTTTCAAATGATTCAAATGGCTCTGAGCACTATAGGAGTTAACATCTGAGGTCATCAGTCCCCTATAACTTAGAACTACTTAAACCTAACTAACCTAAGAACATTACAAGCATTCATGCCAGAGGCAGTATTCGAACCTGCGACCGTAGCGGTCGTGCGGTTCCAGACTGAAGCACCTAGAACCGCTCGGCCACACTGGCCGGCCCTTCAGTTTCAGAGGCTGTCTCATTCATCATTGTGCGGACACTCAATTTCTATGCCGCAATTCGCTTATTGTGAGATTCTTTATCTCTTTCGTTGTTGATGGGACACTTATGTCCCACTGAAGTCATACGCAGTTTTGAGCATTGGATTGTTTATACCGGGTGTTTCAGAATTAAGTACAGATTTTGTTTGGGATGACAGGCTTGATATAAGCAAGCATTTCAAGTATCCGAAATTGGGATCTCTGACTCATAGTGCCCTACATAATGCCTAAGCGCGATACTTTGCATGGATTACTGCAGTATATACTCGAAATGTGCGCCTTGACTCGATGGCATAACTCAAACCATCGAACGGTGGACAATGGTTAATGTTTCAATGGCTTGATCTCGGACGTGTCCTGCAGCAACAGCAATTCGACCTACCAGTTCTTCCACTGTGTTTACAGGAGTTTGATACACAAGAGCCTTCACATGGCTCGAGAGATAAAAATCAAGTGGTGGGAGATCTGGGGATCGTGCTGACCAGTGTATAGGTCCAATACGTCCAATCCAGCTTCCAGGGTATTGTCTGTTAGACAACCTTCTCACTCCATTTGGGAAATGGGGTGGTGCCCATCATGCTGGAATAACATTCGTCTTCTGGTTTGCAGCGGCACATCTTCGAGAAGAACGGGGAGTACGGCCAGTTAGATGGTGTGGAAGAATGTAAGGCCACAATACTTGGACCCCGATCATTCGTTAACTGAAAATCGTTCCTCTAAATGGCAGACAGCTGTACCTTGAGGATTTTCACGAGACCATACATGGGAGCTACGACTTTTGAACATTCATTCACGGGTGC
Organism: Schistocerca piceifrons; assembly: GCF_021461385.2. Classification (NCBI taxonomy): domain Eukaryota; kingdom Metazoa; phylum Arthropoda; class Insecta; order Orthoptera; family Acrididae; genus Schistocerca; species Schistocerca piceifrons. The sequence goes on along the minus strand of NC_060138.1, from coordinate 179,670,272 downwards.
AAGTCGATTTATCAGCCGACAGAACACTGTTTACCAAGTCACGAGTTAGCTTTCTCTACTGCAAAAACCATACGGCGAAGTCGTCTCGAACTGGAATATCAGTGGGTCGTATACCTTACACAACTTGTAGGAATGACAATGATCATCACGCAGAGTTCTCCAAACACTGCACGAACTAGCATTTACAGCATGAGCAACGGAGCTTACGCTAGCTAAAGATTTGTTGTCGATCATTTGTAGTAGTCTTTTCTCGAAACTAGGACTGCGTACACATCGTGCTCAACCTTGATCATGGAATTCTCCCTCTAATGTGCCACTTTCAAGGGACGACGATCTACAGCAGAAAATGTTCTCTGATTTGGTTTGGGTCTGTTTGCATAACGATCTGCGTGCAAACGCAGTGCCACAGTTCCTGTCGCACCTAAAAGCAAGGTCCTTGTCAGCAAATTCGGTCCATGTGAAACGTTCCATGTCCTACGCTTGATAAAACATGGTGAACATTTTTTTTTTACATTTGCAGGTGCATACCACTGTTCCATAACACACTACCTTACCGTGGAGCAACGCTTGGTTACGAATTACGTTGTGGTGGAAGCGAGGTAAGCAAACGACATCTGACTTCTGGTAAACGGCACCGAATGAGGGCAAAGGGAACTAGTTCAGAGTTCCTCGCTGGGGCGCGGGTACCAATGAAAACAAATGACACAAGACACCCAAACTTATGGAAACGTAGCGCCGGTTATCACAACACACCACGGACCGATGACTTTCCTGAGGCCGCCTACCGCCTGTAACATGCTTCAGCGAGCCCACGTTCATACATTTAAAATGATTGCCCATCTTCTACCTATCATACTACAAAAATTCTGTACTTACTTCTGAAACACCCGTATCTCATATCTGTCTAATACTAACATGCATCGAGGTGATTTCGGAACTTGGAGAAAAATATTGTGGACCCGAGATGGATACATAGAAGGCCTGCATTTATAGGTGGCATAGTGCGTCTTTTCCACGAAAACCTGATCAAGTCACCATATTCTCCATTCCAACACTGTCTGAAGTAACGCATTGTATTTTCTTATACGTCATACACATTGTTTTGAAATATTACTACACGCCTCATTAATTCTGCTGGCTTGTACATCATATGTAAGTAGGGGGAGGCACATGGCCCAGAAAAGTTCATAGAATGTAGAAAACGTTTGTTTGTGCTACGTAAAACCAATCTTCAAATTTTATGTTGAAATCGTGTGTGCGATATTTCGTGATTTTTATTCTCAAGAGAGTGGATGTGTTTTGGTACTGATTTGCTTATTTCCATAATTGCCATCCTAACAAAATTATTTTAAAATAAAAAATTTAACTCAGAAAATCTGAGGTTGGCATGACCCCATGGATCTAGTGAGGTCTATGCGATCCATGTGACCTACTTCACTGGTTTTTAAAATCGGTCAGCTTAAAATTTTTTCTTAGTGAAAGTGTATTATTTGTCACAAAGGAAAGCAGTTTTTTACCTTTTAGTTTTCAAATATATGCGAGATACATTTTAACCGCGAAAGCATGAATCGCTTTTCTCTAGTGTAGAACGCATCGGAGCGGCGGTAAGAAATCTCTTGATGTATCGATCATTAAAACTGTACATTGATTGCGGGAGCACAAATTTGACTTTGCGTGAAATGCTGTTGCAGCACGTGTGCTTTCTAAATCTTGATTTTAAGCACCTGGCATATGTGGCACCGAGCAGAATTACTGTCATGAATTTGTGAAACATATTACATCTTTGCATTTCAACCTAACTAATGCTGCTTGAAGTAGTGGTTCGACCTACTGTATTGTTTAACCAACAATTAAATTGTTCAACAATACCTCGATTAATTCTTTCAGCAGTGCAATCACAAATGTCAGAAAAAATCCAAACTGTTTTCGTTGATTATCATTTCTTACAGGCGGATTATTTGCATTTTATGAGTTTACCTTGCTCCATGGGTCCTACTGTCTGTACGAAATGCTCATCCGCATCTACAGGCGATAGGCGTTATAAATAAATGTTGAGCTCTGCCATTATGTCTAGTAAATACTACCACTTTCAGAGGGTTATTCGCCCATCATGCGTGTTCCCTTATTATAACCACATGGTTATGGCGACGGCTATTTTCCATGTGAAAATACTTAAATATGAAGCAGTAATCCTCCTAAACTAGTAGAATTTACTAAAAGACATTTTGAAAATGGTGGAGTTTTTATTTTCTGTAATTAACAACAGCCAAATACAAATTACTAATAGAGAACATTAGAAGAATGTGACCTGCCACATGTCTATAGACTACTCTCCTTTCTTACAACAAAGAACATTGGAGTGGTATACTTACTTTGCCGACTTTATCGGACGACCTTGTTGTCTGATGTGGACTCTACTACTTGTACAATGAGTTGTCCCAAATATCAGTCGGTTATTACGTCAGACGAAGCTCCCATGGTTTTACAAATCTATAGAAATAAGCTACGCTCTCTTCAAAACTAAAAAAAGGAAAAATATGAAAGAAGAGGAAGAAGAAAAGAGAGAAAGAGATGTTGTTGACAAAATCGATAAGATTGAAGATACCTGTAAATAATAATGCACTTTCATTAATGTAACATCTTAATTTTTCTGAATCGGTTGCTTTATTCGAATAGTCAGAATACAATAATGTTGTTGTTCCGCCTCGTATCCCACAGCTGACTGTTACGGATGCCTCTGAAACGTGTTGCTCGCTACCATACAGTTTATATAAAACTCTCATAGCTATACATCCCGTGGTCCATTTGAAACTAATGCTGTGTCGTAACAAACTCGCGTAAGATTTCGTCATAACTGTCATCCCAGTCCTCGCAGGGTCTGTTGTCAGTGGACTGCGCTGTAAAATGCCATACATCTACATCTACATGGATACTTTGCAAACCACATTTAAGTGCCTGGCAGGGGGTTCATCGGACCACCTTGACAATTCTCTATCATTCCAAAAGGTAAGAACGAACATCTATATTTTCCGTACGAGCTCTGATTTCCCTTATTTTATTGTGGTGATCCTTTCTCCCTATGTAGGTCGTTCATAAGTGCGATCTGCGTAAGAATTAAGGATACACGCGACCATTATAAATCAGGGTTTCATTGTATCAGTTACTGGTGCGTGGAGACAAAATTTAAAGGTCCGTATTTCTGGGTGGAGCACGTCCACCACCGGGAGCTCAGTATGTAAAGATACGCATCCCTTCTGCTTCATCCCTCCAAATGTTATGTCCCTACTGCCATTGTATAAGGGGCATTGAAAAAGAAACGAGCCGGAAGCATAATTACAGAGGCCAGAACTTGTATGTTAGAAGTATTGACCCTGGCTGTTGAGACACTTGTCCCATTGTGACACAGGGCGGTGAATGGCTGTCTCATAAAATTCCCGGTGCTGCGATGTTAACCAGCTGCGCACGTACGGCTGGACGTCGTCGTCCGAGGTGAATCGTTTGATCCTCAGAATCTTTTTAAGGGGACCAAGAATGATCCCCTTCTGATTCACTTCCTGCAGCAAAGTACAACAGTGAATGCCCAGCGTTACTCTCAAACTTTGACCATCCTTCGCCAAATGATCAAATCAGTACCCGTAAGGTCATTCTGCTCCACGACAATGCAAAGCCTCAACGGCCAACACAGTTGCGGCACTCCTGCAGAAATTCAAATGGGAGGTTCTCGGCCACCCTCCATACAGTCCGGAACTCTCTCCCTGGGAGTACGCCATTTTTGGTCCCGTTAAAGAGGCTCTGAGGGGCAAACGATTCACCTCGGACGACGGCGTGTAGCTGTACGTACGGAACTGGCTACCATCGCAGCTCCGGGAATTTTATAAGACAGCCATTCACTGCCTTGTGTCACAATGAGACAAGTGTCTCAACAGCCAGGGTCAATACTTCTAACATACAGGCACTGGCTTCTGTAATTATGCCTCCGGCTCGTTTCTTTTTGAACGTCCCTTATACTCAGACTGTTGTTCTAGGTTACATGCCCCTACTTCCTTTGTCTTTAGACTGCTGTTCTACTCTGCATCCAACGGTTAGCGAACAGCTATTCGTCAAGGAATATAGTCGATTAGCTACAATTTTTTTTTAAATCCAGAAAAATATAAGAAATGGATAAGCACGGCGAGCCGGCTATCGTTTGAACTGAGCCATCGAAACACTGGCATAATCATTTATACGAAATGTATGTAGGAAAGTAGCAACTCCAAAGTGTGTAGCGAAACCTGGAAAGACCTGCAGAGCGGCTCTTCGTGCAGAGATCCGCAGCTGATTCAAAGTGTAAATAAATGAAATGTATTGCGCGTAAACAGGCAGTAATTCATTTATCCGACGTACTGTTCACGGGCGAATAGCAAAGATGGGAAGTGCCAGTGCTACGAAAAGTACTCTCCACCATGCGCTGTGAGATGGATTGCGTAGTACAGAGGTCAATGTGAATGTCAGTGTAGAAATTGCTTGGAAGGAATACCACGAGGATCATAATGGGTAGTGCAGATGTCCTACACCAGTGCCAGGGATTTGTTGCAGTTATTATGTGCATTTAATTATCACTTCAAAAAAAGTAAAGTAATGTTAGGTAATGATATTATTTTGTTTGCAGGTACACGTGTGCAGTCCTGGTACACAGTAAAATAGCCGGAGCACGGGACCATAGGAAACTACTAGAGCAGCTGAAGCCAAATGTCCCAGAGCAATGATAAACTGAAGCTTATCTGAATCATTTTGTTTTGGTCCTCTAGCGGCATGCTACGGTTTTACAGCGCAGGGATTGCAGTGTGCCACGACTGCTGACATGCTACTGAAAGAAAAAAAGAAGCTTTACATTTTCCGCTGTTATAATTACAACTCATGAGTGCCCCTCGTAACACAATATTTACTGATTTGTATGGAGACTGTGTCACGACACTGCTGAATAAAACACAATATATAGTGATGAAAACTAGCATAGTCAGTAAATATGTACACCCATTGAGTGAGGGTCACAACTACCAACCAGTGTCCCATGTACTTCACTTAGCAAACATAGGCCATAAACTCAACCTGCTGGAAGCCCTGGAAATTAACAAACATCTTGCTCACAGTCCAGATCTCATCCTAAATGACCAGACACAACTCAACACTTCCCCTCTCCTAAACTTCATATAATCATCTTTGTTGTTCATTACTTCCCACACTCTCACTTCCAACATATTCCCATTTTCCTGTATTAATTAAGTTGTTTTATTTGTTGCAGTTGTCTTTGTATTCCACATAGGCTGTAGTTACCATAGTTAAGGGTTTCCTTTTAACTTGTGCTTGTATTACTGTCCATCTTTAACTTCCCTTATAGTTGTCTCATCAAATACTGTTCATATTTTACCTTGCTCATTTATTTAATGAAAACTGGTACACAGCCACTGCTTTGATTATAATGTTAATGTTAAAATGCAGTACCACCACACTCTCAAACTGTAGGTTCCCTCAAACACCTCGATTTTCCTGCATTTATTAATTTCTGTTTATCTTATTGATATTGCTTAAGTTCCTTATGTATTCTGTATTTCCATTGACAACTGTTTCTTCTTTTTTAATTGGTTGTGTATCACTCCCCATGTTTCATACCTCTTGATGCAGCCTTGTCTAGTACTAATTTTATCTTATTTTATTAGTTTTGTTTATTAATAGAAACTGTTATGTAGGCATGCTATTCCTATTTTGTGCTAAAGGTTTTCCTGTCAACTCCATTGTTATTTATGTACTGTTCCGTTTTTACTACTTCATTGCAAAGATGTTACTTACTGTATGTTTCTATTTCAATCTAGAGGTGTTACTTCTCTTCCAATGTTGTCTGCTAACTTCTTTGGTGACAATACTCAGTAAATGTCTGAAGATGGCCTTGCAAGCCGAAAACCGGTTAGCAATAAAAGTAATATTGTAGAACAAAAGAAAACTGGTGCTTTTCACTTATTAAAATACAGTCTAGTAAAATGTAGGGCACAGTGGTCTGTACTTTACAAGCACCCAAAGTCGCCTATTTGAAGACGGCTAAGAAGGACCTAATGCCGCATGTCTGGCTGGAAGAGGGTGCGCCACTGCCGCGTTGTGGACTTTACCAGACGCATCTTATTATATATCACTTCCAGCCAGCCACCTCTCCATTGTAGTATGACTCCGTACCTCTGCATCGAGGTGATAACGTGCAGGGGGATGGCACACTGAACTAACTGAGGATGACGCCACGTCTCCTTGGCTGCTGTATCCGTCCATTGGCTTCCAGCAATAGCTTGTGCCCTGGCACCTAGCAGAAAGAAACCTCCTTCCCTAGCCTTTGGAGAAGCGCGTCCTGGTTATCGTGGATAATCGGCCGGGTAGAAGCATTGTACAGACTGAAGGACGCTCACGGAGTCGGAGGAATTTAGCAGGCACGGCACGTCTCATCTGCTCCAACGACCTCAACATCTCAGATAATTCGGCTCTAGGCCGTTGTGCCCGAGCGGTTCTAGGCGTCTCAGTCTGGAACCGCGCGACCGCTACGGTCGCAGGTCCGAATCCTGCCTCGGGGATGGATGTGTGTGACATCCTTAGGTTAATTAGGTTTAAGTAGTTCTAAGTTCTAGGGGACTGATGACCTCAGATGTTAAGTCCCATAGTGGTCAGAGCCATTTGAATCACTGGAATTCGGCACTGAAGACAGTGAAGTCTATAGGAAACGGAATCTTGACGGTCAGAGAAAACAACAGAGCTGACAACGGAATCCCCTTGGTTAGGCCCATTGGTGAATACAGCTACGAAGTAACGGTGGTCATTTAAAATGTCGAAAAATATCGAATTAGAAACATGATCAGAAGTCCGATCTTTCCTGTACTGTACTAAATCTAAAATTACTCTGTGGCTCTGCAGTATGTGGCATTCGGTTAAAACCCCTCTGAAGTGTATGGACCCCACACCAAAGGACTCCAGAACACCCTCTGTATGCACCCCACACGGTCTCGTTGGCCTTGGACTGTCCGTAAAGAGGCGTCCCATGGCCGGACGAACAACGCTATGGTATTCTGGGTAAGTGGGAGTAGCGAGGGACGTACACGCCTGATTCACCATTAGGAGTTGGTGCTGGATGGTAAGTGGCGTTTCACCAGCCTCACCACAGACACTGATATGTGGTTGGTCCTGTAAGAGCTTGTGGGCGCTGTGATACCTTCATGGAGTATGGCGTTAACGGTCTTCAGGTAAAAAGGTCTCACTGACGCACACATAGCCCATACGCGATCACACGAGGGTTTTATGAAAGTAGCGCCCTGTCCGCTCCCCAGTGCCTTCTGGGAACTTGCTGTCAGGTCCGTCAGGCATGGCGATCACAACAGTTTGGAGTCGAAAACGAACCTCAGAGTCCTTAAAAGGGAGAATGGTGTCCCACATACGCAATTCAGGAAAATTAAAACTCAACAAGAACGATTAAAATGAACACCTATACACACTTCCCCGCAGAAAATCTAAAACCATTCTTTGCAACCCTTGCTTCACCCTCCTCACTGTTAGTCGCAACTGACGACTCGCTGCTGAGATACTGGAGGAAGAACAGAAGATCGCAAAATGGTCCACAAATAAGGAGCATTAGATAGGACTCCTTACTGTGGACGTTATACTGTTAACAGCTATGACAAAGAGGGTCACAGTTAAAACACTGCCCGGGAGAAAACCATTGCCCTGCACAAATCTGTCTGATAACATTTTTCACGGTAAATGATGACAGCCAAAACAGTTGCACGATAAAGATTTATTAAAATTCTTGACCAAGGTTTCGGTATATATAAATATACCTACATCAGAAGTAAAAAATCTGAAATTACATCCTGCAAAGGGGATTAATAAAACAATTGTCAATGCATTAACCCTGTGCCCATAATCATGTTGTACAAATGGAGATGTCTTAATTATTGACGACGCCTTCGGCAGAATTGTTTTATTAATCTCCATTGCAGGATGTAATTTTAGATTTTTTACTTCTGATGAAGGTATATTTATATATACCGAAACCTTGGTCAAGAATTTTAATAAATCTTTATCCTGCAACTGTTTTGGCTGTCATCATTTACCGTGAAGAATTTCAACAGTTGCTGTTTCAGCCCTGTTTAAAATCTCGTCTGATAACACGTCAAAGACTCTGTACCTGAAACAACGGCTTGAGAGGAGGGACCGTATGAAGATGGGGAGATGGCCACAAAAGCTCCAGTGGTGTAGCTGACTGAGAATATTTTGGTTACAATTTGTGTCGTACGCCTTACTGTTATCGAAAAATACCCTTAGACAATAGGTGTTACATAGAAAAAACCTGCTAGATTTCCGCCTGCAGTAGGGTCAAGTTGTCGATAGTTTATCGACATCTACTAAATTCACGCGGACAACTGGGTTTCTAATATATGTAATGTGTGAAAAGTGTGCATGACGTGCATGGTCTATCCTAGAGTTTCTGTAAAGTGTCGTAATCTGTAGAGTGTTCCAGTTGTAACGACCAATATTCAGGGATATGACAGGAACGATCATTCGAGGCAAAAAAGTCTAGTAAAGATGGGCTCTATAACGCACAATTTAAGAGAGAACTTCTTCGTCTTCGATACTGTGAAACAAATCTCTTCTATTGCAAGCTCTTTGCTTCCCATATTTGGGAAGAGGTAATATGGACCAAAACCAGAGAAAAATTGTGTAGTAAAAGTGGGCCTAAAAATGCATAGCTTAAGAGCTTTAAGATCTTGTTCAGCAGAAGAGATGAGTTTCACAGTAACGAACTTGGAAAAGTGGTCATAGCTCTTAACGTATGCACTTTAGAGTCAATGGTTACTGGGATTGTTTTTCTTGTTTCGGTCCATACCCTCACCTCTTAAAATATAGAAAGCAAAGAGCTTACAGTAGAAAATATCAGTTTCATAACATCGAAGATGAAGAAGTACTCACAGTTCTTAAGGTACGGACATTGGGGCTGTGATTACTAGGCTTTATTGCTTCGAATGATCGTTGCTGTCATATCCCTGAAAACTGACATTCCTCCTGGGACGCAGTATATGTGCAGTTCCAGGGAGCTATAGCTTGTATAAAATTCCAGTTTATTCTTTTTTATCATCTTTCATTCTCCGGCCCCGGTAGCTGAGTGGTCAGCGCGACAGGCTGTCAATCCTTAGGGCCCGGGTTCGATTCCCGGCTGGGTCGGAGATTTTCTCCGCTGAGGGACTGGGTGTTGTGTTGTCCTAATCATCATCATTTCATCCCCATCGACGCGCAAGTCGCCGAAGTGGCGTCAAATCGAAAGACTTGCACCAGACGAGCGGTCTACCCGACGGAAGGCCCTCGTCACACGACATTTCATTTCATTCCCATTTCGCGAGAGCACGGCAGCCTGTTGCAGAACTTCGTTATTTCACCGAAACATCCAAGCCTGCTGGGTATGGGGCAGAGGGAATCACAATTCGAATGTTTGACATAAGCTTGCAATTTCCGGCATTTGAATGATAGTCAGGAGATACCTCCCGAAAACTGTATTAGAACAGGAGCTAGAAGTACAGGGTTATTACGAATGACTGAAGCGATTTCACAGCTGTACAATAACTTTATTGTTTGAGATATTTTCACAATGCTTTGCACACACATACAAAAACTCAAAACGTTTTTTTAGGCATTCACAAATGTTCGATATATGCCCTTTTAGTGATTTGGCAGACTTCAAGCCGATAATCAAGTTCCTCCCACACTCGGCGCAGCATGTCCCCATCAATGAGTTCGATAGCATCGTTGATGCGAGCTCGCAGTTCCGGCACGTATCTTGGAAGAGGAGGTTTACACACTGAATCTTTCACATAACCCCACAGAAAGAAATCGCATGGGGTTAAGTCGGGAGAGCGTGGAGGCCAATGACATGAATTGCTGATCATGATCTCCACCACGACCGATCCATCGGTTTTCCAATCTCCTGTTTAAGAAATGCCGAACATCATGATGGAAATGCGGTGGAGCACCATCCTGTTGAAAGATGAAGTCGGCGCTGTCGGTCTCCAGTTGTGGCATGAGCCAATTTTCCAGTATGTCCAGATACACGTGTCCTGTAACGTTCTTTTCGCAGAAGAAAAAGGGGCCGTAAACTTTAAACCGTGAGATTGCACAAAACACGTTAAGTTTTGGTGAATTGCGAATTTCCTGCACGAATGCGCGAGGATTCTCTACCGCCTAGAATCGCACATTGTGTCTGTTCACTTCACCATTAAGAAAAAATGTTGCTTCATCACTGAAAACAAGTTTCGCACTGAACGCATCCTCTTCCATGAGCTGTTGCAACCGCGCCGAAAATTCAAAGCGTTTGACTTTGTCATTGGGTGTCAGGGCTTGTAGCAATTGTAAACGGTAAGGATTCTGCTTTAGCCTTTTCCGTAAGATTTTCCAAAACGTCGGCTGTGGTACGTTTAGCTCCCTACTTGCTTTATCGTCGACTTCCGCGGGCTACGCGTGAAACTTGCCCGCACGCGTTCAACCGTTTCTTCGCTCACTGCAGGCCGACCCGTTGATTTCCCCTTACAGAGGCATCCAGAAGCTTTAAACTGCGCATACCATCGCCGAATGGAGTTAGCAGTTGGTGGATCTTTGTTGAACTTCATCCTGAAGTGTCGTTGCACTGTTATGACTGACTGATGTGAGTGCATTTCAAGCACGACATACGCTTTCTCGGCTCCTGTCGCCATTCTGTCTCACTGCGCTCTCGAGCGCTCTGACGGCAGAAACCTGAAGTGCGGCTTCAGCCGAACAAAACTTTGTGAGTTTTTCTACGTATCTGTAGTGTGTCGTGACCATATGTCAATGAATGGAGCTACAGTGAATTTATGAAATCGCTTCAATCATTTGTAATAGCCCTGTAATTTATATTTGTGACAATTTTGCCCTTTGCCCCAGACAAAAATTAAAATTTTGTATCTGTGTATGTTTGTGTTTATACATGTGTGTTGCGTGTGTGAATTTGCTATGTTAATGCTCTATCCAAGAATTTACACTTGGTGTCGCAATATAATATCAAATATCAGGTCATTAGAAATTTCCTGTGGTACATCATAATATTAATACGTGAACACGAAAACTGAAGTACCGATCTTTAATATTAACTGTTGAAGGAGGCCAACTATCCTTATATAATTCGAAAAGTGCTTTGCCATAGATGTGCACACAGAAAAAATAGTGTGGTATGTATCAGTGGTAAAAGGAAGTAGAAGCTTTCACATTCATAACACTGATGTTACATTCTCTATTACGTATTATAATCTCCAATACCTGAATACGGAAAGTTAAAAAGGTGCCAACCTCTGCCCTGCACACCGATCAAGTGCTATGATACACAAAAGTAAATTTTTTTTGTGAAATCGCATTCTAGGAGCTTTCACGTTTACATGGTTCTGAAACGCCCTGCTTAAAGTCCGCAGGACGGAAAAGGTAGTAGGAATTGTGTAAAGGGGCCAAAAGGGGGCTGTCAGTTACACTAAAAAACACATAACTTTATTTAGTTGTTCAAACATACAGCAAATTTTTTTTTAACTTAGTTATTGGCTGAATAGGCCATACTATCTTATGCCTTAAGGGCACAACCACTTCAATTTAAAAACGGCTGAAAGCCATTAACTTAAAATTCAGACTCAAAACAGAATATTTAGAAGGCAGAAGGCCTCACGTAAGTAAGTTCTATAACTTGGCTGAAGGCCCAACATATCTAACATTTGAAACGCAAACAAGTTTAATTGAAAGACGGCTGAAGGCACATGATTTAAGACTGCAGGTAAAATTAATTAAAAAAAACACAAGGCAGAAGGCCTTATCTTAAATTAGGCTGAAGGCCCCACACGGTCTGATACTTGGAAGACAAGAACTTTAATTTAGAAACGGCTGAAGGCCGATTACTTAAACAACTAAAGTAACATTTAGTGGGCAGAAAGCCCAAAGCTTTATCTTTAAACAATATTTTACACATGCTGAAAGCCGAAACAATCTAAGATTTAAGAAGTAAGGAATTTATATTTTAAAGCGGCTCAAGGCCCGTTATTTAAAACCCAACTAAAAGCATACAAATTCAAACCATCGGCTACAAGCCATTAAAATACGCAATCAAACACCAATAAGAAAAGGCAGTACAGCCAGCGGCGCTCAGAAGTTTCCGGTGGTCAGTCTGCACTTGAAATATTAACGTTCGCTTAGGGAAGACAGGTAGTCGGCCCAGCTATATCCGATCCACCGGCAAACCAACCAAGAGACAGTCAACGGACCCACCGACAAGACGACTTGCTTTCCACCCGACCAGTACACAAGGAACTCCAAACCCAAAACGTAAAAGGCGTAGCTGCCCACAACCAAGTATGCATAAGCTGTCAAAACTATATACACGTGTTGGACAGCGACAACACCGTGAGGAAAGGACACTACCTGAATTTTACGTCAGCGGCCAGGGCAGATAACCTGAGCGCTAACGGCCACAAGGCAGAAAATTCCGCTGGTGCACTTGGACTTCAAATAACCAAAATACAGTTAAACTTCAGCGGATGGTGGCGAAACTTTGGCCAACTCGAACATTCGCTGTTGCTCACGGGATTACCCCAACAGCCAACCATGTAAACCAACGGTACAATGTGAACAGTCTGGCTTCGGTAATTAAATCACCACTCAACTTAGATGTCCTAGGTCAGTGAGCCACAAACGTCGTAGCAGTCGGAACAACTCCCACACACTCCGACACTGCGTAGAGACCGCCACGCGGAGATTTCATGGCTGATCCACACCAACCGACCGACTGCCGCCCACCGGCTAGCCGGAAACTATAAGCACCAGACCAAAAATAGTACAAGGTGCGGATATCGATAGACACCGCTGCTGCCACTCGTAGAAAGAGGAAGAACCACGGCATACCCATAAAAACCGCGGGAAACCAAACGCAGGGTAACAGTCAAGGTTTAAACCAACGCATAAGCCTGGCCAGCACGGCTCAGATTCATTTTAGTAAAACATCCATACCGCGCAGCTAAAACACGACAACTGCTGTGTCAATGATGTTGTCAGCAGTGTAAATCAGCAACCGTAGTAACGAAGTCTGCTAGTAACGTTATATGTTGGCGCCGTTATTTCGCTTACTTTTCTGTAAGAGTAACTATATGGCCACTTGCCGACATTATCAGACAATTTGAAGTGAGTTACTCATTTTTAATTTCTTCGCTTTGAATAATTGTAACTTCCTTTTACGCGGAAACTATATTTCTTTTAGGCTATCCCTAGAAGGACAATGCCAACAGGTCAGAGTGAAAGACAAAATTTTTGCGTACAGAAAGTAATAGCAAGGTGGTCCTTCATAGCCATAATACATTTGTTTTACTTAGCGATCATAATATTAATGCGTAAGCATCGAAAATTAAAGTACGGAGTTTTAAAAATTAATTATACAAGGAGGTCAATGAAACCTCTATAATACAAAAGGAGTATATATAGTCGTTAGGAAAGGTGAAAGAAAGTAAACATAGACATGAGAAACGTTTTCCTTTGTCTCTGACATTGCTATCAACTTCTACCATGTGTAGCGATCGGGAACTTTGATAGAAACGACACATGAAAGTAACAATGTTTCGTGAACTTGAATTCTAGGGACGTTCACGTTTAAATGTTGCAGATAGTTCATTTACAGTCAAACATGCACACTAGTCAGCTACAGTGACATAACTGCTGCGTCGTTGATGTTGTAAAGAGTGGAAAACGAAACATAGTAACGAAGCCGCCGGGGACAATAAACGTCGGTTATTAGAGTTGTTTTTTCACTTACTTTGGTCTAAGAGTAAAGGGAACTAACTCAGTGTTCGTTTGCTGCTGTCACAACAAAAATTTAGAGTCTTCCTAGTTTTCAGTATCTTCATTTTGAGTTGGTACAACGCCCTTATTATAAGGAAACTATATTTATTTTAGGCTATGCCTCAGGAAAGTAATACCTGTAATGCAGATGCCGATAAAGGTAATTCTATTTTCATTCTGAAAGATACTTTTAAATATGCACTGAACATAATTCCCAAGAATTTTGAGAACTGTAACTGCGATTTGATGAACTTACGGTGCTGCTTTTGTATTGCAAATCTGAGGTGATTTAAAGCGATACAATGATTTCACATTGTGTTGACATAAGGGAAAAGTTGATTTGCCGACATTAACACAACAGTTTTCAACGCAGCGTATCAAAGCTCCCTGAAAACAATTGAACAAGTAAAGAGAAGTCAAATAATTATTTGAAGAATTCACGTAGCTACAATGAAGCGTCTTCCTTAGATCAGCCCTGCGGCTAAAATTTCAGACACTTTAAGATAAAAAACATTTGTTGTCACAGATCAGGTCCACTGACGCTATTGGCCGAATTTCGACTACAGGCGGTACTAGTAACTATAATTCTACTATTAATGTAGCAGAACACATGTATTTTTTATCTTTGTATTTAGTACTCATAGACTGATTGTTGTTGTATACGTCACTTATTAAAATGTAGTGGTTTCATATTTAATATGAAATGTCGCGTGAAAATGCCGTTTCTGTCAGAGACTAAGTAGAAACAGTGAGATATCTGTTCTACTCTATTTTCCATCGATATGGGACTCACGCCATGTTCCTTTAACGGAAGAGACAGATGAGAAGAGCTGCACGATTCATTTGGTTACAGAAATACCGCACTAGGGAAGGAGACTGCAAAATATAGACTGTGCCTAACTATCCAACCACACGCCGTACGTCACAGTCCTCCGTGTTGTCGCATCTCAGGCGACAGTAGCGACACAGCTCCACTTCGCTACGACTTCTGCTGCAGTAACGAGGACATCACAATCAATCGACACAGCCGGCACTAGCTTGACTCATCCATCCACGTGGCTCCGCCCATCTTGCTAGTATTCATACGCCGGGCATCTTCTATAGGACCGACGTCTGCAGCTCTTGAGCAGTCCGAATCGAGCCTCTGTTACGACGAGTTTCCGAATACAGCGCGTTCAAACCATGACAACAGTAGTTGAACCAATTCCGAACTTGGCTACGACAGCGCTACCAATTACTGCAGACAGTGTGATTTCTCTCACTCCTTCACGGAACTGCCATGTATGAGTGACATTTATTGTAAAGGATGAAAATCGTCTCACTGAGAAACTCTGCTGTCTTTCGTGTTCTTGTTTGCATCTTTCAAAAAATTTTCAAATGTGTGTGAAATTTTGTGGGACTTAACAGCTAAGGCCATCAGTCCCTAAGCTTACACACTTCATAACCTAAATTATCCTAAGGACAAACACACACACCCATGCCCGAGGGAGGACTCGAACCTCCGCCGGGACCAGCCGCACAGTCCGTGACTGCAGCGCCTGAGACCGCTCGGATAATCCCGCGCGGCTGTTTGCATCTTTGTGGAAATAAATTTCTATTGTTATTACCCGGGCTGTTTCTCACTTTCAGCGTGCACTATTTCACAAAGGGATACTTTAGGGACGGTAGAAGGAAGATGTTTTACATTGCGGAGAATGTTACTCACAGAATTATAAAATTCCTCGTTGTAAAACGGGTCAAGAATCATAGTACTTCGGTTAAAGTACATGTAGCGCTAAAATAAGAAATACAAGGACGGAAAAAAATCGATACACCAAGAAGCATTTGTGCGACATAAACGAAGGTTGATGGGCCTGTTCCTACATCTGAAAGATAATGTGTCAAATTTGGCGCCAGTCGCATAAGAGTGGCTGTAGTAGCGCAACTATGAGGATACAAATAAAGTTTACTTTAAATACAAGTATAACTTTCGTGAGTGTTAATTACCCTTGAGACTGGATGTGGTGGTTTATGTTAATCAAGAATGTTTTTAAGCCGACAAAGACGGCGTTATCATCACTTCTCTGAGTTTTTATGGGGTCGGGTAACAGGGTTACGATATGATGGGAGTTCCTTCTGCGATATTGCAGGAAGACTTGCAGACTGTACATGACTGCTAGCAGCGGTGGTCTCGAGAATGTACGGTTACAAGAACACCCGGCTCCAGACGGCCACGTGGTGTAGGGAAGACCACTATTTTCGACGTACGGCATCTGCATCTGCACCAGAAATTTGAGCAGTAATTGGCCCCACTTTGACACAACAATGTTACAAATCGGTTACCTGAAGGAAGTCTCTACAGTAATAAATTTTTGTGTCACGATATTTTTTTCGTCAGTGTATAACATAGCAATTGGGTTTTGTAATTTGAATAACCTGTCATACAAAGAAATATTAATAGGAGACCAATCAAACACCCAACGTCGTGTAACACCCAAAATAAATGTAATCACATGTGGTAAGAGCACTGAACTTTAACCGTTGTTTTAAAATACTGTAAATGTTTGTGATTAGAGCATATGATTTACTCATTGTTGATGTATGTAATGCCGGTTCTCTAAAATTTATGATTAGAGTTACGCGAAATGCATGTCTTCTTCACTCCATGGAATCATATGTGAGGTCACAAAGGATTTCCGTGACACTCGCGTGTTATCGAACCTATCAGGAGCTGCTTCTATATTTTCCTTCAATTTGATCTGGTGGGAACCTCAAACCCTCTTGCAGCCCTCAAGAAAGTGTGGAACAAACGTTCTGTACACTGCCTCTTTTATACAGTGACTGATAAAAGATTGCAGAAGATGAGGAGGCAACGAAATTAAACGTTACGGCTTGAGAGAGCTTGTGAGGATTTCGAAATCGAATCAGATTTAAAAAGAACTTTGCAATGTGAGCTCTCTTACCAGTATGTCATTGCCCCTGGTCTGGTACTGACGTAGTCACTGAACCTCTGGAATGATCGTCATAAATCCGTTGCATCCTCCCCTGAGGCAAGCTATCCCATAACTGGTGTAACTGGTCCTTTATATCCTCGATACTGGCTCTGAGATGAGTCGACGTTCAATTTGGTCTCATGCAGGTCCTATCGGGGATAGGTTTGGCGATCTTGCTGTCCGCTGCAGTACCTCAGCATCACAAAGACAGTTCATAAAGTTACGTGTCATGTATGGACAACTATTGGCCCACTGAAAAATGTCACCACGATTCTGTCGCATAAGAGGTAACAGGTGAGGACTCAGTATGTGGTCTCACGTACCGTTGGGCCGTTAGAGTTTCCACAGTCACTACCAGCCATAACCTGAAGTCACATTCGATGACTTTCTATAACATGGAGCCAGGAGTAACGCCACTTTAATTCTCCAAAACATTGGGAGAATGGGACACCTCGCAAGGTCACCACCATACTTGCCCACAATGGTCATCGTAGTCTGTGCAGAGCCGTGATTCAGCTCTCTACACAGTGCGACGCCATTTGTCAGCAATCCATGCTTCCCGGTCACGGCAAAATCCAGATGCTACCGTTTGTGTGTTGGTGTTAAGGGCAGCCAGCGCATGGCATGATAATTCCCTAGTGAGCCTGCTGCTGGTCTCCAAACAACGGTGCATGATGGAACTGAGTTTTGCAAGGAGTCCATTACTTGCTCCCGGCTGGCAGCCGCAGATGTGAGGGGGTCACAAACTGCTCGGTGCACACTATGATGGTCCTCCTTTGTGGTGGTCAGTCGTCGTCGGCTGGAACCTTGACGACGAGTAGGACTGACATTACTTTCCCACGCATTTTAACATCCGAATGTCCAACAAATCTGGACATCGCACGATTGGACCAGCCAGTCAAAAGCAGACCCACAGGAGCATGCGGCATCTCCGTGTCCTCCACAGTGGTCTCTCAACGTCTGACTCTGAGCACGCCCCTTATATCTACATCTGCATCTACATTTATACTCCGCAAGCCACCCAACGGCGTGTGGCGGAGGGCACTTTACGTGCCACTGTCATTACCTCACTTTCCTGTTCCAGTCGCGGATGGTTCGCGGGAAGAACGACTGCGGGAAAGCCTCCATGGGTGCTCGAATCTCTCTAATTTTACATTCGTGATCTCCTCGGGAGGTATAAGTAGGGGGAAGCAATATATTCGATACCTCATCCAGAAACGCACCATCTCGAAACCTGGACAGCAAGTTACACCGCGATGCAGAGCGCCTCTCTTGCATAGTCTGCCACTTGAGTTTGCTGAACATCTCCGTAACGCTATAACGCTTACCAAATAGCTCTGTGACGAAACGCGCCACTCTTCTTTGGATCTTCTCTATCTCCTCTGTCAACCAGACCTGGTACGGATCCCACACTGATGAGCAGTACTCAAGTATAGGTCAAACGAGTGTTTTGTAAGCCAATTCCTTTGTCGATGGACTACATTTTCTAAGGACTCTCCCAATGAATCTCAACCTGGCCTTGAGTGGTAACAACACGAAACATAAATAATAGTTATGCACTCAACTGCACCGCTCGACCTGTGACACAAAGTAGCAACTCTTAAACATTAAATTGCTCGCCGATGGTGCGTATGTGTATAATGTTATATTCACATCCTATCATGTCTTCTGGACCCCTCACCTTTTTTGTGATACAGTGTGTACACAGTGAGAAGTGGAATAACAAAGAGAAGCAACGTAAGCACTGCAGACAAGAAATCTAAGAAAAGAGGGCGACATGATTCAAAATTTTCGTTCATGAAACAGAGGATAAAAGATGATAATTAACTGTAACTGAAAATGCCATTGAACAATAACGTTTGCAAAATAGTTACGAAAATCAGAGCTTTCTTTGTACTATCTGGAGCTGTTGTCAACTCTTTTTCACATACTCATTGGTTCAGTACGTACAAGACTTGTATTGAGGTCCAGCAAAAGCAGAAGATGTGATAGTGATAAAGGGAATGTATATTGTTTTAATCAAGAGTTAAACATAGTTAAATACATTTGTTTTTAACATCTCCTACCCTTAGGCTTCTTCCTTCTTTCTAAAAGGTGTAGGCGTTGATTAATCTTTCAACATGTGTAACAGTTCCTCCTTATTTTTAATTCCTTATTAGGGGCTCTGGTTACTGAAACGCTTGCGAATAATGCCTCCTGGGAAGCATCTGATAACAGTCGTACACTATACTGAACTTCAATCGCAAGAAGGTTATGGGCTCACCAAGCGTTCTATAAATTCACTGATTAAATGAAACAAGGTGAACGACGTGTACAATCCAAGAAGATACAAAAGACAATGATTTATATAGCCCAAAAGTTTCAGGGAAAGTTAATTAGTAATGTACATCATTAGAAGGAAGGAAATCACTGTGTGATAACTAACGTCAATTTATACAGAAACATACTTGTAGAGACAGCGTGTAGGTACACGAGAGAGTAGAAGCTGAGTGTATAAAATGAATCGTCATAGGTCTCTGACCAATCAGGGTGACAGACAGTCTGATAAGTACTTGAATATGCAAGATAAAATATAACTTTCAATGACGAACGTCAGTTGGTAGAATTCCACTATTGCAACATACAATGTGGCTATATTTGTCTGAACTGGCCAAACTGAGAGCTTTTCCAGAAATGAAAGTGAGATGTAATTATTTCAGGGCAGATTTTACGACCAATTGTAATATTAATTTCGAAAAGTCATCAACTTTTGTGTATTGCGATTGTCAATTCCAGGAACTGCAATCGAAGTCTGCGTTTCGACCACGGAAAGGTACTTGGGTGAGTGGGACAGTCAGAAAGTTTCAGTTACCATCTGGAAAAAGAGAACTACGGCCACGATAAATGGCTTGGTGTCGTTTCTTCTCTAGATATTCAGCCTTCAATACGACACTTTTACTGAACGATCAATGACTCGGGAAAGACCTCTGTATTTTGGCTTTTCAAAAAACTTTCCACCCAGAAAATCACCTCGCTGTCATCCTGTAAATGCCTGCCACACATTGGGCTCATCCGAGTGAAGAGGAAGAAGCCACATGGTGCCATGTCAGGGCGATAACGAGGAGTAAAGGAGAATCTCATGTAGTCCAAATAAGCAGGATGAGGTATTTGTCCTTTGCTGCCGTGGAACTAAATCACTTGAGATTTTGTCTGCGCGTTCTCCTATAAATTCATCATCAGATACCGATAGAACGCTCGTGTAAACGGTCTGCCCCAAACAAGGATAATTTCTTAACACCTGCAGCGCATCTCGTTTGTTATTGGGTTGCGTTCCTGAGAGGACGCCGTGAGTTTCCTGTACCACGACTCCATGATTAATCACTCGACTTCCCGTAACGTGGCTTGCCTGCATCCATTTCTGTCCTCTATATTGTGCAACGGCTCTCCCAAAGTAATTAAAAAGCAGCAACATTAGCACATGAAAACGGTATCGGCTGGGCACAGTCTTTTCTGGAGAAATTTTACTACACTAAATAAAAAAGTAGGCTTCTGAAAAAAAGAAAGATTAAAACACTTAAAAGTTGTTACAGGATGGTTTATTACACCGATCACGTGATGAAATCATCTCATCTTAATAACACACGAAATGTTATTCACTGAAACACTAGGAGTTATCCTAGATCAATAATCTGATGCGGCATTTGGTCCAAGAGACTTATGAAATGCATTCCTGCCTGATCCACTCATACTACTGAAGAATACTCAGTATTGTAGAACTCTCAGTATAATGTCGTTTATTGAAACTGAACTACACTTCGCGAACAATCACTATATACACACAAAACAAATAACTTATAGACGATCATTCATCAAGAGCGTGGTGAGGTCCGTCGGAGCTGGTCCTATCTCGGCGAGGAACTGGCTGTACTGCTGCTGCACTGGCCTTATAAAGCCGGCGGAGTACTCCAACTTTCCCTGTATCTGTAAGGCGATCTCTGCAGAAAAAGGTTCGCATTAGTCTCTAGCAAGTTCTGTTTATTTCGAAGAATTGTTTTCCTCTTGGTTGCGCCTGCAAGTGCTTGTGTATGTTATATGGTACACAGGGGTGTCAGGAGTGTGGTCTGCCAGGCAGGGGCTGTCTGTGGCAGACGTGACATATCTCCCTTCCGGTGGTGGCGGTGGGAGGGGGGGGGGGGGGAGCGGCGCGAAGGATTGATAGCTGCTACGTCGTGAAGATCTGTGGCTGCAGCTCCCCAGAGGAGGCTGTGGAGGCTGCCTCTTGGAGAATGTGGTCCTTAATGTCTTGCGATGCAGGCTGACCCGCGTACCGGTTGTGATGGCGGCATGGGTGGGACCAGTGGCATCGATTTGTCTGCATCGGGGGCCATCGGCTGTTGGGGAGGCGCTGAAGAGGGGCCGGGCAGCTGGTTCATAGGCTGAGGCTGCTGTGTTGGTGGTGTTGGTGGCGGCGACATGCCCTGAAACGTCACCCATGCAACGAGTAGATGGCATTAGTAAAGGGGTCCGTATAGGTGGTGCGGAATAGGTTGTAGAGGTAGCGGTGGTCCGCGTCATAGAGTGCAGTGCAGGTGTCTCAGGGTAGCGAGAACACAATTGATTTCGATGGCGACGGACTATGTGGCCATCCAAGATGACATCAAAAAGTTGGCGACCCCGGGAACGCAGGATGCCGGCGGGCAGCCAACCCACATTAGTGCCAAAACCTCGAGTCCAGACTAAGGAGCCAGGGAAGAACTGGGACTGTCCAGGAGGAATCTGAATTCGTGGAGAGGGCAAAAGAAGATGTAGGAGGGTCCTGGGCAGGAGTGATTCCACTGGGCTTTTGTCCCCTATCGGAGTGACTTGATAGGAACTGAGGAATAGCGTCAGAGCATCTTCAAGGGAGTGGTCTTTGGTACGTATATTTGTACATTTGTGTTCTGCTTCCCCATTGGATTGGGGATGGATGGGCTGGGTGAGAAGATGCTGGATGCCATTGTCGGAGCAAAAGGAGAGGAAGTCCTGGCTTCGAAATTGTGGTCCATTGTATGTGACAATGGCTTTCGGTAATCTTTCCAAGAAAATATTTTTGTGAGGGCTGATGAGGTAGCGTGCGCGGTGATTGCTTAACAGCGAAGAATGTATCAGAAATGGGAAAATGCAACCGTGACTAGCAGCCATTGGTGGCCCAGAAATGGGCCCCTCGAAGTCAAGGTGGATGCGTTTCCAGGGACCGTTTGGCATAGGCCAGGGAAGGAATTTTTGGGGGGGATGGGGCAATTGTTGTGATGTCAGACGTGAGGCCGATCCAAAACACATGCCTTCTCGCAAGGGATTTGGTGTGCACGATCCCCGAATGCCCTTGGTGAAGAATCTGGAGGATTGTCGGCTACAGGGATCTTGGAACGATGACCACCAGTTCTGCAGAATCTAACTGAAGGGGGACTCCATCCACCACTGAAAGCTGGTGTTGGATGGAATAGTACAACCGGAAGTGGCATTGATTCTGAGGAGGCGGTGAGGATGGCCAACCATCGAGAACACGGTGTCGGACGACTTGGAACAGGGAATCTTCTGGGGTGCCTGTAGCTACTTTGACAGCTGTAACGGGTAAGGCCTTCAGGGCCTCTTGGAGGTCATCATCAATCCGAAAAACGAGGAGGTTCAACTGGCCAAAAGTAGGGTCTAGACCTTGTGGTAGACGTGACAAGGCGTCTGCATTGGCGTGCTGGGAGGTGGTACAGAAGTGCATGGTGTAGCGAAATTGGGATAGGAACAATGCCCAACGCTGAAGACGTTGGGATGTTTTGCTTGGTAAACGCATGGAAGGCATGAATAAAGAGAGGAGCAGTTTGTGGTCTGTAATAATGTGAAAGGACTTGCCATAGAGAAAGGGATAGAACTGGGAATAGGCAAAAACCATGGCAAGTGCTTCTTTCTCAATTTGGGAATATTTTATTTGTGCTGTGGAGAGAGCTTCTGAAATGTATGCTATGGGGCGCTCTGTGCCATCTAGCAATTTGAGAGACAGGACGGCTCCCACACCATACTCAGAGGCATCCGTAGCAAGTATCAAAGGAAGATTTGGATCATAAGGCATGAGACATGCGGCGGATTAGAGTTGCTGTTTGAGGGTATGGAAGGCGGTCTCGCAGACTGGGGTCCAACAGAATGGGACATTTTTGCGGCAGAGATGGTACAGGGGTGCTGCCACTTCAGTTGCAGAAGGAACGAATGTCCTGTAATACGAAATTTTGCGAAAGAAGGATTTCAACTGATGAAGGTCCCGGGGAAGGGGCAGGTTGTTAATGGCGTCGATATAAGAGAAAGATGGAGAAATGCCATTCTGGGAAATGATGTGACCCAGATAGGAAATAGATCGTTGGAAAAATGGACATTTAGAAATATTACATTCCCGGTCGCCTACGGTGGACTGGTAGCCGAGCGGTGACCCCTCCAGTTGTCAACATGCTAGGAAATGACTGTGGACACGTCAGAAACGCCAAAGAAACATTATTAATTCATGACACCTTTATTAATGCCGAGTACAATGTGGCCCGTGTAACACAGGCTGGCTGAGCTTGGTGATATCAACGACCTTCCCCGAGTCATCACTGACTCGGAGTGATGACACCAGCTCCGGGCCACACCAGTATTGCTAGCGCAGCACCGCGTGCTGTGACGTAGTGGTGGAATGCCCTTCCTTAGGCCGCATGTGGCTAGCGGCGCCCAGCTGGCGGGCTGGCTCAGCAGCAGACAGCAGGCCGCAGCACATAGGAGGCTCCGGGTTGGAGTCCTAGCGCTGTCGACACGAGAGGCGTTCATGTAGTGTGGAGTGTACTCTATCCCACCCCGTCTTCTTCTCTGGTCCTCCTGGTGGCTCGTCCGTGGGGGACGGGCGGAACGGGCGGAACGGGCTGCAACCCCCCAGCGTCGTCGGGTCACCCGGTTGTGACAGGGGATGCAAAGGGCCCAGGCCCCACACGATCTCGACGACGGCTCACTGATGTGGTCAGCATTGGCAGAGAGCGAATCTGCTGCGATGTCTGCTAATCCTAGGTTGATGATTGACAGCAACAGCAGAGAGGGCCAGAGCTGGTACTGTCCCATCACGTCTGCTGCTGGATGGGCCACCCTTCCTGCAACATCTCTTTAATAAAGATTAACATGTTGATCACCAAGCTGAGCGCTATGCAGCGACCCAGTACACATCTAACTGCAAGTCTAACTGCGAGTGTCTTGTTGCTATCAAAGCTGGCGTATTTAAAGGTAGCACAAGCGACGTTCTGACGTCATGCTCGTTTGTAATGAACGCATTCGTTCCAATTATACTGCTGATTCATCTGTCGTACTCGCCCCTTAAGTGTTCTTGTGACAGAGTTACGTGTTGTTATGGCAGACTTACGAGAAGTTATGAAATGCAGTACAGCTGACGCTATACCTCTGTCTACGAAAGTCTCCATCTAACACAAACCCACATGCTAAGCAATTCTCTCTCGCCTGTTGTGTGTAACCAGGCCACTGCCTCTGTGTGATGACACATTCCGATACATGTGCAATCCTCTTACCTCATGGCTAACCTACTGCCTCTGGCTCTCGGTATTGGCAATGAAACTTTGACAATATTCCACATTTCCATCTCTTTACTATCCCGTGACACTACACATCCCCCTCCTTTAAGAAAATTCGTCCCGAATTTTACAATTCTGGACTTACTGGTTGTGCAACTATACTTCCTTATACTCTACAGGTATCTTACAACTACTCCTTCAACACCGTCAAACATTTCTTATCCACTAATAATCTATTTACACTTAATACTGATTCCAATCTTATCATTGGTTATCTATTTATATTACGTTCCACTATTCCCAATCCATCCGATAGGTATTTGATGTATGGTTGTTATTTCAGAACGAGACATCTTTTTCTGTATACAAAAGTAAGTTGCACAAAGAAACACTAGAACTGAGATTATGCTAGTCGTTGACACACCAAACATAATTGTGTTTTGCTTACATTTCTCCCGATATTGCACGTACTGCAGTAGTTGATTAACTGAGATCTGCTCTTTTTCTGAGATAATCTGGCTATCTAAAGATTATAGCAATGTGGGATCCAAGGACTCGTTAATAAACTCTGGATAATACAAGATAGGCTGTGTCACATTAATCATTGTTGTACCCGTGAAAGTAGCTTGTAGGTGAAAATGCTTCCCCACTATTTCACATCCAGTGCCATTATTCAATAACCCACCACCCTGCAATTCAAGCTTTGATATATCTGTCAATCTACCATTTCTGTAACAAGTGGCAACTACGGTCTCTATCTCGAACACAGAGTAAATCCAATGTTCCCCAACTTCCTGAAATTCCCATATTCCCCAAGAACAACTGCATCTCACAAGAATGATGGTGGGTTGCCACTTCCTATGCTCGACAAATAAAAACAGTTCCCCTGAAACAGTCTTTCAAATCTTCCGTAGACATTACCACATGAGCCCTCCTCCATCTTGACATTAACAACATTTCCCGAGTTTGCACTTGCACCCACTTCCCAAGTGCACCCCATCTAATTGGATATGGGTGTACTGTATAACACTGGTACCGCGAATTGATACCCATTGCTGGTATTTGCACTTCTACGTGTATACTCGCCTGATCCGTAATTACTCTCGCTTTAGACATGCGATAGAATAACGGTAAATTCCTTTTCGCCGGAGGCACAACATGATGCACTCCTTCCGAGAATTCTTTCTGCGCTTTCAGCAACGCCTTCAGCATCTGATCTGGACCTAACAAAGTGGCACTCAATTGCCCATGCACTGCGTGATCCATAGCTTCATATAACGCTTCCAATTCGACACGCGCATCATCCACCCTGTTTGTTAAAGCCCTCAATAAAGCTGCTACTTGTATTTTCCCGTCTATTCGGCTCAATCTCGCCTGTATAGCCTCTATATCCCCAGTCAACACTTTCCTGGTATTTTCTGCATACCGTTCCAGATATGACGTCAACTCCCGCACTGTTCTAGTGACATTCAATATCCCCTGCTCGACGTTACCTATACGTGTCGTGTGGCAATCCACTTTCGACTTTGTCTCCTCCGCCAACTCCTGCACTTCCCCCACCGTACTATTTTAGCTCCTTATATCTTCCTCGTCCGCGGTTCCAAACACTGTTTTCAGCAATTTTCCAACCACCCTCGTTTCCTGAGAACGAGCGTTTGCGGGACCACTTCCGTTACTTGTTCCAGCTGCCTTCTCAGCTTTTCGTATGAGAGCTTCAATTCCTGATACTCGCTCCGTATTTCAAACAACCCCTCCTTCTCTGTGGCCGCCTGTAGCGCCATAAACCTATCCTGTAATTTCCGTGCATCATTCCTCACTCCCCATATATTATACGCGAACACAATTGTCCACCTGCAGCTTGACAACACCACATCTAATTGCCTTGCAAACAAAATTCCCTTATCTAGTGGTTGCACCTGCACACCTCTCCTCTGCAACAGTGTAGCAGTACCAGACTGACGATAAGTTTCCCAGGCCACTTCCTCGCACGGCACCTGATGGAAAAGGAAGCCATGTCAATCGCTCCCTTCCTTACCACGTCTAAAACACACAAATGACAAGTAAAAACTACACGTACCCTATTACCTAATAACAATAAACATGACATGTTCCTCCCCGAGGAAACTTAATCTACTTATTGCTAGACCTAAGTGCGTAAGGAAAGTTCCTCTGCTGTTCTTTTAGCTTCGGTACCCTCACACCCTTTGTTACTGCTGGAGGAATCTGCGATAACGCATCCACTGCGCCCTTAAACGGCTTAAGCTACTGACATGAACTACTGACGACTTGGTTGGTAACTGCCACTTTACGTTCACTGGAGACACTATTTCGTTTACCTGATACGGTCCAGAACATTTCGTCAAAAACTTCTTCGTTTTACCCTTCGGGACATAAGGATTAGCCAACAATAGCCATTGACCAATTCTGTATTGCGGCAATTTACCTGTTCTTTGCCCAATACTCTCTTGTTTCTCCAAAGCTTTAGTATTACCACGCCGTACTCTTTGCCAAATCTCTCTCAATTTCTTGGCGAAATTCTTCACTGACTTACCTGAGTTTTTAGCACATCAAATGGTGATGGCATTTTCCGACCATAAATTACCTCATACGGAGAGAGCCCCGTTCCTTTATGAAATTTCGCGTTATATGCGCTTGTCAACAGATTTAAATACACGTCCCAATCGGTGTGTTCTGAATTTACATAATGACTGAACATCTTAACTAACGTCCTATGAACCCGTTCTGTTCGTCCATCCGACTGAGGATGAAATGGGCTTGTCCGCAATTTCTTAACTTTCAATAAACGGCATAACTGCTTCATCAGCTCCGACATAAAGTTACTACCCTAATCTGTAATTATAGTATCAGGCACACCATACTTCAGCAACCAGTTATTTACTAAGGCTTGCGCAACAGTGCTTGCCTTCTGATCTGGAATAGCTACCATTACCAGGTACTGGGAAAAATGATCTGATATTGTTAATACGTATCGATTACCCACTTGGGTCTTGTTAAATGCTCCCATTACGTCTAATCCGATGAATGCGAACGGACGATCCGCTTCAGGTAGTCTCTGTAACTAAATTTTCTGATGACTTGAATCTGCTCTCTGCGCACACGGTATATAATTTGGCACATACTGCTCTACATCATTGCGACGTGTCTTCCACCAAAACCTTTCAGGTACCCGTCTATCAGTCGTCTTCTACCACCATGACCCGACAATACATGGTCGTGCGCTTGTTTCAACACTTCTTCCCTCAGCGACTCCAATACTATGACGCGTAGTCCGCACTTCGTCTCCCTGCAAAGCAACCCACCTGCATTTCAAACTACGGTTGCGTTCGGAACAATTGACACTCTCTGTCAGTGGCTTGCGCCTTTATCCACTCCTTCTCACTTATGCCCACAACTTGTACAGCTGCTATTTTTCTACTAAGCGCATCTGCATTCGTATGTTTTACCGCTGGTTTGTGAATTACCTCGTAGTCGAATTCACTTAGTTTCAGTGCCCATCTCGTTAAACGACTCGAAGGATCTTTCAGCCCCAACAACTACACAACTACTTCAATGTTGCGTGGTCTATAATCATCTTGAACTTACGCCCATATAAATAACAGCGAAAATACGAGATACCGTAAATCACTGCCAACATTTCTTCCTCTGTAGTTGAATCATTCTTCTCTGCCTTATTCAGTTGCCTGGAAGCATAAGCCACTGGATGTTCCTGTCCATTAACCCTCTGAAAAAGAATACAACCTACAGCAATATTACTAGCATCACAAGATAGTATGAACTAATGTTCGAAATCAGGAAGTATCAACAGTGGGTCTGATATTAGTATCTGTTTGAGCTTCTCGAATGCCTCCTGACACTGTACTGTCCATTCAAACTTAACACCTTTCTTTAACAATCTTGTTAATGGATGTGCAATTTCCGCGAACCCCTTTACATACCGACATATTGCTGAACTTGTTTAGTGGTCTGTGGTACTGGAAAACCACGCACAGCCGACGTTAGACGAGGATCCGTTCTTACCCCATCCCGATTGATAATATGCTCAAGATAAGTCACTTGCGTCTGAGCAAACTGACATTTCTCCACATTAAGCGTAAGATTTGCTGCTCTTAGCCTACTAAATACTTCGTTAAGTCGTTCCACATGCTCTTCTATGCGATACTGTAAGTGACCAAGGCCTGTTGTAACGGCCGTCTTCGGTCTATCCTCGGGACTTACTTCTATCTGATGGTACTCACTCTTTAGATCTAGTGTCGAAAAATATTTACACCGACCTAGGTTGTCCAATGTTTCCGTGATGTTCGGTATTGGATACGCATCTGTTACAGTTCGTGCGTTCAAAAAACGAGTCACAACAAAACCTATACTTTTTAGTACCGTCCAATGACTTCTTAGGAACTACCAGTATGTTGGCAGACCACGGGCTTTCACTGTTCTATATAATACCGTCCCTTAGCTGTTAATTAATAAATTCTTCCACTAGTGGTTGTAGTTGTTTCGCCATCCCGTATGGTTTTCTATAGACCGGCGGACTGTCAAAAATGGTTCAAATGGTTCTGAGCACTATGGGACTTAACTCCTAAGGTCATCAGTCCCCTAGAACTTAGAACTACTTAAACCTAACTAGCCTAAGGACATCACACACATCCATGCCAGAGGCAGGATTCGAACCTGTGACCGTAGCGGTCGCGCGGTTCCAGACTGTAGCGCCGAGAACCGCTCGACCACCCCGGCCGGCCGGCGGACTATCGCCAGTCGGTATACGGTGCTGGGTAATAGGAAAAAAAATGTTCAAATGTGTATGAAATCTTATGGGACTTAACTGCTGAAGTCATCAGTCCCTATGCTTACACACTACTTAACCTAAATTATCCTATGGACAAACACACACGCCCATGCCCGAGGGAGGACTCGAACCTCCGCTGGGACCAGCCGCACAGTCCATGGCTGCAGCGCCTAGACCGCTCGGCTAATCCCGCGCGGCTGGGTAATAGGAGTTGCTGGTAATGGACCTTCTGAATTTAACAAATCTAAAAACTCTGATTACAAAGCTTCCATAGCTTTCCGATCACCATTCTCCAAATGACGAATCTTATCACTTAGTACAGATGCTTTGACGGTTTGCTTGACCTTGGGATTCACCTACATCCTCATCGTCGAGTATTTCCAAACTTGCTACCACTAAACCCTTTGGGAGAGCCACTTCATCTGCCGCAAAATTATCTACACTGACCGGAATCATCAGTTCCCCATTTATATCCGTTACGCGCGCAAAGCTCCTCCTAATAAAACAATGCATTTCATCCAATGCTTCATTGCTCTGCGGTGACTCCACCACACATAGTCTCTGCTGTGGTATCTCGGTACCTACTGACAACCAAACTAACTTCCCTGTACCCGAAGGCACTTAGATATGCGTAATCATCTTTAATGCCCCTGTATGCGGTTCAGTTGGTGACATCTTAGCAACGGATGCACCTCGCGACGTAGAAACATTTACAGCTGTTGTACCCATTGAAAACAAGTTTCCACTAAGTTCAACTGTACGCTGTGAAAGACTAATTTTGGCATGTTGTTTATCGAGGTAGTCCAGCCCGTGAATCACAGAATACCCTTGTCCCACAGTTGGCAACACTTCCATTTTCTCTCCGAACTTTACAGTTCCAGTCATAAAAACGAGCTGTGTTGTACCCAGTGATTGCAACTCATTATTCCCTACTCCACGTAATCTATACCTAGGAGTACCTATTCTTCTCCTACCCACGAGGTCTAGACTAGCAACAGGTACATGTGCCCCTTTATCAATCAAAAACTTACATCTGTTATTCCTTACAACACCCATCAAGCAACAATCCGTCTCTCTACTAGTTTTCACCGTACTTCTGCTTACCCGGAATATCTTCTGACGGACGAAACACTCCCGCTCCCGTTTAACGCTTTTCCCTGTTTATTCTCATTACCATTCTGCTTACTACGACACTCATTCGCATTTGACCGTAGCGTTTACAAGCATAGCACTGCGTCTGTCTGCATTGAGCCTTCACGTAACATTTCCTCCCACAACGGTAACAATACCTCTCCGAAGCAAAGATGCATTTATCATTGCGAACCCTTGTTGCAATGTCTATCTCCTGCAGATGCGTTACAATACGCAGTGCTGCAGCTAAATCCCCAGGATTCTCCATCCTAACCCTACGAGAAAATTCTGCAGGAATTCCCCTGAGGAATAAATCGAGGGCTCTTTTTTCTGCCTCTCGTAATAATACACGATCCGCATTAGGATTACCCGATAATTCATAGGTCTGCGAATTAATTTTCCGTATCCTATCAGAAAAAGACTCCACTGTCTCTTTGACCTTCTGTGTCAAATTAGCTAATTTCTCCCTAAAAAATCTTGCACTATTCTGCTTACGATATCTTTGTCGTAACCCATCTGCTAATTCTTCAAACGTGCTCGCCTTAGTAAGCATCTCATGGGACATCACGAACGTCTTGGCTTCCCCTGCAAGTCGCAGATTTGCCATACGTAACGTAGTTACGTCCGAAAAATTGCTCATTGCAGCTGTTGCCAAAACATAGTTAATGAACGCTGTGACACCCTCTGTTGTTTTACCCGAGAAAGGCGTGATCAGGTTAGCTACTGAAGGATATACTGCAAGGTTGGACATTGCTACTGACTTGCACTCATTTGAACCCGTTTGTGACTCTTGCGCCGAACGCGAGGCCTCCATTTGCGTCATTAATTCTATATGACGTAACTTATGCTGCGCATTCTCTTCTAACAATTTTGAGACTTGCTCCATCAGAGCAGCTATACTTACTTCAATACTAACGGATCTTGTTTCCGGCATGATTTGAGCAAGTTACCAACAACTTACCCTATACCGAATTTACTCCTCAGAACAATAACTACACTAGCGACTGAACTCCTTTGTCACAGTTGAGCACTACACACAAGAAGACAAACAAGACTCACAATGCACAACTAAATAAAATTAATCCTTCTGCCTTGTTATTGCACAGCGACACTCTCTACAATCTGCAGGCCAGTGCTGTAGTGGGCGGCTTGAACACTTCTGATACCAAATCCACAGGCGGTGGGCGCGATGACTTCTGACACCAAATCTGTAGGTGCCCCGGTGGTCCCAGTCGCCTAAGGTTGACTGGAAGCCGAGCGGTGACCTCTCCAGTTGTCAGGATGCTAGGAAATGACTGTAGACGCGTCAGAAACGCCAAAGAAACATTATTAATTCATGACACCTTTATTCCTGCCGAGTACAATGTGGTCCACGTAACACAGGCTGGCTGAGCTTGGTGATATCAATGACCTTCCCCGAGTCCTCCCTGACTCGGTGCGATAACACCAGCTCTGGGCCGCACCAGTCTTGCTAGCGCAGCGCCTCATGCTGTGAATGGAATGCCCTTACTTCGGCCGCGCGTGGCTGGCGGTGACCGGCTGGCCGGCCGGCTTGGCAGCAGACAGCAGGCCGCAGCACGTAGGAGGCTCCAGGTTGGAGCCCCGGCGCTGTCGGCACGAGAGCTTTCTTGCAGTGGGGAGTGTTCTCTATCCCACCCCATCTTCTTCCCTGCTCCTCCTGGTGGCTCGTCTGCAAGGGACGGGCGGAATGGGCTGCAATCCCCCAGCATCGTCGGTTCACCCGGTTGTGACGGCGGATGCACAGGGCCCAGGCCCCGCATGATCTCGACGACGGCTCACTGATGTGGTCAGCACCAGCAGCGAGCGAGTCTGCCTGGGTTGATTATTGACAGCGGCAGCAGAGAGGACAAGAGCTGGTACTGTCCCCTCACGTCTGCTGCTGGATGGGCCGCCCTTACTGCAATATCTCCTACATGAAGATTAACATTTCGATCACCGAGCTGAGCACTATGCAGTGACTCAGTACACATCTAACTGCAAGTCTAGCTGCGATTGCCATGTTTCTATCAAAGCTGGCGTATTTAAAGGTAGCACGAGTGACGTCCTGACGTCATGCTCGTTTGTAATGAACGCATTCGTTCCACTTATACTGCTGATTTATCTGTCGTACTCGCCCCTTGGGTGTTCTTGTGACAGAGTTACGTGTTGTTATGGTAGATTTACGAGAAATTATGAAATGTAGTTCAGCTGACGCTATACCTCTGTCTTACACTCTAGGAAAGTCTCCATCTAACACAAACCCGCATGCTAAGCAATTCTCTCTCGCCCGTTGTGTGTAACCAGGCCACTGACTCTGTGTGACGACACATTCCGATGCATGTGCAATCCTCTTACCTCTTGGCTAACCTACTGCCTCTGGCTCTCGGCATAGGCAACAAAACTTTGACAATATTCCACATTTCCAACTCTTTACTATTCCGTGACACTACAATTCTAAGGCGGAGGAAGAGGAGGTGGAGGTTGGATATGTTCTCTTCGAAGGAGGACCCCGTGACGATTATGTCGTGTAAGTAATTTATACAGCCCGGGATATCAGAGAGAGGTTGTTCAAGGCAACTTTGAAAGATTGCAGGAGCACTGGCTGAACCGAACAAGAGTCGGTTTAGTTGGAAGAGGCCGAAAGAAGTATTTATAACACTGTACTGTTGGGAGGAAAGATCAAGAGGAATTTGGAGATATGCTTCTGCTAGGTCGATTTCGGTAAAGTAGGGGCCCCCCGCCATTTTGCGAAAAAGATCTTCTGGCCGTGCAAGGGGATGGTCGTCAATGAGAAGCTGAGGGTTGACTGTAGACTTAAAGTCACTGCAGAGGCGAAGGCGGCGTCCTGGCTTCTGCATGATGACTAAAGGCGTGGACCACAAGCTGAACCGCACGGGCTGGAGAACCCCTTCATCTTGAAGACGATGGAGATCGAGATCTTCTTTGAGCGGTTGTTGTAGTGCCACTGGTACCTGGCGTGCTCGTAAGTAGCGGGGCCGGGCGGCGGGACGGTGTTGGAGCGAGGCCTCAAAGCCCTTGGCGCAGCCTATGCCTGGTGAAAACAGGTCCTGGATTTCATTACAGAGTGCATCAATTTCAGGAAAAGGAACGTGCTGAGACACTAGGTGAACATCATCCACAATGGAATATCCGAATAAGCGGAAGGCGTCCTGTGCAAATAAGTCTGCTGTAGAGGAGTTGTTGACAGCGAGAAACGTGACTGGACGGTGAACCGATTTGTACCTGAGCCATGAATTGTCCTAGGAGAACTATCTCTTGCTTATTGTACGCCAGTAGGCGCTTAGGGGCTGGAGAGAGGGGTGGTGAACCAATGTTGGCATATGAAGTGTAATTAATCAAGGATACTTTTGCACCTGTGTCCACTTGCAGATGCAGAGGCTTGTCATTGATAGCGACATCTATAAAAAAATTTGATGTCGAGGAGTTGTCTACCTGGTTGACGTCCATTGGGGTGTTGTTCAAGCCGTCTCGATATGGCCTGGGCTGTCGGTTGCTGCAGTTGGTTGTTTTTGCACGACAAACAGCCGCTAAATGGCCTTCCCTGCCGCAGTGTGTGTATTGCGCCCAGCGGTCTGGGTAATCTTCTCTATCATGTGTTGAATAGCAGGTGGGGCAGGAGGGCAGGCGGAGACGATCCCCACGACGACGTTGCCGGTTGTGTTGTTGCTGCAGTGGCTTCTGGCCTCGGCCGGGATGGTGCGACTCGGCGTCTTGTTGTGGAGGAGGTCTCCGACCGCGGCGGCGGTAGGAGCGCGGCGCTGAGCCCTGGATTGCTGCGACGTCTTCGGTGTCCGTCGTGACGTCGTCTCGGATTGCTGCTACATCTGCCCAGGATTCCAGTCGATGGTCGGCGGCTGTAGAAAGTTCGAACTTATAGGCTAGTTCTATGACCTGCTGGAGGGACGGGTCTTCTAACTTGAGGGCGTCGTGGGGGAAGGCGGCGTCTGGCGCTGCCTGTATCAAGTGGTCACGCACCATGTCATCAGCGTATGATTCCTTGGAAAGATGTGTGTGAAACTTACATTTCCTGTTGAGACCTTGCAGCTCGGCGGCTCACTGGCGATAGGTCTGCTCGGGTTTCTTGCGACATTGGTATAACTCGCAGGCTGCGAGTACATGATACCGGCGTTTGTAGTAGGCATTTAAGGTTGCACAGATGGCGGTGAAGGTGAGAGGGTAGGGGTTCAACGGCTGTAGTTTCGTGAGCAGGACGTACATCTTCGATTGGTTCCAGGACAAGAAAAAAGCACGCTGCCTTTCTTCTTGGGTGACTTGATGAATCGTGAAGTGTTGCCGGATACGTCTTTCGTATGTTTCCCATTCTTCAACTTCATCGTTGAATGCTTGGAACGGCGGTGGCGTCACGGGGCGTTGGAGGCTTCGAATTTCGGCGATCAGTTTTATCTGAGTTTCTAAGAACTGGTGCAGAAGTCCTTGAAAGAATTGTTGCCATTCCGTAGGTGCTGCTGTCGTAAGCACGACGTTCGTCGGTTCGTTCCACTATATTCGTCACCACTGAAGAATACTCAGTATTGTAGAACACTCAGTATAATGTCGTATATTGAAACTGATCTACACCTCTCGAACAATCACTATATACACACAAAACAAATAACTTATAGACGATCATTCATCAAGAGCGTGGTGAGGTCCGTCGGAGCTGGTCCTAGCTCGGCGAGGAACTGGCTGTACTGCTGCTGCGCTGGCCTTATAAAGCCCGAGGAGGCCGGCGGAGTACTCCACTTTCCCTGTATCTGCGAGGCGACCTCTGCAGAAAAAGGTTCGCATTAGTCTCTAGCAAGTTCTGTTTATTTCGAAGAATTGTTTTCCTCTTGGTTGCGCCTGAAAGTGCTTGTGTATGTTATATGGTACACAGGGGTGTCTGGAGTGTAGTCTGCCTGGCAGGGGCCGTCTGTGGCAGACGTAAAAACTACCCCTGTCGTACGAAGTGCTCGTATGTCTACCACCTAGACCTGTCACGAAGTGCTTTCCAGATCCCTTCTCCACCAACTGTC
This sequence comes from Schistocerca piceifrons, assembly GCF_021461385.2. Lineage (NCBI taxonomy): Eukaryota > Metazoa > Arthropoda > Insecta > Orthoptera > Acrididae > Schistocerca > Schistocerca piceifrons. Next base: position 179,634,904 of record NC_060138.1, on the reverse strand, counting down.
GTGTTACGCTCCGTCTCTGCTCATGCCTTGTTGCAGTACAAAGTGGGACATTCTGGTCAATTGCAGACCTATCAAAATGGCGTTGCTTGAGTTTTGCGAATGGTACATCCTGATTCGGTGGTGACCAAAATTTTCGAACGCGAAGAGTGACGGATCCCAATTCACTTGAAACTGGTATCGTCTGTTGAAGAGTTGCCAGCTCTTACTGCCTCACGGGGGTGTGTGAGAAGCTGTCGACTGGTACCAGATAGCCGGACGCCGTGCTCGAACTTTCAGACAGTGCTGACCCTGCACTTGTCTTGCATCAGTGTTCTTTTGAAATTGTCGGGTATCACGAGACTCGAAGCCAACCGTGGCATTTAGTACTTCTGCTTACGCCAATAGTGCACCATACCTTTCCACCATCTTATCACCCATCCACTACACGTCTTTTACTGCTTATTAATTATGGAAATATTTAGTTCAATCAACTAATTGTCTCTGTTAGTTAATACCTTTACATTCGGTTTGCACGGTTTTGCAGGACCACTTGCCTATCATTTCTTACTGGTAGCTTATCATCTGCAACCAAACGACACTGATGAGAAATTTTGTTGGGAGTTAACCTATAACCTTATGCTTTAAAAGTAATTTAGTTTCTCGTACTACTTCACCGAAATGAAGTCTAACTGGGCTGGGACACACAACAACCACGATTATAATGCGTTTTGGTGAAGTGTAACGTGTTTTTGCGACGAAATTTCTGAAAACGTGTGTTATGTTTAGTTGTGCTTCACAACACGTCACCAGGATACTCAAGGAAAGGACTTGCCAGACAAAAATGTAAATAAAAACGAATATATGCTACAAATATCGTGACAAACTAAATTACGTTTGAAGCATAAAGTAATAGATTAACTCCCAGCAAAATTTCTCGTCAATATCGTTTGGTTGCAGATGACAAGCTGCCAGCACGAATTAATAAGCAAGTGGTCCTGCAAAACCATGCAAACCAAGATGAAATATGGAACGAATTTGTACTTCAGCACACTTTGCATTTCTTATGTGAAAATATCTGCAAAAGGAGAACAGAGTTGTGGCAACTCATAGTTCTTGTGTCACAACAATGTGCTCAGAAACTCAACTTGGTCATTTTATCAATTTCTTGCTAAAAATCAGATTACTTTCCTCTTGCAACCTACTTACTCGCCATTCATGATTTCTTGTTATTTCAAAATTGAAATATGTACTGAAAGGACACCATTCTCAGAGTATTTATGACAGCAAGGAAAATTCGTCACAGACTTTAAAGGCCATCTTAAATAAAGCTATACAGGACTGCTTCCTGAATTAGAAATATCACTAGGAAATGTGAAGGGGTAAAGTGAGTACTTTGAAGCAGACATCGATCAATAATCTGTAAAATTAATAACAAAGTTTTAAAAAACTTTGATCATTTTCTGAACAGGCTTCATACAATTAATTAATTTTGTAATCCCAAAATTGTAAGTGCTTGGAAAATATGATTAAAAACCATCAACAAATTAATTCAAAAAGCTCAAAGTTAATGTTATGAAAAGTAGGATTTTAAATGGAGTACTTACAGAAAACCATGAAAAATTACACTTACACGCAAAGCAAGCCGTAAAAACTGTTTCAGGTTTCAAATATTACACTTTCTGATACTGTATGTCACATTTCTGATACCGTATCTAACATTTCATACCACAGGTACTATGTTTGACAAAATATTTTACTCGTTTTCTTACAGAGGAAAGGAGTTAATCACAAACGAGAATATCAAAAGGTTTTTGTTACATGTAACAAATTTTAAGTATTAGTGAAAGGCATAGGAAGAAAAGTTATATTTTATATTGATCAAAAAGTAAAATATAGCAAATAATTTTATTAGAAAGATGTTGATAAAATGCAACACTATCTGTTTCATCCCTTTTCTCGGAATTGATGAAGAAGCAATATTTGAAATTTCTCAGCTATTATTAATACTGCTGTTAGAGAATTACACATTAATCTGAGTCTTCTCTATTTCAGTGTTATTGGTAAGAAATTAGCAGCAGTCATACAGAGGCATTTCAAAAATCACTAGGTAAAAACCATCAAGTTCGTGATATGATTAAGCCAAATGCTGGACTCACCTATGTTACGAGTGATACGGACTTCTTGGGGAAGTATCTTGATAAAAAATACCATATAATTATAGCGGGTGGTACTTGGAATAGTTGAGATTACAACCACAGCTACAGAGCTGGGGGAGATACCTCTAACGCTGCTGAGAAAACAACATGCACCAGTGACAAGGTAGTTTCACTTTTCCAGCATTTCGATAGACCTATAACGAAACATTATGTGAAATATGTTGAGGAACTCAGCAGAACTTTGAGGAAACCAGGGCAGTAAAACAATGAAATAACCAATGCAATGTTGATAAGCTGGTATCATCATATATGCCATGGTTTGCATTTAAACAGAGAAATGAGCCAGACAGCTCCTACCCAGTCCCAGTAGTTTCTAACACTCACTATAGACCCTTTTTAGAATAAAAGAAAAACGCTCTGTAAAAGTAGCTCTATTTGATAATAACAAGTCAGACGCCAAAATCAGAAGTACAGACTCTGATAATCACCATTACTTAATGGCGATGGACATTAGTCCTTACTAGTGTAAAACTGTTACCTTCTGAACAAGACAAATTTATATTAGTCAAAACCTAGGTAAGGAATTTCTTTATCCATTGCAACTGGTCAGCTGTTTATAATTTTATTACGTGAAACCATTGCTGTTGTGCAGCTATGTTTAAAAAAACTAGAAAAACAGTTCATTGTAGTTAAAACCATCCTCAGGGCACCAGTAGGAAGTATCCCAAAGCTTCTTGTTCAGTTATAAAGTGTCCCTACAAAACTTTACAAGAGCAGCAATAGCATTATTTTATGTGGGCATTCTAACATTGACTTTCCATCAACCAATAGTAACCACAAACAATGAGAGCATCGATGTCTCCCATTAACTTTCAGCCAGTGATCTCATTCCCATAATGTTAGATGACTGCAGCTAGACAGCAATCGATAGAGGTAGGGGTATAAATGTGAAAACCTGGTTGGTTATTTCTCTATAAAAGAAATATTTACTTCTCTTTTAGCTTCAGAAATTAGCAAAAGCTAATTCATAATGTTGTAGCAATGAATGTAATATTATGAAACACATAAAGTAAATACGTTAAAAATTAAAAAAACATTTTCTGCTTGCACAACAACTCATTAATTTTTCAAGAAGTGTGGGTAATGTGGAAACGCCTTAAAATTGTGAGAAAATGACTACTTCAAACGAAAACTATTAAAAATGTTAGAAATTATTTTATTTCATATTAAATTTAAATTACAAAAAAATATTTTAAACGCAACTGTAATAGAAAAATGCTTTGTAAGTGAAGTTCACTTGCAACAATCGCATCTGCAAATATCTCCTTCATTTCTGGCACACAAAGAATGACTTCAGTCCTCACATACTACACACTTAATCCACAACTTTCCCTGATCACCTATGGAAAATACACCTCCACAAAAAATGCCAATGGCATATTCTTCTGTAGGTTGTTCTTCCCCGACTGAGAGATGCAAATCTGACTCGCCTGGAGAGACAGTTGGTGGACTGGGCTCTTCATCTGAATCCTCATATAACTTAAGCAGTTTTTTGCATGGTTTTCCAGGAGGAGCTTCATGTTTTTTCTTGCTTTTGGCAGCTGCTTTAGGAAGCTTCTGTTTACCCTTCAGTAAAGAGTCTTCAAGGCATGTTTCATAAGGCAAAGATGTCAAAACATCTAATGAAACTATCTTACGACCTCTGCTGGAAACCGTCCTCTTTAGAGGAGGGATATGCATGATGTCTTGTGGAGAGACACGAATGTTTGATGAGGTACTTGACAACGATGTTGACCTTCTTTTTTCTCTTTGGCCATCTTCACTTGGGCTGTCAGTTGTCACAGATATGAATGAGTTCTGAGTGTCTTCTTGTCTGAGGTCATAACTTCCACCTGGAGATGCTGGATTCTCATAAGTTCCTCTCAGACTTCTGACCTCATCTAAAGCTGACGTGGCACCTATAAAGTCAATTACTCCAAAAACAGTCCTATCACATTGGAAAATTGCAGTCTCCAAACATCCTTTTGCAGCAACAGAGCCAGTCTGGCACTTTAGATAGTCGCTCCCAAACAACTCAGATATCTAATATGGTCCTAAGGACCGGCTGCTGTTCGCATCCATTGGCGAACATACTCAGCGTAATAGGTTTTAGAGTTCTCATAAAGGTCTTATAAGTGGCTGAGTTTCATGAGAGGTGTGAGGCAGGATGCTATCGACTGTAACATGGTTCCCCCTTGCACATTCTATAACTTGAAGGTTTCTGACATGACTCTTATGCCCATCACGAATTAACAACACAAGAGATTCGTTTGATGAGTGTGCCTTAGAAATGAAGTGGTCAAACCACTCGGAGAAGAGCTCAGTTTGAATCCTACCTGAAGGATGGCATTTACCAATTCTTCCAGGTGGTGCTCCTTTTGGTAGAGTGTCAGTCCGGTTCTTCCTGGGGAAGATCATCATTCGTGGTATGAAAGTACCGCCAGCACTCATATAGTCACCAGGAAACCTCGCTGAGGGCACCTATTTGACGTTTACCTTTCAGTCCAATTACATGTGGTATTCTGCTCTGAACGACAGAGAGCCCTATCTCGTTTACATTGTACACACGATCAGCACTATAGGAGTGTTTACTGTACTCAGCTTCCAAAATGTCAAAAAACTTGTCTACAGCTTCTTTGTTGAACCCATTTGCTCTCGAGAATAAGGTCCCCATAGGTTTGTGGATTGTGAGTTTATTTCTGTATCATCTAAGAATAAGGTCAAACCGAGCTCTACCTGCAGCATTTGAAGTAAAAGAATGGTTAATATTATTTCTTTCCACTATCTGATATGCCATTCTCTCGACATCTAATCTGGTAAGGCCATAGAAGCGATTATCTATTTCAATGAGATACTGTACCAACTGTTTTTCAATAGCTTCAGGTACTATAGGCTTACGTCCAAGTCTCAAAGAAACACATTCTTCGGGTGACATATCACTATGCACAAATCTTTGACGTGTTCTCTGAGGTACGTCGAAAGCTTGTACTGCTCTTCGTAACCCCACCCATTAAGGCTATTATAGCCTCAATAATGTTTTCAGCATTCCACTTCTTCACAATAGCTCTTGGTTTCCGATCAGTTAGCTTTTGTGGCATCTAGAAAAGTTTCGACAATGCCATCGTATGTATGCTTCCACATTACCTACACAATGGCCATTTTAAATTTCGGTAGATTACATTAAGCAGCTATCCATTTAAGGTTGACAAAGAACTGCTAAAACCTTCTATGCACCTCCCTTTATAAGCTATCAGACATAAAGAAATATAACTACAAAGTATGTAGATAAATATAATACCACAACTTACCTCGAAAAAGGTTTAGAAAATGCGAGAACGTAAATTGCATCATTGCCACTGCGTCTGTTGCTCATCTGATTGCTAACCCTCTACTGTGACAAATAGTAACTATTGCAACAATTTCTGGCTGTCCCGGTAGAGTGCAGCACTCAGCAGGCCAGACACTAGACGTTTCCACATTACCGAAACGTTTCCACATTTGCACCCCTACCTCTAAAGTTTTCCTTGAACTCTGTAATAGAGGAACAGTTAGTGTACACATCCAAACTATGTATGTCAAAATAATAAACAACAAATAAACCAATACTTTCAGAAATAATCCTCAACAGGAAGAATGGGAAAGGTCTACCATCAAGATATTATGGATAAGAAATTTAACTTAATTTTAAGCCTTTTTCTCAAACACTTTGAAGCCAACTTCTTCAAAGAGAAAACAAAACTGAGTTAAAAGTAAGTGACAGAAGGAATGGATAACTTCGTGTATGAGAAAAAGTAAAATTTACCGAGAACAGAAGAACAGCACACACAGCAGTGAGTATACGCTGTAAGAGATAGTGTAAAATATTGAATTGTGTAATCAGGAAGAGATAAAAAACATACATTATGTACAAAAAAATGAACAGGACAAACAATGAAACAGAAACTATGTGAAAAATCATAAAATCGGAAACAGACAGTGAAAAAATATCAAAAGGAGTAGCACAGTACATAGAAAATGGGACAAATCACAGTAATATGAAAATTGTAGCCCTTAGAATTCAGTAAGTGTTTCCACTCTGTAGCTAAAACCATAAGAACACAAAGCACTCACCCTCCCTAAGAAGCCATAAAACCACATAATATTGCCCAAAATACAACACTTCATATCCACAACATCCATTGAAATTGTGGAAACCATGACATCCCTGAAAAGCACCAACTCTTCAGGGTATGATGGAATATCAATGAGTGCATTAAAATTTTGTGGCGACATAATCAGCAACATATTGCGCTATTTATTTATGGAGTGTACAAAACCATCAATATTTCCTAATTGATTAAATATGTTACAGTGACACCAATAAACAAAAACGATGAGAGATAATTAATATTTATTAGCCCTTCTCTCTGTTGTTAATTTTTTTGAAAGCATTTGAGAGGGTAGTTTACAACAGACTACACAAACAGCCAACACAAAATGGCTCCGTGACTATCTACCAGTTTTGCTTTTGCCAAGGTCTTTCCATAGAGGGGATTATATTCAGTCTTACAAAAGATATTTTAGATTAACTGAACTGTACAAGACATCTTGTAGAGATGCTCACTGATCTCATAAAAGCTTCCAACTGCATAAAAATAAGATAATAGTACAAAAATCAACCATTACCTTGGCTAACACGTACTTACTTAACAGGTGACAAAGATGTCCTAACAGATGCAGGTGAAATAATAAAATCAAATTTGTAAAATCATATTAAGTAAGATGTTCCCAAGGCTCGATTCTTGAATCATGGATCTTAATAGTGTACACTAATGATCTACCAGGATCAGTGAATTTCAATGCAAATATAGTAACGTTTGCTGATGATACTAATATCATTGTTAGGGATATGAAATCCTTGATGCAACTTACAACTGAAAAAATAGCATAAGAAGTGCAAAACTGTTTCACTGCAAGTAGTCTATTATTAAACCACTCATAGACAAATGAAATGCTGTTTCAGACAGCTAATAATAAGTTTCTAGGGTTTAGAATAGATACAAATTGCCAGAAAATTAAAGAAGTTCTATATATAAGATTTCTAGGTATGCAAATATATAGTAAATTAAGATAGAATGAAGATATTGATTAACTGCTCAAGAAAAGTACAGCGTGGTTCACACTAAAATCTATTTTGCTCTATATTGACATGGAAACAATAATCTTATATTATTTTGCGTATATTAACTCTCTGATCTTATATGGTATAATATTCTGGGTAGTTGCTGCAGAAGAGGAAAAAGTTTGCAATACAGAAAAACGGGCTGTGAACTTGATGGGTGGTGATTCACATCAGGCTTCATGTATATACTTATTCAAAAGACTTAAGATATGGAAAATGCAAAGTTGGTGCATCCATTCCTTGACAGTATTCATAATCAACAAAAAAAAATTTCCAAAGTATCTGTGACATTCAGAATCATAGCACAAGGCACAAACAAAGCCGTCCAGTGACTTAGCTACTCTCAATGTAGTATAAAATAGAGATATCCAGGCCGGCATAATAATTTCCAACAAACTCCTACAAAATATAAAAATGGACATTGGTAACCCTCATGTATTCAAGAGGAAAATGAAACAGTTCTTCATAAACGATACTACATGTAATTTAAATGAATTCGTAGAGGTATAAGGTTAATATAAGCTGTATTTTATTACAAGTGATGTAATTTCTATTCCAATGTATATTATACTGTATATTTCGTATGTGCATTGTAATATGCTGTACTTTTTCTTTTCTTTTTTTGAAACCTTGGAAATAATAATACTGCATATCTTGTATCAATATTCTTTACGGTATGCTTTGATTTCTTCTTTTTTTTGTCCATATGACATTGCATTCATTGTCTCTTCCAACTTTACACTACTTCTTTGTAAAAAAATGTAATTGCACAGAACCAAATAAAAATCAAAGCTAATCAAACAATTAATAGACACATAGCAAACCTAATTATAACTATTTTTCAAAAGTGTTCGACCTTATTAATGAATCATATGCAGAAATATTATTTTCTTTATGTAATGGATAATTGCTTATATCACTGTGTATCTTGATTGAGCCTGTGTTTTTGCTTATGAGCGATGTATGTAGCATCATGCACTAGACAACAGTCATTTAATAAAACAAAACAAAGAAATGCTGAATCTTTTGGAAGTGGTACTAGGATTCTTCTGTATTACACGGAAGTTCTAATGGTTCCTTTGAGTTTGATACGTAATTACAATCTAGTAAGAGATTCATACAAATCTAAGATATTTACCTTAATAGCCTAGAAAACGGCACATCATGTAGTAAAACGAATCTGTGTTCAATATCAAACATTATTTTTGTTCTTTGTAAGGCACGTGGATATTTTCATTAGTTTTAGAATAGCAAGAGAGGAATTAAAAAAGATAAATCAGTTGCTGAACACCAAAACTGAACATTTCTTATCTAATCAGGAGGCCTATTAATATAAACGTTTTTAATACGTACTGTGTAATTTAAATAAACCAAATAACATTATGGGAGCTCATGACTGATAGTGTAACTCTAGAAAATTATGTTTTTATAAAGAAATGCTCTTAGTAATAACTATAATTTTCTTACTAAATTCGTACTAACATCATTAGTGGTTTATCCCTGCACCATAGGTGCCTTTAATAAAACTCTGATTCATTTAGGATATGACCTTTTTTTGTAGAACTTTAGATATTACATAAAACATAGAGCATTCACTATGAAATGCTACGATTTGTGAGAGACAATAAGATATAACAACAAATGCTTGCAGACAAAGTAATTGAAAGAAAAGCATGTCTCAGACAAAACTCACTATTTAAACAAAACATGAAATTTTTTGTGTTTTAGTATCGGTACTAGTGGTTATGAGAATTATATACACGTTCTAATGGCTAACTTTAAGCTTGATTTACAGTTCATACTCAATAAGAAACCCTAAAGAACTTAGGAATCTATGTGTTTATCTTAAAGAACCATCAAAATGCATGATTATGTGGTAAAACAAATAGTTATCACAAATGTTTGTAGTATGTAGTATGACACATACACATCTGCAAGTTACTTTAAATAATCACAATTGATATCTTGATACATATACATCAATTCTTGGCCATCAAAACTTAAAAACTTTATAGCATGAATAATATAATGATATTTTTCACTAAACTGTGTACTTTAATTACACTTAATAATCTTATGAAAGCTGATGATTGATAGTGTGACTCGAAAATATTATGCAGCTGTAAACAGACTGTCAATGTAATTCCTTCCTGGGTATAAATAAAACATTTCTATGTAATTATACTAGCTTACATTTGAGCCTAGCTCCAAAGAAAATGTTTCCAAAGTGCAGTGCCATCTGACACAGGCTTAGCTACGGTTGAGGATTGGTATAACAGTTGTACAAACTATACATCATCAACTACTTGGTATGCCTATACATTGGAGAGTAAAACATTAAGTTATGTTAAAGATGCATTGAACAAAACACTTAAGTATTCATGTGTCCTCTCCACTATTACCGTTAGATTCATTCACATCCAAGTTAGGTTCATTTTCTTCCTCTTCACAGGCAATTAGTAACTGTCATCAAAAATGGATGCATAGCTGACTGAAAGTCAACTAATGTGGAATCTTCACTTTTTTCAAGCTGGTACCACACTCCAAGTTTCTGATTAATGATCACTCACAAAACTGTAGCCCTTGTATGCCACTACTTAGAAATTACAAGCTACCTTTTTTCTGTTTTTCATTTTCAGGTGTGGTACAGTGATCAACTGCTTCTCTCATACTGAGTATCAATGACTGATCTACTTTTCAGATGCCGAAAAGTGCAGGATATTGTTTACAAGGAGTGATAACTGCGTCCCAGTCATCAGGGACTTGATTCTGTTTGTTACGTTAAATTAAGGAAATCTCCTGACTGTTAGGCATAAAAGAATGACATCTTATGGAAAGAGGTATATTATTCCCTTGAATATTTTCTAGCTGTGTACCAGCTTACACAGAAAGAACAAAATTTTATTCTGACCACAGTTTCCACCTTAAATCGATACAGTTCTCCTTCCAAACAGTGTCCACTTTCTTGTAATAAAGCAATGAAGAACAAAACTGAGGCTCCACTTGATGACGATGAGTCAGGCTTAAGTAAAGCTAAAGGCAGAAAGAGGCAGTTCTGACGTTGCACTTGACAACTGAAGCACGATTCAAGAAAAGTCAGGACACTTTCACAGCATTTGTCGATGTGGCAAAAGCCTTCGACAATATAAAATGGTGAAAGGCGTCTACATGAGAAAAACAGGAGTAAACTGTAGGGAATGGTCGATAATATACAGTATGTACAAGAAATAAGAGGGAACAATAACAATGGAAGATCAAGAGTGTTGTGTTGGATTAAAAGTGTGTAAGACTTGAACATCTAAAAAAGAATGACAGAAATAACAGAAAGTTTCAAAAGTAGCAAATTAACAGTGAAAAAATATCAGCGGTAAAATACACTGATGACATTGCGCCCTAAGTTTGAATGGTATGAAAAGTTTAGAAATAGAAAATCTCTCTTATAATGTGGTACAGTAGAAATTAGATTAGCGATAGATTTAACTTCCAAACTGGGGACCACAATGTAGATGTAGTTTAAAAAAATTGCTACCTTGGAAGCGACGTAATTAATGATGGACGAAGCCAATGCATAAAAATTAGACAATCGTAGTCAAAGGGGGCATTCATGGCCTAAATATGTGTGCTATTATCAAACTTCGGCGTTAATTTGAGGAAGAAATTTTTTGAGAATGCATGTTTGGAGCACAGTATTGCATGGTAGTGAATAATGGGCTGTAGGAAAACTGGAAACTAGGAGAATCTAAGCATTTGAGATATGTTGCTATAGCAAAACGTTAAAAATTAGGTAGATTTATAAGATAGAGGATGACATGATAACTTGCAGAAGCAGCGAAGATAGGAAAATGTGGAAAATACTGACACAAAGAAGAGATGGGGTGATAGGACATGTGTTACTAGACCAGGGAATAACTTCAGAACGGATTACAACCAACAAATCATGCTTCATATAGGATGAAAGAACTACTCTGATAAGATGTTGGAACACAGGAGAAATTTATGGCCAGCCACATAGAATTTCTGAAGACTGCTGACAATAAAGAAGTCACTTCGTTGTACCTCGTCATGGTAACTCCTTCATTATGGTTTCATCACAGAAGGTCGTCAACACTGAAAACATAAAATTATAGTTGTCTCGGATAGAGTAAAGCTTTAAGTCTTAGCTGAGGTCCACTAATATTTTTAATGTAATCGAAAGATGTAATTGTCACTAATATGCACTCCGTCTTCAGGCCACAAGTGGCCCATCAGGACCATCCGACCGCTGTGTCATCCTCAGTTTAGGATGTGGATATGAGGGGCGTGTGGTCAGAACGCCGCTCTCCCGGTAGATATGACGGTTTTCTTTGACTGGAGCCGCTACTTGCCTGTCGATAATTCTGCGTCAAGTGTATTTTTGCTTCATAAAAGGCTTCATCAACACCACAAACAACATTTATATGTGTCTCTAACCTGAGCAAGAAGAACAAGTGCCAGAGGATATCCAGATGATATGTAAAAATTACTGGACCCTTCGCTGCAGGGCACATTAGTATGATACTCGTTCAGAAAAAATATCAGCAATTTTCCTCACAGTTGGAGATCAATGCAGGCTAAATGGATTTTTAGGGAATGAATAACGAGAAATCTTTTGTTTAAATAAGGGTATACAATGTACAGTAAGATGTTTGGGTTGCCAAGGTATGCATGGACATTGTTATTACGTTTTCCTTTGTATTCTGACATGTATGACCAGACACTGCTGTATAGCATCGGCAGTCTCCAGGACTTAATAACAAAAAGATATGTGGTGTTAAAAAAAAGGGCACAGACACAGATCTTGTAGCATCATCGCCACTTGCTTCCTCTCTATGACCTATTCTGTGGCGTCGTTATTGTTTCAGCTAGCAGCTATGATAAGATGAACACAACAAGCAGTCTTGAATATTTTTTAAATGTGTTCTATAGCGTCTATATGAGAGAAGTTACTCTGTTTAATTTAACTGACTGAAAGTATCACAGTCTTCTTATGAGTGCAACTAATGAGAGTCAAGAAGAGCAAATGGAGAAATGTACTGGAGGAGAGTAGGAAAAACTGGAGACAGTGCTTATCTGTAGTCATCTCCAAAATGTTTGTGGAAACATTTCTCCCAAGTGACTTACGTGATACTTGCCCATCGGCTAATTCTTCTTTATTAGGTTTTCCTTTCTTTCTATATGTTGCAGTTTTTCAATGTACTAGACACTGGCTTCGGAATTAACTACAGGAAAAAAGATATTGTGGCCTCAGAAATAATTTTAGAATTAAGGACATTGAAAATTAATACAATCCAGCACCTGAACGAATGACCCACTTGACTCTAAGGAAGGCGCCATTAAACATTCAGGTTGCTTTTTCTACAGCTTCTACACAAAAGACAGCTTGTCAAATGGCGGAGGCTCTTTTTTTTAGAAAAGTTTTTGATAAGGATGTTTTTTAGAGCCATCAGTCAATATGCTGTAATATGACATGACAAGGCATGCAAATGGCGAGTCCCAACTATGGCTACTTCAATGCATGAAAACACAGAAGTGAAAAGCAATTACAGAGATGGGCTTTTCTAATGGGCTGCTAAGCTGTAACTGTATTCACGAAAAATAACTTTCTACTTAGAGAAAAATATTGGCCAAGAAAACTCTATGTACTTTTATTGAACTGCATAGCTGCATTTCCAAATGGTGGTAAATAGTATATCAGATAGTCATTGCTTAAGTACTACAGTTTAAAATTGTATGTTGTATGCCAGAAAAGAATGGACACAATCATCACAAAGCGCATTACTAAAGTATTCAGGAAGTATTTATAACAGTTATAAGAACGGTAAATAAAGAATGCAACATTACTACAAAGATTTAATAGATGTAATTATCAGAGATTAGTTTAATATTAATATCATAACTATATTCATTATACATTTAAAATGCTGTACTACTGCTTACAATATGTCCTACTATTGCTTATAATGTGCTCTACTATTGTTTATAATATGCTCTACTAGTTCTATAATGGTCACACAGTCCCATACTTCGTGTTGAGGGTTTGAGAATAACATTAGTTTTTATCCTAGAATTACAAACCATATTTGTAGAAGTACAGCAATTAGGATATTCCATCAGTTGGTTACTCTGTTAACAATACTATCGACGAACACAAGAAAGTAACTTAAAAAAACATGTTAGGACACAGTTTCATCCAAAATTTTCCACATGGGTCTTTTGTTGCAAGATTTTCCTAACGAAATTTGAGTCCTGTATTGCATACAAATTTCCATATAACAGTACCATCAAAGATTCAGGTGTGAGTTCAGGTTTGTAAATTGTGAAAATAATTGTATTGATAAGAATACACTTTGTTCAAAACTAATAATTCTCAGTTTAGTGTGGACGGGATTGCTAAATACTAGAATGCGTCTTATCTCAAGAAAAGGAAGAGTGCTTTTTCGTATCTGGAGACACATCAGTTCGTCTCAGGATGTTCGTAACTGTAATGCATTTTACTTACCTGTATACATATCTGGCCTCTTGGCAACTGGAATATGTTTAATTTTTCACTATTGTTTGTGAGATAAATTACAAATATTGAGTGATATCCATTTCCTCTGCCACTGATAACGTATTAATTGTGTGTAGTTGTTATGTGTAAGAGTGGTAAGACCCTCCTTCTGCAGTGTAGTTTCTCGGTTGTGTTTTTATGGGAAAGAAAATGGAGGGTAAGAGGGCAAAACATTATTCATACACGCAATGCACTCCTCAGAAGTAACACCAAAAGTTTTCGCAATTTATCAGGCACAGCAGAAGTGTAACTGGCACTCACAGTGAATCACTGGGACATATGTACAGTGTGGTCGGTCTGTGTGCCAGGAAGCGTTTATTGCCACCACATGGAATGTCATCACCATAGACCAGATAACAACTGTGGAGGAGTACCATATTGTGAACTGAGATTCTGTTCGCTTTCACTCAGTTTGCACAAGGCTGCTCAGCTTGTTTAGTAGAATGGGTAAGTCAAATGTGTATAGAATGGACATAATGGATTAAGCAATATGTCAGAAACACTTGGCAATATGAGAGTGGATGCTGTGTCATACATGTGAGGGTGATAATGTGTTGGGCCACTAAACAGAAATAGTTTAAGTACAGTAAAACTTGCAGAAGAAAGACTCCACAAGGAAGATTACAAGAAAGATGTTTTAGCAAATGATGGTGATAGAGTGTCAGGGAGAAGCCCCCAAAATTGAAACACAATATTAAAATAATTTAAGATGACTAACTACTAATTTTTTACAGAGATCGGAGGATGGGAATAGAGTTAAGAACTAGAGATAATGAAGAACAGCTAACTCCCATATTTGAATAATGAAATTTATAAATATTAGCCCAACTCTAGTTTGCTTACAGCAGTTTGGATATTCTCTCGAGGAGCGAGAGATATTTTTCACCATAATGTACAATTTTTGGTATTAGGAGTGAAACTGGACAAGTATTATAACATATGTGACGGTTGCACGAAGAGCGGCAACAAATAGATCGAGATCAATGTCAAAGAGACCTACAGCAGAAAAACGCATCCTCTCCACAGACATACGAAGATAGTTATAATTCGCTAGTGACGGTGACAGTGTCTGAATTCTTTCCAGTAACATTCTTGCTGTGCCAGCGCGATCTATTGCAGAAGATCATATCCAACAGGTGGCCAACAGGCAGCTGGTGGAATAAAACAGTAGCGCACTGAGTACTGGTACATCACCATGCCCTTCCTTTTCCCACGAACGCCAGTGCTTGACTTTTAGCACAAGTGCGTAGGCCAGGTAGACGATCTGTATCATCGTGTTGAGCACGGACAGCAGCACCGCCGGACCATAGTGCTGTCCACAGAGCCGGGCGACGCGGTGCAGCGCCAGCCGGGCGCGCTGCAGCCGCCGCAGCTCGACCTCCGCTGCCCACCGCTGCCTTCCAGATGTTACCGCCTCCTCCAGATCCACCTCACTGTGTACAGGCGGCTGCACACTCCTCAGCAGCTGAGTGTTGACCCTGCCCATCCGGTCTCGCACTGCCATCACTATTCCGTAGAACTGAACCTGCCAAATGCCGGAGTATACAGCAAAGAAATTTAGAATTTTTCTTCTCCATGTTTTTTCAGTTCTGTCAACTGCAGTGTATATAACGCAAATACTAAATAACATAAAAACGTAAGCAAGAAGGAAAATCGTTGCCACTCGCGTTCTCATAAACACCTTCCTCCTTTTACGTTGGCTATGAACTAGCACTTTGTCTACCATTTCCAGTAAATTAACAATACCACATAAGTACTTGTTTCCAGTAACAAGACATGTGGTTAACACTGCAGCGGACTGCAACCAAAGCAAGACTGAGACAAACATCATAGGAATCTTTAACGTAGGAAAACTGTCTGGTACTGGGAGAGTGCAAGATTGAGTATGGCTGCAGTATGAGCCACAGGCTACAGTGCCAGCCAACCACACTATAGTTGCGATGTGCCATATTTTAAAACTGGATGTAATATTTCCTTCATTTCTAATGGATGATGAGAATCCACACATCTGGCTCACCACATGTAAGGGTCTAACAGCGGTGAAAAAGCTGTGATTACTCATTAAAGGCCTTGAATATCTAAGATGAATCATGACGACTCTGCCACTGTTCTATAGAAATTGTGTGTCGTTTGGCAATAAGATACCGAATCGGGCTTAAAGCACTTCGTACTTCGAGAGATAACTGTCACAGTATCCCTCGCATTACTTACGTAACTAATATCTTTGTATATCAGAAAGATAAAGTGCCTGATATAACTACTCGTTAGCGACCTATAACATTACTGGTTCAGCTATTGCTTGCCCTCAGCGAACACTAGAGAGACTGATGATCAAATGGTAAACGAATGTCCTTAAATGGGACGACACCCGTAATGAGATATTGATTGTGTGTCGCCTGCGCCTGAGCGACCTGCTACAATGACTCAAAGTCTAATTTCGCTAATTGCATGTCACGTAGGTGACGACGGACTACTTCCGCTATCCTTTCCCCCACTAATTTCTTTCTTGCATCATCATTATCGTCTTGATGGATTAGGCCTTCTCCCTTTTCCGCCTCAGTATTATTCACCCCATCTGCTTGATGACGTCCCACGTTTTTGCTACCTACTGGGTTATATAGCATTACAGCTGTAGTTATTCTGTTATTAAATTTCCAGTAGAAAAGGTCTTTCTATTTCAGTCTGTACTTTTCACTTATATTAGTAATGGGTACTACGTTTAGCACGTCTAATAGCGGTGTTTATTTGATGGCCCAATAATGAATATTCCGCTACAGATTGCAGCAGCTTCGTTTTTTATGATTCGTTTAATTGCAGTTGATTTGATGTTGCGCTCCAACATCCGGGAGGCAGGGTTATTACTTTGTAAAGCTTAACTAATGTTCTGTCTGTATGTTATGTTTTTATGTACGTTGTGTGGTTCCACATCTGAATCTGGCCAGTTTTAGTACTACATCATCTGACCTGGAAAATTTAAAACTGCATGATAGATATTTAATCTTTCTCACTTATTCATTAATTTGTCCGTGCATAACACTTGTCTACCCTATGGGTTCCTATCCTTGAAATTCCATCACATTCGTGTTATATATTAATATTCTCATTAAGCGTTTAGTGGCAATTTGACTCAAGTACAGTAATTCGAGCCAATTCCTCATATTTCTCTTTTATAAGCTGATCATCAGCAAATAGCAGCTTCATGGTATTAAAATTCTCATTTCTTAATGTGTCAATCAATCACTTATGAATGTAATCGCCGATATGAACAAAAGTGTTGGTGACAAACGGCAGGCTTGTCTAACTCTTTGACTAACATCAGTAATTTCTGTCCCATTCTTTACAGTTAGGATCCTTGTTTTATTATTTTTGTATAATTATTGAATTGCTGTAGTCAGATATGCTGGAACTCCCATTTCATGTACTGATTTTCATAGTATTTTTCGTTTTATCTTGTAAAACACCATTTCATATTCGATAAAACGGTAAGAATTTGGCAATCTCTGTTAATTTCTTTTCTCAGTTGCTTGTGCCAAAGAGGAAATATAATCACAAGTTCCAACTCTTCTGAAACTGTGTTGTACCTCTGACATACATGCTTCTAATGTGGGTTTAATCTCTCATTTGTAACTTGCGCATGTAGTTTGTAAGACGAAATTGGTACACGTATTTATTGGTAGTTTACCATTGTTATCTTCGTCCTGTAAAAAGGGCATATCTAAGCTGCATTCCATTCACCTATTACACGTCCGTTTATAAATCTAAAAGCATATGCATTAAATGATCAGATATTTAATCAACTCCTTGCTTACATTAACAGTGTCCAGCGACTATTTGTTCATGGATCAGTTTTTGCAGTTCTTCGATTGTTAGTTGATATACAGAGTGAATGGTATCGGTAGTTGCCTCTGATTATTCATTTTCAGTCCATAAACATTTAAAGTAAGTTATCCATTCCTCTTCAGATATTATTTGTAATAGTGAAGAATCTCGTTCTTGTTTATTCAGGTGGTTCATGGTTTTATATGCTTTGTTCTGTTTTCATGAATATTTTGTTCTTTTGCACTCACATATCGGTCCCAACTTCCTGTTAAATTTTATGTATATCATCATGTTTCATGTTTTCCGTCGTTCCTCACTGCTTCTATATTCTTGGGATATGATTCATCTAAAGCAACTAAATAGGAAGCTGTTTTAATGTGCCACAAACGTTTCACTTCTTTTTATTTAGGACCCATCTTCATTGACCTGTAAAGCAGTCTGGTTTTGTTTATAATAGTTGAGTTATACAATAACTGAACATTTGTTAATACATTACAATTTTTGTTATACTTTTGTTGTTACCAAAGAAACTGCTATCTGTAATCTAAAAGTAATATTTATTTCTCTGTACGATTTGTGATCTTATTAGTGCATATGTGCTGTCCTGGAGCTATTCTCGACTTGTGCACACAGAATGTCCGATTTTCGGCGTTCTACGAACAAATTTAGACTTAACATGTTACTCTGACCAATCACCGTGTTTCAGTTTGGATTGTTTACTGTACATACCATTGCCAACTGTCACTCTGAGGTTTGTCACTCTTTTGTTTGTGTTGTGGTGTCTCAAGTAGTTTAATATTCTTTCACTTGTTTTGTGTGTATGCAGTGAGATGTTTTCTTTTTCATTTTAGTCTGGGTATATTATACATCTCTGATTGATCTTGTTTTACTGGTTAACATGATCAATGAGTAGCTATTTACATTGATTTTGTCATTTATCACTTCCTTGTTCATTGTAAGGACTGCTTGTATGTGAAAGATATTGCGAATTGTAGCTTTCTTATAGTACTCATCCTAAAATTTTTCAGGCCCTGCTATGTTAGATGATTTATGTGCATGCGTTACTAGGTGTTCAGCAAAGGTAGAAAGGATATTTTCACGTTTCCAGCTTCTTACATATTATGCATATCTAGTTTTTAAATTTCTGCCTATCATTTCCAGATGTACTGATCTGCAGTTTTGATCATTATACTGCTATACAGCAGCACCTTGGTGTTTCTATCAATATTTGTAAATGTGAATTGAGTGTATTTCTTTTCTGTATGCTGTGTGTAATCTTTGTTTTGTCAGTACATTAGCTGTTCTGTGTGGTTATTTGTGTCTGTACATTAATGTGTTCTGTTTCTTTTTGGAAGTCATGTCATGCATGTTTGTGTTCTGTGTGTTTGTGTACACTCTACTGTCTGTGTTGTTTGTGGAGATTTGTGGTTTTTATTTTCATTTTGCTTTAGTTTTGTTTGGATTTTTTGGTTGTGTTTTTGTATTATGTGGGCGTTATATCTATTCGTTTTGGCTGTGTTGCTTCTGATTCTTTTTCGTAGTTTTCTCTGCTGAGTGGGATTGGATTAATGTCAATGTGTCAAATGTGTCAGTGTGTCAAAAAGCTGGTAATTTGTGATTATATGTCTGGTTTAATGTGATACGTATATAACGGAATTTGTGCTCTTCACTTTCAGTAAATGTTAAATCTGCGTTTATTCTCATTGCTATTTACTTTTTATTTTTAGCCAGCTGGAGTGGCCATGCGGTTCTTGGCGCTACAGTCTGGAGCTGAGTGACCACTATGGTCGCAGGTTCGAATTCCTGCCTGGGGCATGGATGTGTGTAATGTTCTTAAGTTAGTTAGGATTAATTAGTTCTAAGTTCTAGGCGACTGATGACTTCAGATGTTAAGTCACATAGTGCTCAGAGCCATTTCAACCATTTTTATTTTTTATTGTGAATGTATACATTTGATGTCTGTATGTAACTGATTCATTTTCTCTATTGGTTCATTTACCATACAGTTTATATTATCTACAAATCTTTAAGAGTAAATAATTTTGTAAGCCTTCTTTATCCTTATAGTATCAAATGTTCCTGATACAGGGATTCACACTTGGAGGTCATCTTTTGGCAAGCTGTGTTCCTTTTCAAACTGGAAGTAATTTTGTGATGTGCATATTCGACAGGTTTTCGTTATTTCTCTAATATTATCTGCAGGTATTTTGTAGTGTGTCAGTGGATTCTTTAGATTAGAATAGGTTAGTACTTGTTCAATAGATCATGATACGATACTTCATAATCATGTGGGATGTGTCAGTTTAATAAAAGGTGTCTATACAAGATATTACATTACACAAAATATTACATGACACTCATTATTTTTAATTTTTTTTTTTGCGCTTGGGAAATAACCCACTTACTATATCCAAAATTTCATCGAATGAGTAGAAGGAGTTGCCATTAAGAAATTATTTTCATTTCCTTTTAAATGCTATATGGCTATCTGTCAGACTTTTGATGCAATTAGGTAAGTAATCAAAGATTTTTGTGGCAGCATAATTTACCCCCTTCTGAGCCAAAATTAGATTTAACCATGAGAAGTGAAGATCATCTTTTCTCCTAGTGTTGTAGCCATGTACACTTCTATTACTTTTGAATTCGTTCAGATTGTTAATAACAAATTTCATAATTAATATTCGGCAGAAATCAAACCTGCATTTGGATCGGACTATATAACTCTTGTGCAGAAATGTGTGCAGTGTACTGCTGCATCCATTTTCAATAAGTTACCAGTAGAATTCAAAAATCTTAGCAGTAATCAACGCACTTTCAAATCGAAACTGAACAGTTTCCTCATGGATCACACCTTCTATTCTGCCGAAGAGTTCCTTAAAAAATTAAGCTGATTCTTGTTCTCTTGTTGATTGCGTTTACTTGAAATTAAGGCCTGAATCCTTTTGGGTTCATAAACATTTTACTTTCATCTGCTATTACTTTCATGTTGTAATTTCATATACTGACATATTCCATGACCTTGGAGATTTGCTCCTCAATTTGGTCCTATGGAACTTAACGTGTAAATAAATAAAATAAAGTGTACACTATAAGGCACCTTCGCTTTCTAAGGTCAATGGAGGGGTGTCCCTCAAACAAGGCAAAAAAGTCCGCCCAAAAAGAGGCAGAGCAATAAAAATGTCAGAAACTTAGAGACCTTCCTATGAAATACAGAAGGTCTGAAAAGCACAATGAACATTGATCGAAGTGACTTTCCACAAGTATACGACACACTAGACCTAAAAGAAACATTTTAACAGAAGACTACCAGTACACATAATACCAGCGTGGTTCCAACCAAACGAAACAGCTGTTGATACTGTACATGAAATAGGCTAGCTGATCGCCCACAGTAAGTGTGATAAACCACTAATCACTGCTGGAGATTTAAACTGAAGAAGGGATATACAAAATTACAAAGCATAAAAATAATACAAAGTTATAGGAGGTGGGCTTCATACCATTTAACAATCTCAATGAACCCACAGATATTTTCTTCACCGGCAAAATCACAGTACATAGCGCCTTCGGAAGGGACCCAATCAGGGGCTGTATAACACCTCTCTGAATGGCAAACCAACCATCACTTCGGAAAGATATCCCTCCAGAAATGAGCACCTAAGGAGAATGTCGGAACATGCAGGGAAATGAGGATCAAGCACCTTAAAGAATAAAAGGAATCAGGAAAGTGAAAGCAAAACCAGAACAGGTAAAATATGTTGATACGCTAATGGGCATCATACGAATAAAGGTAGCAGTACAACACTAACAAAACTCCTTTTAACAAACCGCCATACCTAGCAATAGAATAAGATAGAAACAATGGTCCAAAACAGATTGCTACAGACTGAGGGTAGACATATCGGAAGGATACACCAGCTAAGACTGTCTGCAGAAAACCCAGTACTATTCAGAACTTTCGCCGGAAAACGATCATTCTGCAAGAAAACTTTAAAAGAAAAGAAAAGAAAAGGACGTTCTGTGAAAGAGAAGGAAAGGAAATAATGGCGGGTGCCACGTGAGGCCCATACAATGCGCGACGCTCCAGGAACGAGCCAAAACACACTACATCGTTATGAAAGAATGAGAGGCACACTTCGACAACATACGTAACAAAAACGGACTAAACGGAAAACCAAACGTCAAACAGGAGACATTGCCGTAGACAGCTGCGGAATGAGTTCCATTGGCTATAGAAGGGGGGACATTTGCTATTAATGGCACCAAGAACAAAATCACGTTAGTCCCTGACAGACTGTGAACACCTAACAATGAAATGATCGCAAGGCACTGATGGCCCCATCCTGGGAAGCTCGGCCGCCGAGTTGCAATTCCTATGTCAGGGGACGCCACATTGGGCGAGCTGCGCGTCGATGATGAGTTGATGAGGACAACACAGCACCCAGCCCACGAGTGGAGAAAATCGCCAACGCAGCCAGAGAACCAATCCGGGCCTGCTGCATGGTAGGCAAACACCATACCACTCAGCTAAGCAGACAGTCACTGAGAACGTATAAAAGACGCAACGCAAGTACTGGCACCAGGATGGGAAAAAACTTTATAGTAAATGCATTGAAATAACCTCTGTTCCAGAACTGTGGAGACAATCAGTAATAACAGTGCTGTATAAAGGGAAAGGAGACCCCAAGGACCCCAGTATATACATAGGCGTAGCATAAGAAACATTGACTTTCAAAGCACTAAATAAATAACAAGGGAAAGAAGAAAAGACACAATCGACGAATATCTCATCCAAAAGTAAACGGGATTCAAGAAAGGAAGATGAACTCTACAACAATATAACTCGTGCTAGCGTATGTGCAGGAAGCCCTTGAAGAGAGGAAAGTTGTGTGTACTATTTATAGACTTCACAAAACCCTTATAGACAAAAGCCTTATAAACAGAAAGCTAGTAGTAAAAAGAGGAAACCCTAGCAAAAACAACATATGGAAATTATTCTAAAGTGCAATACTGTGATCGAATAAAATGAAAACGTAACAACCTCTCTCTATGAGAGTCTACGAGACTCCAATCGAACGGAGTACTACAGGAAGATCTACTAAGTCCTTTACTGTTTACATTTGCAGCAAAGAAACTGTAAGATTATCCCACAGGGAGGTTGTAGTCTTATACGCATATGCGGACGGTAATATAACAGGTTCAAAAGGCGTTACATAGCTGCAAGAAACAATAAACGATTTGGGAGATTGGTGCGTCAAACACGACTTGAAAGTAAACGTGGCAGAAAGAGGAATGACGCTGTTCAGAAATGGAGGAAGATAATCTCTACTGAAAGAGATCGTCATAAGGAGAGGAAACTAAAAATTGTAGCAGACTTCGAATCCTTGGGTGTCACAATACCAATAAATGCTAAATATTTCGTATGACGTGTAAGAAAGCAATGCAAGCAATAATGGCTGTTCACGATACGTCAAACCCCTCAGCCTAGAGACAGCAGAGCCAAAATCCCGCCGATACTGACCTACGACCTACAAATCATTGGACCACATCTCACAGTGAAAAACGTAATGCCAGAACCATTAAAGGTGATCTATGTAAGGAAAGCGATCGAAATGTCCAAAGCCACGCAGTCCAGACTCATATACCAGCTGGTAGGAAAATGCTTCCTCACTGAAGATCTACGGCCAATCCTGATGCCATCCAACACCAGCAATTGAGGATGACTGCCATAATCCTTGAACGAAAAAAGGTAAGGCATATCGACAAAAATTTCGGTACTGGGCCATGGTATACCAAACATGGACAAAGTAAAACTTGGAGATGAGATACGTTATTAGCAGAACCGCAGTCCACACTTTCCACCAACTTATCTCGATTAACTCACTATAAACCAAACGCAACGTATGAATGTAAACTGTGTAACCGAATATGTGAACGTCAGCATGTACCATATTTTACGGTCTATAAGAGGCGACGGGCTATAAGATGCATCTTAATTTTTAAGTAACCTTAAAAAAAAACATATTTAATATTTTTATTATTATATTGCAAACCTGGACTAAGAAAAATCATAGTTTGTTAAACCGAACTGAGCTTTAAAATCGCTGAAAATCGTCATCTTCTTGATTGGTCATTTTGCATTCGGTCCTCTATTTGCACATTTAGTTTTTCTGATTTTTTCTCAATTCTTCTTAATATCTCGCCCACTGGCAATGGTTTTTTGTGTTGGTGGACCCTCGGAACGCCGCTCAGCTGCTCTGTTTCCATATTCTTCTGCAATTTATAGCCCGTGTTATATGAATATCTTTAACGAAACTGGCAACTGACAAATATTGTACTATTACCAACATCACAAATTACTTTCAATTCAAGTTCACTGGCACCGCAGACTGCAATGACGCATCATAGGCTAGCGAGTGTTCCGTGTTTGTGATGGCGGGGCAGGAGGCAGACAGTGTTAGAAAACTTGTGAACCGCTGCAACTCATGTGAGTCGCATCGGTGCGCTGCTGCTGCCAGTCGAATCCAATATAGCCAGATAGAGGAGATAGGTTTCCCGTTCCATCGAATACATGACCATTTTTAAGACTGGCGGGAAATTCAGTTCAAACTCTGGACACCACTACACCAATTTCCAGTACGGGACGCACCTGAATTTTGGGGGCAATTTTTTAAAGACAAAAGTGCGTCTTATAGTCCGTAAAATACGGTAGTGCTCTGCACTAAAATGACTCTTTCAGTAAGTGACCATGCAAACCGCAATATGTAAAATCTCTAGATTCTTGTATTATTGTACTGGTACTTTGAACATGTGATGCTATTTGGCTGTAATGCATGTACTTTTATAAACGGCTGATTTGGTAAGTTTTAAGACTAGCTATCAAATGACACATGAGCGTTATAGCGTCATGATTGTATTCTGTGTTATTAAATTTGTAAGGGATAGTGTACTTTTCTATCTTCCATTGCGAATGTCTTGCAACACAATTGTCGGATGGAGATCCTGATACACCAATAATTATTTTTCTGTATTCCTTGTAAGCTGATGGTACATAGGCAGCCTATGTTCACAGTGTCGATCTTTGATATCTACACCTTCATCTCGATACGTACTATGCAAACTACCGTACGGTGTATGGCGGAGCATATCTTGTACCACTGATAGTCTTTCCCTATTCTGTTCCACCCGCAAATGGAGCGAGGAAGAAACCCATTGTCTTTACACCTCCACACGAACCCTGACATAACTTCTCTTGTCCTCGCTGTATTATGGTGTCAGCGGGATCTATCTACAATCTGTCGCAAATACCAGTTCTAAACATTCTCGGTAGTAGTTTGTGAAAAGTATCATCTGTCCAGGGATACACATTTGAGATCACGTAATATTTTGAAGTGTTGATGGTAGATTATTTGTCGTAGTCCGCGTTCAGAACGGATGCCGTTTTCCATATTTGACTACTTGCAATAGTCCACCTCGCTAGCTGTTCACAACAGGCGTCTAGCCGCAGCAGAAATGGGCACCATAGGCTACCAAAGGCTCCGATAGACGTCTCTGTTGACACGGTGTCGTGATCCAAATTTTTGGTACCCATTCTAGGTCATGAGCTAAAGTAGCTGCTCCAATGATCACAGTTCTGGAAGCAAGTACTGTCATTTCTTCCTTTGAAAATGAGAACCTGAAAACTTCGTACTCATTATTAAGTAAATTTAAGGAGGAGGGGGGAGAAAGGAAAGGAGAGTGACTACTGTTATCAGTAGCGCAAGGACTTATGCGGCGCAGTGGTCCACGTTAAACTAGATAAGTAGGCTTTAAGATCGGAAGATCATGGCAAACTACTGTAATCCTTCGTAATGGTAATATCCTAGAATGGATTTCATATTTAAGTGTGAGAAGTGTTGAAAGTCTGAGAGCGGTTTTGCCGTGCGCAGTGGCTGCGCGGTTCGAGGCGCCATGTCACGCTGTAGGTTAGAGTCCTCCCTCGGGCATGGGTGTGTGTGCTGTTCTTAGCATAAGTTAGTTTCAGTTAATCGTAGTTGAAGTAGTGTGTAAGTCTAGGGACCGATGACATCATCAGTTTGGTCCGTTAACAATTCCCACACCCGCGCTTAGAGAACTTTTCAAGCACGCGCATACTGAAGTGTCTTATTTTTTTCCAGCACACCATAAAGTCAATGGTTGTGAAAGAATTACTTTTTGTCCCGTTTCCGAATGCAAATTTAGTAACAAAAACAGTCCACAACGTGTCCGTCAATGCCTGATTACAATGAAACCGAAAGTTTGTGATTAAAGGACTCAAATAAAAAAGGAAGCTAATTCCAGATTTGTAAATAGCATTCACTAAGAAACAATTAAAGAGAAAGTGTGTAAAAGATCATCACTAGTGAAAGAAATAAGTGTAATCAAACCTGAGGATACAAATTCGATAGCAAAAACCCTCCAGAACATTCCTTTTAAACTGTGATTTTCACTGATTAGAAAGTTTGTGACTAGACACTGTAACCTTTGGAAAATAGAAGACTCAGATAGAAAAGGAAGCTAATTCCAGATTCGTAAACAGTGTGCTGGAAAAGCTGTTAATGAGGATGTCTACGACCAATCGTTCTTCTAAGTTTAAGATACTGTGCAAATATATAGGACCGATACACAATATTTATAGCAGAAGATACAGAATGAGTCCAATCACATCAGTAGAAATCATCACTGGCTTGTTTTACTTGTGTGAGACCGTCGAAAAGATGCTGAAAAATATGAATTGGCAGATGCTTGAAGAGAGTCGCGAACTATTAGGGAGAGCCAGCTTACAAAGTTTCAAGAAACAATACAGAGTGAAGAAATTAGAGATGAGGTTCAGCCGTCTACATATCATACCCAAAGCGACCACAAAGTCAAGATTAGACTAGTTAATGCATGCACCAGTGCATTTATTTATTACTTCTCCTAATGCACATGTAAATAAGGGATATGAAGTTAACAGATTCTCATTATTAAACAAACAAAAGGCAGCAGTGATTTTCAAAATTGCAAGATGTGTAGCAGCTGAACATGTAATGACCTGCTGCTTTAATTCATCTACTAGAATGGCTACAGCAGCTTAGGATTATGATGTCATGAGAAAAGAGACATCTATCAGTATCTTCAGTAGTCCAGAGTGACTGTTCCTGCTGGACTAGCTGTCCAGTTTGCAAAGGTGTCGAACAATAGCAGCCCACCGGGGCTCTATTAGTGATTATCTATTCAGCGTCT
Source organism: Schistocerca piceifrons (assembly GCF_021461385.2). NCBI lineage: Eukaryota > Metazoa > Arthropoda > Insecta > Orthoptera > Acrididae > Schistocerca > Schistocerca piceifrons. The sequence goes on along the minus strand of NC_060138.1, from coordinate 179,607,939 downwards.
GACCACATAAAGGAGTTAGAAACGATCTTGGTGCAGAGAATCGTTGATTACTGTGAAGAATGAACAGTAATTCTGAAAGGAAAGGTCACAACTAAAGGAAAAAAGCGGAAGTTCCAAAACGAAAACTCGTGGCCAGTCTTCACTGACTTAATCAATACTATAGAAAAAGTATATGAATAAACTTAGCTGAAGTGCACAAGAACTACACTATTTGATGCAAAGTTACTTGAGCTATACGAAGGTCGGTTCTGCGCTAAATGGAAGTGGTCACTGTAATCTCAGGATTTCAACGTTAAGGTCACCCATTCTTTTACTTGATGGTCGCCTTTTTAGGAAGGGCATAAAGTTGCAAAAACAAAATTCATTTTCTTAGTTTTCCTCGACGCATGGAAGCGAATTGTGGCTTCAGTTTATTGAGAATTTCAGCATACTATTTTGTCGAGAGGGTTTTATCATGTTTTAGGTATTCAATAAGGAGGATTTCATCTTTATTCCAAAATAAGGATGCAAGCAACTTGTCTGCTGATCTTTATGTTTTGAACTTCCTTGGCATTGGAGAACCACTGTGTCTCCATTCTTTGGTCTGAACTCCAGTCTCTGGATCCTAACTGTATATCCATGTTTCATTCACAGTGAAGAGACGATACAAAAGCTACACAGGATCCCGACAAAATTGTATCAGAACAGACTGTGAAGGTATCACTTGTGTACACATTTGATCTGCATTAAGACATTTGGGAACTCATCTGGCGGAGTGCTTTTTGACATTCATAATCTCATGAACAACACGACCCACATGTTCTTGGGATATGCTCAGGATGTCTGCCACCTTTTTAGAAGGGTTCGTCCGATCATCAAGAATTATAGAATGAACAGCATCTATGGATTCCGCAAAGGGCTTTCCAGAATGTTCTTTACCTACATTGCTGAAATACTTTGTTTTAAATGCAGCAGCTAAATTCTCAATAATGGAGTAGGAAGGGTTGTTATCACAGTATTTACGAGACATATCGTCATATATTTGTTTGGTAATACTCCCAATTTCCAAAGAGATACTTAATGACAGCACGACTCTCTTTCACAATGACTTCTCTATCATACTGTGTAAGCTCGCTTCAAACTTGAACAGAAAAATAATATTTGTTTGGTCATACCCCCAATTTCCAAAGAGATACTTAATGACAGCAAAACTCTCTTTCACATTGAGTTCTTTATCATACTGTGTCAGCTCGCTTCAAACTTGCACAGAAAAATAAAAACCAATGTCACTTCTAGGCACTTACTATCACTTTAAATGTAAGGAACAAGATTTAATCGCAAAACATCATCCATTTTCCCTAGGAACTGCCAAGATTCTCCTTGTGTACAGACCTGCAGATGTATATTAGGTTGCCTTCCTTGCATCAATCACTCGACCGATAGCTCCAACTTAAAACTACATCCAAACAACTCCTAGCTTCTGGAAATATTTACTCGATGTGTACATAAACTTCTCAACTGTTCCATAATTACTTAAGACAGTGGGTGTCATCTTTAGAAAACTATAAGGCTTTACAGGGTAAATCTTTAAGTTTAAAGAAAATCTTGGTAATCAATGGCATTATGTTGGAAAGACACTGCTGGTTGTATGAATCGTTTCCTAATAAATTGTAAACGTTCATGAGTTGTCGAGTGCCATGTCTGCAATGAAAATACCACCAAAAATACTTGCTTCCCCATAAACAATTTTCGTAGCTCCTCAATGAAGTAAAATTCATTTCTCAATGTTAGTGATATGGAAGAGTTTACGAAATTACTAATCGTAAACTTGTTATTTTTTTAGTAATTTACACCTGCACAGAATTTAGAAGTTAATTATAACCCATGGACACATTCACATTGAAGCTTTCTTTTAATTGTATCTCTGTATGACTGAACATTCAAGTACATCAGACTAGTAGATTATATTTTATCTGCCTAAAACTGAATATCACATCTGACTAAGACTGAAGTGAGAAAGAAAACAAACTGCTGAAATATAAGTGATGTGGTATTATGTCTTGAAACAAGGGATTTTGCAGTAGACTAGCTTGGACCTGATCTGATTTTTCTAGTTCTGAGTATATAGCAAAATCTTGAGACAGAATGTCAGTTTTAACAAAAGTGATCGAAGCTGTGAACATAGGCGGCATGTGATGAAGAAGTTCAGGAAGCATTGATTGATATACATATTAACAAGATCATAGAAAGGGAAAATAGGAACACATTATTCTCGTGCATCAGATTTAGATGCATTACTTTTAGGTAAATGTACACATGTTTTTCACATAGTGGAGGCCAGCACAAAAGCACTTTGGTACAAAGGCAAACTCCTCCTTGAAACGAAGTTCAAAAAGCATACTTTCCTTTCCTCATAGCAATCCATCATATTCTGCACACATGGAAAGCTCAATAGTTTCATTTCTGTACAGTTAATCTAAGAAAAGAATATCGAGATTGACTCAAAGAATTATCCTGTGCTTTATGACATTGCATCCCACTTTCTTAAAACCACATGGATCTAGGCCTCATGAACCACAGCCTGGTGAGACAAACTGCTCAGTGGACATTAGACACCATATGGTATGCTACATCTCAGATGTAGAAGGACAAATAGTTCTACAAAATGTTAAGAGCCTATACTATTAACTGACATGGAAGAAAAGCAATGGAAAAAATCTGGTTGGTCTTTATTTTCTATAGATAGTTTAAAATTAAATATTAAAATCAAATTTTTGTTTCTTCTTATATTATTTTATCATAACCAATTATTGACAAAAAGCATTATTTACTGGGAAAATGCATAACAACAATGTTTTCTTTATTCAATATAATAAGCATTATATCCCTTACAACGTGATTCAGAAGAAGATACCAATACAAAAATATTGGATTAGAATAGAATCAAAGAAAGAAATTCAATTATCCTGTTCAGCTAACAGATATTTCATATTGTGAAAAGAAATCAAATATTTCGATTAATGTTCATTCATTCGAAAACAAAGATGAGGAAGAAAAAGTTATCTTGTATCAGCTTTAAATAAACCAAATAAACTAGAAAAACATGTGAACCTCCAGTTAATTTGAAAGGAAAATAATTCACATTTTTGTTGGATGAAATATTTGTCTAGATTGATTGAGTCTTAAGCAACTGCACCCAAAACAAAAATTTATATATATGTGGATGTTTAAGCTATTTTTATTCACAAGAAAAATTAGATATTCACAAAAACGATTGTAAAGAACATAAAGAAGCTAAAATAGACATTGCTGCAAAATGTCAAAAAATGAATTAAAAATTATAATAATAAATGACATGTATCTTTGTAATTTTAAATATTTCTATTGTTTATGAAAATATATCCAAACTTGTCAATTAAATCCTGCAAAATCCTTTATTAACAAATATGAAAAACACTTAAAAATTTCAATTAGGTATTACACTAAAGATCCTAATGGAGATTATAAAGACCCAGTACTCATACAGGTAGAGCTGCAGCTAAAAAATCGTAGTAATATTAAAGGGAGAAACAAGATAAACTGCTAGAATATATTCCAATGTAAATGACTAAAGAAGCTGTGATACAGTAGAAAAATTAAGGATTGTCGCATTTGTGAAAAAGAGTTTACTTTTGGTAAAAAGAAAGTAATAGATCATTGTCACTTAACAGAAATTATCTTAAAGGTGCACATGAAGGTTGTACTCTTAATTATAAAATATCCTACTAATATTCCAAATTGTATTTTAATTTAACAAACTACAATGTTCCTTTGTTTATTAAAAATTTAGCTATTGATAATAACGATATTGATGGAATTCCAAATGACAAATCAAAACATATTCCTTTTAGAAAACATATTGAAGATGGACTACCTTTATGATTTTTAGATGTATCATTACTGATAAAATAACTTCTACTTTTACAGATCAATTTAGAGAAACAGCAAAAGATTTTGAAAGTGAACAATAGGATTTAATAATTGAAAAAAGAGTTTATCGCTATCAGTATATGCATCCTGATGAAAATTACTACAAAAAAAATTACCCAAAAGAGGATGTTTTTATTCACAACTTAATAAAGATAATATCTCCGATAAACTTTATAAAGCTGTAAAACCACTTTGAAAAAAATTCAATTATGAATGTACAAAACTATAAATATATCTGATGTTTTAATTTTAGGAGGTATTTTTGAAATTTTTAGAGATTCAAGTATTAAATGTTATAAATTTTATACATCTTAGAATTTTACTGCAATTGATTTATCTTAGATTTCAATGTTAAAAATGACAAAAATGAAATTAGATTTATCACATGATTAAGTTAAGGTTTTATTTCTTGAAAAAGGAATACGAGGTAGAAATTCACAAAACATTAAAAGATTTGCAAAATCAAGTAACAAATATACGAAAAACTTTGAACCAAAGCACAATCAAATTTCATTGCATAAGTAGATAAAAATGATTTATGTGGTTGGGCCATCTCTCAATTTTAACCATTTCAATTTTTGTGTGGTTGGATCCCAAATGTTAAAATGATAAGAAATAACATAAATTATCTGACAGTTTTATGTGCAGTTATATTTTAGAAGTCCATTTTGGATATCCAGAAAAATTACATGATTCACATAACGATTTACCTTGAGCACCCAAAGGAAGAAATCAATTACTAACTTCTATATATAATAAGAAAAATACGTTCTATATTATAGAAATCGTAAACAATGTTTAAATCTTGTATTAAAATGAAGGAAAAGTCATAGAATCTTATCATTTGAAGTCAGATTGATTTAAGAAATATATTCGTTTTAATACAGAAATGAGGAAAACAGGCGACTAATGATATTGTAAAAGATTTATACAAGTTAATGACTAGTTCAGTGTTTGGAAAAACAATGTATAATATTAGAAAGTGACAAAATATTGTAACCATAACAGATCCTGGAAAATATATAAATCATTTGCATACTACAGCACTTCTAAAAAAAATTTGGAAGCAATTCATATGAAGAAAATTTAAATTAATGTTCAATAAAACGAATATATACTGGAGTAAGTATCCTAGATATCTCGAAAATAAAAATGTATAATACTCATAATAATATAAAGGAAGCAAAATTTGTGGATAATATTGTTTTAAGAAAGCTATTTCATTCATTTATGATATAAGAACTACAGATTTTTATAAAGATATGAAATCAATGACAAAAAAATTGGACATCAGTTGCCATCCAAACGATCATATTTATGAAATTCTGGAATTAAGAAAAGAATTTTTAAGAAAAATGAAAGATGAAATTATTCAAAATTTATGTTAGAAAACATTAGTTTTACATGAAAAATTTACACGTATAAAGTAGGTGAAAAAGACGAAAATAACCTAGAGGAGTTAAGAAATCAGTTGCGAAAAATGAAATTACTTTTGATGAGTAAAACCTTTTTACTAACAACATAAAGCAATACAGAAAAATGAATCAGATTAGATCATTTAAGCATAAATTTTATACAGTTGAGGGTAGTAAAATTAGTTTAAGATCTGATGACAAGTGTATTGTTTTCTAAAATGGAAATAATACTATACCATATGGTCATTATACATGAAATCCAAATAAAATAAAACATGGTAAGAATGGTTTCATAAGAGAAAGCAACAGTTGTACAGAAAAATAATAATTTTTTATAATATTCTTTTATTATATGGTAACTTTTTATGTGTTGGTAAATCAAATTTATAGGCAAATTTTTCACAAAACCTTCAACTTTTTCATATTCTCTCTCTTTATCTTTTTGATATTTCGAATTTTACATCACATCTTGGGAATGTTAAGACTCATGATTATATTTTTAAAAAATTTAACCTCCCTTTCATGTTTTTCACAAATAAATGATTGAACATGACAATAATGAAGAAGTTCTCTTTGTTTCTGTTTTTTACCATTTTTAAACCCCATTTTGTAGACAAATTACGCCTTTTTATTTAATTATCATTATGAATTACGTTTCCTTGAATGCAAACTGGCCAAACTGATTCATTTTCACTTCCCATTTATAAGTAATAGAACTTATTAAAACTACAAAAGAACAGAAGAAATTTAATTTTTCATATAAATAAGTTCAGGAAGCAAAGCATAAGAAATTATTAGTGTCAAGGTCAGCTGTTTCAAAAATGAAAACTATTAAAACCAGTTTTCTATTGGAGAATAAAGAATTTTTATATTTCACAGAATACACAATTGGATATAATTGTCATGGAAATAGTCATAAAGTCGAAATTTAATTCGAGAAATTAAAAGAAAATAATTCACAAAGACCAATTAAATTGTAAATCTGTTCATTTAAATCCTGATGATGGAGTGTTCAAAATTTATATCGTTATCAATAGACTGCGTAAAAATAATTCAAAACAAGTAAAGGTGAATAAATGAAATGGAAGAAACTTTATGTTTAATTTGTCATTAAAATGATTTCAATTCTGTGGATAATTATTATTGAGAACAACTGTGTGAAAATGGAAAGTATTAACAAACATTTCTTAGAATATAAATATTAATGTCCATTAATTTTATCATATTCAATTTTTAAATATATTCATTAGTATCCTTATATGCACCTAGTACGCAAAATTTATGAAAACCATGAGATTAAATCTGCTCAAATTCAAAATCTTGAAATGATTCTGACAATAAATCGTTTTTGTTAACCCTCATATGAATATCAGAATATAATATATCTTCATTAATAAATAATTAGCATACGAAAATAATATTCAATAACCAATTGGTTAATTTTTGTTTATTACATGGTTGTGGGAATTATGAAGATCTAACAATTTAACGTAAACTTTATTACCTTTCTTATTCAAAACCGTTTGAACAAGGAAAGCATCTTGAAAATAACTTTTCAATAGTCGTTGTACAGAAATATTTCTTTATAATTGTTCACCAGTCAAATCTTTCAATGTGATTGGATTCGAATGAATAACATGATCAATTTAAAGACTACTTTTTGACCAACTTGCTGAATTTTTGTTGTTGAATAATTTGTGTTGTTATATTCATCAAATAATTTAAAAACCGAGTGAGCCCGTTATATAATTTCCTTGCAGAGGAAATTTTTCCTTATCTTTTCTTGAAATTTTCTCTTAAAAGTTTCAACATGTGTTTTTAAATCATTAAACATTGAATAATGATTAATGTTAAATCGTTTCATTAATTCTTTAAATATTTGATCATGAAATTCTTTACCACTATCCGTTTTTAAATTTTTTGGTTTTCTAAACTCAAATTTAATTTTTGGTTTTGGTTTATGTAATTCATTCAGTCTTGGTAACTTTCATCAGGGAGAGTGGTGTGCTGACCACATGCCACTCCAATTCCATATCCAGTGATGTGTAAGATCTGAGGAAGACATGGTGGCCAGTCACTAGCATTCGACCCCAATGGCTTCATCCATGAGAATGAAGTTTTTTTGTAAAATTTTTGCTCTTCAGACAGAAAATATTTCATAGCTCTTTAGTTATATAGAGAAAAATAATTATATTATTTCACCAAATTCAATTATCTTTACATTAACTAGAAATGTTTTAAGAAAATCTTTAAATGTAACAGTTAGATAATTTGCTTGTCATATAAATTTGATTTCTAGAAATTCAAGTTTTGTTTGCCAAAAATCGTTTCAACACTTATCCAACTATCAAAATCATCAGATTTTAAATCTCTGTTTATGATATCATGAACAAAAAGAACTTTTTCAAACAGAAAATCTGTTCATAGAAATTATACATTTCTTGTTCCCCTCTATTCGTAAAAATAAATCCAATATTTCATTTATCATATACTTTGTACCTAAATTTCTTTAACTCATTTCAGTTTGGAGATAAATCTTTCTTGTAAATTAATTACATAGTTACTGTTAATTAACATTATTATCAAGTTGTTCTAGAATACCTGTACATTCAGGTTTTGAAAAAACACTAATTCTGTAAATAATGTTTGTTTACTACATAGTTTAAATTGATTGCACTATTTTTATTCACAATTCCACTACCTTTAAATCCAATATAAGCACTTTTTACTTAAAAAAACAGTTACTTTAAACTGTAATGATGCAACTATATTAATTATTAATGTCTCTATTGATGATTTAAAATCTTTGACTTTTGGTTCTAATGACTCCACTATTGGCCATATTTCTTAAGAAATTTGTGGATCGATTGTTGTTTTGATCCAAAAACTTCATATTTTAAAGAAATTCTTTATTAATTTTTGCACCTAATGACGGAAATACTTATATTTTTCCTAAATTCTTATAGATTTCTTTTCGAAATGCCTATTTAACAAATCTGAAATGCATTAAACTTACAATTGATGCATATGTGTTTTAAAAGATACAAACATAAACGATCACAGATTAATTCACCTAAGTTTTACATTCTCTTGATACTGTAGGAAAAAATTTCTTTTCCCAAACAATTAACTAGATGTTTCTGTCATATTTCCACCACATGTCCCAAAAACAGATTTTGTATCTTTCATTTTATAGTAACAAAACCAATGATTGTTAACATTATTGGAAGTATTTAAAATTCGTAATTTATATTCTCCATTTTTTGTTCATTTGGTAATTCATCTATCATAAAAACGAAACTACATTGATTAATTTATTATTCTTTAACAAATTCTTCATTGTCAAAATTATAACTAGGATTAATAAATTCATTGATAACATTTGTGAATTTTTTAAATTTATTTTCCTTTCTTTTCCTATCATAAATTATTTCTTGTTTATTGTTCCAATTGCATATCAACTATATTCTTATAAATAACTGCATTGTCATTTGGTGCAGTTCCACCAGCAACTGAATCAATTGTTGATAAATAATGTAATACAACTAATAATAATTGTAAAAACCTACCTTTGTCTTTTATTTCTTTTTTGTTCATTGAATATTCAACAATTTCTTCACAACAAGAATTGTTTATTAAACAAGCAAATTTCCATGAGCATTTTCCCTTTCTTTCTTTTTCGAACATCAGTAAAAATGGTTCAATAATATTTAATCATTGATTGTTGAGTTTAATTTTAATTGATTTCAGCTCAGTTTAGCCAGTAGGTAACAAAATGTAATCTATGGAGAAGTTATTCTTTTACATAGTTTAAAAAACTAATAAAAGAATTTTAATAGACCCATCATGTACTGAAGTAATTTCTAGATATCCAATGGCGTATGTTTCTTCTAGTGTGGTTCATGGGCTATAGTTTAAAAAGTAAATGTCAAATTTTAATTTATTATGCGTTTACTAATGCTTTTCTATAATTTTCTCTTTTCCAAAATGGGTGTAGTAAATTATTTAATGTAATTAAATAAGAAATTCCTTTAGGATCATATTAATAAAATCACAACATTCATTTGTTCACATTTGCAATATTCTAATCCTATCCTTATGATAATTTGTATTTCTGTTACTCTATCTATTAAATCTGTGATGTCAGTCATCAAGATATATTCGATTATACTTATCAAAAGCTTTGAAACTATAGCTTCACCAATTTGTTTAAATGAATCACTAAAATTTCTTTATGAAAAATAGGAAAATAAGGTTTAAGAATTGTTTTAAAAAGTTATTATGCTTATTCCTCTACAAGAATTTATTTTACTTGTATTTCTCTCAATAAATACAGCTTCAGAGCCAAATTTAATTCTTGCAAAATTGTGTAAATTGAGAAAATAAAATTCCGTATCTGATTCGTATATAGTTATTTGTTTTCTAGATATAAGATTAATTAGTCCATCTGTTCTCTGATATTCTTTTTCACGAATTTTTATTTATCCATATAGAATTCTATTGGTATATTTTCCAATATATTTAATGGTACCAGCTGGTCTTAATCCAAGAACATTATTTGCATTATTAGTGACAAATTCCTATATTCACTGTCTTAAATTTATTTTATCCCATCTTTGTGTTTTAAATTTTTCTTTCTTTTTCATAATTCTCAAACGAATTATTGATTTCTGATTCACTTGACATAAAATCTCTTTTATCACTTTCTTAATATTTAATTGTGGAATATAATTAAATTCTTCTGAATAGTATTGATTATAAGAAACCATTGCTTTTTAAATTTCTCGATTTTCTTCCAGGGCTTTTAAAATTTTTTCCAGATCCTTCAATTTCTTAGTTAACTGTTTTTATTGTATCAATAATATATACAGATCTTGGTTGTTTTTCCATTTCTTAATTTTTCTTTTACTTCCTTATTTCATTGAGATCTCATAATAATATGTGGATAATTTTTTCAAAAATTTTTGTAGTATAATAGATACAGTAATAAATTTTACTTATTTAATGGTTATGTTTATTATTTATGTTTAAAGTTATATGTTTAACATTTATGTCCGTTGTTTATGTTAAAAATTTTTATTCAACATTTATGTTCAACGTTTAAGTTCAATGTTGATGTTCAATGTTTAAAAATTCGTAATCTTTTTATGTATTTACCTTCATTACTAATCCTCTATATATCAGTGATAATAAACCAAATTAAGCCTTAAATTAACTTTTCCTAGACATTTCCTTACTTTTATCAAACTTTAAATACCACTAACAAATTCATGATAGAATTGATTTAAATTTTTATTATCTTGTCAAAAATATTTAAGAAATCAAAATTATGTCTAACTAATTGTTTTGGTAATTTGTAATACGGTTCACTAATACGAAAACAGTCAATTCCTTTATGTTCTGCTTGAGTAGAATATTCTATATTAATATCTTGATTTTAGAGAATGTAATTATAAAAAACTACAATTGAATTAACTTCACATTAATGTAACAGTATAATTACGTCAATATTTTCATTAAAATTAAAAATTATTTAATTAACTTTATCTAAATTTTTTCAGTTATTATAAATTCTTGATATTTTAATTGATCTAAGCTTTTAGAGTAAACAAAGAGGAGGAGGAATGGGAGATTAGTGTGATTCTTGAGGTTCTCCCAGCGTATTTCATAATCAAAATATCCATGTGTGTACTGCCGGTCTACAGTGTCCAACGGGCACAATATTTCGGCGATCATACATTTCGCCATCATCAGGTGAACTGACGGACTGAGCTCCTGTGAACGTGCCGGCATGGACATCCGTACACTATGGCTGCTCAGGGGGAACTGAGCAGCCATAGTGTACGGATCTCCGTGCCGGCACGTTCACAGGAGCTCAGTCCGTCAGTTCACCTGATGATGGCGACACGTATGATTGCCGAAATATTGTGCCCGTTGGACACTGTAGACCGGCAGTACACCCGTGGATATTTTGATTAGGAGATTAGTGTATAATGTCCCGTCGACAATGAGGTCGTTAGAGACGGAGCGCAACCTCTGGTGAGGGAAGGATGGGGAAGGATATCGGCCGTGTTCTTTCAAAGGAACCATCCTGCCATTTGCCTGAAGCAATTTAGGGAAATGACAGAAAACCTAAATCAGGATGGCCAGAGACAGGATGGAACCGTCGTCCTCCCGAATGCGAGTCCAGTGTGTAAACAAAGAAATGATTCATTTTTGTCCAGTTTAACCCTCCTGGTTATAAAATATAATTATGAATCATTAATGTTGCTTTTCCACAACCACATGGTCCTACAATTGTGCATCGGATAGACTTTTGTGGAAGGTTGCAGTGTTTGTTTTCTAATTTCACTTCTGAAATTCATATTTTTGGTTCACAATCTGTCATTTATGTACATACTTTTTACTAGTATAGACGAGTAGGTTATTTCACTTGAATGATAATGATTAATGTCGTGTGACTAGGGCAACCCATCAGGTGGATCGTTTGCCAGGGGCAAGTCTTTTATTGCAATGCCACTTCAGTGACTTGTGGATCAATGAGGATGAAATGATGATGATTAGGACAACATAACATCCAATCCCTGAGAGGAGAAAATTTCAAATCCAGCCAGGAATTGAACCCTCGCCCTTAGGATTGACATTCTGTTTCACTGACTATTCAGCTACTGGGGGCAGATACTTGAAAGATAATTCTTACATTCTGAAAAAAAGATTAACTGTTCTAATAAAAGAAATTTAGAAAGTACTTGTTGGTATTTATTCGACTTGTTTAACTCCTAATATAAGATCGAAAAATAATAAACTTTAGTGTGATGGTGAAACAATAGAATTTCCTATTGGTCAATTTTATTTAAACATATAGAAAAATTATTCCTCATAAAAAATCCAAATTCTCATATTAAAGCATTTAATATCTTAAATAGAATTGTTCTTCAAAGGGATAAAAATTATATCTAGATGTAAAAGAAAATAATGTTGCTTGTTTTCAAATATTTAATATTCAAATTATTGAAGCTAATAAAAGACAGTTGCTAAAGATGTTCCTAAATTTATTCCACTTGATTTAATTAATGTATATTTTAATTTACCTGATGTAATGTTTGTTAAACATAATCATCATTTTCATTGTGAAACTAGTATTATTGCTACATTTAAACCTAATTCTGAATCTGAGTTCCAATAACTTATGAACTAAGTCATCCCTGAAAAATTCTAATTTTCGATACTCTTCAGAACTTAGAAATAAGTATAATAAATGAAAATCGTGATTTAATTGTTTTAATGGTTCTTATGTAACAGTCGTTTTAGAAACGAATCAATAAATCTTTTCCTTAGTAAATCATGAACCAAATTGAAAGTTATTAATTTTATTCAATTCCTGTTAATGAGAAAACAAAAAATTTTAGATCTTCCTAACAAGGAAACAGAAATTAATATCAATAAAGGTGATTGTTAGATTCATTCCAATTTTCCACAGCCAGACTTGATGTTATTCACACAGACGGAACTGATGTTCCTTAATGTTATGGTACATGATATGTTAAATTAATTTATAATTATGTTTTATAATTGATGTTATTACAATGGAAAAAAAGAAAAATATTTTATCTGCAATAGATCATCCATTTATTTCTTCTTCAACTCCTATCGATTTACTTCTTTCCTTTCCGATGAACTGAATATGGAAAGACATTTTTATCAATGGAAAAATTAAAACCAGATTAAATGAAGTTCTGTATTCATTAGAATTATTTGGTGGATTTTTGAGGACTATAAAGAAACAATGTTTGAAGGTGCTTACCTTTTATTTTTGCTTGGAGTCTGAGAAAAGAGCAAAAAGTTTCAATTCTTCATTGGGCTACAGAACATGTTATTTCTATTCTTGCAATAAAAAGGTTATGTAGTTGTTAAAAGTATGGAAGTTATTGTTCCTGTTGTTAAATGTGAATCTGAAGATTCACTTCAATAAGAACAAGAAAGACTTAAAAATCATAAAATCCGAATTTCTTCCTTTCAACTACAATTAACAGAATTTGCAGGTTTATAGGGAAAACGAAAATTTGAACTGGATATTACTAATTATTATAATTCCACAGAATTTGAGATTTCCTTACTTTATATTTGTTATTTTCTAATCGAAAAATGGTTAAATCTGTCTTCTTTATTTGATCATATTAAATTACAAAATGTCTATGTTAATAATGGAAGAAATGAGGTTTGTCCTCAATAATTATGGAATCTAGAACCACCAAATGCCAATGGCCTTGCCATAGTGTTAACTCCAGTTCCAATCAGATCACTGAAGTTAAGTTCTATTGGGCTGGGCTAGCACTTGAATGGGTGTCCATCCAGTCTGCCAAGCACTGTTGGCAAGTGGGGTGCACTGAGCACTTGTGAGGCAAACTGAGGAGCTACTTGACTGAGAAGTAGCAGCTCCAGTCTCAGAAACTGACATATGGCCTGGAGAGCAGTGGGTTGACCTCATTCCTCTCCATATCCCCATCTGGTGATACCTGTGGGCTGAGAATTACATGGCATCCTGTTGGTACTGTTGGGCCTTCATCACTTGTTTGGGCAGAGCTTAGTTTATCTTACAACCACCAAATAATTTCTGAAAGGCTTATGATTCTTTTACAGATTTTAAAAGAATGACTGAATTAAATATTGATGTAATTACAAGTCCTTTCAGACTAATCCCGTGTATGTAACTAATATGTCTAGAAGAATAAATTTTTAACTTCTCTTGGTTTGCATTCTGGAATTTTTCCTCCAAAACCCTCTTTTCGCCAGAAGCTCACGAATATGCTATCTGCCTAGGTAGCTGAATTCCTTAATTCATCTAACATATGATCACTAATCCTGATGTTAAGTTTCTCAATGTTCTCATTTATGCTGCTTCTCATTACTTTCACCTTTGTTAGCTTTACTCTCAGTCCATGTTCTGTACTTATTAAACTGTTTATTCCATTCAGCAGATTCTGTAATTCTTTTTAATTCTTTTTCACTTTCATTGAGGATAGCAGCATCATGAGCGACTCTTGTCATTGATATGCTTTCACATTGAATTTTTATTCCACTTTTGAGCCTTTTTTTAAATTTCCATAATCGTTCCTTCAGTGTATAGATTGAACAGTATGGATAAAAGAACACACCCCTGCATGAAACCCTTTTTATTTCAAGCACTTGTTTCTTGATCTTCCACTCTTGTTGTTACTTCTTGGCTCTTGTACATATATTTAACATCAGCGCTTTTCCAGATCGACAAATCCTATGGACATGTCTTAATTTTTCTTTAGTTTGGCTTTTATTATCAACCTCATCACATCTAACTCTCTGGTGCCTTTATCTTTCCTAAAGCCAAACTGATAGTCATCTAACACATCCTCGGTTTTCTTTTCCATTCTTCTCTATATTGTTCTCGTCAACAACTTTTATTCATGAGCTTTTAAGCTAATTGTGCAGTAGTTCCCACAATTTTCAGCTCTAGCAGTATTCAAAATAGTGTGTATGATACATTTCAAAAAATCAGATGGTATATCTCCAGACTAATTCCATCTAAGATCAATGTGAATAGTCGTTTTATTGTCACTTCCTCCAATGATTTTATAAATTGTAATGGAATGCTGTCTAACACCTCTGCTTTATTCGATCTTAAGTTTTCCATAGCTCTTTTAAATTCTGATCTAGTACTGGGTTCCCTATCTCTCCTATATCGAATTCAGTTCCTTCTTCTATCATGTCATCAGAGGTTTTCCTCCTCATAGAGGCCTTCATTGTACCCTTTCCCCCTATCCGCTCTCTCCTCTGAATTTAAAAGTGGAATTCCCATTGCATTCCTAATGTTAACACCCATGCTTTTAATTTGACAGAATGTTGTTTTGATTTTTCTACCAGCTGATCCGCTTCTTCTGGCAATCTTTTCTTTTTCGACTTCTTCACAGTGTTAATGCAGCTTTCTTTCCTTAGTAAATGGCTTGTTATTTCTGTATTCCTCAATTTCCTCAAGATTTTTGTACATCCTTCTTTCATTGATCAACTGAAGTATTGCTTCTGCTACCAGTGGTTTCTTTGCAGTTACGTTCTTTGTCCCTATGTGTTTCTTTTCCATTACTATGACTTATTAAATAAGAAATAAAATAGATGTACCTGATATTAGGATAGATATTATTGATTTGATCACAAACCAGCTTCCACCCTATTAGGCCATCGTCAGGTAACAAATGAAAGTCACAGTCACCAATAAAACGATGTGCTGCTCTGTTCTATATTACTATGTGGCTAAAACGGTCACTTGATGCACATTTCAGGTTACCAATCCGACGTCTTCTAGGAGCAGTTAAATTTGATTTTCAGTACTTCACATTATTATGCACAGAATTCCAAAACTGGAAATGCTGGCGTCATCTACTCATTAACAGATATAACCTAAACGTTAAAGCTACAATGGTATAAGTCAACCAATAAAGTTGGAAACTGGATGTAGCGTGTCTCGAGGCAGTGTAACACATGGTATGCAAGTTACATATACTTTATTCACCCAGATCTTCACAATGAGAGGAAATGGCGACTTACTACACACTTTAGACATAATTTCAAACCTATCAGAAAATAAATTCTTAACTCTAATTCCGTCACTGCTGATATTTTTATGCTTATGGCTAATTTTGAACTACCAAATTCATTATCAAGCCAAGCTGCACTAATAGTGCTTGATTAGGTGGCAATCAATTCAAACATAGGTAATACACACAAGAACAAAGTCACATTCAATGTCAGACCAATGTAGATGTACTCCCAATTTCCGCTAAAACGAGACTTTTCTTAAAGTTTTATCCCCGTCACCCCTTGTAAAATAATGAGAAGAAAAAGAATTTTCGCTTGCTACAGTTTCTATCTTCATGGAATAAAACTTCAGCATCCGGCACGACATTTCAGTTCATCACTCGTTTACAGCTAGCTCTTATTGCCACAGCTTTTGCAGACACTGTCCCCATACACCACTGAATGCACCTGCAAATAGTGTAACTCAAGGAATATGGTTCAGGAGATATGACGTCGTAAGCTTTGAAACATGCGAAAAACATGCCTTTTCTTGAATGGTGGTGCTAATTTCCCGAAATATACTCACACAGTGTTTAATAATGAGGGTACTTACCGACTTCCAACAAACTTCAAACACTCCTTTACGCCTTTTATGAACTTTATAATAAAAGTATTACCATTTTGTTGGTTTACCTGATTTGGTTTTGAATTTTTCAGTGATTTAGGGGTGAATAATCCAAAGCCAATATAACCAATATAATTGCGGTACTGTATCTTTAACCACAAGGATTTCATATGCTTAACTTCTCACACCAAAACACTAACTTATTTGTAAAGAAGTTAGACGAATTAAGTTATTTCATATGTGCAATTTCCATTCCTGAAGTAACGTGCGGTGGGAGCGGGGGGGGGGGGGGGGTACTGCTGATTCAAAAACAGAAGATATATAAATTGATGATATGAAGAGGGTTTATATAGACTGTATTGTTTCTTTTTTTACAGAGAAATCAGTATATTTAACTAAATTTAACATACTTTTAAAGATATGTGCAAAACCATTATACTGAACCAAATAGGAAGAATGTGTTTTATCTACATCCACAGCTACATCAAACTCTGCAAGCCACCTAATAGCGTGGAGTGGAGGGTACTTTCGGTATCACTATCTGATCCCTTCAACCCAATTCTACTCGCAAATAGTGAGTGGGGGGAATAATTGTCTGGAAGCTTCTGTACTGGCTCTAATTTCTCGAATTTTCTCCCCTTGGTCAATAAGAGAGCTGTATTTGAGGGGAAGTAGTATGTTGTCTGACTCCTCCTGAATAGTGCTGTCCCGAAATGTCAACAGTAAAACTCTCCGTGATGCACAACGCCTCTCTTGTAACGTCTGCCAGTGCAGTTTGTTTAGCATCTCCGTACTGCTCCCTTGCCAGCTAAACGATCCCGCGACGAAATGCGCCGCTCTTCGTTGGATCTTCTCTATCAGTCCTACCTGATAGGGATCCCAGACAGATGAACTGTACTCAAGAATCAGGCGAACAATCGTCTTATAAGCCACTTCTTTCGTGGATGAGTTACATTTTCTTAACATTCATCCCACGAATCTGAGTCTTGTGTCTGCTTTTCCCAGTATCTGTTTTATTTGGTAATTCCACTTAAGGTCGATGTGGGTAGTTACACCTAGATATTTTAAGGCAGACGCTGTCTCCAGCTGCTTGTCATCAGTAGTGTGGCTGTACAGTAGTGGATTTCTTTTCCTATGTATGGGCAATATGTTACACTTATTTATGTTCAGGGTCAACTGTCAGAGTCTGCACCATTCATCAATTCTCTGCAGGGCGTTATGTAAATTCTTACTGTCTTCTGGCGTTGCTACTTTGGTATAAACAACTGCATCATCTGAAAATAGCCTTAAAGAGCATCTACGCTTTCTACTGGATCATTTACATATATTATCAACAGCAACGCCCCTATCACACTTCCCTGTGGTACTCCGGATATTACCTTTACATCTGTCGATTTTGTTCCGTTAAGAGCGACCTGTTGAGTTTTGTCTGCAAGAAAGTCTTGCATCCAGTCGCAATTCAGCCCCGATACTCCATAAGCAAGTATTTTTTTTCCATTAAACGGCAATGTGGTACAGTGTGCAATGCCTTAACTGCACTCAAAGAATACGGCATCAACCTGTGCTCCGTTGTCCACTACGCGGTGGATCTCATGGAGGAACCGAGCGACCTGAGTTTCGCTGGATTTCTTTTTGCGGAATCCATGTTGATTTTTATAGAGGTGATGTTCATTTTCCAAAAACGCCATAATTCTTGAGCATAAAACATGTTTCATAACTCTACAAGAGGATGACGTCAATGATATAGGTTATGTGTGGATCTATCTTACAGCCTTTCTTAAAAATGGGAATGACCTGCCCTTTCTTCCAGGTGCCTTTCGTTGCTCAAGCTACCTACGATAAATTACTGCCACAAGGACAGTAAGTTTTTTCGCATAATCTTTACAGAATCTTATAGCTATCTCATCTGGTCCTGACACCTTTCCACAACTAACCTATTGTAGCTGCTTTTCAATTCTGCGATTGGTTATCTCAGTATCTGTCATTTCGATGTTCGTACGACGATTGAAAGGAGGGACAGTGTTACGATCTTGAAACAACTTCGGAAGACAGAATTCAGTATTTCGGCCTTCTCTCTGTTATCCTCAGTTTCGGTGCTGGTGTGGTCCCTGAGAGAATGAATAGATACTTTTGACCCATTTCCTGATTTTACATACGACCAAAATCTCTTTGGGGTTTTACTCAGGTCGGTTGACGACATCATCTTACTTTCAAAATCATTGAACGCTTCTCTCATTGCTGTCTTTAGGTTCATAATCGCTTCGCTCTGCTTTTGTTTGTCAACTAGGTTTTTACTTCTCTTATACTGCCTGTGTTATAATCTAAGATTTGTACAAGTGATGTTCAATTTAGCAGAATGGAGAAAGAAAACTCTGCTCTGTCACTTCTACATTTACATCTAAATCTGCATGAATACTCTGCCATTCACATTTAAGTGCTTGGTAGAGGCTCTGTAGTAACTGTCGTACCATATCCATTGTAGTCTCTGGCTTATTTCGCGATGATATTCAACGAGTTGTCATTCTATGAACTTTTACAGTGTCATACATCTATTCTGTTTAATAAGTATCCCTTACCGCATAGCAGTACTCTAGATGAGGACGAACAAGCGTAGTGTAGACAGTCTCTTTAGTAACTTTGTTGCATCTTCGATTCTGCCAGCAAACTGCTGTCCTTGCTTCGCGTTCCCTACAACATTTTCTATATAATGGTTCCAATTTAAGTTGTTTGATATTCATCTCAATAGACAAGTTTTAAATTAGTGCGATATACCATGTAACCAAAGTTTAATGGGTTTAATTTTTTTCTTCTTAGAACTGTAGTGTAGGATATCACATTTTTTATTCTTTAGCGTCAGGTATCAATATTTCACTATATAGATATCTTGTGCAAATCATTTTAAAATTCATTTTGACGACGTGTTGACTTAACTAAACGCTAAAAGCTAAAAGACTGTATAATCTGCAAACAGTCTAAGAGAGCTGAACAGATTGTCCTTTGCGCTAGGAACAGCAAGGCCCTGAAACACTTCCTTGGGGAACGCCAGATATCGCTTCTGGTTCACTCGATGACTTCCCTTCAGTTACTGTGAACCTCATCATTTCTGACAGGAATCACGAATTCCGTCACTCAAATGAGATGACACTCCATAGACACGCCATCTGATTAGAATCCACTTGTGAAGAACGATGTCAAACGCCTTCTGAATATCAAAAAATATGGATCAACTTGAGATCCCCTGACAGCAGTACTGATCATTCATGTTAATAAAGAGGCAGCTGTGTTTCGTTAGAATGATATTCTCTGAATCAGTGCTGATTCTGTATCGATATATCGTTTTTACGAAGTGTCTTATAATGTTCAAACAGAGTATATGTTTCAAAGTCGTACGGAAGTCAGTTGTACAGATCTGTAATTCAGCGAATCACTCCTCTCTTTTCTGTATAGTGGTGCGCCCCGTTGAACGTTACAGTTCTCAGCGAGCGATCGTTATGCTCGCTAAAATTAGAGTCATTATATTAGCATACTCCAAAAGGAAAAATGATTGGTGTACAATCTGAATCGGAAGACTTGCCTTTTTTGACTGACTTAAGTTGGTTTGCTGTTCCGAGGTTATCTATTTTAAAATTAATCATGCTGGACGCTGTTGTAGATTCGAATCCTGTATTATTTATCGCATCTTCTTTGGTGAACGAATTCCGGAAAACAGTGTTTAATATCACCGCTTTAGTGGCGTTGTCATCGGTAACATTGACACTGCTACCGCGCCATGCAGATATTGCTTGTGTCTTGCCGCTGGTATAATTTACATAGAACCAGAGTCGGTTAGGATTAGCTGCCGGATTCTGAGAGAGAATTTCGTTGTGAAAGCTATTAAAAGCATCCCACTTTCACGTTCGGGCTTTATTTCGAGCTTCTGTAACACTTGGTCATTATTGGAGATTTTGTGTTCTTTTAAATCTGGTATACCATTTTCGTTTCTTCTGCACCAATGTCCTTACCTGTTTTCTGTACCATTAGGATCCGTTATGATTCTTTTTAACGTATCTGGTATGCAAGTCTTAACAGGTGTCAGTACAATTTCTGTCCATTTAAACCACATGTGGTCTACACTTCCGTAGTTATTTTGGAAGAAATGGAGGTTGTGACTTAGAAGGGCGTGAAGAACATTTTTACTTACTTTTTTAAATACTAATATTTTGCCTCTGTTTCTGGTGGATTTGTATGTTACGGTATTCAGTCTCGCTACAACGATCCGTATGCTTCATGGCGCTCTTTGTTTGCTCAGGATTGTTTGTAGATAAGGGGCCTAGTACGTTATCGCATCCATTTACATTTCGTGTGGGCTCCTGCTGTGGTTTCCTCCTAACACTACTACGACAATTTTCAACTATAATACCATTGTTTCTTAGATCTACCCTCATCTCATGATTGATCTGACCCCTTTGAGACTGAATCCTTCCTAGCTTATCTGAGACCCTCTAACGTAAGAAAACGGCCAATCCATTTCACACAGCCCCCAATACATGCACAGTTGCCTCCAACGTCTAACAGACGCCTGATCTATTAATGGGATTCCGACATCTCTCCAACCTACGGTGAAACTCAACCAATCTGCAGCCTACAGCCGGCCGGAGTGGCCGAGCAGTTCTAGGTGCTACAGTCTGGAACCGCGCGACCGCTATGGTCGCAGGTTCAAATCCTCTCTCGGGCGTGGATGTGTGTGATGTCCTTAGGTTAGTTAGGTTTAAATAGTTCTAAGTTCTAGGGGATTGATGACCACAGCGGTTAAGTCCCATAGTGCTCAGAGCCATTTGAACCATTTGCAGCCTACATGGTCACAGAACTTTCCAACACCCTCCACTCTGCTCCATACCAAAGGTCTGCAGCCAGTCTAGCCACTGATGCTACAGATGATGAGATTAACCTTCATCCTGCAAACATGACTGGCTGTCCTTGCAACTTCAGTTAGCCAATGGAAACCAGAGAGAATCTGTTCCACTCCAAAGCAACACTCATCATTGTTACGGACATGAGTCACCAACTGCAGATGGCTGCACCCTATGTTCTTCGTGACGTCTGAAACTCGCCTTCCTGGGATGGCTTCCCACTGCTATGTACACAGAGCACGCTGGATTTCTTCCACTCCTCTGTAACCCTTAGGCACTCCAATACACGCCTAACACTGGAGCTCCCAATTACCTCCTTCTGTAACTGCCCAGATCTTGCAGGTCGAGAGACTTCTACTGACATAGGGCAAGCGTCAGCAGCTATCTCAGGTTCTTTGTCAGCCACAGTCAGCGTTAGCCGTTTGTCAAAAAAACTGGGGAGGCCTTTCTATCAGTCCCCCAGCAAGTCATTCACTGTCTG
The DNA here is from genome assembly GCF_021461385.2 of Schistocerca piceifrons. Taxonomy (NCBI): domain Eukaryota; kingdom Metazoa; phylum Arthropoda; class Insecta; order Orthoptera; family Acrididae; genus Schistocerca; species Schistocerca piceifrons. Next base: position 179,586,036 of record NC_060138.1, on the reverse strand, counting down.
CCATACCTTGAAACGACCTCCCACTCGACCTCATGTGATGGTTAAGCCTCAATGCGAACAGTAATATGCTGGCCTCGGTAGTGGACCAATAGAGGAGGCCGTGGGATGTGCTGGACACTCCCTATAACTCCACATCCAACGCTCCACAGTTGTCCATTTGGCTGCAGCCTCAAGCTGAGTGACCACAGCCAGCATCAGCTGGACTTGGGAGCGAAGCCCCTATCCATACTAAAGACGGTGGAAATCAACATTACACAAAAACGCAAGAAGGTTAAAATTAAACTACAAAAGCTAAATAAGCATCTCTCTTCTGTTTACAATCTCGTAACGTAATGCACAAATCAACAGTCTGCTCTCCTGTTTGTGTGGAGTTTTGGGGGTGGTTGAACTATCCACAACGGTCTCTGGCTGCTCAAAAGAAACAATGGCCCACTGCCAAGTTATTTGAGGGGAAGTAAGTCGACAGCAGTTTAAAACTTAAGTCAGGACACGTTACTGCATAGGCGCCTCACACAGTTCATAATATTCTTATTGGAAAGGAGCATACCACAAGATCTAAAATTCACCCGTTTTCGACCTATGTAGTGGTTCTTCACTGCAATGACGATGAAGCTAATAAAAGTCAACTGTGACCAGTTGTTTTAGTGTCTGCACTAATGCTTTAAAATCATAGCATCTGATAGGCTTGTAGTTGAGTAGGCGGCGTAAGATGGTCTCGGACAGTTGTAGTGGGTTGGAATAGCACCGTCGATCTAATACTTCAACGCAATTTTGTTACAGTTTCTATGGCAATGCTTCATGGTTGTCGCAGCTATATTTACTGCCGAAGAAAAAAAAATGTACTCCTTGGAAGGCGACGTCGATTTTGATCCGATGATGGCATATGCCACTTGGGAGATAGTACTGCGGTCTTCCGAGTTGCGGGATGGTCCTTTCGGAGAATGGCAGACAAGTCGGAGATGCTGCGTCAGTTGTGCAACGATGCTGGTATCAGTGAGGACTTGAAAATTCTCACACCCAGAGACGAAATACTGGACGTCCACACAGCACAGACGCCTGGCAGGATCGTCTTATAGTAAGAACAGCAGTGGGAAATCGTATAACACCACAGTACAGATAAGAGGGCTTGTAAGGCCAGACATGTCAACACGAACTGTTGCAAATCGGTTTTTAGCCATGGGACTGTGGGCACGCACACCTCTAGCCCGTCTTCCACTCATTCCTCAATACCGACGTGCACGGCTCAACTGGTGCCGTCAGGGGTTCACTTGGAAGATGGAATAGCGGCCCATGGTCTTCAGCGCTGAAAGCGGATTCCACCTGCACGCAGGTGGTGGTCATTTTCGAGTACGACCTAGATTTCGTAAACGCTGTCTCATGGAGTGTGTTCGCCCCAGACACTCTAGTCCCACCGGGCCTTATCGTCTGTTGTGCGATAAGCTACAACTCTCATTCACCTTTGTCGTTTCTAGAGAGGACGTTAACCAGGGATCAGTTGGTGCAGATTATAGTTAGACACATTCATTTGCCATTCTTGCAACAAGAAGTAGATGTGTTTGTCCGACAGGAAAATGCTCGCCCACACACTGCCTGTGAAACTCGAAGTGCTCCGCAAGACATTCAGTAACTTCTATGGCAAGCCTAATCTCCACACATGTCTCCATTGAAGCACGTGTGGGATATGAAGGTACGAAAAGTGACTCGTGAACTCGTTGACCAACAACTCCTACAGAACTATGTGAAATGGTGGAGCAGAACAGTATTTGCAACCTGAACGATACACTGGGTGCCACAGTCAGCGCCTGCTTTGCGCCTATGGAGGCTACAGTATGTACTAACATGGGTGTTTTAACATTGGTCGAAATCTGGTACATGAAAACCGCTTGTGCTATTGATCTGTGAATGTGATCATTTCATACACTCCATATCTACTATTGCAACAATAAATCTTGAGTGAATCGGAAATCTCTGAAAACGTGAACTAATTTTTTTCTGGCAGTTTAGATGACTATTGTTATCGCCTGCATCCATTAGTGCTATGCAGCTCAGAGCTGGCAACAGTGCAGATATCTGTCAGAGATCATTTTACGCCGACTCGACTATAGTGCTTCAACTAGTGAAACAAAATTGTTTTAGACGTTACTTTCAGATATTAAATGTAAATAGAATAATACGTTTAAGTAAACGTGACTACATATTGCTGGGAAGAGATCTGCAAGTCATCAGTGTGACTTTAAACATGCCTGATGGTATTCATTAATAACACCAGTATTATTCTAACAATTTTTCAGCTACTATTAAACAAGCAAGTACTAAGTGTAGGAGCCGATTCCAACCAGGAAAACTATGGAGACTATCGATCCAAGATGTCAGTTAACGATGGTGGGAATGTAAACAATACTGTTGTTGTAGATACAGCACACAACAGCTGCTACGATGGTGCTGAGGAGCAGTGTAGTTGTAATGACGCCAGTAATCTCTAGATATGGTTACTGGAAGTCGCTGTGGCAGGGTGATAACCCACACTTCTCAGTGGAGAGAAACAAAATTTTAGAAGTGTTAGGAGATGGTTTATGACAGAGATTGCTAAGCTACATTCACACGAGACTAAACCAAAAAACGGTATGCTCTGGAAGAAAGATGTACCCACACACAGAACACATGTCTTTAAACACCAGAACTTATATTGCTGCATGTAACGCATTTACAGTCAAACAGACTATTCCAACATAAAACCAGAGCAGGTAACAAGTTATGCAGAAAAGACAATTTTTGTGGGACATTTCACTTTTAAAAGTACATTACAAATGTTGGTTACCATCATTACAAGAGCGATGATGTTCACATGCTTGAGTTAATGAGTATACTGCTGACACACGTCATTCTCGAGGATGTAATAGCGTTAACGAAGTATCGATCGAGGCTCGGCTTCATTAATAATCTGGCATCTGACGCGCATCTGGGTCAATTCACTAGCTAGCTACAGTAAATTAAAGCCACTCTACAAATAAGAAATGTGTGGTCTTCCTATGCAATCTTAGCCTATCTTTCATCATATGCATCGTTTAGAAAATAGAGTTCAATATAACGGATTTTTTTGTTGGTTCTTCGTAGCAAAATGTCATGTTTGATTACAAACTGGTGCAGTAGTTAATTACTTGACACAAATCCAGCCACATTAAAAGTCGGCTACCCTAATACAAGTATTTTATTCAACAGTAACTATAGTGACCAACGAAGGGTTAAATAAATGTAAACCTTCCTTATTACCATACATAAGGTAAAATTATAAGAGCAGTCACTCCTTAGTCATGGATGAATCATTTATCTTTACTCATAATTGTGACACTTTGGAACATGTGAACTGTAATATTCTGAGAATGGTTTTCCGATTGCCTGCCATTGATATCAAGTGTAGAACAGTACTGGCTCACGAAAAAAGAATTTAAAATTTTGATTTATGTAGGATAGTATGACAACTTCACTTCAATCCCTTTGTGCGCCCACATCCACTCACTAGACCAATATATCATATTTTTTTAATGTGTACTGGTGTAACAGAGATCATGGCAACGATACTGGCAGTCCTTCTTGCAAAAACACATCTTTTTCAATCCACACAGTGCAAACTCATCCACAGGACAATAGAAAAGTAAACCACTAACGTATTTACTTTATTTTACACGTCTAGTTCAGTAGGACCAAACTGACAAGCAAACGTCCAATGTCATGGAATGTGTCAATACATGAAATTACAACTTAAAAATAATAATAGGTAATATAGAATGTTTATGACACAAAAAACGACAAGCTGTGAATTTATATAAACGCATGCAACAATGTAATGCAGGAATCAGCTTCATTTTTCAAGGAACTCCTCCACAGGATAGAGGGAGTAACCACTGTGAAAACCTTCACTTTTGATTTGAAAGTGCATGGATTACTGCAAAGATTTTGGAATTCCGCTGGCTTACTGAAGATGGATGCTGCAGTATACTGTACGCCTTTCTGCACAGGAGTTAAGAAAGTGCGATCCAAATGCAGACTGGATTTCTGCCTAGTAATAACTGAGTGAAAGCTGCTAATTCTTGGCAATAATCTGATATTGTTAACAAGAAACGGCAGTCAAGAATATACATATTGAGAGATTAATGTCAGAACACCCAGAGTAATGAATAGGGGTTGACAAGAGCTCCGCAAACTTACACCACCTACTGCCTGAAGTGTTATCCCAAAATATAATACCAGACGTCATAAGCGAATGAAAGTAAGCAAAGTAGACTGCTTTTCATGTTCTACCTATCACCCACATCAGATATTGTTCAAACAGAAAAAATGGTAGCATTAAGTCTTTGAACAAGAACATTAAAGGGAAGTTTCCATGACAGTTTACTATTTATCTGAACACCTATAAGTTTGTACCATTCAGTTTCTCTAATCATATCCCCATTCCATGAAATTAAAACGTTGGGTTTTTTTAAATTGTGTGTTAGAAACTAAAAATCCGAGTTTTACTGTGATTTAGCGTTAGTTTATTTTATACAGGCCATGAACTTATATCTTGAACTGTACTTTTTGAAACCATGCTAGTGTAGCATTGCAACACCAAGCCAGTGCCATCAGTGAACAAAAATATTTTAGAATCACCTGTAATACTAGAGGCCAATCATTTATATAAATGAGGAACACGAATAGCCCCAGCACTGATCCCTGTGGCACCCCCATTTAACTGCATCCCACTCAGGCCCCACATCATAGCCGTTCTCAACTGAAAAATGACCTGTTGCTGTCTGTTATTAAAGTAAGAAGTGAACCAATTGTGAGCTCCTCCTGATATTCCATAATGGTCGAACTTCTGGAACAATATTTCATGACCAACAAGGTCGAAAGCCATAGTTAAACCAAAAAAGATGCCTACTGTTTGAAATCATTTGGTTAGTCCACCCAGTAATTCACAGAGAGAAGAGAATATAGCACTTTCAGTTGTTAAACCACTTCTAAAACTGAGCTGTACATTTGACAGCAAATTATGTGAAATAAAATGATCAGTTATCATTACATCCAGAAGAATTTCAATAACTGTAGCAGACACAAATGGCATGGAAATAAGTATAAAATTGTTTACATGATCTTTTTCTCTCTTTTTTATAAAGCATCTTTACTACTGAGTACTTTAATCCTTCAGGAAACTGACCATTCTTAAAGAGAAAATTGCAAATATGGCTAAATACATGGCTAGCATGTGCAGCACAGTACCTTAATATTCTGCTAGATACTCCATCATACCCACGGGAGTCTTTAGTCTTCAGTGATTTAATTATTGACACAGTCTCCTCCTTGTCAGTATCCTATAGGAGTATTTCAGATATCTGTCTCGAAAAGCCATTTTCCAAGAGAGTTATATGATTCCCTGCAGAAAGTAAGTTTTTATTTAATTCAAATACAATGCTCAGAAAGGGATTGTTAAAAACTGTACACACATCTGACTTATCTGTAACAGCTGGCTTTATATTGTCGACCTTGGCCTGCTGATCAGACACTTCCTACACAACTGATCATATGGTTTTAATTTATCCTGTGGTTTCGGTATTTTATTTGCATACCCCATACTCTTTGCCTTCCTAATAACATTTTAAGTTCCTTACAATACAGTCTGTAATGGGCTACTGTAGTGTGATTCTGACTACTTCTCACATTTTGATATAATTCCCACATTGTTCTGCATGATATGCTTGTTCCACTAGTCAGCCACCCAGGCTGCCTTTTGCTGGTAGCACCCTATTTAGAACATTACAATGGGAAGCATCTTTCAAAAAGCATGAGAAATTATTAAGTAAGGCATTATATTTGTCATCTATATTATTGGCACTATAAACATCATGCCGCTCTTTTTCCTTAACGAGGTTTAAAAACCTCTCTATTGTCATTGGATTAGCTTTTCTACATGGTTTGTAATTATACATAACTTTTGCTTGAGTACAAAAATCTTTTACTGTTAAAATTTGTGCATCAAGGTCTGAAAGGCCATTCACCCTTTTACTAACACGATGCCCATCTAGTAATAAAGAATATATAAAAACATTGTCTATGGCTGTGCTACTGTTGCCCTGCATCGTGGTTGGAAGAAACACAGTACGCACCAGATCATATGCATTTAGGGGATCTTCCAACATCCTTTTTCTTGCACAATCACACAAAAAGTTATTATTGAAGTCACCACATACAAATAATTTTTGGTACATACTATAAAGTGAACCAAGAACCCTCACTAGCTTGAGCAGAAATGCTCTGAAGTCAGAGTTAGGAGATCTATAAATAACAACAATTAGAAGTTCAGTTTCACTAAATTCAACTGCCCTGCACAACATTCATATACTTATTCAGTGAACCATAGTAACAGTACTCATCAAGTGTAAATAATTTATGTAACAGTGCTGAGCCATGTGGACATGGTGCCATTTAACTAATACAGTTGCAGATACATCCATAATACTTTCATTACACTACAAGGTCGTCTTAGATTACTATAGAAAACATTCAATGGTTTATACAGAATGTAGGGACGAGCTCAGTTTGAAATCTGTTTGAATGATGATGTTTTGTAGCTCTGTATATTACACAAACGCTGTGCAAGCTACTGCCCAGTCCAGTATGCTGGTTGTTACAGTACCATGTATCCAGATCTCATTCCCTGGGGTGAAAGTCTGACGAAAAGTTTTCAGGGTTGTATAATGCATCTTCTCAATTCTACTCTGGAAGTTCAGTAGAACTGATTGATTCATAACTTCATCCATTTTGGGAAATGACACGATAATTACTTGTGTTAGGTACAAACATTCGTTACACTTGAGCCTGGTGTTTTTGGATAATAAATGAAGCATTAAATGCTGAAAGTTGTGCGTGTTATTTGAAAAGCGTGAATTACACATAGAGGAGTGATATTTCAGACAAATCTAAGAATAAAAATTCTAATGCTCCTGCGAAGATTAATAAAACTACCCGACCCGAAATATCACATCAGAAGTCATCATACAGCACACACGGTCGTATACACTGCCGGAAGAAATAGTACACCTGGAAAGACGATGATGACCTTGATCTGATGACGTCATATGATACTTGGGGGATAATAGATGTACTGATAATTCTTTCAACATCGTAAGCCCACTGATAGGTAGTGGATAGCTTGGCATAGCTACCAGAGTGCCAGTCATGTCTGCCCTTTAGCAGGGAATGCACAAAGCCAGAAGACTCAGTGTGGTTCAGACGCGTGAAGCAAGCGGGCAACCATACCACGGAACCACGGAGAAGCACTCGAGCTTCCTACAGCCAACTGAACGAGTTTGAAAGGGTTCAAAATGTGCCCTTTCGAGTGGTGGATGGTCCGTTTGGAGAAGGCCTCACAAGTTGGACGTGCTGCGTCAGTTGTGAAACGATGTTGGTATCAGTGGCCACGTGATAATACTCACACCCATAGACAAGGTTCTGGATGTCCACACAGCACAGAGGCCCAATAGGGTCGCCTTATTGTAAGGACAGCACTGGTAGATCATACATTATCACAGAACAGATGACAGAGCTTATGAGATCCGATGTGTCAACACGAATTGTTGAGAAGCTTCAATTAGAAGTGGGGCCACGCACACGCACAGCTATAGCCCGTCTTCCGCTCAAGCCAGAGCATGGACGGCATGGCTCGGCTGCTGCCGCCGGAGGATCACTTGGAAGATAGAATGGCGTGTCGTCATCTACCGTGCTGAAAGGATATTCTGTTTGCACACAAGTGCCCGTACACTTAGGGTTCTAAGTGCTCTGTAAGACGTGCAACTTCTTCCCTGGCCAGCACGATCTCTGGACTTGTCTCATTCGAGATTGTATGGGGTATGTTGGTACGAGAAGTGACTCGTGTCCCTCGTCAACCAACAACTCTTACAGAGCTGTGTGAACATTCGAGCAGGCGTGAGATAAGGAATCCCAGTACACTAATCTCCACGGTAGGATGGACAGGATGCCAGCGTAGATCATTCATTGCCGACCATGGAGGCTACACCAGATAGTACTACGGTTTCAGCGTCAGTCTAAACATGGTACCTCATCACCGCTTATGCTACTGATCTGTAAATGTGATCATTTCATGTACTCCAAATGCACTGTTGTAACATTAAATCTTGACTTAATTGGAAACCTCCAATAGAGGGTACTAATTACTTTTCCAACTGTGTAGTTGGATCAGCCCTACAGCTGAAAAATTGACAGTATATCTCAATACGCACGAGAATATGAGAGTAAGCTACTATATTAATATAACAGACGTGACTAATTTTACTTAACTTACTGCATGTAGCGATCGCATTCGCCATAGGATGTTTTCTACGAGTCTGTGTTCATTTGCACATAGGTGGATGCAAAAGCTAGTCACCAAAATGAAAATTATTTGACAGTAATCCAAGATGTCGCTAACGTAACCAAAACAACTTCCTGCACAGGCACCGCATGTCTGACCTTATTCGAATTAGATACTCGTAGCAGAGTATGTGAAACGAATTTGAGCAGACATGGATGAAGGGTAGAAGTAACTGTTAAATACGAAGTGTTAAAAATGAATGTATTAAACTTCAGACAACAGTAATGCAAATTACTAGTTAACAGTTTAATTTCGAATACATGCAATCCAAACTAGCTTTGTCTTTCTCATAAAACTAAGTGCCTAGGGAATGAATACAAGTCTTAACAAATTTACAAATGATGCGGTAATTAGCTTCTGAACACCTAGTGATTCACTGTTGTATTGTATGTTAACCAGGGGCCTAGAAACGACGGAGAGGATCCGTCCCCGCCGCAGCCGCAGTGGTCCGCAGCCCCACGATGACTACTGCAGTCCACTTCACCCCTCTGCCGCCCCACACCGAACCACTCTTTTAGGGTTATTGTGCTGTTCGGCCCCCGTGGAACCCCCCCCCCCCCCCTCCCTCAGAGAATGTCTCACATCTAACTCATGTAGCCCTATGTTTGGGCAGCAATCGGCGACATTGTTTAGCTGAGGTGGAATAAGGGGAACCAGTCCGCATTCGCCGAGGCAGATGGAAAATCACCTTACAACCATCCACAGACTACCCAGCTCACAGGACCGCGACACAAGTCCGCCGGGCAGATTCGTGCCAGGGACCAGGAGCTCCTTCCCAATCTGGAGAGCCGTACATTAGACCGCTCGGCTAATGGGGCGGGCATGATTCACTGTTACTCTGAATTACACCACTGAATATGAACTCACGTAAGTATATTGGCAGGCGGACAAACACAAAGTCGTGATGTAACTTACCACTTACAATTCAGAGCAACAACATAACTTGGAAGGGTGGCACTGGTAATAGGATGTACCGCCTAAGTTATTCAGAATCATTACTTTCCATTGAGAGAAAATGATTTATCTGAATTCACTGTTCCTCTTAATATGTATTTTATACAAAACACGTGTTATTACTCGAAGCAGTGTTCTTCCTATTCCACCGGGTAATCTAATGGCTGATTTCTTCTTCAAACAAGAAGTGAATGGTAAACATGCTGATAAAACCTGTAATTGATAGAGAACAAACAGCCCATCAAAGATCAGGTTTCTGATGCCGTGGTTATGAAGATATTATACAAACGTACCACAATCAACGTGTAATTATGCTGGCTAGTTAGATATCTCACATATAATTGTAGAAATATTTAGCATGAATGTTGCAAAAGCAAAATAGGTAATGAGAAAATGAAACAGCTGAAAATAGGCATCTTTTATATAAGTTATCAATCACAGCTACAGTGATAGTTGTTACCATTTATAAAAGAAATGTCGTAAAAGCTAATATTTTGCATCATATACCATTATTTAAGAAAATGAAAACTGTAGGTTGATAGTGATAATGAATACCTCAGGTTCATTTTCCCATGTTTTACTTATTGCTGTGAGACAAACGGAACATTGACAGATGTCGTCTGACGTGAGTGCTGCAATTCATGTTGTTACCAGGTGGCAACTGGTCTTTTAGTAGAGTTGGCCACTGCTCGATATGCTACACAGCAGTTTGGAGAAAAGCAACGTCGGCAGCGGTTACACACAGCGCGCCGCCAGGGTCAGGTTATGCCAGCCGTCCACTGCAGAGACTCTAACTGGTGATGACTGAGCACAGAACAAAAGTACCGAGACGTGGCGGAAGTGCATTACACCTTGCCTGGTAACGAAGTGCGCCACGCTAGTTCGCGCTCTGTCTGTTTCTCAATGCCAACTACATTCCTTCTCCCACACACTTCAATGTGGATCTCACTCACTTAGCAGAACTGTTACCCAAAGAACTTACCTCAGGAGCAGATATCAGATCTCATACAAACACAGATTATTTAGATTTATGATGAGCGTTCAAAATTCATGGGAAGGCACCATGTATGATTTCTGTCGTCGATGGCAGAAGTCTATGCGCTACATCAGTCTATCTATAGTCGTGGTATGAACTGATGCTTGAAGCAACTCATTCAAATCAACGACGTTCCGTCTCACAGTACACTGTTGATCACCCTGTTTGGTTCTGTGGAGGGTACGTTATGTCCCTTTGTCAGACACTTTGATCATCCTGTGTGGCAGTTTATGCGTGTGACATTCGAGATCCAATCCAGAGACGCTTGAACTGAACTGTGTTGTATCTGATATTGTATAACCCACGCGACTTGCACCGATTATCAACCCGCGTTCGAAGTCGATTAAACAGCGACGTACTGCTATGTCCACTGTTCGCTACACGCCTGTCTGTAACAGACTACGCGGTATCGTGTCTACAATGACGGCATACGCCGCATTTAGCAGCAACTTTTGGACGTCACAGATAGTACAACTTCAGCTGGTGCAATCCATTCTCTGACTTTCGGCAGAAAATGCTCTTCTAACTGTCGACTTCAGTGACATATTCTTGTTGACCATCGAACTGAATGGGGCTCATCCTTCTTGTGTCGAAGGATTTCCAGCAAGTGTAAAAAAATTTAGTGCAACACGATTCTTTCCCTGTAGTTACTCAAAAATCATGTATATCTCTAAGACAGGTCTTATGAAGGCGTCATTAGACTGCACCATTTGGGTCATCCTCACACTTAACACACTCATCTGTGTAGATTATACAAACCTGCTTTACGTTAGCGCCTGACATGTCACTTATTGATAAATCTCTGAAAAGTACACTGCAGAGCCAAAGAAACTGGTATAGGCATGCGTATTCTAATACAGAGACGTGTAAACAGGCAGAATACGGCGCCGCGGTCGGCAATGTCTTTGTAAAACCCGAAGTGTCTGGCACAGTTGTTTACTGCTGCTTCAGTGGCAAATCATCGAGATTTATGTGGGTTTGAACGTGATGATATAGTCGGCGCACGAGCAATGGTGCACAGCATCATCGAAGTAGCTATGAAGTGCGAATTTTCCCTTACGACCATTTCACGAGTGTACCGTGAATATCCGGAATCCGGTAAAACATCAAATATCCGACACTGCTGCGGCCGGAAAATGATCCTTCGAGAAAGGGACCAAAGACAACTGAAGAGAATTGTTCAACGTGACAAAAGTGCTCCCCTTCCGATAACTGCTGCAAATTTCAATGCTGGGCCATCAGCATGTGTCAATGTGCGAACCAGTCAACGAAACGTCATCGATATGGGTTCCCAGAGCAGAAGGCCCATTCGTGTACCCTTGATGACAGCATGACATAAAGCCTGACGGCACACCAGAGCCCTTCAACACCTACGCTGGACTGTTGATGACTGGAAACATGTTACCTGGTCGGACGAATCTCGTTTCAAATTGTGTGGAGCGGATGAACGTGGACGGGTATCGAGACAGCCTCATGAATCCATGGACCTACACGTCAGTAGGGGAATGTTCAAGCTGGAGGAGGCTCTGTAGTGGTGAAGGGCGCGTGCAGTTGGAGTGACATGGGACTCCTGACGACACGCGAATGTACGTAAGCATTCTGTCTGATCACTTGCTTCCATTCATGTCCATTGACCATTCCGACGGACTTGGGCAGTTCCAGCAGAACAATGAGACACCCCAAACGTCCAGAATTGCTACAGAGTGGCTCAAGGAACACTATTCTGACGTTAAACACTTCCGCTTGCCACCAAACTCCCCAGGCATGAACTTTATTGAATATTTATGGACAGCCAGCACTACTACAACATTTGTCAGGCTCTCACCACGTCGTGATGCGGCACTTCGGCATGCTCGTGGGTGGCCTACGAGAAATTAGGCAGGTGTACCAGTTTCTTTGGCTCTTCAGAGTATATTCACTGTCTAGTCACATTAATGTGATTACCAACTATTTTCGACTTCAACGTGCACTAACAATTCACACATGGCAGGATGCAGCACTATCAGTGGTGGGTATGTAAAGAGTGTTGCTAGGACACGGACCACACACCAGTATTTGACGTAATGCGGAAACGGAGCGACTTATCAGACGTCCAAAATGGCATGATCATTGGGTTTTCGAACAAGAGTGGAAGCATTTTGGAAAAGGCTAATTTTGCAAACAGCTTACGTACCTTCGTGGTTAAAGTAAACGGTGCATTGCAAGGCAACTGTGGTGCAACACAGGCCATAGATTACCGGCCTGAATGATGGCTGCAGAGGTGTGTATGACCGAATAGGCGTGTAACTGTTGAGCAAAGGACCGCCCAGACAGTACTAAAGGGCTATCAACAGTGTGTCTTCAACAACAGTTCAGCAAATGTTGTGTTGCGGCCACATGTAGTAAGTGTTGCTTCACACAGTGGAGAATGGCAAAACAGGGGCACGCCGGCGACTGAGGCGTTGCAAAGTAAGCACGCACAGATAGCCTTGCTGGCAGCAGCAGTCTACCAACAGACTCACACAAGGACGCACACAGACCGAGCCCTGAGCGAAGCCTGGAGATTGCTGAGTAAGGGGAAATGAGGCCAGTACGCTAAGTTACGCTGCAATATACTGTGGGAGTAATAAAAAAAAGCTAACACCGGGGGTCAAAAACGTCCTCCCGTCGGATATAAATAGTGGAGCACAGGCGGCAACAGACAGAAGCCATTAGGAAGCAGTTCGGATCTGAGGACGGACGTGGTCCGTGTACGAATGATCAATCTTCATAGATGACGATTCAGGAAGTCTGTTCCAGCTCACAGGAGTCATCCGTTCGCCGCCAGATGTCAACTTCAACTCTGGAGGTTTGACCGAGCTCGGTCGGCACCATGGCTGACAAACTACAGCGAGAACTTCCAGCAGGACCAGCCGCAGCGCGGTCTTGGTCACAGGCTCCATTGGGGCTTTACGCTCGGACTTCATGGAAACGTGGCCCAACGGCGCATGGTTCGTCCATGACGGGACCTCGTGGACATAGCGACTGATGGCTTCCCAGCCGCCACTGCAGCAGGCGTTGGCAGCTGACCTCACATACTGGGGCGCCGATCGCCGACGAGTTCATCTCAACCACAGGGCATCCTGGCTTCAGCAGAGCACTGGTGGCCTGAGGCTCCCGAGTGCGATCAACGGCGCACGTTGCGCGCGTTGTAGGAGAATCTACACAGCAGCAGCCAGGTGGAAGGATCCGCAGGGCTGGGCAGCGACGACGAGAGAGAAATTGTAAAGAAAGTTCAATAAATGATTTCAAAACTCCACGAAGTCTCAGTCTTTGGTGCAGCCACTGTGTCTGCTGTTAACAAGTGGTGCAGAAGCCATAACAGTTGCTATGGTAAGCTCCCGCAGCAGGTGCCTGGTTCATGAACGCATGCTAACTGCTGTTCATCGGCGACAAAGACTGGAACTAGCACCCCACTACCGCAACTTGGCGTGAACTGAGTGGTGCGGGTCCTCCTGTCAGAAGAATCACCTTTCCTGGTCCAGGAGATGTTAGACGCCTGAAAGCAGACACCCTGCTACAGGCCTCTGAAGGAGGCACTCAAGACCAAAGAACCTTCTGGTTTGAGGAAGTTTTTGCGGAATTCTCTAGGTGATCTCGTCCTTCTGGAACCAACAATAGATCAACACAAGTATGTATCTACCTTTGGGGGCCATGTCCACCCCTACATGGAATTTGTTTGTCCATGACACAATTCCTTCTGGCAGCAGAACAATGCAACATCTCACACAGTTGAAACTGTATGTGCATGGTTGGAATGGCACCATGATGGATTTACGTTACTCTGCTAGTCACCAAACACACCGGATTTAATCCCAGTCCTGAATCTGCGGGATCATCTCGATGCATCTGTTCGCGCAGTGGTTCCTGAACCTGAGAACCTGACGGAGCTGGCCACGGCACTGGAGTCGACATGGATCCACATCTCTGTCGACACCTTCCAGAATCTCTCTGACTCGCTTCCTGCACGCTTCGCTGCGGCCAGCGCTACTAAAAAGTGGATAGTTAGTATTTTGACAGATGGTCACATTAACGTGAGAGAGTCGTCTACAACAGTGTTGGAGAGTCAGACATAGTTCCATCCAACGAACGTCCTGAAGCAGCTTCTCGTGTTAGTTACACGCAGGGGCTATAGTAGTGCTGTTTCCATTCTATGAAACTGATATTTGTGACATGACTGTGAACAATTGCCTACAGTTGCAAACAGTGTGATTCCAGTTAACATGAAAATGGGCCGGTATTATCAAAAGTAGTATATAAAATCTTATTATGTCACTTCGTTTTCAGCACACCTCCAACCCCAGTGGGAATAATGTTGCGTGCATTGTTTCGTATTCAGTGATAACAGTCCCTGCTCAGATGTCTATCGAACTATAATACTGGAACTGGCATGTCTCCTATATGATCACAGATGACTTACAAAATAAATCACTGTTTTTGCAAAGCTCGCCACAGAAGCCCGTTAATCCAGTCAACTGTCGTAACACAGGCTGCCTGTAGACATCTCTAGACATCGCAAATCTGTAGACATCACGCATCTCCCATTAGTGACCTTATGAGAGACATTTGCAGTTCTACAAAAGATGATACAAACTGTGGTGTCCTTCCATAAAAGAAGTAAATAGCTCCCATAGCAGCAAGGGATTTCAGTTCGTATCTAGAAGGTGGAAGGAGGTCTGCAGGGAGAAATATTGTCGTTTGTCAAAGACAAAAAAATGGCCCTGAGCACTTCTGAGATCATCAATCACCTAGAACTTAGAACTACTTAAACCTAACTAAGCTACCGACATCAAACACACCCATGCCCGTGGCAGGATTCGAACCTGCGACCGTAGCGGTCGCGCGGTTCCAGACTGTAGTGCCTAGAACCGCTGGGCCACTCCGGCCGGCTGCCGAAGACAAAAGTACTACGTTTACATATAAAGAAAACTCAATAAATTTGTATCTTTTTTAAATTTATGCTTGAAACTGAATAAATATTATAACGTAAGTGATAGTAGCTCCAATAGTTGCTACAAATAAGCTTAGATCAATATCAAAGAAGCCTGCAGCAGAGAACTTCATTCTCTTGATCGACAGACAGAGGACGTCAGAGGTAATTCCTCGCTGCAGCAGAACCTGAAGCTTCCCCACCAGCTCGCCCACAGTGTCAGCTAGGTCTGCCGCAGAGGAACACAGCCAGCACATTGCCAGCAGGCTGGTAGTTATAGCCAGCATGAAGAGGCAGAGAGAATACGTGGCAGCGCGTGCCTGGTGTGTGGGGACCTCGGTCGCTCTGAGCTAGCAGTACGACGTTGTACCTCAGGGAGGCCATCTGGACCGCGTGCTGCAGCACGAACAGCAGCAGCGCAGGGCCGAAGTGGTGTCCGCAGAGGCGGGCGACGCGGTGCAGGGCCAGCCTGGCGCGCTGCAGCCGCCGCAGCTCGCCCCCCGCCGCCCACCGCCGCCCTCCGAAGGCCACCACCTCGTCCAGCTCCCCGTGCAGAGGCGGCCGCACGTTCCTCACCAGCTGCACGTGGATCGCCCCCATCCGGTCTCGCATTGCCAGCACTGTACTGACGAACTGTAGGTACCAAAGAAGTGCGTATGCTTCCAAATAGTGTACTATTTTATACTTCCACTTGTTATAAGAACTGTCCACTACTGCGGCAAGTCCAGCACTGCAAACGAATATAACAAACACTGCAAATACAAGTACAGCGGTTTCGTGAATGATTTTCTGTCATAGCTTTCTTGCTGATACGAAAGCAATTTGTCTACTGTTTCAAACAACTCAATTTGTCTACTGTTTCAAACAACTCAATAATTTCACACACGTGCTTGTTTCTGGTAGTTAAACAAGTAATGAACAACACTACAGATGGGACCCACATCAACAGTAATCCTAACGTTGTGGGTATTTTTTGTGATCGCAGCTCTGAGCCCACCGGTCTCAAGCAGGACTGTGTATAGTTGCAGTATGAGTCGACTGCAGTGATTCTGTTAGCCACATCACTGTTACGCTGACGCTGGCGATTCTTCCGACCAACTCATTGTATCCTGCAGCTCTAATGCGCCCATTGTTACTACTCGAAGAAATGAGGCCACACACTCGACTAATCTCGTACAGCGGCCTGATGGCATTCTTGAAGCTGTAACTATCCATTGTCACATATTCTTAAGAAGGAACACAGGAGCAACGTCATTCAGAATACTGCTTTGTACATCCTTTATATTTGCTGGACATGTTAAGAAATTATTAGTTCATTTTCAGCTAAGAAAAAACAATCCCACATTTATTTATTTGTTAATCACAAACTTCCAACTACTTATAGTGGATTTCCGTAAGTATTCATTCTTTTTTCTCTATATCAACGTGTCCAATAGCCTTGTTACATTCCATCTGGGATGGTGCTCACAGAGTAGTGCCTTATAACCTTCTTTCCCTTTACTGTATTATCTAATGTGTACCGTCTAGTTTCATTACCTTGAGGTTATCTCATCGATTCTATGCAACTACTGAGAAAGCCACTTTCAGTAATTAAGTTTCGATTCCTCGGTGTGTTTTAATTACTAAGTCCCTTTTCATGACAAAGAGGCCCACACATGCTCAGTATTTACTGTACAATAATACTGTGTCAATACGTATCACGAAAGTCCGACACCAAGAACTGCGCAATATTATTGTGCAATATTTAGGCCAGGCATTCGTCGGTTAGTGCTTTGCCTTCGTAGGGAACATGTCGACGAGCGATGACGTACATCCTGCATGTATTGCAATAACTGCAATGTTTAAACGGTGCGGAAAGAAAAGCAAGAAGAACCGGCAATGGGCGAAGAGTGGTTTTTAAGCATTTCTGCACAAGGCGTACTAACTTGCTTATAGAACGGCATCCGATTTTTTTTTTTTTTTGTGATGAACGAGGACTCTTTCAGCTAACTATTGAATCTCGTTCAGCCTTTTGTAATCACCAAAGGTGCTGTTCATATAATCGTCGGATTTCGCTTTCCACAATGCTGTAAGCGATCTATAAACCCGATAAATAATGTGATGTTTTATTCCATAGATCGAGCCATTCAGTAATTCCGCAATAAATAATTCAATCTTCTGAAACGAATAAATAATTAGTTACCGTAATATTTCCCTGCACTTAAACAATTTCATCGGATGTTTCTACAGCTAATTACTGAATAAGTAATCAAACTGTTCATCTGAACGCACTTCCACAGATGATGGCTTTTCATCTCTGTTTCATGGTGCACTCACATTCATTTGACGTGTCTGTATCAGTTCTTTACAAGGCCGTATATCACTTGGTGGAGGCAGTAACTGCCATGTATTGCAGAGCATCATACTTACACGGTGCAAGATATTATGTCTCCTGTAATATATTGTGCAAACTGTCAATATCATTCTCAGATAGTAAATTTTGTTGCTCAATACTCAATATAGCGCAATAAATATGCAGCAGCTGAGAGCCCCTTCAGTGTTTTTCATAGGAATTTTTCCTCATCATTTTTTTTTGAATTTCTTCGTTTCGCACTTCATCAATAATACTTGTTTTTAACAGTTTTCTGTAGCACCACTTTCCGTTTCACACAGTGTCGGGCTACATATACACCCACGAACTTTTTCGTCAATTCCATGAAAGTAACATGCGAGCAGGTGTTATCACGTCTACAGTGCTGTAAATCTACGTCAGCAAAACCTACAATATCTATACAGATAACAAATCGAGACAACTCGAACAAATACAGCCAATCTTGAAAGCGGTTGTTTTTGTCTTTGTGGTCTTCTGTCCGAAGACTGGTTTCTAACATACTCTGTGCTACGCTACACTGTGCAAGCCCCTTCATATCCGAATAACTTATGCGACCTGCATCAATTTGAACAAGATTACTGTATTGGTTTCTTGGTCTGCCTCTACAATTTCCACCCCCACGCTTCGCTCCAACAAGAAATTTGTGAATCTTTGATGTTTCACAACGTGTGCTATCAACCTATTGCTTCTTTCAGTCAAGTTGTGTCACAGATTTCTTTTATTTCCTATTACATTCAGTACTTTCTCATTAGTTACGTAATCTGCAGGGGTTGGAACTTCAATAGTGGCAACTATTTATTTGCAGCTCGTGCAAAATAGATACGTGTTTCAAAGTTTTACTGACCTTCAAAGTAGTCACCAGCATTGTACATAAACCGTAGCCAGCGATGTGGAAGTCGTAGGATACTCTTAGCAGTGTCACTTGTGCTGACAGTTCGAGCGGCGCAGTCTATTGTCCGACGAATTTGTAGCAGTTCTGAAATGAATGCCGTGAAGTGTTTCCTTCAGTTTAGAAATCGAGTTGAACTCACGAGGGCTTAAGTCAGGGGAGTGCAGTAGGTGGTATAGCACTTAGCAGCCCCATCAATCAAACAAATCAGTAACAGCTTGCACTGTACGTGCTTGAGCATTGTCCTGGAAAATGATGGTCAGGTCCAGCAGAAAGTGCTATCACTTCTGTCTCTATATTGTTCATTGGAACACAACTTACGATCAGCTACTGACGGTATGTTTCCTCTGGTTATACATGTTTCTATACATTTGCTGTTATCCTCTGGATATCGTACATAGCCATTTTACACTGCCTCTCGATTTCCTTTTTAGACATCTGTATTTCCTTTCCTATGCCTCATTTGCTGCAGTTTTATATTTTCTCCCTTCATCACTTAAATTCTTGTCTTCTGTGACACCCAAAGATTTCTACTAAGCATTGTCTTTTCCCCTGTTAACTTCACTACCTCATCTCTCAAAGCTACCTATTCATCATCTGCTGCATTCTCTTTCTCTGTTTCAACCAATCCTTTCGTAATGAACATTTTGATTGTTGACGTACACTATTTAGGCAGAATAATATATACTGAAGTGCCAAAGAATCTTGTACACCTGCCTAATGTCATGTAGGGCCCCGCGAGCATGCAGAAATGCCACAACATGATGTTGCATGGACTCGACTGATATCTGAAGTAGAACTGACACCATGAATCCTGCAGGGCTGTTCATAAATCCGTAAGAGTACGAGGGGATGGGGATCTCTTCCAAACAGCACGTTGCAAGGCATCCCAGATATGTTGAATAAAGTTCATGTCTAGGGAGTGTGGTGGACATCGGAAGTATTTAAACTGAGAAGAGTATTACTGGAGCTACTCTACAGCCTTTAAGTTTAATAATTCTTACTTTATCACCTTTTTTAAATTTAGTGTTTTCATTAGATATAATGTTACTTATTTTTAAAATTTTTCACTTCTATTGGTTTCATTTTTATTGTAGAATGTTTCTTGTTGTTGTATTCATTAATTAGATTTTTAACTAAATTTAACCTTTTATCATTTTTTATGATATTCCATTTTTTTCTAATATAGAATAAAAATTATAATTCTCACATAGCAATTTTAAAAAGAAATGTACATAAATTACCACATATTACTTCATAAAAATTTTACAACCTCTCTGTATTGTAATATAGTTAATTTTTTTAAAAATAGATAACTAATTGTTTTGGTATATTACCATCAAATGAATCAAAAACTATTTCTTGTCATTATTTTTATAATAAAACTCCAATTAGCACCAGGATTATCAAATGAATCTAAATTTACTATGCCACATTCAATTTTTAATGGTTTATTTACTAATTCATCAATCATGTACACAACACGAAAGTGTTTCATTTTTAATTGTTTAGTAAGTTTTTCAATTTCAAAATTACTTAGTGCATTACGATATATATCAATTACATCTTGAATTTTTTTTGTTTTCCTTATTCCATTACCAAATTTTTCTCCATTTCTATGTTATGTCAGTTTTGTTCTTTCTCATTTTTCTTTTTGTTTAATACTGCATTTGCTATTGCTTCAGATCCTCCAGCTAGTGAACCATTGTTGCTAAATATGGTAATGCAGCTAATAATAATGGAAGAAATCCTCCTTCATGTTATGTTAATCACTTAGCGTCCTTCGTTTTTGTTAAATATTCAGTAGCTTTATTATGACAGGAATACCTAATGTAATAAGTAAATTTCCACTAGATCACCATGAATAACTGCTTAACTACCAATTAATTGTCTAACACCTGATAACCAATTATATTGAATTACTTTATCTGTATGTTGTTCAACCAAACCTTCACCTATATTTTGTATTTAAGGAGAAAAATATCTGAACAATTTACAGTTAACTTTCTTAAGTTTGGAAAATAATCATCAATTATTGGTATTTCAATCTTCTATAGTAATTTGTTTTACAGTTAAAAGCACCTTTAAGCCACCCATACCTTCCTATGTTTTTTTTTTTACCAATTGATAATTTATCACCACTAAATTCTACAGATAAATTACCAACATACTTAAACACATCACAAGGGTACACGAGTGGACCTTCGGTTCTGAAAACCCATATCGATGATCTTTCGTTGAATGGTTCGCACGTTGACACATGTTGGTGGCCAAGCATTGAAAGCAACAGCAGTTTTCGGAAGACGTGCACTTGTGTCACGTTGAACGATTCTCTTCGGTCGTCGTTGGTCCCGTTCTTTCAGGTTCTACTTCTGGCCACAGCGATATCTGAGATTTGATATTTTAACGGATTCCTGATATTCGTGTAACATTCATGAAATGGTCGTATGGGAGAATCCCCACTTCATCGCTACCTTGGAGAAACTGTGCCTATTGCTCATGCGCCGACTACAGCACCTTTTCCAAACTCACTTAAATCTTGATAACCATCCATTGTAGCAGCAGTAAACAACTGTTGTCTTATACAGGGTTGCCGACCGTGGCGCCGTATTCTGTCTGTTTACGTATCTCTGTACTTGAATACACATGCCTGTGTCGGAATCTGAATCTCCTAAAATTGACGACAAAGGCTCCATAAGTCTGATGTCTCGATACTGAACGTAAATACAAAGTTTCACAACTCAGAATTGTAATACCCTGCCCACTCGTCTAACACATGCTGCCTAGGAAACTGTTTTCCTGGATAGCTAGACAACAATTCAAGCAAAATTTATTAGTGTAGTTTATTACAGTACGTTAAATTGACAGTACTTAACATTGCGTTTTCACAAAGAGATGTCGCAAGCAGTTGTCGACATGCAAATAATCATTGTCCTTTGCTATACACAATTTCAATGCAAGTACAACACAAAATTTCGTAAGTCACAGCTAAAGCGTTAGGATGACAGCTCGTCCTCTAGTTCAGCCGCGGCTAGGTGGAACGGTGCTCATGTTCTCTTGGCCTAGATGTCGCTCCTGTCTTGGTGTCGTCCTAGTCAGCGTACTACTGGCTGACGTCGTCGCGACAGCGGTGGAGGAGGCAGGAGGGTGGATGCATCGATGGACCGGAAGCTGCGACTCAAGGGGACATCAAGCTTCCGGCCGTACCCCGACATCCGGCCTCCGCTCTGGCGGAAACGTCCCCCGGAAATCGACCAAAAGCTTTTGCGACCACCTCCCGATTCCAATAACCAGATGAAGAAGGCGTCGGCGGCTGCAGTGTGGACGGGTCCAGCTCCATCGGTAGGACGAGAGGAGGCGGAGGAAACGAATGCTTCGTTTCCATGGGGACGTCCGGCGGTGTCCTGATGACACCCTCTGGCGGCTGCTGTGGCCGCGCTGTCCTTGGGACCCATGAATCCGGTGGAAGAGACGCAGATAGTTCACCGCGCACATGACAGTGGTGAAGTTGATTGTGATGTCGGCGCTGCAACCCTTCTGGATCTGAAATGAGATACATGCAAGCGCCAAGTCGACGGATGATGTCGCGTCGTGTCCACTGTCCGCTGCCACTAAAAAACCTGTAAAACGTAATATCAAGCGACGCGGAGCGATAGTTGCGGCCTTCCTTCGGTGCCGGATGCTGAGGAGGGTGAAGCAAATGGAGCAGTGTCCAATAGCGGTGGCAGTGAATACCGCCGGCGACGGTCCATCTCGTGGGCGCGAACGATAGGAGGCGAGAAAGAGTGGTGTGTGCTGAACAAAGTTTGTCCACATGCTGCTTGAAGGTTCTGACAATACGTTCCGCTTCGCCGTTTGACTGTGGATGGAAAGGTGCACGAGTTAGATGCTGTATGCCATTGCGTTCACAGAATGTTTCAGCTTCATTTGACGTGAACTGAGGGCCGTTATCCGACGCTCTGACTTCAGGTAAACCATCTCGGCAAAACCTGAAATGTGCTGCGTGAAGTTGTCGAGTTCATTGGCAGAGCAAAAGGAAACTTGCTGTTCGAGTAAACCACAATCAAACAACGATCGTTCCAAAAAGGTTCCAAAAAGTCTATGTGCACACGTTGCCATGGTGATTGCGACTTAGGCCAAGCAGTGAATTTTTGTGGTGGAGCGAACTGATTTTCTGCACATGCGTAACACTGTGACGTCATGTATTCTATTAGGGGTGTCCATATCCTGCCAAGAACAGAGTCGAAGCGCTAACAGTTTTGCACGAACAATACCCTCAGTGTCCTTGATGAAGTAACTGCAACACTTCATTTTGCAAAGCTTTTGGGATCAACACACCTGACAGTCCACTGTAATTTTGAACAAGAATCACTCCTTTCACCATAGCGAGGCTATGCCGATGTGCAAAGTATCGGCGCACTACAGAGTCCTTTATGCTATGCAAGGAAAGAGGCCAAGATGTGCGAATGTATGTTAGCATAATGTTGAACTCTGAATCAGCGTACGTGGCCTGTGCGATTTTCCTATAATTCAGTGGTAAAGATTTAAGAAATTCAGAATCCTAAGCATCTATGGGACAATAAAATTCAGAAGAAGCGTCAAAGTCTGTATCAGGGCCAACTGGAAGACGTGAAAGTTCCTCTGCATTACCGTGTTGAGCTGTCGGACGATACAAAATGTCGTGCTGGTATTGAGACAACAAGCCCATTCATGCAATTTTTTCTTCGGATGAAACAAGGACTGCAAAGGCTTGTGATCCGTTTCTAAGTAGAATTTTCAGCCATGGAAATAGTAGTGGAATTTGGTGACACCATACACAATAGCCAAAGCCACTTTCTCTATTTGTGAATAGTTACATGATCTTTGGACAACACTTTTGACGCGAAAGTAACAAGCCTGTCTTTATTACTAATTCTGTGCGAAGGAAATGTACCAATTCTCTAAGAGGAAGCGTCAGCTAGCGACGCAACTGGTTTGTCGGGATCAAAGTGAACTAAGCATCGATCACTGAGCACTGCATCTTTATGTTTTTGAAAAGATACTTGACACTCATCTGTCCAAACAAAGGTGACGTTTTTGAGACGAAGCGATGCAAAGGGGCTGCGGTTTGTGCAGCGTTTGGCAAGACACGAATATAATAGTTCAGTTTCCATAAGCCTGATTGAATTTTGGTAACATTGTGAGGAACTAGCAAATCTCGTATGACTAACAAATGTGACTGAGGAGGATGGACACCTTACTATTTATGACATGACCAAGATACCGCAACTCAGGTTCAAAAAAATCACACTTGTCCACTCTACACTTTAGTCTTGCATCAGATAATGCACGAAACAAAGCTCGCAAATTTGCAATATGATCTTCAGGTGTACGATCTGCTACGATAATATCGTCCCAATAGTTTGAATAGTTTGGCACTTGAGTAGTCAGTTGTTGCAAATACCATTGGAAAATGGCGGGTGCAGAAGCACTGCCAAAGGGCAAACGCAAAGATTTAAACAAGCCCAAATGAGTATTCACTACACACACTTTTTTAGATAATTCATTGTGTGGTATTTGAAGACACTCATTGCGCAAATCAATTTTTGGAAAATAGCGACCAGCATCTAATCTGTCCATGAGATCCTCTTGGGATAGCTATCGATAAGGATCAATGACAGTTTGTGGGTAGACTGTAGACTGAAAGTCAACACAGAGGCGAATGCGACCTGAAGGTTTGGAGAGCAAAACCAGTGGACTTGTCCCATTGACTAGCTAGTATGAGCGCAATGGCTCTGCTATCTTTCAATTCTTCAAGTTCAGCAGCGACTTTGTCCCCTAATGCAATGGGAGCAGTTGTGACCCGGCAATATTTCGGCTGAGCATTGTCTTTCGGAGTAGTATGTGCACCAAAATTGTTAGCCTTGCCTAAACCTTCCGAAAAGAATTGCAGGAATTGTTTTAGCAAGCTAGCTACACTGTCTTTGTGGAATGAAGACACTGGCAACACATTGTCCTGAATGTTAAAGCCAAATAAATCAAATTGCATCAAGAACAAATATGGTCTAACAATCATGTGATTGTAGCATTATAAGAGTCACTGTTCACATACGTGAGCGATCCATGGTAGCCAAAGTATAACTTCCGAGAATGTCTTGTCCATTAGAAGCAATCAGTTGAGTGCCAGTTTTAGACAGGTGTTTGGAGCCTAACATTGCATACGTGTGACGATTCAGCAATGTAACAGAGGGACCTGTGTCCAACTGAAATTTCACACATTTCCTACACGGAAGCAAAAGGTACAAAAAGTTTGTTGGACTGGAGTAGCACTGAAGAAACTGCTCGCATGCAAGTTCGGTAATGTGTGTCACACAATTGGAATACACTGCATTAATGACTTGGGCCTTGTGACTAGATTTTTGTAAGGGGGCAGAGTCCTTGTGTTTGTTCTGTTGCAAATATATGGATTATACATGTAAAAAAAGTGTGTGAAATATTATGGGACTTCACTGCTAAGGTCATTAGTCACTAAGCTTACACACTACTTAACCTAAATTATCCTAATGACAAACACACACACCCATGCCTGAGGGAGGACTCGAACCTCAGTCGGAACCAGCTGCACAGTTCATGACTGCAGCGCCCTAGACTGCTCGGCTACTCCCATGCGGCATTGTACATGTCCTTTCTTGCAACAAGCGTAACACTGTGCTTGTCAAGAGGAGTATTCTTGGCGTTTGTGCTCTGAATAACACCAAGGGCAAGACTAACTTCTGTTCACATGTGTAGTGACCTGTTTAGGGAGCTGCTGATGCAGCGTGGAGCATTGTTTACTAAGCACAGCGAGTGCAAGCTGCCATTGCTGTTTGGACCAGTCACAAACAAGGGAGTCATCCTGAGAAACTGCTGGCTGCTTAAATTTATCAGCCAACAGGGCACTTGAATTGTACTCATCTAGTAGTTACAATACCTGCTGAAACAATGGATAAGGTTGTTTCAAAATCGGTTCTCTGACTTTGACATCAGGCACATTGTACACGATCACATCATCCAACATAACATCTCAATATGTTTGTAGGTGCTATTTTAAATCACCCAAATCGCATTTTGTGGGACATAATAGTGACTCACAGTGCATACATTAATGAACTAGTTTATACAATGTATTATCATTTAATATAACGGATAGCTTGATTGAAAGTAGCAATTTGTAACAAAAGTTCCTGCTGGTTTTCATGTAATAACAACATATTAGTAGATATATCACGTATGTTCTGGCACACTAACAATTTTAAAATAAATTTTGTATTTTATAAATAACATAACAGATTTTAAAAAATCAGTAAAAAATCAGTATATTTAATTAAGAAAACCGATTTAATAAGATTAACTAAATACCTACTGTTTACAATAATACAACTAATTACAATAAATAACTGATTTCTAAATTCATTTATTTAATTTACAACATGATTTTAGCACAATACTGTGTATTAGTTGAAAAAAGTAAGTTATCAATAAAAATTTAAACTGTGAAGGTAATTAAATAATTAAAATAAATTATTTAACAAAAATACATTATTTTGAAAATTTGTATTGCGAAGAAAAGTAAATAATTAAAATGTATTAGTTAACAAAGTACATTATTTTACAAAATCACATTGTGGAAGTAAGTAAATTAATTAAAATGAATTAGATTAGACAGTATATTATTTAAAAAACTCACATTGTGAAAGTAAGTAAATTAATTAAAATGTATTAGTTGAAATAGTACAATATTTTAAAAAATCAAATTGTGAATGTAATTCAGCAAATACCATGATTTACTTAACAAAATGGACATTATTTAAAAAAATTTAAATTTTGAATGTAAGAAAATTAATTAAAATGTATTAGTTAGAACGAAAGTATATCATTTTAAGAATTTTAGATTGTGAACATAAGTAAATAAATAATATCAATTAGTTAGCGAAAGTAAATTATATTAAAAATTTCATTTTTCTTTTTTCTATCTATCTCAAAACGTTTCAGAAATGAATATAAGGATTAAGTTAATAATTTTATAAATTTTATAAGTCTTTTATTCATTTATAGAAGCCAATATTAATAATTAAAAATTTTCAGTAAGTAACCTATGTTGTGCATCATATGTGAGCTTTTTTTTCATACACAATTATAAGCATCGGTATCATTTGGAATTTTATCATTAAAAGTTGCACAAAGTTTCATATATGTTTTTTGTATAGTTTAAACATTTTTTCTACATGGCATATTTATTACATAAATTGGATAATTAACATCAATATCTGATTTTAGTAATTTAATTCTTTTAAAATCAAGAAATACATCATATGGTTTAAGAAAATGATTTGGTTGTTTAATATTCCACATTTCTTAGAAAAATCATCATTTTACAATTTTGAAATACATATTCTGTAGTTTAACATGATCAAGTAATGATGAAACAACTAATTGATTATTTTTACGATTTGTTTGAAATAAAACAAAAACAAGATATGACGTATCAAATTCTATAGAGTTATAGTAATTTGTTATATCTAGTTCAAAATAGTTTTTACCACATAATCCACCAACTTCATCTGTTTGAAGTTCATAAAAAGAAATAGGAATTTTATGATTTACTTAAAATATTTTCGTGTTGTTCATGTTCATAATTTGGTTCATATTTAATAACAGGTACACGAATGTCCATACATTCTAATATTATTTTTTCTTCTTTTGGAAGTGTATTATATCTACACAAGCATCATTTTTATCAAACCAACATAAAATTGCGTCTCCAGAACTTGAACTACATGTAAAATCTACAGTTAAGTTTCCTTCAAATATAATCTCTATATTATCTCTATAAAATCCAACAAGCATTGATAATGGATAAAGTACTTTTTTATTATTTATTTTTCCTGCATTAGAAAATGTGTCCTTCTAAACTTACATTAATAGTAACAGATGAAGTTAGATGTAGGAAAACTGTTTATGACACAAAAGAAATTTCAATTCTAGTAATATAATATTTCCTTTTTTGTTGTTATAAAGTAAAAAAATTTAAATACATTTTTATCAATTAATTTTTTGTTTGATTTTCCATCATAAGTTGTATAATATATACCATCATTTCAAATAATACTAATATTGATGTATAATTGTGCATGATTTGGATGAAGTCAACCATCACCAGTATTTATTTCAATTTCTGTATCTTTATTAGGAACATTTAAATTATTTTTAGCTTTTAATTAACAGGAAATGGACAAAACTGATAACTTTCCATTCTATTCATGATCTATTAAGGAACGAATTTATTAAGATATTAAGATATTTCTAAAATAACTGTTACAGTAGCACCATTAAAGTCAATTAAGAGGTCATTTTCATCAGTTATAGTAACTTCTAAATTTTGAACTGCATTAAAAAAATAGGAACGTTTATAGGATAATTTGGTTCACAAATTGTTGGTCCACCAAACTCTGCATTATGTTTAAATGAAGCAATAGTATTAGTTTCTTTATGAAATTGAACATTATGTTATATATATATTCCATCAAAAAGACTAAAATATACATTTTTTCATTCAAAAGGAATTAATTAAGAATATCTTTAGCTACAGATTTTCCATTAGCTTGAACAGTTTGATTATTAAAACCAGGTAAATTTCCAATACTATCTGCTATATCCATATTGAGTTTTGCAATCACTTTCGTTAACAATTATATTTAAAATTACCTCTTCTTTAATGTGTATATTTAGTTTTGTCAAATATATAATTTTCTTAAAATTTTTGAAACTATATTGACCCTCAGGTATATCTATTGCTTCACAATTACAACAAAGTTTATAATTTTTTGTGATACTTGGCAACATTAGTATTATTATCACATATTGTATCAGTTAATCTTTTTCTAAGTATGGATGATTTCTCACTAAGTAGAATAACCTACTCATTTACTACTGAAAAATGTTTAATAAATGAATAACTTGCTAATAAAAGAAAAATATTAATGAATGAAAAAATTACTAATACATGAGAATTATAAACAAATGAAAAAAGATTAATAAATGAAAAAGTTATTAATAAATGAATAAAACACGTTGGAAACCACAATTAAGCATTCCAGATAATATATTAAAAAACCGACATGGAAACTTTTACCAAATTTCATAAGTGTGCAATAATTGGCCCTAGTGGTTGTGGAAAAACAATGTTAATGACTGATAATTATATTTTAGCTCCAGGATGGTTAAATTGGAATAAAACTAACCATTAATATCTTTATTCAAAAATTTAGATAAGTAAAATGTCAAGAAATTCGAACACTATGTAAAAAAATTGAAGAAAAATCAATGAAACAATGCATACTTTTATAGAAAATAACGAAGAAATTTTTCCAT
Organism: Schistocerca piceifrons; assembly: GCF_021461385.2. Taxonomy (NCBI): domain Eukaryota; kingdom Metazoa; phylum Arthropoda; class Insecta; order Orthoptera; family Acrididae; genus Schistocerca; species Schistocerca piceifrons. The sequence goes on along the minus strand of NC_060138.1, from coordinate 179,557,045 downwards.
TAGATGAATGTGAAGAAAATTCAGTTACATTTGATGACTTCACTCTAGAAAATCAAGATACTGTTAGATATTATATTACTAGATGTAGACACAAGGATATAGATAGCATTTATTTAGCTCCATCCTATTCAAAGATACCAAAATACTCTGTTCTAGATAATTTAATTTTTTAAAATACTTTTAGACAAGAGTATACACGTTTTAATCATATTTACCATGAGTTTGTCGGTGGAGATTTAAAGTTTGGCAATTTTAAACACTGGTGTAGTAAATGTTGGAATGATAAATTTGCATTCATAACAATAAATGATGGTACGTTTCTCAACAAAATTTTATATTTCTAACAAAATAAACATTAACGAAAACATTAACCATCAACATTTACTTTACATTAAGTATTAACATTAGAATTAACGTTAAATAAACATAAATATAAATATGATAAATGTTTTTCTTAATTAATGTATTTTAGCAAAGTGTAATGAAAAAGTTGATAAACAAGCTAAACAAAATATAAAGAAAGCAGAAGAACTAAAAGAAAAATTTAAGCTTTGGAAAAAGCAACCAAGAACAGAATATGAGAAATATAAAAAGGAAGATCTACCTGTTATTGATGCTATTGAAAAAGTAAAAGAAGGTATTGAAGGTTTAGGTGACAATGTTTTAAAAGCTAACCAAGGAAATAGAGCAGTTCAAATAAAAAACAATTCCATATCATCATATAGATGATTTTGAAGACTTATCACCAATTAAAAATTTAACAAATTGGTCTGATGGTATTCCTGAAAAATATGATTATACATTAGGTGAAACAAATATTAATAATAAATTAAATAAATATCAAGGAGAAAAAGATAGTAAAAAGATAAATGAAATTAATAAGATAAATGAAACTAAAAATATAAATGTTTTTGGCATAATAATAAAATATATTAATCATGCTGAGCATACAGTATTTGGTTTAAAACCTGGTGACATGTTTAAGCATGTTGGTAATTTATCTGTAGAATTTAGTGGTGATAAATTATCAATTGGTAAAGAAAAACATAGGAAGGTACAGATGGCTTAAAGGTGCTTTTAACTGTAAAACAAATTACTATAGAAGATTGAAATACCAATTATTGATGATTATTTTCCAAACTTACGAAAGGTAACTTTAAATTGTTCACATATTTTTTCTCCTTAAATACAAAATATAGGTGAAGGTTCGGTTGAACAACATACAGATAAAGTAATTCAATATAATTGGTTATCAGGTGTTAGACAATTAATTGGTAGTTTAGCAGCTATTCATGGTAATCTAGTGGAAATTTACTTATTACATTAGGTATTCCTGTCATAATAAAGCTACTAAATATTTAACAAAAACGAAGGATGGTAAGTGATTAACATAACATGAAGGAGGATTTCTTCCATTATTATTAGCTGCATTACCATATTTAGCAACAATGGTTCATTAGCTGGAGGATCTGAAGCAATAGCAAATGCAGTATTAAACAAAAAGAAAAATGAGAAAGAACAAAAATGACATAACATAGAAATGGAGAAAAGGTTGGCTATGAGGAAAACCAAAAAAATTCAAGATGTAATGGATATATATCGTAATGCACTGAGTAATTCTGAAATTGAAAAACTTACTAAACAATTAAAAATGAAACACTTTCGTGTTGTATACATGATTGATGAATTAGTAAATAAATAATTAAAAATTGAATGTGGCATAGTAAATTTAGATTCATTTGATAATCCTGGTGCTAATTGGAGTTTTATTATAAAAATAATAGCAAGAAATAGTTTTTGATTTATTTGATGGTAATATACCAAAACAATTAGTTATCTATTTTTAAAAAAATTAACTATATTACAATACAGAAAGACTATAAAATTTTTATGAAGTAATATATGGTAATTTATGTACATTTGTTTTAAAATTTCTATGTGTGAATTATAATTTTTATGCTATATTAGAAAAAATGGAATATTATAAAAAATGATAAAAGGTTAAATTTAGTTAAAAATCTAATTGATGAATACAACAACAAGAAACAGTCTACAATAAAAATGAAACCAATAGTAGTGAAAAATTTTTAAAATAAGTAACATTATACCTAATGAAAATACTAAATTTAAAGAAGGTGATAAGGTACGAATTAGTAAACTTAAAGGTCTTTTTGAAAAAGGATCTATTGGTAGCAGCAATATATGAAATGAAAGATGTTATTTATTCTTATCTTATTACATATAAATTAAAAGATATAAAAGGAAATACTTATGAACAAGAATTGCAGAAAGCAAAACATACAGATGTAAACTTCGTTGGAAAAGTTTTAAGAAAGAAAGAGAATAAAGTTTATGTTATGTGTTTAGGTTTTGATAATTCAGATAACAGTTGGATAGTTAAAGTCAACTAATTTTATTAAAATTATGTACAAAAATTTTATAACATTTTTAATAACTTATAATGACCATACTGTTGTATCTATTTTATTTTACGATACATATATTATCAAGAGGACTTAGTACTTTTTTGTTTAATTGAACTGTATAAATTACATGTTTTTCAAATTTCAATTAAATAAATTTTTCTGTACTATTCTGTATTTTTAATCAAACAATCTTTATAATCTTCTAAACTTATCAACATCACATATCCAAATTCCTTTAAATTTTTTCTATATTATCACCAACATAAAGTATACTTTTTTGCTCTTAAGCCACAAAATCCCTTAATTACTGTTCCACAACATTCATCTTTCAGTTTACCAACACCTTTTTTAGTTTTGTGTAATATTATCTGATTATCTGTTGAATAATCCCTTGAATCATTGATTTTTATCTGCATAGAAATCTTCACTTTTAATATTTCATATACAACTATCTGAATCTTGATAACCTAATTCAATATTTCTCCATATTTAGGCTTAATAACTCTATAGTGAAAACTAATCCAACATAAATAGGGTTACCAAAAGTGATTTAAATTTTAAACATATGAATAGGAGAAAGATTTTCATTAAATGTACTTCTACAATTATAATGTGGTTTAGGAATAAGTTTATCACATATTTTACTATCAGAAACAAATTATAATTTAGTCAATTTCATTTAGTCTTCATTTCTTTTTCAAATAATATTCATTAGTTTCCAGAAATCTTTTAAAAATCATTCATATCCTTAGATCTTAACTGTGTGTTTAAAGCTATATTATTCTTTAACCAATTAGTTTGTATAAATTTTAAAACTTAATCTATTTTTAAGTAACATTCCAAAAGATTAATATTTTTAAGATTGCTATAATGTACTACATAACTATGGCTTTCATCTAAATTAGTTATTATTTGCTCCAATTTGCACCTGTAACACGTTTTGATTCAGGAGCTAGCAGTAAATCATTATGTAAATCGTGTACGTTTTTTGGGTATCCCTAATCTACTTCAAATACATTGCAAGTAATGCAACTGTTTGAAATTTCATTTATTCTTGTACTTTTAAAATTATTTAGTTCATCCCACTATCTCTGCCATATGGTAAATATTGATTCATAGCATAATCATATAAGTTATTTGCAGCTAGATACTATATATAATTTGATATTCTTTATTATTAAAATATATTAAATATTTATTATTTGTTTTTCATGTCTTTTACAACAATGTGAAAATCCAACTCATATTCCTTTTCCAATCGTTACAAGTATATTATAATCTTATAATAATAATAGTTTTTGCTTAGTAATTTTTTAAATTGCATCCCAAGATATCCCTAGTGCTGCAAAATACCAAAATGAATCTAGATTATATGTTTGTGTACATGTTTTTCTAAAATTTTCAAAAACATCACTTGGCAATAGTACATCAATTTTTTGACACAATCCATGATATTTCATGTTGAATTATTCCCAAAATAATTTTGCATGATCATAATCTTCCTCAGTTATATTACAAACGTTTAATTTTTTGCAAATTTTTTATTTGGTGGTTGTTGAGTTTTTTTCAATTTTTTTCCAAGAATCTATTTAATCGAATGGATAAAACACCTTTTATAGTTACTAAATTATATAATTGTGGAGAAAAATAGTTTTTACTATTTTTAATTGATTTTTATTTAAGTTTGTTGAAAGTTTATCAGATGATGAGGCCGTAAATTTACATACATAAACAAATCTCACTTTTAATTTTTTTGTATTTTTACCATAACTAACGTATTTGTTTTCAGTGTTTGGTATTAGTTCTATTTCTTCCTTATCCTAACCAAGTTCTTTAACAAAGAGATGAATTTTATAACCAGATAAATTATGTAAATAAATAGGTACAAAATCAGATTGTTGTAGTTTTAAATTTCAATTATTATATAAGGGGGCAATATATATTCCTGTTAGATGATCATGCTGACAAACGTTTTTATTGCTTTTTGTAAAATCATATTTACACAATGCACAAATTAAAAATTACTATATATTCTGTTTTCTTCAAATGTAAGTGGTTTCATTTCTTCAATTTCAGAGTAAATTTGTCCTGTTTCTTGAACTTCTTGTTTTATACATTCAATAATTTTTTTGTGAAAATTTGGTCCTCCATAAACAACAGGTCCTTCATAATATCAATATATGTATTTTCTATTGTCATAAATTCCACTTGGTACACGGTTTTTTACTTCATTGTATATGGTTCTTCTAGATTTGGTTCACAATTGTCCATAATTAAAAGTAAACATTCAAATTCAACATTAGTAACATATAGAACTTTTTGTGTATATTGATAATTTTTAAAATACACACATCTTCCTTTATTTGGCACTTCTACTTTTATTCTTTTTTCGACTTAACAATTTGTTGTATGATTATCAAATTTTTCTTCGCTATTAAAAGGTAGTAATTATAAATCACAAATAAAAGTTCCTTCAGTATGTTTTGTGATTTGACTTGATACAGTTCTAGATAAATTTATTACATAACAATTGTGTGTATTATTATATTTCTTGTAATAAAGTAGATTTACATGTTGTTCTTCTTTAATTTCTTAAATTTTTAATTGATACACTTGATATTTTTCATCATCTTCATCAAATGAATAAACATTAATGGATATATGAATTATATTTTCTGTTTCAGGAGTATGAGCAACTAATACAGGGAATTATATATTTACAAGTTTTTTATTAAGATCAAGACCAACATTTTTATATTTTGCTATTCTTTCAGCATCTTTATCTACTGGAAACCAAGTTATTTTATAGACCATAAAAACATTTTTATCATTAGTATTACAAGCTTTTCTGTTTTTTATTATGTTTGGTAAATCAATATAAAATGATCCTTTTGTTGTAATATATTTATTAATTGCTAGTTGCAAGCCAATAATTCTAATTTAACGTCCATTGTGATCTTTGTGACTGAAAGTTAGATATTATTTCTAATATATTTCTTTTACATTGTTTAAACGTTTTACTAAAACCATTTTCTGTTATTATTGTATATTTTCGTGTTTCTTGTCCAAATTATTGAACTTTTTCTTTATTTCATTTCTTGGTAGTTTATATTAATATTATAATTTGAATTTTATCTTTAAACCAAGATGTATTTTCGACAGTTATTGACAATTTCAAACATTTTTGTTTTACTGCTGGTAAGAAATGATTGTTGTTGTTGTTGTGGTCTTCAGTCCTGAGACTGGTTTGATGCAGCTCTCCATGCTACTCTATCTTGTGCAAGCTTCTTCATCTCCCAGTACCTACTGCAACCTACATCCTTCTGAATCAGCTTAGTGTAATCATCTCTTGGTCTCCCTCTACGATTTTTACCCTCCACGCTGCCCTCCAATGCTAAATTTGTGATCCCTTGATGCCTCAAAACATGTCCTACGAACCGATCCCTTCTTCTAGTCAAGTTGTGCCACAAACTTCTCTTCTCCCCAATCCTATTCAACACCTCCTCATTGATTATTTGATCTACCCATCTAATCTTCAGCATTCTTCTGTAGCACCACATTTCCAAAGCTTCTATTCTCTTCTTGTCCAAACTAGTTATCATCCATGTTTCACTTCCATACATGGCTACACTCCATACAAATACTTTCAGAAATGACTTCCTGACACTTAAGTCTATACTCGACGTTAACAAATTTCTCTTCTTCAGAAACGATTTCCTTGCCATTGCCAGTCTACATTTTATATCCTCTCTACTTCGACCATCATCAGTTATTTTACTCCCTAAATAGCAGAACTCCTTTGCTACTTTAAGTGTCTCATTTCCTAATCTAATTCCCTCAGCATCACCCAATTTAATTTGACTACATTCTATTATCCTTGTTTTGCTTTTGTTGATGTTCATCTTATACCCTCCTTTCAAGACACTGTCCATTCTGTTCAACTGCTCTTCCAAGTCCTTTGCTGTCTCTGACAGAATTACAATGTCATCGGTGAACCTCAAAGTTTTTACTGCTCCTCCATGAATTTTAATACCTACTCCGAATTTTTCTTTTGCTTCCTTTACTGCTTGCTCAATATACAGATTGAATAACATCGGGGAGAGGCTACAACCCTGCCTCACTCCTTTCCCAACCACTGCTTCCCTTTCATGCCCCTCGACTCTTATACTGCCATCTGGTTCCTGTACAAATTGTAAATAGCCTTTCGCTCCCTGTATTTCACCCCTAACACCTTCAGAATTTGAAAGAAAGTGTTCCAGTTAACATTGTCAAAAACTTTCTCTAAGTCTACAAATGCTGGAAACGTAGGCCTGCCTTTCCTTAACCTTTCTTCTAAGATAAGTCGTAAGGTTAGTATTGCCTCACGTGTTCCAACATTTCTGCAGAATCCAAACTGATCTTCCCCGAGGTCCGCTTCTACCAGTTTTTCCATTCGTCTGTAAAGAATTCGCGTTATTAGGATCAGGTAAATCTATACAGTTTTCCAAATTTATACCTAATAATCTGTTTTCAAATGCTTTTTCAACTAAGTAATCTTTAATTTTATTTCTACCTCTTAGTTTCATTTTTACAAATTTATTTGTAGAAAATGGAAATATTTTTTAATGGTTTATCTTCTTTTGTTAGAATAACATCATCAGTATTATGGTATGCTAACTTTTCCAAAAATTTTCACTTTCTTTGGGTGTATAATTTTTAACAATATTGGTATGATTTTCACCTACTTCATGTCTATAATTTATAGCAATAATTTAACTATTTCTAATAATAAATATAATTAAATCAGATTTACATAAATTTGAATATCCTCAAAAATTCTATATTCTACAAAATTCACTAAGTCTAACAACAGTAAATTGTTGTCATTGATAAGCAATGTTTGTTTCCACTTTGCTCTTTTATTTACTTCAAAAAAAATCATTAGATTTGTAAAAAGTATTTTTAATGAAATGATAATTATTTTATAGATGAAGAAGGATTTTTATTTTATTTATTATTAATTAATAAAGATGATTAGTCTATTAATGGGTTTTATATAATATTACAAATTGTGAATATTTAAATACTAGATATGGAGAACAACTTTGTCTAGAACTCAATAATTATTTTAAACTTATTTTGTTGTTGTTGTTGTGTTATTCAGTCCTGAGACTGGTTTGACACAGTTCTCCATGCTACTCTATCCTATGCAAGCTGCGTCATCTCCCAGTACGTATTGCAGCCTATATCCTTCTGAATATGCTTAGTGTACTCATCTGTAGGTCTCCCTGTACGATTTTTACCCTCCACATTGCCCTCCAATACTAAACTAGTGATCCCTTGATGCCTCAGAACATGTCCTACCAAGTGATCCCTTTTTCTAGTCAAGTTGTGCCACAAACTCCTCTTCTCCCCTATTCTATTCAATACCTCCTCATTAATTACGTGATCTACCCTACAAGTCTTCAGCATTCTTCTGTAGCACCACATTTCGAAAGCTTCTATTCTCTTCTTGTGCAAACTATTTACTGTCCATGTTTCACTTCCATAAATGGCTACACTCCATACAAATACTTTCAGAAACGACTTTCTGACACTTAAATCTATACCAAATAGATTTTCTAAATTAATTGATAATTTTGATTTTGAAATAATTAAAAGAGGACAAATGTAATTGAAATACAAAGGAATGAAGACACTTAAAAATAGAAATAATGAATTTTATGATATATAGTTCACAATCAAAATTGTTTAAAATAATGTACTGTTGTTTTAACTAATACATTTTATTATCTTACAATCGCGTTCAAAAATTTTTATAATTTACTTTTCTTATCAAATATGTTTTAATTAATTTACTTACATTCACAATGTGATTTGGAAGAGAATATATTTTGTTACCTATTACATTTTAATTGATTTACTTATGTTCACAATTTGATTTTTTAAATAATGTTTTTTCTTAACTATTACATTTTAATTAGTTTACTTACCTTCACAATTTGATTTTTTAAAAGTAACTTCCTTTTGTTAAATAATACATGTTATTATCTTGCTAATCATGTTGTAAATGAAATAAATGAGGGTGGAAATCAGTTGTTTATTGTAATTAGTTGTATTATTGTAATAAATGGGTATATAATTAATGTTAAATAGTCAGTTTATTTAATTAAATACACTGATGTTTTTACTGATTTTTAAAAATCGGTTATGTTATTTATAAAATACAGAATTTATTTCAAAATTGCGTTAGTGCACCAGAACATAAAAAATATATCTACTCTTATTTACTTTAACATTGTTAAACTTAAGGCTGTTTGAAGTCAAAGAGAAAACTCAGGCAAACGCCATCAGAAACACTAGATAGAAAGCATGCTAAAGTCTTAGCATTCACATCACCTGAGGCCAACTAACTTTGGAAGCTTGCCTTTCTCAGGCAGCTATCCCAGGGTGGAGTTTCACTTCAAAGAAATAACTGATAACTTTGTACACCACCAAAACGCTGCTGTAAGGTGTCATAGTAGAAGGTAGTCTCAAATGGGTGCATCTTACCAGAGGCAGATGGGAAACGACTAAAATTGCTGGAACAGGGGACCCCACTCAACAGAACCCTCTGGATGGGGTCAAGTGACGTAAGACACTGTTATTGCTAGGCATAACAGGATGGCAGTGATGGTTAACTTTTAGCTGAAAGTAGTTGCCACCAACTTGGAGTTTTTTAATGCAAGAGATGGAAATGTACCTACCTACAGAGTAGACGAAGGCGCAAGATTTGAATGTGGTCGACCAGAGGCACCAGGGAAGTGCAAAGCCATATCTAATATTGGTCAATTTCTGTAAAGTACTGGTGGACAGGAGGGCCCACAACAGAAGGGGAGAAGTAGTGCACCGCTACCAATAATTAACAAGCTAGCTTTTTTGCATTCATTTGAGTCCTCAGTGAGACTGCTGGGGTGCCAACTCTGTGACGCTTGTAGCCAGCCTCAAGTAAGCTCTGACAAGTCTGTTCCTGTCACTAGCACTGCTGCTCTCAATGTTCGTGCTTTACAGTGCTGCTAATGATAGTTACTTCTGATAGTTCTCACACCAGGCATTCAGACACTTACCTCCGTGGTGTAACCTGTTTCATCCTCTGCTGTACAAGTGCTTGGAATTAGCCTGCAGTGTAGTAGTTAGTCTAAATGAAATAAATAAGTAAATTCAGACTCTCAAGTCCCCCAAGTCTCTTGCAAGTATGCTGTCGAGTCCCAAAATCCGCGCTCCTCGTCCGTGCCCTGTGACAGTGTTCGGCACTGATGCAAGTACTAAACCTACCATCTCTGGAAGTTTTTCCTCAAACATTTATTCTTAACCGCTCTAGAATTGCAGACTGGCCTGTAAACCTCTTGAATCCCTTTCTCCCTCTCTCCTACGCCAGGAAGTGACATATTTCCATTCCCGTTATTAATGACAGGGACAACAAATCACAAGAATAAACAGAGATAAAGTAATCCCATCACTACCTTGCATAACGTAAAAGTAAAGAAACCACACATCTACAAGAATTATATATAACAGCTATTGATATAATGGCAAGATCTCTCTTTGGACCACCTCTGACTAATTTCACAAGTGAATAAAAGCACAGTGAGTTTTTGGGTGACATACCTGTGATCATCATAACATGGTTACTCAAACTTGTCTGATCTCCCATGTGTCGGCCGATTGCATTCAGACGTGACTCCTGCAGTGTTGGAACGAGCGGACACTCTAATTCTATGTGATCGACAGGTCACAAACAAACACCTTGCAGCAGTACTGGACGCCTCAGACGGTAGTTCTGACCCACTCGTCCACCAGTAGGATTAGTTAGTGGTGTGACCTTGCTGGTTTCCGCACTGTCTAACAGAAGACAATAGAGAACAACGAAGGATCGTCTGTTGGAGTTTCTGGCGCGTTACGATGCTGACAATGACAATGTTCTGTAGAAGGTCGCTTCTTTACTTGAGCTGGAAAGAATGACAATCCTTGGAGTGACGCGACTTCACCTCTCCTCTAAAGAAAACGTTCCAAACCGCACTTTCAGCGGGTAATGTCATAGCAATGGTCTTCTGGGACTCTGAAGGGGTTATTCTCTTTGAAGTCCTTCCTCATGGTGCAACAATCAATTCTGAAACGCTACCTTCAGGAAATAAACGACTTCTACATGTACATCAGCACAAAGGTCAAAGGAACATCTCCTTCTCCATGAGAACGCAAGATCTCACACAATCCTATGCACCCGAGAGAGGCTCACAAAATTTCATTGGACTGTTCTTCCTCATCCATCCTACAGCCCAGATTTCGGACCTTCCCACTTCCATCTGTCTGCATCTTTTTATTTTTTATTTCATTTTATTTAGATATTTATTGATTATCATGAGAAAGTGGATTTAAGGGATTAGATTTTGGAGTTTTGTTTAATGAAAGATTATTCATGTGAGGTTTAATTTTTGTAATTCTTGGATTGTAGTTACATGATTTCAGTGAAAGCTTAACCACAATTGAAGTTTCATTAAAGGTTAGTAAGCCTGATGATATGAGATTGCTGTTGAGTGCATTTAATCCAGAATTAACTGAGTTTCTGTCATTATTATTCAATTTTATTTATAACCATTATAAAAAAATATGAACAAAAAATGACGGTGATATTTTTAGAGAACATATTGCATGATTGTATCTCTCTGATGTTAGGTTCTGCAGCTCTATTAACCAGATGTGCTGCAGCTATGTGAGTAATCTGTATGGCGATATGCAGTGCGACCCAGGGAAACCAAACAGTGCAGAAAACAGATTCTTTCTTTAAGTAAATTTCATAGGAACCATCTTTAGTTTCAAAGTAACCAGTTTTTGACTGAAGTTCATAGTGAGAACTATGATAATTTGATATGAAAACACAATCAATAATACAAGCATACTTCCCCCACCCCCCAAAAAAATAAACCTATAATTTTCACATGGTGGCAATCCTTCTAGTTTTGGATGTTGGGAAATTTTCAGGGAATTTTTTTTTTCAGATAGTCAGATAAAGTGTACTGCTCTCCATCGCTATTTGCTTGTAGTTTTGTTTTGCTGCTCTGTTTACTAACCATTTGTGTTTTCTTGCAGCCCATTGGGATAATCTCTGAAACTATCTATATTTATTTTCAGTATTTTTCTTTGCTATTATAATTGCCATCCCATCCCACAGCAAGTCGTATAACAACCATTCTCAGACAGACACTACGGAAAATTCAAGTGACAACAATACCTTAACTTCTGATAAGTCACTTATTAATGCTATAGGTACTAATTCTTAGACAGCAGCAAGTGAGATAGACACTTCCCTCCCAGACAATCAGGTTACGAGTAATATGGACAATACTCAGAATTAAGATGGCAACATTTTCACAAGCTCAAATTTTTTTTTTTATGATAAGACGTGAGACTCGAAACTAAAAGTTTTAGATTCTGCGCAGTCTAACGGTATCACCACACACTAGATGTAATATTTTCTGGAAAACGCAGCGGTGAATGGAAAGACATAGGAACAATCAGTTCATCAGACGGCAAGTATAGTGAATTTGCGGAAGCACAAACTTGCACTTATGCTTCAGCACTTGTTACAAGAAAGTATCAAAACTCTAGCAAATCAGTTAGAAAGCCAACTTGAAACAAAACTACAAGAAAGGAACAAAATAGTTGAAACGAAACGGAAAGAAAGCAGTGATTCAATCATAAAGTATGTAAGGACAAGAGTGAAAATAGCATTAAGTGAAATCTCAACAAAAATATAAGAAATTGCAGAAATATGGACACAATTACAACGTCAGATTTCTCGGATAGTGGCTGTGGTTGACAAAAAATTTAAGGACATCACAGATATTTACCGAAAAGAGATAACTTCAATTATCGAAAAATTTAATAAAGAAGTTCCTGGTGCTGCAGCTGCAAAATTGCAGCGCAAATTACAAAAGCATTTGGAACAGATGCAGAATCTGGAAACAGAAACAAATGAAATTGACACCAGAACAGAGGAACAATCTAAAACACTGAAAGCACAGATCGATGAACTTTCAAAGTTTAGCAAGGCAAAGTAAATGCATACAATCACTCAGCAGACACACAACCAACAAGTTTAGAGAGATCGAAGAATTTGGGTCTTTAGAGCGTTTTAAAGAAGGACAGATGACAGTAAACAAACAGCACGAACAAGAAATCAGTAGATTATGCACACATTCAGCTGACATTGTAGAGCATTTGACAGAAAAACAATATCATTGTGATTGCAGTGAGAGCTATCACAGACAAGAAAAAGATTTTGTGCAAGAACAACATCTTGCCCAACTTAGACGTGAAAGAGACTTTGAAACTGAACCCTAACATTCACACACATATTTAAGTAGACAGAACTTTAATACTGAACAAGACGCGACGGACTTAAACACAAAATCTTTTCTATGGCTTGGAAATTAAGACTTTTTTGGAAGGATATCAGTGATTTACTTTCTTTAGATTGGATCCAACAGCTGACCTTTTCTATGTCATTAGCTTAGCGGATGTGACCCGTAACAAGGCAATGATTTCTTTAGAGCAGTTTCGAAATGCATATCTCACAGCATCCTGGTCAGACACTAGAGAGTGTAGAATTACGGACAAACTCATCAGTTCCCAAATTTTTGAAATTTACAATCAGATCCAGTTTTTCGAGCACATTTTACAGCAGAACTAACATTTGACAGAACCCTACATCTAATCTGCTTCAATCTTGCTTTCCATTTTTAAACTTGCAAGATCTTTAACTATTTCTTTGCTGATTGCACATCAGAAAGAAAATATCAGTGCAATCCCTTAAGTTTTACAATTGCCTCAGACTGAAGAATGTGACTATACATACAAAACGAGAAACTTTTACCAGAACAACGGCAATTATAATCACAGTCGGAGCAGGGCGAATTTCGGATCATTCGACGAGAAAAGAGACAGACGATACGAGAATAGCCAACAGTGTCAAAAACACTATCAGGCATATAATATTTTCAATAGATGACAACAGTACGACCAACAACAAAATCCGAACGTTTATCATAGTAGCCAGAACTTTCATAATTCAAGAGCCATAATAAATAATCCTCCGCAGCAACATAGTAATTATGGAAACAATTACACACAAATGAATAACAAATTCTGTACGCATAGCCTGCGACAATTCAATCACAACTATTGTGACAACAAACAAGAACACCACGGTTTACGAGAAAATGGCAGATATGGGAATAGGAGAAATGAAAATTACAGATAAGACTAAAATTCTATTTTAAAAGAATTGGACAGTCGTTTTCACCCAGGGCAATTTAATTCTAATAACGCAGATCCAAGACGATTTCTACAAATAGCCGAGTTTCGCAACCTATTTCACAGCGACGAGACAATGGTGAGCAACAGTGACAAGAGGAGAAGGCTCACATATACAGACAACATGATATACTATCAGTCCCACCGACATTACTGAAAATACGATTTGTTTGGAAGACATCAGGGACGCATTGTTACAGGTAAAAGAGAAACCTCAGAAACAAATATATCATCCAGTCGTCAGCATACAAATAGGCAAACATACTCTAAACGAAATTCAAGATTAAGGCTCTCCAGTTTTAGTAATTAGTGATGCAGTATTCAGCAAATCTTATTAACACAAGACTTGCCCTACTTTATCATCAAACAGAACAAAAGTTAGAGGAGATGTTTCAGGGAAGGTGTTGATGTAAAGCAGCAAACACATTTACACTTTACTGTACATGATCACACTTTGTTTGCAAAGTTCTGGATTGTCTCACTATTAACGACAGAGATTATGCTTGGGGTGTATTTCTTGAAAACATAACAAGTGGTATTGGCTTATGAAAATTCGTATATTTCGCTACAAAAAGATGATACACAGGTTACTTTGCATTTCGAAAAGAATTTCTCAATTGAGAGAACATCAACCAAAAACATGAATCGCTACACGTCATTCTTCACTGATGCAGAATTTCCTAGTATTAATAAAAAATGAAGAATTAGATTCACATATTTCTCAAACAATACAGGTAAAAACAGACAGGTGTGCAACTGTAACACACAGGAATAGGAAACAATGACATGTAATTCTACAGACTCATTCTAATGATTTTGAGAACGTTCCCAGAATTATACGCGGATTTGCTTACAAATTTGAAGTGAAACCCTCAATACTTTTGTTTATAGACATCACGACATTACATGCATTTGTGCAGACAAAGTAAAACAGGAAACTGAATCTATGCTCAAAGAAGCCATATTTGAAGCAGCAGCTAGGCCTTATAACAGTCTGTTTTGCGTTGTTTGTTTTAAAAAAATGGTTCTCTGGGACTTGTTTTACATTTGAGACTAATTAATGATACCATAGCAGCAGAAACAGATGGATCGCAAACATTAGATGACTTGCTCCAAAATTTCATGTTGTCATTATATTTCCCACAATCAGGGCTCTGGCAGTTCGAACTAGACCACAACTGCCTCTAATATTCCAGTTTTTTATGCTTCGGAATTTGTTATCAGTGTTGAAAACTAGCTTTTGATCTTAGAATTTCATATACAGTTTTCATCAGAGGTTTGAACTCGACTCTCCCAATACATTTAAAGGCCAAAATCACCACTTATGTCGACGACATACTTGTTGCTGTGGAAACCTAGCACCAAAATAACAGCGTCTTGAACTTTTTATTGGAAACATTCTCAAATCATGGAGTTACAGTAAATTTAAGCAAACCTGAGTTTGGAGAATCGTCTACTAAATTTTCAGGTCATATCAGTGCAGCTTCTGTCATTGAAACCGATACTGACAAACTTCAGGCCATTCGTGACACTGCAATTCTACTACTAAATGCCAAGTTTAAAGTGTCTTAGGCCACACAGATTTTTTCGCGATTTCATTCAGCATGCAGCTCTGGGCACTCCATGATTATGTCAGTTAAGTGGGAAAAATTCAAATTGGTTTTGGAGTGAACAAGCACAAAAGGTATTTTGCAACTTGAAATAATCTTTGCTGAATGCACCTTTTATGTAAACTGAAGGTAGAGGCGGAGATGGGAGAGGAAAAGGATGGAACTATTGATGTAAGCTTCCTGCGGACCTTATATACAGTGAGCGACGATCAATGAAAGTGTGTGCCAGACTGGGATTCGAACCCAGAATCTCCTGCTTACTACTTAGCTACATTAACCATTGCGTCAGCCGGGCACAATGTTTAACGCAACTTCTCAGCCTGTATTGGCACACCCCCTGGTTCACTCACATTCCCACCCAGTGCCATCTATCAGAAAATCCTGGCCATGTTCTCCATGCTTTCTACTTTGAGATTTCTGCAGAGTCCGAAAGAGCAGACACCATGCATTCATATAACAGATTCACCTCCATGGGAAATGAATCCACCAGCCTCAGTGCAGATGCACAATTACGTTTGAACTTAGGGGAATCTCAAAGTAGCGAGCATGGAACACATGGGCAGTGGCACTGGGTGGGAATGTGAGTCGGTCGGGAGGCATGCCGAGACAGTCTACAGCTGCATTAAGCTTTGTGTCCGGATGGTGCAGTGATTAATCCAACTGCCTAGTGAGCAGGAGATTCTAGGTTCGAATCCCGGAATGGCACACATTTTCACTCATAGCTGCTGATTCCACACAAGTCCTGTTACAACTGACATCAATAGTTCCTTCCCTTCCCTTCCCTTCCTTTTACTTTCCTCCCCCTCTACATTCAATTTACGTAATTTATATTACAGCTGCAGATTACGCATGGTGTCTGTTCCTTCAGACATATCAGAAGAACAGACGACATGCGTTCATATAACAAATAAGTGTAACTTTACTTTCTCATCTGGATCTTTTGCGTGGTTTTTGCACCGCGACTGGCAGCCCTAAGATAGTCCTTGGCGTTCTTTTGTTTAAAGAAGTTGAGGGAAACGGTGTTGTTGGTAAGAGCATTGCATTTTCCAGCCTTGTTCTTTCCGATTCTGAACGAAATCGTTCATCCGCAGAACTTGAGGCATTAACTGCCGTTTGTGCTTTTACAGAATTTCCTTTTTTTTTTATACGGCAAACATACAGAAGAATACACAGACAACTGCATGTCAAAATATCCTGTGACCGCCAAACTTTCTCACAATCGCTTTGGAGATGGGCATAATATTTACAGGAATTTCATTTCACTGTTACACTCATTGCTAGTAAAGAGAATATTGTTGCTGGTGGTTTTTCAGGATCTGTTTGTGGCTCACAAACCGGTACATCTACAGAATTCTGTCAGTGCAACTTCTGTCTCTTATATATACATCAGGTTGATTTTTGAAAAATGTTCTTCTGCTTTAAAGAACACTGCGAAAGAACAAGACAAAGATCCCATATGGAAGAATATGAAACAGCTATGCCGAGATATTAACCACTTGACAGTTAGGCATAACTATTTGGATGGGAACAACATTGTCTTCAAACATTTGAAACCAGACTGCGATACGTGGCTTGTTTGCATTCCACATGATTTCTTCAACAAGTTATTTTGGTACATTCATCTTAGTAATGAACACTATGGAGAGAGGAAACGTTTTTACATACTTCATTAGGCCTCCTACTTTCTCTACATGGAGAAAAGCATCCGATATATTCTGACTAAATGTAAACTCAGTCAAAAGTTAAAACATCCACTGCTTCACAGTTTGCTCAGCTGTTTCCCATCACTCAGTTACATTATGTATTTTAGCAAACATGGACCTGTATGGACCTGTTACAACGACCAGACTAGGCCTTTCGTATATTTTTGTGGCAGTAAAACTAAAAAGAAAATATGCCTTTTTTACACTAATTCATGAAGCGACTGCGGCAACTTTTACCAAGGACTGTTTAAGAGAAGTTGTACGTGTTGGCGGAGGTATATGTGACAATGGACTTCAATTTCGTTCAGCTCTTCGGATAAGTAGACTGAAAAACAGAAAAATTACTCCAATTTTCAATTCCCAGTACAATGCTTATTCCAAACCGTCTGAATGAATCATAAAGGAAAAACCAAATTATGCAGACTGTACTGGCACAAAAAGCACACTGAACGGAATAGGTGTATTCAAATCTTTCAGGACACAATAAATTCTTAATCTACAATGAAATATTCCGTATTCGCTAAAAAGCTCAAAAATGATTCAAATGGCTCTGAGCACTATGGGACTTAACTTCTAAGGTCATCAGTTCCCTAGAACTTACAACTACTTAAACCTAACTAACCAAAGGACATCACACACATCCATTCCTGAGGCAGGATTCGACCCTGCGACTATAGCGGTCGCACGGTTCCTGACTGTAGCGCCTAGAACCACCCACCCACCCCGGCCGGCAGAATAGCTCACCCAAATGTGACTGAAATTGTGCACAAAGAGTCTCATGGAGTACATCGCATTTCCAGTGTAAATCATATCGTAGAGTAATACTTCGGGCAATGCACTTTTTTAGTAGGCGCACATTTCTTAACATAGAGATGTTGTGATGCATGTGATTTTCCCATTGTCGAGTGGATTGTTGTTGAGGCATAAGCTGTTTCATCCTATGTATGCACGGTTCGTAACTTTTTTCTCCTTACATATGGTAGAAGACACTGAACATTTCGTTGTATTTCTTTTGTTAATGTAATGTACTTTACTGTTACAGATATAGGTTACAATGTCATTAATAATGAAACCTTCTAACGGTATGTGTCACAAAGATTCTGTAAAAACTGCATTGCAAATAAATGAAGCAGCAACTTTACATCAAGTAGAAATGTGTAATTGCACAGAACTATAAGAGTGGGGCGGTAACATCAGGTACTATGGAATGTAAAGGAATTTTTTTTATGGACTGACACACTGAATTAAGCAACCGTTGGGCGGTATGTGGCAAATGTTATATAGTAGACGATTGTGGAACAGGTAGATAATTTTTGGATAGATTTAACATCTTTTGTTATTAAGCGGAGGAACAACTAGAATGGTTAGCGGCGAAGGTGGAATTGCAAATTTCGTTTGAGAAAACAGAAATGATGCCCAGCTTCCCAGTTGATACAACCCATATCATACTCCATAATGATCAAAAATTTAATTATTAAAAATGTTTAAATATCTTTGTGAGATTATTACCTGGAATGTTAATGAGAGAGCATTAATAGATAGTAGAACATTAAAACTTCAACGAGCGCAGAGAACAACGTGAGCACCCTACGAAAAACAATCTCTCTCAATAAATGCTAAATTTCGACATTACTCCTCCGTGGTTAAATCAGAAGTAACATACGCAAGTTAAATACTATTCAGACTAAATACTCAAACTGCAGGAAGTTGATAGAAGAACACGCCAAACAATTATCGGTAAGAAACACCAAGTTAATGGGCAGTGGAGACTTGTGTCCAATTTAGTAGTGTATAAAGAAAGTGAATCCACTATTGATACAATGTGGAAAAGAAGGATTGTATTATTCGGCTACATATCTCGCCTACAAATACTAGAATCTCAAAGCAATTTTTTGACTACTTCTGGAACAGCAAAGCCAAAACCATCTCATTTAAAAAAGTACAAAGTGATCTGGATGAAGTGAACATCACCACACACCAAATTCAACACAGAGAAGACAAACTGCTTCTGAAGAACAAATACACATGGCTGACATTCAAACCATCAGAATGGAATAAGTATGTCATATCTGCAGAAGAACGAGCAGCCAGATCACAGCAAATGAAGAAGTTTTGGGAAAGGAGGAAATTGCTGACTACTAAGATTTCAGGAGATACGCAATAAGGTTCTAGACTGTTAGGAATCACATGATTATTTGCTTCTAGTGGCCACTTTGATTTGTTGTGGTTTAGTGACTTTTGTCTCAGGAAGGATATTTTGTATGAATGGGGACTTGACATGATAGCAAATTTGATACTTTATTTGATAAACTGTGAAGAGATCTTTTGGATCTGTAAGGATTTTTCTGTGTAGATAGCGGTATTTATGAGAGATGACACTCCTGTCCATGTGCGTGATTCGACAACTGTTTGGTTTTTCTTAGCCTAACAACTTTTCTTTCTCGGTTAACGGGTTAATGACTTTTGTTTTACTTTTTAGGTAGAGCTTAACAGATTTATATGTGTTATTAACTATTTATCACACTATTCTATATCTTATTTATGTATAGCTGTAAGGTATCTTTTTTAGTACTACTCTTCCTTTCTTGCATTTGGGATATGCTGGGCATATGTTTAGATGATTAGCAAACGCATAAGGTAAGCGACTGTTGCCACATTTTCACTTTCATTACGTTTTGTGACGGAGTAACAACTGATGCTTTGATGTAATAAATTTCTTTTACGAGCACGACAATAATTTTGTGCACAAACGATTATTTCCTTCCGTCATTCACTTTCCTTTTGAATAGTTGCTGGAGCTAGAAATTTTTATAAGAAATACTACAATATTTTATGATTACTGTAGACTGTAAGTAAGATAACCTTATTCACACTTTTACTTTTGTAACTGTATTTTGACAAATATTTGTATGATGATGCATTAATTTTTATTCCCAATTCATGTCTTGTATTAATACAATGTCTTACTTAACGTTTTCGCTCCAAGAATTCTGTGTAATGCTGAAGTAAAGAGTTTCAATCATATGTTACTATGCAACATTTATGGTAATTTGTCAACTTGTGCTGTATATTGTGGGCTGGTGTTTGATACTACCACCAAATTTATGGAAATTCACTTTAGTTATTCGTTTGCCTAAACATTTGGTAACAAACACATATACTTCAACTTTTATTCTAGCTTATGTACCTACTCATTTCTAACAACGTTTGTGTATTATGATTTATAATAAGCCAATAAGCCACAACGTTCATGGAAACACAGTATTTTAAGCTTTTAAGCACAGTCTTCCGCACTGTGAGACACTTGTGCAACGAATTAGTTTGTTTTTCCTAAATGATATTGTTAGGAAACTTCATCTGCATTAATGCCATTATTCCACAGATATTTAAATGCTACGTTTCTGCCTTACCATAGTATGGGACTTTATGGTTCTGTAATGAGAGACATTAGCTCAGAAATGTTAGTGGAATGTTTATGGGCCGATACTGCATTATCTGAGGCTTCTCTTAGCCTCGCAAATATGTCAGTTTAACGATGCAGGTCATACAGAGTTTATGCACTGAGTCTTCGACAAAACATTTTTACTTCAAGACATACATTCGTTAGTGGTGTACTGGGTACTCTCAAGTTAGCGAGGATTTGCACTAAGTACATATGATTCAAAGACGGAAACATAGCTTTTGAACGATGCAAAAAAACTGTAAGATTTCAGTGAAGTGTTATCTTTACCTTTACGAAACAACAATCTTAGCAGTAGAGTCACATACGATGTGCAGAGTAAAACAGTCATCCGATTACCATGAATGATATTACCACATGCGTTTTCTTATTGAAGCTTTGAACACACTATGTTAATGGGACTGTTGATGCACGTGTAGAAAATAATTTAAACAGATTTATCATGGACTGTTTGCCACCTTCCTGCAATGATTCAAAATAGTTTGTGAAGGACTACTGGTAAGCTTTGAGACCTCAAACGCTGATTGAAAATTGGTGTACTTCGGCTGTCTCAGCAAAAACCTACTTTTACACCACAAAACTCTATTTTTAAAGGCTGTCAGCCAACTTCTTCTCGATCTCTGCACATACTTCGTTTGGATCGTGTATATAAAAGTACAGGTCTTTTTTTTAATTTAAAGTGTTCAAGTTATTTAATTAAGAGCGAAATAGCATAAATACATTTACAAAAAAGACGAAAATCGAAGAAGAATCTGGAATGTTTATTATATATTGTTGTGACATATGATTATATGCTACATTGTTATATGAGCAAAATTCATGTGTGTTGTGGTCCTTTAGTGGGTCCTGGCTGAAATTCTTCGGAGGCGGTGCGTCTACCATAGGTTCGGGTTGTTCTATCGTTAGTGTCAGGGTTTGGTCATTTAGAAAATGAAAGAGGTAATGACAAGACAACAACTCGCGATCATATCTCATGGAGAGCGGAATGATTACGAAAGCGATTGTGGAGTTAGACATACCTTTCATAGCGTGTAAGCATCTTTTTTCAATCTGTTCTCGGTCGCTTTCTTCAATCTCTTCTTCATATATGTCAGTGCTGCCTTCCGGGAGGCTAATATTTTCATATAGCACTTCGCACGATGTGCAGATCAGGGGGCAATGATGAGCTGCCTTCCTGTCTCAAGAATTGCTCTGAGAGCCCTTTTTACGTTACAGTAAATGGCTGGGAAATCAAGCCGTGTGAAGGGTTCACACAGGTCGGTACTGACACGAGACTATTCCTTCGTTTTCACCCTCACTTGATAGGATCTCTCCGTTGATTTTTGAGTGTAGCTTGACCGGATACATATCGGTGGATCCGAAAGCAAACTCTCAGTAAATGTTTTCATGCAGCAATTTAGGCGGCGGGTTTCACTTTTGTACGATGAAGATACGGCTACATCGCAAGTTGTTGGGGCTAGTAGCTTAGGCTTCCCCATGCGGAGCCAGGAGAAACGCGTTTCCCGCTTCGGCGATCTCGTCCTGGTGTGGCGCTTGGTGCGCCGAGAGGGGCACCAGGAGTGCACACGACAAGATTTGCGTGTGGCGACTTTCAATGTTAGTAGTGAAAATGAACACGGATGAAAGTGTATGAGGAAAAATGATGATAAGTGGCTTGTGTGAAAAAGTGTTCTCTAATCGGACCTCGTGAAGGGGGATAATACACAGGTTCAAATGGCTTTGAGAACTATGGGACTTAACATCTGAGGTCATCAGTCCCTTAGAAGTTAGAACTGCTTAAACCTAACTAACCTATGGACATCACACACATCTATGCCCGAGGCAGGATTCGAACTTGCGACCGTAGCGGTCACGCAGGTCCGGACTGAAGCGCCTAGAACCGCACGGCCACACCGGCCGGCTAGCAATTACTATGGCAGGATATAGAGCTAGGTAATGACTTATGAATAAAAGTACTACCCACTAGGAGGAAACCATGTATACTATGTGGCTACATCGTACAGCACGTATTAGATCGCAGTTTCTCTAACAAAGTATGATTGAAGAAGTGGCCTCTAGAATGGAAACATGTGTTTCCGGACATGAGTTCATTAGACATTTTTTGTTGCGTATCCTCTCATCGATCAATCCATAGAGTTAGTACACGATGGAAAAAATCACCCTGTATAAAATGACAAACTGTACAAGTCAGAATCATATTTCCACAGATTTTAAATACATTGTGAACTTGGAAATGGCTATTTTTCTTAGTATTGGAGCTAGCATAACAGAGGAAACCAATCTACATCGCATTTATCATAAACCATTTGTGAAAATCACAAAACTACAGCCTTTCATAATGAATGGAGTACTCAAAGTGGGTTTTCGCGGAAACAACCGACATAAGCCAGTTTTCAATTATTGCTCGAGTCCCAGCGGTTCGTCGGACATACAAACATAAACAGTGAAAGTTGTAGGAAATTTTATGTACTTGAATTTACGAAAAGTTTATAATTTTCGAGTTATAACAAAAAAACCGCTTAAATAATTTTTTACCTGTTTTTGCATTTTTTTCAATGATGTGTCACGAAATTTTGTTGTAAATCATAATATTCGGATCCAGCACTCCCGAAAACATACAGAATGGAAGAAATTAAAACTACTCCACAACTTTCCCGCTAGAGGCCCTTTGAGCACAAAAAATGGTTCAAATGGCTCTGAGCACTATGGGACTTAACTTCTGAGGTCATCAGTCCCCGAGAACTTAGAACTACTTAAACCTAACTAACCTAAGGACATCACACACATCGATGCCCGAGGCAGGATTCGAACCTGCGACCGTAACTGTCGCGCGGATCCAGACTGAAGCGCCTAGAACCGCTCGGCCACTTCGGCGGCCTTTGAGCACAAGTTGATGCTATTGACTACAAGTATACACAGTGCACAATGTGTTGGATTGCCTATAACGCTATGTATCAAAAAGGTAGCCATGCCTTCCAATCGTGTCTGGAATGCGTCTTCCAGTTTGTCCATAAAAACTCCCACACGCTAATTTCTATCTAAAATTCCCCTGGCAACAAGCGTAGCATGAAGCGGTCGGCACTAGTCTTCAGCTAGTGTCACAGACACCAGTTTCATGTCTCCTTTCCTTCCCCTCCAATCTGTGGTACCAACACTGTAGGCATTTTGGGTTACATATGCGAATTCAGGGTTCTCACGAGAATCTGGATTTATTCCAGTTGCTGACAGTCGGCTGCACTCAACGCCCATGCCTTTAAATGTTACCCTACACTGTAAAGATGACGTGCTTCTTCCTCAAACTTGCCGCGTTACACTGACCAGTAGCGTTTCTGGTTTAATAACCCCGTTGTGATATCTCTACATCCTCTCTTTTGCTGTCAGCACGCCTAAAATATGATTTTTTTGTAAGGCTAGAACTATTTCCGATGGGTTTACCGGAACTACCCTTGAAAGTTACACTCTCATGAAATCTGCAACTGGTCCGTGCCACTCAACCTCGCTGACGACCATCTCCTGTGATCAAAAGACAAGCCCATCGCTCATGGCAAGGGGCATACCAGTACGGATCACACTTTGCGCATTTTGGTGACTGGCGCCTTCAGAGATATATGTTGATTGTAACGCTACTGTTTCAGCAGTTTCAGTTTGTGTGGTTCTACTTTTTCTTGGATTACTCATATGACTACTACATTGAAAATATTACTGTAAACAACTTAGCAGATCGCAAGAAGGAGTTACACCAGAACTATAACAAATGTGAATCAAAAGAAATAGGATATGGAGACTGCTCTAACCTTACTACCTAGTTATAAGATTTCTGACGCAGACCATAGTTCACTGAGAAGTAAATATCAGAGTTATTCATGACGAAGCTGAATCAGCAGGTATACTCCCCAAAGATTTAAACTCTTCTCATCTATACGCGTGTGCATGTGAATCTTTCTCCATGGCACTGTAAACAGAAATATCAGTGACGCTGTGTAAAAGAAGCAAGATGCATTGTGTGGAATAGTGCTGAGTTTGTTTCTTACTTTAACCTTAACGGATACGATTACAATAGATTCTTCGGAAAGTTACTTAAATTTTAAAGAAATAAATTAGCCGTTTCCTGCTCCAAGATCTAGAACTAGAGTTTTAGCTGTAACTGCAGTTGTTCTTTTCTTTGAGCCTACGTTGATAACTATAAGATTGTAAAGATGCCTTAGCGGAATGGAGGGCTGTCAATAACATTGTCATAGTTTCAAATGGCTCAAATGGCTCTGAGCACTATGGGACTCAACTGCTGTGGTCATAAGTCCCCTAGAACTTAGAACTACTTAAACCTAACTAACCTAGGGACATCACACACATCCATGCCCGAGGCAGGATTCCAACCTGCGACCGTAGCGGTCGTGCGGTTCCAGACTGTAGCGCCTTTAACCACTCGGCCACTCCGGCCGGCCATAGTTTCAAGACTCACCTAAGTATACACCGTCTGTTGGTTAGAATTACAAAAACCCTTTATACTGACAACTTATTGACAAACCCATCTCTGGTTCAAATGGTTCAAATGGCTCAGAGCACTATGCGAATAACTTCTGAGCTCATCAGTCGCCTAGAACTTAGAACTAATTAAACCTAACTAACCTAAGGACATCACACATATCCATGCCTGAAGTAGGATTCGAATCTGCGACCGGAGCGGTCGCTCGGCTCCAGACTGTAGCGCCTAGAACCGCACGGCCACTCCGGCCGGCAAACCCTTCTCTGAAACGGACCAGTTTTTATAGTTAAAACAACCCCTGAACTCCCTCTACGGCATCCACATAAACCACCAGCAACCATGGATCCACTTCCATACTGCACGTGACCACACCACCACGTCATCACAACTCGTCACTCCATTCCACAATCCTCCTGGTCGATATGATTAAATTTGTAAGACGAGGCTTATCACCAAATTTCCCCTGTAACCGTTTGTGCCGCGTCCCATCTCCCTAAAAATACTGAAAGAATTTGTAAAGCTGTGAGCCTAAACCCAAAATTAATTATCATGTAATAACAGCTACCTTCCTTTAGCTTGTAATGTCCTTTTCAAAAGCATCATCTGTCCAAAACAGCATTCCATGAGTCACTACTTTTGTAAATTCTTTACTCGACTCCTCCTCCCATTTGGAGAAAATAAGGACGAAATTCTAAATAAAAAATTATTTTCAGGATTGGTTTTAGTATTAAAATCAAGTTCTCTGGCGTTGAGAAACCTCTCGCAGCTTGTCCACTGGCGCAGCATGTGATGCTAGCCTTGGCAGGATTCCAAAGGTTAGGATTGCACATGGGCGGACTGGACGCCTCGGCAAACTCTCGGCCGCGGTCCTCGACCAATAGCAGCGTAGAAAAGGATCACGTCCAACCTCTGACATGGGCAGCAGAGGACCGGGATAAAGAAGATTCTCTCTATTGCCTGCTGGCTTCTGATCCGCTAACACATCACTCTCCTGCTTTCCTATGGTCCCTCCAGAACGTTGACCGTAACAGCACCTCCAAACATATGGTGACTGCCGTACCCCTTAGAATGAAAAAAATACAAAGGTTATTCACCAGCTTGATTTTGACAGTTAATTACGTAATAACGCAACTATCCTTGATATTCATTTATCCGCCGTCTACGTCTCATCCTCACTGTCTTTAGAGAACCACTCTACAGGAGATATCAGGACGAAAGGGTAACATTTGCGGCACTTGGTAAGATAGTTATCATTATAAACATGTGAACCGTTCCTGAGTTATCTACTTGCATCTGGTAAAACATGACAGTTGCAACGGCAGGAAGCTGGATCGCAACGTTGTTCTCCTGTTGGCTCCGGGTGGTTTTGACTATAACGCAACTACTCACGGAGGTCAAATGTTTGCTATAATTATCATATGGCAGCGGAACTTAGTAGATGCACCAATGCGCTAATGAAGAATCAATTTACACTGAAAAAAATTAGTTCCAATTTTTGCCACCAGAGGAAATTCAGCGCGTGAGCGCAAGAAAGACGTGTGGAAATGTTTCCAAGGGTGATGAACTAAGAACGGGTCGCGGGAAAAAAAGGTCTCACACGTGAGAAAGGTCTAACACGTGAGAAAAGTCTAACATATTGATTTTATTATTAACAATACTGTATGAAAATAGTGGTTACAACTCAGCTGTGCTTTTCCATTGGAGGAATCACAAGCTGTACAAGGGGATATCGATAACATACAGACGTCACGGTACGTCTGACTGGCCCTCTGGGTGTGTTCTCTTCAGAGAAGAATGGGCCAACCACCACGCCGGTAGTAAATCCACACCACACCTTCACACAGTGCGAGTGCTACGGCTCTTCGTGCACAACATGTTATTTAACAGTGCCCCAAATTCAGCAGTTCTGTGTATTCAGTGCACGCTGTAGTGTAAAATGTGCCTCGTGATTTCATTAAGTATTGCCTCACTACATGTCATCAAGTTCTATCCGTGCCAGGAACCGAATAGCAGTTTCAAGACGTTCCTACGAACCATGAGGTTTCAGTACTGCACCGTCTGGATATTGTACGGGTACCAGTGTAATAAAGACCTTAAAACTTGCCGTAATGTTAACTATTGGCTGGAGAATTCTCGTGGCACTGGAAGAGCACCGCACTACGTGTGGTACGAGCGGCATGATAACTTGCTGCAGCTGTAACCTCGGCAATAACTTCCAGCGGAATAGGACGGTTTCCTATTTCAAGTCCCACACCAAGATTACCTTTGTTTTGGAATTTCATAATCTTCTTTAAAGGTTTAATGACATCGGGCCTCTCTTGAAACCTTTCTGTCGGCGATACGCTTTCAGTGCAGCACTGTAATTGCTGCCGTGCACATAAAACTGTTTCGCTAACAGCGAACAGCTTCTTTTGTCGATAGCCACACCGTTCACTCACATTATGGCGCGTCAAATGACAGCGTGGACGTCGTATTGTCATACAAACGGAATACAGTGAGAGATTTTCACATGGTGGCCAAATTTGTAATTAATTTTTTTAGCGTAAATCGAATCCTCATTAAGGCTTTAGTATCTACAAAGTTTCGCGGCCGTACGATAATTACTGGACACACTGGACCTTCCTCAGTAGCTGCAATTTAATTCTAACCGCCTGGCTTCTGCGTTATGTCTCAATTCATAAATTATTCCGTCCTGAGATAATTTCCTAAGTGAAAATTACATTAATTGGAACACAAATATGCTGTTCACTGTGTGAGTTCGATTTTCAGGAACCTATTGATGACTCATGTCATGTGTGGGTGCTTCATCACGAAATGAATAAACTTCGACCGATGTTTCATTAACGGTATTGCCGGTGCGAATATTCAGTCCAATGGCTGACGTTAGTGCGATAGTCTGTTACTAGCTGGAAGGACTCGGCCGTATATATATCATCGTAGCTGCAACACGTAAAAACCTCTAACATGAGATTTCTTAGTGTGAATCTGAATGTTATAGAATTTGTCACTTACAGACATTCCTTCCTGATTCAGCAATGCGTGATTATAGCTTTCGGAAGGCAGTCAGATCAATTTCTTTTTGTGTACACTATATGTGGTCTTGCTCCAGTGAGAAGTGATGGCAAGCGTTATTCAGCAGAAAATTTATATGAGCGTTTCGAGAGGATCATCAGTGTTTCTGCCACTCCGTTGTGGTTCGCTGTTATTGCTGTAGCTGGTGTGTGGTACGTGTACATCCACATCGCTACTGACATTCCTTGGAAATGGCCGTTGCTGATCTCTATTTCATATCCGACGTCTTTATTGTTCATATTGTTAGAACCAGCTTCGATGCTAAGCGTAAGTCTCTTTACAGCTAACCGAAAATTGGAGGAGATGCTAGAGCTTCTAGAACTTGTGGACATATTGCTTACTGGTTGTGAAAAGGCATATGGCAGACGAACATACAAAAAAACACGATTAATTGCTAACGTGATGTTGGGTGTTCTAGTACTTCTAGTATCTGTACCAGCCATTTGCGCAGCATTCCATATATTCGATGGATTACCAGGGAAACACCTTTTCGTCGGACTGCAAGGATTCTCCGTGTTATGGCAGATGGAGTTCTTTGGTATTGTCCTGGGTGTCAGAGATCGGATGGGCAGTGTGAATGCTGTGCTGCTGAGGAGCGTGCGCCCGCCGCTGGACTGCGAGGCACAGCTGGAGGATGCGGTGGTGCGTGCAGACCTTCTGGGAGCTCCAGTGGCAGCGGTGGGGGAGCTGCGGCGTCTGCAGCGCGCCCGGCTGGCGCTGCACCGCTGCGCCCGCCTCTGCGCAGAACACTTCGGACCCGCGCTGCTGCTCACCGTTGTTGGTAAATTCGTCCTCACCATCAACTTCTCCTACGCCCTAATGGAGACGCTGCACGCTGACCTAGTCTGGAAGGGGAAATTTGTCCAGATCTTCCTGTTGACGCTGTGGGTGGTCATCATTGTGTGCCGCTTGCTGACAATTTGCTGGGCGTGTTCTTCAGCCGCAGAGCGTGCTGCCAGAGCGGCACTACTCATGAGCAGAGTTCTGTTATTCCTGAGACCGTGGAAGGCTGTGGACATCCTCCATCTGCCGATGGACAGGATGCGTTTCAAGGCGTCTTCCTTTCTTGACATCAATGTGTCTCTCTTTGTGTCATTTCTTGGAGCTAGTGCTGCTTACTTTGTAATAGTTCTACAGTTTTATCAAGTATGATGTAGGACACGGGCTATTTTAAAAAATAATCTGCGTTATATTCACATTTCTAGTGGATTAAGTAGATGATTTGTCGCAGCAACAGCTCTACCCGTAGAAAGGTGATTTTATCAAGACATCAAGAAACATGTTTCTATGGCTCTTAGCAAATCTGAATACTGGGGCCACCTAAAACAATAATATTCTGGCATAATTTCCAGCAACGGTTTTTTTAAACTGGACTTTAGAAAGATTTATCTTATCATATGATTTGCGATGTAGATTGTCGCACAGTTATGTTACTTTCAAAAGATATGTGGTCTGAACTCCTACATCACTATTATGTAGCATCTGGTTGATTTCATATCTATATTGTATTGTGACATATTTGGTGGTACTGAGCGTTTATCCTGAGACACAGAATGTGTAGCTGACTTCATGTAATGTCAACAAGTAATAACGGTCCTGGTAATGGATCTTCACGACGATATTCTCACAACTCAGTAAAGCTTTTATCTTGAATCATACGTTCTAGATTACTTTGTATTAGAATACCGTGTGTGAGCATATGACCACTAACTTACCTCCCACTATGGGCATCCAGGAGGGGACAAAGTTTTAAAATTTTATTTTCGAAGTATCCGCTTCACTGAGTTTGAGAATGTATAATGGCTGAAAAGCTAAATTTGATACGACCTACAGGAAACATCTTCTATCTCAAACGATCGGTAATTATCGACTCATTGTTTTCGGGTACTCTACTTTTATACCGAAATACCACTCATATAAGCTAAATTGGCTGACATACTTTTTACGTTATTAATGTGAAAATAAATATCCTTATTTTGATTCAACGGTCTAAAATAACATACTTACTGTAATTAAACTTGTGGTTTTCAACGAGTCATTCCCAAAACAGTATTTGTTCATGTTCGATTAATGTTTGGTTTTCATCGAAAACGAGAAATTTTAAACAGGGGAAAATGCCACAACGATTTACAAAATCCTGTTTGATGGGAACAAAACTAATCAGCGAACAATGCAGAAGTATTACCTTCGAAAGTATAGAAACCGAAATAAACTTTAAAAATTGCAAAACTCCAGTCGTGCTCAGAAGTGTTAAATCTCTTATTTAATAGAACAGCAGGCAACGATTGTCAAAAATGTGAGAAAATAATATTGTATCCTCAGATTTCAGGAGGGGTAGATACCCACATATCCCACCCCCCCACCCACGCTAGCCAGGTGAGATTCTACTGAATCATAAAACTCGGAAACACTGAGGAGAAAGATATCTTCTATAGTGTCATATTGAACGTATGACAAGTCCAGTATTGATTACAAAATAGAAACATGTTGAGACAGAACTTACTCTCTGCTACCTGTAGTACTGCTCCTCTGACATCGCTGTTCTTGTGTCAGCAGGGAGGGGGAGCCACCAACAGGCACCACACCTTACGCTCCACCGTCAGGTCCCTGGGCAGGGATTCTCGTTTCACTTTCACTAATCTGCACACTTTCTGAGCTACTGCTCGCACACGTAGGCGCCGTGCTGTCACGTGTGGGTACCCTTGTTGTTGGTGTGAGGAGGCTCCTCTGACAGCTGGCGACGTGACCCTGCCACTCAGCTGGACCGACACACGTCACGTCACGTCCGGCTGCACTTGTTCCCTGCTGTGTCCCACTCACTGCTGGCTGCGTTGGCCACAGTCAAGATCGCAGTTGAGCTCCCATGCTGCATACGGGGGATATGGTCGGCCGCCTCCATGAGACACACAATCTCTGTATCTGCACACACTTTTCCATACCAATTCACTGAAGGCTTCACAAAAGTGACATTGCATCAAGATATATAGATAGAATCAAGAGATAATTCAATCTTACTTTAATCCTTAGATTTACATTGTAAATGAGCCATAGAAAATATAATTCCCTATATATTATTCAAAATGAAGATAAAACTTTCTTTTCCTTGATACTTTTGCATAATGACTTTATATCTCTGTTATCTTTAACGTTTAAGAATATTCGTAAGGAAATTAAAACAGTGTTTAAGTATCTTGTGTTTC
This sequence comes from Schistocerca piceifrons, assembly GCF_021461385.2. Lineage (NCBI taxonomy): Eukaryota > Metazoa > Arthropoda > Insecta > Orthoptera > Acrididae > Schistocerca > Schistocerca piceifrons. The sequence goes on along the minus strand of NC_060138.1, from coordinate 179,525,760 downwards.
TATGTGATATGGGGTGTAGACTCGATTACCATATTAGTGTCTAAACCCTGTGCATATACATGCAAATGAGATCTATACTATTTACATTTTAGGTTTATATTCCCATTAATTATGGCATATCATGTTAAGTAATTAATCATGCTTCTTGGTCCATAAACATAATAACAACATCCCCATCAGAAATGTGTTTCATGTAGATTACATGCAAAGACAGACACAAGTATAATAAAATTGATATATACTCTAGTGATAGGCCCACTCAGCAATATACAAAGTCGATGTGGAATTGGTTAATCCTCCATCTCATACAACCCAGCTTTCCCAGTTATGCTTAAGTTTTCCTCTTCTATTATCTATCATATAGTCTCTAAATATAAAAACCAATGTCCTGACCGACTGACTGACTGACTTACGATCGCCCAGCCAAAACCGCTAAGGATAGAAACTTGAAATTTGGCGAAGGTGTGGATTCAATATTGTATGCGTCATTTAAGAAGGGATTTTTCGAAATTCCATCCTTAACAGGCTGGAATACGATATTAATTGCTTTTTTTAAGTCGCTATTAAGGCAATTTTGATGCTAGACCTATGAAATTTGGTATTTATTTTCTCAGTCAGAAATAAAAAAATACGTGTTTCAGCACTTTTGGAAATTTAACATTATGAGGGTGAAACAGTGGGGCAAAACGCTTTTTGGAAGTATGTCATTATTAAAGAACTACTAAATTATTTTTAAAGCTACATCTATGAACACTTGTATTTGATTTCTCGGTTACAAATAAAGAATATTTGTTTCACTATTTTTGGAAATTGAGTCCCTAATGGGGTCTGAAAGGTGTTGAGATTTTTATGAAAATATTTTATTACGAAAGCATTTTAAAGCTAAATATATGAAAAATTAATCTGGATTCTCAGTAAGAAATTAATTAATACATGTTTCACGGTTTTTGAAAATTCAAGCCCTATCGGGGTGATGTGGGGAAGAAGGTTCTTAGAGAAACATTCCATCGTGCAATCATTTTTGAAGCTACATGTACGAAAATTTGTGTTTGGCTTCTCTGTTAGAAATAAAACATACGCATTTCACAGTTTTGGGAAATTCAACCCCTAAAGAGGTGACATGGGGGTGAAAAGTTTTATGAAAATATTTACTCGCAAAAGGCGTTTCAAAACTAAATCTTTGGAAATTGGTGTGTGGTTTCTCTGTCAGAGATGAAAGAATTTGTGTTTCACTGTTTTTGGAAAGTTAACCCCTAAGGGAGTGAAATAATGTGTGACTGAGTCTCTGACTCATCACCACCCAGCCCAAACCGCTAAGGACATAACTTGAAGTTTGGAGGGTGTGTGGAGCTTATAATGCAGACATAGTATAAGAAAAGATTGTCTGAAATTCCTCTCCAAAGGGGGTGAAATAGGGGATGAAATGCTTTTTAACAGTATGTCCCTATTAAAGGAATTTTTAAGTTTCAACTTTGGCTTCTCAGTCAGGAAATAAAAAGTACGTGTTTCAACGTTTTTGGAAATTCAGCAACTAAGGAGTTAAATAGTGGGTGAAGAAATTTTTGAAAATAAATTATTCTGAAGCACAACTAAAGGATTTTTAAGGTTACATCTGTGGCAAGGTGGTGGTTGACACCTCAGTTAGAAATAAAAAAAAAAAATCGTGTTTCAGTGTTTCTGGAAATTCAACCTCTAAGGAAGTGTAGTAGGGGATGAAAATTTTTAAGAAAATATTTCCAACTTTTGAAGCTAAATTTATAAAAATTGGTATTTTACTCCTCGTTTAGATATAAAGAAAGATTTGTTGGGAAATCAAAGTTGCTATGGAAATATCTTCACAAGAACGCAAAAGGCATTATTAACAGGAACTTTGGAATAAATGATGACTAACTGAAACCCTCAGCTGCCGACAGGTGTTGTTGATATACCTCGATGCGGACAGCTGAAAATGTGTGCCCCGACTGGGATCTCCTGCTTACATGGCCGACGCTCTATCCATCTGAGCCACCGAGGACACAGATGAACAGCTCGACTCCAGGGTCTTATCCGTTGCACGCTTCCAAGGAAAAGCTGCACGGTCATCAACAGTATCTGTTCTTTCAAGAACAGTTATTGTCTTCATATATATGTATAATTAAAAGCTACCCAGCCATTGACCTTCGTCTGTGCGAATGCGCACAGGTTGCCCAAACTCTAACGGGAATCGCCAAAGCGTGCGCGAGTAATGAGTGGATGGGCAAATGTCTAGAAGGTACTTTACATATGTAGAATTGGGGAGAGTTGGGAATGTGAGTCTCACGGGAAGCGTGCAAGGGATAAGTCCCTGCAGTCGAGCTATTCATCTGTGTCCTCGGTGGCTCAGATGGATAGAGCGTCTGCCATGTAAACAGGAGATCCCGGGTTCGAGTCCCGGTCGGGGCACACACTTTCAGCTGTCCGCATCGAGGTATATCAACAACACCTGTCGGCAGCTGAGGGTTTGAGTTAGTCATCATTTATTCCAGGGAAAAGCTGCACGGTCATCAAAAGTATCTGTTCTTTCAAGAACAGTTACTGTTTCATGTATATATATATATAAACTTTGGAGTTCAGGCACCAGAATAACTTTTTGGTCAGAAGAATGTTTGGAAAAGACCATACTTATATAACCTTAATTAGTGTGAAAAGTATAGAAAGTGTTGCAATTTTTGAACAACATTAACATCTCTGCAGGCCATAGAGACAACGTGAGGGAAGCAGTGGGCGCTAAGTGGTCCTAGTCTTATCCTGATTCCTCAATCTCTGCAACTTGAGAAAATTTCGTTTCGGCAAGTGACAAGTTTCTCCATCGCAAAATGATCAGTCCCTGCAAAGAACTGTATTGGTAATCTGTTATACATCGTTGCTTTCTGTGTACAGCAACTGGGGTGAGCAACTCATGATCGTTCAATGTCGTTTACGTTCTTAATTTGAAACAACAACAAATTTGTCATTCGCCAATAACTTGCACTGTACGTGCTAATACCAATGACGCCCTATGGGTGCAGTGAACTTCACGAGTCTGAGGGTGCCCTATCGCCTTGGCGATGGACCCATATACAATCAATCGTCCAACTCTAAAAGCCGTGGACGGTAAATACGACACAGCGAAAACAGACAGTAGAGGGCCCAAACGTAACATGGCGTGCCCAAACTCTTGAAATACGAAGAACCGAAACACTTTCGATATTTCGGCGAGAAGATACTAATACAATAGTTATAAGTATACTCACCAAATTGAGAAACAAAAATAAGCGTGATGTCCCCTCAAAAATGCCAAAACAGACCAAGCAAAAATCGAAAATAATAAAAATCTTTGCACACACAATGAAAACGGTTTTACAAAGTTACGACAGATTAAATCCGCATAGCAAAAATATTTCATGACGGATACTCATACTATATAGAGTATTTTAGTTGAAAAAGAAGTATGTGAGTTAGACAAGGCAAAACATATCACACATATAGCACAATGGAAATTCATCTGCGTCGATCAAGTATCTCTAGCTAGTTATCAGCAATTATCCAGCATGTATCTTCAAAGTGCAATAAGTTTATTGGGCTCCGTCAGATAGGATGGGCGGGCAAATTCTGAACTGCGTCCCCGACAGTGTACAGACGCTGTTGCTGTGATTTCGCCCCTTCTTTTCCATCGTGTGGTTAGTTCCACGAACTTCTAATATTTCCACTTGATCGATATCTGGTCCCATAATTTCAGTTTAACGGCCAGCGTTCGTTGTTATGCCTGCTCTTATTGTCATTTCCGGCTCTCATACTGCGCCACATTAAACTGGCGCCAGTAGTTTCGACAGCCGCTGCCACCGTTATCACGTCCGTTATTTTCACGTCTTTGAAAACTTCTATTGTTTAGCGGTGGGTACGCGTTACTTGATCGTAATTCGTCTCGTTTTTGTACTGTGGTATCTCGTAGGCAAAATCTGATTTTCTCAGTATGCTTTTAAAAGCTTCCGTATCGTTGCCACAATGCCAAATGAGACTTGTTAATGACGTGGAAGTTTCATGAAACAAAAACTTATAGTTTCCAGTGCTTTACACGTTCCTCTAGAAACAGAGTATTTTTTTTTTAATAAGAATTCGAATAATTTGAAAGGGCTTGTGAAACCAGATGACTCTAAATTGTGACACAGCACGATTTCCTGTTTGGTCTAATGCTGCATTTCTAACAGGTGCTCAAAAATACGTCCCTGAGTTCTTTGTAGGTACGGTAGGAAGATTCTATGCCTTTCATCTTCTGCCGGCCGGAGTGGCCGTGCGTTTCTAGGCGCTACAGTCTGGAACCGCGAGGTCGCTACAGTCGCAGGCTCGAATCCTGCCTAGGGCGTATCCTTAGGTTAGTTACGGTTAAGTAGTCATAAGTTCTACAGGACTGATGACCCCTGAAGTTGAGTCCCATAGTGCTCAGAGCCATTTGACCCATTTGAACCAGCCTTTCATCTTCTACCGTTGCCGAACCTTCGATAGGCCCAACAAATAAATTTAAGTTTCTACCCTAGTGGCCAATCTAGAGGCAAACGCTAGTCAAATTGGGAGACGAAATTTTGGAATGTAAAGAACTGCCTGAATCTTTATATTCTGAAAGTTATGAACGTAAAGGAAGTGAATGTGATCAAAGGATAGCGTAGGTCCCACTCCACGCGCCCCTCTATACTCAAAATTCCGCACTTCTTCTCTTCTTTCCAGATCTGTGCTGCACCGTATACTAGTGCTGCCTGTACAGCGAACTTCCCGTTCAATCGAAGACTCTGTATGGCACAGAGCTGCAACAACTGTGTTTCACTTCTGCTTCAGAGCTTCAGTTAACGTGCTCTGCATGTCGGGAGCAAGCAGTTCGCCCAGTACTCCCTCACGGGTCCTGCTGGCAAAACACTTTAGCAGCAGGCACAGCGCCGACCCTCGATACATGTGATGCAACTTCTATCTTGTTCACTGAAGCCTCTGGCCCATGACTGCGGTTATAGTGTACGTTGTCATAAGCTCTTCATACAATAATAGCTTCGTGATTCTGCATTCCCGTTACGCCATGGAGTATGTGCTTTTGTTGCACACTGATGTCTTCCTGAACATCAGCTATCTGTTTCAAATCTGTTCTGTCCTGTTCCAAAGTTACTATCCTTCGCGAATTCTTCGCTATTTTGTGTTCGATTTCCCTAAAAATCTTACGTCCCGGTTCGTCTAGCATATTCAGTACCTTTTTGCCATGCCGCTGTGCTTTGAGCGACTTCGACATATTTCTACGTTACGGAAAGACGCTTTTGTGCCAGTATCGCATATAGCCTTGCCACACGAGCGCCTTTCTTCGCTTCTATGGCAATAGTTTTCGATTCGGCCGTTGCGCCTATCACTTCGTTCAAATCATCAGTCACCTTATTTATCATCTCTGGAATTGCTATTGTAAGTTTTTCGATTTCTTTCCTGTCCATCTCCTTTCCCAACGCGTTTCCCAGTCTTTTCTCGAGCCTCAGCTAGGGCGCTAAACACTTTTAAAATCATGTCTGTTTGAGGCTAAGGTTCCGTATTGCGTTTAGGTGACGACCGTCGTTAAATACTCTCACTAAGAGCGGGAGGTGGTGAGACTGATCCATCTCCTACAACACGTGAAAATATTTAGTACGTGCAACTGTGTTGACTTGCCTATGAAAAATGATACCATCGGGGAAACAATTATCTACGGAACCGACCTGCGCATTTCTGCGCGGAACTGTTTCACTGGGCCCATTCCCACAACTGCTGTGTAACTCCGGACAGAGATCCTGCAATGTATCAAGTCTGCTTTCCCTCTGTGATTCCATCTTTTCCACAGGATTCTCGACGCGCCTCTCACGCTTATCTTTTGCTCTGCTCCTAGCTAACGTAAAGAAATGATACAGACCAAGAACGTGAGATAATCATAACCACTGAAGTCTACCATGAATGCAGACGCACACAAAGTAATATCAGTACAACCCTCCAAAATACATACACCGTTACAGTCAACGCAGTTGTAGCAGTCACAGAGTGGTACAGAAACCAAAAACCACATACTGGTAAAACAAGCTGAAATAAATCAGTGTTCGCATATTTGCACCAGCGATCCACACTAATTATTCTAACTTTTGCTCCAACAAAGTCTCATTTAATTGAAATCAGAGCCTGTCTATAGTAAGAAAGGCTGGAAAAATGATTCATGACAATTCTCACATTAGGGACACTGACTGTTGCATCAAAAATGAATACACTGTAAACCGTTTCAGTGTGGAACAGACAATACAAGTTCACAGTCCAAATAAAAGTCCATAAAATAGTAGTTTTGGACACAGTGCTTTGTGACTGCATCACAAACGAACCGACAGTTCGTGATCCTTGTCAAGGGTCGCCAAAAGTTAAAGAGGTCGGTCGTTTTGTCCAATATTAGGTTACAGCAGCAGCTAAATTAAACGAAGCTCTGCGACCAAGGGAACCAGTTAGCTGGCTCAAGATCGACATCTTCGATTATTTCTGCAAAACAACGTGGGATTTTGCCAACGGCTCCTGTGGTGGAAAGTGCAGTGCAGTGTCGCAAATGACCATGGTTGGCAGGCAAAGAGGAAAAAAAGATCCAAACAAACTGCGTAGGGAATATTTTAGAATTAATACGCCAACATAGTGTGTAAAGAATTTACGTTTCTTTTCCTTACTTGGTAAAAATGACACAAAATATTGATTAAAAATGAGTAATAAACTACATTGTAAAAAATTTGTACTAAATTGGCAAATCAGGGAAAAAGGACAGAAAGCACCTACCCATACTCACCAAAAATTACAAACGGACAAAGTGAAAAATAAATCTAACTGGTATGACACAAGGTTAAACATCATGTGACAGACGAGACTTTGTAGTAAAACGACCAATCTGATGAAACCGATTCCTACAGAAAACCTGCAGCAAGTTAGTACTCCAGAGCTCCTAAGGGCAAAAAACGCCAAGTTATCTCACCAAAAACTGTAGTCTGGAGCTGCCAGCCAACAGAAGTAGAGCTGCGTCGAGTCACTGAGTGAGCGCTGGGAGATGAATCCGCACCGGCAGACCCGGCTGCCACACAGCCAGAACACACTCGGCGATTCCTGCAGGTGGAGCCCCTCACTACGGCTGTCACTGCCTGAATTAAACTCCTCGGCACGGCGGACGCAGCTCTAATGCCCTGTGGCCCCAATATTTCTGTGTTCGCGCCACAACCAAAACACTGTCCAATGATCAAAGAGCGCGCTAAGGCGACGGCAATGGTAAAATTTCTTTTTAAGACGTAAACTCCTACCAACATGTCTCTAATACACTGGAGCCAGTAGCATCTCTGCCCGCTGCAACTGCAGGAAAACGTGCTGAGTGACACTGACGTTACAAGGTGTCCGTCCACTCGAAAATTACACTCCACCGAAACTAGCCCGAAACCTCACCCGATAAAAATGAAGTAAAAAGGTGGGTACTAGGTGTCTACACTCGGCGTCTCAGAGTCATGGGACGGTAAATATCGAAAGCCTCTAGCAGCGTAGTTTCCATAGCTACAACCACAGCTGTTTAGCTGGTGAGTTACAGGTAATGGCTCGCGACCAGAGCATGCGTTAGAAATCAGCCGGCCTCTATGGAGTCCGCTAGGCACCAGCCCTGACGAGTCCGTGCCTCGGCTATTGTCCACAGTCGCGTAAGAGTCCAGAATTCTTCGAAAGCCGTCTGCGCCTCCTCCCCCTCCGGGTTTCACAACATGAACGCAGCCCGCAAACACGTACAGTGTGAGGGCCCGGCAGCCGCCCCCCATCGTGGCTGAGAGCCACTTCTAGACTCAGAATGAAGCCTCCAATTGCAGATCCATGGAATGTTTCCAAATAATGCTAACATTGTGAGACCATTGTTCATTCAAATCACAGTAATGACCGATTATCAATTACTGTTACCAATGCACATAACGCTAAATGGGACATAAATAATATCAAACTCTCAATACAGTTAATCAGAATGAAAGGAGGACTGTTAAATAATACAGAACAGTTTCAGACATGGGACATAATAATTACTGGAAAAAACATTAACGTAAGACATCAAATACTGTATATTGATAGGCAGACCCTGAAATATTGCATATTGTTCTTTGGTAAACCTGGTATCTTACAATTTCGTGCGTCCCTAAAAATCCTGCCCTTGCGGCACTAGCCCCATTGGTCCCAACCACAGTATAACAAAGACAGATGAAATATTCTCTATTGACTTTCATCTCTAGCTAGCAAAATGACGTACACATTTGTGCCACCATATAGCAGGTAACAGCAGTCCCACTATATCAAGAGCCGACTGTTTACGTGTGGCATTACCCGCTGCTTGGCACGCAGTGGCGTCATGTGAAGGCCTCTACTGGAAGCGATGCTCTGCCAGCGGTCGCCCTGTTGCACTTCTCCGCCACTGGCGGCGGTTGCTCACCACTAAGCGCCACGCAAGTGCAGTGACACTGGACGCGTGAATGCCCCCATTTAAACCAATGCTTTGCCAGAGGAAGGGCCACTGTTCAAAAATGGTTCTAATGGCTCTGAGCTTCTGCAGTGGTCATCAGTCCCCTAGAACTTAGAACTACTTAAACCTAACTATCCTAAGGACATCACACACATCCATGCCCAAGGCAGGATTCGAACCTGCGACCGTAGCGGTCGCGCTGCTCCAGACTGTAGCGCCTAGAACTGCTCGGCCACTCCGGCCGGAAGCGCCATTGTGGAGCGCTTCTCACATGTCAGTTCTTCCGAGTGAGGTGGCCGTAGTCAACAGCTCACCGTCGAATAGTGATGTGATACTACAATACGGATTCAGTCTTCGTCATTTCAAAGGTAGTATTAGTAACACAATGAGATTTTCACTCTGCAGCGGAGTGTGCGCTGATATGAAACTTCCTGGCAGATTAAAACTGTGTGCACGGACCGAGACTCGAACTCGGGACCTTGCCTTTCGCGGGCAAGTGCTCTACCAACTGAGCTACCCAAGTACGACTCACCCCCTGTCCTCACAGCTTTGCTTCCGCCAGTACCTCGTCTCCTACTTTCGAAACCTCACAGAATCTCTTCTGCGAACCTTGTAGAACTAGCACTCCTGGAAGAAAGGATGCAAAGTTCGCAGGAGAGCTTCTGTGAGGTTTCGAAAGTAGGAGACGAGGTACTGGCAGAAGTAAAGCTGTGAGGAGGGGGGGTGAGCCGTGCTTGGGTAGCCCAGTTGGTAGAGCACCTGCCCGCGAATGGCGAAGGTCCCGAGGTCGAGTCTCGGTCCAGTACACAGTTTTAATCTGCCAGGAAGTTTCAGTATTAGTACCAAAACACAATGTCGGAGCAGCGAATTTTAGTTCCTTCTTTTCTAATACAACGCGTCATAGTGCAGAAGGAGTAGATGAGTGTGAATCTATTAAAAGAAATGGTAGTGATTGTGATGGTGACTTGCTTATTCAATTGTCATTTAACCTCCGTCAGTCTTCAAACGAAAATTTACTATTTCCCATCCATCGTTATGTCGTCATCCAAAACGAAGTGTTGAATGTGACGTTAAGAGCCAGCAAAAATGGGGGTGTAGATGTAATAGGTAGTATTTTGACCGTGGTCGTGGTAGAGCTTTTTGAAAATAGTGTGGAATGCATTTAATAAATGATACCGTAGCTCCACAAAAAAGCAGAGGAAGTGTTCATTTCTGTATCTTTCAGTGAATTTAGAAAAGCTACTGGAAGCAGAACGTCGAAAGCACGACAAGTCATAAAAGCATACAAGTGCGATTACACTTAAAAATGTAAATTAAAGGAATTAAATGCGCCAGTTCATACATAGATAATTAAAGAAAATGTGTCTTCTTTAATTCGAAGTTTTAAAACTTGTATGTATAACAGCATACGAGGGGGTGCAATATTTCAACATTTAAAATTGGTCCAGACTTTCAGATCCCACCGGACACCACTGCCGGATGTTGGAGGCAAATGTTCTTCGGGGATGAAAAAGATTGGTGAGCGTCACACTCATTTCTTCTAGTTTATGACTGGTCTCTGGACGTGTTACGTAACACACATGTACTCAAAGTGTCTTCACTTCTGTATCTGCCTCCACAGCGAAGAAAACTATATAACACACAGCACGTTTTTTCAACATCTTCAGCAAATTGTGGAGATACGTTTGAAGGCCGATCGAAAATTGTGCACTTTTTAGCAGGAATGCCTAAATTACATTCAGTACATCACCTAGCTCTACAGAGAATGTTTTTGAAAACTCTTTGAAAAGAAATTGTCTGCGTATTAACCCAGTGAGAAAGATGATGTACCGAAATCTTAATCACCAATGGTTACAAGAGGAAAGAAATAATTGCCTTTTTTCAGAAAATTTGTCAATTAACTTCTTAAGGACCATTCCTTTCTTGGACACTGATTAACCTGGCATTCTTGTATTTGCTCCAGCGTCAATAAACAAGCTTCTGTGGTGGGATCTTCCTTAGTATGGAAGAAATCCCACACACAACATGCCACGTTCAATTCGTAAGATAGTACTATAAGGCGACATTCATCTTGAAAAGTGGTTTAAATTGTAAAGTGAAGGTTTCACAAAGGTAAACACATGTACAGCGTAGTTGCATTGTTCAGATAATAGACAAACATCATGAAACAATTTTCCATGATGTATATTTTTTTTAATGGCACACGATTGTAAAAATGTGTCTAACCAAATTAACGGTCTTTCCTAATTCGTTATGTTACGCCAACTTCGTCTTCTGATGTGAAGGAAGGATTTTATATTTGGATAAACTGAAGAGTACTGTAACTGAATCTATCGCTATCCGCTCGTGCACGACAGTGCATGGTACCCGTGTCTTCTAGAAAGCCGCCCACAGCAATGCGATTGTTCAGGGGATCATATCTAGGGTGTTGTTTGTAACAGATATAGAAGGTCAGGTATTTGGATAACGCTTGACCTAGCGACCATTTGTGTACCTATAGGAAAAACAGCACCAAAGTTTAAACGTTACATACTTCCTCTAACCGAGGGGAATTGAGCAAATCGGTTGCAGCTTTTGCACTGAGTGTGATCTAATGAGGGCTTTAGACGTCTTATAAAAGTACCATTTGTTAATGGATGGTTCCTGAGTAGACCACAACACCAGTTACTTTGGGTCGCAAGTCCGGAACCGCGCTGCTGCTACGGTCGCAGGTTCGAATCCTGCCTCGGGCATGGATGTGTGTGATGTCCTTAGGTTAGTTAGGTTTAAGTAGTTCTAATTTCTAGGAGACTGATGACCTCAGAAGATAGGTCCCATGGTGCTCAGAGCCATTTGAACCATTTGGGTCGCAATTACCTGAGTAACTAACCATAGCAAAATGCAAAAATGTTAATTTCATATTTTTTTGAAATTTATCTAGGAATGCCATTATCCCATTTTCGAAAACCTTTATCCGTTGTCAAGATACATACGAATAACCATAATATTTGGGCATCTGAATTACCAGTTGTGTGGATGACCAATTCTATAATTTCTATTCATGACAAACAGTAGAAATTTTTCCCATATAGTCTTAAAATAATGTTCTCGGATAACTTTGAAAGTTTTTTCGATTTAATTACCTGTTAGCGAGAAGGTGCAAAATTATCGTACTTATGCTTATAAAATATGCACGTAATAATCATTCTGGGGTGTAACTGTAGTATTAACTGACGTAGTGAACACGTGGCAAGGGTTCTCGGGTCACCGCAAGGATGCTGAAGTCACTAAACTACTTTTCTAGTCAGTATTTTTTCCCCAACAAAGCTTTACGACGCGCCGCCTCTGTATACTGGGCACTTCACGCGTATACAGTCTGTCTTAACCTGGAAACTATTCGATGGTGTCACCTGGCAGCGTAAGCATCTTAGAAAGAATTATTTTGTTATACTAAATTCTATATACTTGCAATTCAAAAACTGTAATTTTGGTGTACTTCGTGTGTTGACTACAATGCTATGCATTTTTATACGAGGCTTGGAACTTTAATAGTGGCAACTATTTATTTACAGCTGATACAAAATAAATACGTGTTTCAGAGTTTTACTATCCTTCAAAGTAGTCACCAGCATTGTGCATAACCCGTTGCCAGCGATGTGGAAGCCGTAGGATACTCTTAGCTGTGCCAGTTGTGCTGATAGTTCGAGCGGCGCGGTCTATTGCCCGACGAATTTGTAGCAGTTCTGAAGCGAATGCCGTGAAGTGTTTCCTTCAGTTTGGAAATCGAGTTGAACTCTCCAGGACTTAAGTGAGGGGAGTACAGTAGGTGGTATACCACCTAGCAGCCCCAACAGTTAAACAAATCAGTAACAGCTTGAACTGTACAGTCGTGGACAAAACGAGTGAGACCCCTCGCCTCTTCGTTATGCTAATCCACACAGCTTTAAAGTCTGCTACACTGCATAACAGTCAAGGCGACAAAGTGCTACCAACATACTATGCACAGGCGTCAAATTGAAAAACTATCCGAACTTTGTCACACTGTTTTCAGTTATGTGTAAGACTATATTAATGCTGATTAGTGTGTTAAATACAACACGTAAATATAATATATAAGTGAAAGAAGAAACGCTAATTACTATGAATTGTACTAATAAAAATGAATTTCAGATTATCAAGATATCAAAACTTTTAGCAAGTCAAAGTACCCCAGATCGTTACGAATTAGCAAAATATTATGCGCATTCGACCGCGAAACGGTCTGAATCGATACATTAGCATCTTAATTGTAGCCACGCTTTCGGTCCAAATCACGTTTACACGAATGCAAATAAAATCCATTTTCGTATACACGTGGTCATTCAGATCCCAGTATTAATGCCACCGCGTTTTAGAAGTGTGAGCATTTCCATTGCTAGCTAGCTTAAGAAACACTTCGGCTAATAAACGTTTTCTGGCTGTGGCGAATCTAATGGAGATTTCGAAATATTGTAGAATACGTTTGGCAGCTATGGCGCCGTTTATTTCCTGGGGTAGAGCAGAACTGTCCTATTAAATTTACTCGCTAATAACAGTATTTTGTTATTTCGATAAACATCCCAAGTGATTGAAACTTCCTGGCAGATTAAAATTGTGTGACCGACCGAGACTCGAACTTCGGACCTTTGCCTTTCGCGGGCAAGTGCTCTACCATCTGAGCTACCGAAGCACGACCCAGTTCCGGTCATCACAGCCTTACTTCTGCCAGTATCTCGTCTCCTACCTTCCACAAGGCAAAAGCCAAAGGTCCCGAGTTCGAGTCTCGGTCGGGCACACAGTTTTAATCTGCCAGGAAGTTTCATATCAGCGCACACTCCGCTGCAGAGTGAAAATCTCATTCTGTAAACATCCCCCAGGCTGTGGCTAAGCCATGTCTCCACAGTATCCTTTCTTTCAGGAGTGCTAGTTCTGCAAGGTTCGCAGGAGAGCTTCTGTAAAGTTTGGAAGGTAGGAGACGAGATACTGGCAAAAGTAAGGCTGCGAGAACCGGGCGTGAGTCGTGCTTCGGTAGCTCAGATGGTAGAACACTTGCCCGCGAAAGGCAAAGGTCACGAGTTCGAGTCTCTGTCGGGCACACAATTTTAATCTGCCAGGAAGTTTCATATCAGCGCACACTCCGCTGCAGAGTGAAAATCTCATTCTGTAAACATCCCCCAGGCTGTGGCTAAGCCATGTCTCCACAGTATCCTTCCTTTCAGGAGTGCTAGTTCTGCAAGGTTCGCAGGAGAGCTTCTGTAAAGTTTGGAAGGTAGGAGACGAGATACTGGCAGAAGTAAGGCTGCGAGGACCGGGCGTGAGTCGTGCTTCGGTAGCTCAGATGATAGAGCACTTGCCCGCGAAAGGCAAAGGTCCCGAGTTCGAGTCTCTGTCGGGCACACAATTTTAATCTGCCAGGAAGTTTCATATCAGCGCACACTCCGCTGCAGAGTGAAAATCTCATTCTGTAAACATCCCCCAGGCTGTGGCTAAGCCATGTCTCCACAGTATCCTTTCTTTCAGGAGTGCTAGTTCTGCAAGGTTCGCAGGAGAGCTTCTGTAAAGTTTGGAAGGTAGGAGACGAGTTACTGGCAGAAGTAAGGCTGTGAGGAGCGGGCGTGGGTCGTTCCTCGGTAGCTCACATAAAAAAAAAAAGATGGTAGAGCACTTGCTCGCGAAAGGCAAAGGTCCCGAGTTCGAGTCTCGGTCGGGCACACAATTTTAATCTACCAGGAAGTTTCATATCAGCGCACACTCCGCTGCAGAGTGAAAATCTCATTCTGGAAACATCCCCCAGGCTGTGGCTAAGCCATGTCTCCACAGTATCCTTTCTTTCAGGAGTGCTAGTTCTGCAAGGTTCGCAGCAGAGCTTCTGTAAAGTTTGGAAGGTAGGAGACGAGATACTGGCAGAAGTAAGGCTGTGAGGTCCGGGTGTGAGTCGTGCTTCGGTAGCTCATTTGGTAGAGCACTTGCTCGCGAAAGGCAAAGGTCACGAGTTCGAGTCTCTGTCGGGCACACAGTTTTAATCTGCCAGGAAGTTTCATATCAGCGCACACTCCACTGCAAAGTGAAAATCTCATTCTGGATCCCATGTGATTGTCACATAAGCGGTGACATAAAGGTAGAAAATTCACGTTTTTGAGTCCAGAAAGCTGTATGCAACAGAAACAGCAAATCATTTAGCCATTTTCATTGCAAAATTGCCGGCTTATTCATGTCTGGGATAATAATAGAGGGCTGTTTGCCAAGGTTGTCTGCTAGCGTAGCGAAAGATGTTTGCTGCTGCAAGGGAGGTCTGGTTTGTTTTCGGTTCGCCGGCCGCGGTGGCCGAGCTGTTCTACGCACTTCAGTCCGGAACCGCGTCACTGCTACGGTCGCAGGTTTGAATCCTGCCTCGGCCATGGATGTATGTGATGTCCTTAGGTTAGTTAGGTTTAAGTAGTTCTAAGTTCTAGGGGAGTGATGACCTTAGATGTTGAGTCCCATAGTGCTCAGAGCCATTTTTTTGTTTTCGGTTCTAATCTCGATGGAGGCAGATAGACTAGCAGTAAAGCAAATTCAGGAAATTCTCGCGCCCCAATAGGTTTTATTGCCATCTTTATTCTGTACCGGTGTCCTGTGGATGTCAATATGAGACTCTTGTAGAATTTCATACTTGTTACTGCCTACTTATTTCGCTTCTGTCAATAATTTAAATGACTTAAGTGTGGCATTGAATGACTTTTAACTGAATTTTGTTTTGAATCTTCATGCATTGCTAAGTTTGCACACTTTCGTGATAGGTCAGCAACGGTAATCCAGTATGACTGGTCTGAACGTTGACGCAGACCGTTTCGCGGTCGAATGCGCATAATATTTTGCTAATTAGTAACTATCTCAGGGACTTTGTCTTACTAAAAGTTATGATATTTCGATAAGCCAAAATTCATTTTCATTAGTACAGTTCATACTAATTAGCGTTTCTTCTTTCATTTATATATTATATTTACGTGTTGTGTTTAACACACTAATCAGCATTAATATAGTCTTACACATAATTGAAAACAGTGTGACAAAGTTCGGATAGTTTTTCAATTTGACGCCTGTGCATAGTATGTTGGTAGCACTTCGTCGCCTTGACTGTTATGCAGTGTAGCAGACTTTAAAGCTGTGCGAATTAGCATAACGAAGAGGCGAGGGGTGTCACTCGTTTTGTCCACGACTGTACAGTGCAAGCTGTTACTGATGTGTTTAACTGTTGGGGCTGCTAAGTGGTATACTCCAGTTATGCACAATGCTGGTGACTACTTTGAAGGTCAGTAAACCTTTGAAACACGTATCTATTTTGGACGAGCTGTAAATAAATAGTTGCCACTATTAAAGTTCCAACCCTCGTATAAAGTTGTGTAAAGTGAACTTGGGTTCGATGGGAGTCTGCGCTCACATTAAACCACAGGAAGCATCTATTCTGTGGTGTGGCCACGTTACACTGTACATTTGTAGCATCGCTATAAAACCTTTTGATTTTATTCTTAAAGTGGCGGTTTCCTTTCTTTTTTTTATTTTAACACAGGAATCAGTTTTTTGTGTTTGAACAAAGCGTACGGCGATTCCCATCTGTATGAAAAGAACGCCTATTCTGCATTCTGTGTGAATGTTGTATGACGTGGACTTATTTGTTGTTTATATGTGTTAGCGTAAATAAATGTATAGAAATAAATTATCAAAATTTTACTTTCATATTGAATTGTTTTTTTAAAAGCAGCACAACCTCCTATTGCATGGAAAACAAAGAAATCAGCCGAAAAATGCTTCAGTCAGAGCATAAAAATGGTGAATATGTTCCTCTGTAAAAGAAGTGGTGGCAGAAGAGTGGGAGGCCATTGGTACCGCCCTCATTTCGCTTTCCTCATCAAAACTTTTGACATGCGAACATATTCGCCCTCCATTGTGGTGCAACATAGTAACAAATAAACTGAGACGGTGGCAGAGAGAGGAGACAGCGCCAGTGGGTGAGAAACAGAGGGAGGACTGCGATGGACAGTGAGAGACAATGCAGTAAAAGAGAATATACACGCGTTAAGGTTTCCCTGTCTAGTGGCAAACCCTCACCAAGAACATGTGTGGAGAGGAGACAGTGGTGGTTGAAGAGAAAGACAGCTGACCGTAAGCGAGAAAGAAAGAGACAGCAGCAATGAGAGAGATAAAGAATGGGAAAAGACAATCAGAACGAAGCACAGAGACAGTTAAAGTCATAGAAAAGGAGACCATGACAAGGAAGAGGGAGAGAAAGTGTTGAAGACACTAATAGCCGGAGAGACAGGCAGGAATAAGTGGCAGTGGGGGAAAAAAAGCGAGACAATGGGAGAAAGAGATATACAGGGTGTCCGAAAAGTCTTTCCCTGATTACCTAAATTGATAATTCAGGCTAGAAGCAAGATACGAATATGAAACTGGTGTCTAATTGTTTACAAACTATCAACGTTTTTTTCACACATCAGTTAACGTCCACATGAGCA
Source organism: Schistocerca piceifrons (assembly GCF_021461385.2). NCBI lineage: Eukaryota > Metazoa > Arthropoda > Insecta > Orthoptera > Acrididae > Schistocerca > Schistocerca piceifrons. The sequence goes on along the minus strand of NC_060138.1, from coordinate 179,508,774 downwards.
ACATTAGTAGCACGTAGCACATCTAGGCGATATTCAATTTCCGTCCACACATTAGTCAACATCACTGGAGGTATCGATTCAACGACTGTGGTTATCCGTTACCGCAGAGTTTCAAGATCTGGCACACGTGTTCGGTAGACCTCGTCCTTGACATAACCCCATAAAAAGAAGTCTAATAGGGTTATGTCAGGAGAGTGTGGAGGCCAAACCATTGGCCCATCACGACCACTCTATCGCCCAGGAAAGGTCATCTCGAGATAAGCACGGTTGTCCAAACCCCAATGAGGCGGTTCACCGTCTTGCTGAAACAGGACATCAGGGTGATACTGAAGCAGCTGAGGAGCAGAATTCAGTTGCAACATGTCCAGATACACTGCAGATATGATGGTATCCTCAGCGAAGAAGAACGGGCCGATAATTCGATCGTGCAGTAGCGCGCACCAAACATTCACCTTTGGACTGCCTCTGGTGCACTCCATGACCTCGCCAAGGGGTTGTGAACCCCAAATGCGCACATTATGGCGATTCACTACTCCACTGACAAAAAAGGTCGCTTCGTCGGAAAAGGCAATTCGTCTGAGATAACCATTATCGTCCTCAATACGTGGTAGCATTTCGACCGCAAAGTAATATCGACGTGTACTGTCATTGGGCAACAAGGCCTGAACGATTTGCACTTTGTACGCACGAAACAATAAACGTTTGTGTAAAATGTCATGGAGAGAGCTTTTTGGCATCTGCAATTCATGTGAGGCTCTGCGCACCTATTTATTCGGACTTCGCAGAAAAGACTGCCTTACAGCTTCCACCCCGTCTGCTCAGGTTTTGGTCGACCAGACCTCGGAAGGTCAGCAACCGATCCTGTGTTCTTGAACTTCTCATAGCAGACTTTAAAGATCTTGACATCAGGTGGATTCCTTCCAAACGTTGTCTGGAAGTGTCTCTGCACTGTGGTTGGTGATCGTGTCTCATGGTACCACAGGACAGACTGTGCCTTCTCTTGATTGATTAACATGGCTTCTTGGGCACTGAACCTCATCCACTACTTACGTACTGCGAACCTAAAACAGAAAAAACTTTGATAGTTGTAAACAATTCGACACAAGTTTCATATTTGTATCTTACATCTAGCCTGAGGTATCAATTTATGTAATCAGGGAAAGTCTTTTCGGACACCCCGTATAGACTGTGGCAAAGACAGGGAGATGCCGCCCATGATGGCTTAACTACAAAGAGAGGCTGGATAGAAGAAGTTGGAATGTTCTGTGTTAAAAGAGCGGTAATATGTTCGCATGTTAAAACATTAAGGACTGAGGCAGCTGATTCCCCACTTTCCTGTCAGAGTCTTTTAAAGAGGAACACATTCGCCTCTTTCGTGCACTTTTCCGCTGGTATTCCTATGCTCCATTATGATCTCATGTAAACATACACAGAAGGACGGTGCGGATTTAGCAAGTTTGGCACAAGGAATCTTCATAGAAATGGTAGCTTACAATCCGATTGTACATTTAGTGATCTTGGACGATACACTAAAAGCCCTCTCAAACTTGAATATCGTTTGGGAAAAACAATCACTCAGAATTGCACAAATAGCTGTACTTATTTCTAGACCTATGGAACATTAATCAGTTTGTGAAGCGACTCAACGAAAAGGCTGTGGAAGTGATAGAGCTCAATGCACAGACTGAAAGCTTTTAAAGACATTCTGAATTTAGAGATAATGATTGCAAGGAACTGTGCTTGATATTCTACGTTCTTTTTTGCGCTAGTAGAAGAGCCAACACCGTGTTACGAATGGAGGCCGAAATGCACTCGTTTTAGCTCACCCAGGCAGGCGTGAGGAGGGAAGAACTATACTGACGTTAGGTCTGGAACATGACAAGGAATGAGAATTCAGAAAGCGGACATAATTAGTTTGATACTTAACTTAAATCCATTAATGATGAACGTCACTCTTCACGGTACATCATTCACAATATTATCTGTTCAGAATACATTCTTGAAGATAGTAATTATAGTAACTGAATAGGGAGCCTTGCTAGGTCGTAGCAAATGACGTAGCTGAAGGCTATGCTAAACTGTCATCTCTGCAAATGAGAGCGTATGTAGACAGTGAACCATCGCTAGCAAAGTCGGTTGTACAACTGGGCGAGTGCTAGCGAGTCTCTCTAGACTAGACCTGCCGTGTTGCGGCGCTCGGTCTGCAATCACTGATAGTGGCGACACGCGGGTCCGACGTATACTAACGGATCGCGGCCGATTTAAAGGCTACCACCTAGCAAGTGTGGTGTCTGGCGGTGACACCACACATTTAATATCTTGCTGGTAATAAATCAGAAGATTAGTTTTCTGATGTAGCTTCTTCTATCGTAAGTGCCGACATCGGCACTGAAGCACTGAGGACCCACACTGAGCGTATGCTGTGCATTTGCATTTTCACTTCTAGTGTAGAAAGGTCGTTCACCAAAGAGAATAAGGTGATAGCAAAATTAAGAAGTTGGATGAGTCAGGATATGCTTCAAGCTTGTGGGAAGGTGTCAACAGAAGGACAAGGAACCCGCAGAACCTTTAACTGATAATATAGTCAACGGATACGCTGCAACAAAAAAGCCTGTTGGCTGAAAATGTAAATTATTGCACACAACGATGTTATTTTGTTGGTTCTCATAATTATATTCTCTAAGGCAATTAACAAAAGCTACACCTACTTATAACTTATACAGAAATTTTTAATCAGTGATTAGGGGAAATTTTTGAACTTTAGTGCTATTTCATTCTTAAGTTTGGTGTGACTAAAATTTAAGCCTATAACATACCCACCCTACCCCATCAAGCTTAATATCCCTCTCCTCCCCCAACCACCCGGAGGAAATCGGCTGTGTTTATCAATGCCCACCAAAAAGACAAATTTATTAACTCAGCACTACGTCAGTTTGAGGAAATCCAGAACATGAAATAAATATTGACTAATAACAAGTGTAGACATCCCACGGTAGCATTAATCGTAGAATCTCCGAACTATTACTTTATTGACGCCCATAGGCGTCCACAAGAGGCGGTAATGGGTCCCTCCTGGGAAAATTAGATACAGCCTATTTTATTCAATACAGAATTTTATCGTATTTCTGGCACTCATTTTCCGCGACTTTACAAAACTGCAGGTATAACACTGCCGAATCCCGACGACAGACACTCCAACTTTATCAACAACTGCATTCGAAGCGTGTTCAGAAATTAGGTGTACCGTGACCATAACGACGCTGGGGTTCCTTGATTTTTGAGAGTTATCAACACTGAGTGGTAAGGGGAATTCCCTGAATAGAGTCACTATCGCATCGCAGCAGCAAGGTAGTATGTAAACTCATGTTGTAGTGACCAGTTGTCTGAAAGATGTCGGTTAAAAAATCCCGCCAGCTACGACCCACTTGGTTTGATCCGTTCCCTTCACGCAGAAGTAACGACACCTTCCGAAATTTTTTAGCGAATTGAAATGGTTTACAGTGAAGGTGTTATGAACAGAAAGAATGTGTTTAATTGGTATAGGGACTTTGGTGCGGACAGAACAAATGGCAAGATAGAGGAGTGTCAGACTTTCCACTTTGAGTGGTGAGTTGGTGCCAAAAGTCGAGGAAGCTGTTTGTGAAGACCGCCGACAGACAGTGGCTGAAACTTCTGCGGTGTTACCACAACTTCCAGAACTCTCTCATGCAAGATACTCACAGAAACAGTGGAATAGCAGAAACTGTGGGCCACATGGATTCTAAAACAGCTGACAGAGCATTACAGAAAAAACCGGGTCAAGCGTGCCCACGCGTTTCTTGAGCGACTTGAACTGGAAGGTGATGATCTTGTGAGTTCTGTTGTGACTGGAGATGAAATGTGGGTGCCTCATCAGACACCTGAGACCAAAATAAAACCTTCATAGTGGCACCACACCAATTCCACATATGCCAAAAAACTGGAAAGCACAATTTCAAGCAAACAAATCATTGCCTCGATGTCTGCGGACTGGAAAGGCACCATTTTGGTTGAATTTCTGCCTCGGGGAAACTATCAACGCGCAATGATACTGTGAGACCCTAAAAGACTCAACAGTAGCATACAATGCCAACGGAGGGGGGTGGGGGAGAGGGGGAGGGGATGTTGACGAGAGGAGTGTACCTGCTGCACGACGACGTACGTCACGGCACAGCCTCAACCACCAAGGCGCTCTCGAACTTATTTGGTTGGGATGCTTAGTATCGTCCCCATATTCCCCTGTCTTGACGCCTTCATCTCTATCGAGGTACACATGAGTGGAATAAAATTTGCGCCTTATTAGCAGGTGCAGGAAGAGCTTCTGAAGCGGGGAAAGGAGGTGGCGGAAGAGTTCTTCAAGCAGGGCACGAAGAAGCTTGTGTCGCAGCTCACTCGCTACATGCACTGAAAAAAAAACGGCTCTGAGCACTATGGAACTTAACTTCTGAGGTCATCAGTCCCTTAGAACTTAGGACTACTTAAACCCAACTAACCTAAGGACATTACACACATCGATGCCCGAGGCAGGATTCGAACCTGCGACCTTCGTGGTCGCGCGGTTCCAGACTGTAGCGCCTAGAACCGCTCGGTCACCCCGGCCGGCTACATGCACTGAACGAGATGGCGAAAATACACTCCTGGAAATGGAAAAAAGAACACATTGACACCGGTGTGTCAGACCCACCATACTTGCTCCGGACTCTGCGAGAGGGCTGTACAAGCAATGATCACACGCACGGCACAGCGGACACACCAGGAACCGTGGTGTTGGCCGTCGAATGGCGCTAGCTGCGCAGCATTTGTGCACCGCCGCCGTCAGTGTCAGCCAGTTTGCCGTGGCATACGGAGCTCCATCGCAGTCTTTAACGCTGGTAGCATGCCGCGACAGCGTGGACGTGAACCGTATGTGCAGTTGGCGGACTTTGAGCGAGGGTGTATAGTGGGCATGCGGGAGGCCGGGTGGACGTACCGCCGAATTGCTCAACACGTGGGGCGTGAGGTCTCTACAGTACATCGATGTTGTCGCCAGTGGTCAGCGGAAGGTGCACGTGCCCGTCGACCTGGGACCGGACCGCAGCGACGCACGGATGCACGCCAAGACCGTAGGATCCTACGCAGTGCCGTAGGGGACCGCACCGCCACTTCCCAGCAAATTAGGGACACTGTTGCACCTGGGGTATCGGCGAGGACCATTCGCAACCGTCTCCATGAAGCTGGGCTACGGTCCCGCACACCGTTAGGCCGTCTTCCGCTCACGCCCCAACATCGTGCAGCCCGCCTCCAGTGGTGTCGCGACAGGCGTGAATGGAGGGACGAATGGAGACGTGTCGTCTTCAGCGATGAGAGTCGCTTCTGCCTTGGTGCCAATGATGGTCGTATGCGTGTTTGGCGCCGTGCAGGTGAGCGCCACAATCAGGACTGCATACGACCGAGGCACACAGGGCCAACACCCGGCATCATGGTGTGGGGAGCGATCTCCTACACTGGCCGTACACCACTGGTGATCGTCGAGGGGACACTGAATAGTGCACGGTACATCCAAACCGTCATCGAACCCATCGTTCTACCATTCCTAGACCGGCAAGGGAACTTGCTGTTCCAACAGGACAATGCACGTACGCATGTATCCCGTGCCACCCAACGTGCTCTAGAAGGTGTAAGTCAACTACCCTGGCCAGCAAGATCTCCGGATCTGTCCCCCATTGAGCATGTTTGGGACTGGATGAAGCGTCGTCTCACGCGGTCTACACGTCCAGCACGAACGCTGGTCCAACTGAGGCGCCAGGTGGAAATGGCATGGCAAGCCGTTCCACAGGACTACATCCAGCATCTCTACGATCGTCTCCATGGGAGAATAGCAGCCTGCATTGCTGCGAAAGGATGATATACACTGTACTAGTGCCGACATTGTGCATGCTCTGTTGCCTGTGTCTATGTGCCTGTGGTTCTGTCAGTGTGATCATGTGATGTATCTGACCACAGGAATGTGTCAATAAAGTTTCCCCTTCCTGGGACAATGAATTCACGGTGTTCTTATTTCAATTTCCAGGAGTGTAGTTAACAAGTGTATCAACAATAGCAAACATTTTTTTTAAATATACTTTTTTTTAAAATAAACATAAAAATTATACTTTCTAGAATGTCTCTTATATTGGTTTTTATTGGTTGTCACATATGTTCATGGGAAATTAGCCCGATTCCACAATGCGGCTGCGGTTTTGCCGCTTTTCTGCAGTCATTATTGTTGCGAACCATTACAGACCAGTGCCGATACAATGTGTCCAGTACTTTTCTGTTGCTTTCCCGTTCAGCCCTTTATCTTGCAGCAGAAATGAGCCGATCCAGCAGCTTGGCGCGTGGATTCTGTTCCCAGTCCCCAGCATGTCATAAACATGGCAGCAGTATACGAGGGCTATTCAGAAAGTAAGGAACGACAGGTCGCGAAATGGAAACCACAGTGGAAATCAAAACTGTTTGATTTGCGACAGTTAGCAACGACTTCCTGCTACTTATTTCCATAGTCGCCGATCGGACGTTTGTCGTAGCGTTGTACCAACTTTCCAATACCCGCAAAAATGGTTCAAATGGCTCTGAGCACCATGGGACTTAACTTCTAAGGTCATCAGTCCCCTAGAACTTACAACTACTTAAACTTAACTAACCTAAGGACAGCACACACAGCCATGCCTGAGGTAGGATTCGAACCTGCGACCGTAGCTCCAATACCCTCGTTATAGAATGCAGCCGTCAGTGCTTTTCCTCAATTCTCTACGCTGACCTACAGCTCGTTGTCTGTGCCAAAATGTTGTCTTCCTAGCCAGCTTTTCACAAGAGCAGAGATGAAACTCAGAGGGAGACAATTATGGGCTATATTGTGGGTAATCAAACATTTCCAATTGAAGACGATGCAGGAGCATATTCATTGCCGCTGCAGAATGCGACTGAGAATTGTCTTGAAGAAGAAAACGCTCGACAGTTATGTAGTGTTGGCTGCATAGCTTCAGGTGAAATTTCTCACCAGGCCCTCGTACTTGGAGGGATACACTCTTGTTCTAAGTATCTTTATGTGCTTCCTGTGTGCGCAGAACTAAAAAGAACGACGTAACGCGATCGACGGGCATCCCAGAGACACACCCGTGGAAAACCTCATCGGATTTTCACTGTGGTTTCCATTTCGTGACCGATCGTTCCTTACTTTCCGAATAACCCTCGTACATGGCAGTCAGGACCCCCTTATTGCACAGCGGAATCACAACAGTAATTTTCCATTTGTCTGTGGGCAAGGACAACCCATGGTAGCTTGCTGATTCTACATCCAGTTTTACACGCCAGAGGCACCTGTTGCTCTATAGTCGGAAGAAGACAGTCAATGGATCCAGACAAATCTGCACAAAAAAACAATTACCAATCTGTGTTGGAAGAGGGGGAAAAAGATAATTAAAGGTCAGAAAAGTGTTCTCCAGGATTGGGACCTTCTCGAAGTTAATGAGTGCATTATAGCACCACCTCCAGTCGTAAAAATACGAATTTTGCATTGCACTTTGCATGGCAACACAATAATGTCAAAAACTGGAGAGATGAGTCCCAAGGTGAGTCAATATGAGGATGATGTGGGAGGTTTGGCAAATTCATCTGGTCGTATATTGGCCTTACGCTACATTTTACCTAACCAACTTTAAAATGTATCTTTCAACGTGTAGTTGTTCAACTTAGGCTGCCTCCACGTGAAGCCATTGAGAAGCGCTTCCACTGGAAAAACAATCGTTTAAATGGACGCCTTCATACGTGCAGCGCCTTCATGCGTGTAGCGGTGAGTGGTGAACCACCGCCGCCGGTGGCCCAGAAGCTCCACTGGGCCACCGCTGGCGGGTCGCTGCTTCCAACAACGGCCTTCACGTGACGCCACCAAGTGGCGCTGCTGTCCTAGCAAGTAGCAGGTTATGCCGCATGTTAACTGTTGGTTCGTGACATTGCCTGATACTGCTATCTGGTAGTACGGTTGTGTATGTCAAACTGTTACCTAGAGGTGAAAATCAATACAGAAGATATCATCTTGGAAGCTGAGAAACATCTATCGATATGCAGCATTGGAGAGTGAGGGATATTCAGATAAAACTCAAAAACTGAAGTGTTCACCGAAAGTTGGAGGCTAATGTTCTTCAGAGAAGGAGACGACTGCCGAGCATTACATTTCTCCCCGTTTGTATTGGGTGTGTCGACATGTCTTCTAACACACAAGTACTTTAAATCTCTTGAGATCTTCGTCTGTCTCGATCACGAACAAAACTCTGCAACACAGAACAAGTTTTTGTAGTATTTTCAGCAAATTCTGCACATACGTTCGAAAGCCGATCAACAATTCTGCACTCTTTAGCATCAGTGCTACATATAAATTCTACATATCTTCCAGCCGTACTTAGACTGTATCTGAAAACTCTTTGGAAAGAAATTGTCTCCGTATTAACGCAGTAAGAAAAATGACATACCGAAAACTTAATCACCGACAATTACAAGAGGAAAGTAATCACAGACTTCAAACAACTGCCTGCTTCGAGAAAATTTTGTTTCATCGTCACTTACCTCCTTATGAAGCAATAAATTCTCAAACGCAAATCAGTCTGATCATCTTCTGTTTGCTCTAACGTCACTGAACATGGGTATGTAGTGAGAATCACACACGGCCGGTGACAGCGTCGAAGAAATGTTTTTATTCAAATGGTTCAAATGGCTCTGAGCACTATGGGACTCAACTGCTGAGGTCATTAGTCCCCTAGAACTTAGAACTAGTTAAACCTAACTAACCTAAGGACATCACAAACATCCATGCCCGAGGCAGGATTCGAACCTGCGACCGTAGCGGTCTTGCGGTTCCAGGCTGCAGCGCCTTTAACCGCATGGCCACTTCGGCCGGCCAATGTTTTTGTTGTATCTGTAAATAGACCCCACAGTCAGCTGACTTGATGACACATAATATTCCAGAATTCGAATCGAGAACAGCTGCCAACATGAGTAACATAGAAGTAAATATCCTCGAAGTACTGCAACAACTTAAATCACTTAATAAAAGGAAGTCTTCTGGTCCAGACTGTACACCAATTAGGTTCCTTTCGGAGTACGCTGATGCATTAGCTCCATACTTAACAATCATATACAACCGTTCCCTCGACGAAAGATCCGTACCCAAAGGCTGGAAAGTTGCACAGGTCACACTAATTTTCAATAAAGGTAGCAGGAGTAATCCACAAAATTACAGGCCGATATCGTTAACGTCGATATGCAGCAGGATTTTAGAACATATATTGTGTTCGAACATTATGAATTACCTCGAAGAAAATGGTCTATTTACACACAGTCAAAATGGGTTTAGAAAACATCGTTCCTGTGAAACACAACTATCTCTTTATTCACATGAAGTCTTGAGTGCTATTGACAAGGGATTTCAGATCGATTCCGTATTTCTGGATTTCTGGAAGGCTTTTGACACTGTACCACACAAGCGGCTCGAAGTGAAATTGCTTGCTTAGGGAATATCGTCTCGGTTATGTGACTGGATTTGTGATTTCCCTCCACAGTTCGTAGTAATTGACGGAAAGTCATCGAGCAAAACAGAAGTGATTTCTGGCGTTCTCCAAGGTAGTGTTATAGGCCCTTTACTGTCGTTTATGAATATAAACGATTTTGGAGACAATCTGAGCAGCTTCCTCCGGTTGTTTGCAGATGACGCTGTCGTTTATCGACTAATAAAGTCATCAGAAGATCAAAACAAACCGCAAAACGATTTAGAAAAAATATCTGAATGGTGCGAAAAGTGGCAGCTGACCGTAAATAACGAAAAGTGTGAGGTTATACACATGAATGCTAAAAGGAACTCGTTAAACTTCCGTTACACGATAAATCAGTCTAATCTAAAAGCCGTAAATTCAACTAAATACCTAGGTATTACAATTACGAACAACTTCAGTTGGAAGGAACACACAGAAAATGATGTGGGGATGGATAAACAAAGACTGCGTTTTATTGGCAGGACACTTAGAAAATGTAACAGACCTACTAAGGAGACTGCCTACACTACGATTGTCCGTCCTCTTTTAGAATACTGCTGATCGGTGTGGGATCCTTACCAGATACGAGTACCGGAGTACATCGAAAAAGTTCAGAGATAGGCAGCACGTTTTGTATTATCGCGAAATATGGGAGAGAGTGTCACAGAAATGATACAGGATTTGGGCTGGATGCTATTAAAAGAAAGGCGTATTTCATTTCCACGGAATCTTCTCACGAAATTCCAATCACCAACTCCCTCCTCCGAATGCGAAAATATTTTGTTGACGCTGACCTACATAGGAAGGAACGATCACCACTATAAAATAAGGGAAATCAGAGCTCCTGTGAAAAGATATAGATGTTCATTTTTTCCCCGCGCTATACGAGTATGGAATAATGTAGAATTGTGAAGGTGGTTCAATGAACCCTCTGCCGGGCACATAAATGTGATTTGCAGAGTATCCATGTAGATGTAGATGTAGATGTTTACAATTTTTAGCCGCCACACAGTTGGGTGAATTGGCTGCCTTTTTAGTAAAACTTTAACTACACTTCCTTCAAGAAATAGTGACACAACGACTAACTTTTAAATTACCTCATTTTAATTTTTTTCATTCAGTAAGAGCAGTAGAAGAGACGCATGCTGCTCACCAAACTCCATGACAGAACCGACATACGGCGGCGCGATAGCAGCGCCACATCGGAGAAGCCGCTTCTGTTTCCAGTGGTGCCGTATTAAGGCTCGGAGCGCCGCATAGACGCGCTTCTCGGTAGGTCCATGTGGAGGTGGCCAGTTGACATACAAGCAGAATGTAATTTCAGATCGTTGAGCAAGAAATACGGCATTCATATTCATAAACAAAGATGTACTTCGCATTTACTATTGAAATATGCTTACCAACTAGGATTCAAAGTAATCTACTTAAAAAATGCATAAGTGGATAACTAATTATCTTTTGAGATACAGTAAATTTTGTGTAGCCCAACATTTTGTTACATTTACTTCTCGGGGCTCGAAACGTTTCGAAACTTTTCAATCAGTTGGATAAAAAATGGCAGGTTTGAATCTTGCCCCCTCTTGCAAAAATTTCCAAGGACGCACATTCCACGGAAAAACTGTCATTAATTACCTCTCCTTGAGCTCAGTTCCTGGATAAACTCTAGCACGGTGGAGTGAAGGAGCGCATGAGAGCCCTTTACACATCATACCTGGAGAAACATATACCGTAGGCACTCATGACAGCCGGTTAAATTATCTCACCGAGAAAATTGTCTGCCATGCCGATATGTCAGGATGTAGCGGTGTCGCTTTGGCCAAGCCGGTAATATTTAGCAAATCAGTGAACTCAAGGCAATACTCGATATACTTCGCACGTAAAATGTTTAGTCCTACATTAGTTCTGATTTGGGCAGACTTAAAGTGCCTTTGGCTAATAAAACCTGCATGCTTCGAGTAACGTAGACGTCATGTCGATCGGACATGCGGCGCTCGTTATAGGAATGACAGGTAAAACGGCGAGGTTTTTAAAGTAACTTGCGAACGGGAAAAGTGCAGGCACAACAGTTCGGTAATATGTGATACTACAACCAAAGAGCAAGAAGACAGAAAACAACTGGTACAGAGATAATGTGAAATTTTTCACATTGTGTAAGAAGAAGCGGTTCTCGCCAAACTCACCCGCTTGGAAGGTTGCGGCGTCCAGTGGATCAGGCGTGCAGAGCTCGCTGCCGCGCCTGTCACGTGTCGTGGAAGCCTCGTGGAGACTGTTGCCGGGCGACGGCCACATTGTCGCAGTCTTTTTTGACAGGCGTGGGATTCGAAACAGCTTCCTTTGCTTTTCGCATGTGTCCGCTAACAGCATCCTATTGACTGGTGTGGCTTTGTCTTCACTGATGAGTCTTTCTTCGAACTGAGCCTCAATGACCAGCGACGACGTGTCTGGAGATGTGACACGACCAGACAAGCAAGAATGAGGTCAGAGGTGACATTTCTTTCCAACACATGACCCCTTTAGTTGTCATCCGCGGCATTCTTACAGCACAGCGGTACGTCGACGATATTCTACGTCTCGTTTTGTTGCCCCTCCTGGTAAGTCCTCCTGGGATTTTATTTCATCAACATAATTCCTACCTGAACATGGCGAGAGTATCTACTGCTTGTCTTCGTGCTTGCCTAATCCTCCCTTGGCAAGCAAGCCCTTCGGAGTTCTCTTCGATTGAGAACATTTGTAACATTATGGAGAGGGCCCTCCTAGCACCCTGGAATCTCGAGGATCTAACGCACCGATTGGCCTGAATCTGGCACGATATCCGTTAGGAGGACATCCAACAACTCTTTCAATCAATGCAAAACCGAATAATTGGTTACATAAGGGCAAGAGGTGACCAATGCTATATTGACTTGCACAATTAGTAAATCCGTGTGTCTTGAACAAATCACCCAGTTTCTTTTTTGTGATTGTAATCACCAAGTTGGTTGAACATGTACATAATATCTACCGAATTTTCGATTTCCGTCCCATTCGGATAATTCTTTTCGTGGTGTATTTTTTTCTCTTCTACTTCTTCTTCTTAGTGTGTGTTTCTGCCTATTAGTGTTCTAATGTAGACATGTATTTCTCTATTCATACTCTGGGTTTAAAGCGTAACACTGGAGGCAACGTTTATCTCTCCTACCAATATCTAGAAGAGTACTAGTAACTGCTTAAAAACCACACTGTGACTGACCAGCAGATCCGAACTGGAACAGCCTGACGTCGAATAGAGACAGCACTCGCTTCTTCTTTCTGATAATCTTGATAAGCTACTGCACGCCCGCCTGCGCGTGTTTACTGTCGTCTGATTGGAAAAAAAATGTTCAAATGTGTGTGAAATTTTATGAGACTTAACTGCTAAGGTCATCAGTCCCTAAGCTTACACACTACTTAACCTAAATTATCCTAAGGACAAACACACACACCCATGCCGGAGGGAGGACTCGAACTTCCGCCGGGACCAGCCGCACAGTCCATGGCTGCAGCGCCCTAGACCGCTCGGCTAATCCCGCGTGGCTTCTGATTGGAAAAGGACACAAAACACAGGGGTGAGAGTTCACTATTTACTTGTCTTAGCAGTGGCTTCTTCTTACCATTTGAATGGAGGCGAAGAAAACGTAACTATAACAGACACTTTTATTGTCTAAACGAATGATTTTTTGCGTTGGTGAGACAATGGTTCAAGAACCATAATGCGTAACGTTTGTTGCTGCTTAAATTACTGTAATGAAATTATATGGGACATAACATTTGCTTATTAATGGAAATAAAACAATAATTTATAAATTTGAGTACATATTGCTGAAGAGGGACTTCGAAGTTCTTCAATGCTACGGGCACTGATCGTCCTTGAAATGGATCTGCCCATTGCTAGATTTTTCAGCGAGTGAGAGATCTGGAAAACGTGTTTACCGGAGCTGCAGTCCAAGACCGTCTATACCGAGGCCAGGACAGTACAAGCAACATCTCACTTTTCAGTATCCCCTTAGAGATAACTGCATGGAGACCTCCAACGTTGGGCACGGACACCAACCTTAATGCGTCATAAAAGCAACGCCTGCTGTCCGAATCACGGGTTATGTGAACCAGAAGTGATCGTGATGTATACCAGTTGGCATCACATACCATCACGCTAGGTACTGGGCTCACACGACGGTGACGAATGCAATCTGGCAATCTTCGTTCTCCTCGGAGACTCTACAACGGTTATGCCCACCGTGATGGCGTACACAAAATGAGGACTCTTCTGAAAGGACGAGGTGCTGCCTCTCCTGTGTTCGGTGCTGTCTGTGGCGCACCAGTGTGGTGCTCCTCTCTGAGCTGCTGCACCAAGCGAAATCACGACAGTGGTAGCCCTGCTGACGGACCGTGGCGCGCTAGATGTCGTAGCACTGTCCGTGTGGATATCTGTGTTGCTACAATGAAACCCTTTTCCTGAATCAAGGTACGAGACATGGCTGTAGAATTCTGAATGACCGAGACAGCTATGCCTGTCCTCTTGGGCACTAGTCGTGAGGGGCGCATGACGTTGAGTACGGCCCTCCTGAACCCACAGATTTCATTTTCGCATGATAGTCATGGGATCCCCGCCAGCATGAGCAACAATACCGCAGAGCGGTGAACTGCTGTCGCGATAAGCCACCATCTTGGAGCGGTTGAATTCCGTCAAGTGCTGGTAAACGTTTCTTCTTTCTACACGTAGTATAAGCCAGTCTTCTCACAAACTATGGGTATTCAGATGCGATTTATGAATGATAAACTTTCTGCACAATCTTTCTTTATGTACGTAATGAGTACCTCCCATGTCTGTTTGTGCTGAAGTACTAATATTTGCGCATCAATACGTGTAGCACACACCATATTTATTTGATGTATGTTGAATGCTGTCTTCTGGTTGCTGTAATTTTTGAGTCCAGCGTTGTAATTGACACAGATAACTGTCACAGGCACAACGGCACTTTCCTTTCAGCAGCGTTTGACGTTTGCATTGATACCGTGTGTATCTCACACAGTAACAGTTGTATCCAGACGTTTAATGCAGGCAGTGAGCTAACTGTTGGTTGTGTTTTGAATGTAGCCTTCCAACTCTACACTTTCCACTGTCGTATAACTTATAAGTGGAGTTAAAACAACTATGTCGCGCGTACGATTTTTATTTTGTATGTGTGCTTTAGAGGAGAAATATGAACGTTCCGGAGGGATCCTTCAGTAATAGAAATAACTGACTGTAACAAAATTTTTTAAATAATAAAAAAAAATTTTTTAAATAGTAAATCGAGTTTTTAAATATTTGTATGCAAGGTTTGGTACACTTTCTGTTCGCGGTAGAATATGAAGATCTCGTAAGCAAATGTTTCCTGTTTACTTGTGAATGAATTCTGGTGACAAAGCGACGTTGCATTTCTAATGAAATCCGTGTAGATTTTAAATATTTGTATGCAAGGTTTGGTACACTTTCTGTTCGCGGTAGAATATGAAGATCTCGTAAGCAAATGTTTCCTGTTTACTTGTGAATGAATTCTGGTGACAAAGCGACGTTGCATTTCTAATGAAATCCGTGTAGATTGGTTTTCCAACAGCGAAGATGTGATTCAAGCAAAAGCCTGTAGTTAATCATTCATTCGGTTGCGAAAGGATAAAAGAGGCTAGATAAATCTTCGAATTATTGCTCACAACAGAGAAATTGAGCTCTCGAGCAGGCTTGCCTTTGAAAGGAACCACTACTTTAAAAAGTTTCATTCGCTTTCCTCTAAAAACACCACAACATAATCTTGCGTAACTGCTTTAGCTTGGTATGTGGACTCTGTATATCGAATCCGGTAGTGCAGGTAGTGTTTTCCATCCGTTCATTCCTAGGCTTAGTCATAAATCAGTGTGTGTCATTTAGCCGATACATAAATCGCAGCAACAAATATCATCATCGAATATGTCACTACAAAAATGAAATCCAACTTCGATTCCACAAAACAAGCATTCGTTAAGTCGACGTGTTACTTCTGCTTTAAGAAACGCTGTAGAGAACGAAGTAGAGCTGTGGTTCGTGGACTCTGTCAGAGAAGCGGCACTTCGTTCTTCCAGACAGTTTTCTTCTCCGTGGCACTCTGAATGCTCGACGCAAGCTGTTCCTCGAACCACAAAAGAAATCAGTGAAGTACGCACTCAGCAGTTATACGGCGTGCTGCGAGTGCAAGGCAGCCGGGCCAGTGATAACAGTTCTACGAAACAATCGTTCTGCGTGTGCGAAGCTGAGGAGGTGCCCCTTTATGTGGTGCATTTATCACATGTGAAACGACTTGACTCTAGGTTTGCCATATCGGTGCAACTGCCAGCTCTTTTCAGTATAAGTTAAGGCAGCGGTATTGCAGAACGACCGCTTGAAAATGAAAGAAATAACATCTTTAATAACTCTTTCGGTGTAAGTACTTTTATACGCCAGTAAATTCCTGGAAACTTCCTCTGGAAGTGGTTATTAGAGTGCCAGTTGAGAGACAAGGTCACTTTCATGCAGTACTCTTATATACCACACAATTCATGGAGGATGAAAATCGAATTCCGGACACCGTTCTTCGCTATTATGTTTACATGTCAGACCTGAATCTGATTGACTAACCCGATCAAATATAGGTTTTCCGAGCGTCCATTATTGTACATGAATGATGTCTGTATTCATATCAGATATCGCTCTGCACGAAATAGTGAAAATTCTGCAACATCTTTAATAAAAATAGGGAACGATTTCTTGATATCGTAATAACAAGAGATATTTAAAGATCTTTCCCACAACAGTTAATTAGTTCAAAACCGTTTTATTAACTCTCCGAAATTACGAACATCGCGGGTTAAAGTGCGAAGTGATCACTGATGGAGATAGTTCTGATCCAACGTTGTGAAAACTTGGAATCGCTAGAAAACTTACAAATGAGTAGAAACACATTGCCTTCTTGTGCACAGAATTAACGAACGTTTTGCCACTAGCCGTTGTGTGAGACCCTTTGTCAATAAAAATAGAGTGGATGTAGCAGCTTACAAACTAACCATCTAGGCAGCATATTTGGTTGTTGCCAGTCAGTTGTAATTTTTCCTTGTAGCAAATATACCATCATTTATGTATCTCCTTCCGTCTAGTAACGATGTACTGTTCTTCAGTTAAATAAAAGGAGTGATTAGATCTCTGATGAGTCACTTACGTCCTCTTTCTCCCTCACTCCATACGAAGTAACTTCGTTTACAGTCACCAACATTTTTAAATGCAGCTATGTAGCTAATGACTCAAGTGTTTAAGAAACAGTTCTTCGTTCATACTCAAACAGAAACTGATGGCTTAAAAGGAAATCCAGCAGCTAAAACCGCATTTCTGGAATCGGTATTGGAATGTTTACATGCCCAGGCAGAATCGTTATTCGAAAATCGGTTACGGGAATCATAGAATGAGATTTTCACTCTGCAGCGGAGTGTGCGCTGATATGAAACTTCCTAACAGATTAAAACTGTGTGCCCGACCGAGGCTCGAACTCGAGTCCCAAGTTCGAGTCTCGGTCGGGCACATAGTTTTAATCTGTCAGGAAGTTTCATATCAGCGTACACTCCGCTGCAGAGCGAAAATCTCATTCTGGAAACATCCCCCAGGCTGTGTCTAAGCCATGTCTCCGCAATATCCTTTCTTTCAGGAGTGCTAGTTCTGCAAGGTTCGCAGGAGAGCTTCTGTAAAGTTTGGAAGGTAGGAGACGAGGTACTGGCAGAAGTAAAGCTGTGAGTACCGGGCGTGAGTCGTGCTTCGGTAGCTCAGTTGGTAGGCAAAGGTCCCGAGTTCGAGTCTCGGTCGGGCGCACAGTTTTAATCTGTCAGGAAGTTACAGAAATCATGTTTGGGAGTACGTAGTGATGTACAGTTCTGAAAACGGCCCGAATAACTACTAGAAACACACCGCATCAAGCTGTTTTTTTTTTAATTTTTATTACACTGCACATACTGCTACTGTATCAGTGAGCGATTCACAGTTGATCTGATGATGACCTTACTCTATAGAAAAATTTATATTTTTGATATTGTGACAGTTGAAAAAAAAAAGACTTGTATTTTGTTGGGAGCGTGTTCTAAGGATCAAAGTATCATTGTAATAATAAAATCATGAAGCTTAGAGGACTTGTTCTCACTGTATAGTTTGTCGAAGTTACCTTGGTCAGTAGTAGAAGCGTGTGCGGGAAGAACAAGTTCCGTCTTCTTATGCATAACATGCAGTATGTACTTCGTACGCAGTAACCTGAAAGTAAAAATGACCCAGCCGTAAAAGGTACGTGAGTGCGATAGGTCGAATGTAGTGCTCAAGAAGCATCGGGAATTGCTTCACCACACACTTCCAAACAAACAAACAAACAAACAAACTGGTAATTCAAACTGACATTCACTACGTCAATCTACCTAAGTATTACACTCGATACTTAATTGTTAGGTCAGTGAGATTAACGGTGCCCGTAGTCAGTAGACAAATTTTTCTGTTACAAGTAATTCTGTATCTTTTTCAAGGATTTGTATCTACCATTGCGGTAGTTTATCCCAGACATAGGAGTCAAGATCAGGAAGTGACCACTGTGTTCACATTCGTCATTGTTTCCTCAAATCTTGCAGTTATGGGCTTGCGTTACAGACAGGGGTTTATCGTGTAAAAAAGCAAACATATTCTCACAACATGCCTACCAATGATTTTTTCATATTATATTAGAAATTTCCAATTGCAGTGTAGAACAATGAGGACGCTTGACAAAATGACGAGACTATACTAGTTGCTATAAATTTCACAGCCGAGACAACCTTCGTTCAATCATTTGCCAAGTCTGTAGACGGCCATAAGTCTATTTTGTTTTATCTAATTGTATTTATTTAGCTTCCAGAGGCTCAAATGTTTTGCCAACGGCATTGTTATTTAATTACATATATATTTCATTTGCTTACAGCGAGTTTTTTCGAAACATTGGTCTCTTTTTCTTAATTGTATACTGTCACTAGATAGAACACAGACATGAAAATATTATTATTACAAGTTTTTTCTTTGTCAGCCTTATGTTCAGAATGTTAAAAATTAATAATCATATTCCCCCATAGCATGTTTCATGAGACTCATCTTTGCAGATTAATAGCCAATAGAGATTTGGATTAAATACATGTACTGATAAGCATTTATGAGGATAAGTTTAGATGATTTCTTCTGGTGGCATCAGATTGCTGCTCCGTACCTGGGGATTCCGTCAAGTAATGTGACTCCTGTTGTTCGCTATCTTCACACATTGTAATTTTAAGTGATACGTCACTCCATAACGTGCTATTACCTTGTTCTAGATTTCAGTAGCGTCCTGTTTTGCGCTAGTGTAGCCACGGCTCAGCCTCCAATTTCCTGTTCTTGTTTTATGTATTGCAGCGTGAGTTGGAATGTGGATGCAAACAGTCCTCGATATTTTGCACCAGTACATGAATGAGATACAAAATGAAATTATGAGGCCATGTATACTAAGAAATCTCGATGGGTCGACATCCAATACACGTTGAAGACATGGATAGTCCCTCGATAGCATTGAGTCTAACAGATGTTTCATTTGCAAACTCATCTGCTGTTTTAATTGCATTTTGTATCCCAAATTTACTCTAAATAGAACAGATGAAATAATAAATTCGACGGACATCGTACAACCATTCCTCGCGCATCTCTTATCAAACGTCCATTTCTATTACTGCAACTCACGAACATTTCGAAGGAATGTGTAATGGCTGGCAACGAGCTTCAGTGAAAAGTGTGTTATTAGTAGTTGACGGTTTTTACCAAATATTTGTGGATAGCTCTTCTGCCAATTATCTTGGAAAGCTAGAGTTAGATTTTAAGGTAATCTTTAGGAAAAAGTTATAAACTAGAAGTACTGTAGATTGCAGTTGAGTGTGAGTGTGATACACTGTAGATTACTTTTATTGTCCTTTTCAGCCTACGTCATCACAGTCTCCATTGAAAGTTCTTATATGACATACAGTTTTTAATCACTGGTACCGTTATATGGCATGTCTTTCCCAGAAAATTTCTTTCATGAAGCTCCTGTGTCTTTCTTAAAATAATTATTGGTACGGTATGTAATTTTGTTAGAAATTTTAACTTATATAGTGACTGAAAACACTGCATTATAAAGGGAGATACAGAAGGTCGATAGTAATATTGTGTACGCGATTATTCTTCCTTACAAACATCCCACATTAGTTATTTAATCTACCATTGCTTCTAAAACTTGTATAATGCAGCGTAGTTCTAATTAAACCTTCGCTACTTGTGATGGTTCCCATGAAAAACAAGTCATCAGTGAAACATGATGAAGCTTTGTATAAACATTTCTAAGTTCATACAGAAGAGAAATAACGAACACACCATAGAAAGAAGCACATTTTAAGTTCCATGTGATAAGATAACATTTGTTAACTGCCTACTACGTTTACGTTTCAGGTTACAAACGATGCGCAATATGACGACAATCTGCATCCACAACAGCCTGTCTACCATTCACCAAACGTTCGCACCACTTTTCGAATGGAATCTTCAGCTTACGTGACACAACTAATGCACTGTTTGATGACTGCACTTTGGGTACAGGATTCTCAGCTATAGTAACAGTAATTTTGTAACGCTCCACCCGTCACTTATCTGGTTTTGGCGTGTGTTCACCCCAGCTAATTGACTAACAGATCAACAGAGAGTGCAAAACTGCCGCAATATCGGATAACGCAAAGAAAGTAACAAGGCCCTATGACTCCTGATTGAACTGTGGTGGCAGTGTTGACATTAACTGATTCAGAATTGATCACTTTTAATTAAAAGGGAGTGCACATTGATGTTATATGCAGCTATTGAACACCAGATGCAAATGTTGAACATAAAATTAACTAAGAAAATGACTTGGGATTTCAACTACTTAATTGTAAACAAATGCAGTCGATTAGCATAAATTTATTTTAACTCACGACCTTCAATCATCACATTATGTGACTCTCCTACCAGGCAGTGGTAATAAATTGCGTTTGCGTGGACTAAAGTGCGATAACTCAAAAGTAATTCCTATCGACTGACCCAGGCATAATGCAAAGTGCGAGAAGAATTCAACAATACACGGCCCATGAAACCCTCATGGAAACTTTGTCGACGTGATTCAACAAATTAATCAGTGGCCGGAGTGGGCGCAATATCACCGAATACAGCATGGCGGAGTGGAGGCGTTGTGCGGGCGTTGGCCGACCTCATGGTGCTGCAAGGCTGTGCTCGTCTATTCACTCCTAGCTATCTTGCTCAGTACATAGCTGAACCAAAACTTCCTATCTCCAAGCTCAATCGTTCCATTTGCTAAGTCCTAAACTGCAGAGATGCTCACTCTTTCTGAGGCAAGCTGAGTAAAGAACGCCACATCCACACTCTAGGCAAGCTGGGAACCAAAAACCTCTACAGGGACTTCTCCCAGTCCACTCTTCACCTCGGTTTCCCTCCAGCAAAATCACTGACGCCAATTGCAGCGCAAGTCGCGTTAATTATGCGTCGCTTCCCAGCACCGACCAGTGCCTGCTCTGGGAAGTGAACAGATTCCCACAAAATTTCCCTTCCTCTCAATTTCTACTGTTTAGCCCCTCCCAGGCCACCCATCAAGGTTAGCGTCTGCACAAAACACCAATTTTTTCGGAATTCTGACTCCCAGGAGAGTACTTGAAATTCCTTGGTCCTATGTTCCCATCGGAGGCCGGCGTATTTCATTCTGTCTCTCTTCACTTGATTTACTTCAGACTCTGCAGACTGTGAATTCAGTGTGAAGTTGCTATAGTCACGAACATGTATATTTTGGCCTCTGTTGAGTGCTCCAGCGTAGCTTTGCGGGGCTTACTCGCATGTTTCACTGAAACCGGGACGACGAACATTTCTTAACAGGCGTACAAGTTCTCCTTCTGCGTCCCGGTACACCAGCATGGGGTAAACCACCCACTCACTGTCACTCATCTTAAGGCAGCTGGAGGATGCATCCCATTACCGCTTTCTCAGAGCCGTTCCCCAGCCGCATGCCGCTGTTAACTCTGTATACTTCCCTGGGATAAACTAGCCTTCAGTAAATCGACACGTTTCCACAAAGTTTTTCATGTTGTGTGAATTACTTTAAAACCATCACTCGACATTAATTATTCCAATACGTCCATACTGTACCCTCTACAAGATGCATTGTGCCTTCTCAGTCATTTTTGTTTAGCCCTACTGTTCGCTCAATGTGAGTTAGATGATTTTTAATGACTTCATGTAAGGGGCATAGTTCTTGCCATCTTACAATTTCTTAAACAATTTGTTGGCTAGATGTGTACGGGTAAGGAGACAACATCATGAATTCATGGACCATGCATATTAGCAGGGGACTGTTCAAGCTGTGGAGGCTCTGTAATTGTGTGGGGCTTGTGCAGATCGATTGATATGGGATCCATGATACGTTTAGATAGGACTCTGACTGGTGAGACGTACGTAAGTACCCTGTCTGATAACCTGCAGCCATTCATCTGCATTACGCATTCTGACAGAGCAATTCCAGCAGGACAATGCGACGCACCAAACGTCCATAACTGCTACAGAGTGGCTCCAGATACACTCTTTTCAGTTTGAACACATCCTCTGTCCACCAAACGTCCCAGACATGAACATCATAGAGCATATCTGGGATGCCTTGCAACGTGCTTTTCAGTAGATATATCCACCTCCTCTTACTCTTACAGATTTATGGACAGTCATGGTAGATTTGTGGTGTCGTTTCCCTCCAGCACTATTTCACACATTTGTTCAGTCCATACCACGTCTTGTTGAGGCCCTTCTGTATGCTCGCGGGGGCCCTACACGATATTAGGCAGGCGTATCAGTTTCTTTGGCTCTTCAGTGTAGAAAGACGTATAGGCCCTACATACTGGTAAGATAGATACCGTCTGTAGGAAATTTAAAGGGAAAGAGAAGCAGCTATAAGAATATCAAGAGTTCAGATAGCAAAGCAGTGTTAAGAAAGAAAGAAAAACTGAAAGATGGAACGAATATATCGAAGGGCTACAAAAGAGAAAAGTACTTGAAGGTAATATCTTACATAGAGAAGAGAAAATAGATGAAAATGAGTCGTAAGATGTGATACTGCAGGAAGAATTTGAACGAGTAAGAAAAAACATAAGTTGAAACAATACCACTGCAGTGGGTGACATTCCATCAATAATATTTAGATCTTGGCAAGAGCCAGCACCGAAATAACTATTCCCCCTGGTGTGGAAGATATATCAAACAGGCAAAACACCCAGAGGCTGCGAGAGAAACATAATAATTCCAATTCCAAAGAATGAAAGTGTTGACACTTGTGGATATTACCGAATTATCTGTTTAATTAGTCATGATAGCAAAATATTGGGACGAATTGTTTACAGACAAATTGAAAAATTGGCATCCATTCTTTACAATTTTAAATGAGAGTCGTCCATCCAGGTAACGCGTTTCCAGTCATTAACAGTCCAATGTCGGTGTTCACGGGCTCAGGCGAGGCGTAAAGCGTTGTGTAGCGCAGTCATCAAGGGTACACGAGTGGGTCTTCGGCTCCGAAAGCCAATATCGATGACGTTTCATTGAATGATTCGTACGCCGACACTTGTTGATGCCTCAGCATTGAAATCTGCAGCAATTTGCAGAACGGTTGCTCTTCTGTCAAGTTGAATGATTCTCTTTAGTCGTCGTTGGTCCCATTCTTGCAGGATTTTTTTCCGGCCTCAGTGTTATTGAAGATCTGATGTTTTACCGGATTCCCGATATTCACGGTACACTCGTGAAATGGTTGTACGGCAAAATCCTCACTTCATCGGTACCTCAGAGATGCTGTGTTCCATGTCTCATGCGCCGACAACAACACCACGTTCAAACTCACTTAAATCTCGATAACCTGCCATTGTAGCAGCAGTAACTAATCTAACAACTGCGCTAGACACGTTGTCTTACATTGGCGTTGCCGACCGCAGCACCATATTCTGCCTGTTTACATATCTCTCTATTCGAACACACATGACTGTACCAGTTTCTTTGGCGCTTCAGTGTATAACGTTGCGTTTCTCGTCCAGCCATTCCTTCTTGCCATTTTGCATTTCCTGTCAGTCTCATTATTTAGATATCTGTATTCTCTATTGCTTGCTTCATTTGTTGAAGTTTCCTATTTTCTCCTTTCGTCAATTAGATTCAATATCTCTTGCGTTATCCAGGGTTTCTCGAAGGTTTTCGTCTTTTTGCTGTTTGATCGTCTGTTACATTCACCGTTTATCCCCCACTGACCTGTAGCAAACAATATTTCAGTTGATTAGCTCATGACGATTGCGGATCCGTGCGCAAAGTACAATACCACTTAGGATCCTCACTTTTCAACCTTTATTTTCAAATAAAATTCAGATAACAGTTACAGATCTTTTATTTTGATGAAGTGATAACTCAATTGGAATGTATCGAAGGTACAGTGTTCGCCTTTGGAATTCTGTTATTGAGCGAAACACAGAATTGTTGATTACTACACGAAATAAATGTTTATAAGGTCCCCTGACTAAAAAACTATTAGATTGACTATTTATTTGCACGTGAAGCCATATGAAGTAAGTAAAATTGCTCTGAGTTCTTCGGTCAAAACTAAACCAATCTGTTTAGTCGGTTTGTTCTCGCTGTTTTGTTGCATTTATGTTTTCATATTTTCAAATAGAACGAGTTTCCTAGCGCAATTTTCAAAGTTACTGAGTGTGGCAAATAATGTAATTAGTTCAAAATCTGCTGAGAGGTGCACTTATTCTTCTGCGTAGATTTGGCAATTGTATTTTGTTTCGAATAATTATCTTCCCGCAATTTCGGTGATTACTGACATCTTTATCGGTTCGTGATACATTAACTTCTTGTCAGCTTCCAGCCTGGTACAGTTCTAGATATGGATTCGTAATTCGGAGATTTCACTGCAGTTAGTGTGGTTAACAGCGTGTAGCAGTAAGTCATGCTTCCTCATCTAGAACATGCTGACATAGGCCTACATAGGATATTTATTGGGTGAACTTGGAGATATAAATTGGTGTCAACTAATAAATAGCATTCTTAATGGTAGATGTTAATTTGAGATCTCTGACAAACAAAATTATTTCAACCAGCGTCGCTGTCAGGTACAAGTACTATACAAAATCAAAGTCTTACTGAGACCAAAAAAGTGTCACATTCGCACTGCGTACTGTATTCTCACGCGCTGCTTGGACGAAACTGAGATTCATGTCAAGGGCTCGGAAACGAATAGAATGAGCAGGCCTAAAATTTTCTTTCAGAATAATCTGCAAACCTGCATGACGACCATTCGTAGAAGATCTGCATCTTCTCAGCTTGGGCAAACAGTTTCTCTGAGGTGTCCTCAATATACAGTAAAGTTTCTTTATATGATTGCGCTAAAGTATCTACACTATCTCCAGAAATAGAGAGGAAATTCAGAAACCCTTCCATCTGTCTACCGTAAAAAAAAAAAAAAAAAAAAAAAAAAAAACGTATTTGGTAGAGAGGACTAAGAATTAAATTGTTGAAGTATCGGTTGTATCATCTGTGACTGCTGATATGAAAAGAGGGCAGTAATTCCTTTTTTGCTCTGTTACGACCAAATCTCCAGCAAACAAGAAAGTAAATTATTTTGGCTATGATGAAAACAGTAGCCTTGGAAACGCGATAACTCAGTAAAATATCCGGCTGAGCTACGAAATTTATATGACCGCAAAAATTCCTAGACGTGGAGGGTCACTGCGTTCGTTATGTTAACGAAGGGCAAGCTCCAACATTCCACAAAATATAAAACAACTGACAATTATAGGACGTATGTAACGATTTTTCGCGAATCATATGATATCTTTTAATTGACTGTCTCTAAGGGACAACCCTATTACTTGTAGGGACCACTGACATTAGAGATTTTAAGTTACTGAATATTATTAATAGTAATTAATGTTGGAACTTGCTATTTATGTGACATGTGGGGCCGAAAGATTATGGAATCGGTGTGGTGACTCAAATAAACTACCGTACTGAATTATCCGTCACAGGGGCAGATGAACTAGCGAATTTAAATTTAAATTCTTTGTGTGCTCGAGAATACATCAAACGAGGAAATTTTTGTGGCAGTTAATGGCTCCTGTGCGCTCCTTGGCGAACCGCCACTACTTTCACGAACCTTTTATATGCAGAAAGTGAAGCAACATCTAAATTTAAAATTTTTGAATAAAAATCCTATGTCAATGTCACAAAAATTCCTCTATTGATAAATAGTTTCACCACACGGGTGAGCCATCATCAGATCCAAAATACAGAAAGTACCAAATAAGAGGTGAACAATAACAAAATACAGCTGATATTTAAATGTCCATAATACGACACATACGAATAGAAATTGATACTTAATTCAGTGCGTCAGCCACCAGGCGTTAAACATCATCACAATATGTTGGAGCTGAATTGCTATTGTTGTCATATATACGTTGAAAGATATAAGAGATCGTGACAAAAATGAATACATGCAAAAGTATACTTGATAAATGGTATAAAGCTATAATACTACACAAAGCAGAAGGTCGTCATGCTTACATAATTTAAGAGATCGTGACAAAAATTAATACATACAAAAATATGTTTGATAAGTGGTATAAAGCTATAATATTACACAAAGCAGAAGGTCTTCATGCTTACATAATTTACGTTGTTCATATATCATATGTATTCAGTGGTCATGTTGCCACACTTGTGTTTTAGTAGAGTAGCGGAAATCAGTATAAAGACAGGGTTCCACGAAGGTAATTATACAGTATCTGAACGATACATGCATCGAATTTTCTATGAAAGTAATAGATGCATATAATATGTAAACAATCGTGAAGGGATTACGAAGTTTCTTTCATAACACGAGTAACAAAACCAGGCATTTACATTTCCTAGAAGGAAATTTGTATGACGATACTCACTGTCTTGTTGTGCTGTTGCGTTGTAAATAACTTGTCCAATCTCCGTTCTTCCTAATTACTTCAAAAATTCTCTTCAGCACTGATTTGTTTAGGGTTTGTAGTACTTGCAGTGAAATTGCCACACATTTTCCTCGTATCCCTCTTTTCAGGTCACATACGGCCTTAATTTGTCTTCCATTACGATAAGCACGCCTACTGAGTATTCTACAAAGTTTTTCCACAGAGATCAAATCCGGGCAACGTCGATATCTTCACCTTTTTAACCATCTTTTGGTTCTAGGAGAATCAGACGCAAATAAATCATCTTGTTGAAACGTACTACTTTTGTCACCTAGGTCCTCATACACTCTAATCGATTCTGTTTCCAGCATATCATTGTTAGAGTTCATTTTAGTGGTCAGCGAAGGAATGCGTGATTTACCTGTAGAGCAGGATGCTGGCCAAATCATAATACTTGCACCACCAAAATGTCGCCTTGTTATTACCTGCTGCTCTGTCTTTATGTTATGCCAATAACACTGAAATACATCATGGCCATCTAAATCGAACTTCTTCTTACCGCAGAAGATCACTTTACCACATTTTGAAGTCGACGACACATGTTTCTCAGCGAACTCCTATCTAGCATGTTTATGTTTGGGTGTTAATGCTGCTTTCTGCAGTCGTTTCTTGAAAGCAAGATGTCTGTCATCTCACAAAATTTGTCATTCACGTCTGGTAGTTACTTATAACTGTAAATCAGCGACAACTTCATGAGAATAACGGTTTCTGGCCCTGACTCTGCGCAAAAGTAACCCATTCTACACCTCAGATAATTTTCTACTATGCCCATATTTTCCATTGTGTCAAATCTAACGAAATCATCAATCATTGTACTTCGATAGTTCATCTTCCTTGCTATTTGACGTTTTGGGAGCCTCATTTCCTTGTACTTACCGATTTTCGCTTTTTCATCACATGGTAACTATTTTCCTCGTGGTTTATATACACAATAT
This sequence comes from Schistocerca piceifrons, assembly GCF_021461385.2. Lineage (NCBI taxonomy): Eukaryota > Metazoa > Arthropoda > Insecta > Orthoptera > Acrididae > Schistocerca > Schistocerca piceifrons. The sequence continues at coordinate 179,481,161 of NC_060138.1, read as the reverse complement.
CCACTGTCACTAATAGTGTCAGTTTCCAATTTACAGTAAAGTAACGTACGCATAGACTAATACCGCACAAAACCGACCACCTTTATATCGAGCTCTACCTTACATCATCTGAATCGTTCACGTCTTGTTATATACATTGCATATGTACTGTGCACAACTATTCCAACCGAAATTACTAATTTTTCTGCCGCGGCGTAGTATCATCGCTAACTGCCAGATGGCGTTACTAACCCATGAATTTTGATCAGGTCATGACTTTATAACAAAATAAAGAATTTCAAGCTAAAGAACTTTCTACTACATTTACGTTGCATAGGATGCAAGGAACTATGTTCAGTTTCTGCAAATCTGTGCATCTACATCTACATCCATACTCCGCAAGCCACTGACGGTGCGTGGCGGAGGGTACCTCGAATACCTCTATCGGTTCTCCCTTCTATTCCAGTCTCGTATTGTTCGTGGAAAGAAGGATTGTCGGTATGCCTCTGTGTGGGCTCTAATCTCTCTGATTTTTTCCTCATGGTCTCTTCGCGAGACATACGTAGGAGGGAGCAATATACTGCTTGACTCCTCGGTGAAGGTATGTTCTCGAAACTTCAACAAAAGCGCGTACCGAGCTACTGAGCGTTTCTCCTGCAGAGTCTTCCACTGGAGTTTATCTATCATTTCCGTAACGCTTTCGCGATTACTAAATGATCCTGTAACGAAGCGCGCTGCTCTCCGTTGGATCTTCTCTATCTCTTCTATCAACCCTATCTGGTGAGCAGTATTCAAGCAGTGGGCGAACAAGTGTACTGTAACCTACTTCCTTTGTTTTCGGATTGTATTTCCTTAGGATTCTTCCAATGAATCTCAGTCCGGCATCTGCTTTACCGACGATCAACTTTATATGATCATTCCATTTTAAATCACTCCTAATGCGTACTCCAAGATAATTTATGGAATTAACTGCTTCCAGTTGCTGACCTGCTATATTGCAGCTAAATGATAAGGGATCTTTCTTTCTATGTATTCGCAACACATTACACTTGTCTACATTGAGATTCAATTGCCATTCCCTGCACCACGCGTCAAATCGCTGAAGATTCTCCTGAATTTCAGTACAATTTTCCATTGTTACAACCTCTCGATATACCACAGAATCATCCGCAAAAAGCCTCAGTGAACTTCCGATGTCATCCACAAGATCATTTTTGTATATTGTGAATAGCAACGGTCCTACGACACTCCCCTGCGGCACACCTGAAATCACTCTTACTTCGGAAGACTTCTCTCCATTGAGAATGACATGCTGCGTTCTGTTATCTAGGAACTCTTCAATCCAATCACACAATTGGTCTGGTAGTCCACATGCTCTTACTTTGTTCATTAAACAACTGTGGGGAACTGTATCGAACGCCTTGCGGAAGTCAAGAAACACGGCATCTACCTGGGAACCCGTGTCTATGGCCCTCTGAGTCTCGTGGACGAATAGCGCGAGCTGGGTTTCACACGATCGTCTTTTCCGAAACCCAAGCTGATTCCTACAGAGTAGATTTCTAGTCTCCAGAAAAGTCATTATGCTCGAACATAATACGTGTTCCAAAATCCTACAACTGATAGACGTTTGAGATATAGGTCTACAGTTCTGCACATCTGTAGTAATGATGAATTCAACATAAGCTGTTTGTTAAGTGATACAAAACCACCGTATACTCAAAGAGAAGGAAATTAACAACGTCACAATCGAAATTAGTACAGTATTTTAAGATATAGGGACATATGTACGGCGCCAAAGACAGGAAAATTAGAAATCCGAGGTCTAGATGCATTTCTAACCGACTTCCCTCTTTTCTACCATCAGAGCCCACAAAAATTACAGCTAAAGATGGTAGAGTGCAGCATACTTTTCATAGTTCGGACTGTATCTCAGAGAAATAAACAACATGTCACACCAGTGGTGAAGAATTCTTTTAATGATGGAGGGGCAGCATTTTTGCTTTATTTATTTTAACAGAAAGTTCAAATGACTCTGAGCACTATAGGATTTAACATCTGAAGTCATCAGTCCACTAGACTTAGAACTAGTTTAACCTAGCTAACCTAAGGACAGCACACACATCCACACCGGAGGCAGGATTCGAACCTGCGACCGTAGCAGCAGCGCGGTTCCGCACTGAAGCGCCTAGAACCGCTCGGCCACAAAGGCCGGCAAAGCTTACCCTCAAGGACTAAAAGTTTATGTATGGCATTTTCCGTCAGCTGCCATCTTACTATAAGAGGGTTTTTGTACACCTGATATCTCATATCTTTTCTCGTAATGCTTTCATTTGGATTATTTGTTATTATTAGTACCTCGAGATCTGACAGAATTCTTGGTGAAACTGTGCCACCAGTTTTCTTGGTTCACTCACGTGAGCTCATTGAATGCCTTAGGCCGCCTTCACACGGAACCACGGAGAAGCGCTTCTCAGCGGCGCATCGAGCCTTCACGCGGCGCTACTGGAAAGAGAAGCGGCTGGTTTGTCGCCTCTTTGATCTACCGCTGCTGCCGTGCCTCAGTCTTTCGGTCCGTCATGGATTCTGATGGGCGGCATGCCTCTCTTATACTTCTCTTGTTACATGAAATCAACTGTAGGGTGCCACTATTTCGCGAAGAAAGAGTAGATAAACGTTCACTAAAAAGGCAGACAATTTAGCCACCTGTGTGGCGGCTACAAACTGTATACATATAAGCGTCATCAAGGCAGCTGATGGCGGGCCGCTTTATTACAATAACAAAAAAAAAATTTCTCAATGTTCTTGCTAGCTATGTGTCAATCCCAACACAGCCTCATACTCATTGACACTGGAGCAAATGGAACGTAGCTAGATTGTTCCGTGTTGAAAATTTATTGGTTCATAAGAAGTTAAATAGCAATGGAACTAAATTATCTCAAAGCAGGAAGCTGTATGAAGGCCATGATTACATCCCTCTTGTATGTGCTGGAGATTATGATTTCCGTATGTCATCTTTCTTACTGCGTTTCTTTTCAAAGAATTTTTCGATGCAGTCTCTGTAGTGTTAGAATATGTGTTTAATGTATTTTTAGCATTCGTGCTAAAGAATGCACAATCTTTGATCGGCTTTCAAGCGTATCTTCAGAATTTGCTGAAGATATTGTAAAAACTTGTGTGTTGCGCAATTTCGTTCGTGATCGACATAGATACAGTTTTGAAGACATTTTACGTACATGACATGTGAACGGATATAACAAATTAGAATTGTGACTGACGCTTACCTCTCGTCTCCTTCTCTGAACAACATTGGCCTCCAACGTCCGGGGAACACTGTAACTGTTTGTTTTTTAGCTGAATATCCCTCACTCTGCAGTGCTGACAATCAATGGATGTTCTTCAGATTCACGGATGAAATTTCTGCATTGACTTCCATTTCTATCCAACAGTATGACCCACACGGCCGTGCTACCTAATAACGGTCAGCAGGAGTCCCAATACCTACGGCAGTCAAGAACGATAGCGGTCGAGTTTACACTTGATCTGCGCACCTACGTCACGTATTGTACGACTGCCAGTGAATGTTCAGCAGTGTTTTGAGTGCTCTGCTGTGAATGTCGTGGCCAAGGGTACATAAAACCTTATCGTAGTGAGCCATTTAGTGAGTTTTCATTCCATCGCTGATGGTAGTGGTAAACAACACATTCTACATAGGCAAGCAGAAATAATTTTCAGGACATATGCTTTCTTCAGGCACATAGCATGTGTAGCGCCTGACCACAACTGTCGCTTGGAACCGGCAACAACGCAATTCCTCTCTGTGCCTCAGGGACACAGCCAGGGCTTTGTCAAAGGAGGACAGGAGTTTCGATTTGATAAAGAGGAACCTAAGAAGTCTCATGTTTCCCCGTATATTCTGAAAACACATTTATCTTTTTTTATTTTATAGACACAATTTGCTTTCGGAAGGCATTCATGTAAATGGCATTAGGTCTATAAAATTTAAGCAAGAGAAGCTTTTATTTAAAAAGTATAGCATATATTCTCAACAAACGAGATGCTAAATGAATAATTTAAATCTCTTTACTTGGCAATATGATAAATTAACTTTAAGAATTAAAATTCTCATATAATGTGCTGCCTTTTTGCTAGCAAAGCACTGCTGTGTTTCATCGCAGAGCAGAGGAATCTTAACGTTCGGTTGAAAACTTATAAAATTAAATGGGTTCAAACCTCTTTCGATGGTAGCTGTCTTTCTCATACTACAGTCTTGAATTTAAATTTACAGCCTATCTGAAACAAAAATCCTTAAGCACATCAAAGAATGCCAAGCTGCTCAATTCTGCCTCAGATTTTATTAGAGTACCTTCCGTTTCATTGAAATTCTTGAATTTCTTTAAGGGACCAAGAATGTCTATTTAAATCATCATTTCAACAGTCAGCTTGAAAGGACAGAAACCAAATTCATTGATGAACAAAACGTAATATAGAAATACCATGAGCTACCGTTCTGGGATATTCACAGTAATTCGTACATTAATTTCAGCTAGACTTCTAATGTGTGCGGTCCCATAAAAGTGTTTGTATTTATGCATGATAATATGAATGTACAGTCCATGATGCTAATAAATATATGCACGATGTGCAACAAACGTTGTCGTTCATATGACATTCGCTTACAAATACGTTAGTGTTGTGGCAGTTGGACTCATTGTTCCAAGGACATTAAAGATAAAACATTTTACAGTAGAATATCATTCTCGGAGTAAATCTTTAAGACATAATATATCGCTGTTTTGTAAGTGAGCCATCTTTGTGCACAGATCATAGTACAAAATGCCGATCGCTAGGCGCTATCCAATATAAATATTGGTCGACTACGCATACTGTGGAAATCTTACGCAATCCAGCATCAAAATAAAATACCATCTGCCAGATAAATAACTAGTTATCCCTAATTATGATAATTACTGTTAGAAAAACAATGATATCGTTTTTATATCATTATTTCTACAACTTAAAAATATTACAGTTTGAAGGTAATCGTAGAACATTTCATTTATTATAGTATTAGACAATCGTAAATAGATTATGGTCGAAAGGGGAGGGTACGCAGGCCGCAGTAAGTTCGGACAAATTCAAACAGCCCACTGAAAAAAGTTTTCTAAACGACGAACAAGAGAATGCACTGTTATCACATGCCATTTCCACTCTCATTAAATCCCTTCTCAGAGTGCCGTATCAGAAATGGTTATCATAAGTGAGTATGACTGCTGTGTCTTACTTAAAAGAAAATACCACAATAACTATAGCCATTAACGAAATGATTGGCACGACAATCATGAAGCTGAAATACAATGCTATAAGTAATGTAAAACCATTTTTTAATCGAAATCTGTAAAATCGCCTGAGAAAAGATGCAGGGCATATGCCTCGATCCTGTCTCGCAGTGCGTCGCTGACCGGCAGAAAACGATCAAACGAATGAACTCTCCCAGCGCTTTAACGAAAACCAGGCCACCGTACCGCTGCTTGGCCGGTAAGCAGCGTCCCAGAATGGCGTCGTGTGAAGGTCGGTATTGGAGGCAATGTCCCGCCGACAGTAGTCCGTCACTGAGCACCAAAGAAGCGCGGTGGCGCTGAACCTCTGAAGGCGCCCGTTTAAGCCAATGCTTTGCCGACGGAAGTGTCACGGGAAATAGCTTCTCAGTGGCTCCGTGTGAAGGCCGCCTTACGCTACTAGCTCTTGCATTACAGGAATTCAGTGAACTCTCTTCCCTACATTTATTCCAGAGCTGGATGCTGAAAAACGCTGGTTGTGTTTCTCAATAAGGATTTGTTCTATTTATCTGTACCCTTGAACTGTGTTGGAAACGCGTGAGACTTTTTTTCCAGATGCGTAAAGCAAAATGCTTTTTGTTAGCTACTTTAAATACGCTTCGAGGCCACAAGTCTAACTTGCTTTATCCATATGAATTAAATGCACTGTCTCAAAGTTTCAATCGGAGCTACCTGTGTTGTTTGCTACCATTTTTACAATAGATTACTTCATTTCTCAAGCACAGTATTATTCAAATGTACAGAAAGTGAAACACTTTGATATTTAATAAGTGAAAATACCCAAACCATGCAGTCAACCTTCTAACAATTTTGTAGCCATCGAAATACTGAACAAATGAATAGTGAGTGAATGTTTATTATGTAACCTGTGACAGACATGTCCTCATTCTTAAATATTTTCCATAGAATAATAATATTGCTACAGGTAACTACTATTTATCTGGCACATACCAAAATATTACTACACAACACAATTTTTCCACTTTCATTTCAGGATGTTGCTGTGTTCTCATTTACTAATCTGACATGCCAAATACACATCCATATCTGTGAATAATACAGTCAAGTGGTCTGTGTAAACTAATCATTAATCTGAAAGAGAACAACGTCTTTCTTTCAAGGAGGCACATGGTTGTACTTTTCAACGAAGTACGATTGGAACAGGAAATTCGGTTCAAGTTTTTAGGTTTTACTGTAGACAGTTAGTTGAAATAGAAAAAAAAACATTAACTTTACACCCAGAAAGTTACGCTCATAGGTATTTTTGATGAAACAGCTGGTCTAGTATGTATATCAAGAGCTCTTGTGCCCAGTATATTACGGTCTTCTTGAATCAGGTATGTAAAATGGAGTTACAGTAAGGGAAACTCCTAATAACGCTGTAATGTAAAGAATGTTAATACAGCAACAAAATCAAATATTTGGACCATAATGGAAAAGAGACAGTAAGAATTTCGTAAAAATTGCTTCAAGTATGTTGGTATTTTAACTTTTCCATCATTACATATATTAAGGAGCATTTTGAGTGCATTGCGAGATCCTGCAAAATTGGAGGCAAATGAGATACCTCCTATTCATTAAGCAAGTCAGAAAACAAGTGGTGTGCTTTCGACACATGTCGCAAAAAGGATGTCAGTATACTGGTATCAAAATTACAGTAACTGCCAAGAAAGTACAAAGTATCAAAACTGATACTTTCCCTGGACCTCTGAGAAATACATCTGATACAAAGGAATTCCAAACTGTGGCATAGTATACGAGCAAACACTAAGCATCTCTGATGAATTCTTCTTGGGTTATCAGCAGAGTGGTGGTGTCGTCTTGTCGCAACGTTTCAATGAGTTTGGTACCCATCATCTTCTGGCGAAGACGATGGGTACGAAACTCATTGAAACGTTGCGACAAGACGACACCACCACACGGCTGATAACCCGAGAAGAATTCATCAGTGGAATACGCCGAGAAAGACTGCAGTAGCATAGCAAGCATTCCATGACCAACGAACCTTGTGAGCCACATTAAGAGAAATTCGACTATTTCTCTTGTGTTATACCATTTATGTAAAACTAAGATTAAAAATGGATGTTGTAGCATTGTATTTTTAAAGTGTTTGGTAGTTCTCTCAACATAGCTTACATTAACTACATGGGTATCATAAAGTAAATCATTGTGTGTTGTAAACTTTTGTCTGTCACAGATAAAATTATGGGCATACTTTATAAGCTACTCTCTAACTTGCGAGCAAAATGACTTGTCACATTTTGTGATTACAAAAATGTATACAATTTAATTTATAGGACCAATAAACTATCAATCACAGACAAAGAAACATATCAGCTTCTTAACATCTTTGTTGTTTTATTTAGCAAATAATTGCCATTACTGCAGTTGATTAATATGCCTCACCTATTAGTATTAGAGTTTAAAAATTATCATGTGATCATCTCTAGAAGATTAAAATGAAAATATCGCATTCAACTCGTTGAGAAATTTTTTGTTCATTGTCTTTTAAGGAAGTGTGTTATTACACACATTATGCGCTTGTGTAGAATAAACAGATTTTCCTGCCTACATCTTTCCTGATTTAAAGTCACAGTGTATAATATCAGCTCTAACACAGGCATAGTTATCTATACTTATGTGTTCTCATCCTTAGGGTAACAGTGGGATAAGTCTTTTTTATTCTAGTGCCACATCTCATTTATTATGTAACAGCTGCTTTACAAAAGCTGCAAACATTTTTGGTATGTGACTAAAACTGACTGTCATTAGAACATTTAAGTGATTTGTGAAGTAATATTGCTAAAGTATTGCAAACAGAACATATTTAAAATTATTTTTACAAGATTGTATCCTCAGGATTACACATAAACCTCCTCAATGAACTTGCAGATAAATATTCTGTCAAATGACTATTTTAGCTGCGTCCCTGTTACGAGGATTTATTTCTAATACCAAGTGCTGAGTTAAATACCTCACAACATTTACAATATGTAAGCAGCTGTCGCTAAATCTTTGGCATTCATCGTGCTACATGAAGAATAAACAGTAATTCAGTAATTAAAGCAATAAAAACATATTACAGTGAAGGTGAGTCAGGGAGGTAAGTTTAGTTAGATCAATAAGGAGCCAGAATTTATTGATAAGGATTTTAATGAAAGTAAAAGTAACATACAGTGAAGGTGAGTCAGGGAGGTAAGTTTAGTTAGATCAATAAGGAGCCACAATTTATTGATAAGGATTTTAATGAAAGTAAAAGTAACATACAGTAAAAATTGTAAAAAATAAGTAGTAAGTAACAGTCATATAGTGTAAATGAAATCTAAGAAATTGGCACAATGGCATCTTGTCAATAAGCACCATAAACTCGACATGTGTTTGTAGTTTCATACAAGAACATTGTTTGTTTTGTAGTTTTGCCATAGGACAATATTGTCAATCATCTCGTCGACCCACCGCAAGTGCTGTAACTTGGACCCGCAAGAGAGCAGATATTTCTTAGAGAACTACAACGTATAAGGGAACACTGCTCCGACAATAAGAAAATTAACTGGAGGACAACACTTCAAGAGTGATGCTTTAATAACTCTCATGTTTCATGAGCACTCATTATCTGAACTTGTAACTGTACCTACGAATAATCGACAGATAGTGAATCAGTAAAGTTCTAATGTTTTTATGCTTACAGTTTCGGTACTAAGTACAAACTGAATGGACCTGCATATCTACATGAAACATATGTAGTCATACATGAGGCACGTTCAGCGCAAGAAGGTGATTTTAAAGTCAGTTTTATACTTGATTTAGAATGTTCCAGGTGATACTATCAAGTTTGACAGCCTAAAATTTGAATTAATGAAAAAAAACAAAGAAAACTTGGCATCGCATTCAGGCCGTGGTGGGCTAATCAGGACCGTCCGACAGTCGTCTCATTCTCGTTCGGTGGTGTCACTGGATGCCGTACGGAGGGGTGTGAGATCACAACACTGCTCTTCCCACCGCTGTCGGTTTTCTTGTCCTCATAACAGCTGCCTCTGACGTAAGTAGCTCCTCAGTTGCCATCACGAGGTTTAGTGAGTCAAACCTGGACCCTCCACACAGCTGCCAGAAACGTTGACTGATGAGCTTTGGAGGTGGACAGCTGTAGTATAGCAAAACAAACACACGAGTTTAACAGAAATTAAACAAACTGTGACTTTCTTTTACAACACACACACACACACAGAGAGAGAGAGACGGGTAAAACCGTACTGCGTCTAAATGTAACATTCTATAGATTCGATGAAGTATAAGCTCAACAGACAAAAAGTGGGCACCCGTAAAACCATCACTACAAACATAATTTAATACTGCGTAATTCCGCCCCTGGACTTGATAATTTTCTATATTCTGTTAGGAAGCAAGTTCTAAAGGTTGCACAGGAATTTCACATCCAGGTTAAGGCACTCGATGAGGATTTGAGCACACATTTCCACCAAATTGCGGGGATGCTGAAGACAGCGTTTTATCCGCTGTTCCAACATGTCCCACAGATTTTCTATGGGGTCAACGGTAGGTGATTTTTCAGGTCAGTCGAAATGTGATAGGATGGCGGAGTGTTCAGAAAACCAGTCACTTATTCTTCCAGCCCAATGAACTTTGCTGTTCTCATTTTTATATTTCTGTGTGAGCAACGGCTCCTTGCGAGGTGACAGACTCGAGATGTTCATTGCATGCAGCTCCCGTCGCAGTTTTCTCAAGGAAACATACGAGAGTTGACCTCCATTCACTGCCTGTAGAAACACCTTTCGGATTTCGAAACGATTTGATTTACAAGCTACGAAACGCGTCTCTGGTCCCCTCAGTCAGGATCTTTCTGCGCCCAAAATTCTGTAGTGGTCACAGGCGCTACACCGCTGCTTGTAGACACCTTGAACAGTCTGCCACGATACAGCAAGAAATCCAGCTGTTTCACACACTATATGACTATCGGTATGGTCAAACACGATTACCCCTTTTGTCACTATGTCGACTGATGACCTCAGATGTTAAGTCCCATAGTGCTCAGAGCCATTTGAACCATTTGAGCCGCTATGTCATGTCCTACCATTTATCAATTTTCCGTGCAACGTCCGCTTGAAACATAAATGTCTCACTGATTGCTAATGATTTATGATCACGTCGAGGCAGTGGGCGTGTGGTTGAGCACGTGACTCGACTGCTGCGCCAACCGTAAACGTCTGAGGGTTCTCCTTAGCGTGGACGCTCGGGTGGCTAATTGTTTTGTCTGGTGAGCTGATATACCTTAAGTGAGCTTCTACAATTTCGATCGATGACTGAAACAAGAGTACTTAATACGGAAAAGAATGAACGTAGCCTACAGACAACGTTTCTGAAATGAATGTTTCGAACGAATAATTTAGTTCCTTCAGATACAGATATATTGACGCCGAAATTACTGCATTTACCTCCAGTATATCCTGCACCACCACTCAGTGGCTTTATTAGTCCTCAAGCTCGTCGCCAGCAGAGGACTCCTTCCCAGTTGAGTTGTCGCAGACCGTCCACTCGCCCAACGTCTGTCTGTCTGGAGACAGACTTGGAGAATCTTCCGATAGTTTCCCTTCTAAATCCTTGACGTCCCCTGATAAAGCTGTGCATCTGTAGTGAGTCTTCTTCTCTGTTACGCGTTCCTCTGGAGATGCACAAAGCGAACAGTCCGGGAGCTCTCCCTCGTCGGAACCATCTTCTGCAGACTTTCTTACCAGAGAAAAGCCTCCTGTCCACTCGTCTGACCTGATATGAATCCCAACGTGGGCCTCCCAGTCGCTGTCGCTGCAGTCCACGTCTTCGTCGCCAGTGTCGCTCTCCTGATGCAGCCTCTGGGGTTCCAGGTCTCCCACCGGGACGAACTCATCTGCGCTGTCGCAGCCAGAGTCGTCGACGCCGTCGTGGTCGTCCAGTAGCTGGTAGTCCCCAGCCCTCCGTATCTCCCTGCGGTGGGCGGCCATCTGCAGCAATTCCAGGCGCTCTCCCTCTTGCCGTGCGCTGAGGCGCCGCGCCTGTTTACGGATCTGCTCACGTCTCCACTCTTCCATTACGCTCTATGAAAAGTAACATCATTAACAACTGACCAAAAGAAGACTATCTACACTACTGGCCATCAAAATTGCTACACCAAGAAGAAATGCAGATGATAAACGGGTATACATTGGACAAATATATTATACTAGAACTAACATGTGATTACATTTTCACGCAATTTGGTTGCATAGATCCTGAGAAATAAGTACCCAGAACAACCACCTCTGGCCCTAATAACCGCCATGATACACCTGGGCATTGAGTCAAACAGAGCTTGGATGGCGTGTACAGGTGCAGCTGCCCATGCAGCTTCAACACGATACCACAGTTCATCAAGAGTAGTGACTGGCGTATTGTGACGAGCCAGTTGTTCGGCCACCATTGACCAGACGTTTTCAGTTGGTGAGAGTTCTGGAGAATGTGCTGGCCAGGGCAGCAGTCGAACATTTTCTGTATCCAGAAAGGCCCGAACAGGACCTGCAACATGCGTTTGTGCATTATCCTGCTGAAATGTGGGGTTTCGCAGGGATCGAATGAAGGGTAGAGCCACGGATCGTAGACAGCCGAAATGTTACGTCCACTGTTCAAAGTGCCGTCAGCGCGAACAAGAGGTGACCGAGACGTGTAACCAATGGCATCCCATACCATCACGCCGGGTGATGCGCCAGTATGGCAATGACGAATACACGCTTCCAATGTGCGTTCACCGCGATGTTGCCAAACACGGATGCGACCATCCTGATGCTGTAAACAGAACCTGGATTCATCCGAAGAAATGATGTTTTGCCATTCTTGCACCCAGGTTCGTCGTTGAGTACACCATTGCAGGCGCTCCTGTTTGTGATGCAGTGTCAAGGGTAACCGCAGCCATGGTCTCCGAGATGATAGTCCATGCTGCTGCAAACGTCGTCGAACTGTTCGTGCAGATGGTTGTTGTCTTGCAAACGTCCCCATCTGTTGACTCAGGGATCGAGACGTGGCTGCACGATCCGCTATAGCCATACGGATAAGATGGCTGTCATCTCGACTACTAGTGATACGAGGCCGTTGGGATCCAGCACGGCGTTCCGTATTACCCTCCTGAACCCACCGATTCCATATTCTGCTAACAGTCATTGGATCTCGACCAGCGCTAACAGCAATGTCGTGATACGATAAACCGCAATCACGATAGGCTACAATCCGACCTTTATCAAAGTCGGACATGTAATGGCACGCATTTCTCCTCCTTACACGAGGCAACACAACAACGTTTCACCAGGCAACGCCAGTCAACTGCTGTTTGTGTATGAGAAATCAGTTGGAAACTTTCCTCATGTCAGCACTTTGTAGGTGCCGTCACCAGCGCCAATCTTGTGTGAATGCTCTGGAAAGCTAATTATTTGCTTATCACAGCATCTTCTTCCTGTCGGTTAAATTTCGCGTCCGTAGCACGTCATCGTCGTGGTGTAGCAATTTTAATGGCCAGTAGCGTAGATACGTAGGGGTACACATTAGTAGCATCTTAACTGAATGAAACTGCTATGATGTTTCAGTGGAATGCTTCTGAAGTGGATACAGAAACAGGTAGTATTATATGCAGCCAACTAAAAAATACGAATTATAAGTAAAACTACATACGTCAAACGGGTGCTAAACACTAACTACGTACCAAACTCGACAGTTTGGGAATATACGTGAGAACGTGTTAAGAACACTGAAAGACGTGCAAAATATATACACCGACAGAAAAAATCACGATGCCACCACACAAATAATGGAAAGCAATAAAAATGGGGAATACATTTGTGTAGGTAACATATTTAAGTGATTAACATTGCAAGATCCCAGGTTAATGTAAGAGCGACACAAGCCATTGCAAATATGAAATGCTGATGTGTTAATAACCGATGCAACCGCTAGAATGTTGAATGCAAGCATGCAAACGTGCATAAATTATGTTGTACAGGTGCCGGTTGTAAGATTATGGGATCATCAATTTCCATGCCCGTTGCACTTATTCAGCCAGTAGAGGGACGGTTAATGCTGTATGCGGCTGACGCTGGAGTTGTCATCCGATTATGTCCCACATGTGGTCGATTGGAGGCGGATCTGGTGATCGCAATGACCAAGGGACATGTCGATACTCTGTAGAGCAAATTGGGTTACAACAGCGATATGTGCGCGAGTGTTATCTTGCTGGAAAGCACTGTATGGAATGCTGTTCATGAATGACAGCACAACAGGTCAAATCAACTGATTTACATACAGATGTGCAGTCAGGATGCATGGGATAACCACTAGAGTGCTCCTGTTCTCATAACGAAATCTCACCCCACACAATAACTCCAGGTGTTGGACCAGTGTGTCTAGCAATCAGACAGGTTCGCTGCAGGTCCTCACCAGGCCTCCTTCTAATCAAGAAATTGCCATCACTGGCACCGAGGCAGATCCAGCTTTCGCCAGAAAACACGGCAGACTTCCACCCTCCACTCCAATAGCGCTGCTGTGGAGTCAGTGGAGTACACGCTACAGGCCGTCTGTTTCGCAGCTGTGCTTAAGGTAACCAATTTTTAACAGTACTTTGCGTCACTGTGGAGCCAATTGCTGCTGCAGATCCAGTACGATGCACTAGAGCCCCACACAGAATACTATGGACGTCCTTCTCGGTAATGCCACGTGACCGTCCGAAGCCTGGTCTTCTTGTGACTGTACACTGACGTGACCACCCTGCCGGCAATCAGTACAGTGACTACGTTTCTGCCAAATGTTTCTGCAGTATCGCAGGAGGAACATCGATGTTTTCTTGTGGTGTGGCGATTTTTTTTCCGTCGGTATATATGACTAATGAACATATGAATACTACTGAAAGAAGTAGAAAACATGTAATGTAGACGTAATAACTGACCGGAACGCACTGACTCCCCTGCCAGAACCGTCGAGCTTACACTGTGTTCTTACACAGAAAGACTACCGCGAGGATTTGATTGCATTGACACGCCGTGGAAATCTTCATAGACACAATTTTGATGGGGGAGTAGCGTGAAATTAAGCTGGCGCGCAAGTAAATGAGACACAGCAATCTCTAATCAAAGTCTGTAAATTAGTATCGCACTCACGTTTTTCCTTACACGTTAGAAGACACTTAAAGGTAGGTATCATGGACGATGAAATAACTGTATCAGCAGTCATCTTTTATAGTTTTACTTTAATAGACTTCAGAGCTATTTGAAACTGTAGAAGTCTGAACGAAGAAAGTTAGATTTAAGCACTAAGCACTCCGTCTTCAGCTCGCAGGTGGCCCATCGGGGACCATCTGACTGCCGTGTCATCTTCAGCTGAGCATACGAATATGAGGGCGTGTTGTCAGCACACCGCTCTTCCGGTCGTTATGATGGTTTTCTTTGACCGGAGCCGCTACTATTCGGTCGAGTAGCTCCTGAATTGGCATAACGAGGCTGAGCGCACCCGAAAAATGGCAAAAAAGCATGGTGGCCCGGATGGTCACCCATCCAAGTGCCGGCCACGCCCGACAGCGCTTACTTCGGTGATCTGACGGGAATCGGAGTATCTACTGCGGCAAGGCCGTTGCCAAAGATATATTTAGCTGCAAAGTATTCCAATAAATTGAGAACTACCAGCAAATGGTTCAAATGCCTCTGAGCACTATGCGACTTAACATCTGAGGTCATCAGTCCCCTAGACTTTGAACTACTTAAACCTAACCTAAGGACATCACATACATCCATGCCCGAGACAGAATTCGAACCTGCGACCGTAGCAGCAGTGCGGTTTCGGACTGAGGCGACTAGAACCGCTCAGCCACAAAGGCCAGCCGAACTACCAGCAGCAAAGACATTTCGTAGAACGTAAGAAGATGGTCATGTAAAATATTTTAGAGTAAGCAGTAGGTAGGGCACCGAGATTCATCAGTAGATAATTTTACCTTAAAATAAACAGAAAATAACGAACAACAATTCCATTAATGTGTACAGCAACACTGATGGTGATGAGAACTTACAACACATTACGTTAAACACCTATAAAATTACAGAGCAAAACGATACGCACGAGATTACGACTTGGACATCATATGAAACTATCCTGACTGCGTTAATAACAGACAACCAATCAGGGCTCTCCATGATTGCAGGTAACATGTTACAACTAATTCTGTTAGTAATAATGCTCCTCTCTCCCCTCACCTATCCTGTCCGCATTCCATTCTCGTACTTCTCCTAAGTAGACAACTTCATTGTTTTCACAAACTGAAACTAATAGGATAATATTGCTCCGTAAGGTATTCTAATGTATAAATTATATACTTTATTCTTATTAATAGCAGTAGCGTGTGACGAAAATTTTCAGCCACACCACAGTTAACAACTATATCAAATCAAGTGAAGCACGTGACAGAATGTAATAACAATCTTTAACAGCCACTACACTGAATAATTACATTTTATTTCATGTGGTGTGTAAACAATACCATTACGACGTTTTTGCTACTTTATTAGATCCTAGAGTGGCAAACTAAAATGTGCCATTAGAGCACTGTAGCACAGCCATTTGTGAGGCATAAGTACAAATGTGGAACTTCTTCAGCGATGCAGAAGACAAATATTTCGTGGTTAAATGAATAAGATATTCATTATTAATACTTCACTTGCTATTTTTATCCCGTCTTAAATGAATTTTCGATGAAATAAACGATTATATCGTTCATTTACTGTTAAGAGATAAATTTAATAAGATGTAATTCCGCAAAAACGTAGCTCATGACTGTTATTTAAACAGTTAGTTACTTGTTACAAAGACCAAATTCAAGTTGAACGTTATGATGAATTCACTTTGAACGTTATGATGTGGATCGTGTCAAAAGAACAAACATAGACTACGTGTATGCAACTGACAACCAGTAAATAAATAAAAGACCATATCTAAATGTTTAAATTTTGGCCACTTGCAGGTTTTTTATGACTGATTATCTGTAGTCAAGAATTCCTGAATGGAACGGAAAGAGTTATCACGGAGAAACATCTTTAATCTACATTTGAAAACACTTATGCTACCTGTCAGGCATTTTATTTCCACGGGTAGAAAGGCGTTTTAGCTCCGAAACGAGATGGACTGACGTAGGAGAATAAAAAAAATATTTTGACTCAACACATTGCGTTATCACTATAAACATGCTGAGTGCACAATAATGAATGAAGGGGGAAGAGTTCCTCTTACAAAAAGAAGAATACATTGACTTTCCGCTATCAGTAATAGTTAAAACACAATTATACTTGTGAAATTCTGTCTGAAATTATAGACAGTGGAAATAAAAATCACCATCATACTGTGCTGTTTCGTAGCAAAAGACGTTTCGCAAAAATATTGCTTATCAGCAAAAAATACTCTACGATCAGAAGAATAGTGGCGTCAGTGAAGCTGTATAAGAGACAAATAGCTCCTGCTTACCTTAACCAACTGTGACCTCACTGTGTCCTGAGCTACTGGTGGCGTGCGACCTCCGCCGTGTCCACAACCAGACTGAGGCAAGTCTCGACGTGAGTGAAGGACGGAGACAGGGGTGGGGTACCGTCTCCCACCTTTCCCCTTATTCCCCTCCTTTAACAGCCTTTTTATCTTCGGATACTCATTGTAGCTATGGAATTACCTCGTTTTTATGGTGCTTTATCATGTAAGCAAGAAAACAAACCTCGAAGTTTCAATACGAGAGCCGGCCGGAGTGGCCGAGCGGTTCTTGGCGCTAAAGTCTGGAACCGCGTGACCGCTACGGCCGCAGGTTCGAATCCTGCCTCGGGCATGAATGTGTGTGGTGTCCTTAGGTTAGTTAGGTTTCAGTAGTTCTAAGTTCTAGGCGACTGATGACCTCAGAAGTTTATTCCCATAGTGCTCAGAGCCATTTTTTTCAATACGAGAGCTACGATAATATATGATTCTCTTTTGATGAACTTTCGTTACATTTCCTTGTGAATGGTTATAATCAAATTCACGCAAGTTTTTGTACTTTTCACATCGGTGCTCTGTACGTCTCTGCTGTCTATTTGAAAACCATTATTTCAGCTTCTTTCAGCAGTCTGAAGCACGGCAGAATTGTTACCGTTAATTCACTCGAAATGTTTTCCAATTACAAGTCAACTAGTCTTTATTAGTTTTGTTGTTATTTCTAATTTACATTTAGTATTACCGGCCACGAGCTTAATACAAAATCGTCACAGAAACTGACACAGCGGTGTCCACTGCGCCATTTCGCGAGATGCGTGTAATTCTCTTGTCTACATGATTTGCACCCAGAACTTCGGAACACAAAGTCTACTGGTTATATTAATGCAGTTAAAAGGAGGGCGTAATTGTTGTTGGAAGGCATGCAGCCTTATAAATGCAAAAAATAATCGTCTGAAAAATTCTTTTTAGAACAGAGTTGCAGTTGACTACAAACTTGTACATCACTACTGTTTTCCAGTTACAGAATGTTGAAAGCGCACTTCAAACTTTATTCCAACACGGAAGAAACAGAGTCGCATTAGGTTCAGTGACATCATTTACCATCTTCTCATCGCCTTGTTGTTGTAGACTACGTATACTAATGAATAAACTGTTGAATGCATGTTAATCCAGCATTCCCCTCAGCTGAATTAGAGAAGCTCCTTAATACTGATCTCATGCTTGAACCTGACTTACCAGCACTGCATAACTTCTATCAATGTGACAATACATCTTTCCTTGATTGGAATTCCGTACTTGGTTAATATCTAACTCTACGGGTCCAGAGGTGGCCTGGTCATGTTGAAAACCATGTGAGCATATAAGGCGATTTTTGCAATGAAAGAGTTGGTTGAAAGATAATAAACTATATGGAATACATATGGGTGCGTCGAGCTCGGCCTGTCAGGCCATAGGCCATTCATGATGCTCGCAAGGAAACATTAATTTAAATGTCGGAAAAAAAGCCCGAGAAGGAAGATGGGACTATAGGAGAGGATTCACGTCACTACTAGTTGGAAGGCGGGGCCAAAGTGGGCTTTTGTTTGGAGCTGAAATGCTTCAGCGGTGGCCAACAGCTAACAATTGAATTTTCTCTCACGCTCCCTATTGTACAGCCCAGGGACTTTTCCGGACGTTTAGAGGCGATGGCGAAGTTCCAGCAACTATCCTGGCCAGTGCTCTTACAAAGAGACAGGGAGTTAAATAAAATTATGAAAAGGTTTCCAGTCATTTTCGGACAGCTTTTGTGGCTGTCAGTTCAGTGATATGACGCATGGACCAGGAAATCAATTAATTAAAAAGTTGATAAATTTAACCCTTATTTATATAGTAAAAGTAATTTTCTCCTGACAACTGAAACCACCAATTGCTTACTTAAGGAGATAAATATAAAACAGTGCGGGCGGAGAATTTTTTATGATGACCAATCATTTAACTCACAAAATAAGTCATGACTTAAACGTGTAGAAGTCCCCGGACAGTTAGTTTCAAATAAAATTCAATCTAAGGCTCTGGCGATGCATAGGGATACTCACCCCACCCACAGTCAGAGAACTGACACTATCCTAGACGACCAACCGGGCCCGGGGGGTTGGGGGGGGGGGGGGACTGCCCTTCGGCAGAAAGCTGTAGCAAGCATCTGCATTCCCACCCGAAGACAAGATGCTTACTCTGTCAGAGGAAATACACTTCCTTGCAGTGTCTGAGGAAACAAAACTACTGAGAGACACTCACTCAGAGTCAGTTTCTTTCAATTCGTGGTAGGTATCACTTCGTGTCCATCAGCAGTGCAGAAGTTGCAGCCTTTTTTGCGATACAGATGTTGCTTCCATCACTTTGGAAGCAACCATGCGCTCGTACGTTCACCTTTTGTTAAGGCATTTACGGTAGAAATCTCGTAGAAAATGCATCTTAGATTAAAATGCAAATACGTGTTTTGCACACGATAAATCTGCATTATAGTTGCATCATTGTTAGAGCGGTAAGCTTTGTCACACTGCCTCTGCCTGCGTACTCGCAATATGTGATCACTTATGCCTCTTTACTTACGTTCGCGATTCCAAATTCTGGAGATTCATCTCTGGTTTTCTGATCGATACTGTCTCCACTATTGTCATTATTTCTCGGGTATTTCTATGCCTTTTCATGAATATTTGGCTTGACCCAGTGCAAGCTTGGGGACTACCATACCGTCCAAATTTATGGACTAGGAAATCCACGCTTTTCGTTGGGAGACTGCCTCACATTTCCGTGTTGAGTCAAGAGTATAACTGATTTAACTACAGTTGTCTGTCGGTTACTTATCTGTAGTCTGCCTCTGTTCACTTAATTAATTAAGTTATTTATCTCGACAATAAAATTCCCTGCTGTAAGGGAAGTTGTCCAGTGTCTCCACTGTCCAGTGACCAGAAGCTTCACAGGTGAAATCACTTTATTCTGTCTGTAGGGAAAACACTGGCAGACTGAACTCCTCGCCTCATTCAGTCTGCCAACGGACCACTGCAGCTACAGACTTGCACTGTGAAAGGACGCTTAAAAGATTCGTTAATGGGCAACCCACGATACAGCCCTGAATGTGAGTCACTGAATTTCAGAATGAGCCTTCCTGGTTCATTTTTGATCATTACCTACAGTAACGAAATAGCCAAGCTGATGGCTTAGTGGACAATAAAAGGGAGAGATTGGACAATTCCCATCCCACCACTTACGAAGAACCCATTGCCTTTGACAAGTCAGGCACCTTAGCCAGTGGAAGGTCAACGCCCCATGACGAGACGTGGTGTCCCAGTCCAGATGTTCATCCAGATGAGGTCGCGCCTGGTGCTGACCTTCCATCCAGTGCCAGCTCATCGCCTGGCTGTGAAATGCACAATGCCACCACCGCTCAGAATGCTGCTGTCTCTGATGCTGACGGCGAGCTGTCAACACTGACGAGTTGCGGTGCGCTGACGACATTAAACCAATGCCCAGCCGTCGAAACCATCATACACAGCTGAAGATCATCAAAATGCCAATATCACTTTGTAACTAGCTGTTGCTGCTGGCGAGATGCAAGTTATGTCTGGTCACGGTCAGTTGACGACAGAAATACAAGTACTGGGGGCTAAATTATCATACATCAACATCTTAATTACTGCATAAATGGAGTAACATCAAAATATTTAGAAGCACATAATGATGGTTTATGAAAAACGTCAGAGGCACAGGAGTCGAAACTGGAGGCGCAAAATGTTGCCTTCTCAAAATATTTGGAAGTGCAGAGTATCGATTTATCAAGATCGATGAGAAATGTGTTAAACTGAGCTCTGAATTGAAAACAAAGTGTGAGAAGCAAACAGAGGTAGTTCCTTCTCTATTGCCCTTCAGACCCACTGGGATGAAGCCTTTGGCCAAACTGATGTTGAGGATCTAGCTTTTAAAAGCAGGTGAGATTTATGACAGAGTTCTTTCAAAGAATAATGAGGCCTTGACAAACATTATCTATAACATGGATACACTGGTCGAGCTGATAGTAACTCTTGCTAGTCAAATTCATGGCCAGAAGCCCACACTTGAGTCACTACTGGCAGGAGAAATGAACTCCCTTAATTTCTAGCCACACTGAGCTGTTGTATACTATCGAATCCAGAGATGACTCGACTGAGGGACAGTTAGAAGAATTAAGAACAGGTTTAGATTGTAAAAACGCTGCAAAGCACGTAGAATTAGAGAAGAAACTAACAAGTAAAATAAGCTGTGAGACTTTAAAAGTGGCAGATGTCCAACAATGAAATCAAATCGGTGAGTTATCCGCTGTCGGTAGAGCCATACACAGGCTCCCTTGCCCGGGAAGTCAGTTCGAGTGGGCCCTCCTAGGGCCAGGACGGCTTGTCTGAAGTGGTGCCTCTACACTCACTTCCTGTGGAGGCCGCGGCCTCGTGTGCGGAGCCGCTGCGATATGTGACAATAGCGGCACCCTTGAACTTGGGTTTCCCTCATGTTGTGGAGCCTTCGACAGAGGGGGCTACGATGGGTCCAGCAGGTGCACATACTCAAAATTCGGCCCATGACGATATGTTACGGTTTAGCATAATAGCTGACTATCGTTTTTGTCACCTGTCTATAACGTTTGGTCCTCCTAACTGGGAACGCTTTAGTGAGATGCGACGAGAAAAAAAAAGACACATTGATTAAGTACAGAATTTCAGCAACTGGTTCGACACAATCTGAACCAGTCATTAACAACTCTTGAGTGTGTTTTATCAGAACCTGACTTAGGGAGCAAGTATGTGATGGCACATTACAACAGGACACTTTTCTGACCTTGCACAGTTAAGCTGAGAGTTTCTCGCCCAGCACTAGTCATCAAAGAGTCAGATGGTTTTTAAGGAAACACCCAGGGTGCGGTCTGAGTAGTGGAACAATCAGTAAGTTTTTCTTGCGTGAGGTCTCAGTAGTTCACCGCTTGTAACTGAGGAAATGATTCCTACGATATATCAGACAATGCTAGAATAGACACAGAGATAGCTGTTGACTGTTCTCATTATCAGCATACAATAGTCCTTAGAAATACTCGCCACCTTGGACTGTTGGCTAGAAGAGGGAAATACCCGAAATCGCTTTAGCGAAGGTCAAGGTCGTCCTCCTAACCACCCACAAGCCTCAAATAGTCAGAGCCAAACCAGGTCTGGACGGGCAATTAATCAGTAAGGAGACAACCAGAATGGTAATAATCGGTCAAGCAACCAAAACTATAGGACCGTCACATCAGTGCAATCTGTAGTTTCACAAGGAACGAAGCGTATGTCTAACCACTGGCAGCATGCACCTTCAGTAAAGTGCAGTAGAATGCCCAGATTTGGCAATGGCTTTGATTACCAAAGTAGTGCTAGAAAACTGTAAACCACAGCTGAATTACTCCTACCGACAGTGGGTAGTCATCTGGGAAGGGAAATGAAGTGAAATCAGAATCGTTTATAAAATCTACAATATCAGAAATTGAGTCCACCTTGATGCAAAACACATTGTTATTCGTTCATTTCCTTATTCCCCAAACGAAAGCATTAAAAAGATTCTTAGGGTTAGTCGAATACTAGAGACGCTTCCTAAGTGACTTTAATAAAGTGGCAAAACCACTACATGAGTTGTTGAAAAAAGATATTAAGTATGAATGGGTCGCCAAGCAAGACGAGGTGTTCCAAGTGCTAAAACAGAAGCTTCTCAGTCCCCTGTGTTACAGTGTCCAGATATTTCAAGAAAGTTTATGATCACCACTGACGCGAGCCAAGACGCTATTTGCTCAGTTCTTAGCCAAGCGGAAGTAGGTAAAGACCTTCCTTTAGCATATGTGTCCAGAACTTTGAACAAAGCAGAGTGGATACTGTAGCATAATTGAGAGAGAATTATTGGCCATAGTTTGGGACGTCAAGCATTTCAGACCACATGCCACTGCGATCGGTTTGAAATATTAGCAGTTAGTCCTCGCACTTAATGAAGTTCACATTGAAATTGCAAGGATATGATTATGAAAATGATAACAAAAAATACAAGAACAACTGTGTAGCCGATGCATTGTCGGGTATTATGGAAGTACAGTCAGCTAATACCAAAACAGGTACAAATTAGAGTGAGGAAATGGCGGTAGTCGAGGAAGACGAACAGCAGGAGATAGATGCCGAAGAAAAGGCGGAAATTTTGCAGGAATTCCATAATGCGCCCATAGGTGGTCATCAAGAGATCATAAGAATTTAAGATCGAATTAGGGAATGCTGAATGATGTCTGGTATTGAGGATTAAATCATAAAACGCGATAGTTGTCAAAAGTACAAAATAACTAAAAATAAGACAAAAAACAGTCATTGATATAACACCGACACCACGAGGAGTTTTCGATTGGTGTGATGTTGATATCGTCGGCCCACTGACGGAAACAGACAGAAATAATAGACATATACTAACATTACAGGATACTCTAATAACGTTCGTTGTATCATAATCGGTAGAAAAGTAGGATGCAGATACCTTAGCTCGTGTCCTGGTGGAAAGAATAATTCTAAAATTTGGGATACACACAGTAGTACTAAGTGACAATTGTAGCAATCTTATGAGTGACACAATAAAGAGAATGTGCAGATTGTTAAGGTTTGCTAGGGTACAGATTTCCTGTTACCATGCCCAAAGGAACAGAACATTGGAAAGATTGCACCGAACTACAGCAGGATTCATGAGAAACCATATCAATAGGGCTCAGTTAAAGTGGGAGAAATGGTTTCCACTCGCGGTATTCGTGTACAATACCATGCCCAATAGAGCCACGAATTATACACCACAGGAGTTATTTTTCGATACAGCATGTGACATACTGGGTATATTGCAGAGAGATCTCACAAGTGATTATGTACTGGAATTAAATATAAAATGAGATAAAAGCGCCAATGTGTCTGAGATAACAATAAACAGTTTAAGAGAAGCATTAGAAGTACTTTGACAGAGACCAGAACCCAAAAGATTTTAAAACTGGTGATCAGGTTTTACTGCACAATGAAAGTTTTAGAAGGGACATTTATTCGGTGTTACTTTACCTGGAAAAAAATATAACAGGAAATACTGCTTTCATAATCCTCTTTGGGTGATTTGAGACTAGCATTGTATCATCATGATTAGTTATTCCCCATAAACAATTTCGCATCATCAGCATGTTACACACCTACTACCATGAAACCATATTCTAAGCACATAATGGCTTTTATAGGAACTGTAGGTCTAAAAGATAAGAGCTATCTGTTATTCTTGACCACTGATATATACCGTTTGTGCTAAGATACAGATTTTCCAATGGTGCCACAGGAAGCAAAGAAGGATAATTAGGAAGAAATGTTTTAGGTAAAGTGGCTGGAAAAGTAGAGTCCCGTGTAAAACACACACAACAAACTTCAACGAGTGGGACGTGTTGCTGTGTGTAACACAAGAACAGAGACCAAACTGGACGATAAGGAAAGAAAAAAGGGGCAGTTCAGAAATATGACTGCAGGCCATCTGACGGTAGAGTCTATTGGCAGATGACTTAGTGATGAGATGCTCATGAAACTAATAAAGTGTGTTTTAAAGATGCGTTCATTAACAGAAGACTATATCCTCTACACGAATGGGGATAGATAGTCACGGAAAACTATAACATACACATGGGAACAAAATGTTTTTGTATTCAAAACTACCATCCAGTTTTATCATTGTCTATTTTTGACATGTACGTACATAAAATTTTGGTATGCATTTTACAATTTTCTTTAGGATCAATCTTTTCATTTATCTTTCACAAATATTCTATGATATTAAATCCATTGTGGATGTACTCTCTACAAAATGCACATCAAACATTCAAATGTTACTCGAACTAGTCCTAACATATTTGAAGATGTTGGGAGTTACTGCATTCACTGTGGTTGCTGCCAGGTGAAAAATTCACCTAACTTCATTGCAAGGGGAGACATATAGAGGAAGCGTTTGAGAAACCCTTAAAACTCGATGAAACGCACGCAACACAGCTGTTAGTGAATTTCCTGTGTTGAAACGGAGCGCAGAAAGTGAATTTTTTGTCGCATTAGTGCCCCTACGACTCTAGATACGTAGGGGAATCAACGTGTAGTGTAAGCTGAAACTCACCTCAAGTTTCTATCTTCATTCATGGATAAGATACAGATTTGTCAAATCGGATGAATGTTTTTGAAACATCTTGCGTATTAAATGAAATAAATGTGAACTGTTCGTATCTGTTGTAGTAACTTGCTTCATAGAGACAGGTAACAGCCTAAAATTGAACATTATACTGCAAAATAGCCAGCAGTAATTCATGCACAAAAGTAACCAAAAAAAATAACACCTGTGAGATTCATAGGTTTTGATCTTCGATTTATGTACAGAGTTTCCGCATACAAAATATATGGGTGATAATGGATCTGAAAGACGAAGAAGGAACATTAATAAATGAGAGAACCTCTTTCTTTCAATTAACAAATTGAAGGCCCTCCCACATAGAAAGACAAAGCAGTTATCAGCGAATTATAGGATGATGTGAAGTAACGCCCGCTTTTCCATCGAACTGTAGTACTACAGACTAAAAGAAAGTAAACCAGACGAGTTTCGATCGCTGTTACATTAGCAATATTAAGTTCAGACAAGATAAAATACGCAGCAGTGCTTCCAATAACTGTCGAGAGACAAGACAGGCATAGCTGAGACAACAGTAAGAATATAAATTCGTAGTCAAGTGAACATTACATCGCACTAAATAGTCGTTTGAAGCTTTATATCCCAGTGGCTTGACGTGTTTTTGTATGAGACAAGAGATAGTTTACATCTATCTGTAGCTAACAGTGCCTCGTATGATAGATGCTTTTAGAGACGTGAGCCACTATACCATCTTGTTGAATTTAAGACATTTTGTAAGACATTGTAACCAATAGAGAATGAGTGGGTATACATTTAGATTCGCCATTAGGCATTTGTTTGTGATCAGCCAAATATGCGGACTCGCACCAGCGACGTTCTGTGTGAAACGGCAAGCAGCAAAAGGTGGCGAAGAGCGTCTGGCATGGATCGTTGGTTCCTCCTGTAGCCTGCTGTGGCTGATTGCAGTACTTGTTGTTGGAATAAACGGAACGTACAACGTGATTAAAACAGTGCAGCAACCAGAGTTCCCGCTCTTGATCTCTGTTACGACTGTACTTTCTTCTGTGCTCGCATGTCTGGAGCCTGCTGCAATACTGACCACTTGTCCGTTCACTGGATACCGATATCTACTAGAAGAAATAGATCTCCAGGAACTGGTAGACACATTACTTACCCGTTGCAAAAACTCCGATGGGGTGACTGAGTACATCAAAACTCGAAAGACAGCGACCTTGGTATTATGTCTCCTACCAGTTCTCGCAAGTGGGCCCATCGCCTGTATCATTGGTGGTGTCTTCGACTTCATTCCAGGAATGTGGAAGTTCCTTTCGCTGCAAGTATTTTCCATCTTTTGGCACGTCCAGTTCTTCAGCACCGTGTTGGCAGTTCGCGACCGGCTGGGTGAGGTGAACGCGCAGTTGCTGAGGAGTGTACGCCCTCCAGTGGACAGCGAGGCGGACCTGGAGGCGATGGTGATGCGCACTGGACTTCCAGGGGCCCCCGTGGCGCTGGAGGCGCAGCTGCGGCAGCTGCAGCGCGCCAGGCTGACCCTGCACCGCAGCGCCCGCCTCTGTGGACAGCACTTCGGACCGGCGCTCCTCGTGAACGTCCTTGCCAGCTTCGTCTTGGCTGTAACACTGTTGTATCAGGCAATGTTGGTGCCAAATAACATATTCTTGTCTCCCTCTGAAAAATGTTCCACATTGTCCATTATTTGTCTTACTGAATCGGTTCCTCGTTACATGCTGGTTATGCTCTTCGACAGCAGACCGTGCTATCAGATTGGACCTCCTAATGAACAGGATTAAAGTATTTTTGAGAACCTGGGAGGCACTGGATGTTCTCAGCATGCCTATGGATGGACTCCATTTTTCTGCGTTCGGATTCTTCGATATCTCCTTGTCTCTCTTTGTGTCTTTCCTCAGTGCTGTCATGTGCTATTTCGTAATACTCCTACAATTTTCACCATAAAATCACATATGCTCTATGCTCAGCATTAGGAACAAGATAAGTAGTTTTAAGAATATTAGTGATCCATGAATGCCCTAGCTGGTTAATAGACTCACTGCACAGCTAGATTTCAGAGTTGCATCAACTGAAACGATATTGTGTTCTAACACAACCTTAGGAAGCATTTTAAACATATTTTGATACAACGAGGTTTCGTTGTACATACTGCTAAAAGAAGATTGAATATGACTACAGAAATCTAGAGACTCGAGATTGATTGCCATAGCCAGGATTTGAATGTACATAGAGGTACTTCTATGTACCCTGGAGTGACAAAAGTCATGGGATACCTTGCAGTATCGTGTCAGGCCTGCCGTCACCTGGTGTAATGCAGCAATTTGGTCCTCACATTGATTCAACATGTCGCTGGAAGTCCCCTGCAGATATACTGAGAAAAGGTGCCTCTATGGACGTCCAAAATAGCAAATGTGCAGCATTTTGTGCCACACTGATCTCTAAATTACGTTCCATAAATCTTCGATGGGCGACTAAATTACTCATTAGAACTGTCTACATTGATCTTCAAAGCAACCGTGAACACTTGTGCCCCACAGACATTGCGCATTGTCATCCATAAAAATTCCATCGTCGTTCGGGGACGTAAAGTCAATGAATGTCTGTAGATGGACTACAGGTAGTCAAACATAACCCTTTCCAGTCAATGATCGGTTCAGTTGATCCAGAGGAGCCAGTCATTTGGATAGAAACACAGCCCACACCATTATGGAGCCACCACCAGCTTGCACAGTGCCCTGTTGACAACTTGGGTCTGTAGCTTCTTGGGGCCTGTGTCACACTACCATCAGCTCTTACCAAGCGCAATCGGGACTCATCTGATGGTGTCGATTTTACTGGTCGTCTGGTGCCCAACCAATGTGGTCAGGAGACAAGGAGATGCGCTGCAGGCAATTTTGTTGTGCTGTTAACAAAGACATAGGAGTCTGTCGTCTTCTGCCTTAGGCCATTAACGCCTAATGTCACCAAGTGTCATAATGGAATAGTTCTTCGTATGTCCCACTTTCATTTCTGCACTTATTTGATCCAGTACTGATTTTCTGCTAACGCTAACAACTCTACACAAACATTACTGCTCTTAGTCATTAAGGGAAGTCCGTTGGCCACTGTGCAGTTCATGGTGAGAGGTAATGCCTGAATTATGGTGTTTTCGACGTCCTCTTGTTATTGTGCATCTTCGAGTGTTGAATGTCCTTAATATTTTCGAAATGGAATGTCCCATACGTTTGGCTCCAACTAACATTATGCATTCAAATCTGTTGATTCTTCTTGTATGCCCACAACAACGTTGGAAACCTTTCCTCATCACTCACCTGAGAACAACTGACAGCTCGGCCAATCTACTGCCCTTTCATACCCTGCATGCACAATGCTACCAGTATCTGTATGTGTGCCTATCACAATCCTGTGACTTTTGTCACCTCCATGTAAAATCTGATATGTGAAGTGTGGTTATCACTTTAGCTGCTGGAAGTGGTTACTTGTTGGCAACTAGTATGTCATGCAGAATTCATCCCATAAGGGTGAAGCATCTAGTTTTATTGCCCATGGCATTGTCAACTGCATAACTTACAGAGGCAAGAGGATATGTTGACTTCGGTTGGTATCTTCTTATTGCACACACTTTCTTACAAATTAATTATATATAATATAATGAATGTGTAAAAATGTTGTGCAGTAAAAACATGCCAGTTTCGGCCAACACACCCGCTTACTACATATATATCTAAATCCAAACCAACTTTCAGCACTTTAAAACATTACAGATCGTTCCTAAAACTATTTCCTTAAAATCCATAAAGAGATAACATTAATATGACGATATAGTATTTTATTTGACAATAATAGACAATTTGACCTTAAAAGAATTAATATTATTTTGAGAATGTATTGATTACTAATGATATTTCATCTTTTATTTATGAGGATTCTAGGTGGGTAGAGATTTATCCACCTGGGATAATATTATCTACTTCAAAGTAATTGAAATAAATTGAAATAATATTACAAAGATTTCAAAAAAGTGGAAAATAGTCATCACATTCCCTCCAGACAACTTGCCTGATTTTCAGACCCAGTGATCATATGTACAGAGCACTACATGAGGACTAACTTCTGAATTAACAAATGAATTGCACTTATTCAGGCCACTATTAAGTACATAGGCAAGGGTGTTGGTTGTTTCAACCAAGTGACAGCTCTCTCTACACATTATGTTAATAATTAGCTATGGTAACATGGACTCTCTTTGGGCAATGTATCTCGTAGAGTTTGGCTGAAGTAAATAATCTTGAATGTTATGTATATAGTTCATATTCTAGTAAAAAATTTGATTTGCATTAAGTCATTTTCAACAGTTAAATTTGGGTACAAATATATTATTTTCTTCTTATTGTTGTATGTATATATGTAATCAACATGTAATGCCAATTAAATACTTCAATTAAGATTGAAAAAAACAATTTGTGTTTAAAATGAGGAATGTTCCTGTGTTAATTTAAATGCAACTAGCTTCAAAGTCAGAGACACCAAGATTAAAGTGCATCAAACTTGTGTTTCTTATAAAGCCTTAATTTTTACAGATTAAAAAATTGAAACTGAATTTTTCGACAGGACATTCTCCATGAAAACCCACTACTGGCAGTATGTGGATATAATTTGGGTTGCATAATTACAGGAGCTATGGGAAATCATTTTTTGTTAATTTATCAGCCAAATATTAATCAATTTCAAAAATTCAAAAGGCTGCCATAACCTGCAACTATCCAGAAAAGATATAATGAATAAAATCGGATATTATCTAGTAATTAAAAATTTCAGTGTGTATTCTGTGTTGAGAATCCCATATCAAATTTTACTTCCTGTACATGTCTATATAGAGAAGCATATTTTTAGTACCCACAAATTTAATTGTTGTTTTTTGACACATAACAATATTTTTTCTAAGTGTCATATTAATTATACATATGGGATAATTTCTTGTGAAATTATGAGGATTTATATCAACATTTCCTTTCAGTTGAGCAGCTTGTTTGAAATCGAAAAGTGTCACAAGATTTCAAATAATTTTCCGGTGTTTCTAAATTCCATATTTTTTGAGGAAATGTTTGATTTCTTCCGTTTTTCAAATAATGATTACACAACTTTATGTGATCATATAGTGATGAATCAGCCAATGGTTTTTTTATTATTTTGAAACAACCCAAAAGTAAAATATATATATATATTTATTGAGTTTTACCATTTTGTGAGGTCTAGTTCAAAAATTTTCTTGCTAATCTAATCAGCAACTTCTTCAGTTTGTAGTTCATAGAAAGATGTTGAAATTTTAGGATTTTTCAGTTTATTTTAATGTTTTTCAAGTTCACAACTCTGTTCATATTTAACAATAGACACACAAATAACCATCGACTCTGTTTCAATTTGACTTCAACTCCACAATCATTGTAGTAAGCCCATCTAAGAGGAGCATCCTCAGCACTGGAACTCCAAGTAAAAATTACAATAAAATCCCCTCCCATAAAATTTCTTTGCAGTCCCTAAAGGAACCATCAAGCATATTCAGTGGATATCTCACATCATTTTGCTTACTCTTTACTTGATCACTGATAAGGATATGTTCTTCCATACTTACTTTATCATTAAGAGATGAAGTTGAATACAACAGATTGATGATGAAATAAAAGGATGCTCTATTCCATATGTCATACTATTTCTTTCCTTTATGGATATAAAATCATATAGCTTTGTCACATAACTACCAATTAATTTCTTATTACATTTTCCATTATAAGTTGGATAATCTGTACCATCAGCTCCACTAATACTGAAGCTCTTCTACAACTGAGCATATTAGGACGCAGCCATCCACCTCCTATGTTTATTTTAATTACTGCATCCTTGTTAGGGATAATTACTATTTTTATTTCTCATTCACAGGGAATGAACAAGGACAAAAATTTATTATTTCATTTCTAAAACAAATTTAACACAATCTCCAATGAATTCAGTTAAGTTATCACATTCACCAGTTATAGTTATTTCTAACTCCTGTATATTATCGTAAATTGCAATATATTTAGTATAGTGTGGTTTAGGAATTATTAGTCCACCAAACTGAGACTTAGGCTGAAATGAAGTAGTAATATTACTTTCTGGATAAAAATGATTAGTATGTTTTATATAAACATTCCATCAGGTAGATTAAAATTTATATTGAGTATTTTGAATAGAATAATTTTAGGAACATTATTAGCAACAGTTTTTTTAGTTTATTAGACTTTTTTGAATACATAAATTGTTCCAAGCTTTTGAAACTATATTGGCAAACAGGAATTTCTATTGCACATTTTTCACAGTTAACTTTTTATTTTTTTGTGAAATATTTGTTGTTAGAAATGCTGCATATGAAGCAAGCAGTGGTACATTAATAAACCTATCTTGCAAAGGTACCGAAAATCTGTTTTTAAGATGTCTGAAATAGGCGATTCACTTAAGTAATATTTTATTTAATTCAATGAAAAAGATTATGAACCAAACTAAGAATTCCAGAGAGAAAATAAAAAAATAAATACACTATGATTTTATCAAATTCTATTCTACATACAATAGTGAATTAAGTGGTTGTGCAGAAACAACATTAATGATTCAGAATTATTTGTAGTTCAAGATTAGTTAAACTGGAGTGAGATAAATCACTTGTGTGTTTATTCAAAAAGCTTAAATCAACAGAAAAGTCAAGAATTTATAAAAAATTTTAACAAGGTTGAAGACAAAAATAGTGAGAAGGTAAATAATTTTTTTGAAAAGAATGATGACATTTTTCCACCATATTAATGCCAAGATAATTCACTTATATGATTTCATTCTTGACAAACTAGAATTAGCTACAGAAAGTTTTAGTAGAGGAAGGAAAAAGGAATAGTTCGCTTTTATTTACCTCAGACATATTAAACAATACCAAAAGAATTATTAAGGAAAAATGTGATTTTTTGTACATTTTTAGACAAGTTGATATAAATTTAAATCACATTTTTCATGAGTTTCTCCGTGGTAATTTAAGATTTGATGATTTTAAAGAAATGTATGTAAATGTAGGAATTATTAATTTTGAGATTTTTACAATAGATATGACTAGGAAATCTACTGATGGGAAATACAGATGTTATTTAAACAATTTCTTAACCTAATGTTATTTTATCCTTATTAAATGAGCACTTTAAATGCTGATATTTGTTGTCTTTTAGACCATGATGATGGTATTTTATTGGAACATATAAATGATTTTCTTTGTGACACAAGATAAAGTAATGAAAAATTCTGTTTACTTCAAGTGCAAAGATGGTGTTAATCAAATATTGATTTGGTCCTTATTTATTTTTACAGCAGTTTATCGTCAGCTGCGAGCAAGTGCCAGGAGACCTAAATCCCGGAATCAACAAAGATAGTAAATAACAAAAAATGACAACAAAAACACGTTGGTGGCATCACAATTTAGGGCCCTGTAGCTACAAAATCATATCAAAGTTGTACGTCTTCATGTGTTGGGAAACACCACCTACTAACGTTCCTATAATGAACGTTCACCCGCCATAATAATTTTGTAAGTATAAGATAATTCTGCACAAAGCTCACACTAATGTTTCAGGAAAGATCCTTGGAAATGTCTGGGCAATACACACGTTGCATGACCAAAACTAAGCTCCATTCTGAAATCTCTAGTGACTGTTAAGCCAAATATCCTGCAAACGAGTCAACACTTTGTTCAATGCAGATCATCAAACCACATAAAACAGTCGCACAATTACCTTGGAGGGTGCCGAACAGGACAACCAGCCAGAAGAGACAGAAGAAATAGGATCTCAGTCTGGTCAACTAATCCTTACAGATCTACATCTACACCTATATCTCCGTGATTACTCTGCAATTCACAATAAAGTGCCTGGCAGCAGGTTCAATGAACCACTTGCAAGCACTCTCTATACCGTTCCACTCTCAAACGGTACGGAAAAAACGAGCACTTAAATTTTTCTATGCGAGCCCTAATTTTTCTTATTTTATCGTGATGATCATTTCTCCCCATGTAGGTGGGTGCCAACAGAATGTTTTCGCAATCAGAGGAGAAAATGGGTGATTGAAATTTCACGAGAAGACCCCGTCGCAACGATAAACGACTTTGTTTTAATGACTGCAACTACAATTCGCGTATCATGTCTGTGTCACTATCTCACCCATTTCGACATAGTACAAAACGAGCTGCCCTTCTTTGTACTTTTTCGATGTCGTCCATCAGTCCCACCTGATTCGGATCCCACACCGCACAGCAATACTCCAGAATAGCGCTGTCAAGCGTGGTGTATGCAGTCTCTTTAGAACACCTGTAGCACCTTCTAAGTGTTCTCCCAATGAACCGCAGTGTTTGGTTTGCTCTACCCACAATATTATCTATGTGATCATTCCAGTTTAGGTTATTTGTAATTGTAATATCTAAGTATTTAGTTGAATTTATAGCCTTCAGATATGTGTGACTTATCACGTAATCGAAATGTAGCGGATTTCTTTTAGTACTCATGTGAATATCTTCACACTTTCCTTTATTCAGGGTCAATTGCCACTTTTATCACCATACAGATATCTAAATCATTTTGCAATTCGTTTTGGTCATCTGATAACTTTAGAAGACGGCAAATGAGAGCATCATCTGCAAACAATCAAAGACGGCTACTCAGATTGTCTCCTATGTCATTAATACAGATAAGAAACAATAGAGGGCCTATAACACTTCCTTGGGAAACGCCGGCTGTTATTTCTGTTTTACTCGATAACTTTCCGTCTGTTACTAGGAACTATGACATTTCTGACAGGAAATCATGAATCCAGTCGCACAACTGATTCGATATTCCACAGGCACGCAGTTTGGTTAGAAGATGCTTGTGAGGAACGGTGTCGAAAGCCTTCCGGAAATCTGAAAATATGGAATCAATTTGACATCCCCTGTCGATAGCACTCATTACTTCATGAGTAGAAATAGCTGTTTGTGTTTCGCAAGAACGATATTTTCTGAATCTGTGTTGGCTATGTGCCAATAAATCGTTTTCTTCAAGGTACTTCATAATGTTCGAATATAGTATATATTCTGAAACCCTACTGCAAATCGACGTTAGTGATATGGGCCTGTAATTCAGCGGGTTATTCTTATTTTCCATTTTGGGTACTGGTGTGACTTGAGCAATTTTCCAGTCTTTAGGTACGGATCTTTCTGTGAGAGAGCGGTTGCATATAATTGCTATGTATGTAGCTATTGTACCAGCATACTCTGAGAGGAATCTGACTGGTATACATTCTGGACTGGAGATCTCGGCTTCATTAAGTGATTTAAGCCACTTTGTTACACCGAGGAAATCTACTATACTTCTCATCTTGGCAGTTGTTCTTGATTGGAATTCTTTGGGGAAGGAGTTTCGGAAAACCGTGTTTAATGACTCTGACTTATCGGCACTGTCATCAGTGACTTCACCGTTGTTATCGCGCAGTGAAGGCATTGATTGCGTCTTGCCACTGATGTGCTTCATACATGACCAGAATCTCTTTGGGTTTTCTGCCAGATTTCGAGACAGAATTTCGTTGTGGAAATTATTAAAAACGATCTCGCATTGAAATACGTGCTATATTTCGAACTTCTGCAAAACTCTGTCATTCTTGGGGATTTTGCGTTCTTTTAAATTTGGCATGGTGATCTGAATCATTTTGTGTACCATGGGGGATCAGTACAATCACTTAATAATTTATGTGGTATATATCTTTCAATTATAGTCAATATTATCTCTTTGAAATCATTCCACAACTTTTATACGGTTACATGTTCAGATCAGAATGAGTGAAGACTGTCTCTTAAAAAGGCGTTAAGAGCATTTTATCAGCTTTTTTAAGTAGATATACTCCGTGTAACTTTTTGATGGTTGAAGGTATTACGGTATGCAGCCTATCAGCAACAGTTGCCTTTTGGTCGCTAATCCCTATATTCGTCACGATACTCACTATTTGTCCAGGATTATTCGTTGCTAAGAGGTCAAGCATGCTTTCGCAATCAATTACGCTTGGAGTGGGCTCACGAACTAATTGTTAAAAATAATTTTCTGGGAAATCGTTCAGCGCAGTTTTGGATGACGCTTTATGCCTGCTGCCAGCGTTAAACGTATAGTTTTTCCAGCATATGGAGGGTAGATTGAAGTCACCACCGACTGTAATTGTATGAGTGGGTACCTGTTTGAAATGAGACTCAAGTTTTCTTTGAACTCTTTAGCAACATTATCTTCTTAGTCGGGGGTTCTGTAACTCGATACAATTAATAGTTTAGTCCGATTGTCACGTATAATCTCTACCCATACTATTTCACAGGAACTATCTAGTTCAATATCACTACAAGGCAAATTACTTCAGACAGCAATAAATACTCCACCACCAACTGTATTTAATTTATCTTTCTGAGCACTGTGACAGCGCTTGAAAAAATTTCGGCTGAACTTGTTTCCAGCTTTAGCCAGCTTTCTGTACCTATAACTATTTGAGCTTGACGGCTATCTATTAGGGCTTGGGCTCTCGTTCTTTCCCGATCGTTTCTACAACTACCTTACTGTGTTTTACCGGAGCCCTTGTAGATGGACGCCCTTTCTGTGGTTCCCTGGGGCCTTCTTTGCTAAAGGAAAACCACCCAGTCCCTTCCACACAACCTCCGCTACCCGTTCAGCCACCTCCTGTGTGTAGTGGACTCTTGACTAATTAAGGTGAACCCAGAAACCCACCACCCGATGGCACAAGTCAAGGAATCTGCAGCCTACACGATCACAGAACCGCCTGAGCCTCTGATTCCTAAGGGTCCCCATTATGCACCCAACGTTAGAGCTCCCTACTGTCAGCAAACCCTCCCTCTGTGAATGCTCAGACCTTGCGGGTCGAGAAGCTTCCTCTGGAACAGGGTGGACGACTGCATCTGGCTTAGAGATGTTGTCAGCCAGAGATAACGCCCGAAACCTGTTCTTCAAAGGAACTGGGGAGGCCCTATGGTGGGCTCTTTACAACGTTTTCCGCTGCCTACAAGACTTTGGAATGATCTGCTACTCGACAAAGGGTCAGGTGTCAGCATTATTGCAGATAGTACCTGGGGCGGCGACAGCTGTAGACCGATCGGAGGACACGTGGGACGTGCTCTACGTCCCTTTCATCTCCGAGTCCAACCCCGACAGTAACGCCCCTTGGCAGCAGCCTCAAGTGGTGAGACGGAAGCCAACGCAGCCTGGAGCAGTGAGTGAGGGGTCGTCAGGTCAGCTAGCATCTGTACACAGCAATCCATTACTGTAAACGCTCCTGCTTGAAGCTCGTAAAAATATGTAACAAACGAACAGTGCACTCGCCTTATTAACAGCAGGAACACGAGGTGCTCTCTCTCTCTGATGGTCTATTCGACACTGAAATGCTTTGTCAAAATACAGCTCTACAAGCACAATGCAGCAATAATTAAACATTTTATATACATCTAAACTCATTACTGTTTTCGACAAGATCTTCCCAGGTTAACAATCCTATCATGCATTTAAAACCAATTTTTACAATGGTAATCGGAATCTCCTCTAAAGTATTTTGCCAGCAGAAAAATTCGAGGTCATTCTCTCGATAGTTGACTTTCCACACTTACAAGCTAGTTCCCAACTTCATCTGGACACCCACATTTATATGGTCAGTACCTTCTCTGACCTCGTGAGTACCCAAAACTCGACTGCAACCTTTCATAAGACCCATGTTAAACATATTTTAAACCATTAAAGCAAACAAATTCACAGCGCTACCAGCACTTTTGACAGATAATATGTTTTTAAGGATGGCTGTCGTTTCATGTTCCAGTGTCCAGCTGCCAAGTGCTGTAATGCATCTGCCACTCGAAATGCTGTTGGGCTATAGGCAATCTGTAAGCAATTTTACAGTGGCGTCCATTCATTTCTATCTACAACATATATTTAAACAAACATATGTAAGCAAGTATTGAAACTGACAAATGAATAAAGATATGTTGTTATGACAGTATACAGCCAAGTTTTGAGTCAAAAATTTAGGGCCATTATATTACCGTGACAGAGCCTTCTCCTTCAGCCTAACTTATTCCAAACCAGCTGGTAATTAAAATGTATTTATACAGTATTTATTCCCATTCTACTTCAATTTAGACATTCAGTCCTTAAACACATTTTCTATATTGTAATTTTAAATATAACTCTATCTTAAGTACTAACACATAAATAATAGTGTAAGGAGATAGGAACGCTTTTCTCTTTTTTTAAAAAAAAGGAATGTTGTGCAGCATCAAATTCTGTACCGTTATTGATTGTTTCATTTTAATTACTCCACAAATTTTTGAAAGCACTCTTATGAAACTATCTTTCTGTTGGGTCCAGGGATCATACGCAATTCTAACAACGAAAATAAAAGGATTAGCCCAACGTCATTCCATTTTGCTGAGAGTTAGTTTAGCCTCCTGTAATATCCAATGAGATTCCTGACAGTGACAAACTATATCCACCAACTACTAATCTTAGTCAATTATACTAAACATAATTTTCTTTCTCAAATGATTAAGGCACTTGACCTAGTATCAGACACTTAGTTTTATATATATATATATATATATATATATATATATATATATATATATATATATATATAGGGGTGTAAACGATATAAGGCGACAAAATTTTGCAGATAGTACATCTCGGTGTGCTTGACAAAAACGTCTAATGACGTTTTCTGTATCATGTACTTTATTTTTGTATTATTAAAACCTAATGTTCGTAGGATAGATAGGATACGCATTTCTGTTTACGTAGTCAACCGACAGTACACGGCGTACCGAGCTTATTGCCTACAATGACGGGGCGGCCAGAAAAAGGCAACGAGCCGACCAGAGGATTGAAATCATTTGACGCGTACAACGACGTGGTGTGGTAATCAGGTGGTACCGAAAAAAGGAATGTAAACGGTTTTTGGGTTGTCAAGAATGTGTAATTCGCTTTACGTGAATTGAATACATCCAGTCTGTTTCTCAACAAGTCGATAACGAAGGTCGTAGTAGTAATGACAAGCTAATATCAAACGCAATGTATTTCCATCAGTACAAATTCAATCAATCACCAAGTAGATAGTTGTGCATTAATTACAATCAACTGTTTCACCTTTTTACGGCAATGCCATAACGAATACTAAATTCACATTTTCCTTGTGTGCAACAACATCGTAACGAAAAGAAAACCCATTACTTCGTTTCCTCTTACACCAATACAACAATAAATGTTCGAAATGACCATCATTCGCTTCTACATATGCTTCATTACGGCGAACCCAGTTCCATCGCACTCGTTCACACACATGCACATTGGCCTTTATGGTATTGGCAGCATCTAAAATCTTGTGCGTCAATTCGTCCACATTATTTACTGGCTCAGCATAAACAAGTTCCTTCATATGGCCCCAAAAGTAAAAATCCAATGGATTTAAATCAGGGCTGCGTGCTGGGCATCGACGTGGACCCGAACGCCCGATCCATCGTCCTGGAAATCGACTATCCAAAAACCTGCTTAATCTGTGACGAATGTGGGGTGGAGCACCATCGTGGAGGAAGCACATGTTATGACGTATGCCTAACGGAATGTCTTCTAACAACGTTGGTAACAAAGTTTCCCCTAGATGCGTTCGGTAATTGTTACCAGTGCAGGTAAAACATAGGGCCCAATAATGTAATTATCGAGCATACCCGCCCACACATGTACCGAAAATCGTCGCTGAAAATGTGTTGCCACTACGTGGCGAGGATTGTGTACACTCCACGTGTGGATGTTATGGAAATTAGTTATTCCGTCGCGAGTGAAACACGCTTCATCTGTGACAAGTATTTTGTTGACAAAATCATGCTGCACACTGTGTAACAAAAACCACTGTGAGTATTCACGTCGTGGAGGGAAATCTTGTTCTTCCAATGCTTGTACGCGTTGAATGTGGTAAGGCCGCAGACTCTCCTCTTGCAAAGTGCGATAAACGACAGTGTGCGATACACCCACGTGGCGGGCGATGCTTCTGGTACTCTGAGAAGGATCCTCCTGGATGCGGTCCAGAATTCTTTCTTCAGCTTCCAATGTACGATCGGCGCGTTGTGGGCCTCTGCCTTCTGCGCGGGGCAGTAAAGAGCCAGTATCTCTCGATCTAAGGAAATTAAATACGTACTCGTCAGTTGTATTCTGTCATGATGTAACAAAAACGGAAAGCATATCAGAACAGAAGATACGTTTCGCATACGGACAAAAATTTACAAAGGTGTAGATAACTACTGTACTTTATTAATATGTAAATGTATAATAATCGCATACAACTAGAGAATTACAGTGACACAAACCTTTGGTGCACAGCAGCAAATGTCTTTCGTGCAGGAAGTCGTCGTTGTGCGAAGCGTTCTTGATAAATTCGTACAGCTGCCCTCTTAACACCTTTTGCTTCGCCATAAATTAAATGCATATCGCATAGTTCAGCTATAGTAAGTCTCCTTTCCATCCTAACAGTTAACAGAGTTGCAATAATATCTGCACAGGTTACTCGCCTACTGTCGTCGCTCGATGTATTACAATGACGCAGCCACTGAGGCCGCAGTTGACTATGTGTTTACGATTTACGCTCGCGATGTCAATACCCGCAGCGGGCAATAACAGGAACCGATTGCTTACATACGTGCACGGCCAAGTATCTTCTTTTCCAAAACCGTTATCCTGAGACGAACTGTTTTTTTCTGAGACAACCGTAGGAAATACGCAAACATGTTACTGGACTTTTTTGTCAAGCATTGCCAGATGTGCCATCTGTATAATTTTGGCGCCTTATACCGTTTACACCATGTGTCGCTATGACGCTTTGAGTGGTAAACGGTGGGGAATTGTGACTGCTACCCCTAGATCGAGAGGGAGAAAGAAAAGAAAAACGAGGAAAAGGAGAGCTCAGAGCTGGAAAGAAAAAGAAAATCGAACCCATGAGATTACATCCCTTTTCACCCGCACCCTAAGGAAACCCTCCACGAGTTGTATTGAGAGAAGAGATGGCCTTCAGATCCTACTAAACTGTTGACACCAGCTTCACAGCATTGGGACCGAGAAAGCAGTCCTGATCTCTTACTATTACTACCAAATCTGCTAAGGGCGGAATAACAAGCTAGAGTTCACCTTCCAGTTATTATTCTCCACGTCACATGGCTATCCCAGCTCTTTATCTACTCAGAAATCAGATACTCAGTCCCTGATCGCTGATACTCAGACACATTTTCAAACCGAAAAACTGCCAGATAACGCACAAGCTAAATATTCCTCTTAATCAAAGTCACTGAAACTTTCTTCTCAGACATTTTATTTTACAGTTTTAAAGAATGTTCGCTAGGTGCAAGAACACAAAGAATGTCAGATAACTACTATATGCTCTTTGTGCGGGGGAATGTTTACAAGAAAGTTAAAATCATTATAATAGTTATAATACAACTGCCTTTGCTTACGTCGGCCGCTGTGGCCGAGCGGTTCTAGGCGCCTGAGTCGGGAAACGCGTGACCGCTACTGTCGCAGGTTCGAATCCTGCCTCGGGCATGGATGTATGTGATGACTTTAGGTTAGTTATGTTTAACCAGTTCTAAGTTCTAGAGGACTGATGACCTCAGACGTTAAATCCCATAGCGCTCAGGGCCATTTGAACCATTTTTGAAACTTCGCTTACATATCCGCTTTCTTTTCCCTTGTGCTTTGTCGCTTCAGTAAATATACTCAACAAATATTGAATGTCAATAAAACTTAATCCTTCTGGTAGACTACACTCTTTTGTCTTCTGTCTTTTTTGTTTGTCTTAACAAAACCTCTTTCTAACTCCTCGTTTCCGTTTTCCTTTTACTAACACGCCTATTCTTTTTATTGTACTTCAAATTAGATAATAGTTTTCCCGGTTTTTTGTCCAAGGCATCATCACAGTTTGTATTGGTGGTCCATAAAATACCATTGTGATTCCCTCGTAAAAACTGGTAACGAATTTTCGATCGAACGTCGTAAAAACAAATCTGTTGCTTCATCTTGGGGAGAATAGAACATTTAATCCATACGACGTATGAGCAGTTGGTCACTTTTTAACAAATTCAATACCGTGACGTCAAGAGGTTCACAACAATAATTGCTAGACACCGGTACTTATGAATGAAAGTATTTTTATTTCATAAGACTGCTCAGTACAGAATTTTGGCTACATTACCTTCATGTACATCGATTGCTAAAACAGAAGTCAAACACTAGAGGAGGAAGTCTCTCCTCCCTTCATTGGATTGTATTTGTCCAAAGGAACGTAGCATCGTACTTGTGTCAAACAGAGGTACTGCAAGGTCGTATTCAGCTGCGGACACCGGACAAGCGAGTTTCAATTAAAATGTCTCTCCTGAACCGGAATAAATGTAATGGATGTACGGGTGCACGTTGTAGGCGCGTGGCTGACGATATATGGAAGTTTGGGTCTGGCGGTGAATCGTACAGGGACAGCCAAATGTTAGGGCCACCGCTCGAGATAAGCGGGAAATCCGGGTTTGAATTCCAGTCCGTCACAAATTTTGTTTTTTAGCATTCCGTTTTGCAACAGATGTCTGTCCGTACTGGGAACTGCGATTATATTTCATTTATTTTATGGTGGCTGTAGTCACTCCAGTCATGTTCCTCCAGAGATGTATGCATGTACAAAGGAACGCATCGTGCTTCTGAAAGACACTAGGAGTGCGATGTCGTACAATGGTGTTGACTTTACATATACTGGATGTGGTAAACTCTGGGAATATTTCACTTCAAATCCAAAACTAAGTACTTAAAAGGTGAATAGAAATTCCGTTTGTGTTTGGTCTATACTACCCCTTTCCAGTGAGGGTTCAGATTTAATTACATACAACTTGCACCCTTACGCAGTTCCGCATCTGAGTGACGTACGCATAGTACAAAGACCCAAGTATCCTTAAGCAGTTGCGTGTGCACGCTTTAATTTCTGAAATAAAATTTATGATTATTATCTATGCTGTCTCAAGTACTAAAACCAACACATGTGGTAGCACCTATAATGTATTCTTTTGTTAACACTTAATTAAGTCCGTCAAATGTCTTCAGTTGTCGCGCAAAATTGTTTTTATAGCCTGCACATACCTAGAATATAATGAGGTAGCAATATTACTGTTTATTAAATCGTAACCGACGTCTTACAAACGCTTAGCACCACTACAAATGGTTTTGAAGTACTTCATACTTCGCAGACACATAAAACTGCAGCCCATATACAAATCTAATGCCAGTGATAGTCTGCATCCTATATTGTAGCATTAGGATTCTCATCCGCCCACACAAACTGATTGCGAAGATTTTAGGTACTATTTCTACCAAAAATCCCTCAACTGTAAACAAGTCCGGTTGTGGTTTGATGATCTTCACGAGAAATCATCGCAAAAAGTTCTACGATATTTAGTCTCCGAGCGA
The DNA here is from genome assembly GCF_021461385.2 of Schistocerca piceifrons. Lineage (NCBI taxonomy): Eukaryota > Metazoa > Arthropoda > Insecta > Orthoptera > Acrididae > Schistocerca > Schistocerca piceifrons. The sequence continues at coordinate 179,438,575 of NC_060138.1, read as the reverse complement.
CTCTACACAGTTGAAGACATTATGGACAAGAGAACTGTCGCTGAAGTACGCTCTTCGTGATACTATGAGATGTGTAACACGCTGCGACTCATTACTGGTTCTTATTGGACAGACTGGTCATGTGTACTAACAAACTATGGCCTACCTCGATCAACCATTTGTGGTGCTGCTGATCCTGTCCCAGGCATACGATGAGAAACAACAGTATATGTATGATTATATAACAGTTCACTATCTCTAGCCTCATGTAATTACTATTCACTTTGCCTTGCTTAAAAAATTCACGATTGTATGCTCATTAAATGAATGATCTGGCGTGGCTTTTGGAACACCTTCCGGGGAATTTACGTGCACCGCTAGGGTCTACTGCTATTACTACCACTACTGCTACTGTAACTCCTGCTGCTTTTGATACCCACTCACTATATGTCGGTCTTCGTACAGCGAGATTAGTAGCGTAACGTCAGCGCTGCCACGTTCACCGAAAGCCGCGACACGGCGTAAGAAGGCTAATTCACGGGCAGACGTCATACAGCTGACTCAACTCACCGTCTAGTGGAGAACTTCAGTATCGATTTTCCTGCGTTCCCTTATAGCTTTCCGTGATACCCTGTTCCAATCTACCTGGCTGTGATTTAAGATCGTCTGTGGTATTACGTTTGAAGTATTACACATGACGAATGAGCAACTACATTCTTTCAGGTGAATCTATTAGGTTAAGTACTACATACTAGCTCCATTTATTTCGTTTTTCTTGAACATATTGTTCGTAAAGTTCCATTATCACTCGAAATTATTAATTTTTAACGTATATTTACTGTGACATCAATTGTCTTGGTTTTGGAGGGAGAGACATGCAACTGAGTGTTTGTAAAAGAAGAATAATTTCCAAAATAAGCTTGTAAATGACATCAATGTTCAGCAAGCATTCCTTCTTTATTTTTGTCCTTAATGTTCAGTTTTAAGAAATTCTACGGTTTTCCTGTTTCAGATATGAAATTGTTATTGTCAAACTAACAGTAGTGGCTGTAGAAAATTTCTCTAACACATTTCATAATCTCTTTCTCCTGTAACTCATATTGCACAATGTTTGTCGGATTTAATGCTTTGAGATAAATTCAGATAATTAATATACCCAAGTGATATCAGTAAGCATAGTTTATTACTTAATTGTATTGATCGTGTAGTTTTGTTTAACAGAATTACTATACAACAGCGACCTTCAAAATGTAGGACAAAAGTAAAAGAAAAAGGATTACTATCTACTCATTAAGTGGGTAAAATACCAAGAGACAGAAATTATGATACAAACACTGTATGTCACTCATTCTGCTGCCCTGTAACATGTCATACCCGTGTATAAACAAGTTTCTGTACATTATTAAGCTGGTATATCCTAAGAATCATCACCCGCATTTTCTCTGGTGTTTCGGCAGAAATCTGCAATTTAGTTTTTGCAACATGTAGCTGGTAATAGCTATTAATAGCGAATACTCCGTACAAGAACCACAAGAGGACGGGTCCAGTGCAGCTCGGGTAAGGCTCCACGACGGCTGGCAGTATCCGACACTGGTTGCAGACCACGTACAACCCCTTCATGACGATCATGTTTCCCGAGGGCAATAGCATTTTTCAGCATGATAATGCGCCATGGCAAAAGGCCAGGAGTATGATGGAGTGGTTCGAGAAATACAGTGGTGGCGTCCTCCCCCCCCCCCCCCCCCCGGCTCAACTCCCTCCAGCGACCTACCAACACCTCATTCCTTCCATGCCGCGACGCGTCGCCGCTGTTATTCGTTCCAAAGGTGGACATACCGGCTATTATGTAGATGGTGGTCGCTATGTTCTGGCTGATCACTGAGTTTACCGCTTGAAGCATGCTTGTCAACTTGGACTTTTGTTATTTTTACATGAAGTATTACAGTGCAGTATAACGAGCGGTACATAATGTTTATGTTATAATTTCTGTCTCTAGATTTTTTAATCTCTTAATGTAGTAGAGCGCAATGCATTTTTCCTCTCCTTTTGTTGTAGATTCTGAAGATGGTTACTGTATAGCGAAAAAGTGTTCAAAGATCTTGGTAATCAAAGCAATCAAATAAAAAATATGTACATTATAAGATCGCTCTCTTAGCTATCCTTTTCTGTCAAGATCAATAACCTCATTAGTGTTATGAAAAGACGTACGTAATATGGGTCCACTTTAATGACATAGTTATATGGCTAAAAAAAGCCTTAAGTGGTTTACTGTCATTGGTTTCGGATATGAGAAATTTGTCTATCTCATATAAAGTTATTGGGGCATGACAAGCCTTCATACTCAGTGCGTTAAATAAAAATTACGATTATAGAATCTTGAATTCGTTTGGGATATCTTTCTGGGATGGCGCAAGTGGTTCACCGAAAACCAGCAACCAACTCTCCCTCATGCTCCGTGATTAACACTATATGAAGTTAGATATAGTCTCCCTCTGCTCTAGTGATATTAGACATATTGCTCAGAGTTTCTTTAAATTTATATCCAGAGCAGCTACTGTTACTAAAATTCCGTTCATGACACTAATCCTACCCGTTATCTAAGCCACAGTAGCATTATTGCTACACTTTCGTTATTTATTCATCCATTTTCAAAAAAGACAAGTGGAATTCTTTGTACTCCTAAATGATATTTTACTATTTTCCTGTTTACAGTAACTTACCAATAAAGTTTTGCCACTTAATTAACGAAGAACTCATAATTGCTGTTTGGGGATGAATCCTTATATTCTGAACCAAATAGACACCTCCTACTGAATTGGATTCCTAGTCATGCCATTGGCGCTTAATTTGGTATTCCCGCCAAGCGCGGGTGTCGAAGAGATGCTGGCAGTGCCCAGTCAAGTTTCAGGGGTTCTGCTCCACGACTGATTTGGGCGGAGATTCTTATCGATAGAGCTCAACAAAGGCCGACGGCGGCTGGCGGATAGTCACACCGTATTCACATTTTCCAATACAGACCACACTGCATGTGTACGATAACCCTGCTACTTGTTTTGGATTTCTCTTGATTTACTGCCATATTTACATTGATTATTTTCATTGACAAATACTTTTTAGTTTCGGCTTTGATTCTTTCGCTGCAACCATCTGCATAGGATGGCGTGATTCTGATCAATTCCTTCTGTGGTCACATCTTAGTTGGTTCAACATACACAGTTCTCATTTCTTCGAAACTGCGAAACAGAAATTTATGCAGTAACGTGTTCACAATATAGTACTAAATATACGAACTCATAGAACTTTCGCTACGCTTATGGCAACAAAGACCTGTAGCAATAACATACCAATCGCTTTCTTCAACTCCATATTTCGCCTGTATTGACAGGGCCAGTGAGTTGGGTAGTTTATCTCTGGTATCTTGTGTTTCACTGTAAGACAAATCACATTTCTACACCTGTGTATCAAAGTATACTTTTGTCATCTTTTAGCAGCAAACTATACGAAGTGGTGAAAACGTGCCTACCTGTTTGAGAAATAATACGCTTAAATTCGATTGTTTGCCGACCAAAGGTTATGGTCACCAAACTCACTCTGTAACAGCAACATTAAAGCTAAATAAATGGAGAAACGAACAGAATAATCATCTGCATCTAGGTCATAGGCTTTGAAGGTTATTTGCTGCAGTGCGATATCGCTAGCTGGCAAATGCAGCGGGTCATTCCTGGTGCCTCCCCTGACTCTTGCGGATGCCGGCGCAGCTTGCCTACATACAAGAGGCAAGAGGGCTTCGTCTACCCTAGGAATGATGGGCAAAATTTTCATAATGCATCTGAATGTCATGATGAATTTTCACTCTGCAGCAGAGCGTGTGCTGACTTGAAACTTCTTGTTAAATTGAAACTAATCTTTGCCTGAGCGTGCAGGTTCACACCAACTGAGCTACCCGAGCACTTTGGCAAAGCACTTGCCCGCAAAAGGCAAAAATCCCACCAGGTTCGGAACACAGGTTTAACAGACCTTGAAGGTTTCTTCTAAAGTTGTTGAGGTCGAGACCTACTACGTCACTGATTTCCCGTGGAGGCATCTGTTGCCCAGTATCTGTTGAAAGTAAAATTAGGAAAATCGTGACAGGAAGATTCTCTTGACATAAGAGTGCCATTAGCTGTGACAATAAATAAAAAACAGAATTTCTGCTTTCTGTTTATGAGTGGTTGGTTTAACAGTGCTAAGTGTGAAAAGAAATTTCTTGAAGTCGTTTGGAGATCGCGAAGCCACGAAGCGGCTGGAAAATCTCACTTGTGTAGGAAGCGCGTCGTGAGCCCAACGCAGAGGAGGCGATGTTTGAAGAGAGTTACCTATATATAGTACCGAGTAATAGAGCCTTCGCGATCCCTAAGATTACACAGGGTGACCGATCGTTAACGCAACCAATTTCGCTGCGTGCGGCCGGCCTGCGACGAAGGCTGCCGTGTCCGCGATGCGAGTGACGACAGGAGGTCCGCAGTAAATACAATGAGTGAAAAAACAAATCTCAAAACTTAAAAGAAATTAATATAGAATAATGAAAAATTGCTATACGTATGTCTAGGTCACATATGTAAGTGACTGACATTACACAATCACAGGTTAATGTAAGCGCAAGATATGCCATGAAACGTCCCCCTTGAAAAAATTATGAATGCCTGTGCTGATAAGCTACGCTTGTCGTCACTATCATTTCTCAATTTACTTTGGAGCCTAGTGTTACGTTTTTCACACGCCATAATTATCACATATTTCACACGATAACAAGAAAAGCACAATTTGAAGACCAAAAATTAGAAAACACACTAACATAGCACTGAAAATAATATCTAGTTAATTGCAAGCGCAGCTGCAAAATACTTGGTGCAAATCTACATGCATGCCACAACTGTTTTACTGTACAGCAATGAAAAACTACAACTGCAAGGAAATTCTTTCTATAATTACACGCTAGCAATAAACAATAGCTACACTAATTACACAAACTACAAGAAAAAATCAGAATATTCCAGTGAGGTATCCTCAGCTAAGGGTCGACATATGAAACGTCCCCTTAAAAAAAATTTATGAATGATTGTGCTGATAAACCTCCTACATTATTTGATTTTCAGACAGCTGATCAGAACTGAACGTACTGAGACATTTCGCTCTTTACCTATTCTGATCAACACTAAAATGACATACAATATTTTTAGCGCAACGCAATCTGACTTTCAAAAATCCCCACAAAAAAATGGCCCTGACTAACAATAACTTAGACCTTTCATGAATCACTTACCTCACAAAAATCTTCGTTACTGGAACTGCTGCAACACAGCGAGCGCCACTACTGTCAGCTAAATAAAAGATTCTAACTACTGAAGGCACTAACTACTGATAGGCATAGACAGCAAGTGAAAGATTTTGATAGAGAACAAACGATGTATCTACCTTAATAATGTTTCAAAGTCATCAAATATATTTATCAGTTCATGATATCCAATATTACAAATTTACTCTTTCTGATGGGCACACGTCCAGATCGTCCGCTCTCAAAATTCTGTCATTTCTCTCCCCACATCCACCACTGCTGGCGGCTCACCTCCAACTGCGCAACGCTACTCGCTGTTCACATCCAACTGCCCAACACTACAATGGCGAATATCCCTACAATGCCAACCAGCCGCAGACTGCACACAGCACAGCCAGTGATTTTCATACAGAGCGCTAGGTGACGTTACCAACATAAAAACCTAAACAGCCTACTTACAGCCATTGCAAATGTAAAATACAGGTACATTAATAACTGGTTTAACCACCAGGATGTTGAATGCAAGCACGCAAACGCGTATGCATTGTGTAGCACAGGAGCCGGATGTCAGATTGCAGGAAGGAATTCCATGTCAGTTGCACCTGATCGGTCAGTACAGGGACAGTTAATGATGTTGGTGGGTGACGCTGAAGTTGTCTTCCGATGCTATCCCGTATGTAACCGACTGGAGAGAGATCAGGTGATCAAGCAGGCCAAGACAAGATGCCGACGCTCTGTCAGGCGTTTCGGTTACAACAGTGGTATATGGGCAAACATTATCCTCTTGGCAAACACCCTGAAACGCTGTTCATGAATGGCAGCCCTACAGATCGAATCGGAAGACGAATGTGTGAATTAGCAGTCAGGATGCGTAGGATAACCACGAGAGTACTCGTGCCGTCGTACGGCATCTCATCCCACATCATTTTTCCAGTTGTAGACCCACTGCTTAATAATGAGAAGAAATAATATAATTATCTGAAAACCGTTTCACTGACAGTAGTTTCCAATAACTAAGCTGATAAAAGAACTCGCGTCAACGTTAGTAGTTGCTACTTACTTATAGACAATGGCATAATTAGGGAACAGTATCATAGAACCACCGATGCATTCTAATAGATCATTTATATACATTATGAACGGCGATGGAACTGTCACACTTCCAAGTGGTTCTCCACAAATTACCTTCAGATTTCTAGAATGAAAGTTTCACTCTACAGCGGAGTGTGCGCTGATATGAAACTTCCTGGCAGATTAAAACTGTGTGCCGGACCAAGACTCGAACCCGGGACCTTCGCCTTTCGCGGGCAAGTGCTCTACCGACTGAGCTGCCCAAACACGACTCGTGCCCCGTCCTCGCAGCTTTAATTCCGCCAGTACCTCGTCTCCTACCTTCCAAACTGTACAGAAGCTCTCCTGCGAACCTTACAGAACTAGCACTCCTGAAAGAAAGGATATGCGGAGACATGACCTAGCCACAGCCTGGGGGTTGTTTCTAGAATGAAATTTTCACTCTACAGCGGAGTGTGAGCTGATATGAAACTTCCTGGCCGATTAAAACTGTGTGCCGGACAGAGACTCGAACTCGGGACCTTGGCCGTTCGCGGGCAAGTGCTCTACCGACTGAGCTTCCCAAGTACTTGGCTAAGCCATTTCATTCTAGAAACAACCCCCAGGATGTGGCTAAGCCATGTGTCCGCAATATCCTTTCTTCAGGAGTGCTAGTTCTGCAAGATTCGCAAGAGAGCTTCTGTAATGTTTGGAAGGTAGGAGACGAGGTACTGGCGGAATTAAAGCTGTGAGGACGGGGCGTGAGTCGGGCTTGGGTAGCTCAGGCTGTAGAGCACTTGCCCGCGAAAGGCAAAGGTCCCGAGTTCGAGTCTCGGTCCGGCACACAGTTTTAATCTGCCAGGAAGTACCATTAGATTTATTGATTTTGTTTTATCCGCAAGGAAGTCATCCAGCTGCGTATGGGGTCCAGTACTCTATAAGGCCCTATTTTTTTTCACTACAGGGCAATGCATGACGCTGTCATATCTCATCCTGAAGACGAGGAACACGGCATCAGCCTGAGCGCCATTTCCTGCGAATTCATGGATCTCATGGATGAACAGTGCGAACTGAGTTTCGTAAGATGTCTGCTTGCTGAACCTACGTTGATTTTTCTATAGGTAATTTTCGTTCTCAAAAACAGAGTTAGTTATTCAGGATAAAACATGTTCCATAATTTTACATGTCGGCTTTTTTTTATTCTGTCTACAAGTAGTGCTGATAGATCTCTGTGTCCCCTGCTGAGAAACCTCAGGCTGTCTATCGATGCACCCTGGCTCGATGAGCGATGGTGCAGTGAACAAGTGTATGGTCCACTTCAATGTACCAGCTAGTGCCGCGTAAGAGGGTTGTTGTGCTAATCAAGAAAACGAATCGAAATTACACACTTACACAGTGAATAATGAGAGAGAGGAGGGGATTGCATTCGACTGTGACAGTCTTCTAATTCTTTTTATTCTGGCTGTGGGCGGTGAATGATATCTGACGCTTCATGACGCTTTCACAGTGGAGTAAACCCCATGAGTGACACTAAATTAGCCTTGAAAGAGGGGGGGCAGGGTGGGGGAGGGGGCAATCGCCTGGAAAGGACGTTGAACAAGAAGGACATTGACCTGTGACCTTGAATATAAGTCACACAACTGCTTCAGAGCAGAAGACATTGACTGTGGAGGACGTTGACCGCTGTCTTTGGAGATGAGATGGTCATTGACACTTAGGAGGATCTTAGGACTGATGCACTGGGAAATGGAAGGAAAATGGTATTTGCGAAAACATTAGAATAATAATAAATAGGGAGAGGAACAGGTTAATAATACTTACATGTCCGTTTTTTCTTATTCTGTATGGAGGTGGTGCTGGCAGATCTCTGTGTTCCATGCTCAGAAATATCGGGTAGTCAATCCTTGCACTGTGGCTCGATGAGCGACGGTGCGGCGGAAAGGTGTGTATGTTCTGCTCCAACGTACCACCTAGTGCCACATCAAGTGCAGCGAATAGGCGCATGTCATCGTCTAGTTATGCACCTACGGCCTGTTGCACTGTTGAAAGAAGGAGACACTAGAAAATTCCTGCACTGATGTAGGCCTCTGGTAAAATAAAAAAAAGGTGACACAATCCACATTGCGCAAAGAAAGCGAAACCAACACATATTGTGAATCTCACCTGCAAAATGAAGTACTGGCAGAAACAGCAACAGAGCAAAACTTCGCAGCTAAAAAAATAAAAGTACTGTTAAAAACTAACTACAGTTGGTCCAAGGAGACTGGGTTCATTATCTTGACACAGAATGCTAATGAAACACATGACTCAACCTTTAACTATTGAAATTTTAGTTGGAAAAGAACTTACCGAAGAAAACACTGTAGACTGTAATATGAAAATTCATGTAATATAGTAACATCCATGGCACAATAAATTAACTCAGAAGCTCAATCGATAGAATAATTATCAAAAACTCACCTGTGATGAGGGTGAAGCGGATCAACAATACAAGTCTACAAAACTAAAAATAAACTTTTTACCTCATCAAATACCTTGTTCTCCTTTCAAAACCGTTTTTATGTCCCTACTCTATTCAACCACTGTTCCAGTCGTCATTTCTCCTCGTAATAAATCTGCAACTCACATAGCTCCAATAGTGCATCCATGCATTGCACGGTACACTCAACGAAACTCCGCCTCCTGTACACATCAGCTATCCACTACCAGTTGTGAAAGATACTACGAGTCCTCAGTGCTGCCATCGCAGACGCAGATACTGTTGCCTAACAACTGTTTCTCTGACCACAATTCTTGAAATATATCCTTTTCCTTTACTGATATTAACACATACAATAATATCATCAAAAAATAGCCTTCTTACTCTAGTAACCAAGTAGAATGGGCTTTAAGGAACGCTGCTCCACTACTGAGACATATCATCAATCTTACAAAAGAATACCAGCCATGTCACCCCGAAGATAATAGATAAAAGAGACAACTGTCACACAGTTGGCTTAACAGCTCATGTATCCACATTGCTGACGAGAATAATATACATAAATGTGGGAAAAACTGAGGGTTTGTTATAATCGTGAGAGTTATTAAAGATGAAGACACTAGAGAAGAAATTGCGATTTTGTACTCTTTAATAGAAACAAGACTTACGGAAAAACAGCACTGGACTTTCGTACTATTTGTTTACTTATAAAACGCCTGCGATAATGTTAAACGATGCTAGACGTTGAAAAATAGATATACACTCCGGGAAAAGACGTGTAATATGTAGTGTGACCTCCCCTAAGGACGGAAATTAAAGAAAATAAGGTACCAATGGTAGACTTCGTTGATGACATTGTTATCGCCTATGGGAATGAGGAAGAATTACAGATCCCATTGAGTGGAAAGGACAGTCTCGAGTGTAAAATATCGACTGAGAGTAAAGGAGGTGAAAACATTGAGGAATAGTGATAATGAGATAAGCAACATGCACAACATAAAACGTTGGGTACCTCTTAACAGAGAAAGTGAATGACGTCTGTTACATTGTAAATAAAGTAACACATGACAGGTCAAGTAACAATTACATAAAAAGAATAGTAACACAACAGAGGTGGTATTCCACGCCAAAATAATTATCCCAGTATAAAACATATATCTTTAATTGAGAAGAGTTTATCGGAGAATGCCTGCCTGAAACACAGAATTTTACTGAATGAATGATTGGCTGAGGGGAAGCTGGAAAACAAAAGTGCGTTTGAGATGCTGTGTTGCAGAAGGATGCTGGAAGTTAAGTGCCCTGCCAACATGAGAAATGAAGATGTTCTCCACAGAAAGGAATACACGGAAAACACTCACTTGAAGATGGGACAGGATGACAGGGAATTTGCGAGGCCATCAGGGACTAATATCCATGGCATTAGAGTGAGCTGCAGGCGGAAAAAGTTGTACAGGAAAAATAAATTTCAACACATTCAACACGTAATATAGTAAGTTTGATCCAAGTGTTTCTATGAGACAAAGAGGTGGACGCAAGAGGTAATTGTAAAGGGCTGCATCAAACCATTCAGAAGACTGATGACAATCTATAGATACACCAGTAGCTGTTATAGACGCTTACAAATCATTTCTTGCAAATTCCGGAACTGTTTTTGTAGTGAAATCAAATCACCCTGAAAACGAGTTACTGATTCTGCTGCCTTAATTTATTGTCTACAATATTTGACTGTTTTTGATGTTCCTATATATGATTTGCACAGACAGTTTGTCACATTTGAATTTATTGTACATCGTAAAAAGAACGTTCTACTCAGATTTTCACTTACAGGATATCTAGAGCTAAGTGACGAGTTCAGTTCCTTTAAATTCGTTTCAGTGCATAATGCAAAGAGTGTTTGGAGTGAAGAAACCCTCTGCCAAAGAATAAAGCGTTGATAATTACAGCAAGTGTGTGCTGAATAATGCGTATAGTGCAACTGGACGGTGCATTGTTAAGTTTATGCAAGATAGTGTTCCTAAGAGTTTGAGTTGACGTTATATGATAAAGTTGTGTGTCTTAAATAATAGGAGTAAGTCATTGTACGTATGGTACAGGAAAAAGAACGATAATACTGTTACGATGTGTCCCTCATCATGCTCTAGAGAGCGGCCTGTGGTGCAGTCTATGTGTGTAGCTGTAACTATTATCTACAGAAGGGGTGCGACATCAGTATGGTATAGTGTTTTGCAGAGGATTGCCGATTGATGGTGACCATGAATATATGTTACTGTTGCACCTAAATAGGCGAAGAAAACACGCTGCTGTTCTATTATACTATTGGCTACACATCACTAGAGACAGTAGACATCGTAAAATATGTGAAAGCAAGCGTCTGTAATGATCTAAGCCGCAATGATCCCATATCAACAAGAGGGGACACCATGTTGAGGGGAATTTGATTTTATTTTATTTGCACGTCATGTTCCGTAGTATCAAATTGAAGAGCAAATCTCCAAGGTCATAGAACGTTTCAGCAGATGAAATTACAACATAAAAGTAATAACAGATAAAAATAAAATATTTATAAACCCGAAAACGGTTAATCTATAAGTTTACGGGAATGCAGTCAACAGCACAACAAGAATCAGCTAACTTTTTCAAGGAAATCCTCCACGGAATAGAAGGAGTGACCCATGAAGAAACTCTTCAGTTTGGATTTTAAAGTGCGTGGATTACTGCTAATATTTTTAAATTCGAGTGGTAGACTACTGAAAACGGATGCAGCAGTATACTGCACACCTTTCTGCACAATAGTTAACGTAGTCCGATCCGAATGCGGTTTGAGTTCTGCCGAGTATTAACTGAGTGAAATATGTTTATTCTTGGGAATAAGCTAACACTGTTAACAAGAAATGACACTGAGGGATATTATATTGAGAGGTCAATGTCAGAATACCCAGACTCGTGAACAGCGGTCGACAAGTAGTTGGTGCACATACACCACTTACTGCCCGAACCACCCGTTACTGAGCCAAAAATATCCCAGAATATAATACCATACGACATAAGCGAATGAAAATAAGCAAAGTAGAATAATTTTCGTGTCGAACGATCACTCTCTTCAGATATCGTTCGAATAGTAAAAATGGCAGCATTAAGTCTTTGAAAAAGACTCTGAATGTGGGCTTTCCACCACAGTTTACTATTTATCTGAACACCTAGAAATTTTGACTTCCGTTTCACTAATCATATGCCCATTCTGTCAAATTAAAACTTTAGATTTAGTTGAATTGTGTGTTAGAAACTGTAAAAACCGAGTCTTACTGTGATTTAGCGTTAGTTTATTTTCTACAAGTCATGACCTTAGATCATGAACTGCACTATTTGAAACCAAGTCAGTGTTGCACACAATATCCTTTACTACCAAGCTAGTGTCACCAGCAAACAGAAATATTTTAGTGTTACTCGTAATACTAAGGGCATATCATTTATATAAGTAAGGAACAGGAGTGGACCGAACACTGATCCCTGGGGCTTCCCCCACTGGACCATACCCCACTCAGACCCCATATCACAGACATTCTGAACGTTGTGAATAATGACCTTTTGCTCTCTGTTGCTGAAGTAAGAGGTGAACCAACTGTGAGCTACTCCTCGTATTTCGTAATGGTCCAACTTCGGAGCAATATTTTGTGATCAACACAATCAAACGCCTTAGTTAAATCAAAAAATATGCCTAGCGTTCGAAACCTTTTGTTCAACCCATCCAGTACCTCACAGAGAAAAGAAAATACAGCATTTTCAGTTGTTAAGCGACTTCTAAAGCCCAACTGTACATTTGATAGCAAATCATGTGATATAAAATGATCAGTTATCCTAACACACACAGCTTTTTCAATAACTTTAGCAAACACTGATGGTTCAGAAACAGATCTAAAATTGTCTAAATTATCCCTTTCTCCCTTTTCATAAAGCGGCTTTACCAGTGAGTACTTTAATAAAAAAAAAATGGCTCTGAGCACTATGGGACTTAACATCTGAACATCTGTGGTCATCAGTCCCCTAGAACTTAGAACTACCTAAGCCTAACTGACCTAAGGACATCACAGACATCCATGCCCGAGGCAGGATTCGAACCTGCGACCGTAGCAGTCTCGCGGTTCCGGACTGAGCGCGTAGAACCGCGAGACCACCGCGGCCGGCCGTCAGGAAAGTGACCATTCCTACAGGAAAAATTACAGATGTGGCTACAGGGCTAACATGTGTAGCACAGTACTTTAGTATTCTGCTGGGCACTCCATCATAACCATGAGAGTCCTTAGTCTTCAGTGATTTAATTAATGACTCAATCTCCCTCTTGTTTGTATCACAGAAGAGTATTTCAGACATCAGTCTCGGAAAGACATTTTCCAAGAGAGTTATATTATTCACTGTAGAAGGTAATCTTATCCAGGAAGGAAATGAGTTTTTGATAAACACTTCGTGGAGCTGCGGAGTATAGGTGGTGATGATGATTAATCACTCACTTCTTTCACTTTTACTAACGAAAGGAGTGTCAATGTCAGAAGCAACCGAACTCGACAAAGTCATAAAGCAGGCTAATTGTCAGAGAGCCGTGTGCGGGTTCTTCATCGACTGCCAGCAAGGCTGTTTGTCGATGCAGTGTTTCCACAGAGCCTGCCCCCCTCCCTACCTCCCTCCAAGGAGAATTGTGAGGCAGGTGAGAGGTGTCGGGATGGTGAGGTATGGTAGTGGTAGTGGAGGGCAGGTATGCTGTGGGGGCGGTCGCAGAGTGAATGTGGGGCGCCGTCCAAGCTCTGAGAAGTGGTGGATGCATCGCCAAGGCCACATGACGTTGATCTTGGTGTGAGATTCGTCGGACTCAAGTGGGGAGCTGTGCTTTTGAGGGTATCATAAGCGGAAAAGTGTGAGCTGAAAGCAGTGATATCGATGTCGCGTCCTAATTTGACGGTCTTGTGGAAATGCTGTGCAGTGGAACGGTCTGCATTCTGGTAGTCTTCATGCTAACTTTTATTGAGAAGGTCGTTGTCTGTTAGCTAGATGGTGAGTTTATTGTGGATGTCAACTTGCAATTCAAGAGCTGATTGTACACTACTAGTAGTCAGGGTGGGGTTGGACAGGTGTAGTGGAGGGGAGAGCTTGGCAAGGGTTGTTGTCTAGTTAGGTATCTTGTACTGGCTATCCAGTTTTGGGTCAGTTAACAGGCACTGTTATACTTTTCTAGTTTAATGGCATAAGAAAGGTATGAGCATCTCTCTGAAGCACCATCTCAGGGCCTGACTACAGCGGAGGTTGGTGGCCGGGGGGCGGGGGGGAGGGGTGGCAGATGTAGAGCCGGTTATATTGTGTCGTCTCGTAACATTATAAAGTCACAATCTTTAAGTGCTTTATGTAAAAAAGACTTAAGATACCGAGTGTGGAAGGGGCAGGGATATGCGGAGATGAGCAATGTGTCACTTGACAGAATAGAACAGATGAGGTAGGTCTCGGGACGTAATTGACGGTTGTTCGAGAGCAAAGTCCGCCAGCATGCTATGCAGAGACCCAGAAGTACTCAAGGCAGTGCCTCATTCCGTGGTCCACAGTGCTACATGAGGGCCATCTTTAATGTTCGGTGCCATCACTCATATGAGACCATTGCTCTGTCGATGACAGGCTGTGTTTAGAATCACTTAATACTTCTCATATTACACCGATCTAGGATAAGGGCAGGTTCGAAATGCTTGCACTGGTAACTTGTGATTGACATGGGATAGCCGAACTGTGAGATCCAAATTTTAATAAACGTTTCTTGATAGATTCGCCTGTTATCTCTTTTAGTAGCGTTGCTTCAACCCATTGTGTGACTTGTTCAGTTGCTGATCAGGAGCTATCAGACACAGGTAGTGGGCCAACGAGATGGTAAAGGGTGGAGGGGCGTATTCCAATGTTACGGACTGGGTAGGGCAGCCTTTAATGCTTTCAAATGTGGCTTGCATATCGACCGATCACTTGAATTAGCGTTTGTCAGTGCTATTCTTCCCAGTGAGGGCATGCGTTAGCGGTGCTTGCATGGCTGCCTGTGAAAGGTGTCTTCTGCAGAAATTGATCATGCCTAAGACCCAATATACTTTACTGGACGGTCTTCTGCTGGTGGCCACTCTGTCGTCGTGTTGGGGACGCATATCTGAAGTGTTTACGATATGTCCAAGGAAGACGACTTCCTTCAGTCGAAATTGGCATTTGTCTTTATGTTACGAGAGAAGGTGTTGATTTACGCATTGTGGGAGGTACCGTCAGGTTAGAAAATTAAGGTGTCATCAAGATAAGCGTAACAGAACGGGAACTTGAATAGTAAACCATCACTCAAGCGATTCCATGTTTGTGCTGCATACTCAAGTCTGCATGGCATAAACACCAACTTGAACAAACTGAAAGGCATGATAATAGTAATTTTGTGAATGTTTTCTAGATGCACAGATATTTGTAGGTACACCATCTTACAGTCAATAACACTAAAAACAGAGGCACTCGCGAAATAGGGGGTGAAATACTGGATGCTGGGTAACGAGTAGCCGTCCATATTGGTACAAGCATTAGGAATTCAACAATTAGCCCACAACTGCAGCATCCGTTTTGTTTTGGGGACCAGTTTTATGGGTGGAACTCAGGAACTGTTGGAGAGGCGAACGCATCGGAGGGTTGGGCGTGGTAATCATCTTATGAATTATTCCATTCTTAATGACACACTGTGTGAATCTTTGTTCTGTGGGAATATTGGTAGGCAAAGTAACGAGTGGTCAAGCAAGCAGCACAGTGGTAGTATATATATGTGGTCTGTGAGCATCAACATAGATGGTGGTAGAGGTGCCGTGTCGCCAAGGTGTAGAGATGTCTGCAAGGTGGTGGCGATGGGACTCAACACAGCTGGTTGGCATGTTGCCGTCTGTTCATGGAGTTCCCACTCAATTTCTCGAATTCTGTGTTTGATGTCACGTTATAAGTCACATTTTGTATCATATATGTGGAAATAGACTTGTTGCTGAATATGGTCAGAGGCAGTCCTGAAGGAGGGAATGACCACCGAAAATATCCTTGGGAGGTTTGGGCCGGGGGTAGGAGTATAGGAGGAGAGACCGGGGAGGGGGGGGGGGGGAGCTGCCTCACCACACTTGTGGCAGATATCAGGAACCAGATGGAAATGATGGAGGAGGTCTGCGGCAATAACTGGTTCGGCTACGTTCACAATGATAAATGTCGGAGTTATGTTAGTCATTGAGAC
This sequence comes from Schistocerca piceifrons, assembly GCF_021461385.2. NCBI lineage: Eukaryota > Metazoa > Arthropoda > Insecta > Orthoptera > Acrididae > Schistocerca > Schistocerca piceifrons. The sequence goes on along the minus strand of NC_060138.1, from coordinate 179,422,492 downwards.
CAAGTCTAGTGTGTAGACAGGTGATCTGTAGAGTCGGATTGTATCATTTGTTGCACAGAGTTAGAAGATAGCCAGCCACTGATACAGTCACACACAAAGAGTCTGTGGTGAAAGGGTGGGGCAGACGCGTTCTGTCGAAAGCGTTGTGAATATCTAGGTGACACAGATATCCTGCACGGTCCAAAGCTCCTGATGTGAACTGTGCGTGAAGTTTGGGAAATGACATGGCTCATGACAGTGGAGCGGAATCGGTGTATCGTGCATAGTACCAGCAAAGCAATTCTGCACTGTTTCGGCACCCTCAGTGGAGTTCCATGCAGACGTGGGCGCGAAGCAGTTGATGGTGTTCCGTGCACTGAAAGCGTGATGCAGTTGGCGGTGTTCTGCCTAGGAGTGGGACGTCACCGACGGTGGGTAAATGGGGGTATGTTGTGTCTGTGGTAAGGTCATTGCTCTGACAGGGTGCGGTGACGTCAGATTTGGCAGAAGTAGAGTGAGAACCGCTCAGCTCATGGTAGGCGGGAGGTCGGATGCGCAGCTGTTGTAGTACGTCACGGGCGCCGCTGTTGCTGTCGACATTATTTATATGTTATTTATACAGTATGACAGAACATGTTTGAAGTATTGCTCACTCGGAACACTTTGACTGGATCACAAGGAAAAGTTCATCACAAGCAACTGCTCTTCAACGGAAATAAAATAGATTCCTCAGAGCGTTCTCTTTACCAATGTAAAGTCTGTTTTCACAACGAAGTAAGTGTTCAAAGTTCTGTCTCACGAGCAGCAGGAATTGTCCACGGTGCAGGACACAAATGCCGCGGGAGTGCAGCCGTCCGGATGACGAAGTGGACATCCTGTCCGACGCGGTGTCCAAACGATGACAGTATGTCAGTCTCTGGCTGGCGAAACAGAACTGACTGTATCCGGCACCTAACGGGTAGAAATACTCGCGCGGTGGAAGGTTACAATTTTCCTGTTGGCTATCGAAGTTGTGGCGGATGCATCAAAACGTGCTATTCTCTGCGCCCTCTGGCTGCTTAACGGAAGGCCCTCTATGGACTGAGCGGAATACCGCGGAAGCCAGCCTGAACTCAGGGGTAGAGCTGACGATAACCCGCTAAGTATGGACGTGATGCGGGTTGGCAATGTCAAAGGCGAAGTCGAGTGGCACGTCCTGATTGAGTCGACGAGTTTAAGCGTGGATCCAAAGGTTCGTGCTTATGGGCGACCATAAAGAGTAGCACCTAGGAGGGAAGCTTCACAACCCACGCGGTCCATAATGTGTGGTCTTTGCGTACGAGATGGATATAAATCTGTATAAGAAGGCGAGCCATAATTGCGATGAGTCTTGTCACTTACAACCTGGTCGTAAATGACGTGATGGATTTGTTTGTCCGGAGCACGTGATACTGTGGGACAGAGCAGCTTTAACAGCCTCAGGTTTGTTTTCTGCCAAGGGAAGGGGGGGTGAGGGGGCGGGGACGAGGGTGTTACACCCAAGTGCTAAGCAGAGTGATGAATTTCCTATCATCTCTGGTAACGTCACTCAAATAAAAAGTATTTTCCACATTGACGAACCAAAAATTGTTTGGCCTGACTTGGGAGGTAGCTTGAGATGTGTCCCGTAGCCATTAGTTCGCTAAGGCAACATATGTAGTGGAAGAGCAGCCGAGTAGGTATAGTCTGTACACAGCATGACATGCGCGGTAGGCAACGCGGGGGACTATGCAGCCGGTAGCATGACGTCCGGAGCGATCGGATTCATGCGCGGTGTGGTTAAAAGCTCTTCGAAAATGAGTAGGCACCTATGTGCTCTGTCACCAGGCTAAGGCTAGCACTTGGCTTCACAAAAATTTTTATCTGATACCCCGTCTCTAATCGGTGCTGAACCAACTGGCCTGCAACCCTCTCATAGTTGCTACCTAGCAGCAAGACTTTTTTCTTCCTACTGTCTTTCGGTTTTGATCCAAATTAAATTTCCTTGCTGGAAGTCTGCTCCACCCTACTGTGGCCTACAGCTAAAAGAGGCTCTTCCCATCTACTTCAGTTAGCAAATCATATTTATCGGATACTGTTAGATGAAATTTACATGAAGTTGAAGAGCTGCCTCCTTCCGCCCATTGCTTGTTAGCTTTACCCACTTCCCAAGATCTTCTTTTCCCTGCAACCTACATAGTCCACATTTCGTGTGACCTAACACAGCCTGAACGGCACAAATCTTTGCCTCCTGCTTAGTAATTCTCTTGTCTATTTTGAAAAGGCTGCAGGTCCATGGGAGAGCCTCATTTAGTTCCCCATTCAGTTTCCCGCTACAGTCACCCCAGCGAAATTTCAGCCCACAGTCTACATTCACCACTACCTCTTTGACTGTCCTACGGCAAATCCATGTTTATGACACTTTGCAACACAAATTACAGGCTTAAAAATAGAAGTAAATCACTTACCACATTTTACACTACACGAGTTTTCGTTAATTATGAGCAGCAAAAGTTAAGCTATAGGTTAGCGCTTCACGTGTGTAATATAACGTAAAAAGCTATTTATTTCCGCTTACAATAACAACTTAGCACTCACTCATGTTCAGAATCCAACCAATTCCCTTAATCACAATCAGTCTGTGAGACAGTACGGAATAAAATTCATTGTCAACATGTGGTGTCACCGCCAGACACCACACTTGCTAGGTGGTAGCCTTTAAATCGGCTGCGGTCCGTTAGTATACGTCGGACCCGCGTGTCACCACTATCAGTGATTGCAGATCGAGCGCCGCCACACGGCAGGTCTAGAGAGACTTCCTAGCACTCGCCCCAGTTGTACAACCGACTTTGCTAGCGATGGTTCACTGACAAAATGCGCTCTCATTTGCCGAGACGATAGTTAGCATAGCCTTCAAATGGCTCTGAGCACTATGGGACTCAACTGCTGAGGTCATTAGTCCCCTAGAACTTAGAACTAGTTAAACCTAACTAATCTAAGGACATCACAAACATCCATGCCCGAGGCAGGATTCGAACCTGCGACCGTAGCGGTCTTGCGGTTCCAGACTGCAGCGCCTTTAACCGCACGGCCACGTCGGCCGGCCATAGCCTTCAGCTACGTCATTTGCTACGACCTAGCAAGGCGCCATTACCAGTTACTATTGATACTGTAATAATGTACCATCAAGAGACGTTCACCATTAATGGATTAAAGTTAAGTATTCCACCAGCTACGTCCGTCTTTTCTAAAGTCTAATTTCCTTGTCCTGTTCCAGACCTCACGCCAGCCTGCGTGAGATAAAACGCGTGCCTTTCGGCTTCCTCTAGTAACCCGTTGTTGGCTCTCCTGCCAACCACAACACAACAAATGCGAGATGCATGTTACAACTACAAAGGAAGAAAGAGCATCTAGAGGAATAAAGACTGGAGGTGAAGGATTGAAGAGGTGTGACAAAGGAAAATGGCAAAAATGAGAAAAAGATCAGTGAAAGTGGCAGACAGGCAGAATCATTCCTATAAAGTGTTAGGGACCTGGTTTGGAACAAAGATGTGGCACAAAAAAAGCAAATAAATAATATATAGAGGCTACTACTGACATATGCATATGAAACAAGGATGATGATGAAATGAGATGTAAGTAGATTACACACATGTGAAAAAGTTCCTTAGAAGTAGTACAGGACTGAGAAGGTCAGATAGGCTGAGGAATGAATGCGTATAGGAAATCGTGAAAGAGGATTCCTTGCAGAGCATGGTAGGAACATCAAAGCTAAGATGGTATGGCGATTTAAAGAAAATAGAAAAGAAGAGGTTTCCGAAGGAAAAGTATGAAAGTGGGATGGAAAGGAAGTTACCAAGAGGAAGACCAGGGGATAGTGTGCTGAAAAATGTGGAAGAGTGTGTTGAAGAAAGAGACGAGGACTGGACCAGAGTGAACACGGAAAGATAGAGGGAAAACAGTATTAGATGGCGAGGCTCACAACAAGCCTGTGGCTAGAAATTGTTCAAGATGATGCTGTGGTTTTGTCCTGCATTGGCCTAATTCCCACCGTTGTTTACTGACACACAATAATGTCTTGTTGTCAGACTTCTCTTTTGCGAAATCGTAGTGTGTAGACTATTGTTTTTAACACATCTAAGCACCAGATTACCACACACATGATCTGTATTATACATCAATTTCCAGGACCATAGTAGGGCGTCAAGTTTTGAATGCATTAGATCGGTGTAGACTGTTTAAGTAATACATTGTTTGGTGAGAGTGGTGTGTGACTAGGGCTTCCCGCGGTGTAGACCGTTCGCCAGGTACAGGTCTTTCGATTTGACGCCCTTCGGTGACCTGCACATCGATGGGGATGAAATGATGGTGATTAGGACAACACAACACCCAGTCCCTAAGCGGAAAATATCTCCGACCCAGCCAGGAATCGAACCTGGTCCCTTGGGATTGACATTCTGTCGCGCTGACCATTCAGCTACTGGGTCGGAACGGTGAGAGTGGTAATGAGCCTACTCAATGTTTGTATAAACTCTATTTAAGAAAAAGCAAATACCTTACTCAGTGAACTGCTGTGACTGCTCGTCTTATAAACTCGTGGATAACTTTTAAATGACAAGACAGGGTTGGAAAAAATAAGGCGACTTTCGGAACAAAACATTACTATTTTGATACATCTTGTATCTTACATTTGGTTCCGTAATTTTTAACGAAATCGAATGCTTCTTTTTTAACTACATTGACAGCAGTGCAGTATTTTCAAATAATTGCTTCTTATATACCCCACATTCGGGCTTATACTGTTCAGGCAGATGAGGAAAACAAAAGAAACAGGAATTCTGTCAGTAATTTTCACTTTTATAGATTCAATAGTTATGAAAATGATAGCAACTGACGTTGTTACTCCACGGACAATTAAATTTACACAGTTTTCCAAGTCATTCACAGGTCCACATGCTCACACAGACAACGCACAACATTAGTGAATACAGCTTTGGCATACAGTTTCCATCGAGTCAGCCTTTCTAACGCAGTACACAATGCACTACCTCAGTCACAGGGTTTCATAACACTTGAACCACGTAAATAAATGGAACAGACTCCAGATTTTAACTCAAGTGCTGCATCCCCATGCTTTTCGATGATGGACAGCTTCAAACCAAAGAGATGGATGTCTGGAGGAGCACAGCACGGATGACACTCAGGTGACGTAGTTACACCGATATAGAGCATCACACAACATAACTCATCCCGAACAGTCTCTCTTTAAACTATTCTGGAACGGCATGTTTAACATTGTCAATTTTCATTACTACATCACAGTCATTGTCTGCTTGTATACCTATATTTACACATCTGGATTTACTGGCAGTCAAATGATATGCAATGGCGAACAGTATTACAGTAGGACCACTTAGCTGAGGTTCGGGAGTAGTGGTGGTATAGAAAACAGTTGTGAGTCCTGATCTGAAATATCAGGTAGCCCACTACTTGTTGCTGCATCTCTATGAGCAGTGATGCAATGAATAGGTGTACGTGCTCAGCTAGTGATGTTTCAGGGGGCTGTTGCACTGTTGAAAAGAAGGAAAATTGCAAATTCATGAAAATGCAACTTAGTTTTTCCTTATTCTGTCTGGGCGCGGTGGCAGTAAATCTCTTTGGAAATAACAAGGTCCACTTGTCATAAATATCAGGTAGTCCATTTGTGTGCAGCAGGTAATGAGTGACTGTGCAGTGAACAGGTGTATGTCCTGCTCCAACGTAAGGACTACTGCCTCATCAGGGGCTGTTGTGCTGATGACAGAAAAAAATTAATTAACGGTCACGATGCCCACATAGTACTAGGGACAGAAAGTTGGCTGAAATCCGATGTAAACAGTAATGAAATCCTAAACTCAGATTGGAATGTATACCGCAGAGACAGGCTGGACAGTGAGGGGGGAGGCGTGTTTATAGCGATAAGAAGTGCAATAGTATCGAAGGAAATTGACGGAGATCCGAAATGTGAAATAATTTGGGTGAAGGTCACGGTTAAAGCAGACTCAGACATGGTAATTGGATGTCTCTGTAGGCCCCCAGGCTCAGCAGCTGTTGTGGCTGAGCACCAAAAGAATAATTTGGAAAATATTTCGAGTAGATTTCCCCACCATGTTATAGTTCTGGGTGGAGATTTTAATTTGCCGGATATAGACTGGGAGACTCAAAAGTTCATAACGGGTGGCAGGGACAAAGAATCCAGTGAAATTTTTTTAAGTGCTTTATCTGAAAACTACCTTGAGCAGTTAAACAGAGAACCGACTCGTGGCGATAACATTTTAGACCTTCTGGTGACAAACAGACCCGAGCTATTTCAAACAGTTAACGCAGAACAGGGAATCAGCGATCATAAAGCGGTTACTGCATCGATGATTTCAGCCGTAAATAGAAATATTAGAAAAGGTAGGAAGAGTTTTCTGTTTAGCAAAAGTGACAAAAAGCAGATTTCAGAGTACTTGATGGCTCAACACAAAAGTTTTGTCTCAAGTACAGGTAGTGTTGAGGATCAGTGGACAAAGTTCAAAACCATCGTACAATATGCATTAGATTAGTATGTGCCAAGGAAGATCGTAAGAGGTGGAAAAGAGCCACCGTGGTACAACAACCTAGTTAGAAAACTGCTGCGGAAGCAAAGGGAACTTCACAGCAAACGTAAACATAGCCAAAGACTTGCAGACAAACAAAGATCACGCGAAGCGATATGTAGTGTGAGGAGGGCTATGCGAGACGCGTTCAATGAATTCGAAAGTGAAGTTCTATGTACTGACTTGGCAGAAAATCCTAAGAAATTTTGGTCTTACGTCGAAGCGGTAGGTGGATCAAAACAAAATGTCCAGACACTATGTGACCAAAATGGTACTGAAACGGAAGATGACAGACAAAAGGCCGAAATACTAAATGTCTTTTTCCATAGCTGTTTCACAGAGGAAGACTGCACTGTAGTTCCTTCTCTAGACTGTCGCACAGATGACAAAATGGTAGATATCGAAATAGACGACAGAGGAACTATTAAAATCGCTCAAAAGAGGAAACGTCGCTGGACCTGATCGGATACCAGTTCGATTTTACACAGAGTACGCGAAGGAACTTGCCCCCATTCTTGCAGCGGTGTACCGTAGCTCTCTAGAAGAGTGTAGCGTTCCGAAGGATTGGAAAAGGGCACAGGTCGTCCCCGTTTTCTAGAAGGGACGTCGAACAGATGTGCAGAACTATAGACCTATATCTCTAACGTCTATCAGTTGTAGAATTTTGGAACACGTATTATGTTCGAGTATAATGACTTTTCTGGAGACTAGAAATCTACTCTGTAGGAATCAGCATGGGTTTCGAGAAAGACGATCGAGTGAAACACAGCTCGCGCTATTAGTCCACGAGACTCAGAGGGCCATAGACAAGCGTTCCCAGGTAGATGCCGTGTTTCTTGACTTCCTCAAGGCGTTCGATACAGTTCCCCACAGTCGTTTAATGAACAAAGTAAGAGCATATGGACTATGAGACCAATTGTGTGATTGGATTGCAGAGTTCCTAGATAACAGAACGCAGCATGTCATTCTCAATGGAGAGAAGTCTTCCGAAGTAAGAGTGATTTTGAGTGTGCCGCAGGGGAGTGTCGTGGGACCGTTGCTGTTCACAATATGCGTAAATGACCTTGTACATGACATCGGAAGTTCACTGAGGCTTTTTGCGGATGATGCTGTGGTATATTGAGAAGTTGTAACAATGGAAAATTGTACTGAAATGCAGGAGGATCTTCAGCGAATTGACGCATGGCGCAGGGAATGGCAATTGAATCTCAATGTAGACAAGTGTAATGTGCTGCGAATACATAGAAAGAAAGATCCCTTATCATTTAGCTACAAAATAGCAGGTCAGCAACTGGAAGCAGTTAATTCCATAAATTATCTGGTAGTAGGCATTAGGAGTGATTTAAAATGGAATGATCATATAAAGTTGATCGTAAGTAAAGCAGATGCCGGACTCAGATTCATTGGAAGAATCCTAAGGAAATGCAATCCGAAAACAAAGGAAGTAGGCTGCAGTACACTTGTTCGCCCACTGCTTGAATATTGCTCAGCAGCGTGGGATCCGTACCAGATAGGGTTTATAGAATAGATAGAGAAGATCCAACGGAGAGTGGCGCGCTTCGTTACAGGATCATTTAGTAATCGCGAAAGCGTTATGGAGATGATAGATAAACTCCAGTGAAAGACTGCAGGAGAGACGCTCAGTAGCTCGGTACGGGCTTTTGTTGAAGTTTCGAGCACATACCTTCACCGAGGAGTCAAGCAGTACATTGCTCCCTCCTACGTATATCTCGCGAAGAGACCATGAGGATAAAATCAGAGAGATTAAGGCCCACACAGAGCCATACCGACAATCCTTCTTTCCACGAACAATACGAGACTGGAATAGAAGGGAGAACCGATAGAGGTACTCAAGGTACCTTCTGCCGCGCACCGTCGGGTGGTTTGCGGAGTGTGGATGTAGATGCAGATGTAGATCGTAAGTTTTCGTTTTACTAGACACATACACAATGAATAATGAGAGAGGTTACTGTATTAATCCTTAGATTCGAATGTGACAGTCTTTGTTGTCTTTACATTCTGATTTATGATGACAACTGATGATCTCTCGATGGTGTACAGAACACGAATGATGCACAGCTGCTCCTTGCAGAGTGGAGGGTAGTGGTGTGTGGGAGGGGTTATGAACGAATGTACGTCATTGTGCGAGGACGACATTGACCTATGACCTTTGAGATATTCGCGCAACGCTCTCAGAGCAGAGGACATTGGTCCTAGAGGATACTGACCCCATTCCTTGGAGGTCAGAACATTGACCCGTTGAGAAGGTAACCTTGACCCTTAATCTTCGGGATATCTGGTAGTAAAGCAGACTGGTGGCAGAGGAACATTGTTCGACTACCTGTTACTGCCTTGAAGAATCATTTGACTGCTCTTTTCCCTAAAGATTTTCTTTCACATCAGTGTACCTAAGAAGCAATTCCGAGTAATCTAAGTAAGTCAGCTAAAATTAATTTGCTAAGTGAAGGTAATGTTAAGAGAAACACTTTACGGCACCTCATTTAATTGATGGCTGCTGCTGATAGTTTAGTTTTGCAATCTGACAGGCCATATTATCACGTGAATATTAAAACGAAAGCGGAAGGCAACTTAAGTGGATGAACATTGATTTCACGTTCATGGAGCCTACAGTAGCTGACTCTGTAATACTGTAAGGCAACATAGTTACTACTTTCTGAGAGGGAAGCCAGGTAACTGTCTGAGCCGATTATGTTTAGTGTCTCTCGAACAGTATATAAGGTTCAATAATTTACTTACTGCATGCAATCATTCTTTTTATTGTTTTGTGACGGTGATGATTTCCTGTATGTCGACATGTCAACTGCAGCAGTAGAAAAAAGCGATGGATATTGTCTGTGCTTATGTAAATTATAACTGAAGTGATCAATAATCTGTAACGTGCATTACAAGCTGCATTGATTAGTGCGTGAATTTCTTTTTTATTGTAAAATGAATGGAAACTGTTTCCGTGAGACAATCTGTCCTCTCCTACTTGTGAGTCAGATATTTGGCCTGGCTCCTGTGACTGTTGTTGAAGAATCAAGTCTAGCAGAAAGTTTCAAAAACCGTCTCCAAAATATTGCTGGTGTGGCTGCTACTTCCTTCTGGCTCGCTACCATCGTTGCGGCTGGTATATGGTATGGCTATTGTCAAGTTTTTGTAGATCGAGTACGTGATACACCACTGTTAATCTACTTAACATACGTACTTGCTTCTCTGTGTGCTTTGTTGGATCCACTTGCTATACTAACCATTTGTCTTTATACCAGTAAAAGATATCTGCGGGAGATAATTACTCTCTTGGAATTAGTGGACGTACTACTTTCTCGTTTCGAAAGCTCATATAGACGAAAAAGCGTTGTCAAAACGAATCTAATGACGAAGCTGTTATTGTACTTCCTGGTAACGATCCTTTGTGGAGTAGCTACGTGCATCGTGGTCAACTTATTCGAAGATCTACCTGCGGCAAACGTTTTCTTTTGTTTGCATTTCTTCACCAGCATCTGGCAAGTGCAGTTCTTCTGCATCGTACTGGCAGTATGGGACCGCCTGGGTAGCGTGAACTTGCAGCTGCTGAGGAGTGTGCGCCCTCCAGTGGACTGCGAGGCGGACCTGGAGGCTGTGCTGACGCGCGCTGGACTCGCGGGGGCGCCGGTGGCGCTGGAGCCTCAGCTGCGGCGGCTGCAGCGCGCCAGGCTGGCCCTGCACCGCAGTGCCCTCCTCTGCGGACAGCACTTCGGGGCCCCGCTGCTCCTGAACGTCGTTTGCAACTTTCTAGTAATAGTAAACTTGTCCTACTCTGTTACAGTGAAATTACGTGAAGACCAACCTGACATGGCAAAGAGATGCGTTGGACTGTTGAAGCCCTCTTTGTGGATGTTCTATGCTCTGGCTCGTATGTTAATCATTTGCTGGGCATGCTCTAGCGCGTCAGAACGAGCCGAGAGGTCAGAGCTGCTGATGTCCAAAGTTCAGGTTCTGCTGCGGTCAGGAAAACCATTGGAAGTACTCCAAGTTTCTATGGATAAACTGAAATTCCATGCATTCGGCTTTTTTGACGTGAACACTTCATTTTTCCTCTCGTTTCTTGGAGCTGCGTTTGCCTATTTTGTGATAGTCATCGAACTTCCCAAATGAGACAAGAGCTGCAGGGAGCTAAAATGGAACTAAGTGGTGACAAACAAATCGGCATAAGTATTTTTAACTGAATATCCGATCAACGATAATAGATAGCAAATAGATCCGTGATTAATTATATACCATACATCCCATATTTCAAACAGCTTGTAAAAATGGTCTGCACTTAAATGTAGTATTTCTGTGTGATTATAAAGGATTTAATCAGAATAAGGGGTGGTGAGATATCAGTGAAGGGCAACTGATTGAAACTAGACTTGTTAAACACCTGCAGGCTATGGCAGATTATCATAAGCAAGTGTATACCACAGTAGTTCTCCTAATAGCTTTGGTCAGTTGAAATCACACCCACATGACTTGTACATTATATGTGTTGCATACTTATGATGTGTTACTTCACTTCTATTGCTTTCTTAATGTATCCGATAACTGTCTTACAAGATTCCCGTAGAAATTGAGAGCGCTGAACTGTCCAGAAACTATGTGAGGGTATAGAAAGTGCATCGTAACCTACGGAACATTTTTGTTCTATATCGTTATACTACTGCCTGTTAATTAAAAACAAACAATATTTACAGCAAAATAGAAACTACCAACGTTTAATTCTGGTTTTATTAGAAAACCGTTGATTTGTAATGCAAGACACAGGAACGTTGTAAAAACTAAACAGACAATAAGAACGTATCGCATTGAGCTAATAACAGGAAACTGTTGCCTTTGATGATAATGAAGAAGGTACTGTATGCAAAGTAACGACGATAGTTATTTAGATTTTTATATGTTTGTGCATGTAAATGGTATCTGCATCAAAACTAATTGCTTTTGGTATATAAAAGCTCGGAAAGTACGTGAGTGGCTAATTTTTATCACTTTTAAATGCAATTATTATTTTGTAAGTATAAAAATTACTGACTGGATTGACACTGAATGATATGTAGTTCTAATTATATGCAAAACCAACAAAAAACATTGATAAGTCGTGGTCTCTCAGTTCATCTCCCAAGCATTCATATATGTTTCTTTCCTTACCAATGCTACCAATACTAGCGGTAATCATATCATTCACTGCATTATTAACGTAGTGTACCAAGACTACTGAACTGAAGTTTTGGTAGAACGCTACTCTAACTGAAACTAATAGTTACACTGCAGTTAATTGCATATGTCTACAATTTTATCAACATTCATCCAAACACGCATGTGGTCGAAGCTCTCGCAGTCTCTCTACTTAAAACAAGAACAAACTTTACTGGCAGCCATGACAGCACCGTGGAAACTGACAGCTTTGATTCCTCATTGACAGCTTTTATTCACTGCCTGTAGCCTCGCATGGAGTCAGCTGACGTGCAAATATACGAACTGAGCGCTACAATGTGAATTCTCTTACATCCAAGTTTCATGTGATCTTACACCACCTTCTCCATTGAAAATGACTATCAAATTGGATCATCTGAAGACAATAACTCTACCGTATTAATTTTAATATTGTGGCATTTGTGTGGTGCGCTCGCACACCTGACGTGTTACACGTCATTCATAATAGGTGAAAAATAAACTACAAGATCAAATCAACTGGAAAATCACCTATGGTAACCGTTTAAGGTTCAAGAGGCATCGAGGAATTTGACTACGTTAACTGAAAAAACAGAAAGTGATCAAATATAATAAATTAATTACAAGAGTTGTTGACAATCTAATTGAAAGCTTAGAAGAAGTAGTTCTGTGTATAGTTTTCCTATTATCAGTCAGTACTGTCAGATGCATGAAATAAATTCAAATCCTCACTACCAATGCTCATACGGCTGTACAGTTCATCTGTTCCACTAACACAGAAATTGAATGAACTCATTGGCTGCAATAAATTATTGTGGAATACAGTATAAATGGGAGATACGGATAAACTGCTTTCTGCATATGAGGCATCTTGGCCCATTTGAGGTATATGGAAAAACTCACTCGACAACTCATCATTTTCTACATCCAGTAGAAGGTTACTCCCATTTATATGTTTGGCACATGGTGAATTATATCTGCAGCACATGAAAGTTAGGTCAACTCCTCAGCTTAAAGTGTAAATGGCACCATCTGGACACCATTGCAGGGTGGGTTGAGTTAAAGTTTACACTTTCATGGAACGGCCGTTATGAGTTTGAACACTAATGAAGAGACTCATTTTACAATGGTATACTGAGTTGTTGAGTTGTTGTGAAATACTACATTCTATTGACAAACAAATCTCTATTTCTTCTCGCATTCTCATAAAGTTGTTTTTGAAAAAGATGAGAAATATCCTCTGTCTTGGGTCATTAAGGTGACAGTTAAAGTTAATTCATAGTTCATCATGAAGCCATCAACATCACTTAGCTTCTAGTATGCCTGTATATTCCCAGTTAAGACCATGGTTATAGATATGTTTAGTTTGTTTAGCTAACAACAACGATAAATTTTATGTAGGATGAGTCAATACACTACTGAAATGATAACTTACACAACTTTCAGTAGAATACCTGAAGCCAGAAGTATCTTTACGTGAGTGGCACCAACCATTAGTAATTCTAATCAATAGAGTATTTCATTCTACATGTACATTCAGCATATTAATTTGTTTTTTGAATTTCTTATGGCTCTTTGTAGTTCATTTGTAATTACTGTCGCAATGAACAATAAACTCCTTAGCAACCATACCAATGAAGACTGTGTTACTGATAATTTTCTGTAGCATATTTCGTAATATTAGTAAATTTTCAAAAGATTTTGTGGCATCAGAGTGTACATCTTTTTCTAGCTACTCTAACTTGTCACTTACATCAACGAAATCCCTGTTAGTTACGGTACCAAAGACAGTACTAAAAAAAAAAAAAAATCCATCCGCATTTATGTCTATTGAGATTACTGTAAATGAGGTTAAATAACTAAAATGCTATCTATTTTCCTTTCATAGGCCGTAAATGCTACTTGAACTTGCGTTTTAGTTGTAATCCTGCTATGATACCATGATATTTCCGGGTCCCACACTGTATGATTGGCGTAAATTGAATCACTACAAGTCATTAATTCATTTACACTATGAAATTTCTCCCCTACCTCACTTGGATTATACTTCGAAAATATTTTAAAATCACCAGTAGCAACTACAATACATTTTTGTGGGACAAAAAGAACATCAGACTGATGTGGAATGATTCGGACAGACAAACAAAGCTCAAAACAAAAACTAGTGATCAAAATAGAACAGGGAATCATTATCTATAAGCACAACACAACAGAATCGAAAAAGTTGAATAAGTTTTATGGAAGAAAAGAAAATGTTTAACTTAGTTTGCCAGCTTATTCCTTACACACTTGTTCAGTGAACACACTTGTTCAGTTTCCTGCAAGTGATTTACACATGCTCAATACACAATTAATGCTGACCTGAGTGTGGCAGATACCGTGTTCAAGTGTTGCTCACATCCACACTCTGCCTCTTCGGTAAGGATACTGGCTTGTCAGCATCGAACAGAGGATCTCAGTGTCGATAGCCCATCGGCTGGCCACGTTATTGAGTTCTGTAGTGGTATCAGCTGCTTTTGGTGTCTGTCCAAGGGTCTATCTTGCAGTTCGTCATCTGATGCAGTAGCTGGCCTGATAATTACATCCCCACCTGATTCATATGCACTAAGACCAAGCGAAATCGCAATTGGGCTGCTAATGTAATCAGGAAAACAATTTAGAGGACCATATATGGTCCTTTCCAATATGATTTATACTACGGACGTGAGATTTCATTAGTACTGTGCCGCTCAAATAAACTTAGCATCTAACACAATATTTTGGTGTAAATACTCCAAGTTAATGCTGAGAGGTCTGCTAGAAGAAGTGGCGGTTTCCAGCATTTACATGCTTCTACACTTCATGTAGTTTGCTGACTAAGTCTCTGAAGTGTTCATTGCTGCTTTCTCTTACTGATGTTGTGAAGTCAAATGCCAAGGTCCTTCACATGCAGTAGGCGATTTCGTAAAATCTGAACAGCATTCTGAGCATGTATGGCAAGTATGCATCCCATGAATCGTGGCTATTGGCAACGTAGTGACTTTTCATTTTCGTTATGGTTTTTTCCACTCATCCCTGCATACCTGCTGCAGCAATTTACATATGCAATTGGAAATGTGGTCTGTAATTATAGCAGAAGGTGACCAATATTTCCAAACCCAGTAGATAACAAATACATTCGCCACGGTCTCAGTGCTTATTCTTGAAAATTGTATATCTGCAGAAGTATCCCACAGTCGACAAGACATAGTGAGCTCCGTCTTTTGTGTTTAGGAAAGTACCTACGATATTAGAACCCACTCGTTTAAAATGTTCAATCATTTCCTAGAGTACTCAAAGAGACGCTTTGGTTTTACGACCAATCACTCATTTTCTTGCATGCATCATAAGCATTCGTTTTCCCGTTTGGCAGCCAACAGATTTTTGCTACTCCTAAGTTCGTTTCTCTGTTGCCGCTTTGTTCTGCCAAATGATTGTCAAGACGTCCTTCTATTCTTGTAGCCTCTCAGGTACGAAAATATGGTTGCCTTTAACGGTGCTCTTGTAAAGTATTCCATCAACAACTTCGAATTTAGGACCGTGTTACCAGGAGTGATACTCCAGGCATGTCTCTTGGCCATTAATTAACTCCTCTTTAATTAACTCCTCTTCTCTGCCAGTTGCGACGTATACTCTGTCTTGCCTAGTTAATCCATGCACGCTGATGTGTAGTTTTCTGGGTCAATGACCTACCATGAATTGGTACTCATTGAAACACACGGTCCATCTAGCTAATCTGTTGTTGGGATCATTCAGATTTATCAACCAATTCAGTTCTGCTTGATATATTGCTACTACGAATTCTCAGCCCACTAAGACTTATCGCTTGTAGCTTATACCACTAAAAACACATAACTATTTTTCCGTTGTCTGGTAATTTCATTTACTTGCATTCAGAAGGCCTGAGGCAAATGAAATTTTTTCCTCTTCTCTGTCGTTTTCTTGTGATACGACTGTATGGACTGTTAAATTACTAGCGTGAGTAGCTAGGACAAACGGTTTTGTTAAGTTGCGATACGCCAAAGCGGGAGCCATAGTCAAAGTTATTTTTTGTGTCTCCTTTGCTTTTGAACATTCAGTAATCCACGTAAAACTTGCTCCTTAGTTGGCTAGTTGAGACATTGGGCATGCTATGTCGGCCTACTCTCGAATGAACATACGCTAAAAACTTGGGAGGCCAATGGAGGTCTGCAGTTCTTTCTTATTCGTCAGTTGTGGGTAGTTCTTCACAGCTCCTAATGGTATTAAATTAGATTAAACTCTATCTGTAGTTATCCTATGTACTAAATATCCTACTTCAGATTTGCACTCCACAGTCTCTCAAAAGCTGCTCGTAGTATTTCAGCATGAAATTACATGTGTTGGCTGAAAATAACATCATCAAGGTAAACCAAACATTGTGAGGACAGAACCCACCACTGTTGAAATGTTGCTTTTTCATTATGATGACTAAAAGGAAGACAGTTACAGTTAGCCGAGGTACGAACTGACACAAGATCTAATATATCTGCCCGAAAAATTTTAGTGTCTCCGTGACGAAAGTCGTATCACTGCTACAGTAAATAACCAAAAGAAATGCACAATGACACTAACAGAAATTAAGCTTATATTCAGAGACAGCAATTACAATGAAGTCATCGCAATTTATGATGATCCCTTGGACAACACAAAAGGTGGAACATGTTCTTTATAGGGTGTGTAATCACTATGGACGGCAATGCATGATCTACAATATGCTGTTATTGTGGTAGGGTGTTCCATTCCTGCAAGAGCACTGTTGACAGGATACATTACGAGTTCCTACCATTCGCCATCTGAGGGTACGTAATTTTCCCAGGAACATTATCGAACATGTTTGATTTAGTGGTCCAAATGGTCAACGTTTCTGTGGCTCTGTATTCCTTCCCCATATGGGCCTCTGAGAAGTGCTTTCTGCCCCGAGTTCATTTTAATGGATGACAATGTGCAACCGCCTCGAACTGTACATGTGGAGTTCTCCTGGAATGAGATGATATTTGGCAAATGGAATGGCCCGCCCATTCTACTCACTTAATTCTTATCGAGCAGTCTGAGATACGTGGGGAGAAGTATTACAGCACAAGCACTAACTACCATCCATTATTTGTTAACCACGACAGTGAAGAAACGGAACGCCCTCCCGCAAGAACTCCTTACCAATCTTGTGGCAAACATCGAGGTATTTTGCAGAGCATGCACTGTCCTCTTAAGAACGATGTCCAATTAAGAACCATGTCCAGCGATTTGTAATATCTAGGGGACTATCATCAATCACGTTGGCGTGAGTGTAATTATTGTCACCGAATAAAAGTATCATTTCTGTTCATCTCATAGCGTATTTCTTCTGTACTATACTGAAGCAGTTCTTTCTACGAATGGCCCAAGTGTTATCGACTTTATGTTACTTGGCAGTGACACGTCATGCGAAAGTTACTTTCATCCTTAATTTTGACACCTGTGAACTTTGCTTCACCGCGAATCTTTGAGAGGCGCTGAATCATAAACGAATAAACAACAAATAAAATAGCTTTCCTGACCCTAAATATCAGTATACAGGTACTACTGCATTATCATCACGGGGGACTGGAATGCCGTGGTCAGTGAAGGAAGAGATGTAGGTAAAGTAGGAAAATTTGAACCAGGAACAAGAAATGAAAGAGATGAACGACTAATTAGTTTCCGTAAAGAAAATCCATTAGCAGTAGCTAACACATTATTTGAACATCACAAAAGGAGACGTTACACATAGATATCAAATTTGAATATGGAAAGATATCAGCTGGACTACATCCTGATATAAAAAAGGTTTAGGAACTGTTTGAAGAATGTCAAAGCTTATCCAGGAGCGGATATAAATTCAGAGCACAACCTAGTAGTGGGAGAAATACAAGTAAAGTTGAAAAAAGTCTGGAGAAGTAAAGCAAAAGCAAGACAAAACATAGAAAGACTCAGAGAAGTAGCAAAGGCATCAGATTTGGAAAAGATATTTATGGAAAAATGGGAAAGAGATAGTGTTTATGAAACTGTTTATGACAAATGGATACAAATGAGGGAAGGACTCATGGACAGTGCCAAAAAAGCACGAGGAATTAAAGTATCCCAAAGTACCAGGAAAGAATGGATAACAAACAACCTGTTGGAAAAGATGGAAGAGCGGAGAAAGTGGAAAAATGTAGAAACTGAAGAAGGCAAAAAGAGGTACACGAAACTGAATAATGAATTAAGAAGAGAAACTGAAGAAGCAAGTGAAAAATGGATGAAACAGAAATGAAACCAAACAGAGGAAATGGAGAAAGAGGGGAAAGTATGACATGATGTATAGACCGTCTAATAAGATAGTTTTTGAACGTAAAACCAGGAGGAATAACATGGAAATAGAAAGAGTGGATGGTACTCTAGCAGCAAAACCACAGGAGGTTTTGAACAGATGGCAAGAATACTTTGAATGTCTGTACAAGGGGGATGAAATACAAAGCGAAGTTAAGGTTGAAGAGGAGCAATATGTACCGGAAGATGGAAAGGGAATCACCACCTTGGAAGCAGAAGTAGAAAATGCACTGAAGCAGATGAAGAACAGGAAGGCATGTGGAATTGATGATTTGTCAGCAGAACTGTTGAAGGGTCTGGGAAACTAGGCAAGAAAAGAAATGGTCTACCTCTGTAACGAGATATATGACAAAGGGGAAATGCCTGAGGACTTTCTTGCACCAGTTATGATACCAATAGAGAAAAAAGGAAACACTAAAAGATGTGAAGAGCGTAGGATCATCAGGCTAATTGCTCATGCCGCTAAAGTCTTGCTGAAAGTGTTGAACAGAAGACTATATTGCAAGGTGGATAGAGGGATTGCGGAGGAGCAGTTCGGATTTAGAAGAAGAAAAGGAACAAGAGATGCTATTGGCCGGTTAAGAACTATAGGGGAAAGATATATAGCAAAAGGTAGAGAAATCTTCTCTGTTTTTATAGATTTAGAAGAGGCTTTTGATTGGAGTACAGTGGAATAAGTTGATGGATATAATGAAGAGTAAAAGAGTAGATTGGAAAGAGAGACGACTGATGCAGAATCTATATTTATACCAGAAAGTAAGGATAAGGATTGGAAATGAAATATCAGAAGGAAGCAGCATTGGATGGGGTGTTAGACAAGGCTGTTGCCTTTCCCCACTGTTATTTAACACATACCTTGAAGAGATTATTGCGAAAGGCTTAGATGGGAAAAGAGGTATATGTATTTGTGAAAAGAGATTAGAATGTATAAGACTGGCTGATGACATGGTATTAGTGGCAGAAAGTGAGAGGAGAGTGAATAACATGCCAAAAGATCTGAATGAAGCCTGTGTGGAATATAGGATGCAAATAAACACGGCAAAAACAAAGATTATGGTCATCAGTAAAAGACGCAGACTGTCCAATATTAAAATAGATCATCTACAATTAGTCAAGTAAGTACATTCAGATATCTTGGACACACAATAACTGAAGACTTGAGACGTCACCAGGAGGTGAAAACTCGAATTGCCATAGCGAAGGAGGCATTCAACAGAAAGAGAAAACTCATGTGGTAAATTAGATAGAGGCCTAAGGAAATGGTTTGGCAAATGTTTTGTCTGGAGTGTGGCACTTTATGGGGCAGAAACATGGACGCTGAGACGAGAGGACGAAAAATGGTTAGAAGTATTTGAGATGTGGATGTGGAGGAGAATTAAGAGAATAAGCAGGATGGAAAGGGTGAGTAATGAAAGAGTACTGGAAAGGGTTGATGAGAGAAGATGCCTGCTGAAAGTTGTAAGAGAAAGGAAAACGAACTGGTGGGGACATTTATTGAGAACGGAGTGCTTGCTAGAAGATGTTTTGGAAGGACTGGCTTGTGGGAGAAGACTGAGAGCAAGAAGGAGATATAAGGTGATAGACGACATAAAGGGAAGAGGAAATTATGCAGACCTGAAGAGGATTGCAGAGGACCGGACAGTCTGGAGAACTACCATGTGAAAACCTGCCTTTTGGCAGAACATTGATGATGATGATGATGATGATGAGGTAGTACAATCTCATATCAACTTCATTATGGTGAGATCAATAATTGCACAAGGAACAGAAGAGGAGGAATACAAGGTAATTTGACTTCATTTTGGGAGAAACCTCCAATAGTTAAAACGGATCACAAAAAGTTCTGGAGTTTCGTTGTCAATTTACACTTTCGAATATTTATGACAGCAGTATTTCCTTGTAAGTGTTATGTCATAAATACTTGTAAGGTATTTACCTTGTGCATTTGATGGCCTGTAGGATGATAATGGAAGGTCTGTACTTGTTAACACGACTTTCAATATGACAGTCGAATCATGTTTTTCTTTTCATTATTGCTGTGTATGTATTTATTTGGTAGTCATACACTTCGTGTAAAAGATGACTGATGTTCTGAAGAGACTCAGTCTTCTTTTGAACATGTTTGGAGATCTGTTAGGTCGTTCAACATCCACAATTATTAAAGTAATGAAATACTGATCAAGTAAATATAAATATTAAGAAGTCATCTGAACCAATATGAAGAAATTACAGCAGCGTATCGGAAACTGACTCACTTTCCCTCTAAAATCGAACTAGTATCATGTTTACTGTATCCCCTTGGTCATTCCACTACTAGTAACGTAACGTGTGGTAATTGCAGCACCTCATTGTAGATGTTGAATAACACTCATTTTCGCTTTTCTATTTACAGGCCCAGGAATTTGTATTATTAGTGTGTTTACGTCAATATGTGCTCATTATTGCTTTCCAAATATGTTTTAGCACTGTACCGAATAAAATCCTACAAACGTAATACATTCTACTTCATGTCAAATATTTAAAAGTTAGTTCGGCTGCAATATTGCAACTTAAAGTACACAGGCACCCAGAACGATGCTACTGAGCCATGTTTTTTCCCGTCTTATGAGCAGGTATGACAGGAAAGAACTTTCTTCTTTTTGAGGACTGTGATAATATCCTTCTATAAGTACCACATTAATACGTTAGACGGCCATTGCTACATTTATTAGTGAAACTATGGGTATCTATTTGTTCTCCAATTATAAGGATACCAGCCGACAAACGTCGCATTGCCTGGTTACTCATTTTGCTAACTTTCCATTGGAAACGAAAACAAGTAGTATAAAGGGATACGCAAAATGTACAAATGTACAACGACAGTATCCAAATTAAGAGATATGATCCCCGTAGTTTCTGTGCACTGGGCGCAGCTGTTTCGCGTGTCTACAACGCGATTTATTAAACATCTCTATGGCAAAGCCTTTTCGTAGCTTTCTACAGATGGCTATCGATTTCGCCAACATCCGTTTGCCCTTCACAGTTGAAAGGGGTTTAATGCAGGTTTTTATCACATATATCGGCTTTTTTGAAGTCATATCTCCTGATCTGTGTTTCACAGAATGATATCACTTTTAGGTTCATTCTCTGGCATATGTGGATACCGCCTAAAACGTGTTGTGAATGGAGTTAGTGGTACAGAATTAATGAATACAAATATCATGCAAAATGCTGCAGCTTTCACGCCTCTCGGTGTTTTTGACGTCATATCTCCTGAAATATGTGTGATAGTATGAGATAAAACCATGAGCCAAAACATTGTGACCGCCTGTTTACTAGTGTGTTGGTACACTTTTCAAACGCAGAGCAGTAGCGATTATGCTTGTCAATGACTCTTCAAGTCCTCGATAGGTTTACAGAAGTATATGACAGCAGACGTCCCGTCATAGGTAATTAAATTCCCGCAAATTATAGGAGGGAAATTTGCTGCCTAAGACATCAGCGTTAATTCACTATTATGCTCCTCAGACCAGGACAGCGCGATTCTGGTCTTGTGTCACGTAGAGTTATCCTGCTGGAAGATATCATCATCAGAGAAGCCTTCAACGACGAAGAGGTGCACGTCGTCCTAAATAATGTTGACGTGGTTCACTGCTGTCACCGTGTCTTCGAGTATTATCAGAGGTCCCACAGAAGTCCAACGCAGTGTACCCAAAAGCGTAATTGTTCTCTCACCAGCCTGCCTCTGTGGTGTCGTGCACGTTTCACGCAGCAATTCGCCTGGATGACATCGTATAGGGACCTGCTGTTGCAAGAAATGCGATTTGTTCAACAGATATGACGTTTCTATTGATAGACGGTGAAAACTCAGTGTTCCTGTGCCCCCTGCAATCGTAACTGACGATGTCTTTGGGTCAACACAGGACCATGATGACGTTTCTATTGATAGACGGTGAAAACTCAGTATGACGTTTCTATTGATAGACGGTGAAAACTCAGTGTTCCTGTGCCCCCTGCAATCGTAACTGACGATGTCTTTGGGTCAACACAGGACCATGTAGGGAACGTAAGATGTGGAACGCCCTGTTCAACAATGGCCTTGTGCTCTAAAACAGTTGTACCTGCACCAAAGTTGTTCTCTGACGTGAAATCCGCCACAGATCGCTGCCTATCCTCTATTACACAGTGGACGATCCTCCACGGTTTGTGATGAGGTGAGGACGCCTAGTACCGTACGGCCTACACGTCATTCCACCATCATTCGGCTACTTTAATAGGTGCTGACGACAGTAGTACTCAAACAGTGGATCAGCCTCGCCGGTCCAGATATACTCGTTTCCAGCTGCAGCTCCGCAACAACGTGACCTCTGTCAAAACCGCTTATATCAGTGTATTTCCGCTTTTGCGTCCCGTATCTTCGCTATATTAACTGCTCATTCATCTTTCTTCCGCTTACGTTCTTCCCACGAGAAGACATTCGGCCTCGTGATGGGCAGTGGTCATAATGTTTTGGCTCATCAGTGTATAGTATTCACTCGATTTACCTAGGAAATTGAACGTAATTAAATTGGTGGCTCATAAATTTAGTATCAACATCAATAACTTCAGCTTTTCTATTACTTTCGCTAGCACAATGAATTATTTCATTAGTTGCGTTTCTCCTCTTTTCCAACACTTGTCTGTGATGTCCATTCTATCAGTAAGCTCTGCAGCACGAAACTATGTAAGTTACTGCTACTAGTGGTATTTTTCTGTTTACGGATCCATGTATAGGCTCCTTATTAACGACTTGGGTTACCTTTAAAAAAACTCGCCAGTAATGCCTCCAGGCAGGCATCTGATAACAACCTTACACTACACTCAATGTGCAGGACGTTTATTGGATCCAACAAGCGTTTTATACACTTAGTGATTTCATGAAACAAGGTGAGTGGCGTACGCACCCGAATAACCCACAAAAGAGGTTATGAAACCCAAAAATATCAGGGAATGTTCATCAGTGAGACGATATGTAGATGACACTTTCGACCTGTGGCTACATGGAAGAGCAAGTTGAATGACTTCCTTACACACCTCAGTTCCACACATTAGAACATCAGATTTGCCATGCAATTGAAGTAGAAGGAGTGCTTCCCTTTCGGGATGTCCTGCTTAGAAGAAGAGGGACGCACTTTGGGTCACAGCGTGTACCGCAAGAAGACGCACACCGGCCTAAACATACATGCTTACGGCTGACACCACCTGGCTCAGAGGAATGGTGTGCTCAAAACTTTTGTACATAATGCTCGCATTATCTCTGACAGCGGAAGTATCAAGGAAGAAACTGAACATATGACAGTGGTTTTCCACAAGAATGGTTACAAAGACTGGAAATTTCGGAGAGCCCTAGGTCCTACACCCTCCATACAAGCAGCGGAACCAGATGAGGATTCTCAGGAGGACGCGGTCATTGCATTTATTCCTTTCTGTGAAGCGTTATCCGCCAAGAAAGGGCGAATTCTTCGGAAACACAACACCAGCCAAAACTCAGGCATTACCTGGTAGTGTGTAAGAAGACCTTGACTACGGAAATACCGGGGTTGTTAGATACCCTGCCAGTGAGGCGAGACTTGCATAGGTCAGACGGTGCATACTGTCGAAGATGGTTGTCGAGAACACCAACGCTATACCATATTGCAGCATCCTAACAAGTCGCCAGTCGCAGAACATGGCGTAATGGAACTGCGTCGGATGGACTATAACCACACTAAGGGTCTGACACGGTCGGTTAAATTCTGGGACCGTGTCATTAAGGAATCTATTGAGATTCTAGTAAGGAAACCGCTGATAAATCGTGGTAGAGGGTACGTACTTAGCAAGGCATGGGACCCCGCCATTCGAATGGTCAAGAAGAGTAATGAGATACTAAACAACGAACTGACTTCGAAGGCAAGTGGAGGAACAGCAGAGGTGCCGCCAGAGCGCGCACCTGGGCGTGAACCTAGGACGTAACACTGGGGTGGCAGGAGCAGTGAGGCTAAGTATGCTGGGCACGGACGCCCGATGGAGGGAGAGGGGAAGGAGACAAGATCGCGGCGCAGCCGCGCCCACTATCAGTCAGTTCAGTAGCGCACCTGATGATGGCAACGTGGTCATTTGCCGAAATATTGTGCCCATTGGACACCAACATCGTGACCCTTTTAGAATGTTCCTTCTCCTTCATTCCTAATGCATCGGTTGCTACATACATTATAATTTCCTTAATAATATTCTACTCCCCAGTTATGTTGTTACTTGAGGATTTCATTTGACATTTCTCGTTTAGTCTCCATTCTTTGAGTAGGTGCACCTTATAAATTCTTATGCCTGACAGTGTGTTTATGTGTCGCTTATTCCAACTTTATAAAAAAGTTATATCAGTTCTTTCTTAATGGTGGTCTGATGAAACATCCAAGTTTATGAAAACTGTTGGGTATTCTATTCTCCTGTTTATGGCATAGTAACACAAATGATAGTTAAATGTTTGCTACATTCATAAGATTTTTGGTACTCCTGGCATAATTACAGTTGGTGAATAAAACATGAAGAGTACAGCTTCACCGAACGGATTAGGAGACGAGAGTTGTAAGCTCTGAATGACTACCGTTGCATAAACTGCCACTTTTATAATAATCTGACGGGACAG
Organism: Schistocerca piceifrons; assembly: GCF_021461385.2. Classification (NCBI taxonomy): domain Eukaryota; kingdom Metazoa; phylum Arthropoda; class Insecta; order Orthoptera; family Acrididae; genus Schistocerca; species Schistocerca piceifrons. The sequence continues at coordinate 179,397,700 of NC_060138.1, read as the reverse complement.
CTAAGTGCGCCAGTGAATTGTCCTGCGATTTCTAGGGGTAGCCATGCACAGTTGCAATTGTATGCTCGTCAAATAGCTGCTACTGGCTCTAAAGTATAGAAAGTTCAGAATATATGTGGACCAGCTTAAATAATTTAGGTGATAGTTGGATCAACGTAAGCTTTAACTCCCCCACCCCACCCACCATGAACCATGGACCTTGCAGTTGGTAGGGAGGCTTGCGTGCCTAAGCCATACAGAGAGCCGTACCATAGAAGCAACCACAACGAAGGGGTATATGTTGAGAGGCCAGACAAACGTGTGGTTCCGGAAGAGGAGCAGCAGCCTTTTCAGTGGTTGCAGGGCCAACAGTCTGGTTGATTGACTGATGTGACCTTGTAACGCTAAACTAAACAGCCTTGCTGTGCTGGTACTGCGAACGGCTGAAAGCAAGGGGAAACTACAGCCGTAATTTTTCTCGAGGGCATGCAGCTTTATTGTATGGTTAAATGATGATGGCGTCCTCTTGGATAAAACATTCCGGAGGTAAAATAGACCCCCATTCGGATCTCTGGGAGGGAAGTATTAAGGTGGACGTCGTTATCAGGAGAAAGAAAACTGGCGTCATACGGATCGGAGTGTGGAATATCAGATCCCTTAATCGGGCAGTTATGTTAGAAAATTTAAAAACGGAAATGGATATATAGCGGGAATTCGTGAAGTTCGGTGGCAGGCATATATCACTAGGGGTAAGATAGATACTGCCTACAGGATAATTAAAGGGACATTTGGAGAAAAGAGAACCTGCGGTATGAATATCAAGCGGTCAGATGGAAAACCAGTTCTAAGCAACGAAGGAAAAGCAGAGACACGGAAGGAGTATATAGGGGGTCTATACCAGGGCGATGTACTTCAGGACAGTGACAGTATCATGGTAATGTAAGAAGACGTAGATGAAGATGAAATGGGAGATATGATACTGCGTGAAAAGTTTGACAGAGCACTGAAAGACCTAAGTCGAAACAAGCCCCCAGAAGTAGACAACATTCTATTAGAACCACTAATAGTCTTGGGAGATCCAGCCCTGACAAAACTCTACCATCTGGTGAGCAAGATGTGTGAGACAGGCGAAATACCCTCAGACTTCAAGAAGGATAAAGTAATTCAAAACCCAAAGAAAGCAGGTGTTGACAGGTGTGAAAATTACCGGACTACCAGTTTAACTAGTCAAGGCTGCAAAATACTAACACGAATTCTTTGCAGACGAATGGAAAACCTGGTAGAACCCGACCTCGGAGAAGATCAGTGTGGATTCCGTAGAAATGTTGGAACACGTGAAGCAATACTGACCCTACTACTTTTCTTAAAAGATAGATTAAGGAAATGCATACCTACGTTTCTAGCATTTGTAGACTTAGAGAAAGCTTTTGACAATGTTGACTGGATACTCTCCTTGAAGTTCTGAAAGTGGAAGAGGTCAAATAGTGGGAGCGAAAGGCATTTACAATTTGTACAGAAACCTGATGCCAGTTATAAGAGTCAAGGGGCATGAAAGGGAAGCTGTGGTTGCGAAGGGAGTGAGACAGGTTTGTAGCCTATTCCCAACGTTATTCCATCTGTATATTGAGCAAGCAGTAAAGGAAAAGAAAAAAGAAAAAAATCGGAGTAGGAATTAAAATCCATGCAGAAGAAATAAAAACTGTAATTCTGTCGGAGACTGTGAAGGACCTGGAAGAGCAGTTGAACGGAAATGACAGTGTCTTGAAAGGAGGATATAAGTTGAACATCAACAGTAGCAAAACGAGGATAATGCAATGTAGTCGATTTAAATCGGGTGATGCTGAGGGAATTATGTTAGGAAATGAGACACTTAAAGTACTAGATGAGTTTTGCTATTTGGGGAGCAAAATAACTGATGATGGTGGAAGTAGAGAGGATATAAAACGTAGACTGGCAATGGCAAGGAAAGCGTTTCTGAAGAGGAGAAATTTGTTGCCATAGAGTACAGATTTAAGTGTCAGGAAGTCTTTTCTGAAAGTATTGGTGTGCAGTGCAACCATGTATGGAAGTGAAACATGGACGATAAATAGTTCAGACAAGATGTGAACAGAAGCTTTCTAAATGTGATGCTACAGAAGAGTGCTGAAGATTGGATGGGTAGATCACATAAATAATGAGGAGGTACTGAATAGAATTGGGGAGAAAAGAAATTTGTGGTATAAGTTGACTAGAAGAAAAGATCGGTTGGTAGGACATGCTCTGAGGCATCAAGGGATCACCAATTTAGTACAGGAAGGCAGCGTGGAGAGTAAAAATCATAGAGGGAGACCAAAATATGAATACACTAAGCAGATTCAGAAGTATGCAGGTTGCGGAAGGTACTGGGATATGAAGAATCTTGCACAGGATAGAGTAGCATGGAGAGCAGCATCAAACCAGTCGCTGGACTGAGGAGCACAACAAGTTTTAACTGGAGTATATCGCCCTATGTATGACAGTTGGGAGTTTCGAAAGTGAGGAGCATCGAATTGATACAAGCAGGTATGTGCTAAAATATCAACGGTCACTTCCGCTGAATATTAAAATTTATGGAATGAATTTATCTAAATTATAGACGAGTTCCACAGTTGCGTTCCTGTTATCAGACCAAGAGAGCTGATCTTACAAGGTGCTCACTGCTCAGTGTAACTCGCAATTTTCGTTAAATCCCACGCTAAACCAGTTCTAGAAAATTGGTAAGCACTGAAGAAATTTCCATTATTTAAGATACTACCGAACGTGGCAGAATCTCGACCGAAACCCTGTATAACAGCTTCCGCTACTACTATTTCTACCAACCTACGCCACTTCCTCTACAACACATTCACAGCTCAACCATTGAAGATTTCTGGCCATACTTTGTCCCATCTCCTTGGCTTCTGACGTCGCAAATCTGCACCAGAATGCGTATTACTTGCGCAACGCAGCTTTTTTAAACAATTTTTTTTCATGAAAGTTACAAGCAGAAATGTATGTGTGCTATCAAAGCAAAAACAAACAACATTAATTTGTAGATTGTTGATTAATTGGTACATAAAATACACTAGCTCTAACGTTATTCATAGCTGTAATAATTTCCAGTATAAAAGAAAAAGATGTAATCATTAGATGAAAATGTAGGAGTAATGTCTCCATGATAGGAAATTTGTCTTCTCTTTCAATTCGAGCATTGAGGTTGGTTATATCTCTCACTGTTCTCTCATAAAATTCATATTTAGTTGTAAAATTATTACATATTGCAGCGTAAATTTATTTATATTACATCTTGCAGTTGCATTTCCAGAGTGCGCTCGCACCTCTCGAGTACAGCCGAGTCTGTTCAGCACACGCTGCGCTATTCTGGGCAGGCGTGTGAGTGAGACGGTTGTATGTCAAAAACTGCACGTGTGGGAAGCTTAGAGTATTGTGTTTGCAACAGAATCTGACTATGTCTAAATACTGCAGAATATAAGGGGCATTTTATAACTAGTGTTATTTTCGACTTTTTATTTTTCTACCAGAGCTTTAACTTTTATTGCTTGATTAAATAAGTACGTTAGATAGTATTGACCCGCCCGGCTAGCAGGGCGGACTAAAGCGCTACTTCCCGAGATGGAAGGCGAGCCTGTCCCCGGCACGAATCCGCCCGGCGGATTAGTGTCGAGGTCCGGTGTGCCGGCCAGCCTGTGAATGGGTTTTAAGACAGTTTTCCATCTTACTCGGGGAATGCAGGCTGGTTCTACTTATTCTGCCTCAGTTACACTATGTCGACGATTGCTGCGCAAACACTGTCTGCACGTATGCGTGCACCATAATTACTACAACACGCAAACACTGGGATTACACTCGACTGGTATGAGACGTTCCCGGGGGTGGACTGTTGTGGCGTGTTGTGGGATTGTAAACCACTGAGGGCTACAAGGGACGAAGCCTCTCCGTCGTTTCTAGGACCACAGTTCAATACTCGTACTCACACGCGATATATAGTGCTAATATAATGAGCCGAATTAGAAAAATCTTTACTTCCAGGCATTTAACATCAAGTTGTGATGTTTATATATTTATACATATTTCGATTTTAGAATATGTAATATATCTGGAACTATGGCTCATGATACAGTCAAATATATGGAGCTATACAGATCAAAATCTCTTAATCCTGAACGCTTGTGAAGCTTGTCAATTTCATAACACCCAAGAACATTCACCACACATGTATGAACCAAAGCTTGAAATAACTTTAGCGGTTTGTCTGTGCAGTCGATAATAATGCTCCTGGGGTAACATTTCACAAAAGTCTTGTAAATTCCTCGATTAGAGAAACAGGCCTTTGAGCTGCGACTACACTCCACGTTTATCAGCTCAAGTTTCAAGTAATGAACAGCCAAAAGCGAAAACGATCTGACAAATAGAAATCTGTCTTCAGTATTACGACATCGTGGAATCTCTTTGGGCACTCGTAATGAAATATTTCAGTTACTGAAACGTAGCCAGTGATTTCTGGCCCACAAACGCCTCACCTGGGTTACAGGAAATGTGCCATGTCATGAAACTGAACTCGTTTGTTCCTGGAGGGTTACTTTTTGTATGATAGCATCGATCTTATCTGGCATATGTCTTACCAAATAGTTCTCATCTTCCATTAAGACACTTCATTAATTCTAATAACTGGTGAAGCCGGCCATTAAAGACTGTCTGTACTCCACTCACCCTTAAATCAGTATTTCCCTTAGTGGCTACTTTAAAGGCACATTTGAAGAATCTACATCTACATCCATACTCCACAAGCCACCTGACGGTGTGTGGCGGAGAGTACTTTGAGTACCTCTATCGCTTCTCCCTTCTATTCCAGTCTCGTATCGTTCGTGGAAAGAGAGATTGTCAGTATGCTTCTGTGTGGGCTCTAATCTCTCAGATTTTATCCTCATCGTCTCCTGGCGAGATATACGTAGGAGGGAGCAACATACTGCTTGACTCCTCGGTGAAGGTATGTTCTCGAAACTTCAACAAAAGCCCGTACCGAGCTACTGAGCGTCTCTCCTGCAGAGTCTTCCACTGGAGTTTATCTATCATCTCCGTAAAGCTTTCGCGATTACTAAATGATCCTGTAACGAAGCACGCTGTTCTCCGTTGGATCTTCTGTATCTCTTCTATCAACCTTATCTGGTACGGATCCCACACTGGTGAGTAATATTCAAGCAGTGGGCGAATAAGTGTACTGTAACCTACTTCCTTTGTTTTCGGATTTCATTTCCTTAGGATTCTTCCAATGAATCTCAGTCAGGCATCTGCTTTACCGACGATCAACTTTATATGATCATTCCATTTTAAATCACTCCTAATGCCTACTACCAGATAATTTATGGAATTAACTGCTTCCAGTTGCTGACCTGCTATATTGTAGCTAAATGATAAAGGATCTTTCTTTCTATGTATTCGCAGCACATTACACATGTCTACATTGAGATTCAGTTGCTATTCCCCGCACCATGCGTCAATTCGTTGCAGATCCTCCTGCATTTCAGTACAATTTTCCATTGTTACAATTTCTCGATGTACTACAGCATCATCCGAAAAAAGCCTCAGTGAACTTCCTATGTTATCCACAAGGTCATTTATTTATATTGTGAATAGAAACGGTCCCACGACACTCCCCTGAGGCTCACCTGAAATCACTCTTACTTCGGAAGACTCCTCTCCATTGAGAATGACATGCTGCGTTCTGTTATCTAGGAACTCTTCAATCCAATCACACAATTGGTCTCATAGTCCATATGCTCTTACTCTGTTCATTAAACGACTGTGGGGAACTGTATCAAACGCCTTGTGGAAGTCAAGAAACACGGCATCTACCTGGGAACCCGTGTCTATGGCTCTCTGAGTCTCGTGGACGAATAGCGCGAGCTGGGTTTCACACGATCGTCTTTTTCTAAACCCATGCTGATTCCTAAAGAGTAGATTTCTAGTCTCCAGAAAAGTCATTATACACGAACATAATAGGTGGATATGCGTGGATATATAGCAAAAACGTAGGTACAAGAGCAGAATATAAACAAAGAATTACATAAGATATTAATTAGTGTAAGTAGTTAAAGAATTACGTAAGATGTTAATTAGCATAAGCGGTTGCATCGATTGTGGCGTGCAACCGCTGAAACATTAGAATAATTACGCAGTTCAGTTGTCTTGCTGAGAAGACGGCGCCGTTTTGTTCTGGAAGCCTTCCTGATATGACGGAAATTTGCCATCGCTGCAGGTAATTATCTGGCACACCGCCATTATTCTATGAGACGCAATCTCACTAGGCGTACTCACAGTAGCACACAGGAACAGAATTAATGTAACTGTCTATGTGATTTAATTTAGAATAATATTTTGTGAACACAGTGATATTATTTAATCTTCTGTTTCATTTATCTTGCAAACTATTGTTCCAGTTAAACGGAATCTTGGCTTGGCTAAAGGTTCCGTGTTACAAAGTATATCAAAGGTCCACTATTGTCAAGTGTGCAAAGTTTGTATCAGCTGATTACATACTATTATAATAACTTATTATTATTTGTTTGTTCTTCGATATTCGCAAACCAGACAGGAAAAGCCATGGTAAATCAAACCGTCTTCAGTTCAGCCATCATTCACCGTCGTTCATCAGAAAACAAGTGCATCGTGCTGTCTTTGTGGCCAGTGTTGTGACTCTCCAACAAGTGTTTTGTGAGTTTATAATAGTTCGATGGCATATCAAGCACTTTGCATGACACTTAAACGATTCGAAAAGCACCAATTCTCAGATGGCATTGAATAATGTGGATACTCCACATGTTACTATTTTGGGACAAGAGCGTAGAAGCCATAGCATTTCCACAGTAGAATATAAATCTGATGTAACGTAAGTAGTATTGTTGTCAGCAAAGTGTTTGGTGTGTGACAATGCGACTGCTTCGGTCACCGCCTCCGGCTGCAGCGTCAATTTCCCCCTCAGCATCACTCGCCACTTGCGCTAGCAGAGCGCTGTTCGGCCAGGCCTGATAGAGTCGTTCTGCCTCGACTTTCTGATGGGTGTCAGTATGTATCTTACTACTACTTAATTAACAACTAGTTACAGTACTTTGCGTTTCATACAAGTAAAGTACAGTCTAAATAGATTTAAAGAAAGTAATCCTTTCCACTTCTTAGAACTAGCAAATGGAACTGGATTCTGGCAAGCAAGGATCACTGCAAGACTCCTTCGTTTTCTGTGTATGTTTCGGGACGATGGCGTAAAAGCACCACTAAAAAGTAGCACCACTCGAAAAAAAAGCTCCGCTCGAAAATAGACAAAGAAGTAAAAACGGTAGGAAACTCAAAAGCCTCCTGTGGAATATAGAAGGTCTCAAAGGTGCAATGAACATTGTTCGAAGACACTTTCTACAAGATTACGAGACAAAAATCCTAAAAGAAAACTGGCAACACCCACTGTTTCACTGCTCTCGCCGTCAAGCAAAACAAGGCTAAGGAGGAAGGACTGTGGGAGGAATAACTACTCTGATAAAACCAGAACTAACACCAATTTATACAACTAACAAAGAGGAACATACAATCCTTACAGAAACACAACAGAATACAATAATGTCACCAAAGTCCCAACCAAACAAAACAGCTACTGATATTACACATGAAATAGGCCAGCTGAACGTCCAGAGCAGATGTCATAAACCACTAATCACTACCAGAGATTTAAACTATCGAAGGGATATTTAAAACTACAAAGAAAAAGATTAATGCAAAAGTTACACGGGGTAGGCTTTATATTATTAAACAGTCTCAATGAACCTACATATATTTTCTTCAACGGCAAAAGCACAATAGACATTGCCTTCGTAAATGGACTAATCTGCGTCGATATAACTCCTCTCTGGACACGAAAGCCCCACCACTTCTGAAATATGTCTCTCTGCCAATAAGCACCCAAAGATAATGGCAGAAAACACAAGAAAAAAGACAAAAAAGCACCTTCAAGAATAAAGGGCACCAGGAAAGTGAAAGTAAAATCAGACCATATAAACTGAAACGCTAAGAGGCAAAACACAACTAGGGACAGCAATACAAACGCCAGGCAAACTCCTTTTAATAAGTTGGCAAATCCATGAATAAAATAAGATCGAAACAGTTCTTTGACACGGATTGCTACAGACAAGACATACTAGAAAGCATTCGTCAGCTAAGACTGGGCACAGAAAATCCTACACTACTCAAAACGTACGCCGAAAAGCGATGTATCGACAAGAAAACTTTAAAAGAAAAGAACAGAACAGTCAGGAAAGAGTAGGAAAGAATCTAGTGGAAGATGTCACATGAGGCCCATACGCTGCGCTACGATGCCGTAAACAAGCCTAAAGACACCACGTCGTTATGAAAGGTTGCCAGACACACTTCGACAGCCTATTTAACTAGAATTGACTAAAAGGCAAACCATACTGCTCGCACTGAGGCTGACCCCTCACCTGTGGTCGAGTGGGAGGTCGCCCCGGGGCGAGGCAGGCGGCGACAGACTTCCCATGCGGCCGCACATAAGGCCTCCCCAGTTTGTGTGACAAACAAGTTCCACATGCTGTCTGCGGCTGACACTGTCGCTGAGCCAGATGGTGTCGCTTGTCCTGTTTCAGGGGAACCCACTCAGCCTGCAAGATCCGGGCATTCACTGAGGGTGGGATTATTGGTAGTTGGGAGCTCCAACGTTAAGTGCGTTATGAGGCCCCCTTAGGGACTTGGCTGACAAGAAGGGTAAGGAAACCAATGTGCACTCCGTATGCACACTGGGTGGAGTCATTCCAGATGTGGAAAGGGTCTTCCCGGATGCCATGAAGAGAACAGGGTGCAGCCAACTGCAGGTGGTTGCTCACATCGGTACCAACGATGTGTGTCACTTTGGATCAGAAGAGATTCTCTGTGGTGTCGAGTGGCTAACAGAAGTTGCAAAGGCTGCCAGTCTTGCTTGCAAGATGAAATGAGAGCTGACCGTTTGCAGCATAGTCGACAGGACAGATTGCGGACCTCTGGTACAGAGCCAAGTGGAGGGTGTGAATCAGAGGCTCAGACGGTTCTGCGACCGTGTAGGCTGCAGATTCCTTGACTAGTGCCAAAGGGTGGTTGGGTTTCGGGTTCGACTTAATAGGTTACGTGTCCACTATACGCAGGAGGCAGCTACAAGGGTAGTAGGGGCTGGCGTGGACTGGGCTGTTTTTCAGGTGAGAGGGTCTCGGGAAAACACAAGAAGGGCTTCACTCACAAAGGGTGCAGGCTGAATACAGGGAGAACTGTAGATACAGGAACCATTAATATAACAGTTGTAAACTGTCGTCGCTGTGTTGGAAAAGTACCAGAGCTCCAAGCGCTAATAGAAAGCAGTGATGCTCAAATAGCTATAGGCACTGAAAGCTTGCTAAAGCCGGATATAAGCTCAGTCGATATTTTTGCTAAAAACCTAACAGTGTTCCGAAAGGATAGGCTAAACACGGTTGGCGGTGGCGTGTTTGTTGCTATCAGAAGTAGTTTAACTTGTCGCGAAAATGAATTACGTACTTCCTGTGAATTAGTATGGCCAGAGGTCACTGTTGGCAACCAGAATAAAATAATAATAGGATCCTTTTACCGACCCCCTAATTCAGATGATACAGCTGCTGAAAGGTTCAAAGAAAACTTAAGTTTGATTTCAAACACGTACCCGACTCATGAGATAATAGTTGGTGTTGACTTTAATTTACCCTCGATATGTTAGCGAAAATACATGTTTAATTCCAGAGATACGCATAAAATATCATCCGAAACTGTGCTAAACGCATTCTATGAAAATAATTCAGAGCAGTTAGTTCATGAGCCCACGCGAATAGTAAATGGCTGTGAAAAGACACTTGACCTCTTAGTAACAAATAATCCTGAGTTAATAATGAGCATCAAAACCGAATCAGGGGTTAGTGAACACAGGCTTGTCGTAGCGAGATTGAATATTGTAATCCCAAAATCGTCGAAAAATAAGCGAAAAATATACCTATTCCAAAAAAGCTGAAAAAATTAACTTGACACCTTCCTGAGAGACAATCTGCACTCATTCCAAATTAATAATATAAGTGTAGACAAGATGTGGTTTAAATTCAAAGAAATAGTATCGGCAGCAATTGAGAGACTTAAACAAAATATATTAACAAACGAGGGAGCTGATACTCCTTGGTACACAAAACAGGTTAGAACACTGTTGCAGAAACGCCGAAACAAAGATGACAAATTTAAACAGACGCAAAATCCCCAAGACTGGCGATATTTTACAGAAGTTCGAAATTTAGCTCGGACTTCATTGCGAGATGCTTATAACAGTTTCCACAACGAAACTTCGTCTCGAAACCTGGCAGAAAATCCAAAGAGATTCTGGTCGTATGTGAAGAATGTTAGCGGCAAGAACCAATCAGTGCCTTCTCTGCGCGATAGCAATGGAGATGTTAAGACGACAGTGCTGCCAAAGCAGAGTTACTAAACACAGCCTTCCCAAATGCCTTCACAAAGGAAGACGAAGTAAATATCCCAGAATTCGAATTGAGAACAGCTGTCAACATGAGTAACGTAGAAGTAAGTATCCTCGGAGTAGTGAAGCAACTTAAATCACTTAATAAAAGCAAGTCTTCTGGCCCAGACTGGATACCGGTTAGGTTGCTTTCGGAGTATGCTGATACATTAGCTCCATACTTAACTATCACATACAACCGTTCGCTCGACGAAAGATCGGTACCCAGACTGGAAAGCTGCAGAGGTCACACCCATATTCAAGAAAGGTAGTAGGAGTAATCCACTAAATTACAGGCCCATATCGTTAACGACGATATGCAGCAGGATTTTAGAAAATATATTGTTTTCGAACATTATGAATTACATCGCAGAAAATGGTCTATTGACACACGGTCAAGATGGGTTTAGAAAACATCGTTCTTGTGAAGCACCACTAGCTCATACATGAAGTGTTGAGTGCTATTGAAAAGGGATATCAGATCGATTCCGTATTTTCGGAAGACTTCCGACACTGTACCACACAAGCGGCTTGTAGTGAAATTAAGTTCTTATAGAATATCGTCTGAGTTATGCGACTGGATTTGCGAATTCCTCTCAGAGATGTCACAGTTCGTAGTAATTGACGGAATATCATCGAGTAAGAGAGAAGTGATTTCTGGCATTCCCCAAGGTAGTGTTACAGGCCCTTTTCTGTTCCTTATCTATATAAACAATTTGGGAGACAATCTGAGCAGCCGTCTTCGGTTGTTTGCAGATGACGCTGTAGTTTATCGACTAATAAAGTCATCAGAAGATCAAAACGAACTGCAAAACGATTTAGAAAAGATGTCTTAATGGTGCGAAATGTCGCATTTGACCCTAAATAATAAGTGTGAGGTCATCCACATGAGTGCGAAAAGGAACTCGTTTAACTTCGGTTACACGATAATTCAGTCTAATCTAAAAGCCGTAAATTCATCTAAATACCTAGGTATTACAATTACGAACAACTTAAATTGAAAGGAACACAAAGAAAATGTTGTGGGGAAGGCTAATCAAAGACTGCGTTTTATTGGCAGGACACTTACAAGATGTAACAGACCTACAAGGAGACTGCCTACGCTACGCTTGTCCGTCCTCTTTTAGAATACTGATGCGCGGTGTGGCATCCTTAGCGGATAGGACTGACGGAGTACATCGAAAAAAGTTCAAAGAAAGGCAGCACGTTTTGTATTATGGTGAAATATGGGACAGAGTGTCACTGAAATGATACAGGATTTGGGCTGGACATCGTTAAAGGAAAGGTGTTTTTCTTTGCGGCGGAATCCTCTCACGAAATTCCAATCGCCAACCTTCTCCTCCGAATGCGAAAATATTTTATTGATACCGACCTACATAGGGAAGAACGATCACCACGATAAAATAAGGGAAATCAGATTGGCATAATAGAGCATTGTGAAAGTGGTTCGATGAACCCTCTGCCAGTAGTCGGTAGTGACTTGAAAATGTACTAATCTAGTGTCTTGGGTTAAGTTTCCAAACTGTATTTAAAAGGAAAACTTTTCGTAACCAACCTTTGTATGTGTATATAAAAGGCACCGTTCTGACTGACTCACTCATTATCACCCACCCCTAAATGCTAATGACATAAACTCGAAATTTAGAGACAACGTTGAACTCATAGTGTAGGCGTAGTTTAAGATGGGATTTAGGAAATTCCACCCCAAAGGGGATGAAAGTTCGTTTGAAAAACGTCGTTATTAAGGAAAATTTTAAGCTACGCCCACGAAAATTGATATTTGGTTACTGGGTCAGAAATAAAGAAATACATATTCAAGCATTTTAGGAAATTTAGCTCCTGTTCGGGTGAAATAGGGGGTGAAAGATGTTTTGAAAAGAAATCATTATTAAGGAATTCCAAATAAAAAAAATGTATTTAATTGTTTTTAGAAATTTCACCCTTAAGAGGGTGGAATAGGGAATGAGATATTTTACGAAATATTTCATTATGGAAGCCTTTTTAAAGTTAAAGCAATGAACAATTTTATTTGGATTTTCGCTTACAAATAAAAATATGTTTCACTGTTTTCGCAAATGCAACCCATATTGTGGTAAAATAGGGGATGAAAGTTTTCGTGGAAATATTTCATTATGCAAGTATCTTTAAAGCTATATCGATTAAATTTTTGTTTTAGGTTTCTCTAAAATAAATAAAAAATTCCACCTTTTTTTTGGTCATTCAGTCTCTAATGAGGTGAAATAGGAGTTGAAATATAATGTCCTATGAAAATATTTGATTGTGAATGCATGTTTAAAACTAAATCTATGAAATCTAGTATTTGGCTTATCGGTTAGAAATGAAAAAAAAGTTCATGTTTCACTCTTTTTGGAAATTCAACCGCAAAGGGGAGGAACAGGGCAAGACTGATTCACTTACTCATCATCGTCCACCCCAAACTGCTAAGGCCAGAAATTTTAAATTTGGAGAGAGGATGCTGGGGATGGACGGCTTTTTGAGAATAATTCATTGTTAAGGCAATCTTGCAGGTAGAATTATAAAAACTAATATTTGGTTTCTTAGTCAGTAGTAGAAAAACATATGTTTCAGCGTTCTCTCGAAAATTGAGTTACTAAGGTGGTCAAACAGCGGGTGAAAGCTTTTTGAAAATAAACCATTACCAAAGCATTTTTAAAGCTACATCTGTAAAAACTGGAATTTGACTTCTCATTTGGAAATAAAGAAAAACATGTTTCAGTGCTTTTTTAAAAAATTCAACACCCTAAGAGAATGAAATACGGTACGAAATCTTTATGAAATTATTTCATTAGGAAACCATTTTCAAAGCTAAATCTATAAAAATTGGTATTTGGGTATTTGGCAGAAGTAAAGAAATACGTATTTCACTGTTTCAGGAAACTCAACTCATGAATGAAAATTTTTAAGAAAATATTTAGTCATTTTAAAAAAATTTTACGCTAATGTATGAAAATAAATTAGTATTTCGAGCATATGGACGCTCAGTGGCGAGGTATCATGGTAAACCAGTGCTTCACTTCTCGGTTAGATACAGAGAAATATTTGTTACAGGATGAAAGTTTCTACAGAAATATCGCCATAAGAACGCAAAGGGCATGATTAACAGAAACCTTGGACTGTAACTACGAGAATGGCTTTTTGGCCAGAGGTACATTCGGAAACAACTATGTTTCTATGGCCTTAATTTGGGTGATACATTTAGAAGGTGTCTCAACTTATGAACAACATAGAAATTCAATTTAAAAAATCTGTGGAGAATATAAATTCTATGCGAGCAAAGCAGCTGGCACTAACCTAATAGTGACATTTATTGAAAGCAGTGGGGTGTATACCTGTTCGAATTTTCCAGACATTCCACTTGCAATGTGTCGGAATCCGAAACAACTCATATGTGCAGACAGTTGGTTCAAATACTGGATAAATTTTTTTGGAATACACTAGAAAAACGACTTTATTACACAATTTAATCTAGATCAAGATCTAGATCTACAACTGCCAGAGTTAAGCGGAGAAGACCCTCAGGTAGAACGAGGGGCAGGAAATGTGCAGCACACTTCAACTAAGGCCAAGAAGCCTAGGAATGTACAAAGTATTAGGAAGAATAAAGTGCTGCTGCTAGGTAGTAGCCATGGGTGTAGGCCCTCAGTTACAGGAAAGCTTAGGGGCAGCGCACCAGGCCACCAGTATCTTCAAGCAAAATGAAGGGCCAAGTCATGTGATAGAAGACCTAGGGTCTTTATGTAAGGACTTACAAAAGGAGACCATGTAGTGATAATGGGTGGGGTGGAAAATAGTTTAGACAGGGATGGCGCGTATGAAATAGGTGGTGACTTTGACAAGATAGCTTCCCTGACTCATGGCACCAACGTACACTTTGTTGAGCTGTTCTGGCGTCATGATCAGCCACAACTTGATGGAGCAGTGAGGCGAATCAGTGTGGGGTTAGGAATGGCTCTGAGGACGGCCAGCTTTGCTCATGTTTCTCTGGTGCCTGTCAGGGCTATCAATAGATGGGGTTTCACTAGGCATGGCCTACACCTAAACAGGACTAGGAAGGGCAGATTGGTACAGCTGATTCATGAAAGTATACGGGGTGGATCTCGGGCCACACATGGTCAAATACCTGTTGTCACAGGTAGGAAAATTAGGTCTTTTTTGGGTTAAGACAGACAACAGATTTCCCTGCCTAAAGAGTATCTCCAGAACTTTGAAAAATACTGAAACAATCACCCACAAGGCAGATTTTAACACCTCAAGTATCACATATACCAAATGTCACAAAGAAAGACAAACCATTGGAGAGAGTAACATGGGGCATTTCAGAAACTTAACAATCCTCCATCAAAACATGCAATCAATAAAAATAAAATACAAGTATTAGAAGTTGAGCACCAATCTTTGAACTGCACAGTTCTTTGTATTACTGAGCACTGGTTCAAAAATGGCTCTGAGCACTATGCGACTTAACTTCTGAGGTCATCAGTCGCCTAGAACTTAGAACTAATTGAACCTAACTAACCTAAGGACATCACACACATCCATGCCCGAGGCAGAAGTCGAACCTGCGACCGTAGCGTTCGCTCGGCTCCAAACTGTAGCGCCTAGAACCGCATGGCCACTCCGGCCGGCACTGAGCACTGGTGTAGAGACACATAAATCCAACATGTAGTATTATCATTGTATAAAAAGGCAAACTCTTACTGCAGAACTACTTCAAGGGGTGTAGGGTCATGCATTTAGATCAGAAAAGGAACACAGTTCAAATCAAAACATGACCTCACTACCGTAAGTGAAGAGAAACACTTTGAAATATCAGCTATTGAATTAGAAAGGCTTGATAACAACAAGAAAATATATCTTTTGTGTGCGTATAGATGTCCCAGTGGTAGTTTGAACACTTTTTTCAGTAAGTTAACACAAGTTCTAGATAAAGTCTCAAGTACAAAGGTCAAGATAATTCTGTGTGGGGAGATTAACATCAAAACTAACATCGTAAATGAATCCAGCAGCACCTTCATAAACATCCTTCAAAGTTTCGGTACGTCCCAATTGGTCAGTAGTGCAACAAGGGTTACCACAACGACTTCATCAGTAATTGACCATGTAGTCACAAATATTGACAGGGAAAAGTGTGATGTAGCTGTAAAAGATCTTGGACTATCAGACCATCTTGTCAAGTAACAACGCTAAAGTCAGGCATCGAATCATTCCCAAAATTACAAGCCTACAAACGACATCTATCAGAAATCAAAATAAAAGAGCTTTCAAAAGAACTAGAAAAACAAAGCTGGGATGAAGTGTATAAGGAAACCAATGTGAATATGAAATTCTGTAAATTCTCCACATTGTTTAAATTGAATGATGAAAAGGCATTTCCAAAAGTGTGCACGTCTGTATCAACATCTCATAAAAACAGATGAATAACAGCAGGTATTAAGAAGTTCGCCCAAACACTTAAATACCACAGTTCCATGAAAAAGATTTGCAATGATTCAAAATTCTTACATTTCTATCATACATACAAAAAGACCTATAGGAAGGTGCTGATTGCCGCAAAAGAGTCATTTAATCACAAAATAATATATGATGCAGAGAATATAAGCAAAGCAGTCTGGGATGTTATAAAAAAAAAGGAAACGGGAAGAGGCAAACAAACGCAGAATAACACACTGCTAAGGGAGGGGAATAAAGTAATAAATGATCCACAGCACTTAGCAAACTATGTAAACGAGCATTTTTCAACTATTGCACAGAAGTTACAGCAAAAATTCCCCCAAACAAAAATAACACCTGTAAATATTGTTGCACTAAATACAATGATGTAACTTCCAACCACAGAGAATGAAGTAAGTAAAGCAATTCAAAAACTAAAAAATAAAAAGTCAGTAGGCTTAGATGAAGTACCATTGTGTGTACTGAAGCAATGCATTGGGGTTATACAAGGCCCCTTAACAAATATAATAAATGAATCCCCAACATCCGGGACTTTTCCAGAGCAGTTAAAACAGGCAATACTTGTACCTTTGCTTAAGCCATTTCCCTGCAGTCAGCATTCTCAAAAATAATAGCAGTAATTATGAAAGACAGATTAATGAATTACATGAAAAAATACAATTTTTTAAGCGAATCACAGTTTGGTTTCCGACGTGGAAAACATTCAGAGTCAGCCATAATAGAATTCACAAAAGTTTTACTTGATGCCATTGATGAAGATGAGTGTGTCAGAGGCATATTTTTGGATCTTTCTAAGGCATTTGATACAGTCGACCACAAGATTCTATTAAATAAATTAGTAGCATTAGGAATAAGAGGGGTAGCTAATGACTGGTTTCGATCATACCTAACAGATAGGGTACAAAGAGTAGAGATAAGACATACTTCAGATAAATCTAAACATTTAGGAAAACACTTCTCAAAACCAAAATACATTAATATAGGGGTTCTGCAAGGTAGCATATTAGGACCAATACTGTTCCTGGTGTACATCAATGGCCGAGAGGTTCTAGGCGCTTCAGTCTGTAACCGCGCGACCGCTATGGTCGCAGGTTCGAATCCTGCTTAGGGCATGGATGTGTGTGATATCCTTAGGTTAGTTAGGTTTAAGTAGTTCTAAGTTCTAGGGGACTGATGACCTCAGATGTTAAGTCCCATAGTGCTCAGAGCCATTTGAACCATTTTTTGACTTTCCCAGTAGTGTTACTCATGGTGAAAATATCCTCTTTGCTGATGACAGCAATATTATAGTCACTGAGAAAACAAGAGAACTCCTTGCTGAGAAAGCAAATGAAACTCTCAAAGAAGTTCATGATTGGTCAATAAGCAATAAGAAAACTAATGCCATGAATTTCAGTTTGAAAAGGAAAAATGACAATGTTTAATTAAATGTAGATGGCGCCTCCATAGACTGTGTAACAAATGCAAAATTTCTAGAAATGAATATTGATTCTCAGTTGAAGTGGTGTGAACACACAAAGGTGCTTGTAAACAGAATGTCATCAGCATGTTACAGCCTTAGAATCTTATCATCAATGTGTAACATGCAGTGTCTTTTAGGTACATATTAATCATATGTACATTCAGTTCTTAGCTATGGAATTCTTTTTTGGGGAACAAATGCACAAAATGTGAACACAATTTCCAAACTCCAGAAAAGAGTCATAACAATAATAACCAAAAATACTATTCGAGCTCACTGTAAAGATCTGCTCAGAACACTGGTGATTTTAACTGCTCCATGTGAATACATTTGCCAGTCAGTTGTACATATCAAAAATAACATTGGTAATTACTCCACAAACAGCTGAGTCCACGACCACGCAACAAGAGATAGACTCAACTTATATTTACCAAGAAAAAATAAACGTAAAACTCAAAACAGCAGTTTCTACCAATGAATAAAACTGTACAATAAATTACCAAAAGAGATTAAAGAAACTGCAAATATTCACTTATTATAAAAGGCTGATAAAAAGTACTTGTTATGCAACACATTTTATACATTGAACGATTACTTAGCTAAAAAAAAACAGAGTAGGGATTTGATAAAAAATGTTCTACAAATAAATAATAATTATAATGATTATAAAATACCGAACATTCCAAATAACACCTTCACCTTATGTTTTCGTACCTCTTTTTTGCTTTCTAGAAATACTTACCCCCAAGCTATGCATAGCATAATACTAACACCTCTTCCTCATTCTGAGCTCAACATCTCACTCATCATGGAGGGATGCTGAATCACCTTTTTAGGATAGCAAAAGGGAAGTTGCGGTATAAAAAATAGCCGAGAGATCAACAGGGTGTGTGTGTGTGTGTGTGTGTGTGTGTGTGTGTGTAGTGAGTGAAGTGTTATGAAACAATGTGTGTATAGTGTGTGCAGTGACTGATAGTGAGACATGAGTGAACAATGTGGCATTACTTTATTTAATAGGTTATTTGTAAAAAAAGTATTGTATATCAGGAGTAAATCTAATGATTGTCTCTAACTAGAAGTCTGTAAATATATTTGTATACGAATTAGCTTATTTTAAATTGATCTAAATTTGTAAATACTTTGACATGTCCTATATCCTTGTAAAAAGAGATCTACAGATGAATATAGCTACTACTTCTACTACTACTACTAGATCACATCATAAATTTAGAAAGTAAAAACTCGTACTAATGCCTTCTGGAATGAAGTTACATCATTGGAGTAAAAAGAATGTTAGACTGTCAAGTCACTACTATGACTACTAATTACTGTCTGTTCCTTGTGCATGTCCTATAATTTTCCAGCCATACTGCCATTTCAGTAGGCAGAGTGTGACGAAAATTACAAATATTTATGTTGCAAAAACATGCTGACTGATTTTACACACATTGATTTGCTACAAAAATTGAACTTTTTCTGAATTAAGGCAGTTTTTCTTCTGGTAAATAAAAAAATTTCTTATTTTTAACAATTGTTACAAAATACTTGGTACTGCTCAGATTAAACTTACTGTTAACGAATTTTAATTTACTGTACTCCATTCACAGTATTGTCGTCCACCTTATGGCCATGGGTAGTTACTGAAGTTGGGATTTTGTTTTGTTTTAGTTCTGTAAAGTACAGAAACATTCAGTGGATCCTTACGATATTAAAGTATATCAATTCAAGTTAATTATGAAGGAAGGTGAAACAGGTGACATAATCAGATCTCGAATGATGTTCAAGAGTAAAGGAATATATTTGCTCAATGTATGTCTCTTACATTTTCTGTACATGTAGGTATTCTGAATAAAGTATGGAAATATGAGAAAACAATTTGCACTTAATTATTGATGAAGTTAAATTTTGGTAGGTGTTTCAGAGAAACACTTGATACAAGCCCGTGCTAGTTAAATGAGCTTTAGTACTTCCAGGACTTAAAACCACTTATGATGGGGAGAACTGTCTAACTACCACTAAGTAGGCTAAAGTAGTAGCTACAACAGATCTGAAGGTATGTAGATTTAAGTCAAAAAACCCAGAAGCAGAAAATCGCAACATCTCCAGAGGAAGATCGAACACATCCGTCGCGTTACACCTTCTGAGCAACACCCGCACCCTCCCCAGGGTGTGTCCCGTCTTGACAGCTCGCTCCACTGCAGAAGAACACGCCCAGCACTGGAAGAGCAGGTAGCTGAAAGTCAGCGCTAGTAAGAAACACATATACAAAAGTACCTCTATCCTCACAGCCGGCGGTAATTCCGTTGTATCGTTTACCACCATTATCGTGTACATCAGAAAGACTATGATGATAGCATGGTATAGGAAACCTAATACCAAAGCAGGGCCAAAGTGTTGTGAGCAGAGGAGCCCCGATCTATGTAGGAGCATCCTGGCGCGCTGCAGCTTCCGCAGAATGTCCCCAGCTGACGCTGACAGTATCGGTGGCACTGCTCGTGTCAGCGCCTGATCCAGGTCAGCGTCAGAGGCGACCGGTGGCTGGACACACTTCAACATCAGCGCCCTGACGGCACCCAGCCTGTGTCTCACCGTCAGCACTATTCCCAGGAACTGTGAGTGCCACAGCAGGGAGTAGGCCGTCAGCCAGAGGAATGTCAAACCTCTCAGCTGAAAAAGTCCTCCAAATACACTGTACACCGTAGGAATCATAGCGAGAAGCATAATAATTCCAGACGAGACCATTGCCAGGACCCGGGTTCGAGCATGGATTCTTCTGACGTGTAGATCATCATGGCGCGACAGTAAAAAGTCCACCGAGGCCAAGTGATCGATTACGTCATGTAGATACCTGTTCCCTGTTATTACTGAAGTAAGTACCATTGTAGCAGGTTCTATCCAATTGAGCCACGTAATCGACTTGTGCAAGTGGCTGGTTGCTGTCAGTTTCTGTATGTGAGGATCTGCACAACCACCTCCATAGCTGCATGATGTACCAAGGACTACTGTTGCAGCTAGCCACGATAACGAGATGATGAAACTAATTATCTTGCTGTGTTGACATTTGGGGAGAAATGATGCCGATACCATGCTTTGACACGTAACTGGAGCTAGGCCACATATTTGGCTCACAACATACAGTGGCCTGATGGCGTGTCTGAAGCCACTGTCTTTGTGTAGAACGTAGATGTCAGACATATTCTGCAGAGGTACTTCCACCCAACGGTTACAATATCTGTTTCTGTCTTCGAGTATTAGCAAAACAGCAGCAAATCAATAGCTCCACTTATACTTTACTATGACAAAAATCTGGTCTCTTTTACCCAGTTTTTTACTGTCGCATTCTAGTAATGTACAAATACAATATGAAATACTTTTAAAACGTGTTCATCATAACCAAGAACGTAATGTTTTCATATACCTATACTGTCTGAAGAATACGACCACTAAAGCTCATATCAGCCATACTGTAGCACTGCACAACATTCTGAAGTGGCCATTCTGTCTAATGCAGTATCGATCGTTAGCAAGGCGTTTCAATTAAGAAAATTAACTCTCATTCACTAGTGGACGTTGTCATCACGCAACGCTCAGACCGTAATTGTCATACTGAGCATACGGGAGGGCTGCTAATTTATCATTTACTTTTTTATAAAGTTGCTCTTAGCTATTATAGTAACTATTGATTGAAATTTCTCTTTCTTTTCTGATAGTTCGTAGTGTGTACAGCGGTTTCTAAAACAGCTGTATTTTAACACCAACAACTTGAATTACAAATATGTTAAATGCGTCGTTCCATTTGTGCTATGTCCTTCCTCGCCATTGTGTCGTACCGAAAAATACGCAATACCGAGTCTCGATGAGATTTGTGGAGCGAGGACAAGTTACCTTGTTTGCTCACGCGTAGCTTTTCCACACGTGTTAATAAGCACTGTGATATCAGCAAAATATATATACAGTAAAACTGTAGTAAAGATACATTACGACTATAGAACAGTGCTATACATAACATTCTCTAACGATGTGTCGACATTTAATGTGTTTCATTTTTTATTTGTAGATTTACATTAGGTTGTAAGTTTATCTACTAACTCGCTTGTGTTCAGTTATTCTCCTTATTTTCAAAGGAGAACAAAAATGATTCACTTTGAGCCACATGAACGAAACGATCCTATACATTCGCGATTCTGTGAGGACGTGTAAAATGTGAGATTTCTGATGGACGAACGAAGGCTAATTGACCCTATTAGTTATTCCCGTGTGCATGTTACACCAAAAACCGTTGCAAAAGAGGCTTACTAAATGTGATACAGATTTAAGGAATTTGTTAACTATATGTCTCTTCATCTGTAACAGCTCAGGGCTTCCAAATAAATGTACTGGCCCGGAAGCGCAAAATTTAGAAAGACGGCTTGAAAGCTGCTATGAGACTTGACCGTAATCACTACTTGGTAACTGATATATTTCGATCTGAGAAGTAATGCATTTGAAGGAAAAAATAAAACACGTTATGACAGAATGAGACATTTCATGCGTACTAAGCTCTGTAAGGTTAACATGAGGGATAAACTAAAAAGTGTAGCTAGTTCAGTCTGTAGGCCGCCACTCACCCACAGAAATAACTGAAAAATTAAGAGTAAATTGGCATACTAGTCGTACATACATTTTATTGAGTGCATAATAAATTTCGAAGAAAACGTCAAAACACATCAAGGAAGATAAGTTTTGGGGAGAGCCAGAGAATAAAAATACCTGTGAATTCGTTCTAAAAGCTTCCCTGAAAATGACAGAATTGGTACAAAAGAGCTGGCGTTATCGTTTTGAAGGTGTTAGAAGAGCCATTGGTCCTTACCGAACCAACTGTTGAATCAGTGATTATCACGAAAGAAAGGGATACAGAGAGGTATATAATTTTCAACTTCAGTAAACTCGATAAACAAAAAGACGACTATTTTCACTAAAACTCTGCAGGCTTCACTTTTGAGTTTTGATATACCGTTACTAAAATACTGAAAGTATTAAGCGATCGGACATTTTGGCTTTATTGCTGTGGCCTTACTCACTGTTTTGGCTATTTTTTCTATAATGGGAGCTACTGCTAGTTCACAAGGCCACCGATGTGTGGTGTTTCGTGCCACTCCTATGTGGGTGAGGGGAAATACAGGGCGAGTAAAAAGTCCTTGGACACCTTCATAAGTTGGAAGATTAAAGGGAAAATTGAAATATAATGATGGGAACATACGTTTGACGTGGGGCCGCAACTTTTGGAGTGAATGTCATTTATGGCCGCCATCTTAAAATCCACCATTTTGGATTCAAGTCTTCTTTTTAAATGGGAAGGGGGTGTATGACACATCAGGTAACACTCGCTTGAGCTCTGGAACTGAGTGGTGTAATTTGTTTTTGTCTATCTTGTTCGGTTTAGAAGTTATTAATGTTCAAAGTTATCTTGATACTGACTCATGCCTCTCTTTCTTCCAGGTGATCTAAAATGGATCTGACACGTGAACCGAAGATCAAAATCATCCTTATACCAGGGGAACGCAGCTACCGAACAATAGCAGCTGACTACAACAGACGGCACCCAGACAGAGAACCAGTATTGCACAGCACGGTGGCATACGTGATCACCAAATTCCGGGAGACGGGCTCTATTCTCGATAGGGCACATAGTGGGCGACCAAGGACTGCCACCAAAGAGGAAAATCGGTTGTTGCGTCGTTTGCGAAAAGTCCTAAACGAAGTACCCGTCGTGTGGCCCTAGCATGTGAAATAAGCCAAATCTCAATTGTACGGATACTGCATACCTATACGTGGCATCCTTACAAGCTGCAGATGCAACCTAGACTTAATGAGGATGATCCTGATCGCCGGTTGGAGTTCTGCCTGTGGGCTACTGAACAGTAAGAACGAGATCCTTCGTTTGCCAAGGGCAAGTGTTTACCGACGAGGCGTATTTCACTTTGAACGGGGAGGTTAATCGACATAATTGTCGATACTGGAGTGACGTAAATCCGAACTGGGTTGCCCCAATTCGAGAACATAGTCCAGCGAAGGCGATGGTGTGGTGTGGCATATGGGACATCCGCATCATTGGGCCATTTTTCATTTACAACAGCTTAACTGCACCACAGTATCCGATGCTGCTGCAGGACCTTGCGTTCCCTTCCACACTGAACGCTGACGGAATTTTCCCACCTTATTTTCAGCACGATGGAGCCCCTCCACACTATGGCATTGGTGTCTGTGAATAGTTGGAGGAACAACTGCCAGGGAAGTGGATTGGTTGCCATGGTCCCGTGGAGTGGCCGCCCAGATCCCCTGAATTAACGCCCCTTGATTTTTATCTATGGGGACATCTTAAGCAGATAGCGTATGCTGAGAGCATCCGTGATTTGAGACACCTGGAGGAACGCATAGAACACGCGTGTGACCAAATTGCAGGAGACACTCTCCTCTGTGTGCGGTCAGAGTAGTTGCGGCGACTACAGTTGTGCATTGCACGGGATGGACAACACGTACAACATGTGTTGTAGCAGTCGGTATGAAGGTAATTTCCCAACTTTGAATATTAATAACCTCTAAACTGTACAAGATAGACAAAAACAAATTACACCACTAAATTCCAGAGCTCAAGTGAGTGTTATTTGATGTGTCATACAACCCACTTTCCATTTAGAAAAATGACTTGAATCCAAAATGGCGGATTTCAAGATGGCGGCCATGAATGACATTCACTCCAAAAGTTGCAGCCCCACATCAAATCTATGTTCCCATCATCACATTTCAATTTTCCCTTTAATCTTCCAACTTATGAAGGTGTCCAATTTGCACGTCCTTATTATCAAAATGGTTCAAATGGCTCTGAGCACTATGCGACTCAACTTCTGAGGTCATCAGTCGCCTAGAACTTAGAACTAATTAAACCTAACTAAGGACATCACACACATCCATGCCCGAGGCAGGATTCGAACCTGCGACCGTAGCGGTCACGCGGTTCCAGACTGAAGCGCCTTTAACCGCACGGCCACACCGGCCGGCCTTATTATCAGACAGACGAGATTCGAATAATAAAATATCATAAACAGTTATGCGAGGTATACGAATTGATGCATATTTGTATTGTGTATGGCGCCGCGGTATTTATGTTTCGTGTAAAGGGGTACGAAGCGCATCTTCAGCAGTCACAGCGTCGGAGGCCGTGGCTAGATGGAAACGTATTCCTGGACGCGTTTGCAAACGTTCCATGAATGAATCAGACGCCTTAGAAGGGTGCCGACGGGTAATGCTCGTTTCTCAGCAATGCCTGCCAACGTGGCATCATTTTGACGTCACGAACTATAATGACAAACTCATGATCGGCTGTCGACTTTGTGATAGGGAAGAATGTGAATATTAACGCTCCTCGATTCACCCGCCCCTGTTTCAGCTGTTCCATACTCGGAAGTCGCTACATATTCGGAAATAAAAAGACGAATAATTGTCAGAAGAAAAAATACCAATTTTACTGTAACTCGTTTTACTCGCACCATTTAAAGGTGTACTCTTTGATTCCAGCTTGACCACACACTCGGAAATCGCCACATATTCGGAAATACAGAGTCAAATATTACTGAAGAGGGAGAATATGAATTTCATTTCTGCTCTTTTCAGTCACAGCAATTGAAGCTGTAGTCTTAGTTTCCTGCCTACCCACATCCGCGGGAAACGCCACACATTCTCAAGTATACAGCGAAATATTTGTGACAAGCAAGAATATGAATGTTAATGCTCCTAGTTTCGCTCGTAACGATTTAAACTGTCCTCTTAGGTTCCTGCCTAACCACACACTCGAAAGGCGGCAGATATTGTGAAATAAGGAGCCAAATATTTGTGAGAAGGAAAAATATGACTTTTACTGTTGCTCGTTTCAATAGGAACAATTTAAGCTGCCCTCTTAGGTTGCTGCCTAGCCACATACCTGGAAATCTCTAAATTTTTATTTCATCCTCAGTTCTCATGTCAGACTGAATGTAAATAACATTCAGTATTGCTAAACATACCTGTTTACTGTCATAGGAAGGTAACAGAACGTATTAACAAAGGTTAACATAAAAAAATTTCATGTAACGGGATGAGAACCAACAGCTTTCGACTCCAGAAACCACGACGTCATTCATTACGCTAGCATTTAACCATTTGATGTTTAAGTCCAGTCTTGGTTATAATGGTCTATCTTGAAGACTGGTATAGTTAATGCGTTAATGCGTTATTAAGTGACATTTAATGATAATTGTGATGTGTTTGTGATAAATTTCCAGTGATGCTTTACACTGAGACGGCATACTGAAAAATATAAAACAAGTGCGTTTCATTCTTCATTTGTGAAGCTCATTCCTAAGAGAGTACTCTATTTAGGCAGCAACCGTCGATGACTCATTGCGTGACATTTTATCATAGTAGTAATTACAATAAATCATTCCAAGAATGACGTGTTTCTTTAAAATCTTGGGTACGCTCGAATGAGATCTTGTGAGAGGCCGGTAACGAAAGTCGATAGCCAACCGTGCGGTTGTCAATATTGTTTCTGATGTCAAAACAGCGTCACGTTTGCGAGAAGTGTAAAACGAGCATTAACCGACTCCGACTTGCACGGCAGAAATATTAAGAGAACAGTGTAATCGGGTTTTGGGAGATTAAGGTCAGTTTAGTTCGAATTCTCCGAGAGTGCAGATGGAGTTACAGTGTCAACCAGAAGTGCGACAGTTGTGCACAATATAAGAATCATATATTTAAGACATAAAATATGAAGAACTCTTTAATTTAAAAAACGTAGCAAATCCAAGTAAAAGGATACATAAAGCGAGCCTGATGATGTCACAAAATACACACTCAACGTAAAAAGAAAAAAAAAAAAAACTGCTGTCAGACGAAGACATTACAGTTTTGGTGACCTATGCGTCGAACGAAGTCTAATGAATGAAGTAAAAAAAATACATTTAATGAAGAGAAAAAGAGTTGACTCACAACTTCTTTAAAATGCACGAAAGAAACTTACAGTTTTGTAGATCATGAATTAATAAATTGTTTATTATTTGCAAGGCAACTTTTGAGACGTTTTGTGAACAACTGAAATGAATAAATTACGGATAAACTATATTTGGCAGTACAGAACTATATATAAGGAACAGTAGTCTATTAATAGCGCGAAATATATAGATTTCAAAGAGAAAATGAGGACTGTTACGAAACCATCGTTCGTATACACGAGCAACCAGCCTTAAATGAATTGAAGCCAAAGAAATGTTTCCAGGAGTGCTTGTAGTCCAGTTCCATGAGTGTTTGTAGTCCAGCTGGAGGTTTGAGGCAACATCGTTTCTCAGAGGAGCAGCAACGACGGTTATTATTTTTCGAGCGGCCTGGACATCACGTAGCGATGCTCCGCCAAACTCACGAGACGCCAGGCAGATGGGCGATGGCGGAAATGACTCGCCACGTTGACTTCACTATCCACTGGTGGGTTTCGCAGTTTCTGATGGGGTGGAGGCAGGACTCGGTTACATTAATTAATAGCATAATACGTTGTTGGTTGTTGGTGGAACGGTGACGTGTGTTTTTATGTGACGAAAGGGGACCGAGTAATTGTTGGGTATTATATTTCATTCATTTGAACCATATGCCAATAATAACTAGGAAATTGGAAGAGCAATTTCCAGAAATTTGGAAAGAGCTTAGAGAACTGTTAAATGCTAAAATAGTACAAATGTGTGCTGAATTTACGTTAGACGGTGAGCACAGTAATACTAAATCATATCAGAATAACACAAACATAGAGGAACATATTGCCAGGTCCAGAGTAGAAAAGTATCAAATAGATAAAATGACAACTCAGTTATGTGAGAATTTAAATGATTTCCTGGAAAAACCACATTCTGATATGCAAACACAGTGTAACTCGCTTAGGAATGAGCTACGAGATTTGGAAGTAACTAGTTACGTCCAGTGACTTAAACCTAACGTATCAGTAAAGCCAACAGATGTTACCGTTTAAAAAGGCAAATGTGATAGAATTTGTGGGTATTAAGGAGCATCTGTTAGACAAACACTAATTTTTTAATGTCTTAGACGCAATGAAAATTTCCGAGGGTTTATAGTGTCTAGAATGTCCTTGTAGAAGTTGGAGGAACAAGTTGTTTAACTGGTTTAGCAAAAGGTACAGGAAGAAATCGGGTGGTCATTCGGTCGTTTGACTCAAAAAATATGGAAGAAGAATTTAGAAAATTATGGTATAAACTGCCAAATTTCAAGAATAATATAGTCAATAGTAGACATAATAAGTTTTTGCAATGGAAACCATAAAAGTATCTCGCTTGGATAAAGGTACTAATGTAACCAAGCAATTCCCCATGTTTAAACCAGATGAAAAATGCGTTCTATGCATTTTTAAGAGCGTTTAGAAATTCGTTACCTTAACGTTGGGACTACAGCATAGTGTTGATTTAATATAAGTTATCTCGAAGGTGATGCAGCTGAGTGGAGAACGGCCCACGCAGGGGAACTTAATTCATGGGATGACTTCGAGGAAACTAGGTTAAATGAACAGATAGAGGCACAGTTTGGTAAACCAAAAATGAAACAGATGGGTCAAATATATTCAGAGGCATTTGGTCGAGAAGAACCATCGCACTTTGAACTAGTAGGTGATTTTCATCCCTAGTCCGCACCATTAGACATTCCACCACGTTTATGCTAAAAATTCATCCAGCCCATCCAAGTGCCGACCACGCCCGACAGCGCTTAACTTCAGCGATCTGACGGGAACCGGTGTATCCGCAGCAGCAAGGCCGTTGCCTGTGAAATAAAAGGAAGTAGAAATAAACAGTACTATTTGTCACACTGAATCATTACTTCTTGGTTTAGAAGGACATACCCAAATACTAAATACACTCACGAAAAAAAAAGAAAATCGCAGTAGCACGAAGGAATTCTACGACATAAACGAAAGTTGGCAGGCACGTTTCTACATCCGAAAGACAATGTCTGTTCAAATTACGAGCCGGTCGCTTTAGAGTGTCGCTAGTGGCGCCACTGTGAGGACGCAGGTCAAGTTTCCTTTACATACAAGCTGGAACGATCGTGAGTGTTATTTACATTTGGGACTGGACGTGGTAAGTCAAGAATGTCTTTAAGGCGACAAAGGCACCATTATCAATATCTCACTGAATTTGAATGGGGTGGCGTAATAGGGCTACGAGAAGCTGGATATTCCTCCTAAGATGTTGCAGAAAGACTCGGCAGAAATGAAACACAGTACATGATTGATGGCAGGGGTGTGCTCGGGAATCTACTGTCTCAACAAGTGTGGGCTCCGGGAGGCCACATTACACTAGCGAGAGGGAAGACCATCGTGTGCAGCGTATGGTTCTGGCGCACAGTTCTACATCTGCAGCAGCAATTTGAGCAGCAGTCGGCACCACAGTGACACAACTAGCTGTTACATATCAGTTACTTTAAGGACACTTCCCTGTCACACACCCTGTAGCTTGAGTACCACTGAGCCTAAATCACCGCCATTTCGACTTCAGTGGTGTCAAGTGAGAGTTTACTGTAGGGGAGGATAGAGGTCTGTTGTGTTCTATGATGAAATCTGGTTCTGACTCGGAGCCAGTGATGGCAATATGCTGGTTACAGGGGGGCCGGTTGAGGGCCTGCTGTCGACCTGTCTGTGTGCTAGACCCACTGGACCCACACGTAGAATTAGGGTCTGGTTTGCGATTTTGTATGACAGCAGGAGCACTCTTGTCGTTATACCATGCACCGTAACTGAAAATTTATTTGTACACCACTCTGGTGATTCGATGTGATTCGCTGCCATTCATGAAGAGCGTTCCAGCGGGTGCCTTCCAACAGCATAACGCTCGCCATCATACCACTGTTGTAATCCAACACGCTCTGCAAAGCGTTTACATGTTGCCTTGGCCTGCTCTATCACCACATCTGCTCCCAGTAGAACACATATGGGACATCATTCGATGACAACTGCAGCGTCAGCAAAAAACAGCATTAACAGTCCCTATATCGACTGACCAAGTACTAAGGGCATGGAACTTCATCCCACAAACTGACATCTGACTCCTGTACAACACATGTATGCACGTTTCGATGCTTGAATTTAACATTGTGACCACTACACTGATTGTTAATGCACTAGTATTTGGCATCTGCAGTGGCTTATCACACGCTTACACTAGCCTGTGATGTTGCAAATGTTGATCACTTGAACCTAGACGAATGGATTCCCGATGTTACGTTACCCTACATTATTCATTTCTTGGTGATGCGACTTTTTTCCCCTCAGCGTAGTACAAATTGGTGCAGAATATATGTTAGACTGTCAAAAAAGTAATACTAAATAAGATCAGAATAACGGAAACGTAGAAGAGATTGCCAAGTCCAGAATGGAAAAGAATCAAATAAACAAAACGTCCTGCAAACATATTATGATTAGCACTTCCTAAACTAGTACGTTCATTATGAATTCTAAAATGAGAATGGTTGAACCTACACATACAATTATTGCAACCGATCCTCTCTTCGATACTGGCGAGCTGTTACTGTATCTTTCTTACATCACGTTATTTTGTTGCCCTTCCTGAAAACATTACAGACTGAAATTCTTTGGCATCAGTGAACAGAACCGGCTATCATCTAACCTTTTATCTGAATCATTGTTTATTTGCATCACTCCCTTAGACTCGTTTTGCAACAGTCATCAATTAATTTTGCGTCTTTGAAATTTCGTTGTTAGTCTGTTACAGTAATGGCTCGAACTTTTGTGCTAATTCCTCTACTCGCAATTTCTGTTGTGGCATCTGTCGTCTCATCTCAACAATATCAATACACTGCACATGATTAAGTATGGACTCAAGATTATTAACATCTGGCTTGAATTCCTCAGGTAACTGAAATTTCAACCATTCTGACATTTTCTCGAATTTATGATTTGAATGGTCATTAATCTCTTTCAAAAACAACTGGAAATTCTCTTCCTGTAAATTGATATTTTGTTGCTGTTCGCTACTAGATTCATTGATCTTGTCATTTATCTCATCACGAAACAATTCAAAGCTCATTCGAAGCTACTTCTACGGAATTTTGTATTCCTGCATGTCCTCTAGTTTCCATTCTCGCTGTAACAATAACAAATGGCACAAAATGCAAAACAACTATCTTAACACAAAACTGTTAACTTCAGTATTACAAAATAGAAACTGAAGTACAAAATTGCTAAAACAAAATTTTGAATTAACGCAAAACAGCGCGCAAGCAACAAAAAATGCTATCCAACAACTACTGATAAGTACTATTACATAAAATGTTGCAAATGCAGTAGCAAAAGGAAGCACCTCAAACTGCAAAATCGTCCAACGAATCAAAATCCTGGCAAGGTTGCCAGATGAAAAGCGTTCAGTATTACTTTAATTCATTATTATTATTAATTCCACTGGAAGATGTACGGATATGTGTGTATGTAAGACGTTCCGCCTCTTACAAAGATAGTGTTCTGATTGAGAAGAAAAAAAAAATCCGAAACAGGAACAAAAAATTAATTATCCATCCACGAATTATAGAGAAATCAATTCTCAGCCATCTGACTGTGAGTTTTAGTATATCCTCTAACGTCACCTAACAACTATTCAGCAATGCTCCCCTACGGAACAGGCAACGTACCTCGTCTTTCTGCTGCAACTGCGTGATTAGCAATATGCTAAAATTAAAAAAAAACAATACAGCAATCCATGCAGAGTGCAATCCATGGACTAGTTGCAACAATGACTACCAAACTTTTATATATAGACACTGAATGATCAGGAGAGGTTTGGTCGACTAATCTTAAAAGATGTAAAGCAAAATGAAAGAATCCAATAAAAATTTTTAATTTGTTATATTCAGAAAATTGAGGTTTAAAATCTGACAAACATTACACAGACTTATAATGATTAAACAGTCTCTATACTCAATAGATACGTATCTCGCCACCACAAAGACAGGAATATTACACAAATCTGACAAAATCCCTCCAGTGAGCAAGCAACCAACAACTACTCGCAGCGAAAATGCAAATCACCAAAAATGTCCTCAATTAATACTAAAGTCTTCTCCGACGATACTATTACGATCACGGCGGGGTGCGACCTCTGATGTTGCGGGCCTTCTCCCTACTGCACGCTGCGTCCGACGGCTTCCGACTCCCCTCGACAATTCCTCACTCACCACTGCTAGCTATAATAATCTCTAAGACTCAATGTCTGTGTAGCATACGGCAGAATCATAGACGTCCAACTTCCAACATTTAATCTTCCCGTCAGCATATTTGCTGTCCTGTACCACCAGAGGCCTAGGAATTGCGGCGTGTAACGTGGCGGTGTGTATTAACGTAACTTCTTTGGTGTGATAGAAACAGCGTGCTGTAATGGACATTCGAATTCCAAGAGTTCGTGCACACATGGAGGACCATTACCTTCAGGATTACAATATCAGACCATTCACGACCGTTGCGACATCTGCAGCAATCGGACACTTTTGGTACACTCTGTCATCGAACATCCTCCATACACCCCGACGTGGCCTCATCCTATTTTCATATGTTTCCAAAGCTTGAAAAACACCTTGCCGGCCACAGTGTGCGACCGGTTCTAGGCGTTTCAGTCCGGAACCGAGCGACTGCTACGGCCTCAGGTTCGAATCTTGCCTCTGGCATGTATGTGTGTGACGTCCTTAGGTTATTTAGGTATAAGTAGTTCTAAGTTCTAGGGGACTGATGACCTCAGATGTTAAGTCCCATAGTGCTCAGAGCCATTTGAACCATTTTTTTAAGAACACCGAGGACTTCACTTTGGTAGCGATAAAGGGATGCAAGCAGAGGTGAGATCGTGGTTCCGTTTATAAGGTCAAACATCCTAGAGTGACGGCATGATCTCTCGTTGGGGAAAATGCGTTCGTCGCCAGGGTGACTACGTTGACAATGAATATGTGGACATGAAAAATAAATATGTACAACGTTAATAACATTTGTTTTATTTAAAAAGCTATAAGACTTTGCACATAAAAAATCAGAGTCAGTACTTTTCAGCAAGGCCTCGTAAATTGTCTCAGCAGTCTGCTTCTATGCTAGATAACAGTTTGCTCTGACACCCATTGCGTTGGAGTCAGACTTGCAGAGTGCTGGATTACTGTAAATTTCCACTAATCGTGAGATATTAAATCCAGCAACCCCATAGTGGAGACCACACACGCCTGGGTCTAATACTATAATACTATGATATGACACCCTGACACCCTCATACTTGCGTGGGACGCACTGATAAGCGCTATGGTCTGTGTCACTACTTGCTACGAATTCAGCTCTCGTGGCTGGTTAATAACTATCAGCATAGTTTTCTCCCAAGTACGTAAGACATTCGAATAATGTTTTTCTTTTTTCTTTTTTTTTTTACGTATTGGTCTATTGCCAACTTGTCGTTCAGTTTCTGAAAAGCTGTGGGAAGTAGGCAGCGAACGTCTCTATCTTTTTAACTATTTTTCTATTCTAACACTTTTCCGTGTGTGACAGGGCTATTTCCAGTAATAAATTGGTATGGTGGATTAGTGGCTCACGAAAATGGAAAGCCTACAGCAACTTTAATACATGTGGAAAAATACAGGTAAATCAACTTGTATTGACAGTTTCTTATACGTAACCGTTCCATGTGTGCCAGTATATTCATCCAGCAGTATGACAAGAAGTCCGAAGCTACCACCATTGTTATGATGATGGGGTAAATTTTTAGAGTAAGACTCTTCTTATTTACTAGAAGCTATGGGACCTGGATACACTGAAGGAAACGGAGTGTTTCGAGAGGTTCGTAGGGAACCTTGAATAACGGTTGACTGAAGAAGGATTGGATCAAGGAATACCATAGAACACAAATGAGTAGCTTTGATAGATGAAATAATTAATGCAGCATACTATGGAATGGGCAAAACGACAAAGTGCAGTAGGATACCTAGGATAACGCAGGAGAAAGGAGAAAATATAAAGAAACAGCAGAGGAGGCGGGCAATAAAGAATACAGATGTCTAAAAATGAAACTGGCGGGAACAACTGGAAATCGAGAATGCCGATGTGACCAATACAGCAATGAAAAAGTGCTGAAACTAGAGAAGAGATACATCCCCCCTACAGGAAATTAGGGAGACCCTTGGTGAAAAGCGAAACAACTGTACGAATAGTAATAACTCAGGTGGCAGGTCAGTAAAGAAAGCTGGCAGAAATACACAAAAGATCCATTCAAAGGAAACGAACATACAGAAATGGTGTACAGGGGAAACAAACAGGAAGACAATATTATAGAAAGAGAAAAAAAAGTAAATGAAGGGCAGAAGGATGACCCGATAATGAATATAAAATTTGAGAGAGCACTGAAAGCCCTAATTCGTGACGATTTTCCAGCGGAAATACTGAGTCGCTTGAGACTTACGCCCATAACAAAACTATTCCACGTGATGTGCAAGACGTATGAGACTGCCAGAACACAAGAAGCATGTAATAACTGCAATTCTAAAGCAGGCCAGATTTGACAGCTTTTAATGTTACCGAACTATCAACTTAATAAACTATGCTTGCGAAATATCGTTACGAGTTATTCACAGAGAAATGGAAAAACTGGTAGAAACCGATTTCAAGGAAAATCAGTTGAAATTTTGAGAAATACAGCAACAGGTATAGCAATAGTATCCCTATGAGTCCCGTTACAAGATAGGTTAAAGAAATGCAAACGTACATATACATCACTAGTAGATTTAGAGATGCTTTTAATAATATTGACTTAACTACTCTCTTTGGAATTCTCAAAATAGCAGGCATAAAATACTGGATGGAAAGGTTATTTGTAACTTGTATAGAAACCAAAAAATAGGGGTCGGACACGAAAGGGAAGCAATCATGGCAAAGGAAGGATCAGAGGTTTGTAACGTGTCCACAATATTATTCGATCTGTACATGAAGCAGTAAGTAAATGAAACCAAGGAGGAATCTGGAGAGGGATTTAAAGTTCAAAGAGAACAAATTCAAATAGTGACTGTTACACGACATTGCGGTTTTGTCAGATACAGCAAAGTTTAAGGACATATACAGCATCCAAAAGACGTTATAAAATGAACGTCAACTAAACTAAGATAAGGATGTTGAAATGTAATCAATTAAAATGAGGCAATGCTGATACATTCAGATTAGGAAACGAATTATTAACTTTTTACTTAAGCTAGATGGAATGTAGGCTTGTGGGTAAGTGAAAACTGTACAATAAGCAGTTTAGACAAGAAAAGAATAGATGTTTTTGAAATGTGTTGCTACAGAAGAATATTAAGGAATAGATGGATAGACTTGGTAATAAATGAGCAGGAACTTAACTGAACTGGTGTAAAACGAAATTTATGGCACAACTTGGTCAAAAGAAGGGCTCGTTTGATATAGCACATTCTATGGCCTGAAACTGCCTTCAGTTTGGTTAAGAATTTGAGTGTGGAGGAATATAAATTGTAGAATGAGACCAGGAGACGAATACAGTAAGCAGATTCATATTAGTGTATGGTGTGTTTTTTCTCGCAGATAAGGAGGCTTGCACAGGATCTAATAATGTGGAGAACTGCATCAAATCTTTCTTATTACTAAAAACCACGACAACGTACTTATACATTCAGATATTCGAAAATGGATTTACCTTCGAACTATATTTTGTAGGCTTTTTTTATTATTGGCATGGCATCGTCCACTTCTTCTCAAATTTGAAAATTGCATAGTGCATGTATATTCTGAGTATTTATCTATAGGTTTTTGAAATGATTTAGCAAGAAAGGAGCTGAGAAGCTCAGAGTGATAAGGTATCACACCACAAAAATATAAGAGCGCAACCAGAGAAAAATCTTTATTTTGAAAGGTGGTCTTAAATGTTATGTATTTTTTTTAACATGTTAAGTTTGAGAAATTCAAATGAAAGCAAGAGAAGCAACGATACACATTTAGAATTAGAAAATGAACAATTTATATGTTGAGACTTCAGATCATAGGCTGTGAAGAGTTTCACAGCACTCTAGTGGTTTTGTTTTAAACTAAATTAAATAAAGCACACTATGAATTCAGGTATTAATAGATAAGAGAGAAAAAAGTTAGATTCACAAAAGCTCAATTGTGATATTAATAAGGCGAAAATCGAAGTACCGATTGACGGGGTGTCAAACGAAAACACTAAAAGTGTCTTTAAAAAGCAACATTTCGCGCCGTTATTCTGTAAGTTGACACTATTGTTACCAATGAAGTAAGGAACGCCCTACAGGTAGCAGTAAACAACTGGCAATCGAAACGCAACCACAATACCAGTTGAAAATGAATGTCCCACTTGCGACAGGCACTAAAGAATAACAGTGTGCTGTCATACGCTTTCTGAACATCGAAGACAGACAAACTATTAAAAAGTATCGGCGAATGAAGCTCCAGTATGGTGGTACACGTCTGTCGCTGAAGCAAGTGAAGGAATAAAGCAGAAAGATCGGAAATGGCGTGACTTCTGTGCCAAATCTCAGCGCCCACGTCAGACATATCCAGTTGTGACATCAGTCTGATGTAGAACATGAAGCTAATATGATGAAAAATCGCCGTGGTTTGTGAAGATGGATGACATAGAAATAAATCTGAACACCAGCTAAGGCTCTGCACATCACATGATTCATGAAGTGCTTCATTTCTGCAAAGTGTCTGCAACATGGGTGCCACTGCAGCTCACTCCAGAACTGAAAGAGCGATGTGTTGACATCTGTGAAAAGCTTTTGTGGCGCTTTGAGGCAGCAGACGACGCTTCTTCAGCAAAATTCTTAGAGGATACCTTACCACCAACCCAAAACAAAGAGCAAGCAAGGAAAGGCGTCATTTCTCGTCATCATAAACAAAGAAGTCCCAAACACAGCCATCTGCAGTATAGGTTTAGCTGACTCTCTTGTGGGAAGAACGTGACGCTGTCTTGGAACACTACATAGCTAGGCAAAACACAATCGCCAGTGCGTCATATTGCAACGTATTAAAAGATCATCTTCGGCCTGCCTTAAAAAGCAAAGCGACCTGGACTTCTCACTGTACGTGTCTTTTTGCAACATTACAATGCTCGGCTTCATATTGCTCGTGAAACACTTCATACATTCTCTGACCTGCACTCCGATACTTTGCCACATACCCCATTCTCACCAGACCAGTATCAAGTGTTTACTGCATGTCTGGACCGCACAGAGAGGTGATGAGGGAAAATAAATTTTCTTTCCATGAAGAGTTGCAGCAGGACATGCACGTGTGGCTACAAACACCGCCAAAAGATTTTGTTTGCCGAAGGAATCTGTGCAATTCCTATGTGCTCAAGGAAGCATGCTGAACTTCAAGTATACCATATCAAAAACTTATTTACTTATGCTCCACTTTGTATCAATAAAAAATGAAAAAGGAATATACATACTTCTTCATTTGAATTCTCCTACTATAATCTGAAAGGTACTTTGAAATATATGTTCGCAAAGAAAACATGTTTGTACGTATATGTTTAACAGAAGTAAAGGGAATTAGAAATACACATATAAGAAAAGCTTTATTCTGTCTCTCACACAACTACCCACTCCCACTCCGTGAAAAAGTGAAGTAATATGGCACTAATAACCTCTTACATAACCCTCCAATGGGGGGGGGGGGGGGGGCAAAATTTGGGAGCGATGGTGATACAATTGGACTTGCCACGACCAACAACTTTTTCTATAACCTATGTAGTTACTAAGGCTACAGTCACAGAGTATATACATTATTGATAAGCGCAGAATATATTAAGAAATGAAATAGAGTGCACACGCACTGAGTTCAGAACATACTGAGAAATGACAAATTGTACACGGAATGAGTACAAATTATATTAACAAATGACATAAAGTGCACATGCACTGTAAAACTCTTTAACATTTTTACGTGAATTAGACATATGAAGGAGTGAAATAAAGTGCACACACACTGTGGAAGTCTTTAGCATATTTACATGAACTGAATACATTAAGAAATGAAATAAAGTGCACAAGCACTGTATAAGTGTTTACTATTTTACAAGAATTGAAACATATTGAGAAATGAAATAAAGTGCACACACACTGTAAAAGTCTTTACCATTTTACAAGAATTTAACATATTGCGAAATGAAATAAAGTGCACATGCACTGTATATGTCTTTATCATTTTACAAGAATTTAAATGCACTGTACAAACCTTTACCATTTTACAAGAACTAGGAAAGGAATGGGAAGGATAGCATCATGGTTGGAGCACATTGAGTTGCAAGTAGCTGTGCTGAAAGTTCATATCTTTCTACAGAAGCACAACACCAACTGAGACAATCTAAAGTTCTCTTCCTGAAGTATTTATCAGTGTAGCAAAGATACTGATATGTTGCATTAATATTGTATGTTATCGTTTTGGTAGTATATTAGGTACACCAAACAGTAGGACCATAATAACATCTCCATCGTTCAAGGTGGTGGACAGCTTGATTTGTTAACACCACATTCTTGTAGAATCCATACTCTTACATCAACATAGAATTAGTGCAAAAACCAAATATAGTGCTCTGTGATCATGAGGATGGACAGGACATACAGATATTGCAATAATTGCTGGTAATTAGATCAGAAGGTGAAGGACATCAAGTTTTATGCTATTCATCATTCAGAATTACACTAGTGTATCAACTGATTTGAATAATTATTGGCACTCATTGGCCAGTTATCAAACATTTCTGTAGTATGTATTGAGTATTACAGAAAAATTATTCATAAGTCATCTTGTTACAGCAATTATTGGCATTGCATTTATGCATAAGTCATCTCATTATAGTAATCATTCACATTGCATTTATGCATAAGTCATCTTATGACAGTAATCATTGGCATTCATTTGTGCATAACTCATCTCATTACAGTAACCATTGACATTGCATTTATGCATAAGTCATCTTATAACAGTAACCATTTGCATTCACTTATGCATAAGTCATCTCATTACAGTAATCACTGGCATTCATTTGTGCAGTGTTACAAAATATCATTTATAAGTCATCTCAATACAGTAAACATTGGCATAGCATTTATGGATGACTCACCCCAATATAGTAATCATCGGCATACCATTTATGCAGTATTACAAAACATCATTCATAACTCATCTCATTACTGTAATTATTGGCATCATGTCATCTCATTACAGTAATCATTAGCATTCAGTTATGCATAAGTCATCTCATTACAGTGATAATTGGTCTAGCATTTATGCAGTATTACAAAACATCGTTCAGTATTGCTCAGAAGTCATCATTCAAAACAAGAGTTATTGTGTGTAGCAACAAGCTGCTAGTGAGTATATATGATATCATGTAAGTGAAATAAGACATACTTAAAATGTAAGACATTGTAATTATTACTCAAGATGTTTAGTCCAATAATACATATACATAATGAAATCAACAAATCAGAAAAATATGCATTATATTTATGACTAGAAATATATCTTAAACTGGTATCATTATTTTGTTACATACTGGTAATAGCTTTAACTAGTAATAACTTTTTTGTGCTAGCAATGCATTGCATTGGGATCAATAATAAATTGCTGGGGCATGAAGATATTTGCTTTTCACTTATTGCTGGAAATACGGATTATTAACGTCATTTGTCATGAGTCAGCTGTAGCAAGGTTATGAAACACAGAGAATATGTGATCACATGCATAAATGATAGACACAACTGGGTAAAAAAAATGCAAGTACTGGAACAAGTTTCATAATCAATTGCTTACAGCATATTGATATCATGAAAAGCTTCTCCTGGAAAAAATGTAAAGTGGATTATTGAGCTGAACAAAAAATGTATATTATGCTGAAAAGTAGTAAACTTCAAATTAACAGGTAATGAAATGTGTACTCAATATGTATATACTCTAGCTGTCTTTCCCAAAACATTCAGTCATTATACTGTGCAACATAAGACATACTGTCAAAAGGAACTGCAACAAATACTTACATAACTACATAGCATTTCTTAACTAATAGAAAACATATATACTCCATCATTAGCATCATCTGCAAAGAAAAACTTTATTAAAGAAAAAACTTCATTATTCATATTACCATATTCTTCTTATAACTATTCATCACCATTTATTATCATCTGCAAAAAATAGACTCTTCCTTATTCATATTTATATTACCATTCTTCTCATACAAGAATTCATTACTTCTTATATTATAGAGTTTCTTACTTCTAGCATATTTCATCACTAAAATTGACATGTGTAGTTCTGTCTGACAGCCTGTAATAATCGCCTCGTATTTTGAAAGAAAAATATTTAGTTAAGACTGCTATTATACAATGTGTATAGTATATTCTTGTTAATGCTTGTTAATTCTGATTCATTTACTCTTCATGACAAGGTATTGCATTTCCTTCTTTCATTCTGATGGTAAAATTTCCATTTCATTGTACACCACTGTGGTTGTATAATTTATTTCTTTTACATGGTTTTGCTTTCTGAAAGTTACAAATATGGATTAATATCTTGCATTTAATCATATACCCATAAAATAAAAACTTGTTTCTAGTGATATGACTAATCACACAGCATAGCATGACAGAAAACGTATTAGGTCAAAAACATAGACAGTTTTCAAGCGCGCAAATATATACACAGTATCATAATGTAGTAGCAAAAATGTAGAATAGTCAAGATACTGAGATATCATAAGGAAAAACGTGAAAGTCAACCGGTGTTTGTTATATCTTAAGTATTTCATAGTGCATACAGAAAAAAATTCTACTTATGATAGGAAAACAATCATACATACACAAAAAATGGAAAATGTGCACGGTCTGATGTCTAACGACAAGAAAAGCGACCTGCTAAACTTACCATGCCGGGCACTTGCCAAGAAAAAGTATAATCATCATCAGGAAATGGTCATATAAATATCTGGAAATGGCATTACAGTGTGATAAATCATAAAGTATGTTCATTCCATAAAGGGTTTAATGTTGGAAATATGGTGATTGCCGTTGCTATTTCTAGTTCTCAAAGTTTCGGCATGAACTACAATGGCGCGAGGAATGCTGTGGATTCTATATGGACCTGCGTATAGAAGCTCAAATTTACTGCATCAACTTTTACCTTTCTTGGATAAATAGTGTGTGCGTACTAATATCTTCTGCCCAATGTGAAAGTCACGGCATGTACAAACCTGTTTTTGCTGTCTTCTCTGGCGCTCTGCGGCACGTTTGATGTTGTTGAGCGCAATGTCAATTATTTCATGGTGGTGTAGTCGACGAAATGTAGGAAAAGATACTAATTCTTTAATTATGTTAGGTGGTTCAACATTTTTCAATATAACAGTCGGAGATAGCATAGTAGATTCATTTGGTATGGAGTTACTTACATCCTGGAATGAGAGTATGTGTGTATCCCAATCAATATGTCTTTTATTGCAGTATATTCTAAATAGTTTACCAATTTCTTTCATCAGGCGTTCACAAGGGTTCGAAGAAACGTGATACCTGTATATATAGATCGGAGAAATGTTTCTAGCTCGTAACATACTTGTCAATATTACATATCGAAATTGTGGTCCATTGTCGGAAATTACTTTCAATACATGCCCTTAATGGAATAAAAAATGTTTTGCAAATTTATTCGAAATAGATTTAGCAGTAGCTTTGCGTAATGGAGTGAAGGTAACAAATTTCGAAATGAGTTCGACAGCGAGAAAAATGTAGCAAAAACCTCTATTAGTTCTGGGAATCGGACTAAAAATGTCTACAGCGGCCATGTGTCTCAATTTAACGGGTACAATGGGATGTAATGGAGGAATATATGAAGACGTGTCCGATTTAGATTTCTGGCTGATTTTACATGAAGTTAAAACTCGTCGAATACGTTTCTCCATGTTGGCAAAATAACAGAACGTCTCAGTATAAGAAAACATTTTCTGGCTCGATAATGTGCGTAACTTAAATGAGTATACCAAATTAATTTGTTAACAAGTTCGTCAGGAATACATAATAACCAGTTGTTGCTGTCAGGGTGGGACCGGCGAAACAGAATGTTATTGCGTACAGTATAATGGTTTCTAATGGAAACGTTATTCCTAACTTGCCAAAGATGTTTAATTTCTTCCCATATGTTGTCTTTGCTCTGTTCTTGTGCTATGACGACGAAATGAATTGCAGCTCGTTGAATATACATGACGCTGAAATTTGCTTGGCAGAAGTTGGTTGCAATTTCTTGCTGATTGTTCTTGAGAGAACGGGATAGTGCGTCTGCTACAATATTTTGTGTACCGGGAAAGTGAACAAGTGTAAAATTAAATTCCTGTAAATAAAATTTCCATCTGCTTAATCTGTCATGTGTAAATTTATCTGAAAGTAAAAACTTTATAGCTCTATGCTCTGTATAAACGGTAGTATGTCTTCCATAAAGAAAATGCCTAAATCTGGTAATTGCCTATACAACACATAATGTTTCAAGTTCTGTAACAGAATAATTGCGTTCAGCAGATGACAGAATGCGACTTGCAAAAGCGATGTTTTTAATTACTGTAGTACCGTCTTCTTCAAATTCCTAAAAAATGTGTACGCCTAAAGCGGTATTAGAACTGTCAGTAGCAATGGAAAAATTTCTGGTAGGATCTGGATGTGATAAAAGTGGTGCATTCAATAAGGCATGTTTCAGATTAATAAACTCAGACTGTGCTGGGCTATCCCAGGACCAAATAGCATTTTTACCCATCAGTTGGCATAATCTCGGGGTGTTTAAAACAGAGTAATGAATAAATTTACGGAAAAGTTAACTAAACCCAGAAAGCTGCGTAGTTGTTTCTTAGTCGTTGGAACAGTAATTTCACGTAATGCTTGAAGTTTTGCCAGGTCAGCCTCAATGCCTTCTGCTGAAATTACATGTCCAAGAAATTTCATAGAAGTTTTGCCAAAGTGTGATTTGCTAAGATTAACTGTGAGTCCTTGTGCACTAAAAGTTTGCAACAGTTGTTCCAGAATCAAACTGTGTTCAGACCAGTTAGCTTCTGCAATAAGGATGTCGTCTACATATGTTGTGATTCTGTCTTTAAGTTTTGTTGGAAGTATACTATTCAAATTGCGAATAAATGCTGCTCAAGAAGTTGTTAAGCCGAACGGCAATTTGCAAAACTGGTAACATTCACCAAAACAGAGAAATGCTGTGTACTTTCTGCAGTTCAGATGGAGCTGAATTTGCCAAAATCCCAATTTCAAGTCTAATGTGGAATAAATAGCAGTACCATGAAATTTTTGTAGAGGTTCTTCTAGTGTCAGTGGGCGATCTGTTTCATTAATAATAATGTCGTTGACATGACGCGAATCAAACACGAGTCGAACTGAACCATCCTTTTTCTTAACAATATAGAGCGGGTTTATGTACGGACTAACTGTTTCCTTCTTCAATTCCTATGGCGTTCAGTATCATTTCTCAGTGGTCTATGAATGAATAACCAAGTATTCAGAGCAGTTTTGGGCTTCTCGCTGATCGTCTTTAACTACAACTGGCTAGTATGGTCAGTGTTTCAATGGGTGTGCGTAATGCGGGAAGTGCACTAATAAAGCGTGAGATGGAAAAGTCTTCTTCAGTCTTTGATAGCTCACTGGAAGATGTCTCGTGGTGAGCAGTCGATATATTGTGGACTGTAGCCATTTATTATCAGTAACGAGCCAGAAGCTCGAAGGAATTAGTACTTGCACATTTCAGATGCCAGTTCCATCTCTTGCGTAAAGAAGGACACACGTTTCCTTGTAAAGGAATATAATTAATGTAGATTTACTTTTACCAAAGTAAATCCGACATTTAATATAGTTTCATAGCACATATATTGCTCTCTTCCTCAGTCTGCTTTAGTGCTGTTCTCTATGATAGCCTATTCTCTACAAGCCTCTTTGTCTCTTCATAGTTACTGCAATCTAAATTCTAAATTAATTTAAACCTGGTTACTGTAGCGAAGCCTAGGATTACATCTAGAATTTTATCACATCTCCCCCTCCAGCCACACACACACACACACACACACACACACACACAAAGGGAGAGAGAGAGAGAGAGAGAGAGAGAGAGAGAGAGAGAGAGAGAGAGAAGGAGACAGAGAGAGAGAGAGAGAGAGACTGAGTGAGAGAAAGAGGTGAGGGAATGAGAGGGTAGGTCAAATAACCGTTTGTCAAGAACTATAACTGTTTCATTGCAGCAGGTGCATTAAATCAATACGAGAGTCATGATGGGAAGCATATTTAGTCCAGTGATCATCTAGATGGTTATTAATGTAATCATAGCCATCTGAAGTAATATGTGTTGAACTACTGTCTTGTTGCAAAATGAAGTATCTTCTCTGAAAACCCGTCTTCCTCCAGTAGCCATTGCAAGTCATTGCAATAGTCGGAAGAAAACTCGTTGTCCTGAGGAGTCAGCACATGTAGCAACTATAGCCAGTATG
The DNA here is from genome assembly GCF_021461385.2 of Schistocerca piceifrons. Classification (NCBI taxonomy): domain Eukaryota; kingdom Metazoa; phylum Arthropoda; class Insecta; order Orthoptera; family Acrididae; genus Schistocerca; species Schistocerca piceifrons. Next base: position 179,353,653 of record NC_060138.1, on the reverse strand, counting down.
GTTTTACATCCACTCGTTTACGTACAGCGCGTAAGACAGTTGACTGTGGTATACAGTTCTCTGTTAGCATGTGTCGTTCATTTCTTCAGGTTCGTGAGGAACAGTGCCCCATATGCTCCATTTTCTCTGCCGATCATTCCCGACTTCCAGATTTCTTCACAACGTGACATCTGTGGATTGCTTGGTCAGTTGGAGCTTTTACCTAATATTTGGTACAAAATTGTCGCTCAAGTATCGCACTTGACTCACATTTTTACCGGATTCAAGGATGTGAAACACATGCATCGCTTTATTGTGCCACATGTTCTGTGAGAATTAATGCCTTCCTCTTTCCACGTGTACTTGGATGTACTAACAAACCTAAAAATATACTATCCATAATAGCTATAATTATTATTCTGCAAATGAAGTAAATACTAATTTAATGTCAGTCAGTACACCATCTTCGGTCACCAATAGAAATATGTACACTTATACACCTAGTACGCTGTATACTGAAATGCATCACCTTTCTATATGTTCTATAGTTTCCATATACTCATGTCCTGAAACGCGAGAAGTACATGTAATTATACCAGAATACCTTAGTGTTCTTCCAAGAACAGGATGACGTCATATATGGTTTGAAGTTATGTCCTGGAAAATCTGTGGAATGAGTTATTACTTAATAAATTTTTGACTACAAATGTATCAAATGAAAGGTGTGTTCTTATAAATACCATACCATTCACCCATATATTAGAAATAAGCATCTGTAAGGTAGTACTTGCGCTCCAAGCGTATATGGGAATTCCTTTTCTAGCTGAGAGAAAGAAAGATATACTTACTGTTATGACATTCTCTGGAAAAGAGTTGCATTACTCATAAAAACATTTTAGCTGACGAATTCTCCATTTCACTGAACCCATATGAACGACAATGTTTCTCTCAGAGTATTAGACATTAAACATTCCTTACCAAGTTTGAAATTACTTTATTATATTTACATTCTCAAAATTAAAAAACGAATTATTTACCCAAGAATGGAAAGAATGTTACAAGCCAATCTGATTTTAAATCTCCTTGGTTCGTATTAAATGTGGGAACATCTGAGGCTTTCTAGACCTTATTATATAGTCAAGACAACAACATGAACAAAGGTCATAGTACATCTGTAGCAAGAGTAGGTTTAGAAAAAGCTTTTGATGAATATGAATGGAATACACTCTTTGAAATTCTGTAGTTAACATAAAGAAAATACAGAGAGTGACAGACCATCTGAAAATGTGTGCAGAAACATAACTGCAGTTAGAAGAGTTCAAGCATTTGATAGAGAGACAGCAATTAGAAGGAGATAAGACACAATTGTAGTTTAGCTCTCGAGTTAGTTGCTCTGTATATTGAGCAAGAAGTGGATGAAACGAAGGTGAAATTGGAAAAAATGATTGAAGATCGGGGAGGATATTTTCAAAATTTTCTTCTGAAGAATGCTGAGGGTTTGAGGGGTAAACAGGGTGACTAATGAAGAAGTGCTGAATCGAATAATACACTCCTGGAAATTGAAATAAGAACACCGTGAATTCATTGTCCCAGGAAGGGGAAACTTTATTGACACATTCCTGGGGTCAGATACATCACATGATCACACTGACAGAACCACAGGCACAAAGCCACAGGCAACAGAGCATGCACAATGTCGGCACTAGTACAGTGTATATCCACCTTTCGCAGCAATGCAGGCTGCTATTCTTCCATGGAGACGATCGTAGAGATGCTGGATGTAGTCCTGTGGAACGGCTTGCCATGTCATTTCCACCTGGCGCCTCAGTTGGACCAGCGTTCGTGCTGGACGTGCAGACCGCGTGAGACGACGCTTCATCCAGTCCCAAACATGCTCAATGGGGGACAGATCCGGAGATCTTGCTGGCCAGGGTAGTTGACTTACACCTTCTAGAGCACGTTGGGTGGCACGGGATACATGCGGAAGTGCATTGTCCTGTTGGAACAGCAAGTTCCCTTGCCGGTCTAGGAATGGTAGAACGATGGGTTCGATGACGGTTTAGATGTACCGTGCACTATTCAGTGTCCCCTCGACGATCACCAGTGGTGTACGGCCAGTGTAGGAGATCGCTCCCCACACCATGATGCCGGGTGTTGGCCCTCTGTGCCTCGGTCGTATGCAGTCCTGATTGTGGCGCTCACCTGCACGCCGCCAAACAGGCATACGACCATCATTGGCACCAAGGCAGAAGCGACTCTCATCGCTGAAGACGACACGTCTCCATTCGTCCCTCCATTCACGCCTGTCGCGACACCACTGGAGGCGGGCTGCACGATGTTGGGGCGTGAGCGGAAGACGGCCTAACGGTGTGCGGGACCGTAGCCCAGCTTCATGGAGACGGTTGCGAATGGTCCTCGCCGATACCCCAGGAGCAACAGTGTCCCTAATTTGCTGGGAAGTGGCGGTGCGGTCCCCTACAGCACTGCGTAGGATCCTACGGTCTTGGCGTGCATCCGTGCGTCGCTGCGGTCCGGTCCCAGGTCGACGGGTACTTGCACCTACCGCCGACCACTGGCGACAACATCGATGTACTGTGGAGACCTCACGCCCCACGTGTTGAGCAATTCGGCGGTACGTCCACCCGGCCTCCCGCATGCCCACTATACGCCCTCGCTCAAAGTCCGTCAACTGCACATACGGTTCACGTCCACGCTGTCGCGGCATGCTACCAGTGTTAAAGACTGCGATGGAGCTCCGTATGCCACGGCAAACTGGCTGACACTGACGGCGGCGGTGCACAAATGCTGCGCAGCTAGCGCCATTCGACGGCCAACACCGCGGTTCCTGGTGTGTCCGCTGTGCCGTGCGTGTGATCATTGCTTGTACAGCCCTCTCGCAGTGTCCGGAGCAAGTATGGTGGGTCTGACACACCGGTGTCAATGTGTTCTTTTTTCCATTTCCAGGAGTGTATATTTATCGAAATTTGTGGCATATTTTGATAGGTTGAGGGGATAGATTACTAGGATACATTATGAGGCAACAAAAAATTGTTATTTTGGTCATGGAGAGAAGTGTGTGTGTGTTTGAGGGAGAGGAGGCAGGAAGCACTGTAGAGGGAGAACAATGCTTAATTACAGTAAAAAGAACGAATGCATGTGGGTTGAGTTGCAGAAGTGACACAAAGACTAAAAGACCGTACAGGATATACCATTGTGTGAGGATGGGTCAAACTAGCCCTAACCTTAGAGCAGTTGCGTGTGTGACACACATCACACAGTAATTTAATTGTTGTTTCATTTTCGAGCGTAGGGGATGTTTTGTGTTGTTTTGTGTTGTTTCGAGTTCCACTGTAGAGGTCAGTATTTAAATACTGTTGTTCGAATGTGGTTGTTGCTAATGAGTATAAAAATAAGTGTATCACCAATGTGGGCGCTGGTTTATAATTGTCACTCGCATGACTACTGGTGTAACGATTTCTGTTTCAATCTCGATAGGTGAGTTATTTATTTTTCGTTGTTTAATGTCTATAATATTGGATTTATGCTAAATAATTGTATAACACGCTTCATAGTGTTTATTGAGCTCTGTTCTATGCAGGACATCCTGGCGCACTCCAGCATCCGCCAACTATCACCAATCGACACTGACAGTAATGGTGGCAATGCCAGGTCGGCGTCAGAGGCGACCAGCTGTTGGACATCCTCAACGTCAACACTCTGGTGGCATCCAGCCTATGTCTCACTGCAAGTGCCCTGAAATACTATACAAATCTCTCCCGGACATTCAATGATGAATAAAGTTTTGAAATTACCAATGCTTAGTAGGAGGCTTGGACTATTGGACAATGATGTTGATTTATGTTATTACTATAAATAAATTTCCAACAAGGCAGTAGTCATTACGAAAAGTCGGTTGGATTCAAATTGGAAGTGAGGCCCATGAGGTCATGGAGGAGACCTTTATCTCCAGAGCTATGAATGTCCTTGCCCCTGCCACCAACACATAGAGGGATAAGGAGTTGCAGACATACTATGTACTTCACATGGAGGACTAAGTTATTGGCCCCGGATGCATACTACCACAGATAGTAAACTGGTAGAGACACAACACTCTACCACACTTGCTCACTTGACTAATTTGTGCAGTTCACTCACTAGTTTCGTCTCAACATCTACTTGCTCTGGTATGGTAGACAGAAGCTTGCTCTGACTTTCATTACATTGGAGTCAGATTTTCAGAGAAGAGGCGTACTATAAATTCGGTCACATTACCAATTACGGCATTGATTGTCAGCGAAACTGAGTTACACATACCTGGGGCTGATGCTACGACTTGCCACTCACTTAAACATTGGTTAGCAGTGTGGTGAATGCTGCAACTTGCAATAACTCCATAGAAATTTCATGCCAGTTAACCACTTCCATTCTCTCTTTACATTGTTGTCTACTGAGTGCATTTAAACCGTGAATGATTTTATTTATTTCTTATACAAGCATGATAGTTAATTTGTCTACTTTAATATTCTACAAGCTGGAGAAAATACTTATTCTGTGTTTTTGATTCTTTTTGTCTTCTAACAGTTTTCTACGTGTGACATTGTTATCCTCACTAATAATCCGGTATTGTGGACTAGTGGCTCCCAAAAATGGAAAGGCTACTGCAGTTTTCATACATACTGAAGAAAATAGTTAATTCAATAACATTTTTACTAACTATTTCTTATACATAAATGTTCCATTTATTCCAGTATGATCATATTGCAGAAGCAGCTGCAGTGTGACAAGAAGTCCGACGCTGCCACGGTCATGCTGACAGAAGAAACCCTCTGGAGGTAATATGTTACTTACCTGTGAGAAGAGAAGGCAGCGACAGTTGTGGGAATACAATCCAAATTTGTAGAACTCTCCTGAGTGATTTTTTAAAAATCTGTGTAGACATTTGATGCCACTTTCGTCAAGGCTACATTTTCGTCGCATAGTACTTGTTTTCTTAACTAATAGAGTACATGGCGTGTATTTCGTGTTTCAATCACATCTTTGATCAACATCTGCCCTTGCTCCATTTGTAGTTTTTGCTTGTAACAGATTTTAAAATATAAAACATTTCCAGTAGAAGATGCGGGCAATGACCATAACTCTATGGCTATAAATTGTTGATGAAAACTCCAGAAATTACACTATGTTAAATTATGGGGCCTGGAGTAGTTGAAAGAACCAGAGGTTGTTTAGAGTTTAAATGGAAACATGAGCCAACAGTTCACTTACAATAAGGAGTAGAGAACACAAGACAAGACAGACTTGAGAGATGAAATAGTGAATACCGTTGGATATCAAATAGGCAAATCGAAAAAGGCCAGTAGGAATACTTAGACAAGGCACCAAATATTGAATTTAACTGAAAAAATGAGAAAGTACATACAATGCAGCGAATGAAGTGGGCAAAAAGGAATACATTAACTCAAAACTTGGTGCAGAATAGCAAAGCATGAATTACTGATTGAGAAATACAGTACCCCAATTAAACAGTCCAATGAAGCAGTCCGCAACTGCTCCAATACAACGTGAATGTCTTGCAGGCAGGATACATACCATGACATGGAAAAACGTTTATTGCGAATGATACGTAGGCATCCTAGAAAGCACGTTAATAAGGCAGGGCTTTACAGTTATGTAAAAATTCTAGTTTATTTCTGGTATGCAGTGAGAGTGATGTGAGCTCTACTTACATTCGATGTATTGTGCTTCACATCTGTGTTCTGGATATTTTTCATATTGTAGCTTTTAATACTCGATATGTGTGGTACAAATGTTCTGAGAACAAGAACTGTGATCTTCATTTGTCAGTAGCATAGTCAATCCAATAGTGTTTGAGTGCTGGTCATGCTACTGAAAAATCTGGAAATAGCTTATAAAGCACATACAGAATATTGAAATTTGGAAACATGATTTTCTAAAGATTAATTTGAGGAATGTGAACATTTCTAGGTAATTTTGTTGCTGTACTGACTCCACGCATACAGTTTACTATCTTTTTCAAAAAGGGAAATTTCAGTGTAATTTTTCTTTATTGGTACATGTTAGTTAGTTTGACTGTCAAAATGTGATTAAGCAAAATTATCTATTCACATAGCTTACATTTAGAAGCTACAGATTCACCGCTCCTTTGCTATTCTATTGACTCATTCCATGGCCCAATCATATTTTCTAATGTTTTTTCTTAATTGTCATTTTTGTAAACATGGTTGCACTAGTTTAAGAATAAGAATTACAATATAGTTTTGAGTGGTAATCTCTTTTATTTTATTCTTCCATTATTTGTGTTGCTGCATTGCACTTTGGGGAACACAGTGATTGACATATGATCTGCTTAGCATAGCTGCACGACCTTAAATTTCACTGAGCAGATCTTTCTTTCCATTGGCTGGGTTTCTGCTGCACTGTATTTTTTATGTTCATTGCTTCGAGTAGTACCAAGTTTCCACTGCCATAGGTAAGCCATTATAATTTTGCTGGGGACAGGTTTACATTACAGTCATCACAACAAGATCAATCATAGTTGGGTTTGTATTTTGAAATTGATATCAAGTACAGATTAGGTAAAGTTGAGCTTAATTTACATTTCCTGTCAGATAGTATCATTCTTACAGGTCAGTGTTATATTTGCATAGATATCACAGTGTGTTTGGAATTTTAGCTATTTGCTTAATTAGAATCAGTGGCTATCATTTAGGAAACATGTTTGGTTATTTACTCTATCGAAATTCGTTTAGTAGTATCATGAAGCTTTTTGTTCTGTTTATTTTATGCATTGGAATTACAAGCATGTATTGTGATGTCATGTGCAATGTCCACTGTATTGTGTAACATAGAGTTTCAAAGAACAGCTTGACTAACACACAGTTTTAAGTTTTCCTATTAATTTGGTAAAATATTAATTCAAATACAATTATACAGTTTGAGTTAGTTATGGCGACTCACTTGTATTAGACAGTGTTTCTGCAATTACACCACTTGCATTGTTCAGAATTACAACACAGGTACACATGAAGTTAAAGAAAGGAAATCAGATCAATCCAGTACAGTTATAGTTCACAATATTCACTATGTTATTCATTTTTATTCAGAAACATTACATTTGGCGAACCCTTTGCCTAGGATATGAGGTTTTAGGAACTCTGATTTTCGTATTCATATGGAGGTAACGTCTCAATAGTGAAGTAAGAGCAACCGTTTTATATATAAACTGCTGTACAGTCCGCTTTGCTGGCTAATTGCAGTCTAAGAATTTACGTAGTTTTCTATATGTACCATCACTTGTATTTTCTTGATTTTTGCTACTTTGGAGAATTTTTGGCGTTATTTGCGTGCCGTTTGGAGAACAGCAATTGTACGGACTAAAATCATTGTAGTGCAGATTTTGCCTGTTTCTCTTTGACACATACAGGAATTTTATTAGTTATTCTTTACTTTGCCATTTATTCCTTTTGTGGACAGTGCATAGTTCAAAGCTCTTGTGTAGTATTTCAGTCTTGTTACGAACTGATATCGTGGCAACCGAAACTGTAGCCACATCACCCTCTGTGAGTACTTCTGTTGAGACCGCTAAAGCCATTACTGTAAAACTGGTGATATAGATATTTAGGAAACAGAAATACTAATATTCGATACTGAAAGAGACGAGAAAAAGTTATATAAAGAAGTTATTAAGTCACTGGAAGAGTATAATGAATCACAGGGAGTGGATAACAGATCACTGGAAGAGACAAGTAGGCGACGAGAGAAGTATGATACACCACAGGAAGCATTTGCTAGCTCAGTTTAAGAATGGGGTTCATGATAACTTTCAGCATATAAGGAACGGTAATGAGATCAGATCTCGTTAGTATGAAACAAAACAGCGTAAACAGAATGAAGAGCATTCGAAAATTGATAAAATGTTAAGCGACATGATTTTCAATGTTGAAGGAAATGAACATCATAACAAAGAAAAATTGCTGGCAGAAATAAGGAGCGTAACACCGATTGATGTGACCTCCCAAAAAAATGAACAGAATGAGGAACTCGACGTTAATATTCGTGAAACAAGCGAAGAAAGTGAAGCATTCAAATTACAATGGGTAATATAGAAAGAACAACTTGTTGGAAAGGTGACGAACTTACTGTGAATGTGATAAATATATATACCAGTACAGATAGGGCTCACTTTTCATAAACTAAAGTATGCCAACCTCCGAAACTACTGTATTTACTGATATATAAAAGAAAATCAACCAACAACAGAAAGGATCGGCTCACACCTATCGAAAAAAAATTTACTCAAGGTGACAATGCTAATGATTTTTGTCATTTCCTTGCACCCAGTTTAAATGAAAACAGATACTTGTGGTGCATACGCGAACATTCTCGGAAATAAAATGTCTCAGACAAGTAAAATAATTTAGGACAAAGAGCATTCGAGTACACAGAAGAATGACCGTTTTAATTAAAGTATTAGAACAGCAAAAGGTTTCCAGAATCTTCGCAAAAAACTTATCATGATCTGCTGAATAGTTGATGAACATTTTTTTTTTTTTTGTACATTTGCACAATCTTGCATTCAATTGTCTATTACTTTTTTGTTACGGATTCATCTTCCTGTAATTTTAATGTGCTAATTTCAGTCATACGTACTGCACTATAACGTAGACTGTGGTGTTCCATAGATAGTACTTTCCTATGTATTGAAAGTCTTTTTGTATTAGAAAAGGGATGTGTAGCTCCAAAGAAAGTTGAAGTGAAAGATATACTTTAAGAAATACTACACGAGGATAACTGAGAAGTAATTGATGAAAATGATTTTTTTAAACAATCAGGAATAAGAAAAACAGTAATGAAGAAGATAGAGGAGATATCCATCTTTTTATCTTGTAACATAAGAAATACAATAAATTTTTCTATTTCGAAAGTAATTTTTTTCTTCCGTGAAACATTTTAGCTTTTAAGGTTATAAAATGACCTGATCTAAAGATATTTGCTTGTGACAACATTCTTTTCAACCTTTTAGGACCACCAATATTAAATGAAGCTCTAAGCCTGGAGAAGGATCAGATGGAAGGTAGTTAACTTGTATTCTACTTAGTGTGTGAAAGAAAGTTGACATTAATTCTATTTAGTGTGCATGAAAAATTAATATTTGGTGGAAAGTATGCACTTATATTTTCTGTCTGTGTTGTGATGTTGGTAGTTTTGAAGATGTCAAATAAAATCTGTATGGGCTGATGCTATGTATTTAGGTTTTCTAGTTGCTTGTGATGGTGGTTCTGAAAAGCAAGAAGAATTATAACGAGATTAACAGGAATATTTCAAATTCATATCAGGATCAGGTTAGGTGAAGATGAGTTTGAGTTACATTTTTGTCAGACAGTCTTAGTCTTACAGAGCAGTGTTGCATTCATGTCTGTACCGCTTAATGTCTGGAATTTTATTTAGCCTATAACCTATGTAGAATTACAGGGCACTTTTAGGAAACATTATTGGTTATTTATTTTTTCAAAATTCGCTTTGTAATTTCATGAAGGACTTCTACTGTGCTATGTTTTGTGTGTTCAAAATGTAAACCACATATTGTGACGTCACACATTGTAGCTCTGTCATTGTACTGCATAATATGGAATTTCCTAGCACAGCTTATTTATCATGCAGTTTAAAGTTTTCTAATTAATTTGCTAAAATATTGATTCAGTTATAGTCATACAGTTTGAGATAGCTTTGCCTACTCATTTTTATCAAACAGCATCTCTATAATTACAGCACTTGCAGTGTTCAGGATTAAAACACAGACACACACAAAGTTAATGAAAGGAAACCAGTTGAGTCTAGCAGAGTCATAGTTCACGAAATCCATAATATTATTAATGTTGATATACAGAACTGTTATAACTATTCACACACAGAACCCTGTTGTGCAGGGCATTCTATACTGTAAATTCTGAGAAACCACGTTTTCACCTGCACCTCCGCTCCTATTGGAGCTAGGAGCTTATAAACACGACAGTGCTGAGATTCTTGAAACTGGCCGTTTGTGTGCCAAATTACGTTGAAATCGATTCAGGTGTTTGCGAGGAGACCCCTGAATGTACAGGATGAAAGTGGTATACATGCAGATGTTTTCGTTTTTGACTGAAGACTGTGTACTAAACAACATTATATCAATATTTACATTATTTTTGTACTAATAACTATAACTATTACAAATCACGTTTTTGGGTTGGGTAGTATATCCAAGTACATGTGGCAAGAGCAAGCCTGTAATGCTTATTTTCTTGTGGGCAGCAGTTCAGGTGTTGAATTGTGGACACATGAATGTAAAACGGTCAGTCTACAGTGAGAGAGATAGTCCACATAGTGATGCAGTTATAACCAACTCAAAATATCACTTACTAAATTAATTGATTTGTTTGCAGGAGCACTGTTCGACATAGAGAAAAACACAATCAACACAGTGAAGGTTGTAAATTTTCAGATACCACATATATAAGTATCTCCTCCTATACCTTTTATACTTGTTTCTTTGTAAAATGTTTTTCATGCGATTTCCCATCACATGGGTTACTTGTACTCATTTTTCATTCATGTTTATCCTAACGTGATTGTACTTTACCTCTCAGAAATGAAATGGATATTTCTTTACTAATAAGTGTGCATCCATTTGTATATACGATCATTTGTTACTTCCACAGTTTCTCTCTGTAAATTAATGCTTATTTTAATAATGATTCCCTTGTGGCGAACAATAGAACTAAATTCTTTTTTACATATATAAATATTGTCTAGTTATCAGTAAAAATGCTGTAATAAAATATTATTAAGTATGTTATTTAATTCCATGGGCCAGTTAGGCATAATTTAATCTACATAAAATATTGTCAAAACTGAGAGGATTTTCTTGTTGGAACAAGACAATATGAGTTACCTTGTAGATAGCAGGACACACCCAAAGTTTTGCAGACGCAATATGTAGATATTTTAATTTAATTGTGAGACACTTTGTTTGGCTTGGACTTCAAATAGTTTCGGAAGTGGTTCCACAGAGACACATATGGTTGCACATAGCTAAGTTAAGATGTTAACATGGTGTGGATGCTGAGTAATGGCAACTTTGAATCTCATATCATTATGCATATGGAGGTTACTGCTGTGTTAAAGACGAAGATGAAAACGTTACGCTCGTGAATTTGAACATTGTGGGAGGTAGAAGTTTAATAAGAGAGAATTAAACTGGATGTTAACTGGATGCTGAACTGTATTGAACTGTGATTTGTTCTTCAGGTTTGTATCAAGGAGAGACTAAGATTTTAAGCGATCAACTGAAGTGTAAATAAACTGAAGGCGACCAGTCACACGGGTCAGTAGCGCATTTGGCGGTATGTGTGAGTGAAAAAGAAAAACTGTGCATGCTCTGATACATTGAAGTTGGAATGGTCGTGTACTGTTGATTAGCTTAACAGTGTTTTGCACTACATGGATGTCAAATTACCATCTTGGTAGCCATCCGTGACAATTGAGACTCCCAGCATTTCGCAGACTGTCGATAGGTGGGCTGCATGCGCAAAACCCCACCACTCTAAATTTTAATTTCCTGTTTACTATTAGAAAATCGAGATCGTCCATTTTGGCTGAGAGTACCAGCGGTTTCATGTATTTGCTGCAGAATCAGCGACGCTGCTTTATGCCAGGGTATGTCTCCTACGACAAGTGTCTCGAACTGGTCGAAACTTAATGGTAATAAGAAATTACGATGCCGCATTTAGAAATTCCGTACGTCAACATTTATTTATGAGAATGATCTGTACAGATACTAAAGTAAAGGCTAGGAAAAGAGTGAGAAGGTTATCGTTTTAGAGGAAAAATTCATTCGTAACTAAACAGTAAAAAATAACTCTTCTACAGTCTAATGTTACATGTAGTAAACAGTCATCATGAGTTAAAGTTTTCGTGTCTTATTTGAATAACTTACTCAGTAGTTTGAGAGAGAGCGTGTGTGTTTTGTGTGTGACAGTTATGCTTGCCCCAACAGACAAGATATGAATCTAGCATTTTGGAAGCAAATCTATTTAGTGAGGTTCAACGACATTTCTGCCAGACGAGAAGTACTGTTCTGTGAGATTCATTTTTGTAAGGTAAGGATAGTTGGATCAGATTTCACTTAAACTGTCAAAGAAACAAATATAGAACGAGGTGTATAGCAAATATAGAACAAGATGTATAGCAAAAAAAAAAAAAAAAATGAAACGAATAGGAACAAAACAGCAGAGTTGTAGGACTAAGTACTGTAACGGAAGTCTTAGTATCTTCCTTACTATCACTCAAACAGCTGTTTCAGCTTACTTACAATCATAAATTATATATGTTTCTTACGTAACCCATCATAGATTAAAATTTTGCGTAGGTAGCGTTCGACAGCTTTGATAAAGGTTACGAACTGCGTCATGCAGTACACAACCGTACTTAATATCATTTTGAAAATTGATATCGGTCACCACCTGATGCTCTTTTGTCTATAAAAGACTGTGCATTCTATAATTGGAATAATTCATCAACATCTTGAAATGCTACACTTTTCTTTAATTTGTGATAAAACTAATCAGGTTCTTCAGTCGCCCAAGGTAAACTATAAACACTAGCGCTTTTCATGATTTCTATTAACACAACGTATACAGGAGCACGTCAGCATCTTGGCTAGTTATTGCAATTGTTGAAATTAACGTTAAATACGGCTTTTAAGGCCAGGTGGTGGACGAAATCGTTCGTCAAAATAAAAATTAGTGCACCTGTGTACTGCGTTATTCAGTTCCTAACCAAGAGTAAAATTGTTCAAAATGAATTCACGGCACCACAGTTACATCTTCTGCTTTGGCATGTGAAACTCACACAGGTAAACGTACCTACAGAGCTGTGTATCTGTTATGAGTGACAGCGTACATATTTTAGGCGGCAACTTTTCATTTCACAAAAATAAGTTGACCCTACAAACAGTGCCTTGTCACTCTAACGTATAGATGCCATTCAGATTTCAAGATTTGTGCTTTCTACACGTGGAAAACAATCGTTTTCAGATTATCGTCAAGCGTCTGACGAACAATATTTTCTGTAATATAGACTTATGCAGAGGAGAACTGTTTAATTACAATAAAGTAGGCTATGGCAGCAGTTACGACTGATCCAAAGAAGTGTAGGTCAATGAGGAAAAAGCCACACACAGAGAAACGCAGCTTTTCCATTGGGACCTGAAAGACGTCAGTCGCAGTCCACGTTCGCAACAACAGCCGCACTCTTGCCAGTGCATGAGCCGTCTTGACAGCTTGTTCTTCTGCAGAAGAACACGCCCAAGATGCGACTAGTAGGTGGCCTGTTACAAGTAGCAGGAAGAAAGCCAACTGCAGTTGTAAATTCAGTCTTACTTCTGGTGGAAGAGGCGATGCACCTACCACTGTGATCACATACATCAGGCATACTATGACGACGGTGTTGTAGAGGACGGCCAGCAGCAACGCGGGGCCAAAGTGTAGCGAGCAGAGGCGTCCCGTTCGATGCAGGACCATCCTGGCCTGCTGCAACGTACGCAGGCCGTTCTCAGCTGACGTTGACAGGGTTCGCGGCGCTGGTCGAGTCACCACCTCATCCAGGTCGTCCACGGAAGCGACCGGCGGCTGGACACTCCTCAGCATCAGCGCACTGACCACTCGTAGACGGCTGTCCAGCGTGAGAACTACTCCGAGGAACTGCGTGTGCCACAGCAGGGAGTAGCCTCCCAGGAAGAAGTAGATGATAGCTAACGGCTGCCCCAGAATTCCGGCCGCAGCGCCAGCTGCTGGCACTGCAGCGAAAAGTGCAGCTGTTCCCAATAAAACCAGTGCCACAACCCGCGTTCTCTTGTAAACTTTTCCCATGTATTCACCATCGACATGAGCCAGTAAAGAGTCCACATGCTCCAGATTTTGGGCGATCTCGGTCAGATACTGATTTCCAGTGAGTATAGAGCTGAATACCATTGTAGCAGGTTCCAGCCAAGTAAGCCACGTGATTGCCGTGTGTAAGTGATAGGTCGCTGGCACGTTGTGATTTTTCGATGGCATGCACATCTCATTATCAATACATTGCACTCCAAGTATCACGACAGCAGCTAGCCAAGAAGTCGCTACAAGGACGTTGATAACTTTTCTGAGTTTGGTTTTGGGAGAGAGTTCGGCGGATATAGTGCTGTAACACGTTACTGGAGCGAGGCCACATATTTGGTACACTACATACAATGGTCTGATGGCGTGTCGAAAACTGTGTTCAGTTTTTAAGATGTTGCGAACAGCCATGTCTTCCAGAAGAACTGTTGCAAGATGGCTGATAAGAAACAAAAAGTTTAGCCAAGTGGCGTCGCAGAAAATCACTACCTCGTCATTAGCAAGCAGCTTTGTTTCAGCAGTTGCAGTCTGTGGCAGTTAAAGTTAATAACATTTCCCAGGACGTTCTTCTCGTGCAAAAGCGGAGCACAGTCATCAAGAACAGAAACTATTCAGTATAATTTTATAGGCGTAAGTCTACCATCCTGATCCTTACATCAACGATGTCGCACTCATGCAGCAAGACTGTGTGGCGGTTCAACTTGTTCCGCGTGACAGCGATCGAAAGACATTCGCGTCACTTAAAGATATTAAATGTCAATCAGCACGGAATGTGCTTTTCGCATCTACTTGCTACTGCATATTGTTTTCTTATTACAAGAAAACGACTCTAATATCTGTTCGCAGCATTTGTCAGTGTCCTCGATAAAACACTGATAGACATCTTGTAGTTGCTGTTTGCTTTGTGCGAGTTTTTAACGTTTCATAATACTATTTGTAGTAAAAGTAGTAGTAACGCCTTCGTATTTAAGAATTTGCTGTTGACCCAGTTTTAGTAGAAGCAGTGCGTTGTTAAGAGTTTTTCGAACCGGGGAGTATTTTTCTCTTTTTTTCTTCAACATGTTGGTAGAACGTCAGGCGATTGATGAAATCATAGCCAGACTATTCGCATTCTTTCCATTGGTGTCACAACGTGAACGTACTTGCTAGGTGCCGACTGCATTGAGATAGCGTTAAGATATGAGTGGAAATTTCAAGTGTGTAACAAATGTGTAGGATACTGAGAAACGTAGATGGTGTGTTTGCAGCAGAAGGCAGGAAACTCAAATCGATCAAGAGAGAAATGAAAGCCTCAGGCGTTATAGTTTGGGAAAGACTCAGAATCAACGGTTGGTATAAACTTGTAATTTGATATTTCTAACGACAGCCAGACTCACCTCAGAGATTTAACTTAAAATATTAGGAAAAATCCCAGTTCACCCTGCACTTTGCAGCCAGCAACCTCAGAATTTTCATAGATGACGCTGTGTTCTCCAGTGAAGTAATGCCAGAAATGGGCTCCACAAACTTTCAGTGGCATATACAAAAGATTTCAAAGTGGTGCAAGGATTAGGATCTTGCTTTCAGTGTTCAGTAATATAAAACAGAGCACTTAAAGAAACGTAGTATCCTGTGGATGTAATATCAGTGCGTTACCAACTGGAATCAGTTAACTCAAATACCTGGGTGTAACAAATATAGGGACATGAAATGGAACGACGAAGTCTGAGTCGTAGGTGAAGCAGCAGGTGACCGACACTCGTTCACTGGCAGGATATTCCCCCCCCCCCCCCCCCCCCTCAGAAGACAGGAGTGATGTACCTTCGCTCATGACATACACGATTTCATAGACCACGTGTCCAATCAGTTCATAAGCCTGCATAGCTCCATAGCTATCTCTGGTGAGCCACCAAAGAAACAGTATTATTTAAGTGACCACGGACTAGTACTCAGCCTATTCTATAATCTGTATCATTGTTTCACATACAGTGTTCAGTGCTATGTTCAATCCGTTCTTTACTGTATTTTATGTTGCCTGTATGAGGTACTAAGTTTCATAAATCACGTTTGTTCTTGCTATAATATTGTTGAATAAGATTAAGATGGGTATCCCACAGTGATGAACTAGATCATTTTGAAGTGCAAATGCCAAAAATGAAAACGGTCAGGAATGTTGAAAGTGATCATATCTTATTACTGGTTAAGCTGAAAATCTTTTGAAAAGTGATACCACATTTACTTTACTGTGAAGATTTCTGCTCTGAATGAAGATTGTGAAATGTATCAAAAGTCTGTGGAAGAATTTTTATACTATGCTGTATGCCTTTTATAGCGTAAGATGAACAGCATTGAACTACTGATATTTAGGAAGTGGGAAGTAGAACATGATAATTTTTACTGTCATCTTGTAGTTATAGTCAGCTTCCAGTTTGAATAATTCGAAAATATCTAAGCTTCTAGCAAGTGGAAAATGATGATGGGAGATTAGAGTATTAGATCGTCTATTGAAAGCTGTATCAAATATGTATCTATACTTGTTGTTGAGACCAAAACTTAGTAGAGGAAGATGGTTGTCAGATCCAAAAAAATTTGAATGCAGTGGGATCTCTGAAAAAATCAGTTGCTATGTTGTGTGTTTCTGGTTCAAGTGTACAGTATGTTTCCATGAGCAAGATTGTCAAGTATATCAAAGCAATATCCTACTCTGAGGAATGAAATGAGGTTTAAGGCACTATGGAGATAATATGAAGTTATGATGAAATATTTTTGTGGTGTATGTGAGGTAGAGTGATGTGATTTATAGAGGTTAT
This sequence comes from Schistocerca piceifrons, assembly GCF_021461385.2. Classification (NCBI taxonomy): domain Eukaryota; kingdom Metazoa; phylum Arthropoda; class Insecta; order Orthoptera; family Acrididae; genus Schistocerca; species Schistocerca piceifrons. Next base: position 179,336,951 of record NC_060138.1, on the reverse strand, counting down.
AGGGGGTATTACGAAAAAGTTTGGGATGTATTCTATTATGAGAATAAGTAATATGATGATGCTTGCCTGAGGACATGTTATGGACTTGATGATTCACTGTTTTCTAATTTACATTATTCTTGTTTATGATAGTTTCCTGTATATGATTTTGAGAAATGATTAAGCTGAGTTAATGCTGTTTACTGAAGCAAAGTTTTGATATATAATTACTGAAATGCTTGCCGTGGGTCTGGCACATCTGTGGAATGTAAATTTTGATAGAAAATCTTATAGTTATGACATAGTAATGAGAGGAATAACTGGAATGAAGCAGATGAAATAATGATTATAACGATGTAACTTACTATAAACAATGAACTCTGAAGGATAAACCTTAGTAACTAAGTACACAACTGAAATTAAATGAAAATGAGGAACTGTTTACCACAGGAACAATACTAATAACAGTAGTTACAAAATAATTAATATGGACACCACAAGCCTGGCACTTACATATTGTGAAGCACTGTGAGATTATTCTAGATTTCAGTTTCGTGTACGAATATTTTATGGTACATCCAATTGGTACAGGTTAAGGGCTGAAGCTAGTTATGTCTAATTTGAGATATGTAAGAGCAATTGCTGAAAATCATTTCTATTTGTGAGAAACTTATTACTTTTCTTACTGTCTTCTTAGAATCTCAAGTACAATTTGTAGGAATACTTGGGAGAAATCTGTGAAACAGGTGTATAAAAGCTGAACTGAAAGTAAGTGGAGAAAATATATTTGTCCTCAGCTTACATTTTTTTACTCTATTTCAAAGAACTTCCTGATTTACTGGTCAGAACTGAGAATGGTAAAAATTGAAGAGGGTGATGCCATATTTTATTGGAAAGAGAAGCAGAAGGTTATATATTACTCATTTTCCATATGTTTTTCATGAGTACTCCTTTAGTCTGTAATACCCATTTATGAAGTAGAAAATTAGGTCACTACTCAGCAAACCCCAACGTAGATTGCCACAACATACGTTCAGTATGTGGTATTCCTTGGTATACGTTTTTTTCTGTTATTTCTCTGGATCCTGCAGTCTACTGAAACAAAAACTGTCCACTAGGGGAAACTGAGGGTGGGGGTAACACTGGCTGTGGGTGGTAAAATTTGTAAATATTGCACTAAAATGCAGATTATTGATTATTTCATTTAAAAATAAATAAGACTTTTGTCCTTTAGTTAAGAGAAAACTTTTTAGCTTATTAAAATAAGTTGGGATAGTATTCTGTGTAAGAAATAAATGCTCATGTTATATAAAGAAGATGTGAAAAAGTTTCACCATTTTCATGTACTTAGTTTAAATAATATCAAGAATCCACACCTATTTAAATTCTCTCACTGTCAGGGCCAAACAATGGAAAGGCCACATGGAATATCAACAATTATGGAAATGATGAATTGCTATTAACCGTAAACATGTCACACTGAGTTGGAGACAGATACTACAGAATGACTGTCACATTCTAAACTTTCAGCCAAAATCTGACTTACCATCTGTGGTGTGCGTACTGTAAGACCTTCGGTACACACACCATCAGATTGTTTGACTTGTCGCTCTAATGAAGTAGCCGAGTGTCAGCAATATGTCTCGTGGTCTTATTGTGGCGTGTTTATCTTCTGCCGTTACGTCAGATGTTAGAAATGCCACTTACATGCTTAGAGTAGCAGATTGATGGTGACCAACTTTAAACAGAACTTGATTAATTTTCATGCCCATTTACTAAAATAATAAAAAGCATAGACATTATGTAACTTGATTCTGAATGTTGTTTACAATTGACAATCTGAAGTTCCTTTGGTGTTGGTACCTTAATCTTATTCTCACATATCTCTGATACTTGACAAAGTGTCTATACATTTATCTTCATGGCTATGTACAGGATTATGGTAATCTAATTAGGCGCAGGCAGAAACTTGACTATAGACTGGTACAGACTAATGCAGACTGGTACAGACTGGTGCAGACAAATGCAGACTGGCTGATCGGAGGTGCATACACTTGTTATAATACCTCATGCGTTCAGGTTTCACTGCACGAGTGTGATCCGTGAGGAGAAAAGGTTCTACGTTACCAGCAATCTCATTGGCTGCATTACATATTAATACGCAGATTGGTGGAAGCAGAATTTGGTCCGTCTCTAAGGCAGCGCCATCTCGTAGTGTGGAGACGGACGAGCGCTGTGCCTGCACTGTTGTGCTTAGTGGGGCGCGCTCTAGTGGGAAAGTTCTGTGTGCGCTGACTATGAACTATGTACACAACACCACCAGAGTGGCCAGAGATAGTGGTCATTTGTGTGTGAGATAAGCTTACTTGTGTGAATGTGGGTGTGTCTCTTTGTTTTCAAATGAAGGCTTTGGCCAAAACCTTAGCATGTAACTGTCATTTCACTGTGCCTGACTGCAAATTTATGTGTCTTCTTTATACTGAGCAGCAATCTATTCTATTCATAATTGTTATTCCTGCCACGAACAATTTTTCCTTTTACTATGTGATATCACTGTGGATAACAAGTGAATAAAAGAGGATGAGCATCTAAAGAAAACTATTATACTTGCTACTAAACGTTCCTGAAACAGTTCTTACTTGTGTCAGTGTGGATTTGCAGTCAAAGACTCAACAGCAATTTTCATCAAAGAAACTCATATTAAGTCTTATAACATTCTGCATGTGATTTATATTAACTTAGGTGATTGTAAGGGAACACTAATCCATTGAAAACAATCTGAAAAATGAAGAAACAAAAAAATTCTTTTGTATAATGTTATGCAATTATGTTATGCACGGTGAAACAAATTCAATCAACTGATTTAAAAAATCATGACCATTATGTTATTTGAGATATGTGTATGTGAACAATATGTTGTTGGAAAGAGCAAACTCATGAGATTTATATAGATCCTGATATGTAGCAGCGCTGTGTGACTTCTTCTGTTCTAGTAAAAATGGTATCAGAACAACAGAAAGCATTTTGTGTCCTATGTTTTGTACAGTGTGGGTCAGTAATAGTTGTTCAGCATCACGTTCATATTAGGTGTGGTGTGCATCCTAATACAGCACAGAGCATTAGACAATGGCATGAACAATTCTGAGAAACAGGTTGTTTGTGTAAGGCAAATTTCCAAGCCATCCCTGAGTGGTGTGACACTGATGTCAAATCCGACCACCATAGTTTCACAAGGAGTCTGTAGAAATCCACTCGCTGTGCAGCTGGACAGATCAATATGCCCGTGACGTCCATCTTGTGTGCGTTGCATTTACATTTACCCATGGAACCATACAAAACTGAGTTACTGTAAGCTCTTCATGAAGGTGACAAACAACAACACATCAAGTTCTCTAATTTCGTTCTTGGCAAGATGAAGGACGACGGTTTTTTTCCATGCTTAGTGCTCAGTGATGAAGCAACATCCATTTAAATGGAAAGGTGAACCATCATAATCAGAGAATATGGGGTACATAACAACCACATGAAGTTGTACAACATGAGAGTGACTCTCCAAAATTTAATGTGTTTTGTGCAGTTTCGTGGGAAAAGTTGTATGGTCCTTTTTTCTTTGCTCAAAACACTGTTACAGGAAGCACATATCTTGATGTGCTTCAGAACTTAGTTTTCCTACAGTTGGAGACTGATTGGAACTTCATTTACCAACACATGGGGCACCGTCACACTGGCATCTCGAAGTGCAGACATTTTTAAATCAAAGGGTTACTGAACACGGGATTGGTCACACTTGAACACATGATTCAGCCTTACATTACTGGCTTCCAAAGTCACTGGACCTCACTGTATGTGATTATTTCTTGTGGGGATTTAAAAAAGATGGTGTTTTTGTGCCTCCATTAGCAACAACAGTGAGTGAACTGAGACATTATATAACAGCAGTTGAGGAAGCTGTACCTCAAGACGATGGTGTTTTTGTGCCTCCATTAGCAACAACAGTGAGTGAACTGAGACATTATATAACAGCGGTTGAGGATGCTGTACCTCAAGACATGTTCCCTGCAATGTGAGAACAATTTGAATACTGCACTGACGTATGGCATGCATCTCAAGTGGAGCATAATGAACACCTATGAAAATGTATGAAAAAGCTTTAAATTACCCATTCATCTAATAACAAAATTCATTGTGTGTGTTTATTAATTTCTGAAATACAGACATGCCAGATCAGATGATTCTTTTGATGCACCCTTTCTGTACATTTTTCTTGTGTGTATGTTACAGAGAGTCATGTTTAAAAATTTCATGGAAGTGAGTTCTCTTGAAATTCAATGGTTACGAAAATCATTAATTCTTTATAAAATATGACTCTATTTTGAATAACGTTTTCTATCCATATTAGCCACTCTAAAAAGTTGTTTCATTTAAAAGTTCACCCAGATCTATTTTTATGAAAGTGGAGAGAAACTAATCTTTCTTATAATCGTTTCTTTGATATCACAGATTGATACCACCCCCACTGGCATTTCACAGTTGTCAATGGAAATGCACATTTCCTACAGACACCGATAGCGGTCTTAGGGGCCCAGTGCACCACTGAGCCATGCCTTCAACATGATGCTCTCTGTTTCTTGCAATAGTGGGATATTTATTGCTGTCTGCTCTTTTGTAAGGTTTTGTCATAATGCTTGCAGAAAGCTTTAAGTCAAATGAAACTTCTGTTTACTGTATTTACATGCTTGTTAATCATTTCTGCTCCTGGCCAGCTTTGCTACAACAAAAGCTGCTGCATCACTCTGTAGTCCATTTCTCTTCATCATTGTGCATGGGATAATAAAAAACAGTTCCATGAATGCCTTATGCTGAACCATTGATTACAGGGGGAAAGATTTTGCTTGGGAACACGTCAAACCATAGTCTTTCTAAGATAACATACACTTTTTTAATTCCAGAAAGGTGAATTGAGGTATGAACAACAACAAGAACAAGAAGTTTCAAGATGAGTGTAATTATTTAACTTTTGTTTTATAGATCAGTTAACATAAGAACTGCCGATCTGCAACCTGTGTTTAAAAAACTGAATAGCATGTACTTCTGGGCCTATAATTGTATACTATTTAATTATTATATAGTTCAATTAGACTGTGGGACTGTATATTTTAGATGTCCCACTTCATTAAATAGCTACCCAAGTAGACAATGTTGCTAATTCATGCAGCTTTGATGGCACTCGACTAGGAGGTAAGCTTGTTACAGTGCTGTTGGAGGATGAAATATTGTCACTGCTAACATTTGGCCAGCATGGGGAGCAATGATTGCAGAGAAAAGTTTCTGATCAACAGTCTTATCACTTTACTATCTGAAAATACAATTATTCTAACCATAATGTTTTCAAACGCATTATACATGTGGCGTAAGATGAACTAGACCAGAGATAAATAAATTATGATGTTAAGGCATTACAATAACTTATTCTAAAATAAAAAATTAGCAAATATCTGTTACAGAAGGGGTTTTTGAAGATAATTTCACATTATTAGAAGATCACTTCTGTAGTCAATGGACTATAATCACTATTAGAGGCAGCAGGAGTGGTACAAGCACACCAAGTATTAACTTTAATTGTTTATGTTCAAAAATGGTTCAAATGGCTCTGAGCACTATGGGACTTAACATCTGAGTTCATCAGTCCCCCAGTCATAGAACTACTTAAACCTAACTAACCTAAGGACATCACCCATATCCATGCCCAAGGTAGGATTCGAACCTGTGACCATAGCAGTCACCTAGAACTGCTTGGCTACACCGGCCGGCTTTAATTGTTTGTAGTCAGTATTACGTACTCCGATTGTCTCTATAGTCACTCAGATCATTTTAATACTATTTGTCATATTAAAATTGTTATTTCTTAGTAAACTATCTCGTTAAAACAATACTGTATGTGAGAAAACCTAGTCCGATGTAAGACAGAGCCTGATGGGCCTCATCAGATCAGATTAATTAAGTAAATAAGTAACATTCTATCAAAAGATTTTGGAGCACATTGTATATGAGGTGCAAAGCAAACAGGATCAAGAATAACTAAGCACTAATCACAATATATATGTATATATTAGGAGAACTAATTGTTCAAAAAATTTAACAAGTATATCTGGCAATAATATATGTTTTCTCAAGTAGTTTCACTACATTCTATAAGCAATATTGCTAACACTTGCTTTTTCAAAGACACACAGCTCAGATGTAAGCTCTTTACAATGCTGGTCGTAGATGAAATTTTAACTCTCAATATTTCATCACCAAGTGGAGAAGTGGTTGTCTAGAAAATTTGCTGATTACCAGGCTTACCAGTTTATTATATAAAGGTATTGATACTTTTCCCTACGTTTTAGAATAACCAGTACACATGGAAAATGGCCATAAAGAAAAAAGTATTAAATAATTATCATAATACCTCACATGACCTAATTTTTAAAAAAAGGTCAACTGTGTAATAAAGAAGAACATTCTTTATTAAAGAGTTCCACTTTATTAATAACATAGCTCCACAGCTGACATAGCTAATCTGTTGTAAAGTGTATGCCAGTGTGGCAGAATGTGGCATGAGCGCAAGTACTAGGTCATAGCCTTGCACAGTAAGTAGCTCACATGCACAGTGAGCTGATTACAGGACAGATGCATGTTGGTGCACATGACAAGTATGAACTGGGTGAAAGATGCAACACAAGCCTGAAAGTGAACATTTTGACTGTACATCATGCTAATATTAACCTTCAACAACAGGAAGTTGTTGTCAGTCTAGAGCTGTCAGGAGGTGTGTCTAATAAAGACATATCGGTTCAACTGTGTACATGTACAGTAAGTCACGTGCCACTAGGCACCAGGAAGTTGTTCTGGGTGAGCAAGAGAACTGGTAAACCACCATTTCTAGAATAATTCAGTCTGTAGTGTGGGATACAGGGAAAGGAATAATTGGGACTACTTCTCAAAGTGTTGCGAATGATAGTGCTAAGTTACCTTGTAAGGATAGTTTCTGGAGTATGTCTTCAGAAGCAGTCAGAGTACTATTGTCGCAAGAGCAGTGTTTCGGAAGTTGTTCTAATACAAAGGGTTAAGAAACCACCAGACAGACAGATAAGATGCCAAATGTCCAAGGTTAATGAATCCACACCACGTTTGTCGAAGTTGATACTTTTAAGGATAACTTAACAAGAAAGAAAGAGAGTCCTTTTACTTTTTAGGCATGGAATGGAGAGTAAGAAGTTATTTTTGGCATAAGCATGGCAACATGCCTAGCAGTGAAATACGCTCATAGTAACTGAGTTATTGAACAGGGCTTAGATCCCTTGAGAAATGGTGTGAGATTATGCAGCTTGAGAGAAAGATGAAAGATACATTTACAGACTCGGAAATTAATATAATAATTACATAATAGTTGAGAGCAGCTGATTATGTACTTGTTTTACACACAAAGGGTGAAAGCAAATACAATAGTGAATTGGGCTGGAGAGAGACCCGAGTGACTGGTTCTTCCCATGGAGCATGGCAGTGTAGTGCTGGTATCCAGTCTTTGGGCCAAAATTATAAATCTTTAGCAAAAGTAATGACAAGTAGTGTGAAAGCAGCCATGGAGCCCTGAGTTACCAGCCCACCAGTGTGGTGACATGTGGATCACAATAAGAGACATGCAGAGGACAGCAAGGCAATGATAGCCGAGCAAGCAGTAAATGGTACCACACAGAGACAACTGTGCAGTAAATGGGAAAACGTCACCACACCAGGGCAAGTCTCTCATTATGGGCATCGTAACTAGGCACCAAGATTCAGTGAAACAAATGTGCATCAAATCCATATTAATAAACATGATTTTCAGGCATGCAAGCACTTCTCACTACCATCAGCAACCCCACAACATTAGAGCTACATTGGACAGTAAGACATGTGGGCACCAGCAGCAGCTGTGGGTTCGAAATCAGGCTGTGGCAACCACCAGCACTAAGTCCTTCATGGGACTTGGTGCCACAGCCACACTGACCTACCAACCACGCCAGCTGCTACCAGTGTCGAGTTCCTAGAGAGACTTGGCGCTACAGTGGCAACCACCATCTGATCTGTCAGAGAGCAGCCAGTTAAACCCTGCACACAACTGTCCTCATGCACTGCAATGGTGTCATGACTGGAGCTAGAGGCTGACCCTAAGGAAAGTTGTGCACTGCTTTTATCAGTGCCCTCTAAAGGTTTTTGCCCTTCTGCAGTCTTACTATGAACAACACAGTGTCTCAGCAGCCGGAGAGGAAGCTGGTGACCATTCATCAGTGCTAGCCAGGGACAACTGAGAAAGGCAGTGTAGACTCATTATGTCATGTATTGAAGTCTTAACTGCCAACGAAGTTTCCACTGGACCTACAAGGCCACCACTGACCACCACATTCTTCATAACAAATTACCTACATAATCACAGCTGTGAATGCACGTCTATTACAGTGGCCTATGACCTGGAGGTAAGATAGTTACAGTGGTGGTAGACAGTGAAATCTTCACTGTAATTAGTTAACCAGCAAGGGGAAGAGAGGTGATTGCTGATAACAGGCCTTGGCAGTTTACTGTCTCAGAGTAACAAAGTCCTGACCATCAAACTTTGGAAAATCCAGCAGTTGTCGTGAAAAGCAATTAAGATCAGAATAAATAAATAGTAAACTTGATATCTTCTGACAGAACGTTCCCAAAAAGAGAAAGTAAAATAAAATAAAATTATAGGGTGGAATGGGTATAAGAGCAAATCTTTTTATTGGTGACTGAAGATAGGGTACTGAACAACATTACTTAATTTTATTGGGTTAGAACCTCCAAGTACATATGGAAAGAACAAGCTTATTTTCCTCTGGCAGTATGTCAGGTGTTGAAGTGTGGAATGTGGATGACAGTTGGTTTGTTTATACTGCAAGTGTAGTCACTTAGAGGTAGCGACACAACAGTGTGGAAAACATTATGTAGTAAATTGTATGACATGTTTGCAGGAAGAGTGTTTGATGCAGGGAAAAAGCTACCAACACAGTAATGTGTGCAGATATTAAGGTACCACATATTAATAAATCTACTTTTATATCCATCACACCAAGTATGTTACAGAAAGCATATTTTATTAAGTAGTTCCACTTTATTAAAAGAACTGCCTCTGTAACCAACAGCAGTAACACATGTTTGGGGTGGTGATACTCTGCTTGGAGGTAAATTGGTTACATTGGTGGTGATGAATGAACTTTTCACTGCCAATATTTGGCCATAAAGCATAAAAAGAGTGGGGGGGGGGGGGGGAGGGTGGAGTTGATGGCATGCTCTTGCTGATCACCTTTCTTACCAGTTTAATATCTTGTAGTATTCAGATTCACACCTAAAGCATTGCAATAGCCCATAGATGTTGTGTAAGTAAGGTAAAGAAAAGAAATAAGATAAATAAATACATATCTTAATTCCCTGTCAGAGCCAGTTGTCAGGGACAGTGGCAAGGAGGGAAGGGGGGGGGGGCTATGCAGAGTACCCCCGGGGGCTATGCAGAGTACCCCCAATGGAGTATCATATTACACTGGACTGGATGACTTCAGAATTCAGTGAATATGTTACTTCAAGAGATTCAATCATTCTTTTCATAATTATGTAGCAATATAGGTTGCAATCAAACACATTTTAACAAAAGAATAAGAGTTGCAAATAGTTTACTATATAAACCAATAAATAACATTTAACCTAAAATGGGCATCTTATTTTTTACCAATATACACTGGATATATATTAATGTACCAGTACCACTTACAATAAGCAAAAATGCTAAATATGCTGGGTATGCCCATCAACACTTAAATTGCTGACCCCAAACAAGAAGTTCGAAATCACCGGACATCTTGGTCAAATCTTATTATTATCTCGGCCGCAGACGTTCTGTAGAGACGTTTTAAACCTGAAATCCAAACCAGTTACCAAACCCTACTGTAGGCAACACAAAATTTTGCCAGTTTGTCGGTGGAGGACCCCAACTTTCCTTTTGTTAAGCGATATTGCATACCCCCAAGCCCCCTCACCCCCTCCCCCGCTATTAGCCCCGCCCACCCACCCCTTGACTGACATCTAGAATCGCCCCTGCGAATTCTCCCTGAAATTACCAAATATATGTCATAGAAAAAATGTTCTCACTAGTAGTTATACATTATTAAACAATTGTCACTGTACACATTGTTGCTAAAATATGCTTGTGTGAGGGTATTCAGTCCAAAGGTAAGCCTCTTACAAAGCTGAGGATACATGAAATTTTTACTGCAAGTATTTGGCTGACAAAGGGAGGAGAAATGATTATATAATGTTGCTAATTATCATTTTTAGCAGTTTAATATATCAAAGTACTTAAATTATATGCCAAAACGTTTGGAAAACCCTGTAGATGTGGAGCAAAGCAGATGAGATCAAAATTAAATTAATAGAAATCTAAAAACCTTTCAGGAATTAATATTCCATAAAAATTACCAAAAATATATTACAGAAAGACATGTTTGCCTAAGCACTTAATTAAAAATCACCTCTCTAGCCATCATCAATAATGCATGCTTGTGCTGTAGTGCTTGACTTGGGGTAATGTGGTTCAATGTGGGTCTTGGATGAAATTTTACTGCCAGAATTTGTCCACCAAGCAGGGGAGAGATGGTGAAACATAGCTGATAACGTTCAGTCTTTGGAATTTACTGTCTCAGAGTACTATAATTCTGCTCAAAGTTTTGGAGCACCTTCTGGATAACGAGTAAAAGCATTAATATAAAAAATAACTAAATGACAACCTTTATACCTTTCGAGCTGCCATTCTCTGAAAAAATTACCAAATATATGTAACAGACAAATATGATCTTTCATTTTACTAAAAAAACCACCTCTGTTGACATCATCATTAAAGCACATTTGTGCAATGGTGTTGACATGATGGTAAGCCGGTTTCAAAGCTGGTGGTAAGTTTTCACAGCAATAATTCGGCCGCCTAGGGGAGGAGAGGTGGCGAAAGAAGGTTACTGATAACCAGTCTTAGCAGTTTACTATCTAAAACTAATCAAATTCTATCACTCCCCACCTTGGAGGTAAGCTTGTTCTAATGCTTATTGTAGACGAAATTTTCAGTGCCTGTATTTGTCCAGCAAGGGGAGCGCACCTGGAGGTGTTAAGCTGATGGTCACCGGTTCCTTACGCCTTGTTCAGAATTAAATCCCAAATTCTCTCCCCAGTGTGTTACTAAATGAAGGAATGTGACACTGTTGATGGTTATCTGTGTGTCTGAAGTGCAAACTGCTTGGTAGCACGCTGGTGTTAATCCACAGGATTACCCAAGTGCAGTCATTGGGTTTCACACTTTCCCTCCTATAGCATTACCACTATCACCATCATCATCATCACAACCACCTCCACCACCACCACCACAACCACCACTGTCGAGCACAAATGTAACACTACACTAGACGCTCATTTAGAAAACTCAGATACACTTCACAAATACACATGTGACACTCATCTATCCGCAAGGGAGGGGGTTAGAACGTGCAAAGGGACTACAAACTTTCTCATAGTGGGATGAACCAATCCAATGATATTTCTCACCCTTTGTGCCATAAGATATTAACATTTTTACTTTATTAAATATTCACGACACACTAAAGTGAATGTATTAATACGAAACTTTGCAGAATAGTGGTAAGAGATGGACATAGTAAAAAGAGAACTCTCAATCAACGCAGGAGTTGTTGGCCTTACTTCTAACTGCTTATATAGACAAAGGCAGAAATTATATTGAGGCCGACATGCGATAAAAGGACTGATCCACTGTCAATTATGGATCACGTAGGAAAATGAAACGTAACTACAAATGAAGCCTTCGTATCACGCATTACGAAAAAATAAATGGTCCATGAAACTATCTCAAGGTATCTGTAATAAGAGATCGATATCCTTAAACACCAGACGGCGTAATTACAAACTACTGCAAAGTTACGATATACTATCGGAAGTTCTGCATGTAGAACCGACTATTCCAATGATCAATAAAGATCTACTGGGAAGACTTTAGGCCAAAGATAAAAAGATTTTCAGAAAATCCAACGTTCCATCAAGAAAACAGCAAGTATAGAAAGCTTACCCACGGACTTTGTAAACACGTAGAGAAGCGTCATGGACACGTGACACGAATGAGCCCAGGAAGGATATCGAAATGAATATTATTCTACTTTCAAGATAAGAAAACTAATGGGTGGGGTTTTCATGAGTTGTAAAAGATATGTGACAACTGGAAATTTGTCCTGATGTGCAGGAGCGTGATCTGGTTATTTAAAAATTACGGACGCATGAAGGTTTCAAAGAAAAGCCGAAGGAGAAGATGGGGAAGGCATGAACCCAAGAAAGAAAACAATAACACCCGTATCGTGACAGTTAAAGCAAGGAAAAAGAGACAATTGAACTGATGTGGTCTGAAGTTGGCCGATACTAAGAAGGAAAATAAGAATAAAATATATGAAGAGCTCAATATTGTGGGTGTTTGACAGAACTAATTTGTTACGTTAACCAGTTTTTGGATTTCAAGTCTGTCTTCAGAACCGTAAAGCTCTCGTCGCCCAATAAGGTACAATATTGGTAAACGTTTGGAAAAAGGCATCATACATCGAGATTGAGTACAAACACTACGAAGGTACAGTAACTCCATGCACAGCGCAAACGCCATCTTTGACAGCGCAGCCGCAACGGGACTGAAAATGTTAAAACACTAAATAAATGGAACGAATAATATGAACACGAAACCTGGAGAAAAGTGTTACCCGAAATCCAATAAACGAAATAAATAATTTCTGTACAACATCCATAATACTGTGCTTTTTATTCAAAATTATGCTTCTGTTTGCCAAAAAGCCACAGGAGAAGCAATTAAAACGAAACACATATTAATACTCAGTTCTTGATGTTCTGTGATCTATGTTAGCATAATATGGACGTACGTACAGGTTATTAAGTTAAAGCGTATTCCGTAAAGTAGCCTATATGATACATGAGAAGAACACAGCAACGCAGGATAGAAAGTAGTTCAACAGAGTTACTGTGTTAATAAAGTGCTCACAGTCTTCGCCAAGCTGTCCGCACGCAGTCGCGAGGCAGCATCACCATCTGTAAACGCAACCAGAAACATGTAATCAGAGGAACAGAGTAAGGTTCTGGATTTTGCTAAGGTCAAACAATACACTGTATGTAAAGTGACGTCTAGAGGAATAATGAGTGTCACTCACCTTAGACACGTGAGTTCAATGACAGTTGTTCTGTAATTACTTTTACTTGGACTAGAAACAAAAATGGCTTGGGATGCGTCAAAATTCGAATTTCCCTTGATAATGCCTACATTCTTATGTAATTTCCCACAGGTTATCAGATAAACAATATGAACGTATTAAGTTATCTTAAGAAAATTATTTACATTTAAATAACAAACTGAACATCCCCTTAGAAAAATTATACATGATTGTGCTTAAACTGATACACAATGTTTTTTGCGCAACGCAATCTGACTTTCAAAAATCCCTACAAAAGAATGGCCCTGACTAACAATAACCTAAACCTTTCATGAATCACTTACCTCACAAAAATCTTCGTTACTCAAACTACTGTAATATAGCGAGCGCCACGACTGCGAGCTAAATAAAAGATTCAAACTACTGAAGGCACTAACTACTGATAGGCGTAGTTAGCAAATGAAAGATTTCGATAGAGAACAAACAATGTATTTACCTTAATAGTGTTCAAAAGTCATAATATATATATGACAGTTCATGATATCCAGTCTTACAAATGTACTGTTTCTGATGGACACACGTCCAGATCATCCGCTCTCAAAAATCCGCCATCTCACTTCCCCACATCTACCACTGCTGGCGGCTCACCTCCAACAGCGCAACGCTACGCGCTGTTAACAGCCAGCTTCCCAACGCTACAATGGCGAGTATTACAACAATGCTAACCAGCCACAGACTGCACACAGCACAGCCAGTGGTTTTCATACAGAGCGCTACGAGGCGGCGGCGTTACCAATGTAAGAGCCTAAACAGCCTACTTACAAAACATACATACACCACTCAGTTAATGTCAAACACATGTTGAATTCTGAATTACTTGTAGTAAATCCATTCCACAGAAGCGGAAAAAGGATCGTTCTTTATACAGACATACGGTACCGTGACAGTAGAGCGCAAAGGCCTTAAAAAATTAGTCTCTACCAACCCTTTCTATGGCATAATCACATTAGCCCTCATGATGAATATTGTCTTCCAAAAATGCGCAGCCGACTGTCACACAGTATCTTCACAGTCAAAGGATACGACGTTCGTTTGCTATGTGCTATGCTGGGTGACTTTCACAGTCTACATTTGGAACAGGTCCACACGGATCTGTGCCAGAATTGATGAATCGATTATTATAAATAAGAGTTGCTCACCATATTCGCCTCTATTAGGTGACTGGGTGTTGGTAGAGATTCTCGACTCACGCTATAGAAATGATGCCGTAATACTTACGCCTGTAGATTTAACTCCCCGAGGAAAATTATACAGAGCAACACGTTCAGGTAAACGCTTCGCATGGCACAGAAATTTACCTGGTAACGTTTACCACGGGATGCCTATTGTTGAGAATAACGGGACCATTTTTTCTTAGTTTTCATAGCTCTTATATGCCTTGAAATTGAAGATACCAACAAATATTTTGGAATTCATTGACCGGCGTGATTCCACGAACCCTCCACAGAGAGACGTGACAGAACTAAATTGCTTGCTGCCGACTACGCCAAAGTCATTATTATCAGATGAGAGAAGATACTACGCAGTTCAGGGGATTGAGATTTCACTGATACACACGGACTCAAAATGCGTTTTGGAATAAATTGGTCGGTAAAGTCAGAGGTTGGAAGAACAAATTAACGAATAGGACTACGTTTTGAAAGTACTGGAAGCAGCTCCAAAGGCAAAGAAAACTAACATAGAACTTTATTTCCGTGAGACACAATGAAATCGTTAGTAACAAAGGACTATACGTAACAAACAAGAAATTTACGAAAGGATGTAGTGTCAGGCACATTTGTTGATTATAAAATTAAGATCTGAGTGTCTTCCTATTACGATTAGAGCCGTCAGTGGCACAAAACTCAGTAACAAAAACTACACGTAGGAGCAGTACGACAATGGTGGAGATGAATTTCTTGAAAGGATTGTGACAGGTGATGAAACATGACTTCATCATTTTTCACCAGAAACGAAGAGGCAATCAATGGAGTAGCATCATGCAAATTCACCCAACGAAAAATAAAAATTCAAAACCACACCTTCTGCTGGAAAAGTTATGGCTACGGTGTTTTTCGATTCCGAAGGACTCTCGCTTTTGAATATCACGCCAAGTGGAACCACCATAAATTCTGATGCATATGTGACGACACTGAAGAAACTTCGACTGAGTCTTGTTCGACCACATCAGCAAAAGCAAGATGTTTTTCTGTTGCACGACAATGCACCGCCACATGTCAGTCAAAAAACCATGGAAGCGATCACAAAATTCGGATGTACAACACTGAAATACCCACCTTACAGTCCTGACCTGGCTGCATGTGACTATGATTTCTTTGGGAAACTGAAATACTCTCTTCGTGCAACAAGGTTTGAAGATGATGACTTCCTTGTGTACGTTGCCAAAAAGTGGCTCCAACAGGTTGGCCCAGAATTTTACAGAGCGGGTATACAGGCGCTGGTTCCAAGATGGCGTAAGGCAGTTGAGAGGGCTGGAAATTATGTGGAGAAATGAAAATATTGTTCCTAAAGGATGTACCTACACACTGTAAAACTTTCAAACATGAAGAATAAAATATGGATTTAAAAAACAAATAGCGTGCATTTCTTTTGGAGTGACCTTCGTACAAGCGTCGCTCAACGCCACGACCGTCTGCGTCCATGACAGCCTGGAACCGCAGTAGAGATTGCTCTACTGCTGCCCGAAACATTTCAGGTGCGATGTAGTCCATGAATGTTCAGCTGTCGTGACACAGCTCGTACACTACTTCACGATCGCACATTGCGTCCAGCATTCTCAGCCATGGCAACATTAACTTCTTCATCAATTTGTGGCGCAACTGGCTGTCGGCCTCTGCCAGCGCGATTCACTAATGGCCAGCTATTTCTAACTTCCGAATCATGTTTCTCAACGGCTGTGTGGAAAGAGGACCCCTCTGTATTAGCATAACGCGCCGATACCCGAGAGTAACAGCAACGCTGTTGCCGTTGTTTTGATAAAACAGCTTCACGAGTAAAGCCCTGCTCTCCTTGCCCAGAACCATGTTGATTCTCTGTAGCTGCAATGTACAGTGATGCTTGTCTTCAACGATACTTCACAGCACGAGTAGCGGCGCCCAAAGGGCAGAAATGACACGAACGCTACTAACAAAGCAAATCCTGCAGCACACAATGGAATCATCATTCCCATAAAGTTGAATACTCATACGGTAAATAGTTTTCTGTCTACACTGCCTGAAGCGAAAGTTTGATTATAACTGCCCTGTGATATTCGAAAGATGAATGACATACGCTATTCATCCCTGAGCCTTATGCTGGCGCGAAAAGGCATCAGCTAAACACCAACACGAACACTACTAACAAAGCAAATCCTGCAGCACACAATGGAATCATCATTCCCATAAAGTTGAATACCTATACGGTAAATAGTTTTCTGTCTACACTGCTTGAAGCGAAAGTTTGATTATAACTGCCCTGTGATATTCGAAAGATGAATGACATACGCTATTCATCCCTGAGCCTTATGCTGGCGCGAAAAGGCATCAGCTAAACACCAATACCAGTATCTGACCATTTACTAAGGTGAATTATCTAACAGGTAATGTAATTAAGTTCTAAGACAACCTGATATCACATGTGGTGATAACTACTCGCACCCCGTAGAAGAATTAGTGAAAGCATAACTTTTTACTGTGTGTTCGTCTGTGGGTTTCAGAGAAAGTGAGCGAGAGAAGGACAGTACAACTCCACACAATTAAAGATAACTGTTCTAAGACAACCTGATATCACATCTGGTGATAACTACTCGCACCCCGTAGAAGAATTAGTGAAAGCATAACTTTTTACTGTGTGTTCGTCTGTGGGTTTCAGAGAAAGTGAGCGAGAGAAGGACAGTACAACTCCACACAATTAAAGATAACTGTGACTAAGATTAATGAAAAATACAATAACGTAAATGATCAACAAATTGCCATACACCAACATAGTGCATTATATCCGTAAACCAACTGCCATGTTCCACAGCACAGCGAGATACCTAACCTAGACTGACTACCACGTACAAGATAGGACACTGTTACTTTAGACACCACAACAAGAGACCATAATTACTGACTATGGAACCTTGGATAACAAACTGACTGGCAAGTACGACCTGGACTAAGTAAGAGATGGCTCATGAGAGGCATTTCTCTACATGGAAATGTGACATAGACTCTATAAATGTTGTTTGTGAAATGACTGCCAAATACGAGAGCGTGCTGAAAAGTTGTGCCTCAGAATTCTTCTTGTGAAGTTTCTTGAAGCTTTTTAAATAAAAATAATGTTATTAACATTCTGCATCTTGAATCTTCATGTATACATACGTATTTCGCAACTTTGTCACCTTGGCAACGAGCACATTACCTCCCACGACGCACCAGCTTGTTGATACCGCCACTGTGGAATGTTTGACTTCGTTCATGGTGGCAGAACCTCACCTCTGCTTGCACCATTTCATCACTATCAAAGTGAAGTGCTCGAAGATAGGCCTACATAATTGACTGTTGAAATTCTGAGTTTGTGCAGTGTCTGCATCTTAAGAATATAATGTCTTTCAGACATGCACAATCGATGACAGCGAACCCAAAGCGTCGGATTGTTGCAGATGTCGCAACACTGACGTGTGGTCTGGCGTTGTCGTGCAGCAACAGATGGTGATCCACGTGCGGACGAACTCTGCTGTTACTAACTCGATTACAGCACGCCGTCTCTCACGCATTGCCTTTGTTAGGTTACATACCTAAATGTTACACGCTTCAGATCGAAGATGGTTGCAACTTGCTCCAACGAAGAGGAGAAGTCGATAGAGTAATACTCGTTACATGTAATACATCATCCGATATTGAGAACAAAATAGGAAATTCGGAGGCATTACTTTACAGTAAGTTCACTTACATAATAGATTCCAAATGGCGCTACGAGTTCAACTGCCTTTAGAATCGGTATGGGACAGCCCGACTTATGAAACTTCCTGGAAGATTAAAACTGTGTGTCTGACCAAGACTCGAACTCGGGACCTTTGCCTTTCGCGGACAAGTGCTCTATCCTTTCTATCAGGAGTGCTAGTTCTGCAAGGTCCGCAGGAAAGCTTCTGTAAAGTTTGGAAGGTAGGAGAGGAGGTACTGGCAGAAGTAAAGCTGTGCGGACGGGGTGTGAGTCGTGCTTGGGTAGCTCAGTTGGTAGAGCACTTGCCCGCGAAAGGGAAAGGTCCCGAGTTCGAGTCTCGGTCCGGCACACAGTTTTAATCTGCTAGGAAGTTTCACATCAGCGCACGCTCCGTTGCAGAGTGAAAATCTCATTCTGGAGCCCGACTGATGTGTTTGTTGTGCTTCATTTACGAGTATTAAGCAAACCGCCCGCCGTTCCCAGGACAATTTGGAAATTTGAGGTAAGGTGTTATGGGACCAGACTGCTAAGGTCATCGGTCCCTAAGCTTACTTAATCGAACTTAAAGTAACTTACGCTAACGACAACACACCCACCCATGTCCGAGGGAGGACTCGAACCTCCGACAAGGGGAGCCGTGCGGACCGTGACAAGGCGCCCTAGACCGCGCGGCTACTACGTGCGGCGTTCCCAGGACAAATCACGCCAATACCTTGTAGTAACACCACCAGTAGTCTAGACAGAGGTTTCAATCTAAGGAGTAACAGCGCCCACAAGCGTTGTGCTATTATGTGTGTTTCTTCAACAACATATGTTTCATTAAACACCAGTTAAGTACAAATAAATCACAGAAAATAAAAGATCGCCAGTCCTCTTGAACTGAACAGAAAAAAGTACTTCTGGAAGTGGATACCCATTGGCTAATAAGGTATTCCGCACATTTGCTGAGTAATTCGAACGCTAGTGTTGGAAAACAGGGAAGAACTTCATTACGAAGCACTTTCTCGCTTATCCGCACATGCTGTCGGTGCACTCACGGGAGGCACAATACGCGGTGGAATAGAGACGGCACCGCGTTAGGGAAATAGCCATCTCCGTGTGCAAGCAAACCTTCGAGGGCAAGGAACAAAAGAGACCATATCAGCGTTCAGAAAATGACGTAGAATCCCGAGGTAGTCTTAAGTAAGTCCACAAGAAATCATGTAGTACACGTCAGAGAGCAATAAAAGTGAGGTCTACTGGGCAATCCTTGAATCTGCCGCTGTTGTTAATCCGCGCGATCTGGTGGCGGTCTATATACCGCATCGCACCTTGCCCAGTGGCCTCGCCACCGTATAGGTAGTTCTGTAGATTGATCCATCGACACGTCCTGCGGGATTACAAGACAATAGCAATTTGCAATATTTTGAAGCAATTTTTTAAATAAACAATAATTAAATTAGTGTTGCTGTCCAGGAGAGCTGTGTAGTGTGGACAAATAAGCGTGTAACTACATACAGGACTCCATACATCGCTCAACTACTAATGTTCTAAAACGCTATTTCAACGAAAGGAAGATGGGTTTCTACGACACTGAGTTTATAGTAAGCCCACCCATACAGATTTACACTTGCACTCGTGTAGCTACCGCCATCTTCCGCAAACTATGAATGTATTTACACCTTCATACAGAGGGCTTATGTAGTGTCCAACGCTGACAGCCTAAAGAGTAAACTGGCGCGCTCAGAGCAAATATTCCGTAAGAATCGATATACAGAACATCACAGTATTCCCTTGCCGTACTCTCACGAGGCTGGCTCATGAAAACATTTTCGGAATATGAATATCTGAAGTCACACACGTCGAAGCAAATGCGAACCAAGGGGAAACTTCAGGAGTATCTTTTGCGAGAGTCGGAAAAATCTTTGTTTACATATCGGACATGATTCTGTTCGGTACATACATTATACGGAAAACTATATTTGGTGAGACGAAAGAATCATATGCTGATTACCAAATAAATATAGCGGAGTTAATTTTAAAAATTCCTAGTTACCGAACTACGAAAAGCGTGAAATACTTTCACTAGATAAACACCTCTTCAACTCCAGGTGCAATATTGGGTTCAGTTTCCAAATCATATCGATCCGACGCCTAAATAAAATACATGTATTTGCAGACACACACACACACACACACACACACACACACACACACATGTATATATATATATATATATATATATATATATATATATATATATATATATATAATTGTCAGCCGAAATATCGGTACAAAGAGTTGTAAATATCGAAATATCGGTACAAAGAGTTGTTAACGTCCCGGATGCACTCCATAAAAATGATGAGAAACGAGCCAACGGTTCTTGGGCGCGGAACTGTAGTCCGGTAGCGTCCCAGACGCGTTCACCTGTTTCAGGTCCGCGAGTTACGTAGTCAAGACACAAACGGTAGTTCCCTATCATGCCCCTCAAGCCACTGTACCACGATTCCCAATTTAAGTTATACAATATAGCACTGAAGATGGTCACTCAGTGACAGAAAATCGATTTTGCAATAGTAAAAAATATACGACCAATGCTGTCTCTTTTTTGACGAAATACTTGTACTTCCTCCAGCATTGCACACTGTCGTCAGGTAGGCCACCGATCGTCACCTGTCTCTGTCTATAATTATGTGACTGTATGGCGTCTGTTCCTACGTCAGAACAGACACAACTCAGATCACGCAGCTGTGAAACATTATATGTAAATGAAGGGGGATCACTGCCACCACCCGCGGCGGGACATTAAGCGGAATCAGCGGCGACGAGGGAAAATGTGCACAAAGCTGCCAAACCACTGACCTCCTGGCTCTGTGATGAAGCGTGGATGTTTAATACCGTGTCTCCTGCTTCCGGCCTCACTGTCCTTCAGCCACTCGGCTACTCGGCTTACATCTTCACGCCGGCTACGCGCGAACAACCAACCAGCTCTACTCTTTCCCAGACTCCCGTACCCAGGCGCCAGGCGATAACAACGTGCCCCTTGTCAACCATTGTTGAAGTCGCTTATGACAGTGGTTTCTCCATTCGCGGTCCGTATCACTCACTAAAGCGTTCCCCCAGTCTTCTCTGCTCCGCTTGCGCACCGCGTCATTCAGTTTCGCGTTGGGCAGTGGTCGTAATGTTGTTAGTTCATCGGCGTACGTTAAGTCTGATTGGACTCTCGACTTCGTTGAGGGCGATTTTTACAATACGCGTATCAAAATCTCACTGGGTACCGTTACAAACTAGCTGTACCCCGTTAGGCGTTGCTGTGGCTCAGTCAGGTTAAATGGAAAGGAACGAATAGAGAAACACGTTATTATTATGCGTGGTAGTAGGACGTACGTTCTAATCTCCTTCTCCCTCCATCCCCACCCCCTTTCGCTGCCCATCTCCTCCTCCCGCATCCACCGCCCTAGCTGAGTGGTAACGTGTTTACCTATAATGCAGCGGGCTCGGGTTCGATTTCCGGCCGGGTTGGAGATTTTATCCGCTCGTGGACTGGGTGTGATGGTGTCATCATCATCATCATCACCTAATCATCAACGAAGCGCGAGTCGCCCACTGTGGCGTCACCTGAAATAAGCCTTGCTAGCTGGCACCCAAACTTCCCCAAAAGGGGCCTCCCGGCCAACAGTGCCACACGATTATTTCATTTCTTCCTCCCCCTCTCTTTGTCAGTCTCCTCCATCTTCGTCCTCTCTCTGTTCATCTGATCTTCTCCCCAGCCCCTCTCTGAACTTGGGCCTTGTTCAATGTTATTGCAAGTTCAGATTCTGTAGTGTTTCTAATCATTAACCGGTAAGCCAGAAAAACAACTATCCTGTTTTCTATGAAATCCGTCTGTGAAGAAGAAAACAAAACAACACATAATTGAGTATACAATTTATGTGGAACACACACACACACACACACCAATGACAAACAATATACAGCGTCTAACGGTATAAGCTGCTGAAATTGTACAGACGGTGCTTCTCCGTATGCTTGACAAAAAAGTCTAATGAAATATCGTTGTATTATATCCTTTATTTTTGTATTGCTAAAAGAGACATATTTGTAAGATTGATAGTAGACACATTTCTGTTCACACTGTCTACTGACAGTACACGACCTTGCTTGTGTAATAACGAGATGTTGGCAACTGCCACAACGAACTAATCAAAGCAATGGAAACAACGACACGTCGAGGCGGTCAAATGCTGCCGAAACAGGCAATGTAATTAGCCGTTTGGTTATCAAGAACCCGTAACGTGTTTTGCGGAAACAATGAAGTAAGTGCAACCAGGTGTTTCCTCTTTTACAATGTTACCTTAACGAAGGCCGTGGTAGTAAAGAAAAGCTAACAAGAGATAAAAAGAGTTTCCCTAGTACAAAATCAACCTATTACCATATAATTCGTTGTGCATTAATTACGATAAACTAGTCCTTTTTACAACAAAACAATGAAAATTAAATTAAGATTGATTTCCTTTTATACAACAGTACCGTAACGAAAATAAAACCCACATTACTTTGTTGCCTCTTATACCAATACTACAATAAGTGTTCAAAATGCCCACCATTCGATTCGACACATGCTTCATTACGGCATCAACCCAGTTTCGTCGCACTCGTTCACACACATGTACATTGCCTTTATGGCATTGGTAGCTTCGAAAATCCTCTGCGTAAATTCCTGCACATTATTTACATGCTGAGTATAAATAAGTTCCTTTACATAGCCACAAAAGTGAAAATCCTGTGTATCTAAATGAGGACTGTGTGCTGGCCATCGAAGTAGCCCAAACGTCCTATCCATCGTCGTGAAAAACATTGATTCAAAAATCTTCGTACTTTGTGACCAACGCAGGGTGGAGCACCATCGTGGCTGAACCACTTGTTACAACGAATGGCTAACAGAATATCTTGTGATGCAGTTGGCAGCAACGTTTCCTCTAGAAAGATTGGGTTATTGTCACTAGTCAATCTTGTAACTAAAACGTAAGGCCCAATAACGTAACCATCGATTATAACCCGCCCGTAATTTCAAGGAAAAGCGGCGTTGGAAATATGTTGCTGCTACTTGGCGCGGATGGAGTACACTCCACGTGTGCCTGTTACGCAAATTAGTAATTCCGTCACGAGTGAGAGACACTTCATCTGAGACGAATGTTTTGTTTACAGCATCATTCCGAGCACCTTGTATCATAAACCACTCAGTGAATTCTAGTCGCGGAGGCAAACCTTGCTCTTTCAAAGCTTGTAGGCGTTGAATGCTGTAAGGCTGCAGTGCGATGATGAACGGCAGTGTGCTCTTCACCATTCTGGCGCGCGATGCTTCTATTACTCTGAGGAGAATCTTCGTGGATACGGCCCAGAATTTGTTTGTGAGTTTCCAATGTACTTGCTTCGCGTTCTGGGCCTCTGTTTTCTGCGCGGTGCAGTACAGAGTCAGTATCTCTCAGTCTATGCAAATTAAATCTGTACCCGTTAATTATGATCTGTCATGACTTATTTAATAATAAAATGAAAGCATGTCAGAACAGTCAATGTGTTTCGCCTACAGAATTCAATGACAAAATATATCCATATAAACGATTTAGGAGACAAACTGGGCAGCCGTCTTCGGTTGTTTTGAGATGATGCCATCGTATATCGTCTCGTAAAGTTATGAGAAGATCAAAGCAAGTTCCAAATTAATTTAGGGAAGATATCTGTATGGGGTGAAAACTGGCAATTTACCCTCCACATGAGCGCTAAAGAAATCCATTGCACTGCGGTTACACGATACATGAATCAAATCTACAGACTACAAATTCAATTAAATACAGAAGAATTACAGATACGGACAACTTGAATTGGAAAGAACACATACGAAATGGTGTGGCGAAGGCAAACAAAAGACCGATTTATTGGCGGAATACTTAGAAGGTGTAACAGATCTACTGAAGTGGCTGCCTAAACTACGTTTGTCCGTCATCTTTTGAAGTACTGCTGCACGGTGTGGGAAACGGAGTACATCGAGAAAGTTCAAAAAAGAGCAGCACATTTTGTGTTATCGAGAATTAGGGGAGAGAGTGTCACGGATGAGAAATAAGATTTAGGGTTGGTTCAAATGGCTCTGAGCACTATGGGACTTAACATCTATGGTCATCAGTCCCCTAGAACTTAGAACTACTTAAACCTAACTAACCTAAGGACATCACACAACACCCAGCCATCACGAGGCAGAGAAAATCCCTGACCCCGTCGGGAATCGAACCCGGGAACCCGGGCGTGGGAAGCGAGAACGCTACCGCACGAACACGATATGCGGGCTAGGATTTAGGGTGGCCGTCATTAAAACAAAGGCGTTTCTCATTGCGGCAAGGTTTTTTCGCTAAATTTATGTTTGGTAAAACGCAAAAATAATTTGTCGACACCAGTCTACATAGGAGGAACGATCTACTTTATAAAATAAGGGAAATTAGAACTCGCACGGAAAGATATAAGTGTTGGTTGGTTCCGCGCACTCTTCAGTAGTGGAATAAGAGAAAATTACTGTAAAGGTGGCTTGATGAAGCCGCTGAAGGCACTTATACACCTACATCTACGTGACTACTCTGCTATTCACAATAAAGTGCATGGCAGAGGGTTCAATGAACCACCTTCAAGCTGTCTCTCTTTATCGTTCTACTCTCGAATTGCGCGCGGGAAAAACGAGCACTTAAATTTTTCTGTGCCAGCCCTGATTTCTCTTATTTTATCGTGATGATCATTTCTCCCTATGTAGGTGGGTGTCAACAGAATGTTATCGCAATCGGAGGAGAAAACTGGTGATTGTAATTTAGAAGATCCCATCGCAACGAAAAACGCCTTTGTTTTAATGACTGCCACTCCAATTCACGTATCATGTCTGTGGCACTATCTCCCCAATCTCGCTATAATACAAAACGAGCTGCCCTGTTTTGAACTTTTTGAATGTCTTCCGTGTGTCCCATCTGATGCGGATCCTACACCGCACAGAAGTACTCCAGAATACGGCGGACAAGCGTGGTGTGAGCAGTCTCTTTAGTAGACCAGTTGCACCTTCTAAGTGTTCTGCCAATGAATCGCAGTCTCTGGTTTGCTCTACCTGAAACACCATCTATGTGATCGTTCCAAATTAGATTATTTGTAATTTTAATCCCTAAGTATTTAGTTGAATTTACAGCCTTCAGGTTTGTGTGGCTTATCGCGTAATCGAAATTTAGGGGATTTCTTGTAGTACTCATGTGAATACCTTCACACTTTTCTTTATTCAAGGACAATTACCACTTTTCGCACCATACAGCTATCGTATCTAAATCAATCTGCAGTTCGTTTTGGTCATCTGATGATTTTATAAGACGGTAAATGACAGCATCATGTGCAAACAATCTAAGACAGCTACTCAGATGTGAACCTATGCCGTTAATATAGATCAGGAACAATAGAAGGCCTACAATACTTCCTTGGGGAACGCCGGACATTACTTTCTGTGTATTACTACAAACTGTGACCTTTCTGACAGGAAATCACGAATCCAGTCGCACAACTGAGGTGATATTTCATAGGCACGCAGTTTTGTTAGAAGACGCTTGTAAGGAACGCTGCCGAAAGCCCTCTGGAAATCTAAAAATATGGAATCAATTTGATATCCTCTGAGATAGCACTTACTACTTCATGAGTATAAAGAGCTAGGTGTGTTTCACAAGAACGATATTTTCTGAATCCCTGGTGATCATGTGTCAATAAATTATTTTCTTCAAGGTAATCATAACACTGATCAACTAATTTGAAGTGAAAGTGTGTAAATTGCATGTTTTTGAGTCACTTGTGTTTATTTCAGGATAAAATGACAAAAAATCATCATATTCATAAATATTTACCTCTAGTTTTTTTTAGAAAAAGTAATCTACATTTTTGTATAAATAACTTCATGTGCCAAGATTCAGCACATCAAATTTTAAGTGCACCGTTACTTCAATTATGTTATGTGTTATGCATTGATAAATTTCGGTGCCATTTTGGAAGTACAAAAGTAAAATATT
The DNA here is from genome assembly GCF_021461385.2 of Schistocerca piceifrons. NCBI lineage: Eukaryota > Metazoa > Arthropoda > Insecta > Orthoptera > Acrididae > Schistocerca > Schistocerca piceifrons. The sequence continues at coordinate 179,310,655 of NC_060138.1, read as the reverse complement.
AAGAAAAAATGAAGATAGTATTACATGAATGAAAATACTTTGTAAGTCTACTTTGTAATATAACGATGTAAAGCCCAAAAGAAAATATATAAATTAACTAGTCACAAATGTACACTCCTGGAAATTGAAATAAGAACACCGTGAATTAATTGTCCCAGGAAGGGGAAACTTTATTGACACATTCCTGGGGTCAGATACATCACATGATCACACTGACAGACCCACAGGCACATAGACACAGGCAACAGAGCTGCACAATGTCGGCACTAGTACAGTGTATATCCACCTTTCGCAGCAATGCAGGCTGCTATTCTCCCATGGAGACGATCGTAGAGATGCTGGATGTAGTTCTGTGGAACGGCTTGCCATGCCATTTCCACCTGGCGCCTCAGTTGGACCAGCGTTCGTGCTGGACCTGCAGACCGCGTGAGACGACGCTTCATCCAGTCCCAAACATGCTCAATGGGGGACAGATCCGGAGATCTTGCTGGCCAGGGTAGTTGACTTACACCTTCTAGAGCACGTTGGGTGGCACGGGATACATGCGGACGTGCATTGTCCTGTTGGAACAGCAAGTTCCCTTGCCGGTCTAGGAATGGTAGAACGATGGGTTCGATGACGGTTTGGATGTACCGTGCACTATTCAGTGTCCCCTCGACGATCACCAGTGGTGTACGGCCAGTGTAGGAGATCACTCCACACCATGATGCCGGGTGTTGGCCCTGTGTGCCTCGGTCGTATGCAGTCCTGATTGTGGCGCTCACCTGCACGGCGCCAAACACGTATACGACCATCATTGGCACCAAGGCAGAAGCGCCTCACATCGCTGAAGACGACACGTCTCCATTCGTCCCTCCATTCACGCCCGTCGCGACACCACTGGAGGCGGGCTGCACGATGTTGGGGCGTGAGCGGAAGACGGCCTAACGGTGTGCGGGACCGTAGCCCAGCTTCATGGAGACGGTTGCGAATGGTCCTCGCCGATACCCCAGAAGCAACAGTGTCCCTAATTTGCTGGGAAGTGGCGGTGCGGTCCCCTACGGCACTGCGTAGGATCCTACGGTCTTGGCGTGCATCCGTGCGTCGCTGCGGTCCGGTCCCTGGTCGACGGGCACGTGCACCTTCCGCCGACCACTGGCGACAACATCGATGTACTGTGGAGACCTCACGCCCCACGTGTTGAGCAATTCGGTGGTACGTCCACCCGACCTCCCGCATGCCCACTATACGCCCTCGCTCAAAGTCCGTCAACTGCACATACGGTTCACGTCCACGCTGTCGCGGCATGCTACCAGTGTTAAAGACTGCGATGGAGCTCCGTATGCCACGGCAAACTAGCTGACACTGACGGCGGCGGTGCACAAATGCTGCGCAGCTAGCGCCATTCGACGGCCAACACCGCGGTTCCTGGTGTCCGCTGTGCCGTGCGTGTGATCATTGCTTGTACAGCCCTCTCACAGTGTCCGGAGCAAGTATGGTGGGTCTGCCACACCGGTGTCAATGTGTTCTTTTTTCCATTTCCAGGAGTGTATATAAAGAATTACAAATGCTACTTGTCCATATGTACATTATATACTATTACATACTTTGTTCAGAGATAAATTCAGAAGATGACCGTTTTCGCTTGGCTTGACCTTTATACACATACTCGGGAACATGCCTTATGGCAGTCTAGCAGTAATCTGCTAAAATAGTAGTGCTCCACTTTCCGGCATCTCTCTTCTCAATTGTGCTAATATCTTGATAAAATCACTCCCCATGTTCATCACTTACTGCACCACAATCTTCGGGGAAGAAGTCAAGATGACTATGTAAGAAATGCATTTTCAATTACATGTTGCGACCAAGTTTTTCATAAGATGACAACATGTTATCTACAATCTCTTTGTAATTTACTGCAATTTATTGGTCGATTGTTCCCAAAGCACTGTAAACAGACTGCCTTAAAACATTCCCATGCATGCTTCTCATCACCTTGTATGATTCAATCAAAAGTATGGTCTGCAAAAAGCTCTCGAATCTGTGGGCCTACAAAGATGCCCTTCTTTAGTTTAGCATCACTTAAGTAGTGGAGTTCTTAAGTACTTAAACGCGTCACCACCTTTGTTCACATCAACAGGAGTCAACTTGAACAACTGGCAGATAATGTGCAAACAAATGTGCAAAACTTATTAGATACATTAATAAAGTCACTGCAGTTGAAGAGGTGGGAGACAAAAAGATCTCTAAAACAGGTATCCAAATATAACACACAAGTAAGACCAGGGACAATAATATAATCCATTGTCACTAGTTATTATAACTTTGACATACCATTATAAGATTTGATTTTGAACTTAACATAAAAATCCGTATATAAATATCTCATCCTAATAAAATAGGGTAAAATGAAATCTAGAGCAAATTTTGAAGTTTCTTTGTGATATTCGCGATCAGCACATCAGAAGTGATAGGAATTGGCTATTTTCATTCGATTTATATTTTTATTGTTGCACAGTGTAATGTTCGAACACAGTATATGTTCTAAAACCCTACTGCAAATCGAAGTTAGTGATATGGGCCTGTAATTCAGCGGATTACTCCTATTTCCCATTTTGGGTATTGATGTGACTTGAGCAATTGAGTGTGCTTTGCAAAGTATCCGTGTGGATAGAGAGATAACTATTGTACTTAGTTAAGAATGAATTGCAAAATAATCGAATAAAAGCAGAGAATTATGATGGTACAAACTTTGTTAAACAGCAACAAATGCCGATCGTACAGGAAGTCTTCGTTGTGGGAAGCGTTCTCGATGAATTCGTACAGATGGCCTCCCAACATCTTTTGCCTCATCATAAATTAAATGATAATCACATAGTTCAGCGATTGTAAATCTTCGTTCCATCCTAACTTTTAACAGAGTTGCAATAACGTCTGCTCAGTTAACTCGAAGACTGTCGATGTTCGGTGTATTACAATGACTCGACACGCAGGCCGCAATTGCCTATGCGTTTGCGAGTCACACGCAGTACGGGCAGCGGCAAATATCACGAACCGACTGCTTACACAGGTGGACTTGCGTAGGCGGAGGGAGCGATGCAAGCACCCCATAGTGTTTTGATTCTGTTTAATGAATTCCCCCAGTCTGTTGTGCATAATGTTGACTCATGTCACGTCTTGCACCGTCCAGTGCCTACTCGTCGGGAAGCATAGTCCCGAGATAAATTTTTTTCTGTGACAACGGTACGAAATGGACAAACTCGTTACTAGACGTTTTAAATTGATTGCTTGTGCTGCACTAACGGAACTTTTTTGATAGCTTATACAGTTCACACCTTGTATATGGGAGAGGCAATTTGTATTATGGTTTGAAACGCCCACTATCATAGTTAAAGCTAACTTCGACAAAGGGGAAAAAATTACACACTTTTACAGCAGAGAATAGCACAGCTTCTTCTCTCTCGCCGTCCGTTTTAATAGAAAACCTGTGTAGTCCAGTTTTAAAGAAAAAAATTATATAGTTTATGTCCGTCCAAATGTTTTAATAATATGTCTTTCAAAAGGTGGACCAAATCACTCCAGTACTTTTGGAGGTATTTGCCAGCAAATTTTCACTAATTTATATTAAGTAAATCTGTCAAGAACGCTTCGAGATTTTTGGTGACAATGTTTAGCCTCTGTAAATTTACATATTTATTTGTACAGAAGGACAGATTTAAAAATATGTATGTAAAACACGCGCGTGTTCACATGCAACATTGTTTGAAAATTTCAAGTCAAGCGACCTCTAATTTTCAAATTTTGCGAACACAAACATATGTAGGTAGAATTTTTATACATAAAGATGCTACTTGGGGAGAAACTTCAGTTTGCCAATAACATACTCTGTACCATAATCATCGAGTGTGTCAATTAGACGACTATAGTCACTATTTAGTAATGTGTCGTTCATATTAGTTATTAAAAAGTGACCAAGAACAAATATTATGCTTTTCCCAGCAATGCTATACTGAATCAACTATCACAACTTCGCGTTTTCCAGTCCGTCTTTCCAATTCCGTAGTAGCTCTCGTGCATATCTTGGTGAGTTAGTACTCCTGTAAGAGTTAAATGCCCGAAGAAATGGCCTAGCCACTGACTAGGCATTGTTTCTAGAACACATTCCGGTCGCCGCTGTATTGCTAGTTCCTACCATGAAATTTGGAAACAGAGCATTACCCAGTGCAGGGCATATTTTTATTCTCTAAGTGTTGGGAATACTTTACTCCTCTCACTTCGGGACTTGTACGGCAGTAACGCAGTTGGTGTAGGAAGTTGTCGGCAAGTATATTCAGTTGTGCACAGCTATAGGTCATAAAAAATTTCAGTCTATCCGAAAGTTGGTGTTTGGCGTAGTGATATGTACAGTATAGTTAGAAATCTACAGAGAAACATAATGTTATACTGGACATGCAAATTTTTCATATAATTATCACTTGATTGGCTATTTACCTCACGAAAGAGTGTTCCGAAGCTATTTGTTCAAATGAATACAGGAGATGGGGAACATCGAAACAAATATATTTCGTTACAGTACATACGGTTCTCGACGACAGTTTTTGGGTGCTACGGACGATTTTCACAGAAGATACTTTAGCATGCTGATAATAGCACCAGTATTCACAGGAACTGCTGGAATGCGCGATCATTGGTCTGTGTGCACGAAGTACATCGCTGGACCATTGCAGTGTCCGGTCGAAGATTCCTGGCATGTCCACAATGGTACCAGCAGAGATGGCAGTTCTAGTGACAAGATGGTCTTCCGTTTCTACAATGGTTTCATACACCAGCTGCTCCATATGCCCACAGAGGAAGAAATCAAGACGCGTGAGGTCAAGTGAAGTGGGCTAACGCCGGCCGCTGTGGTCGAAGGGTTCTAGGCGATTCACTCCGGAACCACGCGGCTGTTACGGTCGCAGGTTCGAATACTGCCTCGGGTATGGATGTATGTGATGTCCTTAGGTTAGTTAGGTTTACGTAGTTCTATGCCTAGGTCACTGATGACCTCAGATGTTAAGTCCCGTAGTGCTCAGAGCCATTTGAAACATTTGAATTTGACGTGGGTGACCAGCCCACAGGGCCAAATTTGCCGAAGAATCGATTTCCGAAGATGGCTTTCAGATGGTTTTCCACATCAATGCTGAATAGGTTGGCGCCCCATCGTTCTGTAAGTACATCCTTGGCTAATAATCAGAGGTATATATTCCAGCAGTTCTAGCAACACATTTTCCCAGAACATATGGAATCTCCGTCCTTTGAGAAAGAATGAAAGAATGTATGATCCAATCAAACTATTACTGAGAATGCCAACGCACATTACGCTGTTGATGAGCAGCAGGTCGAGTATCTTGTGGATTCACATGTGCCAGAACATGCGAACTGTGGATATTGAAACAGCATCACGAGTAATCAATGTGTCATCACTGTACAGGACTTCAGCCGGGATGAAGTGGAGCAGGCTATTCTGTAGTGAACACCATTGTGGTACCTGTGTGCATTGGAGAAAATCTTCAGGTGCTAGTGCTGCCACGGGCTTAATATGGAACGCATGGAGTTGCTAGTCATGTAACACAGTCCACATAAGCGTATATCTGACGCCAAAAATGTGTGCAATACGTCGTGTACTTCTAGCTGTAGTTCCTTCAACATGTCACAGAATCTCGTTATCTATTTTTGGAGTTGGCACTGTTCGATTCCGATCTGTACCATGCATACTTGCACGAAAAGTACCTGTTTCACGCAGCAGGCGATCCGAATCATTGGTGTTGGGGAACCTGTCGGTTGGGTTAGCACTGTAGCTCGTCAACACTCCACTCACAGACCCGTGTATCAGGACATGTGTCAATCATTTCAGCATACAGACGCAGGTACTTAAGCCGCTTCACGTTCACTGTTGTTGTTATAAGGCGGTAATGACTTTGAGTGAATCGGTTGTTTGCGAGGAAGCCACCGCCGTTGTCACAAGGCGGTGATGTCTGTGAATATATCAATGTTTTCCAAGCAGATCTCAGAGCCAGCCATCCGTATATAGAGTAGTTTTGAATGTCAGTACACATTCCCAGTCAGCCACACCGATGCAACAAATATATTTGTTTTATGTTCTATACCTGCTGTATTAGTTTGAACAAATAATTTCGGAACAACCTGTATATCGAAAGGCAGTTGTTTCATATGTCATATATCATATTAATAACATCATTGCTCTCGGAGCCATGAGAAATCTACGAATTTTTGTGTGCTATTCGACCGTAGGGGTCTCTTACAACGTTGAATTAACGGAAGAGGCAGCTGCGTGATTCTCGATGTGTTAAGAGGGATGCAGAAATACACTGTAAACAGCAACACGAGACGTTACGAGAAATACGTTTTACATCGCGGAGAGCCTTAATCACAAAGTTCTGACAGGGGAACCTCCCCATCGCACCCCCCTCAGATTTAGTTGTAAGCTGGCACAGTGGATAGGCCTTGATAAACTGAACACAGGTCAATTGAGAAAACAGGAAGAAGTTGTGTGGAACTGTGAAAAAATAAGCAAAATATACAAACTGAGTAGTCCATGGGCCACATAAGCAACATATTGGACTATGTGAGCTTAGGACCGCCGTGATCCCGTGGTAGCGTGAGCAGCTGCAGAACGAGAGGTCCTTCGCTCAAGTCTTCCCTCGACTGAAAATTTTACTTTCTTTATTTTTGCATAGTTATTATCTGTCCGTTCGTTCATTGACATCTCTGTTCACTCTAATAAGTTTAGTGTTTGTGTTTTGCGACCGCATCGCAAAACCGTGCGATTAGTAGACGAAAGGACGTGCCTCTCCAATCAATTATATCTCTGTTCACTGTAATAAGTTTAGTGTCTGTGTTTTGCGACCGCATCGCAAAACTGTGCGATTAGTAGACGAAGGGACGTGCCTCTCCAATGGGAACAGAAAACATTTGATCGCAAGGTCATAGATCAACCGATTCCTCCACAGGAAAACACATCCGATATATTCTATACGACACTGGTGATGGCATGTGCGTCACATGACAGGAATATGTTGTCGACCCACCTAACTTGTACACTTGGCGAATGGGTAAAAAGATTCTTCTACCTTGCCCGATTTAGGTTTTCTTGTGGATGTAATAATCACTCCTAAAAAAGTGATGAAAACATAAGAGTTTGTCACATAAACTGAAAATAAAAAATTAAAGTTTTCACTCGATGGAAGATGTGAACCAAAGACTTTTCGTTCCGCAGCTGCTCACGTTACCACGAGACCACGGCGCTCCCGCGTTCGCATCGTCCTTAATGTTGCCTTATCTTCCCTTGAACTACTCAGTTTGTATATTTTGCTTATTTTTTCACAGTTCCACACAACTTCTTCCTGTTTTCTCAATTGATCTGTGTTCAGTTTTTCAAGGCCTATCCACTGTGCCAGCTTATAACTAAATCTGAGAGGGGTGCGATGGGGAGGTTCCCTTGTGAGGTTATACGATGCAATAAGCGCTCAATACACATGCTACTTCGTCTGGCACACGTCCGGCGCTCAGACTGGAAACAAGATCGATCTCCCTTCCTGCATACTACCTGCGAATGTATTAGAAGCGAAACAATATGAACCCCCACCACAGACTTCACGGTGGGATGTAGAGTACAGAGGTATATGGTATACTTATGTACGAAGAAGAATTCTAACATTTGCAACCTAGAGCGAGCGTCTATTTGTTGAAACGCTATATTCGAGTATAATAATTGTAGTATTTCATTATCATATTCTGTTTAAGAAGGAATCTGCTGTACTTATACAGTTGGCATTTGTTTTGAAGATTTTGCCAATGCTCTTAGGAAGTATTGCTGATAGTCTTTACGAAGAAACATGAGAAATGCTGTAAAGTGCTCCTAATTTAAGCTTTACTCTATTGTAATAAGGAATAAAAACCGGAACATGTGACAGTTGAAGATTTTGCCAATGCTCTTAGGAAGTATTGCTGATAGTCTTTACGAAGAAACATGAGAAATGCTGTAAAGTGCTCCTAATTTAAGCTTTACTCTATTGTAATAAGGAATAAAAACTGGAACATGTGACAGTTGAAAGAAATCTATACAGAGGAAACAAAATTGTAGGCAACATTATGGAAAGGGTAGATAAAGTAGATGATGAGATGGGAGATACGATACTGCGCAAAAAGTATGGAGGGGCACACTTGAATTCGGCGACTTTTAATGAGCGCAAGAATGGTACTGGGAAAGGATCATTTGATCTCCCACTCGAATTCGGTAACTCTGCACTCAGGAAGCAGAGCGGCCGGACACACTGAGCCACCATGGATGGAATTTCTGGCTGTAAACATACTTCATCAGTACAATGGTGTGCAAGCTTACATAGTGTTTCAAATGGCTCTAAGAACTATGGGACTTTAACATCACAGGTCATCATTCCCCTAGACTTAGAACTACTTAAACCTAACGACATCACACACATCCACGCCCGAGGCAGGATTCGAACTTGCGACCGTAGCAGCAGCGTGGCTCCGGACTGAAGCGCCTAGAACCGCTCGGCTATAACGGCCGGCACATAGTGTTTCGTCGTGTTCTTGGTGTTAAGGTTATCTAAAAGTAAAGTATGGCAAACAGACATATTTTGCGATCTGTTTGTAGCAATCGTGGTAATGTACATTTAGTTTACTATAGCCATAAACTCAAACCTTATAGAAACGTTTTAAGATCTTAAGAACGTGGATGGCGATTCTGCGGTAACAATTCGCGATGCTCTGTGAAATTTTTCGGCCGCGCGGGATGAGCCGAGTGGTCTCAGTCGCTGCAGTCATGGACTGTGCGGCTGGTCCCGGCGGAGGTTCGAGTCCTCTCTCGGGCATGGGTGTGTGTGTGTTTCTCCATAGGATAATTTAGGTTAAGTAGTGTGAAAGCTTAGGGACTGATGGCCTGAGCAGTTAAGTCCCATAAGATTTCACATACATTAGAACATTAGAAATTTTTCGCTATAGGCAACGAAAACTTATTTTCGTGTTTGGAAGGAGAAAATAACCACACACCAGTTCGAAAATACTTAGTAAACAAGAGAATGTTATGAAGGTCTATTAAAAGTAAAGATGAAGTTCTGGATGAAAGATCATCAAGGCTTATACATGAAAAAGTAGGTGACAATCCATCTACAGTAAAAACTTCAATTAAAATGGATATGGAGTATACATGCAACAACATTAATGGCGCTCGTTTCAAGAGGATGTCGAAACTATAGAAACCTGGTTGGAATTTCAAATTGTCTTTTTCCAGAAAGAGGTAACAACTATCAAAGACGAAACAGCTGTTCTCAATAATCACATAGAAAATGACCATGTTGTTTTTCTACCGACTCAGATCTCGAATTTCTATGCCAGCAGGAAATTCTGTTGATGGATAGCACTTTTCGATATGTAGCAAAATATTTTCTCCCTGACCGGCCGCTGTGACCGAGCTTTAGTAATTATAAGTCTAGGGGACTGATGACCTCAGATGTTAAGTCCCATTGTGCTTAGAACCATTTGAACCATTTAACCCATTTTCTCCCTATATTTAAAATATACTGTTACTCTGAACGTTCTTACATACGATTGGTATTCAGCCTTGTGAATGATTAGAAGAAGGAAACCTTTCTGAAAATTCCGAAATGTTTTCATGATTAGTGAGGGAGGCTGAAACCAGACGTTTAAACCAAAAACGTTAGTCATTGACTTCGAACTATAAATCGACGAGAACGTGAAGATTGCTTTCCAATCAATCAAGATTGTTCTTTGTCAGTTTCATTTAGCTCAAGCTTAATAACTACACTTATAAGTGTTGAATTATCACTGATATACTTTTGTTAAATAATAAAGGCCCATAAATAATAAAGAATGTTTATAGAATTTTCAGTCGGTGCTTATAAGAACATAGATATATTGTAAATTGAAAAATACAGTATTAATGTTTGTGAATCATTAATACAATTCATAATACACAATGTTATTCGCCCTTCTAACTCCCGACGTAAAATGGCTGTGTTCCAGGTTTGACACGTCTGTGTATGTCTGTCTCGCATCAGAGCTGGCAAAGCCTATGGAGCGATTTTAGTACAGTGAAAATGAGATGATCGTATGACATTGTTGGCCGGGAGGCCCCAGTCGTGTTCGGCCGCCAAGTGGGAGTCCTATTTCAGTCGACGCCACATTGGGCGATTTGCGTGCCGATGATGAGGATGAAATGATGATGAGGACAACGCATCACCCAGTCTACGAGCGCAGAAAAATCTCCAACCCGGCCGGGAATCGAACCCGTCCCCGCTGAATGGTAGGAAAGCACGTTACCACTTAACTAAGCAGGCGTACTTTAGTACAGTTTGAAGACTGGTTTAACCGAGATCGGTCTTAGCTGTATTTTATGGCAGTCTGTCCACCCATTTAGTGATCGTCAGCTTCAAACAGTGTAGTGTTGGAACTATCTAAATAAAACAAAGGAAGTGCATGTATCTAACTCCTACGGTTGAGTCCCACTCGTCGTCTTTCTGTTTTGTAGTTGCGCACCAGGCACCTCGAAAAGGCGAAAACAGTCATTGTAGATCAGAGTCAGTCTCGCTAACTTTTTTATCAATCTTATTGAGCTCTACGATCTTGTAGTGTATAACCTGACGTTACACTTACAGTTTAAGAAGCAGTTTCAAAAGAAACACTGTCGACAAACTTCCTGACGCGGTTCGCTGTTGGGGACTGATGACTTCAGATGTTAAGTCCCATAGTGCTTAGAGCCATTTGAACCATTTGAACCGCGGTCACACATATTTCTAATTTTTCAAAATTTGGAAAATATGTATAACAATACTTAGCAAGAGAATATTTCTATGAAGCAAAGAGGACGAAATATATAGGACGGACAAATGATAACTCGAGTACAACGACTGTAGGTATACTCTTTTCTGCATTCTCATCGCAAATGTTCTTCCGCTACACAGAATCGCACTTCAAGTTGCTGTTTCCATTCTACTTCAGGTTGTTTGTGTTGGTTGGTTTCACTTTTTTAAATTTTGAGCAGATTTATGTTTCTATTGCTAAAATTACATAAAACAATACGACTTTGGTGCCATTTCTGCACAGCACTACCAGGGATGGTGAACACTGATTAAGTCACAAACCTTACCTAAAAAGAAAATTGTCTTTTACATCTGCAGAAACAATATTCTACCCTACATGTTTCAGATGGTGAAACTACAAAAAAATTGGTCTGTCGTTGTAAAAAGACCAGAACGGCGAGAAAAGTCAGTGGCTACACTGCACATTTGAGCCTCCAAGATGTTCCTGATGTTTGTGGCTATCTGATCAGCACACAGCCACAAAAAGAAAAACTCACAAAGTTTGCAGGTTATCTAGTGGAAAATTGGAGGAAGAACAAGCATTGGTTTCTCCATACGATTCTGCGTCTTTTGTGGCGGAATACTGAACTTGTGAGAGTTTTCATTCTCGATTCAATGCTTCGCATGAGTTCCTTCAGCGACATATTTTCAAATTATTGAAAAATTTGAAACATGTACAAAGGAATATGTACATAAGAATCAATTCTGCCAAACAATGGCCACATAAGCACAATGCATGAAAACTCCAAAATGAGGCAAGCTTTCATACGACAAAAATTAGAGTTATTAAAAAGTGGTGAACATGGCAAAGTAGATTTTATGAAGTGCGTATCATGCAAAGAAGTTGAGTATAAGAATATAAATTAAATTCAGTTGTTTTCATGAAATATTTTAGTATGTGTAATTTCTAATAAAATCCTTGTATTTAAGTGAATTTTGTTTTCTCTTATATCTGTTTCACTGTACCACCTTTTTCTATGTTGTTTTGAAACCATTGCAGATAATAGGAGAGAAACCGCCGAGCTCGGCGAAGTTGGCGAATTTGTGTGTTCCGTCCGGAGGCTGACATAGGAGGATTCCCGAATTCGGGCATTGGGTTTCTCACAAGCAGGCAGAATTTGCCGAATTTGTGTGACCCGAATGTGAAGCTGCCTCGAGAAACAAAAATCGACGCAAGGCACCTAGGGTATACTGCATTCCTCAGGATTATTGAGATCTTTGGTATAATCAACCACGACAAAACTATTCCACTTGGAATGCTAGATGTAAGAATCACGCAAAATAGCTTCCACGAAGAATTTAGTAACTGCACTTCAAATGAAGCAGGTGCTGATAGGTTTGACCACTACCGAACTATCAATGTAGTAATACGTGGCTACAAAATACTGACTGCAAGAGAATGGAAAGATTTGTATAAATCGACGTTCGAAAAGTTTAGTTTAGGTTCCAGGGAAATGTAGGAACATGCGAGGTATTTCTTACCCTACGATTTGTCTTAGAAGGTAGACTGAAGGAAGCCAAATCTACTTTTATAGCATGTGAGTGGAACATATTCCTTGAAATTCTGCGGACGACAAGGACAAAATGCAGGAAGTGAAGTGTTATTACAGCTTGTACAGAAATCAGATTACAGTCACGTAAGAGTCGATGAAATGAAAGGAAAGGAAAGAAGTGCCTAGAGGCTGAGGAAGGAATGAGACTGCGTTGTAGGCTATGCTCTGTCTCATTGAAACTGTGCACAGAGCAAGCAGTAAAATATGTTCAGAAAGTTAATTTAAGTCCATTAAGAAGAAATAAAATCATTAGAGTTTGATGATGTCAGTATAATCGTCAGTGACTGCAGATCTGTAAAATGAATGGATGGTGTCTTGAAATGAGATTATAAGAGAATAAGGAAAACAAAAACAAGGGATGAGAATGCATTGCAGTTAAATCAGGCAGAACTAGCCAAAATAGATTACGGAATGAGGTACTGAAAGTAGTGGATATGTTTTCGCAGCGAAATAACTGGCGACGGTCGAAGTTAGGGGAATATAAACTGCTGAGCGGAAACAGCAACAAAAGAATTTATGGAAATGTGAAATGTGTTACGCCGAATGTAAATTTTAATGCTGATACGTCTTTGTTGTAGGTATTTGCTTGGAGTGCAGCCTTCAGCGGAAGTGAAATGTGGGCGATAGCTTATACAGACTAGAAGAGAAAACATAGAACTAGATAACAACGTTGAAGGTTAGAGGGTTCGATCCTATAACTGGGGAAGACGTACTGAATCGATTTTTGGAGAAACTAAATTATGGCGCAACTTGACTAAGAGAAGTGGCCCGTTGATAAGGGGAATCCTAACACTTCAAGATGTGGTTAATTTTGTATTGTGAGGACGTGAGGAGGGTAAAAGTTAAGAAGGAGACCACAGACGAACATAGCAAGATAGCTCAAATGGAAGTGTGTTGCAACAGTTATTCGGAGATGAAGAGGTTTTCTCTGCAGAGGCTAGTTCGGAAAGCTAGATCGAACCAGATTTCGGACTGAAGAACGCAACAGCAAGCACGTGTGTTACACTCCTGGTGTTTCTTTTTCCTTTCAACTAAATTCCACTGCTGTCTCTGAAGTAACTGCTGAATCTGTAGTAAATGAGTCATTCTGAACTTTTTCCTTCAAGTGCATTCGTACCCAGTAGTTTACAGAAGTGAATACCCCACAAGGAGCTGTTGGAGTTTTATCCCCGAATACATCTGCATTCCATACGGTTAACATAGATTCGAGAAAATATGCTATCCTAACGGGACTGCGCTTTGCCAGCCCCCATGTCTGGACATTCGGCTCCAGGACCCCAGTGCCATCACCACTGCTGACTGCGGACGTCGAAGAAGAGACCAGCAAGAAGACAGCTACAGGTAAGGACTCCGCTGCTTACCTCTCTACTCGTGTTATTATGGCTAATTTGCTAAACACTCAACACGGTTTCTCCACCGCTCTAGGCGTCTCACCACAAAAATTACCCTTTCTTCTACGAGTAGAAAAAATGTGTAGCATCTCTTTCACCAGAGTACCAACTCAGTCTCGGTATCGTGATTTACTTTATTATACATTATTACGATTTATATTGATTTTTCGCATCCTCTATTTTTGATGTACCATTCTAGTCCCTTCTAATCGCATTATTTTGTACCCATCCCACGGGATATTTATTGTACCCAAAAGTTTTCGCAGCAGTGGAATCGCAACATACTTCTTAGCCTAAGTATCAACGAAGACTATAGATGTCATTTTATATGTACTGCCTTCTTATTATCTGATGCTGCTAACAAACTTATAATGTAACTAAACGATTAGTATTACGTGTAGCTGATTACTTTACATCATCTAATGACGAACGAGTAGAGTTTTTTGCCAGCACAAAACAGTCTTTGTTGCCTATTGTATATTTAACTATATCTTGCATCGTCAGACATTCGTTTCCTGTATCTAAATATAACAAGGCCATTCCAGTAATGAGAGTTTTCCAGTAAATATTTAATAGTCTAAAGAAAATATCGCATGGTGTAGTACTTTATTGCGCTGTAAAGCGATCATTAACGAATGGGTCAAGTATTCGATGAGTTCATGTGTAAATATTGTCATGAAATCTTAGGTTTCTGAACCCGGTAACCCTTTGAGTAATATCAGAACTTTGGAGTTCAACTTACGTCTGAAGGTTCTCAGTCCAGGTTAATAGCCACAATATCCCTTTTTTCTTTTTTTTTCCTCTCGCAGGCAGTTATCGAGTTTTTGATTCAGCTGTGCGCGTAAACCATTTACCGCTTGCGATACGCACTGTTCCATATGCAGGAGAGTTACTGTTTCGTCCTTGATGCAGAATTCACAATATCTTATAAACGTCATGTGCATTTTATATCACGTGTGATTTGCATTTTTGGATAATTGTGTCGTAATATTGCTTTACTGTGTTACTGCTGGAATCAAATTACATGAAAACCTTATGCAATGTTGCTTTATTTCGATTTGAGTAATACGTTTGGTGCTGTTACACTGCAGAATAACGCCAAGTTTTATTTTATAAAATGATATTCCAACTAAATTGTCATTCGCAAAGTTAGTATTACTCTAAAGTTAAATTAACGTTATTATCAGTCATTCTTTTTGCCATCTTAATCGAACTGCAATTTATGAAAGTGTTACAACCGATACGTTTCGCTCTTACCTGAGTGACTTGAGGAGCGAGACGCTCGTTTTCATTTACACAGCACAATCAGTGGTGAAAGATGTTTATTACTCCTGTTTCATGTTTTGAAGACAAGTTTTCCGCTCGTTATTAGCAAAGGTTGCAAATGAATAAACATGCCTTATGTTTGACGCTACGCATTTTCCTGTTCACTACATTTAGTAAAAGTCACACTTTTTTAATAGAGGTTTTACTTTAGTTTTGCCTGTTTTGGATTCAGCACTGTCGACTTAAGAACCTGCAAATAATAGTAATAAGTATTTTGTAAATAAAAGCGAATCGAGTCTGGCGTAAAAGTTCAGTTAAACTTCGGTATGCTAAAGAAAGAGAAAATAATGACATGTAACAGCTAATACAGACGTTCACCATCAAAAAAAAAAAATGCATTGTATAACATTAGTGTTTACTATTCCGGTAGTCTTCAACGAATGTATTTTCAGAATGCTGTTAGTAGCCCCTAATTGTTTGCTACTTGTTCGACTAAACCACACTGCAATTTTCATTTTCGTTTTCAAATGGGTCTGAGCACTACGCAACTTCTGAGGTCACCAGTCGCTTAGAACTTAGAACTAATTAAACCTAAATAACCTAAGGACATCACACACATCCATGCCCGAGGCAGGATTCGAACCTGCGACCGTAGCGGCCGCTCGGCTCCAGACTGTAGCGCGTAGAACCGCACGGCCACACCGGCCGGCCATTTTCGTTTTCAATCGGGTATATTCACTGTAACAAGCAAATAGTTGTAGTGAACAATAATAGGAAAGTTTTCATTAGTTACGTAAGAAAATAATGGAAGCTCAAATTTACCAACATGCTTTCTGAGCAGGGGCTCTTTAATGAATTTATTGACGGATAGGATGAACAGCAATCTGCGACTGTTTCTTGGTGATGCTGTAGTGCACTGGAAATTTTCATCTTCACGTGACTGCACAATGCTTCAGGATGACTTATAATTTGTATTAGCAGTACCTAATGGCAGCTTGCTGTGAAAGTAGAAAAATTTATATTACTCCAGTTGAGTATAAAAAAATCCTCTAACATTCGTGGTGTGGTGCTTAACACGGTCGGGTCGATTAAATATCTAGGACTAGCGTACCAAAGCAGTATGAAATAAAACTGGCATCTGAGGTCTCTACGGTTCTAGGCTCTTCAGTCCGGAACCGTGCTTCTGCTATGGTCGCCGGTTCGAATCCTGCCTCGGGCATGGATGTGTCTCATGTTCTTCGATTAGTAGTTCTAAGTCTAGGGGACTGATGACCTCAGATGTTAAGTCTCATAGTGCTCAGAGCCATTTTAACCATTTTTTGGTCTCTAGCAGGGAAGGAGTATTGTCGATTTTGGTTTCTTGGGAGTACTGGGGGAAGTTTCGCTCTTCTGTGAAGTAGATCGCCTATAGTGCATTATTGCGACCCATTCTTGAGTAATGCTCGAATGTTTGCTGTCTCCATCAGATGGGATTAAGGGAAGACACTTGAGCTATTTTGCGGGGTAGTGTTAGATTTGTCACTGGCAAGTTCGTCAACACGTGAGTATTACGGAGAGGCTGCCTGAACTCAAATGTGAATCACTAGAGGGAAGATGACGTTCTTTTTGCGAAACACTATTGAGAAAATTTAGAGAATCGCCATCTGAGGTTGATTGCGGTGCGATTCTACTGGCGCCGACGTACATTTCGTTTAAAGACCACAGAGACAAGAGAAATTAATGCTCATACGGACATATATAGACAGTCGTTTTTCCCTCGCTATATTCGCCGGTGGAACAGGAAACGAAACGAACAGAACTGGTACAAGGCATCTCCGCTATGCAGCGGACGGTGGCTTGCGAATCATGCACACGGCTGTATGTTAATCCTGAGAATTCGAGAAAAGTGAGGCAATGTGTGATTTCGCGTACTGGTTAGGCTATTGGACTCATACTGGCGAAGAATATGGCTCCACCATATTTCCATGGTTTCGCTAAACCGCTCCAAAAGAACGCTGGAACGGTTCCGCCGTCTAGACGTGTTTGTTTGCAGTTCTCTTTTTGCTGAGACACTGTCGTTGTTAGACGCTTGTTGAGCGACTTGCTTGTCAGTGTTGTTGATCGCTTATCGGAATTTACGGTTGCTGTGACTCACCGAGTTGTTTGTCACAATGGTGCGTAGGACTGAAGGGGTGAGGTGAGGGGGAGGGGGGGGGGGGCAACAGAGACGGAATAATACTCTAGAGCAGGGTGCGGCTAGATCAGAGAGGTGCAGACTGTGAACTGATGGACGACAGTAGCTGTCGGCCTCACAACACACACTACTGTAGGCACTATGTTACGCCTGCCGTCATGTGCGTGGATCGAAGTCACGTTCTATTTCTCCGCTTTTCGTTTTCAAAATGACAATTGTTTACTTATTTTGTCGCTGTTTCCTCTCATTAAACTACAAGGGGTTTCTAAAAAAAGCATCCGATTTCAGAAGAATATGTGATTATAGATAGATACGTTTTAATTTACACACAGAACCACAAAGTCCCGTTCTGTCACGGTCCGCGTGGCTCCCCCAGTCGAAGGTTCGAATCCTCCCTCGGGCGTGGATGTGTGTGTCGTCCTTAGCGTAAGTTAGTTTAAGTTAGATTAAGTAGTGTGTAAACTTAGGGACCGATGACCTCAACAGATTTGTCCCACAAGACCTTACCACAAATTTCCACGAAGCCCTCATTTTCAAAAGACTCATTTGATTTAACAAGGGTTCATTATTTACTTAGTTGCACGACGAACCTTGGGTCCTTATTTGCTATTAAGTTTATAGTCGGCGTTTCCATTTAACTTCCACAAATGTTCAATATGCCTTCTGTGGAGCTGTTCTCTCTCGGCTCGATGGTAATGGGCGTCCCGGTCCAAATGACGTCGATTACCACAACGCCAGTCTGTAGCTATTAGAAAAACAAAACACCTCGACGTGGTTTGGTTATTTTCACATACTGTATCTCGAAAAGGATATGACTGCCTCGAAAGAGCAGCACGCCGGAGCGTGTGCGCCGCTCTTGCTTGTAAGGAAAGCAATTGTGTTCGTTGTCTGTCGATCTTCTTCACTCATAAATGTAGCGGCTGCACCACTCGATAACGCGTTGCCTCCATTGACCTGAAATAAACAAAAGTCCCTTGCGCGTTCGCGACAGATCCTTCAGTTTAAGTGAATTGGCTGGCTATAGTTCTTATGCCTGGTTTGAGAATGGTTATTGAAACGTTAAAAAGTTGTGTCTTGAATCATGATTTCATCACGAAAGCCGAGGCCACATTATGAATTTTGCGAGGATATTAATTTGTTGATTATTATTCTGACGTCAAGGCGCCGTTACGTCGCGTATTCAACAACTGCACGAGCCGGCCGGAGTGGCCGTGCGGTTCTGGGCGCTACAGTCTGGAACCGAGCGACCGCTACGGTCGCAGGTTCGAATCCTGCCTCGGGCATGGATGTGTGTGATGTCCTTAGGTTAGTTAGGTTTAATTAGTTCTAAGTTCTAGGCGACTGATGACCGCAGAAGTTAAGTCGCATAGTGCTCAGAGCCAGCCAACAACTGCACGACGTAACTGCAGAGATAACATACCCTTGAGCAATATTCAGAATGCGTCGTAATTTTGGTGTAAAGTTGTTGCTGTTCACAGCTGAATTATCACTAATTCACTTGTCAGTTTTATGTTATCAGAATATTCAGTTAATTTCACGAATACACTCTAAATGTCCATGAGTTATTAGAATAATCAGTTAATTTCACGAATACACTTCAGATGTGCATGAAATGATGTAGGCGACACCGAGAATTAAAGCTGAACTGAGGTTTATTGTTCTTCGTAGTTATTGTCTGTCCCTACGCTGAGCACGCACACCGATATGTCATTTAGGGAATTATGTCCGTTAGCATCAGTAACCCTGACTTTGACGATAACTTCTGACAATACGGCGAAATTGCAATCTCTTCTTGATTGCGTTTTTGTGACCTACCCAAGTCTAATAACCGAACTTACGTCGGCGAGTCCTTTGATGTTTGTGACCATTAAGTGCCACGAAGTCTAAGTCCCATCACAAATAGGTAATCACACGATTCAATTTTCCGTCACATGCATCAAAATCACGTTATTTGTCTAACGGTAAAGATGATCCTACTTTACTCCAACTTCTGACTAATACACTCCTGGAAATGGAAAAAAGAACACATTGACACCGGTGTGTCAGACCCACCATACTTGCTCCGGACACTGCGAGAGGGCTGTACAAGCAATGATCACACGCACGGCACAGCGGACACACCAGGAACCGCGGTGTTGGCCGTCGAATGGCGCTAGCTGCGCAGCATTTGTGCACCGCCGCCGTCAGTGTCAGCCAGTTTGCCGTGGCATACGGAGCTTCATCGCAGTCTTTAACACTGGTAGCATGCCGCGACAGCGTGGACGTGAACCGTATGTGCAGTTGACGGACTTTGAGCGAGGGCGTATAGTGGGCATGCGGGAGGCCGGGTGGACGTACCGCCGAATTGCTCAACACGTGGGGCGTGAGGTCTCCACAGTACATCGATGTTGTCGCCAGTGGTCGGCGGAAGGTGCACGTGCCCGTCGACTTGGGACCGGACCGCAGCGACGCACGGATGCACGCCAAGACCGTAGGATCCTACGCAGTGCCGTAGGGGACCGCACCGCCACTTCCCAGCAAATTAGGGACACTGTTGCTCCTGGGGTATCGGCGAGGACCATTCACAACCGTCTCCATGAAGCTGGGCTACGGTCCCGCACACCGTTAGGCCGTCTTCCGCTCATGCCCCAACATCGTGCAGCCCGCCTCCAGTGGTGACGCGACAGGCGTGAATGGAGGGACGAATGGAGACGTGTCGTCTTCAGCGATGAGAGTCGCTTCTGCCTTGGTGCCAATGATGGTCGTATGCGTGTTTGGCGCCGTGCAGGTGAGCGCCACAATCAGGACTGCATACGACCGAGGCACACAGGGCCAACACCCGGCATCATGGTGTGGGGAGCGATCTCCTACACTGGCCGTACACCACTGGTGATCGTCGAGGGGACATTGAATAGTGCACGGTACATCCAAATCGTCATCGAACCCATCGTTCTACCATTCCTAGACCGGCAAGGGAACTTGCTGTTCCAACAGGACAATGCACGTCCGCATGTATCCCGTGCCACCCAACGCGCTCTAGAAGGTGTAAGTCAACTACCCTGGCCAGCAAGGTCTCCGGATCTGTCCCCCATTGAGCATGTTTGGGACTGGATGAAGCGTCGTCTCACGCGGTCTGCACGTCCAGCACGAACGCTGGTGCAACTGAGGCGCCAGGTGGAAATGGCATGGCAAGCCGTTCCACAGAACTACATCCAGCATCTCTACGATCGTCTCCATGGGAGAATAGCAGCCTGCATTGCTGCGAAAGGTGGATATACACTGTACTAGTGCCGACATTGTGCATGCTCTGTTGCCTGTGTCTATGTGCCTGTGGTTCTGTCAGTGTGATCATGTGATGCATCTGACCCCAGGAATGTGTCAATAAAGTTTCCCCTTCCTGGGACAATGAATTCACGGTGTTCTTATTTCAATTTCCAGGAGCGTATTTCCAGTCTATGTCGTAAAACCTTAAACTTCAAATCAGTTTTAAAACAATCTAGCAGCGCTTAACATGAGTATTACTGCTGCCCGCGTACAAGAGAGATGTGAAGGTAACATCTCCATTGCTGAGTTACATTGTAGTCACAGCGAACTTACAGTTCGATGCGGCTGCAACTCTCTTCTAGGATAAATGTTATCTTTGGTCGATGTAACCTTCGTAAATAATAATTTGTAAATTATTTCTTTAAAGTTTCTGTTTTGAATCATATGATACTCTTTCATTTAGTCCTTTCTTTATGATAAGCAATAGTATTTATTAACATTCTTGTTAATCAAACTGAGAAGAGTGTAAATTTTGTTGTCAGTAGCTGCCGTCACTGTCAGGATGACTAATTTTGCTACTTCTTTTGCAACAAAAATGGTGGTTGTTATGGGTTCTATATTTGGGGTGTTACACTTCCCCCAGCCACACGAAAACCTCGAGACGATAATCTAAGGCGATCCATACTTTTATGACATGTCTGGAGTTACTGCGTTCACAGGTGGTGGAATGTGGTGTCGCAAGTCGTCCCCAAGAACTGTTGGAAGAGGATGCAGACGGGCCTTCACAAAGCCTCACAAGAAGGGTAAAATATTCAACATAGAACTATGAGATCCATACGTCTTTTAGTGCCGAACCATCTCCGACACAGTTCGTTTCTTAAGGAATGATGTTGCACATGTGTGGCATCATAAGCCCTTAGCTGCGATTCGTAAGTTGAAATTGTCGACAGCTTTCTTTCGTCCTCATGTAGAAGATACAATCGTGGGAAATAGGATGAATCACTCTGAAATAGCCTGTATTCCCTGACGGGTCAATAATAAATACTGAAGCATGAATTGGTAGCTTGTTCTGTTGGCCCAATAACCCAGCAAGACGTTCGCACTGTCCTCCGCAGATAACGATAATGTTCATGGCCGACACAGCTGCACCATATGAGGAACGTCCCCAGCTCGTCGGCAGCTAGGACTCAGCGACCGTTTGATCACGTTTGAGCCGTTATGTGTAATATGGGCTCCCTGAACAATGGTAATTCCTAAAGGCAGTACGGCCATCTTCTGAGCGCAGCGAAGAATTAGTTCGACCTTTGGCCATAAGAAATTTCAGTGAACTCTTTCTTGCCAGTGCGCCTATCAATGAAACTAGAGGGTAGACCTCCTCGCAATGGACGCATCGCTTATCTAGCACTTAATCCTCATTTAAATGTAGCCGACCGCTTCTCAATATAAAACGAGCGAATGCCACGTTTAGAAAGAAAATTTGGGAGAAATGCTACAGCTCAGAGTCGAGCAGCACCTAGTTCAGCCAGAAGATTATATGAGACCAGTACCGTTCGATCAACCCTCTTTGTGCAAGGGACTAAACACGCTCAAAACAAATCTGCCGTTAATATCGCCACTATCATCGCATCAGAAAAATACAACTTTCGGAATCGTAAGAAACTGTCTGCAAAAGTAGATAACCTTTCGTATTATGTATTATTCAGTTTTTAGGACATGGAACCAATAGTTAGACCGCGTAGCAATTTGACCTTAGAAAGAATTAGTGTAACAGTATACTATATTTCTTCGTGACTGTTTTCTGTCTCTTTTTAAAATATCCATTAGACTGCTTTTTTGATCATATCCAATGTTTCCCCAGTGCTCACCCCATGTGTTTTAACTTAAACCCGTACGACTATGTTTTGTCATTACAGGTGCGCTCCGATGATAAAGCGGTATTCGTGATCTTCACACTCTCTTTTTCTCGCTAACTTTCGGAATTTTGTCTGGTACTATTTCGGTTACTTCCTAGAAGCTGTTTATCCTGTCGACTTTCTTCTCATTCAACTAAAAAATAAGTGAGGAATCTTTGGAGTTGGTCATATGACCTATCTTGATGTAGAGTGTTTACAGTGCTCAAATTTTTGGTAATCTTAGCCGTTGTTCGGTTCTGTCTTTTGATATTTTTAATAACTAGTAAGGGCACCAACGTCGTCTATATTATACACCAGTACATCCACAGATTATCCTCATTTTTATTTGATTACATGTATTAGCCTTTACACAAGCTAGCTAACCAGATTTCTTCTCAGAGATGATACATTAGTTACATGGATTTGTTGCAGATAAATACGTCTCTTTTAATTTTTTAAAATCACTATTCTTCCTAGTTTCGTAAAGTACGACATGCTCTTCTGATTGGCGTGGCACTTACACTCAACGTCCTTAGTTACTTGTACTTTATATGTTTACTTGCAATTTATAACTCGTGCTGCTCTATGTAGTACTACAGTAATTTTCCTCACATATCTTATGACCTTGCTTTTTCTTCTGGATGGCGTTTTCCACATTTTCCTTTCCTTTTCTGCAGAGAATGCTTTTAGTTTTGAAAATTAGTTGGACTGGTAGCGTCTGAATTGTTCTATGACACCGTAACTCGAACCCTTCCACTGTCTTCTTTTGTAGCATTCCTAAAGTCCACAAATATCTTACATACAGTGTTGTGATCCAGGCGTACAACGACAGAATTTTTTTCTTAGATGATTGTTACTAGCATATCTTTCCTGGGCTAATATGTGTTTTATGTCCTACTTCTTCTGCGTTTGAAAGTATATGAGAAATCCTTCATCTTATCTACAATTTTGATTGTAAGTTTGTCGCTAAACGCATTTCTGCGACTCCTCAACACTTTATTTTATGTTTAATCGATATGCCGTTCTCAGCGGATTGTTCATTCCACTCACCACATCCTGTTCTTCTTTTTCATCTACATAAGCGTTAACAATGCAAATGGGTGTAATGATGATGTTGGTGCAGATCAGTAGGAGTGTTATGGCGTCTAATCAGCGTGTTACTTGGTTGGAGCGGTTTTCTCCCTTACAGATATTACCAACATATGTTGACATGGGCCAATTTTTGAGCGTCATATCCGTAATAGCCATCCCTGTGAGCATGACTGCGAAACGGTATAGCAGCGCAGACGATCAAATATCATCAGACTCCTGTTCTCGCTCAGAGTATGTTAATATCCTCTTTATAATCCTGAAACCATATGTCCTGTTTGCAGTTCCGGACTGATATTAAGCCAATGAAGATTGTCGGATATTTCACTGGTGCTTTGACTTGGGTGTAATGTGGGTCTGCTAGACAACGCCATTCAAGACCTAGATATAATAGTTGCTCTTTGTTGAATCATCGCTGAATGAGCCACCTAAATAAGTCTGGTCATGCTGTCAGATTAGTTTCAGTTCAGAGATGAGATTTACAAACATGGATGTTATGAAATATTGATATACGGGTTGTTCAAAAAGTCTTTACGCAGTGCCGTATGATTGTTAGTCGCGCATGGTGTATGATTGTTCGCCTGCCTCGGTTACTTCCCTTCAAGTAGACTCTCCCAACATTGCTCTGTTTCGTTTATCTCAGCCAGCGTCAGTAGTATCGTTGGTGCTTGTCGTCACGTGTTAATGTGAACATTTAAGTTTAGTTCCTTTGTTAGTTTTGTTCGTTTTTGTCACTGTTAAAATGATAATCATCGATGAATGTGTGTTTTTAATCGAACAAGTGTTCAAAGCTGGCGGTAAATACACAATTTCAGTTCGTCAAATATTTAATTCAGTTTTTTCCCGGAGACAACACTCCCACATCGCAATACCGTGCGAGTTTTGATTACCAAATTTCGAAGTACGGGCTCAGTGACAGATGCACCGAGAAGTGGTCGTCGTAGCGTTTTGTCTGACGATAAACTACTATTTCCGATAAAACGTCCATAAGTGCGAACAGATTAGTAAGAAACTCGCCAAGGAAACCGATGTTAGTGTCGGAACGGCCCACACAGCTGTAAGGGGAAAATTAGAACTTTTCCCATACAAAGTGACAGTCGTGAAAGAACTGAAAAATAGTGATCATGGCAAGAGTATGCATTATTGTTATTGATTCAAAAATTTCGTTCAACAAAATGGAAGAGATATTCTTAATCAAACGTTTTTAACTGATGAGGCGTGGTTTCGTTTATCCGGGTACATGAACTCGCAAAATTCTCGTATGTAAAGTACTGCAAATCCACTGTGTGTTCATGAGGAACCACTTCATTCTGTCAAAATAAGAGTTTGGATTGCAATTTCCAGATGTCGGATTGTGGGTCCCATATTTCTGCACGAAACTATAAACGCACAACGATACTGCAGTGATATTCTGTACCCATTCAGAGGAGAACTTGTGTTAAGTGAAATAGTGAACGGTTATTTTCAACAAGACGGTGCAACCGCGCACACAGCTGGCGTTTCAATGTCACTGCTTGCTGCCATTTCTGGTGATCACATAATATCGCAGGGACTTTATCCTCCACGATCGCCTCACCTAACACCACCTCACTGTTTCTTCTGTGGTGCAGCGAAGGCAACTATCTATAAAAACCGTCCAAAATCCATCGATGAATTGAAAACTGCAATATCCACTTTCAGTGCTTCTGTTACAGAGGAAATGTTACAGCTTGTGTTTGGAAACATGATTAGACGAACTGAATCGTGTATTCAACAACGAGGGGGGACACTTTCAACATTTAATGTGAAAATTTGTAAGTAAAAATGAATATTCAATAAATTAATAACTTCTATTTCACTGAGTATATTCACTGCGGTACACGGCACGCGCGGCTAACAATCGTACGGCACTGCGGAGAGACTTTTTAAACACCCCGTACTACGTATATTGCACACCACTGTCTTATTAAACCAAGTTTAAAACGTGCTACTGTAAGACTAAGGATGTTGGGTCTACCAAATACAGCTAGAAAAACTGACGTGTACTACTCCCTGCGAATATCTACTACGAAGTAGCCAATCGTGTCAGACGCATTGCTTGAGATTCAACGAACTGCAGTGGCGCTCTAATTAAAAATTAGTGACTGGCGGTCTATCTGTTATTGTAGGTAGTGCTCGTTGCTCCAAGGTATAATAGTCTAATACTTCAATAGTGATAGTAACAATAATAATAATAATAATAATAATGTAGAAACTATTCCAACTATGAATGGGTTATGGGCATGAGGAAGGTCTACGTTCTTAAAAATGATTCTGCTGTGAAATA
Source organism: Schistocerca piceifrons (assembly GCF_021461385.2). Lineage (NCBI taxonomy): Eukaryota > Metazoa > Arthropoda > Insecta > Orthoptera > Acrididae > Schistocerca > Schistocerca piceifrons. Next base: position 179,284,863 of record NC_060138.1, on the reverse strand, counting down.
TGTACAAACATTTTTCTTATAAGCCATTTTTGTGCGCGAATCCTGTGCTGCTCACTTGTATCCCAGTATGTTCTCCGAGTTAATGAATACATTATCTGTATATTGAAGAGCTTTCGTAATCTCCGATATTATAAAATGTAAATGAACTACATAAGCACGAACTTCGGGACCTTACTGTGGCCCATACTCGTATTTCTTGCTGCCAGTCTACGTTCTTTGTGTCTGACAAGCAGCTGTTTGTTACTAAGAAAAAAATAATAGGCGTTGCGTTCTGCAGTGGAAATTCATTTGACAGCTACTAGAGAGTGAGTCGGTTTGTTGAACAATCGCTTCAACCTGAGCCTCCGTTCCTGAAGCATGTAGAGTAACTGTACGGGTACTACTGGTCGGCACGAATCCAACGAATGTAGTTTGAACTCAGATTTCATGCCACCTGCTTTCAGAAGCATATCATGATACTTAGTCTTCATTCTATAAATACGATGTGGCAAGGAAGAAAGCATGTTGTAATCAATATTTTCGGGTCTCAAGAAAGGCTGTATCTAAATTTCTGAGCTTTCAGGGCTTCAAGAGTCGAAAATGACTGCAGAAGTGGGTGACTATTGTTAGGATTTGGATGCTGTTCTTGTGCTTTGCTAATAAAAAAAATATTCAAATGTGTGTGATGTCTTATGGGACTTAACTGCTAAAGTTATCAGTCCCTAAGCTTACACACTACTTAATCTAAATTATCCTGAGGACAAACAGCACACCCATGCCCGAGGGAGGACTCAAACCTCCACCGGGACCAGCCGCACAGCGCATGACTGCAGCGCCCTTTGCTAATACTTTACTGTGATCGGTGGCTGTTCACATAATCCAATTCGTACACGGCACATAGTAGCGGTGAGTTTAAGCCTACTACCTCTTAACTTTACGGTCTCTTACATACACTTTAAAGCCCCGAACATTTATGTGATGTCGGATTATTTTCCTGGACACACATGTACGGTCTGCCGACAACGCCAGCGCGCATGCTAACCAGACCTCCTTTCAGCTGTTTATCTTTAGAGGAGCATCTAAGCGTGCTTGCCAATGGTTTTTGGTACGAAATATACGAAACTGCCTACGCAACTGTTCTCGTTTATTGAATTGTAACTAAGATGTATTAAAATCTACACTGTTTGGCAATTGCTACGGAACATAGACATTGTTGGACCATAATAATCAGAGACAATGGTGGACAATATGAAATACAGAACAAACGTAATAGAGGTTAGTGATATATTTATAACGAAAAATAGTACTGATTTCACTACAGACGTAACTAACGTTCATGTTTGACAGAGGTCAGTTTGCCAACATAAATACGATATTGCAGTTCCTGTGTTGTAAATTATGATGCAAAGTTCCTTTGGGCATGCATGCGTGTTCAAAGGAGCTTTGCATAGTAATTGAGAATAACATAGGCAGTGCAGGATCGTATTTATCCGCCGACAGCGGGCAAGCGCCTTTCAAGTAAAATGTTTCATCTGAAAGGGAATATACGTAATGGATGTACGTATATGGGTTATAGACACAAGGTTGACGACATGCGGAAGCCTGGGTCTAGCCGTGATCCGTGCACGGGTAGCCAAAAGTTAAGGCGGCTTGCACATTACACGATTTCGCCCGTACGGGATAAAACCGTACGGCCAAATTTTCTTAGTCGACTGTTGAAGAGCATGAGACCTTTCACACTGTACGGCTACAACACGGGCACGAATTTTAGTCGTGTTGCACCCGTCCAGTGCCACTGCCGCCACACGGCACCGTGCCGTACTCTCGGCTCAGTGGCCCACGTGACCAAGTGCACGATCTCACACTACACGATTTCAGTCGTACGGGAGCCGTCCGCAGTGTACGCCTCTGCCATTTGCAGTCATGCAACCGCAACCATTTTTAAACATTCGGTAACCTCCATTTCCACCTCAACAATATGCTGGGACTAGTTTTTCCAGTCAGATTACAACTGGCATAGAAGAACATTCCTTGTTTCAGCATAGGCGTATATGTGGACTGCAAAATCATTCAAAGGAAGTACGCCATTCAACGCCTTTCCAAAAAAGTACACAGTCCAAACCAGAAACACAGACATCACCACATGACCTGCACGAAATTGTTCACAGTGACTCTCCACAAAGTGAAAATGTTGTAAGTCCATCTATTTCTCCTTCAGGTAATTCCATATTTCGATTTCTTCAATTGACATCATCAATTTGTTTTTGGAACGTCACAGATAACCTACCAAAATAATAAACACAATGAAATCCATAATTTGATCAGAAACCTACAATGTTTGTATTTTCTGAATTTCATATTTGTTCATAATTCTATTTTTATTGATAACATAATCTCAAATCCAGCCTAATAAATAAAATCGATAATTTTACATGTGTTTTGTTGTTTTGCCTACTACAATATCACGTTACTGCATAATCATGTTTCTTGTTTGTATGACACTTTGGTAAATAGAAATATAATAAAAGAATTTTGTATATAGGATTTGAAAAAATACAGCATTAAGAGTTTATACATGTATCATTTATCTTCAATGGCATATTTGTTCAAACACCAGTAATAACAAAGCTGTATTTAAAAACTTACTTTAAAGTCATATCCAGCATTTCAGTAGGCTGTATACAGGTTCTGAATTGCGTATTTTGGCGTGGCAGACCACTCTTCACTTTCCCGTGCAATTCATCGAAGGAGCCAACTGACATACGAAAGTAGTTAAAAAAACTTTCGGTCGTCGTTTCTCAGGTCTACAAATAATGTGTAGAAAACCCCGACTTCCTCACGTCTCAGATTAACTGGATGAACCCAGTGAATGCGATTACGTCTTCGTCTTTTCCGACGTTGATACAGTATCCATAACGCAATGACTTGTTCACGATCCATAATAAGAACAGTAACAGGTTACACTTTGAAGGCAACTGATGTTCTTGTTTAACGTTTAAAAATCTTTCAGTGTGAAAATAAACCGACTACGACCTAAAGCCGGACGGTTTTTTCCCCTACGGGAGAGATCGTTTAATGTGCAAGCAGCCTTATTCGACCGCTCGCGATACGCGCTAAATACGGCTTTCAATCACAGTCCGGCACAAATTTTCGTTGTCGTTCCATTCTACAGCTGCTAGTTGTCCATATTCGCAATTGTGCATACCTTTAACGCATCCAAAAACAAAGGTCGATATCGGAGTCTCAGTAAGGAACATGCGCTTCTGGGGCAGTACTGTACGTTTTGCACCTCTTATTCATGCTGGCTAGCAAATTGTTGGGGAGTCACTGGAGGATATTGTCCCACTCATCTCTCAATGCGGTTTTCAGATCTTGCACGGTTCATGAAGGGGGTCTTCGCTGAGAAACACGTCTGCCAAGAGCGTCCGAGGCATGTTCTATAGGGTTTAAGTGCGGGAAATACACAGGCCATTCCATGCGTTCAACATCTTCACTTTGCTGTCTGTCCGACACCTCAGCGGTCCAGTTCGTGCAGATACTGTCGACCTTGAACTTGAAGTCGGGGCCTATCGCAACCGTAAACAGTCGGATGAGATCCCGAATAATCTCCCTGCAATACCGTTGTGTTGTAACGGTTCCTAGCGCAAAGATATGAATCGGTGTTCGGCCGTTACGCATAATACCTGCCCACATCATGACGCCTAGGCCGTAGCTATGACGCCCATGAGCATTCTGTGACGTGTAACGTGTTCCCTCCTCTACCCTCACTGGTCAGAATCACTTGCCACAGTGAAGCGCGATCCGTCGGCACACATTACTCTGGACCTCTGTTACTGCCTCAAACCAACATGCTCTCTGCACCAACGATCTCTCTCTCTCTCTCTCTCTCTCTCTCTCTCTCTCTCTCTCTCTCTCTCTCTGCGGTGGCGCAATTGAAAGAGGATGCTTTTGACAGGCTTCCGGGCATACAAACCAGCCTGATTTAATAAGCGCCAAATTGCTCTGGCAGACTCAGGTGTACCGGTAGCGGTTGCGAGGTATGCAGTGACTTGCCTACAAGTGAGATGTACGCTCCTTTTTCCACTAATGCTTCGATATTGATCCTCTTGCGGTGTGGCGGTCCGTCTACGATCTCTGGTATGCTTTCGAACAGCATTTTTTACTTTCAGCGGCCTTTTCTTTAATCGCGAAATGTCACTTCGACAGATTTCAATGCGTCGTACTGATCGTCCATGATCGCTACCATCATCATCACCATCAGCACCTCCACCATCACCCCCAACGCGGATTAGGCCGTTTGAGCTGTCCCGCATCACAATTGTTCACGACATCTTATTCAATTGTTAGACGTATGATAGGCATGTTTTTTCTATTTCAGTCGGTATTTTTCAATTACGTTTATAATAGGTACAAAATTTACCTCTTTTCTAATACTGATCGCTACCATCATCATCACCATCAGCACCTCCACCATCACCCCCAACGCGGATTAGGCCGTTTGAGCTGTCCCGCATCACAATTGTTCACGACATCTTATTCAATTGTTAGACGTATGATAGGCATGTTTTTTCTATTTCAGTCGGTATTTTTCAATTACGTTTATAATAGGTACAAAATTTACCTCTTTTCTAATACTGATATTTCCTTTATGATCTAACAGTGTCGAGATGTTAGTTCCGATAGGCGGACCTTGCTTCGTCCGCTATCCGCACACCCAACAAAACTACGTCCTGACGCCGTGGGCAAACTACAGCATCTTTTCCCATATGACCTAGACACCTTGAAATGTTTTTGAAATTTCTGTTTCATGTGCTCCTAACTTGTATCAGTCAGTTCGGTATGATGCCACTAAGAAAATAGAGGAACCATAAGGAAGAAATATCGCGGCATTTCCCTTAAGCGATGTACAGGCGTCACGGAAACATTAACCGGAATGCCTCACCTCTGCACCGACCCACGCCAGAAACGTAATACGGGACCATACAACACGTTCAAAAATTCCACCGCGAACTGCCGTCAGCGGTATGGGTCTATAGTTGTGTGCGTCTGATCCACAACTGTTCTTCAAAAATAAAATGACCTTTCCATTTTTCCCGTTATTAGGAACGCTTGAATACTTCAGCGACCTAGGCGGACTGCTGTTATGCGAGGAGCAAGTTCATTCGCATAGTTTGTGTGGAAACACATACATGGTGTTCATTTTAACTGACGACATTGAAATATCTCGAAAACTAGAGATCGGATTAAAAAAAGTTGTAATTTTAATTTATTTGTCTCGGAGAAAGAGATTTCGACTCGCCACTCGACCCCGTGCGTGAGTGGTGGAGAGAAACTTAGAAGTCTTCAATGGTAACATCCATTTTTTTTTATAGCAGATTACGATTCTACAGCGTAATCTACATCTGTTTTGTCCCACGTCCGGGTTCCCGGGTTCGATTCCCGGCGGGGTCAGGGATTTTCTCTGCCTCGTGATGACTGGGTGTTGTGTGATGTCCTTAGGTTAGTTAGGTTTAAGTAGTTCTAAGTTCTAGGGGACTGATGACCATAGATGTTAAGTCCCACAGCGCTCAGAGCCATTTGAACCATTTTGAACATCTGTTTTGTCAGAAGCATTTTCTTAGTTTCGCCACAGATGGCGCTGTAATCGGAGGAACAGAAATGTCTAAACAATCTTAATTTACGATTTGAATATCCAACGGCACTAGGGACCCACCATCCTGCTCTGAGGGTAGGAGACCCCATTCTCAAAATTTTTTTTGCTCCGACACACTGAACGCGTCTCCGTGGCTGTGTAGCGAACTACGACGTATCGTAACAGACAGTACACGGCGACCGGAGCTGAGAAATCGTGCAGAACTAGAATACATAGCGGCTCTAAACATTACAATTCCTTCGTAGTGTTTGTTTGTCTGCACATCCACCTACCATTTAGAGAACACACGAGCAAGTGGGCGATGAATGTTGCAACCACAGAAGACAAAACTGGAGCCATTCTGATTTACGGTCAACGTAGGAGAAATACTGAGGCTGCTTTTGGCTTGTATGCCCAGCATTTTCCAGAGAAAGTTGGCCCTCGTTCGTACATTTGCATAGTTGTGAACCCCTTTATATCTGATGGTAGCATACACACCGGCAAAAGGAAACGAAGCAAACATGATACAGGAGAAGCTAATGAAACAGCTATAGTAACGGCGGTACACCAGAACTCGTGGAGCCGGGCGTAGTGGTCGAGCGGTTTGAGGCGCCATGTCACGGACTGCGAGACCGCTCCCGTCGGGGGTTCAAATGGCTCTGAGCACTATGCGACTTAACTTCTGAGGTCATCAGAAGCAGCCGGCTTGCCAATGGGTTTTCCAATTAGATGTTACATATTACTGTCTTGTCCTACACTCGGAACTCAGAGGTGGGGTCCCACATGCCGTTGGATAATCAAGGGCAACGGAGCGGCACGTCGTAATTTACGATTGTGTAAACGTTTTTATTCCTCCTATTACAGTCATCTGTGGCGAAACGAAGAAAATGCTTCAGACAAAACCTATACAGATTTTTCCGTAGAATCGTAATCTGCAATAAAAAGCGGCTGTAGCCAATGAAGATTTCAAAATTGGCCCCCATCACCCTCGAACGGAGTGGGATAGGATGGCGGGTCGAGTGTAGTGTCGTTGGATATCTCCGAGAAAAACTAACTGAAATTACAGTTTTTTGTTCCTATGTATAGTTCTCGAGATTTCAATTTATTCAGTTAAAATGGACATCCTGTAGGCTGTATACGTATTCCACAAGGTCCTGTCGCCATTTCTATGATGAAAAGTATTGGTAGATTACTTACTTCGAGCCGGCCGCTGTGGACGAGCGGTTCTAGGCGCTTCAGTCTGAAACCGCGTGACCCCTACGGTCGCAGGTTCGAATGCTGCCTCGGGCACGGATGTGTGTGTTGTCCTTAGGTTAGTTAGGTTTAAGTAGTTCTAAGTTCTAGGGGACTGATGATCTCAGATTTTAAGTCCCATAGTGCTCGGAGCCATTTGAACCATTTTGAACTTACTACGATACCTTTCATCCTCATGTTCGTGCGACGATTAATGGAAGAGTACAATCTTCCTCTCTGTAATAGTTTTCTACATTCTGCTGTGTTAACTTACGTTTACAGGCTGTTGTGCCTGCTGACTGTTGCTTTCATCCGTTCACTTATTTAAAGAAAGGACAAAACTTCTTGGGGTTTTATGTCTGATCGGTGGAGATAAATGTGCTCTGGAATTCCTTTGAACGCTTCACAAGAATTGTAGCTTTATTCAGATTTGACTAAATGAAGCTCTGCATTCGGAGCTGCTTTATAAGTCGGTTGTGCTGCTGTGCCGTTTTTGACTTTGTACATCGTTTTCAGCTAATATCATATTCTTTGTTGGTTCTCTTTAAAACTGAGGAAATGTTTCCTGTGTTGCAGAGACGATGCCGAGACGGTCCCCCACGCCCGAGGCCCGGAGCTTCGAGTGCCACCAGAGGAGGCTGTGGCTGCTGAAGAAGGCCACCATCAACAGGCACCAGCGCTGGCTCAGGGACGTCGTCGACCGCCCAGACATCGACCACCTGCTGCAGCTCTGGTGCCAGAGGTACGACGGCTTCGAGGAGTTCATCGACTGGCTCTTCAGGGAGGAGATTACACTCAACACGGAACAAAAGTGAATCGTGTGTATAGACAGTGACCCAACGGACGCCTGTGAGACCTTGAGACTACTGTGTCATTCACTTGAACTAACTGTGATTATATTGCTTTACCGCCATAAAAATTGGAAATAATAAAATTTATGTTTAATTGTAACAACTCTGTTTTGCTGTATTCCTGATAACGCATTTCCTGAAAGTCAGTATTCCGGTTTTTGTTCAGAGCTAAAAATCCGTTACCTTCGCTAAATCCATGTGGTAATTGCGTCGGTTCTCAGTTACTTTGGTTTATTCTTGATTGTGAGTATACCATCCCCTTCAACAAGTATGTGTAGTTAGCACCACTATTCTAAGTACTTTGCAGCAATTTTTCTGTGTTGTGATTACTTAACATTGTGAGCAAGAGAGCGATTTCTGGAAACCGAATTATATAATCTCATTTTCGTAGAGCGCTATACACAACTAGTTTCTACAAATTAAACTTCTATCTTCAGATCTGAAAAGGTATTGCAAACAATTTCTTACACTCTGACAATAGTTATTCGTTACAAAGAATAATGTCTAATACATGTATTAGACCATTCTGTCACCATATGTTATACACTGTCATTGTGTCATGGACATGTTTGGGAGGAAGTGTAATGTAAGTAAAAACGGTTCTGGACAATCCAACGCCAAAAATAAAAAGTGCACGAGTTAAACATGCGTCGTTAAAATAGTCGCTCCAGTGTAACGTTTTAATTATACAACAAAATTATGACAGTGTCAAACACGTACACAAGTTTCTGGTCAAATACATGTGGCTCAAAATATGTCGCCAGCTGTGTCGGTGCTGACAACTGACGGCACACTGCTGGGCAGTAGTCAAACGGACTACGTAGTCATAGCGTGTAGGCTTTCACGGCCGGCGTCTTCAGTAATTAAAACTTCCGGGCTAAGAGGCCGTGGTCCAATAGTAGAAATACTTCTCCCTGACGTTTCGTTGCCAGCTGCGGGCAACATCATCTGAGGTGAGTCTACGTAGTGTTTAGGAGCACCACCAGTTGGCAGCAGTCTATTCCATAACAACTTCGATACATAGTAAACATATATTTTCCGTGTTGTATAATATATAAAAGAATGGCGAATCCTACATTTAAAATTTTTACTTTTGAAAACTAGATCTATACAGTTTCCTTACATTACAAGACAGTAATTTTCAGTACCAGTCAGCTACAATAGGTATACAGTTCAGTTTGAAAGTGTTGTACAGCGCATACATGTCACTCAGAAATAGTCACAACATCGTAAAAAATTTCAAAAATTTAAACGATTAAATCACGTGATAAAGGTTGACTATAAGGGTGTTAACAAGCAGCTTGTCAGGAAGCCGTTTGTCTCAATCGACGACAAAACTATGTCATAAATTTAAGCATAACATATGCATTTATGCAAATCTTTACAGTGTTTGTGAAATACACTGAAAGTACAGCAATAAAATACAAGCAGGGTTCGTGATTACTGATAGGTGTTATAGATATACACAGAATACAGCTACACTACCTAAAGCAGTCAGCAACTGGTTATAACAATCAGTAAAACGGATAATATGATTCATACTTGTTAGCTAAGTGTTACAGATTTACTCACAATATACCTAGACTATACAAAATAGCGAATAGCTGCTACCAAAAAACATATTTGTCAGCTCTGAGATGTGCAAGTCATTCACAACAAAAAGTGCAAAAGTTCAAAGTGAGTCCTCAATTTAAATACAAGGAGAGTGTGAGGGTTGGCGGTGGGGAGGGTCTACATAGCTGCAGTAAAGGAGAATGTGGAGCGACTCGTCTCGACCACTGATAAAATGTTTTGGAGACTTACGTTACGATATTTGCAGTACTACGTAAGGATGGTCATTGCAAATACATATACGACTATACGTAGCAGCGGTACAATCACTGCCATAATAAATGCGTAAGACCACATGCTAATACCAAAACAGCTTCTGAATACATATTACCTGGATTTTAATAAATAACAAACAGGAAACAAATAAATTTGGAAAAAATTATAGTGCTTGTGTCCCATGCGGCATGAGAAATACGGGTGTTGGACCTTGTGTGAAGTGTAAACCTAGGTCTAAGTTGAAGCATACAGTTAGAAGTTCTCTACTGTGTCAAATGGTTCAAATGGCTCTGAGCACTATGGGACTTAACATCTATGGTCATCAGTCTCCTAGAACTTAGAACTACTTAAACCTAACTAACCTAAGGACATCACACAACACCCAGTCATCACGAGGCAGAGAAAATACCTGACCCCGTTACTATGTTAGTTTGTACACAGAAGAGGAGAACACTTAACGGATTTAATTTTATTCCTCTCGTTTTTGTTGAGTTCCGTTATAAACGTTGTCAACTCTCTCGCTTTCGTAACGCATATCACATGGCACACCACCTTTCTCTCTCCCATTTTATGGTGTGTTTATTGCTTCAATCTTCCTGCCCTCTTTCTCTCAGCGTTTCTGGTTAAGTCCTCAGTTCATCCGCTTCTGTTTCTTTACATCCCACCTGTACCAACCTGTTTATCTCCCTACCCACTCAGTACTCCTACCTTCCACATCTGAAAATTTTGTAATTTTCTGTAGTCATTTCTCCCTCCCTCCCTCCCTCCCTCTCTCTCTCTCTCTCTCTCTCTCTCTCTCTCTCTCTCTCTCCCACTCTCTTTAGACGCTTCAGTCTGGGACCGCGTGATCGCTACGGTCGCAGGTTCGAATCCTGCCTCGGGCATGGATGTGTGTGATCTCCTTAGGTTAGTTAGGTTTAAGTAGTTCTAAGTTCTAGAGGACTCATGACCACAGATATTAAGTCCCATAGTGCTCAGAGCCATTTCTCTCTCTCTCTCTCTCTCTCTCTCTCTCTCTCACTCACTCTCTCTCTAGTGATACATGTGTTTCTCTTCCCGCGGTATCATTGTCCCTCATTTCAGATTCTCCGTTTTTCTCCTACCATGTCAGCTATTGGTGCCTAGATTACTTCTGGAGGAGGCCGAGTAGATATTGCATCACACACAAAATATTAAATTATTTTACTATAGCCCTAATCCTTAGCTTTGAAAATATCCATGTCCACGTTCACTAAACACTATTCGCTATTTTGTATAGTCTAGGTATATTGTGAGTAAATCTATCACTTGACACAGTACACAATAATAGTCCCCTCCTCCAATGTACATCTGACTATAAACACTGCTAAATCGTTCTGTGTAATTCAGTTCTCTCGTTGCTGGATCTATAGTGAGACGATGCTCTCATCTTCGGCTATGACTGCAGAGGTGGTGCTGAGCAGTACTCCGCTCTGACGTCAGTCAGTCTTCAGCAGCAGCGGCGGCCGATAGAAACTCTTGTAGGTGTCTACGCAGACGTCTCTTATTCATCGCTGCGTTTGGCATCGACTGTGCTTACTTGTGGTAGCGTCGTGAGGTAAGAACTTCGTCATCATACCTCGTTCTTCGGACGACCCATCACATCACCTGATCATACCTTATACATCATCCACCATGCTACGCACAACGAATCGTTACATATTTTCCATTCTTGTATAAATACTCACATCGCTTATATTTGACCCCTTGCTAAAGTTAATCAAGCGGGTGAGATTGGGAAACGAGTGCGTAGCAGCGGTCTCCCGGTTTTAAACGACAGCTCTCTGTCCCTTCACCACGGGAGGGAAGGTGACCAACGTTACGTGCATTTGCGGTGCTGTTACGAATGTTTTTCTTTCAAGTGGATGTACTACATAATTTAGTTCGTTTACAGCGAATCCAATAGACGATTATTCTTTAAGTTAGGTAACTTACAGTACACACTTTCGAAACAGCTCTTGATGGAGAAAGCAATGACGTATTTACTTATCTACATTTGCCCTCATAAACCTGTGTCTGCTTCCGTAGCTAGGTTGTCAGTGTGTCTGACTACTATGCTCAGGACCCAAGTTCATTTCCCTGGCAATGCCACGAACTGTCCTTGGTGGGAGGACTGAAAGGCTGCACCCAGGCACACAATATTTCGACGAGCGACCCGGCCCTCTTACTTCAGATGATGCGAGTTTTGCTGTTACGTATAGTCGATACCTGGACTCCAACCAGAAAAAACTCGCAGCACCTGATGAAGACATGGTTCGGTCGTCGAAATGTTGTGTTAGAAACAACAACTCGGCAGAACACACAGAAGCTCCCTATTAGTCTCGCGAGAAAAACTGAGAGATCACTTATGGTACTATAAATTATTGCCGACGAAAATAAATTGGATGCCACAGAAATAATCAACGTGAAAGAAACGCATCTTTCAACGGTTCAGACACCTAAAAAAATTACCACACGATGGAAAATATTGCGATAACAAGAGAGGAAAGAGGGAGCAATATTCCGCAGTTTGTAACATGAGTGCCGCCGGAATATTTGTGTCGTACCTGTCTGAGATACTCTGGTTTGCTTTTGAGCTCTCAGAAGGATCACATCCACGAAATTAGTTTGTTTGCAGAGAGCCGAACTCTTCATAGGTCTGTGAAACTGAGTACACAGAATGGTGCTGGTTTTCCTGAAAAGCCATTCCTCTTAAAGAACATTGCTCGATTAACATAGGGAAATAGTGGAGTCAGCATGATCTCTCCCCCACCGCACACTACCCGTCGCCTGCAGGTTTGGTACCTGACCTTTATGTGCCCAGCTCTGTGCTCCACAATCAGTCTTGTGGCACTAGGATAACAGGACACGCAGTGCAGCCCGTTAATATAGAAGGCATCGTAATTCAGTCTGTATGTTGGCGTTACTAGTGTATCAGTTGTAGTTCGCACACGATATGAAGTGGTTCTATAGCGAATGGTCGGCATCTTCGCACTCAGGTTATTCCGTAGGCTACACGGATCGTTAATATATTTTACTGCCCTCTCGATCGTATATTATACAGAGTAGAGGAGACCGGGACACGTTGGCAAATTGGTATTAATTAGTTAAACTGCCGTTAGAATGCGCCAACGACCAAGGAGGTTGGTGGCAACAATCCGTCGCCTTTCCACAAACGTGGTAGTACAGTTAAGATTGTCAAGCGAGGTAGGGCACGCATTTTACGTTTTCTTGTTAGTGGAAAGAAATTCTTGTTGTGTAATCCAGAGTAATGCTCTCATGAAACAATCAAGTACGACGATTAAAGTCCATAGATAAGATTATTTTGAATTTATACACAGAGAGAGATCATTAAAACATTTCCGTGAACGAACTAATATAATCCCAATGCGGCCATGGGGGGCAATGTCCCACTTAGATAGGGGCATGTCGGCCACCATGGTTAATCTGCCCACTGTCTTTTTATAAGAGATTACTCCTATTAACTTTAATAGGGCCAACGTAGTCAAAGTATGGATCATACTCAATGCAATTTTTATGGAAGGAAATTGTGTCCTGAATTGATTTTGAACTGGTAACATTATTCGATATTTGATTTTTTCTATTGTTCTTTCAAAACCAATAAATTGTCGTCATGTATTCAGCTAAAAAGATTGTAACATAAATTTTAAATTATTATTTATAGGAAACTTCAGGACATATATTTCGAAGTGTCATATTCAGGTGCGTCTTCGAATATAGACATGTTTCTACTCATCCTCGATTCTCTTTTGGGACCGGTGGATATTATAAAAAGGTAAAAGAAAGAGGCAATCTTTCTGAAGAAACTATGAGTTTAGCAGTGATAGAAGCAAAACAGAGTGAAAGATCAATTAGTTAAGTGGACAGAGAGCTTAACATACCTAGAAAATCTTTAGAGAGGTATTGTAACAAATTTAAAGATTTAGAACTGCTGAAACACCAAAATAATCTGGGATAGTTATAGTTTTACAGAAATATGTCAAGTAACATATTTCTTTGTTTTGTAGTATTGTACATAATATTTGAGCTACATTAATAAGAAAATCAAATATATTGCAAGTAATAACGTATGGAACTAAGTTCGCCAGTGCCAGCCTGGCTAGCCGCGCGGCCTAACGCGCTGCTTTCCTAGGAGGAAGGAGTGCCGGTCCCCCGCACGAATCCGCCCCCTGGATTAGTGTCGAGGTCCGGTGCGCCAGCCAGCCTGTCGATGGGTTTTAAGGCGGTTTTCTGTCTATTTCGGTGAATGCGGGCTGGTTTCACTTATTCCGCCTCAGCTACACTGTGTCAGCGATTGCTGTGCAAACACTGTTTCCACGTACGCGTACTCCATAATTATTCTACCACACAAACCTTTGGAGCCACCACTTATCTGGTATGAGACGTTCCTGGACGGTAGACTGGGGGCTGGACCGCACAATAACCCTGGTTTTGGTTTGGGGCGGCGGTGGTGTGGGTGGATTGCTGTGGCCTGTTGTTGGGTTGGGAACCACTGAGGGCTACTGGGGAATGAAGCCTCTCATTCGTTTCTAGGTCCCCGTTTTAATACATACATACATACATGAACACATACAAGTTCGCTAATCACTTTCTGAAAGCTTCATTTATTCAAGGATTATTTAAATAGGATCTACATAGCTAAGACAAATCCGTGTATCCAGGTATTTGAACCTCAAGAAGAAACAGTTCTTTAAGAATACCTTCCAAAAATTAGCGACATAATCTCTGGTCTTTGGCCAAAACAATTTCGACAGTTTGCCTAAACCAACGCAATTGACTATTAACGCAGAATAACCCAGTCTAGGACTGACTTTGGAATGACGGGACCTGATTGATTTTCAGGATTTTGAAACGACAGCCAACACTATTCATTCGAACTCCACATGCAGCTAGTTTGGCACGATGTAGGTGCTTCAACAAATGTAACACAACCTTGTTTTTAGAAAACCTGATCAATTTTTTAAGAAGACAAACTTACTGTGGACTGCAGAGTCAAAAATGGAATCACTAGAGTCCAAAGGTCTGACAACAGTACCTCAAAGAGGATTACATCATATAAAATGTGTAACATCTACTGAAAGAGGATCACTTATCGTTATGGCTTTTGCTGTTAGTTTCAACTAAGAATACGGTGCCTCCATTTTTCATATTCTATACGGTGAACTTCAGAGCCCACTTTATGAGAGACGGCCCTGTTAGGGGGCAATGATAGTGCCCATCCCTCAGGGTGGATGATAAAAACTAGCTTCTTGAAATACATGCAACATTTTGTATTACATGTTCGATGTTCCAAAGGCCATCCTTGCTTGGTACTAATTGATTATCATAGTCTCCATTGGTCAGCTGAAACCTTTAATTTTTCCAAGGAAAATGGTGTCACACTTTTGTCTTTCCCAACTCTCTCTAGTCACTATCTACAGTTCTTACACTACAGTGTTTGTGGCCCCTTTACGAAGTTTGTAAACTGAGCGTCAGATGCATGGGTCATAGGAAAGAAACTACGAATCAATGTGACAGGCACCTGCCCTTAAACAGGGATATTTTTACAGATATTGTCTTTCTCCTTCGTACATTACAGATAGACCTGATCCTAATGCTATTGGCTGAGGTTTGATTGCTGAATCTGGCCTTTCAGCTCCTAAAGAAGACAATGGTAGACCAATTTTGTCAGTAACATCACCTGTTTAGATGAACATCATATTGCGTGAACAACCGTGCGTACCACCGCCTGTAGGTGTTTGGTAATTTTAAAAGTCCCAACTTACGAAGGAGGCAGCAGAGAAGCGACGAAAAACTTCAGCAGTACGGACAAAGACTCCAGTGAAACAGGCATAGCAACGCTAACAACAAGCTCCAAAGAGATAAAAGAAAACACTTTGAAGAGAAATACTGATGTTCTCTGTAAAGGTGATGGTGGTCGCAATAAGCCTCTTCAAATAAAACGCAGAAAAAGGTAGTCATCGGTAAGAAGGCTCTTCAGGATCAAGACTATGTGGATGAGGATGTCCTGAGTCTTAGGTGCCAAACCATTTTCTCAAAGTAATCCAGGTAATGAATGAATTCACTGCACAAATTATAAGCGGTGGGTACGACTGTCATGTGTAAAAAAATAACGTGAAAGCGCGCTTGAAAGAAAATTTGAGCTGCGATGATCCTATCGGACAATCAGACGAACACTGACAAACGTTCTGGACATACTTTTCTGTCAAACTGTTATTACAACAATGATAATTTATGATTGTGGTTTGTGTCATCAAGCTGTAGGAATTTATATTAAAACAACTCTGAATATAAAAGTCTCTATATTTTCAATTAAATAACCGATGTGGTAACTATTTAAATTATAAAATCATATTGACCAACTTGGCCCGTGGGTGGGGTAGGTTGTCCAGGTGGTATGGTTGTACTGAATATTTTTTATGACTAGACAATCAGTTAGATGCCATTTGACTCACCCTCGTATATCAGACGACAGCTGTAAACGGGCGCATAGCGGATTAAAATAGGGGCACTGAAGTAAAAGACTGTGTCTCACCGTCCACAGTTGAGAGCGCTGGGGACAAAGTGGGGGACGATTGGTACTGGAAAGTCGTCGATGGCTAAAAAGGCACTGCTCAGTCCGGAGTCTATTTACCTCCCGACGGCGAGGCCGGGAGAAACTATCGTACAACTAACACTGGATAACTACGAAAACAGCTATTAATGCAATTTATGATTATAGGTACAGCTAGAGGTGTACTGGGGGCACCACATTTTACGATACTCGATCTTGCTGCTGAATTTCCACTGAAATGCCGTCGCGTTACGTTTACCTGGTCGATCGTTACAGTATTTGCTGGATTTGAAAACCATTAATTATTTTTTGGGCCAGCCAGTCCATCCGTTATATTAACTAGAGGGAACTAACTGACATAAGACAAATCTACCTGCGAATTATCATATCTCATGGCTTTGAAACATAATGCAGTTTTCATAGAACATTAATTATGAAACGTCTACGGAGAAATTGCGGCAACAGTTCGTACACAGATAACTGTAGATGAAGCGTTAACATTCCGTTGAATACAGAGTGGTTTTCGAGAAGACACAGCTTGTCTGTAGGTAAACTGAGGAGCGAGAAGGTAGTCCACACTCACTCTACCCGTTTACGTCACGAGGGGCACCTAAAGGCTGTTTCACTATGTTACGATCATTCCGTAACCGCTCTTTCGGATTGCTCAAGGTGCTGTGCGTAGACGTGGTCAAGGAGCTTATTTTCGACTAAGGCAGAAATTAGTAACTTGTATAATGAAGGTAAGGAACGAGTGAGTACAAAATCTAAAAAGATCAATGCAAGCCGCACTGCACACCTAGACGGGAAACAGATTGTTAGTCGCCCTGTACGGTCGCAGGAGAAACGCCTCTTCCCCCACCACGAGCTCTGAAACCGGTTATGGTGGGGGGGGGGGGGGGGGGGGGGGAGCGCTATCTAACTGGCTGCCAGCTGCAGCAGCTACCAATTACGTAAAGCGTCCCTCTTCCCACTCAAACAGCTATCTCTGACAGGCCACGAACAGTGTGACAACAGGATGTTTCAAAAGTGATTCCTCCTCAGCATACTGCCGTTAAACTGTCACTCCTTTCTTCTGCGATACTGTGAAAACAGTTCATGAGAATATCCACTATCCCAGTCAATTCATATACACCCTGTGGTAAAAACACGAGGGTATGTGAAACATCTCCTGCCTCGACCTGGAATATTTAGCTCGATAATAGCAATAATGCAGACATGACAAGGATCCCAGTGTGCCTAAATCAGGGATAATATGAAAACTGGTAAATCTCTCATGTTGAAGCCAGGACGAGCAAGAACTACATTAGTTCAGCAGACACTTTCCTAACACCTTTGCAGTAAGGAGTCGCTATGATGAAACTAAATGTATGAGACCCAGTGGTGTCTAGATGGGAGTAGAAAGGGGAGTGATATCACGAATGTAGATCTCTACAGCTGTAGTGTCTGTGGTGATAAATCCAAAGACGGGTTTGATGCAGCTCTTCACGGTGGCGTGTTCTGTGCAAGTCTCTTCATCTCGTAACTTCTGCAACCTACTTGTTTACTGCAGTTCTGCCTTGGTGTGCCGCTACAGCTTTTACCAGCCACTGCCCTCACACATACACGTTTCTGTCCAGTACAAAATGGAGCTTCAGAATATGTCTCATCGACCCAACCCTTCGTCCAGTTGTGAAGTGTGAAATGTATTTTCTCTCCTATTAGATTCTATATGTCCTCATCCATAGTCCAATCTAATCATCTAATCAGCGTTGTTCTTTAGCGCCGTATTTTAAGAGCTGGTGTTCTTTTCTTGTCTGAAGTGTTTATGGTCCACGTGTGCATGGCTACATTGCAATCAAATATCTTCTGAAAAGGCTTCTTAACTCGAATTTGTATTCGATGAGAAAAAACGAATGATTTCCAGAAACCATTTTCTTGCTATTGCCGGACTGCATTTATGTCCTATATATTTCTGCCATAGTCATTTTGTTGCCCAAACAGCAAAACTCATCTACTTCGTATATTGTCTCGTTTCCTAACCTCACAAAACAAAACACGAACACACACGTTGCAAAGCTTCGACTCTAATAGAGATGCTCTCTTGCAGTGTGACGATATACTGTGCAATATTATAAACGTCTTTATGATGGCAGCTCGCCGTGTTCGTCCCTCTGCAGAGTTCAAAGACACTCATGGCGACCTCCACCCGTGTCTCTGTCTCTTATCTAAATCCACATGTACAGGGTGAATATTAATGAAATCGTCAAACTGCAGGGGCGGATTCCTGACTGGAAATGAATGAAAAAAGGTCCCATGAACCTGTGTCCGAAAATGACGATATGCGTGCAACGAGAACAGATCATCCCAGAGTACAGCACAGAGTTGCATTGCATCCACTTCACAGCTCGTGTTCAGAGGGATCTCCATAGGATGCAATGTCATGCACGATGCACATAATCATACTTTGACTTACACCATGTTGGCGGGCCAATCCCCTGAACTAGGTTTCGTCCCAACACCCTCTACAACCAGGTCCTCTAAATCTGGTGTACTCACAGTCCGCTGCTTCCGTCTACGTTCGTCTGTCTGAAAGGTCCCGTGCTCACACAAACGTCCAGAAAGGGCTTGAAATGTGTGATGTGGTTGGAGTCTGTGAGGGTACTTATTTTGGTACAGCCATGTTGCCTATCGACCGTTTCCGTCTGCTTGGCCGTATGCAAACACCATCTCGCTACGTCAGTTACACAGCCTGCAACGTACGAGAAACGCATGGCACGCGTCAGAGGAATTGTCATTTATGGGCGCCTTCTATACAGACAACGATGAGTACTCCGCACACTACTGCCCGGAGCATGGCGCAACTACGTCTTACTGGCAGTATCACTATCGATTTTCCATTCGTGTAGTGGGCGAGTGGACAATGGCTCTCTGCATAAGCGTGGCGCAGTGGTTAGCACACTGGACTCGCATTCGCTAGGACGACAGTTCAAACCAGCGTCCAGCTATCCTGATTTAGATTTTTCGTAGTTTTCGTAAATCGCTTCAGGCAAATTCCAGGATGGTTCCTCTGAAAGCGCACGGTCGCCTTCCTTCCCCATCCTTCTCCAATTCGATGATATTCATGACCTCGCCGTTTGATGCCCTCCAACGAATCAAACAAACAAACCAACCAACCACAAGGCTTTGTCTGTACTCTATGTAATCTCCCTCTTTATCTCATTATTGCTACGCGAGATATAGGACGCTAGAGGATAATTTTCGTACAGTCTTTATCCAATGAATATCCTATCAGAATATATCCACCAGTTTACGATCAGGTAGTAGATGAACATACATTAAGATGAACAGGCGTTCGGTGCTATATTATTTTGTACTAGATATGGGAATCCTGAGTTGTGACTTCTTTTCCAACGTTAATGTAATTTTCTCTATTATGGTGTGTTTCAAACGAGGTCTGTCGCCTCCTGTACTCCACAATGTGTTAACTCATTTATCTAAAAGTTAACGCTGCCCGGATGTATCTGCACACTGCGTCGCCACTGATTTAAATCGTTGAGAAGGAGCCGGCACGACGTTGCACAACAGCCGGTAGAGGCACCTTGTGAGATAGCTGGGTAGGTAGAAAAAGGAACAGCTCGCTCGGTTATGAGTTTACCGACATAGTAACTACAGAAAATACTTATTTGGAGGACGAGAAAGTAGGACTGCTTTGATGGTGTCAGCTACTCCTCACTGTGCTCGTTACAACTTCACCGCTATTAAGACTCCACAAATTGCAAGGATTCCAGCTGATTGGGAACAGATAGTAAGGATTTTCAGTACGAACATTTTGATTCATTCAACTGGACATCTAGCCACTAATCGGTCAGATAAAGTACTTAGAAAATTTGTTCTGTTTGTTGTAAATTGTTTCAATATTTTTATTAGTTTTGTGTTCCATTAAGAATGAATATATGTTTGCAAATCACTTCATATACCCCTACAGAACTATTTTATTTCATTCATATCACCGAGGAATCTCAATATCAAAAGCACAGTATAACAGCTGTACCTGCGATCTGTAGTCCTATCACAGCTTTTCCTGCTTTGTCCGTGCATCTGGATGTACGTTTTTTAAATAGCTATTTTAGAACTGCTTTCGATGGATGAAAATGCTGCTCTCATAAAATAAGGACCAGCTTCTTCTTCTTCCGTGTCCGGATGCACCAATTATATCTTCCCTTCCCAGAAATTAGCAACGTAGATTGCTTTGTCATTGACTTTCAAAACATCATCTTTAGTGCATGTCATAGACATATCTGGGCAGATCAGTAGGTGGTCCAAGTCCTGTATTGCTCCGCATTCACACCTGTCGCCATCACTGTAACCCCATTTAAATAGGTTTGATTTGCACCCAGTTACTCCAGTGCGCAGCCGGTTTAATGACCTCCAAGTTGTAAAAGGTAGTTGAAATCCTGCAGATCCCTCCTCAAGTAGATCCATTGTGGAGTGTGGCACCATTTCTTCCCAAAGAGATAGCCGCCTTGCGGCGGGTTTGGTGACGAGCTCTTCAGTAGTTTCAATTAAACTCCTGCGGGATTTCAGCCGGACACGTTGTTTTCGGTGCATATGCAACGGGTGTCGAGGATCATTCTTTTGTTTTGATCTTTCGATCTCGGCGGCTACTTGTCTGCGGATAGTGGGTGGTGCTATGCCTATGATGGGGTAAATGATGTCTGTGGGAGTTGGTTTGAGGCATCCTGTGGCAATACGTACGGTTTCGTTTACGGCGACGTCAACTTGCTTAGTGTGAGCAGAGTTCCTCCAAACTGGCGCCGCATATTCCGCTGCTGAGATACTCAGCACCAGACCCGTGGTGCGCAAAACATGTGGTTGAGCTCCCCACGATGAACCTGTTAGCTTCCGCAGTATGTTGTTCCTGGCACAGACCTTTTTTTTAGTGTTGTGACAGTGCTGCTTAAAAGTAAGTGCTCTGTCCAATGTTACTCCCAGGTATTTTGGGCTGTTTGTATGTTTCAGCTCTTCCCCTTGCCACATGACTCGGAGTTTCCGTTTGGCTTGTTTGTTCCTAAGATGGAAGGCGGATACTTGAGATTTACTAGGGTTTGGTTTGAGATTATTGCCGTCGTAATAGGTAGCAAGTTCTGTTAAGGCTCCTGTGAGATTCTCCTCCACTTGTTCAAAGGTTTTATCCTGTGTGGCCACTGCTGCATCATCAGCATATATGAACATTCGTGTCCGGCGGCTGATGGGAAGATCATTGGTATAGATGTTAAATAATATTGGAGCCAAGACACTACCCTGTGCAAGTCCATTTTTCTGTGTCCTCCAACGGCTGTTTTTAGATTGTAAGGTTACATAGTAGCGTCTGTTTTGTAGCAGACATTGCACGAACATAGAAAGGGTGTAGTCCTTAGTGACATTATACACTTTCTGGGTAAGCAACTTATGGTTAACTGTGTCATATGCAGCACTGAGATCCAGGAATGCGACCCCAGTTACTTCTCCTCTCTGATAGCCGTCTTCGATGTACTGTGTGAGATTAAGAATTTGGCCACAGCATGATTTTCCTGGTCGGAATCCAGCTTGTTCGTTAATGAGGGCTTTGTCCACATAATCAGCTATGCGTTTGAGGACCATTCGCTCCAGCACTTTAAATAAATGACAAAGCAGTGATACAGGCCGGAAATTTTTAGCTTCAGCTGGGTCTTTCCCTGGTTTTAGTAATGCAATAACCCGAGCTTTCCTCCACAGTTTAGGAATTTGCATTGTTGTAATACAGTTATTCATTAGCTCTAGGATCCATGCTTGTACTCCCGGTCCAAAATGTTTAATTTGCTCAGATCTCAGATCGTCGAGGCCAGCGGCCTTATTGTTTTTCAAATCATTGATGGCATCTTGTAGCTCCTGAATGAAGAACGGGCGAGATAGGAAGCTAATCTCCTCGTTCAATTTTCTTTTAATTTTGCCATTCCTGATCTTCCTTTTAGTTTTTCCGTTCATGAGTAGTTGGTGAGCTATCTGATCGGGTGTAACTTCACTGTAATTTGGTTGTGGTTCTGTTGGGTCGTTGTTGAGACTTTTGACCAGTTCAATGCCTTCCTACTGCGGTGCTTCATGTCCGTCTCTTGTAGGAGGTTGCACCACTTTTCCTTTCTCGCTTCGGAGATACCAGACATCAGTGCCTCACCTGCCTGGATCGTTTCCTCTGAGAAGGGGTCCTTATTGTATAGTTCTTCATACTTTTTCAGAGCTTCCTTGCTGCTACCATTTAGTCCAGCGATATACTGGGTGCGGCACCCTCTAGGTATGCGCCGTCGAGAGATTTTCTTGACGAGGTCTATGAAAGTTTCATATGATTGTATCTCTGGTTTAATTTCCAAGATCTCCTTATCAAGGTCCTCTGTAAAAAGTTCCCAATGAGCTTTTTTGAAATTGAAGCGTCTCTTAAAGGGCATTACATCTGATTTGATTACTGCAGTAATGCAGCAAGTTATTGCTCTGTGTTGCGATCTTGGAATTGGGTCCTCGATTTGCTTTACAGTTTGCAGGGATACCTTTTCGGAGACAAAGATGTTATCTGGATTAAATCCTCGTTTCCATCTTCCGCTGTTAAATGATGCAGGCAACTTTGGGTCATGTATCAATTTCAGTTTAGCCTGGTCTGCCCAGGTCTCCAGCATTTCGCCATCGTCATTTGTCTCTTTATAACCCCATGCGAGACCGTGACAGGTAAAATCTCCTAGTACAACTTTAATGTTTTTTGAATGGAAATTTCCAGGCTCCGTAAATTTAAACCTCGCACTGGGTGGTTTGTACACGGATGTTACAGTACATGAATGTAGCTCAATAGTTAAAATTTCTATATTTTTTTCGCAGGTCAGAGCACAGGAGCGTACGTCTAAGTTCGGTTTCACAAATATAGCACTTCCGTACCTTTCGTGTGGTCTCTCGAGAACTAATTTCATGCCCTGTATTTTTGGTCTATGGCTAGTTGGTGCTCTGTGTGTTTCTTGTAACACTAAAACGTCACAGTTATTTCGTTTGCACATGTCAGATAATAAAATTTCTTTATTTACAGATAAGCCTTCAATATTGCAGGAAGTTGTCACTAGTGATGGTCTTGATAAAGGCCTTTTTTGAGTCTCTTCGGAGAGTTTTGCCATCTTTGGTTTTGGTGCTCCGGTGTTTGCAGGATTGGCCGACTAGGTCGTTTCCAGGGGACGCCCGATTGCTTGTTGTTCGAGTGGTGAACGCAATCTTCGTGGAGGCTCCTGCAGTGTCCCCCAAGGACCAGCTGAGAGATTCTCTTGTAGTCACAATGAAACTCCTTGATTTAACTGCGTGTACTACTTTCCTTACGGCTTTAATTTCCTCAGGTACATGCTAACGACGCGTCGTGTAAACAGCTTTCGTAATATACATCTACTCGAATGTCCTGGAACCTGGAGCATGTATATTTTGCAGACATGGCCTTCACCAAATATCTTTAACTGTTTTCTGAATATGAGCTATATAAGTCCAAAATCGATAGCATTATGAAACTAATAGATAAATAAGGAATACAGCTGTAAGAGAAATAGGTTATGCAGAAAAGTCAACAGCGTGTGACAATCTCCTACAGTGTACCCCGTCCGTAATGGAACATATCACGCAAACACCCAGAAAGCGATTTAAACAATGTTGGGGGATGTCAAATTAAACACTTTTCTGCCTTCAATTTTCAACGTTATTTTATTTGTCAATCAGTTTCAGCGTTTTACTACTTCATCTCCAGGCCCCTGATCGACGTACAGGAAGAATCTACCTCGATTGTGATCAAAAAAGGGGCCAGCAATACTGGCGTTAGAAGATATTTGCTACAGTGACCACTTCAGCCATCACCTGCCAACTGTTCACTGTAGCAAATGTCTACTAACGCCAGTATTGCTGGCCCCTGTTTTGATCACAACCGAGGTATATTCTTTCTGTACGTCGATCAGGGGCCTGAAGATGAAGTAAAACACTGAAACTGGTTGGCATAAAATAAGGTTGAAAATTGATGGCTGAAAGTTGTTTAATTTGACGTCCCCTATCAAACAGCCGAGTCCCGCAACCATCTCGTAAAAGATGGACATACAGAGACTACACAATGTGGCCTGTGGGCAAAATTTTTCTGAATATGGTAAGGCAATTTTATTTGGATTATCATTTATAGTCAAGTCGTCTTGTCATACAAATGGCTTCTACTTTTTTAAGTGAATAAATCTCCAACATAATGGCAGTTTTGTTAAAGTGTGTACATGCGTTGGTAGAAACGTCTCTAAATGCACCACACAGAATTGGACACGGTAAACTGAAGCACATTTGTCTGCTGCGGCCAGCCAAACGCTATCGGTGTGGAAACACACGGCATTTTCCTGTTTCTCACCCGTAGTTAAAAAATATAATACAATCCCATCTAGCTGAGAATGGATGGATGCGATTCACAGTTCGGATTATTCGAAATGTGAATACAAGTTTTGGAATGTAGAAAACCAAGGGAAACCTGATAACATTGGCCACCGAAGCTATTTTTATGTTTTATCCGGGGAGTAATGACTGAATGCCACGTTACATTTCAAACAGCAAAATAGCCGCCAAGAGTGGTAGTCAATGTCTACCTTAGTACGGTACACTGAAGACATGCAAATGGAATTAAATTTTTTACGAGGGTTTTTGTTGTGGATTGGCAAGAGAGCCAACCCACTATGAGAGGAAGCCGAAAGGCACGCGTTTTAGCTCACGCAGGCTGGCGTGAGGTCTGGAACAGATCAAGGAAATGAGGCTAACAAAAAACGTACGTAGCTGCTGGAATACTTATCTTTAATCCATAATTGGTGAACATCGCTCTTGACGGTACATGTTTTACAGCATCAATAGTAACTGGTAATGGCGCCTTGCTAGGTCGTAGCAAATGACGTAGCTTAAGGCTATGCTAACTATCGTCTCGGCAAATGAAAGCGTATTTTGTCAGTGAACCATCGCTAGCAAAGTCGGCTGTACAACTGGGGCGGGTGCTAGGAAGTCTCTCTAGACCTGCCGTGTGGCGGCGCTCGGTCTGCAATCACTGATAGTGGCGACACGAGGGTCCGACGTATACTGACGGACCGCGGCCGATTTAAAGGTTACCACCTAGCAAGTGTGGTGTCTGGCGGTGACACCACAGTTTTAAACAATAATACAGCGGAAAAAAACTTGACGTGATAATCGGTGAGTGGAAGTGAGATTGATGTCTAATAAATTGAGAATTTAGAAACAATGGTAGCACCATCGCTCTCGGAGACTTAAATAAGTAGGAGATTTATTTCCGATCTGAATCACAGAAATTCAGTGAATAGTGGAGGACACTGTGAATGGAAATTGCGATACGTGGGAGAGAAATGACTTAATCGTTCACTGGTGGCTCCGAGTAACAGTTACAAGTTTTCAGAGCGTTATTTACAAACAACACGAGTCCTGTAATTGGAATATGTAGTAGATTATGAGAAGTATAGTATTTTATATAGCAGGAATTCACTGGACGAGGAACTCAGGATTACTTACTGCTGCAGTGGGACTTCACCTTCGCAGTCAGCGGCCGTAATCAGAGGCTCGGGAAACAAATAACATTAAAATAAGATGAAATTTAACCCTTTGACTACTCTGCATCACGGTTCCGAGGTTGTGTTATTTACGCAAGAATGTATACCCGTACCGCAGTCGAGATAATCAACAGGGATGCTGGAAATCAGTCAAGCACTACCTGGCTGCCGTTAAATTGAAAACGGAGAAACAAGAAAATCTGATAAAAAACCCTACGTGGCACATTACAGACATTTAATTCAAGTCTTAGCCGAAGCAGTTCCTGGCAGCACATTGTACTCGGCGCTCGCGCGGAAGGCCTCCAATGGGCTCACGTTAGGGGGGGGGGGGGGGGGGCACTACGCTACGCAATTTTCGTCCAACGGTACGAGCATTGTCGTGTATGCGTGATCCCTGGTAGTGGCTTCGATAAAATCGAAGAGTGAGTATCACCATTCACGTATTGCCGCAGTAACTAAGGTAACTAACAGAAGACGCAGAACAGTTACTTTGTAGAATGACTGAGGGAACTTACGCAATGTTATCCGGCGAAAAACGTAAGAAATGCATTTCTAACTACCGCGTCAATTTAGGAAGCACAAGAACCTTCGTCTTCTAGAAACGAATTTGAAAAATAGTGGTATTTACTGCAGCAGTATTAACAAAAGTGAGACCAGAACATGTAAATGACAACCGTGTTCCGTATGGAGGATACATTTTGCGTGCGCACATCATAGTGGTTTAATGTGGCAAAGTAACGACAGTTGGCACTGCAGTGACTTATCATCATCGTGTTGTAATCATCAGAATCCCTCGGTATGCTGTTGTCCCACGGTGGGGTGACGTCACGCTCAGGTAGAGGATTAGCGCGAGGGCCGCACCCAGCTGATGTTATCGCTTTTGTTTGGAGTGGCCAGTCGGCAGCCTGCCTTTAGAATCTGGTAAGTCCATTGCCGCCAATTGAGTGCCTTACGCTGACCACTCGCTGCAGCTCTGACTGTATGTGAGAGAAGCGCTCTCCTGTGGTATAGCAGTGACTGGACCTCGATGGCATGGCAGTAAAGCCTCTTTTCAACTAGGAACTTCATTAACAACTCGTAGCGAGAGAAGCTACTGCGCCGGCCGCGGTGGCCGTGCGGTTCTAGGCGCTCCAGTCCGGAGCCGCGCTGCTGCTACGGTCGCAGGTTCGAATCCTGCCTCGGGCATGGGTGTGTGTGATGTCCTTAGGTTAGTTAGGTTTAAGTAGTTCTAAGTTCTAGGGGACTAATGACCACAGCAGTTGAGTCCCATAGTGCTCAGAGCCATTTGAACCATTTGAAGCTACTGCAGCGCCCCTTGTCACGAGTGGCCATTTTTGTTTAGACGTCGGCGTCGAAATTAGATGTGTTCTAAATGCCGTCTGCTATGAAAGTAAGCTTCTGTGGAACCATCCATCCCACAAAACGTTGGAGTATAATAACAGCGTTAAATAACTTGCAGCGATGGTGGTATTTTATGATGACCAAACTAAAACTGGTAACAAATACTCTAGACCTATTTGTATCATAATTGCTTCGTGCTGTTGAAAATCAGGTGAATAGCATAAGTGCCGTTCAAGTAATACAAAAATCTTTAATTCACTCTAATAAAGAAATACACACTAACATATCAAACAACATTCAGTAGACGGTACCCAGTGCCATATTTCTTTATTCGTAGTGTCTTGTTTTCTTTTAAAGTGATAAATAACATCCGAATCACTTTTCTCATTTAAAATGTGATTTTTTCTGTGGTGAAAAACACTTCATTGAAGTCTTCTATGTGTACACGCCTATTTATCCACAGAACAGGCCCCTTTTTTTTCAGGTATTGTAAAGCCAAATCACTTTTGCTTCGCCATGTTTTGTTTATCTTGCAAGATAACATCCGCAGAAAAATTAACAAGTCTCCATGCAGCCTTAGCTACGTGTCACGAAAACAAAAACAGTAAAAGAGATGAAAATCCATTAAAGTAACATGACCAAATACGCGTAGAGTCTGTTTGGATTTAGAGCACTCAGTGGTGGGATTATTAGCGTCCTTGTTGACATAGACCAAGTCAAACACAGTTTAAAGTGTGAAAGCTAAAAATGTCGGAAATATAAGGTCATTCAAAAATGCGATCACTATATTCCATTTTCACCAACTTTCGCCTTCTCCATGATACCCAATCAGTAAAAATGTAAATTTTGTAACATTCTCAGTGTTAAAATGCGTTATTAAAGATCTGACTCACGTGTACCACGAAAATTTAACGAAAAACTCATCAAAGGTATGGCCATTTGATCATTTACAACAAACAATATTGAGCCACGCGCCCTGGTAACTCAATACAACTGTCTCCCTATCAAGTTAGGGAGAAAGACATTTCCCTGAATCTTACGTCATTCGTCTCATTGCTAGCTTAAACATGCAGCCTAGTTGGTCGAATAATCTCTTCCTCTGCCGGCCTCAATGACCGAGCGGCTCTAGGCGCTTCAGTCTGGAACCGTATGACCGCTACGGTCGCAGGTTCGAATCCTGCCTCGGCCATGGATGTATGTGATGTCCTTAGGTTAGTTAGGCTTAAGTAGTTCTAAGTTCTAGGGGACTGATGACCTCAGATATTTAGTCTCATAGTGCTCAGAGCCATTTGAACCATTTTCGACACTTGGCCCGTTTACGATGCTAGGGACGATTTACACATACGTTAATTTAGCATGCTAAACAGCAGTGGAATTCACAGAAATCGCTTGAATGCGCGAGTATTGGCCTGTATTCAAGCAGAGTATCGTCGGACCATTGACTGTCGTGTCTGTTCGAAGATTTGTGGCATGTTCGCAATGGTACCATCAGCGAAGGCAATTCTATCGACGGTGTCGTCTTCTATTTCCACATCGGTTGCATAGACCAGCTGCTTAATATGCCCCCAGAGGAAGAAATTCAGACGTGTGAGGTCGGGTGACCTGGGAGGCCAGGTCAGAGGGCCGCCTTTGCCGATCCATCGAGTCCCGAAGGTGGCTCTCAGATGATTGGTGATAGCAATGCTGATATGGGCTGACGCCCCTTCATTCAGCGAGGACATCCTTTGTCTAACATTCAGAGGTACATCCTCCAGCATTTATTACAACACATGTTCCATGAGCCGGCCGGACTGGCCGAGCGGTTCTAGGTGCTACAGTCTGGAACCGCGCGACCGCTACGGTCGCAGGTTCGAATTCTACCTCGGGCATGGATGTGTGTGATGTCCTTAGGTTAGTTAGGTTTAAGTAGTTCTAAGTTCGAGGGGACTGATGACCTCAGAAGTTAAGTCCCATAGTGCTCAGAGCCACATGTTCCATGAAGATGCAATATCTCCATCTGTTGAGGTGGCGTAGGAAAATGCGCGATCCTATCAATCTTTCACCGAGAATGGTGGTCCATACATAACCACAGAGTCACTGTTAATGAGGACGAGGTCGTGAACATCGTGGATTTACATGTGCCCGTACATGAATGTTATTTGTATCTTAATGTCAGTACACATTCGCAGTCAGCAACACCGACGCAACAGCTTACGTCAGAGCCACTACCAAATTGTTCCATAACATCACAAGCTGACTTCAGACACCATAATGCTCCGTATCAAAATATGCTTCATATTCCCTACATCTTGTATTAGTTTGAAGGAATAGTTTCGAAACACCCTATATACTGCTATGGAACTGCAAGTATCTAATGGCTCCAGAATTCAGTCCCACAGACTTAAATAATCACTAGTTTTGAATTCCACAGGTGACTGCCATAGTGAAGAAACGAAAGAGGTGGACAGGAGTCAGGAGCCTCCAGTGAAACTTTCCCCGGCAAGAGCCCAACAGACTGACTCAAAACTGCTGTCATTCACAACAGATCTTGTCACGTACTTATTTCAGTAAAATGTACTGTGTGGAGTCGAAAGTTAAGTACAGGATGTTTGAGGCTTTCACAAAATGGAAAGGAATGCCTAATCGGTAATCTTGAGACGAAAAACAAAGTTGAGTGAATGATCAGATCTTTTCCCCTCTCTTACAGAAAGGTTATACCATCTACATTTTCACTGCTAACCGCTACTGCAAATGACTGGTACCGTTAGCAGCATTATCTCTTCGGTCGCTTACGTGGAATGTGCGCTCTGGAACAGAGGTAGACTAACCGCCTGTCGCTGCGTCCCTTTCTGTACCTGAGCGGCAGACGTCAATCACCAAGTGATAAGGGCGGGGCACTGAAAGGAATGCCAAATGAACTACACACCAGTCGTCCACTTCAAAGCGTTGAAAAACGACGTAGAAACTTGTTTTCTACATCCGGTACAGGCTGGTACATCACGTCGCGGAGCAGAGACTGAGTAATGAATTCGTCCGTACAGTACTGATACACCGTACTCAGTCAAAATGTTGTGTAGTTTATTCGGTTAAATTCGAGTAGTGGTGTTTTGTGGCCGTAAAGCTCATTTAGGTTTTTGTTCATGATTTTGACCAATGTGAGGGAGGAGATTTGGCGAGAAGATGTGATTTATTTAAAGAATTCTATGTTAATTTCAGTGCAGTCAACCATACAGGAATTGGCAGCAACTCACTTTACTTTATAAGGAAAATTGCTAGAGAAGGTAATATTCCGTTATTTGCCTACGACCTAAGACCAAGTTCACCAGTTACAGATGGAAGTACTCGTGGTTAATGGTAACGGCCATGACTGCTTATTTCACCAGTCTGCAACCGACGATGAGGCCACAGGCTTCGAACTGCATTGTGCGGAATGAATACATGTGTGACATAAATCTGATCTCTTACCAGCCATCCCCCCCCCTCTCCCAAATAACTTATTTCAGCTAAATAACTTTATGTTAGACCGTGGGTACAATTAAATGTGTCCTCTAGAAACTATGAGAATTAAAACGGTCACGACACATATGTAACCAAGAGAAAATGTGGTGCACGTTACTGCATAAGAAATTTCTGCAATCGGTAAGTTTCTTCGTCCCCATTCCTGTATCACCTTACGTATTTATGTTCTGTACAAGCTTTCTGTGTTATACAAAAGGAATCAAATTTCCGATTATTATATTACAACGTCAATGGATTAATAACTGACTTAATGATTTTTTTGTGAATAGTACTTCAATTCCAAAACTAAAATCCAAAATGTTTTACGAACGACACTCGTTGCCTCTACATATGATAAGTATCGTTGTGTCATTCTTGGATGTATCATGAAAGCTTTGTCAGTTAACGTCCTAGACTAAATCAAATTCTGAAAGACACGCAGGTTTAGTGAAAGTTACCAGTGCGGATATAGCGAACACTCTAGAAAATAAGGCTCATAATGAGTATCGACCAGGATGATAGAAACGAGAGAATCAGAAGTTGATACCGCACTACCGTAATTCATGTGTTCAGAACCTGGGACTTGTTTTTCTGCCCCAAACACAGCGCATGGTAATAACGGTATCGCTCCGATGGACACGTGGCGGATCCGTTGGTGACGCATGGAGAGAGGGTGGTTGCGAAAGTGCTACCCCCACCACTCACCCCCTGCCTGTCACCCCACAGTGTGTCCTGCTCGCGCCCAGTCAGTGTGTGGACACCGAGGTCTTCGTACGCCGGCTGCTGCAAGACACGAAGAGAGCTGCCAGATACTCAAGGTAAGCAGATGATGTTAGTGACATACAAATTCTGATTGCTGTTAATACTCTTGTGGTCGCGTAAAATATTGTATAAAGTAGAAACCTTAGGTGATTTTATTATGTATGCGGCCTTGCATTGGTTCAACGTATTTCACTTTATGTCAGTGTGAGTTTAGGGGCCGTCTGTCATATTCTTTCAAATATTTTCTCATGGTGCTTCGATATCGTTGAGGTTCACAGTCATCCACTCGTGTCTACGTTCATCTTTATAAATTTGAGTTACGTTCATTATGATCAATTTTTTAAAGGAACTGTGTTTCTTCCGATGGAGTCTAATCGGCACAGTATTTGGATGTATGTACATCAAATAGAAAGGAACTTTTTATTGCAATGGCTCCTAAATTTAGATTATGGATTACGATTCCCTGAAGTTTTGGTTTACTTCCACGTTTTGATATTTGTGTAAACAGCATTTTTCATGAAACTTCGTGGCAGATTAAAACTGTGTGCCGGACCGAGAGTCGAACTCGGGACCTATGCACTACCATTTGCTGCTTTGTGAACGTGCCTAGTCTCTAGCTCCTGTGTGGTATGAGTGCTTTCATTTGTAATTAAAGTGTGTAGTTGACATAGCTTAATTCAATAGAAAGATCACGTCGGCTCAGTTTACTTATGACATTACATCCAAATTCTTGTGTATTCAGTCAGATGTTAACAGTCTGCTACTTGTTGCAGGATACAATGGACAGATGGGCGCTGGAACAGAAGCGTATGGAGATGCGACGCCGCAGCATCCAGTTGGAGAGAGAGCGACGGAGTCTGCTGAGGATAGCCGTCCACAACAGCGCCATGATGAAGGCGGAACAGT
Organism: Schistocerca piceifrons; assembly: GCF_021461385.2. NCBI lineage: Eukaryota > Metazoa > Arthropoda > Insecta > Orthoptera > Acrididae > Schistocerca > Schistocerca piceifrons. The sequence continues at coordinate 179,252,703 of NC_060138.1, read as the reverse complement.
ACGCTCTACAGGACGACGACATGAACGATTATGAAGAGGAGTTTGGTCCTGGTTACGACAACGGAGAAGAAGTCCAGGTAGGCGGATTAGAAGCGCTGTGGCACAACCTGGAGATCGACGGTGAGGATGAGGTTATCGATGAAGGCGACTGGGAGGATGACGCTGAGGGAGGCGGTTCTTCTGACGAGTGGACAGACTGCAGCTCCTCGTCTGGAGTTGCCAGCCCCACCAGTTCTGAGGAGGGGAAGCTCTCAGACGGCTCGCCTTGTGCGTCTTCCGAGGAGGCCATGACTGATGAAGAGGCAGACTACATCGCAGAGGACAGACAAGTCTCGGGAGAGGAGCTGCCTGAACATTCAGAAAGTCTGCCTCCAGAGAAACGGACGTCAGACGCGTTGACGGACTTCAGCTGCTCGGCAGGGGACGAGTCTTCTGGTGGCGATGAACCAAGGGACGGATCCGTCCACTGCGTAGCGGTACGGGACCTCCAGGAGGTGAGCAACAGCCACTGCAAGCAACTTTTTATTTCCGTCAGCCTTCTGACTTATCTGATGCGCTTTGCCAATAATTCCTGTCTTCATCAGGTTACCTTCCATTCAGAAGGCTGTTGCACTCAGCAACTGTTATATTGACTTGTAAATAATAGATTACAGCTATCAGTCGTCCGCATCAAATTTTATTGGCAGATCTATATTTCAGCTAGAAACTAACCATTCTCAATGCACTATCATTTTTGATCATTGCATGTAATGCTTATTGGTAGGGCTACTTCCACAGTTAATTGAATACTACAGTAGTATTCACTGAATCTTCCACATCGAATCCAATTTTTTCTTCTATCACGTCATCAGAAAGTTTCTCCCCATCGTAGAGGCATTCAGTGTGGTATAATTAATATATGAACGCTAAGAGAGCGATAAAAATTCGTAATGTCCATCAGAATTTGAAGGCAGCTGTGACATATGACTGACACTGAACTTTGACCAGTCGTAATTTCGCAGTACAGCTTCACAGCAGAGTGTGAAGTTCAACAAATGAAAATATTTTGCGATTGTGAGTAAAGAACTTGAGGCACGGACAACATTTCTGTTATTCGCATTAACCTCTGCGAGTATAAACCACACATTGTGTTCACTCTATTTTCGTTTTACAGTCGTGTTCTTCGTGTTCTTATCTATCCACTATTTAAAATTTTAACTGTTATTGCTTGTGATCCATTCTTCTAAATGAAATTTGTGCATTGCTGTTACTCCATTTGCGATCAACAGAATTAACACCCAAGTCTCTCGTCCTCAGTCCATGTGCGTATCGCGGAGAATTCTTGTAGGGGCTCATTTTTCGCTCTGCAGTTACATCTGAATGTGACTACTGGATATTTCTTAATAACACAGAAACTTCGTAAATAAAGAGACCGTCAATTAAAAGTAATGGAAGTGTATTAATGCACTTAGCTGTAAGCTCAATTTTACTATTAGCTTTCATTCAAATGTCAATCCGTCTTTACAGTATTACCCTGTTTAAGTTTGTTTACTGTAAGGTTATGTGTATGTTCCTGCCATTCATGAAGACAAATTTTTAACATAAACAAATCTAATTATTCTGTTGTTGTTGTTGTTGTTGCTGATGATGATGATAATCTGTAGAAGTTCGCTTCACACGTGCTCCTGATATTTGACGGGCTCTGTGGCATCATTTTCTCAGCACTTTCTTCCAATAAATTCTCTCTATGCCTTAAGACGCTACAATAATGTTCTTTCTCTGGTATGTTTCAGGTTCCTGACAAACCTCTGTAATCTTGCTCCAATAGTTTTACGGTTCCGAAGATGACCGGCAAGCTTGTGATGGACAAAGTGATAGTGAAACAAACTTGTTACGTAACAGTAATGAATGCAGGGACATAGTGATGTTTATCAATAGAAAGTCATTATTGTAAGAAGTTGGACTTTATAAACTATTTGTCGATTATTATTCGTTATTTGTTTTAATGTTTGTAGCTTATGTAAATTGTTGACATTCTTATTGCTGTAATAAATCTTATTACTTGCATTATTTATCTTTTAGTTGAAAGCGAGTCTCCTTTTTCCACCTTAATTGTCTTTTTAATTTAAATTCATTGTTCGTGTATAACTGGTGGTTCTTCATGTGGAACTGTCAAGTCAAAACGGTCTACTGTGCAGATTCTGACAGTATTTCCACTGTTAATTTATATTGGATGATAATGTTCATGTTACTGATTTGGAATTGAACTGTGATGAGTTTGCCCCTACCTGCAATAAATGTACTGAGAAAGTAATATGAACTAGACAGTATTCTGGATGAACTGTAAGTCAAATTGTATCGCTATATTCCTCAGGTTTCATTCATTATGTCAGTGAAAACAGTGTTAGGCTTATTATCTCTTCCCGTTTTGTAATGCTTCTGCGATTTTTAACATAGGTCAACACTGATATTTTAATCTGTTAGAGCATATACCCATTTGTTTTAACTCTTGCGAAGGTGATATGTTAAGCATTAAGGTACATTTAAGTATTGTGATGCATCAGTCAGCTGTAATTTACATAAAGTGTTCCTACATAACAAAGATCAGGCTACTTCTCGCGGCTTCGTAATTATTTGAAACAAAGAAAGAGGATAATCCTTGTTGTCACAACTAGAACAAATACTGAACAAGGACTTACGGAAAAAAATTGCCACTACATTTGCAGGCAGGTTTCTCAGTGTAGGTTATACAGATATAATGGTACAACTCAGAAATATACGAAAAAAAAATGACGGCTCGTGTGACAATTAACACAAAGAACTTTCGCTCACTGTGGATGTATTAAACATTTAAAAGGCAGAAAAATGGTTAGAACTGTCTTTACACCAGCACGACAACGATTTTCATATTGGTTGAATATTACAGTGTTTCACTATAAATTTTAGTCATATTTGTTACTTGATTAATGAACTTTTTACAACTTGATAGTAGATGTTCACATAGCTTATTTTAATGCCTGAACAGTTATTCATTTGTCAGTTATTTTCAATAGCCTACAAATTATTTAACGATATACATGCACCAATGTATGCTGGGATTACCATTTGTATAAGACGCTGAAATGTATTACAGGTGCACATTTGACTGAAACTTTCTGCTATTTTTGATCGAGTATGCAGACCGGAAATGTCAATCTAAATTGATGGACCCCGGTGTCTAACGCTAATCATAAATGTTGAGGAATTCCTTTGAGAAGGGGACAAATCTGATTTGGAATTCCCAAAAGATGCAAAAATAGATATAAAACATTTTTTTCTTTGTAAATATGTTGTGACCATCACAACAGTTAACTAGTTACGGTAATTTCACATGTGATTCAAGTCCTTAAAGATCCTCCAGATGAAGTCTATACTGCAACAATTAGGGTAAGTTATCATACACCAATGACAAATTTCTCAGCAAACTGAGGGCGTATTACAAGTGCAGGATGAAACATGTTATTGTAAATGTCAGTATAAAGTACCAGATACTGGATGTAGAACGGTAAAAGTTCTTTTAATCTGCAGAATTAAATGTTTACAATGAAATATGTAGTCACCATGAACAGCAACTGTACAAAGTCAATAGAAACAGGGCGATACTACTTTTCGATCTAATAGCTCGTTCCGCCAGTTAAGCTCAGCTAGTATTGGTTGTTACACATGTGTGTCAAATCTGCACCTCTTTTATGGCTTCTCAGTTTTACCGTGACTTACTGTGAAATTATTTTCTGTACATCTGCTGTAACAAGCCCTAGATGACGTAATATATTTGCTCTCCTTCGTTTTCACTAGCTCACATTATAAAATATCACTTCAACTTGAGCAGAAAAATACTCTAGGTGGCATACCAAAATATTCTATTACTGCAACATAACCTATTTTTAGCGGCATGTTGTCTTTAAAGGGTACGAGATAAAACTTTTTCAAAAGATATCATGAGAAACGTGGAAGTTACTATGATTGCCTATCTTTCTCTTGGGAGGATGTCATACAGTCAGACACAAATTACAAAGCTTTGATTAATAATCACATATACAACAACAGATGGTTGTGATGCCATTATTTTTAATCAGGAAGCCTTGGCAACAAATGATGGGAGAATACAAACTAGAGACAGTTTCCAGACTGGAAATAAAAAGGTTCTTCGCGACACAAAGATGAAAGAACGTTGACGTCCACACTATGCAGGGCAGGCGAATGGCAGGAAGAGGAGCATCAAGCGCCACTTTAAGGAGGAAGTCGTAACCATAATGGGTAGTTTCGTTGCTAGACTTGCAGCAACATGATCTCCAAGAAAACCTGTTTCCACTGGTACTAAGAATGAGTACCTTAAGGACTTATGAGCACTTATTCAGAAGAAAAAATGTGTTTCACAGCAGCGAAGATGAACAAGTGCTCATGCACTTTAGAGCCCATTTTTACTGGACTTATTTACTTCGAATGATCGTTCCTTTCATTTTCGTGAATACTGATCATCCTCATGGAACGCCCTATATATAATTCGATAATATTAGATTAACAGACTGTGATGTATTTCAGGAAATTGTTGGGTTGTTTACAAGTGTAACGACGAAGGGATGTGAAATGCTTCGAACATGAGAAACATAGTACAGTCGAGGCGAATGGAAGGCGCATTTGTTGGAACGGCATTGGCGAATTCAAGTTAATCTGTAAAGGTAACACTGCAAGAGATACCAGTGCGACTTATTCTAATAGATTTTTTCTCGGCAGAACAGAAGTCTTTTATTCTTCCACAGTAAATCTGCCTTTTATGTAGAAGTTACAGCAGATACAAACTTGGATTCAGGTTACGTACAATTTCGTTTTGGTATTTTCCCCGTTCTGATTCATTGCCACACACACACACACACACACACACACACACACACACATGTACAGACACACACGCGAGCGCGCACACACAGTTTCTGGTGTGTTTCTTTCACATTTATTTACTGTTGAGCTTAAGCATCACATTTACTCTGTTATTGCATCTCATTTGTCACGTTTGATATATTTTCACAACTACTGTATCCTCTTTAATAACTACAATCACAGTCTGATGACCGACTTTTCAGACGAAAACCGATTAACTCAAATATTAATAACGTACGAACTCTGCAGTCCTGTGTTTTTCGTTTATACATTTGTTTTGTTTCAAAAGTCGTGGAAATGAGACAAAAGAAGGGACGAGTCTAGGCCGTGGATTTTGAACTGGAATCTGGTGGTTTAAGAAAACGGCAAGCCAAAATCAGTGAGGCTGCATGAAATAAATATTCCAGTGTATTCTTTACATTAACAACTTACGTACTTTCGCGTTCATTTTAATGACTCCCAACAACAGCAGGACAATCAAGGTGGCCTGAAGTGTTACGGCAGCGAATGGGAGAAGCCAGTTAGCGAAAGAAAAGGAAACAAACTTAGAACAGAAAACCTGAGGCTTGTCGCAGGCAGCCTTCAAGTGTTCAGAGTGCCTCTTCAAAATATATACCACAAGCTGTTCTGAAAGTAGTTATGGACTGGCTCACAATGTAGTGACTGTGGGTTGTATTCTTTGATTTGGTTACTCATATTTATTTTAAATGAGTTCTAACGTTTCCCCAACGAATTACAAGAAAGTATTTGGTTAAATTCTGACTTTCTTATACGTGGTAGCGTACCATCTCAACTTTGTATCACACTACCTATTTTTAGTTAGTGTTAATAGTTTTTCCGAAATGCAGCTGTTTGTCGTGCAGGTGCATTTAAGCGACCAATGCTGTATTGAAAATTTTGTGGCGGTGTTCGTAGCGACAAGCAATTCGCTGTAGAAACGGCTTACGAAGTCACCGCCACACTTTTAATAGCGGGCCGACCGGTCCGCTGGAACAGTGAACAGAAAGATGAAAACCCAAACACTCTGATTAAATGAAAGTCGGTACTTATCTTTATTAACGAAGATACAGGAACACAGTAGTGAACTCCGTGTCTACAGAGATCTGTCTAGTTCGAGTCGGAGCGGCTAGGTCAGCGTCGGCTGACGACAAACAACAACTCTGCTGCGATGAACACACAACTGACTAGCAAGTACACAATTCGGTGGCGAGTATACAACTGAGCGGCGAATACAGAACTGTCCTAGCGCTCGCGACTCCAGCGCTTAAGAAGCCAGAAGCCAGCGGTGGCGCGCGCAGACTTGCGGCGATTTCCTGTCTCGCTGGCGCTGCTTATGCGGACGGCGTCCGGACTTTGATGCTGTCAACCTTTTGGCAGCAGGCTCGGGTGGCATTACTGGTTAGGATATAACAGGAAAAAAAATGTGATGGCGTGCAGTTTACCGTTCGCTATGTTTTACTGCGTGCATAACTGTGAGCGAAATATAACGAAGTTCAAAAAAGGTTTTGAATTGGTAATGATGATGATATCTGTCAGCTTTCTCAAGTAAATGAAAATGGCGCTAATGGAGGACCACGTGGGTTCAGCGAAGTGTCAAACACTGTAAGACAGAACAAACCGAAATACTACAATCGAAGATAGCATAGTGTTGGACCCTTGTACGAATTTAGTCATGCATGATCAGATACTTCAATATATATAGTTTTTGCTCTCGACCGTTTGAACTGCACAGTTACATGCTACACCCTTATTGTAGCACCTCACGTTTCAGGGGAGACCGGGATAGCTGTAACAATTCCTTTCGCTAATTTTGTAGCAGTAGATTTCATTTATTTATTCCTTATTTAGTCTGACCAGATTAAGACCTTAAAGCTCTCTCTTACATCTGACCAGGAGTAAGATACTAAAGGTATCGCAAGAACTTTCACAGCAACAACAATAACAATAATAATTGATACTAACAATACTAATGGTAAAGAGCAATAAGATTGATACAGATTAGCGCATATCGTCAAGGACACACGTACCATGCGGAAACGTTTCTTTGTCATGGATACAGCCGCTTTCCTCTGCTGTGATCCTCAACAGCGAAGTGATCATTCCATTGATCACTTTTTGTGAGAATTTCCCGACGATAGCATCTAGACTGATACAGCTCCATCTTCCGTAACAGTCCTTTCAATCCAGTTAATCTCACGGCAGCAGCCTGATATTACCCCTTAGCTTTGCGAACGGGTAGCGAAATTATTGTCCTGTTAATACGAGTATATAGCTAAGAGTTTACACATTTATGGTACAATAGTTCCTCCTCTATCAGTTCAGATGCGAAATATTCGTAGAATGTGATGTTAATGAAATCCACAAACGAGTCTTTCCTATCACTCTTGAAATGTGTCCGTCAAATTCCCTCGTGACAGAAATTTTATGGCAGATGGCGCGAATAACGATATAGATAAGAGTAAAACGAGCGTTCTTATTCCCGCTTCTTTGGTGACGCTCAGGGATGTTGTAACACAGTGCAAGACGATGCTGAACGCAAGACAAAACATACGAAGCTCAGGTGGACGTTGGGGACAGTGTAATATATTGGCCGACAACTTTTAGAGTAGCTCATGCACCGAATATTAAATACGGTAAATTATTGAAATCTGAGGGGTGCAACTACTCCACGCAGTTTAAGAAAAGAAGATATGATTTCCTCATGAGAGTTCAGAAACTAACGGTGGAGCAGGTGAGGAACTTTCTGGTCAGAGAGCGAAATTTAATCACAGACAGTGCTCCTGGAATAGCATAAAGGCTACATTGGTATTATAATCTTGCTGTGACAAACATGACAAGAGACGTATGATGTTGCTGTGGAGAGGGGAGGGTCGGACTTGAGCCACAGATGCTACGGTCCCCCTCCCCCCCCCCCCCCTCCACCACCGCCGCCAGCCGTGACTGCCCAGCCTCTCTCAGTGTGTGTACTCCGTGGGTCTCCTACGTCTGTACTTGCAGAGGTCGCAGTGAGCTTCCAGTGGCTGCTTCTGTTCTCCATTATTGCTCAGTTCTCTGACAGAAGAAATGTGCAGCATCTAGGCATTTTAATCATCGGTGAAGCTTTTACTCTTCTCGTTTCTAGTGAGAATACTTCCACTTTGATGTCAGGCATCGCAAATTTTAGTGTGCAAACCCCCTAATTCTGTAACGACTTTTGTCAGTTTTTCATTATGTAAGAAGATGGGTTGATATAGGGAAAGTCGTAAATTTCATCCTCCGTGTAGAATTTCTATAGCATGTACAAAAGCCAACCCGTGCAGCATGATTATTGGAATTACCATTAAAGATCAATCATCGTATGTTACATTTCAAGCAATGTGTTTTACTCTAGGTAATGCGCAATTTACGTTGCGTCTTTGCATTCCAAGCTTTAGTGTAGAAGACTACATTATACAGATACTAGGATGTTAATACCTATTCACATTCAAATATAAATTCGTAAATCGCATGTTGTGGTACATGTGCACTTTTTTGGACCATGCTGTAATTGTGTGTAGATTGTACCTAAATCCTACAATTTCATGAAAGCATTGCGAAATTATTTTGGCATGCTACGGTAATTAGTCAAACAGAACAGTCTGCTGCTTCCCATAGGACACAATGGACACCAGGAGAGCAGAACATACCCACCCGCAGGCGCGACAGCGCAGGGCAGAGTAGGAGCGAGAGCGAGAGCGGCGGAGTTTGTTGAGGTGGACCGTCCACAACAACGCCTCGCAGAAGTCAGGGAAGGACTGCGAGAGGGAGGGTGAGGGCCACTGTCGTGGGACCAGAAACCGCGACTGTGAACAGGGCGTGGTGTACGAACCAGTGAGGCTTCAGCTCCAAAAGCGTCGGGAGGTCGGAAGAGTGGCTAGGAGAGGCGTTCCCACTTGTGAGTTGCCCAGAGGGAAACGTCTGGACGTTGGGCAAGTCCATCTTCAGGAAATCAGCCGTCGAACGGAAGGAAAAAACCAGTTCGTGGTGTACGAACCAGTGGGGCTTGAGCTCCAAAAGCGTCGGGAGGTCAAAAGAGTGGCTAAGCGAGGCCTTCCCACTTGTAAGTTGTCCAGAGGGGAAACGTCTGGACGTTTGGCAAGTCCGTCACCAGGATATCACCCGTCAAACGGAAGGAAAAAAACTCAGCAGAAGCAGAGACTGAGCGGATCAGTACGGTTCAAATGTGAGGTATGGGGTGGTCACTACTTGTAGATGTAAAAACAGCCAAACTCCCTTGACTGGTACCTGAATTAGCCTACTGGTTACCTCAACATACTTGTGAAGTACCCGTCTGCGTGTTGCATTTATTTTTGTTACGATATCCCATCCATTCTTTATGGATATGGTAGCATGCTCGAGACCTTGTCAACAACATATAACGTATAATGCTACAGTTTGTGTAGTACTGTTTCCTGAATAACACTGCAAAACCTCGTCTCTTCATTGTTCTGTTAATTAAATTCAAAATTCAAGACTGTAAATTGAAATTACCCAGCATAAACTCTGTTTACCACCCACCCTACTATATTTTATCTGTGGCAGTGATAAATTACAGCTCGGCAAAAGTGTTATTGACTTATTTTCTCAGAGAACAAACGGTTATGTACTTACGTTTCAGTGGTTGATGCTTTATATATAACATGAATTAATTCATCACACATCAAATTACATCTCCTAACACTAACAAATTTCATCACACACACACACATTTATACATGTTTCCTCAGAAAATGTTCAAGTTTTCTCAAGCTTATTAGTTGATGGTGCTGTACAGATGTTCAGTGTTGAGGTAATCATTCATTTCTGTGATATTTTTGTTGGAATAGTCATTCTCTCACACGCTTTCTACTGAAGGCAACACCTACAAAGTAACATTCATACTGCTTTCAATTGGGAAGTTATAGCTTACTTTGTTGCCCACAGATCGTACTTCACAACGGTATTAGACATGTCATACTACCCATTTTATACAGAATAAATGAATTTCTTAGAAATTTGATACTGATTCATGACAATTCTTTAAATAATGTTAACAAATAATTAATAGTAATACGCTGTGATGATTTATACTAACAGCCTGTATTAACTTGCACAATAGTAACTGGACATGCAACAAAAGTAAACAAAGTTGCATGTTTTTTCCATATTGCTGAAAATAGTAAAATTCCTGTAAATAAACTGAAAATTAGTTCTTTTAGATCACGAATGATTATCGACACTGCAAAAAGTGTAGAAGTTTATAGTTAGTGAAAACTCATACGAATCTTATTAGCACCAAATACACTAAGTCTATATGTTCTATTCTGAATGAAGGATGAGACGTTTTACTCCTTTTACAAATTTATATTTACTTCTGTCCCATGGATTTGCTTTCAAGCACAGCTTCACCTTAAACCGGCATCCAGAGGTTAAATTTTCCTTCATGTTTCATTTGTAAGGTGGTCACGTCCTTTATGTTCTTTATACTAAGTGACAGTATGTTATAAGATAACCTCCCTGCGATTGAATGTCCCTACTGTTATTTTCAACCTTTTCCTGCAGATGTCTTTTTCGATAGTTTTGTGCTATGGTGAAGGAAATCTCCATTGAGAGGTGCTGCACAATTTAGTTTTAAAAGAAGTATTGTCTCACATATGCACACACTCGATGCAGTTAATATTTTAAGTTATTTGAATTCTTTTTTGCATGATTCCTGTGTTAGTTTTCCTGTGCATCTGATGGCATTCTTTGATGTATTAAATTCTCTAAATGTGTACATCTACTGTTCCTCCCCATTTTGATATATAGTACAATACAGGTGAGTAGATAAGTACATAGTATTTTTTTAGTAACGTTTCTATTATAGTATCAGCAGCATTTCCTCTAATGCTATAATAGTCCTGTTTTTCTAGAAGAGTTCTATGACAGATACAATCAAAATCTTTCCAAATATCTAGGTATAGACTAAATACTTTCCTTTGATGACCCAGGGCTTCAGTGATGTGTGTCATGAAGTGTGCCACTAGAGTCTTCGTGGATCTCCCCTTTCAGAATCCATGTTGTGGTTCGTTTAGGCTGTTTTTATTCTCTATTGAGCTTAGAAATGCATCTTTAATTACTGCTTCCACTGTTTTATACAGAACAGTTGTGATTTTTATGGGTCTGTTGTTTCCTAGGTCTCCTTCTCCACACCTTTGAATACTGGCTGTACCTTGCTCCTTTCTAAACATTATGAGAACCCTTCTTCCTTCATTACTAAATTTACCAGGAATGGCAGAAGGGGTGCTAGATAAATAGCACAGCATTTTACCACTATTGCTGATGTGTTATGCAGAGCTTTTTTGTTTATTGTTTTTAGATCAACTACTTTTTGAACATCTAATTCATATATAGGGAGTAGGTTTAAACTCTCAGTCTCCCTGTTCTGACTTTTAATGTTCTTTGATACTGTTTTGATTTGTTTTAGAACTGTGGAATGCCCAGTGATTTGTCATGTGGAAGGTCCCTCAGACATACTTGCACTCTGACTACTGAAGACTTGCAGTACCCTAAAGCTGCAAAAAAGGAATGGCAGGCTGTTTCTTTTAACCTGATTCATAAAGATTCAAACAATGTGGTAAAATAACAGTGCTTGTTGAGGAATATTCACATGTTTATTAATTAATCTTTTTCTGAGATATAACTATTGTTGTGTTACCTGATTACGTATTATTTTCCATCTTATTGCGTATTTTGTGTGGTTCTAGAGAATAAAAGTATATCATTCTATTTTCTGTGTTTGATTTACCAGTTTTTATCCTTTAATTTTTATTGACTTCCTGCTATTGTTAAAAAACTGTTAAAATATGAAATTACTGTCAGAACATTCTACCACATCTGGCAGCAGGAACAACAAATATATGGAAAGGGTTGGTTGCTTATCAAGTGGAGTTCATATATGATCTAAATAGGGTGCTATATAATGACAACAATATATATCATTCTAACTGGTTCTTACAATACACCAAATGTACTTGCATTTTAGAACCTGACATTTTCCTCAGCGTGATAATACATTAATGAGTAACTGAATCACTGTGTAGAAACCAATTTGGAACTGATTTGTGAGAAACTTAAAAACAAAACAAAAAAAACCACTCACACATGAATTTTAAGATAAATTTTTTGTATAAATAATAATAATAGTAATGAAGATAGACCAATATATGACACAGTTTTGTGAATATTGAAGTACATACATAGAATTTTTTTTAACACTTTACATTTTTTTCTGTCACCATGTAACCTTTGCACACAAGATATTTTTGATTAAGTATTCTCCTGTTCAATGGATCATGTATGTGATTGCTAGCTATGATGTGGAAAGTACAACTTGCCTACAAAGATATTTAATAGTTTACTCAATATACAGCTAGACATCTTAAAGAATGTTTTCTAAATGTAAGCTTTTATTAACAATGAATAGCAATGCACCTTTACGGGGTCTTTATGCGATTCACATTCAACATGATTGCCTTACTAAGAGAAAATGAAAATATGGGTATTGCATTACAAGTAAATTAAAGCAGCTTTCGCACAGAGACATGTCTTCTTTGCAGTTTTGAAATGGTAAGAATGTCTGAATGCACTGCAATGACCTAACATGGATTTGAATAGATAGCTACAAGACTTCAGCAAAATTTTACATCTTCACTGACAAAGGCTGGTCATACCAATGCAAGGAAATGTTAGTCATATAAACATTAAGCATTGCTTGGTTTTCAGATGCTGGGCTGTATGTAAAATAAGTTGTTGATTTTCACAAAACTAAATACATTTCACAACAATTTCGAGCAACAGCATCAATGTAGAGGTTCAATATTGCTTACATTTTTGTATAACGATATGCTCGATAAATGTATCCTAAAACTCATAAAGCCAATGTGACAACTGTGGAACTCAGATTTTGTAGAAAGACTTTGCAGGATAGTTTTGTACTTGATACCCATGAAATGGAAAGAAGTAGGACACTGTCAGCAAAACTATTATGGATACGATTTCCAGCATATTGTGTGCAATAAAGAAGCTAATAAATAATGATGCAAAGTCGTTACAGGGACAGAAAGCTGGCTAAAGCCGGAGATAAGCTCATCCGAGATCTTTGCGGATCCTAACGGTGTTCCGAAAGGACAGGTTAAACATGGTTGCCAGAGGTGTGTTTGTTGTTGTTAGTAGTAGTTTATCTTGTCGCAAAACTGAAGTAGATAGTGCCTGTGAGTTAGTATGCGCAAGGGTCATTGTTGGCAACCGGAATAAAATGATAATTCGATCCTTTTACTGACCTCTCAATTCAGATGGTAGAATTACTGAAAGGTTCAAAGAAAGTTCGAGTTTGATTTCAAACACGTACCGACTCACACAATTATAGCTGGTGGTGACTTTAATTTACCTTCGATATGTTGGCTAAAATACATGTTTAATTCCGGAGTTACGCATACAACATTATCCGAGATTGTGCTAAACGCATTCACGCCAGTGGTAAACGTTTGTGAAAACACACTTGACCTCTTAGCAACAAATAATCGTGAGTTAAAAATGAGCGTCAAAACGGATACAGGGATTAGTGAACCACTTCATAAAAGCAAGTCTTCTGGTCCATACTGTATATCAATTAGGTTGCTTTCAGAGTATGCTGATGCAATAGATCCATACTTTACGATCGTATATAACCGTTCGCTCTATGAAAGACATGTACCGAAAGACTGGAAGGCTGCACAGGTCACATCAATATTCAAAAAAGGTAATAAGAGTAATCAACTAAATTGCAAGCCCATATCAGTAACGTCGATATGTTGCAGGATTTTTAATATGTATTGTACTCGAACTTTAAGAATTACCTCGAAGAAAACGGTCTTTTTACATACAGTCAATACATATTTAAAAAAACACCTTTCTTGTGAAACACAACTACCTCTTCACTCGCATGAAGTATTGAGTGCTATCGACAAGGGATTTCATATTGATCCCGTGTTTCTGAATTTCCAGAAGGACCTGACACTCTACCACACAATTCTAGTGAAATAGCGTGCTTATGTAGAATCGCCTTAGTTATGTGACTGGATTCGTGATTTCCTGTCAGAGAGGTCACAGTTCGTAGTAATTGACGGAAAGTCATCGAGTCGGACAGAAGTGATTTCTGGCATTCCCCAAGGTAGTGTTACAGGTCCTTTGTTGTTTCTTATCATTGTAAACGATTTGGGAGACAATCTGAGCAGCCATCTCAGGTTGCTTGCAGACGACGCGTCGTTTATCGACTAATAAAGTCATCGGAAGATAAAAACAAATAGCAAAACCATTTAGAAAAGATATCTGTGTGGTGCGAAAGTTGGCAATTGACGCTAAATAACGAAAAGTGTGAGATCATTCACATGAGTGCTAAAAGAAATCCGTTAAACTTCGATTACACGATAAATCAGTCAAATCTAAAGCTACCAATCTAAATTAAATACCTAGGAATTACAATTACTTAAATTGAAAAGAACACATAGAAAATATTGTGGGGAGGGCTAAGCAAAGACTGTGTCTTATTGGTAGAAGACTTAGAAAATGTAATAGATCTACCAAGGAGACTGCCTACACTACGCTTGTCCGTCCTCTTTTAGAATACTGCTGCGCCGTGTGCGTGCCTTAACAGGTAGGATTGACGGAGTACTTCGAATAAGTTCAAAGTAGGGCAGCACGTTTTGTATTATCGCGAAGTAGCGGAGATTGTCACTAAAATTGTACAGGATTTGGAATGGACAACATTAAAACAGAGCCGATTTTCGTTGCGGAGCAATTTTCTCACGAAATTCCAGTCACCAACTTTCTCCTCCGAACGGGAAAATATTTTATTGGCGCCGACTTACATTGGAAGAAACGATCACCATGATAAAATATGGGAAGTCAAAGCTCTTACGGAAAGGCATAGTTGTTCGTTCTTTCCGTGCGCTATACGAGATTGGAATAATAGAGAATAGTGAAGGTGGTACAGTGAACCCTCTGCCAGATACTTAAATGTGAGTTGCAGAGCTTCCATGTAAATATAGATGTAGATGTCCAATGTTTTTGCCCCTGGCAGTAATTTTGTGCGGAATGTAGCCTATTAGTATCATTATCACGAAAGCAAAGCCTAAGTATATCGGCATGCTGTGATAATTCGTCAGATGTCTGAACAGTCTACAGCTTCCCACAGGACATCACTGACTCAAGGAGACTGGAAATGAACTCCTGCTGGTGTGACGTCACAGGGCAGAGTTGTATGGAGAGCACCTGTTGAGGTGGGCCACCCACAACAGCACCGTGCTGGAGGCGGGGAAGGACTGTGAATGAGAGTGTGTGGGCAACTTTTGTGAGATCAGAAACCGTGAGTATGTGCAGGACTTGGTGTACGAGCTAAAAGAGTCGTGAGGACGAAAGAGTGGCTTGGGGAGGGGTGGGGGGTGGGGGGGGGGGGGGGGAGGGACGGCGACGTGTGCTCCCGAGAGTTGCCTGGAGGACAAACGTCTGGACTTTGACCAGGTCCGTCTCCAGGATATCACTCAGCGAAAGGAAGGAAAAAACGCAGCAGGAGCACAGACCGAGCGGCAACAGTGCGGTAAAGACGTGAGGTAATGGACAGTCACCACCTACAGACGCGGAAATAGCCCCACTCACTCTGCGACTAGTGCTACAATTAGCCCACTGGTTACCTCAACATAGCTGTGAAGTACCATCTGGGTGTTGCATTTGTTTTTGTTGCTCTGTCCTCTTCATTCTTGCCTGATATGGTACTAACCCAAAGGTTTTGTCAATGTCACATAATCTTTCTTACTACAGTTTATGTAGTTCTGTTCCCAGAAAAAAACACACACACAACCCCCTCTCTTTGTTGTTCTGTCAATTCCATTATAAAGGTAGAGACGGTAAATATAAATTATCCTGTATAAACTCTCTTTTCCACCTGCCATACTTTTTATAGCTGTAGCCATACTGAACAAATTACGATTTGGAAAAAGTGTTACTGATTGATTGTCTCTGGGAACAAAAACTTGTGATACCATTTTTCAGTAGTTGGTGTTTCACATACAACATAAATTAACTCATCACACACCAATGACATCCTGCAACAGTTACTAACGTCATGCTTCCTCGGAAGACTTCCAAGTTTTCCTAAGTTCGGTTGATGACGTTCAGGTTTGAGACACTCAGACTCATACTCATTTCTGTGATGCTGTTGTTGAGGTAGTCATTCTCCCGTCGTTTTATCCTTACAGCAACAAAATCCTCTCGTTTGCACCTAGAAAATACCATTTACAGCTGTCACCTGGAAAGTAATAGCTTATTTATTTATTGATAGATCACATTTCACAATTATATCAGAATATCATGTTGCCAATTTTATAGGAAACACTAATTTCTTCGAAATTTTTCATTGATAGAAAATCAGAGTTTTGTATGTAGTGTTAACTTTCCTTTGATGGTCCAAGAGATAAGTGAAGTGTGTGTTTGGAAGTTGGCCACTACATTCTAAAGAGGATCCCTCCTATCTGATTCAGTGATATGCTTTGATGATGTTTTGTTACTCTATGAAATTTATAATCCTATACTTAATCACTGCTTCTACTGTTCCTGACAGAATAGTTTTGATTGTTATGGGCCAATAGTTACCTGGATCTCCTTTTTCCCCTTCTTTAGATACTGGCACTACCTTACCGCTTTTCAAACATTTTGATATTACTCGTTCCTTCATTTTTTAATTTATCATCAATATCAGAGGCTATGCAGGATAAATTACACAGTATTTCACCATTTTTGCTGATATGCCATCCAGACGCTCTGTGTTTCTATTTTTTAGAATTCTAATAATTTTTGAAACTTCCAGTTCATCTGTAGGGAGTAGGTATAAACACTCAACCACCCCATTCAGATTTTCATTGCTCTTTGGCACTGTTTTCTTTTAGAAATGTGGGATGCTCATTAACTTGACATGCTTCAGATCCCTCAGACATACCGTGACTCTGACTGCTGAAGGCATGCAGTTGTCTCAAGCTCTTTCTTGGAACCTGCTTCACTGAGATTGTTGAGAGAAAATCATATGTTTAAGTAATTAGACTTTATTGAAGTTATAACCATTAACTATTACTTATTATTTTTACATCTTGCTGTGTATTTAATGCATTATAGTGAATAAATATATACCTTTCTAAGTTATTTTTTTATCTTGAGTTTTTTATATTCTGCCATAGTTAAAAAACTGTTCTAAACCTGAAATTGTTGTCAAGAATATTTTACTACATCTGGCAGAAGGAACAACAGAAATGTACAGAAAGGATGAGCTGCTTCTCAAGTATGGTACTACACAGTGACAATGACATTGACGGGTCAAACCAATCAATCTCAGTTGAAATAAGTGGAATTGAGAAGATGTATTGTATTATTACAGCTATGAAGTCTTGGCTAAGGGCCACAACAACATTTATTAGCACTGATGGTACTAAATTGTAGCATAAAACTGGCAATAACTAATTAGAGAACAATTTGGAAGTGCGAGCTGTGAGAAACTGAAAAACCAAACAATGAAACTGACTCACATGAAATTTCATAGAAATTATTCCATAAATAATAAAAATATAGAAATACAGGACAGTTTCACAAATATAAACGTTCATAAATAGAAAAATTTTAACATTACCCTAAATTTAATAGAAACAATAATTCCTAAAGCAGAAATAAGAAGAAATCGTTCCTGTAAGTTTAGAAAATCAGTGCTGCAGGCACATATTACAAAATGATTATGATGAAATAAGTCTTCATCAATGTTACGCAACATCTGCTTTCATGAAATGTCAAGATTTCTGGTATTTGTGGCAATCACAGAAGGACGATTTTTTATCTGCAATTGAGATTACAACACATAAAATCAAACCAGTGATTGCTAAAATCAACCTTTGTAGTGATTTTAATATAGGCCATGGGGAATTTTAGTGTATAAATAGTTTATTTCTATCAATATATAATCTTTGCAAACCAGTTTACTTTAGATTAAGTACACTCCTGATCTATGGGTCATGTATGTGATTGCTTGCTATGATGAGGAAATTACTTGTTGCTCACAAATATTTCTAGTAATTCACCCCAATATATAATTATTTATGTTAAGGATATTTTCTTATCATAAGTATTTACAAACACCGAATAGCAATGCATCATTGCAGGGATTTTACGCCTTACTTAGAGAAAATGAAAATTATATTAGCATTATTTTCCATGTAAATTCATGGAGCTTACACATACCAACATGTGTTCTTTGTATTATGGAAATGTTTGTGGCCAAAGATGCACTCCAATGACCAAAAGTGACTGTGAGTAGATAATGTAGTTACAATTCTTCAACAAATTTTTTCACCTTTATTCATAAAGGCTAGTCATATTAATCAAAGTTGTGCTAGGAAATCCAAGTCATATAAACATTAAGTATTACTTGATATTCATATGCTGTGCTTTATGCAAAGTAAATTGTTGACTTTCATAAAATCAAATAAAATACTCATCAATTTCAAGCAGTAATGTCAACACAGAGTTTCAGAATTATTAAAATTCGTTGCAGCTATCCTAATAGGTAATGCAAGCTATGTTAGGATCATGGAACTTAATTTTATATGAGGATTTTGAGGCACAGTTTAATATTTAGTGCTCCATAAAGGAAAGTAGTATGAAACTGTTAGTAAATCTATTATGTATACCATCTCCAGCATATTGTGTGCAATAAAAAAGCTCTAATCATGATAAAAGGTAGTGGGATTTGTGAGATATGAATCTGAGGTGGTACCTAGAAGACACTTTAAGCTGCATTTTCGAAGAAAAGAAAAATTTCCATACAGAGTACAAGAGAAAGTAAGTTCCCATTGGCCTATAGTGCCAGGTCACATAAATTACAAGGAAACTAACGAATTTCATGAATGCTCACTGCAGTATTAAGAGACTGCTTACTTTATTGTTGGCTTCATAATCAAAGCACCAAAAATTCTATTTAATTGACACAAAGTGTATGAGCCTATGTGGTTAACATTTAGCAGCAGAGAAACTGATGTTTACTGATTATAAACTGAACGATCATCTGCAGTACTGTGGCTACAATATACATAAAGGCCTGGATATAAAAAATAATACTTTTTATACCATATTAGGAATATGTTATCTTAGTTTTCATTGAAACAGAAATTCTGTTGTCAGCTAATATTTTGTAACAAGATGTTTGAAACTTCATTCTTTGCCTTATAAATGCTTTATAAATTTAGAATTGGAGTGTAAATTTTATCTTGCTTAGTGTATAAAAACTGACTGCTACCACACTGCTGTTGGTGTTTTATGTACTTGCACTTTGACTAACATGTGAATGAGTTATTTTCACTTTCTCGGGTGTGCTCTTTATATCTAATGTTGATGTTCCTTTCAGTTTGTCCTATGTAGAATTTGTGGCATCTTGTACATGAAATATTGGAAATGCCCAGATTATTGCATATGGGAACTTTCGAGCTGCCTTTGTGGATTTTGCGTTTGAGGCTGTGTGTTTTGATACATTCGATGTCGGTTTTGTTGAATAACTCGTTAATTTTGTTTGAGATGTCTCCTACACAAATTGCGGTTACATATGCTGTTTTCTCCTTTTTCGTTGTGTGTGTGTTAAGTGTTATTGCTTTACTTGGATTGGGTATTTTTAGTTAGTTGTGTTTCAATGAGTTACAACTGTTTTACAATTTTGGGCTCATAATCATTTTCCTGCAGTACATATTCTAGAATTTTTATTCTTTTTTAATTACTCTGTCTTCAAGTGGCAAAATTACTAACTTGTTGAGCATTGTGTTGAAGAATGTGAGTTTTGGGATTTCGTGATGACATGAATGTGCACTGATAATACAGACTGTTTTGGTAGACTTTCAGTAAATTTTGAAGCAATGTTTGTTGTTAGTGTCCTTAATAGTCAAGTGGAGGAAGTTAATTGTTTAGTTAGTTTTGTACCTATGATAAATTTCAATTTTGGGGTGTAAGTGCTTCAAAGCTTGATGTATTTCGTCTATGTTAGTAAGATTACCCTCTATAAACATTGAAGTTCCCTCTACATATCTATAGTGAGATATGATTTTTTCATTAATTGCGTTTTTTGTTTGAATGAATATTTTTTCCAAGCTGTTAAGGAATATGTCAACTACAGTTCTAACAATGTTACATCCCATCGTGACTCTATCTTCTTCTGTATATATTTTGCTATCAAACATGTAATTTTGATGCAAGACAAGATTTTTAGTTGTAAAATTTCTGTAGTGCCCTGTATTGAGTTTTTCTGTATTTGAGTATGTTCAATGATATCTATTGATTCCTGTATTGGAATGTTCATGTATAGGTTAGTACTGTCTAAAGATAGAAATCTAGAATTGAGAGATATTTTTATGTCTTTGATCTGTTTAGCTAATATTCTAGAGTTCATTATTTTATATTTTTCGTTGTATATGTAAATTTCTTATTGTTTAATTTCTTGATTATGTAGTATTTAAGGCTGTTAACATTATTTACTGATGGTTGTATAGGAAGAAACTGCTTGAAGAAATATTTTGCACTGTGGACCCCAAAGAACAAAATTTAAAGAATTCAAAATATAGAAAATAAAAACAAAGTTTTATGTGATTTCATACAACATGGAACTGGGAAAGGTACTAACATTCAAACCAAATATGGCTGTATAATTTACACAAGATACTCAAGAAGCGGTTAATTTTTTAAGAGGATTACTCATGCTCATAGAGAGAAGTTGCGAAAAAAACTCCCTAAAGCACCCACAATGAATTGCACTGCACAGAAAATGATACTGTTTGTCAAAACAGAATTTCAAGTGAGGAAGATAATACACAAATTAAAAAAACCAGAGGCCACAACGGATTATGTTCCAATTTCTATTCTGAAAGCTCACATACACAGCATACAGATCCCCTTAATAACAAACATAACAAATGCATTCTTTAGTTCAGGTACCGAGTTGTGTCCTTACTAAAGAAACGAACGAAAATTTATAGAAATTTAATGCCTTTTGACCACTGCCACTATTCTCAAAAGTAATATAGCCAATCACGAAATATAATCTAATGAGTTATGTGAATAAAAATGACTTTTCTAACGAAGTATCATTATCTGAGGGAGAAGCACGATGTAGGTCATACCAGGGTAACAGAAGTGGTACTTCAAAGCCTTGAGGTGGCAAAAATCATATAATGATATTCTTAGACTTCTCATAGGCTTTTCACACTGTTAATTATAAAATAATATTAAACAAACAAACTCACAAGATGTTAGAGGAATAGAAATGACTGGTTCCTGTCTTATCTCCAAAACAGTGCACAAAAGGTTGAGATAGTTCAAATGTCTGCTGATGATAAATTTTTAGCGAAAAGACTGTCAGATATGAAACATAACAAACAAAGGTGTACCTCAGAGTGGTGTGTCAGGTCATACTCTGTTCTTAAAAGATGTCAATGACTTTCTGGCCAGTGTATTACAGAGAGGAAGTTAGTTACCTCTGCTAATCACAGCAAAACCATAGTCGCTGCTGAAACCACAGAACTCATAAAAATGAAGGCAAATGAAATCGTCAAGAATGTTTAGATTTGGGCAGTGTAGAATAAATTAACAATGACTACAAAAAAAACAATCAACAAGCACTTACATCTACATAACAGAAGTCCATCTGGATGACGACCATCTATAAAGATATAACTACAGCAATGAGAGCTGCCTCGGTGTCAGTTGTTCTCTAGACGTTCAACCTTCAATACGACACTTTTTCTGATTGATTCATCATTTGGTGAAGAACTCTGTATTTTGGCTCTTCGAAAAAATTTTCATGGAGAAAATCACCTGCTTGAATCTGTAAATGCCTGCCCTATAGAGGTTACTTCCTCTGAGGGAACAGGAAAAAATCGTTTAGTGCTGTGACAGGAAAATAGCGAGAAAGTGAAGGAGAATTTCATACAGGCCAAAGAACCGGCATGTGTGACTGTGCCCTGTGTGGTTGGAACTGGAGCACTGCCATAGAAAAAGATCCCTTGAGCTCTCGTGTTGGCACATTGCCATAATCACATCATAAGATTCCCATAGAGTATTCATGTGACAGTATGCTGCAAACCAGCGTAAGCTGGCAGCACCTGCAGCATTACTCCTTTTTTCATTGGGTTGGGGTTGTGTTTGTGGGGGGATGCTGTGACTTGCTTTCACTATGAGTCCTGGTTTCTTCTCTCAACTTTCCATATCGTAACTTGTCTGCCTGTGTCTTTCGCGTCTGTATAGTGCAATGGATCTCCACAAAGTTAGATAAAAAACCAATGGCGTTAAGGATGTTAGGATTTCAATAATCCCAAAGTCTGTTGCAATGATGGTGTGATTAAAGTATACTGTGTGTGTCCAAAATGCCAACTGTCTAAAACCGATGCTGAGGTAACTGTGGTCCATGAGGGGCCTTAGATGACAGGGGTAAGCGACGTTCCTACAGATGTGTAAGGGCAAATATATGTGCAAATGTTGAGCAAGTGACCACCCATATTACGAAAGGGGCTACCAACAGTGTTTCCTCAACGACCGTTCAGCAAATGTTGCTGTGTAAGGGCATGGCACCTGGCACCTCGTTCATGCACCAAAACTGATTGCTGTTCACCAGAGACAAAGGCTGAAATTTTCACGCTATTACTGCAACCGGACATTCACTGTGTGGCGACAGGTGACCATTCCACATGAATCACATTTTATGTTCTGTGGAGCAAGTGTCCCTCTAAAAATCGTAATAGTAATCCACACTGGAGGATGGAGTGATATGATCTGTGGAATGTTGTACTGGGATTCCCTGGGTGGTCATGTCATTCTGGACAACACAATACATCGACAAAAGTACGCATCTATACATGGGACTATGTCCACCACAATATGCAGTTTGAGTTTTCTGTGGCATGATGGCATCTACCAACAGGACAATGCAATTTGTCGCACAGTTCGATGTCTACGTACAAGGTTCGAAGAGCACCAGGATGAGTTTCTCAGACTTCCCTGGCAACCAAACTCCATGGATTATAACGTAGTCGAGAATCCATGGCACCTCCTTGATCGGGCTGTTCGTGTCAAGGACCCTCAGCTGAAAACCTAGAGCAGCTAGCCATAGTACTGGAGTTTTAATAGCTCCACATCACCGTCAGTACTTTCCAGAACAGCAGTGACTGTCTTGACGCACGTCTGTTCTGCGGAAAGATAGGTATTCAGGATTTAGACATGTGGTCACATTAATTTGACTAAACCAT
Source organism: Schistocerca piceifrons (assembly GCF_021461385.2). Taxonomy (NCBI): domain Eukaryota; kingdom Metazoa; phylum Arthropoda; class Insecta; order Orthoptera; family Acrididae; genus Schistocerca; species Schistocerca piceifrons. The sequence continues at coordinate 179,229,478 of NC_060138.1, read as the reverse complement.
GTGTAAGGTAGCGCTGCACTAGAAGCACGATATTTATGCATTTCCACGTGGTCCATTCACACTACGCACGTTGTATAAAATGATACAGAGAAGCATCTGTACCTCCTATTCCGTCACAAAGTGCTTTTCAGCTCTCTTCTCGTCCACCCCCGCTAGCTGAGCCGTCAGCGCGACAGAATGACTATCCTATGGGCATGGGTTCGAATCTCGCCTGGGTCGGAGATTTTCTCCACTCAGGGACTGGATGTTGTGTCGTCCTCATCATCATCATTTCATCCCGAATGACGCGCAAGTCACCGAAGTGGCGACAAACCGAAGGCCTTGCACCCAGCGAATGGTCTACCTGACGGGAGGCCCTAGTCACATGACATTCTTTCATTGAGCTCTCTTCTTCAACTCCCATCAAGTTATGCCTCATCTGTACTCTAGCACTACAAAGTTGGCCATTTTGGCCAGTTACAGATATTGCACGAGTTTTTGGAATAGTGCATCATGATTCCCAATTCACTTGCAACTACTAACTGCTGTAGAGTTGTCTCAAGGTGCTGCGTGAACGGCTATCGGCTGGCTGCACACTATCAGACGCCTTGCTCGACATTTTGAAAAGCTGCTCATGCATTCATTTTGATGAAATTCTCGGCCTGAACGGTTTTCAAGTTGTTGAATATTGTGGTTGGCTAGCGATAGACGCCAGACTGTAGGATACGTCATTCAACCGTTCAGACCGTACTGATCCCTCACTTGCGTTGCGTCAATGTTCGTTTCAAGCTGTCGCGGATATCAAGGGACTCAAAGCCAACTCTCTCCTCTAATAATTCCGCTTACCTCGTTATCACACCATAACTTTCCACCATCTCATTACCTACACCTTACACAACACTTTCCCCCAGTTAAATTAGTAGTGAATCCCTTCTCACTATCAGTGTTAATTATACACGCTATATTTTCCTTTTCGCGAGTACCAGTAGGCATTGGATTGGCCCATGACAGCTGGGTCGTCTTGTTTTCCGTCGGTGGTGAATCCGTACGTTTCCTCTGCATTTTTGTCCCTGTATCTCCGGCTCAAGCTGATACACTCAGTATTCGTCTGTAGTGATTAGGTGGCTGAAAGAGTCGTTTGGAGTGCCCTCGTAAAACTGCAGTGTTTCCGCTGCTGCCTCCATTGGGTGTACTGTTTCGGTGGGTGTAGGCAGTCGTGGGACTCAACCAGCGACGATCCATGCCACGCCCTGAAAGTAGTGCAAGTTGTCCAAAACTGATTCATTACTGAGTTTCGCTCTTCCCCTTATTTCCTCGATTATCAAATGCCAGTAATGATATCCTCCACCTGTCTGTCGATTCCAAAGTTTAAACACAGAGATGTTCAGCCACTACATTCCGACTTGTCTGACCTCACTGGGCCACCTCACGACCATGATACGTGCCACTGCTGTGTTGCAGTACTCTTCTGCCAATGTAATTTGGAGTGGTGCTCTACTAGCATCCTTCAAAAGCAGCAAACGAACTCCTCTGGTGCTCTGCTTTGTCAAGGAGTGCATCACGTTTTTAGCTCCTCTAGTCTAGTGAGGTGCTACCGTACTGTGGTACAAGGTTTTCAGTTTGTATCTCGACTGTAGACATTTTCCTGCAAACAGGAAACTGTTAAGGGAAAATTAAGTAACAGGAAAAAGTTATTGATAGTTAAAATATGACGAAGCAAAGTTTCCAAACAGTGTTAAATTCAAAACTAATGTAATGAAAATAGAAATTCATCAGTAGAAACACTCGTAAACAACATAACCTGTTTGACTACCAATTCAGATAAGGAACATATTGCTAACAGTACCATAGATGTTGTTGTTGACAGTCACAACAAGTGCTCAAGTATGCCTTGTCAGGATGAATATGTTAGTTGTACTAAGCTACCTTTTATGAACGTGGGCCGGGTGGAAACACCTCTGCATGAAGATGGTTTAGCTGTGGGAACCTCTGAAGTGTCAACGACGCTTGTAAAACATTATCTCAAATCAGTTATTTATTTACATTGCTAAGTCATCGTTCTTTCGTACTAGTCTCTGCCGTAGCTCATTAAGGTGTGTGCTGGATTCTGGACAATCGTCAAATCAGCTTAACGTTTGCACACACAGGAGATGTCGTCAGTGACCCTGGAGCTGCGACGGACTGCCGGCGAGCAAGCGCGGCCGTTGCCTAGGACGAAGTGGTTGTCGTGCTGGCTGCTGGAGTGTACTCGGTGCCACTCTGAATTCTACAGTGACCCATCCACGATGTACTTGGTGTCGGTAGTCGTGTAGACGGTTTATTTCTTCCCTATCCCTGATAGGTTTCAGCACCCGACAGCTCCTGAATGTTGAAAAGAAATGTGGAACCCATGGGGCCTTTTTACTGTCTTCCATGTTGAAGTCCAGTACTGAAAGTACTCTGTGATGTCTGCTAGCAGACGGCATATCCCGATGTAGGCGAAAAATCGAGCAGAAAACAGCGTAAGTAAAATCCAATAAATTGTTAAGGAACTGGTTTTCGATCCCAAAGTACATCAAAGTATAAATAATTTAATTGCAGGCTACTGATGATGCTTTACCTCAATAAAGCCGAACACTTTTTCTAACTGCAGCCGTAGAACGAAAATATCCTCAAGAACACCAAATAATTTGGTGAGAACTCGTGACTGATACTGTGACTTTAAAACATTGTGTATTTGCAAAGAAAGGCTCATAGCGATAACCCTAATTTTCTCACTAATATTCATACTTATATCATTACCAGTATATCCTTACAGTGTAGGCACCTTCAATAAAACTCTGAATCACTTAGGATATGATTCCATGAAGCACGTAAGATCTTACAAATAGTATATTACATTCACTATGAAATGGGACAATTTGTGAGAGATAGTAACTGAACGTTGGTTACTAAAATCATGTCTCAAACAACATTCATTATATAACTAAATCAATGAAATGTTGTTTGCTTTAATACTGGTAAAATTCTGATGGTTAATTTTAAGCTTGGTCTGAAATTACAGCATAATAAGAAACCCTACAGATCTTATACGTCCATAAACATATTTTCAGGAAGCCACAAAATGCAAGATTGTCTAATAAAACAAATATATATTAGATATTGCAAATGATTGTGGTATGTGGTATGATATATTTGCACCTGCACGTTATTTTAAATAACCATGAGTGATATATTAATGAAGACACATCAAATCTTGTTTTTCAAAATTAGTTTTATATTATGGTTAATAAAATGATACTGTCACTTGATTATTTTGTGCAGTTTGAAACAGATTCTTATAGTATTTCTTATAACTCATTGACTAATTTTTTAACATCAGTATATCTTTACAACACAACTATCACTTAGAGTAAATAAATACTTTAATATATAATCTTTTGTAGAGAATAACACTTCACATATGCGATAAAGAATTCATTATGAGATGTGAAAAATTGTTGGAGACAATGTGATACTAGTAACATATTGTCTGAATCAATGTAATTGAAAAATTGGTTACATAAATGTTAATTTTTCAGGAGTTTGGTACAACACTGCAAGGAGCTGGATATCGTCTTATGCACAATTATATTTTTCGTATTGCTTCCTAAGCTTAGCTACAATATTCCTACATAATCGTACTACATTTCAGATTAACTACAAGGAAAAGGTGTCCCAAGTGCAGCGTTAACAGACACTTATTTAGTTGTGAGTAATGAGTGATATAATAGGTGGGCAAAGTAAAGTTCATTAGCCTCATGCCACTCCAGTATATTACAGAATAAAAGATCAATTTACATTTAGGACACATAGAACTAAACACATTAATCATTCATATATCCTTTCCACTGCTGTTGTCACATTCATTCACATCCAGGTTCAGTTCATCTTCTTCCTATCACAGGTTTAGTTGATGTGGCAAAAGCATCCAAAACTATAAAATAGTTAATGAAGACGACATTCGAAGAAAAATAGGAATAAATTAAGGGGAAAAATGAGTAATATAAAATACGTAAAAGAAGTAAGTGGGGGTAATAAGAAAAAATGACAAACACCAAAGTGTTCGAATTAAAAATTGTGTAACACATAGAAGTAGTCATTTGCCTGTACTGTTCAATCTGCACGCCAAAAAATCAGTGAGAGGAATAATAGAAAGTTTCAAGAGTGCAATTAGGAACCAGGGTAAAGAATATCAGTGATGAGATACACTTACATTATATCATAAGTGAAAGTGAAGATATGTTACAACAATTTGAAATGGTATGATGAGTTTAATAAGTACAGAAAATATTTATTGAGGGTAAATCAAAGAAAGATAAATCCCTCTAGTAATGAGTAGTAGAAATAAGATTAGTGATAAACTTAACATCTGAAATGGGACTGTAAATTACATGTAGTTAAAAGATTCTGATACCTTGGAAGCAATATAACACATCATGGATGAAGGTAGGACATAAAATCAGACTAGCATAGGCGACGAAGGCATTCATGGCCAAGAGAAGTCAAGTATTATCAGGCATCGGAATTAATTTGAGGAAGTTACTTTTTGAGACTTACATTTGCAGCATAGTATTGTATGGTGGTGAATCATGGGCTGTGTGAAATCTGGAAAATAAGAGAATCGAGGCATTTCAGATATACTGCTAAAGTAAAATGTTGAAAATTAGGCAGACTTATAAGATAAATGGTTAGGCAGTACTCCGTAGAGATGCTGAATATAGGAATATGTGTAAAACACTGACATGAAGAAGGGATGGAGTGTAGGACATGCATTGCAACATCAGGGAATTACTTCAGAATGGAATACACACAACAAATATTTCATGATGTAATGTAAATGTACTTCTCTGAGATGAAAAGTTGGGACAGGGGAGGAATTCACAGTCTAGCCACATAAAACATCTGAAGACTGGTGACCCACAAAAAACTAAGAACAAAGAAGAATAATGCATAAACTCTTGGCTGAAGTACAGCAAGGTTTTTAATGTAATCTAAAGATACAGCTGTCACTAATCCATGTTGGTAACTATGTTTCAAGCGTACTTCTAGTTCATAAAAGACATCCACTTTTCCTTCTTAATGCACAATCAGTTCAGCTATATCACTGCTACTAACAGCATTTATGTGTGTCTCTAATGTGTCACAGATAGAAGAAGTGGCAAAGGACATCCAAATGAGGTGTAAAAATTACTGGACATTTCACTGCAGAGCACTTCGCCCATTTTCATCGCAGTTGGACTTTAAGGCAGACTAAAAAGATTTTTACGGAATGAATAATGAGGCACCTTTGGTTTGAATAAGAATATGTGGTGTTCAGTAAGGCCTTTGGGTGGCCAAGGTACTATGTGGGGCTTGTTACTGTGCATTCCTCTGGCAGCCTGACGTTCATGAACAGTTAGCAGTCACTCAGACATTTTAAAAAACTGTTATGTGGTGTGTAAAAGCGGTATCAGACTGAAAACTTGTACAATCTTCACACCTGTTCCCACTTCATGCATTATTTCTGCGACGTCTTCATTATTTCAACTGGCAGCAGTGGTATGAGGAGCCCAATAGCAGTCTTGAATACTTTTTAATTCTATTCTGTCGCGTCTATATGGGGGAAAATTATGCTCTTTGTTCAGATGTCCCTGAATGTATCATAGCCTTATTGCACCTGCAACAAATGAGTACCAAATAGAACAAATGGAGAAGGAAGAACTGGAAACAGTGTTTATCTGCAGTCATCTCCATAATGTTCGATGGGAACATTTCTTCCACGTAATTTACGTGATACTTGCCCAACAGTTTATTCTTTTTTATCACATTTTCCTTTTTTTCTTGATGTTTAGTTTTTTAATGAACTGGACACTGGCTTCAGAAGTAATTTCACAATCAAGGACATTCTGACCTTGGAATTAATTACAGAATCAAATACATAAAACTTAAGATAGGCCACAGCTACAATGAAAGACCAACCTCATTACTAGGAAGATACCAATAAACATTCAGGTTCCATTTTCTCCAACTTTCACACAAAGAGACACATTGTCAAACGATATGGGCTCTTTTTGTGAGAAAAGTTTTTGACATGTTTTGTTTCTTTAGAACCAACATGTCAATAAGCTGCACTACAATATGACAAGGCATGCAAATGGTGAGTCTCGAGCAAGGCTTTATCAGTGAGTAGAGACACATAAATTGGATTTTGTGATGGACTGCTCAGCTGTAATCATATTCATGAAAAATAACTTCTTACTTGGTGCAAAATGTTGGTCGATAATATACCCTTTTAATGCACAATGTAGATATATTTTCACATCTTGGCAAACCTTATACATTATAGACACTGCTGAGGTACTACAATTTATTATTTTGTGTGACATGCCAGAAAATCATAGAAGCAATCATCACAAACTGTTGTACTGTAGTATTCTACATTATTTACAATTGTTATTAGATCTGTATACCTAAGAAAGGAACATTACCACAAATATTTGATAAAATGTAATTATCAGAGATTAATTTAATAATACCTCCATAGCTATCTTCATACTAGTTATAATGTGTTCAAATACTGCAGATAATGTGCTCTACTGCCTATATAACGGTCACATAGTCTATGACTGTAATTGGATCTAGGTTTTGTGTTACTGTGTTTGGGAATATCAGTTTTGTATCCTGAGCATACAAACCATACTTGTGAAACTACAGGATTCAAGCTATTCTATCAGCTAGTTTCTCCACTAAAAATACTATCGATGAAGAGAAGAAGGGAATATTACAACAATATGTTGTATTTCCGATGGATTTGTGAGGCTGCTATTCTTTGAGAAATTGTTTACATTATTTAAATAAAATGTAAATGAATACTAGGTAATCATCACAATGATTATTTCACTGTGGTAAAATGAAGTAGTGGATATCAGCTTTTATTCAAGCGGCAGTTAAGGAAATATTAACGTGATGACATATTCTGGCACACTTTGATGAAAAAATTTTCACCTATATCTCTTGTTGCATAACGAAATTTGAGTGCTGTATTGTCTGCAAATTCTGATATAACGCTACCATCAGAGATTTAGGTACGAGTTCATGCTTGTACAGTGTGGTGATTTGTTCACAATTCATAATTCTCAATTTAATGTGGACTGACTCTCTAAATACTAGAATGTGTCTTGACTCAAGGAAAGGAATAGAGCTTTCTTCTGGATGTAGGCATATTAGTTCGTCTCTTTTTACTTACCTTTATTATATATCAGACATCTAGGCAGTTGGAATAATATGTTTTACTTTTCACTATTGTTTATGACACGTACTGTAGTACTTACCGGCGTCCACTTCCTCTGCTATTGAAAGTGTGTTAAGTGTGTGTAGCTGTTTTTATGTGTAAGAGCGATAAGACCTTCTGCAGTTTAGTTTCTCACTTGTGTTATTGTGACACTAAAAATACAGGGTAAGAGTGCTAAATATTATTCATACGCTCAGTGCACTCCTCTCAAGTAATACCAAGAGATTTCGGAATTTAGCGTCCCCAACATAAGTGCTTCTGGGATTCATGACAAGTCACTGGGAATGCTGGGCAGTCCAGCACAGTCTGTTTGTCAGGGAATGTTAACTATCAACAGGCAGAGTCTTGCTTCCTAGAACAGTTAATGATTACAGAGGATTGCAGTACTGTGCACTGTGATTCTATTTGCTGTCCTTCAGTGCACACATGTTTGATCAGCTTTTTTAGTACAATGACTAAGTTAAACCTGGATAGAGGGTCTAGAACGGCTTAAGGTGCATTTGAGGTAGAGTGGGCAGCTGGAACATCTATGCTGTATCTCACATGTGTGGGCTATCATATGTTGCATCAATAAACAGAAATAGGCTGACCGTAGTAAAACTTAAAGAAGGAAGACGTCAGAAGGCAGATCATATGTAAGAGTTTTCAGCATATGATGGGGATTTTGTAATGAAAGTAAATATAAGGTGAGTGACTACATATGTACAGAGATCGATAAATCGGAATGATATCAAGAAAAAGGGACAATGAAAAATAGCTAAGCCTCCTTGACTGAATAGTTAAATTTGAAATAATACCCAAAGTCTGATTTGATTGCAGCAGTGTGAATACTCACTTGAAAAGTGTACAGAAATTTGTCGCAATTATATGTAAACTTTATGGATTAGGAGTAAAACTGAACAAGTATTACGAGATATGTGACGGTTGCACCAAGAGCGGCAACAAATAGATGTAGGTCGATGTCAAAGAAGCCAATAGCAGAAAAACGCATCCTCTCCACAGAAAGACGAAGACAGTTGGAATTCGTTACTGACGGCGACAGCATTCGAATCATTTCCAGCAACATTCTCGCAGTGCTAGCACGATCTATTGCTGAAGAACATGTCCAACAAATAGCTAACAGGCAGCTGGTAGTATAAAACAATAGTGCACTGAGCACTAGCACGTCGCCATGCCCATAGTTTTCCAACCAGCGCCAGTACTTGACTCTTAGCACAAGTGCGTAGCTCAGGTAGACGAACTGTATCAGCGTGTTGAGCACCGACAGCAGCAGCGCCGGACCAAAGTGCTGTCCGCAGAGGCGGCTGACACGGTGCAGGGTCAGCCGGGCGCGCTGCAGCCGCCGCAGCTCGCCCTCCGTTGCCCACCACTGTCTTCCGGAGGTCACCGCCTCTTCCAGATCCGCCTCGCCGTGCAGAGGCGGCCGCACGCTCTTCAGAAGCTGACTGTTGACTCTGCCCATTCGGTCCCGCACTGCTATCACAATACCATAGAACTGAACCTGCCAAATGCCAGAGTATACGGAAAAGAAATTTAGAATTTTCTCTCTCCATGTTCGTTCAACTGTGTCGACTATAGTGTATATAATGCAAACACTAAACATCATAAAAACGTATGCAAGGAGGAAAATAGTTGCTGCCCGCGTTCTAGTAAACACTTTGCTTCTTGTAGGTTGGCTAAGCACTAGTAATGTGTCTACAATTTCCAGTAAATTAACCATTTCACGTAGGTACCAGTTTCCAGTAATAAGACATGTGATTAACACTGCAGCTGACTGCAACCAAACCAAGACTGAGACAAACATCATAGGAATCTTCAACGTAGGATAACTTTCTGGCACTGGGAGTGTGCAAGACTGAGTATAGCTGCAGTATGAGCCACATGTGACAACGCATACTAACCACCCTATAGTGGTCATATGCCATATCTTAAAATAGGATGTAGTATTTACTTCCTTTCTAATGGACGACGAGAGTCCAAATATCTGGCTCATGACACATAATGGTCTGACAGCGGCGTAAAAGCTGTAACTACTCACTAAAGTTTTTGAGTATCTAAGATGAATCATGGTGACTCTTCCTCTGTTGTATACAAATTTGTGACATTTAATGTATCAAATTAGACTTGAAGCGCTTTGTCTTTTAGAAGATAGCTGTGACATCATCTCTTACATTAAATTATGTAACTCATATCTTTGTACATAGGATAAGTAACATGCATGCTTTAACTACTCCTTAGGCCCCTATAACGTTATTGATCCTGGCCTTGCTACCCCTCAGCGAACACTAGAGAGACTGATGATCACGTGGTAAACAAACGTCCCAACATGGGACAACACCCTTAATGAGGTATTGATTGTACGTCGCCTGAGCGACTTGCCACAATAGTTCACAGTCTAATTACGCTAATTGCATGTCATGTAGTTGACGAGTGATTGCTTTAATGATCCTTTACAATTCTAAGATTTCTTTCCGGCATTATCGTTAACGTCTCCGGTCTGTTCTGCCTCAGTATTATTTCCGCCATCTGTAACGAATGTCCCGCTTTTTTCTTTCTTCTAGAATTTACAGCGTTGCCACTGTAGTTATCGTGTTATCAGAGATATGTTTGACGTGGTTTTTCCATTTCAGTCTGTATTTTTTAGTTATATTTGAAGTGTGTTCTATATTTAGTTCTTGTCTGAAATTGGTGTTTGCTTTATGGTCCAGTAATGAATATTCCACTACAAATCGCAGTAACTTATATCTAATGATTCGATTTATCGTAATCGTATTGATGTTACGTTACATCATTCGAAAGGCAAAGCTATTACTATGTAAAATTTAAGTAATGGTTTTTTTGTGTTGTTGTTGTTGTGGTCTTCAGTCCTGAGACTGGTTTGATGCAGCTCTCCATGCTACTCTATCCTGTGCAAACTTTTTCATCTCCCAGTACCTACTGCAACCTACATCCTTCTGAATCTGCTTAGTGTATTCATCTCTTGGTCTCCCTCCACGATTTTTACCCTCCACGCTGCCCTCCAATACTAAATTGGTGATCCCTTGATGCCTCAGAACATGTCCTACCAACCGATCCCTTCTTCTGGTCAAGTTGTGCCACAAACTTCTCTTCTCCCCAATCTTATTCAATACTTCCTCATTAGTTATGTGATCTACCCATCTAATCTTCAGCATTCTTCTGTAGCACCACATTTCGAAAGCTTCTATTCTCTTCTTGTCCAAACTATTTATCGTCCATGTTTCACTTCCATACATGGCTACACTCCATACGAATACTTTCAGAAATGACTTCCTGACACTTAAATCAATACTGGATGTTAACAAATTTCTCTTCTTCAGAAACGCTTTCCTTGCCATTGCCAGCCTACATTTTATATCCTCCCTACTTCGACCATCATCAGTTATTTTGCTCCCCAAATAGCAAAACTCCTTTACTACTTTAAGTGCCTCATTTCCTAATCTAATTCCCTCAGCATCACCCGACTTAATTAGACTACATTCCATTATCCTTGTTTTGCTTTTGTTGATGTTCATCTTATATCCTCCTTTCAAGACACTGTCCATTCCATTCAACTGCTCTTCCAAGTCCTTTGCTGTCTCTGACAGAATTACAACGTCGTCGGCGAACCTCAAAGTTTTTATTTCTTCTCCATGAATTTTAATACCTACTCCGAATTTTTCTTTTGTTTCCTTTACTGCTTGCTCAATATACAGATTGAACAACATCGGGGAGAGGCTACAACCCTGTCTTACTCCCTTCCCAACCACTGCTTCCCTTTCATGCCCCTCGACTCTTATAACTGCCATCTGGTTTCTGTACAAATTGTGAATAGCCTTTCGCTCCCTGTATATCTGATGTTTTAATGTAAATTGTGTGATTCCACAGTTGTCTCTGAATCTGGCTAATTTAAACTCTATAACATCTGACCTGGAAAATTTAAAAATGCTATTTAGGTATTTAATCTTTTTCAGTTATTCACTTATTTGCCCACTATTATAATTTTGGCACTTATCGGTTCTAGTCCTACAAATGCCATCACTTATGTTTCTAATTTGATATCCTCATTCCGTATTTAGTGGTAATTTGACTCAAGTTCTGTCATTTGAACCTTTTCTTCAGATTCTTCTATTGTAAGCTCATCATCAGTAAAAAGCAGCTTCATGATGTTATAACTCTCATTTCTTGATGTGCCATTTAATATAATTAACCTTCTACGAATAAAATCGTCAAAACAAACAAAAGTGTGAGGTACAAGGGAAAGGCTTCTCTAACACCTTGACTAACATCAGCGTTTTCTGTCTCATTCCTTACCTTAGCGATACTTATAATTTTATATAATTACTGAGTTGACATAATCAGATGTGCTGGAACCCCCTTTTCCTCTAGTAATTTCGATAATATTTTCCGTTTTACCTTCTTCGTTACTTATGCCAAAGTGAAAATACAGTCACAAGATCCACTTCTTCTAAAACTATGTTGTACTTCCGACAAAATACCTTCCACTGTTGATTGTAATGTATTATTAATAATTTTAGCAGTACGTAACATAAATTTGGCAGATGTATTCCTTGGTAGTTTTCCATTGTGATTCTCTTCCTGTAAATAGGACATACCAAAGCTTCATTCCATTCATCTGTCACATGGTGGTTCATCCTGAAAATGTACATAAAATCTAAAAGTCTATGCAGTAAATGATAAGACAGATATTTAATCAGTTCCATGCCTAAATTATCAGCGTCCAGCGACTTTTTATTCTTGGATTAGTTTTTACAGTTCTTCGATTGTTACTAGATGTACAGAGCCATTGGTGTTGGTGGCAGGCTCTGGCTCTTCATTAGCGGTCCATAAACATTTAAAGTACTTACTTATTCCTTTTCAGTTGCTGTCTATATCGTTCTTGTGTGTTTAATGCTTTATATACTTGTTCTATTTCATTTACCCATTACATTTTGTGAATTTCGTCATTTTTTAGGTTTCCCAAGGTCCCTAATTCCTTCTACGTTCTTAGAATGTGGTTCATCTATGGCAGCTAAATTAGAGACTGTTATCAAGGTACCATAACCGTTTAATTTCTCTTTATTTGTGACACATCGTCTGTGGCCTGTAACACAATCTCTTTTTGTATACATTTTCATGTTGTGTAACAATTGCACATTTCTTACCATATTATAATTTTTGTCATTCTTTTGTTGCTAGACAAGAAACAGCTTTTTGTAGCACAAGTCTCGTGATATTAAAATAATATTAGTTTCTACATATGATATGTGATCTGACGATTGTATATATGCTGCCCTGGAGTTGTTCCCGGCTTCTGCAATCACAATGTCCGATTTTCGCCGTTGTATGAACGCATTACAACTTAACACATCACTCTAACCCATCACTGTGTTTCTGTTTTGTCTGTTTACTGTATGTTCCATTGCTCTGTAATTTTTTTGTTTATCTTTTGTTTGTGTTGTGGTGTTGTAGCGAGTTTAATATTCAGTGTGTGTGTGTGTGTGTGTGTGTGTGTGTGTGTGTGTGTGTGTGTGTGCGGCTACTGGGATTTTTTCTTTTTCATTTTAGTCTAGGTATGTTATACATCTCTGATTGTAATTGTTTTACTAGCCAACATGTTCTTGATCATTACAGGGAGTTGTCTGCATGTGAAAGTTTTTGTGTAATCGAGTTCTCTGTCGTTTTTATTCACCCTAAAAATTTTCAGGTCCTTTTTTATGTTAGTTGATCCATTTCCATGCTTTATTAGGTGTTCAGCAGAGTTAGAAAGGGTATTTTCATATTTACAGCTTCTTATGTATTCTTCATATCTACACTACTGGCCATTAAAACTGCTACACCACAATGATGACGCGCTGCAGACGCGAAATTTAACCGACAGGAAGAAGGTGGTGTGATATGCAAAGGATTAGCTTTTCAGAGCATTCACACAAGGTTGGCGACGGTGGCGACACCTACAACGTGCTGACATGAGGAAGGTTTCCAACCGATTTCTCATACACAAACAGCAGTTGATCGGCGTTGTCTAGTGAAACGTTGTTGTGATGCCTCGTGTAAGGAGGAGAAATGCGTACCATCACGTTTCCGACCTTAATAAAGGTCGGATTGCAGCCTATCGCGATTACGGTTTACCCTATCGCGACATTGCTGCTAACGTTGGTCGAGATCCAATGACTGTTAGCAGAATATGGAATCGATAGGTTCAGGAGGGTAAGACGGAACGCCGTGTTAGATCCCAACGGCCTCGTATCACTTGCAGCCGAGATGACAGGCATCTCATCCGTATGGCTGTAACGTATCGTGCAGCCACGTCTAGATCCCTGAGTCAACAGATGGGGACGTTTGCAAGACAACAACCACCTGCACGAACAGTTCGACGACCTTTGCAGCAGCATGGACTATCAGCTCGGAGACCATAGCTGCGGTTACTCTTGACGCTGCATCACAGACAGGAGCGCCTACGATGGTGTACTCAACGACGAACCTTGGTGCTCGAATGGGAAAACGTCATTTTTTTGGATGAGTCCAGGTTTTGTTTACAGCATCATGATGGTGGCATCCGTGTTTGGCGACATCGCGGTGGACGCACATTGGAAACATGTATTCGTCATCGCCATAATGGCGTATCACCTGGCGTGATGGTATGGGGTGCCATTGGTTACACGTCTGGGTCACCTCTTGTTCGCACTGACGGCACTTTGAACAGTGGACGTTACATTTCAGATATGTTACGACCCGTGGCTCTACCCTTCATTCGATCCCTGCGAAACCCTACATTTCAGCAGGATAATGCACGACCGCATGTTGCAGGTCCTGTACGGGCCATTCTGGACACAGAAAATGTTCGACTGCTGCCCTGGCCAGCACATTCTCCAGATCTCTCACCAATTGAAAACGTCTGGTCAATGGTGGCCGAGCAACTGGCTTGTCACAATACGTCAGTCACTATTCATGATGAACTGTGGTATTGTGTTGAAGCTGCATGGGCAGCTGTACCTGTACACGCCTTCCAAGCTCTGTTTGACTAAATGCCCAGGCGTATCAAGGCCGTTATTATGGCCAAAGGTGGTTGTTTTGGGTACTGATTTCTCAGGATCTATGCACCCAAATTGCGTGAAAATATAATCACATGTCAGTTCTAATGTAATATATTTGTCCAGTGAATGTCCATTTATCATCTGCATTTCTTTTTGGTGTTATATATATATATATATATATATATATATATATATATATATATATATATATAACCTGAATCTGCGCAAAAGTATATCAGAGTATCATGTAACAATTTGAACTAAATTGCTCAAGAACTGTTCGAGTTTTTTTAACAACGTATTGTCTTTACTATAAAACCCTTCAGTTTCTGTCAATTTCTAAATATGTGTGTAAACCGTATACCGAATGCGGTAGCGCAGTGCATAGTACAATGGACTCCCATTCTGACGGAATATGATTCAAACCAGCGTCTGGTCATCTGGACATAGATTTTCCGTGATTTCCCTAATCGCTCGAGACAGATGCTAGGATGCTTCCCCTGACGGGGCACAGCCGTTTTCCTTCTCCGTCCTTCCCTTATCCGAGCTTGTGCTCTGTCTCTAATGATCTCATTTTCGCGTGGTCTTCCTCCTACGCGAATTGCACATATGTTAAAATCTCCCACTGGCCCTCTCTTTGTCCATCTACTCCTCTTTCCCACTCTCTTGGTTCATCTTCTCTTCCCCCCCCCCCTCTCACTGTCCCTCTAGTTCCCACCCTTCTCTCTGTCGATCTCCATCTTCCCCCTCCCTCGATCCATTTTCTGCCCCTCCCACTCTCCACCTATCTCCTCTTCTCGTCTCGTCTCTCTCTCTCTCTCTCTCAACTGGAATATTGTTTTATTATTATTGTACACTGAACTGAGATTGAGAAATGGAGTCACTTAAAATGAATGGTTAAAACGATTGGGATCATTAATATAAAGAGTACAAGAGAGACTTTTCCAGCTCCTAAATCTGAGAGTATAGTACCTTCAGTGACATTATTTCTCATAGTTTTAACCTGTGAACATGTAGAATTGTGAAGTTTTGTTTTGGGTGATACAGATTCTACAGTAGTAGTCCATTCGGAAGTCGGTAAGCCATAGCTACAAAATTCCTATTTCTTCTTAAATACGATGAAGAAACGAAAACAACACGCTGATGCGTATAAAACGTTTATTTGAAATTATGTGAAATGGAGAAAAAATATATGTGGAAGAAACAGTTTGTCTGATGGTCTAAATGCCCTGATATCTAAGTTAAAACTGACTGTGGAAAAGAAAACGGAAAGGAATATTTTCATAGCACAGCATTTCCATGATTGCAGTTGGTTTTAACAGAAAATCTGTACATTGTTTTAAAAAATCGATATCCGAGGTCTGTCTGAATGTTCATGGAGTATCATGTAACAATTTGAAGTGAAATAATCAAGGGTTTTCGCGATTTATACTAACAAACTTTCCCATTTGTAAAGTTTAAAAATACCTATACACCACATATATTTAAATAATCTGCAACCCTTGTCTGTCTGAATGCTTACTTAAGTATTGTGTAAAAACAAAGTTAGTAAGTCATACAGCTATTTACCAAATGCACTTAGGAAATACGTAGCCTATGGCCATACAAAAGTACATAAGAGAGCATCATGTAAAACTTTCAACTAATTCGATCAAGAAGTTTTCAAAAGTTTTGGTAACAACATTTCTCCTTTACACGTTAGATATATGTTTGTAGTCCACATATACTTAAAAAGTCTGTAGTGTAAGTCCATCTTAAGGTTCATTTCAGAACAGCATAAAAATTATAAATTTTATAGGTCCTTGTTATCAACCTTTCCCATTTGTATATTTTATGTATACTTATACGCTACATATATTCCATAATTTGTAGCCCTTGTCAGTTTGAACGTTTATTAATCATGTACAAATTTGAAGTTAATCAGTCATGAACTTTTCCAGGTATTTAGAAAAAATGTTACGCCATGACGTGTCTTCATGAAGAAGTAAAGATATTGTACATAAATATTAAAGTACTGATGGCCGTTGTGACCGAGTGGTTCTAGGCGCTTCAGTCCAGAACCGTGCTCCTGATACCGTTGCAGGTTCGAATCCTGCCTCGGGCGTGGATGTGTGTGATGTCCTTAGGTTAGTAAGGTTTAAGTAATTCTAAGTCTAAGGGACTGATGACCTCAGAAAGTCCCATAGTGCTTAGAGCCATTTTTTTTATTCACATACTGTAAGTATTTAAAAATGTGTAGCCTGTGTCTGTCTGTATCTTTTTAGTGTATCATGCAAAAATTTGAAGTGAATCGATCAAGTACATTCTGAGATTTTGTTAGAATGATCAGTGACTTGTCTTCATACAGTAAGTGCGTATATTCAGGGTCACGATATTTTAATCTTCGATAACTGATGCCAATAGGAACCAAAATTACTAATGTTGTGTAGGTCGAAAACGCACCATTTTTAAATTACGGGTACTTGACGCCTCGCGCTCCGATTGGCCGTGGGATTGCCCTATCGCCGTTCGTCGGTTGACGGGCAGCGCTATGGTTGTCAGTTCACACGCACAAGCGTCCCTCGCCCCTTCACTGCCCCAACGTGATACACACACGCGTCAAATAGGTCTTTCTGTTTGTCTCCATCTCACGTCAGAGGCATTCACATGCAAGGTTAGCATGGGAGAACATACACGTCAACTTCTATTATCCATACAGTAAGCATGGCGACAGAGTGTTCGTTTGAAGAACAACGAGATATGGTTTTTGTTTATGGACGAGCGAATGGTGACGCGCATGAAGCTCGAAGATTGAATGAGGAACGGTATGCAGCAAGATCCCACCCACACTCACAAACGTTTACAGCAATTCAAAAGCGACTTTGGCGAAACAGGCTCGTCAGCGGGATATCATGGCGACGCTGGAAAACCTCAAACACGAGGGGATGCTGCATTTGAAGAGACTGTTCTCGGACGCTTCGTGGAAGCAACTACGACAAGTCCTCGAGCCGTTGGACACGACATGTGGGTCACTCATCGGTTAGTCTGGGAGGTTTTGAGGGATGGCCGACAGTATCCATTTAGTTTCCACCCTGTCCAAGATCTAAATGCTGTGGCGGACTACGAACACAGGCTAAGGTTTTGCCGGTGGTTTCCGCGAATTGTTGCACGAGATCCCGACTTCCCCGACATCGAGTTGTTTACCGACGAGAGCACCTTCAACTGGGATGGCCTTTACAACACTCCAAATGTTCATTACTGGGCAAGGGGAAATCTTCATGTCACGTACATCCACGGACACCAGGAACCATTTGGGCAGACACTGTGGGTGACCATCTGATTGGGCCGGTCGGCGTACCTCGACTTACCACCGCAAATTACCTTCACTTTTTGCAAGAAACTCTACCCCGCCTGCTGGAAGATATTCCCCTGGACATACGACTAGGCATATGGTAGCAGCAAGATGGGATGCCCGCACGTAACAGTCGTGCTGTGCTCGGGTATTTAAAAGAACTCTTTGAAGGCCAAGTAATTGGCAGAGGTGTTCGTTGGACATGGCCCCCGCGATTACCACACCACACGCAACGGGACTTTTTCCTGTGAGAGTTCTTCTAGGTTCTACTTCACCCACCAAGACGTGAACCATATTAGAAACGAAGAGGAATTAGTGGATCGCATTCAGCATGCCGCCGATCACATCAGGGCAATGCAAGGAATCTTTGAAAGAGTTCGGCAAAACACCGTTCGACGTTGTCAAGCTTGTGTCTCGTCAGCGGGTCGCCAGTTCGAGAACCTGCTTTAAGTAAGCAATATTCTAGCTGCAAAAGAGGCCCTTTTCAGGGCCGAAACAGTTTGTACAAGACTTCCTGTACGCGAACTAACAGCCATTGACGGGTTTCTTGCCGGGACGTCTCATCTTGAAACTACAGTGGATGTGTCGGGAGGCCGGTGGATTCGCTCCCAGGCCCCCAGTGTGGAAGGCTGACGCGCTACCATCGAGCGTGCGGGCTGCCTTGGATACGTCGGCATCTCCGGCATTCAAAGCATTCACGGTCATGCGTTGTCCAGAATATCTGGCAACTGGGCAGTCCCCCAGCCAATCGGAGCGCGTGGCGCCAAGTTTCCGTAGTTTAAAACCGGTGCCTTACATAGAACATAAATAAATACTCGATCTCCAGTGGAATATATATTTGAGCATTATGTAAAAATCTTCAAGAATTTTGGTCTTAATGTTAAACAACGACTTATTTTTATATAGCAGCGCTAATGTAGGTTCTTGTGGATCATATATGTTTAAAAACGTGTAGTCTATGTCCCTGTGAACATTTATTACAGTATTAGGTGAAATTTTGAAGTAAATTGGTCAGGAACCTTACGAGATTTTTGGTAACAGTGTTAAACTTCTCTTTGTCTTGATATAGCTGCATAGAGTTCCCACTGCTAGATATTACCTGACACCGTAGGACCTCTACCCACTGTCATACACATTCAGCAAACTAACAATCTGAGCTTTTGCAATAGTGTACTTATCTTGGAACATTTGTTTTGCATGCCGTCCAAAACTGATATCGTTTGAGGCTGAAGAACACAGAGTTGGACAGTGGCCGACAGAGAGGAGGGGAAAGTCTCTCAGATAGTTGAGACCCGTAAGAAGAACACTGATAGCTCTCAGCACTGTTGCCAGCTTTTATCTGTGAAACGCTAACGGCTGCAGGCCAAAACAATAGCTGCCAATAAAGCTGTGACCAACGCTGAGGTGTTACCATAAAGTGCCAGGCCTAGTTATCAACCATTCTTTTGTTGCGACAGGAAAACGGGCACACTGTGCATGACTAACATGCCTCCTCGCACAGCCCTCTCGCTGCTAAGCTAAGCTACGCAGATATTAGGTTAGCTCAGCTAGCAATGCTCTGTCAGTAATGTAACGTAATGATCGTATTAGGGCCGGCCGGTGTGGCAGAGCGGTTCTAAGCACTTCAGCCTGGAACCGCGAGACCGCTACGGTCGCAGGTTCCCTGCCTCGGGCATGGATGTGTGTGATGTCCTTTGGTTAGTTGGGTTTAAGTAGGGGACTGACGAACTCAGATGTTAATTACCATAGTGCTCACAGCCATTTGAACCATTTGATCGTATTAGGTATATGTTTCGAAGAAATTTAATGATTTTACATAGATATTGTTGAATAAATATGTGGCTACAAATATCATCAGTTGTCGTTAACGAAGCAGTGCTTCAGATGGTTCCTCTGAATGTACACCACTGATGTGTAAGTCAGTCAGATGAGAAACTGCGTATTGCTGCAGGTACATACATAACTGAAAAGTGTACCATGCCAAAAAGGAGTAATATAGACCAGACACATGCAGGCCACCTACACACCATTTATGTACATAATAGTTGATTGCTTACACAATATCTACAGACGGTAGTATACTCAGTATATGTATTGGTACTGAAGTCGACAACATACAACATACATAGGGTGTCGGCACTTTGTGTGCAGGGAGCACTGAAGTGCTACTACATTTCGTGAATTAAATATTACTTTGCGCGAAGGCATAGAGAGTTTTGACCGCTGCAGTTATTAATTTCAGTGACACAGCTGTACATATGTGGTTGAATGTTGTCGAGAATATCACAGGGCAGATTATGTGTAGAAACACTATTAATGTTATTCTGAAGCAATGCAATTACGAACGTTTTTTTTTCGATCAATACAAATCAGGGTGTAATAATTGGATAATGTAGTTGTACCAGTGACTTAAGCGGGAACGAGGAACTGTAGTCCTGCTACATCACAAGTTGTACCTTTTATCTTATGTCACTGTTCTGTAACTCAATTATGTCATGCCTCGGATTTTAGGTCGTCTTAACAATTCGTAATTACTACGACTGCCGAGAAAACGGAATAAATTCAATGTGCTCCCTCTCTCTGAAAGTGAGGCTGTCGCTTCCGTTGTTTCTAAGAACACTTATACTTCACATGCTTGTGCATTGAAATGTACCACTCTAGCTGGACAAATAGTAATTCTTTCTTTCAGACTTTCTCACGTCATTTAGTGACACGAGAATGAAATTTTATTCCTGCTCCGAGATTATCAACACTTCCCAAGTTCGTACTTGTATCCACTTGCCTCTAGTTCTCCACTTTATTGGATATGATCGATTGTAAATTCACGCACACTATCATAAATCGGATTTTTACGTATGAACAGCTCCAAGTTCTTCTCAATTAGTTCTACCACATGTTGTAGTTCCGCGGGAGTTCCCTTTGTGCCTGGCGTAACCCTGCAAGTATTGTTGTGGAGACAACAGTGCAGAATTGCTTAATGCAGCATTGGTACTAGCATTCTTGGGTAGTTGAGACTATCCATATGACGTTCTACTGTGGTTTTAGCGGTGTCTGCTGTTTCATGTGCGTGCCTCACGATGATATTCAAGTTATATTTGTCTACGCTGTCTGCTGTACCAGAGAATGTCTTCAGCAACCTGCAACTTTCCTCCTGTGTCTAACCATCCTCTTTTTCTTTGAACTATAGCGGCTGTCACGAAAATAGACACCCCGTGGTCATCTCACTATCCTACAGCATTTACAGTGCCTGATAATTTGAAATGTTAGTTAATACCCCGGAAATATACTCTAATCTATATTTTTAGTGTTGAATGTGATGGAGTACCTTCTAAAAGAAAATTCTTCACAACTGCCACGAAAAAAAACTAACGTTAAAAGAAATTTTGAAGGATTTTTTCTTTTTTACTTCAACCAGTGGAAAAAGCAGAACCACTAACATATTTGGTTTAAAAATAATATGTGAACATTCTCAGAGTTTATAGATGCATGTGATATACGTTTTATTGTGAAAACATAAAAGAAATCCAAGACAAGAAATAAAATACAGTACGAAATGTGAAACTGTGCCACCAGTGTAACGGAAAATGTCGTCCCTGGTAAAACTGAGTTCTGTGGGACCTTGTAAGAGATTTCCAGCGAGAAGATCGTTAAGAAAAATGTGAAATTAATTTTGGGTGTGTCTGAGACATAATTCCTGTATCGTGTCATGTATGAACGCATTTTATTTACGAGAGACTCCGTGAGCGAAAACGCATGAGTACTTTCATGCTGCCGCCAGGGTTTTAGTTCCAACGGCTCAGTTTAATACGACTGACAATATTCCTTACCTAAACAAAATTTTTTATCTACAGTTCTTACTGACCCTTCGTCACAGAATACATCACCAAAATCACCGATATATGCTGTACAAAGAAGTATCTGTAGGTACTTCGACGCCAATATTTCTTTTGGAGAAGAGTGAAATATATTTTTGCGAGTGTTTTTGTGAAGCCAAGTTTTATCGAAATATAATACAAGACTATTGTCTTCAGCGTGCAGTAAGTGCTTTTAAACAAAACGTCGTTCTTACTGCTGCAACGTGTCCGCATTCCGTTAAAAATTTTCGTCCTTCAGTACACTTTCTGAATCAAAATCCAAGTGAGTAGAGAAGGTACGTAAGAAACGGAGGAACTGGAAACAGAATAGTTAATTTTGTCGCGGATATCTCCCGGTATTTTTTTGAGCGTCGGGTATTCTCCCCTTTCATGGCATCGAAGTACACTGCCACGCACTAACTTTTTGTCAAATTCGTCAAATTCCCTTGTGATTTATACGTCCTTCTTGGAGAATCAAAACACATGCTCTCATCTAGAGATTCTGCGATGTTATTGCACTGTTAATTTTATTGCACTGTTAATATGGAATACCGTCGATTCGGAAATACAAACAGGTTTTGTTGTCATTTCATGAATTTGCACGTTATTTATATTTTTCCTGGTTTCTTCGCTGTTGGTCAGATGACTAAAAAATTTATGTACGTTCAATATGACAGTTTTAGATTGTTTTCGAACGTCTTTCCGCGCTTTATTCACACCGACTTGAGAAGCTCTCGCTTCTGCACTTTGCTCACTACCAAACACCCGTCAGTGCGCCGTTCCATGGAGGACAGAAACCACATGTGAACACACGAAATAGCACGGAAACGCGGAACATTCAGCTGCTGGTGAGCTGCACCGTTAACATTGTACATGCAGCAACAAGTCTACGAGGCGGGGGTGTCACAGCGCTTGCCGCCGTGAACTGCAGGGAGCAGGTGTGACCTTTAGGTGTCTTAATTTCGTGACACCATCTGTGATAGAACTTTCTGTGTGTGCTGTGTGTACTGTGCTGCACTCCTTATGTAATTCCAAGAATACATCTCCTAACCTGCAAACCTCGATCTCTGTTTCCCATATGTCGAAAGCCAACCTCGGTGTCACTAATGGCCAGTCAGTGACACATCATGTTGTCTCGAGAAAAATAATTCAGAATTTAGAGGCTGATTCTGAACTGTAGTCAGTTCTCCTCCCTTGACGAAGTGTAGCAACATCTGGACTACACCAGCCCTCCCGGTGTGCACGTTTGTAGCCTAAGAGGAAGGAAAGTTTGTCAGTTCATTCCTGCTTCCTAAAATGCGTGCACTCAAGGGGAAAAGTAAATGAATGTAGAAACCACTCCTATCCTACCTATTGACAAAAAATGGGTAGAAAACACTTCCGAGACCCATGACCATATATAAGTAGGCTGTTTAGATTTTTATGTTGGTAACGCCACGTAGCGCTCTGTATGAAAATCACTGGCTGTGCAGTGTGCAGTCTGTGGCTGGTTGGCATTGTTGGAGTATTCGCTATTGTAGTGTTGGCCAGTTGGATGTGAACAGCGCGTAGCGTTCGCAGTTGGAGGTTAGCCGCCAGCAGCGGTGGATGTGAACATTATTAAGGTAAATAAATTGTTTGTTCTCTATCAAAATCTTTCATTTGCTGACTATGCCTATCAGTAGTTAGTGCCTTCAGAAGTTAGAATCTTTTATTTAGCTGGCAGTAGTGGCGCTCGCTGTATTGCAGTAGTTCGAGTAACGATGATTTTTGTGAGGTAAGTGATTCACGAAAGGTATAGGTTATTGTTAATCAGGGCCATTTTTTGTAGTGATTTTTGAAAGTCAGATTGCGTTGTGCAATAAATATTTTGTGTTAGTTTAGTGTTGATCAGAATAAGTAAAGAGAGTAATGTCTGAGTACGTTCGGTTTTGCTCAGCTGTTTGAAAATCAAATAACGTAGAAAGGTTTATCAGCACAGTAATTCATTAATTTTTCCAAGGGGATGTTTCACATATCGCAAAAATATATTCAAAATAACATGAAAGGTGGACGAAATTGCAGTGCCTGTGTTATTCTGAATACGATGCAGCGCCGTCCGCTGTATAATGAAACCGACAGTGAAAATTTGTGCTGGACAGGAACATGCATGCATTTTCGAAGGAACTTAGCATCGTATTCGGAATAACACAGGCACTGCAATGCCGTATTTATCCGCTGACACCGGGCAAGAGACTTTCAAGTAAAATGTCTCCCTTGTATGGGTATATACATAATGGATATACGAGTACAGGTTGCACACAGATGTTTGACAACATATGGAAGTTTGTGTCCGGCCATGAGTCGTGCACGGGCAGCCAAATGATTAGGCGATCGGTCGCGATAAGCGGGAAATCCGGGTTCGATTGCCGGGGCGGTACAAATTTTGACTGTCGTCGTTCTACATCTACATACACTCCGCAAGCCACCGTACGTTGGAGGCGGAGGGAATCCTTTATAGGGAGGGAAAAACGGATGAGCGCAATGTATGTTGGCGGCAGTAGAATCGTTTGGCAGTCATCACAAAATGCTGGTTCTCTAAATTTTCTCAATAGTGTCTCTCGAGAAGAATGTCGCCTTCCCTCCAGGGATTCCCATTTGAGTTCCCGAAGCATCTCCGTAACACTTACGTGTTGTTAGAACTTACTGGTAACAAATCTAGCAGACCCCTCTGAATTGCTATCGAGCTGATGGTTATGGACATCCACAACTACGAATACATTTCATGTACTAAAGTGGAGACTACAAATCGCACAATAGCCCCAGAAACAACATAAAAACCTGATTAAAACTGCTTAACCTAAGGTTTGAGAGAGTAAGGTACACAATGTGTATCCTGATCATCATTAGGTAATCGTTTCATAACTTTCTTAGAATCTTCTCCGGCTGCTGTGATTACGGCAATACATCCACATTTCCTATGAATTGACTTGACCCTACTCAAGCCGTTTTAGTTGGTAACTGTAACTTAGCCTTTACTGGAGAAGTCATTTCAGTATCTTGGTATGGACCAAGTTACTTAAGTTAAAATTTGTTAGTTCTAACTCTAGGTGTCTATGCGTTGGTTACTAATACCCACTGACCAATTCTGTACTATCTTAATTTTTTTGCACGCTGCCCCATCAACTCCTGATGCCCTAAAATTTTCATGTTCGCTCGCTTCAGATTTTCCCGAACTTCACACAACCGTTCAGCAAACTCCTCTTAGCTTCAAGTTTAGGTTTTATTACGCCGAAAGAGACGTCATCTCCTGCAGCACGTCACCTCGTATGGTGAGAGGGCTGTGTTGCTATCTTCAATGTGACAATTATTGAACTACATGAAAAAAACGTACAAAGTTACAAACCACGGCGTGCACGCACTTTATTCAACATGTAAACGTCTTTACAGATATTCGGATTTAGGTTATGACATGTTCGATATGCCTACCATCATTGACGATGGTGTAGCGCAGACGAATAGCGCAATTCTGCATGACCCGCTGAAGTGTCGGAGCACCGATGCTGTCGATGACCTCCTGAATGGCTGTTCTCAGTTCAGCTATGGTTTGAGGGTTACAGCTTTACACCTCGTCTTTAGTATAGCCCCATAAAAAGAAGTCGCATGTGTTGAGATCCGGAGAATATGGTGGCCAATCGAGGCCATGCCAATGGCCTCTGGGTACCACGAGCCAGAATGCTGTCACCAAAGTGTTCCTCGCGGGAATCAAACAGTCTCCTGCCTCGACAGGGTCGAGCTCCGTCTTGCATGAACCACATGTTGTCGAAATCATGGTCACTTTGGGTAATGGGGATGAAAACATCGTCCAAAACCTTCACATACCGTTCAGTAGTCACCATGCCATCAAGGATTATCGCACCGGTTATCCCGCTATTGGATACTGCACACCGCACAGTTACTCGGTGAGGGTGAAGAGACTTCTTGTTCGCGATATGCGGATTCTCAGTCCCGAAATGAGCCAATTTTGCTTACTAACTAACCCACCCAAATAAAAGTGTGCTTCATCGCTAAACGAAATAATGCATGCGCATTTAATTTCCATCAAGCCCCGCGGCCAACCGTGCAGTTTGAACGTCCTAACACAAATCGTTCAGAAGTTACGACGATTTTGTTTCATATACTTCAAAAATTTTCTCCTGTTATTTGATGTCATAGGCCAAGACTATGAATTCAAAGTAGTGTCCCAGTTGTTGTTTTCGCTGTTTATACAGTGACTCATTATTATAAAAATACATAGTAACAAGTACGATTTCTGATCGCTCATTTGCCTGTGGATGAAAAGGACTTGCTGGGGGTTTCTGAATGTGAAGCAAATGACACATTTGTTTCATTATAGCTGATCCGAAATTCATCCCTTGTCCCGTAATTATGGTATGCGGTACACCAAACTTGAGTAGCTTACGCTACTGTCTTAGCTTGTTGATGAGAAATTGCTCCCATAGCATGAATTCGATCGACAATGCTGGCGAGAATCCTTACAACACGCTTTCCAAGAACTGCAGAGAATTATTGTTGCCACTAAGGTGTAGAGACCAATGAAGAAACGGTTGATTAGAAGGGTTTCATTGTTGTGTTGCCACCTTGTAGTCTCCGATCATAGGAACCAATGCCTGATACGAGATAGAGTGATGGTCGATAAATCAATAGTAATGTGTATCACGAAGTAATGCATCCCAGTAAATGGTCAAAATTTCGCAAGGACGAGTGTAAACGCGGTGAATGACTCGCGCAATATGGATGTCTGAGTATGATATGATGACAGGAAAATTTTATCGATGTTCACTGTAAGTCTAGAGCTGATTTACCTGTGTTGTGCTGCATTACTGATTTTTTGTCGAGCATAAAATGAATTGATATGGTAACGAAAACACTCCATATGATGGTGTGCTACACATACTGAAGCAACAATTGGGAATCCAGTCTTTTCTACTGAAACCTAACAATGGTATTGTCCACAGAACAAGGTGCATTGATCATTGGTTCACAGATCTGCTCGATTTTCTGGACCGATTACCTCAAAACGCAGACCTTGGTTCAACATTCAATATATTTGCAATGAAATGGAACATCAGATACTTACCTGATTAGCACGCTTAAAACCTCAGAAAATACTGTTTGGAGATGAGCCTGTGGCAGGTAAAATATTTTAGTAAATCAGTAAAGCATACTCAAATAGCATAAATAGTTGCGCACTGTCTGCGAAAGACTCGAATCCAGGCATGGCACACAGTTCTAACCCATTACCAGGTCTTTTCCAAGGAGTAAAAACCGCAATAGTAGCAAGGAATTCCTACATGGTTGGTATCTTTAGAGAGGAACCAAGGTATCTGCTGACTTACAATCGCGTTTTATTTAATGCTATGTCTTATAGATAAAGCAACCAAGGAAAAGGCTGCAAAAATTAATAACAGCAACTTTAATTCTGTAACTATGTAGTGATACTTTCGCTTTGGTAAGCATGTCTAAGTTGAGGTACGTTTGTTGATCCCACTATGGAAGTGAATTGAGAGGTGAGGGATTTGCTGCACACCTTTATTACTGATAAACATTGCACCTGAGTACAGCAGTTCAGTAGTCGATATCAAAGAGAAGGATTTGGAGTATCAGCTACATGAATGTAAGTAGAGTACATTAAAATAGTTCCACTTCTGTAAAATATATGTTTTGGTCTAAAGCTAAATGATTTCAGTTATTTTGTACAAAACGTATTCTGAAACAATTAACATATTTCCAACATTCACTACAATTAACAAAGACAACAAAGTATTCGTATTAGGTGAAAGGTGTCTCAGGGTTTCTTTCCTGTGAGTTAGTTATAACATTCAGCCAAACTGGAAAATTGAAAGTGCACATTTAGTTGAGAGCATTAGTGCACATAATTCTGTAAAATCTGATCCAGGCTTGTTCTTACAGGTGATTGAAAACATTGTACTGTTCATTGTGACAGGAAAATCTTTAGTGAACAACACTGGTCGCTCTTCCATCAGAAACTCTTTCTCCCACGCTCAATGAAACCACACTTTCCGAAATGTCCACTTGTAAAGGCCTTCCTGCGTTTCTTGAGAAATGCTTAGTAAAGCTTAGCGATATTTGGAAATCTCTGTTTTCATCTGAATCATTAATTTTCTCTTCCTCTGGCCGCTTAGACTGGCGCTTCAACTATGCTATTATTGCTAACCTCGTGGGCCAACAAAGCATTGCCTCTTCTAAGCATACAATAGCACTTCGTGCCCTCCAGGATTATCATTGTCCGGCGACTTTTTCTCAATATATCATTTTCTCTGCAGGTAACTCCTTTTAAATATAGAGCAGTATTAGTAACCAAATCTGCAACAGAGTTCTTGTTTCCTAAGACTGGAGGGTAATATCCAGCCCCTGAAGTCACTGTGTTTGACACTTTTAATATAAACATAGATTAAACTTGATCGTGAAATCCACTTGAGAGTTACGTAATTGATATGTAAGTAAAAAAAATGGTTCAAATGGCTCTAAGCACTATGGGACTTAACGTCTGAGGTCATCAGTCCCCTAGACTTAGAACTACTTAAACCTAACTAACCTAAGGACATCACACACACCCATGCTCGAGGCAGGATTCGAACCTGCGACCGTAGCAGCAGTGCGGTTCCGGACTGAAGCGCCTAGAATTGCTCGGTCACAGCGGTCGGCTTATTTAACTCACAAGTGGACAATAAAGCTACACTTACAGGATCAGCTGATCGCGACATTCTGGTTGCCAATAAGATAAACAATACCACAAGCTAAACTGATAACCATGCTTCACGTATCGGAATTTTCACGGAGGTGACAAAAGTCACAGGATAGCGTTATGCAAATATACAGATAGCGGAAGTATTGCGTATGCAAGATAGGAAAAAGCACTGTATTGGCAGAGTTGCCATTTGTACTCAGGTGATTGTTGTGAAAAGGTTTCCGACGTGACTATGATCGCACGACTGGAATTAACAGACAGACTTTGAATGCGGAATTGTAGTTGGAGATAGGCGGATAGACATTCCATTTCCGAAATCGTTAGGGCGTTCAACATTCCGAGATCCACAGTGTCAAGAGTGTGCCGAGAATACCAAATGTCAAGCATTACCTCTCATAACAGTCTATGCAGTGGCCAATGACCTACACATAACGACTGACAACAGCAGTGTTTGCGTAGAGCTGTCAGTCCTAAAAAAACAAGCAACACCGTGTGAAATAACCGCAGAAATCAATGTAAGACGTACGCCGAACGTATCCGTTAGAACAATGGGGTGAAACGTAACGTAATTGGGCTATGGAAGCAGCAGACGACTGACGCGAGAGCCTTTGTTAACAGCACGACGTCGTCTGCAGTGACTCTCCCCGAGCAATCGTTAGCGCTAGGATTTCAGTCGAAACAAGTCCCGCCCACTCACCTCCGGTTTTCCCAGTCTTTGTTACGCGCCCTGGCATCGTTTCAGTTGACCCACGTGGTTTACCGCGTTCGGCTGCACTTGGAGTGAATGTTAAATTAATATCTTGCTAGGCCTTAAATTTTGCCAGATAGTTAAAAGACACGTTACAAAAAACGTGCACAATTGACCTCAGCTGTGCCAGGTACTTCCACAGCAAACAAAGAGAACACAATTTAGCACTGAATTCTTTAAATACGAGAACTCAGTATTCAGATGAATAGCCTATGAAGAAACATACTTCCATGTGAGAAAAAGCACCCAAAGCTAAAACAGGAAAAACCTACCCTCAAATAATAATTTGCTTGGAGAAAGAGGAACCACAGTATACCTGACACTTAAGTTTCAGAAGTCAGACAATGTATGTGAAAGAAGCACCAATGTTGCCTATACTTCCAGAGGGCATCAAATTTACTTTGTTCATGCTAGATCGATACAAGCTGTTTTTGCGTGTTATTCACTGAACAGTTTTGCTGAAAAGTTGTAATGGTGGAAGAACAGCTAGCACAGCATGAAGGACGTTATACAGCCGTGAAACACTGCAGCATTTATTTCTTCCATAACTTCTCTGTGACAAACATGCACATCATCTTAATTATTTAAAAAAATGGTTTTTAATGACATTTACGAAATTAATAAATATTTTGGTTAAAAGCAGACAGGACAAAGAATAACGACAGATTATTTTCCTGAGACGTTTGCAACAATATATAGAACACTAATCACACAGAAACAGCCACAATTCTTTATAACCTCGTTTATAATGTGCAGGTATGGCATTAGAAGAATTTACAAGTTAAAATCCACCCATTACCCATGCAAATACTAACGAAATATGTCATATAAGCAAATGTCTTTCTGCTTACATTAGGCATTTCTACTTTAAAGCATTCTTACATTCTTTAATTTTCTTGAGCTACTATGAGTGCCTACATAAACAAAAAGAGTTTCACTTATTTCTATATAACGTTGATTTTAGACAACAGAGTTATTCGACTGCATCCATGGCTTTACTACCGACATGACAGATTCAAGGCCATTGTTTTCGCTTTGTATGTTTGCTTTGCTGTTTCCCTCAAATAAACGTATTATAATAAGGTAATTAGTTAATGAAAATTTGTCCTTATTGTCCTTAAATAACATCACGTTATTTTTTGTTTTCTATTGCTGGTGATGCTTTCAGTTTTCTATAAATATTTTTATTTCTTTAATAATGCAGATTCATATTATATTACTATCCAGAAAAACTTAAATTTCTTATCATTACTGAATTTCATCACAGTGTAACATGTGTTGGACTGTTACGATAACAACTTTGATGTAGCTTCCAGTTTGCGGAAATGGCGGCTGTTTAGGGGAGAGCCTTACACGACGGATAGGCATGGAGGGGGGTGAATGGGCGGGACTCGTTCCGGGTGAAATCCTAGCGCTAAGGGCACGTCTCTCCCCATATCCTGACCATATCGGTTGGATACTAGACGACGGTAGAACTGTGGCTTGGTCGGTAAGACCTGATGTGGCAAAGATCTCATGAAGCCATGGGCTATTTTTCCATGGAATCGACTGGGTTTTGTAGTCCAACTAAACCCGTCGTTGACTGCAAATAGTTATATTCGGTTATGTGGGGACCACTTGCACCCATTCACAGACTACTTGCTCTCAAACACATATGGAATTTTTATGGACGACAATGCACCATTTCACTGGGCCACAGTTGTTTGTGATTGCTTTGGAGAACATTCTGGACAATTCGAACAAATAACTTGACCACCCACTGAACATTTGTGGGACAAAATTTAGAGGTCTGTTCAAGCAAAAAATCCTGCACAGCAACACTTTCGCAATTATGGACGGTCATAGAGACAGTATGGCTTGGTATTTCTGCAGGGGATTTCAGACGACGTGTTGGGTCCATGCCACATTCGAGTTGGTGCACTATGGTAGGCAAAAAGAGGTGAAACACGATATTAGGCGGTATCCTACGACTTTTGTCACTCCAGTGCAAACAGAACTTTGAAATGAAGGCTATGACAATCGATGTTGAATCTCTGGATCTTTCTAATCATACTCAACCTTATTTCAACAGTATGTACGAGACCTAATTGTATCAAAAAACGTTTACAATGGTTTCTATGGTTGTCCTACAACGCACTCCTTTTCAGTTGATGTAGCACTTAAATCTAGCTGTGCAGAAAGACAGTTGACTAGTACGGGATTTATGGATATGTAATGTTCTTCAAAGCAGTTATTTTGTTCCTAGCACACAGCTTAGTACTAACAAGATTTCATGATGAAAATTGTAAAAGTATTATAAAATGGCACATGACAGCACCGATGAAAGAAACAAAGAGAGACAAAGAGATATCGAAGAAACCAAACGCAGAAAAATGGAGTCTATCCATAGGCAAGCAGAGAACATCCCGTGTCTCCCGGCTTCGCAACAATACTTTAATCCTGGTCATTAGGAGGTCCGATCTGACAGCACGGCCTGTTGTCGAAGAGGATAACCAGCAGGTAAAGAGGAACTGACTCAGTACTATAAGTATCCACAAGGAAATAATGGCCAAGGTGAAACATTTATCAAAGGGAGAGAGGAGTTTGTTGCGTGGAACCAACATTGCCTGGTACGTCAGTGTGACAGCTAAGACGAAGGTGGCTAGGACGTTCAGGAGGAGCGCCGGCCCGAAGTGCTGTCGGCAGAGGCGGGCGCTGCGGTGCAGGACCAGCCTGGCTCGCTGCAGCCGCCGCAGCTGAGGCTCCAGCGCCACCGCCGCCCCCGTAAGTCCAGCGCGCATCACCATCGCCTCCAGCTCCGCCTCGCTGTCCACTGGAGGGCGAATACTCCGCAGCAGCTGCACGTTCACACCGCCCAGCCGGTCCCGAACCGCCAGCACGATGCTGATGAACTGGACATGCGAAAAGGTGGAAAATACTTGGAGTGTAAGAAACTCACTTATGCCTGCTACATAGTTGAACATGCCACTGATGATACACACGAGGGGTGCACTTGCGAGAACTACTAGGATACCAGTTAACAAGGTCGCTATTTTTCGGGTTCTGATGTATTCTGTCATGCCGGCAGAGTTTTTGCAGCGCGCGAGTAATGTATCTACTTGTTCCAGGAGATCAATTGCTTCTAGTAGATATCGGTGTCTAGTAACCAGACAAGTGATCAGTATTGCAGCAGGCTCCACCCAAGCAAGCAAAGATGAAAGTACATTCGTAACGCAGATTAAGGGTGTGAAGTCAGGTTGCTGTCCTGATTTAATCACGTTGTATGTTCCGCGTATTCCAACAACAAGCACTGCAATCAGCCACAGAAGTCTATAGGAGGAACCAACGATCCATGTCAGACACCCTTCAGCACCTTTAGCTCCTTTCCGTTTCACACAGCGCGGCACTGGTGCGAGTCCGCACGTTTGGCTCAAAACAAACAATTGTCTGATGGCGATTGTAAATCTATATCCACTCATGATCTTTTGGTTAAGAGGCGGTAGATTCTCTCGCACCTCCTGGACCATGTATCATATGAGGCACTGTTACATACAAGTAGGTGTAGACTCTCTTTTGTTTCATACAAACACACATCCAGCCAGTGAGCTGGAAAGCAGCAACCGACTATTCACTACGGAGTAATGTCCACTTGACAACGCATTTGTATTCTAACTATTGCCTCAGATAGGCGTTTCTTCTCTCTTGACAGTTATTGGATGTACTGCCACGTATTTGACCTGCTCTGCACTTAATATCGTTAATGTAACAGCGATCGAAACTCGTTGGCCTTTGTTCCTTTTAGTCTGTCGTGCTACAGTTCTGTGGAAATGCAGGCGTTAATTCACATCATCGTATAATTAGCCAAAAATTGGTTTTGTCTTTCTGTGTGCGAGGACGTTCAACACATTAGTCGAAAGAAAGTTCTCTTAATTATTAATGTTTCTTTTCATCTTTCAGATTCATTATCATCCTTACATTCTGTATACTGAAACTCTGCAGATAAATTACAGAACAGAACCTTTAAATTTCACAGTTGTTAATTTTTTTCTGAGTTACTTTTACACATAAATTTGCAGGTGACAAGTTTCCATTATAATTTTGTATCGAGGATGTGCTTCTTCATAATTTACAGATCTTACCTTTCCTCCGTTCGTCACTTAATAAACTTAATGAACCACTGTTTCAGAATTGTCTTTCAACTGCGTCTGCACGACTTGTTCCCGAAATGGCATTGTACAAACTCACCCTGTTCTGTCAAAAGTATGTCAGTAACAGAAATCTCGGTTCTACTCAACATTCACGACTCGTGACGCTTCTATTAAGGTTACAAATGGTTAAGAAGCCAGGCGAAACTAAATCACTGATTTTGTTGCAATTTCAGTGGAATTCCTTTCAGAAAGTAACGAAAGCAGAGGTGGCACTAGATCTTTTTGGATGCTCGCCAGGCCACTTTGGATGTGGAGGGGCTCCACTTAACATTTACATAAAAGGGGGCATAGGTTTCAGTTTAGAACGGAACTTTCCCATCCTGCACCCTGCATTTTCCCTACAGTACCTGCCCACAAACCCTATCACTACCGCTCTCAACACGCGTGCCATGCCGACTGCGCCTGTACCGGCTACGGTATTCTGTGTGCACTCTACACTGGTTTGGGAAGTTTGCTCAATAAGACACGCCAATCTGTTTTGGCTCCGCCAGCAGTGCGCAATAATACAGTGCCACGCTGGTTTCAATTTCTTCCAGGTCACAGACATGTACGCTCGACAGCAAAAAAAGTGCGTCACCCCTAAATTCCAACGTGTAGGCTGCACCTGAATGTATGCAACCAACATAGCATTTGAGTCCCCGAAGCGTCTCTGTAACACATACTTGTCGTTCGAGCCTAACGATAACGAATCTGGCAGCTCACCTCTGAATTGCTTCGATGTCTTCAATCCGACCTGCTGTGGATACCGGAAAGTCGAACAGTACTCAAGAACAATTCCCACTAGCATTCTATGAGTGGTCCCCTTTACAGTGTCTGGACTGTGGCCTAAAGTTTTAGGCTGGAGGTTTTAGTGTATTGCAAAGTGGCTGGCTCCTCCCTTTTTTCCTTGCGGTCAGCCAGCCACTTCCACCTGCTATATTGTTTCAGCTCCCTGTACCACTTTCTTCCTGTGTTGTCCATGTTTCACTGCTGACGTCCCACGCTTCGGTGTGGGTAGGCACATATTTTTCCAAGCATGTTACCTGTGTTTTATGTTCTGTTTTATCTTACTGTTCTGAGTATTTTCTTGACACCCGTCTCAATCTGTTACTGAGCAGGCACTGCAGACCTTCCCGTCGTGCGCCTGTACAACCCTCTCCGTCATCACACTTTACAGGTGAACCACTCTTCCCTAAAATTCTCTCAATAAACCCAAATTGACCATTTGCCTTCCACTTCATATCGCTTTGAAACGTTACGCCTAGGTATTTAAGCGACTTGACTGTGTCACGCAGGACACTAATAGTATTGTATCCGAAAATTACAGGTTTGATCTTCCTACTCATCCGCATTAACTTACATTTTTCCACATTTAGGGCTAACTGCCATTCATCACACCAACTGAAAATTTTGTCTTAAGTCCTATGTTTTCCTACAGTCACTCAACTCGTACCATACACCACGACATCATCTTTAAAAAATCGCAGATGGCTACCCACCCTATCAGCCAAATGTGTACAGAGAACAGCAGTGGTCCTATCACACTTCCGTGGGGCACTCTTGACGATATCCTTGTCTCTGATGAACACTGTTATGTCCTAGCCAGTAATGCCACCCGAGCCCGCTGCCAAAAGGTTGGCAGCATCAAAGTCCGGACGCCGTCCGCATAAGCAGCGCCAGCGAGACAGCAAATCGCCGCAAGTCTGCGCGCGCCACCGCTGGCTTCTGGCTTCTTAAGCGCTGGAGTCGCGAGCGCTAGGACAGTTCTGTATTCGCCGCTCAGTTGTATACTCGCCACCGAATTGTGTACTTGCTAGTCAGTTGTGTGTTCATCGCAGCAGAGTTGTTGTTTGTCGTCAGCCGACGCTGACCTAGCCGCTCCGACTCGAACTAGACAGATTTCTGTAGACACGGAGTTGACCACTGTGTTTCTGTATCTTCGTTAATAAAGATAAGTACCGACTTTTATTTAATCAGAGTGTTTGGGTTTTCATCTTTCTGTTTACTGTTCCAGCGGACCGGTCGGCCCGCTATTAAAAGTGTGGCGGTGACTTCGTAAGCCGTTTCTACAGCGAATTGTTTGTCGCTACGAACACCGCCACAAAACTGGCGACGAGGTCTTCCGAACTCGTGTGCAGGGCTGGTTCAACTTGTTCTTGTTATACTAATTATAGAGATAAAATTTTGGGGGCTGGTTTAATTTGTGTTCACTATGTCTGCCGAATTACAACAGTTGATCTTGTTACAGAGTCAGCAAATACAAAGTCTGGTGGAAGCAATCGCCAAACAAGCGGCTAATCCTCCAACACAAAAGGAACAAGCACAGGCAGCACCACATTTCCGTGCTTTTGATGCATCAAGAGAAGAATGGCGAGAATATTTCGCGCAGTTGCAGGCGCACATGACAGTCTACAAAATCACAGGTACAGAGCGGCAGCTTTATTTAATTTCCACTGCAGGCGTGGAAGTCTCTCGACTACTTTGTAAGTTGTTCCCGGAATCCCAGCCAGAAGCTTTAGACTATGACGTTGTTGTTAACAAGCTTGCTGAGTATTTCGAGTCGCGAGTTCATGTGGCAGCAGCCAGATTCAAGTTCTTCAGATTAAAGAAACTGCCACATCAATCTAATAAACAGTGGTTAACAGATTTACGGGGCCTCACCCGTCAGTGCCGATTTAATTGTGTGTGTGGAGCTTCCTACAGTGATGTCATATTACGAGACGCTATTACTCAAAACATTGCAGATTCTCGTATTCGTGCTGCTATCTTAAAGTTGCCTGACCCGTCATTAGAGACTGTGATGAACATCATTGAAGCCCAAGATACTTTTGACTATGCTGTGTGTGAGTTAGATCAGCCATGTAATTCTCAAATTGCCTGTGCTAAGCAAGTTATGTCACGCCCGCGGCCCCACCGGCAGAGTCAGACTGTAAACACTAGCCGGCCGCGTCATGTTAAACACATTCGTCAGCCGCGTGTGCAAAATAGTAGAGTTAAGTCTTGCCCTACGTGTGTTCTTGCTCATCCTCGTGAACGTTGCCCGTTAAGAAACGCGGTTTGTCACTTTTGTCAAAGGAAAGGACACATCCAGACTGTTTGTTTGCGTAAACGCAAGAACAATTCTAGTGCTGCCCAGCCCATGGATATTCATGTTCTTCAAAGCCAGCCCGCCCAGAAGGTCGCGTTTAAAGACTCTTCCACGGTTCGTGTGGGTAATAAACTTGTTCGCAATAAGCCACCCACCCAGCCCTCTGCTATGCGACCCAGGCGTAATTCAAACGCTGTAAAAAGTAATGTACAGACTGCAAGTGAAGCGGGAGTTGTTGTTCCACCCGCCCAACCCACGAGTTGTCGTAAGCAGCGAACACGCGCTAAACGCGCTGATTTTGTGTCTTCCGTCTCCACTGCACCGATCCAGAGACAGTGTAATAAACTATTTGTGAAGCTACGCATCCAGGATAAGACCTTCAATTTTCAATTAGACACTGGTGCGTCTGTGACTCGCATAAATAGTGCTACGTATGCGGCTATCGGCCGCCCTAAACTTTCAGCGGCAAAACATTCTTTGGCTACTTATAGTGGAGAACAAATTCCTGTGTTAGGTGTATGTAGCGTGCCAGCCACATTCCGTGGCAATACAAAAACAGTTACGTTCACAGTGCTCCGCGCTACAGACAGTGTAAACATTTTCGGATTAGACTGTTTTGACTTGTTTGGCCTGTCTATCCAAGACAATGTGTTGCAAATTAATTCTGTTGTTGTTCCTCAAGACAGCATAACCGATTTGTGTAAACGATACAGTGACATATTTAAAGACGAACTAGGTTGTGCTGCGAACTTTGTCGCTCATATTACGTTAAAAGATAATGCTCAGCCTCGATTTTGTCGTGCTCGTCCAGTGCCTCACGCCCTCCGGACACCTGTAGAAGATGAACTTCGTCGTTGGCAAAACAACGGTGTTATTCAACCCGTTTCAGCGAGCCAGTGGGCTTCTCCCTTAGTTATTATAAAGAAACCGTCTGGCAAGTTACGTTTGTGTGCTGATTTTAAGTCGACAGTTAATCCTCAGACTGTCATTGATTCTTTTCCTTTGCCTAGACCGGACGAGCTGATGGATAAGTTAGGGGAAGCTCGTTTCTTTTCCAAAATTGATCTCCGTGAAGCATATTTGCAATTGCCCCTCGACGAGCAATCACAACAGTATTTTGTCATAAACACGTCGTTGGGGTTGTTCCGTTTTCTGCGTTTGCCTTTTGGTTGCGCGTCAGCTCCAGCTGTTTTTCAGCGTTTTTTGTCACAACTTCTGGCTAATGTGCCGTCGTGTTGCAACTATTTAGACGATATTGTTGTGTCCGGTCGGACGCCTGCTGAACATTTCCGTAATTTGGAGTGTTTGTTTAAAGTGTTGTCTCAGGCAGGCCTACGTTGCAACATCGATAAATGTTCATTTTTCCTTACGGAGATGGAGTATCTGGGACATGTTATTAATGCTCAAGGCACTCATCCCTCCCAGTCACATTTAGCAGCTATTCGTGATTTGCCCGCCCCTCGCAATCTGCATGAATTGCAAGCAGTTCTTGACAAATTGACGTATTATATTAGGTTTATACCTAATGCATCACAGATTGCTGCACCGTTGCATCGTCTCCGCCGTAAGAATGTTCCGTTTGTGTGGTCAGCTGATTGCCAATCAGCCTTTCAGCAGCTTAAAGAGGCTTTATTGAATGATCGTTGTCTGGTCCATTACGACCCTAACAAGCCTCTGGTGTTAGCTTGTGATGCCTCTTCTTTCGGCCTCGGTGCTGTGTTGTCTCACCGAGTCGGTAACACCGAACGTCCTATTGCGTTCGCATCTAAATTGCTAAACAAAGCTCAGTGTAATTATAGCCAATTGGACAAGGAAGCGTTGGCTATTGTGTTCGGTGTCACAAAATTCCATCACTACCTCTATGGTAGACCATTCTATTTAGTAACAGATCACAAGCCCTGACGTCACTGTTTCATCCGTCTAAACCAGTTCCTCAGCGGACAGCTCAGAGACTACAACGTTGGGCTCTTTTGTTATCACAATACCAGTATGAGATTCTGTATCGCCCTACAGCTCAGCATGCAAACGCTGACGCGCTTTCTAGATTGCCGATTGCTGCGGATGATGTCTTCGATTCCTCTGACGACTCTTGCCATCAGATTGACGCCGATGAGCATCAATCCCTCCGGGATTTTCCGATTGATTATCGTCAGGTGGCACGTGAGACAGCTACGGATCCTCATCTGAGTTTACTATTACGTTTTGTTCAACGTGGTTGGCCGTCCAAGGCAAAGGACATATCGGATCCTGTGGTTCGTCGCTATTATCCGCAACGTCATCTGTTGTCTGTTTCGCACGGAGTTTTGCTGTTACGCA
Organism: Schistocerca piceifrons; assembly: GCF_021461385.2. Classification (NCBI taxonomy): domain Eukaryota; kingdom Metazoa; phylum Arthropoda; class Insecta; order Orthoptera; family Acrididae; genus Schistocerca; species Schistocerca piceifrons. The sequence continues at coordinate 179,190,941 of NC_060138.1, read as the reverse complement.
CCGAGAATGACCAGCTTCGTGTAGTGGTTCCCCAAGTGCTCCAATCCAAGGTCCTCGACTTGTTGCATCAAGGTCATTGGGGAGTGGTCCGCACCAAGCAGCTTGCCCGCCGTCATTGTACATGGATCGGCATTGATAAGCAGATTACGCAGATTTCTACAGATTGTTCGACGTGTGCCGAACACCAAGCTGCTCCGCCTCAACGCTATTTTGAGTGGGCACGCCCTGCCGGTCCCTGGCAGCGAGTACATATTGATTTCGCTGGTCCATATTGGAATTCTCGTTGGCTCATCGTGATAGATGCATTTAGTAATTTTCCGTTTGTTGTGCCCATGCAGTCTACAACGTCTGCACAAACTATACAGGCGTTGACTTCAATTTTTTGTATTGAGGGTCTTCCAGAAGTTTTAGTGTCTGACAATGGTCCACAATTTACCTCTGCTGAATTTGAAAGTTTTTGTTCTGCCAATGGCATTCGCCATGTTCTTACTCCGCCGTTCCACCCTCAATCGAATGGTGCAGCGGAACGTTTTGTACGCACATTCAAGGATCATATGGACCGCCTTCGTGCTACGCACTCTCGTCAGCAGGCCCTCATCACGTTCCTGTCGTCGTACCGGACCACGCCACGCGACGGCCCTTCGCCTGCGGAGCTTCTCCACGGCCGTCGTCATCGCACCCTACTACGGTTGTTGCACCCCCCGGATCGACCCGCCGCTTCTGAGCATCGCACGCGTTTTCAGCGCGACGACGCCGTTTTTTTCAGAGTTTATCACGGTCGCCGTCGTTGGGAACGTGGTACCGTGATAAGTGTCCAGGGTCGCGGTTTTTATACTGTTCAAGGTGCTATTGGGGTGCACAGGAGGCATCAGAACCAGTTGCGCCGCGCTGGCCGCCCGGATTCTGCCGCTCGTTCTTTGTCCACAGATTTGGTCCGCGGCGGGTTCCAGCCGCGCCTTCCGACTTCGCTGCCGCCCCCGGGGCAGCAGCAGCAGCCGTCGCCGCTACCACGCCGACAGCCCGTCCCGTTGATGCCTCCCGCGCAGCTTCCTCCGGGAGCGCCCCAGGTGGTCGCTCCGGCGCCTGCGGTCCCTCTTCAGTCGCCACCGCCTTCGGAGCTGATGGATGTCGACCCCTCAGCCGGGCCGCCTTCCCAAGCGGTGGCTGTGCAGCCTGTCCTGCAGCCGCTTTCCTTGGGCACCCCCAAGGAGTCTGACACCGCAGCGCCTTGTCCGGCGCCCACTCAGCAGCCGTCGACGCAGCGTCAGGAGCCGCTGCCTCTCTTCGTGGGTCCCGACGCCCCTTCGCGTCCAGTACCAGAAGCTGCGCCCGTGGTCACAGGCGTGCACCCTGACCTCGGTTTTCAGTCGGTGTTTCCCGAGGCCCCGCGCAGCCAATGCTGGGGTGCGGACCGGGGACTGCCACCGACAACAGTCTCCGTCCCGGTCTGTTCTGCTACGCCTGCGGCCAGACCCCTCCCCCGCCGTCGACGCTCGCCACGTCATTATTCAACGACGGTGCGGCGATTTGGGGGGAGGAGTGTTATGTCCTAGCCAGTAATGCCACCCCAGCCCGCTGCCAAAAGGTTGGCAGCATCAAAGTCCGGACGCCGTCCGCATAAGCAGCGCCAGCGAGACAGCAAATCGCCGCAAGTCTGCGCGCGCCACCGCTGGCTTCTGGCTTCTTAAGCGCTGGAGTCGCGAGCGCTAGGACAGTGTTGTATTCGCCGCTCAGTTGTATACTCGCCACCGAATTGTGTACTTGCTAGTCAGTTGTGTGTTCATCGCAGCAGAGTTGTTGTTTGTCGTCAGCCGACGCTGACCTAGCCGCTCCGACTCGAACTAGACAGATTTCTGTAGACACGGAGTTGACCACTGTGTTTCTGTATCTTCGTTAATAAAGATAAGTACCGACTTTTATTTAATCAGAGTGTTTGGGTTTTCATCTTTCTGTTTACTGTTCCAGCGGACCGGTCGGCCCGCTATTAAAAGTGTGGCGGTGACTTCGTAAGCCGTTTCTACAGCGAATTGTTTGTCGCTACGAACACCGCCACAAAAAACACTAGCCGTCGAGGACAACATACTAGATTCTATTACTTGAAAGTCTTCGAGCCACTCACATATCCAGGGTTATCACAATTAATGGCGTAAACGCATACAGTTCAAACTACACGATACTTGAAGCAAAAATGTCTCAGTAAACATAGGGTCGAAAATGCGTACCTTAACAGCTACAAGCAATTTTTTATCTTCGATACTGTGATACAAATCTCTTCTACTGCAAGCTCTGTGATTTTCATGTTTTTGAAAGTGGCAATATGGACCAAAATAAGAAAAAAATTTCCCGCAAACATGTGTTCTAAAATGCATACCTTAAAGGTTATGAGCATTTGCTGATTAGAAGAGTTATGTTTCAAAGTAGTGAAGATGAAAAAGTGCTCATAGTTCTTAACGTATGCATTTTAGAGCAGATGGTTACTGGACATTTTTTTCATGTTTTGGTCCATACTGCCGCTTCCTAAAATATGGAAACCAAAGAGCTTGCAGTAAAAGATTTGTTTCACAGTATCGAAGATTAAAAATTGCTTGTAGCTCTCAAGGTATGCATTCTCGACTCCATGTTTACTCAGACTTTTTTGCTTCTAGTATCGTGTAGGCCCTACTTTTAACTGTATGCGTTTACGCTATTAATTATGATATACCCAGTCTATGAAAATTTTCCATATGCTTGTTTCTTCGTCAACAGCCTGCAATGGGGCACTTCTGCTTTCCAGAAGTCTAGAAATATGGAATCTGAGTGTTGCCCTTCATCTATAGTTCGCAGTATATCTTGTGAGAAAACGACAAGCTCAGTTTAGAACGAGCGATGCTTCCCAATACCATGCTGAATCGTGAACATAGGCTTCTTAATGCCAAGAACGTTTATTATATTTGAACTGAAAATACTATCAAGGATTCTGCTGAGAACGGAAGTCAGGAATATTGGTCTGTAATTTTGCGTGTCTATTCGTTTACCTTTCTTATGCACTGGAGCCAGCTCCGCTTTTTTCCAGTCGCTTGGGTCTTTGTACTGGGCGAGATATTCTTGCTAAATGTAAGCTAGGTAAGGGGACAATGCCGTAGAGTACTCTTTTAAAATCGAACTGGGATTCCATCCGGACCTCGTGATTAATTTGTTTTCACATCTTTCAGTTGTCTCTCTACGCCAGGTACCTCATTTCAGTGTCGTCCATACGGGAGATTGTCCCATGGTGAAATGACGGTATGTTTGTACGGTTCTCCATTGTGAATGACGTCTTGAACGTGAAATTTAAAACTTCGGCTTTTGTTTTGCTATCTTCAACTGCCACACTAGACTAGTCAATAAGGGACTGAATGGAAGCCTTAGACCTCCTTATTGGTTTTACACACGACCACAATTTTCTCCGGTTCTCTACTAGATTTTTTGCTAAGGTGTGGTGGTGGTAGCTGTTGTATGCTTCGGGCATAGATCTTTGCACAGACGCTCGATTCTCAGCTAACGTTCGTTTGGCGCCATTTTTGCGTCTCCTTTTGAACCTAAAGTGCAACAGCCTCTGCTTTCACAGCATCCGCGAAATTTCGTTATCTATGGTGGTGGTAACTTGATTAACAAATAAACAAGGCGGTGACTAGAGGCTAGTAACACAGAGATAACTGTAATTAAATCGGTTATGATCTTCATAAAACACAGGAGTGCGAGGAAGTCTAGTTACAAAAAGTGGGTCTCTGCCAGCCCAAAAGTTGGGACAGTATGTTGATCTCCATGTTGATGCTGTGGGTAGAGCCACATGTAAGCGGGAAAACGTAGACATGTATAAGAAATAATGATAACTTGTCGAGTCCCTGGAGACCCAAGAAACTTCAGGAATTTGAATCGAGATTTTAAGCAATGATCCATCAGTAACCACGTAATACGATTACGCAGACAGGAGCAACGTGATAAAGCTTACCGTTCTAACGTTGATGGGACCGTAATGCTGATTTCTCGTGGTGCAAATGACATATTTGCATCTGAATAACAAATGTATGTCCTACAGCGTTCTCCTGTGGATGCAGCGACAAAAGGTGAAAATAACAGTACATGTTAGCTTCTAAAGTGGTGGAAACCAACACACGTGTTGCGAAATGAGGCGGCAACTTCCACACTATTACTAGTCAGGAATTGATGACTGTCAAGAACTGCAAGAGACTGACATTGGGAAAGTTCATCTCAGAAACTTTGGTCCTCAGACGCTGCACTGCAGTGTGTTTTCTCCGACAGAAAAAGGTTGCTGTAGCCCACTTGACTGGAGTGGCAATGCAGATGGTTGCTATGGCTGTATGCTCCAGGGCAGTTCGGTCCGCCCAGCGTACAGGTCAGGCATTCCCTGTCAACAAGTACAACAGGTTCCAGAAAATACATCTGAGACTCCATAAGACGATACAACACATAAAATTCAATAAAACATACAAAAAGAACGATTTAATTCCAATTTATATTAATTTGCAGGTTAAAAGCAGTTCTGCAGTGGCACAAAAGTCGAAATCAATCGCAGAACGATATTGGTTACTAATTAAATTAAGATGCTATATTTGAAAAAACAGTACCTAAACATGATGCTCTATGAGACTCATCTAGGATTGGGACAAAACATACGAAACCCCACAGTTCTCATGGCACTAGTAGAAAAAACTGAACACAAGACATACACAGCAGTGAAACATTTACGAAACAAGCATAAACAGAAAATAAAGAAACTAACAATAAAAAATACACAAAAATATATTTACATTTTAAAAGTGAAACCACAAGAACACCAACGCACGAAATTATTGTGAAATAAACATAGGACTGACAAGAGAACTAGTAAAAAAAGGAAATGAAAGGCATAATAAAACAAACACAGCAGACACACAGTAAGGACAATCAAACAGAAGCAGCCGCCATGGAAACGTTAAAACAAAAGTTAATAAACAACAACATATTAATAAAAAGAGCAAACAAGGGAAATGTAACTGTACTCATGGACAAGGAGCAATACATCAGAAAAACGAAAGAATGCATAAATACCAATGCCATACAAAAACTGAAGTCAGATCCAACTACACAATTCCAGGCAAGCCTGAAAGTAACACTGAAAAACATTGAACACACTCACAGACAAACAGAAATACCACATAACACAGAAAAACTCACAAGCAGCCTACCAAAGGTACATAAAGATGGAATGCCAATGACAGCTGTTATTAAATTCAAGAAAGCCCCAACATACCACATAGGTCATGTTAATTACAAAACACTATAAAGTAGAAAACAACAAAACAGTAATAAACACAGGAAACCTAATATAACACATCCAGAACATACAGGTACCACACTCAGCATCACTGATTTCATTCTACATACAAAATATGTATACCTCCATCCCCATCACAGATACAATAGAAATCATAGAACTAAATCTCTCATCCTACACCAAACCTCACCACAGAAGCAATAAAATAAATAATAAATGTGCTCAGACTGACAGCGGAACAAAACTGCTTTCAGTTAGAGAATGAATATTATCTACAAAGTGATAGACTGCCCATGGGACCCCCAGTATCAGAAACATTAGCAAACATATTCATCAGTCATACAGAAAATCAGGGATTTGAAAAGATAACTACTAAAGAAAGTTTCAAAATCATTTATTGGTACAGATATGTAGTTGACATTATTTGTCTGGTAGATGATCCAATTGAAAAAAATAGATAAACTACACTCAGAAATCAAGAAAACTCATCAGAACGTAAAATTCACACTTGAAAAAGAAAATCAAATAAATTTTCTTGACACAATAATAAAAACAACCATCTTTAGAAAACCAACAGCCACAGACACAATAATACATTCCACATCCAACCATCCCTGCAACCAGAAGCTTGCAGCACTAAGATATATGTTATATTGATTAAACAGAATCCCACTCAACAAGTGAAACAATGAAAAAGAAATGAATGCAATCATACGAATAGCTAGGAACAATGGGTATTACACACATGTAGTACACAGGCTCAATCAACAAATAAAAGCACAAATACAAAACAAGCACAACACTTTCGCCGACCGTCTGGCCGAGTGATTCTAGGCGCTACAGTCTGGAACTGCGCATCCGCTATGGTCGAAGGTGCAAATCCTGCCTCGGGCATGGATGTGTGTGATGTCCTTAGGTTAGTTAGGTTTAAGTAGTTCTAAGTTCTAGGGGACTAATGACCTCGGAAGTTAAGTCCCATAGTGCTCAGAGCCATTTGAACCATTTTTTGAACAACACTTTCAGAATACAAGAAAACTCACAAACCGCAAACTTACAAACACACTCAACAGACACACACACAATGACAACACCACACAGAAAAGAACCAGATTGTACACCATGACCTACACACATAAATTAACACAGTGTTGCAAACATCCTAAAGAGACAGAGCCGAATACCATATAAGTTTGGGCAAACCCTCCAATCACACCCAAGCCAACGAGCTATCAAGAGGGATAAATACCAACGATCAGGAATATATAATCTTGAATGTCAATGTGATGCAGTATACATAGGCATGACATGCAGGAATTTTAAAACACGATACAAACAACATTTCAGGTGTCGGAAATACGAAACAAACCATTCCACATCTTCAGAATATTTAAAACAACATAACCACCATCTTAAAAACAAGGAACAAGAAATGAAAATAATGAAAATAAGCAACCATGACAAACATCTTACACAGATACAAGAGATCTTCCACATTAAGAAAGCCATCGCTGAAAACAAACATGTGGTAAATGAACAATCACATATCAGCACAGGCTCACTACTGCACTTAATAACAGAAATGATAAAATAAAAGTCGTCCCTCTCGCACAAGCAGAAGAAAAATATCTCTCCCTCGCCTTTGCCTTCTAGACACGCACACGTACACACACACACACACACACACACACACGTGCACACGCACGCACAAAATGCAAACACAAACAGATCACAAATTCGTCAAAAAATTACACTCGAAAGGTGGCAACACCTTTCGGTCTTTGACAACAGCATCAGACAGTCGGCATCATAAAACAAAAACATTGCATCAAAAGAAGTGTTCAGTTCCTAGTGCTGTTAAACGTGCGAAAAAACCGCAAGTGGCATTTTTAAGAATAGGAACAGCACCAAAATGGAACAGAAGTGTAATATGTAGAAACTCGTCCACGCAACCTGTAAGTAGAGTTCAAAATTTTACTACATAATAGCAAAATCCAGCCACCACAATTGTTTATAACCTATAGGTACATTGTCCAAAATGTAAACCAAATAGTTTCAAATGCTGATGACCGTCAGTGCACTAGGAGTACTCACCCACTAAGGATTTTCAAGAGAGGAACAGTGTTACACAATGATTAATAAACGCAAAAGGAACATTTGATTTTCCTGCAAACTTATCGAACACCTATCGTTATCCTAATGGGTTTTCACTTGCACTACAGATTTACTCATATGGTCACTTAGTGATGTGAAAATATTTGCCAGAAACCTTTCCTGTTTGCCTAAAGAGTCTCACGTTCAGTAGCCTCACTGGTTATGGAAAGCGGCAGAGCGCAAACTGTTGTGGTGCCATATGAGGAGGGGGGAGGGGGGGGGGAAGTGCAGCCAATCTGGTGAGTGAATGGGTGGCTAAAACGACAACATACGAGGCACGCTGGCTCGTGTGTACAGGTGGTGGCGAGGAGGGGGTTGAGGGTGAGCAGTGGCCTGTTATGCAGTCAGCTGGTCACAGCTGGCTTCTCTTTGAGCCTCGTCCACAGCCAAAGTAATTGTAGCACCACTCCAGTGCCGCAGTCACTAGTCCATAGACTCCTTGGGCCCTGAGTAGCATCCACCTCACACCAAGCTGTTTCCACTCTGAACTGCTCATGGTAACCCTCTGTTTCTATGACTGAAGTTTCTGTTGTATCCTGCCTACTCGTCGAGTATGGGGTGCCCAGGAAACCTGCGTTCTCGGATCGCTAGACAACAATTCAAGCAAATCGTATTAATGCATTTTATTTACAGGAAATAAATGATAATACTTAACTTTGAGAAGTTTACAATCACGTGTCGCAAGCAAAGGGTGATATGCAACATACGCAGTCTCTTCAGTGTATACAATTCGTAATACAAGAGAAGTAATACCGTTCCTAAGTCGCTGCTACACAAGTGCCTATTCTTGATCCCGCTGTCGAAGTCGGCGAACTGCTACTCTTCAACTGGGCTGCGGCCAGGGGCGCGGCGCTCATGTCTTCTTCGTATCGAGGGCGCTGCCGTCGGGTTGTCGCCCTAGAGAGGGGTCGGCCAGCGTACAGTTGGCTGACGCCTTCACAGCCCTCTCTCCTCTAACGTTCCCGCCTGCCGTGCCGGTGCTTGATTTTACGCCGGAACAGTTTCACTACCACTCTCGCATTCCTGTAGGAGCTGCCAGGGTTGAAAAATCTGTGGTGGCTCACTTTGAAGCACACCTCTCTCAGACTCCTGGTTTTTCATATATGTACACTGAATAAATTAGACATTATAATACCTAAGGAACGGTAAACAGACTCTTCATGAGTTTCAGTTTTCTCGGCTGCCTTTCTTTCTCAGTGGTGTCTTTCATAATTCTTGGGCATTTTGATGTCTTTCTGTTTTGTGTCATTCGTACACACCATTTTAAAGACAATATCGTTTCCTTTAACTACTTCTCAAATATTAATGCTTAATTAATTGCTTCCCTGGGTTTTACCCCTCCTGTTGAGAAACAGACAAACACTGTTGAATTCATTTTTTCGTTTTCCCTCCTTTTTCTCTTTCCGACGCTGATGAGTGAATGTCTCTTCTTAGACTGTGCTATTTAAGCAGGAGCTCTCAGACAGAACGGCTCTCAGAGAATAAGGGAAGTGCCTTTCCTTTCTCTACAAACTATCCTATAATCGTGGGAGTCGCTGGCTGAAATGAAAGACAAACCAGACGCCATCCACTGGGCTGTCGATCTCTTGTCGAGTTTACTGTGAATCGTTCCTGCATGTTGATAACCAACATTCATCTCGTTTCTTCTCCCAAAGTCTGTTAGGACCATGATGCTTTCTGCTCTGGTTCCTGGTTATTCCATAATCGTCTTTAATTTCTTCCCTTCGTGCCCTTTTAACTCACGCATTCTGGTTCATTTATGTACCCTTCCCTAAAATTTTAATCCGCGTTCCTTATATTTGGACCCTCCATTTTTCGTGCATGAAGCTATTATTATGCAGTGAACAAACACAATCTTACGTCATTGTAGTTAGTGCATGTCAGCGATGCGTGTGTGGATGTCGTGTTTGCTGTCTAATGATTAAATGAATGAAGGGGAGTTCAATCACAGATAAGTCATCTGATCCGGTATGTATTCGGCAAGTATCTGAGGTGAGGGACGAGTATTTCGTTAGTACAGTGGTTACACCAAGTCACTCATGGCAGTCAGTTCAAAGGAGTGTTCTGCTGAGAGAGTCCCCATGCTCTTTCCACCCTCCGATTGGCCATTCCGGGCCATTTGTCCATACTCCGGGTACTCTCTCTCTCTCTCTCTCTCTCTCTCTCTCTCTCTTGACTTGCGTCCTCTTAGGAATTTTGACAAAGCATCATTGACAGAGACATTCGCTCTCTCTATCCTGTTCGTTCATCCTAGTGAAACAGCTAGTGACTGTACAGCATTTGAAGAACTTAAATCTTAAACAAACAGAACGCAGTACGCATTCTGCTCCCAAACCATAAGAAAATTAGGTTGACAGCTCACACTGGCAGCCTTATCATTCCGCAAAGTCATCTAGTTTTATCAAATACCGTGCAATAACTTATAATTATGCAAATGCCTGATCAGTTAGAACATTATGAGTGCCTACATAATAGCCAGTATGTCCACCTTAGCCATGGATAGCAATGGCGACGCGTCTAGATACAAAGGCAGTGAGGCCTTCATAAGTCGCTAAAGGGAGTTGTCATCACATCTGACACATAAGTGGCGTAATTCCCGTAAATTCTGGGAAGAGGGGTCATGAGCTCTCACGCCACACTCAGTCACATCCCAGATATGTTCGATTGCATTAAGATCTGGCGTGTTGGGTGACCATTACATCAACTGGAACTTGCCACTGTGTTCCGTGAACCACTCCATCACACGCCTGGCCTTGTGACATGACGCATTTTCTCGTCGAAAACTGTCACTGCCGTCGAGAAACATGATAGACATTAAGGGGTGTACGTTATCTGGAACCAGTGTACGACGCTCCTTGACCATCATGGTGCCTTGCACGAGCTCCAGCGGACCCATTAATGTTCCTCAGAGCAGAATGGAGCTGGCGCCAGGTTGTCTCGAACCTGCCTTACAGGTGTCAAGGACCTGTTCCCCTGGAAGACGACGGATTCGTGCCCTCCCATCGGCATGGTGAAGAAGGTATCGGAATTCATTAGACGATGCAACGCTCCGCCACTGCGACAACGTCCAGTGTAGATGGTAATTTTCCCATTTCAGTCGTCATTCTCGATGTTGTGGTGTCAACATAAGCACACGAATATGTCGTCGGTTGCGAAGGCCCATCGTAAGGATTGCTTGGAACACGATGTCTTCTGACAACACTTGTACTCTGTCCAGCATTAAAGTCTGATGTTAGTCCCTCCACAGTTCGCAACCTTCAGTGGTTTACAAGTCTGCCCAGCACATGACGTCCGACAACTGTAATAAGGGGTGGCTACCCAACCTCACGACGTCTGGACGTGACTTCACCTTGGTTTCACCACGTGTTGACGACACTCGGCACACCAATTCTCAAACACCCGAAAAGTCGTGCAGTTTCCGATATGGTCACGCCGGTCTTCCAAGCCTTCACAATCTCTACTTCAAGAACAGTCATAATCGCATTTATTATTGTTATAATACCGCCAACCGGTTTCAACCCGACGTAGGGCTCATCTTCTGGGCGTTTACACCATTGGTCGACTGCTGGTGGTGTCACTCCTGTCTACATAACGGCAGGAAACTGTTTAAAGTTGTTGATAGTTGTTGATAGTCTCCTGCCGTTATGTTGGCGGTATTATAACAATAATAAATGCGATTAAGACTGTTCTAGAATTATTGATTAATGATACTAATCGTTGCTTCTCTCCACAACCATGTTGTCCAAAAACCTTCACAATCTGCCCTTGGTCAAACTCAAATAGATCGCACGCTTTCCCCATTCTCCTCCATATTTTTCACACGGACAGCACACTCACTAATACTACCTGCACGCTGCGTGTGTCTGACTAGTACTCATACTTTGACAGGTGATGATCCTATCGCCTGGACGTGTTTATATCGATAGTGGGTCGCTGATCCTAAAGTCCTGGCTCTTCTGTGTATGTCTACACAAAGACTAAAGAGAGCATTTAACTAATAAAGGCTTAATGTTTTCAGTGTTTTGTATTCCTTCTTGAAACCAGTATTAGAGTCTACAAATTCATATGAGTGGTCATTTGGGTTCTTCTCCACAGAATCAAGGACATTGTACAAAAGATAAAACTTGGATATTTTGTTCTCAACCAGATCTGATCGAAGGTGGTTCTGAGCCAGTACTAGGAGAACTTGGTCAAACTCAAATAGATCGAACACTTTCTCCATTCTCCTCCAAGTTGAATGTGTGGTCTTGCCATTATTTTCTCAAAGCTTTCTTTCTTCTGATTCTCTTCAATCCAACTGCTAATTTGGTCTCTTAGGGAAGACGGTAGTCTCGATATCTCTGTTACTGGATTGATTAAGGGCTCATACAACATCAACTCGGCTGGGGAACAACGAAAAGTGTTGTAGATCAGATTACTGGTTAATGAATTAGAACTGAACAATATACTCTACCCATTTAGAGTGTTTCGTGCGCCAGTGACTTCCTGCCAGCTTCGCTATTTCTCTGCTACACCTTAGCTGTCACATGACAGATACTCATCCTGTTTATCGTAACCTCACGCTGTTGCATCTCAGCGATCCAGGTCTAAAAGGTGTACTTACATCTCAATGATACACCGCTACTAGAGAACGTTGCTCTTTACGGCATTCAATCCACTTGTAAATTAACACCATGATATCGGAGATATTAGGCAACACGTTACTAGGGATGAGAAAGCCCTTAAGGTTTGTAACTAAACATGCTACTCTTAGCTTCTACTGAATAAGAATTTGATTATTAACGTGTCTTCATATCCATGTGTGCGGCGTTCGATCCTCAGTCAGCATAGACGTTTTCGTCGCCTTATTTCTAGTTAAACGTGCACAAATCTCGCTAATGGTGGACCAACATTGGACATTTCTCGTCTGTTCCTGGTTAGACAATGACGACGGTACATGCCGGGTTCCAATTTCGGTCAGGCAACACAACTTTAGTTGTCATTTAAGGTTCCAACCTCACTACTCGTGAGAAACTGTGATATCTACATTCTGATCATTGTCTGACAAGGCACTGATCTTCTGAAGAATTCAGCGGTCAGTTCATCTGCCTTCTCAGCTCGCTACAAACAGCCAGTGTTAGTAATTCTGTTGTGGTTTCGAGTTTTCCGACGTGACTTTGGTAATCGGAACCATCACCACAGGTGAGGCACTCCACTGCACCTTGCTTATAGGTGCACGCTGCTAATGGCAAAACTTATGCATTAGTTCTCGCGAATTTACAATATATGCTGACATGACGTTCCTGTAGTTTGTGTTACTTGGTCGATAAGTAATATTTAAGTTTTTTTCCGACTTACTATTTGCCTGTCTGGACCTGTTTTGGCCTTGAGGCTTGCGAGTGGTTAGGGGAACGACCTTGACCGTCACTCTTCTTGCAAATAATACAAGATGAAGAGAACTTGTGAAGAATGTTGTACACTGACAATGGGGATAGTCAGAGATGCCTTCATGTCCACTCTGGCATTCTCTGGTATATCATATGAATCATTTCCTCTGTGTCTGTAAGTGGGTCCAAGTGGTGAACTGCTGTTATCTCACAAGTGAGGTAAGGTGGGTATGTCATTTTGTTTTTGTAAGTTATGGACGTGCACGTGGGAGAGAGAGCAAGTTAGATTACTGTTAAGCAATTTTTGGTCTCTTTGCGGCACAGTCTTTGCCTCTGCGCAGTCTGATACGTTCTTAGTTGAAGTGCAGTGGATGATGGACGTATTCATTAGTCATGTTTTGGCTTGTCATTGTATCTGTGAGATGGAAATGGAAATCCTATGTGGCTAGGGCTTCCTGTCGGGTAGACCGTTCGCCTGGTGCAAGTCTTTCGAGTTGACGCCACTTCGGCGACTTGCATGTTGATGATGATAAGGATAACACTACACTCAGACCCTGAGCGGAGAAAATCTCCACCCAGCCGGGAATCTAACAGGGGCCGTTAAGGTAAGACATTCCGTCTTGCTGACCACTCAGATACCAGGGCTGGACATCCGTGAGATGAAGAAAAATGTATTGTAAGGGACGGGAAGGATGAATATAATGTACACTTGACAGCAAAAATAGTGGGTCACGCCTGAACTCCAACGTGTAGGCTGCACCTGAATGTATGCAACCAACATAGCATATCTGTGTTGCACATCGTCGCAACCCTCCACAGTACAGTCGTTGTAAGATACACAATGTGTACTGCTAGGACTACTAGAGAACACCGGTCTTTATGACAGTCTGTCCAGATGTAAAGTAACATAACGATAGTACAGAAAGATCAGACAGTCCTTAACGTTTGTAAACTGAACTTAATTACAATAAGTGACATTTCAAATGTTATGGGACAACTAGTTTTGTCACATAAATCGTTCAGTAATCCTTAGGCACAATTAAATATTTGAGACAGTATATGGACTTATAAAGTTGTATGGCAACTGGAAACAAGTTCTTTGCTGTCTAAAAGGTTTGCCCAACACATGCTGAACGTCGTTCAACGTTCAACGGGGAGAGGTTTCGCATCAACTTTATGTAATACTAACCAGTTAAAAGAAAACGTGATTAACGCCTGCAAGCACTGTATGCAAAACCCAACATTAACAGCGAATCACAAGTAATATCATTGTTCACATTACTCATCAACAGTTACTTGTACACGAAGTTGTACCTTAAATGACATGACCGACGTCTTCGTTCTGGATCCGGATGCGAACCCAGAACGTAAAGCCACTGTTAACCAACCAAAGTTCTGTGCCTTATCAAGACTCGATCACTAGGCAGAAAGAGGCGTCAAATATTGACGTTTGCACCAGTATTAGTTATCAGTTCTCAACTTGAACGTAAATGACGATAATGTTTGTACGAAACCAGGAACCCTAACATGGCATTTATTTTCTTGGTAATTAACCTCGAAAGACGTTGTATATTGTTGCATTGTCAAGGAACAAAGGATGAAAATGTTTAAAATTGAAATGCCATCATGTAATGCTGGTGACAAGGATGCGAACCCAGCACCTAATCGGATTGTTAAATAAGTACGTACAAATCAGAATGTAGATATCACAGTTTGTCACGAGTAGTGAGGTTGGAACCTTAAATGACGACTAAAGTTGTGTTGCCTGACCGGGATTCGAACACGGCGCCTACCGCCGTCATTGTCTAACCAGGGACAGACGAGAAATGTCCAATGTTGGTCGACCATTAGCGAGATGTGCGCACGTTTAACTAGAAATAAGGCGACGAAAACGTCTATGCTGACTGAGGGTCGAACGCCGCACACATGGTTATGAAGACACGTTAATAATCAAATTCCTATTCAGTAGAAGCTAAGAGTAGCATGTTTAGTTGCAAACCTTAAGGCCTTTCCCATCACTAGTAACGTGTTGCCTAATATCTCCGATATCATGGTGTTAATTTACAAGTGGATTGACTGCGGTAAAGAGCAATGTTCTCTAGTAATCGTGTATCATTGAGATGTAAATGAAGTGCCTCAGCAGAAAGGAATTTCCGTCGTGCCGCACGTATTGTTTCAGAGACACTGAGTACATGTTATAAGTACACAAAACGTGTATTATATACTACGTATATACTATTATTAGGAAAAGCTGCCGCCAAACCTGTTTACTTTTACATTCCGCTTAGTTGTCGTGGTTGATTACAAGTTTTCTTAAGGCTACATCTAATGCAGAGCGTTTACAAGAAAGAATAGTTTCCTTCGTCATGCTGTTGCTAGCTAGGTGAAATATTTTGTGGTAGCTATGTTTAAAATGAATGTATTTTTTAACGTATTGTTCGTCAAATATTTGAATGAATCATCAACTGTAGGTGTGCCTGCACATGTTATAGCATAAAAGGTGTAGCTGCGTTAGTTTATACTACAGACTTGGGTAGGTTAGGTGTAACTTTTGATCCTTCAAGGGGTGATCGCAGCCTTGCGGCCCGGGTCTGTACGAGCCGCGGCTCGCGAGCTACGGGCCAGCCAGGCTGGCCGAGGCGAGACGCAAGTGAGCGAGCTGGCGGTGGGGTTGGTGAGCCAACAGCCCGGGACGAGCCAGCACGACTGAGAAGCATGCCTCTGCCTCCGCCGCTCCGTTTGACGTAAATATGTTTACCTCCTCTCCTCACATCAGTATAAGAGCGCCAAGCAGAAATACACATCAGGCTGTCAGCCGTAATGGCTCACTGGGGGAGGTCTATTCGAGATAGAGTCGTCGCTTTCATTGAGGAGGGAGGATGTTCCATCAGAGAAGCTGGCAGACGGTATGGCGTACCACATACCACTGCAATGAGATGGTGGAAGACCTGCCTCGAAAGAGGCACCACCAACAGGGCTCCTGGCTCAGCCAGGAAGAGAGTGAGCTCACAACAGGAAGACAGGGATCCAATGTCTAGGAGCAGAGAAAATCCATTTCTGAACACGAAGCAGTTGCGGCGCGAGACCAACTTCCCCGGCGCCAGTGAAACGATTCGCTGAAGGCTGAGGGACGCTGGACTGCGTGCACGACGATCCGCCGTGAAACAAGAGCTCAGCGAAGACAACGTTTTATACCGGCTAGTATTTGCGGGGCTCCGTCTGAGGGCGTCGTCTGACAACGTCATTTGCACAGATGAGAAAGTGTTTTCCAGCAGTAACGACGCTCCACGGCCGGCCGCGGTGGTCTCGCGGTTCTGGGCGCTCAGTCCGGAACTTCGCGACTGCTACGGTTGCAGGTGCGAATCCTGACTCGGGCATGGATGTGTGTGATGTCCTTAGGTTAGTTAGGTTTAAGTAGTTCTAAGTTCTAGGGGACTGATGACCTCAGAAGTTAAGTCCCATAGTGTTCAGAGCCATTTGAAGCATTTGACGCTCCACGGATCGTTTACAGGCCGCAAGGAACTCGACATCGACGCGAATATGTATCCACGACGGGAAGAAGTGGCCGGCTATCTGTTACCTGCTGGGGTTGGATTTCTGCCAGAATGGCGGGAATTCTTCACAGGATAGAAGGAACTCTGGAGAGCGTATAGTATGCCCACATATTGGAAAATGTGATGCTTCCGTCAGTGCGAATGCTGTACGAAGAAGGGGACGTCACATTGGAAGAGGACCATTCTCCCATTCACAAGTCTGCATTTGTTCAGCAGCGGCTCCCCACGATTGGTGTCAACGACATGGACTGGCCTCCACGGGCGGCTGATATGAACCCCATTAAAAACATGTGGGCTGAGGTCGCCAGAACATTAACAGAGAACTGTCCACGAAACCAAACATCTACTGCAGACGCACTTTGGAACTGCGTCCTGGAAACCTGGGAAGTAGTTGCTTCTTCAGGCTGTTACGTCCGACTGCTTAAACATGCTATGCCAAGACGCATGATAGAAGTACAAAATAAAGAAGCATTCTGGATAAAATATTAGACTCCTTAAATTGTTTTTTTGTCTTCTTTTTCGTCATTTTTCCTTATTGTGAGCTAGTGGAAGATCGCGTGGCAACAGAAAAGATACAATATGGGTTATTTTTCCTTTGAGTTGCCTTTTAAATTCAAGTCGGTTTCTTTTGAATATACAATTTGTTAAATATTCTATTTTGATTTCGTTTATACCCTGTCTAGATACTTACAAACTAATCAGACTCTGTCACAGTAGTTGTTGTTATTTCAAATACATCTCTCTCTTCCCTCCATCCATAAATACACCCTCCGTCCTCCACACAATATGCAAACGATTTCATATTATGTTTACTCGTTGTTAATATCTCCTCTATTCTATCTCACACTCTCTATGACACTATCGCCGCAAGTGCCCTTCTATTCCATTCCCCCAAATTATTGTAAACAAATGTAGCGGTTTCCATTGACGCAACATTTTCTCTTTTAATTGCTGCTGTCTTTACTCTCTATCATTCCTCTCAACACCTATGAAACCGTATTCTTTAATCTCCCCTTCCCTATAACCCATTCTTCGATATGAAAACAGTCCTTCCTTATCTCTTGGTCCTAAGAGAAAACGAACTGTGGGACACATCTAAGTAAGCAATACTTTGCAAGTATTTCACACTTTTATTTCGCACTTCTGCATTTCTATCCAATCCCAGATCTTGCCCTCCTTTCTGTTACTCTTCCCTTGACATCTGCATCTACATCTAAATGAATACTCTGAAGTTCATAATTATGTGCTTGGCAGGGGGTTCTGTACCCCACGGGGTTTTGGTGTTTAGAGGACCTGCAACACAGCTACGTTATGTTGGTTGTATTCGGCAGTGACCCACTTTTTTTGCTGTCAAGTGTGCATACTGAATGGCTAAACAATATAAAGTTTGAATAATGATAGTTTTTTAAAGAGAATAAAACTGAGCTAAGACTGCAGCACTGTGTAGCTACTTTGCTGAAATCATTGTTGTCAGTTAGTTAACTTTGTTTACTTCCTTGGAGCTGTGAGGAAGACCACTCTGCTTCCCTGGCTTCCCTGAGTTGTGGGTAACATATCAACTGGTTTAAGTGTTTGATTTTCATAGAAATTTTCTGTTAATATTACATCCTTTTTTAATCATTATTCGCTTTGTTAAACATAGTATTGCTTAGATCAATGTTATGTGCATCGGTCACGTATAACTTTACATTGTCTTTTTGAATACTCACTTCATGCTAAAATCTTTATCTTGGAATATCATTTCATGAGGACAGTTCCTCTCCTCATCCCACTGTTTAAGGACGGTTTAACTTTATGCATTACCACATTGCACCTTACGGTATGTAGCAGTTTGAGTATTCTTTGAAAATTTAATTTAAAAATAGAAATGTAGCTCATCCGCTGTCTGTTTGCTGTTTACCGTTGTGCTTTCGAGAAATTAGCAACAATGTTGTCAAGAGCTGAGGTAAGTGGAAATTCTGATTAGGGCCAGATACATCTTTCACTTCAGTTGCGCGTTTAATGTAAAGAAAACTTTTTTCAGGCCAGTTACAATTCAGTTCAAATTAGGTTCTATTTAGTAAAATTTTAGCATAGAGTTTAAACTGGATAAGAGTTTGTGGGTACATAGTTTTGCTAATACGTAGACTTTTTATAAAGTGGCAGTTAAATTTGGGCTAAATTTCACATGGAAACACATAGTCGCGAATTTACAAAGAAAAACTCTCTGAGAGTTCAGATACTCGGATTGGACGCTGGGCCTGTTATTAAATATCTGACACTCTGCTGACTCGCCCAGCACCAGTATTGGGGTAGAAACTCTCGGCTCAACTGTGCAAGTCAGAACATTGCCACACAGTAATCTGCTATCAAAGACTTGCTTCCTAACTTAGACTCTGACCAAACAAACTCATGAGGAACTAATGTAGACTGCGTCGAATTAGTAGCTGGAAAACCATAGTAAATCAATCTGGCGTATTTTTTATGGCAACCCACCAACTGTTCCCAGTTTGGAGGAGCAAACGATACAGTAAATTGACCAAAATGGTAGACAATTATTTAGCTGGATCGTGACATAAGCTTATGGGCAGAATTTTGTGTATTCGAACCTGCTGAAGCCATCGTTGCCGTCTCCATCGATGTGAAAGATAACAGGTTGGTTCATAAGCTTGTAGCGTTTTTGTTTTACATTTTGTTATTCCGTTTGCTAAGGGTTTATTTACCGACTGTCATATTTTATTTATAGTCCAGTGTTGCTATTTGAGTTTACATACTATCATTTCGTCATTTGGAGATGATGGGTTGACCTATGGACGGTAGAAAATGAGATGCCAAATTGAGCAATGGGATCATTTCTAACATGTTCTTCTGTTTGACTTCTATAGTGGGGTAATGTCATTGTACAGTTAAATACGACAGTAAAATAGTTTTCTCGTTTTAAGGAGGATTGTTTTGACGTTAGTGTCTCTCCACGTTCATAAAGACCTGTGGGGTTTGATGAAGGTCATTTAAACGCATTAATCAACAATGATTCATGTCATTGTACTCGAGAACTGGCAAATATGATGAACTGTGATCATTGCACTATCGTGCGACATTTTCATCCAATTGGGAAGCGTAAAAAATCGGGTGTATGGGAACCATAAGCTGTAAGCTAAAATCACAATTATCAGAGGGTGGCCAAATGTACTACTCTGCTTGGTCATCATGAATTGGCTCGTGAACAGCACCGACCATTCCTATCCTGTATAGTTACTGGGGACGAGAAATGGGGTCTTTACGCTAACATAAGGAATCTCTAAGTCCAAGAAAAGCAGCATCTCCCAGTAAAAAAGACCTGTGCGCGTCTGCAAGGGATAATGTTGTACATATCATGGAACAGAACCGGTGAGATGTAATGCGAATTGCTTCGACGAGGTGTAACCAGCACTGCTGACATTTACTATCGATAACTGAGACGTCCTGAACAACGACCAGGAAGACTGCGTGAAATGATGTTAATCCACGATAACACACGCCCGCATTGTGCCAGACTGAGAAAAAGCGCTATACAGGAGTTGGCTTGGAAAGTCATTCCACATCCACCTCATTCGCCTGATCTTACGCCCTCAGATTTTCACCTTTTCTGCTGTCTACCGAACAGCCTTCAAGGAACTTCCTTTCCGGATGCAAATGCTCTTCGAATATGGTTCGATGAATTCTTCGGCTCAATACCACGTGACTTTTACAGTTGCGGAATCTAAAAGTTACCCCTGCTTTGGCAGATCATTATAAAAACTAAACTCCTCCCGAACATGCCATGAAGGCCCAACGGTACCGACCGGTCACCGTGTCATCCTCAGGCCATAGGTGTCACTGGATGCAGATATGGAGTGGCATGTGGTCAGCACATCGCTTTCTTGGCCGTATGTCAGTTTCCGAAATCGGAGTCGCTACTTCTCAATTAAGTTGATCCTCAGTTTGTCTTACAAGGGCTGAGTGCACACCGCTTGCCAACAGCGCTCGGCAGACCGGATGATCACCCATCCAAGTGCTAGCCGATCCCGACACCGCTTAACTTCAGTGATCTGACGCGAACAGGTGTTACGACTGCGGCAAGGCCGTTGGATCGTAGTAAATAATGATGGAAAATATACTATTGATAGCTAAGGTCTTTATTATGTGTGTCTGTTGTGTTTCTTAAACTTATAGAAAAACGCTACAAACTTATGCACCTAATATTTGGTTCACTCCCTCTATCTCAGGGGCTGCAATGAGATGCAAACCCAAGTTCAAGCGCGCCTGTATTATCAAAGGTCGCAGTGCTCAGCGCACGACACTGCGAACCCCACAGGAAGTAAGTGTGGAGCCACCACTTCAGACATGCCGCCCTGGCCTCGAGAGGGCCACTAGAAATGACTTCTCAGGCAAGGGAGTCTGTCTATGCCTCCACCGACAGCGATATGACTGCACCGATTTGATTTAATCGCGGGCTAGTTTCTTCTCTAATTCTAAGTACTGTGCAGTGTTCTTACCATCTTCACCTGCTTTGAACTCTTCTAAATGTCCGTCAATTGAGTTAACTCTGGTTTCGATAGTGAACAGCCGCTCAGTGAGGCCAGAAATTAGAGGTCATTTCTCCATCCTGTTTTCGCAGTGACTCTAGTGTGGTCGTCTGCCAATGAATATAGCAAGAGTTACTATTTACTGAACCACTGTATCCTTGTCATAGCTAATGTTAGTCAAGGCCTCACTATTCTTTGAAGCCGGTCGAAGTGGCCGTGCGGTTCTAGGCGCTGCAGTCTGGAACCGCGAGACCGCTACGGTCGCAGGTTCGAATCCTGCCTTGGGCATGGATGTGTGTGATGTCCTTAGGTTAGTTAGGTTTAACTAGTTCTAAGTTCTAGGGGACTAATGACCTCAGAAGTTGAGTCCCATAGTGCTCAGAGTCATTTGAACCATTTTTTTTTTATTCTTTGAAAGAGCCCTGTCATAAATCTCAAAAAAAAATGTCCAAATGGCTCTGAGCACTATGGGACTTAACATTTGAGGTCATCAGTCCCCTATGACTTAGAACTAATTAAACCTAACCAATCTAAGGACATCACACACATCCACGCCCGAGGCAGGATTCGAACCTGCGACCGTAGCAGTCGCGCGGTTCCGGACTGAAGCGCCTAGAACCGCTAGACCACCGCGGCCGGCTCATAAACCTCACCTTGCTTTTAAAAGATAGATCCTTTACTTCACAATGCTCAGAACGCAGAACACAAAACGCTTTTTGCCGTCCCGACACCTTGTTTACTGGAACTGAAGTGGGCGCACACTACTACTACCTAGCAGGAACCATGTAAAAGTCGGGAGCTTGCTCTTTGCTGCAGTATGTTGTTCACGCATGTATTTCAAATAACATAATAGTTTTTATTTTCTTTTAATCGGTTGGTTCCTTTCGTTACGCTCTGGATATCGACTAGACTTTGCGTTTCAACAGCGTTGAGTGCAACAGATGATGTAGACTAAAGCGTCTAATATATTGGAAATACCATGGTTCACATCTCTGTATCAGTTCCAGTGACTACTTGCTATTAAGCTGGTAGTAGGTAATTCTAAATGTAATGTTCGAAATAATAACAAAACTAATAAAGAAAACAGACTAGTTGGCCTGTACTTGGAAAACATTTCGATTGATTTAACGGTGACGGTTCTGCCAATTTACAGACTGCTGTGAAGATATTAAAATATTAGTTTCCAAAGATATAGCAGAAAGGGTTTACAGTGCACCGACCAGAAAGATGGGCGAATGGCTACCTGAAATGTACAAAAACATACGTAAATTTGATAATAAACATTCACGAGGAAAGGTAACGAAAGTTACTAAAAAGAGAATCAAATGTTATCGTAGCTCTCTTATTGAAAAATCGAGGTTTGATTGTTTTCTTGCTTTCATGATAAAGCACTACACAAATGAAGCAGTTCGGCAGCTACGTTGAGTATCCGAAGATAAGAATGTTAGTAGAGGAGGGGAATGAGCGGGAGGGGTGGAAGGTGCTACCCCCACCCCTGCCCCGTCCTTCACTCGCGTCGCCTCTTGCCTCACTCAGGCTGTGGACACGGCGGACGTCGGACGAGAGCAGCAGCTCAGAAGGCAGCGAGGTGGCAGGCAGCTGAGGTAAGCAGGTGCTTCTTGTCTCTCATACAGTAGGACTGACTCAGATATTCTCCTGATAGTGTAATACTATTTGTTGAGAAGCAGAATTTTTGGAAATATTTTTTCCTCCCAAATGGTTCATAGGCTCTGAGCACTATGGGACTCAACATGTGAGGTCATCATTCCCCTAGAACTTAGAACTACCTAAACCTAACTAACCTAAGGACATCACACAAATCCATGCCGAGGCAGGATTCGAACCTGCGACCGTAGCGGTCACGTGGTTCCAAACTGAAGCGCCTAGAACCGCACGGCCACAACGGCCGGCTTTTGCTCCCAAACAGCACACTACGTTGGTGATTTCTAGTATCACTGTTTATACTTTCGTACCAAATTTCCCAAATATAATCGTGTTTTAGCTATTATCGTATCAGTTTTTCATTCCATGAACGAACAATAGTTTACTGAAGTGTCTTGCTTAGGAGCAAGCCAATGTATTCATCTTCTTATAAGTGGAAGCCTTCCTCCTCCACTCAGTATTGTGTACTCGCCATTTTTATATTGGTTATACAGTGTGTTTAGTCAAAATGTTCTTTTTTCTCCCGCTAACTGATTTTGGAGCTGCAACTCCTTTCTACGCATACTGTTTTAAAATGTGGATTAAAGATGTTTCTGAGCGGTTCTGGGCGCTACAGTCTGGAACCGCGCAACCGCTACGGTTGCAGGTTCGAATCCTGCCTCGGGCATGGATGTGTGTGATGTCCTTAGGTTAGTTACGTTTAAGTAGTTCTAAGTTATAGGGGACTGATGACCTCAGAAGTCGGGTCCCATAGTGCTCAGAGCCATTTGAACCATTAAAGATGTTTCTCCTTGACATCCTTCCGTTGCGCACGGGAATTCTTGAGGAATAATAGTTAATCATTAAAAAGCATGTAAATGGCCAACATGTAAATATGAACTTTCATTTATTTTTTAGTTGTAAGTTGCATATAAGTGTTGTGTGTTTGTTCTGTTGACACAATCCACATCACAACTTTTAACGTGAACTTCATCTTTGGAGCAAGTAACCAACTAATTTAGGAACTATTAAGGACTACGTTTTCTGGGCATTACATTTTACTTAATTTATCTAGAGAAAAACCTATTAAAAACTATTAATAACGAATACCTCACTTATTCCGCCACGAAGTGTTTGTCTTATGCATCAGTGAAAAACTTCCACATTTGCGTTTAACGTCTCACAAATGACTGTACTTCAGTGCTCTAACGAAACATTTTAGTTTCTCATTCTAGTAGGTAATAAAGCAGCAAAAGGGTCATGTTGGGAACGTTTACACACCAGATAAAATACAATATAATTATTCAAATGGTTCAAATAGCTCTGAGCACTATGGGACTTAACTACTGAGGTCATCAGTCCCCTAGAACTTAGAACTACTTAAACCTAACTAACCTAAGGACATCACACACATCCATGCCCGAGGCAGGATTCGAACCTGCGACCGTAGCGGTCGTGCGGTTCCGGACTGCACGCCTAGAACCGCTACACCACCGCGGCCGGCTATAATTATTCAGTGTTCTGGCTCTTAAATATTGTGAATTCATTCTTGCATGTATTGCATATGGTTTGAGATGATTACTTGCAATTGTCTAACAAAAATCTGTCGTCACATTCTACTTCTGTTCATAAGTATGTAATTTACTCATTTGAACATATTATGCAGCAATATTATCCTGTCAATTATTATTTGTGAAGAGAAATGAAATGAGGTGCAACAGTCTATTGTGAAGAACTAACAGTGTGTGTTGCAAGAGGAGAAGTCGTAGGTGGAGAGGAGAAAGCGGGTATTACAACTAAAATAATTATTCCCAACCTAAAAGTTACAGTGGGCAATGGCCTTGCCGCAGTGGATACACCGGTTCCCGTGAGCTCACCGAAGTTAAGCGCTGTCGGGTGTGGTCGGCACTTGGATGGGTGACCATCCAGGCCGCCATGCGCTGTTGCCATTTTTCGGGGTGCACTCAGCCTCGTGATGCCAATTGAGGAGCTACTCGACCGAGTAGTAGCGGATTCGGTCAAGAATACCACCATAACGAACGGGAGAGCGCTGTGCTGACCCCGCGCCCCTCCTATCCGCATCCTCCACTGATGATGACACGCCGGTCGGATGGTCCCGGTACGCCACTCGTGGCCTGAAGACGGAGTACTTTTTTAAAAGTTACAGTTATATATAGCCATTGACTAAATGTCTGTTAATAACGCAAGCAGTATGGCTTCGTACGATCTCCAAGCCGTAATCTCGTACGTATCGTGTTGCTCTGTAGGTTTATACTACTGTAACGTATTGTGTTGTACGTTCTCATCACTAACAGTGTCCCTGACCATTTGCTAGAATTTTGTTCGTTACTTTCATACAATTTTAACGTAACCTCGCCAACGTTCTGATGACTGTCGGTACGCTAGATACTTTTTAGTAAATTTCTTTTTATGTATTCATCTTATCACGAAATGACTTGGTCAATGACACTTCACAATTTGTTGGAATATTTTGCATCTATATCTGTCCTTCTTCATTCAAACTTTTGCAGTTGCGCGATGCTCTGACGTTCATTAACGTCAATGTTGTAAAAGATGCCTGTCGTTGTAGTTACTTCATCGTCCACATCTCAACTTTCATTTGTCTTCAAATGTGTACTGGAAAAAGTCAAGACGATACTTATTACGAAGTGTGATTGGAGGTTGCTGTGACCATTTTAATTGCGCTCCTGCTTCGTTTCACGCCATAAGTTCAATCTGAATTGTGTCTATTTAGATTACCACGGCGTGTCAGTGCAGTAAAATCTTCCCGGCCGTGTTGTCGAGTAAGATCAAAGTGTAAGCGCGAAGTTTCTGGGGAGGAGCCAGTGTATCTCAGTCGGTTATTACGTCTAAATTATATGTTTCGTACTTCGCTGGTTCAAATGGCTCTGAGCACTATGGAACTTAACATCTGAGGTCATCAGTCCCCTAGAACTTAGAACTACTTAAACCTAACTAACCTAAGGATATCACACACATCCATACCCGAGGCAGGATTCGAACCTGCGACCGTAGTGGTCGCGTGGTTCAAGACTGAATCGCCTAGAACCGCTCGGCCACACTGGCCGGCTTTTGTACTTCTTTCTGTGTTTTTCATATATTCATTAGTCATATTCACTGCCGGCAAAAATTATTGCACACTTTTAGAGGTTTCCAGTTCACTGAAGATTTATTGTTGCTACAGTGCATATCGAGTACAGGAGATGGCTACATTTGCAGATCAGTAGCACAAGCGGCTGCAAGATACTAGGTATCGAAGCACGCTGAAACACTCACATTAGTCCGTGATGTTGCCCCCCCGGGCGGCAATGAAGACGCTGAATCTGGCATTCAGTCGATCGTACAGATGGCGAATACTGTCCTGGGCTACGTTATTCCACACGTGCTCGACCTGTTCACGTAGTTCTCTAGCAGTAGTTGGTCGACAAGTCGCACGGATCGCTTCTTGTCCCGTCATATCCCGCACGTGCTTGATTGGAGACATGTCTGGAGAACGTGCTGGCTATGCAAGTTCCTGCCCATCTTGCAGAACACGTAGAGATTCGCGGGCAGTGTTTGGGCGAACATTATTCTGTTGCAACAACACATCACCTTCTAAACGGAAAAAAAAGATGTAACAAAATTCTGCGTGTACCGAGCGCTGGTTAGCGTCCCTTCCACAAACATCAAACATGAACGAGGGTTGTAGCTTATCGCTCCCCAAACCACGAGGTGTGGAGTGGGGTCAGTTTGTCTTGGACGAGTGCACTCTACCAGACAGCGCTAGTCGGGTCTACGTCGCGCACACTAATGAACATCACTTTCGTGCAGGCAGAACCTGTTTTCATCACTGAAGATCACGGCGTGCCGTTCCATCTTCCAAGTAGTCCTCTGAGGGCACCACTCAAGCCATACAGGCCAATGCTGTGCACTGAGTGGAAGACAGGCTGCTTCAGTCCGGAACCACGCGGCTGCTACGGTCGCAGGTTCGAATCCTGCCTCGGGCATGGATGTGTGTGATGTCCTTAGGTTTAAGTAGTTCTAAGTCTATGGGACTGATGACCACAGACGTTAAGTCCCATAGTGCTCAGAGCCATTTGAACCATTTGAAGCCGGCCTAGAAGTGTGCGTGCCTGCACTCTCACTACTGATGATCGGCTGGCAACTGTTCGTGTTGAGACGTCTGGGATCACAAGCTCTCTTATCTGCGCTGTGGAAAAAAAAATGGTTCAAATGGCTCTGAGCCCTATGGAACTTAACTTCTAAGGTCATCAGTACCCTAGAACTTAGAACTACTTAAACCCAAGGACGTCACACACATCCATGCCCGAGGCAGGATTCGTACCTGCGACCGTAGCGGTCTCGCGGTTCCAGACTCTAGCGGCTAGAATTACTCGGCTAGCCCGGCCGGCTGTGCTGTGGTAGCTGACGGACCTGCCACTGCTCTTATAATACGACGAACCTGGCGGGCGGCTGTGCTTTCGTGGAAGTCCAGAACCTCGTTTACAGATGTGAGAACGTTCACGTGGCCACTGATGTCAGCCTCGTTCAACAACTGACGCAGAACGTCCAGCTTGTGTAGCTGTTCTCCGAAAGGAATACCCCCTGCTCGGTAGGCCATAATTTGAAAGTTTCAATCTCGCTCAATGGGCAATAGGAATTACTAGTGCGTCTCTGTGGCACAGTTGTCCTCTTGCTTCACACGTTTGCGCTACACAGAGCCGTCTGGCTGCAAGCATTCCCTATTAAATGGTAGACAGAGATGACGCTCTGGTAACTGTGACATGACGCTGTCTGTTGGCGGATGACCTTGAAACCATAATCCCCACGTCTATTACCCCCATATTGCATATGCAATCATCGGATCAAAATCGTCGTCTTCATTGCAGGTGTACTAATTTCTTTTCAGGCAGTGTATGTCCCGCTCTGTCAATTTGTTGCGCACATAGGTAGTTAGCACTCCGTCGTCAGGCCACGAGTGGCCCACCGGCGCCATCCGACCGCCATGTCATCAGCAGAGGAGGCTGCGGATAGGAGGGACGTGGGGTCAGCACATCGCTCTCCCGGTCGTTATGATGGTATTCTTGACCGAAGCCGCTACTATTGGGTCGACTGCCCGGCCACCGTGGTTTTAGGCGCTACAGTCTGGAACCACGCGACCGCTACGTTCGCAGGTTCGAATCCTGCTTCGGGCATGGATGTATTGTGATGTCCTTAGATTTGTTCGGTTTAAGTAGTTCTAAGTTCTAGGGAACTGATGACCTCAGAATTTGTCCCATAGTGCTCAGAGCCATTTTATAATTCGTATTTTGTAGTTGGCTCCATTTAATAGTGCGTGTTTTTGTATCAGAAGCATTCCACGGAAACATCATATCAGTTTCATTCAGTTAAGGTACTTCTAACTAAAGTGCACCCGTCCATATGTAGGTAAACTTCCTTTGGTCAATTGGTAAGTCTGTCACTTTTCATAGGAAGTAATGGAGGAGTGGACGAGGGAGCAGATCCGTAAGCAGACGCAGCCCCGCAGCGCACAGTTGGAGGGAGAGCGCCTGGCATTGCTGCAGATGGCCGCCCACCGCAGGGAGATACGGAGGGCGGGGGAGCACCAGCTACTGGACGACCACGACGGCGCCAGCGACTCTGGCTGCGACAGCGCAGACGAGTTCGTCTCAGTGGGCGACCTGGAAGCCCAGAGGCTCCATCAGGAGAGCGACACTGGCGACGAAGACGTGGACTGCAGCGACGGCGACTGGGAGGGCGCTGTTGGGTTGGACGGCTTGTCTGATGAGTGGACAGCAGGCTTTTCTCCGATAGGAAGCTCTGGAGAAGATGGTTCCGATGAGGAAGAGCTCTCGGACGGTTCGCTTTGTGGACCTCTAGAGGAACTCGCAACAGATGATGAGACTCGGTACAGCTCCACAACTTTGTTGGGGGACGATGAAGATTTAGAAGGGGAACTATCGGAAGAGTCTCCAAGTCTGTCTCCAGACAGACAGACGTCAGGCGAGTGGTTGGACTGCAGCTGCTCGGCAGGGGACGGGTCTTCCGGAGGCGGCGAACCAAAGGACGGATCCACACAGTGAACGGTCGTGCCGTACACATGTAAGTTAAATACTGGTCAGTAAATGAGGCATCAGTATATCTGTATTTGCAGACACTAAATTATTCGTTCGAAACATTAATTTCAGAAACGTTTATACCTTGTGTTCATTCACGTGCTTATTATTGTACTCATTTTACAGTCGTCGATCGCCGGCCGGGGTGACCGAGTGGTTCTAGCCGCTACGGTCGCAGGTTCGAATCCTGCCTCGGGCATGGGTGTGTGTGACGTCCTTAGATTAGTTAGGTTTAAGTAGTACTAAGTTCTAGGGGACTGTTGACCTCATCGATCGAGATTATGCATGCTCAGTTAGTTACGTAAGCTCACCGGACAAAAGGACTAGCTACCTAAGTGCACAAGGACAGATGAATGGTTACTCCTGTAGAGTTGGAACAGGGATCGAGCCACATGTTCAACAGCAGGTTGGGTTAGGTTAGTGGTGTTTAACGTCCCGTCGACAACGAGGTCATTAGAGACGGAGCGCAAGCTCGGGTTAGGGAAGGATGGGGAAGGATATCGGCCGTGCCCTTTCAAAGGAACCATCCCGGCATTTGCCTGAAACGATTTAGGGAAATCACGGAAAACCTAAATCAGGATGGCTGGAGACGGGATTGAACCGTCGTCCTCCCGAATGCGAGTCCAGTGTGCTAACCACTGCGCCACCTCGCTCGGTATTTCAACAGCAGGCGCACTGCCTCTGCGCGAGCATAAGCCAGCCGCAGTAATTCAGACATTTATGTTTCAAGGAGACACTGAATGGAAACGTGGGTAAATATAAGGACGCGATAAAGTGACTAAGCGGGCAGACGTGTGTGACCGTGCCCATAGCCATACGATGTGTGAATTTGCTGGATTTCTTGGCGTTTCAAGGCAGAAAGTTCAACGTGGCTGCAAGCAGTGGTGTAAGACACGTGGTCACGTAAAGATCCCGACTCAGAGGGACTGGAGACGCGTTTCACAGCTTCTGAATCAAAATCGTTTCTAAGCCCCGCAACAGTTTCGCAGGCAGTGAATGAAGGTCCATCCTCATCCGTTACCGAGAGAAAATTGCGGTAACCTCGTAAGAGGCCGTTGCTCACACAGGCACGTAAAAGCAGCTAAGTTCTTCGGGCTGGAATAATATGTGATTGGTTTTCTTTAACAGCCCGCACCCTATTACATCTCGACTGGCCTGCAAAGTCACCTGACTTGAACAGAGCAGAAAATTTTTGGGACATGTTGGAACAGCGGATAAAACACTGACTTCAGCATCCCCGCAGTTCGGTGTAAATATGACCTCAAATCCTTAGCGAGTGGATGCGAAGTTCCTGCACAACCTTGCGGTCTCACTTCCTAACCGAGTCCAGGAGAATATCAAGTCCAGGGGCGGAATTATCCAGTGTTAAATGATGTTCGTAGAATTGTCCTAACGGTGTCTAATTTTTATGCGATGAGTTTATATATAGTTGAATGCACGGAATATTGTATTTAGACTCAGAGCAATCTTACCTACTTCTTATCCTGTGTATTTCTGGCGAAGAAAAGCCACAATTTGTTTCATTTCTGACACACCAATATGAATTTCATTACAGAGTATTTGGTTTTCTTTACTACAGCTGTCCGCCTTCACAGCAGAGTGTTCAGCGTTTCTGGTTGCTGTATGGAGGGTCAAGGATCGATTCACTAAACCTTGTGATGGCAACTGTGGAGCTATTTACGTGAGAAGCAGCTGTTACGAGATCAAGAAAACCGACAACGATCTGGAGAGCAGTGTGTTGACCCCACACCCTTCCGTACGGCATCCAGTGACACAACTGAGCGAAGATGACATGATTGTCGGGAGGTCCCGACTAGCCCACTAGGGCCAGAACACCCAGCCATATACTTTTGATTTTATAGCAGAGCTAGTCGAATAAGCATTTAACCTCTATTAACAGTATATTTACTTTTTTCATGTGGTACAAATGTCACTAACTCAACTTATAGCTTGTCAAGCTTGATAGTATCACCTGGTACATCCTCATTCCAATATAAAACTGCCTTTAAAATTACATTCATCTGCTTAATGGATAATTATGTATGTTTCATATAAATACACTGATCCATACAATCCGTTACTTGGTATCGGGATTATAAGCATAAAAACATTTTAATTTTTCGCTTCCTTTCTGCGAATTATTCGTAGGTACTGTTACAAGTTCAACTAACGAATGCTAATGAAACATGAGTGTTCTTAAAGCATCCTTCTTGATGTGCCTTCCTCCAGTTAATTTTCTTATTGTCGGAGCGGTGTTCCAATATAGATTGTAGTTCCCTGTGAAATCTCTGCTATCTTCCAGGTCGAAGTTATAAAATTTGCAGTGGGTCGACAAGTCGACTGACAGTACTGTGCTATTTGGAAGTTACAAAACAAACAATGTTCTTATATGCAACTGCAAATACATGTGGACTTCAGGGTGGTTATTGTTGCAATTTCTTAAATTTCATTTACTCTATATGACTATTAGTACTTTTTTCTATATGTATTTCATTCTTGCTGTCATTAAAATTCTTACCCACATAATTTGTAATTTGCCTCTTTATTTACCTAACTAAACTTTTCTCCCTGTCTCATCTTCATTATGGTATGGTTTTATTGCTTTGTTTACTGAGTGGATGTTTATTCTTCAGGTAATGCTGTGAATGACAAACATTTGACTATAGGTACTTACATAAATCGGCACTTAAAAATGTTCCCAAGTTACCAGTGTATCAGTGCTTGGTATTATAGCTGAATCCTTGTAACACAAACATTGCTGAAATGGTCATTTGACATAATATGCATCTGAAAATTCATTGAGGAGGATTATGTGCAACCCTAAGGTGATAACTTTGTAAAACTAATTTGTAAACTTGTTCTGTTTGCTGGCACCTTAGCAAAAGTATTTCACAAATCACTTAATGGTTCTAATGACAGTCAATGTTAGTCACCTACCAAAAAGGAACATAAGTCAACAATTATACTTTCAACATTCATATAGCAGCTGTTGTATAATAAATTTGGCGTGGCTTTAGAATACAACATAACAACTTCTGCCACTATTACCCTATGGCTGACAACACATTAATATAGAAACTATCCGTGTGTTAGAGCTGAGATTATACATTGTTTTCTAAAATAGAAAATAAGTAGGCAGGAAAATCTATTTTTCCTTTGGACAAATGCATAATGTGTGTAAGAACATAGAACATACTTCTTCCAAAGATCATGAAAGAAAATTTTCTCAGTTAAGTAAATGTGATATTTTCATATATAATGTTCTAGAGATGATGACAAGAAAATGTTCAAACCCTAGTACTATAAGGTGAAGCTCATTAACTAATTGTAGTAATGGCTATTACTTGTTAAGCAGAACAACAAAAATTTTAAGATGCGCTTATGCTTCTTTGTCTCTGACTCAGTCTTTATTGGTCCCATAAATTACACTGTGTACATTTATGTAATCAGAAAAATGACAAGTCATTATGGCTGTAAGGTAGATAATGTATACAAATAGTAGTTTACGAAGTATGCAAATTATTTTATGTGTAACACAGGAAATTTTACAACACACAGTTGTTTACATGGTGTGACTTATGATAAGACTCAGTCTTTATTGGTCCCATAAATTACACTGTGTACATTTATGTAATCAGAAAAATGACAAGTCATTATGGCTGTAAGGTAGATAATGTATACAAATAGTAGTTTACGAAGTATGCATATTATTTTATGTGTAACACAGGAAATTTTACAACACACAGTTGTTTACATGGTGTGACCTATGATAAGAGAATTGACAAACAGTTTAAAATTATGGTGCTACAACATACATCAATATCTTAACTGCACATGAATGATATAACACAAGAATAATATTCGAATTTCTATTAATGTGGTGTATAAAAATTCATTGGTCACAGGATGCTTACTGTTTGCCCACATACAATGCCATTCTTTCTTTATGAAATATTTTTTTTAGAATTGTAGGGAAAGCATCAGTTTTGAGACTATGTACGTTTCTTGGCAGTTCCTGTATTATTTAATACCAGAATATCGACATACGTTTTGCGACCTGTGTCGAAAGCACATGAGTTGTTTTCTGTTTTGGTTTGTGAATATGAACTATCTCAACTATCTCATTGGTATCCAGTTTTGCAGGATCGTGTAATGCAGTCAAAATGCTCCTTTATATATATATATATATATATATATATATATATATATATATAGTCTTACTATCTCTTTTCCACTATGATCCAAATGGATTATTTTTGTTGTGGCACTAACATTCTTTTCATCACTGCACTGTATTATTAGAATTTCCTCCACTGTAGCTCAATATTACATTCCAAAGAGAAAAAGATGGTGATATACTGTGCACAAGATCTATTGATATAATACTAGGCCAGCTTTTCATCAAAAATATCAGTGAGATTTACCTTCTGGCCATAAAGTTAATGTTTTATTCCATTAAACTAACTATTTATGATAAAATCTAAACATTAAACCGAGGTACCTGTTCAGGTCTTGCTTCATGGAAAAGTATATCCATGTTTCAGTTTCTATATAGTCGAATAGTACTGTAACTGAGAGATGTATTCTAGTGGAAATATGGTAACAAACAACAGAGGTAGTTCCAATGGAAAGTATGAGAAAATGCATGTAATTCATACGGATTAAAGCAATTTATATTTGTGCCCTCAAAGCATATTTGAAATAGCTGACAAAAAATGTTTTAACCTTACGTATATGCAAAAAAATCTTATACGAGTACATATGTAACACAGCTCAAGGATGCAGATGAATAGAACAAATACTTATTACAAAACACAACCAGCTCCTTTCAGCATCCAGCTGTGATATAAATGTAGGGAAGAGAATCCACTGAATTTCCGCAATGCAAGAGGTAGCAGCAAACGGCCGTCTTCGCATGGAGTCACTGAGGAGCGCTTTCCAGTGACGCTTCGGCTGACAAAGCGTTGGCAACTTCAGACATGCAGTGCCACCGCGCTTCTTTGTCGCTCAGTGACCGACTGCTGTCGGCAGAACATCTTTTACAACAGCGACCTTCACACGACGCCACTCTGTAACGATGCTTACCGGCCAAGCAGCAAGCAGGGATCTCACAGGATGCGGTGGCCGATGCGTAGTGACTAATTTTTGCCCAGAACGCTGGTCGAGTTCATTCGTCTGTTCGGAAGAGAAGGCAGACGTTGTTTGCCCGCGTTCGGCCTGAAAGCGATGCGCTGCGATGACAGAATCGAAGAGCAGGTCAATAATATTTCTCACACGATTTTACAGAAACTCTTCGGTAAAGGAAAGGTCGTTTTATGGTTCCTTATAGCTTTATATGTAAGCTTCATAATGACAAACGCATCATTTTCTTAATAGTCACACTTACTGTGATATCTCCATTGAACTAAGACACTGCGCAAAGTCGGAAGAGTTTGCAATGAAAAATAGAGGTTGCTATGATTTCGCGTTTGGTGCATGTTACATAGGATGTTGCTGCCTATGAAATTTAGCTAAACCATTGAAGTTTTTTTCAAGCTGAGTGGAGGTCTCTATCTGTCGCACCTCGAAAAAATTGTTCTAGTGCAGCACTCTCATTTGTGATCACGCGGGCTAGCGATAAAGCCACAATGAAATAACTACAACATTCCCCATATTTCATAAACAGTTTGAGATATCTAAATGAGATTTTGGAAAATATTGCACACAAAGCAGAGAGTATTTTGCCTCATCGTTATTACGCAAGACTTCGTTATCTACCGTGTATACTACTCAGTACACTCTTTTTCGATGAAAGAATGTAATTTTTAAGGACCATCGATAGCGGCGAAACGAGAAATGCTGTGCGTTTCGTAATAACAAAAGTAAAGAAATTACACGTTTATTTTTCTATTGAAGAAGAACTTTTTCATGAGCTATTTTTGATCTTACTTTTCCTCAGTTCCTCACTTAGTAGGCTTCGTAAACCACTGTTTCAGAATTTTCTCGTATTTGCGTCTGCAGAATATTTTAGTGTGATGACATCGTGTAAACTCTGCTGTGTTTTGGCAAAAGAAGAAAATTTTAACACGGCAGCAAGAGAAATGTAGGTTGTATTCTAAATTCGCCATTCATGACGCTTCTTTGAGAGTCGTAAATGGTAAAGGAAGACGAAAATAAAGCGATGTTTTTTTGCATTTTCAGTGGAATTCTGTTTTAGAGACTAACCAAAGATTTGACAGTAGGTGGTTTCGAATTATCACCACGCAAGCGTGAGTGTGGAGAGGCTCCACTTAATATTTACAAAATATATGAGCGTTGCCTTCAGTTTAGAACAGCACTCCCCCTTCAGCGTTCGGCATTTCCTCTACAGCGCCTGCACATAACCCTCACCATTACTGCTCACCCCACACACTCCCTGCCAATTGCGCATGTACCGGGCACGTTATTCTGCGCGCACTATAACGCCGGACATTAACGGTCTGCTGTAGTCCGATTCACGAACGATGGGGGTGCGCGCATGTCGAGGCACAGATGGCGATTGCACAAAGCCGATTCCAAGCCGCAGTCGCGGTAAGCAGGTACACATGCTTTGTGCTCGAAGAAAGCGTGTATCCTGGAAATTATGTCTCGTTTGCTTGTGCAGAATTTATCGATTAACATCACCATCAGCGGTGACAACTCACGACAAATGGAATTAAAGGTCACTAAATAACGCGGTACAGTAACGTTTAACGCTACCATTGGCTACG
Organism: Schistocerca piceifrons; assembly: GCF_021461385.2. Taxonomy (NCBI): domain Eukaryota; kingdom Metazoa; phylum Arthropoda; class Insecta; order Orthoptera; family Acrididae; genus Schistocerca; species Schistocerca piceifrons. Next base: position 179,155,566 of record NC_060138.1, on the reverse strand, counting down.
ACATCACAGCAGAGCTCTTAGCACACTACTGAATGTTCATTGGCTGTCGGACAATACGTGACGTACATGCGCATAACAAGCCAAAATTCGACCGCTATCGTTCGTGACTCCCGTAAGTGTTGGGACTCCTGCTCTCTGTGATTTGGCAGCACGGTCCTGTAGGTCATACTGTTGGCTAGACATGGAAGTCAATACCGGAGATTTCATCTGTGAAGCTGAAGAACATCCCATTGACAGGCTTAGGAATATTCAGATACACAGCATAAGATTAAAGTTTTCAATGAACGATGGAGGTAAACGTTCTTCAGGGAAGAAGACGTTCGGTGATCGTCTTGTGTTCTTCCAGCTTGTGATGAGTCTGTTCAGGGAAGAAGACGTTTGGTGATCGTCTTGTGTTCTTCCGGCGTGTGATGAGTCTATTAACATGTCATGTAAGACACATGTATTCAAAGTGCCTTCAAATAGATATCTGTCTCGGTCACGAAGCTTTTATAATATTTTCAACTAATTCTAGAGATACAGTCGAAGCCCGATCAAAAATTTTGATCTCTTTAGCAAGAACGCCAAAAATACATACAGCACATATTCTAGCACTACAGAGACTGTATCTAAAAAGACTTCGAAAAGAAATTTCCTCCATAGTAAGATAGTTAGCAATCCACCATATGGTGCGTGGCGGAGGGTAACTCATACCACAACTAGCATCTTCTCTCCCTGTTCCACTCCCAAACAGAAGGAGGGAAAAATGACTGCCTATATGGCTCTGTACGAGCCGTAATCTCTTATCTTTGTGGTCTTTCCGCGAAATATAAGTTGGCGGCAGTAAAATTGTACTGCAGTCAGCCTCATATGCCGGTTCTCAAAATTTCCTCAGTAGCGATTCACGAAAAGAACGCCTCCTTTCCTCCAGAGACTCCCACCCGATTTGCTGACGCATTTCCGTACACTCGCGTGATGATAAAACCTACCAGTAACAAATCTAGCAGCCCGCCTCTGAATTGCTTCTTTGTCCTCCCTCAATCCGACCTGATAGGTCAACAACAGTTACAAGATGAAAGTAATCACGGTCTTCATACAACTGGCTGCTTCGAGTAAAGTTAGTTTCATTGTCAATTAATTCTTATGAAGCAATCAGTTGTGAAACGCAGATCAATCTGGCGACCTTTTGTTTGCACTAACGTCGATGAACATGAGTCTGTGGTGGGAATCACACATGGGCAGCAACAGTATCGAGAAAACGTTCTTTGTTGTCGTAATAAAGTGGCCTTATGACACGTATATGTTTACAATTTGTAATCGCCACACAATCGGTTAAATTGCCTACCAATTTAGTGAACCTCTCTCTACTCTTCCTTTGAAAAGTATTGACCCCCAGGATTAACTTTTGAATTAGATCTGTTTGATTTTTTTAGCCAGTAAAAGTGGTAAAAGTGAGGCATTCTGCTCATCAGACTCCGTGGCGGAACGGAAACACTGCGGCTCGGCAGCAGCGGCAGATCAAAGCGGCGACAAAGGAGCCGCTTCTGTTTCCAGCAATGCCGTGTTGAGGCTCGGTGCGCCGCAGGGAAGCGCTTCTCGGCGGCTCCCTGTGAAGGCGGCCGAAGGCATGCCGTGAACTCACGTGTGTGAACCAAGAAAACTGGTGACACAGTTGGACCAGGATTCTGTAAAATCTCGAGATGCTAGTAGCAACATATAACACAAATGACAACATTATGAGAAAAGACATGAGAAGAAGTGTATATCAGGTGTACAAACAACTTTATCATATTTAAATGTCAGCTGACGGAAACTGCAATACCTAAACTGTTACTCCTTGAGAATAAGCTTTCTAATGGAGCTACCGAATCAGGTCAAAACAAACCAAAAATTCTGCCCTTCCCTCTTTCATGAAAAAAAAAGTTCTTGATCAATGATGTGACACGTTGTTTATTTCTCTGGGATACTGTCCGGATAATGAAGAATATGCTGCACTCTATCATCTTTAGCTATAAGTTTTAGTGGACCTTGAATGTCATCAGGATTAAATATAACTGTACAGAACTAGGAAATATGACAAGCGCTGGATGAAGCAATTTGTTGAATATGTCAGTACAACGCCCCGGGAATTGTTTGAAATTCAGACAATCGAAGTTGTTTGTCATCGGCGCGCGTTGTCTAATGACAGATGCTTAAGAAAATTTTAGGGGTTCTTATTACTTGTCGTGGAAGGAACTCAGTCCACCAAGATTTAAAATAATGTACCGATAGCGAATATTGTCATTAGCTCTATTACCATAGATCCATCATTTCGGCACGATACGCCAGTACTATTCTTCTTTCATTTACGAAGTAAATTGGTTTTGGACCATATCAGTGTTGTTGAGACTACAAAAAAATGATTCAAATGGCTTTGAGCACTATGGGACTTAGCTTCTTAGGTCATCAGTCTCCCAGAACTTAGAACTACTGAAACCTAACTAACCTAAGGACATCACACACATCCATGCCCGAGGCAGGATTCGAACCAGCGACCGTAGCGGTCGCGTGGTTCCAGACAGTAGCGCCTAGAACCGCTCGGCCACCCCGGCCGGCGTTGAGACTACACAAATACACGGTAGATGTCGTTCAGTCATTTTTAAAATTTTCCTGTTTGATAATTTTCGAAGGGAAGTGGTTACATAATTATACATAATGTAGAAAAGAGGGAAATTGGGTAGAAATGCATGTAGGATTCGGATTTGTAATTTTTCTACCTTTGGCACTGTACATACTTCCCTATATCTTAAATTACTGGACTACTTACGACTGTGACCACATCAATTTCTTCTCTTTTAGAATAATTTGGTTTTATGGGAAGTAGACACTATTAGTGACAGTGGATGTTGTGTGCGTAAATCGCCATTGTGACTATACCACGCGGAAAACAGTCACCATGCAATGAAAAAGGGAAAATCGGTACGCACTAGGATATGAGAATCTATAATCGTCGAATTGCCAAGAAGATGAACTATCGAAGTACGGTGATTGACAATTTCGTTAGAAGTGGACAGAACGGAAAATATGGGCATACTGGAAAATTATCTGAGGTATAGAAGGAGATACTTTCGAGCAAAGTAAGGGCCACAGTCCGTTATTCTTCTGAAACTGTTGCTGATTTACAGTTACCAGTAGTTGCGAGACGTGTACGACAAATTTTGTGACATGACAAACATATTTCATTGTAGAAAAGACTGCAGAAACCAGCATTAACCCCCAATCATAAAGATGCTAGATTAGAGCTCACTGAAAAAATATGTGGCGACGTTTCCAGAATGGGATACAGTGATCTTCAGTGAGGACTTTACTTTAGATGGACAGAATCGATTTCAGTATTATTGACATAATCTGAGGAGAGAGTAGCAGGTAAGAATGAGGAGAAATTTTGGTGGTGGAAGTGTTATGATTTGGGCAGTCTTCAGTGCTATAGGTAAATCACGCACTGCTTGGCTGAGCACTACAATAAACTCTAACACGTACACTGATATGCTGAAAACAGATTTGATTTGAGTGTATGAGGACATAGGTGAAGAATGTTTAATGCTTCAACAAGATGTTGGATTTTATTCGATAGAAAAAATTGAAAAGTAAGGACACTAAGTGATATTTTGCTTTCTGTATGGGTCCGAAAATGTCGTAAGTTAATCAACTGAAATCTTGTTTACTACACATCTGTGAAGGATAAATAGCACACAAACAACTAGGCAAAAAGACAAAAACCTGCGAAAATCCATAGATAACGCAGGAGATATGGAGTCTAACTGGCGAAGAATACAAAACTTCAACACATGATGCAAGACGAAGAAAATACAGACATCTAAACAATGAGACTGCTAGGAAGTACAAAATGGCATGCAGGATAGGCTAGATGAGAAATGAACGAAGTAAAAGTATGCATAAATAGAGGAAAGACATGCTGTCCGTAGGATAATTAAAGACAATAGAGAAGCAGCTGCATGAATAGCTAGAGTTCATATAGCAAACCAGTGCTAAGAATGGAAGGGAAAACTGAAAGGTGGATTGAAAATATGAAAGAGATATGCAAGAGAAATGAACATGAGGGTAATATCATACAAAGAGGAGAGGAAGTGGATGAAAATGCGTTGGAAAATGTGGTATTGCAAGAAGAATTTGAAAAAGTACTTAAAAATATGAGGCAAAACAAGGACCCACGAGTGGATGATATTCTCTCAATATTTTTGAGGTCCTTTGAAGAACCAGCCATGACAAAACTATTCCACCTGCTGTGCAAGCCATATGAGAGAGCCGGCCGAAGTGACCGAGCGGTAGTAGGCGCTACAGTCTAGAGCCGTGCGACTGTTACGGTCGCAGGTTTGAATCCTGCCTCGGGCATGGATGTGTGTGATGTCGTTAGGTTAGTTAGGTTTAAGTAGTTCTAAGTTCTAGGAGACTGATGACCTCAGAAGTTAAGTCCCATAGTGCTTAGAACCATTTGAGCCATATGAGAGAGACAAAACATCCTGAGGCTGCAAGAGGAATGCAATAATTCGAATTCCAAAGAATGAAAGTGTTGGAACGTGTGAATATAACCGAACTGGCAGTTTAATTAGTCATCCTTGCAAATTATTGGCACTAACTGTTTACAGACTTATGGAAAAATTGGTAGAGATGGTAGAAGCCGACTGAAGATTATCAGTTGCGAATCAGGGGAAATGAAGGAATACACGATTCAGCACAGACCCTACGAAGATAAGTTACAGAAAGACAAACCTACGTTTGTTGCATTTGTAAATTTGTGGGAAGGTTCATACAATCCGGAATATACACATTGAAATTCTTTCGACAGCAGATATAACATACCATCAACGAAAGGTTAGTTAAACCTGTACAGAAACAAGTCGAAAGACACGAAGAAGAAACAGTCGTTGAGAAGGGAGTGAAATGGGGCTTTAGCCGTATCCCGATGTTGTTCAACATTTACACTGAGCAGGTAGTAGATAAAACCAGTGAGAGATCTGGCGACGAAACTGAAGTCCAAGGAGAAGAAATGTTAACTTTTATATTTGCTGATGACATTGTAATTATATCAGAGTCAGTTAAGAACTTTTAAGAGCAGCTGCGTGGAAAAAAAGTGTCCAGGGCGTCACTAGGCACGTCTTCGGCCTGGAATATTATTGACTGGAGTGGAATTTTCTTGAGTGGTGAGGCTCGCTTCAAACTGAGCTCCGATGACCGACGAAGACATCTCTGGAAACTCCCCAGACAGTGGTTGGCTGCCACCCTAACTGCCGCTCTCCATACGGGCCGACAACCAGGGCTGATGGTGTGGGGTGCTACATCCGTTCGTAGCAGGACGACTTCGGTTTTCATTTGCGGCACTCTTACAGCACAGCGATGCATCGACTATATTCTGTGCCCCATTTCGTTCGCTTCATGGCAAGCCATCATTTCAGCAAAATAATGCCCGCCTGCAGTTGGTGAGACTCTCTGCTGCTTGTCTTGGTGCTTCCCAAATCCTGCCTTGGCCAGCAAGGTCGCCAAATCTCTCCCCAGTTGAGAACGTTTGAAGCATTGTGAAACGGGTCCTTCAACCATCTCGTGATTTTGACGATCTAACGCGCCAATTGGACAGAATTTGGTTCGATATCCACCAAGAGGACGTCCATTAGCTCTATCAATCAGTGCTAAGCAGAATAATTGCTTGCATAAGGAAAAGAGGTGGACCAATGCGTTACTGACTAGCTCAATTTATGAAGCTCTTTCTCTGGAATAAACCATCCAATTTTTCTGAAATTGTTATCATTTGTTTGACTGCACATCTGCATTACATCTTCCAATTTCCATCTCATTCGGGTAATTCCTTCATGGTGAATGGCTTTATTTTCGTCTTACCGTGTATAAGTCTAGGGTCATGTGTGATGCAAACGATGATCTGCAAATATCTGTAGTGAGGCAAATATCTATGGTGAGTGATTTGTCCTGATTTTCATTTGATTTCTAATGATTAGTGCACTGTAGTTAGGTGTAGTGGGAGATTCAGCCAATGTCCAAATAATATACTATCCTACTGACCACAAATAAGATCTAGGACACGTTGGCTAAAGTTTCCAGTTATTCTCTACTTGATTGTACTGCAACAACGACAGTGTGTGGTAGAAGGTGACAGGAAGGGTGATATGAGTGTATTGTAGATATTTAGAGTCTAAGATGTGTTACAGAGGCTGGATTCAATTGTATTTCCACTATCGACAGGTTTAGCAAAAGTAATAAGAAGTGGTGAGACAGCCACTATGTATTATTGCAGTAGCAGCTGCTGGCTGGTAACCACATTCTGGTAACGTGGGTGTCAGAAAAACATCCACGTAAGTAGATTGCAAGACACTGCGGTTAACTACCAGAAAACTGCAACATGCAGTGCTAATAGCTGCAGCAGGCAGTTCGGCGTCACCACACAAGGGGAAATCTCTTGTTATGGGGGACGTGACTAGGTACCAGGTTTTAGTGAAACAAATGTGGCTCGGAGCGATGTAAATGTGTCTGAATTTTGAAGCAGAGGCATTGCTTTTGCTGGAGCCTAGCAGCACCACCATAACGCCAGGACCACGCTGAACTGCAAGTTGATTGGGCATTGTCAGCAGCAGCCATGGGTTCAGGACTGGGCTGTGCCTGTCGCCTCTGGTACTGAGTTCCTCCAGGGACTTTGTGCCACATCACCGTCAATCTGCCGTCCGCGCCTGCTGTTGGCTGCACTGAGATCCCCACAGGTCTTATTGAATCAGCGGCAGCTACCCTTTGACTCCTGCCAGGGTGCAGTGGGACGAATCTCGTGCGCAGCACTCTTCACGTGCCGCCACGGTGAACATATGGCGTCGAGAGGCTGCTCCAGCACCGTTGCCAACGGTGTAGTAGTGAGCTGATAACGTCACAGCAGTGGCCTTCAGAGGAAGCTGTCATCCACAGCTCAGTGCCAGGCAGGGTCAACAGAGTGAGACCTGTTCTGTTTCACTGAGCCATGAAAAACATACACCGACGTCGGATAAAAGGTTCTTTACTGTCAGCAGTGTTGCCACCACCACTCACATTAATGAATGAACTGCGATCTTCACAATTATTGCTTATGGGATAGGGATTGACAAGAACATGGAATAGAACAAATGTTCTGGGCTGGATACTAGAACTAAATGAGTAAGATGGAGTGGGGACTATACTATCTCGATGCGTAACGTATTGAGATGAACAGAAGGAGGGGTAGCATCAGATGAAGACACTAGTTTGCTGAGTGGTAAGTTTCTGTGAGGTGTAGGATTCACAAATTTACAGATTATTTGTAACTAAGCTTTCCCTACTTGAGCCAGTATAAACGGAAAACCATCTACCGTATGCATACCCCACATTATATGAATGAAGTTAGGATTATGCGCTGCAGTATTTGCGCTATTAGTAGTGTTAATACTGGTACATCGAAGTAGGTCTGAAACGAGAGCATGAGTGTACATTACGGATGCAGGCAGTCAATACTGGCCTAGGCAACGTGAACAGGGTCTTACTCGTAAAACTGCTTTATCGAAAGACGTTACTCGTAAAACTGTTTTATAAAAGTGCCTTACTCGTAAAACTGTTTTATCAAGGCAGGAGTAGTGCTGCAGCTCTTAGCGACTGTCGATGCATTAAAGAAATACCAAGAGGTATTCTTTCTGCACCTGGACTGAAAAACATGATTCCGAAGTTCGAATTTATTGGCGGTTTGGGAACTGTTCATGGGGGAGACCGATTGCCAACTGCAAATAAATTGTTGAAAAAATTACTGTTACCACGGCTGAGAGTTCTGGTCGCAGTGTGAGAACTTGGAGCAGTGCACGAGTTGTGTCACGAAAGCTGAACATTCCATTCGAAAAGTGTTGCGAACAACTGTGAAATGGTATCCATATTGTCGTGGATGCAGATGGTCGTCATACTGTGCAACGTTTGAAGCTTGAAACGTAAACGTGGTACGTGGTTAACAAATGTCACATTCTCTTATGGAATTTAAAATGAGTTTCTTTATATGGTTTATTCGTTATTTATCTTCCGCCTGTCTTAAAAATGTTTACACCTAGTTTCATCGTCTTAAGATCAGTCGTTTTTCATGGAGGCCATCTCAAGTAGCGAAATATTATTACCATGCTGTATTATAAAAGCATTGATATCTTTACTAACTAATCTAGGATATATGTAAGGGAGAGTAAGGGAGAGTAATCGCACACAGAATATCACTATTGGCCTTTTGTATCTCTCTTTATGTACTTATAGTATTTACAGTCACTACATAAACTAACTTTTCTAACAAAATTACGGCCGCACCGATAATTGTTTTAAGAAAGAGGTAGGAGCTTTGTAAAAGCTATGTTCTGGGAAAGGTGTGCCTTATAGCTGTACCAGTGATTAAAAACTGTACGCCGTACAACAATTTTCAATACAGGCTATGTTCACTAGGCTAATCTTCACAATAAAAGCAATCTACAGTGTGTCACACTTACCACAGGTTTCAGGCCATTATCCCCCAGTTTCAATCCTAAACAACGTTTCCTACATATTATCTGAGAATCAAACTCTAGCTTTCCAAGATGACTGGCAGAAGAACTATCCAGAAATAATGGGGAACAACCATTAACTACAAACAACATACTTTTCATTGAAGCTTGTAGTGAGCCCCCACAGATTCGTAAGAAATGTTCGTGAGTTGCAGTAATCGAAGTAGATGTTTGATGAGAGATACGAGAGGAATGGTTGTACAATGTCCATTGAATTTACTATTTCATCTGCGATATTTGTAGCAAATTTGGGATACAAATTGCTATTAAAACTGCAAATAAATATGTAAATGAAAACTCTGTTAAACGTAATGCTATCCAGGGTCCATCCATGCCCTTGATGTGTTTTAGATGTCGAACCATCCAGATTTCTTAGTAGCTGTGGCCACATAATTTCATCTTATATCTGATTACTGCACTCGAGCAAAATGTTGAGGTCCGTTTGAGTCTGCATTCCAATATACGCTGCAGTGCATACAACAAGAACAGGAATGTGAAGGTCGAGCCGTGATTACAGTAGCGCTAAACACGATGCAATTAGAATCTTGAACAATGTGGTAGCATCGCATTGGCCTCTGTCTCACTTAAAATTACAAGACGTGAAGATACCGTGCCAGAAAAGTTGCATTACTTCCTCTAGTATACAGGTGTACAGCAACCAACGGATGATACAACAAGAAATCGTCTGCAGTTATTCTCATAAATGGTTATTGGTTCATAGATTTAATCCAAATCTATATTGGCCATTAATCTGCCGAATGATTCTACTTCCGCCGACATACATTGCACGTGAGGATCAAGAAAATAAGAGAAATTAGGACTCATAAAGGCGTACACACAGCTGTTTTTCCCTCGCTCTGTTTGCGAGTGGAACAGGAAAGGAAATGACAAGTAGTTTTACAGGGTACCCTCCACCAAGCACCGTACTGTGGCTTGTGGAGTATGTGTTTTTAGATGTAGATGTAGACGTAAAGGCTACTGAAGTGTTACACTTGGTGCTTTATTCTTAAGTCTGTAACATTGGCAGTCCGCAGTCAGTAGGTAAAGTTTTCTGGTATGTGGCAAATAATTCTACATCAGGTACTAGGTTGTTTACCGCCTGTTGCAGTAATTTATCCGACAGACTGTTTGAGAAGTCAAGACGCGGAATTGAGCACTCTGCTCACGTTCATTGCTATTTCGTCAAATAATTCTGCTATGGGCTTGCATTACTGAAAAGGGTTTATCGTGTTAGAATACTGACAGCTTCCATGGCATACCTAACAAGCATCCCATTTCAGTATTGAGCAAACAGAACGTTTAACGAATAAAGGTACTAATTTCTGCAAATGTGACAGGTGAGACGGCCTTTGGTTAGTCATTCACCAAGTGTTTATTTAGCCTCCAGCTGCGCAGCTGTTAGGCCAACTACATTGTTATTCAATTTGCTTACATATTACATAGAATTGCATTTGATCAGTTTGCATTGAGTTTTAGACACAGTGCTCTCTCTTACTTAACTGTATAATGTCCTTAAAAACAACACAGATATGTAAACTTCATTATTATAATTTTTTTCTTTATCAATTGATGTAACAGCCTCATGCACAGAATGTTAATAATTAACAATCGTATTCACTGCCGTACGCTTTACGAGGTTCTAGCAGCCCGCCTCTGAATTATTTCGATGTCTTACTTCATTCCAAACTGCTACGGAACCTAAGCAGTAGAGCCGTCTTCAAGAATAGGTCGCACTAGCGTCTTATATGTGGTCTCTTTTTTACAGGTGAATCACTATTTCCTAAAATTCTCCCAATAAACCGAAGTCGACCAATCGCCTTCCCTACCATAGTTCTCACTTGATCATTCACCTCAATCGCTTTGCAACATTACACTCCGATGTTTAAACGACGTAACTGTTGCGAGCGTGACACTAGTAATACTGTCTCTGAACATTACAGGTTTGATCTTCCTACTCATCCGCATTAATTTACATTTTTCGGCATTGAGGGCTAGCTGGCATTCAACAAACCAGCTGGAAATTTTTTCTAAGTTGTCTCGTATCTTCGTACTATCACTCAATTTCAATACCTTACCGTAGACCACGGCATCATCAGAAAAGAACCGCAGATTGCACCCCACCCTGTAGGCCAGTGTAGTGAATGAATTTTTATATTATCGGTTTGTTTGTCTTGAAATGAGTGGTGAAGCGATTCTTGATGCATCTCAGGCGCTTCATTCGTCCCAGTGCACTCAACAATCCATTTCGGTTGTGTTATTTTTAATTCCAGGGTAACTGCTAATGATGGACATACTGTATGTAATGCATAACGAAGGAGAATATTGTTCTCCCCACACATGCTTCCTCTACCGACCATGGTAACTTCAATAACCAGTGCAGGCAAAAGGAGGCCTATAATCTGCACGTTCCATATTGGGACCTCAGTATCATGATGCTTCAGACACGTTTTCAATAAAATACACTTTTCATTCAACCATCACAATCTCAAAAATATAAGTTTCTCTATAGTGTAAGATCATAATCAAATGAACGGAGAGTTGCCCACTGATACGATGCCATTTTTTGTTCTGTAAAAAAAAAAAATTAAAAGTTCTTGATGTGGTACATTTCTCGTAGTTCGGGCTCTTTTATGAACTGTCCATTACCACGTACTCCCAAATACAGTTTCTGTAACCGATTTTTTAATACCGATTCGGGCATGTAAACCTTCCAATACTGATTGTGGAGATCTACATCTACATCTACGTGGTTACTGTGCAATTCGCACTTAAGTGCCTGGCGGAGAGATTATCGAAACATTTTCATACTACTTCTCTACCATTCCACTCTCGAATAGCGCGTGGGAAAAAGGAACACCCAAACCTTTCCGTTCGAGCTCTGATTTCTCTTATTTTATTATGATAATCATTTCTACCTACGTAGGTGGGTCTCAACAAAATATTTTCGCATTCGGAAGATAAACTTGGTGATTGAAATTTTGTAAATAGTTCTCGCCGCAAATAAAACGGCCTTTCTTTCAGTGACTGCCACCCCGACTTGCGTATCATGTCAGTGACACTCTCACCCCTATTGCGCGATAACACGAAGCGAGCTGCCCTTCTTTGCACTTTCTAGATGTCCTCCGTCAATCCTACCTGGTAAGGATCCCATACCGCGCAGCAATATTCCAGAAAAAGACGGAGAAGTGTAATGTAGGCCTGCGGTTCTAGCTGCCGAATTTCCTTTCAAGCTACTGATTTTAGTTGCCATATTAACGTAAACCAGTTTTTTAAAAAAACTTGGGTTGTTAGATTCATAAATGGTTTTAAAAGAGTTGGCGAATGTGAACGAAGCTATTTCTTATGGAGTGAGTGAAAAACAGCAAGTATTTGTCTGAGCAGAAAGCTAATCACTTCTTTTATGTAACCGAAGAAAAGCACGTCCTTACTACAAGGAAGGAGATACATAAATGATTGTACATGTGTTTCTCCATAACAGCTTAATTTGTTGACTGTTACATCCACTCTATTAGTGGCAAAGTGTCTCGAACACAATGTCTAGTGGCAAAACTTTCATTAATTCTGTGCGCAGGAAAGTTAATGAGTTTCTACTCATTTAAAAGTTCTCTAGCCATTCCAAGTTTTCACAACGCTGGAGCAGAACAACCTCCATGAGTGATCACTTCGCACATTTTCCCTCGACATTCGTAATTTTGGAGGGTTAATAAAACGGTTTCGAACAAATTAATTGTCGTGGGTAAAGTCTTTAAATATTTTTTCTTATATAATTTCCTCTTCCTTACGGGTTCTCGAAATCGTTCTCTTCCTTTATTAAAAACGTTACAGATTTTCCGTCAACTTCACTTTTTCGTGCAGAACGAAATTCGATAGTTAATTACAGACACCATTCATGTAAAATAAATGGCGCTTGCAAAACCAGTATTTAATCGGGCTAGTCAATTAGACTCAGGACTAACGTGTATACATGACAGCGAAAAACGGTTTCCGGAATTCGATTTTCATCTTCCAGGAATAGTGTGATACGTAGAGCGCTGTTCGAAAATGTCCGCGTCTCTCAACTGACATTCTAGTAATCACTTCCAGTGGAAGTTTCTAGGAATCTACTGGCGTGTACAAATACTTACTGCGAAATAATTACGGAAGATTACTTCTTTTCTGTATAAGAGGTGGTTGCGCGAGTTCGCTGACTTAGCTTATTCTGAAAAGAGCTGGCAGTTGCTTCGATAAAGCAAACCTAGAGACAAGCCGTTTCACAAGTGATAAATGCACCGCTTAATGGGCCACATCCTCAGCTTCGCACACGCAAAAGCGTAGTTTCGTGGAACTGTTATCACTGGCCCGTCTGTCTGGCACTCCGCAGCACTTTACTGATTTCGGTTGTGGTTCGAGGAACGGCTTCCGTCGAGCATTCAGAGTGGCACGGAGAAGGAAACAGTGTGGAGGAACCAAGTGCCACTTCTCTGATAGAGTTCACTAACCATAGCTGCATTTTGCTCAGTACACCGAGCGTCTATGAAGAAAGAAGTGACACATGGATTAAATGAAACACACTAATTTGTCGCTACGGTTAGCAACGAATGGACAGAACACACTACCTGCACTACCTGATTCAAAACTAACGAGTCCACATACCAAGCTGAAGTAGTTACGCAGCATTTAACTTTGTACGCACTCATGTTCCCAGCAGTAATACAAAACGTGAAAATAGTACTAGGATAAAAGAAATAATACGAAAACCTGAAGTGATTAACAATGAAACAGAAATAAACCACATGCAGGGGTACACATGTGTTCAACAGCCTGCCACAGTAACAACTGTTTCGCTTCAATTAAAAGGAATTTAAGGCCGAATTAAAGACTTTCCTGTTGGAGAACTCTTTCTACCCCATGAAGAGTATCTTCACAGGAACTCTTAATAGTCCCTTCTAATTAATAGTAGCGACGTAATACTAACATTTTTGGTACATTTTATTATACTGCACTTCGTTGAAATGTGCATTCACCACTACCAATGTAATCAAAGAACTACCAGTGTTCATTGGGCTCAAAATACGCATTGGGTTGTGGCGCTTATAAGATAGAGCGAACGAAACCTTTCAAAACCTTTTAAAAACAGGTTTCCTAGTTACCTTAATTTCTGTCTGTTGTGAGCACTGATTCTCAGATCTATATCACCTCTCTTGTCCCTTCCCACCCAGAGGAATGTGTTACGTACATGCTGTTGCTTGAATCATCCCCTCGCTATTGCAAAAATAATCTTCATAGATTTCATTAGTATTGCAAGAGCGTTCAGTGAATAAGATTTATGCAGAGAATACAGGCCACATTTGCTTCACGAGAATTTGATACTTCCCAGAGTGTAAAAAAGTACAGAAAAATTAATATAAAATTATTTTAAAACTTTCGTTGAATTCGCGCATATACATTCCTGAAGCATCCCGCCGAAGAGCCCACTTTTCTCCTCTAAAAAACACAAACAAAAGAAATATCACACAGACAGCTGAGTTATTTTGAATGTATTTAAAAAGTAATACTGTAACCTTATAAATTATACGACAGTAAAAAGTGTAGAGTTCAAAAGCTGTACCCAAAACACAACAAGCGTAGTCACCTCAGTGCCTGCATTAAACGACTGGATACAACTGCAACTTTCTAAGACATATCCGGTATGAACATAATTAAACGCTGCTAAAAAGAAGGTTTCGTGTGGTCTGTGCCTGTTACAGTGCTGGCCTTATTAACAAGGGGTGCAAAACTTAGTACTTCAGAGCAACGGCACATAGCAGGTATACATAATGTACACAAAAGAAGATTACGCAAGAGATTGCTCATTCATAAATCGCATTTCAATGTTTGGTAGTTTTTGAGAAAACAGTGTTATGTCACGTATAAGGACAAAGGACTACCAGCGTTTGGCATAATTCAGCAGCATCAAGAAAGTGGCTTATCGAGACGGCAGTTCTTTGTTCGGCGATATTGTTGCACATGTCGGTGGGGATTCCAAGACTGTCATGCGAATATGAAATCTATCGGTTCAGTAAGATCATAATGTCATGCACCATCTCAGACGCCCCACATGATTAGTGACTGGTACCCGAGAGGGCAAGCATGGTTCACTCAGTTACGTAGGGTAGTACAGCTACGACTAGTAGCCTGAGTCAGGAGAATGGGCTTCATTACAGCTACACAGGTATACACACGGACAATGCTATGACGTCTGGCGAGCCACGGACTGTCAGCACGGCTACCATTAGACAATGACCTCACTTGGTGCAGCAGCTGTGAGAGGAACGCTACATTTTTGAGCCACAGACAGCACTGCACACAGGAGAGGCACCACGTCGTCTTCTCAGTAGAGTCTCCGTTCTGCGTCCATCATCACGGTGGGCATTACCCTTTTAGAGTCTCCGAATAGAACGAACATTACCAGACTGCATTCGTCATAGTCATGTGATCCAGTACCTAGCATGGTGGTATGGGATGCCAACTGGTGTACATCAAGATCACTTCTCGTTCACGCAACCGGTAATTCGGACATCAGGATTTGCCTTTATGACGGATTAAATGGTTCAAATGGCTCTGAGCACTATGGGACTTAACTTCTGAGGTCATCAGTCCCATAGACTTAGAACTACTTAAACCTAACTAACCTAAGGACATCACACACATCCATGCCCGAGGCAGGATTCGAACCTGCGACCGTAGCGGTCGCGCTGTTCCAGACTGTAGCGCCTAGAACCGCTCGGCCACTCCGGTCAGCTATGAAGGATTAAGGTCGGTTGCTGTGCTCTATATGTTCGATACTCCCATGCCATTATCTTTAACATGATAATGCAAAACAATATGCCGCGCGGGGTTGCCGTGCGGTCTGCGGCGTCTTGTCACGGTTCGCGCGGCTCACACCGTCGGAGGCTCGAGTCCTCCCTCGGCCATGGGTGTGTGTGTGCTGTCCTTAGCTTAAGTCAGTTTAAGTTAGATTAAGTAGTTCGTAAGCCTAGGGATCGATGACCTCAACAGTTAGGTCCCATAGCCCTTACCACAAATTTCCAATTTTCCCTAAACCATATGTTTCTTGTACCGTTCTGACCTTCATCGATATAGACAGCGTTGTACTGCGGCTTCGGTCAGTATGTTTTCCAGTTCTCTCACTTACTGAAAAAGTCTGACAATGGGCAGAGCCGTTTTAAGGGCGCTCAGGGCCTGTAGAGAACTTCGAAGCCCCTCTTCGGCAATATGTATTCCTATTTATAAATTATTGTATTAATTCCATATAATATGCAAATGTTATGTCTCATATAATTTCATCTTGCTAATTTAAGCAGCTACAGACACTACGCTCTTCGATTTTCGAACTATTGTCCTACAACGTAGAAAAAACGTTCGTCAATGTGTTAAGACTGACTGATATAGCTGACTCTTTTCATGGTAAGCAGAAACAACTATTAAGGCAAGTAAGTAATGAACTCTCACCACTGTGTTTTGTGTCCTTTCCTAATCAGAAGAGTGTAAACCTGCTGAGGCTGCCTTGCAGTAACTTACCAAGACTGTCAGAACGTGGAGGTGAGTGCTGTCTCTATTCGACGTCAGGGTGTTCCAGTTCGGTTCTGCTGGCCAGTCACAGTGTCGTTTTCACTGCTCTAGGTATTGCTGGGATAGATAAACGTTTCCTCCCTCGTCACGCATTACACACCCACGATGAATATAGAAAAACGTGCCAACATTAGATAATACGCAGATATACACTCAAAAAATAGAAAAAAGAAAAAGACACACCATGAAAAGAATTACCCCAATGGAACGTAAACCGGGGAATCGGCAGATGTTATGTACATATACAAACAAACAAATAGTTGCAATTTCAGATAAACTAGGTGATATATTCAAGAGAAACAGATTCACAAATGAAGCACGTCAATAAAGCGTTGATCAACCTCTGGCTCTTATGCAAGCAATTATTCATTTTTACATTCATTGTCAGAGTTGTTGCTTGTCCTCCTGACACATATCGTGCAATATCCTGGCCAACTGGTGCGTTAGATCGCAAAAATCTCAGGCTGGTTGGAGGGCCCTGCCCGTAATGTTCCAAATGGTCACAATTGACGAGAGATTCCAAGATCTTCCTGGCCAAGGAAGGGTTTGGTAAGCACGAAGACAAGCGGTAGAGACTCTCTGCAACTGCTCTCTATGAAATACAGGCCCAGCATGAATGCTATGAAGGGCAACAAACCGAGCCGTAGACTATCGTCAGCTGAATGCTGTGGTGTAGGGGTGTCGCTTATGACAACCAAAGGGGCCATGCTATGAAAAGAGAGGCACCCCTGACCATCACTCTTGGTTGTCGGGCCATTTGGCGAGCGACAGTCAGGCAGGTATCCCACCGCCGTCCGGGACGTCTGCAGACCCGTCTTCGCAGGTCATCGAGGCTGAGTTCGAAGAGGGAATCATGAGTGAAGACAATTCAACACCAGTCAATAAGATTCCAAAAAAATGGTTCAAATGGCTCTGATCACTGTGGAACTTCTAAGGTCATCAGTCCCCTAGAACTTAGAACTACTTAAACCTAAGTAACCTAAGGACAACACAAACATCCATGCCCGAGGCAGGATTTGAGCTTGCGACCGTAGCGGTCGCGCGGTTCCAGATTGCAGGGCCTAGAACCGCTCGGCCACTCCGGCCGGCATAAGATTCCAGAACAAAGTCATGTGAGGAGGCGCCTCGGCCTTTTAGGATAGGTATAAGCGGACACACGTGAAAAACAAAGGAACCGATTTCGGATCCACCTCCTGCCGAAAGATTGAAATGACCTCATTGTAACCGTATTCCTAATATTCAGCATAGCATTTATGATACATAGCATGTTCCCGTAAATGATGAAGAGAACCACAAAGTCCTCTCACATAGTTTGCGGTTGGGTTGTTTACTTAATGTGCCTTTTTACGACATGTTTCCATCCTAAAACAGAAGTAAATTTTCTTAGACCACTACCTACTGATGATATGCATAGCCTAACACAGAGCAAGTGCCCTGGGTGTTATTTATCCCCTCTGACATCAACTGGAATGGCTGAGATAATTACTGTTCTAGGTTTGAACCATCACTAGAATAGCTGCCAAGCCTAAACGACAGTTTCCAAATCTTTGAAATGCAGAATGTCTGGAAAGTGGCTGTAAATTATTACAGCTCACGTTATAAATTAAAGTTATTCGTAATTTTAATTTAATGTTCATACGTTTGGATAAAACAAGATTTCGCACCACACTCATAGGACTATGCCACGCAGTAAAATACTGCGATATACAACTTAGAAAAGCCCAATCACCGTTATGGTACGTGGTGGAGGTGTGAAACCTAACACTGTGACTTTGGCAGGAAAGAATCAGCGCACTGGTGTACCTGAACGAGATAAACATTAAAACATGGATGGTAATTTCACAGAAATGCTTTGTACTATGGTATACTTACTGTGGCCGAACTTAACATTATTGGAACGAACGTAAACCAGGATCGCAGGAACAGCAGTATTAGTGCCATATTGACACTAACGTTAATTCCGATGAGTAGCTTATTAGACTTTCGGAATATACTGCCTTGCTTCACTTAGCGGTCTAAATGTTTTGGTGCAAGGGTGTGCCAAGAAACGACTACCAAGCGAAATTTGTTCACAATGCTAAACAAATAATATCAGTCGGACAAATTGTGGGACAAGTTCGTAACATTGGATAGCATCCTAAGTAAGTGTAGCAATACACGGATGGGGCTGAAGTCATGGAACTCCATTTGCCTGGCGTTGTGCCACAACTCGAAGTAGCATTATAAGAAACAAGCAGGAAATATTGAGTCATGCTGCCGTACTGCCACCACAATTGCGAAACTGTTGCCGGTGCAGAATTTTGAGTACTCACTGACTACTCCCATAGTTGTTCCGTGGGCATCATGTCGTGCGATCTGGGAGACCAAATAAATCGCTTGAGTTGTCCAGAATGTTCTTCAAAGCAAAAGCGAACGGTTGTGGGCCGGTGACAAAGCGCAGTGTCATCCATAAAAATTCCATCGTTTTTGGGAACATTAAGTCTAAGGATGGCTGCAAATGGTCTGCAAGTAGCTGAACATAACCACTTCCAGTCAATGATCGGTTTAGCTGAACTAGAGGACCCAGTCCGTTACACGTAAACACAACCCACACTATTGTGGAGCCTCCATCAGCTTGCACAGTGCCTTATTGACAACAAAGGTCTGTTGCTTCGTGAGGCAGCGCCGCACTCGAAACCTACCATTAGCTCTTACCAACTGCATCTGGACTTATCTGACCACGCCGCGGTTCTCCACTAGTTTAAGGTGCAACCAATTTGGTTACGAGCCCAGGATAGGTGCTGCAGGCGATGTCGTGCTGTTAACAACGGCACTCGCGTACCTCGTCTGCTGACATAGACCATTACCGCCAAATTTCTCGCACAGTCCTAACTGATACGTTGGTCGTACGTTCTACGTTGATTTCTGCTGTTCTTTCACGCAGTGTTGCTTGTCTGTTAGCACTGGCAACTCTGCACAAATTCCACTACTCTCGGTGGTTAAGTGATCTCCGTCGGCCACTGTTTTGTCCGTGGTGAGAGTTACCGCCTGAAATTTGGTATTCTCGGCACAGTGTTGGCACTGTCGATCACGGATTACTGAATTCCTCAAAGATTTCCGAAACGGAATGTCCCATGCGTCTATCTTCAATTACCATTCTGCGTTCAGAGCGTGATAATTCCCATCGTGCAGACATAATAACGTCGGAAACGTTTTCACATGAATCACCTGAGCACAAACGACAGCTCCGCCGGCTCACTACCCGTTTATACCTTGGGTACGCATGCTGCCGCCATCCGATAATGTGGATGTCGCTATCCCACGACTTTTGTCATCTCAGTGTATATCTATACAAAACTATTGTACCACGCGGTATACGTAAAATGTGATTTTATAACGCAGTATTACGATTACTTCACTCTTCAAATGTTCGAGGAAAGAATATCTTTACATCAGTGATATATCTACATCTACATCTACACCTGCATGGGTACTCTGCAAATCACATTTAAGTGTCTGGCAGAGGGTTGATCGAAGCACCTTCACAATTCTGTATCATTCCAATCTACTATTGCGCGAGGAAAGAATGAACACCTATATCTTTCCGTATGAGCTCTGATTTCCCTTGTTTTATTGTGGTGATCGTTCCTCCCTATGTAGGACGCTGTCAACAAAATATTTTCGCATTCGGAGGAGAAAGTTGGTGATTGGAACTTCGTGAGAAGATGCCGTCGCAAAGGAAAACGCCTTTCTTTTAATGATGACCAGCCCAAATCTTGTATCATTTCTGTGACACTCTCTCCAATATTTCGCATAATACAAAATGTGCTGCCTTTCTTTCAACTTTTTCGATGTACTCTGTCAGTCCTATCTGGTAAGGATCCCACACCGAGCAGCAGTATTCTAAAAGAGGACGGACAAGCTTAGCGTAGGCAGTCTCCTTAGTAGGTGCTTAGTAGGTGCTTTATCTTAAACCAGGTCATCGTTTTCACCTCAAAACTGCTAACTGTTAGTTTTACGTTTCATGATATCTGACACAGAGGTCAAGTAGCATGGAATGATGTAACAGTGTCTGCCATTCAAGCTTAATTCAACTCGATATCTAGGGCGGTTAGGGCTGTTGTTGCTGTCGGAGGCGGTGGCTTAGTACGGTAAATTTTGCAAATCACTTACAACTTTAATCACTTATGGTTCCAGTAATACCTACACTCATAATAAGTAAACATTTTTATTTGCTATTCTTCCCGCTGTTGCCATTTTAATGGCGAGCAGTGTAGTTTACGTCAGCTTCAAATACTGGCACAAACGATGTTAGGAATCCCATTTGCGTGTTGTTTTAAAAATCGTGATCTTTTCGACATTTTGTCTTTGTTGCCGTTGTGGGTTTCAGTCTGAAGACGGGCCTGATGCAACTCTCCACGCTAGTCTATGCTGCGCAAGTAGCTTCATCTCTGAATAACTGCTGCAACTAACGTCCGTTTGAAGCTGCTTGCTGTATGCATAACTCGGTCTCTCTATGCGATTTTCACATCCGTCACTTTACTCCATTACCAGTCTGACTCTTTCTTGATGACTTTGGACGTGTCCTGTCACCCGAGCCTTTCTTTCAGTTAATTTGTACCACAACTTTCTATTCTCTCCAGTTCGGTTGGTACCTACTCATTAGTTACCCTATCTACCCGTCTAATCTACAGTGCCCTTCCGAAGCACCATATTTTAGGAGCATCTCTTCTTTTCTTGTTTTAACACATTATCGTTCATGTTTCTTTTCCGTAGAGGTTTTGTCGTTACTTACAGTAATAATGCGATCTCGGTTGGAGACAGAAGACTGCGACAGGGGGCCGTTGCCCGGCAACAGTCTCCACGAGGCCTCCGCGGCAGAAGACAGGCGCGGCCGCGGTCTCTGCAGATCAGTTTCACTGGACGCTGTAACCTTCCCAGGGGGTGAGTTTGGCAGGAGGCACTGCGAGAAATATGTTGCTATCCTTAAAACAGTAGTTTTCTCTCTTCCTGCTGTTTCGTTGTCTCATAATATATTATTAAACTCCGCGTGCCCACAGATTTCTCGTTTGCAACTTACTTTCAAACCTCGGCGTTTTCCCAGTCTTTCCTATCTGTCCGCTCTACGTGACAAGCACGTGGCTCGAAACTTACAGGTTGTTTTAGCCACAGGCAGTTTAAGTCTGCCAAAATCAGAACTGATGTATAACTAAAAATCCTAAGTGCGAAATATATCGATGATTGCCTGGAGTTCACTGATTTGCTAAATATTACCCGCCTGCGAAATCAACGCCACTACACCATGACGACATCCTATTCTAGCTCGTATTGGAATGGCACACAATTTTCTTTATGAGATAATTTAAACGGTTGTCATGACTGCCTATATCCGTGATCGTCCAGTTAGGATGTTAAAAGGGCTCTCTTGCTCTGCCTGATTCCACTATGCAAGACTTTATCCACGAACTGAGGTAGAGTTGAGGGTAACTAACGTCAGTTTTTCCGTGAACTTGGTCGTCCGTGGAAGTTTTTGCCAGAAGGAGCAAGATTCAAAATTGTCATTTTTTATCCAACCGATTGATAATTTTTAAAACGTTTCATGCCCCAGGAAGTAAATGTGACAAGACGTAGGCCGACACAAAACAAATTGTATCTCAAAAGATCGACAGTTATCTGCTTTGCATTTTTAAAACTGATTGCTTTAGTTCCTGAATAGTAGGCATATTTCATTGGTAGATGCAAAGTACACCTCCTTTTATAAATATGAATGCCACTTTTTTTACTCAACGATCTGAAATTACATCCTGCTTGTATGTCGACCGTCATAGCTAAAGCTGCCTTCACAGGAAGACACCAAAAAGCACTTATTTGCGGCGCGCACAGCCTTAGTACGGCGCCAGAGATCTGCCGCTGTTGTCGCGCCTCCGTGTTTCGGTTCCGTCATGGAGTCTGATCAGCAGGATGTCTCCCTTTTACTTCCCTTACTCAATAACAAAATCAGAAATAGGTAATTTAAAAGTTTGTCCTTGTGTCTCTATTTCTTGAAGGAGGAATAGTTAAGGGTTTTCTAAGAAGATAGCCAATTTACCCAACTGTGTGGCTGTTACACATAGTAAACGTAAACGTTTCATCAAGGCAACTGACAGTGGGTTCTTTATTACGACAGCAAATACATTTTCTCGATACTGCTACTGGCCGTGTGTGGTTTCCATCAGAGATTTACGTTCATTGACGTTAGAGCAGATAGAAGATCGTCATATTGATCTGCGTTTAAGAATTGACCGCTTCGTAAGAAGTTAACTGACAATGAAACTTAATTTCCACGAAGCAGGCAGCTATATGAATGCTGTGATTACTTCCCTCTTGTAACTGTTGGTTATTAAGGTTTCGGTATGTAATTTTTGTTACTGCGTTAATATGGAGACAATTTCTTTCCAAAGAAGTTTCAGATACAGTCTCTGTAGGGCTACAAGATACGTTGAATGTATTTTTAGAATTCTTACTAAAGATTGAAGGATTTTTGATCGGCTTTCGAATGTATCTCCAGAATTTGTTGAAGATATTATTAAAACTTGCTGTGTGTTGCAAAGTTTTGTTTGTGATCTATATAGATACAGTTCTGAAGACATTTTACGTACTGGTGTGTTACATGACATGTCAACAGTTCCAACACAAGCGGGGAGATATGTTAGTGACACTCACCAGTAGTCTCCTTCTCTGAAGAACATTGGCCTCCAACGTTTGGTGAACACTTTCAATTTTTGCATTCTATCTCAGAATCCCTCACTCTTCAGTGCTTCATATCGATGGACGTTTTCTGCTTTACAGTTGAAATCTTCTGTATTGACTCTCATCTCTAGCCTACAGAACGACATACACTACCGTATTACCAGATAACCGTGGAACCAACAGTTATCACCCGGCATTACCTGCTACTTGTCCGGTCAGCGGCGCCACTTGGTGGCGTCACGTGAAGGCCGGTGTTCGAAGCAGCGTTCCGCCAGCGGTGGCCCAGTGTCGCTTATGCGCCACCGGTGGCGGTGGTTCGCCACTCAGCGCGGGCGCGACGGAACCAAGCTGGCAGCTGGCGCTGCGCGTTCCATTTAAAGGAATATCTTGCCAGCAGAAGCGCCACTGGGAAGCACTTCTCAGTGGCTCCACGTGGAGGCACCCTAAGTTGAACAAATACACGTGGAAAGCTATACACTACTGGCCATTAAAATTACTACACCACGAAGATGACAGGCTACAGATGCGAAATTTAACCTACAGGAAGAAAATGCTGTGATATGCAAATGATTAGCTTTTCAGAGCATTCACACAAGGTTGGCGCCGGTGGCGACACCTGCAACGTGCTGACATGAGGAAAGTTTCCAATCGATTTCTCATACACAAACAGCAGTTGGCCGGTGTTGCCTGGTGAAACGTTGTTGTGATGCCTCGTGTAAGGAGGAGAAATGCGTACCATCACGTTTCCGACTTTGATATTATTAAAACTTGCTGTCTGTTGCACAGTTTTATTCGAGGTCTAGATACATACAGTTCTGAAGACACTTTACATACTTGTGTGTTACATGACATGTCAACAGATCTTTACTTTGATTCCCTGGTGATTGGCATATTTCATTGGCACTTGCAAAGTACATCTTTTTTTATAAATATTTTTTATAAATATGAATGCCACATTTCTTACTCTTTTCTTACTCTTACTCAGTCCCTGAGTCAATAGATGGGGACGTTTGCAAGACAACAACCATCTGCACGAACAGTTCGACGACGTCTGCAGCAGCATGGACTATCAGCTCGGAGACCATGGCTGCGGTTACCCTTGATGCTGAATCACGGACAGCAGCGCCTTCGATGGTGTACTCAACGACGAACCTGGGTGCACGAATAGCAAAACGTCAATTTTTCGGATGAATCCAGGTTCTGTTTACAGCATCATGATGGTCGCATCTGTGTTTGGCGACATCGCGGTGAACGCACATTGGAAGCGTGTATTAGTACTGGCGTATCATCCGGCGTGATGGTATGGTGTGCCATTGGTTACACGTCTCGATCACCTCTTGTTCGCGTTGACGGCACTTTGAACAGTGGACGTTACACTTCAGATGTGTTACGACCCGTGGCTCTACCCTTCATTCGATCCCTGCGAAACCCTACATATCAGCAGGATAATGCGCGACCGCATGTTGCAGGTCCTGTGCAGGCCTTTCTGGATACAGAAAACGTTCGACTGCTGCCCTGGCCAGCACATTCTCCAGATCTCTCACCAATTGAAAACGTCTGGTCAATGGTTGGCGGGCAACTGGCTCGTCAGAATACGCCAGTCACTACTCTCGATGAACTGTGGTATTGTGTTGAAGATGCATGGGGAGCTGTACCTGTACACGCCATCCAAGCTCTGTTTGACTCAATGCCCAGGCGTATCAAGACCGTTATTACGGCCAGAGGTGGTTGTTCTGGGTACTGATTTCTCAGGATCTATGCACCCAAATTGCTTGAAAATGTAATCACATGTCAGTTCTAGTATAATATATTTGTCCAATGAATACCTGTTTATCATCTGCAATTCTTCTTGGTGTAGCAATTTTAATGGCCAGTAGTGTATTTTAGAGTTGTGTAGGTAAAATGTAGCCTAATGCCAATATACGACCGGATGAATTTACGAAATCTCCCAAACCATCCTCATAGTGACGTAACTCTTAGCAGCTTGGGGCTCATCTCTCCAGTTTGTGACGTTATAGTGCTGCCATGCAAAACGCAATGCCGAATTCGTAGATCTGTGACTGGGTGTGGTACCGTGAAGCAGTCATTAACTTCGAGGAGGTCCCAATCCTGAAGAACACATTTTCTGACCTTTAAACACCTTTTTCCCTCTCTTCCAACACAGAAAATGTAGTTTTTTTGTGCAAATTTGTTTAGATCCACTGATTGCCTTCTTCCGACTGTAGCGCAAGCTGTGACTCTGGAGTGTAAAACTAAATGTAGAATCAGTAAGCCACCGTCGGTGTCCTTGTCCACAGACAATTGGTAAATTACTGTTGTGATTCCGCTGTGCAGTAATGGGGTCCGTAGGAGAATCGGGAACGGATGACTGGCAAGTATATTGCTACCATGTTTGTCACATTTAGGGATCTGGCGATAATATCCGCGCGCCAGGCTGTTAGACCGGCTCCTGTCTACTGCACGGTAAAGGGTTGAACGAAGAACAACAGAAAAGTAGTAGATACATTATTGCGGCACTGCTCCGTATAGGTTCTCATTCATTTTGCCTGGAGAAAAGCGTCAAAAGCGCAGCCATATTACGTAAACAGGCTAATTTCACATGAATCTAAGTGATAATCAATATACGAGCCATGTGCAGAAAGTAAAATTTTTTTGTTTATTTTAGGAAAAGTATACTTAAAAAAATTACGAGATGTTGTTGATACACTTGTTGACTATTTTCACACGTAACAGCCATCTCATTCAGCACATGTAGTGAGCTGTGGCACACCGTTTTGCATGCCCTCCTTGAAGAACTCTCCCACCAGCTCCTCTCCCAACTTGAAAACCTCTTTCTGCACTTGATCGTCTGTTGAAAACGTAATTCCACTCATGTTTGCCTCCATGGGGTTGAAAGCGTCAAGTCAGGGGAATACGTGGGCGGGGTGGGGGAGGGGGGAGGGCGAGAGAGGGGTTTCGAAATATCTCAACCAAATGAGTCCCAGAACGCCTTGGTGGCTAAGGCTGTGCCATGACGTGTGTCGTACTGCAGCAAGTACACTCCTCTCGTCAGTATGCCCCCACCCCGTTTGTATGGAATGCTCCTTTCGAGGTTTTTACGGCCTCACGATATCGTTTTGAGTTGATGGTCTCCCAGAGGCAGAAATTCTACCAAAATGATGCCTTTACAGCCTCCGGACGCGGAAGCTATGATTTTTTGCCCGAAATTGTACTTTTCAATTTTTGACAGATGTGGAATCGGTGTGGTGCCACTATGAATACTTTAGTTTAGTCTCAGGAGTGTAATGAGCCACCAACATTTCACCTCCAGTCACAACAGCACTCAGACGATCATCACCTTCCAGTTCAAGTCACTCAAGAAACTCGTGGGCACTATTGACCAGGTTTTTCTTGTAATGCTCTATCAGCTGTTTTGGAATCCATGTTGCACACAGTTTCTGCTATCCCACTGTTTCTGTGACTGTCTTGTATGAGAGAATTCTGGAAGCTGTGGTAACACCGCAGAAGTTTCAACCACGGTCAATCGGCGGTCTTCACAAACAGCTTCCTCGATGTTCTGCACCAACTCATCAAAATAAGTGGGAAGTCATAAACGTTTGTTCTGCCTCCACTAAAGTCACTAGACCACTTAAAGACACTGGTTCTGTTCATAATACCTTCGCTGTAAACCATTCAAATTTGGTAAAAAATTTCGGTACGTGTCGTTACTTTTGCAAGAAGGAAGCGGATCACACGACGTGGCTGGCACTTGGACGGATTTCTTAACCGACGTCTTTCACACAATCGGTTAGTACAATGTGAATTTAAATTCTGCTTTCGTGCTGCGATGCTCGCTCTGTTCAGGGGATCCCCCTCTACCACTCAGTATTAATAACTCTCAAATAACAGCAAACTAGAGCCCATTATGAAACTACAATAAAATCCAGACCATTATCTGCTTACAGGCGTTGATAAATGTCAACGGGGACAGTTGAAATGTGTGCCCCAACTGAGACTCAAACCCTGGATCTCCTGCGTACATGGCAGATGCTGTGTTCGAAGAAGGTATCGAGGACACAGAGAATAGAGCGACTGCAGGGACTTATCACCGGCATGATCCCCGTGAGACCCAGTTTTCCAACCTACAGTCCACACACTACATTTATAGAGCCCCTGCCCACTATACTCATTGGTCGTGCCAGTCAGTCTACCGATTCACGTAAGAGTTTGAGCAATGTGAGTGTATCTGCACTGAAGAAGACTATTGGCTAGTAAGCCTTATCTATATGAAGCTGGTGCCTGTTCTTTCAGACAAATAGCTTGATGGTGTGGGAAGGAATGTTTTTTTTTTGGTCATCAGTCTACTGACTGGTTTGATGCGGCCCGCCACGAATTCCTTTCCTGTGCTAACCTCTTCATCTAAGAGTAGCACTTGCAACCTACGTCCTCAATTATTTGCTTGACGTATTCCAATCTCTGTCTTCCTCTACAGTTTTTGCCCTCTACAGCTCCCTCTAGTACCATGGAAGTCATTCCCTCATGTCTTAGCAGATGTCCTATCATCCTGTCCCTTCTCCTTATCAGTGTTTTCCACATATTCCTTTCCTCTCCGATTCTGCGTAGAACCTCCTCATTCCTTACCTTATCAGTCCACCTTATTTTCAACATTCGTCTATAGCACCACATCTCAAATGCTTCGATTCTCTTCTGTTCCGGTTTTCCCACAGTCCATGTTTCACTACCATACAATGCTGTACTCCAGACGTACATCCTCAGAAATTTCTTCCTCAAATTAAGGCCGGTATTTGATATTAGTAGACTTCTCTTGGCCAGAAATGCCTTTTTTGCCATAGCGAGTCTGCTTTTGATGTCCTCCTTGCTCCGTCCTGATGTTAAGTTTCTCGCTGTTCTCACTTCTACTACTTCTCATAACCTTCGTCTTTCTCCGATTTACTCTCAAACCATACTGTGTACTCATTAGACTGTTCATTCCATTCAGCAGATCATTTAATTCTTCTTCACTTTCACTCAGGATAGCAATGTCATCAGCGAATCGTATCATGGATATCCTTTCACTTTGTATTTTAATTCCACTCCTGAACCTTTCTTTTATTTCCTTCATTGCTTCCTCGATGTACAGATTGAAGAGTAGAGGCGAAAGGCTACAGCTTTGTCTTACACCCTTCTTAATACGAACACTTCGTTCTTGATCGTCCACTCTTATTATTCCCTCTTGGTTGTTGTACATATTGTATATGACCCGTCTCTCCCTATAGCTTACCCCTACTTTTTTCAGAATCTCGAACAGCTTGCACCATTTTATATTGTCGAACGCTTTTTCCAGGTCGACAAATCCTATGAAAGTGTCTTGATTTTTCTTTAGCCTTGCTTCCATTATTAGCCGTAACGTCAGAATTGCCTCTCTCGTCCCTTTACTTTTCCTAAAGCCAAACTGATCGTCACCTAGCGCATTCTCAATTTTCTTTTCCATTCTTCTGTATATTATTCTTGTAAGCAGCTTCGATGCATGAGCTGTTAAGCTGATTGTGCGATAATTCTCGCACTTGTGAGCTCTTGCCGTCTTCGGAATTGTGTGAATGATCCTTTTCCGAAAGTCAGATGGTATGTCGCCAGACTCATATATTCTACACACCAACGTGAATAATCGTTTTGTTGCCACTTCCCCCAATGATTTTAGAAATTCTGATGGAATGTTATCTATCCCTTCTACCTTATTTGACCGTATGTCCTCCAAAGCTCTTTTAAATTCCGATTCTAATACTGGATCCCCTATCTCTTCTAAATCGACTCCTGTTTCTTCTTCTATCACATCACACAAATCTTCACCCTCATAGAGGCTTTCAATGTATTCTTTCCACCTATCTGTTCTCTCCTCTGCATTTAACAGTGGAATACCCGTTGCACTCTTAATGTTACCACCGTTGATTTTAATGTCACCAAAGGTTGTTTTGACTTTCTTGTATGCTGAGTCTGTCTTTCCGACAATCTTATCTTATTCGATGTCTTCACATTTCTTCTTAGCTTCCCTGCACTTCCTATTTATTTCATTCCTCAGCGACTTGTACTTCTGTATTCCTGATTTTCCCGGAACATGTTTGTACTTCCTCCTTTCATCAATGAAATGAAGTATTTCTTCTGTTACCCATGGTTTCTTCGCAGCTACCTTCTTTGTACCTATGTTTTCCTTCCCAGCTTCTGTGATGGCCCTTTTTACAGATGTCCATTCCTCTTCAACTGTACTGCCTATTGCGCTATTCCTTATTGCTGTATCTATAGCGTTAGAGAACTTCAAACGTATCTCGTCATTCCTTAGTACTTCCGTATCCCACTTCTTTGCGTATTGATTCTTCCTGACTAATGTCTTGAACTTCAGCCTACTCTTCATCACTACTATATTGTAATCTGAGTCTATATCTGCTCCTGGGTACGCCTTACAATCCAGTATCTGAGTTTGGAATCTCAGTCTGACCATGATATAATCTAATTGAAATCTTCCCGTAACTCCCGGCCTTTTCCAAGTATACCTCCTCCTCTTGTGATTCTTGAACAGGGTATTCGCAGTTACTAGCTGAAACTTGTTACAGAACTCAATTAGTGTTTCTCCTCTTTCATTCCTTGTCCCAAGCCCATATTCTCCTGTAACCTTTTCTTCTACTCCTTCCCCTACAACTGCATTCCAGTCGCCCATGACTATTAGATTTTCGTCCCCCTTTACATACTGCATTACCCTTTCAATATCCTCATACACTTTCTCTATCTGTTCATCTTCAGCTTGCGACGTCGGCATGTATACCTGAACTATCGTTGTCGGTGTTGGTCTGCTGTCGATTCTGATTAGAATAATCAGGTCACTGAACTGTTCACAGTAACACACCCTCTGCCCTACCTTCCTATTCATAACGAATCCTACACCTGTTATACCATTTTCTGCCGGCCGCGGTGATCTCGTTGTTCTAGGCGCGCAGTCCGGAACCGCGCGACTGCTACGGTCGCAGGTTCGAATCCTGCCTCGTGTATGGATGTGTGTGATGTCCTTAGGTTAGTTAGGTTTAAGTAGTTATAAGTTCTAGGGGACTGATGACCACAGCTGTTAAGTCCCATAGTGCTTAGAGCCATTTGAACCATTTTCTGCTGCTGTTGATATTACCCGATATTCATCTGACCACAAATCCTTTTCTTCCTTCCTTATAGGTTTAAATTTTAGGCACACCATACTTAAATATAGCAATGGTATTAATGTTTAAAAATTTCTCTTAATTTCTGTTAACAAAATTCTGTATAAGTACTTAGTATATGAAGCTTTTGTTAATCATTTTAAAGAATAAAATTATGAGACCAGACAAAATAACATTATTGTATGCGATAACTTACATTTACAGCAAACAGTCTTTCTTTTACAGCGTATCCGTTTCGATATTGCCAGTTAAGCTTCCCGAGGATTCCTTGTCCCCTTCTGTTGACACCTTCACACAAGCTTGAAGCGTATCCTGACCCATTCATTTTCTTAACTTTGCTACCACTTTATTCATTGTGCTGAATGTCCTTTCTACAATAGAAGTTGAAATGAGAATTTACAGTATACGTTCAGGGGATGTTCTCGGTGCTTCACAGCCGATGTGGGCCCTGAAGACAGAAGAAGCTACATCAGAGGACCATCCTTCTGATTTATTATGCGCAACGGATTTAAAAGAATGCAGAACATCAAGCACAGTTCTCTGCAATCATTATCACTAAATTCTGGATGTGTTTAAAAACTTTCAAACGTGCACCAAGTTCTATCACTTTCACAACCTTTTCATTGATCCACTTCACAAATTTATTAATCATACTTTCCACAAATTTCCTTGTATTTTTCATAGCTCGTTATCCTTCCGAAAAAGCACATTTTCAATTTCTGTTGCATCGACTTGTAGCTTCTTAATGTAATTTAGTTTTTCATTTTCTGCACTATGCTCATCGCATCAAATACAGGGAGCGAAAGGCTATTTAAAATTTGTACAGAAACTAGATGGCAGTTATAAGGGTCTAGCAGCATGAAAGGGAAACAGTGGTTGGGAAGAGAGTGAGACAGGATTGTAGCCTATCCCCACTGTTATTCAGTCTATAAACTGAGCAGGCAATAAAGGAAAGAAAAGAAATATTCGGAGTAGGAATTAAAATCCATGTAGAAGAAATAAAAACTTTGAGAATAGCCGATGGCTTCAGTTCTGTCTCTAATCTTGTCGTACGTTGTGTTCCAAAAATGAACAGCATAGAGATAGAGGTGATGACACTTTTTCCAGGTCCTGACCATCATTTTGCGGGACAATGATCAAGCACGTACAGTGCACGCTGTTACTGATTTGTTTGACTGATGGGGCTGCTAAGTGCTTTGCCACCTACCGCACTCCCCTGACTTAAACCTTGGTGACTTCAACTCGATTTCTAAACTGAAGGAAACACTTCACGACATTCGCTTCAGAACTCCTACAAATTCGTCGGGCAATAGACCGCGCCGCTCGAACTGTCAACACAATTGGCACTGCTAAGAGTATCCTACGACTTCCACATCGCTGGCAGCGGGTTATACACAATGCTGGTGACTACTCTGAAGGTCAGTAAAACTTTGAAACACATATCTATTTTGTACGGGCTGTAAATAAATAGTTGCCGCTATTAAAGTCCCACCCCTCGTATATACACTACTGGCCATTAAAATTGCTACACCAAGAAGAAATGCAAATGATAAACGGGTATTCATTGGACAAATATATTATACTAGAACTGACATGTGATTACATTTTCACGCAATTTGGATGCATAGATCCGGAGAAATGAGTACCCAGAACAACCACCTCTGGCCGTAATAACGGCCTTGATACGCCTGGGCATTGAGTCAAACAGAGCTTGGATGGCGTGTACAGGTACAGCTGCCCATGCAGCTTCAACACGATATCACAGTTCATCAAGAGTAGTGCCTAGCGTATTGTGACGAGCCAGTTGCTCGGCCACCATTGACAAGACGTTTTCAGTTGGTGGGAGATCTGAAGAATGTGGTAGCCAGTGCATCAGTCGAACATTTTCTGTATCCAGAAAGGCCCGTACAGGACCTGCAACATGCGGTCGTGCATTATCCTGCTGAAATGTAAAGTTTCGCAGGGATCGAATGAAGGGTAGAGCCACGGGTCGTAAAACATCTGAAATGTAACGTCCATTGTTCAAAGTGCCGTCAGTGCGAACAAGAAGTGACCGAGACGTGTAACCAATGGCACCCCATACCATCACGCCGGGTAATAAGCCAGTATGGCAATGACGAATACACGCTTCCTATGTGCGTTCACCGCGATGTCGCCAAACACGGATGCGACCATCATGATGCTATAAACAGAACCTGGATTCATCCAAAAAAGTGAAGTTTTGCTGCTCGTGCACCCAGGTTCGTCGCTGAGTACACCATCGCAGGCTCTCATGTCTGTGATGCAGCGTCAAGGGTAACCGCAGCCATGGTCTCTGAGCTGATAGTCCGTACTGCTGCAAACGTCGTCAAACTGTTCGTGCAGATGATTGTTGTCTTGCAAACGTCCCCATCTGTTGACTCAGGGATCGAGACGTGTCTGCACGATCCGTTATAGCCATGCGGATAAGATGCCTGTCATCTTTCCTCATGTCAGCACGTTGTAGGTGTCGCCACCGGCGCCAACCTTTTGTGAATGCTCTGAAAAGCTAATCATTTGCATATCACACCATCTTCTCCCTTTCGGTTAAATTTCATGTCTGTAGCACGTCATCTTCGTGACGTCACAATTTTAATGGCCAGTAGTGTATATGTAACCATGTAAGAATTTAGATTTTAAGTTTGCTGATGTGTAGCTACGGATACTTGATAGATGTGGATCAATTTTCATTGTGCTATATGTGTGATATGTTTTGCCTCGTCTAATTCAGGTACTTATTAATCGGATGATATAATCTACAGGGTGATTTTTCCCATCGTGTGCAAATTCTAGTTATTGATAGATGAGAGGATATGTAACAAAAATATCTAGTTCAAATTGGTTCAAATGGCTCTGAGCACTATGGGACTCAACTACTGAGGTCATAAGTCCCCTAGAACTTAGAACTAAAAAAATATCTAGTGAACTTATGTCCGGAAAAGCATGGTTCCAAGCGTGAGACCGTTTAGTCAATCACACTTAGTTACCGATACTGGAGTCTAATACACAGTGTAGCATGCAGTCACAGTTACAGTACGCATGGTTTCCTCCTCGAGGGCGGTTCTGTTTCTCATACGTCTTGCCTTAGCGCCCCCTCCAGCCATAATAACTGGCAATGTTGTGCCCGATTCACTTCTCTTGCTGACTCACCTTTTAGTGGATGTGATACAGCGTTGTACACAGTGGTTCCATACTTGAATCCAGAGCTTGCCGACATGGTTTTTACATACGGAAATGCAAATGGCAACGGGCGGCGGGCAGCAAGTTTATATCAGGAGGCCTATCCCTACCAACAATAACCACGGCGTTGCGTTTGCAACAGTGTTTCGCCGTGTGAGGAAGTGTCGTTAGAAAGTAGGAAATCATGAAGGATGTGTCCGAAATGTTCGGACACCAGACTTGGAGGAAAATGTGATTACCACTGTGGAAGGCGACCTCCGCGTCAGTACCTGGCAGTTGGCCTACCAGCACAGGTGAAGTCAGACGACAGTGTGTAGCATCCTCCATGACAATTGTTGCTAAGCTTATCACTCGTAGCGTATGCATGGTGTACTAGTGACAGACTTTCCACATCGGGAGTAGTTCTGTCACTGGTTTCTTCACTAGGCAACCACGATTTAGGGATTTGTGACATCTATCCCACTGACAGATGAGGCCACCTTCACCCAGAGTGGTATCTTCAACTTTGATAACAGTCGTCTCTCACATACTATGCAGAACTCCCATTCATTTCCGGACATGGTATGGTGACAGCGAATCATCAGCGCAAGTGCAGCCCGAATGTGTGGATCGGCATAACTGGCGACCAGTTGTCCTTCCACGTCGCCTAAAGGGGCGAAACTATCGACGTGTCTTGCAGGTGACTTTGCCTTCCCTGCTGCCGGCCGGAGTGGCCGAGCGATTCTAGACGCTACAGACTCGAACCGCGCGACCGCTGCGATCGCAGGTTCGAATCCTGCCTCGGGCATTGATGTGTGTGATGTCCTTAGGTTAGTTAGGCTCAAATAGTTCTAAGTTCTAGGGGATTGATGACCTCCCATTGTGCTCGGAGCCATTTGAACCTCCTCTGCTCAAGGAAGTGCCACTGATGATTCGAAGGGTTATGTGGCTGATACATCATGGTGCTCCAGCCCACTTCTCCTTTAACGTCCGGACCAATCTCAATCGTGTCTTCCCTGGTCGATGGATCGGTCGAGGGGTCCAGTTGGACGGCCTGCTTCCTCACTGGATCTCAAGCCGTGAGATCTCTGATTATGAGGCCACCTAAAAAGTATCTTGTATCAAGAGCCCATTCCAGATGTAGAGACACTGGAGCAACGTATTCATGCTGCCTTTAACACTGTTAGGATGCAGCCAGGCCGATGTGAACGTGTAAAACAGAACATACTACGGCGCGTACACGCATGCGTTAAGGCACATGGAAACGATTTTCAACAACGTACTGTAAGTGTAGTTGCATGGTACAGAGCGTATTAGACGGTAGTCTCTGTAACAGTGTATGATTGAATAAATTGTGTCTAGCATGGAAACCATTCATTTCCGGACATATGTTCATTAGACCTTTACTGTTCCCTATCCTCTCATCGCCGGCCGAAGTGGCCGTGCGGTTAAAGGCGCTGCAGTCTGGAACCGCAAGACCGCTACGGTCGCAGGTTCGAATCCTGCCTCGGTCATCTATGTTTGTGATGTCCTTAGGTTAGTTAGGTTTAACTAGTTCTAAGTTCTAGGGGACTAATGACCTCAGCAGTTGAGTCCCATAGTGCTCAGAGCCATTTGAACCATATCCTCTCATCGATCAATCACTGGAGTTTGTACACTGTGCAAAACATCACCCTGTATGTTGTACGAATTCTCCTTCATGAGATATTTTGGTATGAGAATTTTGCCTGATGTAGCTTTGTTCAGAAGTTTTCATTTTGTGTGCAAAGATTTCTTTATGTTTCATTTCTGCTTGGTTTGTTTTGGAGGGGACATCCTGCTTACTTTTGTATCCCAGTTTGGTAAGTATACTTCAACTGTTGTGTTCATATCTTCTCACCGAAATAGAGAAAGTGTTTTGACCTTTGTATTTCATGACTTTGGGTACACCATGGCATGTTTGTGTCCTCTACTGTCTTTTTCGCTGTGTTGTATTTACCGCCCACGCCTTTGAGCATGAACGACGATCGATTGTGTATGGACCCATCGCCTAGGCAATAGGACACCGTTTGGTTACTGACTTTTCAGTTGGCATCACTGCATCCATACGGTATCATTGGTATTAGCACGTACAGTGCAAGTCATTTGCGAAAGACGAATTTGTTGTTGTTTCTCACGAAGAACGTAAACGACACTGAACGATCATGAGCTGTTGTACACAGAAAGCTGCGATGCATAACACATTACAAATGAGGTTCTTTGCAGTGACTGATTCAGTTTTAGTTGGGAAAAACTTGAAATTTTCTCAAGTTGCAGATGTTGAGGAATCAGGATAAGACTAGGACCATTATATCCAACTGGCTTAGCACCCGTTGCTTCCCTCGCGTGAACTTTATGCATACAGAATATTTTTGTTTTTATTTAATAGAATTTTTGTGTTGTTCAAACACTTTCTAAGTTATTCACGCTAATTAAGAACATATAAGCAAGCTCTTTTCGGAATACAGTTATGACCAAAAACTGATTCTGGTAGCTGGAGTACAAAGTTTTTGTTATTCATATCTGTTGGCTTCTTGTGGAGATATTTTCATAGCAACTTTCATACCCTAACAAATATTTCTTTATATCTAACCGAGGACTGAAATACCAAGTTCTATAAATTTAGTTTTAAAATTTTCTTGTTGCAACGAAATATTTTCTTAAAAATTTACAATCCCTATTAAACTTCCTTAGGGGTTGATTTTCCAGAAACACTGAAACATGTTATTTGTATTTCTAACTGTGAAGTCAATACCAATTGTAACAGACAAAGTCTTCAAAATCCTTTTGTAGTTCTTAAGCACTTATTTACTCTCAAAAAAATCTCTCCCCCACTGTTTTATCCCCTTAGTGGTTGAAGTTCCAGAAATACTGAAATATTTATTTTTTTATTCTCTGATGGATGACTAAATAGCAGTTTTCGTAGTTGTAGCAACATACTATAAAAAAAGCCTTTCATCGCCTACGATATGTAAGATACAATAGAATCGCAGACCAGAGAGCAGTGTCGCAGTCGTGCGGTTGGGTCTGGCCGCTCTAGAGAGCAGTTGTCGAGTTGTCAGTAGTGATGACGTTTGTAGCTCGGAAGAGCAGTAGAATTATGGAATTACCAAGGCCGTTCGTGGAGAACGATGGCGGTGCCTAAGCGATGTAGTATAAGGTAAAAGGCAAAATATTATTGTTTACTGCGGCGCGCATATGTTAACACCTATAGCTGATTTTGTGCTATTGGTATATCAATGTCACATGCAAATATTTTTCAATAACATTCTTTCTTATAAAGACAACTTTTGACAGTCATTCACCTGAATTTAAATTTTTTACTAATTTCTCCTATCCATAGCGATACAAACTATCGTAAATAAAACTAGGTTTTTTTCATACATAACCAAATATAGTGGCCAGCACTGCACTGGGCTGTGCCAGAAAAAAAATCTTATAGGATAAGATATACACGCGTTACCAGGTGACATCATTGAGGTAAGAATTTTCAGTTTATTCAGAATGAGTTTTCAGGGCCATGAAGTAGCAATGCTGACGTTCAGATTTACCAGTTTAGATTCACAGTCAGTTAATTATTGAAAGGTTATATATATATGAGTCACATTTTTATTGAGAGGTTAGTCACCTTTTTTATTGGGAGGCTACGGAATTTATCTGTTGGGGGTTACAACCTCCTTTGCAGAAGATTTTTAGACAATGCTTTCCTAAGCGATGCATACATTATAAGACCCACAACCTCTCCAAACTCTAATTTCTATCCTTAGTGGGTTGGGCTGGGTGACAATGAGTTTGTGTAGCAGTTTGACCCTGTTTCACCCCCTTCGGGTTGAATTTCCAAAAACAGTGAAACATAGATTTTCATCTCTGACTGAGAAGCCGAACCCTAATTTCAGAGTCTTAGCATCGAAAAAGCTTTCACTACGGAATAATTTTATAAAACGTTTCAGCCCCTATTTCACCCTATTAGGGGTTGCATTTCTAAAAACAGTGACGTACTTGTGTTTTTTTTCTGACAGAGACCGTAAATCCAAATTTTCGTTCATGTAGTTTCAAAAATGCATGCACAATAAAATTTATCCATAAAAACTTTCATTTACTCTTTCACCCCCATAGTGGTTGCATTTCCAAAAACAGTGAAACTTATATTATTTTATTTCCTACTGAGAAGCTGAATTTAAAATTTCGTATGTTTAGCTTTAAAATACTTCCGTAATAAAATATTTTCATAAAAAATCTCATTCCCTATTAGACCATCTTAAGGGGCTCAGTTTCCAGAAACAGTGAAACACGTATTTTTTTATTCTAACTGATTCTTAAGACAGCAATATTCATTCATCTGGCTTTAAAAATACTTCAGTTGTTCTTTAATAACGATACATTTTTTTTTAAAAAAAAGCTTTCCTACAGTATTTCACCCCCATAGGGTTAAATTTCCAAAAATGCTGAGACACTTATTTCTTTACTTCTAACTGAGAAACCAAATACCAATTTTCGTAGGTCTAGCATCAAAATTGCCTTCAAAGCGACATTTCCAAGAAAACACTTCATCTACTATTTCGTCCTTTATGGTTGGAATTTCGAAAAATCATTTGTTAAACGACGCTTAAGGTATAAGAGCCACTCCTTCGCCAAACTTCATGTTTCTGTCCTTAGCTGTTTTGGCTGGGCGATGACGACCTGTCAGTCTATCTATCAGGACATTGCATTTTATATGTAGGTATTATATGAGAGATGATGGAGGTTGAAACCTTAAGGATCACCAGGAGAGCTGGGTTGTATGAGAAGGATGAATAACCCATTCCACATCAACTCGTTGCTATCTTTGCACGTAATCTGCATGAAAGACATTTTTATGGGTAAAGGAGCATGATTAATTAATTTGAGTGATATGTCATAATTAATGGGTTTATGAAGCGAAAATGTACAGAGTATAGTCTAATTTGTATGTGTATACAGAGAGGTCAGGATAATATTCTGGTAACTGAGTCTAACAACTAACAAGTAGTTTACACAGCATATCACTGTCGTGAGCACAGCAAGCGGTGAGTAGGCACAGCAGGGAGCATGTGGAGCAGAGTGTGGCGTGACGTGGGTCGGTCCAACCAAGTGGCAAGGTCACTTCGCCAGCTGTCAGAGGAGCCTGTTCTCCCAATGTTGGGGGTACACCACGCCTGACAGTCCGGCGCCTACCAGCGTGGGGATTAACCCAGCAAGTGTGGACACAAGTGAAAGTGGAACGAGAATCCCTCCACAGGGACCAGACTCTGTGGAGAAGAACATGTGGTGCCTGATGGTGCCCCCTCCCTTCCACCCCCCCCCCCCCCCCCCCCACTGACACAAGCACAGCGATGTCGAAGGAGTTTACTACAGGTAGCAGAAAGTACGTTCTGTCTTGATATGTCTCTGTTTTTTAGTAAACATCATAGGAGATATCTTTCTTCTCAGTATTTCCGAGTTGCGTGACTCAGTAGAATGGGCTCTCTCACATGGCAGTACTGTAACAATTATTTGCGCAAACTTCCCACCAAGCCAACTGAGTGCTGCACATAATTATAGTTTGAGTACAGGCTGTATGTCAACAGTCCTTTGATATCGCTTGGGTCGATCATGTTAATGAAATGTCTAAAACTCCAGAATCAATGACCTATGGAGAAAGAAGTCGAAATCAGATTAGTATTTCCTACTTTTCTATTGGATAGCCGCTTGCTATTCAAATCTCAATTCTCATTTTTCTCTGAACACAGTGGAACACAACTTCTTCCAACTTCATCTGTTTATTGCAGAAGAAAGCAAAGTCCAATAATTTGAGTTCAATCAAACCCTACTCTGCCATATTAACAAGGAGACCATCTAGAGGAGACTCAGTTTGTGTTCTGTACAAATCGCCACTCACTCCATTGCATCGGGGAGACCAGCCAGATCACTCAGTCTGCAGTGGAGAGCCATTTATTCAATGGAGGCCTGGCTGGTTTGTCATCCAGTATTCCTGTATGAACGATGTTGCAGTCATTCCCAGCACTTGATCCTCGAGCTACTTAGGTCCAGATCACCAGCACCAGACCCCAGTGATCTGCACCACCCTGTTGCTTCCATTTGACACTCAAAGTGTTGTATGTTATGTTTATGCAAGATAGTGTGATGCAAGGCAAAAAAACGGAGTACATATTGCACATACGAAAGGTTTATTATCAACTGTAGGCCATCATTGTTGAAGAACGAAGAACGTGACAGTAGATTTTTCTTATTATGTTTTTTATTGTTTGTGTTAAGACGTTCTGAATATGTATCCTGCATTTCTCACCATGTTAATTAAGGATAGAACCATTTTCTAATCTTATACCATTTTGGCCACATTAATTGGTTTAATCGCTTAAGTTCGTTTTTTCTTACAGTTAAGACCATTTTCTTCAAATTTTTTGTTAAAATGATCATGTATCCCAACACATATCTAACTGCACACCAGTTATTTGCTACACACTACTGTGCAGATGAAAATGCATTTAGCAGTTACACATCTGCCGGCACTATTAATTTGATGACAAGGACATATGTGTGTATACACACACACAGATATATATATATATATATATATATATATATATATATATATATATATATGTGTGTGTGTGTGTGTGTGTGTGTGTATACACACATATGTCCTTGCCATATATATATATGCCATGTACTACACATTTTACACACTTGCTTGGTATTTATCGTGTTTCATTGCTATGATTTATCTATTTTGTTCACTTACATGCACACAATTTCTGTTCTATGTGGTTATGTGACACTTTTTTTGGGAACCAATTTTTTTAACATTGATCATACTTGCAAACTTCTAACATAATTCACATAATAATAAAGCTACATCAATACTCATTTTTGTGTGTAGTATGTTAAGATGTTGTACTATTCCAGTGTTAACTGTTTCCTTATCAAACAATTTAGTTTTCGCGCCGGCCGCGGTGGTCTAGCGGTTCTAGGCGCTCAGTCCGGAACCGCGCGACTGCTACGGTCGCAGGTTCGAATCCTGCCTCGGGCATGGATGTGTGTGATGTCCTTAGGTTAGTTAGGTTTAAGTAGTTCCAAGTTCTAGGGGACTGATGACCACAGATGTTAAGACCCATAGTGCTCAGAGCCATTTTTTAGTTTTCGCAATGTCATGTTAGGATGTTGTACTATTCCAGTGTTAACTGTTTCATTGTCAAATAATTTAGTTTTTGCAATGTTGTAAAGTTAGAGGACGGGAGATCTAGGACTTTTGCAGAACGTATACAAATTGTATCATAAGGTGCTAGGAGTGAGTGTATTGCTAGCTGGCTACTAATCTCTTATGACTATTGTTTCTGGAAGAGAGTCATGTTCCCATGGATGAAATGCCCATACAAGAAGAGCGACTGGCTGTCTTAAATTTATTTGCAGCATTTTAAGTGTGAGTGACAGTGAGTGTACTTCTCCCTCAGTATACTAGAGTGTTGAGAATGGTATATTGATAATTTTCCTTTTATCTGGTAAGAATCCTTATTCCTGCATTGTCATTCAAACTTTCCCGTGGATATTTTCCATTAAAGTGGCTACTTCTCGATGTTTCACTGTCTGACGAATACATAAGCCACTTCCTAAGGATTAACTAAAATCGAATGCGCGGATTGTGAAAGGGGTCTGTTTCAATTAACAGCCTTCCTTCCACTTAGAGTATTAAGAGGGTGATATTTCTTTTGTATCATTTAGTATTGTGTACCTCGGTATCGGTAACTGACGATCGGTCATACTGTGATATCAGTGAACAGTGGCAGCACAATGTTAACATAAGCGTCAGACCGGAAGACCTCCACTGACAGATGAAGTGGTTAAGGAGACCGCTATTAT
The DNA here is from genome assembly GCF_021461385.2 of Schistocerca piceifrons. Taxonomy (NCBI): domain Eukaryota; kingdom Metazoa; phylum Arthropoda; class Insecta; order Orthoptera; family Acrididae; genus Schistocerca; species Schistocerca piceifrons. The sequence goes on along the minus strand of NC_060138.1, from coordinate 179,114,474 downwards.
AAGTGGGAAATCCGGTTTCAAGTCCCAGTCAAGCACAAGTTTTCATACGTTAGTATTCGGAACTATATCTTTTCCTAATACTGCTAATATCAATAAATTCTTAGTCAGAGAAGTAATTCCGAAGCATTTTATACAGCCGTGAATTCTCAATAGTGTCTGTTCTTTCAGACATGCCTGTAACCACTATAATTAATAACTTACATACAATGCGTATACCAAAACCAAGGCTCGTTTGGTCATAAAAAATTAAGCTAATGAGAAAAGATTGCTACTGACAGTAATATTTTACTACATATTTACTTTCCTTTTCCACATAATCGCCGTCCACGTCTATACACTTTCTGTAACTCTGCACCAGCTTATTCAACTCATCCGCATAGAAGTCTGACGCTTGGGAATTGGACCAGCCGGTAACGCCAGTCTCGAGTTCATCGTCGTTTTGAAATGATTGTCCACCCAGCAACTTCTTCAATTGTAAAAAGCGGAAATAGCCGCTTGTTGCAAGGTCGGGACAGTACGGAGGGTGCTCGAAAGTTCTCAACGAAAATCTTGAATGTTCGTCTTGATTTTGACAGCATTGTGAGGGCGTGCATTGTCATGAAGGAGGATTATGCCAGACGAGTTTCCTGCGACGTAAATTTTGGATCGTCCCTCTTAGTTTGCTTAGCGTTTCACAGTGTACATAAGGTGTAACTGATAATCCAAGTTCCACGAAATAAATCAGGGGGACGTCTTTTAGTCTCAGAAATAAGGTAGCAATCATTGTTCGATTCGAGAATGGAATTAGCTCAAATGGTTTTGGTTTGGTTAAACCTGAGTGGCGCCAGTGCGTTGACTGCTGTTCTGAATCTGCGTTGGTGTACGACATCCACGTCTCGCTTCCCGTAACAATGTGGGAAAACAATTCGTCGCCCTCTTGTCTATAGTGCTTCCAAAACTGTCTTGCACTACCCATTCTCTGCTCTTCGTGCTGATCAGTGAGCGTTTTTGAAACCTATATTGCATACAGTCTGTGATGTACACGCTGTTCAGTGACAGTCCTGTAAAATGAGGTTCCAGAAACATTTTGGAATTCATTAGTTAGACAACTAATCATCAATCGCCGATCACTTCGAAGTTTATGGTTTACTTGATCAATGATGTCGTCAGTCAGAATACTGGGCCTATCGTCCGCTGTTCATTGTGGAAATATGGGCGGGCATATTGATCCTCCGGACACCATTTTCGAAATTTTTTGTTACTCATAATTTCAGGTCGATACTCTAGCCATAACTTATGATGCATTTCAGCAAAAAAAAAAAAAAAAAAAAATGGTTCAAATGGCTCTGAGCACCATGGGACATAACATCTATGGTCATCAGTCCCTTAGATCTTAGAACTACTTAAACCTAACTAACCTAAGGACATCACACAACACCCAGTGCATTTCAGCAGCTGAAGGTCCTTTTGCCAAAAACAATGTAATCACACCTCGCACTTCACAACTGGCGGGACTTACTATTGCCTCGATTATCGTGAACTCTTCTCGCGGACTGGCAAACGACCACTGAATCAAACCAACACTGCAGTAGTTTCCTAAGGGGCCGGAAGACAGCTCTGCATTCAGGCCTTTTATAAGTTAGATACTGGTCACCGGATCTTAGTTTTGGAAGACGCCTCGTGTAAGTAACACTAAAGCACCTTATGGTCGCAGTGTGATACTGAAATGAGATATGTCAATAAACAACGAAAAATGAATCATTGAAATTGAGATAGTGCTCTTCGATAAATAATCTGCGAAGTTATATTTAATGGTAAGGAAACAAAAGAAATAGAGGTACGAGTAGATAGCATTAAACTTTTATAGTATAAATTAGGCTATCTGTCATGGTTTTAACCACTTCTATGCTTTAGAGACACTTAAAAGCTATTAGACATCTTTGACAATTCATACGTTCGTATTATTGCAATGAGAAATAGTGCTAACCAATTTCTGTGTAACTGTAATAAAGAAAAGACTCTTATCTCCAGAAAGTGCTATAAACAACGAGTATTCACCAGTCGCAGGTTATATGACTTCTAAGCTACAATGGTTCAAATGGCTCTGAGCACTATGGGACTTAACTTCTGAGATCATCAGTCGCTTAAAACTTAGAACTAGTTAAACCTAACTAACCTAAGGACATCACACACGTACATGCCCGAGGCAGGATTCGAACCTGCGACAGTAGTGGTCACGTGGTTCCAGAGTGTAGCGCCTAGAACCGCTCGGTCACTCCGGCCGGCTAAGCTACAATGTGTCTTACACTTCACTAAATACCTAAGACATTACTAAGCGGATGGAAATTTAGTGAAAACACAGCAGACTTCGATATCGACATTCTTCGGTGGTATATAAGCTATGAAAATTGTGTTTCCTGCGATAAATGTTACATGGAAGTTTGAAGAAGTTTGGAAGTATAGGACTAGTTGTTTTAATTACTGCTGTGACAAAATAATCCGAAAATTTGACTGGTGTTTCGCTCTGAACAACATACAAGGTAATGCCTCGTTCAAAAAATAGGAAAATAAATAATGCACACACTACAACTAATTCGTAGATGAAAATTAAGAATGAAAAAATATGGAGGCTAGTTTTGATTTGACAGTTTAAAGTTTTAAGGTAAATAACAATACCATGATTCAGGCTGGAACAAAAAGAGAAATTAATGGCATCACATAATGGCTGAAACAGAAATTTTAACATATCCAGCGAATCAGAAAAGTAGAAAGGATAGATCTTATAACTAAAATAAATGAAGAAAGCAAAATATGGAGCACACTGAAACAGAGATATATTTTCAATAATATTGAAATTTGTGCATTAAGTGGTTACTGTGTTGAGGGAGATAGTGTACTGCTTCACTGCAAAACCATTTTTGTCGTGAGAATAACATTTTAAATGAGAGTTACTAAATACAATAGTGTGGATTTTAAATAACGATGGACGCCCAGCCTTTCAATTTGATGTAAAACAATTAAGTGAGAGTATTCAGACATATGGCTATGTATGGGACGTGGATGTTTAAAATTGGAATAAGAACCAAAGGACTGAAACCTTTCAAATACCAGTGTTATACTGAAACTGTGGGAGGCATAGGCGTCAGCGAGTGTTGGGGGTGGGAGGGAGATGGGGGAAAAAGAGGGGTATTAACCCCTTCGGGGATACAACCCTATTTTCTCACATTTCTAACAGTGTTTCCTGCAATTCTATAAAACACAATTTTCCATTATAAGATTATTTAAAGACAATACGCGGAATAAATACAAAAATACTGCGGTTCTTCCATAAGTTTACAAAAATTATTTTTGTTTCGGGACTTAAATTTATTTATACATAAAAAGAAACGTTTCAAACTGTCATCTTACGAAAGTTGGACAAGAGCAGAAATTATTAGAAAAAAAGTTAACACAAGCAGAAAATTTCTTAACTTGTATTTCTGCATGTGTATGAAGGGAAAAAAACTAAACTATTTCTGAAAACGCCCAACGGTACCGACCGGCCGTCGTGTCATCCTCAGTCCACAGACATCACTGGATGCGGATATGGAGGAGCATGTAGTCGGCACACCGCTCTCCTGGCCGGATGTCAGTTTCCGAGACTGGACAAGTGTACGAGTGCATGTGAGTTAACTACTTTCTATACTGCTGCAAGAAGTATAGTCTAGCTATCACGACGTGCGCAAGGATGAGGCTCCCTAAAGTAAGCAAGAGCATGGCGTTTTAGCGAAGAGGCTCCAAGCGCAAGTGGACTCAACAGTTGCCGCTGGCTGTCCTGTATTGCAGCAGCAGAGGGCGCCCGTAGTCTGGAGCTGCTGGAGGAGTGGTTCAATGGGCACGCACCACTGGATATTCCAGATCCCGCCCGACCGCTATATGCGCCTGACGGAAAACTGGAATTCCATTGCCAACTGTGACGCCTGTAAAATGGCATCAATAATGATTCCACACCTGTTATTTATCCCAGCAGTGGTTCTAATCATATAGACATACACAAACAGACAAGCTGTACTACTTCAGAGAACCAACCTTCGTGCGAAATCACGGAGAAAGGTTAGAACTAAACTTTATACTGTAGTTTATGTGGCGCAGTTAAAACGTACAGTATAATTCAAATCACTTCGTGACAGAGTATCTCTAAAGGTAGAACTTGGCTTCGTCTAATATGATGAAAGCTATTACAGTTTTTCTCAACGTCCCCATGACATACTTTTCCTCTCAGAATTCTAGCTGCACATTGAAATACTTCATGAGAAGCCACATCAAGGAGTAGACGCTATCGTCTTTGTCCAGCACCCAGTGGTTAGCACCCCTCTTATAATGTGTAGCATACTGCCGCCCTGATTCATAATGCATGGTCAATCCACATTAATGAGACCACCGCTTATGTTCGACGTCAACGTGCCATAACCACTTATAGACGGTAATCGGCAGAAACAACAGTGGAGCCGCGCGGGATTAGCCGAGGGGTCTCAGGCGCTGCAGTCACGGACTGTGCGGCTGGTCCCGGCGGAGGTTCGAGTCCTCCCTCGGGCATGGGTGTGTGTGTTTGTCCTTAGGATAATTTAGGTTAAGTAGAGTGTAAGATTAGGGACTAATGACCTTAGCAGATAAGTCCCATAAGATTTCACACACACACACTAACAGTGGAGGGTATATAAAGCGTGTTTGGAGAGATGGGGAAAAGAGTGCAGTTGTCATCGAAAAGCAGAAATAAAATGATCCGGGATAATTTACTTTCGGGCCAAGGGTTTAACATTTCCAAAATGGCTAAGCCCATAGACTGTTCGTGTGCAATTCTAGTTAAAATAAACAGTACACTGCAAAATGGCCCCATTCTAAACTGGCGACCAGGCAACTGTGGTGTACCATGGGCCATAGATGACAGGGGTGATCGGCAGCAGCAGATACGTGTATTGGCCAATAGATGTACAACTCTAGAGCAACGAACCTACCGTATGAGTCAAAGGACTGCCAACGATGTTTCCTCAACAACTGTTCAGTGAATTTTCCTGCATATGGACCTCCACGGATGGCACCTGATTTACAAACGCAGGGATCACTGTTGTTCATCAGTAATGAAGGCCGGAATTTGCACCCCAGTGTGGCAACTGGACGTCCTGCTAGTGGCAGCAGGTGGCCTTTCAGATGAACCACGTTTTATGCTCCAGTGGACAGACGGTCAACACACAACAATCGTCGGAAGGGTCCAGGTCAGAGGAGCAAGCGATATGGTCTTGGGAATTTTTTGTGGCACTCTCTGTATGACCTCGTCATTCTGACCTCGCCAGTGGATCAACACAAGTTTGCATGTATCCTTGGGGACCATGTTCATCCCTGAATGCCGTTTGTTTTTCTTTGGTACTATTTCATCTGCCAGTAGGACAATTCAACATGTCACACTGCTCACGGCATACATTGCATGGTTCCAAGAGCACCAGGGTGAGCTTACCATACTCCCCTGGGCACCAAACTCGCTGGATTTAAAACCGACCGAGAATTGTGGGACCATCTCGAATGGGCTGTTTGCGTCATGGATCGTCAACCAAGAAACCTAGTGCAGTTGCCCACTGCACTGGAATCGGGATGGCTCCACGTCCCAGTGCTACCTTTCAGAACCGCACTGATTCACTTCCTGCACATCTCACAGTCTAATTAAAGCTCTTGATGGCTGGACATTATAATCATATGATTTGCTCATATGCTACATCTATAGGTTTTACTTTTTTGAAAAATTGAGACGTATACCTACTGGTTGGGGTACGAAGAACAATGATGAAAATCTCATTTTATGGTGTTGTGTGATCATTAGGTTTCGGTAGGCCCTATGTCTTTGGTAAGGATTACAATTTTACATAGATCTGTGCAGTTTACATAAATTTAAAAGTAAAAGTATGAAGTTTCTAAATTTAGATTCGTGAGAGATGAAACAAGGCGATTCATGTATATTTCTTTAACTCTAGTAGGAAGGTTCCTCCAAACTCTTTTCTGTGGTTGACAACCCTGCCAATCTCTGAAATTTGAAGTGCAAGCAACCGAATATTAGCTACCTCTATGTTGTAGCTTACAGTAGCCAATAAAAATAATCCAGACACCTCTGTGAAATGCGGAAGTGACCACTGGAAGTCATGAGAGACGGACTCTCCAATACGAAAGGGGGCAGATAGCACTGCGTTGTCAGTAGAAGAGCTGTAACACCAGAATGAGTCGATTACGAAATCTCAGTGATTTTGAATGCGGACTGATCACTGGACGCAGGGGGGGGGGGGGGGGGGGGCGAGCGAATATTTCGTCGTTCTGCGCATCACGTCAGCATAGGAGCATGCTGGGTCGAGGCGCCAAAAGAGCTGTTTTACTGGTGTTGTTGTTTTGCTTTAGTTTGTGGTGTTGTAGCGGTGCTTTGTAAAAGTGTTACATTAAAATGCCTGGGTCTGCTGTAACAGTGTGTCTGTCGTACAGCCGAAAGACAAAAGGCACGGATATAATTTATCATTCGTTCCCAAAAGACGTTAAAGTGCAGAACGCCTGGATTATGAAGTGCCACCGAAAAGATCGCTTCAATGTTGCGACGCCAACTGTTTGTTCATTGCATTTCACATCCGATGATTATCTACGTGACTTGTGAGCAGAACTTCTCAATCTACCGCCGAAGAAAACACTTAAACCAGACGCAGTGCCGAGTGTGAACATACCAGGAAGTGTTCCTAGTGTTAGTGGAAATTCAGGCCCTGATAACACAGTTTCTCCGAATAGGGCAGACAGGATGCAGGCAAGAAAGACAATGAAAAATGCAATTGAGCACCTGGTTAGTGTGTCTCCGAAAAAAAGAAAAATAGACCGGTCAACAGTGACACATGACTGTGACACTGATAGTAAACAGATCAGCGAACTCTGTAAACGTATAGAAGAATTAGAATACAGGAACCGCAGACTGACAGCTATGTTTGCAAATCTCAGGTGTAGTGAGAAGCGTTTGAAACTCAAAGTGAAAGCTTGTGCTGAGAAAACAAAATATCAACAAAAGTGTCAAAAGAAGCAAGTGCAGGAGAAAGTGACTCAAAGATTAGGCAAATTGTTTTCAAACACACAGATAAACTGCTTGTTGAGTGGGAAGAAACGAGCAAAATGGCAAAGGGAAGATATTTGTAAAGCGGTTACACTTCGTGCTGTGTCTAGGAAGTGTTATTTGTTTTTAAGAAATCAGGTCGGTTTCCCACTTCCAGGACTGTCAACACTTAAGAGATGGACGCACGCTCTTTCAGATGCTTTCCTGGTGTGCTGACAGACGTTTTGCAACTAATGAAAGCCCACTCATCTGTATTGACAAAAACTGAACGTGTGTGTGTGCTATCATTCGACGAAATGAATGTAGACAGCAATATTATTTATGATCCTGTTGAAGATCGTGTTGTCGGGCCACACAGTAACGCGCTATTTGTTATGGTACGTGGTTTGTTTTCTGGGTGAAAGCAACCCATTTACTGTCATTTTGACACACAAATAACAGCTGATCGGTTAAATAGTATTATCTGCTCTGTACAAGATGTTGGTTACGATGTTGTTGCGGTAGTCTGCGACCTTGGAACAAAAAATCGATCTGTGTGGAAAGATTTTAATGTGACAGAAACAAATTCCTGCTTTTCCAATCCGCAGTATGAGAATAAACGAATCTGGGTGTTTTCAGATGTTCCGCATTTGTTTAAATTAATAAGGAACCACTTTCTGGATGACGGACTAAAGTTCCCAAGTGGGAAAATTGTTAATAAATCTATTGTAGAAAGACTGCTCGCATTAGATAGGAGTGAAATGAAGTTGTGTCCTAAACTGTCACAGCTTCATCTCAGTGTCAAGGGGAGAGAGCGTCAAAGGGTTTATTTTGCAATGCAACTTTTTTCGAGTACCACAGCTAAAGCCATAAAGTACCTAATGCCTGAAGAAGAGGAAGCAGCAAATTTTTTTTTCAGTTAGCAAACAACGCATTTGACATTCTGAATGCTCGGAGATACAATAAGAATGTGTTATCATGTGGTTATGGGATACATAAGGATGTTCAAGAAAGAATATTGAGAGAACTGTATACGTGTGCCGAAAAAATGCGCGTAGGCAATGCAAATCACTTGCTCCCATTCCAGAAAGGCATTATGACAACTGTTCGGTCATTATTTGGACTGTTTTCAGATCTTCAGCCACTACAAATAACATGTATCTTAACTGCAAGATTGAACCAGGATGCACTGGAAAAATTTTTCTCACAGATCAGGGGAATTTGTCATTTCCATTTGAACCCTTCTCCAACAGAAGTAAATTATCGATTACGGCTGTTACTGCTGGGACACAATGCTCATGACATTCCTCTGTCAAGTGACACATCAGTAGAGGCACATGAGTGTGACGGATTTTTGACGTCACATCTGTTCACAGGAATTTTGCTTGACATGAACGAAGCACTGCAAATGATAGATGGTGAAAAAGAGCTACGAGATATTGACTTTCCTGTTCAACCTGCACCAGAAGAATCTGCTGTCAAAAAAGGATGTGACTGCTCTGCAGAAGGATTCCGTTACCTGGCTGGCTACATTGCATATCGTGCAAAGAACTGTGACAAGACACTGGGAACGCCGTCTGCTGATGTTTTAAGTCCTCCAACAAATGAAAATTATGGTTGGATTGAATTTCTATCTCGCGGTGGGCTTACTGTTCCAACAGATGAGTGGCTACATAAGATGTCTCAGTTTGAACTAAATTTTAATGAATTTAATGGATTGGATAGTATTTCCAAGACAAAAAATATAGTGAAAACAATATGCACTGCTGTCCAAACTAAATATCAGGAATTTTCGTCACACGTTATAAAACTGTATGTCAGAACACGACTTTTCATTCGTATGCGGTTCCTCAATACGAAGCATAAAATGCAGAAAGCAGCAGCACCACAGAAGCGGAAATCAAGACAGTGGCACTCTTCTTCTACTGCAAACATCTAAACAGGTAAATCAACTGTTTTAAATAATTTCCTGAGAACTTATTGGTGTTATAAGTAGTTGCTTGTCCATAGTAAGAGTCGCTTGCTGCGCTAGCCGCTGCCTCGCTTTGCTCCTACAGTGACGTCACTGCGCCAGCCACTCACAGCCGATTTAGCTTCGGGCCCAACCTCCCTTTTAAATAACCTTGATTGGACGTCATCTGAGCAACAAATGTACCAGGGACATTTGAGCCCTTTTAAAGGTTCCCAGCTCGATTCTTGGTGATCTGACTGCAAAGTGGAATCGTGGGAGAACAGCCACAGTTAAATCAAGAAGAGGTACGGATGGATAGCAACCATTGCGCAATGCGGAGTGTGGTTGTAAAATTGATTACGAAATCAATTGTTGCAATCGATCGTGAGTTTCAATGTGCTATCAGCAGTCCACCTAGTAAAATGACTGCGAGTAAGGCGTTAAAAAGAATGGGATACAAATCTCGAGCAGCTGCTCACAAGCAACAGTTTTCTGTATTTATTGCTAAGCGACGCTTTAAATGGTGTAAAGAACAACGTCACTGGACAGTGTGTGAGTGATTTGCAGTGTCGAATCACTCTTTATCTTGTGGCAATCCGATGGGAGGGTTTATGTTTGGTGACTTCCAGTGTAATGTTACTTGTCACTGCCAACAGCGAAATGTGGAGGAAGTGGTGCTATCGAATGGTGTTAGTTTTTGTGGTAAGTGATGGTTAGTGGACAATGATATTCAAAAAATGGACTAGCCTGTCCATAAGACGTGATCACAATGAAACACTGTTGGGGTAAGTTAGAACGTCGAGTTTGCTCCAGATCACAGTGTCCAACATGACTACCTTTTCTCTTGAGGAAGAATGGGCTTCCATTCCACCACAAATATTCAGAAACCTTACTGAAAGTGTCCTGAGTAGCACTGAAGCCATCATGAAAGCAAAGGGCGGACATAACCAATATTATTGTCCTGTAACGGGTGTGGATACGTTAGCAAGGGGACGCTACTGCCTGAAAAATGTGAAAATATGTAGTCACCAACAGATTTAATGGACTTGAATACTTCAACCTACGGTCACCACTGCTTGAAAAATGTAAAAACATTCAGTGCGATTTTACTGTAGATGATTTAAAAATGTAACTGATGTGAATCACTCACCATTATCTGAAAATACACACACCAAAAAAAGTTTTGCATCATCCCGGTTCCCAGAACTTCTGAAGATAGAAGTTTACTGTGGATATTGTATCACAGACAGTCTCTTTGACTGTACAGAGATGTCACTAAATTCGCCCAAAGATGTAATCAACCATGCATGAGCAGCGCCTAATAGGCGGAGGGGGTTCCGACAGCCGCTCAGTTCCAGTCATTCCACCAGGAAGGAGGTACATGGCTCGTGTTGTCTGTAGTTCAACCATGCCTAGACGTTCAATATCGCTGTTTGATCGCGTCCGCATTGTTACTTGGTGCCAGGAAGGGCTCTGAACAAGGAGAGAGTCCAGGCGTCTCGGAGTGACAGAAACTGTCGATGACATGCCTCGCTCAGGCCGCCCAAGGGCTACTACTGTAGTGGATGACCGCTATCTACGGATTACAGCTCGGAGGAACCCTGACAGCAACGCCACCACGTTGAATAATGTTTTTCGTGCAGCCACAGGACGTCGTGTTACGACTCAAACTGTGTGCAATAGGCTGCATGATGCGCAACTTCGCTCCTGACTTCCGTGGCAACCACGACACCATGAAGCGTGGTACAGATGGGCCCAGCAACATGCCGAATGGACCGCTCAGGAATGGCATCACATTCTCTTCACCGATGAGTGTTGGATATGCCTTCAGACAATAGTCGGAGACATGTTTGGAAGCAACCCGGTCAGGCTCAACGCCCTAGACACACTGTCCAGCGACTGCGGCAAGGTGGTCGTTCCCTGCTGTTTTGGGGTGTCATTATGTGGGGCTGACGTACGCCACTGGTGATCATCGAGGGCGCCGTAACTGCTGTATGATATGTGAATGCCACTGTAGTGGATGGGTGCCGGGAGGTGCTGTATTAAAACTCGGCGAGAACTTTCCATATGATTTATTCGTTCCCTTTACAGAGTTTTGTTAACCTCTGTCCGCGTAACAGGCCCCTCATTGCTGAGGTAGCACCCCAGCGGCCTGTGCAACGCACTGTGTCGAGCCGGCCTTGTACGCCAGCTGCAGAGTTCCAGTTACGTCAGGATGGCTGCGCCAAAAGCCGACTCAGCGGCCACCGTCCCCGTTGACTCCGCTCTGCTCCGCCGGGAGCCGTAGTCCGGCCATGCTGCTGCTTTTTCCTCGGCTGGCGTAGCTGGGAACGTGGCGGCAACGACCGCCCCCGCCATCCGGCGTCCGAATATGTTGTCCGCGCCTCGGCAAGTCTCCGGCGTGTGTCGGGAGCCGAGACGACTGCCCGCGATAGCGAGCTGAAGAGTGGCCCGCCCTGGCTGCCTGCGGACCCCGCGTCGGCCTCAGAGGGTCGAACCAACGACCCATCGTTGACTGGGACGCTGTCACCCCATATGTTGCCGTGTGTCGCCGGTAGTGTTGTGACTTGGCAAGACAGCCAAGCCACTATGAGAGCAAGCCGAAAGGCACGCGTTTAAGCTCACGCAGGCTGGCGTGAGGTCTGGAACAGTTAAAGGAGTTGAGTCTAGTCGAAAAAGGTACGTAGCTTCTGGAATACTTAACTTTAATCTATAATTGTTGAACATTGGTCTGACGGTACATGCATCACAAGATAAATAGCAAATGATTATGGCGCCTTGCTAGGTCATAGCAAATGATGTAGCTGAAGGCTATGCTAACTATCGTCTCGGCAAATGAGAGCGTAATTTGACAGTGAACCATCACTAGCAAAGTCGGCTGTACAACTGGGGCGAGTGCTAGGACGTCTCTCTAGACCTGCCGTGAGGCGGCGCTCGGTCTGCAATCACTGATAGTGGCGACACGCGGGTCCGACGTATACTAGCGGACCGCGGCCGATTTAAAGGCTACCACCTAGCAAGTGCGGTGTCTGGCGGTGACACCACAGGTAGTGTGACACTCCCCCCGCCCCGTCCAGGAGAGCTGCCACACTTGAATGAATCTCGTTAGAAAATGACACCTATTTATACTCGGCTGCGCGCCTGTGTTTCGCTAACTCATCGCTCTGAGTCATTTACGCCCCACAGCCCGGCTGCGCCAGTGGGCCCCTTCTTGATATAGCTTGCGACATGCAAACCGCCGCATTTACGCTTTTCAGCGGTTCGATGGCCCCTGTGGCCTTTATTTCACTTTGCAACCGCTGGTCAGCGTAACTTACTGCAATCTGGCCCGCACCTGACTGTAACTTGCGCTCAGATTATAGCACAAAACTAACTTTCCCTATCCTAACAGTGGTGCCGCTACATTATTCCCCTCTTTCGAAAGACCCGGTCCCCGGGTCGTCCTTTAACTAACACTTAAACTTGATGGATTGGCACTTATGACATGCTTACTTACTACTAGAAAACTTAAATGTGGTCTAGTGCCCCCTTAAAACCATGAAATAAAACAAAACGTAAAAATTCCTTACTGGACGACCAGTGCTTGATCAACCCCTTACCTACCCTTCTCATGCCCTCGGTATCCAATCGTCTGGGACTTGGACTATCCTTGGTTCCCTTTTAGAATTAGCTCTCCGCCTGATCAAAAAGAAAACAACACATAACAGAGTTAAGGCTGCAATGACACATGGCACAGTGGTGCTCACAATGATCGTTATTTGCTGTTGCCTTTCCCTATACTTAGCGACATGTTGAACAAGCTGTTCTGCTGATATGCGCCCTTCTTGCTCTGAAACGGACTGGTTTACGGGTTTCAACAGACCTGGCTAGAGAACTTGATTTAATAAGGTCAGATTATGCCCTGGCAAAGCTCTAAAGTGGTTTCTGGCCAGTACAGCTGTGGATCCGTAACATTCAATTGCATGACTACTGAAATTGACGCTGGCAGATTGATGGTTGGTCCTATTATGTTACACTTAGTTCCATTGATCAAAATTCCTCTTCATTCGAGCTCTACACGTTTCACTACTGCTTGCTCAAAACAACTTGCTACCACTATCCCATTTTCGTAGGTGGAGAAGATGCAATGCATCCCAACTTGTTGCAAGTTCAATTTTGGTTCCATGATGTCCCTTGGACAGTCTATTCCTTTCCCCCTGTCTAAAAATAACTGCACTATGCACGTGTCCCATATTTGTAGCTTCACAGATTTTCCTCCAACATTCACTATTTTTTATTTAAAGTCAACACCGATTGTGTGACTACTTTCGCCCTTAAATTTACCTTATATGAACTGGTGCAATAAACACGACTTTCCTGACCCAGCGCTGTTGATAACTAAAAATTTAAACAGGAAATCGTACGACTCTGACATCGTTCAACACAAATTTATTACGGCTTTGCCGCAAAATTTACTCCTACGCGTCTATTTCTCCAGACTTGCGTTTGATCTCTCCTCGAACAACACTCCACATACGTCAGATACTACACTTCGCTTTTCAGTGACCTGAGGACAGGGATCACCATCTCCCTTCCTCCCTCTTCAAAGAGACTGCTGCCCCTAGCCGGCTCGCAATGCTCGAAAATACTTATAAAATACAATGCCTAATTACTCTACGCAAACCCAATGATGCATGACAAGAAAATAAAAAACAAAACTAGAAATACGCTACTACTTTATAGATCGTAAAGCATACGGTACTTCATCTTGTACTCTATCTTCCTGGTTTTCTCTGCGCTTAGCAGCTCTCTTCACTCCCTTTTTCATCCTCTTTTCTTCCTGTGACACGCCTGGAATCACATCCGGGCAACCCTTAAATGGCCGTAATCGCCCAACGTGTACTATCGTCATTCCATTTGGCAGCTGAAGCTTAACATTAACGGGAGATGTGGTTTCTACAACTCGGTATAGCACTTGATGCCTCGTGAGAAACTTCTTCGTTTTCCCTTTTTGCGTATAGGGGCTGGACATCATTACCCATTGCCCCACCCTACTCTGTGGTAAACTTCCTTTCCGCTTTACTGCGTCTTCCTGCCTTTACAAAGCCTTTGCATTCGCCTTTTGTACTCATTTCCAAACATACCGAATTGTCCTTGCGAATTGACGTAAAGATTCACCAGTCCTTCCTTTCTGTAGCTTCACTAAATTAAACCATGACGGCATTTTTCGCCCGTACACTACCACATATGGAGACTGTTATATCCTAGCCAGTAATGCCACCCGAGCCCGCTGCCAAAAGGTTGGCAGCATCAAAGTCCGGACGCCGTCCGCATAAGCAGGGCCAGCGAGACAGCAAATCGCCGCAAGTCTGCGCGCGCCACCGCTGGCTTCTGGGTTCTTAAGCACTGGAGTCGCGAGCGCTAGGACAGTTCTGTATTCGCCGCTCAGTTGTATACTCGCCACCGAATTGTGTACTTGCTAGTCAGTTGTGTGTTCATCGCAGCAGAGTTGTTGTTTGTCGTCAGCCGACGCTGACCTAGCCGCTCCGACTCGAACTAGACAGATCTCTGTAGACACGGAGTTCACTATTGTGTTTCTGTATCTTCGTCAATAAAGATAAATACCGACTTTTATTTAATCAGAGTGTTTGGGTTTTCATCTTTCTGTTCACTGTTCCAGCGGACCGGTCGGCCCGCTATTAAAAGTGTGGCGGTGACTTCGTAAGACGTTTCTACAGCGAATTGTTTGTCGCTACGAACGCCGCCACAAAAGAGACAAACCGGTATTTGTATGGACTTTTGCATTGTGTGCGCATACAATATGCTTAAAATACTCGTCCCGCTGATGGTGATGAGAATCCACATAAAAACTCAGCATCTTCCTGATTGTTCTGTGTACCCGTCCTGTCCTTCCGTTCGCCTGTGGATGCAACGCGCTCGTCCTCAACTTCTTTACATTCAACAATTTACCCAGCTCCTTCATTAAACCCGACATGAAGTTGGTCCCTTGGTCAGTAATTATTGTCTCTGGTACACCAGACTTCAAAATGCAGTTACTTACTAACGCTTGTGCGACCATTGCTGTCTGTTGATTTGGCATAGCCACCATCTCCACATACCTTGAAAATTGGCCTATTATTGTCAGAACGAATCTGTTCCCAGATGGTGTTCGCCTAAAAGGTCCCAAGACATCAATCCCCGGAAAAGAAAATGGACATGTCGATTCCGGTAATCGTTATAGCTGTATATGTTTCCGACTCAAATCTGCTCTCTGCGCACATGGTATGCAGTTCTTGGCATACTGATCCACATCTCCTTTCCCACCTCTCCACCAATACCTCTCCGCCACTGTCCTGTTCGTCGATCTACACCCTCCATGGCCGGATAACACATGATCATGAGCTTCCTTTAAAACCTCGTCATTCAGTTTCGCTGGCGCTACTACCCTTGACCCTAACTTCGTTTCCCTGCACAGAAGACCGTCGTACATATTAAATTGTGGCTGTGTCCGATACAATTTACAATCGTTGTCCGTGTCCTGTAATTTTTGACATACTGCTACGTCATAACCTATGACTTCTACTTTTGCCACCTTCCGACTTAGTGCATCCGCATTACCATGCTTCTTCCCAGGCTTGTGCACCAACTCGTAGTCGAATTCACTAAGCCTCACAGCCCATCGAGCGAGTCTTGTAGACAGATCATTCAACCGCAACAAACACTTCATTGCACCATGATCTATCACTACCCGAAATCTTCTCCCATATAAATAACATTTAAAATTTGTGATTCCATAGATTACGCTAAGCATCTCCCTCTCTGTTGTTGAGTAATTCTTCTTTGTTGCATTCAACTGCCTAGGCGCATAGGCTACAAGATGTTCTTTCCATCAATTTACTGACTAAGAACCCACCCTAATGCTTGATTCGATGCATCACATGCTAGTATAAACTCCTTTTCAAAATTTGGAAACATAAGAACCGGACTTGATGTTAACACATCTTTCAGTTTGTCAAACGCCTTCTGACACTCTTCTGTCCACTCAAATTTTACGCCCTTCCGTAACAATCGCGTCAACGGCTGTGCTAAATCTGCAAAACCCTTCACGAACTTCGTATAGAAACTGCATAGTCCGATGAATGACTGCACTTCTTTAACTATATTAGGTTCCCGAAAATCCCTTACAGCCTGTACCAACTTCGGATCCGTTCGCACTCCATCCTTACTGATAATATGACCCAAAATATCTTACTTCTTCTAACGCGAAATGACACTTCTCCAGGCTCAACGTCAAACGAGCTGCTCTTAACCTCATAAAGACTTCCCTTAACAGCTGTCTATGTTGCTTCGTACTACTTCAAAACACTATAATGTCATCCAAATAGACAAGACACTGCCGTGATTTCAAACCCCTCAAGACACTGTCTAGCAACCTCTGAAACGTTGCCAGTGCGTTTTTAAACCGAATGGCATTCTAATGTACTGGTAATGGCCTCCAGGTGTAGAGAAAGCAGTTTTTGGACGATCCTCTGGAGCCACCTGTAACTGATGATAACCACTTCTCAACTCCATCGTAGAAAAGTACTGGCACTGTCCTAAGTGATCCAAAGTCTCCGTTACTGTCTTATTATTGAGGTATCGGTAGTCACAACAGAACCTGTGTTTCTTAGTTCCATCCGCAGATTTTTTTGGCACAACGACAATGCCTGCTCCCCAGAAACTATTACTATGCTCTATAATACTGTCCGCAAGCTGTTGATCAATGAAATCCTCCACAATCGGCTGCAAATACCTCGGTATTCTGCATGGTTTACGGTAAACCGGTGCTTCATTCCTTGTTGGTATCCTATGTTGAACTAATGGAGTTTCTGGTAACGGCCCTTGTGGAAAAAAACAAATTCTTAAACTCCTATAATAATTATTCCATCTGCTCCCTTTCTTCTCCTTTCAAATGCTTAATTTTGTCACGCAATGCAGTTCTATCGGCAGTTAGTGTTGGATGGCTTCACCTACCTCTCTAACACCAGTCTTCATCATCTGGCACATCCAAATTTGCTACTAAAACTCCTTTCCTCAAATTCGGGTCTACAGCGCTAAAATTATCCACGTTCACGGGAACTACTCGCCCGTCGTTCTGCTCCTGTACGCGTACAACACTACGTTTCACACAACAACACAATGGACCTAAAACCTAATTATCCTCCAATGGTTCAACAACACATACTGTACCCATAGGTAGATTCGACTCCACACTTACCCAAAGCGACTTCCCGGTGCCACTAGACACACACTCATGCGAATTAAGCCTTAATGCTAATGTACGCGGTTCAGTTGGTGTGTTCATTACGTTGAACGCCCCTCGCGACAGCTGTGCATTGACAACAGTTTTCCCTTGCGGAAATAAGATTCCACCAAGATCCACAGTTCGTTGTCATAGATAGATCAATTTTGGCATGATGTTGATGCAAGAAATCTACTCCTAGGATCATGTCGTAGCCCTCGCTCACCCATGGTACTACCTCCATGCATGCATTAAATCGGACATTCCCTAAGCGAAAGTCAACTGTCACCGACCCCAAAGGCGTGACCTCCTTATCCCCCACTCCACGCAACCTATAACGTGGTGGGTCTAACTTCCTTCGTCCCATTATATTCTTAGTAGCGACTGACACTTGCGCCCCTGTGTGTGACAAAATCTGAAACTTTTTAGTTCCTACGGATCCTACCACTGAACATTCTACCTCTGCAAACGTATTCGTAGCATTGAAATTAAACGGGAGCTCCTTTAGGTGGATCTCGGGCCCCCTCTGTCGTTTAACGCTTGTCCACCTTTCCTATCTTCATTTCTCCATCCTCCACGCTGCTGATTTTGACCCCTTCCTTTATCCCTTGGTGACTGGGTACATTATCTCTGCACATGTCCCGTACGACCACACTTATAACATTTTATACCTGCTGCAAATACTCTTTGCCTCTCGCGTACTGCTGTTGCCACGTCTGTTTCCTCGCACTGAATTGCCAGTTGAATGGCCGAATACAAATCTTTCGGAGTTCCTTCACGCACTTTCCGTGACATATGCGCCGGTGACCCTCTCAAAAATATATCAAGTGCCCTTTGTTCGGCCTCCTGCAACAGAACACTATTCGCTTCATCGCCCTGACCCAACTCGTAAGTGTACTCATTAATTTCCCTTACCCTGTCCGCAAATTTCTCCACCGTCTCTCCCTGTCTCTTTGTCATTGTACTTAACCTCTCCCTAAAGTACCGAGCGCTATTCTGTTTCTTGTACCTTTGTAAAAGCCCATCCTTTAACTGCTTAAACTGTCCTGCCTTCCTTAAGACCTCAGAACACCTTACATATGTTTTCGCTTCGCCCGTTAATCAAATATTGGCTACATGTAGCAACTGCTCATCAGACCAACCATTCATCGCCATACTCAAAACACCAACAAGAAAGAAAACGTCCAACACTCAAGAGAACAATTTTGACAGCACTCGCCACATCTTGTGACTGTACTGCAGGCGGTGGACTCGAACGTCGTAGTGGACTGACGACGTCCGCTATTCTGGCACCAAATGTAGTCTGGTGCCAGAACGTGGCGCATTAAAACTCGTCCGGGCTTTTCAAATGATCTATTCGTTTCCATTACAGAGCTTCGTTCATCTCTGTCCGCGTCACAGGCCCCTCATTACTGAGGAAGCACCCCAGCGGCCTGTGCAACGCACTGTGTCGAGCCGGCCTAGTACGCCAGCTGCAGAGTTCCAATTACGTCAGGATGGCTGCGCCAGCAGCAGACTCAGCGGCCACCGTCCCCGTTGACTCCGCGCTGCTCCGCCGGGAGCCGTAGGCCGGCCATGCTGCTGCTTCTTCCTCGGCTGGCGTAGCTGGGAACGCGGCGGCAACGACCTCCCCCGCTATACGGCGTCCGAATTCGTTGCCCGCGCCTCGGGAAGTCTCTGGCGTGTGTCGGGAGCCGAGACGACTGCCCGCGATAGCGAGCCGAATAGTGGCCCTCCCTGGCTGCCTGCGGACCCCGTGTCGGCCTCAGAGGATCGAACCAACGACCCGCCGTGGACTGTGACGCTGTCGCCCCATCTGTTGCCGTGTGTCGCCGGTAGTGTGACCCGCCTCGCCGTTCAGGAGAGCTGCCACACTTGAATGAATCTCGTTAGAAAATGACGCCTGTTTATACTCGGCTGCGCGCCTCTGTTTCGCTAACGCATCGCTCCGAGTCACGTACGCCCCACATCCCGGTTGCGCCAACGGGCCCCTTCTTCATATAGCTTGCGACATGCGAACCGCTGCATTTACGCTTTTCAGCGGTTCGGTGGCCCCTGTGGCCTCCATTTCACTTTGCAACCGCTGGTCAGCGTAACTTACTGCAATCCGGCCTGCACCTGGCTGTAACTTGTGCTCAGAGTATCGCACAAAACTAACTTTCCCTATCCTAAACGGTGGTGCCGCTGCACCACCCTCCGACCGATAGTAGAAGCAAATCGGTAGCATGTTGGCGTGGAACTCGTCTTCATGGACGACAATTCGCGCCGCCACTGTGCACATCTTGTGAATGACTTCCTTCGGGATAATGACATCGCTCGACTTGAGTGGTCAGTATATTCTCCAGACAAGAACCCTATCGGACATTCCCGAGATAGATCGAAAAGCTCTGTTTATAGACTGACCTGACGCACGAACTACTCTGATAGTTCTACACCTAATCGCCGCCGAGGAGTGGGACAATTTAGATCAACAGTGCCTTGACGAACTTATGGACGGTACGCCACGACTAATACAGGCATGCATCAATGCAAGAGGACATGCTACTGGGTATTAGAGGTACCGGTGTGTGCAGCAATCTGGACCACCACCTCTGAAGGTCTCGCTGTATGGTGGTACAACATGCAATGTGTGGTTTTCATGAGCAATAAAAAGGGCGGGAATGCTGTTTATGTTGATCTCTACTCCAATTTACTCTATAGTTTCCGGAACTCTGGGAACCTAGGTGATGTAAAACTTTTTTTAATGTGTGTATAAAAACGTTAAATGTGATTTGTAGCTGAATTTAGTGTACGTGTGAAAATATAAGAACTTGGTACAATTTAAACACTGGACATCCTTCATCATGGCGACATTATTAATAGTAGGTTATAGCGTACAGTGTCGTCTGTAATTTAGTACATTAGGATTCACTTGAACTGTAGCAGTCAACGATCTAATTTTTCTTTGGAATATAATCTTTTTTACAACAAAACTAATAGAGAAACACGGCGTTGTCCAGGTATTTATTTATAATAGTGAGACCACACTCATACAACGCAGCGTCTAGTCTTGAGCTTAACGTTTACGATGTCGTATGTCCCGAACCATGTGTTGTATGATGATGTAATTTTGTAGGTGCTTTCAGCGGCAAATGTGGATATTTCGTGTCAAGAAGGTTTGCAAATGGAATTAGTAGCAAAGAAGTAATACATTAAAACGTCAAGCACGATGCTGCAGTTTTTCATGCATCTCACTGTTTATGAAGTCATATCTCCTGCACTATGTGTTGTAAAATTATATAACATTGGATGTACATTCAGAGAATTAGCTGTCGTACAATTATATAATTTTTCAGTTAAATTCAGCCCTATATGTGCATAATGTCCGCAAAATGTGTCATGACTACAGCTAGTAGAGAAGTAATACATTATAATGTCATGCCTCACATGGTCCTTTTATTGAAGGGACCGCGGAAAAGTTGTAAGCTATATTTATTTTTCCTTTCGTCAATTTCTAGGTTTGTGAGCGAGAAAATGTTTCTTATAGATTTGAAATTACATTTGTTGCTTGTCACAAAGTGCTCTGATTATCAAATACTGGGTGAATAAAGACTGGGAATTTACACATCAACGGCAGCACATCTTTCTCACGCCCACACCACCCCAATCGCTTTGATAGGTAGGTGGTTCTTACCCCAACAACGATTGTTGCCTGATATTAAGGTCTGGTTGAAATTGGTCCAGTGGTTTAGGATGAGATGTGGAACACACACACATACATGCATTTTTATAGTATGTATGGGTTTATAACTAGAGTATTATTGAAACTTCCTGGCAGATTAAAACTGTGTGCCCGACCGAGACTCGAACTCGGGACCTTTGCCTTTCGCGGGCAAGTGCTCTACCAACTGAGCTACCGAAGCACGACTCACGCCCGGTACTCACAACTGTACTTCTGCCATTACCTCGTCTCCTACCTTCCATACTTTACAGAAGCTCTCCTGCGAACCTAGCAGAACTAGCACTCCTGAAAGAAGAGATATTGCGGAGACATGGTTTAGCCACAGCCTGGGGGAGGTTTCCAGAATGAGATTTTCACTCTGCAGCGGAGTGTGCGCTGATATGAAACTTCCTGGCAAATTAAAACTGCGTGCCCGACCGAGACTCGAACTCGGGACCTTTGCCTTTCACGGGCAAGTACTCTACCAACTAAGCTACCGAAGCACGAATCACAGCCGGTACTCACAGCTTTACTTCTGCCAGTACCTCGTCTCCTACCTTCCAAACTTTACAGAAGCTCTCTGCCAGGAAGTTTCATATCAGCGCACACTCCGCTGTAGAGTGAAAATCTCATTCTGGAAACCTCCCCCAGGCTGTGGCTAAGCCATGTCTCCGCAATATCCTTTCTTTCAGGAGTGCTAGTTCTGCTAGGTTCGCAGGAGAGCTTCTGTAAAGTTTGGAAGGTAGGAGACGAGGTACTGCTAGAAGTAAAGCTGTGAGTACCGGGCGTGAGTCGTGCTTCGGTAGCTCAGTTGGTAGAGCACTTGCCCGCGAAAGGCAAAGGGTTCGAGTCTCGGTCGGGCGCATAGTTTTAATCTGCCAGGAAGTTTCATATCAGCGCACACTCCGCTGCAGAGTGAAAATCTCATTCTAGAGTATTATTGTTTGATTTTTCCATTCCCTTCTGTAATATACTATATTGCTGATGCCTTATTTATGCTATCATTAGAGGAGAAAGATAAACTTACTAATGAGGCAGTATAAAACACAGAGAATTTAGTTTACTGACAATGAAATATATGTGGAAATACTATTGTTAATATGTGAGCTGATATTTAATGCCAAGATGGTACAATATTTGACATGCACATTTTTATAGTCAAGTAGAGAAACAGAAAGCAGAGTGCGAGAGGGAGTGAAAGAGAGAGATAAAATATCGATATGGAACACAATGCTGTCTGTGATTATGGAATTTTTTGGAAACGTTGAATACATTTGAACATGGTGCAAAAACATTCAGATACGTTTGAGCATGCAGCCTATACACTGAGAGGTTGTTTCGTTTTAATGGCTCATTGTAAACCACTGAGCTCTGATTGACTTTTTTATTTTATTGGCTGCTCGCAGAAATCTTGCAGTTTTTTAAACTTTCACACAGTCATCATCTTGCATTTTCTAAATTTCCCCTCATTACTGTCTTGTTTGTGATGTCACAGGGAGCAGATAATTCACTATGATTATTAAGTGACCGCCATTTTGCATTGTCACATCAGTGATATTGCACAGTTCTACACTGCATTACAGTGAAAAGTATACCAGAGTAGGCACAGCCATACTACTTATTTGTTTACACATTGCAAGGAAAATAATACAAATGATAAACTGGTAATAAACTGGATAACTTACTCTCACTGGTTCACAGCTGTCTTATTAAAGACAGTTTAACTCTTCTTCCTAATTGAGGTTAATGGTTAACTAACCTCCCCCCCAATCCTAATTCAACAACAGTTGAACGTCAGCAACAGGTGTTAGTGAATTATTGTTAAAATGCAGCTGTTTTAGAACTGCTGTGCATACAATGAGCTATCAAAGAAGGAAGAGGAATTTGAATTCGGAGCTATTAAAATAAAACAGGTCGATTGAAGAAACAAGTAAATGATAAATTGGTAGCTCTTCCACTGACTTAAACCGTAAATTACATTTGAAGCTTTGAGTGACGTCAATGTTCACTGGAGAGTGACAACTAATTCTCTTAAGTGAAATAGCGTCCTTACGATCGTTACTCTATTAAACAGAATGTCCACTTCCAAAAGTTGCACAGTACTCTAGTTCCGCTGATATGAGCTTTAGAGGTGGTATTCTGTACCTAGTAATGTTACATTAAACCGTTATAACGTTGGACGCGTATTTTAAACATTTTGCAGCCTTATTTGTACAGTTCTAGAATGTGGCACTAGAAAACTCAGAGAGAGCGGCACCAGATTTTAGTGATAGGTAACAAATTGTAGAGGCAGGGCTGCTGCTTTCCTGCTACATTGCTACGATAAAGCAAGAAACGTTTGATGTTAACTGTTGTGTGAAAGCACCTCTGAAGAAAATGTCTGACATCTGCATTATTCAGAAAGATTGGGACTTCGGACGTGCCATCAAGCCACTGTATGTAGCGAGCCAAATATGTGGCGTAGCTCCCCTTAGTTTCAGAGCACAGTATCTGCACAACGTCTCTCTAAAACACAACACAGAAAGATATTTAGTTTCATTTTATCAGCATTGTGGCTAGTCGTGATTGCAGGACTTGGCACATTATGCAGCTACGGATAAAAATGTGTACATCCCATGTTACGTGAACTGCCAGCAACCTACCACTTGCTAAGATTAATAATGTATCTCAATTGGCTGGAACCAGTTACAATGTTGTATACTTCAATAATGACAGGGAACAGATTCCTAAATGAAATTGTTGATTACTTGGCCTCAGTGGACTTTTTACTATTGCGGCATGATGACCTCTGCTTGAGAGGAATACATGGTCGAACACGGATCCTGGTACTCGTTTTCCTGGGAATTATTCTGCTTGTTGCTGTCGTTCCTATAATGGGCAGTGTAGTTGGACTGCTTGAGCCCCCACATGCTGCGGCCATCTATGGGCTGACAGCCTACTCCTTGCTGTGGCACACACAGTTCCTCGGAGTAGTGTTGACAGTGAGACACAGGCTGGGTACCGTCAGAGCGCTGATGTTGAGGGTTGTCGAGCCGCCTATCGCAGGTGACGCCGACCTGGATGTGACATTGACACGAGCAGTGCCACCGATACTATCAGCATCAGCTGGTGACAGCTTGCGGAAGCTACAGCGGGCCAGGATGCTCCTGCATAGAACGGGACTTCTCTCTTCACGCCACTTTGGCCTCGATTTGCTGTTGTCCATCATGTACAACGGTGTCATGATAGTTTTTCTGATGTACGAGATTACTGTGGTAAACGAAAAGTTTGAATCTTCAACAGACACTAAGACTGTGACACTTTCGTATTTGTGTTTCCTTCTGGCACTGGCTTTTGGCCATTTGCTCATGCTGTGCTGGGCGTGTTCTTCTACAGTAGCACGATCTGCCGAGACAGGACACACACTGGTGAGAGTGCGGCTGTTGTTGGAAAGGTGCAATGCAATGGATGTATTCGATCTCCCTTTGGAAAAGCTGACATTTTCTGCGTCTGGGTGTTTTGATTTAGACTTTCATAGCTTAGGATCCATCGTAGCCGCTTCCTGAGCGTACTTAGTAGTCCTTAAAGAGATCTCACCATCGTAAGTGTTTTTTTTTTCAATCCAGGGAGATAGTATTGCACATTCAACACACCTGAGCTTACCTCAAGATTTTGTGTGAATCACCTTTCAAAATTTAGCTGCTCCAGTTATGAAGTGTAAATTATTTTGCCATATTTGCACATTTTAAACAGGATACTTGCGCACATAATTGCTCAAAAGTATTCCTTTATTCTGGAGAAACATCCAACCAAAATTGTTGCAGCTGTCTCAGTATTCTTCATAATTCATTTGAATTGATAATCTTTACTGTCATGCGGATTTGCTTAATATTTCTGTGCTTTATTTCTTCGATGAAGATGTAATTACATTGCAGGTCCAGCTGAACAATGCAGCCATGTGTAAGAACTACAACAACTGCAAAGTATTCAAAATTAACCACCTTGTTTTCTCAATGTAAATATTTATTTTCTCGTCATAGGCCTCATACTAATACAACAGTACTGCTTGAAACTTTGCGGAACGTTTAACAAAAAGGAAATTATAATCTTCAAAGTATGAGATCAATAATCCATTGGCAGAATTAAATTATAGCTGCATTGAATGAACTTGATTCCACAGCCTTTTTGTGTGAGTTACTACTATCGATGTTCACAATATAATATAGTTTACAATTCGTTAGGAAGTTGACATTTCTATTATTCTCTAATAAGTGGAAGCTATATCAACTAACAACATACATACACGTACACAGAAATCCTTAGTATAGAGAAATAATGAAATATTCGACTTCCCATGTGCCAGTTAATACTATGTTTGATTGAGATATAGCTCAGTTCTGTTCACAAATTCATATATAATGGGATTGGAGTCTCATTGCTTTTAGACTGACTGAAACTGAAACATAATCTGTAGTATAAGTTATTAATGCTAAAGAAAAGTGTATTTTCTAATAAAGTTTGGAAACAAAGCATGAGACGATGGAGTAGTACAGTTCCAACTAACTGTTGAACAATGAAATGTAGACAATGACATCATATTTATGTTTCTGGCCTTTCCTATTGGTAGCCAGTGGCTGTTCATAAAATAATTGAGTCCTATAGACATACAGTAAACCAAATTTTTCTAGAAAATATTCGACAAATTTCTGAATGCAGTGGATTGTGAGAAACAAGCTATCAGTAACACTGCTTGTGGCACTACTAGAATAATAATCGCATAGTGAGCTTTGTGATTATGGATTCTCATCTAGTAGCATGGTTCACATTTGACATCAGCCGCCTTCTTCTCCAGACTTTTATTTTTGCGTTTATTTAGCCTTGCCAAGCTTAAATAATCATCACAGGAACTGATATTATTAGTGACAGTAGGTTACTAACTAGGAATTTGTATGAAAAGAGATTAATAGAGGCTCTGTTCCCTAGTTAACAAATTAGAAGGACACAGATATATTTTTAACTGTCATTGTTTAAGAGGCATTCGTGTATAAACTGCATTTCACTATCTAAATACTGCTTAAATTTCTTTCTCGTGGATATCAAGTTTGTAGGTGATCCCAGAATTTATATAATGGAATCATTGTACACCTGAGTATGGCCAACATTCCCTCTGTTGGCAATTTTTCAGTGATTTCGAGAAAAATTTGTACATACTAAGCTATGTAAGATACCACTTTCTGTATGTATCTTTCTCTCAGTTGAAAAATAAGTCATTAACACCTTTCAATACTACAAATACGTGCAACAGTTGTGTTTCTGTAACATGTCTATGAAAATTTCAGTAGATTCACGCAAATTAATTATGTAATAAAAGACATTACCAAGTAAAAACTACTGTGAGAAATTTTTTGACAGTTTTAGTTAAGTAAAGTTCATTATGTTTTTATAAATCCTTTTGTAACTTAGACTCTTTCATCTATAGCTCAGTAAATGACATTGATATAAAATTAAAAGACAAAAGGGAAGACAAATCACATTTTGTATTCCATTTTCTTTCCATAGTTCAAATAAATAATTGAGAAGTTACCAGAAAGAATTTGTTTTCTATCTTTATTTACTTTAGATCTAGAAAATTGTAATTATTTTTTTTTTGAAAATCGCTACTGGCAATACATCATAACATCGTAACATTTCATTTAATTACTAAGTGTGGATAACAAACTTTGTAGTTCCCTTTTCTTTTACATTAAACTATAGCTGTTATGCACTGAAGGTCAATTTATGTTCTTAAATAGTGATATTTTGGGCTACTTTGCTGTTTATTTTATTACTTTAGATGTTGCTTTAACTTAGAAAATTGAGTAACATTTGTAAGGTTTTCTTTCATTTGGCTCAATTATCATAAAAATTAGTATGCTAAAAAATTTATTTGTTCGATCGCACTTACTTTGCTTTCTTACACACATCACTAGAAAGAAATTTTTATTATAACATAGCAATACTTTACAATCTGCACTTCTTAGCACATTCGCTTATTTGCATTCCTTTGGTCTGTATTTAACTGCTGATTAACGATCTGCCTTAAGCAAGATTATGCATTTCTCGAACCTTTTTACGAGACATGCGAGAATTACTCATCAGTTTCCCATCTTTTAACCATGTACATGGGCCCACTGTCTTCATTTCTCCTGTTTCTCCCGGTTCTCCTGTTTCTCCCCGTTTTCAGTTATACATACATATCGACGCTTCTTTCTCCACTTTCTCTTCATCAGCCTACTGATCTCATTATCTACCTATATTTTCGGTGTGATCCTTACACCACTTCTACACATTTCCTCTCATTAATATCAAACGCTTTGGCTTGCATCTAGAGACACCATATTATTACCCTTTCTTACCTTAAAAACATCTTATACCCAACTAAAAATGATTAATTTTTACAGATTCTTTTTTTCAGATATTAGGAATTTCCAGCTTGAATAACTTCTCTTAATGCAAAGTGTTCTGTATTTTGCTGTTACTAACCCAGTTTTACGGATCTTATTTATTACTTATTTACTTTATCCATTAATTTTCTACCATTGGTGCTCAAAAGTTAGCCATTGTCGTTTTAACATTTAGAATTTATTATTGCAAACTACTCCTCACATTTTTTTGTAAGTCATTATTTGGGTAGAGTTATTTTCGGGACTCATTCTTATTCACTAGAAAAGCATTACACACTAAAAGCTTATATATAACATGAATACATATGTTCCTTACTTACTATGATAGAACAGAAGAAGGAAATGAAACTTGAAAGGCAAATAATGTTTCATCCAGCTGGGAAAGCACTTTACATCCGCTGTGTGAGCACCAGTTTCATCATGCGGCCTGTTATGTTCATTCTATACAGAAGTGGATGGCGTAGCATATGACTCTCCGTCTTGTCTCAACAGCACATTGTTTACATTTTTGGTTTCACCATAATAATTGTTGCGAAAGCTTGATGGCTATCTACCCCTTCTTCATCTACCACGTACTTGACAACGATAGTCAGGTCTTGTATTCTGAACTTCCATACTTCTAACATTCACGTTCCCACTGTCATTATTTCTGTTGTTTACGAGATGGTTAGAAGACCTATTATTATTCTGCACCTGCTCCTCAGCGGCCGCCACTCTTTCTACTCGCTCTAAATATTCTGTGAACCTATCCACATTATGTCTAGGTTCGGAAATGTTTCTCTTCTGCCAGTACCAAGGTAGCTAACCTTCTAGTCTCATGATAATCATTTCCGGTTTTCTCTTTTGTGCGAGATGTGACAGCCGTGAAGCTCATTTTCTAGAGAACTCTTTTACTAAGACCTGGAGAAAACATTTTACCACTCTAAAACTCTCTAAAAACATCGTTTTGTTTCTTGTGTGACCAATACTCGTTAAGAAATGAAGTTTTATAATGTAGAAATAGTTTTGCATCTTTCGTCAGCTGACCAACGCAATGCATCTCTTGACAAATGATTTCTTATGAAAGAGATTTTCTCTCACTCTGACCATGCATTAGGCAAAACATCCTCAAAATCTTTCCAGAACTATAATGGGTAAATTTGTGTGTCTGAATCAAAACGTAAAAACTGACGACATCCCGATGAAAGCGGCGTTAATTAAAGCAACATGCTGAGTACTGGTATTACAGGTACTACCAGAGGTTACTCTATTTTCTATGATATTAATACTAGTATTTAGGTCTTCAGCTAGTAATTCAACTATTTCTACCTTGTCAGAAAATTTTTTATCGACGTGTTCACTAAATTTCACGCAGTCATATTTCACTTTCTTAATATCTTTCTGACAAGCATTTACTTCTTCAAATCGATAAGAACAAAGTTTGGATTCGTTGCCTGTTCCGACAACCTCCCTTCGATAACTTCTTCTCCTTCATTGAAATCTTGCCGAACCACTAATTTCGCTTTTGAAAATACTATGCAATTTATTTAGCTGTTGCCCTACTTTGACTTGCAAATCATGGTGGTTAGCGTCAATTTTATAATTTAAACTACTCATTTTTGATGACATTTCATACTTTAATGCTTTATTACCATTCTTCAGTTCTTTACTACTAGACTCAACCTTATTTAAATATTTGCAATTGGATTCCATCTTGCTCTTCTTTATGATCCAATTCAAGTTTAGCAAACCGTAATGTCATCCAGTATGGTGCCTCTACATTACTACCTGGCATTTCCACCGATTTTAAAGGAGTTTCTAGCATTCCCTGACTTGGTAGAATTTCAGACATACTGATGATAGTTTCGTGACCTGAAAACTATTAATTCTCCCTTTTCCTTTTAGACCTCAACTTCAATTACCTCGTCACCATAAAATGGTTCTAACTTTGAAATGCCATTGAAATTCAATTCATATTCTACTTCTGAAAAATCCCACTCCGATTTTCGATTTATTACGTAACTATCCTCATTATCAGTTTCTCATTCTAAGGATTCATCGTCGGAGACTGATCCCATCTTCAAATTATTCTCATCAATATTTTCAATTTTTAATAGCGTATTAGCAGCAACCAAGAAATCCTTTATATAAACTTAACTCAAATTCTTCACCTCGACGAATGATGGCGGCGCGGTATACCAGCAAACGTGATGCGACGCGTCGCGATGTAATGCAGGCAGCGGCAGCAGCTGTGGAGGTGAGGATGGCGTCGAGTATCGCCTAGTGAGCTAGATTCAGAGGTGTGGGGGTGGGGGATGGGCACAAGTGAGCGTGCTTGTTTCGCCACACTCTTTTCTACCTTTCATTCCCCTTGCGGCCTGTTTACAGTCTCTTCCATTCCATGGAGTGAAAGTCCACGCCTCCAGATCACCTTAGGAACTTCTGGTGCTTGACATCTCCTTTGTATTTTCGGCTTTGTAAATTCCCACACATATCTGTGAACAAAAGTAGTTTCTTCTACTGCTTTATCTTCATTCTTATTGAATCTATAAATGCTAAATCCATTTACTGCAGCTAAATGCTTTGTAGACTGTCGAACACTTCATAGGCTAGTCTCTTTAATTTCGACCCACATCATAATGAGGCAGGTGCTTAACCAGCTATTCGCTAACATTTGTCATGTTGTAAAATGTTATGATTTCAGGCTTTGTATCTCTGTCGATAACATCGTCATGGTTCTTTGTAGAAAGTACGAGGACGACTTTATTGTTCTTGGGACAGTACAACACAAGAGTTTTGCCCTTTGGAATATCGAAATTTGAAGATTTTTTTGGTTCCGTGTTTATTTGGAAGAAACCCCGGAGATACTTTGCTTTTATTTCGTAGAAGTGTCCCCATGTAAGTGAGACTCTTACCTTTGATACTTTAAGTAAGAGAATATGTCGAAAACCTGTTATCGGAGGTCACATTTCTCTTAGTGCATGAACTTTGTCGTTTGCCACGGTTCCTGTTTTTTCCCTTCGCTTACTCCTGTTTGGAGTTTCCACGCTTTCCTAGAGGGCGTTGCGGAGCCTGCGCGAGCGCGCTGCTAGCGCCCCCGCTGGGAGGAGGCGCTGTGTGCCGCGCCGGGGGCAGACGAGGCAGTTGAGACGAGTGTCTGGCCCTGGACTACCATTTTGCTGCGGGACGCTCGGTCCCTCTATGCTAACTTTGGATGGGCCCGAAGTCCTGGGGCGTGAGGACACAAGAGGCCGTAAATATGAGGAAAACGTTTGGTTTCCGTTCATGGGCTAAGGAAACTATGAAGTCCGTCTGCGGCTGCCAATAACCTCCAGAAGGTGGTGTCATCACTGAAAGTAAGATTTTTCATCTACTTAGTGCAACGGTCGTCGTCTGGCGAGGCCAATCGCCCGGTGTTGTGGGAGCTATTAATAACAGTGTGGCAACGTCTCTCTGCTTTGAGTTTGTGATGGAAATTGCCTTGCGTGTGTGTTACTGCCCCCTTGCACGATCGTCCATTTGAACGCCATGCTGACTTAAGGCACGCGTCTAAATAAACGAAAAAAAAATTTTTTTTTGGCTGTGGACATTCTGCATGCCATTGTTTTCCCAAGGACGGCGTACAATGTTAACCTCTTACTGTCTGGCGGAGAGATAGAGCCAATTAATTTTATGGATGTCTGAAATTCGAGATTATGTTAATGTTCGCCAATATCTGTTGTGTTTTAGTACGTAGGCATATTTAACTTTAGTCGTTGTTGTTGTGTTTATATTCCTGTGTGAAGGAGTTTAGTCCCAGTGGCATTTAAGTACTCTATTTAATTATATTTAAGGTAGTGCTAGAGTTTCTATTTGGCAATCCGCCTAGCCACGACTGATGTCGGTTGCTCGGTCTGTCTGAAATGTTGGGTCTATTAAGTAGAGATCGTTGTTGACTTGTTCTCCTTAGATCCGAAGTCCCGTATTGATACTACGGCGGTAGTTCTGCCGGAATCTCATTTGTAGGCTGGGAGAATAGTTTATCGATTGACCCCCTAGAAAGAATACATCAGTAAACTCAAGTGGTTCTACCGTTCTTATTATATCATCATGTTGGCTATTGTTTTGTTATATAAGGTCCATTGGGCAGTGAACCAACACAGGTTCCTAAATTTACTGTAGTTTGACTCAGGATCACCTAAAATAAATTTTTTGACACTGTACTTAGCGGGTTTGCTATGTAGGAACTGCTGAAATGGATACTTATCCTAAACTCTAAGTCTTTTCGTCTTCAGTAACACACTCGATTAACAAAACGTATTTCTGAAAATTATGTATAATTATAACGAGTTGTATTTCTGGAAATTATATACTATTATTTCAGAAATGTTGTCCGTGGGACTACTACAGCATTTATTCTAGTTTGATCCGTCTTCACGCTATGGTCTACCCTGTACAGGCCTTTTAATCTTTGTATCACTTGTGCAATGCAACCCACATACACCTGCTTCTGCTTAATTTAGTTAAGCCTTGTTCTCCCACTACATTACTTCCCAAAAAACCCCAGACTCACGCACACTGTTCTCCATTTCCTAAATAATAATTTTTTGTGTCCTTATTATATGTCCTATTAACCTGTCCCTTCAAGCTATCAAAGTATGCCACAAATTTCTTTCAACATCTTACTCGATTCAACACCTGATCACTAATCACCTGGCTAACCATCGGCTTGCTTCTGAAGCCAACTTGGAAACTCTTCTCCTAGTAATTTAATCCGTTTTTCCAATTTATCTTCTATTTTCTTTACGATCTTCTAAATTTATAGATTGAATAGCTTGAGAGAGAAACCACAATTTTGTCCATATTCTTCTTAACTACTGTCTCTCTACCATGTGCTTCAACTCTTCTGACTGTAGACATGTGCCTATACAAAGTTGCAGATTTTATGTAAGTTTCAGAATTTATCTCTATCAAATGCTCTCTCTACAGCTACCTTTTGCTATAGATATGCAACAGCGTTTCTTCTGGACCAAATACGAAAATCACTAAAACCTCACACGTTCCCAAATTCATGTGTACCAACAAATGTACTCTAAGCTCGGCTTCTACTAGACTTTCAATTCTTGGGTAAATAATGTGTTTAATGTTTTATGAATGTAAATACAATAACGTAATTTTAGACTTGATAAGGAATGTTTAATGTCCAACAATTTGATAGACAGTTGCGTCTCATAGCAGCTCAGTAAGATAGAGAATTTGTCAGCTAAAAGGTTATCACTTTTACAAGTCTTTTTCAGAGGATGACAGTGTAATCATTTGTTCTTTCAACCAGAGAACTGATTCATATATACACTTGGGAGCGAGGTGTTGATTTACAGAAGCTTATTTCTAATATGTGGATGAACGGTGTGGCAGTTATGTACACACACCTTTCACTTGATACAACAGTAGTCGCAAATTTATTGAGTGACAGCTCATTCCAAACATTTTCTGGGACATACGTTAAAGCAATGAAACTTAGTGATGTGTGATGTGGGGGTCTGCTTGAGAGAATGCAAGGGTATACTGGTCTATTTATAAATACCCCTGGGGTTGCAGACGATCACTGCGTGAATACTAAAAGAGATAAGAGATGATGATGCATATAATTTTACTGAGTGTTTGAGTCTATGTGCAGATATTTCTATTGATGACTAAGGACAGTGTACTGAAAACATTACATTAGTATTTACTTCATAGGCAGAATAATAATTATGGCTATTAGTAGTAGTATATTTTTGAATTGATTAACACTCTCAACTACATTTGGCAAGAGCAAGCCGTTAATTCTTACTTTCCCCCCGGCAGCTGGTCAGGTGTTGACGTATAGACGCATGGATGCAAAATGGGTAATGTATACCGACAGGCTAGTCCACTTAGTGGAGACATTATGGACATGCAGAAAAAAATCATGTCTTAAGGGCTGTGACATGTTTGTGGGAAGACTATTCGATGCACAGGGAGAACGACCAGTACACTGCTGTTTTACATACCAGGTAACATATATCAGCACTTATACCCATTACAACCTGTATAGGGCGTCTCTCCGAGTTAAGATTGTTGGCGGTGTTGCAGACCGCGCCAATGCATGGCGTATAATAAAGTGATGTATGTGTTTTACATCCATAAATTCGCTAAAAACATGAATCAGTTGTGATACTTCAGCAACGATTTTTTACCAGATATCAGGTAAAAGCTCCAACACCCAATCCACAGATGTTACAACACATTCCTTATAACTGCTTGCCTACTCGCTGTTAAGAAATCTGGTCTGCTGAGATCATCAGCGGAGAAAGTGGAGCATATGGGGTAACAAATTGGTCATGAGTGTGTAGAAATCAAGGATACCAGAGTCAGCTCTCTGTTACATTGTACACAAATGTGTAGATCTAAGACCATATTGGTTACAGTTGCTACGTGTGCTGACTGCTCGGGTAAATGAGTTTCGTTCTGACTTTTGCAATAACTTACAGCGACTACTGGAGGCAGACGGTTTTTCAGACAAGTTGCTTTTCAATGAAGAAACCGTATTACATGTGCCTGAATAGGCTAATCATAATAATGAACGAGTTCGAGTCACAGAAGATCCACACGAGTTTTGTAGCACATACGTGATTCGTGTAAAGTCCACATTTTCTGTACCATTCTTTTTCAAAGTTTATGGGCCATTTTTCTTTGTGGAGAAACTAAATGGTTTCGTGTACCAGAACTTGCTGTAGTAATGGGTTATGTCACAGTTACAGGAAGACAGTGGAGATTTCATTTTGCAGCAAGACAGTGGTTCAGCACACACAGTTTCAGACGTTTGTGGCTACATTAATAACGATCTGCCTCAGCACTGGATTGAACAAGCTTCCTACCGTGACCCTTGTACCACTTTCTGTGTCTGCCACGCTCAGCTGACTTCAAGCGATTTCTTCTTATGGGGTTATGTCAGAGATCCAGTGTTCCGGCCTCCATTGCCACTTAATCTGGAAGAGCTGCAAGGAAGGATTGTTAATGTGGGTTTCTCGTCAACAATGCCGTGTGGGGACTTGTACGGCATGAGTTTGGCTATAGCATTAATGTTTACTATGTCACAAATATTGTTCATATTGAGTACATGCAATATGAGTTAAGAACTTGGAGAGATGCTCTAAACGCTGATATTTTAATTTCTGTATGCCTTGCAGTTTTCACGCAGTCATCTTCTGGAACCCTGGAGTTACTTATGAATAACACTGCAGCATTCCTGATAAGTCTTCCATTGAATACTTGTACAGCTTTATGATACGAGATGTAACTGTATACTTCAGAATGTTGGGAGTTCAAATTTTCCTTATCAACCTTGAAATTACTTTACCACATGTGGTGCGTGTAGGGAACAGAATCTCTTAAAGTTTAGTAGAATTTGACATTCTAAAACTTTTGTGCTTCCAGTTCGTGTCTCGCATGGTTATGGAGGAGGGATTAACAGTGAATCAACAAAATTTGTAACCTTTTCGTTCTCACGCCATATCACAATTAAACGTAGCTGTTGGTATATGATTTTTATTTATCACGATACTAATTAGCCTGAGGCTTCAGCTCCTTCCTGAGACTACGCTGCATTTCGAGGCCAGTCTCTGATTCTGAGACTGGATTTGAACGTTTTGACCCGACGAGATCGTAATGTTGAACTTCCTTATGAAATAAAAGTAACTGTAAATTAAGACTGACAGACACTCTGATTTCGAGAGACGGCAGTTACCTCCATTTCCCTCCCCTCAGGATATCTTGGACTCTAACTTCACTACTTCCCACATGTTGCACGTAATATCAGAAGCTTCAGGTGAGGTAGAGTAGCAGCGTCACGGTTGACACAGGAGCGGTTAAGGAGAGGAAACTCGTCTCACAAGTAAGTACAATTTCTCTTTCGTTTCACAGAGAAAACTTACAAGCACAAGAAGGCTGTCCAAAAACTAAACGATTCCTTCAAACTGAACTCTACCCAACTCCAATGAGGCGTTTAGATTCTCGTTCATTTTACCCGACAGTCAATAGTAGTCTGACAGTTCACGATTCACACAACTTATTCAATAAGTTGGAAAGGAAGTTATAGTAGTGTACTGCTCTGTTTATCATAATTTTATTATTTTCCGGAACTGCCCTAAATTTTACATCCTTACCTTAAAGTTTATTACTTGTTGGTGACGCCATATTTATTGTCTGTAGATGGTTTCTTTGTGACGTAACTTACTGTGGTATACAGTGGTACGAATTGCTTTACTGCAACTGCTGAAGTGCAACTATTGCTGTTATTAATAAACGGGAGTGCATCTGTTCATGTTCTTCGCAGGTATGCTTCCAGATATTATCGTCTTCACTACACGGTATTTCGGCGATCCATCTGGCCGCTATTTTCAGGTGCGATCGCTTAGTACGCAATCTTGCCGGATGTGAATGAATGGTAGGAACGGCGGCTTCTTAATACCCCGGCTCCAAACTACTGCGCCTGCGCGAGAAGCAGAAGACCAGCGCCGCCGGTAGTAGAAACTGGTGAAAGTGATAAATCGCATATTAAGATGTAGCGGGTCGAAAAACAGACCATTCTTGTTTCATATCCGAAAAAATAGGGTTCCATATCCTTTTAAAGGAAAACCTTTATCTCTGTTAATAATGTCATCAGGTAATCGCATTTCGATGCATTCCTT
Source organism: Schistocerca piceifrons (assembly GCF_021461385.2). NCBI lineage: Eukaryota > Metazoa > Arthropoda > Insecta > Orthoptera > Acrididae > Schistocerca > Schistocerca piceifrons. The sequence goes on along the minus strand of NC_060138.1, from coordinate 179,078,409 downwards.
GAGCACACAGTCCTAGTAACGAGAAGACGGAGCAATGATTTGCGTCTGTTTAAACGACATGTTATGCCCTTTATTGAGACAATGTTCGGCGACAGCAGATTTTTGAGGCTGGAACAAACGTATGTGTCGCTAATGTTCCACACATCGATCATGAACAGTGCGAACTGTCCGTCCAATATAGGCCTTCCCACAATGGCGGGGAATTTTACAAACTCCAGGCCTTCTCAATCCCAAATCATCTTTAACAGATCCAAACACGACTCTAGTCGTGGCCAAAGGCAAAAGGAAACCTTTATCATATTTCCTGAGAATTCTAGAAACTTGTGAAGAAATACTTACAGTAAAGGGTAGAAAAGCAACTGATTTACTAATATCCGGCGAGGGTTTCTCTATGGTCCAAACTGAAAAGCGCGATTAATTTGATGATCGGTATATCCGTTGAGCTTGAAGATAGCTTTAAGAGAATCCAGGTCAAGTGACCTCACAGGCCATGGAATAGGACCTCCCTTTCCAATTCAGTGACCACGAAATACTTCCTGGTAATCAGGCTCGTTCTCCTCGTTTCCCTGCAGGAAATAATGAATCTGCATGTAAACAAAGAGCACAGTATGAGTAAAATTATATGCATGTTGGTTGTAAATGATCTGGAAAACACTAATGCTAGACGAAGCGGTAGACAAGTTTACTTCTATATCTCCTTAATCAGGCGTCTCCGACTCCATGTTCCCCACCTCAGATTGTTCAGTGGAACATTCTTTATGTCCTGTTATATTTTTGCACGCTCTTACAGAAACACCCTGTGTTGTATATGTAATCTGACTGTTAAGATATGAGTGTCAGGTATCAGATAAATCACTGACTTATGATACCTGATACCACACACACACACACACACACACACACACACACACACACACACATATATATATATATATATATATATATATATATACTACCAGGAAGTATTTCGTGGTCACTGGATTGAAAATGGAGGTCCTACTCCATGGCCTGCGAGGTCACCCGACTTGGATCCTCTTGATTATTTCCTATGGGGATATTTAAAGCCACTTGTGTATGGGAGCCCAGCGGATACAGAGATGAAATTAGTTACCAGAGTTATAGCTACCTGTGATGTGATTCGAAACACACCAGGGATATTTTCAGGATACATCAGAATCTTGTTGGTGATGTCATACTTGGCTTGCGATTGTGATTTATCTGATACCAGACGCCCGTACCTTAGCAGTAAGCTCAACATCTGATGTCGATTTCGATTTAAAATCCAGTCAATTGACGCCCCTCCTGCCATTTTAATGATATTCTTAACGACGCACAAGTTCAATGATGTGATATGATGAAGATTAAGGTTTGACGACCAATCGACGGCGAAGTCATTACGGGCACACCACGAAAATTAAACGCGTAAGGGTGCGGAACAGAATCGACAGTGAGCTTCTCAAAGTAAACACCGTAGCATTCGTCTACAGCTATTTCGTGAAACCGAGGAAACCCCGCGCCGTCCTTGCCAGATGGAAAGTTCAGACATACCTTACACGGACATGTTGGCAGAACTTCAACAATAGATCTCCCCACTCGATGGTATCCATCGTTACTGTCACAACTATACATATTCTACTTTGGACATCGAAGTCCATGGAGATGGAAGACAACTTTTTATTTTTGGGGTGTCATTGTAATTGTCAGAGACGACAATGAGCTTGGAAGATCAGTTGAACGGAATAGACAGGGTCTTGAAAAGAGGTCATAAGATAAAAATCAACACAACGAAACAGGATAATGAATTGTAATCAACCCAAATGAGCTACTGCTGCGGGGATAGATAAGACTTAGAAACGAGATGCTAAGTGTAGTAGATTTCTTGTGCTATTTGGTCAGAAAAAGAACAGACGATGCCCAAAAAACAGAGGATATAATGTGATTTCCAGTATCGAGAAAAGCAGTTCTGGAAAAGATAAACATATGAACATAGATTACATATATTTAAAAACTGTATCGGGTGTTCTGAAGGCATCCATTTTGACTGTACCGCTGTAACGAAGAGGAACAAGATTAGATGCTTTTGAAATGTGATGTTACAGAAGAATATTGGCAACTAGGCCGGTAAGAGGTACTGAATCAGATTAGGAAGAAAAGAAATTTCTGGCTCAATTTGACTAAAAATATAGATTGGTTGATTTGACACATCCACAGGCATCAAACAATTATAACTTTGGTAATGGAAGGACGTTGTGGGTCTGTGTGTGTGGGTGGGGGGGGGGGGACGGGGGGAGGGACAGAGGGATGAAATTTGAGGTGGGAACCTACGCTTCACTGTAGTAAGCAGATTCAAACGAATGCAGACTGTAGTGACTTTGAAGGTATGAAGAATATTGCACACAGTACACTAGCATGGAGAACTGTACCAAACCAGACTGAAGGTCACAGCATTATATGCACTATGGAAGCAACTTTCATCAAATATCAATTTTTGTTCGGTAAAAGTAAACCTACGTGAATTATATTCGCTTACAAGAAAAGATGTATCTTTGTTTACTCGTGAGATTTAATTGACATCTGAGTTGTACAAGTACTAGTTCACTCCTGCAAAATAAATGACATGTGAGGCATCATAGTATGGTTACGCTATTTAACTATTTAACAGTGAACTTTCAAATTTTGCCAATGAACTGAACGTTTAATGAAGTTTCTGGTTGCCTGCTCGTCATTGATAACTATTACTTAAAATATATCGACTTGACACTGCAAGTCATCTTCAGGTGAGGTATTAAAGACTGAAGAAGACTTCCTCATTCCACAATTAACTTAGGATAGTGCCTATATTATGTACATGCGTTAAAGCACTGACCACATCAGTTAGTTGCAGTTAACATCAACCGACAACAAGCCCAGAACTTCTTTGAATAGTTAGTTTGTTGATTACTCATTCACAGATCATTTATAAATAATAAAGAAAAGTCATAATAATTGTAGAAAAGTAACTACCACACACTTGCAGCAGTATTATCTTGTATAGATCTATATTAATATACTCGTGTTCTTGATTCTGATATGTTACGTACACTCTTTTGTTGCACGTATTTGCAAATAAGTTTCAATTGCTCTAGTAAAACATTTTTAAGCTATTCATTTGTGTCTCATCACTGGTCACTGCCCACACTACACAGATTCACACTTGCTACACCATACACACACACACACACACACACACACACACACACACACACACACACACACACACAAAACACATACGTACAGTCTTTCGTCTTAAACCTACTGATGACTTGCAGTAGCTCAGTCATGCTTTTCCTTCATTCAGTCTTGTAGAATCTGCAAGCAACTGGAGAGAGAGAGAGAGAGAGAGAGCGGGGGGAGGGAGGGAGAGGGAGAGGGAGAAAGAGAGAGAGGGGGCGGTAGAGAGCCGTTGCTGTTATCTCCCGCCAAATTATATTCAGTTCTGACCAAAATTGAAGCTCTGGCCACACGACAACCCTCTCAAAATGTGTTAGTCTGGCATGTATAACTGTTAACGATCTTGCCCCTGTCACCAATTGATTCTTATTTTCCAGATGGTTCTGTTTATGCAAATCATTCACAAAGTCTCTTTTCTCCCACAAGACAGACCTTTCCTTCTCCTTGTCCAACATTCTGGTCGAAATGTCCAAACTTGGAGATAAAATTAATTATACGTCAGTTGTGTATGACTTCATACACAACCTTAAGAAGAGGTGGGTTACGAGGTGGTGTGGCTACTGTCGTTGTAGGAAAGCTGCACAGGAACATAGATAATGAATAAACAAGTTAAGATACTAAATTTGTATTTCTGCAAGCACAAAAAGACTCATTAGGAATAATGCTACAGTCCAGTTCTTAGTCAACAAGGGAGAGGCTCTCTGAAGTAAAGCACAAACGACGGTGTCGGAGCCCCGACGAGGTGGCGTCTGTACAGCATCACGTGGCAAAGAGGCTCCAGGTGTGAGTGGGCTGTCCCCATACTGCGGCAGAGGCCGCTCATGGTTCAGAGCCGCTGGAGGCGTGACTCAGCAGGTGTGCTCCATTGGGTCCGCCGGGTCCCGCACGACTGCTGTCGTCACGTGACACCACTTGCAATTCTGTTGCCAACTTTGATGGTTACAGGGTGATATCCATAAATGGTACCAATTCCCTTGGCATTTCTTAACTACGTATTTTGAGTTATTTTCTATCCCCTTCAAAATTTCTACGTTACTTTTACTTTGCTGTTTGGCTTACTTCCTAGATATTAGAAAGTATCTACTTTTATCATAATTTTCCATTACAACTTACTTCCTTCATTTTTTTATATTCACCGCTAATTTTCATTACCTATCGTCTTATTAAGCTTATTTCCATGACTGCTTCTTCAGATGCCCTCTGCCAGTAACTTAGCAGTTTTGACTATTTTTTCTCATTGTCTTCCTATATCATCACATTGTCACCATATGCTGTTTCTTTATGTTATTTGCTGTTAAACCTTGGTGAACTTTCCTTACACTATGGCCCATGATTATTGACGAGCTCTGGGGAGAGGACACTTCCTTCTCAAACCTGTTCTATCTGTTCTAAACCACTTTAGTTTTTGCTGTCTATTACAAAACAGTGCAGACATTTGTTAAATATGTGTCTTGCTCTGAATTACATTCCTTTTGGCAGTTACACTATATTCAGATCTTGCCATATCTCTTCCCTCCTAAAGTGTCGTAAGTTTCTTTATTGTACCTATGAATGTGATTACAATGTACTTCCAAAATTCAGTTACTGTTACGTGTTGTAGCTCAGAGATTTTTCTAATTCATTGTCGAGTATCTACAGTTGGTGTAACAGAATTATTTCAGTGGCTGTGTAAGCCTGCATTTATTTTGCAACCTTGCTGCTGACCAGCATGCCCTGGAAACGATGAAACAATCCCACTGAGTGTTAGGGTCTATTTAACTTGCACAAACTTTACTCCCCCCACAGTTCGCTAAGATCATCACCAGGCGATATCAAGCTGGGTTGTGTTTCTCGCCTTGACCGTCTCTGCACGTTCTGAAATTTGAGAACTCTAACTAGACCTCACAGGATACAATGTTGGACCTCAGAGCTAGCATAGCAGAGTGTTTTAGAAATAATTGTGTTATTTGTGGCTTAAATCATAATTTATTTGAGATACCATACAGTATAATCAGCAGTCAAGGTCACCTGCCTAATTTATTTGTAATAATACACAGTACAATCACTAGTGAAGGTCACCTGTTCACACACGCCATGACCCTTGCACCTAACAGAGACACCTTCATCTTCATCATCTCTACAACGACCACAAGTAAATATAGTCATTTGCCTAGTACAATAAAAAAAATAGCTGTTTCAAGGTCACTTTAGCAGTCCCTTCTTTGAATGTTCCTCGTTGCACAGTTTCTTGCGCAGTTTCTAAATCTTAGTCTCCCCCCAAACTATTATAAAACGGATGGCAGAAGGTATTTCCCACTGCAGCATATATAAAAGCATGGGAAAAATAACTTCTTAAATAGCATTGTGCAAGCTGCATTTTGATTAATTTTATGGCCAGGATCACTGCAATAACAGATGCAAAGGGAACTGAAGTATAGTCCTAGATCCCTCATTTAAAACTGGTACTTGAATTGTTGTGAATTCTCTTTCGAGGAATGGTTTGCGTCGAACTTCAAGAACCTTCCAGCTCAGGTTTCCTGCAATTCTGTAATGCCCTGTTATGATCAAACAAACACGTGAGAAATGGTGCTGCCCCTCTTTGTATACTTTCAATGTCTGCTATACTGTTACTTGGTACGATTCCAACTCTCTTGACCTATATTGTGGGATGGGTCATGTGAATGTTTTGTGAGCAATCTCCTCTCTATAATTAGTGATTGTTTCAAATATCCGACCAATGACACCACCATACTCAAACAGTAAAGTTGTGAGAACTAAAACTGACGATTTTAAACAAGCACTTATCTCATCCACTTTTGGACGCATAGCTCTCAGAGACCAGAAGCCTGCAGATCATCATAATTGCTTTATGGTGGATAACATTAGGCGTAAAAGTTTTTGAAAATCATTTCCTCTGCTTTATATATTTTATGGTTTTCATTTTCTTCATCAGAAAATCCGTATGTAAATCTGCAAATGGCAGGTGTAGTATAGGAAACAGATGAGGACAGAAACCGACGATATATTAACTCAAAGAGAGTAGGTCTACGAATTGCTTTTTAAAAGACATTACGTAAATAACTTTAGTTTGAATCTTCATATCTTACACAATTCGAGTTGAATAATATATAAAAGAAAGTTGAATACTTGTTTCGACATTCGTAACTGTTTGCAAAAATTGCTCTGGATAATTTTTCAGCTGTTGCTAGAACCAGTAAAGCTATCCACGGTACGGGCGGTCTACATTCAGTGTATGCAACCATAGCTCTTTTGTCTCATTGTAAATAACCATATTTTTAGTGAATGTTTTACTTTTATTGTCTTCAAACATTACATAGAAGATAGTTTCTCCTTGGCTCATTGCAAGTAACCTGTTCAAATAGCAATATGAACAATTGTACAATAATTGTTGCTGGCGAGAAGTGAGACACCAGCGCTATCAGCTATCTAGGAGCAGTGAAGCTGCAGCTTCAATGTAGCAAAGATCATGGCGAGCAGCGAGCAGCAGCGAGGCTGCATAATAAATGTACCCAACGTGCTCAACAGAGCAGCTGCCAAAGATCGAAGACCTATTGGCAGGTCCCAGTGGGCCAAACAATGTGGACATCACAGACTTTGAGACTAACCTAGCGTTATGATTTTATTGATGAATTTGTGTTATTGAAGTGTCAGGTTTGCAGTAATGGACGAACTATCTGCAGAGTCCATTAAATTAAATCAGATCAATAATCTGTAATGGGTTTCAGGTGAATGCGCATTTAATAGTCAAACATGTACATATGTGATAGCTAATAGGATAGTATTTAGTGGGTTAAGCGTCTACTGGATGCCTATTTTTATGTCTTTGGGAACAGAGTTCGTCAAATGAACCAACTTCTAAAACTTAGTTTTTACTAATCTGCACTTTATCTTCTCCAGATCAATAAACAGAATATGAGTTTAATACCATAAGAAGTTATTGATGAGTGCTTGTCCACGAGCTGTTAAAGAAACAGGAGACATTTCATTTTAAGACAGTGATTCTGGAGGGACTTAAAAAGGAACAGTTTAACTGTGAATTAACGTTAATGAAAATAAAGCATTTCATTCAGGACTTTTCACAAAAGTGCCAAAAATCATAGCAAATAAAAATGCAGCAATAAACTTTCACTCAGATGACAATGCCTGTTTCGAGGGGTTAAGTCGAGCTTCACAGGAATGTATCCTCTAAATAAGGATACACAATGCGTGTCTAAATATATTATGTACACAAACAATTAAACTTTGCGTACATACTGTTTCCTATTGCGTTGATACATGTTCCAACTTCTATACTGGAAAAACAGATTGAAAGCGTCACTTCTAACAACATCTATGACATCCCATTCTCTGATTATGACTGGCTTACTGTGGAGACAAGGAAGATGAGAAAGAATTTTGGGTTGAATCGTGATATATTAGGAAGCCCAGAAACATTTATCTAATCATGTTGCAGCTTGCTTATACAGATACATACCATTTGTAAGGCGCAAAAAAGTTTCGAGTCCACACAGAAGTGCACATCCTCATCAGGCTTTAGCTGTAGCATGTGACAGCCGTTTGTATTGTTTTTGTTCCAAAGAAAAGTTGGGTGCACATTTAATTGGGTATGGACAGTTTAAGCCAGTCACCTGTATGAAGAGCAGTGTCAGGAATACGCATAAAGTCACAAAGTTTAGCAAGAAACTGAAGCTGACTTTTGTAATTTATGCTGAGACAAGAGACGCGTTAGAACCAGTTACTGCTTGCAGTCACATCAGCCACTCTGGTTCACATTTCAGTAAGGTAATTTTGCATACACCATTTAGCGTAGTCTATTATATACACTGTGACTATAACTATAGAATCCGAGTTTGAATTGTACAGAGGCAGATAACAATAGCCGAGCCTGTGAACGAATTGTTATTGCTCAATAATATGTCCAAAAATAATTGCACAACAATATGCCCGAAAGATAAGTTACTCTCTTACTTCTGTAGACAAAGTATGGAGAAAAGAGGAGATGCCACATCTGTTAAAAACAGTTTTAAATTTAAGAATATTGATATTAATAAATTTTTCTTAGAGCAGCACTTAGGAGCGTGTGCAACAGAGACAGAAGTTCATAATAGGTCCTTTGTTACAGCAGCCACATACAGAGCACTCTGGGGAAATTTCAACCACTTTACAAACGGTCTTGAAGATTTTGTTATCTCACTTCAAATTAAAAAACAAAGTACTAGTGGTTGCTGGTGATTTTAATATAGATATCCTGAATAACACTGTCAGTGAACAGTTACTGAAATCAGTTATATTATCATTAATTTAATTTCTATTGTAAATTTCCCAACTAGGGTATACAAGTGTTCTAAAACTGCCATTGATAATATCTTTATAGACAATTGCAGGCAATTAAGCCACATTAAAAAACCAGAAGTAAATGGGCTATCTGACCATGACATGCAACACCAAACATTAAATTTTGAAAATTGTTAGGGTAAAACATCTATCAGAACTGAGTACAGAAAGCCAATAAAACAGTCAAAAACTGAGAAATTTAGGACATTGCTCAACGAAATTAATTGGATGGATGTTTACAGCATCCAGGACACAGATGGAAAATACAAAACATTCATTAATAAAGTTAGCACCTTATATGAAAATTGTTTTCCCCCTAAAGATAACTCAAATTAAGCAGAAGTCTAATAAGAAACCATGGATCACACAAGGGATAAAGATATCGTGTGAGACAGAAAGGAAACTGATATATAAGGACACCTTTGATACTAGCATTATAGCTCATTACAAAAATTACTGCAAAATATTGAAGGTTATCCAGAAATCTAAACACTGGCATTATGAGAAGACGATAAATACATCCAACAATAAAATAAAAACAACATGGGATATAGTTAAGTCAGAGACAGATAGGACCAGAAATGAGGAGGAACAAATAGCTCTAAAAATAAATGAAACCCTGGTAACAGATGCATGTTGTATTGCAAACTATTTAAACAAGTATTGGGACACTGTTACTGATAGCATGGGGTTGTTATGTTCAGTAAATAATGCAATGGAATATCTGAGACCAGTGCACACAAGCAATCTCAGTGAAATGGATTTGACACTTTCTTCACCCAAAGAAATGGAATCGATCATAAAGTCCTTGAAATCAATGCATTCTAGTGGTTATGATAATATATCAACAAAGTTAATAAGAATGTTCACGTGAGCTTAGTCATATCTTAAGTTATTTGTGTATTCAATCATTTATCACAGGAACATTCCTCGACTGCCTTAAATAAGGTGAAGTTATACATCTCCACAAGAAAGGGGACAAAGAAATACCATCAAATTACCGACTGAACTCACTTTTGCCAGCTTTTTCAAAAATCATTGAAAAGGTTATGTTCAAGTGTCTGCTTAAGCACCTTAGTGAAAATAACATACTGTCAAAGTCACAGTTTGGGTTTCTTAAGGGTTTTGCTGTTGAGAAGGCTATTTACACTTACAGTTAAAATGTTCTTTATTCATTAGACAACAATTTAGATGCAACTGGCATTTTCTGTGACCTGTCAAAGGGTTTTGACTGTGTGAATCACAGCATTCTGGAAACCCAGAATCTACTCTGTAGGAATCTACATGGATTCTGGAAACAGCAATCATGTGAGACCCAACTCGCTTTATTTGTTCATGAGAGCCAGAAAATATTGGATGCAGGCTCCCAGGTAGATGCTATTTTCCTTGACTTCCGGAAGGCGTTCGATACAGTTCCACACTGTCGCCTGATAAACAAAGTAAGAGTCTACGGAATATCAGACCAGCTGTGTGTCTGGATTGAAGAGTTTTTAGCAAACAGAACACAGCGTGTTGTTCTCAATGGAGAGATGTCTACAGACGTTAAAGTAACGTCTGGCGTGCCGCAGGGGAGTGTTATTGTACTATTGCTTTTCACAATATATATAAATTACCTAGTAGATAGTGTCGGAAGATCCATACGGCTTTTTGCGGATGACGCTCTAGTATACAGAGAAGTTGCAGCATTAGAAAATTGCAGTGAAATGCAGGAAGATCTGTAGCGGCACTTGGTGCAGTGGCAACTGACCCTTAAGATAGCCAAATGTAATGTATTGCGAATACATAGAAAGAAGGATCCTTTATTGTATGATTATATGATAGCGGAACAAACACTGGTAGCAGTTACCTCTGTAAAATACCACGTGACCGACAAGAAAGAAACTATGGAATCTACCGACATGACGACAAACGATATGATCATAACTACAGACCTGAATTTCGTCAGGTCTCGTGATCCCAATAACGACGCACGCCAACAAAGAGATAGCAGACAATGACTCGCACCGCAGGCAGCCACGTGCGCCGGCTGGCTCAGAGAAAAATAACATAGACGCTAGCCTTGGGAAATATTTGAGTATTCTTTACCGATGTACCATATACCACGTGATAATTCCATTGAAGCTGGAGCTCTGCGTAGTAGGAAGAGTAAAGGCTTGCACCACATTTCACATGAAAAACCATTTATTGAAAGATAATCTGCTTTTTAACTTTGTCTTTGCCATATAACTTTTCACTTTAAATTACTAGTATGCTTTGTCAGACTTACAATCTGTTAACATGCAACAATGTTTGAAGTTAAATATCCAATCAAGAACTTATTTAAACAGAAATTACGAAAGCATTGTTACTGTGAACAGACGACACAGTGTTATTGTTTGTGTACATTCTTGCTTGTTAGTTGCACGATTACGTAATAACTATAGGGCTCACATACTTAGAACATTTACCAGTACTGCTAATGAGATGTTAATGCAACATTTTGGTTTACTTGAAACTACATTCTGGATTTAAAGTACTTTCTGTGAGATACCAGATGACACAGTGGTTAGTTTATGTGACAGCTACACGATTTTATCACAACGCTACTAATGAGTGACAATTTACAATGTTGCTTTTGCGGTGTTTCTGTTTTATATCTGCACAGTTTTCCTGAATTATTCTGGAAAGTAAAACGTGTTTTAGTAGTGACTTTTGTGGTATAGCTACAATGAGACAGCCTTTTCCGTAGCACAACAATACGTTACAGCACAGTACTTTATTCATCACAGCAATAAGCGTAATAACTAAGATATCTATATGCAAAGCATTTCACTTTTGTTTTTAATGAGGTAAGTACACTGACTTCTGCAGAACTTAGCTTCTGGAGGACGATAACTACGACACTTCCACAGAGATTATCTTACAACAAGACGCAACGTTTAGCGCTACTGTACACGTATTTGAGTGATTAATTTTGTACTTAAAACATTTATTTTTAAAGATATTTGAAGTACAATGATACAAAGGTTTTCCGTGATACATTTTTTTCCACTGCTGTAATCTATAACACCTGAGGGTATAATTACATTAGTCCTCAGGGGGGTACACGCTTACTTTGTGTACCATGTGTTTGGCAAGCACAAGGAGCCCTAGCTAATATGGTATTTGCTTATACAACTTTACACATCGGTACCATATTTCTCTAACACAGAATTACACAGCTATCTGATTGTTTAACAGAGAAACAAAAATTTTTTTACTGTCAGTGGCACATGTTTACGCAATTACACAGCTGGATAATTTCACACTTATGAAATTGTATTTTGTCTGTACTTTGTGAACTGTTCATATTTTTTTCAGAACCATTGTGATACTATGAGAGCTTTGAATGATGTATTTGGTATGAGATCATGATTTTTAAAGTACGTTTGAGGTAGATGACACTATTGAAATGAGCAGATAATTTTTTTTAGGTTTTGAAATTATTCCAGAAAGCTACGACGATTTTGAGATTTGGCTAAGGTGTTACAGTGTTTTTATTACGACGACGATGTGTATTATGCTTTTGAGGTATGTTTATGATCAATAAGCTGATGCTATATGAGGAATTTGATTATACTATGTATTTATTATGATGAAATATTGAAGTGTCGCCGCAAGATTGACGTGTCGACGAATATGTACATGTGTAATAAGGTAAGGAATAAGGAGTAGTGTTTAGGGACTCTGATTTGTGAAAAAGGATGTTGGAAACCAAGAATCGCACTTTAGGAGTTATGAAATGTGTGTATATGCGTGAATGCATCACAATGCCGCCGAAAATTTTTTGGACACTGCTATATTTACAGGATTTAGTTTCTACACATTTGTAATGCAAATTTTCGACCTGTGAAATTTTTATATGAAACTGTCACTGTAGCGGAAACTGCTGTCGTAAATATTTCGGTAAGAAACGTAAGTGACCGTGACGTAATGCGTTGTGAGCGGTCAGGTGTGCCAGCCGCCTTGAGAAAAAGCCATTAGGTGGAGAAGAAACAGGCCATTATCCTCGCAATTGTCATTTCTTTGTGGAGGGCATCGCAAATATGACACGCTCAAGCTTGAAAACATGATTGCACTGTAGAGTTCTTAATTTATGATATTTACTGAAATGAAATAGTGGGAGGCATTTCACATCTATTGTCTTGTTTGTTTATGGCATTATGAAATGCCATATGGCTAATGAATGACGTTTCACGCCTTGCTTTGCCTATTTTGTTTAATATCTAGTTTCTAGCTGCACTGCAGCATTGGTTAAAATAAAATTTTATAGATGTACTAATATAAATATTTTCTGTCTACAGATCCACTAAATGGTAATTTCGTGATATACTTCCAAAAAAATGAGGGAGCACAAAAAGACATTTCCCTTCACAGGAACTGCATACATAATTTTCTTTTCAAGTACTTGGCAATTTATTTCATAGAATAGGTTTCTGTGGTGCACCACTTTAATGACATAGAAATTAAGATGTGAATATACATTTCCCTTATCTGCAATGTTGTCTTTAGTGTACTATTTTTTCTGCTTGAGCTTTGTCATAATTAGATAAAGGTTATTGCATTTGCTGCTGCTGTTTACCAGGCATAATGTTAATGAATTTGACTTTGGGTTACTCTGTTAAGCCAGTTTTACTACAGATTTATTTTTCTTGTTTGCTGCGCATTGCCTTATATTAGTTGTAGTATTGCATTTGCTTAGCTAATTTATGCTGCTTGCTTTGCCAATCTGCATTTTTTTCATTGCTTTTTGTATTAATTGTTTTGTGCTGCTGCATTGCCTCATCCCTTAGTTTAGCATCTGAGCTCAGTAGATTTAAGTTAGCTTAAGAGGGGTAGACCATATAAGAGAATGAGGTGCGATGAATTGGAAGAAATGCATTGGGAAGTTTTACGAAAAAAGTACAGAAAGCAGGTATAAATAGCACTTTTTGGAATAATGGAGAACGAAGGGAGATCTCCAAGAAGTAAAGAAAGTTTTGTTTGTAAGATACTGCAGTGAAACAAACCCTGTCCTTTCCCTTTCTGTTATTCCTCTATGTGTTTGTGTACTCTTGTATATTTGTGTTCTTCCTGTCTTTATGTATTTAGCTAATACGATTTACGTTGTAGAATTTTTCTAGCACTAAGATACATTCACTATGATGAGGAATACTGTTAACCTGAAATATAATTTGCATTAATAATATGTTATTCACTTTGTAATGATGTTTAGACATTATTAATTCTGTTCTGTTTCAATGCTCAAGTGTGAAATTAATGTTTCGAAAACTGTTCTCATTATTTAATATATTTACTTATGTCATAATGCCTGTAACACTGATGTACATGTTTATTTCTATTCTTTTGTAAAGCCTGTTTTACTACAAATGTTATCTGTATTGTTATGTTCTTTAATGATCTATTTTGTACCATTGTTATTGTATTCTTATGTTATAAAATTGTAATTGACACCAGTTTATCAAATTAAGTAACTTGTAAGCTACATTTCACTGCACACGTTTCTGTTGGTCATAGTATATGGACAATATGTGAGAAGTAGGGACTGACAGTGTTTGCACGTGTGTTAATAATTAGCAAGGGACTCGATAACAGCATTGCTGGTTCTAAGGACACTACCAATATTCTTCAACTTCGACTGACTCTGCTGTGGATTTGCTCTGTTGTGGCCCATTACCTGTCTGCATGTCAAGAGTCAGCACTGTCTTTCCATTGGAAGGACAACACTACTTCTTCAAGACTGCATGGAAATCCACTACTTCCATGTGCATTCTCTTTTACTGCTCAGACTTTGAGAAAAAAAAACACTGCTATTTTACTGTGATGAATGATCAGGACTGTCTTTATGGACTGTGAGAAAATTTTAGCTTTTGACCAACATTGTATCAATAAGTGTGTGCATTTGATTTCTTTGTTATTGTAATTGTGAAAAATTTTCACAAATATGTATTGGCCAGTGCCCAAAACAATTTGTACAATTTTTTGTGGGGAGCATGGGGGTTATGTAAGTACGCTATTTAGGTTTTCTTATTGGTAACGCCACGTAGCGCTCTGTATGAAAATCACTGGCTGTGCTGTGTGCAGTCTGTGGCTAGTTTGCATTGTTGTCTGCCATTGTAGTGTTGGGCAGCTGGATGTTAACAGCACGTAGCGTTGCGCAGTTGGAGGTGAGCTGCCAGCAGTGGTGGATGTGGGGAGAGAAATGGCGGAGTTTTGAAATTTGTAAGACTGGATGTCATGAACTGCTATATATATTATGACTTTTGAACACTATTAAGGTAAATACATTGTTTGTTCTCTATCAAAAACTTTCATTTGCTAACTATGCCTATCAGTAGTTAGTGCCTTCAGTAGTTTGAATCTTTTATTTAGCTGGCTGTAGTGGCGCTCGCTGTATTGCAGTAGTTCGAGTGACGAAGATTTTTGGTGAGGTAAGTGATTTGTGAAAGGTATAGGTTAATGTTAGTCAGGGCCCTTCTTTTGTAGGGATTATTGAAAGTCAGATTGCATTGTCCTAAAAAAAATGTTGTTTGTCAGTTTAGTGTTGATCAGAATAGGTAAAGAGCGAAATGTCTGAGTGCATTCAGTTCTGCTCAGCTGTTTGAAAATCAAATAATGTAAGAGGTTTATCAGCACAGTAATTAATTAATTTTTCTTTCACTTTTAATGATTTTCTTTACAGGTAAAGTTCACTGTCCTTATCAAGCATTTCCATATCCTTCCCTGTAGATATGCGCATTTTTAGAGATATAGGTCATTTAACAGATAGTTTTATGAAACTCTGAGGTTGCTACACAACCTATAAATATTGTGTCTTTACTCACATGATATCATACTTTGATTCTATGATTCTATTTGTCTTATATGTATTCATACAGGCCATACAGGGCCGTACTTTTATATAATATTGCTATTTATGCACTTTGTTCTTGTAAAAGCCATCTCGGCTTATGTATTCTTATTATGAATTATGCATAGGCCTCTGAGCGCTATATAAAGTAACAGATAAATGATATTTTATGATACTTTCCCAGCACTGATGTTTAAGCTATGTAAAACTAGGCCACCTTGAGCCACAAACATGTTTTCTCTCACATATTTGCTAATAACATCAGCAATTATTTCATGTAAAACTATGCTACTGTAAGCCTCAAATGACATTTTAGTCCCCTTTTTAGTTATTAGGGTCAGCAATAATTTATTTTTTTGTAAAACTTGGACACTTTGAGCCACTTATATGATGTCTGTAATATTTTATAGCTAGTAAGATCAGCAGTTATATATGTAGAAATACCTCTTGGCTCCTGTGATTGAATTTTTTCTATTCAACTGTTTTAGTTATTAAGATTTGCATGTATTCTAAGTACAAGGCCACCTGGCGCCATTCAATTCCAGATTGTCCTGTTACGTTTCTTATGTAATTACAGCACAGTATTGTATGTACAAGGCCACTGAGAGCCACAGTATAATGTTATGAACCAGTTATATTCTGTGTAATGTTAGGTTATTCTATGTCTAATTGGCAGCCTGATGCCACACTTATTGATGTTATCTTATTCAGAGTTCACCTCCAATTTGGGCTATTCACTCTGATGTAAAACATCGTTGCTTCATCCACTCTGTAATTTCATTAGGATACTGAACTTTTTCGATCAGATAAATTACTAGAAGTTGACATAAGTGGAAATGGTCATGTTGAAACACCCACGTTATGTCCTTTATTGGGTTTTGTGTGATTTACCGAAGCCGCCAAACAGTTAACTATTATGAATATATGACCATCTGCTTAATGGATGGAAGGTCATCGGTTTTTCTGCTGTGATTTCGGGGGTATTTCAACAGAGTGCGGCTGTTCTGAGATGGAATTGTTGATGATTGAAAGTTTTTCTATCATTAAAGACCACAAAGGCTGCGATATACAAACCGATATGTATTTTCTATTAACACACAAATTCTGACATAGCTGCTACCTTCGCCTTACATGTTTAGTTATGGTTATATCTTTTATTGGTAGCTGATTTTAATTACTTCGTCACATGCGGTGATTATGGCTAACATTCACAACAATCCTCACTGCAATCCATGGTTGTTACTGGAAGACGTGGTTGACACGAAACACGTATTTTGTCACTTGTCACTTGTCACTTGTTTTATATCACTCGTGGGTCAGTATTGATGAGGTTCAACCACTCAATGATAAGGGGATGTGCTGATCTGTCACACTCTGGTGGATTTACAATTTGCTCCTCACATGACACATCCGCCATTTACACCCTACTCAGCTTGACCACCATTTTTGCCCGTCTTCCCAGTACTGATTCCACTCGACACTAATCTCACTGCCTCCTGCTGTGTTCAACCATCGACTCCTGTTTGCTATCAACCTGGGTGTCAGATATTAATATCTATGTTTGTGCGATCACGGATCCCTTGCATCCCCACCCTAAAAATCCTTCTTTGTAGACACAGGCGAAAAAGAACAATAAGTACAAATTATCACACAGCATATAAATGAAGATAAGGAGCATTAGATTTTGGTTAACATATTGAAAGTTACAACGTATCACAAATAATACCCTATTGACTCTGGTAGCAAACTACCCCTACAAAAACATCATTCAACATCAATCTATCTTAACTAAGATAGCATGGTGAATATTTTAACAAACTTTGTCTTACATTCAATTATCAAAAATCTTCACTTTCAAAGATTTGTATAGGATGTTAACTACATATTTGTTACTGGTTAATCTTTTATAACTTGCTACAGCATAGACAAGAAAAAAGACTAGTCAGATGCCAACTACCTCTTTGGTATGTCATCCTTTCAGCAGGGTTCCTGCCATCCATACTACTACCTTATAACTCACATGGTCAACACATACGAAAGGTAAGGAAGAAATTCACAACTTATTCATTTGAGTCTTTAGTACAAGCGAAATTGTATATGAAAACAAAATATAGCATTTATACATTGACTTATGCAATTATTTTACAATTTCTCATGCCTCTACAGATCGATGCAATAATCTTAAATGCTCCATTATTGCACTAAATATGTCTTATATAACTATTTGCATCGCTATAACTAATGTGGTTGTCCAACGAAAAATTTTAAAATACTGATCATTTCACTTTGCCAAACATTTATACTGCCATATGTGAATTGTTATCACTAATGCTCAGATGAGAGGTACAATATTTCCTGCTATATTGGCATTAATCAAAATCTGCTATATAGATATTTATTATTCATTACACAGTGACAGAATACTGTTTCTAAAGCTCGACCTAAGTATAATCATAATTGACTCTGAAGGTTAATTGGATACATGAATTACTCATTATTCATTAGTTACATTTTCTGTTTCATCAGCATACTTTAGATCAACATGTAACCTACAAATACCTACATACAGATGTTGCTTGTGTGCAAAATGACATACTTGAAACGTCTCATATTCAGTACACTTCATTGCACATTACTCCCTCACCTCAACAGCAACTTCAACTGCATATATATGACCTACATCAACCCTCCATATTCGCCGCAATAGCTACATAAAAACACTACTCCAGGCTCCTTAGCGCCTCTGTACAACACGTTTCCTTCAATTGGGCCAACAGGCGGTGAATCGAGGAAGTACAGCACATACTGACGAAACTAAAATGAGCTCTAACATGGAAAGTAAGCGGTAAGCGTTTCCGGACACATGTCCACATAACATATTTTCTTTCTTTGTGTGCGAGGAATGTTTCCTGAAAGTTTGGCCGTACCCTTTTGTAACACACTGTATAGCCGCTGTGCGGATCGCCAAAGGTGCAGCCGACAACATTTGCCTTCGTGACTAGCTGCTGGGGCAATCAGAATACCACTTCAAGTTACTAAATAATTGATTGCTTCATTCGCTGAAGGCCAATGAAGCTCTCGATTTAGTGCAGTCAGCACACAGGTAAGTATCTGTAATAAAACTCTGATGTGGCTAGGCTAAATACTTTTGGTACGAGAATTATCTTAGTTGCACTGCGCGCAATGGATGTGTTCTGAACTTGCTCTTTGCAGAGACGCTACACCTATAGTTTTATAGCTACATTTTGGAAACTTCTCACATCTTTATTATTACAGTGTATCTCTATTCTACCTAAATCTAAACATCCTAGCTTTATCTAATCACTTAGTTAATCAATCTTCCTCCGCACTTTTAGGATACGCAAACAGAAAATCATGAATTTCAACCAAAATACTAACCTACTGGCCGTTAAAATTGCTACACCAAGAAGAAATGCAAATGATGAACGGGTATTCATTGGATAAATATATTAACTAGGACTGACATGTGATTACATTTTCACGTAATTTGGGTGCATAGATCCTGAGAAATTAATACCCAGAACAACCAGTAATAACGGCTTTGATACGCCTGGGCATTGAGTCAAACCGAGCTTGGATGGCGTGTACAGGTACAGCTGCCATGCAGCTTCAACATGATACCACAGTTCATCAAGAGTAGTGACTGGCGTATTGTGACGAGCCAGTTGGTCGGCGACCATTGACCAGACGTTTTCAATTGGTGAGAGATCTGGAGAATGTGCTGGCCAGGGCAGCAGTTGAACATTTTCTGTATCCAGAAAGGCTCGTACAGGACATGCAACATGCGCTTGTGCATTATCCTGCTGAAATGTAGGATTTATCAGGGATGGAATGAAGTGTGCCCTTAAGGCATAAGATAGTGTGGAGTGTTCAGCCAATAACTAAGTTCAGGAATTGGTACTGTAATGTTTGGTCAAATAAATAAAGTTATATGTGTTCGAGTGTGACTGACAGCCGCTCATTTTGGCCCCTTTCCACAATTCCAACTACCTGTCCTGTCCTGGGGGTTTAGCAGGGCGTTTCAGTATATGCGACTATGTATACCTAATGCAATCTATAAAATGCAGAGCATCCGAAAAGTCTTCGTATTTTCCATGTTTCCCAGGTCGAAAGTATAATATAAACTAGTTTATATTGCTGTATATTAAATTAAGACCACATTTTATTACCAGAGCCCATAGGAGATGCAGAAGATCTACTAAAGGGACTGCATAAATTACATTTACCTTTGAATGTATACTAACACCCACTACCCCAGTAGTGGAAATATGTGAGCCAGATATGTTTCTCTACTGCAACAGAACAAACAAATTACATCGGTATTTGCAACATACATGTTTTATACACAAAATCATTAATAAGGAATTGTTCAGCCCTGTCTGACAGAATGTTTACTTTTCTTAAGGCATGTGGAGTAACATTGTTTGTAGGGAGAATCACAATTCGCCCATTTCGCTAAATGTATTGGTATTGTGCCGAACAGTGTTTGAGATTGAGACGAATTGTTTTTCTTCTGCGTTTATGCAACACGTCCACATCACTATCATCTAATACATTTAGACAGTCCTCCACAGGGTCAAACACTAAACAGTCCATTGAGTAGTGATAAATCACTACTTACAGGTATATTTCGTCACAAATTTTTCCCATAATGGATTTTGATGCTTATATTTTCTCGAAATGACCTACAATGCTCCCCTGCAAATGTTCCCACAATACTTCTCCTGCTACAGAAGTGCCGCTCTCATGTTGCAGAAATTCTAGTTCCATTATGGTACCATATCTCTAGAATGTTTCCTACGTGAAAGTACACATATGAGATGTCACCTGTCTTTTAAATCTAGTGCTTCCGCTTTCTGCCAATCATTCCGATTACTTATACTGTATATTGCGTTTTTTTCTAGGTGTATCTGTAAATAACTGTAGGCAGTGAGCTATAACTGATAAGTGTAGTTATGCTACCTGTGGTACACATCGAGTATCTACTACAAAGCACTCAGATTTGGTGCAATCCTTCTCCTATATCCAGTGCTTACATTAAAGTCCTTTAGCTTCTGCCACAAATTGCGATTACCCCATTTGTATAACGCCTTTTCCAATTATATCTAAGAATTTGTGTAGGCAGTAATTATATTTGTTGTGTAATAGAGTCTGATGTGCACTACACAAAGGAAGTAGCCACTCGGTTAGCAGACCACTTGTGGAGTGTACAAGAGCGTTTCTTAGGCTAGGCGGTAGTCGAGGTTCTCTGATGAACGCTCGCCAGTCGATTCACAGCAACAGAAGTGAAACGGCTTTCTGAATAAATACACTTTGACTGTCCGAATTTTGTCGGGAGACTTTGGAAGTATTCGTAATAAAGTTCTCGTATTTACTGCCCTCCAGGAAAGTTTTCGCGTTCAAATTGTTCTTGGGGCTGAGAGCTGGCTGAAAGCATAACTGGAAAACACTGAGATACTTAGCGACTCGTGGACTATATATCAGAAAGACAGATTAGAGGCCATAGAAGAGGGAGTTTTCATTGCAGTTGACAAAAAGTTATTGCCTCTAATGAGGTCGAAGTTGAGAGTGGCAGTGAAGTCGCCTGGATGCGTATAACAGATGTAGGAGAAACTAAGTTAGTTGTTGGATTTTTTACCGTTCGCCCGATTCCGCTGTGGCAGTTCTAGAGAAATTCAAAGAAAGTCTACTGTCAATAGTGCGTAAATAGTCAGATCACGCAATACTAGTTGGAGGCGAATTTTATCTGCCGAATATAGGCATGGGATGTCTGTGGATTGATTGCAGGGGGGGGGGGGGGGAGTACAGACAAACAGACATGCAGTATACTTTTGAACACGTTTTCTGAAAATTGTCTTTAGCAGCTATCTCGGCAGCCAATACGCAATGGGATTTTCTTAGACCTTTTAGCTACAAAAAGACCCAACCTTATCGACAAGGTCAGTATAGAAACGGGGATTAGCGATCATCATGTCATTATAGCACTGTGATTACGAAAGTTAATAAGTCATAAAGGCTAGGAGGCTGTTTCTGCTAGACAGAGCAGCCAAGCATTTATTAACATCTAACTTATACAGTGAATTGGTATCATTTACTACTAATAAGTCGGATGTGCCGGCCGCTGTGGCCGAGCGGCTCTAGGCGCTTGAGTCAGGAACCACGCTACTGCTACGGTCGCAGGTTCGAATCCTGTTTCGGGCATGGATGTGTGTCATATCCTTAGGTTACTCAGGTTTACGTAGTTCTAAGTCTAGGGGACTGATGGCCTCAGATTTTACACTACTGGCCATTAAAATTGTTACACCAAGAAGAAATGCAGATCATAAACGTGTATTCATTGCACAAATATATTATACTAGAACTGACATGTGATTACATTTTCACGCAATTTGGGCGCATAGATCTTGAGAAATCAGTACCCAGAACAAGCACCTCGGCCTTGATACTCCTGGGAATTGAGTCAACCATACCTTGGATGGCGCGTACAAGTACAGCTGCCCATGCAGCTTCAACACCATACCACAGTTCGTCAAGAGTAATGACTGGCGTATTATGACGAGCCAGTTGCTCGGCCACCATTGACCTGACGTTTTCAATTGGTGAAAGATCTGGAGAATGTGCTGGCCGGGCCAGCAGTTGAACATTTTATGTATCCAGAGAGGCAATACAGAACCTGCAACATGCGGTCGTGCATTATCCTGCTGAAATATAGGGTTTCGCAGGGATAGAATGAAGGGTAGAGCCACGAGTCGTAACACATATGAAATGTAACGTCCACTATTCAAGGCGCCGCCAACGGGTACAAGAGGTGACTGAGGCGTGTAACCAATGGCACCCCATACCATCACGCCAGGTGATACGCCGGTATGGCGATGACGAATACACGCTTCCAATATGCGTTCACCGCGATGTCGCCAAACACGGATGCGACCATCGTGATGCTGTAAACAGAACCTGAATTCATCTGAGAAAATGACGTTTTGCCATTCGTGCACCCAGGTTCGTCGTTGAGTAAACCATCGCAGGCGCTCCTGACTGTGATGCTGCGTCAAGGGTAACCGCAGCCATGGTCTCCGAGCTGATAGTCCATGCTGCTGCAACCGTCGTCGAACTGTTCGTGCAGATGGTTGTCTAGCAAACGTCCCCATCTGTTGACTCAGGGATCGAGACGTGGCTGCACGATCCGTTAGAGCCATGTGGATAAGATGCCGGTCATCTCGAGTACTAGTGATGCGAGGCCGTTGGGATTCAGCAAGGCGTTCCGTATTACCCTCCTTAACCCACCGATTCCATATTCTGCTAACAGTCATCGGATCTCAACCAACGCGAGCAGCAATGTCGCGATACGATAAACCGCAATAGCGATAGGCTACAATCCGACCTTTATCAAAGTCGGAAACGTACGCATTTCTAAAGTCGGAAACGTGATCGTACGCTTTTCTACTCCTTACACGAGGCATCACAACAACGTTTCACCAGGCTACGCCGGTCAACTGAGGTTTGTGTATGAGAAATGGGTTGGAAACTTTCCTCATGTCAGCACGTTGTAGGTGTCGCCACCGGCTGCCAACCTTGTGTGAATGCTCTGAAAAGCTAATCATTTGCATATCACAGCATCTTCTTTCTGTCAGTTAAATTTCACGTCTGTAGCACATCGTATTCATGGTGTAGCAATTTTAATGGCCAGAAGTGTAAGTCCCATAGTGCTTGGAGACATTTGAACCATGTTTTAATATGGATGTAGAGGAGTTATGGGCAAAGTTTAACTCGTGGTCTGGAGAGTTACGAGCCTAGTAAGTGGATAAAGAATAGAAAAGATCCACCATGCTTTAATAACGAAATTCTTAAACTACTGAGAAAGCAGAGATTGTTACACTGTAGGTTCAAAAGGGGACGCTCAAACGCCGACAAGCGAAGGTTAGCGGAGATTCGTTCATCTGTGAAAAGATCTATGAGCGATCCATACAGCTACCATCGTCACATCTTAGCAAAGGATCTGGCAGAGAACCCGAGAAAATTCTGGCCGTATGTAAAATCGCTAAGCCGGTCTGAGGCTTCATTCAGTCACTTGTTGACCAATCTGGTGTGGCAGTAGAAGAAAGCAAAACGAAAAGCGAAGTTTTGAATGTCACTTTCAAAAAACCTTTCACGCAGAGAATCGTACAAACATACCGTCATCTGACCAGCGGACTGACTCCCGTATGGACGATATAGACATAAGCATACCTGGCGTAGAGAAGCAACTTAACGATTTGAAAACAAAAAAATCACAAGGTCCGGATGAATGCTAGTTTGATTTTACAAAGAGTACTCTCAGGCAGTGGCTCCCGACCTAGATCGTATTTTCCGTGAATTTCTCGCCCAGCACAACGTCCCAAGCGATTGTAAAAAAGCGCAGGTGACTCCATTCTACAAGAAAGGAAAAAGAACGGACCCGCAAAATTACAGACCAATACCTTTAACTTCCGTCTACTGCGGAATCCTCGGACACATTCATAGTTCGAATATAGGAAATCTTCTTGAGGCTAACCAGCTAATGTCCACGAATGAACGCGGTTTAAGAAAGCACTTCTCGTGCGAAACTCAGCTTGCCCTTTCCTCACATCATATACTGAGAACTATGGATGAAGGGCAACAGGCAGATTCCATATTTCCAGATTTCCGGAAAACGTTTGTCACTGTGCCACACTGCAGGCTGTTAACGAAGGTACGAGCATATGGAATAAGTTCACAGATACGTGAGTGGCTCAAAGGTTTCTTAAATAATAGAACCCATTATGCAGTCCTCGACCAAGAGTGATCATCAGGGACAAGGATATCGTCAGGAAGGCCACAGGGAAGTGTGATAGGACCACTGTTGTTCTCTATATACATAAATAATTTGGCGGACAAGGTGGGCAGGTGTCTGCGGTTGTTTGCTGATGATACCGCGGTGTACGGTAAGGTGTCGAAGTGGAGTGATTGTAGGAAGATCGCAGGCGCTCCTGTCTGTGATGCAGCGTCAAGGGTAACCGCAGTCATGGTCTCCGAGCTGATAGTCCATGCTGCTGCAAACGTCTTCAAACTGTTCGTGCAGATGGTTATTGTCTTGCAAACGTCCCCATCTGTTGACTCAGGGATCGAGACTTGGCTGCACGATCCGTTACAGCCATGCGTATAAGATGCCTGTCATCTCGACTGCTAGTGATACGAATCCGTTGGGATCCAGCACGGCGTTCCGTATTACCCTCCTGAACCCATCGATTCCATATGCTGGTAACAGTCATTGGATCTCTACCAACACGAGCAGCAATGTCGCAATACGATAAACCGCAATCGCGATAGGCTACAATCCGACCTTTATCAAAGTCGAAAACGTGATGATACACATTTCTCCTCCTTATACGAGGCATCATAACAACGTTTCACCCGACAACGTCGGTCAACTGCTGGTTGCGTATGAGAAATAGGTTGGAAACTTTCCTCATGTCAGCACGTTGTAGGTGTCGCCACTGGCGCCATCCTTGTTTAAATGCTCTAAAAAGCTAATCATTTGCATATCATAGCATCTTCTTCCTGTCGGTTAAATCTCGCGTCTGTAGCACATCATGTTCGTGGTGCAGCAATTTTAATGGCCAATAGTGTATATAGCGCGTAAGGACCACGAAGATAAGATACGAGAAATAAGGGCTCATACGGTGGCGCACAGACATTTGTCTTTCCCTCGCTCTATTCTCGAGTGGAGCAGGATGGAAAATGACAAATAGTGGTAGATGGTACCCTCCGCCACGCACCTTTCTGTGGCTTGCGGACCACCTATGTAGATGTAGCTGTAGATGTTTTTCCATGCAGTACACCGAAACACAGCCTATAGTTGCTGCTAGCTTAGCAGAGTGTAGAGTACAAGACACCTCTGGCACGTTATATGTACATCGCGAACCACTTCTTTACAGATGATACAGGACTGAGTTGTGCAGACGAGAATATATTAGCAGTAACACCCTGCGAGGAATGAAATGGACTTCTTTAACCCTATGAAAGAGAATCTACTTCGGCAAATGGTGACACTGTACGCCAGTTCCATCTCTTAATATTCAAACTGTGATTGTTTTTCTTTGATGCTGGACATGTTTTTTTTTTTTTTTTTTGGAGAATCTGGTAGCTGACCTAAGTGTGGTTGATGTGGGGAAAAATGAATGACCTGCATTTTTTAACAACAGAACTTCATTTTCCATGATGTACAATAGAATAAATCTAAATAGTTGCTATTTTCATCAGAAATGCTCTTACTCTATCTAATAAAGTTTCCGACTTAGTATAGGGAAAATTGAAGTGCGCATTTAACACCAGCACCAATATGTCTGCACGGAAGTACTAGCACCCCTATACTGTCCTAGAAAACGACAGTTCTCACAGTCATATGCTGTCCTAATGCTGCTGTCAGAAGATTTGATGGAAGTTTAATATTACCTGCATTCTCTCCAGTAATTATTGCAGGTTTGGTCTGACAAAAATTATCTACAAATTCCTTACCTTTCACAGTAAATCACTGGCAATACCATGGAAAACAGAATGTTAAACTCGACAATTATGTGTCTCTTCCCAATGTTTCACCCGTATACCACAACAGAAACACATGGCCGAACATCTGAACGCAGCTTCACATAGTTTGTCAGGACACTGCTTAATGGCTAACGACCAGCCATCGAAGAATGTCAGTCTCGCTTCAATTGTTCTATGCGTAGGGTAAGGTAAACATATGGTTCGCACAGCATGTGAACTGTGCACCTATGCCTGTTCTGGAGTTTGATCCAGATATATGGTTCAAATGGCTCAGAGCACTATGGGACTTCACATCGGAGGTCATCAGTCCCCTAGAACTTAGAACTACTTAAACCTAACTAACCTAAGGACATCACACAAATCCATTCCCGAGGCAGAATTCGAACCAGCGACCGTAGCAGTCACGCGGTTCCGGACTGAAGCGCCTAGAGCCGCTCGCCCACTGCGGCCGGCGATCCAGATATATTTCGATTCTGTACAGGCTACAATCACCATACAAAAAATAATTTGAGGTGTAACATCCGACTCATCAGAGACTCACTGTCACCTTCCCAACACCCTAAACATCCATTCTATTAGAGAGAGAGACTTATATTCAAAACTTCTCACTTCCAGGCACATGATCATAACACCACTTCTTCTCATGAATTCTGCATTTGCTTGTAGATGCAGTCCACGTGTATACACCTAACCTAGTTGCGCTATTTGTGTGTGTGTGTGTGTGTGTGTGTGTGTGTGTGTGCGTGTGGTTGTGTTTGTAATGGTTTGACATGTGGGGGCCCCAAAACTCTACCCCAGACCTCACACTGGTGGAGCCACCTTCATATCTTCATATATAACACAGGTTGATTCACATCTAGACAATATCCCGGTTGCACAGCAGGTGGATCCACCCCCAAACCCTATCCTAGACCTACCTCACATTGTGGTGGCTCTTTGTGCCAAACCAATCCCTCAAACCCTCTCCACCCCCATACATAAATAGTGCAATACTGTAACTGGCCTAGTTATTTGTAATTAAACTGCGTGTGCAAGCGAATGCGTGACCTTAACTGTCATCATTTTGGGAGTTGATAATACATGAAACGCTTTAAAAGCTTGTCTCTCTCAACATACTGGATGTCTAGGCTGTTTGGGAGGCGCACCTGTGATAGTGGAACGAAATATATCACTGATTCTGCCTATCAAGGATCTGCCAGTTTGTTTAAAATTGGTGTCAGTAGATGTCTGTGCACAGGTTGTGCAATCAACCTAAATAACGGGCCCCTGATTTGTATCTGTGGTGATGGCTTCCGGAATCCATCCCCACGTGTTCCGTCGGATTCACATCAAACGAATTAGGTGGCCAAGACATCAACGTGATTTCACTATCATGCTCTTGATAATACTGTAGCTCGATTCTGTCTACAAGACATGCATAATTATCTTGCTAAAAGATGACATCACCGACAGGGAAGACGTCAGGCATGTAGGGATGCTGGTGGTTCGCAGGTGGCATGTTGTCTTCGATTACTACCGCAGGTCTCATGCAAAACCAAGAGAATGTCAGACATAGCATAATATAGCTCCCACCAACGTGTGTCCGTTGTACGGTGCGCGATTCGAGCCGCAGTTCGCTTGGATGATAGCGTCTGTGGAGACGATCAAGGAACGTGATTCATCCATCAAGGTTATTTGTTTCCATTTATCTACAGTCCAATCCTTGTGATCTCGTGCCCACTGAAATTTTAATTGATGATGTCGTTGAGACAACACATGAACATGTAGAGGTCATCTGCTACGGAGGCCACTATTCGATAATGTGTGCCAAATGATATGCTCCAAAACACACATGCCTCCACCGGCATTGTGCTCCTTCGACAAATGGGCCACAGATTTACGACTACCCAACTTTCCAGAGCAGACAAGCTTCCAAACCCCACGTACTGTGAAGGGTCGTGGACGTCCAATCATTTAGGGGCTAGTGGAAGTTTCAGTGGCCTTCATCCTCTTTTCGTAGATGCTCACGACAGTAACAAGTGTGCATTCGACCAGCTACGCCGTTCACAGGGTCCTTGCAATAATAATTTCCCTTTGTCAAAACCGATAATTTCATTGTATTTTCATTTTGCGGTCCGTATCTTCGTTAGAATGATTGCCTGTTGGTCTATGTCGCGATTACATACTTTCCTTGCTACGTCACGTTCCCGCAAAGCCACCAGGTGGCATGCTTACCACCTTGTTTAAATACATTAAATTGTCCTAATAAACCTTTTTGCTATCCGTATTGGGCGCTATCCCTTAGAGGTTTTATTACTTCCACATCAATATCTGCCCGTCGGCCAATGTATTTGTTGTTGTTGTTGTGGTCTTCAGTCCTGAGACTGGTTTGATGCAGCTCTCCATGCTACTCTATCCTGTGCAAGCTTCTTCGTCTCCCAGTACTTACTGCAACATACATCCCTCTGAATCTGCTTAATGTATTCATCTCTTGGTTTCCCTCAACGATTTTTACCCTCGACGCTGCCCTCCATTGTTAAATTTGTGATCCCTTGATGCATCAGAACATGTCCTACCAACTGGTCCCTTCTTCTTGTCAAGTTCTGACAAAAACTCCTCTTCTCCCCAATTCTATTCAGTACCGCCGCATTAGTTATGTGCTCTACCCATCTAATCTTCAGCATTCTTCTGTAGCACCACATTCAAAAAGCTTCTATTCTCTTCTTGTCCAAACTATTTATCGCCCATGTTTCACTTCCATACATGGCTACACTCCATACAAATACTTTCAGAAACGACTTCCTGACACTTAAATCTATACTCGATGTTAACGAACTTCTCTTCTTCAGAAACGCTTTCCTTGCCATTGCCAGTCGACATTTTATATCCTCTCTACTTCGACCATCATCAGTTATTTTGCTCCCCAAATAGCAAAACTCCTTTACTACTTTAAGTGTCTCCTTTCCTAATCTAATTCCCTCAGCATCACCCCACTTAATTCGACTACATTCCATTATCCTCGTTTTGTTTTTGTTGATGTTCATCTTATATCCACATTTCAAGACACTATCCATTCCGTTCCACTGCTCTTCCAAGTCCTTTGCTGTCTCTGACAGAATTACAATGTCATCGGCAAACCTCAAAGTTTTATTTCTTCTCCATGGATTTTAATACCAACTCCGAATTTCTCTTTTGTTTCCTTCACAGCTTGCTCAATATACAGATTGAATAACATCGGGAATAGGCTACTACCCTGTATCACTCCCTTCCCAACCACTGCTTCCCTTTCATGTCCCTCGACTCTTATTACTGCCATCTGGTTTCTGTACAAATTGTATGTAGCCTTTCGCTCCCTGTATTTTACCTCTGCCACCTTTAGAATTTGAAAGAGAGTATTCCCGTCAACATTGTCAAAAGCTTTCTCTAAGTCTACAAATGCTAGAAACATAGGTTTGCCTTTCCTTAATCTTTCTTCTAAGATAAGTCGTAGGGTCAGTATTGCCTCACGTGTTCCAATATTTCTACGGAATCCAAACTCATCTTCCCCCAGGTTGGTTTCTACTAGTTTTTCCATTCGTCTGTAAAGAATTCGCGTTAGTATTTTGCAGCTGTGGCTTATTAAACTGATTGTTCGGTAATTTTCACATCTGTCAACACCTGCTTTCTTTGGGATTAGAATTATTATATTATTCTTGAAGCCGGAGGGTATTTCGCCTGTCTCATTCATCTTCCTCACCAGATGGTAGAGGTTTGTCAGGACTGGTTCTCCCAAGGCCGTCAGTAGTTCTAAAGGAATGTTGTCTACTCCCGGGGCCATGTTTCGACTCAGGTCTTTCAGTGCTCTGTCAAACTCTTCACACAGTATCGTATCTCCCATTTCGTCTTCATCTACATTCTCTTGCATTTCCAGAATATTGTCCTCAAGTACGTCGCCCTTGTATAGACCCTCTATATACTCCTTCCACCTTTCTGCTTTCCCTTCTTTGCTCAGAACTGGATTTCGATCTGAGCTCTTGATATTTATACAAGTGGTTCTCTTTTCTCCAAAGGTCTCTTTAATTTTCCTGTAGGCAGTATCTATCTTACCCCTAGTGAGATAAGCCTCTACATCCTTACATTTATCCTCTAGCCATCCCTGCTTAGCCATTTTTCACTTCCTGTCAATCTCATTTTTGAGACGTTTCTATTCCTTTTTGCCTGCTTCATTTACTGCATTTTTATATTTTCTCCTTTCATCAATTAAACTCAATATTTTTTCTTCTACCCAAGGATTTCTACTAGCCCTCGTCTTTTTACCTACTTGATCCTCTGCAGCCTTCACTACTTCATCCCTCACAGCTACCCATTCTTCTTCTACTGTATTTCCCCCCCCCCCCCCCCCCCCATTTCTGTCAATTGCTCCTTATGCTCTCCCTGAAACTCTGTACAACCTCTGGTCTTATCAGTTTGTCCAGGTCCCATCTCCTTAAATTCCCACCTTTTTGCAGTTTCTTCAATTTTAGTCTACAGCTCACCACCAATAGATTGTGGTCAGAGTCCACATCTGCCCCTGGGAATGTTTTAAAATTTAATACCTGGTTCCTAAATCTCTGTCTTACCATTATGTAATCTATCTGATACCTTCTAGTATTTCCAGGATTCTTCCATGTATACAACCTTCTTTTATGATTCTTGAACGAAGTGTTCGCTATGATTAAGTTATGCTCTGTGCAAAATTCTACCAGACGGCTTTCTCTTTCATTTCTTTCGCCCAATCCATATTCGCCTACTATGTTTCCTTCTCTCCCTTTTCCTACTCTCGAATTCCAGTCACCCATGACTATTAAATTTTCGTCTCCCTTGACTACCTGAATAATTTCTTTTATCTCATCATACATTTCATCAATTTCTTCATCATCTGCAGAACTAGTTGGCATATAAACTTGTACTACTGTAGTAGGTATGGGCTTCGTGTCTATCTTGGCCACAATAATGCGTTCACTATGCTGTTTGTAGTAGCTTACCCGCACTCCTATTTTTTTATTCATTATTAAACCTACTCCTGCATTACCCCTGTTTGATGTTGTTTTTATAACCCTGTATTCACCTGACCAAAAGTCTTGTTCCTTCTGCCACCGAACTTCACTAATTTAGTACTTTCAAAATAGTGGTAGTTTCCTGCACTCTCATTGGCCGATGGCTGCGCTCACGTTCTTGTCTGCTCCACTTCATGTTCTTCTCCACTGGCACTATGCCAGTCTTCCTCTCTGCTTATTGTCTCAAAAACTCTGTCAAATCCGTAATGATTTCCACCGAATTTAATATCTCTTTCTACTTCAACGGGGATTCCTTTGTGCGGTCCGCGTTTGTCTAACATCTTGTTTTGTCTGTACGACAGTCTATGCGCTACCACTGCGTTAACATTACTTTTCATCCCACCTCTGTTTCTACACCCTTATCTACTACGAGGCTGCATACCTCATTGTCACTGAGTGCACTTATCACTCGTTCTTGCTCTGTTGTCACTTCTACCATTCCTGCATTCTTCTTGTTTGAAAGCTTAATGATCTGCATTGAAGTTCTAGCACTGTCCAGGGTATTACGTTTTTGTCGTCCTCGTGTGTGTCAATAAATTGATTTTTTTTATATTTATCTTCGCAGTAAAAAGCTTTTTATTCTGTCGTAACGTTTGGATAACGCATCCTTGCACCAATTCTACAGACGGGTCGTTTATTGCATTTATTGCCGTCTTCTTTTCTATAGACAGTGTTGTGGACTGCAATTTGTTGTACACACTTTGTTCTACTACCTTGAAGTTTGATTCATGCAATCTGTGTCTGGTTCCGTCTTTGATACTACGGTCACTACTGTATCGGGCTATTGCCCCTGGCCTTCCTTAACTTGACGGCAACGGCCTTCCCGCATTGGATACATCGGTTCTCGTCGGATCACCGAAGTCGAGCACTGTCGAGCGTGGCCGGCACTTGGATTGGTTACCATCCGGGTCATTATGCACTGTTTCCATTTTTCGGGGTGCACTCAGCCTCGTGATGCCAATGGAGGAGCTACTCGACCGAATAGTAGCGGCTCCGATCGAAGAAAACCACCATAACGACCGGGAGAGCGGTGTGCTGACCACACGCCCCTCCTATCCGCATCCTCAGCTGAGGATTACAAGGCGGTCGGATGGTCCCGATGGACCACTTGTGGCCTGAAGACAGAGTGCTTTTGTGCTTTTCCTTAACTTGCGTTTTCATTTCCATAAGAAATTAGCTGATCAGTTACTGCATGCGGACTCTTCGGCGAGGTGTGCCGCGAAACATTCAGCAATGACCGAGGGTTCACTACAGATGTCGCCATTGATACTGGTGCCAGGAACCACTGGGGACGGTGAATGGCCGCCAATGCGTTGGAGATGGAGTGTGGGCTTCCACAGAAGAAGCATAGCGTTCACAACACCTCTACTTCTTCTTCTTCATTTAAAACGGTGCCTTCGCTCGAAGTCTCTGATTCCTATTAAATATTCGGTAGATGGATGGCGCTCGTGTCATTGAAGTACCACGTGACGCTGTCTGACAACTGCGGCTATCTCTTCAGATCACATTGGCACAGGAGTAAGATTGAAGAATAGAGTATCGTTGCTGGTGCTGCGTGTATAGTCGTGTCAATAGCATCTTGTACCACGCCTCTGATAGTGTTCTCTTGTCTGATTTTAAAACTTGCTTTGGAGGTGATACCTTGCCATTTGACTTTCCGAAGTGGCCAATGTGATGCAATTACCACAGGCTGGTGAGTCGGGAAAGTGAGAGAGATAGGAAAGTGGCCACTGCCACAGAGGTCACCATGGAAATGCCACTGGATCAAGAGGTGCAGACCGTAATATCTATGGCTGAGTTTATTCCAAGGGCCGTATTGAGATTTGTTGGAGCTCCAGAGTTAAGGAGACAGACTTCCAGTCCTGAAATCAACCGATCTATTACTTGGCCCCTGCTAGATGTGATTTGACTGCACACAGAGGATGGTCGGCATTGAAGTCCCCAAGTAGGAGAAAAGGTGGAGACAGCTGTTTCACTATCTCTGCCAGCTCGTGATACGGTATAGACCTGTGTAAGTGTAGATACACTACTGGCCATTAAAATTCCTGCACCACGAACATGACGTGCTACAGACGCGAAATTTAACCGACAGGAAGAAGATGCTGTGATACGCAAATGATTAGCTTTTCAGAGCATTTACACAAGGTTGGCGCCGGTGGCGACACCTACAACGTGCTGACACGAGGTAACTTTCCAACTGATTTCTCATACACAAACAGCAGTTGACCGGCGTTGCCTGGTGAGACGTTGTTGTGATGCCTCGTGTAAGGAGGAGAAATGCATACCATCACGTTTCCGACTTTGATAAAGAACGGATTGTAGCCTATAGCGATGGCGCTTTATCGTATCGCGACATTGCTGCTCGCGTAGGTCGAGATCCAATGACTGTTAGCAGAATATGGAATCGGTGGGTTCAGGAGGGCAATACGGAACGCCGTACTGGATCCCAACGGCCTCGTATCACTAGCAGTCGAGATGACACGCGTCTTATCCGCAAGGCTGTAACGGATCGTGCAGCCACGGCTCCATCCCTGAGTCAACAGATGGGGACGATTGCAAGAGAACAACCATCTGCACGAACAGTTCCACGACGTTTCAAGCAGCGTGGACTATCAGCTCGGAGACCATGGCTGCGGTTACCCTTGACGCTGCATCACAGACAGGAGCGCCTGCGATGGTGTACTCAACGACGAACCTGGATGCACAAATGGCAAATCGTCATATTTTCGGATGAATCTAGGTTCTGTTTACAGCATCATGATGGTCGCATCCACGGTGAACGCACATTGGAAGCGTGTATTCGTCATCGCCATACTGGCTTATCACCCGGCGTGATGGTATGTGGTGCCATTGGTTATACGTCTCGGTCACTTCTTGTTCGCACTGACGGCACTTTGAACAGTGGACGTTACATTTCAGATGTGTTACGACCCGTGGCTCTACCCTTCATTCGATCCCTGCGAAGCCCTACATTTCAGCAGGATACTGCGCGACCGCATGTTGCAGGTTCTGTACGGGCCTTTATGGATATAGAAAATGTTCGACTGCCGCCCTGGCCAGCACATTCTTCAGATCTCTCACCAATTGAAAATGTCTGGTCAATGGTCGCCGACCAACTGGCTCGTCACAATACGCCAGTCACTACTCTTGATAAACTGTGGTATCATGTTGAAGCTGCATGGGCAGCTGTACCTGTACACTTCATCCAAGCTCTGTTTGACTCAATGCCTAGGCGTATCCAGGCCGTTATTACGGCCAGAGCTGGCTGTTGTTTGTACTGATTTCTCAGGATCTATGCACCCAAATTTCGTGAAAATGTAATCACATGTCAGTTCTAGTATAATATATTTGTCCAATGAATACTCGGTTATCATCTGCATTTTTTCTTGGTTTAGCAACTTTAATGGCCAGTAGTGTAGATATTACATGATGTTACCGTAGCTGACAGGCAGGTAAGAACAGCCACGGTTTCTAATGCGGCACCAACTCAGTGAAAATGTCAAATTGAATGAGCGAGCAGGTTCTTCCAGATGCCCTCTCGGCGTTAACGCGATGTTTGGGATTTGTAATGTTTAATGGCAGGAAGTTGGGCTTCCGAGAACAGTGTCTTCTGAAGTGCCACACCAAATGTAGAGTAAGCAGTGATTAATTGAGAGTTCAGCCATATGACGACGGTAGCCGTTACAGTGCCATGGAAGCAACAGCGTAATGGGAACTCAGAAAGCAACAAATGAGAAATGACGGTACGAATTACTTCGTTCGTGAGTTGTGCTCCCCTGAATATGCAGTTCTTCTTCGGTATTCATAGGCTCGATCTTGGTATGGATGATGACTGGGTCAACTGAAGCAGCGTAACTCGGTTTGTCTTACTTGTCCGTGTGAGGTTTAAGTTTCTGTGAGGAATAAGGTAGATCCATTCAAATTTTATTCTTAACGTCTTGTTAACACAGGTGATCATGTGTTTTGTCTTTCTCAATTTTCTTCTCCCTCTTGAAAACTGAAGAAGTCGTCGAACGAGTGGATGATTTTCA
This sequence comes from Schistocerca piceifrons, assembly GCF_021461385.2. Taxonomy (NCBI): domain Eukaryota; kingdom Metazoa; phylum Arthropoda; class Insecta; order Orthoptera; family Acrididae; genus Schistocerca; species Schistocerca piceifrons. The sequence continues at coordinate 179,043,349 of NC_060138.1, read as the reverse complement.
GGGAAATTTATACATGTAGGGGTTGCCTTGATTGGCTGCTGTCATACATTGTCCTGCCACACGCCCCACACGTAGCCTCGTTAGTACAATGGAAGAACCTCTGTCCAAACTTGTGGCACTGAAGACTTCTCGTAGAAGGAGGATGATAGAGCTTGACATCACACTTATTCCTCATGAAAACTTTCGAGGTAAAACATTTTCTGCAGAGACTAAGATGAAAGCTCCGGTGTCCATCGCATGTTCGCTCTGGTTGGGGTGAACAAAACGAACTCCACGTAGATGTAGCTTAGGATTCAGTTCATTTGTTTGTAGCTTGAGGTTCCAATGGAAGATACATTTACTCTGCCGAGTTTTTTATGAGGAGACAGCGTATCTGGCACATCCCCAAGCTAGTCACAGGCCTGAAGCGCCTGTAATTTGTTAGCATTCAATGCTTTGATCAGCAGAGAAACATTTCTCATTATCTCTACCATAGTAAATTCTCATAACCGATACTCAATCTTTACAGCGAAAAAATGTGCCTTTCATACTGAAAAACATTTCCCATCAGTCCTAGAGCAAACCAAGAGCTGGGCAAACTGTCCACTTCCATTTCTCCTTGCTTGACTCTCACTCTTTATGTGGCGAAGAATGGAAATTACACACATCAAAAAAAAGTTTTACATCGCCCCGGTTCCCAGAACTCCTGAAGACAGACGTTGGCTGTGGATATTGCATCACAGACACAGTCCCTTTGACTGTCACTAAACCTGCCCAAAGATGTAAACAACCATACATGAACAGTGCCTATTAGACGGAAGGGGTCTAACAGCCGGTCAGTTCCAGTCATTCCACCAGGAAGGATGTACACGGCTCGTGTTGTCTGTAGTTCAACCATGCCTAGACGGTCAATAACGCGGTTCGATCGCGTCTGCATTGTTACTTTGTGCAAGGAAGGGCTCCCAACAAGGGAAGTGTCCTGGCGTCTCGGAGTGAAACAAAGCGATATTGTTCGGACATGGAGAAGATACACAGGAAACGTCGATGACATGCCTCGGTCAGGCTATCCAAGGGCTACTACTACAGTGCATGACCGCTATCTACAGATTATGGCTCGGAGGAACCCTGACAGCAACGCCACCATGTTGAATAATGCTTTTTGTGCAGCCACAGGACGTTGTGTTACGACTCAAACTGTGCGCAGTAGGCAGCATGATGCGCAGCTTCACTCCTGACGTCCATGGTGAGGTCCATCTTTGCCACCACGACACCATGCAGTACCGTCCAAATGGACCGCCGGCCAGAGTGACGAGCAGTTCTAGGCGCTACAGTCTGGAACTGCGCGACCGCTAAGGTCGCAGGTTCGAATCCTGCCTCGGGCATGGATGTGTGTGATGTCCTTAGGTTAGTTAGGTTTCAGTAGTTCAAAGTTCTAGGGGACTGATGACCTCAGAAGTTAAGTCCCATAGTGCCCGGAGCCATTTGAAACAGATGGACCCAACGACGTGCCGAATGGACCGCTCAGGATTGGCATCACTTTCTCTTCACCGATGAATTTCGCATATCCCTTTAACCAGACAATCGTCGGAGACGCGTTTGGAGGCAACCCGACCAGGCTGAAAGACACACTATCCAGCAAGGTGGAGGTTCAGTGCTGTTTTGGGGTGGCATTATGTGGTGCCGACGTACGCAGCTGGTGGTTGTGGAATGCGACTAGAGTGGCCATCTTGTTCTCAAGACATGAACCCTGTGGAACATGCCTGGGGTATACAGAAAAAGGCTGCTTATAGACCAAGTGACCCACCAACCACTCTGAGGGATCTACGCCGAATCGCCGTTGAGCAGTGGGATAATCTGGGCCAACAGTGCCTTGATGAACTTGTGGATAGTATGCCACGACGAATACAGGCATACATCAATGGAAGAGGACGTGCTACTGGGTATTAGAGGTACCAGTGTGTACAGTAATCTGGACCACCACCTCTGTAGGTCTCGCTGTATGGTACAACATGCAATGTGTGGTTTTCATGAGCAATAAAAATGGCGGAAATGATGTTTATGTTGATCTCTATTACAATTTTCTGTACAGGTTCCGGAACTCTCAGAACCGAGGTGATACAAAACGTTTTTGATGTGTGTGAAATGGTACGATTATACAGGCTAAGACGTGGGTAAAGCAGGGGGCAGACTTTGGTTTACTGATGGAATACTGGGTATATGCAATCGGTCTGCAAAGGAGGTGGCTTACAGATCACTCATTCGACCCATTCTACAATACTGCTAAAGTGTGTGGGCCTACGTGAAATACGACTAACAGGGGATATTGAACGTATACAGAGGAGGACAGCACGAACTGTCACAGGTTTCTTTGACCCGTGGGAGAATATCGCGGAGACGCTGAAGAATCCGAATTGGCAACCTCTTGAAGGTATACGAAAATTATTCCGAGAAAAACTACTATATAAAGCTTCAAGAACCGACTTTAAATAAAGACTCTAAGAATATACTACAAATCCGTACGTGTCGCTCACGTAGGGATCGTGAAGACAAGATTAGATTAATTGGAGCACGCACGGAGCAGTTAAACGATAACTCTTCCCGCGCTCCACACGTGAACGGAACGTGGAGAAATCGTATTAACGGGTACAGTGGAAGGTACGCTCTGGCATGCGTTTCACAGTAGTTTGCAGAGTATAGATATGGATGAAGATTTACTGAAAATTAAGTCTACTCCAAGGAACAGGAACGAGAGCTATGAATAAAGTACTGATATCGACGTTGCTTATCTAAAAATTCATATCTTCATGTAATTTGAACGGTATAAGCAGTCCACTTAACTGAACTCCTCAAGATGCACGAATGGATGTGTGGAATATTAAGTGATGTGTGGAGTGACATTGCGTGGTAGTTATGGGGTATAGCTGTGAGGTACCGCACCGGCCAGTCCGCCCTGGACGAGTCTGTCTGTTAGTGAATGCACAGCAGTTCCTGCAGAGGCCTCGTAATTTACAGATGGGTAAAAACTGATCCAGCGACGTCATATGAAAATTAATACAGGAAATACAGGTGAATACAGGAAAGACAGATGAAAACGACAAATGAAAAGGTATCAATTGTTGGAGCGCTTTCATTGCAGTGTGACTACTTATTCATTAGTTAACTGTAGGAACATTAGACAAAAGTGTTAAATTCTATGGGAATAATGCAGCAACTGCTAATTTTTTCGTTTCAGGAGCTTGAATTATTATTTTTTATTTTATCCATACTGGATGAGAGGTCGTGGTTGTGAATGTCAATGTTAAAAAATATATCGGCTCAGCCACTTGTTTATAGTGTAAAACACTAAGATTGACGCGTTTCGGAAGTCAAACTTTCTTCATCAGAATAATAAAAAGTAAAAGGACCTGTTAAAACTCGCTAAAATGGAACATGACGGAGCATGCAAGGAAGAATACCGCAAATAATATTACGAGAGTCACAATACCACATTTCGGTGATATTTCTCAAAAAGTGTCTAACATTTTCAACCCTTTAAAAGTTGATACCGCTTTTCAGACCAATAATGCGCTGCGGTTTAAACTAAGAAATAATTTGCAGCAGGAAAGCGATAAATATGAGAGAGCTGGGGGTCTATAAAATTCAGTGTAACACGTGCAAGGCAAGCTATGTAGGCCAAACTGGTAGGTCCTTTAAAGTACGTTACAAAGAACATAGCGATGCATTCCGGCTTAATAATTTCGAAAAGTCAGCTATAGCCACCCATATTTGGGAAACGGGACACCCCATGTTGGGAATAGATCAGGACCTCGTTATTTTACGTAGACAGGACAAAGGCAAAAAGCTGGATCTAGTAGAACAGCTGGAAATTACGATACATAGCGTGGATAATCAGAACACACTGAATGAACAGCTAACTGGTGATACAAATAACTTTTTCAAACATTTCACTGGTTTCTTTTAGTAACAACATTTTTAGCAATTGGCAGGATACCATCATTTCATGAGGTCCTTGGAACATGTATACATTATCTCTTTGTATAGACATCTCTGTGACTTCCTTGTTTACTTGCGAGTGAGCTCATTCGCGTTATAGTGTCGTGTTTGGCTGCGTGGTGTGTGGTATCAACGAAGACGCACGGGCAGTTTACGACGATAGAGGAGAGAGAGCCATGTGGTTAGATGTTGAATACCATAGGCATCACCATTTTAGAGTTTTTTTATATTTTGACGACTATGTGGAGATGCACCTTGGAAGACACGGCTGCAACAAGGGAAGTAGCCACGATATTTTAATTTTATTATCAGTTTTATTGTGCCTGGTGCATGTTCCATTTTAGCGAGTTTTAACAGGTTCTTTTACTTTTTATTATTTTGATGATGGAAGCTTGACTTCCTAAACGCGTCAATCATAGTGTTTTACACTATAAACAAGTGGTTGAGCCGATATAGTTTTTAACCTTGAATTATTTATTGCAGAAATACATAGTAGTAAGTACCTAACGATCATCTGCAGAAAAGTATCTTCCTTTTTTTCCGGCTTATAGGTTGCTTCCAGCATTGCGGAAAGCGCAATCCGACGAGTGTACGAACAGCATCTTTTCTATGTACATAAGGGTTAATGAAGTTCAAGAGTTCTTTGAAACAGTCCTAGTTCATCATTACAAAATTCCTATGGCCGTCTAGTTGTGCTGCACGTTCTGTTAGCATGTCACTATCGTCGTGTGAGGAACGCCTTGCAAACCAGTTTTCGCCCGTCGCCGCTTCCTCTTGGATTTGTTTTCGCAACGTGTAGCAGTTGCAGTTCCAGTACATAAAAGATGTACGTCATCGAGCGCCGGCATTTTGGCTACGAAGGCAGAGTATTAACTGAAGGTCCCGGGCATAAATATTGCACAATAATATTGTGCCTTTCTTGGCCTCCAAATTTCGAGTTATATACTGACACGACACTATTGCACAATAAATATTGAGTGTGGGAGAAACTCATTTAGCAGAAGAAAGGATTTAATAAATTTTTAATAGGTTACGGAATCGATACTCAATTACAGCAAGCGTCTTTCTCGGGAGCTGCATAGAATCAATGAAGTGACCATAAGAGAATTAAAGTAAGGGACACAAAGTCGATAACACAGTAAATAGCAAGGCTGTTATATAAGTCATTATGCTGTGAGCGTCATTGCAGTTTGAATGGAACAAGACTTCTGGACACGCTGATATCGAAAGAAAACAGTGAACACCTACGGCATTCGATTATCAGTCGCCGGAAGCTTTTTATTAATAAATAAATGTGAGGTGGGATTGTTTTCTCTTAGCTAAAGGTGAACTGATAGTTCCTTAATATGTACTGGAAATATGAAGTAGATACAATGCGGTGTTCCAAATGAGAGTACTTCTGTTTTTCTTAAGAAAATGCCGTTAACAATGGGTAGTTACAGTTTCAAGAATGCGATCAGGCCCCTGTGCGAGGTAAGCCGAGTGTGTGGGCTCTTTCCTTGGAATAATAATGATGGATACGTTAGAGCTACAGGATACAGAGGGATGGCCACGATAATCGTCAGCATCAGCTTAACAGTGATGTGGCTGACAGGGATCACCGCAGTCGGCTCATACTGCAGCTATACCCAGTCCTGCTTGAAACCAGTGGGTTCAGAGCTACCGTTCCAGAAAATACCCACAGCGCTAGGGTTACTGTTGATGTGGCTGCCATCCGTTGTGTTGTTAACTACTTGTTTAACTACTAGAAACAAGCATCTGTGTGAAATTATTGAGTTGTTTGAAACAGTAGACAAACTTCTTTCACATAAGCAACACATCTACGGCAGGAAGTCTTTCACTAAAACTCGATTAACTGCTGTTGTTATGGTTGGAGTATTTATTATATTCGTTTGCATTACTGGACTTGCCGCAGAAGTGGACGTTTCTTATAGTACATGGAAAAATAAAATAGTACACTATTTGGGAGCGTACGGACTTCTTTGGTACCTACAGTTCGTCGGTGTAGTGCTGGCAGTGCGAGACCGGATGGGGGCGATCCGCGTGCAGCTGGTGAGGAGCGTACGGCCGCCCCTGCACGGGGAGGCGGAGCTGGACGAGGCGGTGGGCGGCGGAGGGCGGCGGTGGGCAGCGGAGGGCGAGCTGCGGCGGCTGCAGCGCGCCAGGCTGGCCCTGCACCGCGTCGCCCGCCTCTGCGGACACCACTTCGGCCCTGCGCTGCTGCTGTCCGTGCTGCAGCACGCGGTCCAGATGGTCACTCTGGCGTACAACGTCGTACTGCTAGCTCAGAGCGACCGAGACCCCACACATCAGACACGCGCTGCCACGTATTCTCTCTGCCTCTTCGTGCTGGCTATAACTACCAGCCTGCTGGCAATGCGCTGGCTGTGTTCCTCTGCGGCAGACATGGCTGACACTGTGGGCGAGCTGCTGGCGAAGCTTCAGGTTCTGTTGCAGCGAGGAACTACCTCTGACGTCCTCTGTCTGTCCATCAAGAGAATGAACTTCTCTGCTGCGGGCTTCTTCGATATTGATCTAAGCTTATTTATAGCAACTATTGGTACTACCATCACTTACGTTATAATACTTATTCAGTTTAAGCCATAAATTAGTATAATGGTATCTGTTTACTGAGTTTTGTTACATGTAAATGTATCCTTCTGCCTGCGACAAACGACAATGTTTTTCTAGGCAGACCTCCCTCCTCCTTCTAGCGAACGAACTGACGTTCCTTGCTGTCATGTTAGCTACTTATTTCGTTTATGTAACGACAACACACTGAGCATCATCTTTTGTAGAACTGCTAATGTTTATTATGAGGTCAGTAGTGGGAGATATGTGACGTCTACAGGAAGCTAGTGTTACGACAACTGAGTGGATTAGCAGCTTCGTTCGATTGGTTGGGTTGGGGTTGTTTTGGGGGAGGACACCAGACAGCCAGGTCATCGGCCTCATTGGATTAGGAAAGCAAGTCAGCCCTGCCTTTTCGGAGGAACCATCCCAGCATTTGCCTGGAGCGATTTAGGGAAATCACGGAAAACCTGAGTCAGGATGGCCAGACACGGGATTGAACCGTCGCCCACCCGAATGCGAGTCCAGTGTGCTAGCCACTGCGCCACTTCGCTTTAGCAGCTTCTGTGGCGTTATTTCCAAAAATAGTGATGCATCTCCTAGGTCATCTGTGATCGGGTGGGAGACATGTCAGTTTGGTATTAATCTGACTAGGGTTTGTTATCACTGAATACGAAACATTGCACGCAAAGTTATTGTCACTGGGTTACTAGTGTGTTGGCAACAAAGTGATACAATAGGATTTCAAATACTACTTTTGATAATACCGGCCACTTTTCATGTTAACTGGAATCACGCTATTTGGAACATGTAGGCATTCGTTCACAGTCATGTCACAAAAAACATCAGTTTCATACAATGGTAACAGTGTCTCTGTGACAATGGAGATCCAGTCCAGACATAGCTGATCCCGGCTGTCTGAACGGTGATATATTCGATATTGTTCGAGGAAAATCCCAAAAGTAAGGTCTCCTATTTTTTTATAAGGACATAGACCCGTTTATTTCTACAATGGTTTGCATAAGTTTACAGCGTGAACATTTAGATAGTTTTCAACATAATCACCATTTCTGTCGATGCATTTTTATAGACACTGTGGCAGTTTTTGTGTGCCTATGTCATACCAGCTCGCCGCCATGCTTCTTTCACCTCGTCGTCGGAGCTGAAGCGCTTTCCGGCCAATTGTTCTATTAACCTAGGGAACAGGTGATGTCACTGGGCGCCAAATCAGGACTATAGGGTGGGTGGATGATTATCTTCCACTGGAACTGTTGCAGGAGAGCAACGGTTTGCCGAACGATGTGTGGGCGAGCGTTGTCTTATAGAATGTGTACGCCCTTGCTCGACATTCTCCTTCTCCAGTTCCGAATTGTTCGTTTGAGTTTTTTCAGAGTCTCACAATACCTGTCAGCGCTAATTGTGGTCCCAGCGATTCAGTTCCGACGGAGAGGTGAAAGAAAAGGTTCATAGCTTTCTGAACAGCATGGCGGCGAGCTGGTATGACAGGGCATACAAAAACTGCCACAGCGTCTACAAAAATGCATCGACAGAAATGGTGATTATGTCGAAAAATAGCTAAATGTTCAAGCTGTAAACTGATGTAAACCATTGTAGAAATAAACAGGCCTATGTACTTATAAAAATTGGAGACCGCCACACATAATGACCAAAGTGACAAATGGACATAGCGTACCCTCCACAGGGCCAAAGAGGATGATGAACAGCCAACTATGAGACAGAACGCCGCTAACTGAATGTGGGGCTTCAAGCACCAGTTCATACCACGGCTGTAGAGAGGCTGATGTGGCGCATAGTATTCTGCCACCTATGACCGGCATCACACCTGGTGCCTCCCCATGACTTATGGACACTCAGTCTACATCTAAATGATCTATGTTAATAGCAGATCTGTTATATGTTCATGAGGTAAGATTTTGGGTAACAGCTTTGCGAGTGAGTGAGATCTAACTTGCAGTGTGTGAGAGAGGGAATGTAATTGCCACTGAGAAACAGGTAGAGCACGAACCAGTGTGGCACATTCCGTTACCAGGCATGGTGGCACGGTGTTATGCGTTTCCGCCACATCTTGCTACTTTAGTTCTGCGCAGAGTCATCACCACTTAGACTCTCTGCAGTAAACGCCTGGCATAACCTGACCCTGGCGGCGATCTGTGTGTAACGGCAGCTGAAACTGCTTTTCTGCACGGTACTGTGTAGCATATACAGCAGTGATCAACTCTACTAAGAGCCCGACTGCTACCTGGTAACAAAAGGCATTGCAGCACTAGCGTCACAAGACATCTGTCAATATTCCGTTTGTTGTAACACCAATAAGTAAAATCTGGGAAAACGAACCTGAGGTACTTTGTAACTCTATGGACGTCTGCATCATTCTGTTAATCCAAACTTTTCTTCGTGGCTGTCTGTATGTGGTCGTAAGTATAACAACCTCTCAAGAAAAAGACAGACAAATACATTGTATTAAACGTTCTTCACACTATGTTTTCAAAAAGTAATATTTCGTACCTTGTGAAGACTAGACGCGATAATATAGTTGAACGCAACCGTCAAACATTCTGACATGCCGTGTTCAGTATTTTTCTCCTCGAGTATATCTGATAACTTTTCATATTTTGTAACGTGTACTTGTGTCGAGCACACACAAGAGAAATGGGAGATTGCATCATGTAGAGCTTCTTACAGGAAATGTACAGTACGTAATGTCATAGTAAGGCATGGTAAAACTGCGAAGCCGTATCAGAGGTGCAGAAATGAAATGTAATTGTAATCACCGATAGAAAGTGATCTTAATCTCTAGAATGAGCTATTAAATTGAAAAGAAAAGTAGTGTACCTCTGTTTCTGGTGACTTAGTTCTACTGCTATCCATGATAACTGCGTATTTCACTTCAAACATTCAAAATTTTCAGAGGAAAAGAATTGTCCTAAATTTACTGAGGCATCTTTTATTGACATGTGATTGAGGTTGCGGTATGAGATAATAGGCTATATCTTACCCCACCTGTTACAGCATAATCTCTTCATCTAGACCATCTTCAGAAAACTGAATAAGATGTGAAATCGAATCACATTTTAAATCACAGTGACCAGTAAAGCGTTGTCATATCGACAACGTATCTGCAAAAAAAAAAAAAAAAAAAAAAAAAAAAAAAAAAAAAAAAAAAAAAAAAAAAAAAAAAAAATCCTGATGAACTTGTCTCTCTCTGTTAAGCATTCCTGTACAATTACGACTAGTGTTAGACGTCTGTATCCATCTGTGCAGAATGACTGTCCCGTTTGCGTACTCCAGCAGTCATAACAGTAAAATCTGTTTCAGTCAAATGCTCAAATATAATATATTTCAATGTCTCATACAAATGTTAACACCTTGGTAAATTTTGGTGCATGCGTAACCTAAGTATAATTCACAAGCTATTGAAAATAACCGATAAATCAAAATCTGTTTGGCTATTAAGTATATTATGCGAATATCCTAGTGCTATAATGTAAAATATTCATCATCAAGGTACAAATATAACAACAATTTATGGTGAAACATATTAGTCTTCAACCAGTAAAAAGTCGTAATCATGCTGCTGTAACGCCACAGTTTCAAGCATTTTGCTGCGTTTTAAATATTTAACAAATTATTAATGAGAAAATGTTCTTAAATGTCACATGAACCGTCATTCTTTGCGTATAAGCCTGCGTTCTATAATTCCACCTGCGTAAACTACACTGAAAAAACCTGTCTGAAAATGTAGTGGTCATGTCTTTGCAAATTGTGTTCTCGTCCTTAGACACACAAATAGAACAGTTTCAATGTTACACTAAACAGGTATGATTAAACTACAATGAACTTTTTAAACAGTACTTGAAACAGTCACGAGTATGGAAATGTGGTACATTATCTTTTAATTCCTAGAGAAAACAATCTACTGAAGTATACTGATTACAGTAAACATCTTTGTCTGCTCTATGGCGGAAAACTGTAACTGTTTATGAACAAAGTCCACATTGTTGTACTACAGACTTAGCACATCACCTGCGCAAGAATTGATAAAGAAACGTACATGTTTTAACAAACTAAAGTTTCAATAGAGGCCTATGTTACAAATTCCAGAATCATTGCAAAATGCAAGTAGATAAGAATACTAACACTTTTTTCACGGGTATACTGAATCAGACCTGAAGAATATACCAAGCCAACTGTGGAGTTAATATTATTTTCCAAGCACATTTTATTACAGGTAGATGCAAAATCATCACACTAACTGCAAAGCACTAACATGAACTATATTATGTGCTAAATTACGTGTGAAATAACACTGAAAACTGGTAGAATCTACTGTGATAGATTATTTTGCCGTGACACTTTCGAATTAAGAACAAACAGTCATATGGTAACCAGATAACTTAATTATGAGACATTCAAGGTGGAGCAAGGACACAGGCTTTCAAATAAGACCTCAATTGCATAAAAAATAATTTTTATTATAGCAATAAGAATGACAACAATTAAAAAAGCTACAAAAAAGTGAAAAATATGTAACAAATAAGAATCCAGGTATAATTTATGGAGTCCAACTATTTGCAATAATGACATTCCACTGGAAAACGTCACTTTGACCCTGAATTTTTTACATGTAAATCACAACTTTGTTTCACTATAACTGTGTCACAGCAGAAGCTTGCCACTCATCTTCGGAATCTTGAAACTGTAGCAACAAGAATACAAAGACATGTCAGGAACCTGCAACACACTAGAGAATAACATTAATGTGGGATCTTCAAGGAAAGGGCGAATCTATTTTCTGGGGAAGCAAAGAGAGCACAGTCCCGGAAAAAAATTAAATTTCTAGGAAAAAAGTACTTCAAGACAACCCATCAAGAATCAGGAGCACATGTGAAGTGCGTTTCTGTACAATATTATTATTATCAACAGATAAATTAAATGATTTTGTTGAAAATTTCAGTCATCGGGAACGGGGCGAATAGAAGCATCAACTTACGCTAAACAATTTTGCTTAGACAGGGCATTAGCAGACAGACAGATTGATACTGGAATGGAAACAAATGATACAACTGATCTTGCTGCTATGTGAATTAATAACTTTTCCATCACTTATGATTGGCGGTCACTTAATTTACGAAACTTCCATGATACTATGAAATACTCAGTTGTAGGATTTACAGGTAAGTGCTGAACGCAAAATAAAAACCTATGCAAGAGTCCTCCATAATAGACGCATGGATTGTAGACGAGAGAACTGGGTGACATTTCTGTTTCCCGCAAATGGAACAACAGCGGACAGATTGCATTTAGTAGAATGGATCACAGTCATTTATACCGAAATTTTTAGAGAGTAAGTAGATCAGAACACGACCATCACTACCGACAAATAAAAACAGAAGCGAACATTGCGTATAGTCTATACCCATTGAGGTCTATGCGTATAAGACAAATGCTGTCTTCACCTCAAATCTCTTATTTGCGCTCACAAACGTGATTTTTTCATCCATATCCGCACAGATTAAATTCTTGCGGAGTACTTTAAAAGCGGTCGGCACGCCACAGTTCCAAAGGCAGACCCGCGCTTGGCCCAAATACCATTTTTATCTGCTGTACTCCGTACTAAGCTTTCAGACTGTGCTATAGCCGGGAAAATTTCAATGTGTTTGGTGTGATAACCTTTACCTAAAAGGCGTTCAAAAAGTTTTGCACAGTGAAACTTTTTGTGTACATACTTGTAACATTTAACTATACATTGAGCCTACTCAGTGTAGCCTCCATCGGCTGTGACGCATTGGGCCCAACGTTCTTTCCGTGATGTAAATGCATTTTGGTAATATTCTGGGATTGACTTTTACACCATTGCTTGACACAGGAAATAACGTCTTTCTCACTATCAAATGTTTTACCGCGCAGGTGGGACTTCAGGCGACCAAAGACGTAAAAATGAGACCGAGCCAAGTCCGGACTGTCGGGAGGATGAGGAACAATTTTCCAACCCATTTTCCTGATTTCCTCTTGCGTCATAAGGGCTGCATGGGATTTGACACTGTCATGGTTCAGGCTGATGAACTGACCCTGAAGCTGTGGTCTGCGGGTCGTGATGGCACGTGAGAGCTTGTGCAATGACAAACAATAACGGTCCCGGTTAATTGTGGAACCAGGTTCCAAAAAGTCAATGAAAAGGACACCACACTGATCCCAGAAGAAGGAGGCCATTACCTTTCGGCCTGCTGTTCGTGACAACCTTGGTTTCTTCTTCCGAGTGGAACCCGGATGACGCAACTCCATGGATTGGGATTTGCTCTCAGGTTCGGACGAAAACAACCATGTATCATCCTGGATAATGACGCCGTTAAAACACTGTTTCCACTTTTCAGTAAAAGTCTTAAAGAGACCCTGGCACACATTCTTCCTCATCGTTTTCATTTCTCTTGTAAATAATCTAGCCACCCAACGTGCACAGATTTTTCCTTACCCTAGTGACTGTACCAGTAATACCACACTACCAAATGGCAAACGGGTCATTTCAGCACACGTCGTCACACATCTGTCATTTTGGATGATTTGATCAATGGTCCCCTTCATCACATCACTCACTGCCGTCGATGGTCTACCGCATCGTGGATTGTCCAGTAGAGAGAAATCACCTTCTTTAAACCTCTGCAACCACCGCTGCGATAAACTGTGTCCTCCCCATAAACAGGGAGCAACTTCCTGTGAATCGATGTGGTTTTGAAGAGGTACTCAATCACCGACCGTTGTCGCAACCTGACATCTACTTCACGGTCCATTATGGTTCATCTGTAAATAAAAGAAAATACTTATATACCAACTTATAGCTAAATGTTCCCAGTATGTTCACAAAATATTTCATTCCCCTCCTGCAAAATATTAAACGTTTAGAAACGACTGTGCAAAACTTTTTGAACGCCCTTTGTATTTCCTTCCTTCACCCATGACCATTTTTCTACCCACACGACGACTGAAATTTAGCGCCTCGCGTTAGTGTGTGATAACTTTGCTTCATATAACACGGCATACCGTTAATTTTACAAACGCACACTCATTAATATTTACTCTGATGCATTAGCTGGTCACAACAACATTGCGGAGCGCTAACTGAGGGAACAGAAATTTCACAGCTTGTAGCCAGTGGACACGGAAGTAATTCAAAACACTCCTCAGATTGCGCGAAAGATGAATTCGCGCCACCAGAGAGTCAGTAGGCGCAAGTGATGTGATCGTATCCAGAAGGTAAGGTCGCAGACAGACTTACCCTGACCTCGGGCCTGGCAAAGTTTTCAGGAACGCCTGCAGACTGCAAGTTTTCAGCTATCTTTACGATAAAGGTTCGGCGTTGCTTCACGCAATCGCGTTCACTGATCACAAATAACTCATTTTGACAAGAATCGTATGATAATATTGAGACTGTATCTGCAGTTATAACCATGAAGTCCATATTATCGTGGATCTCCACTGACATACCAGCAAATTCTTATGCACAAAGCAAGTGTTGCTGCGGATATCGGCACCGACATAACTCTATGTGCAGAAATCACTATTTTGAAATGAATGTTACTAATACATATATCAGACTAAGTTTACCGCGGTAGTAGGGGAAGGAAGAGAAGATGAATTTACGGGAGAAAAAAGGTTTGGCAGAAGGTATGAGACAGCAGAAACACTGAATTCTGTAATAATTTTCAGTTAGTAACAGCAAATACGTCGCTCAAAAATCGCAACAGGAGGCGGTAAACATGATCACGACAGGAGGCCGTAAAATTGGAAATTACCCTTAAATATAACAAGATCCCGTCTGGATTACGTCGCTTGTGACAGATTTTGAAATCAGTTACCGAATGATAAGGCGTGCCCAGGAGCAGATATAGCCTAATGTCACAATTTGATAATATTGAAGAGAAGAATGAACTAAAAAAAAAAAAAAGTCCTGATCAATCAGACTAGAAGGAACTGGATACTGAAGTTCTGATGACTGATGATATGCGTGTCAAGCTGGACAGGTGAATGCAAGTAGACCTACAAGGGACGTAACTGCGAATAAACCTTGTGTAAGAAAAGAAACACTGCAACTGATCGATGAACGGAAAAAATACAGTAATGTTAAGGTTCAAATGGCTCTGAGCACTATGCGACTTAACTTCTGAGGTCATCAGTCGCCTAGAACTTACAACTAATTAAGCCTAACTAACCTAAGAACATCACACGCATCCGTGGCCGAGGCAGGATTCGAACCTGCGACCGTAGCGGTCGCTCGGTTCCAGACTGTAGCGCCTAGAACCGCACGGCCACTCCGGCCTGCGTAATGTTAAGGAAGAGACAGAAATACAGCTATACTTGTCAGATGGGAGTGTAATGAATACGAAGTGTAGGGAAGTCAAGTAGACAGCTTTAAGATAAATATAACTAAATCGAAAAAGAAATTGTCGTAGGAACGACTGATTCAGCACAGAAAAAAGTCAAAAGACCCTTCTGTCAAATCAAAACCAAGGGTGCCAACATTAAGTGTGTAACCGAATTCCACTGTTAAACCTAGAGGGGTGAGCGAATATGTGAAAAGAGCACACTGAAGGCCTCTAAGGGGAGGAGGAACCACCTAATGAAGTGACAGAAGGAAATAGGGAATCGATATGAAATATTCAGTATTGGGGTCAGAGTTTAACAGGGCTTCGGAAACCATGTAATTAGATGGGACAGAAGGCATAGATAACACTCCTTCAGAATTTCTAAAACCATTGGGGTAAGTGACAGCCAAACGACTATTTAAATTAGTGTGCATAATCTATGAAAGTGCGAGTATACCATCACACTTCTGGGAAAAAAAATTCATCCACACAGTCCCGAAGGTAGCAAGTGACCATAACTGTGAGAACTATCGCACAATCAGCTTAGCATCGAAGTTTCTGTCAAGACCAAAACATAGAAAGCGGGCAAAGATAATTGAGAATCTATTAGATGACGGTTAATTTAGGTTTAGGAAAGTTAAAAGTTCTCAGGTTGCTGTTGATAATCGAAGAAAGGGTTTACAGTAATAAAGATATCTTCAAAGAATTTGTCCACATAGATGTCAACTAGTACAAGATGTTCGAAATTCTGAGAAAAATACAAGTAACCTGTAGAGAAAGACATGTGATACACAGTATGTACAAGAAACTAGAGGGGACAATAAGACTGAAAACCCAAGAAAAAGTGCGTCGATTAAAAAATATTTGCAAGGATGCAGCATTTCTCTCCGATTTTTTAATATATTCATCGAAGAAGTACGAAAATACAAGAGAGATTCAAGAGCGTGGTTGAAATACATGACGAGAGAATATCAAAAAAATGGCTCAAATGGCTCAGAGCACTATGGGACATAACTGCTGAGGTCATCAGTCCCCTACAACTTAAATCTACTTAAACCTAACTAACCTAATGACATCACACACATCCATGCCCGAGGCAGGATTCGAACCTGAGACCGCAGCTGTCGCGCTGTTGCAGACTGTAGCGCCTAGAACCGCTCAGCCACCCCGGCCGGCTAGAGAATATCAATGTTGCGATTCTGTGATGACATTTCTGTCCTCAGTGAAAGAGAGGAATACATAACATCAAAATCGATAACCACGCAGTAGATGAAGTAAAATAATTCCGCTACATTGGAATCAAAATAATACAAAGCAGACCAGCACTGGTAAAGTGACGTTCCTGGCCAAAGAAAGTCTACTGTTTCCATAGCTCTTAATATGAGGAAGAAATTTCTAAGAACATACGTTTGGAGCACAGAATTACATAGCAGTGGGAAAATCAGAGAAGAAGAGAACCGACGAGTTTGAAATGTATCGTTATAGAACAGTGGCTCCCACTCTGGGGATAATTACCCTCTTCGCGGTAACACGTAATTGTCTGAGGATAAAAACGAAAGTGTTCAATTGTGTTTCAATCATGAAACTAAGTTTATTTTTAAAGAAGCATTGGTATTTCGTAAGACTGTAATTCTTATTGCATAAGTTACCAATAATGACATTTTCTCCGATAACTAACATTAATAATGTCGTGTGGTTAGATCGCGTGAAACGAATTTATGAATATCACTTTCCATTAAGCCCACCCACTGCACTCTAAGAGAGTAATGTTGAGAGATATACATCATGTACGCTTAACCCTAGCATTACCAACGTATTTTTTGTTACATGTAATACCAACGGGGGGGCCTCAAAGGCCCATAAAGAATACCACAATTTATTTTATCATAAATCAAGTTTATTTACTTCTGATACCTCTAATAACAATTCAAAATGCTTAGACATTGTTTTTGTATACTGGATAATAGAAGATGTTATTATAATAGGAATAAAATGAACAAATCACGAGATTCAGTTTATATATTTTTTGGAATAATGTTTCAAAATAGTGTTTTCTTATAAAAACGACTTTTTTAATTCGATACACTACACGAAGCAAACAAAATTTACTGTCTCATTCTGCAACGCATTTTTCACACAACACTGTCTTCCTGCAGTGTTTCCCACAGACGTGTTTGTGGCACTGAGAGCAGGTAACAGTTGACTTTCCCAGCTTGTTGTACTTGATCTTTTTAGATGCAGCTTCTTGGCAGCATAGGTGGCACCGTCCACGTGTTCCTGGTTCTGCTGTTGAGGATGATGGTTCTACAGAGCAGCTGAGCTTCCGTTGTGCGATGCTTTCCATTGCCATTATTACTGGCTTCTGAAGTCCATACAAATTTTGTGCCCGTTTATCTACTTGAGATCTTATTAGTTCGAGACCTAAGTTAGTGATAAAAACTCTTCTGCGGTTTAGCAAATTCTTTTTCCAATTCGGAAAGTTGAGGAGGAAGAGTGAATATGCATTTATTGCTGCTATGTCAATGAGTGTGTAGAAGAGGGACAAAGGCCATCTTCTTGTTCCTCTCTTTGTGCTGTAGTGTCTTGCCATCTGGTCTATGGTGTCCACGCCTCCCTTTGTAGAATTATAAAAAAGATTTATGTTAGTCTTTTTTGAGTCTTCATTCAACACCCCTTCTGAGTGATAAGTTGAAAGCATCAACAGCAGTCGTTTTGGCTTCTCGCGGACTAGCGTTGATGCAAGAGTAACTGGTGGCCTCTGTGTCTGAGGGTCAGTATAAGCAAAGATGGAAGAGTGTAAACTGCGGCCAGTTGTAGTCTTCAGCTCTTCAGGTATGTGTCGTCTGTTAGACTGTAGGGTGCCAACAAGTGTGAGGTGAAAATCATTCCATAGAGTCTCAGCAAGCTCCACTGAAGTATAGTACCGATCTGTGGTAACATTACGGCCTGATTTTTCAATAGGTTTTATTAGTCTCTTTACAATTTCCATCGGTCCATTTGAATGCTGTGTATTTCCTGACTTGCCTGTATAGATGTCCATGCTGATCACATATCTAGTCTCAGAATCAGACAGCATTCGAATTAGAATGCCGTATTTTCCAGGTTTTTCTTTTAGAAACACCTTGAATGGACAGCGACCACGGAACAAAGACAACATCTCATCCACTGTTGTATGAAGACCAGGAATGAAATACAATGGAAGTGAAGAATTGAAGCTTTCAAAAATTTCCCTCATTGGAGCAAACTTGTCAGTCTGGCGACGAATTTCTCTTGTGTTCTTATCATCAAACCTCAATATTTTAGTCAATTCGAAAAATCGGGTCCGACTCATTGATCCATAGTACACTTGTCGGCCCTGAAGCAACGACCATAAATCTTGGACAGGTATCTTATTGTCATGATTTGAACCCATGCTTAGCAAGAGTCCTATATAACAAAATAACTCATCTTCATCTGTGTGCTGAATACCTAGTCTAGAAGCCTCTTCATTGGAGTGTAGTTTTATTAGATTCATAATTTGAGGTGTAAAAAAGAGCTCTATAGCCTCTTTCGGAGACGCAATTCTTCCTTGTTGTCCTAGCCCCATTCTTTCTCGCACTATATTTTGTACAGAACTCCGATATTGTCGAGATGGCTTCGTAATATACTCTCGTCCACTTTTTGCAATGAATTTATCACATTCCGTATCATTATCATCTGGTGGATTGGCTTCAACCTCATCTTCATTCTCAGACGATGAATCAGTTCTAATTTCTTCCACATCATCATCCACTTCACTTTCCTCTAAATCTGATTCGTTCAAAACTTCTTCTAGCACTCTTTCAATGGAACTATCACGTAAACGATGTCTACTCATGTTGCTGGTTCAACAGCAGCAGAAACACTGAAAGTAACAATGGTCCGCTTCATAATAATATGTCTGAAGGCAACAATGTCAAAATTTGTTTCATGGTAAGAATTTGAAGCGAGAGACTCAACCTCGTAAATCTTTCCTTGCTATTACCAACGGGTGGGCTTCTAAGGCCCACAGAGAATTAAATCAAGTAAATGAATTTTAATTACATTTTTATTCCGAAATTCTGTAATGACTCAATAGTACATTCAATAACGAACAATTACCTTTGCTTTCAAGTTCATACACTCCTGGAAATTGAAATAAGAACACCGTGAATTCATTGTCCCAGGAAGGGGAAACTTTATTGACACATTCCTGGGGTCAGATACATCACATGATCACACTGACAGAACCACAGGCACATAGACACAGGCAACAGAGCATGCACAATGTCGGCACTAGTACAGTGTATATCCACCTTTCGCAGCAATGCAGGCTGCTATTCTCCCATGGAGACGATCGTAGAGATGCTGGATGTAGTCCTGTGGAACGGCTTGCCATGCCATTTCCACCTGGCGCCTCAGTTGGACCAGCGTTCGTGCTGGACGTGCAGACCGCGTGAGACGACGCTTCATCCAGTCCCAAACATGCTCAATGGGGGACAGATCCGGAGATCTTGCTGGCCAGGGTAGTTGACTTACACCTTCTAGAGCACGTTGGGTGGCACGGGATACATGCGGACGTGCATTGTCCTGTTGGAACAGCAAGTTCCCTTGCCGGTCTAGGAATGGTAGAACGATGGGTTCGATGACGGTTTGGATGTACCGTGCACTATTCAGTGTCCCCTCGACGATCACCAGTGGTGTACGGCCAGTGTAGGAGATCGCTCCCCACACCATGATGCCGGGTGTTGGCCCTGTGTGCCTCGGTCGTATGCAGTCCTGATTGTGGCGCTCACCTGCACGGCGCCAAACACGCATACGACCATCATTGGCACCAAGGCAGAAGCGACTCTCATCGCTGAAGACGACACGTCTACATTCGTCCCTCCATTCACGCCTGTCGCGACACCACTGGAGGCGGGCTGCACGATGTTGGGGCGTGAGCGGAAGACGGCCTAACGGTGTGCGGGACCGAAGCCCAGCTTCATGGAGACGGTTGCGAATGGTCCTCGCCGATACCCCAGGAGCAACAGTGTCCCTAATTTGCTGGGAAGTGGCGGTGCGGTCCCCTACGGCACTGCGTAGGATCCTACGGTCTTGGCGTGCATCCGTGCGTCGCTGCGGTCCGGTCCCAGGTCGACGGGCACGTGCACCTTCTGCCGACCACTGGCGACAACATCGATGTACTGTGGAGACCTCACGCCCCACGTGTTGAGCAATTCGGCGGTACGTCCACCCGGCCTCCCGCATGCCCACTATACGCCCTCGCTCAAAGTCCGTCAACTGCACATACGGTTCACGTCCACGCTGTCGCGGCGTGCTACCAGTGTTAAAGACTGCGGTGGAGCTCCGTATGCCACGGCAAACTGGCTGACACTGACGGCGGCGGTGCACAAATGCTGCGCAGCTAGCGCCATTCGACGGCCAACACCGCGGTTCCTGGTGTGTCCGCTGTGCCGTGCGTGTGATCATTGCTTGTACAGCCCTCTCGCAGTGTCCGGAGCAAGTATGGTGGGTCTGACACACCGGTGTCAATGTGTTCTTTTTTCCATTTCCAGGAGTGTATATCAAAGGGTGTGGATACAACATAGAAAAACTGAGTCAGTGGGCCTACGAGGCTCCCCCGTTGGTAATGCTAGGGTTAAGTATCTCACGAAAACGCCTTCTCCGAGTTGTAGGTAGTAGCAGCAACACAACATAATTTATTTAATTTTTCACAGGCTGTGGGTGAGGCAAGTGTCGCTAGGAAGAGGAGTGGTGGAGGAGCGGCATGTTTAGCTACACGTGTCTACACTGATAGTGGATAGTTAGACTTTGTTCTTTCCAGAGGAGTTGTATGTAGAAGTAGGAATGCACAGAGAGATGCTTCACCATTCTATAAAAACAGATTGTCAGGAACAGTCAATTTCTGGTTTAATAAAACTCTACAAACACTAAATATATTTTATTTTTCGTCATTTTAAAAATGGAAGAGTTCAAAGATTCTTTTTCATTATAAAATTTAGTTAGATATTAATGTTGACGATGAAAGAGCGAGGAGGGGGATTATTATGTAGTTAATATCTTAGAGCACTCAGGGAACTACTGCTATAGAGGGACATTGGAAATTGGAGGGACTGGTAAGGAATGAGAAGATTCTCTACAGAATCTGTGGTTTATCACAGGGATCCGATCAGAGTAATTGTGATACTGTGGTATCTTCAGATTCCTTACAGAAAAAGGAAACACCGGGAAAACACTGACATTAAGTAGTAACAGAATGATAGAACGTATGTTAAGACAGTAGGGAATAACTTCCACAGTGCTAGAGGAAACTGTAGATGGTAACGACTGTTGGGTAAGACGGAGACTGCAATATATCAAACAGATAATGGAGGACCAAGTTAACAAGCACTATCATCAGATGAATGTATACAGCATTAATGGTAAGACCTTCACCTGAGTGTTTTAATGTCTTTATTGAACTGCAACCGATTTCGGCGACACACTGCATCGTCATAAGCCGCATCTATTGACAAAAAGTATATCTGCAACCAATTTTCAGTACCGTTGCCGAGTTTGATTTTCACTGCATGTTACTGCAAAAAGAAGA
Organism: Schistocerca piceifrons; assembly: GCF_021461385.2. Classification (NCBI taxonomy): domain Eukaryota; kingdom Metazoa; phylum Arthropoda; class Insecta; order Orthoptera; family Acrididae; genus Schistocerca; species Schistocerca piceifrons. The sequence continues at coordinate 179,021,839 of NC_060138.1, read as the reverse complement.
GTTGGTTAAAGGTTCAGCTTTTGCCAATAGAAGGACTGAGGCAGTGTGTCACCGAAACCGATCGCATTTGAATACACAGATTTAAATACATGGCTGAAGGTGTTACCATTAACTCTCATAGAGCGGTCAGCCGATGTCCCATTGTCCATCCAAAATAGAAGATGGATATACGGAACTGAGATGAAGAGGTTGTACAAAGGAGGGGTTATTGGCAAGCTGCATCAGTCCAGTCACAAAACAGGTGACTCAAATAAAAGAATTTTTGCCAGAAATGGCTATTACTGACCTCCTGTACGTCTCGTACCGCCAATCAGTGTAAGGATCCGTCCTCTATTTCGTCGCCACTAGAAGACTCGTCCCCTGTCGAGAAACTGCAGTCCGTCCACTCATTTGACGTCTGTTTCTCTGGGGACAGACTTTCTGAATGTTCAGACAGCTCCTCTCCCGAAATTTGTCGCCTACGAGGTAGTTGGTCTCCTCATCTGTCAAGATCTCCTCGGAAGACCCACAAGACGAGCCGTCAGAGAGCTCCCCTTCGTTAGAGCCGGTGGGGATGCCACCTCCAGACGAGGAGCTGCTGTCCGTCCACTCGTCAGAAGAACCGCTTCCCTCAGCGTCGCCCCCCCAGTCGCCGTCGTCGACGTTCTCATCATCGATATCCAGATGGTTCCACAGGGCGTCTAAGTCGCCCACTTGGATTTCTTCCGTGTTGTCGTATCCAAGATCAAAGTCCTCTTCATGATCGTCCATGTCGTCCTCCTGTATTGCGCACTGTTCCGCCTTCAGCATGACGCTGTTGTGGACGGCTATCCTCAGCAGCCTCCATCGCTCTCTCTCCAACTGGATGCTGCGGTGTCGCATCTCCATACGCTTCTGTTCCAGCGCCCACCTGTCCATTGTATCCCGAAACAAATAACAGACCGTTATCATCTGACTAAACAGCAACTTTGAGTGCTTGCACAAGAATTTGGATTTAACGTCTTAAGATAATTGAGAAGATGTAATTTTTCTAATGAATCACGTGATGCCAGCTACACACACTAATTGCAAACGAAACTACTCACACCACACGGGAGCTAGATACTAGTCACGTCCACATATCGGCAGGGAAATCTATATTTACAAAAAACTTCTTTCTATTTCACATACATACATCCAAAGACTGCTCCGATAGGACGTGCCCACGGAAGTATAGAGAATAATGAACACAACTGTAAAATTTCGAAAGAACAACGTAGGCTTGATGAGATCGACCGACTGGTGTCACGAAAAGGATTTAGCACTAACTGTGAACCTCAACAAAGTGAAAGCGCAATGACAAAATATGTAAAAATATGAGACAGATAACTCCCAAACTCGTAAGGACGTAAATGGTTCAAATGGCTCTAAGCACTATGGGACTTAACATCTGAGGTCGTTATTCCCCTAGACTTAGAACTACTTAAACCTAACTAACCTAAGGACATCACACACATCCATGCCCGTGGCAAAATTTCGAAAGAACAGTGTGGGCTTGATGAGATCCACCAATGAGTGTCACGAAAAGGATTTAGCACTGACTGTGAACCTCAACAAAGTGAAAGTGCAATGAGGAAATATGTAAAAATATGTGACAGATCTCCCAAACTTATACGGACGTAAATGGTTCAAATGCCTCTAAGCACTATGAGACTTAACATCTGAGGTCATCAGTCCCCTAGACTTAGAACTACTTAAAGCTAACTAACCTAAAAATATCACTTACATCCATGCCCGAGGAAGGATTCGAACCTGCGACGGTAGCAGCTGCGTGGTTCCGGAATGAAGCGCCTATAACGGCTTTTTTTTTTCATTTTGTTCGCTTTAGTTCGTTGCATCTGCTCGGGGTGGACGTCGTAAGACATCCATTTAAATTCGTTGTTGATCTGTTAACTCAGTCTTTTTATTACAGAGGGCACGTTACCCTCTGATCGAACACGCTGAGTTACCGTCCCGGCAAGCCGCTCGGCCACAGTGGCCGGCGACAAGAGAACCTGTTCCTCTTGTGGAGATATGCCGATTTACGATTTCAGGAAAACGCCGTCGGAGCTACACATTTACAGTAGTATAGTAACCATTTACAAACTTCTGTCTCTTGCCCATTATAGGTTGCTGACACTGTACTTATAATTTCGGCTTAGCGTTGAAGAAAATTTGATATATACTATCGAAACATTTCTGTCTTCTTTTAATTATTCACTAATCACTATCGAAGACTCTTTTGCAGTCATTGTGAAAGTTATTTTTTGACCAATATACCGCCTAGGAGTTAGCTACCGCCTGAATATCAAGCCATTTCGTAATTCATATAGAGCGATTTAAAGGAAATGCATGTACGTCTCCCTTTTGTTCTTGTTTCTTCATTCGCCGTGGCCAACAATTTTTTCTTGTGCCATGATAATCAGTATCGCTTCTGGCAGAACTATTTATTATTTAAGACCTAAAAGCAAAAATTACTTTCATCAATTAGAGCAGCTTGTCTTCCTTGTGCAAAAACAACAAAAACGACAAATACCACTGTGTGGTATTTGTCTTGAAGTATGTTCTGGACCATGGACATTATTTACGTTACAATTTATCCTCTTCCCAACTTCCGTATATAATTTAAACACCCTATAGTAAATACATCTCACTAACTTTCATAATTTATTTGACACGTGACACGAAGGATAAGCTATGGACACAGGCAATTTTCGTCCTGTTAAACAAGTATTTTCTGTAGTTGCTAATAGTTTTTGTTTTGAAGATTTGACTTCTTCCACACACGTTGCTTTGTCGATGTTTGTCAACTGTTACATGACCTAAACTAGTTAGCAGTCAGCGAATATTAACGGACCCATCACAATTTGTTTGTCTTTCACCCTTCAAAACGTTTTCTCATGTGTGAAATCCCTACTAGGTTAATTTCTTACACAAGGTAAACGTCAGTGCCTCGGAAGGTAAACTTAGTTCAGCAAATCGCTACCAAATTTTTTCTGGGGTAACAGCTTTTTCGTAAGTGTCATATTTACGGAACCAACTTTTTTATTGCATAGACGTATAAATTATGCTGTCGAAGGTAAGAAGAAAAAAAAAATGCCAACAACATTGAACTAGCGACTACGTATGTACGGCCTCAGTCGTTTTGAGGTTTAGAGCACATCTTTTACTACTTACTGACCTATATCTCTATAGAATGCAATGCTTGTTGTAGTCACTTCTTGTCTACAACAATATATTGTAGTGCTGCTACTAAATGGGTTCGGAAACTACCAAAATCTAAATTTTGGTTGAGTCTAATACGATAACTTTCAAAGCTTTCATGACACATCCGGGAAAGACAAACTGATACTTATCATATGTCAGAATAACCGAAAATAAATGCAACGACGTTCGTTCGTAAAACATTTTAGGTTTTTGTTTTGAAAATAAACTACCATTCAAAACAACATTTCTAAATTACATTATTCATCCATTAATATCCCTTCGGTGCAGAAGCACACAAAGTTCCCTCTCTTACATGAGTCGGCGAGATGCCGCGAGTAATGACGCTAATGCTCGGAACACTACATCAGCAGCGTGTGGTGTTAAGTTGAGAATTTCGGGGGGGAGGGGGGCGGAAATGTTAAGAAATTCGTTTTCTATCAGACTTATATTCATTCCACACAATGCAGTTCGATGACTCTGGCCTGATCGTCGGCAGCACATTGATGAAATGACTAATTTCCTTCAGAGTAAAGACCTCTAGGAAATGTGAGTTTCCCGCCGCGAAACCTTTCGAAATCAGCGGTCATTCGCGTTACCACCAAACACGAGTTCCTCCTCATCTAAGTGGCGTACTATTTTGCTGGTCGTAGAAAAATGAGTAAATATCACCTCCAATAGCAACATAACTAGTACACTAACGCAAAAGGTTACGAATATCTGTACTGATGACTGCTCTGAAATTAACGCAGAATTCATAAATATCGTCACATCTTCCGGCTAAACCCGTCCCGCCAAAAACTGGTAAAAAACATAAAATTTAAAAGTATTGTCAGCGAGCATAATGTGAAATGCTATGAAATGTCAAAACTCCAAAGTTATCGAATAATGTACCCTACATTTGTCAAACAAAGAGAATGATGTACCACTATCGTATGGAAGAATTCAATACTCGAAGTCTCTATTGCGTGGTGTGATGTGTAAGTCAGTACTGGGTGCAGTAAATACACTATTGTCCATTAAAATTGCTACACCACGAAGATGACATGCTACAGACGCAGAATTTAACCGACAGGAAGAAGATGCTGTGATATGCAAATGATTAGCTTTTCAGAGCATTCACACAAGGTTGCCGCCAGTGGCGACACCTACAACGTGCTGACATGAGGAAAGTTTCCAAACGATTTCTCATACACAAACAGCAGTTGACCGGCGTTGCCTGGTGAAACGTTGTTCTGATGCCTCGTGTAAGGAGGAGAAATGCGTACCATCACGTTTCCGACTTTGATAAAGGTCGGATTGTAGCCTATCACGATTGCGGTTTAATGGCGACATTGCTGCTCGCGTTGGTTGATATCAAATGACTTTTGGCAGAATATGGAATCGGTGGGTTCAGGAGGGTAATACGGAACGCCGTGCTGGATCCCAACGGCCTCGTATCACTAGCAGTCGAGATGACAGGCATCTTATCCGCATGGCTGTAACGGATCGTGCAGCCACGTCTCGATACCTGAGTCAACAAATGGGGACGTTTGCAAGACAACAACCATCTTCACGAACTGTTCGACGAAGTTGCAGGAGCATATAGTATCAGCTCGGAGACCATGGTGGCGGTTACCCTTGACGCTGCATCACACACAGGAGCGCCTGCGATGGTGTATTCAACGATGAACCTGGGTGCACGAATAGCAAAACTTCATTTTTTCGGATGAATCCGGGTTCTGTTTACAGCATCATCATGGTCACATCCGTGTTTGGCGACATCGCGGTGAACGCACATTGGAAGCGTGTATTCATCATCGCCATACTGGCGTATCATCCGGCGTGATGGTATGGGTTGCCATTGGTTACACGTCTCGGTCACCTCTTGTTCGCATTGACAGCAATTTGAACAGTGGACGTTACAGTTCAGATGTGTTACGACCCGTGGCTTTACTCTTGATTCGATGCCTGCGAAACCCTACATTTCAGCAGGATAATGCACGACCGCATATTGCAGATCCTGTACGGGCCTTCCTGAATACAGAAAATGTTTGGCTGCTGCCCTGGCCAGCACATTCTCCAGATCTCTGCCCAATTGAAAACGTCTGGTCAATTGTGGCCGAGCAACTGGCGCGTACCAATACGCCAGTCACTACTCTTGATGCACTGTACCTGTCTGTACACGCCATCCAGGCTCTGTTTGACTCAATGCCCAGGCGTATCAAGGCCATTATTACGGCCAGAGGTGATTGTTCTGGGTACTGATTTCTCAGGATCTATGCACCCAAACTGCGTGCACTGTGGCAGGTAGATGCAGAATTCAAAAGTAGTGGTTAAATAATAATGTGGTGCTGAATTCAGGACACGTCAGCTACTGGTTTCTTCCATAGCTGTAACTTTCTACAGTACCTGGCACTTTTTTGTCGAGGGGGGAGGGGGATTCATCAATCTTCTGATTGGTTAGATACGGCCCGCCACGAATTTCTCGCTGATGCCAACCTCTATGAGAAGCCTGCGTTCTGAATTATCTGTTCGATGTATTCCAATGTCTGTCTAGCTCTACAGTTTTTGCCCTCTATAGCTCTCTCTAGTACCTTGGAAGTCATTCCCTGATGTCTTAACAGATGTCCTATTATTCTGTCCCTCTCCTCTCCAATACTGCGCAGAACCTCCACATTCCTTATCTTATAAGTCCACCTAATTCTCAACATTCGTCTGTAGCACCGCATCTGAAATGCTTCGATTCTCTTCTGCCTCTGTTTTCCCACAGTCCATGTTTCACTACCATACAATGCTGTACTCCAGACGTACACGTCCATTCTCAGAAATTTCTTCTTCAAATTAATTCTTATGTTTGATACTAGTAGACTTCTCTTGGCCAGAAATGCCCCTTCTGCCATACCCAGTCTACTTTTGATGTCCTCCTTGTTCCGTCCGTCATTGGAGATTTTGCTGCCCAGGCAGCAGAACTCCTTAACTTCATTTGCTTCGTGACTATCAATCCTGATGCTAAGTTTCTCACTGATCTCATTTCCACTACTTCTCATTACTTTCGCCTTTCTTCGATTTACTCTCAATCCATATTCTGTACTCATTACATTGTTGATTCCATTCAGCATATCATGCAGTTCTTCTCTTTCACTTAGGATAGCAATGTCATCAGCAAATTGTATCATTGATATCCTATCACCTTGAATTTTGATTCCAATCCTGACCCCTTCTTTTATTTCCAGCAAAGCTTCTTCGGTGTATAATTGAACAGTAGGGGCGAAAGACTACATCCTTGTCTTATGTGGTGTCACCGCCAGACACCAGACTTGCTAGGTGGTAGCCTTTAAATCGGCCGCGGTCCATTAGTATACGTCGGACCCGCGTGTCGCCACTGTCAGTGATAGCAGACCGAGCGCCACCACACGGCAGGTCTAGAGAGACGTACTGGCACTCGCCCCATTTGTACAGCCGACTTTGCTAGCGAAGCCACACTGACAAATACGCTCTCATTTGCCGAGACGATAGTTAGCATAGCCTTCAGTTAAGTCATTGGCTACGACCTAGCAAGGCGCCATAGCTTTGATAATTAATATTGTGAAGCATGTATCATCAAGAGCGATGTTCTACAAATGTGGATTAAAGTTAAGTATTACAGCAACTGCGTCGATTTTCTAAGTTCTCATTTCCTTTTAACTGTTCCAGACCTCACGCCAATCTGCGTGAGCTTAACGCGTGCCTTTCGGCTTCGTCTCGTTGTGACTTGGCTGTCGTGCTAAGTCACAACATCTTACACCTTTTTAATCCGAGATCTTCGTTCTTTGTCGTCCACTTTTATCATTCCCTCTTGGCTCTTCTACATTTTCTACATTACCCGTCCCTCCCTATAGCAACTCTATTATTCTCAGGAATTCCAACATCGTGCACCATTTTACATTATCGAACGCTTTTTCCAGGTCAACAAATCCTACGAACGTGCCTTGATTTTTCGTTAGTCTTGCTTCCATTATCAACCGCAACTTCAGAATTGCCTCTCTGGTGCTTTTGCCTTTTCTAAAGCCAAACTGATCAACATCTAGCTCATCCTCAATTTTATTTTCCATTATTATGCATATTATTCTTGTCAGAAACTGAGATGCATGAGCTGTTAATCTGACTGCTGTAATTCTCGCACTTGTCAGCTCTCGCAGTCTTCAGAATTGTGTGGATCATATTTTTCCGAAAGTCAGATGGTTTGTCCCCAGACTCATACATTCTACACACCAATGTGTTGCCACTTTTCTCAATGATGTTTGATCTTAATTCTTCCAAAGCTCTCTTAAATTCTGTTTCCAATACTGGATCCCCTATCTCTTCTAAATCGACTACTGTTTCTTCTTCTATCACGTCTGACAAATCTTCCCCTCTCACAGAGGCCGTCAATGTACTCTTTGCACCTATCCGCTCTCTTCTCTGCATTTAACAGCGGAATTCCCTGGCATACTATGTCTCTTTACTGTTTATAACGACCACATGACCAGCAGTCGGTGGGAACTATCTTCACAGTTCTACGCTGTGCAGGTTGGAACGAGTGCATCTTTTCAGTCGTCAATGTTCATTCCCACACGAGACTGATTTCTTTGGAGAATTCTTACGACTATAAGCTACTGTCCATCCCGTGACTCTTTACTGTTCTACGCCTCTGGTTTTGCCTTGTTCAGATTGCCTGCGGAATCCCTTACCCTCTCTTTTATCAGTCCCGCTTGGAGGCTGCGGCGAGTGAGAATAGTAATTGATCTCTTGTACGGGGACAAAGCCTCAAACAAAATACTATTTCTCGTCTGTCGGCAGCCTATGATACTTCTTAATATTCCTGACCAATATTCCGAATTTTTACGGTCTTGTCGCATTGTACCCCAAGAAACGAACTGTTCAGAAAATTTTTTTTGATAATTTTTTCACATGGTAACTAACTCAAGATATTTTGCGCTTACACGACCACACGTTAAGAATGACTGGCATAGAGGACGTACCAGTGTGCAAAACTACTCATTCGTTAGTCTACCCTACCTACATATGAGGAAATAACGTTAACGTTGTACACTGTGTAACTTCCTGCATTAACAGATTAGCAGCACACAAAAAATAATAAGACGTAGATTCACTACTTGTGCTACTGGAGTGTTGCTAACAACTGAAACAACATCATTGTCTGCTCAAGTTACATTCAGGGCGAAGACTGCTCTAAGCCACATTTACCTGAATCGACGGGGATAACAATTTAAAGTGAATAAAGTTGGCATTTTTATCTAGTAATGAGGGAATCGCTTGGTAACGGAAATAAACAGCAGGAGTGTCTCATCGACGTATTTGTGTCCCGAGCACAACAGCTACTGATGGTGGAAGGGCGGAGGTGGCACTACAGGGACACTCGGACTCTGTTCATGACAATCCAGGGGGTCTCTGCTCCATTCCTACGAGCTTGTGACAGTTATTTGAATTCTTTTTAGCTTAAAAGTATTTTGCAAATTTCGGTTGTTCACCATCCTAAAATAATACATCTTTATTTCCTCTTTCACTTGTACGTTATCATTTGCTTTGACCGTGAGACTGGCGTAGGGCCTACATCAAATGCATAAAAATATTAGAAAACACGTACAATTCACAGCCACTGGAGTAACAATGGAGCACAAATGAAAATTACCACACACACAACGTCACTCGCTGTATAATCTGAACCGACATTAGAACCAGTTCCTTTATGCTATCACGTTGTTTCAGTGGCTATCATGGAGTACTTGGTGATCGACAGAACCATAAACAGCCGATGACGCACAAGTGAATGATGAAACAAAAAATTAACAGCTAAACGATTTCCAATCAATTGCATCTTGTAGACATTCTGTGTCAATGTGACTTTCAGTTGTGCCTACAGCGTCTCATGGTAAGTTCTAAACAATTTGGTGACGCATATAAATGCCCTTGCATTTACTGCGGTTTCGTTTTATTACAGGTGAAAATTAATAGTTGAATAACGACACAATGCTGCAGCTCTGTTAGCCCGCAGCTGTCTGAAGTAGCAAAATACTGTTCACTGGCTTTTGCTTCTATCGCAAAGACAGCAGCCACCAGACAGCTTCATACGTCATCTTACTCCTGAATGAACCTCCTCAAGGTTTCAGCTCAAGGCCAACGAAGAAGAATAAGAAAATCTGTAGATGACTGAACTTTTCAAGTGGGCTACAATCAACGAAGACTCATATTCTATTAATTCGATTTACTTATCTAGATGGAAAATATGACTTATGGAACTTTACAGCGCAACTAATCTAAAACAATGTAGGGAAATCCCTAACAGACAACGAAGAATCGTAAACAGATAACGATAGTTGAACATGGCGCGGTATAACTACTGCTCCAAAAGAGCAGTGCCGTGACAGTATGCTTAAATTCTAAGAACTTAGTCACCCACCGTGAAAGCACTTAGCTTTCCAGTGATATCAACTTTAGGGTGGTCTGATCCGGATCAGTCTACGTCATAGCGGCAGGAATTTTCTACGTTCTTTGTACAGTTCCAGCCGAATAAACCGAATTTCAAAATGTGTCGGTAGCAGAGAACAGATGAGCTCTATTTATCAGGGAGCCTGAGACACTACAGCATTGTGCTGTCGCCCAAACAGTTTACTATATAACTGGAAGATTTTTCTGTAAGTACGGTGGACGCACTTTTATCCCTGTAGTTCTTAAACTGAGTTTAACTAGTATCTTATTTTTAGATTTCCAAACCTTATAGAGCTTGCTACTTGTTTAATAGTTATTTTCCCGTCCAGCCACGGTACTCTCTATACGTCTGCTATTGACAAAAATGCAACTCTTTTTTTTTAAACTTTGCGTAGCCAGGGACCAAATAGCATATTTCCAGTTGTAAACATAGTTATATACGTTCGCCCACATCTGGATTTCAAAAATCACTTACGCAAAATAATACTGTCAGATTCCGTATATTTACTTACACTAGACCCTTTAACTAACCTTTTTGTGTATATACTACTCTGTGGACTCGCAACTGCAATTAGTAAACGATTTTTTTTACGTTAAACGATTTTTCAAGGGTATGAAGATTAAAGAGACTGGTGTGAAAACCCATCCAATTTCTTCTAACATTTCCATTTTTTAAGTTTTCCAGACCTGTGATCACGGCCGGTAACTGAAAATGTACGATCGCTGCAGCAGTAACTAGCTCTGGAGTGTGTCGTCTAGTGATTTGCTGCTATAGAACATACGATATTTTTCATAACATATAACGTATTCCAGTCACAGTATACGTATTGCCTGTGTATTACGCTCTAAATAGCACCTGAGACCGTTTATGTATGTTTAATAGTTATTCAGAGCCCTGAGTGAACGATTAAATGACTTGACTCCCGCGATTCGCAATCTGCATTCACAGTGCCCTCGACTAGTCAGTCAATTTCTGTGACTGAAATCGGGAACAAATCTCTAGTTTATCTAAATCTATGTGAGTGGTGGCGCTGTCATCGTCTTTCTAAAATCTCAGTTTAATAGACATCTGTCTGAGATATAGTCATAGACTTTTTGTAGGAATCTGTTGTACTTACGCAAAACATTTATGTTGATAGCCAGCTTCAACGTCGCGTATCGCATTAAGTTCCTTTTCGTTCCACGAGTGTTTTCACCAGTCGTAAATAAATTTTAGTGTCTTCTCATTATACTACACTAACTCAGACAATGTATATGACTCATTGCGGGTTTTTGCTGTTTGAAACATAACTTGACATTCATTCATTACTCAATCCCAAAGAGATACGCTGCCAAATACGTTGAGCACGCTGGCAGCCAGTGTTTTAGGGAAGTTTACCTGGTTTTATAAATGTCAGAACTCGTACTCACATCCCGTATATTCCGAATTGTGAATCACAATGAGCCATTGTCAATTAGATAGGATCGTATTTCTTTTATGCCGAGTAGGCTACTTAACAACAAAATGAAATGGGTTCTCATTCCGAGTCCGTACAGCTGGCAGCAGCAGGCAAATTTGCTGTTTTCTGTGTACATCGCTGTGTAGCGCATTTATTAACGTTACTGACAGACGTATTTACCCCCTTTAATACAGGTTGTCGTTTTGTCGTCGATTTATTCACTTGACTTAGCAGAAGCACGGGGTATGACAAGATGACTTGACCATATTGACCATAAATGGTAATCCATATAGAACTGCTTTATCACTTACAGAAAAATTTAGACCTCCCATAAAACTGCTTACACCGCTTTTCGGGCATTAGTGCAGTATGTTCCAGTGCGAACGTGGTAGACTGTAGGAGGATGTTATTTGTTGACATCTGTGGATAAACAATTTCTCTTACAGCTTTATTCTTCACTTTTTTGTTTGTTTCATAGCACTGTCGAATTCGGGGTTATGTAGCTAATTTTCAGCCACTAGCTAAAGATATTTGGTGTGGGTCACGTCTGAAAAATATATCTGCTCGTGATTCTGGTAAAGTCCAGAGCCATCTTAGCAGATGCCCTAGGAACAATAAAGCTTTAAGGAAAATTGTTTATACAGAGAAACCAGAGAATTTTATTCCGATTACAAGAATGCCTCTCAACTGGTGCTTGGCTTATAAAAACATCATTTGTATCCAGTGAGAGAGTTACAAAACAGGTCTTGAAAAATCACACGCGCAGATGCAGAGACAAAGCAGGAGACGCTCTGGTAGAATTACAGATCGCAGCTAGAGCTGTTATACACACATCAAGAAAAGGCTTGCATCACCTCGGTTCCGATAGATCCGGAAGCTGTACAAAAAAACTGGACTAGAGATCAACATAAACATTATTTCCGCCCTTTTTGTTGCCAACGGAAACCATACATTGCATGTTGTACCACGATATAGCGAGACCTTCAGAGGTGGTGGTCCAGACTGCTGTACACCTGTACCTCTAATACCCAGTAGTACGTCCTCTTGCATTGATGCAAGCCTGTATTCATCGTGGCATACAATCCACAAGTTCATCAAGGCACGGGTGGTCCAGATTGTCCCACTCCTCAACGGCAATTCAGTGTAGACCCCTCAGAGTGGTTGGTTGGTCTCGTCGACCATAAACAGCACTTTTCCATCTATCCCAGTCATGTTCGATAGGGTTCGTCTGGAGAACATGTTGGCCACTCTAGTCGAGCGATGTCGTTAACCTGAAGGTTGTCATTCACACGATGTGCACGATGGGAGCGCGAATTTTCGTCCACGAAGACGAATGCCTCGCCAATATGCTGCGGATATGGTTGCACTATCGGTCGGAGGATGGCATTCACTTATCGTACAGCCGTTACGGCGCCTTCCATGACCACCAGCGACGTTCGTCGGCCCCACATAATGCCACCCCAAAACAGCAGGGAACCTCCACCTTGCTGTACTCGCTGGACAGTGTGTCTAAAGCGTTCAGCGTGACTGGGTTGCCTCCAAACACGTCTCCGACAATTGTCTGGTTAGTCATATGGAGACTCTTCGGTGAAGAGAAGGTGGTGCCAATCCTGAGCGGTCCTTTCGGCACGTCGTTGGGCCCAGCTGTACCGCGCGGCATGGTGTCATGTGGTATAGATGGAGCTTGTCATGGACATTGGGAGTGAAGTTGCGCATCATGCAGCTATTTCCCACAGTTTGAGTCATAACACGACGTCCTGTGGCTGGACTAGAAGCATTATCGAACATTGTTCAGTTGCTGTCAGTGTTCCTCCGAACCATAATCCGTAGGTAGCGGTCATCCAGTGCAGTAGTAGCAACCCTTGGGCGGCCTGAGTGAGGCATGTCATAGTTCCTGTCTCTCTGTACCTCGTCCATGTCTAAACAACGTCCCTTTGGTTCACTCCAAGACGCCTGGACACTTCCCTTATTGAGAGCCCATCGTGGCACAAAGTAACAATGCGGACGCGATGGAACCACGGTATTGACCGTCAAGACATGGTTGTACACGAGCCGTGTACCTCCTTCCTTGTGGAATGACTGGACCTGATCGTCTGTCGGTTCCCTTCCGTCTAATAAGCGCTGCTCATGCATGGTTATTTACATCTTTGGGCGGGTTTAGTGACATCTCTGAACAGTCAAAGGGACTGTGTCTGTGATACAATATTCACAGTCAATCTCTGTCTTGAGGGATTCTGGGAACTGAGGGGATACAAACGTTTTCTTTTTTATGTGTGTACTACGATCTTTGTCCTTCGAGATTTACGTATAGAAATTCTTTGTTGACATTAAATTAATCAAGTAAAATCAATCTATATATTAAGTGATTACGAGTATATATTGATTTGTTGTGGAACACAAAACTAAACACAATACTCAAACATTTTGCTACACACAGTACGGAATTTCTAATTACTACATTCAGCAGGTTGGAGGTCGAATTTCCAGCCTAACTGACCCACAATATTTGCACTGGAAATGCCTGTTTTCTGTCCTCAACCGGCTGTAATCCTTCCAGTTCGTGGCGTCCTAACAATTGTGGAAGACGTTAACAGCACCGTAAAGAGTAATTGATACAAGTACAGGAGTCCATATAAGAATTAACGCCTTCTTTTTGGGACCTCCAAATAATTATTTGCTGTGGAAAGTACTGCAGAATGAATGGAGGAAATGTGACGTAGCACTACGTTTTAGCGTAATGTGTCATCACAGACGAGGAGGATTTCACCTCAGAGAAGTAGGTGGCGGTCAAACGAATCGGTATTCTCGCTGTAAATGCTTGACTCCTCCTCCAGCAGAGAGCGGCATCAGATAAGAGGGGGGGAGAGGAGGCGCTCTCTAAATGGCTGCCAGCTGCAGCGACTGACCAATGACCTCACGCGTCCCCCTCCCACCCAAACAGCTATCACTGACTGACCACGAACGGTCTAACGACAGGAGGCTTCAGCAGTGACTCCTCCTCATTAGAGCTGACACTTGGTGGTGGGGATAGCGCAAACCTTGCGTCGTTTCCACTCTCGTCTCCTCCTTAATGTACTTCCTTTACTCCATCACTCCTTGCTTCTACGAAACTGTAAGAAATGTTTATCACGTTATCCGCTATCCTAGTCTATTTATAGTCATCCTGTGGGAAAAAAGACGTAGATATTTGGAACGTCTGCTGCTTGAACATGAAATGTTTAAGATACGAGTATAAACAGTAAAAATGCAGATCCAAAGGTGATTCAGTAATAAATAATACGAAAACTGAAATCCTCTCATACGAAAGCCTAGGCGAGGTAGAAGTAATTTAGTTCTGTACTTTTATAACCATCTCCGTATTAAGGAGTCCCTTTTATGATACTAAACATTTGAGACGTAGTTTTGAACACATGGAAGCGAAAAGCGGAATGGTTTCAGGGATGTATATATGTACAACTGTCATAGCTGTGGTCCTAGGAACGACATGTTTTATGCAGTTCTTAGTGGCTGTCTACTCGCTGTAAGTCTCTTCATATCGTACCTTCTGCAAACCTATACCAATCGTACATGCTTACTGCTATTCAGCCTTGGTCTGCCGCTATAGTATTTAGCCATCCACTACCCACAAACATACATATTGCTGTCCACTAGGAAATTAACTATTCCAAGACGCCTCACAACGTCTCCGATCAACCGAACCCTTCTTTGAGTTGTGAAGTGTCGTAAATTTATTTTCTCCTCGATTATATTCTGTATCTCCTCGTTAATAGTGCCATCTAATTCGACCTACCCATCGAATCATGAGTATTCTTCTGCAGCGCCACATTTTAAGAACTCGTATTCTTTTCTTGTCCGAAGTCTTTACCGTCCACGTTTAACTTTTGTACAAGACTACACTGTACACATATAGGCCTATCTCCAGTAAAGGTTTGCTAACTCTTAAATTTCAATGCTATGTTAAAAAAGTTCCGCTTTCCAGAAAAACTTTTCTTGCTATTGCCAGTGAGAATTTTATGTCTTGTCTACTTCGGCCGACGCAAGTTATTTTGCTGGCCAAATAGCAGAACTCATCTGCTACGTTTGTAGTGTCGTTTTCTAAGCTCGCAAATAAAACGCCGACCGAATACGATGTAACGCACATAGGTTCCAACGATTCCGTTGTAATATAGATGGCCTTTAGCGGTGTGAGGACCCACTATGCAATACCCTGTGACGTTGCCCTGCTCATTCCGGTGCAGGGTTCACAGCCACTCATAGCGAGGCAGCGTGGCAGAGTCCGTCGACCATCTGCGGTGGCTCTGTCTTACATCTACACCAGCACATAGAGGGCGAACATTTTTAAGGTGGCTATAATTTCGCACCTTACAAGAGGTAACAATGACATTATCACGTACGCCTTGTAAATAATTGGTAACGCTTATTGCATGAAAGGTGACGGAGTGTCTTTATTATCAGAACGGCGTAATGAATGATTGCCTATACTAGTAGAGGTTGGAACGCCAGTGGAGATGAAACGGCAGGCAGAACTCAAGCTCTTGGTGAAAGGCCCGCACAGGTGTTGGTCCTGCTTAAAAATAGGGAGTAGCTAGACAGACGTCGTGGCACCTCAGCTCTGGAGCACAATGGGGTGACGGCCGGCCGCTATTGTAGAAGGACATAAAGATAACCAGGAACTCTGCAAATCTTTGAAGCAGGTGAGAGGAACGAAGAAGCGGCACTTCGGAAACCACACAGGCTGAGTTATTTCCAAGTATTTTTACTCAGATGCTTACCATTGTACGAGTATAGGTTTTTCCTCGCAAACTTTTCCGCGCTGGACGACAAAAGACTAAAATATGGTTGGTCTCCGTTCGGAAGAATCTGTAGAGGGGAAGAACATTCCGAGGTTTCGGGAAGATGATTCGTTTCCGGAACTACGAGGGTGGGGAGCCGAGCCGTGCTGGGAAGCCAGCGGTGGAGAGACGAGGTCTTCCGTTGCGAGCGCCAGTGTGCGACGGTCGCTCGGTATCAGCTTTGTTGGTACAGACGGACTTGCTGTCTTTGCTCGCAGGAGAGTTTATAGTTAGAACAGTCAGGCACTGTACTGTTGTGAACCTATGCGATTCTGGACTTCACCTCCAGGTTGGAAGTCGTCGTTGAGTACTCATCGTTCAGTAATTGAGATCATTTCCTCTGCCTATACTTACGTTGAGACGTTATCTGAATCCCGTCCTTGTGGCTGGGAGTTCGCGTTTCTCATCTGTAGAACACAGAGAGGAGCATACAGTATTAGAGTATATTTGTCAGAGGACCGCCTTCTGGCTTCCTAGTGTTTGAAAGAGTTTATTTTGTGACTGCAGTTCTTCCATCATCGCAGACGAGTACGGGAACCATCATCTCGACGCACCGGAAGCAGTACATTCGGTGATATCGCAAATTGCTTCGGCGTATTAGGGCTATTGAGTTAAACAGCTGTGGTCACGTTAGTTTATTTCCACTGAGGTCCCACACCACCGTAGGTCATCTTTGAAAACAGTGTTTCGTACGTAGATGATGTCAGTCATTTCGCGTTATTGATATTAGATCGTGTAGTCATAAGGAGCAGAGTTGGGAAATTGATCAATAATTTCATTAGGAAAGATAGACAACTGCATTTAAGGGTTGATTTTAATCTAAAATAAATATACATTGAACAACAACGTTTATCATTCAGTAGTATTAGTGGCCTTCTTCATTCGTTTATGTTTAGACTGTAATTTATAGAATTAAGAGATCCTAAGATCTGCTTCATGGCAGGGCCAAATCATCATTTTATCGTTTATTATTTTCCGTTGCGCACATTCATTTTACACCCGCCTCGAGTAGCATCTTGCAACTGACAAACTCTGGGAGGTTGCGTGTCACACTGAAAACAATCTAATGTGTCTTCCTGAGAAGCACCATTTTAAGACGACATCGAGTCTTACTTACAGTACACATAAAGAAAAACAAACAATTTTTAATTGTTCATTACCATGAGACGACAACATAAACACAACACCGTTACTTCCAAAGTGCCTCCATTGATTTGTATGCCAAGGCATGACATGGCCTGCACCTCAACAGGTATGGAAAGGGGAGGTTGGCAAAGCTTATAGGTGACAGCATAGGTGGGGGTGGTGGGATCACTCATGGGAAAATTCCGGTAGTTGTGGGTGTTAGAGCTGTACCTTTTTTAGATTGAAGTCAGCTGACAGGTATTCCTGCTTAAGGGAAGTCATTCTAACAAAGAAACCACTTTCGACAAAGCTTAGGTATCCGATTAATGAGGGAATTAGTATATTTCATCAAAACATACAAGGCATTAGAGATAAAATTAATGAACTGCTTATAGATGTTGACTCTGAAATTATTGGTATATCTGAACACTTCTTAAATAAGGAGATAATTCAGAAGCTTCCTTTACCAGGATACAGGTTGGCTGGCAGCTTTTCTAGGAGCTCTTTGCGGTGTGGGGGAGTAGCCATGTGTATGAAAAACGGTATTTCATTTGAGTCAATTGATGTTTCAAAGTACTGCACTGAAAAGGTGTTGTTGTGCAGGTGTGGTTAAATTTAGTGGAGCTAAACTTCTTACTGTTGTTATTTATAGATCCCCAGACTCCGATTTCACAACATTTTTGCTAAAGCTAGAGGAGGTTCTTGGTTCACTTTATAGGAAATACAAAAAGGTAGTTATATGTGGTGACTTCAATATAAATTGTATAAGTGATTGTGCAAGGAAAAGGATGCTGGTAGACTTCCTTAATTCATATAATCTTATGCAAACCGTATTCTTTCCAACGAGAGTGCAAGGGAACAGTAGAACAACCATAGACAACATTTTTGCTCATTCGTCTTTACTAGAAGGGCATTTTGTTAGCAAAATGGTGAATGGCCTTTCAGATCATGATGCACAAATTTTAAGTCTAAAAGATTTTTGTGCTGCAACACATGTTAAATATAGTTACCAACTTTTTAGGAAAGCTGATCCAGTTGCTGTAGAGACTTTTGTAAACCTTATCAAGGAACAAGAGTGGCAAGATGTTTATAGTGCTGATACAGTAGACGATAAATATAATGCTTTCCTCAAGACTTTTCTCGTGCTCTTTGAAAGTTGCTTTCCGTTAGAACGTTCAAAACAGGGTACTAGCACAAACAGGCATCCTGGGTGGCTGACTAAAGGTGTAAGAATATCTTGTAGAACAAAGTGGCAATTATATCAAAACGTTAGAAACAGTCACAATCTAAATGCAATAGCCCATTACAAACAGTATTGTAAGGTGCTTAAAAAAGTTATTAGGAAGGCAAAAAGTATGTGGTATGCAGATATAATAGCTAAGTCTCAGGATAAAATTAAAACCATATGGTCAGTCGTAAAGGAAGTGGCTGGTCTGCAGAGACAGGTCGAGGAAATAGAATCAGTGCGTAGTGGGAATGTCCGTGTTACTGATAAGTCGCATGTATGTACAGCATTTAATAATCACTTTCTAAATATAGCGGGTGAACTAAATAGAAACCTAGTCCCAACAGGGAATCATATAGCGCTCGTAGAAGAAAGTGTTCCGAGACTGTTACCTGAAATGCTCCTCCATGAAACTGAAAAGAGGGAGATTGAGTTAATAATTAAATCACTAAAGACCAAGAACTCTCATGGATATGACGGGGTATCTAGCAGAATACTGAAGTATTGTTCCATGTATGTTAGCCCAGTACTTAGCCATATCTGTAATTTTTCCTTTAGGAGTGGTCGGTTTTCTGACCGATTACAGTACTCGGTAGTGAAGCCACTTTATAAAAAGGGAGACAGGGATAATGTTGATAATTATAGACCTATTTCTATGGCATCGGTGTTTGCTAAAGTTATCGAGAGGGTTGTATATACAAGGTTACTGCAGCATTTAAATTCACATAATTTGCTGTCAAATGTACAGTTTGGTTTTAGAAATGGCTTAACAACAGAAAATGCTATAGTCTCTTTTCTCTGTGAGGTTTTGGACGGATTAAATAAAAGGTTCGAACGTTAGGTGTTTTCTTTGATTTAACGAAGGCTTTTGACTGTGTTGACCACAAAATATTACTGCAGAAGTTGGAACATTATGGAGTAAGGGGAGTAGCTTACAATTGGTTCGCCTCTTACTTTAAGAACAGAAAGCAGAAGGTAATTCTCCGCAATATTGAGAGTGGTAATGATGTTCAGTCCCAATGGGGCACTGTTAAATGGGGCGTTCCCCAAGGATCAGTGCTGGGGCCACTGCTGTTTCTTATTTATATAAATGATATGCCTTCTGGTATTACAGGTGATTCAAAAATATTTCTGTTTGCTGATGACACCAGCTTGGTAGTGAAGGATCTTGTGTGTAATATTGAAACATTGTCAAATAATGTAGTTCATGAAATAAGTTCGTGGCTTGTGGAAAATAATTTGATGCTAAATCACAGTAAGACTCAATTTTTACAGTTTCTAACTCACAATTCAACAAGAACTGATATTTTAATCAGACAGAATGGGCATGTTATAAGCGAGACGGAACAGTTCAAGTTCCTAGGCGTACGGATAGATAGTAAGCTGTTGTGGAAAGCCCATGTTCAGGATCTTGTTCAGAAACTAAATGCCGCTTTATTTACCATTAGAACAGTATCTGAAATAAGTGACACTTCAACACGAAAAGTAGTCTACTTCGCATATCTTCATACGCTTATGTCATATGGTATTATTTTTTGGGGTAATTCTTCTGATTCAAAAAGGGTATTTTTGGCTCAAAAACGGGCTGTTCGAGCTATGTGTGGTGTAAGTTCGAAAACCTCTTGTCGACCCCTATTCAATAGTCAGGGAATTTTGACATTGCCCTCACAGTATATTTTTTCTTTAATGTCGTTTGTTGTTAGCATTATTAGCTATTCCCAAGAGTTAGCAGCTTTCACTCAGTTAATACTAGGCAGAAATCATATCTGCATGTGGAATGCACTTCCTTGACTCTTATGCAGAAAGGAGTGCAGTATTCTGCTGCATCCATTTTCAATAAGCTACCACAAGAACTCAAAAATCTTAGCACTAGCCCAAAGGCTTTTAAGTCTAAACTGAAAAGTTTCCTCATGGCTCACTCCTTCTACTCTGTCGAGGAGCTTCTGGAACAGCTAAAAAATTAAGCAAATTCCAGTGTTACATTCTTGATTTTCTTTATTTAAACTAACGACGTGTCGCCTGAATATGTTTCTTATATTTCATTTTATCTGTTTCTACAATCGTGTTGTAATTTCATGTATTGACTCGTTCCATGACCATGGAGACTTCTCCTTAATGTGGTCCCACGGAACAATAAATAAATAAATAAATAAAATAAATAAATAGGGTTACACCGGCAGGTTATTTTCTGTATAAGGAAACCAAAGAAAGACTGTAGGAGTGTCCTGAATTCATCCTGCTGCTGCTACTATCCGGGCAACGAGATCCTATTTGAGAGAACAGAGGTCTTGTGAATGATGTTGCGCGTCTGTTCCCACACAAAGTAGTCCAAAGCGGTCAAACCAGGGTATCGAGTAGCCTGTGGTACAGGACCACCACTGCCAAACCACTTTTCTGGAACTGTCGGTTCAAGAACCGACGCAGCTATGTACCGGTGCCCCGTCACGCTCGAACCACATGCGGCGTCTTGCAGCGAGTGACGTCACCCAGCAACTCTGGCAATGCTCTGGCCAGGAAACTGCAATAGCGCCTTCCATTTAATGGCCTAAATAGGAGATGTGGTCCAAGTAAACAGTCACCTACAATGTCTGCCCACACACTCACGCACATCAGCACTTGGTGAGCATGAGTAAATTTCGCAGGTGGATAAAACTCACTCCAAACATGTCGCATGTGGACGTTGAAGACCCCAATGCTATGTAGTAAGCACAAACCATATGACTGTACTCATTCCAGGTGTATTGCTTCATTAGTAAACAAGTCCTGTGCTGGATAAAAAAATAAGTGTGAATGTGAAACAGCTATTTGAGATGAAGAGCGAGTGTGACCTGCATCCGTACAACAGGAAACGTTACGACAACAAATCAGTCTTTACAACAGAGGAGTGAATACGCCTTCTACTGGATAAAAAAAATTATCACAGAAATTTATGACATTAGAGAAAAATATTTGTTTTGATGTCCCATCTAACATTCCACACTTTTATCGGATTAAATAACTTTCACCCTCTATACGCCGCATGCTACTGTGTAGTGCGTGGCGCAATACATCGTAACAGTATTATCGATTTTCCATATGGGTAATTGGCGAGTGAAAGACATCACACAACACCCAGTCATCATGTGTATGCATAAAGCCTCTGTATGTACTTGAACTAATCTCTCTCTTTTTCTCATGATTTCTAGACGAGATATAGGACGCTGGTAGCATAATATACCTAGAGTCTTCTTCGAATACACGTTCTCTAAATTTAAACAACTGACTTCCACGACAGCTACATCTTTTCTTTTCCAAACATTCCCAGTTAAGTTCCTACGGCACTTCTGTTGTAATTTCGCGCGAGATAAACTGACGTGTTACTAAACTCGGAGCATGTCCCTGAATTCGTTCCATGTCTGTTCTCATCCCTACTTCCTAAGGACCTCAGACGCATTACTCTCGAAAGTGCGCACTGGGGTCTTTTATGCGACTTGCTTTACAGATGCACAAAACCTTCCCAACAAATATAAGACTTCCATTCGCCTTCCATAATACAGACTTAACCTGACTGTCCCAGTTCCTATCGCCTACGTAAACGATGTGACCCACTCAAGAAGTTCGCCAGTGATCTTGCAGATCTTTGTTACAGACATGCCTTAATTTGCCCATATTTAGAGAGAGCTGCCAGTCGTTACACCAAGCATAAATTATGTCATTATGTTCGTGTAATGCCTTGAGATCGTCCAGCGACGATATTTACTGTACATAACAAAATCGCCAGCTTACAACCTTACAGTGCCGCTAATCCTCTGTGGTATATCGTCGTTCATGAGTACAGAGAACGTTAGCGGTCCTGTTATGTTTCCTTTGAGTGCATACAATGCTACTTTCGTTTACGTGGTTTATTTGTCGTCTGTTATAACAAGCCGGTTTCTAATAACCAGTCCGCCGCTCGTGGTCATGCGGTAGCGTTCTAGCTTCAACCGCACGGGGTCCCGTGTTCGATTCCGGGCGGGGTCAGGGATTTTTCCTGCCTCGAGATGACTGGGTGTTGTTGTGTCGTCTTCATCATCATCATTCATCCCCATTACGGTCGGAGGAAGGCAATGGCAAACCACCTCCACTAGGACCTTTCCTAGTACGTCGGTCTCCCGCATCGTCCCCTACGCTCCTCGGAGTATGGAATCTCATCGTATCATGTATTAGATGCTGCACCGCGTGGTCTCAGGCGCCTTGTCACCGCCCGTCGGAGGTTCGAGTGTGTGTGTGTGTGTCATCCTTACCAGAAGTTAGTATAAGTTAGATTAAATAGTGTGTAAGCTTAGGCAACGATGACCTCAGCAGCTTTGTCCCACAAGACCTTACCACAAATTTCCAAATTTTTCAGATGCTCCTCGAGTTAATCGCTTTGCGAAATCGTCTGATTCCATCTTGCTTAGCGGCCGCCCCGATGGCTGAATGGCCAGAGTGACGGGCTGCCATCGTAATGGGCCCGGGTTTCTGTGCGTTAGTGGACTTTCAAATGGTAACATACTTTTGGGTCATCCTGTACATTGCAGCTACCTTGCAGTGTATGGCGGCAGGTACTTTCTGTTCCAGAATCGTTTCCTGCCTTTCCTATTCCATTCGTGAATGGTGCATGACGCGTGCCGCTGAGCTCTTCGACTATCGATTCCCATCAGCGATATTTGCAGCGCTGGCTGCGCGACTAGACGGTGTGCGAGATCACGAGGACGGGGTTTGAAGCGTAGTGGCACGCGATGGGGAGGAGGGAACACAGCGAGCAGGTTTGGCTACAAATGTGGCAATCTTGGGGTATGCTTCTGAATTGTGTCTTAGTGGGCAAATGTAAGGCATGGTGACTAAAATTATCAGGTGTTGTACATCTGGGCTAGTACTACGTTGTAACGACTAACAATTTCCTGCGTACTTGAACTTACTGTTTTCTTAAAAACATCTGAAACGCATGAAAGGGTACAGTACCACCCGATATTGAAAATAGGTACAACATTCTTCGTTATTCTTGTCAGAACATCATATTTTTTTTCTAATAATAACTCAATTTCAATTAATACAGCGAAGCCGGATACCAGTGTAGGAAAGAATGACAATTTATTTATTTAATTGATTACGTGTACACGCCCACAAAATAAATCCCTACATCCAATTTGGTGAGATCTGTGAAATGAATGACAGTATGGTCGTCTGCTAACTGCAGATAGTGAATGTGCAATATATGATCATCTTTCAGACGGTCTTTTGGTCACCTTTGGTGGAACCAAAGAGATGAAATTTACCTGAGCTTTGAGCTGCCTGAAATGTGGCTGACCAATACGGTAGCATGGTGCTCCCCCACCTTGGCGGAGGTGTGAGATCGACCATGTTTCAGCACTCTGCCGCTGGATCTAGTGTTGGTAAGACCTGTCTTAGGTGTGCTCCGTGAAGACAAAAGAGTGGATACATGGTATGAATGTGAAATACTTAAGAGTAGTTTGGAATAATAATTTCTCTATTTCAGGAACTTTTGTGGGGAGAATTAAATGTCAGGCAGGTAATATTAAGGGGATCGTAGTAATCTTCGGACGTGACCAACGGTCACAATGAAACCACGTGAAACAATAAGTTGAAATACTTCCGAGTGCTTAAGTTAAGCTGAATTACTAGTGTGTTTACTATAAGTTGAAATATTTAAGAAACGGCGCGTGCAGGATTTGAAATTAGAGACGAGTACTTCCGCGTGGTGAGTACTGTGTGAGTCTCAATCTGTTTATGAGACAAAGGATAAAGAGAAGTACTCGTCCATGGTATCAGTTGAGGACTCGCGTGTGTGATGAATATGTTCTTAATATTACTTTGCGTGTTATGTTTCCGTGTGACGCTTAATTCAAACTATAATACTCTGAGAGTGAAGCAAGATGAGTCAGCCGTCTATCCAGCAACGCTACTTGGCTTGCATTGCACAGGAAGACGTGCATATATCCTCCAGAGTTTGTAGTAGGAAAAAAAAGTTACGAAGTGGGGCAGTGTCGAGTGAAACTGGGATGAATTTTAATTGAAGTGGGAAAGCTGAAAGTGATGTGATTATAACGTTGTGACTATTCCTTGTTTTGTATTGTATGTTGCCAGTGTGATGTATTTCATGAAATTTAAGTATGTGTGGTTGGCATGGGAGAGTAACAAGATAGTTTCAGAGGCAGTGGGTTGTGCATGTTCCTTTTTGTACCACTCGGTCTGGAGGAAAGTTTCGTGGTGATGGGTGTGAGAGTCGAAGTGTGAGATATAGCTAAAGATCCACCATCCTATCCAGAAAGTGCACTGTAGCGTTAAATAATTACGAGACCATAAGATAGAGAATCACCAATGTAAAGCCATGCCCACTGGGCGGAATTTCTCATGTGTTATTGTTATAGATTATAGAATTTGTGTGTTTAGGTCACAGAATTTATCGGAATAAATAAGATAGTGAAAAGAAAAAAATTGGTGGGCTTTTCTTTCGAATAGTATGTTGTCATGATATCCAGAATTTATAATGTGTGCGCCATTCATATTCAGTGCGATGGCCACGTGTTGATCAAAGCCGTTGAATAAGAAAGAAAATGTGGTATTGCCAGTGCGTAGTGAACAATCAGAATTGTGTAAATTTTTAATAGTCAGATGTGCGTTATCCGTTTCCGTTGGTTAATATTCAAACAGGAGAATAATTTGTAACTTAATTGTGAGTACTAGAGCTCATGTTACTTGATAAATAAAAAAAATGAATCCACTCGCTTGGCAGACCACTCATCTTGCAGGCCTGACTGCTTGATGCCACAGTATGAGCAAGGCATGTGGGTGCCTCTCACGCAGAGTGACTAAAGGTCCGTTAAATTTTCTGTTGTGTGGGTGTAGTGGTAGCCCAGTGGTTGTTATGTCTGATATTTTTCAAGTTAAACGCTTGGTACCAACACAGGCTGGTGAACTATTTTAGCAAATGAACTTTTGCACGTGATATATTAGCTGATATGCGAGCAACTATAGCCGCCTAGTTGAAATATTATCTACTGTGATTATTTTTACGGCCGTCTTTAACATGTTCTGACTGTATTGCCACATGTGTTGTTTTAGAGTAATTATTGGCAGGAAAATGATATATGTCTAGCCTTTGATCGCACCTCTATGTCTAAATTGTTATTACAGAGTATTTTTAACACTTTCCACCTGTTGCACGATTTGAGGAATTACGTAAAACGGGATGCGTCTTCAGTGCTCCGGTTAATGCACGAATCGTTTTCAATTTTTGTACCGAGTGAAGCCTATGTTTGGGCACCTCCTGTCTGACCATTAACTTTATTAGCGCTTCGACCTGAAACGCCCAAGCACTTGTCATTGCTCAATAAAATTGTTCACCTCCCCGGTTTTTTGGCGGATAGAGCTGTGAGTTGTTTTAAAACAGTTTTTTGATGTTACGTGTACAACGGCCGGATTTAACAATTTTTTTGGCTTATTCCTGAAGTAAAACGGCTTGTGCAGATTGCTAAATTCATTGAAGACTTGAAGGAGGGCTAAGCGCCGAATTAAACTTAAATTGTAATCTGTTGCTGTCAGCCACCTATGTAATTTTAAAATTTAAACAGATAGTGCCGACTGAAATTGATTCATTCATTTGAGAGTTTAAAGGTGGCTAAGAGCCGAGTTAAACTTAAAATTTAATATGTTTGTGTAAGCTGATAAAACGGTTAGCACTGTGGGCATTTCAATAGTGAGTTCGAAAATTGTAGTGGCTAGTGCCGATTCAAATTGTGAATTCAAAGCTGCCTAAGTGCCGAGTTAAGCTCCCTGTTTTGCCTGTTTGCGCAATCTCGAAACCATTAGTAAATTTATCTTCTTTTGTATTGCATGGACCTTACGATTTAAGTGACTACTGCCGGTTCAAGTAGAAAAGTCGAGTTAAGTGTTTTAAGGCAGCTACACGCCGACTAACATTCTATTATTTTGAGTATTGTGTAATCGTACGTAAACGTTTACAGCCGCTTATGATTTGAATGATTCTATGGCTTATGCGGTTATTCCTACAGACCATCCAGTGCCAATAGGAAGCGACGGTCATAAACGTGACAGTGCTAAGAACTGAGTTGAATATTAAGATCTTATTGTCTTGTAATTATTTAGTATCTAAAGAACAGGTGAATCTACATTACTTGTTAGCTTACATCATTTGTTTTAAAGGTGGCTTGGGCATTTGAAACTTGATAACCAAGAAGGGTCGGTTCTTGTTGAATTAAACTGAAAACTGGAATGTGTTATTACGCAATGTTGCTAATGCCAACTGTATATTATTTTTCTTAATTATGCATTGCTCAAGTGCCGAAGTACAATTTAGTAATTAAAGTAAATTTCATTTTTTGTGCTTAGCACCTTCCGCACCAGGACCGTTGTGTTCTATCACCCCTGCTCCAAAGGGTATCCCCATTCCTTGTTTACGTGGCAGGACGAAAAGGGGGAGGGGGAACAGGTTTCAGTCCGTGTGAAGAACGACTGTCGGTAAGTATCCTAGTGAGCTACAATTTGTCTCATTTCCCAATCATGACCTTGTACACACAGAAGTAACACTTTGACCGGCTTTGGGCAGTCTGCTGCTCGTCCATGATCGTAAACACCCACACGATGTCACGCAGACATGTCGCCGTACCTCACGGGATATCGCACTTCTTTGGTTCCACAACAACCTTCGTCAGACATCCTACTGTATAAGCTGTCGAAGGCATACAGAGCGCTGGTGCACAGGCTTCGCTACAGTTAACATATTCCGCCCTCTACACTTACTTTTACTCTCAAGTGCCGGTCATTCCTTAGCAAGTGTCGGTCGTTTCTTATCAATTGTCAAAGTGCGTACTGAAGCAGTAAAGCTGCCATTCATGTAGTACTTACAGCAGTTGCAAATTTAGATTCAGGTGTAGTACGATTTAATTATTCTCCCATTGTGCTTCATCGTCTAACACACAGAGTTTTGTCAATGTTAGGTTATAATGTTTTGGTCTTAATGATTTTTGGTTTGTTCCTTCCACATTTATTTGCAGCTTATCCTAAACAGTTTCATTCATATTACAATAGTACTGTCGAAGATGAGATGTACTATGTCGAAATAAATGTTTGGAATTCCAAGCAGCAGTAAGAAGTAACCTTTATTTATTGGTGCTGACGACTTTCTAAAATTGTCTGCATTCTCAAACAATACTTGACGCATTCTTGACTATACCTGTATTACTTACGAAGACGGCCCGTTTGAGAATGGACACAACTTCCGTAAGTAGTCACCACTGATACATAAAGTACACTTCTTAATGCAACTTATAACGGAATTGCAACCGTTTATTTCAATAAAGAAACAGTTTCAGTCCTATTTCACCTTCATTATGTTGCAGGCAGGTAAATTTATTCTGATACTGCATGTCACTTCCTTTGTGTAACATCTTTACAAGATTGTTCACCAGTCTTTTATGGCGACAACAATCGGTTATATTCTGATGATGGTTTTGTAAGGCACAAACAGGTCAACTAAAAGTATTAATACTGCACAAAATCTACAGTTTTGTATTTTTCATTTATATATTTGCCTCTTTCTAGAATTCTTAGCAATGGTGCAAAGAAAGGTAAGTGTGGGTCACTGGCTATTAATAAAAATCATCCCAAGATTAACGTGATGCGGTATAAGATAAAGGCAAATTAAACTCAGTGTTATTGCATGAAACATAATTTACTGTGTATCCTTTACATTAAAAGTCATGTACCTCCCGATTTATTGTAATGGATCACTGCTGCAGCAGTAATCAAGTAGATCTAAAACACTACGGCCCCAAACGGATGAACTTGCTCGGAAAAAAATGAACACTCGTATTCCGAATCGAAAACGTGAGGCTTCTTGCAAGCACGCGTAATGTATTCCGTGGGATGCTTGTTTTCTGAAAATAGATTTGGATGTACTCACAATATGGAGTCCGTTCTTCTAGCTTCTATTGACTGAACTAATTCTGCTTTTCTTCTAAACGACTTCCACGTTCATCCCCATACCTCATTGTTTAGTTCCCTAACGTTTCTCAAACGATTTTCAAGAAATTATTTGTTTAAAAAATCTTATTTTCTTTCACGTGCTGGTGTAGAATCTCGGCTTCGTAGTAAAATACTTATCTTTCCATAATTTGTAATGGTCATTCAGAACTGACGCTATTTTTGAAGCACTTGAACTTCAGTTACAAACCGTCGATTCAAAAAGTGTGATAGCGTGCTTCTTACTGTTAGTTACCTTTTAGACCATGCGTTACTGCGCGTGGAATGTAACTAAAAGTACAAAAGAGTTTTTCAAATATAGTACCGTTGATATGTCTTCATCCGCAAGCCGTATTTCGTTAGAATTACGATTTTTTGTAGTTTGCAATGACTCGAGTTCCAGCATGTGTTAGTAATCTTAAGTGCAGAGCTGTTTTCTTCAGGTACTGTTCACCCGTTTAACTAAGTACATTTGGTGCACTCGACTAGTAAATTCTGCTCTCTCATTTGTTGATTTTGTGTATTTACACCTCAAATGAGGTAGCTTTTCTGTATTGTTTTGCCTCTCCAGTCGGTGGGCTGAACCTACAAATTGGCCAATGCGTCCCCATTTTTGTGGACCATAAGAGTTCATGCATTCTTTCGCTTGCACAGTAGTGTGTGCAGTGACATTTACGAGACTCATTTTGCTGTGGGAGACTGTCTCGAATCAGTCGTCCATGGGCGTAGACTGCAAGCCCATGTTCGTTGCCCGCCGAATAACGAGTGAATATTAGTTTAGCGTGTTTCATAACACTACTCCATGCTTAGTGAATTCCAACACATGAATCCATTCTCCTGTTATGTTATCAGACTTTTTTGAGATCATTAGTTTTTACGACAGTTTTGTTCTAATTCTTTCTCGCGTGTACTGATTTCGCAAGACACAAGCCATAAGTCAGGATACGGCCTTTCCTCTGATCTGCTTCGCTGATGAACTGCCTTTGCGTTCTGAAGATAGGGATGATTATCACGTAGTTTGATTGTAGGTCGCACTGTGCGCAGTCACTGCGCATGAATTCTGTCTCCTCTGAATACACCTAACCGTGAACTTGTGTTCACTCCTTGTTCTTTAAGTTTACCTCTCTTGTATACATTATGACCTGTGATGCAGATTACGGGCATATGTGCCAAATTTTGTGTAACAAAGTTTAAGTGCTTATCAGCTTTACGAGAGAACTACCATGTACCAAGCTTCCAAGCTCTCCTGAAGTAACATATAACTGTCAAATACTGGATTAGTAACGTTCAGGTGCTGCTGGTCTCTCTACGATTCCTCGTTAGTTATTCAATCTGACCAGCATTTTTCGTTGCATGACCGTTTTCCAAGGTATTGGGTCTGTGTCCATTATACTATGGTCCTACAGAAAGCTTCCTTCCATCTAATATTTTTCTTTTAACGAACATAGAAACATCCCTTCTTCAATGCTGTCGGTGTTTGTATAATTTCTATGGTCGCTTTGCACTGTAGCTGCAGTAATCAATTATTCTGGTATGCTGTAATTAGTGTTATCGTACTTGAGTAAATGTGATAACCTAAAAACATCTTGCAAAGTGCTGCAGTGTGGGAACACGTATGAGAACTGTTAGGCTGCGTTGCATTCTTGGATCTTATTACATGGTATGTATAGCTTATAATTTCATAGTATGCATTGGTAAAATATGCAGAACCCTAACAGATGGACAGAGATGAAATAGGAAATACTGCTCTTCTGCGGGAAATAGGGAATATTAATTTCCAGAACCAACTACCATTTCCAAAAGAAAATTCGTTCTGTTTCTGTTTACTTTGTTCAGCAACTATCCATGGACCATGGCTGTATCGCTGTCATATCACCATTTCGTGTGTTTCGTCTTGCTATTACTGGATGCGTTCGTCTTTTGTTTTCGTAATGGTGGGAGCAACTTCTGTTGCCACTCATATTTTTTTTTATTTTTTTTGTTCACTTTTGTTACTAGAGATACATACTGTATTGGTGGAGGTACATGGATGACATGCTCTGCTTGGCAGACGAACCAGAAAATAGAAAAGTTGGATGCAGAAGTAAACACATTACACAAAAACGTAAAGTTCGCCTGACACACAGAACAAGGAGCCAAATAAAGTTCCTAAATATATATCCATCACAAAGACAAATAATCAACTCTCATTCAGGACTCACAGGGAAAACACCACAAAAGACAAAATATTAGATCAATCATCTAACCGCTCACAGGCCGAAAAATAATCTGCCCTCAGACATATGATCCTCATCTTAAACACAGTACCACTTGACAAAGATAAGTATATGAGCTGGGCATAATTACACAGATAGCAAAAAATACTGGATATCAGGAATTACTAGTAACAAAAGTGTACAAGAAAATCAAGAAAACATGGAAATAAAAAAAAAGCAGAACATACAAATCCAGAGATCCACAACACACACGACAAACTCACAACATTATCGCCACCTCTACTCAGCAAGGGCATAGCACAGAAATTCAACTGATAACCCGATACACACTCGCATACAGAAACAAACTGGCACACGTAACTGGGAACATCCTTAAGAAATGAAGTATAAACGTAGTATACCAAAGAGAGAACTCTATATAGGAAGGTCTAAAAAACGTACATGCTCAAAAATATCTGGCATTTACTAACTGCAGTCTAACAGCTTATGGTTCTTTGTAGTTAGGAAAGACAGATAGAAGTTTTGTAATAGGGTATGAGGATCACAAAGAGCACGGGAATATGACACTCAGCATTTGCAGAACATCTCAGGCAAGAGAATCACCCACCTACCCCAGCAGAACACGACATGAAAATAGTAAGATTCAGTGACAAGAAATACCTTCTAAACAGTACAAGAAACTCCCAAATTCAAAAAGCAGTAGAAGAAGAGGAACACATTATAAATGACCCGATGAACATCAGCAACGAGACGTTATTTAAACTAATGAAACATATTGCAGAGAAAGAACAACCCCTAGATACCAAAAAATAATGTCACAAACTAAGAAATATCCCGTCCTCCTAGATCACACATCACTGTACCATCGTAAAGTAATAACTTAAACTCACAGTAGTTACGACATATTAATTCCCTTTTTACACACACACACACACACACACACACACACACACACACGCTCACCACTACCAAAACAAACAAAAAGTGAACGCATCCCGCAACAGAAGAACAAAAGGCACTAAATGACCAAATGACAGTCGTTCTTCACAACTCAGTAACGTGAATATAGTTAGTGTAGCGGAAGTGCTGTGTGCTAAAATCTAACACATACATGTGAAGGACTAGGAAAACTACGTAACCAAAAAAACCGCGAGTAATGATAAGAATTAACACTGTGGTACGGCACGTTGTTCAAGTAACAATAAAGACACTTTAGAATAAAGAGAAATGTGATTGATCTTGTCTTTCATTACTGTTGCAAAAGATGGCACTTAACCTATATAACTTGGTCAACTACTGTACTCTGCAATACATTTCAATACCTCACACAAATAGCAACACACAGCACAATTTGGTACAAGTTTGGAATAATAATAGTTCATGGGGTGCCGAAAATAAATGATAAATTAAAAACTATAGCATTAATACACCTTATGTGCCTGTTTGACTTCAGTAAAGTTGTAAAAAGATAGACATTCATTTACAAATATTAGTAACATTTAAAGTGAAACATTAAATTTCAACCTGTACCAAAATCGGAGTCATACTTGTAGC
Organism: Schistocerca piceifrons; assembly: GCF_021461385.2. Classification (NCBI taxonomy): domain Eukaryota; kingdom Metazoa; phylum Arthropoda; class Insecta; order Orthoptera; family Acrididae; genus Schistocerca; species Schistocerca piceifrons. The sequence continues at coordinate 178,989,795 of NC_060138.1, read as the reverse complement.
ATACAATAGCATAGAGGTGACCATTTTGTTATATTTTAGATATTTAACAAATTAATAATGATGAAATATTCTTTGCAATAATCTAATCTATGTCGAGAAATGTAAATGCACATGTATTGGAGATTTCTTTGTTATAAGGGCAGGTTCGTTACCTGTTCAAATATTACTGCAACCATGATTTCCACTATTTATTCCAAATATTTCAGCGTCAGCAAGAACTATTTTGATTTTTGTTTATTGATTACGCACTTTTTCGAAATTCTTATGACACGCGTCAAAAGTGTTCAGTTACACTTCTAACGTGTTATGTTAGTTAGGAAGAATGTTTTGGTACAACACGATAATATGCCAGCAAACTTGCTACCTAAAAATTTAAAATCATATCCCGTGTTAAACTTGAAAAGAAGTTGATTTTTACATTCGTCACAAACTCGTGGATGGCCAAATTCTCTACAGATGTTCTCGCTCTCTAAATAACAAACAGAGCAGCTTTAATGACACATTTCACAGATGTGATTAATTGCAACATGAATTTTTTCAGCGTTTTAAATAGTTTTAATATTACAATATGTGGGCATGTTTTATTTTAATCATAAACAAACCAATGCACTGAAATATGGCAATTACTGTGAACACTGTCAGATGTTTTCTGGCAGAAAACTGAAGCTGTTGATTGAAAAATTCATAAAATTTTAGACGCGACATCTTCCCAAGAGTTTAATTGAAATATATATATATATATATTGTAACGAGCTAAAATTTCAGTAGCGACCTGTGTTACAAGGTCCCAAACGCAATGCAAACTGCTAGAAGGGCAGAATGCGAAACATTGTTCTAATTGGTATACAGTATCAGACTTAAAGAATATGGCGATGCAACTTCATTTAGTTCAAACAAAACATCGTATAGTTCACATTATTTTCCCAACGCAATTGTTACTGGGAGGGAGAAAATCACCAGACATCAACTGCAAAACACAAACATGAACGTTATTATGTACCGAATTATATGTAAAATGACACTGAAAATACTGCCAGACTCTAATGCGATAGAATATTTTGCCTTGGGAATACCACACTGTGAACAAACTGCTATTTGCTAACCAGAAAAGTAAATTATAGGAAAACGAAGATTGAACGAGGAGACAGGCTTTCAAATAAAACACAGATTACATAAATAATTTTTACTACTGCGATAAGAACGAGAGTTAACACAAGCTACAAAACAGTATAAAATAGGTAATAAATAACAATCCACACGCACTTTATTATATATAACCATTTTCCTTAGATAAATGTCACTGTGTCCACGCGTAGTTAAGATGTATGTGCTAAGAATGTTTGCACTATAGATTTGTTGCAGCACGATCACGCCAGTCGTCTTCTGTGATTCTTCACCAAATCAAGCAGCAAAAGCACAAAGATATCTGAGGAATCTGCAACATAGAACAGAAAGAGAACATGAGTGCGAGATCATACAGCTGAGAGCAAATTTAGTTTGTGGGCAATATAAGGGAGCACGATCCTTGTAAAATAAGAAATTTATGGGAAGAAGGTACCTTAAAAGTGATGTGTGAGAAACTCTAAAGAACCAAGAGCGCTTGTGAAGCGTGAGTCTGTACAGCAACATAAACAGAAAAAATTAACGTATGTCCGTTGAAAGACCTAGTATTTATGAATGGAAAGGACTGACACATCAACTTAAATAAACCAAGCACAGTTATAAAGTCTATTAACGTAAAGATGGCGGATACTTGAATGACTACTCAGATTAAAATTAAGCTTGGAGTTTACTGAATTAATTTATGATTGCCGATCATTTTCTTCTCGAAGCTGCTATGATGTTAAGAAATTGTAGTAGTAGGATCCAGACACAACACGTAAAACGAAGAACTGTTCAATAATTTACCGCAACACGCGCATGGACTGAGCACGAGAGAATTTGGTGAAAATGGTTCAAATGGCTCAGAGCACTAAGGGACTCAACTTCTGAGGTCATTAGTCCCCTAGAACTAGTTAAACCTAACTAACCTAAGGACATCACACACATCCATGCCTGAGGCAGGATTCGAACCTGCGACCGTAGCGGTCTCGCGGTTCCAAACTGCAGCGCTTAGAACCGCACGGCCACGTCGGCCGGCAGAATTTGGTGACATTGCTGTTGAATGCAAATAGTATAATAGCATTTCTGAGATTGCATTTAATGAAACACGTCACATTCATTCACAATGAAGGTTTTAAAATTTGATCTTGCACTGTTTACTTACATAAGTCGAGCACTAACTGAAAGAACATAAAAGAGAATACTAAAGTAGAACACAGCCTTTGCACATAGCGGACGAGTTGGTCAGAAATAAGCAAACCGCAAGTTTCTTATACCCATTCGCAAGTTTTTTTATCCTCATCCGCTGATATTAATGTGCTGCGAAGCGCATAGGTTCGTCGCTGTTTTGGCGATGGGCTCGCGCTTAGCTCTCTCACCTGTTAAAGTCCGCCTTCGGCTTTGAAATATCGCTGTGAACTTGAAGCTGATGTCCATCTTGGAATTTAAAAAAAATTGCACTGTTTTGGTGAACTGCACACTTGTGTTTCAACAAATCTCAAGTCCCAGTTCGCGACTGGTGCGAGAATACATATTTTTACACGCGGAAAGAGCTACTCCTACACCTGAAAACCGTAACAAATTTATGCCTAATCGACGATTTAAGTTAATTTTCCGCTTTGATAAGTAGTAAGTGTTGATTCTGTTAACGCATTCTCTTTAATATGTACTATGAGGCAGCCGTTACCTCGACGCTTGACAGGTACGATTCGTTCACAAAGGGTTGCTGAAACTACGCAAATAGCCCTTCGCAGATAGCCAGTGATCCGGGAATTAATGCAGAATGAGCTTCACAGAAAGTGAGAATGAAAGGGTCACACCAAAACATAGTTAATTGTTGCATATAAAGTTGGTACTGGTAAAATGAAAAGATGAAAACGGACAGTCGCTGAACCTGGTTCTTGCAAAAATTCCAAGAATGCAGATAGGCCTAAATTCTTCAGCCACACTAACTTCTGAACCTCGTTGCCGATTCATGGATCCGAGTTCACGATTGCAAGTCCCATAATGTGAAGAGAAACGTGTAATTATATTTACCTTATCCTTTAATTTCTAAGTAAGAAAGTAACTGTTATTGCGTAGATCTGCAGATATAGCCGTGAATATCAGCGCAAGATCTTACCCGCTAAGTAAAACTATGGATGTCGGCATCTACATACATCCATGCACAGAAAACGAATTTTGAAGTTAATGTCTCGAACGGAATAATAGATTCGTCTTTGAAAGCAAGGCTACAGTAGGGCTGATGCAGTAGCTGTTGCTCACCTTCTGTGCGCCCCGTACCGCTTCTCAGTGTCTGGAGCCGTCGTCCGATTCGTCGCCACAAGACGACTCGTCCCCTGTTGGGCGGCAGCAGTCCGTGCGCTCATCCGATATCCGCTTCTCTGGTGGCTGGCTTGGCGAACACTGAGATGTCTCCTCCTCGAAAACTTGGCTGTCCTCTGCGATGTAGTCTACCTCCTCATCTGTCACGAGCTCCTCGTCAGATCCACAAGACGAACCATCCGAGAGCTCCCCTTCGTCAGAGCCGGTGGTGCTGCCGCCTCCAGATGAGGAGGAGCTGCAGTCCGTCCACTCGTCTGAGCTGCTGCCTTCCTCCGACTCGTCCTCCCAGTCGTCGTCATCATCGTCGATCTCCAGATGGTGCCACAGAGCTTGTAAGCCCCCCGCCTGGACTACTTCTGCATTTCCTTGACCAGGACCAAAAACCTCTTCATGACCATCCAGATCGTCCTCCAGCATTCCGTACTGCTCCGCTTTCTCCATGAAGCTGTTGTGGATGGCGATCCGCAGCAGCCTTCGTCGCTCCCTCTCCAGTTGCGCGCTGCGCCGTCGCATCTCAACACGGTTCTGTTCCATCGTCCAGCTGTCCACTGTGTCCTGCAACAAGTAACACACAGTTAACACCTTACTACATGAAAACTTTCAGTTCTTACGTATAGATAAGTAATAGCTGGGACAAATATCTTGCAGAACCCTAAGTAAATCCAGCTGTTTTGGTCCTTCCATAGAATGCCCCCGCTGTTCAAAGTATATCACGTGCGTAATTACATGCTGCCAACAGGAAGACGCTAATCACCCATACCACATAGAAGCTAGTTGCTAGCAACGTCCACAAATAGGAGAGGGGGGAATATTTGTAAACAATAAATGTATCAAATACAGTAAAACAGATATCAAAAACACAATTAAATGATCACGAGGTGAAAGTAAGTTCGAGAACCGTGTAACTACAGTTTCCAACAGATATATGCGAGTGATACCACACATCAACATGTTTATTTCACAGCCAGACATACAAATACTATGCCAGGGAGGATAACATCACAGAAAGAAACGTAACGACAGTTTTTTTTCAAATCTTTCATCATGAAGAACATAACCGGAAGGTTTCGAATGAAAAAGGTAGGCATTATCAGAGAGTGAGCGTCGTTACGAAAAGGATTCATTATAAGTTGAGACCGTGAAGCATGATACAAAAAGTGGCTAACACTGCCTAAAGTCATAATTCCGCACAATACTAGCGCTAAGTATCATCTATGCCGCAGTAGTTGCCCACGGAATGAAAAAGAGTGAGCTTAGTATAAAAAACACTGGATAGCTACATTGGAGGAATGCGATGAAAAAGTGAAAGCACTAGAACCGAAGGCTGACAGACATGCAGTGGGCAGGTCCAGTACGAAAAAAAGTCGCAAAGTATTTCTACTCTATACAATATTCTGCACGACCAGAGGAGTGTTAGCAGCACTCAGAATTTAGATGGGACCAACAGCATCTGCTTACCTTGAGTATCTGGCAGCTCACTCCGTCTCTGCAGCAGTCGGCGTACGAAGTCCTCAGTGTCCACACGCAGACTGGGCGCGCGCAAGACACACTGTGGGGTGACAGGCATGGGGTGAGTGGTGGGGGTAACATCTTCGAAACTACCCCCTCCCTCCCCCTGCCCAATTAGCGGAACCGCCACGTGTCTGTTGGAATGATACCGTTAGAGACGCGCGCTGCGTCAACGGTAGAATAGATCCTGCAGAATGGCAAATAATTGTGACATTGTTTTATTCTTCTTCGAGTCTTTCGCTCTCTTTCCTAACTGACACTTATCGCGAGACATATTTCATCTCGGAACCACCTTCACGTCGATGTCGCATCAATACGTCCGTTCTACATACCACCATCCTTTAACTGTTATACGTTTCTCTCGACGGGACACCCACAGCCGTTATTCGTCATAAATGGTAAAATCAGCTACAGTTGCAAAAATTATTTACTTCAAAACTAATTTCACGACATGCATCATAACTTCAGATGCATCAGCAGAAACGTTCATAAATTATGTCAAATGTCGCTTAGCGAGGACGTTGGGAGATAATATACACATTTTAATTTCCGTTGTAAATTAGTGAACGTATCTGCTGATGCACCTGAAGATGGGATACATATCCTGAAACTGGGCTGTGCTTTTCTTTTTAGAAAAAGTTCAAATGTGTGTTAAATCTTATGGGACTTAACTGCTAAGGTCATCAGTCCCTAAGATTACACACTACTTAACCTAAATTATCCTAAGGAGAAACACACACCCATCCCCGAGGGAGGGCTCGAACCTCCGCCGGGACCAGCCGCACAGTCCATGACTGCAGACCCTAGACCGCTCGGGTAATCCCGCGCGGCTCTTTTTAGAAATAAATAGTTTTTGCAGCTGTAACGGGTTTTAGAAGTGATGATTTTAAACGTTACTTTCACTCTTCGAAATATTTTCCAGATATAGACTAAGCAATCACTTTGCGTTTACACTTTCATTAACTATAAAAAATTTAAGTGTCAGAAATTCAAACCTTGCGACACCATGAACTCATCTGAACGTGAAATTGAAATTGTAATCCAACCTACAGATGTTTGTAATATGCGCGTAGCACGTCCACATTACCTACTGTCAACAGAGTCTACGAATAAAATTCATTGACTACATTGTTCAAAGTTAACTAGAGGACGTAACAGCGCATTTCAGCAGATGGACGACGCAGAAGTCACTTGCATTAAACTTCTATTGCACCATTTTCTAGCCATTCACACACCACCAATATTGTACTTACAGTATCACTATAGCGCCAAAAAAAAAAAAAAAAAACTCTTTTTGGCATTTACTACTGCGTCATCGACGAAACTGATGTACACAGCGTTACAATTATTTGTTGAGAGAAAACTCGTCTATGTCTTGACCACTGATCGAATATGCATCAATCTTGCAATACAGATCGAATGATTTAGTGGCATAAAAATTTATTTACGTGGTCTACTCGTCTATGTGTCTTATCACCACTTCGTCGCTTCATTCAGCGTAGAAAATATTTCCTTAAGTCATGGTATTGGGTGCTTCCGGCGCTTCTGGGTGGAATAATTTCATACATAATACCTAATAGAGGTTTTTACTATCATCATGTGTAAGTTATAGCATCCTGCGTCATCCTGGGGCAAAATCTATGAATTGTTTGTTTTGAATCGTGTTCCTAGTATATTTCCATTGTAATTTATTCAGTGTCAGCTGCCTTCTACAGTTGTCTCGCGATGTAATATGTAAAATACATTATTGCAACATATTTGGTAAATTAAAAGAGGGAGGGTCAACTGATATTATATTTTTGGCTGATTGTCATGATCGGTTAATCTGTGTTGTTGCTAATACTTTGAATTTTCAATGTGTGGTTTCTTCAAAACTCGTCGGTCTGTGGATGCTGTTGCGTGACCATAGAGCAACATGGTTAATAGTAAAGAAATATTATGGGGACAAAACGCAATTATATGCGGCGAATTTCATATATGAAGTCTTCACGGGTTGTTAGCCGAGTAGCGTCGTCGTCTCGTAGCAACGTTTCGACGGAATGCGTCTCCGTCATCTTCAGGCGAAGATAATGGAGACGCATTCCATCGAAACGTTGCCACGAGACGACGACGTTAGTTGGCTGACAACCCGTGAAGACTTCATATATAAACACAATTAGTTTACTTTTTACCCCTAACAAGTTTTCTCGTGTTTTAAATTGATAGTAGGTTAACAGCTTACGTTTCAGCACATGCCACTATCTCGAAAGAGAAACACTACTTCAGCACACCGCAATCAAAGTTTCTGTGAGACAACGGCTTCCTGTTGCGTGATATATTCATGGAATGATAATCTCGTTCATTTTATATATATATATATATATATATATATATATATATATATATATATATAACTAAAGCTTTTATGTCAAAGGTAAAAAAAATTCAGTTGTACGATGTGTGTCGACACTATTCTGAACTAACGAAGAGTGTCTCAACCGTTTGTTGAGTAGCCCACATCTTTTACTGATTCTCAATCTACGTATTCGTCGGCTGCATAGCACGTTTTTGTCCGTCTTAATTTACAAAAATTCCTCGTAAGATTTTCACAAATGCACTTCTGCTGCTAAATGCTCTGTTGCCTGTGTCTATGTGCCTGTGGTTCTGTCAGTGTGATCATGTGATGTATCTGACCCCAGGAATGTGTCAATAAAGTTTCCCCTTCCTGGGACAATGAATTCACGGTGTTCTTATTTCAATTTCCAGGAGTGTAGTTCACAAAAATTCCTCCTAAGATTTTCACAAATGCACTTCTGCTGCAAAATGCTCTCCATACACTAGCACGTATTCCAGCTGTGAGAGCAGTGACGGCGCAGTAGAGGAGGCTCGTGAGAGGCACGGTGACGGCTGAGGTAGCAGACAGCTGCTCGCTCTCCTCTCTGTAGCCAAGCTTGCATTGTAAGTAGGCTGTTTCGGTTTTTATGTTGGTAACGCCATGTAGCCCTCTATATGAAAATCACTTACTGTGCTGTGTGCAGTCTGTGGCTGGTTTGCATTGTTGGAATCTGCTATTAAAGTGTTGGGCAGTTGGCTGTTAACAGCGTGTAGCATTGCGCAGTTGGAGGTGAGCCGCTAGCAGTGGTGGATATAGGGAGTGAGATGGCGGAGTTTTGAGAGAGGGATGATCTGGACGTGTGTCCATCAGAGAGAGTACATTAAGACTGGTTAAAACTATTTCTTTTTTTAAATAAAATAAATTAAATAATTAAATAAAGTAAATAAATTAAATAAATAGTAATAAATAATAAATTAAATTAAATAAATAACTTCCCCCATGAACCATGGACCTTGCCGTTGGTGGGGAGGCTTGCGTGCCTCAGCGATACAGATGGCCGTACCGTAGGTGCAACCACAACGGAGGGGTATCTGTTGAGAGGCCAGACAAACATGTGGTTCCTGAAGAGGGGCAGCGGCCTTTTTAGTAGTTGCAGGGGCAACAGTCTGGATGATTGACTGATCTGGCCTTGTAACAATAACCAAAACGGCCTTGCTGTGCTGGTACTGCGAACGGCTGAAAGCAAGGGGAAACTACAGTCGTAATTTTTCCCGAGGACATGCAGCTTTACTGTATGATTAAATGATGATGGCGTCCTCTTGGGTAAAATGTTTCGGAGGTAAAATAGTCCCCCATTCGGATCTCCGGGCAGGGACTACTCAAGAGGACGTCGTTATCAGGAGAAAGAAAACTGGCATTCTACGGATCGGAGCGTGGAATGTCAGATCCCTTAATCGGGCAGGTAGGTTAGAAAATTTAAAAAGGGAAATGGATAGGTTAAAGTTAGATGTAGTGGGAACTAGTGAAGTTCGGTGGCAGGAGGAACAAGACTTTTGGTCAGGTGATTACAGGGTTATAAATACAAAATCAAATAGGGGTAATGCAGGAGTAGGTTTAATAATGAATAAAAAAATTGGAGTGCGGGTTAGCTACTACAAACAGCATAGTCAACGCATTATTGTGGCCAAGATAGACACAAAGCCCGTGCCTAATACAGTAATACAAGTTTATATGCCAACTAGCTCTGCAGATGATGAAGAAATTGATGAAATGTATGACGAGATAAAAGAAATTATTCAGGTAGTGAAGGGAGACGAAAATTTAATAGTCATGGGTGACTGGAATTCGTCAGTAGGAAAAGGGAGAGAAGGAAACATAGTAGGTGAATATGGATTGGGGGGAAGAAATGAAAGAGGAAGCTGCCTTGTAGAATTTTGCACAGAGCATAACTTATTCATAGCTAACACTTGGTTCAAGAATCATAAAAGAAGGTTGTATACCTGGAAGAATCCTGGAGATACTAAAAGGTATCAGATAGATTATATAACGGTAAGACAGAGATTTAGGAACCAGGTATTAAATTGTAAGACATTTCCAGGGGCAGATGTGGATTCGGACCACAGTCTATTGGTTATGAACTGCAGATTGAAACTGAAGAAACTGCAAAAAGGTGGGAATTTAAGGAGATGGGACCTGGATAAACTGAAAGAACGAGAGGTTGTAGAGAGTTTCAGGGAGAGCATAAGGGAACAATTGACAGGAATGGGGGAAAGAAATACAGTAGAAGAAGAATAGGTAGCTTTGAGAGATGAAGTAGTGAAGGCAGCAGAGGATCAAGTAGGTAAAAAGACGAGGGCTAATAGAAATCCTTGGGTAACAGAAGAAATATTAAATTTGATTGATGAAAGGAGAAAATATAAAAATGCAGTAAATGAAGCAGGCAAAAAGGAATAGAAACGTCTCTAAAATGAGATCGACAGGAAGTGCAAAATGGCTAAGCAGGGATGGCTAGAGGACAAATGTAAGGATGTAGAGGCTTGTCTCACTGGGGGTAAGATAGATACTGCCTACAGGAAAATTAAAGAGACCTTTGGAGAGAGAAGAACCACTTGTATGAATATCAAGAGTTCAGATGGAAACCCAGTTCTAAGCAAAGAAGGGAAGGCAGAAAGGTGGAAGGAGTATATAGAGGGTTTATACAAATGCGATGTACTTGAGGACAATATTATGGAAATGAAAGAGGATGTAGATAAAGATGAAATGGGAGATAAGATACCACGTGAAGAGTTTGACAGAGCACTGAAAGACCTGAGTCGAAACAAGGTTCCGGGAGTAGACAACATTCCATTAGAACTACTGATGGCCTTGGGAAAGCCAGTCACGACATAACTCTACCATCTGGTGAGCAAGATGTATGAGACAGGCGAAATACCCACAGACTTCAAGAAGAATATAATAATTCCAATCCCAAAGAAAGCAGGTGTTGACAGATGTGAAAATCACCGAACTATCAGTTTAATAAGTCACAGCTGCAAAATTCTAACGCGAATTCTTTACAGACGAATGGAAAAACTGGTAGAAGCGGACCTCGGGGAAGATCAGTTTGGATTTCGTAGAAATGTTGGAACACGTGAGGCAATACTAACCTTACGACTTATCTTAGAAGAAAGATTAAGAAACGGCAAACCTACGTTTCTAGCATTTGTAGACTTAGAGAAAGCTTTTCACAACGTTAACTGGAATACTCTCTTTCAAATTCTGAAGGTGGCAGAGGTAAAATACAAGGAGCGAAAGGTTACTTACAATTTGTACAGAAACCAGATGGCAGTTGTAAGAGTCGAGGGGCATGAAAGGGAAGCAGTGGTTGGGAAAGGAGTGAGACAGGGTTGTAGCCTCTCCCCGATGTTATTCAATCTGTATATTGAGCAAGCAGTAAAGGAAACAAAAGAAACATTCGGAGTAGGTATTAAAATTCATGGAGAAGAAGTAAAAACTTTGAGGTACGCCGATGACATTGTAATTCTGTCAGAGACAGCAAAGGACTTGGAAGAGCAGTTGAACGGAATGGACAGTGTCTTGAAAGGAGGATATAAGATGAACATCAACAAAAGCAAAACGAGGATAATGGAATGTAGTCAAATTAAATCGGGTGATGCTGAGGGGATTAGATTAGGAAATGAGACACTTAAAGTAGTAAAGGAGTTTTGCTATTTGGGGAGCAAAATAACTGATGATGGTCGAAGTAGAGAGGATATAAAATGTAGACTGGCAATGGCAAGGAAATCGTTTCTGAAGAAGAGAAATTTGTTAACATCTAGTATAGATTTAAGTGTCAGGAAGTCGTTTCTGAAAGTATTTGTATGGAGTGTAGCCATGTATGGAAGTGAAACATGGATGATAACCAGTTTGGACAAGAAGAGAATAGAAGCTTTTGAAATGTGGTGCTACAGAAGAATGCTGAAGATAAGGTGGGTAGATCACGTAACTAATGAGGAGGTATTGAATAGGATTGGGGAGAAGAGAAGTTTGTGGCACAACTTGACTAGAAGAAGGGATCGGTTGGTAGGACATGTTTTGAGGCATCAAGGGATCACAAATTTAACATTGGAGGGCAGCGTGGAGGGGAAAAATCGTAGAGGGAGACCAAGAGATGAATACACTAAGCAGATTCAGAAGGATGTAGGTTGCAGTAGGTACTGGGAGATGAAGAAGCTTGCACAGGATAGAGTAGCATGGAGAGCTGCATCAAACCAGTCTCAGGACTGAAGACCACAACACCAACAACAACAATAAAAAATAGAAATAGTTTTAACCAGTCTTACAAACGTACTCTCTCTGATGGGCACACGTCCAGATCATCCGCTCTCAAAACTCCGCCATCTCACTCCCCACATCCACCACTGCTGGCGGCTCACCTCCAACTGCTCAATGCTACGCGCTTTTAACAGCCGCCAGGCGAGGTGGCCGTGCGGTTCTAGGCGCTGTAGTCCGGAACCGCGGGACTGCTACGGTCGCAGATTCGAATCCTGCCTCGGGCATGGCTGTGTGTGATGTCCTTCGATTAGTTAGGTTTAAGCAGTTCTAAGTTCTAGGGGACTGATGACCTCAGATATTAAGTTCCATAGTGTTCGGAGCAATTTGAACCATTTTTTTGTTAACAGCCAACTGCCCAACACTACAATAGTAGATTCCAACAATGCAAACCACCCACAGACTGCACACAGCACAGTCAGTGGTTTTCATATAGAGCGCTACATGGCGTTACCAACATAAAAACCTAAACAGCCTACATACAGCATTACGCCTTGAACCTCAACTTGGAAAGTTTTCGTGACATCAAGGAGATAGGCAACGATACTTATAAGGGAAACTCCCCCATCGCGCATTGGACAGCCCGTCAAACACTGAAAACCGATCAGGTATGAAAACAAGAAGAAGATGTACTGAAGTGTGAAAAATAAAGCAAAATAGAAACAGTGAAAGGCCCAGGTTTAAGATACGCCGCATCGAACGAATTTGAATAGCCACGGCGTCGTGGTTGTGTGGTCACGGTGTTGGGCTACGAAGGCAGAGATCTGTGTTCAAATTTCCTTCGTGCTCCCCGTAACCACACAACTACGACGCCATGATTCCTGCAGTTCGCTAGATGTTGCACATCTTGAGCTTGGATCGTTCACTGTTTCTATTTTGCTGCTTCTTTCACAGTTTAGTAGTCCTTCTTCCTGTTTTCATACTTGACCTGTATTCAGTTTTTGACGGGATATTTACTGGGCCATTTTACCACTAAAACTGTTTGGGGAGGGGGGAGAGAGGGGGAGATGGGAATCTTCGAAACACAAAACATTGCTATTTCAGTAGCAGTGTTGGAAAGACTAGAGACCTTATGTAAATAGCAAGATGGCCTAATCGACACAAAGTTTTGCATAAATTGAAGGAGCGGATCCAGTAAACATATGCAAAAACTTTGAAATACGAACTTACACTCTTGGAAGCAACGCTGTGCCAGTGAAAGCCTTGGAATGTGCGGAACAATAAGGACAATCAATGAACGTACACCCTATATTCACCAAACATAACTTACTGTTCACTCAACAAAGCTGTACGTTCCGTGCAGGCATAGCACTTTCGTAGATAGTGGTGTAACACTCTACTAAGTACGCGGGGCATCGCACAGACCTTGCCAAACGTTGCATATAACCTGGCGAGAAGTGGTCGTTTGTTGACTACTTTGTTTCACACGAATCTTTTGAGGTGCCTGCACATAAAAGAGGTACGTCAAACGAAGGCAGTGAGAGGAAATGCAATAATCGTACCTGATCTTCCGATACAACGCCTGTCATATGTGGCATTGAGTATGTCATGTACCTTCTGAGAAAAGTGCGCAACTGCTCCACCTGTTTGCATCCACATCTGACGTCCCATGTTAGGCGGCAGGCCTACAGCCTCCAACGCTTCTGGAAGACCTCGTATCTCCTTTGAGTTGTGATGGCAGGAGATAAGGTCCGATCACTGCCCCAGGATTACTTCCAAGACCGTAAGTTACCTATTCTAAAATTGTATTTCGACTCCTCTATCGTCTCCTCCAGTTTATACTGAACCTTTTGAATCACCCTGTGATTCAAAATACCACAATATGGCAAAGAATGCGACTGTATCCGTTGACCTGTTGCCACCTCCAACTTTTGCGTCTCTCTCACCTGTGAACGCCTGAGACCTACAGCGATTGCCAGACCCACAGTAGCTGCCGGAGGCGAAAGGATGGCTCTTCAGTATGACGTGAGCACCCTCTCTGCCGACACTGGTGCTCACTGCTCACTTCCTATAACCTTACTACAGTTAGCTAAAACGACATTTTTCTATTAGTTTAAAAATTTTGCTGTAGATCATATTTAAAATGAATCTGCATTTCGTCATTCAAGTATACATCACCAGCTGCTTTCACCACGAGTTCTGTACCAAAGACCTAAAATATCAAAGCTCCGTCTACTCTCACAGCCATTGGAATAACACGGTAGCGTACTCTAAAATCGGCATAAAACATGTAAGCTGTACAATTTGTTCAACACCAGAAAAAGTTAGTTTACACTCCTGCGTTATTCCAGTGGCTATGAGGCATAGATAAAGCTCCGATTTGCTAAGCACTTGATGTTAGCCATGCGACATAAACAATTCATTGTGCACAAGCGAATGATGAAATAAAGAAACAATCATTTTAAAATTTTGAGCAGTCAAAGATCGTAAAATTCTTCTAATCCGTACTGCGGTCAAACGGAAGGAAAGAAATAAAATTTCAATCGTGCCGACTTGCGGGTTATGACAGTATATTTAAATAATTTAGTGACGCATATGCCTGTTCTTACTTTCATTGACTTGCACGTCAATGTGATTAGTAGCTATATAATTATACAGTTCTAGATGTGTGTTAGTATGAACCTGTCGGAAATGGCAAAATATTTTAACTGTCTGTTGATTTTATCATTGGGACATCAGCAAACAGGAGCCTCATACATTATCGTACTGATCACTGACCCTCAATAGCTCTTCCTCTCAGCATGAACCAGAAAGAATGAGAAGGTCGGTCTGATGTGCACCGACATTTTGAAGTAGGCTCCAAATGATTAACACTCACATGTTGTTAATTCTCTGTCACCGAGGAATGTTTACAGAGTAAATAAATAAGTACAATATATTGAAATCCCTAGTAGACTATCAGGAGTCCCAGATTGATGATAACTGAACATCTAGCGCCACAAACCTTCACCAAAAACAACATTAGTCGCAGCAAACTTGGATTGTAAAAACATGCTGAGTCACGGTAAGAAAAATGTTTTCTCGTTTCTCTTCATGGGTGGACCGCTTACAAAATAAGAGTCGTGGTATGGTCGCATCCGGACCGAGCCATACAACTGAATGCACTGAATTTCCCGAGGGACAAATCGCTGGTATCACAAGGACACATCTTCGGGAGAGAGATCAGCAGCCTTGTGCCTGGGCGACTCAGTGACCAGGGAAGGAAACAGGAAGAAACTCATAAGCTAACAGATACAGCCCACAGTGCACACTACGAGCCGATTACTTGTGAAGCTTTCATGTATCTTCCCATTGTAGGCAAGCAAATGACGTTAAACTCTTCGTTAAAATGCTGCCCCGATGGACGAACCAGATTTGGGAACTAAGATTAAGTTACAAGCTCACGCGAAAACACGTGCTCACATCATCAGATCTGAATGCGGTTATCTCTTAATGTAAGAATATTTTTTCACGGGCAACATCAGCTGCACAATGAAAGTTATTGTTACTTTTCTTTCCTTTGTAACATTTGGGAGAACACCTTGTGAGAACTCATTTGATGCAATAAGGGCGTTTCGACAGCATAAAGTCCTATGTCATGATGCTCTTGTAGGCTAGTATTTAGCGAACAGAGTTTCTCTCAGCGGCATTACAGCACAACTATTCAGTAATGAGATTCCTAGTTAATGACATGATCATGTTGTATGAGGAACAATGATTTAACACAAGGCAGAGAAATTATTTCAGAGTGGTAAGACACCCTATTCGAAAAAACGTACATCACCATTAAACGTGTGTTTTAATAGATTTCAATAGTAACTGAATGTTGTTAGCAACAAAACCCAATTTTTCAAATAAAACTTGAAGGATTTTTTCCTGACAAACATTTTCGTTAAGGATAGAGGAATTCCTTGCAACTGCTTGATTATATTACAACATTTGTGAGTCACTATAATTTATTGGAAGATACGAGATGTGGTCACGTGATGAGTATACTTATTCTTGGTCGGCTCCAACATCCACATTTTGGTTTTCCGTTTCTTAATTCATACCACCCGAGTGCTTAGAACGTTCCTCATAATAGTGTGGCGAAGGCTTACCATTTTGCCCATTATTAAAAACTTTCAAGTTTTTTGTCTTATAATACTATTTATCTGCTATTATCGCTACCCAGTAATCGTTTTTGATGTTTCTTTGTTAATGACATTCCGTAATATCATGATTGTAGTTCTGTTTCGTCTCCTTTAAGTAAGTTCTGTGCATGTTACGGCGTTTTCTATGATGTCTCGCGCTGACGAAGAATAAAACATACACAAATAAATGGAGGAGGTAAAAAATCTCTAAGGAAGAACAGACAGTGCTAAGGAGATTAGGCGACGATGCTGACCATTGTGGAGAGATCAAAACAGTCCTTTCACTCGTTAGCAAACAAAGTTTTCCAGAGATGACACGGAGTGGGAGGAGATCAGGATATTAAGAAACTCTGCAGTCGAGGCAGTATTACTCAGCCCCGTTTTATTGGTTTATTCGGCGGATGTAATGGCTTCGATCTGCAGCGCTGGTGGTTGAACAGTGTTGCGCTCATTCTCTGTAAGTTTAATCGTTACTTTTTCTTCTGTTCTGACACAGATATCTTGCGTTTCTTCCTGAGACGAGAGAAGATTAGTCGCAGGTCTCTCTTAAGCTCGTTTTACTCGAGGCGTTAAAACTGTCTATTCGTGATTGTTGTGCATTACATGACATGGTTTAAATTAGCCGCTAACCATGTCGCGTATAGGTCAGAAACGTCAATAATCGGTTAACTGTCCGAATGTAGAGTTTCACAGTTCTGTGTTTACTGAACACAGCGTATGCCCAGAAAACGGAGAGAGTAGCGTCATCTGGTAACATCAAAGGCTACCCAATTCTCGTCATGTTTACTCATGTTATAATACTCGATTCTGATTCTTCTACATCTTCGTTCTTTCGTTTATTTTGCTTTCGTCATACGCTGAGAAGATTGCATGAAGACTTGATATTTATGCTGTAAGTGTTAGCTCACAAAAGGGAGCAAATATCTAAATGAAGAAAACAAAATTAACGTAGAAGAATCTGCTCTGTTCACAGACAAAAGGTCAAATAGAAGGGATATGTATGAGAATTGCTTCAGTACTGAAAAAGCCTCATCTTCTGAAAGGGGAAGATAGGTTCGGGTGCAACTGGTTCCTTGGAACAAAACAGGACACAAATATAAAAGTAAAAAGACATCATATGCAGTTTTCCTAATATAGTTTGATGTGTTTCTATGTACTCATTTATTTGAATAAATTAAAGTCTTTTGTATTATTTTGACGGCATTTTTCCTAGTCATCCAGTTTCCTGCTATCTGGAGAATTTAGCAAATACATTGGTCTCGATAATTTACTACAACTTTTGCTTTGGTCATTAAAATATCATTATAGTTCATAGTTCCTTAATGCTGTTATAATATGCCCGACATTTTGCAAGAAGGTCGGTACGACAGAACCTCACTATCGTAGTAGACGTCACGCAGAACACATCCAATTTGTGCACATATATCTAAAAACAAAAACGACTACTTGTAACGTGTAATCTAAGTTCCAAATAATACGTAACGATAGCTGCAGTAGACTCCCTTGCTATAAGTTGTCGAGTGAGACAAGAAAGTCGCTCTTTGAGAATGGTCATTACTGGCAGATCCCTTCTACATCACATCAATGTCTGCTTACTGATGTGCCACAGGCGAGCCTTTCCCTCTCATAAACTCGGTGCTACATTGAGTGGTCAGCTTATGTCACTCTACTAGTGGTAAAGGACTTCCCAGATTCTAAAGACCGGCCGCCGAATGGCCACCACAAACAAAAGCGACAACAGCAGCTGGATGCGGCCGTCGCGCTAATCTTGTACCTGAGCGTGACGTCACCCCACCCTGGGACAAAAGCATACCGAAGCACTCTGATGCGCACAACAACACGATGGTAAGATGTAGCTGCAACTACATCTAAAGCTGTTTCATCACGTCATATCATTATGATGTGCACATACAAAACATTCCCCCAGACAAAATATGGTCGCCAGTTTCACATTCCGGTCTTAATGTTGTTTGCTTTGGTGTATTAAATAACAATATGTTTCAAGTGCGTTTTCCAGACGAAGGTTTTACGTTATTCCTAAATTGACACTCAATTGCAGTTGTATTTCTCGGGTTTGCCGCCGGATAACTTTCTAAAAATCCCTTGATAATTCTTCCCAGCAACTGGTCGATATCCCCAGATGGTTCAAATGGCTCTGAGCACTATGGGACTTAGCATCTTAGGTCATCAGTCCCCTAGAACTTAGAAGTACTTAAACCTAACTAACCTAAGGACATCACACACATCCATGCCTGAGGCAGGATTCGAACCTGCGACCGTAGCAGTCCCGCGGTTCCGGACTGCAGTGCCTTGAACCAGACGACCACCGCGGCCGGCTATCCCCAGATGATTATGGTAATTAGTGCTACAAGATGTGACATGACATTCGCGCGGCGGCCTCAAAATTTATTGGGGCAACTACCAGGCTCTCACAGTTGGAAGAAAATAGCTCTCGAAGTGTCCACTGCCATGAGAACAGAGAGCATCTGCGCGTGCGCCAGCGACAATGTGACGCTCGGAGTTGCTGTGCCTAAAAGTTGAAATAAATTTCTGCACAGAGCTGCCTTGGATTTCTTGTCGGAGGTCGTTGTTTTAATTTAATAGTTGCCAGCGTTGGTTTTCGGGTGGTCTCGAACTCAGATCTCCTATTTTTGTTGATTAGATTGGCTGCCATACAGTATGTATGACTCGAATGATAAAAAATATATTTTTAGAGGAACAGTCTACTGTTTGGTGAAAGATTAGTCTATAAGTAAGAAATAAAATTATTCACTATTCACTATTTGGTTTTGCTGCTCTCACAGTGGACGTGTTTTCAGATACAGCTGGACGGACCTAAACGTAGTTCAGTACTTTTGTGCCATCGTCATTAGATTTTATTTAGTCAGAGCTGTGAAATGTGGGCATATTTAAAGTGATAATTAGGCCTAAAACATTTTATATTCGTTGTTGTGATTACCTTCATATTTGAGATAGTAAGGTTATGCAGGACTCTCTGTACGTTATTAGATACTGGTAGCTAATTATTTGCAAGTAACTGATGTTAACGCGAATTGGGCTGGCAAGTTAACACATCACTCTATATCTAAACGTAATTTTGTAGTGCAAAGATATTTCGCGACTACACTATGTGATCAAAAGTATCCGGACACCCAAAAAAACATATGTTTTTCATACTAGGTGCATTGTGCTGCCACCTGCTGCCGGGTACTTCGTATCAGCGACCTCAGTTAGACATCGTGAGAGAGCAAAATGGGGCTCTCCGCGGAACTCACGGACCTCGAACGTGGTCAGGTGAATGGGTGTCACTTATGCCATACGTCTGTACGCGAGATTTCCACAATCTAAACATCCCTAGTTCCACTGTTTCCGATGGGATAGTGAAGTGGAAATGTTAAGTGACACGTAGAGCACAAAATCGTACAGGCCGACCTCTGTCTGTTGAATGACAGAGACCGCCCACAGTTGAAGAGGGTAGTAATGTGTAATAGGCTGACGTCTATTCAGACCGTCACACAGGAATTCCAAAGTGCATCAGGATCCACTGCAAGTACTATGACATTTAGGCGGGAGGTGAGAAAATTTGGATTTCATGGTCGAGCGGCTGCTCATAAGCCGGTAAATGCCAAACGACACCTCCCTTGGTATAAGGAGCGTGAACATTTGGCGACTGAACTGTGGAAAAACGTTGAGCGGAGTGATGAATCACAGTACACAATGTGGCGATCCCATGGCAGGGTGTGGGTATGGCGAATGCACGGTTAACATCATCTGCCAGTTTGTGTAATGCCAACAGTGAAATACGGAGACGGTGGTGTCATGGAGGGGGCTTGCACCTGTTGTTTTGCGTGGCACTATCACAGCACAGGCCTACAGTGATGTTTTAAGCACCTTCTTGCTTTCCGCTGTTGAAGAGAATTTCGGGGATGGCGATTGCATCTTTCAACACTGTCGAGCACATGTTCATAATGCACGCCCTGTGGCGGAGTGCTTACACATCAATAACGTCTCTGTAATGGACTGACCTGCACAGAGTCTTGACCTGAATGCTATAGAACACCTTTGGGATGTTTTGGAACGCCGACTTCGTGCCAGGCCTCGCTGAAAGACATCGATACCTCTCCTCAGTGCACCACTACGTGAAGAATGAGTTGTCGTTCCCCAAGAAATCTTTCAGCACCTGATTGAACGTATGCCTGCGAGAGTGGAAACTGTGTCAAGGCTAAGGTTGGGCCAACACCATATTGAATTCCAACGATACCTATGGAGGGCGCCAAGAACTTGTAAGTCATTTTCAGTTAGGTGTTCGTATACTTTTGATCACACAGTGTATATTTGCAGTTATTCACATTTATCTTTCGAAAATCTTTTGCCGTCTACGTGCCGGTAAGTTGTCGACAAGCACTCATAGACACTACACATAGGCCTATACTGCGAATCTTCGTTTGTAAATAACATTTTTCACCTTTACCAAAACACAATGTTCATGTTTCTCCCGTGTGTGCCGTCCCAGTTGGCAGTCGCTTGTTCTCAAATGAGTTTGTCGCTTTGAGTTGTTCTGAATATAATGTTTTAAAAGTGCTGCATTTTTACCCTATGTATACTGACTGACAAGTGTCGCATGTTAGTTTATATAAGCCTGATACGTTGAATTTATCTGTGGGTTTTTCCTGTGTTCTGAGCTTTTTCTGTCTTGTATTATCGGTTGTGTTTCGGATTTGAGGTCCAAGTTTCTTCACATGTTGCCTACTCGTGAACTATTTCATTACTGTAGTTGAGTATAATATACACTCCTGGAAATTGAAATAAGAACACCGTGAATTCATTGTCCCAGGAAGGGGAAACTTTATTGACACATTCCTGGAGTCAGATACATCACATGATCACACTGACAGAACCACAGGCACATAGACACAGGCAACAGAGCATGCACAATGTCGGCACTAGTACGGTGTATATCCACCTTTCGCAGCAATGCAGGCTGCTATTCTCCCATGGAGACGATCGTAGAGATGCTGGATGTAGTCCTGTGGAACGGCTTGCCCTGCCATTTCCACCTGGCGCCTCAGTTGGACCAGCGTTCGTGCTGGACGTGCAGACCGCGTGAGACGACGCGTCATCCAGTCCCAAACATGCTCAATGGGGGACAGATCCGGAGATCTTGCTGGCCAGGGTAGTTGACTTTGAAACGTCCCCTTTGAACAATTTATACAGGACTGACCTTAAACTGACACACAATATTTTGTTAGCGCAACGCAATCTGACTTTCAAAATTCCCTACAAAAGAATGGCCCTGACAAACATTAAACTATACCTTTCACAAATCACTTACCTCACAAAAATCTTCGCTGCTCAAGCTACTGCAATACAGCGAGCGCCACTACTGCCAGCTAAATAAAAGATTCAAACTACTGAAGGCACTAACTACTGATAGGGATAGTTAGCAAATGAAAGATATTAATAGAGAACAAACAATGTATTTACCTTGATATCATCATATATAAATATACCAGTTCATGAAAAATTACAAAACTCCGCCATCTCCCTCCACACATCCACCACTGCTGGCGGCTCACCTCCAACTGCGCAACGCTACGCGCTGTTCACAGCCAGCTGCCTAACACTACAATGGCGAGTATTACAACAATGCAAAGCAGCCACAGACTGCACACAGCACAGCCAGTGATTTTCATACAGAGGTGGCGTTACCAATAAGAAATCCTAAACAGCCTACTTACATAAGAACCTCAACAGCCTACTTACATAAAGATAACATAAACAGCCTACTTACATAGCCCCCATGCTCCCCACAAAAATTTTACAATTTTTTTTTGGGCAGTGGCCAATAACGATTTGAGAAAATTTTTCATAATTACAATAACAAAGATATCAAATGCACACACTTATTTATACAATGCTGGTCAAAAGCTAAAATTTTTGTCACAGTCCATAAAGACAGTCCAGATTGTTCATCACTGTAAAATTTCAGTGTTTTTCTCAAAGTCTGAGCAGTAAAAGAAAATGCGCACGGAAGTAGTGGATTTCCATGGAGTCTTGAAGAAGCAGTGTTGTCCTTCCAACGGAAAGACAGTGCTGACTCTTGACATGCTGACAGGTAATGGGCCACAATATAGCAAACCCACAGCAGAGTCATTCGACGTTTTGAAGAACATTGGAGGTAGGTCATCACTGAGCAGACCCACCGTAGTCCTGGTAGAGATTACGATACTGGTGGGCCACCAGAGGTGCAGACCCACTGCAGTCCTTGTAGAAATAATGGTATTGATGGATCATCAAAGATGTAGACCCACTGTAGTCCTTGAAGAGATGGCCAGCAGCCATCTGTTGTGACTGTGCAGGTGCACAATCACCACTGAAGAGTCTTGCGGATAATGTAGCAAGTCCATAAACCACCACTTGTGCACTCACAAAGTTTCTGGAATTGTCCTTAGAACCAGCAATGCTGTTATCCAGTCCCTTGCTGAATTATTAATACACTTGCAAACACTGACAGTCCCTACTTCTCACATATTGTCCATATACTATGACCAACAGAAACGTGTGCAGTGAAATGTAACTTACAAGTTAATAATATCATGAACTGGTGACAATTACAATTTTATAACATAAGAATACAATTACAAAGGTACAAAATACATCATTAAAGAACATAATAATACAGATAACATTTGTAGTACAGGCTTTACAAAAGAATCGAACTAACATATACATCAGTGGAATTATGACATGAGTACATACATAAAAGATCACAATAACTTTTGAAACATCAACTTTACACATGAGCATTAAACAGAATAAATAATGTGTAAGCATATTTATAAGGTAAATAACATATTATTAATGCCAATTATATTTGAGGATAACAGTATTCCTCATCATAGTGAATGTAGCTTAATATTAAAAGAAGAAAAAAATTCTATGAAACTACACAGAGACAGGAAGAAAACAAATACACAAGGGTACACAAACATATAGTGGGATAACACCAATAGGAAAGGACAGGGTTCGTTTTCAGTGTAACATTTGGTACTGCAGTCCAACCCAAAACTTCATGTATCTTTCCTCTTATTTCATCCTTTGTTTCCACCAAAAAAATTCTATCTAAGCATGCTTTCTGTATTTATATGTTCACACATTTCTTACCTCAACATTTATTTCCAAGAAAATCCTACCTAAACCTGTTTTCTCAATGCATTTCTTCCAATTCATCGCAACTCATTCTCTTAGAGGCTACCCCCTCTTAAGCTAACTTAAATCTACTGAGCTCAGATGCTAAACTAAGGGACGAGGCAATGCAGCATCACATAACAAATCAACATAAACAGCAATGCAAAAAATGCAAATTGGCAAAGCTAGCAGCATAAATGAGCAAAAGTCAAATTCAATAACACTATGCCTGGCAAACAGCAGCAACTTATACCTAAACATGACATAGCGCAAGCAGAAAAAATATTACACTAAACAACAATGCAGATAAGGGAAATGTATCATCTTAATGTCTATGTAATTAAAGTGGTGCACCACAAGAAGTTATTCTACCAAAAAGTTACCAATTACTTGAAAAGAAAATTATGAATGCAGTTGCTAGTTCCTTCTTATTGTTCTTTCCTGTCCAAGTGCTCCTTTTTTAAAGAATGTGGATCATAAAATAATTATTTAATAGATCTGTTGACAGAAAGTGTTCACATTAGCAAATGCATTTAATTTTATTTTATGAAACCAATGCTGCAACACAGCTGGAAAACAGATGTCAAATGAAATAAGCAACTATGAAAAGCAAAGCATAAAAATATCATTCAGTAGTCATGTGACATTTCGTAAGTTAGTAGAAATTCTCTCAACTCTCATAGAAAGACGCTTGTCATAATCAGGTGTGCAGATGTAAAAATATTTCTTGTCATTTTATTAGGCATTTCAGTAAATATCGTAAATTAAGAGCTAGTGTAATCATATGTTTTCAAGTTCGACCGTGTCGTTTTTGCGATGCTTTCTCTAAAGGAATGACAATGGCCAGGATAATGGCCTTCCCTTTCTTTTTTTTTTTCTTCCTGTGCTCTGAAAGGCACGCGCTAATGACTTTTTCTCCAGGCGTCTGACACAGCTGGGTGCCCGCGACGCATTACGTGCAGGTGGTCACTTAACTTTCGTACGGAAATATTTACGACAGCAATTTTCGCTAAAGTGACAGTCTCACATAAAAATACTTCACAGGTCAAGAATTAGCGTTGCAAATCTGTAGAAACAAAATCCTATGAATATAACAGTGTCCAAAAAATGTTCAGTGGCATTGTGATACATTCACACATGATTCACACATGTCATAACTCTTAAAGTACGATTCTTGGTTTCCAACATCCTTTTTCACAAGTCAAGAGTCCCTACCCACTATTCATTACTCCTTACCTTGTTACACATATACGTATCCATCGACACTCGTCAATATTTCGTCATTATAAATATGAAGCATAATCAAATAACTCATATAGTAGCCTCAGCCTATTAATCGTAAACATACCTCAGCAGCATAATACACATCGTCGTCGTAAAAATAACATCATAACACCTCAGTCAAATCTCAAAATCGTCGTAGCTTCCTCCAATAATTAAAAAAATTCTCTGCTCATGTCAAAAGTGTCATCTGCCTCAAACGTACTTTAAAAATCATAATCCCTTTACCAAATACATCATTCAAAGCTCTCGTAGTATCACAATGGTTCCAAAAAAAATATGAAGAGTTCACACAGTACAGACAAAATACAATTTCGTAAGTGTGAAGTTATCCAACGGTGTAATTACGTAAACATGTGTCACTGATGTAGTAAAAATAAATGTTTGTCTCTCTCAGTTAAATGATCAGATAGCTGTGTAATTTGTGTGTTAGAGAAATATGGTACCGATGTGTAAAGTTGTATAAGCAAATACCATATTAGCTAGGGCTCCTTGTGCTTGCCACACACATGGTACACAAAGTAAGCGTGTACCCCCCTGAGGATTAATGTAATTATACCCTCAGGTGTTATAGATTACACCAATGGAATGAAATATATCACGGAAAACTTTCTTTGTAATTCAAAAATCTTTAAAAATAAATGTTTTAAGTACAAAATTAATCACTGAAATGCGTGTCCTGTAGCGCTAAACGTTGCGTCTTGTTGCAACATAATCTCTGTGGAAGTGTCGTAGTTATCGTCCTCCGAAAGCTAAGTTCTGCAGAAGCCAATGTACTTACCTCATGATAAACAAAAGTGAAATGCTTTGCGTATAGATATCGTAGTTATAATGCTTATTGGCGTGATGAAGAAAGTACTGTACAGTAACGTAATGTTGTGCCACGAAAAAGGCTGTCTCATTGTTGCTATACCACAAAAGTTACTACTAAAACATGTTTTTCTTTCCAGAAGAATTCAGAAAACTGTGCAGATATAAAACAGAAACACCGCAAAATCAACATTGTAAATTGTCACTCATTAGTAGCGTCGTGATAAAATCGTGTAGCTGTCACATAAACTAACCTCTGTGTCATCTGGTATCTCTCAGAAAGCACTTTAAATTCAGAATGTATTTTCAAATAAACCAAAATGTTGCATTAAAATCTCATTAGCAGTACTGGTAAATGTTCTAATCGTGCAACTAACAAGCAAGAATGTACACACACAATTACACTGTGTCGTCTGTTCGCAATAACAATGCATTCGTAATTTCTGTTTCAATAATTTCTCTTGGTTCTTGGCGGGATATTTAACTTCAAACATTGTTGCATGGTAACAGTTTCTAAAGCATACTAGTAACGTGAAGTGAAACGTTTTATGGCAAAGACAAAGTTAAAAAGCAGATTATCTCTCAGTAAGCGGTTTTACATGTGAAGTGTGGTGCAATCCTTTACTCTTCCTAGTATGCAGACTTTCAACTTCAAAGCAATTATCATGTTGTTTACATCGGTAAAGAATGCTAAATCTTTTCTCAAGGCTAGCGTCTTTGTTATTTTTCCTTGAGCCAGCGGCCGCACGCGGCTGCCTGCGGTGTGAGTCATTGTCTGTTTCTTTGTTGGCGCGCGTCGTTATTGGGATTAGGAGACCTAACTTCTACAAATTCACGTTGTCGAAAGTGCCCTGCTCTGTTTGAATCCCGCCAGTTCTGATGCAATTCAGGTCTGTCGTTACGATCATATCGTCTGTCGTCATGTCGGTAGATTCCATAGTTTCTTTCTTGTCGGTCACATGGTGGAGAATTTCTCCCTGAATCGTAACTGCGCGCTGGTCCGTTGCGTCTAAAGTTATTCTGTCTCCCGTAATAATAATTATTTTGGTTCCCATATTGTCTGTTTCTCTGATTGTCTCTGTAATAGTCATTACCGCGGAGAGGTGATCTTTCCCTGTAATTATTACTACTCTGCCAACGGTTGTAATACGGGTGGTGCCTGTTTCGGTCACGATTTGTGTTGTGAGAATAGCCTTGTCGCGTCCAGTTATTACTTCTTTCATCGCGGATTTGCGACGGATGTGACCTGTAATTGCTGTGTTCCTGGTTTCGCGTTCCGCGATTGTCAGTGTCAATTTCTAATTCTTGTAAGAGTCCCTGAAATGCTTCAATGTCGTCTTTGCAACGTCCTGCCAAAATAATATGTCGTAAATGTTCAGGCAGTTTGATTAAGCAAATGCAGATGAGTTCTGAGGGGCTGTATGGGTTTGACAGGTATTGATTCTTGTGCAACATGTCTTCAAAATATTTCACAAGACTGGAAAATTCAGATTGTTCGAAATGTTTCATCATTATGATACCATGTTTTACCCGGTCTTGTGTGGCTTGAGACCAATATGCTGAGAGGAAGGCATGGTAAAATTCTCCTTCACTGTGGCAATCGTGAATGACCGATCGCATTCTTACAGCTGGTTCATTCTCTAAGTAGCCACACATAAATTCTAACCTGTGCTCCAATGACCAGTTGGGAGGGAAACAATGAGAGAATTGATGGAGCCACGCTTGTGGATGAATGTCGTTGGCAGAATTCTTAAACGTTTTGAATTTACGTGTAGTAATGAACAGCTTATAGTCAAAATCATCATGTCGGCGAGTCGCATATCGGTCATTGTTAGGTCGTGTCGGCCGTTCCATCTCAAAATTCGGTGCACATTGCCAATTTCTTTCATAACTTCCGAAATGCCCTGTGTTATTATTTTGCGGCTTTTCCGTGTTTCTAAGTCCCTCTTCCCAAGTTGGGGCACGAGTATCCTCTGAAATACGTAATTCTTGTATTAACTGTGTCAGCTGATCTTGTACTTCCCGGATTTCTCTTTGGTGTTGCGTATTAATCTGATTCTGATTTTGTTTGAATTTCCTAATTTGTTCGCACTCTTCAGTGTCAGTGAAGGCTACAGGTCTTGTGTCATTCAGATCATCATCTACCTTTGTAGATAAGTTAGTGACCTGATCCGAAAGTTCGGCTACTTTCTCCTATAGTGAACACATTTCCTCAGTGTGTTTTTCTGAACCAAGTTTCAGAGTATCTACTGTGTCCTTTAAGTTTTCCTGAGTTTTTGCAAGTTGCGTAACCGAATCGGTAGATGCAACTGAGTCAATTTTAGCCCACAAGGTCTCATGATTTTCATGAACAATGGCTTGCAGTTCTTTTATGGCTGCTTCGTGATTCTGTAATGCATTTTCATGCCGCGAAAAAATAGGTTGAAAATGCTCACAAATTTGTGTTTTTACGTCATTACAGACTTTTTGACATTTCGATTCAATGTTATGTAACTCAGTGGTTAAATCTTCACGTGTTTGTTCAAGTGTAGTGTCTAACTTTTGAAGATTTTGTTCCATTGTGTCTAACTTTTTGAGATTTTGTTCCACTGTGTCTAACTGTTGCTGTGTTTGTCTCTGGTGTTGTTCCATTGTGTCTAACTTTTTAAGATTTTGTTCCACTGTGTCTAACTTTTGAAGCTTTTGCTGTGTCTGTCCCATTTGTTGTATTAATTGTAATAACAATGCATTGGTGTCTGAAACATGTTCCTCAGTGCTTTTCAGCAGTGAATTTACACCGGAAACATTCACATTTTGACAAGCAGAAAATGTGTCTTGACTTATTTGAGAAAACGGTGAGGATCCAAAACCTGAATCTACAGTATTTGCGAGATCGTGTCGTGTCATTTCGGCTTCCTGAGGCGAGCTATTGCCGACCGGTCGATCGATAATACTTCTCTCTTCACTAATTGTTTCACTGTCCACGCCATTGTTTGACGCCCGCTCCATTTCCCTGTGCACAGTTACCAAATTACTACTTTGAACATTAGTAAATTCATTACTCGGCGGCGCTGATAAGCTACGCTCGTCATCACTATTATTTCTCAGTTTAGTTTGGAGCCTAGTGTTACGTTTTTCACACGCCATTATTGTCACAGTATTTCACACGACAACACAGAAAAACACAATTTGAAGATCAAAAATAAAAGAACACATTAACATAGCACTGAAAATAATATCTAGTTAATTGCAATCGCAGCTGCGAAATACTTGGTGCAAATCTACATGCATGCCACAACTGTTTTACTATACAACAATGAAAGACTGCAACTACAAAGGAAATTCTCTCTACAATTACGCGCTAGCAATAAACAAAAGCTACACTAAATACACAAACTACAAGAAAAAATCAGAAGATTCCAGTGAGGTATCCTAGGCTAAGGGTCGACATATGAAACTTCCCCTTTGAACAATTTATACAGGACTGACCTTAAACTGACACACAATATTTTGTTAGCGCAACGCAATCTGACTTTCAAAATTCCCTACAAAAGAATGGCCCTGACAAACATTAAACTATACCTTTCACAAATCACTTACCTCACAAAAATCTTCGCTGCTCAAGCTACTGCAATACAGCGAGCGCCACTACTGCCAGCTAAATAAAAGATTCAAACTACTGAAGGCACTAACTACTGATAGGGATAGTTAGCAAATGAAAGATATTAATAGAGAACAAACAATGTATTTACCTTGATATCATCATATATAAATATACCAGTTCATGAAAAATTACAAAACTCCGCCATCTCTCTCCACACATCCACCACTGCTGGCGGCTCACCTCCAACTGCGCAACGCTACGCGCTGTTCACAGCCAGCTGCCTAACACTACAATGGCGAGTATTACAACAATGCAAAGCAGCCACAGACTGCACACAGCACAGCCAGTGATTTTCATACAGAGGTGGCGTTACCAATAAGAAATCCTAAACAGCCTACTTACATAAGAACCTCAACAGCCTACTTACATAAAGATAACATAAACAGCCTACTTACAACTTACACCTTCTAGAGCACGTTGGGTGGCGCGGGATACATGCGGACGTGCATTGTCCTGTTGGAACAGCAAGTTCCCTTGCCGGTCTAGGAATGGTAGAACGATGGGTTCGATGACGGTTTGGATGTACCGTGCACTATTCAGTGTCCCCTCGACGATCACCAGTGGTGTACGGCCAGTGTAGGAGATCGCTCCCCACACCATGATGCCGGCTGTTGGCCCTGTGTGCCTCGGTCGTATGCAGTCCTGATTGTGGCGCTCACCTGCACGGCGCCAAACACGCATACGACCATCATTGGCACCAAGGCAGAAGCGACTCTCATCGCTGAAGACGACACGTCTCCATTCGTCCCTCCATTCACGCCTGTTGCGACACCACTGGAGGCGGGCTGCACGATGTTGGGGCGTGAGCGGAAGACGGCCTAACGGTGTGCGGGACAGTAGCCCAGCTTCAAGGAGACGGTTGCGAATGGTCCTCGCCGATACCCCAGGAGCAACAGTGTCCCTAATTAGCTGGGAAGTGGCGGTGCGGTCCCCTACGGCACTGCGTAGGATCCTACGGTCTTGGCGTGCATCCGTGCGTCGCTGCGGTCCGGTCCCAGGTCGACGGGCACGTGCACCTTCCGCCGACCACTGGCGACAACATCGATGTACTGTGGAGACATCACGCCCCACGTGTTGAGCAATTCGGCGGTACGTCCACCCGGCCTCCCGCATGCCCACTATACGCCCTCGCTCAAAGTCCGTCAACTGCACATACGGTTCACGTCCACGCTGTCGCGGCATGCTACCAGTGTTAAAGACTGCGATGGAGCTCCGTATGCCACGGCAAACTGGCTGACACTGACGGCGGCGGTGCACAAATGCTGCGCAGCTAGCGCCATTCGACGGCCAACACCGCGGTTCCTGGTGTGTCCGCTGTGCCGTGCGCGTGGTCATTGCTTGTACAGCCCTCTCGCAGTGTCCGGAGCAAGTATGGTGGGTCTGACACACCGGTGTCAATGTGTTCTTTTTTCCATTTCCAGGAGTGTACCATTTTGTTTTGTATGTGTACTCTTGCGCTGTTGATTCTCGCATGTGTTCTTCACTTGAGTGCTTTGTAGTCGTGCAAAGGCTTGTGTACATGCGGCCTGTTCATTCCTTTCCCTCTTACATATAAACTGAATAAATGCCGGCCTTTTGTTGACATCTCTCGCTTCTCTACAACAAAGCAACGTCTCATCTTTCTAGGACACGATCGACAGAGGATCGGTGATTCATGAAGCTATCCTAGAAATTATGGCTCTCTTCTTATTTGAATAGGTTGATTCTCCCAAGGCAGGGTACATCTTTAGACCTGATTATTCCTCGTAGACAACTGTGTACATAACACGAACTTCATCACAAATATTTGCATTTATGTAATGCTTGGCTTTGCGTCTCAATAGACATTAGCCTGTACTGCTTCCTGTTGCATCGGGCTGAAAGCATCATCCTCTCGATTGACAAAGATGCATATCCTCGAATGCTATTGGAATCTTACACGTGCGCCTCGCCACAGCGTTTCTCTTCCGTTTCGTCGCAATCCGTACACGCATGTCAGTTTTTCCCTTTTCTGTGAGGAGGTTAGTCCAGACTAGAGCATCCATACACGAACGTTTCGTCAACAACTCTCTCACTTGAAACCCTACCAGTGATAACCAGTACCAAGTCTACAGCTTGTACCCGTCCATTACCTTACTTCATAATAAAGTATCATCCTCCGACACATCTTTTTCATCTTCAGACTACACTACGCAAGAAAGCGTTCCAGACAGGCAAAAAGTTAGATAGAGATAGAGCTAAGCATGCTAGCCATATTAATTCGCTTCCATTTACACTTAAAGTGTAGCAAATAACACAACATTTGACTGAAATTTTGTTTCTGTTTCTTGCTAGTGATGCGCTCAGAATCAGCCGGCCGTTGTAGCCGAGCGGTTCTAGGAGCTTCATTCCGGAACCGCGCTGCTGCTACGGTCGCAGGTTCGAATCCTGCCTTGTGCATGGATATGTGAGATGTCCTTAGGTTAGTTTGGTGTAAGTAGTTCTAAGTCTAGGGGACTCATGACCTCAGATGTTAAGTCCCATAGTGCTTAGAGTCAGTTGAGAATCATACATAGTAGAGGTAGGCACTTTGAAAAGGAAAGGTTAAGACGTGATACAATGGAAACTCTCGCCTTAAATTCTCGTTAAAATGGGGTGCGACCAGCAGTAGTTGCAATACTCCTTCCAGATACGGTACAGAAGGTAACCACATTTATTCAAATCTAATTCATCTGTTAAGAATGTTTTTGAATTAATCTTGCAAAGTATTTCACTGTGAAAAAGTTATGATGATTTGTGGGGCCCTCAGCAGCGCAGTTATCAGCGCCCATATAAATGTCCAATCATTTGACCGTGCAATCTCACCATTTTCCCAAATGATGATGAAATAATGAGAGCGGCACAAACACCCGGTCCCCGGGCGGAGAAAATTTTCTACCCTACCGGAAATCGAACCTGGGACTCCTTGATCCTGATGCAGCGACACTATCCACTACACCACGATCTGCGGACTAAAAGCAAGAACAAATTGCATCATATATATAATGACCGAGTGGGGTAGCCCAGTGGTTAACACACTGGACTCGTATTCGGCAGGACGACGGTTCAAACCCGCGTCCGGTTCTCCTAATTTAGATTTTCCGTGATTTCCCTAAATCACTTAAGGCAAATGCCGGGATGGTTCCTTCGAAAGGGCATGGGCCCTTTCGTTCTCCATCCTTCCCTATTGTGAGCTAGTGCTCAGTTTCTAATGACCTCGTTGTCGTCGGGATATATACTGTAAATGTATACAGGGTTTGGGAAAGGGGGAGGCGGTTGTGGCATATGCCTAATGGCAGCAGTGTGCAGGAGGTCTAACGGTCAGGAATAGAGAGTGGTCATCCAGGGCTGCCGTTAAATGACAAAACAGGAAATTAGGTACAATAAAGAGGATGTATTTCAATGTTCGGTGTACAAGGGGCGTGCCTAGGATCGGAAGTTACCAGGTTTAGGCCAGTCTAGGAGGTCGAACAATTAACTGAAATGGGCAACGGGAGGGAGGCGAAGCGGTTCATCTTAACTTCCGTTGGTGGCCGGTCGTGAAAAGCGGAGCCAGAGGCTCTGCCTTCCGAAAAGATGTCTGTTGTGCTCGTGGTCTGGATTACAAAAGAGAGAGGCAACTGTGTCCCGCTCCGCAGATCACTCCAGCGTCCACACGCGTGATCTGTATCCCACGCACGCTATTGGCTAAAACCAACAGTGTGATTTCGCTAGCAGTTTCAGCAGAGAGCTCCAGGCGTTTCTTGTCAGCAGCTTGAACTGGACAGAACTGCCTCGGTTTTGAAAGACAAGCGACTTTTGTCACGTAGGCACGGCGTAAGTTACTCGGGGAGAACACTTCTAAGGCTTTGACTGGGCCTTTGAAATAAATTTCTTTAAACCAATTCCCTAAAATATTCCTTGACTGGCTGCCACCATTATACACTCCTTCCCCCTTCCAGAGAAGCGTTTACAAAACGGCGTCAGTCTCTCCCCGGAAAACGGTTTGCCCTAGAAGGGGCCTTAATACTATTGGAGGGATTTGTTACAATATTTCATTTAGTTTATGTAAGTGGGAGGGGACTTACATGCAGTCAAGAAAATAGTAAAATATTAACTGTTCAAATTACAATAAAATATCTCCTGTAATAGTCGAAATCATCTCTCCATATAACCACATCTTAAAACATACGATGTTAAAATCATACCAGAAAGCTTCACAAAAGAGGAGTAAACTATTTTGTTTTCTGTTAGGTTCAGGAAAAAAATCTGTTATTAATCTGCTGTTGCAGTACAAACTCGTTGTCATAGGGAGTAGATGGTGGCCGAAGTAAATCAGCACCGATCTTTTAATGACTTGCAGGCGTTGATTGATTATTTGGCAAATATTAATCTCATTGCTAGATAGTGCAACTAATCCCACCATGTCAAGTCACGTTGATTTAAATTTTGTTTTCCCGCTCCTAAAAAAAAAAAAAAAAAAAAAAAAAAAAATTAAAAAAATTATCTGTAGCTTCATGTTTGTTAATGGTTAAACTTTATTCTTTCAAAGAATCGTCTGTTACGTATGATTAAGATAATCATAAACCTTCCTCAAAGCACAAATAAACTATATAGCTAATTTTGATGGACCAGTACAATCAACTAAACCGTAAAAGTAGAAAAAAAAACTTTATTTCAAAGCAAAATAACGTATTTTAAGTTAATTTGTAGGGAGCGAACCATATTACGCAAATTTTTACAACTGGAGCTGATGAGTCTGTTTAAAAGATGTCGACATTTCACAAGCTGCGACATCGTCGACATTTTCATGTCTTTTGTCTCACTATTAAAAGATTTCAAAAAGAGAATATTAAGAAAGTAAAATATGAATTACGTATCAGAAAGGAAACTATATATTTTTCTCATTTGAAGTCCTCGACTGAGGTACGTGTATTTTATCGAGATAATGATTAATGGCTATTTAATTTTGGGACCACTCAGCGTCAATTAATTACACAGCACAAAAGAAGCTTCGAGGACAGACGAAGGGAACTTTTCAAGCTGTCCACTCGTAATTTTGCATTCAAAGCCCTCTTCCAGTCTGGCAGTTTTTTTAACAAATTGTGTTATTTCTGCTTGTTTCATATTCTGTTTTACAGCATCGCTACATTTCATTGTTTCAGTTTTGGCCCTACTGCAAGTTTTGTAGAATTCCACAACCTCACAAGTTAATCTGGTTGTTGCCATAGTTTCAAAACGCTCATATTATTTTCAGTGAGACTTATTTGATATACGAGCAAATGATGGTATCGTTTTTAATTTTCTAATGTGCTTGTGAGAAAACCGGAACAGAAGAGAATCGAAGCATTTGAGATGTGGTGTTGCAGACAAATTAGGTGGACTGATAAGGTAAGAAATGAGAAGGTCTTGCGCAGAATCAGAGAGGAAAGGAATATATGGAAAACACTGACAGGGAGGAGAGACTGGCTGACAGAACATCTGTTAAGATATCAGGGAGCTGTAGAGGAATAAAAACTGTAGAGGAACACAGAGATTGAAATACATCCAGCTGATAATTGAGAACGTAAGTTGCAAGCGCTACTCTGAGATGAAGGTGTTGGCACAGGAGAGGAATTCACGGCAGGCCGCGTCAAACCAGTCAGAAGACTGATGACTGAGAATAAAATTGTGCTTGTGGTCGGTTCCTTCCTTCTTCAGTGTAATTTGCCTTTAAAATTTTTCCAAACACTTTTCGTAAGCTGTTTCCTCTGCCTTCCACGAGTCTCTTTCTAGTTAAAATAAGTGTTTTAGTGTCACAATAGTACTCCTACTTGATGACTGCGTTGTAAAGCCTCAGGTTTGTCTATTTTGAGATGCAGTTTTTGTTGCGTAGCCTATATGACGGGCAGTATATGAAAGCCGAACACAAGCCATAAAGGGACCATGAAACGTTTCCATTCAGAAGTAAACACTACACACTTTAGGATCCTTGTGCCATTGGGACGATGGATTTCTGTTTCGTAGAACGCTATCGCCCGCTGACAGATGGCTCAAATGGCTTCTGAGCACTATGGGACTTAACATCTGAGGTCATCAGTACCCTAGAATTTAGAACTACTTAAACCTAACTAACCTAAGGACATCACACACATCCATGCCCGAGGCAGGATTCGAACCTGCGACCGTAGCGGTCGCGCTGTTCCAGACTGTAGCGCCTAGAACCGTTCGGCCACCACAGCTGGCCGCTGACGGATCCACAACCGCACCCACTCTTCCACTGCCTTGTCCGATTAAAAAGTCGTCGACGCATTTCTTCATCCACGTCAACAAAGATGTGAAAATCACATCCGTGGAGGACGTTGCAGTGTTTGCCAACCAAATTACTGAAGCGTAGCCTTCGTGCGATTGGCAGCGTAGCGTCAGGCGTTACCGTGCAAGAGGACGGATCCGTCCGACAGCGTTCTGACAGCCCGAGGGCAAACGGCAACGCCAACAATGGAAACATCCCACAGCTCCTCAGCCAAAGAAATTCCGAGCGGTTCACATAAGTTCCGATAAGGCCTTGATGACCTCCATCTTCGACTGCAGGGGCCCTCTGCTCGTCGAGTTCCTCGAACATGGAACCACAATCAGTGCACAGTGATATGAAGACACTTTGCAGAAATTGCGATGCGTAATAGAGTTAGGAACTCCAGGAATGGTTTCTGTTGGAATCATCCCGTCGCACGATAACGCCCGCCCCTTCGCTGTCAATAGGGCGTAGGCTGCGCCTCAGCTGTTCGGCTGGGAAACACAGCAACATCCTCCGTACAGCCCGTATCTTTCACTGCGTCATTTCCACATCTTTGGCGACCTGACGAACGACACGCGTGGACGTCGGTTTCAGTCGGACGGGAAGGTGGAAGAGAGTGTTCCATTGCGGATCTGTCAACGGCCGATCGCTTTCTACGTAACACGAATTGATCGTCTCATCTCCCAGCGAGACAACTGCCTCAAAGCATGTGGTAATTACTTTTCAATGGAGCCATTCTATTGTCCCCATGTGGCTTCTGTTCGGTTTTCAAATCATAGTCCCTTATACACTACTGGCCATTAAAATTGCTACACCAAGAAGAAATGCTGATGATAAACGGGTATTCATTGGACAAGTATATTACACTAGAACTGACATGTGATTACATTTTCATGCAATTTGGGTGCATAGATCCAGAACAACCACATCTGGCCCTAATAACGGCCTTGATACGCCTCGGAATTGAGTCAAACAGAGCTTGGATGGCGTGTACAGGTACAGCTGCCCATGCAGCTTCAACTCGATACCACAATTCATCAAGAGTAATGACTAGCGTATTGTGGCGAGCCAGTTGCTCGGCGACCTTTGACCACAGGTTTTTGGTTGGTGAGAGATCTGGAGAATGTGCTGGCTAGGGCAGCAGTCGAACATTTTCTGTATCCATAAAGTCCCGTACAGGACCTGCAACATGCGGTCGTGCATTATCCTGCTGAAATGTAGGGTTTCACAGAGATCAAATGAAGGGTAGAGCCACGGGTCGTAACACATCTGAAATGTAGCGTCCACTGTTCAAAGTGCCGTCTGTGCGAACAAGTGGTGACCGAGACGTGTAACCGTACCATCACGCCAGGTGATACGCCAGTATGGCGATAACGAATACACGCTTCCAATGTGCGTTCACCGCGATGTCGCCAAAGACGGATGCGACCATCATGATGCTGTAAACAGAACCTGGATTCATCCGAAAAAATGACGTTTGGCCATTCGTGCACCCAGATTTGTCGCTAATTACACTATCGCAGGCGCTCCTGTCTGTGATGCTGCGTCAAGGGTAACAGCAGCCATTGTCTGCGAGCTGATTGTCCATGCTGCTGCAAACGTCGTCGAACTGTTCGTGCAGATGGTTGTTGTCTTGCGAACGTCCCCATCTGTAGACTCAGGGATCGTGACGTGGCTGCACCATCCATTACAGCCATGCGGATAAGATGCCTGTCATCTCGACTGCTACTGAAACGAGGCCATTGGGATCCAGCACGGCATTCCATAGTACCCTCCTGAAGCTACCGATTCCATATTCTGCTAACAGTCATTGGATCTCGACCAACGCGAGCAGCAATGTCGTGATACGATAAACAGCAATCGCGATAGGCTACAATCCGACCTTTATCGAAGTCGGAAACGTGATGGTACGCATTTCTACTCCTTACACGAGGCATCACAACAACGTTTCACCAGTCAACGCCGGTCAACTGCTGTTTGTGTATGAGACATCGGTTGGAAACTTTCTTCACGTCGGCACCTTGCAGGTGTCTCCACCGGCGGCAGCCTTGTGTGAATGCTCTGAAAAGCATATCACAGCATATTCTTCCTGTCGGTTAAATTTTGCGGCTGTAGCACGTCATCTACGTGGTGTAGCAATTTTAATGGCCAGTAGTGCATAGTTTGCAAGTCTTTTCTTTCCGAATGGTATTTGGAGAGTTACCCTTTCCGCTGTTTTTTAGAACTGATAGTTGGTTATGTGTTGTATTCATGTCATTCACATCATTATTTTCTTTGCAGTCATTGCACAAATACAAACCTGGTGACTGGATCAGCTGAAAATGTCTCCAAACCGTCAGTCAATAGAGAATATTGTTTCATTTCGCCGTTGACAGCGTTGTTTGTCACACTCAAGAACTCCATAGACAATGAGTGACATGGGAGAATGAGAACGGGTGAGAGGATGGAGAAGAGTAGGCCACCTTGGACAGGCGTGGCCTACCGGAGTCAGAGCACAGGCGGCCGGTGGCTGTCTGCAGAGCACGCAACAGGTAGACGCCGCGATAGGCCGAGCCACCCGAGTGCCGACAGTGCAGATATAGGATGTCGCCGAACTGAAGAGCGAGCAGCACTCGGGTGGGGGAACAGGCCTTTCGTGGGTCACTACTATACTGGCGTGCAGGGCGTCTAATAATCAGTTTTCTGTCTAACAGCGCAGTGCAGTTGAGCTACGTGTGTGGATTCTGCGCCCGCTCATTTGTTCCCTAAATTAGCGATCTCTGTTTCCCGCATACTATTAACGCATATAATCGAAAATAATCGTCTCTTGAACATCTGTGAACATTGCGGCTCGACTAGTGCAAAGCCGGCTGCTGTGGCCGAGCGGTTCTGTGCGCTTCAGTCCGGAATCGCGCTGCTGCTACTGCCTCGGGCATGGATGTGCGTGATGTCCTTAGGTTAGTTAGGTTTAATTAGTTCTAAGTTCTAGGCGACTGATGACCTCAGATGTTAAGTCCCATAGTGCTCAGAGCCATTTCAACTATTTGATTAGTGCAAAGGTCAGGGTGTGGAAGGATCGGCCTAACATTGTGAAGCAGGCTGTAGCTGCCTCTTGTGGCTTATTCGGGTGGGAACTCGCCTGCACGCTCTTCACTTTACCGACGGACTGAAAACCTGCGTCTTGTCCAAAACCACACAGCACTCAACGGGATATTAAAGCTTCGTCCCTAGTCATCAGTGTACGAACTATTGCCGATATTACTCCATAGACATTTCGTAATTAATGTTTATGAGAATTGCATGATCTTACAATGCCATGCGATGTGACAATTTGCAGATTGATTTGCCTCCTATGTTTGCTGGATCCATCTTGTTAATATGAGAGGTCGTCTGGCTGACCCAAAACTGAGAAAATATAATACCGGTCGATCACAGAAACGTAACACGAAGGCAGTGAACTGGAAATTCCCACAATGGTATTTCGAATGTCATTTTAAAAACTTGGGAGAGGTTTCTTTCACCAAAAGAAGAAAAAAAGTCCAGCGAACATCGGCTCTAAAATGCATACATTAAGACCCGTTAACAGTTGTTCATCTTCGTTACAGTGAAACACATCTCTTCTACTGAACAAGTGCTCATAGTTTTTAAGATATTAATTTTGAGCCAACGTTTACTTGACAATTTTACCTTGTTTTGGTCCATAGTACCTCCTCCCACTATATGGAAAGCAAAGAAGTTACAGTAGAAAAGATGCGGTTCACAGTATATAGATCGAATAAGTGATCTTAGCTCTACTGGTAGGCCTATGCATATTTGAGCCCATGTGTACCGAACATTTGTTTCTTCTTTTGATGTAATTAACCTGACACCAATTTTTGAAAAGTCTTTCTGATACATCCTGTACATTCCACAAACCCATTGTCTAAATTTATAAGCCAAACAGCGGAATCGAGTTTTGTGAAATACGGTGATCCCAGTGTCGTCCCTTGTAGCACCTATATGAAGTGGATGTAAAGCTGGCTTCATGGTTATCCAGTGCTAGTTGTCACATAATTGTAACGTGTGCGTTCATTGCGTAAAACGAGATGGAGGCATACTTTTACAGCTCTTACAAGTTTAGCAGATAAATAGCCATCCAACTGCAGAATTGCCTACGTTCAACAAAGTAAAATTTTCAGATATATGAGAACTCCTTAAGGTGAAAAGATATAAACTTGCCTGTTTTGGAAAGGTTGAAGAAAGGTGTTCTGTATCTCACCACAAAATAAAATAGTTTACCATATTCGAGCTATTAACAAGAAATTATTGACATACGAATTTTGCAACAGTTTGAGGGACTGGTATTTATCGGATTTGACAGTAATATTTGAATGTTAAAACTGAAACATAGTCCAATGGTAACTTCTTTTTTCAGATGTTTTGCGTTAAAAAATGTATGCTATAATACGAACGAATAAAATGTGTAAAAGGCGCAATTAAACTGCTCTAAAACTTACAATTTTGCTTGAAAAAATCCACTTGCTTTCCAATCTCTAATTAAAGACCATAATTACTTGCAACTAACATAAATTTCTTTACTTTATTCGCCAGTATTATGTCCTTAATTCGTCAGCACCATCGACAAAGTATGTGCCCCAGACTCGCAATGAACTGGATCGCTTGTTAAATTTATTATAGGTTGGTCAGTCTATTAAGGAACATATGACTTCTGATATCCGCTCTCATACTGTTTAATAAAAAGTTAGGTCAGTTCTTGAAATTTTGCCTCCTTCACTCATCTAATTTTGATCGTGGAATAATTACCATTAAGTCTATATTACGTATGGATTACTTGGTTTTTTTCCATTACGTTTCTTCTACGAGGCGTATTCCGAAAGTAAGGACAGATCTATTGCGAATTGGAAATCATAGTGAATATCCGATAAAGCTTTGCGTAAGTGTGTTGGACAGTGTGTCTAGTATGCCCGTGGATCACGTCACGTCTGTCTTTTCAGTTCTGAGCGCACAGTGAAACATAAAGATGCCTAAAAAACAGTGTCTCCCGTCAAGTATGACTGCCCATAAGAAATTCCGCCTGATTTGACGCAGCCCGCACAACATAACTGTAATGTGTTTCCTTGTTCATGACAGTTCTCGGCCACACTCTGCAAGGGCAATGAGGACACCCGTGCAGCGTTTTCATTGGGAAGTGTTTCATCGCCCTCTATGCAGACCGGACTTTGTTCCCTCTGCTGACACGAACCGCTGTGTACGAAGTCAGATTTTTGGCACGGGAACAGCAGATCAGAGTAGAGAATCCGCAAGAAGTGCAGTCGATGTAGCATAACGGTTAAGACACGGGACTCGCATTTGGGAACAGAAATCGAGGTCCAGAAATCTCGATTTGGACCTTCCGTGTTTCTGCGAGTAGATTGATGTACATGGGTGAATGTTTCCTTCCAAAAAGACGTTGCCGATCTCCTTCTCCTTCCCCTTACTGAGCTATTCAAGCTTGTAACGCATATTTAAAGCCTCGCCAGTGACCTAATCCTAAACCCCAAACTTACTAATTAAACTTCCAAAGGTGTTTCGAGTTCAACTATTTTATACTCTCATAAGTTGCAAATCAGTTATTTAAGGATTGTGGCTTCAACATAATCGCTACTGATGGATTTTCTCAATTCCGGGTAACAGATTAGTGCTTTCGTTTCGTACAGACAATTTCATGTTTTGTCTTCCTCAACTCCGTAAAACGAGAGTATAAGAAACGAAAACATAATAAAAAAACTCCAGAAAACATCACTCTAAATTATTTTAATCTCTATATAAAAAGCCAATGTCTCGACTGACTCATTCACTACTGACTCTTCATCATCCAGCCCAAACCACTAAGGATAGAAACTTGAAATTTCCGGAGGGTGTTGATCTTATGCTGTAGGCGCCGTTTGTGAGCGGATTTTCCGCCACCCGTAAGGGGGTGAAATAGCGGTTGAAAGTACTTTTGAAAGTATGTCGCTTTTAGTGTAATTTTGAAGCGAGAGCTACGAAAATTGGTATTTGGTTTCTCGGTCAAAAATAAAGAAATATATGTTTCAGCATTTTTGGAAAGTTAACCCCTCTCGGAGAGAAGTAATTCTTGAATTTTTTAAAAATCAAATCATTTTTAAACAATTACTAAGGCATTTTTAAAACTACGTTTAAAATAATAACTGATATTCGACTTCTCTGTCAATGTATTGGGAAATTCAACCTCCAAGGCGTGAAACAGGAGATAAAAATGTTTATAAAAATATTTGGTTAAATTAAAACATTTTTAAAGCTAAATCTATGAAAATCTATATTTGGACCTTAAATTTGATATGTGTCAGGAAATTAAAAGTTTGTATGGAAATACAACTACAAGGTCTCAAAAGGCAGGATTAATAAAGATCTTCGAATCTAGGTGCCAGAACCGCTTTTTGGTCAGAAGTAAATTCCGAAAAGGCCATGTTCCCATGGCTTTCATTAGCGTGCAAAGTGTAAATGGTGTTGCAATTTGTCAACAACATATAAATGCGGTTAAAGGAAAAAGAAAATATGTGCAGACCTTACAGACAACGCGAACCAAGCGAGGCTAGTTCTTCATACATGTGATAAAATGTAGGGAACGAAAATTTATCTACAAACTGCGCTGAAACCACACGACAGCAACCACAAAAAGATTCGGAGGAAGTGACAGGGAGATAGTGGTTGAGAAAGGAGTGACGGTTGTAAACTATCCCCCATGTTATTCAGTATGTACATTGAGCACTCAGTAAAGGAGCTCCAATAGAAACGTGGGAAGGGAATTAATGTTCAGGAACAATAAATAAGTACTTGAGGTTTGCAAGTGATATCGTAGTCCAATCAGAAGGAGCGAAGGATTGGAGTATTAATAGAACGAAAGAGATTGAAACGAGGTTATGAGGTGAATACCTATTCGTCCACGAGACCCAGAAAGCAATAAATACCACTGCCTAGGGTGATGTTTTCCTTGACTTCCGGAAGACATTTGATACAGTTGCACAATACAGCCTAATGAGCACAATTCGAGTGTATGGAACATCAGACCAACTACATGACCGGATTTTCTAGCAAACAGAACATACCATGTAACAACAGAGATAAATTTTCTGACGTTGCTTAGGGAGTACCCCACCAGAGTGCTATGGGACCATTACTTTTCATATTCTGTACGTATTATAAAATTTGATGTTCGTATATATATGTATGTACGCACAAATCTCTTCCTAAACCACTGGACCGATCTAACCAAACTTAGTACACATGTCACTTACTGTCTGGAGTGAATCGCTGTGGGGGTAAGAACCACCAACCCGCGAAAGGGCAGGTGTGGGTGTGAAAATGTCGTGTGCTTTACGACACATGAACTGGCAGACATTATTATTCATCCAGTATTTGACAATGAGAGCACTTAGTGACTTGTAATAAACCTTAGATATAATTTCAGAAATTCATCGAACTTTCTGCCGCAGACGTCCCACAAAGAATGATGAAAGGAGATAAGTTTGTCTTTCACTACATTTTCGATGTTCACCAATAAAATTTCCGCAACAGCCATGGCGTTTAAATTTATTACTTCTTTACTGCTAACTGTATTCACGACAAATTTTGTAAACAGTATTCACATATACCGCTGATAGTACGTGCAAAATTGTATCAGTGTACTACGCATTGTTAAGGAGATATGACGTCATAGCGATTGAGCTACAAGAAATCGCAACTGCAGGGCGAAATTCGCTACGTACCACTGAATGTACCTGCAAAATTATATCAATATAATACAATTTGTTTAGAAGATACATCAGAAATTGAGCTGCGTGAAATCGAAATTCCAGGACGAAATTCGCTATAGACACAGGTGAAATATATGTACAAATACGTGTGAAATATGTTAAACACATGTGACATTTGGATACTTTCGCAAACGTGGTGCTAAGAAGCTGCTCCTAAACTTAGTACACATGTCACTTACTGTCTGGAGTGAATCGCTGTGGGGGTAAGAACCACCAACCCGCGATAGGGCAGGTGTGGGTGTGAAAATGTCGTGTGCTTTACGACACATGAACTGGCAGACATTATTATTCATCCAGTATTTGACAATGAGAGCACTTAGTGACTTGTAATAAACCTTAGATATAATTTCAGAAATTCATCGAACTTTCTGCCGCAGACGTCCCACAAAGAATGATGAAAGGAGATAAGTTAGTCTTTCACTACATTTTCGATGTTCACCAATAAAATTTCCGCAACAGCCATGGCGTTTAAATTTATTACTTCTTTACTGCTAACTGTATTCACGACAAATTTTGTAAACAGTATTCACATATACCGCTGATAGTACGTGCAAAATTGTATCAGTGTACTACGCATTGTTAAGGAGATATGACGTCATAGCGATTGAGCTACAAGAAATCGCAACTGCAGGGCGAAATTCGCTACGTACCACTGAATATACCTGCAAAATTATATCAGTATAATACAATTTGTTTAGAAGATACGACATCAGAAATTGAGCTGCGTGAAATCGAAATTCCAGGACGAAATTCGCTATAGACACAGGTGAAATATATGTACAAATACGTGTGAAATATGTTAAACACATGTGACACTTGGATACTTTCGCAAACGTGGTGCTAAGAAGCTGCTCCTAAACTTAGTACACATGTCACTTACTGTCTGGAGTGAACCGCTGTGGGGGTAAGAACCACCAATCCGCGAAAGGGCAGGTGTGGGTGTGAAAATGTCGTGTGCTTTACGACACATGAACTGGCAGACATTATTATTCATCCAGTATTTGACAATGAGAGCACTTAGTGACTTGTAATAAACCTTAGATATAATTTCAGAAATTCATCGAACTTTCTGCCGCAGACGTCCCACAAAGAATGATGAAAGGAGATAAGTTTGTCTTTCACTACATTTTCGATGTTCACCAATAAAATTTCCGCAACAGCCATGGCGTTTAAATTTATTACTTCTTTACTGCTAACTGTATTCACGACAAATTTTGTAAACAGTATTCACATATACCGCTGATAGTACGTGCAAAATTGTATCAGTGTACTACGCATTGTTAAGGAGATATGACGTCATAGCGATTGAGCTACAAGAAATCGCAACTGCAGGGC
Organism: Schistocerca piceifrons; assembly: GCF_021461385.2. Classification (NCBI taxonomy): domain Eukaryota; kingdom Metazoa; phylum Arthropoda; class Insecta; order Orthoptera; family Acrididae; genus Schistocerca; species Schistocerca piceifrons. Next base: position 178,945,823 of record NC_060138.1, on the reverse strand, counting down.
GAAATTCGCTACGTACCACTGAATGTACCTGCAAAATTATATCAATATAATACAATTTGTTTAGAAGATACGACATCAGAAATTGAGCTGCGTGAAATCGAAATTCCAGGACGAAATTCGCTATAGACACAGGTGAAATATATGTACAAATACGTGTGAAATATGTTAAACACATGTGACACTTGGATACTTTCGCAAACGTGGTGCTAAGAAGCTGCTCCTACAGTCGCAGGTTCGAAACCTGCCTCGGGCATGGATGTGTGTGATGTCCTTAGGTTAGTTAGGTTTAAGTAGTTCTAAGTTTTAGGGGACTGATGACCTCAGAAGTTAAGTCCCATAGTGCTCAGAGCCATTTGAACCATCTGATGAATTCAGAAGGGAGTGGATGGAGGAGATGGAAAGGGGGAAGGGGAAGAATAAATGGACAGAGGGCGCAGGAGCATATGGAAAGAGTGAGCAGGAGAACATAGACTGCGAGAGAGACATGGGGAGATAAACTGTGTGGGGCAGGGGGGGGGGGGTGTAGGAGGTGGACAGAGAGAGGGCGAGAAGGAGACAGACAGGGAGGATGGCTGAGGAGATGGACTAATCAAATGAACAGGTACCAAGGCAATGACATATAATCTGCTGCTCTCTTCCGCCACACGCTGTTAGACGGCTGCGCAGTATATACACTGAGGTGACAAAACTCATGGGATACCTCCTAGTATCGTGTCGGTCATCCTCTAGAACAACACTGTGCAGCTACTCGACGTAGCATGGACTCAACAGGTCTTTGGAGGTTCCCTGCAGAAATATTGGGCCACGCTGCCTCTGTAGTCCTCCATAACTGCGAAAGTGTTGTCAGTGCAGGATTTTGTACATGGACTGACCTCTCTGTTATGGCCGATAAATGTTCGACTGGATTTGTGTTGGGTGTTCTGGGTGGCTAAATAATTCGCTCGAATTTTCCAGAATGTTCTTCAGACCAATCGCGAAATATTGTGGCCCATTGAAATGCCGCATTGTCATCCACAAAAATTCCATCGTTGCTCGGGAACCTGAACTTCATGAATGGCTACAAATGGTCTCCACGTAGCTGAACATAATTTGCAGTCAATGATCAGTTCAGTTGGACCAGAGTGCCCAGTCCACTCCGTGCAAACATAGGCTGCATTATTATTTGGAGCCATCATCAGCTGGTACAGTGCGTTGTTATCTTGTGTCCATAGCTTCTTGAGGTCTGTGCCACACTAAGCCTGCCATCAGCTATTACGAACTGAAATAGGGACTCATCCGGCCAGGCCACAATTTTCCAATTGTCCAGGAACCAACCAATACGGTAATAAGCCCAGGAAAGGCGCTGCAGGCAATGTGGAGCTGCTAGCAAAGGCACTCGCGTCGGTCTTCTGCTGCCATTGCACATTAACGCCAAATTTCGCCACACTGTCCAAACGGGTACGTTCGTCGTTCGTCCCTGATTGATCTCCGCGGTTGTATCACGCAGTGTTGCCTGTCTATTAGCACTGACAACTCTACGCAAGCGCCGTTGCTCTCAGTAGTTAAGTGATTGCCGTCAGTCACTCCCGCGCCCATGGTGGGAGGTAAGGGCTGATTTTGGTATTCTCGGCACATCCTTCACACTGTGGATCTCGGAATGTTGCATTCCCTAACGGTTTCCGAAATGGCATGTCCCACGCTACCATTTCGCATCCAAAGTCTGTTAATTTCCGTCTTGGGACCATAGTCACGTCGGAAATCTTTTCACATGAATCTCCTGCATGTAAATGACAGATACACAAGTACACAGCTCTCTTACACATTGTGCACGAAATATTACCGCCGTCTGTATATACGCATATCACTATCAAATGACTTTCGTCACCTCAGTGTATTAATAATCTACTGGAAAAGGTGGAAAGTCCATGAGTCTTTCTGCGGATAATATTGTTGTACGCAGAGAAGTCGTAATGCTAGAAAATTGCATCGAAATGCAGGAAGACATGGAAAGCATCGGCGTTTGGTGCACGGAAATGCAATTGACCCTCATTATAATCAAACGTAACGTAATTCGCGAGAATAGACACAAAGGCCCATTACTTTATGATTGCACGATTGCAGGAGAATGAAGAAAGCAGTGACAAATGTAATATATCTAGGACTATGCGTACAGAGATCAGATTCGTTTCGATTCAATTTTCGTTCCATAGACCCAAACAATGAGAGTATTCTCGTGGGTCTGGAACATGTCAGAAAGGATAAATATTGTAAAGCGGAACGACCGCATTAAACTAACCGCAGATGTGGCAGATGCCATATTCAGACTCATTACAACAATCCTCAGGAAGTTTAGTCGAACCATAAAGGAGGTAGCTAACAAAACGCGTGTTCGACCAATACTTGAATATTGTTCACCATTTAGGAATCCGTTACAGAAAAGATTGATAGGGGAAACAGGGAAGATCAAAAAAAGAGCGATTCATGATTGCAGATTCATTTAGTATGCACGAAAGAGTTACGTAAATCCTGAGCCAACTCCATTGACAGGCGCCTCAAGAGAGACGTTTGCATTATAATGTGCTTCACTGCTGAAATTCCTGGAGTACATTCCTAGAGGTGTCTACTGGTGCACTAGTCCATTTTCTTTTCTCCTGGTGAGGAATCTATGGTGGTAAACAGGAAAAGAGAGTGGAGCTGACACTGAGGCTTACTAACAATCGTTCTTTCCTCGAACCGTTCGCTTGTGGAACAGCAAAAGGAGGAAACGACAGTGGTACACAAAATACCCTCCGCCACAGACAGTGAGGTGATTTTCAGTTTATCGATGTAGATATAGAAAGTGCAGCAAAGATGACAATGTACAGCCGAATTAAATCAGACAGTTGTGAGAGAATTAAGTTAAGAAACGAAACTATAAAAGTAGCAGGCGAGTGTCACCATTTTGGCAGCACATAGCTGAAGACGGTCGACGAAAGTAAGACATAAAATGCAGACTGACAACAGCAAGACATGGTCTTCTGGGAAAGGAAAATATTTTAACACTTATAGTGAATTTAAGCGTTGTAAGATTACCGCTAGGTTTTTCTGTATAAATGATTCAATGATATTTTATTTATAGGCTCGCTCCTAATCTTGCTACACGTTTTACCACATGGTTAAGAACTCGTCATCAACTGATCTAGGCAAACACCCGAGAAACTATTATAAATAGAACTTAACATCGATCTTTTACCAAATCTATTGAACAAATTAAGTACATGAGCAACGGATAACATTAATGGGGCGAGTTATCACGAAGCAACATGTAAAACAGCGAGAGCTTGTAATCGTAGCATCGGGATGGGCATGGGTCCATTCATTGACTTATTCATTGAACTCTGTTACATCTGTTTATTTAGTAATTGTGCCAATGGTTTAAATTCTTTGGTGAAATAAGATTCGTTAGAATTAGGCACAGGGAAGAGTGGGTTGGTATTAGTTTGAGCAATTGACGAAATTTAGCATGCCCATAGTTTGCATTTATTTATCCAAAACCGGTAAAACAGTAGCTGAAAACCTTAGAATGCTTTCTATGCAACCTATTCTACCCATTTTCTATAACTTTGACGATACAGTTGCAGAAATTACCAGCAATGGTCTCATTAAGTACATGATTGTGATCACACGTTTCTTCTCATGGAAAATAATGGAAAGGAAAATGAACGACTCATTCAACCACACTGTACACACCGATTCAACTTCGTGGACGTGCAGTTAGAACAACATACGGCGTGGACCGAGATAAACTTGAAAGTGGTGAGTAATTTTCTGCGTAGTTATCAAGTGCACGCATATTAATTAACTGTGTGTTTCATTACCAGTATAGTGAAACCTCTAACTAACCAATACATATGAAATTTACTTTCTGAGGTGATCAGTGTAATAGTTCAAATGGCTCTAAGCACTACGGGACTTAACATCTGAGGTCATCATCCCCCTAGACTTAGAACTACTTAAACCTAACTAACCTAAGGACATCACACACATCCATGCCCGAGGCAGGATTCGAACCTGCGACCGTAGTAGTCGCGCGGTTCCGGACTGCGCGCCTAGAACCGCGAGACCACCGCGGCCGGCGATATGAGATGGATGGAATGCTTGGACACACTTGTTTAATTTCTAAACAGTCTCTTAAATACTAAGCTTCCACACTGAAATGAATGACTGATTGTAAATGTATCTCAAATAATATGGCTCGACACTACAACTATTTACAGAAGATTGCAGAAGGAGACCTTAGCTTTTGTGTAATACGGCATGTAGTCATACACCACGCACAAAGAACACTATAAAAGAAATTGAAATTTTCACAAGAAATCTCTGACATAGCTCGAATTCTCGTAATTAACTTTGCAGGGGCCTTAACATCAAAATGAGATAGCTATAGACACTATATAATCTAAGAGGGGGCACCCAAGTGCTGTATGGTTGAACACAACACAAAAAGAAAACTGCAAAATTACAGCTCCGCGAAAGATTTAGAATTTACTTCATTTTTAATGAAATATGGTAACAACAAAACATAATCCCAGACAAAACAGGCTTACTTAGCGCATTATATGTGAATATGTGATCAGTCACAAATCATGAAAGAAACACTGAAAATTAAATAAAATTACTCCTCAAATTGCTATAGTTGTGACTATTGGCTTTAACAGAGTATGGAACACAATTGAAAAGAAACGGCATGTAGTTTAACCACACTTTAGCAGGCGTGCAACAAGTGGCGCCATCATGTACCCTAAGAAAGGGCCCAAAATTATGTAACTAGTGTACCAAAATAGACTGTTACAGCAACAGAAAGTCATTTTGCATAAATGAACAACAAATAAAAGCTTACAGCAAACGAAATAACTGCGTGAAGTGAAGGTCCATAATCCAAGTCCACGCACAACTAAGTCCCTACTTTCTATCACTTACTCCAGCAAAATCATGATACTTACCCCGAACGCCCCCGTGACAAAGCTGGCGACTCTTATTTTGCCAGATGGGTTATCTTTGGCGCTATCTTCTTTTTGTTGAATGTTCCCACCAGACTAAGTTGGTATTGTCTCTATACTACTTTGTCTACCTCTGGTCCGCCCTTACCCCTCTAAATTCAATGTATAATCACCCTCATACGAGCTCTCATACAAGGATGGAAAAGGAGAAAAGGAGAAAAGCAGAAAAGGGGATGTTGTTGTTGTTGTGGTCTTCAGTCCTGAGACTGGTTTGATGCAGCTCTCCATGCTACTCTATCCTGTGCAAGCTTCTTCATCTCCCAGTACCTACTGCTACCTACATCCTTCTGAATCTGCTTAGTGTATTCATCTCTTGATCTCCCCCTACGATTTTTACACTCCACGCTGCCCTCCAATACTAAATTGGTGATTCCTTGATGTCTCAGAACATGTCCTACCAACCGATCCCTTCTTCTGGTCAAGTTGTGCCACAGACTTCTCTTCTCCCCAATCCTATTCAATACTTCCTCATTAGTTATGTGATCTACCCATCTAATCTTCAGCATTCTTCTTTAGCACCACATTTCGAAAGCTTCTATTCTCTTCTTATCCAAACTATTTACCGTCCATGTTTCACTTCCATACATGGCTTCACTCCATACAAATACTTTCAGAAATGACTTCCTGACACTTAAATCTATACTCGATGTTAACAAATTTCTCTTCTTCAGAAACGCTTTCCTTGCCATTGCCAGTCTACATTTGATATCCCCTCTACTTCGACCATCATCAGTTATTTTGCTCCCCAAATAGCAAAACTCCTTTACTACTTTAAGTGTCTCATTTCCTAATGTAATACTCTCAACATCACCCGACTTAATTCGACTACATTCCATTATCCCCTTTTTGCTTTTGTTGATGTTCATCTTATATCCTCCCTTCAAGACACCATCCATTCTGTTCAACTGCTCTTCCAAGTCCTTTGCTGTCTCTGACAGAATTACAATGTCATCGGCGAACTTCAATATTTTTAATTCTTCTCCATGGATTTTAATACCTACTCCGAATTTTTCTTTTGTTTCCTTTACTGCTTGCTCAATATACAGATTGAATAACATCGGGGAGAGGCTACAACCCTGTCTTACTCCCTTCCCAACCACTGCTTCCCTTTCTTGTCCCTCGACTCTTACAACTGCCGTCTGGTTTCTGTACAAAGTGTAAATAGCCATTCGCTCCCTGTATTTTACCGCTGCCACCTTTAGAATTTGAAAGAGAGTATTCCAGTCAACATTGTCAAAAGCTTTCTCTAAGTCTACAAATGCTAGAAACGTAGGTTTGCCTTTCCTTAATCTTTCTTCTAAGATAAGTCGTAAGGTCAGTATTGCCTCACGTGTTCCAGTATTTCTACGGAATCCAAACTGATCTTCCCCAAGGTCGGCTTCTACTAGTTTTTCTATTCGTCTGTAAAGAATTCGAGTTAGTATTTTGCAGCTGTGACTTATTAAACTGATTGTTCGGTAATTTTCACATCTGTCAACACCTGCTTTCTTTGGGATTGCAATTATTATATTCTTCTTGAAGTCTGAGGGTATTTCGCCTGTTTCATACATCTTGCTCACCAGATGGTAGAGTTTTGTCAGGACTGGCTCTCCCAAGGCCGTCAGTAGTTCCAATGGAATGTTGTCTACTCCGGGGGCCTTGTTTCGACTCAGGTCTTTCAGTGCTCTGTCAAACTCTTCACGCAGTATCGTATCTCCCATTTCATCTTCATCTACATCCTCTTCCATCTCCATAATATTGTCCTCAAGTGCATCGCCCTTGTATAGATCCTCTATATACTCCTTCCACCTTTCTACTTTCCCTTCTTTGCTTAGAACTGGGTTTCCATCTGAGCTCTTTATGTTCATACAAGTGGTTCTCGTATCTCCAAAGGTCTCTTTAATTTTACTGTAGGCAGTATCTATCTTACCCCTAGTGAGATAAGCCTCTACATCCTTACATTTGTCCTCTAGCCATCGCTGCTTAGCCATTTTGCACTTCCTGTCGATCTCATTTTTGAGACGCTTGTACTCCTTTTTGCCTGCTTCATTTACTGCATTTTTATATTTTCTCCTTTCATCAATTAAATTCAATATTTCTTCTGTTACCCAAGGATTTCTACTAGCCCTCGTCTTTTTACCTACTTGATCCTCTGCTGCCTTCACTACGTCATCCCTCAAAGCTACCCATTCTTCTTCTACTGTGTTTCTTTCCCCCATTCCTGTCAATTGTTCCCTTATGCTCTCCCTGAAACTCTGTACAACCTCTGGTTCTTTCAGTTTATCCAGGTCCCATCTCCTGAAATTCCCTCCTTTTTGCAGTTTCTTCAGTTTTAATCTACATGTCATAACCAATAGATTGTGATCAGAGTCCACATCTGCCCCTGGAAATGTCTTACAATTTAAAACCTGGTTCCTAAATCTCTGTCTTACCATTATATAATCTATCTGATACCTTTTAGTATCTCCAGGGTTCTTCCATGTATACAACCTTCTATCATGATTCTTAAACCAAGTATTAGCTATGATTAAGTTGTGCTCTGTGCAAAATTCTACCAGGTGGCTTCCTCTTTCATTTCTTAGCCCCAATCCATATTCACCTACTACGTTTCCTATTCTCCCTTTTCCTACACTCGAATTCCAGTAACCCATAACTATTAAATTTTCGTCTCCCTTCACTATCTGAATAATTTCTTTTATTTCATTATACATTTCTTCAATTTCTTCATCATCTGCAGAGCTAGTTGGCATATAAACTTGTACTACTGTAGTAGGCATGGGCTTCGTGTCTATCTCGGCCACAATAATGCGTTCACTATGTTGTTTGTAGTAGCTTACCCGCATTCCTATTTTCCTATTCATTATTAAACCTACTCCTGCATTACCCCTATTTGACTTTGTGTTTATAACCCTGTAGTCACCTGACCAGAAGTCTTGTTCCTCCTGCCACCGAACTTCACTAATTCCCACTATATCTAACTTTAACCTATCCATTTCCCTTTTTAAATTTTCTAACCTACCTGCCCGATTAAGGGATCTGACATTCCACGCTCCGATCCGTAGAACGCCAGTTTTCTTTCTCCTGATAACGACATCCTCTTGAGTAGTCCCCACCCGGAGATCCGAATGGGGGACTATTTTACTTCCGGAATATTTTACCCAAGAGGACGCCATCGTCATTTAATCATACAGTAAAAGCTGCATGCCCTCGGGAAAAATTACGGTCGTAGTTTCCCCTTGCTTTCAGCCGTTCGCAGTACCAGCACAGCAAGGCCGTTTTGGTTATTGTTACAAGGCCAGATCAGTCAATCATCCAGACTGTTGCCCTTGCAACTACTGAAGAGGCTGCTGCCCCTCTTCAGGAACCACACGTTTGTCTGGCCTCTCAACAGATACCCCTCCGTTGTGGTTGTACCTACGGTACAGCTATCTGTATCGCTGAGGCACGCAAGCCTCCCCACCAACGGCAAGGTCCATGGTTCATGGGGGGAGGGAAAAGGGGATGTGACACGTAATACAAAATAAATAAGGAAGTCCAACTTTTCCATCAGGCAAAGTATATCAATGAAAAGTACGAAATGGTTATTGTTATCACAGTTAGCCATATCAAAACTGTTTGTACTTGTAAGTAATCAAATGAAGCGGAACTACAGTAACACTTCAGTGTAGGTAGGTCTTTTCCATTACAGGACTGAATATAAACTAATGTATTACTGTTGAGATGATCTGGTTAGGGGCAGTCATATTGTAAACTGGCAGTTTAACTTATTTTTGGAAAGTGGCTGCCACACTTTTTGGTTTTGACCTGTAGTAAAGATACGTAACTTTTTAGGGAGTGGACATAAAAAGTGTAATGATAACGATGTAACTACGTAGCTCACTAAACTGTAGCATGTTCTGCTGGTGACGTCACATCATTACATAACACATAATATTTTAGTGTAATTCGACCCACTGCAGACCAATGAGTGGTCTTTGGCACTGTATGGTTTTTAAGTCTATGTTAATGAAAGAAAAAACATGATTTGTTCAGTCAGTAAACGTTTTATCTTCGACGCGCACCGCTGTCAACGACCTCTAGGGTTTTATCTGATAACCACAGGTGTCTTTTGCACACCGGTTCTCCAGTGTCTGTCCTATGTGGTCTGTTTACTGTTGTTGAGTCGGCGGTAGTGCCGATTTGATCGTCACTGCAGAGGCAAACTATGTACATAAGCTTTCGCCTGTATTGTCACATGATACGGTTTGTGACTAGTAACGCATCTTACAAAACTAAGTGACCCTGAGAAAACCTTATATCTTTCTCGTATATAGTGTGATATCATCGTACTGTAAATATGAATGCCTCGTTTCTGTAAAATTGTCATGCCAACTGTAATTTTCTTAGTAGGATGGCTTGAAAATGGAAAAAGATGTCCGAAGCTAGTCACCATCAAGAAGTAAAGAAGATACTTCTTAATGAAACTTAGGACGGAGCTACAACCATTTATTTCAGTTATAAAACAAGTTGTGGACTTATTTTTCACTTGCAGCATGCTGCAAGATCGTTTCCTGAAAGTATCTGCGCGGACGTAAAATGTCGATCGTAAACAGTACTGAAAAGAAGGAAATAGAAGTTTTGACATGTGGTGCTACTGAAGAAAGCTTAAGAACAGATGGCTAGATCGGATAGCCAGTAAGAGGTACGAAATCGAATTGGAGAGAAAAGATAGTTGTGGCGGGCGTTCAATAAAAGAAGGGGTACTAAGGCATCAAGGAAGAGGCACACCTGTGACGGATGGCAGTGCAGGTCCCAAGATTGTTAAGGAAGGTCAAAGCGTGAGTACACTAAGCAGGTACAAGTAGATGTCGTAGATTTCAGTAGTTGCGCAGGCTTTCACACGATAGACGAGCGTGCAGAGCTGCGTCAAACCAGTATTCAGACTGCAGACCACAACAACAACAACAACAACAACAACAAAGTTTATGGAATCTACAGTCAGTCTTAAAACACGCTTTTAATTCCATGGAAATACGGTCAAGACACAGGAAGTAGTTCATCCAACTGAAAATCTTACGTTTTGAATTAGTTTCAAATTTAATATTATTCATTATTTAAATGTATGATTGCTTGAATTACGAGTGAAATTTCGTTCTCCGAAACTTTTTCACATCGGATAGCGTCGTTAAAAGCTTAAAGAGGAGGCAACATAAATTGTAGCTGGAAATTTTCCCATCTGCTGCTGCTGTAGTGACTACATTTGCAACGTAATCTTCTTGCGGAGTTTCCTTGTTCTGCCCTGATATCTTCTACCCGTATGCCAATAGCGCAACACGTTTCTTGGGATCCTTACCTTTAGCATTCTGTCAACATGTTTCGTCCAACTATTTCTATAATTTACAATTTTTCCTTCCAAAATATTTGTCCTTAGTTCTTCCTTTATTTTGTTTTATTTACAATTTTGTCTGAAAGTCCTTATACTGCTCTTAAGAATCTAATTGCGGCAGCCTGTATCTCATTTTATCAGTTTTTGCCCTAGTGCACGTTCAAAGCTGAGCTCTTCATCGCAAAACACACTAAGGACACCCGCTGGAGACTCGTGGACTGCTAAAATTCTGCTTTGCCACTTTTTGCACCAATTCCAGTCTATTCATAAAGCAGATTTCATGCCCACACATAGTCAACTATGCTGCTCATACCGTCTGAAGAACTGAGTCATAATCCCCCCATGACAGATGAGATGTTGAACTGATGCTCACGTCATAACAGGTTCTGGGCTGGTGTCCTTGTAAATGATACTAACGTTTATGTCTGATGTGCACACCATATTTGTGATATATTGGGCCGCTTATCGTTTAGTTGATAGTAATAGCGTTAGTAGAAGGAACTGGAAATAGTACACTTGGCCTTATACTGTTTCGGGTAGAATGTAACTATTTCTCGTAACGACAACAAAGTATCTCGAGAGATAGTTGGCTTTTACTGTAGAGTTCAGTGTAGTTTACACACAAGTTACATACAAGGTCTCCAGTTGTGTCTCATACAAAGTAAGTACAAAATGTACTTCACACCCAATACCGACAACTGCACTAGTCCAAATGTTGGCGGGTACCACAGCTCGATAACAATTGTAAATTCAGCCGTTTCAGTGCCCAATTAATATCTCAGATTAAAAAAGTTATTTCTTTTCACATATGTAATCTAGGATGTATTTGAAAATATAACTGAAGTTTCCCAAAATATTCCACCACCCATTTTGAAAAAAAGAAATGCTTCAGTATGGCAACATTAATACTCAACGAAATTATTTTTAGGAATTTCATAAAATCATTCATTTTTAAAAACTGAATACAGAAACAAGATTTAATTCTGGTATAAGGAAGAAAACCAATTCGAAAAGGAGAATATATCTTTACGTGGATCATATGACCACTTATAAGTTTATCTTACAAAACAAAAAAATTGAACTCCGTCGGTACAAGCCTTGAAGGCCCAAAGTTAGTGACCGACCGCCGTGTCATCTTCAGCATCAGTGGAAAAAATGGTTCAAATGGCTCTGAGCACTATGGGACTTAACATCTGAGGTCATCAGTACCCTAGAACTTAGAACTACTTAAACGTAACTAACCTAAGGACATCACACACAACCATGCCCGAGGCAGGATTCGAACCTGCGATCGTAGCGGTCGCGCGGTTCCAGAACGAAGCGCCGAGAACCGCTCGGCCACCCCGGCCGGCAGCATCAGTGGCTGTGGATGTGGAGGGGAATGCAGTCAGCACACCTCTCTCTCAGATGTTGTCAGTTTCCGTGACCGGTGCTGCTGCTTCTCAGTGCAGTAGCTCCTCGACTGACCTGACAAGGGCTGAGAGGACTCCACATGCCAACAGCGCTCGGCAGACCGGGCGGTCACCCATCCAGGTGCTAGCCAAGACCGACAGGTCTCAACTTCGCTGATCTGACGGGAACTGGTGTTAACGCTGTGGCAAGGCTGCTGGCTTATCTTATACAACATATCACAAAAATTCTGTCAAAATAAGTTGTGGAAAACTTTATTTATTACTTGGTATGGTATGACATAAAGCAATTTTTTTTCACTTGTTAGGCATAGGAACACCTCGAATTGTTTGCAAAACCGTCTGAACCCTTTAGGGGATAGGTTACTACCGCCTTCCTGGTGGGCCTGTTGTAGCCAGTGATCAACATTATAATATCTGACATTTGCAATAGGCCTGGGACCTACCCATGTTTTCTTTGTATATTTTCGAACCTGACAGTAACAAATCTAGCAGCGTTCCTCTAAATTGCTTCCATTTCTCCCTTTAATCCGACCTAGTACTGATCCCAAATACTGGCGGTGTGCTCATGAATAGATCACACGAGAGCCCTATATGCGGTCTGCTTTGCAGATGAACTACACTTTCCCAGAATTCTCCCAACAAACCGAATTCGCCCATTCGCCGTCCCTATCACATACCTCACATGTTAGTTCCATCTAATATCGGTTTCGTACAGATATTTAAACGACGTCACTATACCAAGTTGGACACTACTACCGCTGTATCCGAACAGCGTCGGTTTGTTTTTCCTACTCATCGGCATCAGTTCATATTTTCGTACATTTAAAGCTATCTGCTATTCATCACACAAATCAGGAATTCAGTCTAAGTCACCTTGTATCCTCCTACATTCACTCAACTTCGACACGTTTTCCGTACACCTCAGCATCATCATCAAACAACGGCAGACTGCTGGCCATCCTGTCCACCAGATCATTTATGTATACAGAGAACAACAGCGGTCCTATCACACTTCTCTTGGGCAGACCTAACGATATCCTCGTCTCTGATGAACACTCGCTGTCGAGGACAACATACTATGTTCTATTACTTAAGTACTCTTCAAGCCACTCAGGTATGTGGTAAACTATTCCGTATGCTCTTACCCTCATTAACAGTCTGCAGTGGGGGACCGTGTCGTATACTTTCCAGAAATTTAGAAATATGGAATCTACCTGCTGGTCTTCATGCATAGTTCGCAATATATCATGTGAGACAAGGGCAAGCTGAGTTTCGCACGAGCGATGCTATCTAAAACCGTACTGATTCGTAGACATTAGCTTCTCCGTCTCAAGAAAATTTATTATATTCGAAATGAGGAGATATACAAGGATCACGCAGGGTCTGAGACGGTTTTGCGACCGTGTGGGCTGCAGTTTCCTCGACTTGCGCCGTAGGGTGGTGGGGTTTCGGGTTCCGCTGGATAGGTCAGGAGTCCACTACACGCAACAAGCGGCTACACGGGTAGCAGGGTTGTGTGGCGTGGGCTGGGCGGTTTTTTAGGTAAGATGGCCTTGGGCAAGTACAGAAAGGGCAACAGCCTCAACGGGTGCGGGGCAAAGTCAGGACATGCGGGGACCAAGCAGCAATCGGTATTGTAATTGTAAACTGTCGAAACTGCGTTGGTAAAGTACCGGAACTTCAAGCGCTGATAGAAAGCACCGAAGCTGAAATCGTTATAGGTACAGAAAACTGGCTGAAGCCAGAGACAAATTCTGCCGAAATTTTTACAAAGGTACAGACGGTGTTTAGAAAGGATAGATTGCATGCAACCGGTGGTGGAGTGTTCGTCGCTGTTAGTAGTAGTTTATCCTGTAGTGAAGTAGAAGTGGATAGTTCCTGTGAATTATTATGGGTGGAGGTTACACTCAACAACCGAGCTAGGTTAATAATTGGCTCCTTTTACCGACCTCCCGACTCAGCAGCATTAGTGGCAGAACAACTGAGAGAAAATTTGGAATACATTTCACATAAATTTCCTCAGCATGTTATAGTCTTAGGTGGAGACTTCAATTTACCAGATATAGACTGGGACACTCAGATGTTTAGGACGGGTGGTAGGGACAGAGCATCGACTGACATTATACTGAGTGCACTATCCGAAAATTACCTCGAGCAATTAAACAGAGAACCGACTCGTGGAGATAACATCTTGGACCTACTGATAACAAACAGACCCGAACTTTTCGACTCTGTATGTGCAGAACACGGAATCAGTGATCATAAGGCCGTTGCAGCATCCCTGAATATGGAAGTTAATAGGAATATAAAAAAAGGAGGAAGGTTTATCTGTTTAGCATGAGTAATAGAAGGCAGATTTCAGACTACCTAACAGATCAAAACAAAAAATTTCTGTTCCGACACTGACAATGTTGAGTGTTTATGGAAAAAGTTCAAGGCAATCGTAAAATGCGTTTGAGACAGGTACGTGCCGAGTAAAACTGTGAGGGACGGGAAAAACCCACCGTGGTACGACAACAAATTTAGGAAACTACTGCGAAGGCAAAGAGAGCTTCACTCCAAGTTTAAACGCAGCCAAAACCTCTCAGACAAACAGAAGCTAAACGATGTCAAAGTTAGCGTAAGGAGGGCTATGCGTGAAGCGTTCAGTGAATTCGAAAGTAAAATTCTATGTACCGACTTGACAGAAAATCCTAGGAAGTTCTGGTCTTACGTTAAATCAGTAAGTGGCTCGAAACAGCATATCCTGACACTCCGGGATGATGATGGCATTGAAACAGAGGATGACACGCGTAAAGCTGAAACACTAAACACCTTTTTCCAAAGCTGTTTCACAGAGGAAGACCGCACTGCAGTTCCTTCTCTAAATTCTCGCACAAACGAAAAAATGGCTGACATCGAAATAAGTGTCCAAGGAATAGAAAAGCAACTGGAATCACTCAACAGAGGAAAGTCCACTGGACCTGACGGGATACCAATTCGATTCTACACAGAGTACGCGAAAGAACTTGCCCCCTTCTAACAGCCGTGTACCGCAAGTCTCTAGAGGAACGGAAGGTTCCAAATGATTGGAAAAGAGCACAGGCAAGAAGAGTCGTCGAGCAGATGCGCAAAACTATAGATCTATATCTCTGACGTCATCTGTTGTAGAATTTTAGAACATGTTTTTTGCTCGAGTATCATGTCGTTTTTGGAAACCCAGATTCTACTATGTAGGAATCAACATGGATTCCGGAATCAGCGATCGTGTGAGGCCCAACTCGCTTTATTTGTTCATGAGACCCAGAAAATATTAGATACAGGCTCCCAGGTAGATGCTATTTTTCTTGTCTTCCGGAAGGCGTTCGATACAGTTCCGCACTGTCGCCTGATAAAGTAAGAGCCTACGGAATATCAGACCAGCTGTGTGGCTGGATTGAAGAGTTTTTAGCAAACAGAACACAGCATGTTGTTATCAATGGAGAGACGTCTACAGACGTTAAAGTAACCTCTGGCGTGCCACAGGGGAGTTTTATGGGACCATTGCTTTTCACAATATATATAAATGACGTAGTAGATAGTGTCGGAAGTTCCATGCGGCTTTTCGCGGATGATGCTGTAGTATACAGAGAATTTGCAGCGTTAGAAAATTGTAGCGAAATGCAGGAAGATCTGCAGCGGATAGGCACTTGGTGCAGGGAGTGCCAACTGACCCTTAACATAGACAAATGTAATGTATTGCGAATACATAGAAAGAAGGATCCTTTATTGTATGGTTATATGATAGCGGAACAAACACTGGTAGCAGTTACTTCTGTAAAATATCTGGGAGTATGCGTGCGGAACGATTTGAAGTGGAATGATCATATAAAATTAATTGTTGGTAAGGCGGGTACCAGGTTGAGATTCATTGGGACAGTCCTTAGAAGATGTAGTCCATCAACAAAGGAGGTGGCTTACAGAACACTCGTTCGACCTATACTTGAGTATTGCTCATCAGTGTGGTATCCATACCAGATCGGGTTGACTGAGGAGATAGAGAAGATCCAAAGGAGAGCGGCACGTTTCGTCACAGGGTTATTTGGTAACCGTGATAGCGTTACGGAGATGTTTAACAAACTCAAGTGGCAGACTCTGCAAGAGAGGCGCTCTGCATCGCGGTGTAGCTTGCTCGCCAGGTTTCGAGAGGGTGCGTTTCTGGATGAGGTATCGAATATATTGCTTCCCCTACTTATACCTCCCGAGGAGATCACGAATATAAAATTAGAGAGATTAGAGCGCGCACGGAGGCTTTCAGACAGTCGTTCTTCCCGCGAACCATACGCGACTGGAACAGGAAAGGGAGGTAATGACAGTGGCACGTAAAGTGCCCTCCGCCACACACCGTTGGGTGGCTTGCGGAGTATAAATGTAGATGTAGATGTAGAAACCAATATCACGGAAATTGATCCGTAATATTGCGCGTCCGTTCTTTTACCCTTCGTATATCCAGGAGTCACCTGCACTTTTTTCCAGTCGCTTGGGACTCGGCGCTGCACAAGAGATTCGCGGTAAGTGCGAGCTAAGTTAGGAACCAATGCTGTAGAGCACTCTTTTTAAAACTGAACTTTGATTGCATCTGGACCTGGTGACTTATTCGATTTCATCTCTTTCAGTGATTTACGAGTATCTGGTTAGGGATGCTTACTACTAAGTCGGTGGTCAAAAGACGATATGTTTGCATGATTCTCCTGTATGAACAATTTCTTAAACGCGAAGTTTAAAACTTCGGCTCTCATTTTGCTATCTTCAACTGCCGCACCAGAGTGTTTCTAGTGTATCTATAACTACACAAAGATACTGTGGTTCCCATAGTAAAATATGTAATAAATACTGCCGCTGGTTGCAATCAATGTGTGAATGAGACATACATCTATGGAAACTTCAATGTTAGAAGCGCGTTGGATAGTTGGAGTACACGAAATTCAGTATAGTTGCAGCAAGAGCCACATGCTAAAACACGAAGTAACAATAATGACGTTATGATGTGCCACAATTTAAATACTCGGAACTGTAATTTATCCTTCGTTTCTAATCAAGGACGAAAGCTGACACACACATCTCCCCGTAAAAAAAAGACCTGACAATCGTCTCGAAAGTGTAATTCTTCATTGCAGGATTCAAATGTTCGACAAAAATCATGACGACCACTACCATTACATTTATCCAAACTCAGTACTACGTACCAACAAATCATCAGATTAGCATTAAGAAACTGTCTCTGTTTAAAAGTACTAATCACAAAGGGCCTCAGATACATTTATTTTTATCTGTACCTTTCAGATAACTAAACAGATCACATAGCTATTCTTAAACTCATCCTAATATTATTGTTTTCTCTCACGGAACTCCACAGAGGCTGAAGAACGTAAATTGTGCACATTTTCTCACGCGAGCAATATTCGTAATGAGATATCAACTTGATGTCACCTGGTTGAAGACCCCTATTTCTTCTACCAATGCTTCCTCTAAATGATATTCACAGAAATATAAGGGATATGCTGACTTGCTTTTCGAGACACCTTTATAGTATGTCACTGATGAAGGTTACACAATTGCTATATTTATGACAGAAAAACCGGAAATTGGTAGCATTAAGATACGTGTGCAAATTTTAAGTGTATCATCTACATCTACATGGACAGTCTGCAAATCACATTCAAATGCTTACCAGAGGTTTCATCGACGTCCTCCACAATAATTCTCTATTATTCCAATCTCGTACTGCGTGCAGAAAAAACGAACACCTGTATCTTTCGATACGAGCTCTGATTTCCCTTATTTTATTATAGTGATCACATCTCCGTATGTAGGTCGGCGGCAACAAAATATTTCCGCATTAGGAGGAGAAAGTTGCTGATTGAAATTTCGTGAGAAGATTCCACCGCAACGAAAAACGCCTTTGGTTTAATGACTTCCGTCCACTCTTTCTCCTATTTCGCGATAATACAAAACGTGCTGATCTTCTTTGAACTTTCTCGACGTGCTCCGTCAATCCTATCTGGTGAGGATCCCAGACCATGCGGCAGTATTCTAAAAGAGGACGGACAAGCGCAGTGAAGGAAGTCTCTTTAGTGGATCTGTTACATTTTCCAAGTGTCCTGGGAACAAATCGTAGTCTTTCGGTAGTCTTCCTCACAGCATTTTCTATGTATTCCTTGCAATTCAAGTTGTTTGTAATTGAAATTCCTAGGTATTTAATTGAATTTACGATCCTTAGATTTGCCCAATTTAACGTGTAACCGAAGTTCAAGGATTCCTTTCACCACTCATGTGGATGACCTCACACTTTTCGTTATTTAGGGTCAATTGCCAATTTTCACACCATATAGATATCTTTTCTAAATCGTTCTGCAATTCGTTTTGATCTTCTGATGACTTTACTGGTCGATAAACGACAACGTCATTTGGAAACGACCTAAGACGTCTGTCCAGGGTTCGATTCCCGGTAGGGTCAGGGATTCTCTCTGCCTCGTGATGACTGGGTGTTGTGCGATATCCTTAGGTTAGTTAGGTTTAAGTAGTTCTAAGTTCTAGTGGACTGATGACCATAGATGTTAAGTCCCATAGTGCTCAGAGCAATTTGAACCATTTTTTTAAGACGGCTGCTCAGATTGTCTCTCAAATCATTTATATAGGTAGGGAACAGCAAAGGGCCTATAACAGTACCTTGGGGAACGCCAGAAATCACTTCTGTCTTACTCAAAGACTTTCCGTCTATTTCTACGATCTGTGACCTCTCTGAAAGGAAATCACAAATCAAGTGATATTACTGAGACGATATTCCATAAGCACACAATTTCACTAAAAGCAGCTTGTGCGACACAGTGTTAAAAACCTGGAAATCTAGAAATACGGAATCCATTTAAAATCCCTTGTTAATAGCGTTCAACACTTCATGTGAGTAAAGAGCTGGTTATGTTTCGCAAGAACGGTGTTTCTATATCCGTGTCGACTGTGTGTCAATACACCATTTTCTTCGAGGTAACTGATAATGTTCGAACACAATATATGTTGCACAATCCTGCGTCGTATCGACGTTAATGACATGGGCCTATAATTTAGTGAATTTCTTCTGCTACCTTTCTTGAATATTGGTGTGGCCTAGGCATGTTTCCAGTCTTTGGGTATGGATCTTTCGTCGATCGAATGGTTGTTTATGATTGTTAAGTATGGAGCTATTGTGTCAGTATACTTTGAAAGGAACCTAACTGGTACACAGTCTGTATCAGAAGACTTGCTTTTGTTGAGTGATTTAAGGTGCTTCATTACCCCGAGGATATCTACTTCTACGTTACTCAGTTGGCAGATGTTCTTGATTCGAATTTTGGAATATTTACTTCGTCTTCTTTTGTGAAGGCATTTCAGAAGGCTGTGTTTAGTCACTCTGGTTTGGCAGCACTGTCTTCGGTAGTATCTCCAATGCTATCGCGTAGAGAAGGCATTGATAGTGTCTTGTCGCTAGCATACTTCACATACGACCAGAATCTCTCTGGATTTTCTGCCAGGTCTCGACACAGAGTTTCGTTGTGGTAACTATTATAAGTATCTCATATTGAACACCGCTCTAAATTTCGAGCTCCTGTAAAAGATTTTGCGTCCGTCTAAATTTTGCGTGTTTTTTTCGTTGTTTCTGCAACAGTGTTCTGACCCATTTTTTATACGAAGGAGGATTATCTCCGTCTTTCGTTGATTTATTTGGTATAAATCTTTCAATTGCTGCCGATACTATTTCTTTGAATTTAAGCCACATCAGGTCTACCATTATATATGTTTGATCTAAAATTTGAATGCCAAAATGTGGAGTGCCTTAGGGGAAAAAAGGTAAGAGGGAAGAAATGGTTAAAAATTATGACACCACAATTAGATAAAGTTACAAGGAAACACCAGACGCATATCTTACGTATCTCAATGAAGTAACAGAGAAGAATCATCAAATTTACAAATAAGAGAAAATTGTAGCAAATCGAGCAATAAAACGAGCTCGTCAAAATCTTGGGATATTCGCGGAATGCAAATCATAACTTATAAAACAACGAAAATGCCAAATCAAGCAGAAAATGATTTTGCTCAGATAAGTAACATCCAACAACCACAATGGATAGAACATTCCAAAATCTTGTGGTATGATGAAACATGCTGCACAGATAATATTGAGGATGAAATTGCAATATGATGTGTAGGCGATTTATGTATGTATGATTTAAGACAAGTTCTCACCCCCGCAAAAAACATAAAAGCTGCTGGTACGGATGGTATCGTCGCTGAACTGCTAAAATATGGAGGCACTCTACGACAAAGGAGTTTACTACATTTATTTAATATATGCTGGGTAAAGTGAGCTACTCTAGAAGCAAGAGCACAAGGAAATGTGATATCACTATTTATCATGAGAGCTGCCGGAATTACAGAGGAATCAGATTACTGGACACCGCTTTCAAAGTTTATGCCAGAATGGTGAACAAGAAGTTAATGGTTATAGCTGAGAGTTTATTTAGCAGAGAATAAATGGGGTTTCGGGGGTGTAGTTGACAGCAGATGCAGTATTTATAATAAAACAAATAACAGAAAAACACAGAGAGTATTAGAGGAAAACGCTTTTAGAATTCAATTATTTTATTGAGGAATTCGATAATGTTGATGGAAACTATGGAGAATTATGAGAAAACGACAATATCCATGACACCTAATAAACGTGGTAAAAATAGTCTGTACGAACACACGACTGTAACTCTAGATTTAAATGCCACACTAACACAGCCTATAGCCATAAGCAAAGACGTAAGACATGGGTGTAACATATCGCCCACACTTTTTAGCGTTTATTTCGATGACGCAATTCGCAAATGGAAGAAGATTTTGAACGGGGGAATTACGATTAACTGTCATTACCACTTGAATTGATTTTCATATGCAGACGACGCCACACTACTGTCGGATAATGAAGATGACCCACAAACGGGATTACGTTTATTGGGTGAGGTTAGTGAAGAGAACCATGTGACAATTTCAGAAAAGAAGGCAAAACCAGTGGCTTTCAAAGGGAAATATCATGTACGGACAAAAATTGTGATCAACAGTAAAGCAGATCAGATATTTTAACTATTTAGGTCGTGACGTCACATATGAGTATGGTGAAGACATAAAGAAGAAATTAACAAAGGTCGGGAGCATGTGTGGAACAATAAACAGAAGTCTAGAAAAAAGGAAAGAAGCGAGATTGAAATTTTACAAGACAATGGCAGTTACGATGCTTCTTTATGGAAATAAATCGTGGATCACATACAAGCCACAGTGATAAGGGTTCTAAGAGCAGTAAAGGGTTCCGCAAGAGTCAACAGTTTTCGATATTCATAAAATAGGAAGAACGGAATATATTTAAAATCCTCCATAAAATACAGGAATATAGAAGAAACTGGAATGTAGATCTCTCTTACAGTGTACATGATCTCAATTCAGTTACACTTATATCCCCCAGTTAGAATCTCATCGCAGGAGAAGAATTCAGGCATCCAACGATTGTTCGGGGTTATTATAGCTTTGTAATTGATGGACGGCACAATCAATCCAGTGCAACAGTACTAAACACCTTATATGAAAACTATGTACAATAAATCGCACGGAAGCCTACTCATGATGGAAATGTATCAGATCTAATGGCAAAAAAACCTACCTGCCATGTTTGAGAATACCCACACTGAAACCGATATTAATGACATGGGGCAGCTGTAGGTACATTAATTAGAAAGTACAAAGGCTAACTAAAACAAACAGAAAGTTTAATGTTAACGCATGTTTCGTGGCGACATATACTGACAGAGTTCTATCGTGCTTCAAGCCGCGTCAAGTCCACGAACTTCCGGCTGAGACCTCTTCGGGCATTGTGAAGTGGTGACTGACGTGTGTTCGCTGCTGCCGTTCTTACATAGCGACGCTATTTCCTGTGACCTCACCATGGCTAATCTTTCGACATATAAACCTCCCAGCGTTGAGGTCCCAAGTTAAGCATATCTGCATCCCGTCGTCTTCATTAATGGTGTTTCCAGAGATTTTGATTTCCATCGCTTATTTTATGACGATATCCCAGAAACCATATGTCATTTTAATAATAGACGTTTCCTGACTTTTTTTTTCAGAGTGTACTCTGCTACGGATGATTTCTACGGATACCGTAGGCGGAAACATTCACTGTTCGACAGTGCGCACATTCTGGCTAACATAAAACTATCCACAAGCACACGGTATTCTTTATATTCCTTGCGTTCTGAGGCGGACATTATCTGTCAGAGGCTTCATCAGTTGTCGAAGTTTAGCTGGAGGCCTGGAGAGTGAACAGATTTTATCAAAATAAAAAGTTTATTTATTCAACAAACTACACAAAGAGCCAGTAAATAAATCATAATATCTACCAAGCAAAATAATTCATCATGGGAGGCACCCTCCCTGATATATTTTTTAAAGAGGTGTCCTGGGACCATTTTGTGTAAGACCGCAGACCCAGAGGTACTGCTTCTGGTCTGAGATTATTGTACCGTCGGAGTAAGAGAGCGCTTGGCGCTCAGTTGTAGGTAGCTGACTGTGAGACACAGACGATGCAGTAGCAGTTTTTGTGGTGTGATGTGTGAAGCCACCAAGTGGTAGATTAATGTAGGTATGTCAACATTCTTGAACTTGGAAGCAGAAGTCTTCATGCAAGCAAGGTAAAGATGTTAAATGTTTATGATTTTTGTTTTTTGTCAGTGTGTTAACATAGATGAGTTGGCTGATAATTCGTAATTGTTGAGTACATCTACATCTACATCCACACTCCGCAAGCCACCTGACGGTGTGTGGCGGAGGGTACCTTGAGTACCTCTATCGGTTCTCCCTTCTATTCCAGCCCCGTATTGTTCGCGGAAAGAAGGATTGTCGGTATGCCTATGTGTGGGCTCTAATCGCTCTGATTTTATCCTTATGGTTTCTTCGCGAGATATACGTAGGAGGGAGCAATATACTGCTTGACTCCTCGGTGAAGGTATGTTCTCGAAACTTCAACAAAAGCCCGTACCGAGCTCCTGAGCGGCTCTCCTGCAGAGTCTTCCACTGGAGTTTATCATCTCCGTAACGCTTTCGCGATTACTAAATGATCCCGTAACGAAGCGCGTTGCTCTCCGTTGGATCTTCTCTATCTCTTCTATCAACCCTATCTGGTACGGATCCCACACTGGTGAGCGATATTCAAGCAGTGGGCGAGCAAGTGTACTGTAACCCCACTTCCTTTGTTTTTGGATTGCATTTCCTTAGGGTTCTTCCAATGAATCTCAGTCTGGCATCTGCTTTACCGACGATCAACTTTATATGATCATTCCATTCTAAATCACTCCTAATGCCTACTACCAGATAATTTATGGAATTAACTACATTGAGATTCAATTGCCATTCCCTGCACCATGCACCAATTCGTTGCAGATCCTCCTTCATTTCAAGACAATTTTCCATTGTTACAACCTCTCGATATACAAGAGCATCATCCGCAAAAAGCCTCAGTGAACTTCCGTGTTATCCACAAGGTCATTTATGTATATTGTGAATAGCAACGATCCTATGACACTCCCCTGCGACACACCCGAAATCACTCTTACTTCGGAACACTTCTCTCCATTGAGAATGACATGCTGCGTTCTGTTATCTAGGAACTCTTCAACCCAATCACACAATTGGTCTTCCAGAATGTACGTAAACTGTTTTGATAGAAAGGCTAGTTAAATTTTTCACTTTCTAATCTTTGTTAACAAACCTATGTTTAATATGATGATTTACATTTTTGTTGGATTAATGAAGTTGGATAATACTTGCTGTTTAAATCTCACTGTTTGTTAATCAATTGTGAGTACTGTAACTTCAATTGTCAGAAAAAAATGGTTCAAATGGCTCTGAGCACTATGCGACTTAACTTCTGAGGTCATCAGTCGCCTAGAACTTAGAAGTAATTAAACCTAACTAACCTAAGGACATCACACACATCCATGCCCGAGGCAGGATTCGAACCTGCGACCGTAGCGGTCTCTCGGCTCCAGACTGTAGCGCCCAGAACCGCACGGCCACTCCGGCCGGCTCAGTTGTCAGATGTTTTTGAAAAGACAAACTTAACTTGCAATATAATTTTGCTAAAAAAAGTCTGTTAGTAATTCACCACAATCAGTACCGTCTCCCTGTCCACGTCATACATTTTTAAAGAAGTTGGATTTTCTTAAATGTTCTCTTTTATCAGCCAAAATAATTTCATGTGCATTTCAAAGTATTATGGCCGGCATCCCACACTGCTGAGCATATAGCTCGCATTTATATTTTTGTATGAGAGACCAGGATATATTGCATTCCACTGTTGTTGCTCTAGAGGTAAGACAATTTAATTTATTTATTATGTGCACGGGGACCAAAGTTAGCAGTTTTGAACAGGGCCAGATGATTCAGTCCCAAAGAGACTGAATGTATTTTGCAGCGACTGTTTTCTTTATTGGTATTGGGAATTGTATTGCCCAATCAATTCGTGTAAAACTTTGCTGACAATAACACAGAGTAAGCACACCACTTGTACTTACAACACGGAACATGACAATTCGAGTTCAGTACTCATTCCACAGATCAGACATTCATTCAACGTACTTGTAAAGTTTATTATTTCATTTTTTAAAGAAATTTACATTTTAAAGAAACTTATAAAGAATGAAATATCGCTACGCATTACGTATCAAACAAACTGAAACTACACTCCGTCCGAACAGGCTTCAGAAGGCCCACCGGTACCGACGGACCGCCGTGCCATCATCAGCCGATAGGCGTCACCGGATGCGGTCATGGAGGGCATGCAGTGAGCATACTGCTCGCCTGGCCGTTGTCAATTTCCTTGACCAGTCGTGTTTGGCTGTCAATAGGGCAATTTGTGAAGCGGTTGATAACCACACTAGCACAATATTAACGAAATATCTCTCACAAACCACAGATAAATGCCGGTCACATGTAAAGACTGTCAGTGGCACCAAGGTTAGTGTGCAGACATTCATGAGTGACGCAGCAACTGTAATTAAGAGTAGCCAAGCAAAAGCAACCATGCTGAACTCCTTTTCCAAATATTCACATTTAAAAGGAAGTACGCTCGTATTATCTCAATTTAACTCAGGCAACATTGCAAAGATGAATAAAATAGACACTATTGTCAGGTGGTTGAATTCATTAGTACTGATCAAAGCTCCAGGACTCCATGCCATTCCCTCAAACAAAACGCTGTGTCCATTAATTGGAAGAAAGCATAGACCACAACCGTCTACATGGAATGTAACAGAAGGGATCCACAACATTACCATTATATATCCTTGATATCCATCTTACGTAGAATCTTAGAACGTAGTCTCAACTCAAAAGCAATGAGTTACCTCGGAAAGAAAGACCGCTTCCAGGAGAACCAACAGAGGTTCCGTAAACATTGAACATGCGGATACACAGTTTGCTCCTTTCTCAGGTGACATCCTTATAGCCATGGATCAAGATAGTTACAGAGCTTCAGTATTACTTGATTATCGAAAATCGTTTGACTCAGTCCCACATGTACACTTATTACTGAAAGAATGATCGTAATATCGTATGGTGTATTTAGAGAAATTTGAGACCGAATTTATGTTTTCTTTTTAGAGAAGACACAGGGTAATATCATTAGTTGGAGTTTTGTCGACTGTTGTACGGAGTAGCATCGTGTGTGCCCCAGGGAGCTGTGTTGGGACGCTTGTTGCTCATTTTGTATATTAATGACCCTGCAGGTAATATTAATAGCAACCTCGGAATTTTCGTAGATGATACATATTTCTGTAGTGAAGTACTGCTCGAAAAAAGCTTCACAAATCTTCAGTGAGGTATTCATAAGATTTCAAGGTGGTACAAGGATTCGCATCTTGGCTGAAGTGTTCGCGAAACGAGAAAACGAAGTACCCTGTGACTGCAATATCAGTAAATTATAATTGGAATCTGTTGGTTCAAACAAATACGTGGCTGTAAAAAATTTAGCGATATAAAATGGAATGATTACGAAGTCTCAGTCGTAGGTAAATCAGTAGATGGGAGACAGCGGTTCAATGGCAGAATATTACGAAAATAGAGTCACTCTACAAAGGAGTATCTTGTGCGTGATGTAAGTGGTGTGCTATACTGGCTCGGTTTTCAAAATCATAAAGACAATCTTTCTGATGCAACCTTCCGCTCAATATGAAGCCTTCCAGTAGTAGACTCAATCTATCCATCAGTAATCGGTTTATCCTGTTACAGATCGGTTTAGGTCTGTAAACGTAGGACATAATGTAATCATTTCCTGTCAAAGGTTGACACACTTGTCGCAGAAAGCTGCCCGTGTTTCTTATTTGTAGAAAACGGGCTTATTTTCTGTCTGTCGATTACTCTTTTTACTGTAACAAAAATAGCGACTGACAGATGGAAAAAGATTATTTTCTGTAACGTAATCATTTTTATAAACATCAGCCCTCAATGCACTACTCCATCACCTCAAGAATTTAAAATAACTTTCAGGAATTCAGCCAGATAACACTTTCAGAGACCGCCGATATTTCGGCTGGAGAACACCCCGCCATTTTCAAGGCAAACTGCAACGGACAGGCGACGTACACGCACAAATTTAAAACCTCGGTTCTCTGACAGATGTAGGAAAGATAACACACCCACTGAACACCAGTGCCACCAAAGATGACAAAAGTCAGAGATATCGATAGGGAGACTACGAACTCGCAGGTGAGGTAGCATTGACTGTCACCCTCTGTTTTTTGACATGGGAGAGAGCCGGATTCCAGAGTTTAAACAAAAGTCGCCTTCCCTGTTAACGAGGTTGCTCGCTAATTTAATCTCAACTGCCTCCTTTATAACACTGTCCCAATAGCTGGACTTGCATGCCAATATCTCGGTGTTATTATATAACATGGGGTGACCAGTATCCAAGCAATGTTCGGCAATAGCAGATCTACTTGGCTGCTGTAATCGTGTGTACCGTTTATGTTCAGTACATCGGTCCTCCACTATCCTGATAGTTTGACCAATATACGCCACGCTGCAGCTACAAGGAATGTGATATACACCCGCCTTACGCAGACCAAGATCATCCTTAACCGAACTCAAAAGCACTCTAATTTTAGATGGAGGTCGTAAACCACATTTCACGTGGTATTTCCGTAAAATACGACCGATCTTGTTCGAAGTGTTTCCTATGCAAGGCAAAAAGGCAGTAGACTTAGGTGTCGACTAAGAAATATCATCAATCACCCGATGTACAGTTGATCTTATTTTACGGAAATACGATGTGAAATGTGTTTTCCGACCACCATCTAAAATTAGACCGCTTTTGAGTTCAGTTAAGGATGATCTTGGTCTGTGTAAGGCGGGTGTATATCGCATTCCTTGTTGCTGTGGCGTGGCATATATTGGTCAAACTATCAGGACCGTGGAGGACCGAAGTACTGAGCATAAACGGTACACACGATTACATCAGCCAAGTAGATGCGCTGTTGCCGAACATAGCTTGGATACAGGTCACCCCATGTTATATAATAACACCGAGATATTGGCATCCACGTCCAGCTATTGGGACAGTGTTATAAAGGAGGCAGTTGAGATTAAATTAGCGAGCAAACTCGTTAACAGGGATGGAGGTTTTGTTTAAACTTTGTTTGGAATCCGGCTCTGTCCCTTGTGAAAAAACAGAGGGACAGAGTCAATGGTAACTCACATGCGAGTTCGTTGTCTCCCTAGTCGATATCTCTGACTTTTGTCATCTTTGGTGGCACTAGTGTTCATTGTGTGTGTTATCTTCCCTGTATCAGTCCGAGAAACGAGGTTTTAAATTTGCATGTACGTCGCTTGTCCGTTGCAGTTTGCCTTGAAAATGGCGGGGTGTTCTCCAGCCGAAATATCGGCGGTCGCCGAAAGTGTTACCTGACTGAAATCCCGGAAGTTATTTGAAAGTTGTGTACGCTAGGAGAAACTCAGGTCTCACCTAAAGAATTTTTCACCGCGACACCTTAGGGTTGGTTCTAAGTAGACGTCATAAGACATATATGAATATCCGACTGTAGATGAACCTATTGGTTCGAAACCGCAAGCGTAGCTGTTTCTTAATGAGCAGAACAATTAACCATGGCTGCATACTGTATTTGCTTTCTGTAAGAACTCATCCAAATGAAGCATATCATACTGCGGCACCTTAGGGACAACTCAAAGGAAGCCCTGTTAGGCTTTTTATTTTATTTTAAGATGCCGGAAAGGAAGTTTTTCAAACTTACGCAGACACGTAATGCTCACAACTCCCTCAAATCAGGGATGGACTGTGTTATGAACGTCACTCAGACGTTAAGATTTTGTGAAATAACAAACCTTTTTCCTAACATTAAGAGAGACGAATTTTGATGTGTCTAGAGCTTAGCTGACTCATACGGCTTTCTGCTGACAGTTGTCGTCTGAGCTTTTATTATGTTGCTGCTTTTGGGTTCTGACATAGAGACAGTATTTACTGGTTCAGATTGTTATTGCCTGCCTTTGGTGGTGACGGGTGAGCACAGTTACAAATGGAACGAAAGTTTGATATATTAATTGAGATTACGCTTTTTTAAAAATTTTATACATGGGTCAACCATTTTCTGGAGCACAATGTCAATCGCATTTCCGGGATACAGTCCTGCTTGAAATATGTTGTTTGCATCTAGCTGCGTATAACGTTATTTCATGACATTCTGCCTTGTCTGTTCCACAACATTAAGAAAGATTTCTGACATTAAAGTGACGTAGCATATTGGCCCAGAATTAAGAACAAAATGAAAAAAAAAAAGATAGGCTTTTGGTTAAACTGAAAGTGTTGTATCTTCTCGTATTGTTTCCAAGATGTTCAGTTAACTTTGTTGTAAAGTGTATCTCCCTCCAGAGCTAGCTGAAAAAGATCAAGTTTTGGTTTTCTGCAGTTAGAGATTCAGTTTATAGGAAAAAAAATGTAATCGACACCTAGCAAGTACTCTTACGTTATGACACTAATGAAAAGAATGTGGACAGTCTCGCTACGAGAACTTCATTCGCCTGGTTCTAACATAACGTCGCAGAAAAGAAAAAAGAAAAATCTTCTCCTAAGTTCTAAAAACTCTAACAACGCATAGCTTCCGCTAAGACTAGATCAATAGCAATTTTTTAAATACAAAATCGTAACTACCAATTTTGCTGCAAATAGTATTATTAAACGTTAAAAACTCAGACATAACTATGTTGTCAAGCAAATTGAGTGGAATGCAAAAAGCAACTACAAAATGACTATCAGTGTTTCATCGAGGGCACTGCAGCTGCTTTCTCATAATGAGAAAACAATATCCAGTAGCTAGTAGAGGTGAAAGCACTGCCCTAATGACTGAAGTTTAATTTCCTTAAGTGACACAAGTGTCTTTCGATCGATGCCACAAGGAACATCTCGAAGCGCCACACAGTTTTGCTGCCCGAGTGCGACATCGTTGATGCAAGCATCAGGATGCTAACGTTAGCCTGTAAAATTATACTGAACAGTTTCTGTTTTTGATGACTGTGCTCCGCTTTTGCACGAGAAGAGCGTCCTGGGAAATATTATTAACTTTAACTAGAACCGCTGAAAGAAAGCTGTCTCCCGAAGAGTAAAGCTGCTTGATCATGACGAGGTAGTGATTTTCTGCGACATCACTTGGCTAAACTATTTTATTTATTATTATCTGTCTTGCAACAGTTTTTTGGGAAGAAATGGCTATCAGCAACGTCACAAAAAACGAATACTGTTTTAGACACGCCATCAGGCCACTGTATCTGGCGTATCAAATATGTGGTCTGGCTCCAGTAACATGTTACAGCACTATATCTGCCGAACTTTATCCCAAAACCAAACTCAGAAGAGTTATAAACATCCTTATAGCGACTTCTTGGCTAACTGTTGTCGTGATACTTGGTATGCAATGTATTGACAATGAAAAGTGTGTATTCTCAAAAAATCACAACGTGCCAGCGACCTACCGCTTACACATGACAATCACATGGCTTAATTGGCTGGAACCCGCTACAATGCTGTTCAGCTGTATAATCACTGGAAATCAGTATCTGACCGAGATAGTCCAAAATCTGGAGCACGTAGACTCTTTGTTGGCGCATGTCGATGGTAAATACATGAGAAAAGTCCACAAGAAAACGTGGATTGTGGCACTGGTTTTATTGGGAATAGTTGCATTTTTCGCTGCAGTGCCAACAGCTGGCGCTGCGGCCGGAATTCTGGGGCACCCGTCAACTATGATCTACTTCTGCCTGGGAGGCTACTCCGTGCTGTGGCACACGCAGTTCCTCGGAGTAGTACTCACGGTGCGCAGCCGTCTGGGAGTGGTCAGTGCGTTGATGCTGAGGAGTGTCCAGCCGCCGGTCGCTTCCGTGGACGACCTGGATGAGGTGGTGACTCGACCAGCGCCGCCAACCCTGGCAACGTCAGCGGAGAACGGCCTGCGTACGTTGCAGCAGGCCAGGATGGTCCTGCATAGAACGGGACGCCTCTGCTCGCTACACTTCGGCCCCGCGTTGCTGCTGGCCGTCCTCTACAACTCCGTCGTCATAGTGTTTCTGATGTACGTGATCACAGTGGTAGCTGCATCACCCCTTCCTCCAGAAATAAGACTGAAGACACAGCTGTACTTGTCTCTCTACCTGCTACTTGTAACAGGCCACCTACTAGTCGCATGCTGGGTGTGTTCTTCTGCAGTACAACAAGCTTTCCAGACGGGGCATGTACTGGCGAGAGTACGGCTGTTGTTGCGGACGTGGACTGCAACTGACGTCTTCAAAGTCCCAATAGAAAGATTGCGTTTCTCTGTCTGTGGCTTTTTCCTCATTGACCTACACTTCTTTGGATCAGTGGTAACTGCTGTCATAGCCTATTTTATTGTTCTTAAACAGTTCTCCTCAACATAAGTGTGTTTTAAACAAAATGTTTTCCTGCAGTAGATTAATATTCTGAAAAGTAATATTTCCCACGTGTGAAAAGCACGAATCTTGACAGGCGAATGGTGTCCACTTATTAGATGTCAAGGCTCTGTTTATAGGCTCAACTTATTTCTATGAAATGAAAATTTATCGTTTAAAATATGTACGCTGACACTCATAATAGATGCACAATTCTTCAGGTACTTTTACTTGTGCCAAAGCAGAAGATGGTGCCGTGAATTCATTTTGAAAAATTTTACTCTTGAATAGGAACTGGATAATGCAATACGCAGCAGCACTAATTTTTATTTTGACAACCGTTCTCGTCCATTTAACCTTAAAAGATGTATTCAAAATTGATTTCAACAATTGCAATAACGAGACAAGGTGCTGAAATGTTCCTAAATATATTGTGATATATGTAATCATGTAAAGTGCTAGTATTGATATTTTACATTGGAAGACTGAAGTACATAATTAAATGTACCCAAATTAAAGAAAAGTTGAGCATTTCAAGACGTTGATGAATTATTGCAATTGTGGAATACAGAGTCTTTTATAGAACAAAGATTGTCAGATGGGTGACCGAAATCAGTTTTCAAAAAAAAAAGTACAGTTGTGTATTGCATGACACAGTTAGTAACCTTTATCAAAGCTGCTGAAGACTAACTGGACAAAAATTTAACCTTTTCCGGCTTACATAATAAACATGTGTTTTGTGATTGAAAATAAGCTAAAACACTTGTAAGAGTGATGTTAAGGGGATATTGTATGTCGTATGTCGCCAATGTTAAATTATCGAATTTTGTGACCCATTATCTTGGAAACTTTGTAAGACACTAACTTACAATTTTCCATAATTATTGAATGCACCTTTCTAGATAAACTGAACTAGAATTATTACTAAAATTGTATTGTGGGGCATGTTATCTTTTTTTCTTTTCAAGCACTCCTTTTTTTGACAATTTTGTAAATAAATTAATATAAAAACAAAGCAACTCAGGATATTTTAATTATTCTAGTTCCATATGTGTTGAATCTCACGCTTGGCATGATGTGAAAATTTCATGTGTCTACCATCAATACTTTTTTTCGAAAATGGGTCATTTAATGCAAAAAATGTAGTTCAGAGATATTGACGTTTAAAATTTTTTAATTACAAATTCTTATACAGACTTACATTTCTGCGTCTTTTATGCACTAGAATTGCCTGGCCCATAGTCTGTCTGTTCTTCAGTGTCTCGACAGCCCAGTGCTTGCCTCCTCCTTTTTTTCGTGCTTTTTTTTGTCATTTGCTGAGCAGCTAACTCTGCTTCACGTACACGAAGCTCATCCAGTTCTTGCAAAACCTTTAGCTATGTTCTGTCGAAATCTTACCCCCAACTTCACCAGAATCTTAAGTCTTTCATAGGTCCCACCATTAAAAGTTGTTGCAACATCAGACACTGCAAACTTTAGAGTCAAAAGGGCAACAAATACCTTTTTAGGCACTCAGCACCACACGACATTATTGATGGACTTATTCACATTCCGGGACTTTGCATCTAAACACTTCTTTAGTACCTAGGATTTGCCAAATCTCTGTAAATAGGTTTGATTGCGTCCTTGCTGCCAAAGGAAGAGCATGTTTATGTGTAAATTCATGCAGGGTGCCAGAAAATTCCGATTGCCTATATTTATACCAAGTGTTTGATGGAGGTGGACACAAAGCGTGACATTGCTTTTCATCGGTATTTTCAAGACCTTCAGAAGAAAATGCGGGTCTCACATCTCTATTATTCGCAAATTTGCGTTTCTTGAAGTTACTTTTACGCTTAGCGTTTTATTTACGTATAAAAAGCGATAGAAGTTAGCTTACTATAAAAACAGCCGATAATCACACTACTTTCAATGAAATCTAGTATAAGAAACAAAGAACTCATTTGTTTCTTCGTAACGCCAACTTCTGAGACGTAACAGTAGGAACTAGACTTCGCCACTGTTTCTATGTTTCGATACAGTGTATCGATACGTGGAACTGTTTCAGTGTTTCGGAACAGTGGTGTTTCATTCCGCCCTGTCTCGGATAACCGGAACCAGATTCGATCTCGAGCCAGACACAGAAACTGTATCGTTGTTTCAAAATAACGCTATTTCAGTCCACTTTTACTTGGAACGGACTAATTGTATCGAAACAGTGATGTTTCATTCCGCTCTGTGTCGGACGAGATTCGGGCTCGGCGTAGGTACTGAAACACATTTGACATACCACTTCATGAAACACTTTCAAGGGTGTCGAAATCTTTTTGACCAGGAGCAGCATGAAGCTTAAGATATCCGAAAATAAAACTTCGTTTGCCGGCCGCGGTGGTCTAGCGGTTCTAGGCGCGCAGTCCGGAACCGCGCGACTGCTACGGTCGCAGGTTCGAATCCTGCCTTGGGCATGGATGTGTGTGATGTCATTAGGTTAGTTAGGTTTAAGTAGTTCTAAGTTCTAGGGGACTGATGACCACAGATGTTAAGTCCCATAGTGCTCAGAGCCATTTGAACCATTTTTGAAAGCTTCGTTTCTAGCTGACTGCCCTATTCCGAAATGGCGTAATTATCTGCTTTATGGACACTAACCAAATAATAAAATAACGCACAGTATTCACAATCAAAACAAAAATGTGTGAAAATCATTCAGCTAAATTACACATCTTTTATAACATATGCTTCTCTGTTCATGCACAGTGATCATACTAAGAAACGCAAGTAAGCCTACAAGATTATGAATAAAAAAAAGGCGTAGGTTGACAGTTTTTAGACACATACATAAATTTAATGTAGGTATAATTGCAGGCAATCTGTTTAACGTACCACTGATTGTGCAATGGTGAAAAAGAAGGACTCAGAAGCATGGTGTATTTATAGTAATGGTTCGAAAAATTTTTTCTGTTATATTTTATTTCTTCGAAATACTTGGCGTTATTTGTGAGTCTATAGTCACTGTGCCTATTCTCCACAATGAGTCCTTTTGTGTGCATGGAAGTTAGTGGGATGGGTATATTACCCATACTAAAGGTATGTGGGAATACCAGTAGCGTATTCGTAGTTTCTGCAGTTTGCTCCCACCTCCAGCTCCGTGCGTGGTGGTTCATCTGTCTTCAGCTATGGCGTTATGAAGCATGATATGGGATTATTTTATGAAGATGAATCCCAAGAAAATGAAGTGTAACTTGTGCTCCGCAGTGTTGTCGTTTAAAAGTAGTCAATCTGTTGCTTAAACAGACATTTGCGCCATAAGCATCCAAAAGTTAATTTAGGTGAAACTCGTTCGAAACCAGTTTTTATGAATCTGGACAGTGACGAAGTCAGTTCAACTTCCACATGAACTGTTCAGGAATCTGCCAGTTCAGTTCTGGGTAGATGTGGTAGATAAACAAAGATTACTGGATTTGCATCAAGACCAGTGCCTTCATCCAAGTGAGCCATAATAGACGAATAGATTTTAAGTCTTGCTGTTAAAGAAAATCTTCCGTTTAATGTAGATGAGAGTATAGAGTTTAGAAAAATTATCTATTTATTAAATGAAAACTGTCATCCTTCCAGTAGAAAAACCGTCTCCAACAGCTAACTCACTCAAGTGTTCGACAGCAGAATAATGTGAGTAAGATCAGCAGTGCAAGCTGCATCCTACATCTGCATTGCGACTGCGTGATGGACATCTGTGAAAAATGAGAATTATATTGTAGTGACTGCTCACTTCATTGATGAAAACTGCAATCTGAAGTCATATTTGTTATCTAGTTTTAAATTCCATAACAGTCATACAACTGAAAACATTTCCAGTGAATTACAAAATGTGACTCCAACTTGGGGTATTACCTATCAAATTATAGCTTGCACTACAGATAATACCTAATATGGTGAAGATCGTGATGATGTGCAAATGGTGGTACATACCTTGTTTTGCACGTACACTGAATTTAATTGTGCAAGTAAGCCTAGAACCAGTTCCAGAGATAAGAACAAAAGTGAAGTCAATAGTGGAATTTATCAAAAGAAGTCCTCAAGCATTTGTCAAATAACACAATATTCAGAAGGAAATGGGCTTACATATTTTAACGCCGAAACAAGACTATCCTAAGAGATGGAATTCCATGTATAATATGGTTGACAGGCTTTTGAAAATCGAACAGGCATTCCACCCTCGCCATCCTCAGTTTGGATTCATAAACAAAAATGTCCAATGAAGACTGATCAGATATTGGAAAATTTTGTGAAACACGATCTCCTTTTCAGCAAGTCACAACAGAAATCAGCAGCAAAAGAAATCTAACCTTGTCAAAAGTTGTCTTATTAAGCAAAGGTTTACAAAGTCAATGTCTGAGACTGAAAAACTCAGATTACAGCAATGAAGCCATTAATACACTAATTGATAAATTTGATGATGCAATCTGTACTCACCTCGTTCAAAAGTTTGCTGATAAAGCAATTGCTTGTGGAGCAACATTGCTGGATCCTCGCTTCAGGGAGTTTCGATTTCCATAAACTCAGCATCAGTTAAAGGAAACAAACGATGCTATAATTAATAAGTGCTGTTTAATACAACACAAACCCACAAGGTGTTCTATGGACACTCCACCACCAGCCATAACAGTTTTGGTGAGGACATTCAATTCGAGCAGTGCCAATATTTGTCAAGATTTTGACCAAGCTGTAGGAGGACTGATCCAAACTGTAGACGATCCATGTGCTGCAAGTAGAGCTAAGCTTGATAAATATAAGAAGATGCCAGATCACAAAATCCATTCCCGTGGTGGAAAGAAAATCATATGTTGTGTCCTCCGCTGTTTGAAATAATGAAATGACGTCTTTGTATTACGGCCACCTCTGGTCTATATGAGCACAAATTTTCAAAGCAGTAGCAAACAATAACAGAGAGACGACCCTGTACTTCAAGTAAAAAAGCATCAAAAATTATATTTCTAAACTACAACTTAGAATAGGTAAAGTAGATCTACTCAGAAATTAAACAGTAAAATTTCAGTTGATTTTGTTATTCTCTGGACAATGTGCACTGAATCTGTATCTGACTTTATTTTGTTTGGTCCTCTAAATCGTACATGTAGCTACCTTACAAGAACGTATTTCTCAAATTTGGTGCAGACAGAAGACACGTTTTTGTTCACCATTCAGTGAAGTTAATTTTTTAACTACGTTTATTTATGTGTTTGATAATAATTATCTGGTTTATGTACGTATATGTTTGTGTATTTCTGTAAATGTGCTACATTTGGTTATTTACACAATATAGGCGTCTTAATTCTCAGACATTTCAACACTGGTACTTTGATACTTCTTTTTTTGTCGTTCAGATACTGTGATAAAAATTGCATTCCAACAGCAACTTAAGTTCATCTCTGATTTACTGGGGAAGTTTATAATAAAATGAAAGTATATCTGCTTGCTGTGTAAACTCCATATGACCGTACATCAAACAAACTTCTTTAGCAAGAATTGTAAGTGGTGTAGAGCCAGCTCTGCCATGATGTAGGTATCACAAGGGCATCGTACTATATTAATTGTTTAAAATTTTAATTAGAATTTTATATTTCAACGAAACATACCGATCTCTGAATTTCGGTTACCTTGAAAAGTTTTAACATGTTTTCCAGTTCTATCAGGTGTACATATTAAGAGCTGTATTCAGCTGACTTGTGAATGTTTGATAAAAGACTGCCATACCTGACCATTGTGTTATATGCTCCAGGTTGTTATGGTAATTTTTTGATCTGCACGCACCAATCATTTTGCAGGCCTGCTCTCTGTAACAAACAATGGAAAAATTAATTGCAAGAAAACTGTGAGTGGCACACTCACAAATGTTAATTCCGTGCCCCGCTTCCCAGAATGCCATCTCAATAAATTACATCTCATGAAATGACTTTTCAAGAGCACATAAGGTTTTCCACTCATAAAACCTA
This sequence comes from Schistocerca piceifrons, assembly GCF_021461385.2. Classification (NCBI taxonomy): domain Eukaryota; kingdom Metazoa; phylum Arthropoda; class Insecta; order Orthoptera; family Acrididae; genus Schistocerca; species Schistocerca piceifrons. The sequence goes on along the minus strand of NC_060138.1, from coordinate 178,909,087 downwards.
TCAAAATTAGGAGCTAGAATACAGGGAAAAGCGTTTGGCAAAATCTTTTATCTCATACATACAAACTCTGTCCTCAGCTAATTGAAAAGAATGAAAGTAACACGACACGAAAACAGTGCATTTGCTGCAGGATATACAAAACTGCCAAGACACCTAAGTGAAAGTTTCATACTTTATGGTATATGATTAGCACTCCCGCACCTCATTTGTGTCTATATAGACTTACTTATACAGTAGACATTCAAAATGATAAAATATTTAGGTCTATTCGATTACAAAACACAAACTGTTTCACTGTTTCGAAACAGCGTATCGAAACATTACATTGTACTATTCCATTTGTTTCGAAACAGTTACGCGTATCGATTTGCCCATCCCTAGTAGGCACAAAACAAAGCAATTCACAGCCTTCTAGACAGTGTAGTTCCTAAGATATGACTGTGCAACATTGGCAGTATTTGAGTTCCACGATATCTGACAGTCACACACCAACATTCAAAATATTATTTGAAGGTTTCACAATTGTTTGATAATAATGTATAATATACCAAAATGTTCAGGAAAGTCCAAAGTACATTATGGAGTAGCAAACACAAAATGTCAAATTTCAACGAATTTCACGTACTGCGTGTCTTTAAGGCAGTTACTAGTTCTTCGGTACACTACTTTGTCCTAAACAGCTATGTTTTATTTGCTATACCTCTAGTTCTATATTTATTTCTTTGGCAGTTTTAGTGAAATCAGCTCCAACTAGTCTGTTGTAGAAGAAAACGAATTGCAGAGAACAGTATATCTGCGAATGGCAGAAATGCCATTGTCACTCACGAAATAGATTTACTAGCACTATGCTGTGTGTCAGAGGTAAGTGTAGCTGTCACACACAAAATACATGTGCTCCCACTCGATCTTACTATTGATTAAGTTATTCAACTAACATACAAAAATTTTAAAGAAAGGTAAATAAGATTACTGATGAAAGTTATTAAACAGGCCATGACAGTAGAATTCTGTGAGAGGTAGTTCTTTATGATATTCAATATCTGACACTTCATCAGATTTGCTGTTTTATGTTCTGTTTAAGTTATCTGTACGAAATTATAAATTACTGGGATATGCTTTTCAGCCTGAAACAGTGTCGAATGGTGATGTCAAGTCGTCACTCAAATACCCTTTTCACTGTTTTTCTAGCCTTTACTCTGATTCTACTTTAATATCTGCAAAATAAATGTTGGCATACAAAATTTCCAAATGCGGCATCATCATTTCTTAACACTGCTGAGTTTCGTACAGGTTGAGACAGTTGTCATAGAAGACATACCGTGGGATAATGCAGCGTCGCTGATGCTGCAGAAAATACTGCTGGTACTCCAAGACAAAATGGACGTCCTTGCTAAAAGCTTATCTCGATTTTCTCGTAGTAAAGACTAGATTAAAATTCAACATGGTGGAGTTTTGCGCTTAGAGCCCACCTATCGACAGTGTGCAACATGCTGAGAGTCTCAAGTGTCATGGATGGCTACCAAGATGGGAATTTGACATCCATGTAGTGCAAAACACTGTTAATCCAATCAACAGTACATGACCATTCCAACGTTAATTTATCAGCGCATGCACATTGTTTTTTCACTCAGAAAACAAGTCAAGTGCAGAATGGCCCATACGATTCGTTGCTTTCTGTGTATTTAAACTTCAGTCGACCACTTAATCTCTTAGTCTCTGCTTAATGCAACCCTGAAGAACAATACACAGTTTGGTACAGTTCAGCATCCAGTTAACAAAGTTTGCAATTCTTATAGGAATTTATCACTTATTAATCTCCTACCTCCCACAAAGTTCAAATACGTGAGCATAATCTTGTCATATTTGTGTTAATGCAGCAGTAGCCTCCATTTACATAACAATATGGGGTGCAAAGTAGCTATTACACAGTGTCCACATCATTGTAACTTAGCCAAGTGCAACAGTCTTTGTCTGTGTGGAACCACTTCCGAAACTTCTTGAAGTCCAAGCCAATCACAGTGTGACACTATTATATTAAAATATTCACGTATTGCATCTTCAACTCTTTGGGTGCATTCTGCTCCCAACAAGGTAACTAATATTCTCTTGTTCCAACACGAAAAGCTCTACACAATTCTTCTTCCTTCTTCAAGACTACCACCACAAGCAGTTAGAAAAACCTAGGTACATTCCATCAACCTACACCAATTTTATCTGATTTCTTCAAAACTACCAACATTACAACACAGCTAGGAAACGTAAATAGATGCTGTCCTTCAAATATTAATTTTCTGTCACACTTTCAAATATTGATTTTTCAGTCATAATAAGCAGAATGAAGGTTAACTTCCTTCCATCTGATTCTGTTCCAGGCTTAGAACTCCATGTCGAAATGTTCATTTAATATTTGTTGTCCTAAAATGCTGAAAAGAATGTTATCACAAACAAATATCTGTACAACAGGTAATTTTATAACATTAACAGTTAAAATGTGTTACAGCAGAAAATAAAATTGAAACCAGAAAAATTTAACGTTTTGATTATGTTACAAAATGAAAAGATGGATGGCTCCTTATTGCTTTCTTTCCGATTTTCCTTATTCTTCTCTGTTTTATAATCGTTTTCATCAGTTACTTCCTTCACGTAAGTGTAATTATTTCTCCCTGTGAAGTTGTTCTTAAAACACAGCTTTCACTTTAACTTTCTTTGAACCTATACATCCATTTTCACATAAAAAAGATATTTCATTATATAGGAAAGCACTCTCTAGGATACACTATAGTCCCTACTTTATAATCAATCCATCATGCGTGGTTGAAAGTAGAACGTAAAACTATAGCAATACTCACCCATAATAAAAAATTATAGGGAATTGGATGCAAGAATGTACAAATACACAAAAAAGAAAATTGTTGATCAACTATTCAGCAAGTAATGTTAAGTTTTTTGAGAGAATCTCGAGATACTTTGGCTGTTCTAAGGCCTGTAATTAAAACTGGCATTCTTCTTTCTACTCGAATGCTCTTTGTTGTGTGGCCTCGACCATCAATTACTTTATCTGCAAGAGAAATTACATTTACGAGAATGTTCGTGTATGCGCCATAGGTTTCTATGTTCATTTAAACTGAGTGCATTGAAGTGACAAAAATCATTAGCATTGTCACCCAGAACAAATTTTCTTTCGATGTATGTGAGCTGATCACGTATCGTGTGTGCTTCACCTTTCTGTTTTACGTTGATTTTCTTTTGCCCATCTGTAAATTGTTTCGGAGTTTTGTATTTATCAGTTTACGGAAAGTGATCCCCGTCTTTACTGTTCGACAAATTGTTCCGGTCCGTGTAAGATCGTCACCTTTCTCACAAGTGGTACCCCACTTGATCTTTCTCTGTTCCTGATTGTAATTTGAGTGCTTCATTTCGATCACATGTTTCGGGAATAAGATCTCTGGTTGCTCAATCCTTTCAATAATTTGTGAGGTCACATCATTCGGCATTAAAAAAATTATGCTGTGTGTCTTGCCTAACTATTCTTCTTTGTTCTGGTGCTGATTTCCTTCAACATTCAAAATCATGTTACTTAAATTTTTATCTTTTTGCGAATGTTTTTCGTTCTGTAGACTCTGTCCTGTTTCATTTTAATGGGGTCTGACCTCATTACTATTCTTCATTTGCTGAAAGTTATCATGAATCCCATTCCTATAGTGAGATAGCAAATGCTTCCTGTGAACTATTATACTTCTTTATTCACCAACTCATCGTTTCCAATGATCTGTTATACTCTTCTTGTGATTCATTGTATTCATCCAGTGACTTAATAAACTATTTATATGACTTTTCATCATCTCTTTCAGTGTCCTATTCCCGTTCCCTACAATATACATCCAGTTTTCTTACTTCTCCACCGCCAGTTTTACGATAAAGGCCTTATTAGTCTCAATAGAAGTGCCAGTGGGGGGTGATATGGTTACAGATTCGGTTGTCACGATATCAGTTTGTAAAAAAAGTGAAAAACAACATAAAAGCTTTAAGTTATACACTCTCCACAATAGGAATACATTTACAAGTAATGAATAACTAATAAAATTCCAGAATGCTCCAGACAGAAAAAATCCAGATCTGCACTATAGTGGTTTTAGTCAGTACAATGGTTTTTCGGCAAAAGTCCCCCTAGTAACTCAAAAAAAATCTCCAGAAGAGCAAAAACAAGAAAATGCAAGTGACAATACAAACAAAAAAGGGAACTCTTTTGCTACAATTAACCACCAAAGCAAACCAAATGCATTTTTTCTTCAAAGTGGTTGTTGTAACTTCACTATCAAGACATTACCACCATCCTAGGCAAAGGATTCACCAAGTGTAACTTTTCTTAATAAATATGATTAACATAGTGAATATCATCCACCATAACCGTACTGGACTGAACTGGATTCGTATCTTTATCTTCATATATGCCTGTGTTGTAATCCTAAACAATGCAAGTGGAGTAATTACAGAAATGCTAGCTGATACAAGTGAGTCCCCATAATTGACCCAAACTTTGTAACTATATTTGAATCAATATTTTACCAAATTAATTAGAAAACATAAAACTCTGTGTTAAATAAGCTGTCCTGTGAAACTCTTGTGTTAAACAGTATAGTGGTCAGCGGAACAGGGCTTGACATCTCAATACATGCTTGTAATTACAACACATAAAACTGACAGAATAAAAATGTTTCATGATATTACATAACGAATTTTGAACGGATAAATAACCTGAAGTTTCTCCCAAAAATAATCAGTGATTCTAAATGAACAAATGACTAAATAAAATTCTGAACATCAAGTGATACACATGTGAATATGACACTGCTCTATAAAATTGCGACTGTCTTAGAAGAAATGTAACTTAAAGTCAGCTTTACTTAATCTGAAACTGATATCAATTTCGGAATGCAAACCCAACTATGAATGATCTTCTTGTCAAGAATGTGATGTAAAACTGACTAACAAATTATCGTGCCTTACCTGTAGCAGTGAAAACTCAGTACCAGTCAAAGTGATGAACATAAAAAATACAGTGCAGCAGAAAACCAGCTAAAGGAAAGGAAGACCTTCACAGTGCAGTGTAAGGACATACAGTTATGTTGAGGAGCTCATGCTTCAGTCACAGTATCCTGCAAAGGAGAAACACAAAAGCAACAAATAAAATTTGCAAGGGGCCGGTGGTAGAATTTGGACTCACTAAAAGACTGAAAAGAGACTGCCATCCAAAAACTGTTTTATAACTCTGATTCTTTAACAGCTGAAACCATCTTTACAAAAATTAAATATTTTTAGAAAAAAATATAACTGAAAACAATATTCTGGCATGAAATGAGTTAATAGACTGCTAAAGGAGCAGTAAATCTACAACCCGTAAGCCATGTGAATAGATGATTTTGCTTAGTCACATTTCAACAGTTGTAGTAACTAACCTGAAGAATTGTACAATAATTCCACTAAAATGTCCCTTTTTCAGACACATCATAAATTATGTGTATGGAATGAGAACAACAACTCCATTACCTAGAAATATCCACATTCTCAGATTAATCTTTTTGAAAATCAGATTTCCAGATTTAAACTCTTCTGTGTCATTATCTCTGTGTTCTACAAGCTGTTTCCAGATTGTTCAGTAGCGTGGCCAACACTCACAGAATTCCATAGGAATGATGATGTAACTGACAACTAAAGATCAGAGTGCTTGTACTCAGATCATCTGTGCCACATAAAATCAAGTACTGAAAACTACTGTTCGAAAAATATCCAGAATACAGATATGAATTACAACACATAGAATGTAAATAGAGCTCATATCGCTGTGGCTGCATACCAGAAATAAATTAGAAATCTTATGTAGTGGTATCGCCCTGCCTTCTTGGCATGCTTTGCTGGGCAGCCTACATTTCAGGGGTAAGAAATGTTTTGCCAGGTCTTGACATGTTTACAGCCTCACATGACTTGCATGTTGTGTTGGGGCAGTAGTGGTCTGCTTCATCGAACTGTTTTGTGGGGGGCCTGCACTTCTCATCTAACCATTCTTGCTTTGCAATTTGGCACAAGTTTTTAAGTATATATATATCTTTTTACCCACTTCATCTGCTGCTCTTTATATACTTTCTCCCTTTGTCAGTTAAATTCAATATCTTGTGCATTTTCCAAGAATTCCTACTGACCTTGGTCTCTTTGCCTGATTCATACTCAAGTCTTCACTATTTCATCTATCGATGCTATCTGCTCGTCTTCTGTTGTGTTCCTCACTCCTGTTAAAGTCATTGTTGACTCATGTTAACTTTGAAACTCCCAACCACCTTTGGTACTTTCAGTTACTCCATGTGTCATATTTTAACATTCTGTAATTTCTGCAGTTTTAAAGAACAGTTTATTACCAAGAAATTATGGCCACCGCTTACATGTGCGCCTGTAAATGTTTTGCATTTTGAAGTCTGGTGCAGGTACAAATCATAAATTCAGCAATAGAAGATGCAGATGAAAGAAGTGCTCCAAACTCGAAATACAGGCTATGAGTTCTATTATTTACAGAAAATAATTACTAATAGACAAAAATGTAGCCTTTACGAAAGTGGCGCAAAATGTCTACTTAAATTAAAAAATCCACATAGACAAGGAGTCCTGTTTGTAGTTTTCCCCTAACTGTCCTTTTCCTTTCTTCTCACAGGTGAAAAACGTATTACCTCCACAGAACTTCTCCTGTCAGCATGACCATGGCGGCATCAGACTTGCATAAGAAACAAAGAATGTCGTTAGAATTTCAGCTGTTTCCTCACTATTGACATACTGGGACAAGTGGAAAAGTTACACATTAGTAATAAAAAGTAGAAGTTCAACATTATTTAGCAATATTCTTCAGTATGTATGAAAGTTGTGGCAGCCTTTCCATTTTTGGGAGCCGTTAATCCACAACATTGGTTTATTAGTGGAAATAAATCTATCAGACATAGAAAACTGATAGAACACTAGAAGAATAAAAAAGACAGAAAAAACTTTTATCTGAGCCATAGCATGTTAGAAATGGATCATGATGGCAGTACATCAATTAACAATCATTCTTGCATAAGAAACAAAGAATGTCGTTAGAATTTCAAATGCGCTCGGTAGACAACTATGTAGAGAGAGAATGGAAGTTGTTAACTGGCGATGAAAGTTCAAAATGTTTGTGGAAGTCGTAGCATACACCATAGTACTAACCAAAGTGTCGACTGCAAGTAAATGAGTGGCAAGTCATAGTATCAAGCTCAGATGGGTGTGGTCTCAATTTCGTTGACAGTCAATGCCTTAACTCGTGATGAAACCTAATTTATAGTAAGCCTGCACTCTGCAAGTCTGACACCAATGTAATGGAGGTCTGTCTAGCACAGCATAGTAAATACACATTGAGGTGAAACTAGTGAGTGAACTGCACTAGTTAGGCAAGTGAGCAAATAAGGCAGAGTGTGCACCACTTTAATATCCTTGGTAGTTTGCGTCCACGGCAAATAACTTAGTCCTCATTGCCAATAACATAGTGTGTCTACAACCCGTTAGCCAACGATGTGTTGATGGCAGGGGCTAAGACATTCTCAGCTCTGGTGATAGATGTCTCCCTCCATAACCACTTGGGCCACATTCCAAATTTGAATCCAAACGACTTTTCCTAATGCAAATTCCGTTATTGAGAATTTAAAAAAATTATTTATAGTAATAACATAATTTCGACATCATTGTCTGATAGTCCAGCCCTTGCACTACGCATGGTAGTTTTAGAACTTCATACATCACTGAGTGTGTACAAGAGATTTGCATATTAACTGAGGGTGCTTCCTTCATACACATGTTTCTATATGTTATTTTAATCACTCAGTTTGTACTTTCACCAGCTGTCATATTGTGGGATCTGAATATTTATACAAGTCCCTTTCTCTGTATGTAAACTATATAATGATTGCTTTGCCTTGTCATTGTATGTGTGGAACTGTCTGGGAAAATCCATGATCTGCAACCACTCGCATAAAGGATTGAGACAGTGGAGGCATCCATTGTTTGGGGGAACAAAAAATGTAAGATGTTACTGGTTGGATATCAAAATTCATTTTAGCATTCATTAAAATTAATAAGCCAATCCTAGTGCAGTATTTTACTGGATGCCATTAAAACGAAACTTCCAGTCAGTATATTGCTTGCTATTGTTTGGCACCAGGTTCAAAAGTATTTAGTATTTCCAAAAAATTACGTCGCCTGAATTTTGTAGATCAGGGCTATTCATCTCTGTCTCTGCTATTCATCTCTGTTTCTCCTGCTTGGATGAACACACACACACACACACACACACACACACACACACACACACACACACACACACTCAAACACACACAACACACATACACACACACACACACACACACACACACACACACACACACACACACACACACCTTTTGTTAGCTGCTTTGTCAAGTCTGTTGACGTCTGACATCTCTGAAATGTAGAATGTCGAAAAATTCAGCAACCAACAAATAATGGTAATCATGCACAAAACATTAAAAGGAATGGAGCGAATGAATGGAATGCGGTATTCACACAGACTGTCGGAACTAAATGGAACTAATTGGATTGGAACACTGTATTCTAATAGACTGTAAAAATGGAACAGAAAGGAATGGGTAGGTATATCGAAAAGGTACACTATGTATTTTACTCAAACAGAGGATTTTAATGGAGTGGGCTGGAATGGATCAGAATTTCAAATTTTTTTGTCACTGGCACATGAAGTGGTACAAGAAATCTAAATTTTTTGTGTGTAAATGTATTGACAACAATTCAGTATTTCTACATCTGAAAGTCTGTCGGAAGAAGTAGAGGTATTGTCATACATTTCGTTTAATTTTTCAGCAATAATGTGGCCTCAAAAAAATGTTTCTATCCAAAGTCGTTAACAGTACTCGCTACAAGACTTGTGCTGACAGCTGTCAAATGGAAGCCTGCAGACATAGGATGTGTGGTAGCTTGAGTGATGAATATAAACTGCAAGGCCAAGTAAATAACACATGGCTGCAGAGCAATAACTCAGCTTAAATTAGCAACAGATGTACAAAGTCATACTGCTTACGTTATGTGAATGACTAATGCTGCAAGGTAAAATTAATAAACATCTTTAATCATGAAGGTTTCTGGCTCAGTGATTGCCAGCACGAGTATTGTGAAAATGGAGAGATGAAGATGCAATGACTCGCATGATTCTACAGAATGTTTCCATGTTTACCTTGAACAGCACTGTGTCTTCACCATAACGACGTTATTAGAAACCGTGATTTAAAACATGCAGATAGTCCACAACAGTCAGTCCTGTAAGGGCATTAAATGATATAATTTTGCTTGTTACATGGCTCACATTTCCTATCAATGCATTTGACTTGGCCCAGTAAAACATAACAAGCATGCCGATTCCTTGTAAAGGCTTTTGAAAATCTGAACTTGTTGAGTAGGCACTTTACTTTTACTGACAAGTCTTGTCTTGCTGTCATCAGCAAGTATGAATCCGTTTGAACTAACTTAAATTTGTTGATTCAGGAGGTAAGTGGGTTATAAATGTAAGGTTACTGCCTGTAGTTGCATGTTATTGATACTGGACCATCACAGGCATCCTCATTATTCAGTGATTTTCCTCAGTTATGCATAAAACAAGAGATGTACATCTCATATAATTATATATTACTATTAACAGTCTCTCATCTTGCAGTAATTCAAGTATGATTTTTCTGCCACTCAGCCTTGCAGAATCTGCAAGCAGCTGAAGGGAGAGTGATTGCTGCTGTCCACCAGAAAAAATATAACTGATTGGGACAAGAATTGGTGCCCTTGAACACACAGCTCCCCAAAAATATATTGATCTGTCATTTATTACTATTGACTACCTTACACCTGCAGAACTTTCTTTCTTCCAATGCAACGTTCTCTTCCAATGGTCAAAATTGATGGATAATGTGATTCATGCATCACTAATTTTCTTTGACTATTTCAAATTACGTATTTTGAACCTTTTTCTACTTCCTTCAAAATTTCTTCCTTGATTTTTCCTTCGCCTGCTAGCTATTTGAGAGAGTCTACTTCTATAATGGTACCCGTGGTCTAGGGGTAGCGTCTTTGATTCATAATCAAAACGTCTTCGGTCCCGGGTTCGATCCCCGCCACTGCCTAAATTATGATAAATAATCAGCATTGGCGGCCGAAGACTTCCGGCATAAGAAGTCAGCCTCATTCTGCCAACGGCCTTGTCAAAGAGGGCGGAGGAGCGGATAGAGGTTCAGGGCACTCTCTTGTCCTAGGGGTGGGAAATTGCCCCTAAAGGCGGAAGAATCAGCAATGATCAACGACATTAGGATGCAGAAGGCAATGGAAACCACTGCATTAAAGACACGTAACGTGTATCCACAGGACATGTGGCCTGTAATTGAAGAAGTGTCATGATGATCTCTCCATTGGCAAAAGATTCCGGAATAGTCCCCCATTCGGATCTCCGGGAGGGGACTGCCAAGGGGGAGGTTACCATGAGAAAAAGATTGAATAATCAACGAAAGGGTAACGTTCTACGAGTCGGGGCGTGGAATGTCAGAAGCTTGAACGTGGTAGGGAAACTAGAAAATCTGATAAGGGAAATGCAAAGGCTCAATCTAGATATAGTAGGGGTCAGTGAAGTGAAGTGGAAGGAAGACAAGGATTTCTGGTCAGATGAGTATCGGGAAATATCAACAGCAGCAGAAAATGGTATAACAGGTGTAGGATTCGTTATGAATAGGAAGGTGGGGCAGAGGGTGTGTTACTGTGAACAGTTCAGTGACCGGGTTGTTCTAATCAGAATCGACAGCAGACCAACACCAACAACGATAGTTTAGGTATACATGCTGACGTCGCAAGCTGAAGATGAACAGATAGAGAAAGTGTATGAGGATATTGAAAGGGTAATGCAGTATGTAAAGGGGGACGAAAATCTAATAGTCATGGGCGACTGGAATGCAGTTGTAGGGGAAGGAGTAGAAGAAAAGGTTACAGGAGAATATGGGCTTGGGACAAGGAATGAAAGAGGAGAAAGACTAATTGAGTTCTGTAACAAGTTTCAGCTACTAATAGCGAATACCCTGTTCAAGAATCACAAGAGGAGGAGGTATACTTGGAAAAGGCCGGGAGATACGGGAAGATTTCAATTAGATTACATCTTGGTCAGACAGAGATTCCGAAATCAGATAAGGGACTGTAAGGCGTACCCAGGAGCAGATATAGACGCAGATCACAATATAGTAGTGATGAAGAGTAGGCTGAAGTTCAAGACATTAGTCAGGAAGAATCAATACGCAAAGAAGTGGGATACGGAAGTACTAAGGAATGACGAGATACGTTTGAAGTTCTCTAACGCTATAGATATAGCAATAAGGAATAGCGCAGTAGGCAGAACAGTTGAAGAGGAATGGACATCTCTAAAAAGGGCCATCACAGAAGCTGGGAAGGAAAACATAGGTACAAAGAAGGTAGCTGCGAAGAAATCATGGGTAGCAGAAGAAATACTTAAGTTGATTGATGAAAGGAGGAAGTACAAACATGTTCCGGGAAAATCAGGAATACAGAAATACAAGTCGCTGAGGAATGAAATAAATAGGAAGTGCAGGGAAGCTAAGACGAAATGGCTGCAGGAAAAATGTGAAGACATCGAAAAAGATATGATTGTCAGAAGGACAGACTCAGCATACAGAAAAGTCAAAGCAACCTTTGGTGACATTAAAAGCAACGGTGGTAACATTAAGAGTGCAACGGGAATTCCACTGTTAAATACCGAGGAGAGAGCAGATAGGTGGAAAGAATACATTGAAAGCCTCTATGAGGGTGAAGATTTGTCTGATGTGTTAGAAGAAGAAACAGGAGTCGATTTAGAAGAGATAAAGGATCCAGTATTAGAATCGGAATTTAAAAGAGCTTTGGAGGTCTTACGGTCAAATAAGGCAGAAGGGATAGATAACATTCCATCAGAATTTCTAAAATCATTGGGGGAAGTGGCAACAAAACGACTATTCACGTTGGTGTGTAGAATATATGAGTCTGGCGACATACCATCTGACTTTCGGAAAAGCATCATCCACACAATTCCGAAGACGACAAGAGCTGACAAGTGCGAGAATTATCGCACAATCAGCTTAACAGCTCATGCATAGAAGCTGCTTACAAGAATAATATACAGAAGAATGGAAAAGAAAATTGAGAATGCGCTAGGTGACGATCAGTTTGGCTTTAGGAAAAGTAAAGGGACGAGAGAGGCAATTCTGACGGTACGGCTAATAATGGAAGCAAGGCCAAAGAAAAATCAAGATACTTTCATAGGATCTGTCGACCTGGAAAAAGCGTTCGACAATATAAAATGGTGCAAGCTGTTCGAGATTCTGAAAAAAGTAGTGGTAAGCTATAGGGAGAGACGGGTCATATAGAATATGTACAACAACCAAGAGGGAATAATAAGAGTGGACGATCAAGAACGAAGTGCTCGTATTAAGAAGGGTGTAAGACAAGGCTGTAGCCTTTCGCCCCTACTCTTCAATCTGTACATCGAGGAAGCAATGATGGAAATAAAAGAAAGGTTCAGAAGAGGAATTAAAATACAAGGTGAAAGGATATCAATGATACGATTCGCTGATGACATTGCTATCCTGAGTGAAAGTGAAGAAGAATTAAATGATCTGCTGAACGGAATGAACAGTCTAATGAGTACACAGTATGGTTTGAGAGTAATTCGGAGAAAGACGAAGGTAATGAGAAGTAGTAGAAATGAGAACAGCGAGAAACTTAACATCAGGATTGATGGTCACGAAGTCAACGAAGTTAAGGAATTCTGCTACCTGCCAAGTTATTACTTCCACCTGGCCGTGAGCCATGAGATATTACTGTTATTTGTGAACTTGTTAATATATTCACATCATTTACACTCCTATGATTTTTAGTAAATGCAACACGAAACAGACAGAATTGTAATTCAAGCAACAATCAATTTATGTGTTGAACGAAAGTAATTTGCTGTTGTAACACTCGCAAGATATTTCGAGTCACGTTTCATTATACATTATTCGTTGAAAATGTCAGTAGAACTGTTCCAGCATAAATAGCATGAATTTGTTTATGCACCATATCGCAATTTGTATAGCGAACATCGAATACTAATAACCACTATTATTGCTTCACAGATTACAGTATAATAAAATAATATCCACACAAAAAATAAAATTTAGTTAAACATCCCGCCTCTTAAAAAACGGGAGCAAAGAAGTAGGTAATGTAACTAAACTCACCTTTTTTAAAAAAATTCCTGATGTACATTTGATGGTTAGAATAACTCCGTGGAACAATAAAAAAAATTGGTAGCTTAGTTCAAATTTACACTGCCCCCCGATGAAATACAATGCGATGTCGAGCCAAACCGAGCGATGACAATGGCAATGGAAGCTGAAATCGTGCAATTGCAATGAGCGTTGGTGAGGGGGGGGGCAGCTTGGTTTCAACAGTAGCACAGCGTGGTGCCCGTTTAGACTGCGGGCTGAGAAGAGCGATGCAGAACAGTGCTGCACGGTAGCTCCGAGTATTGTTTCGTGCGATCGTTAGATGCGATTTCTTGCGATGGACATCGAAAGTCCCATATGTACGTCAACATCCCGTGTTGTGGTATCAGAAAAACAAACACTGCCACGACAGAGGTCTGGTATGCCAAGCTTGGAATGAGCTGTAGAAGTACAAAAAATTGAAATAAATAACTACCAAAAATACTACAGACAAGAAGTGCATAAGCTTTGGTATACGATCATATTTGAGTTACGTACAAAATTTATCATTTTAATAAAGAAATGATATTCGCAGTAGTTACAGTATTCAATAAACGATTCATGAGGTAAATTTGCAATAATAACAGTTAACAGGTTTTGAACACGTCTCCTCCTCTCCTCATCCTTCTTGAAGCTCCACTGTTTCCTTCTGAAAGCATGCTTCAATGCGCTGTTTTCGATTATGTCCTGGAAAAAACTCAACTGAAGGGAGATTTTGGGTCTATCTTTATCGATTAATATGTTGTGAAAGAAGGAGATGCACTGAATAACAATGTCTTCGTGTTCTAAAGGAATTTTTTTTCTTTGGAAGAATATGCAACTTGCTTGTCAAAAATCCGAACGTGCGTTCCGCTAGCACTCTAGCCGCCGATAATTTCTCGGTAAATAATCTTTCTTCGTCACTTAGTAACAATCCAGAAAATGGACTCATCAAATTATGCAAGTGAGCAAGGGCTTCAGGCAGCCCTAATGGGGCTTTTACTGAAGTGCCCGGTAGTTTTTTCGGTGATGGCCAGTTTTGTGGAACGTTCTAAAAATTATTTTATAAATCACTTGCACTAAATGTCTCGCCATCTACTGCTTGTCATAACCTGCACGTCAACTGCTATTAATCTACAGTTTGCGTCAGCTGTAACTAAAAAATTAATAGTTTAGTACGAGAAAAGGATTTTACATTTAAATATGGTAGGAGAAACGATGTTGTTCGTTAGAAACTTCACATAGTCATGATCCCATACTGCCTACAAGTGAATACGCTGTTCCTTGGCGACGAAACATGCCTGCGAATAGCAGAGCGGATTGCTTATCGCTAAATTTATTATTTCTATAAACTTCCCTGCCGACAGTACCATGCCGAAGACGAAATATTTACTCCCGGATCTGCGCGAACGAATTCGAGTATCTGCTGGGGGGGGGGGGGGAAGGTTGGGAGAGGCAGCTGCCTTCCCCCCCCCCCCCCCCTCCTGACCCTCGCTGGGTACGCCCATGGCTGTATACTTCGCTTACCTTGATCTGCTATGGAACTCAGTGACATCTCGTGCACCTTGTAGGCAATCAGTCTTCTTCATCTAAAATACCAGTTGCACACTACAATTTTTGCAAACAAAAGAAGTCTTCGTATTTTACTAACTTTAGTATATTCTTCCAACAGTTTATACAAATGTTCCACTGTGGGTTGATTGTATAATTTCATATGAATTTTCAGAGAATTCGAACTGAACTGATATTAATTTCACAAAACTTGGTTACATTGTTTTCTTAATATTTATTTTATTGAAGGGCGGTGGTTTCATCCATGAAACGTCTATACGAGCATCTGCAAAGATGTTTCCATCTCGGTGGGGCTTCTGACACTGTGACCACTGGAAACACGCTACATCCCCCATTAATACGAAACGTAAACAACATAGCTTCCATTATAATTTATAATATTTTATGCATCTGTCTGCGTCTGTCTGATACTAAAGACATGCACGTATGCTTCGCATCAAGCAGATCGGAGCAGCCTGACACATCACACATCGGCGATTGCACGAACTAGCGAGAGTGTCTAAGTCAAGTGCAAATAACGTAAACCATAAAAAAAGACCACATTAATAAAGCTAACACATCATATACCTTGCTCTTTTCACTATTTTAAGTTTCTACGTTAAAATTCAGCAGTATATCCAGGATAATGCTGGTGAAAATGATTGTGTTTTTGTTCATCGAGTTTACTAAACATATCGAATTTTCTGCATGTTGCTGCATTTTGATGATCATTGGCCACACAGCTGCAGCATGGTCGTAAGGTCAAATCTCTTTGAGAATATTCTCAAAATGGCCACGCCTGCTCTTCTGTGCCACTGCTATCCATCTTTTTTCGAAGAAACTTTTAAAACTGTTACATGGGCATTTACACCCTCTGACGTCTCCCCAAAATTATCTCCCTGGCACTATGTTGCTGTGCTTCTTCATACAGGGTTTTGGCTGGACAGACTGGTATGTCTACTTGTCACCAGTTTCCTTTTAAGTTTCCCCTTACTTGTGTGCATGTGTCTGGAGCCTACAGATACAGCTAGTTAAAATTTTTAGTCTACCGCTCATATTACTTTTATGAAACTTACTGTGCATGAATGTTGTGTTTTTGCCGTAATGTGTTATATTTTCTCTTCTAATTCTTCAAATATGTCATTTCTGAGATCCATATATCACTTTTACCAAGTAGTAATTTTAGTCAACAGTCTTTCCAATTTTTGCGCTTTAGGGCCAACACAATTGTTTTCAAGCCCCATCTGCCATGTATGGACAGTGATATAATTGAGGAACTCCTTCATCTGTATCACATTCAATAATCTTAATTTGTAAGAGCCTTTGGTGTAACATGCTCATGGGAACAACCAATGGAGTCTAGCAGCTTTCCTCCTTCTAGCACAAGACTCAGATTTCACTCATAAGTTTCTCATAGAACCACGAATGTGTACATACCATGCTGTTCATGTAGCTCAGTGTGAAGTACATTAGGTTTTCGTTTGAAGCAATGCCTTAAGGTAAGCAGAAGAATTAAACAGAAGTGTGTAAGTAGATCACAGTATTATGTGTTCCAATTTTCAAGTTTCAAACCGGAAGTTATTACATACCCAAATGTCGCTAGAGCATTGTATGTTACTAAATGTATTGTACTCGTAACATTTAGTTACTACAGTTTGACTGGATAGATTTTTCACTTATTTTGCAGTACTTAATTACACACATGAGAAAGCAATGCGTGACCAAAAAGGAAAGAAATTACTCCTGGCTGTAGTCTTTATAAATCTCACCATAAGACATTTTGGACCTTACAGCTGGGCAAAGTTAAGACCGAACATGTATTTGTGGGTTTCCCAAAACGACACAATCAGAAGAAGAGTTAGTAACAAAGAAACCACATGGTTAACGAGTTTTCCTATAGGAGTCTTACTGAAGACAGTCTCATGTATCTTTCTAATTAAAGTGAACGATTGCCTTATGTCCCATCAGAATCCAAAATAAGTTGAACGGCTGTTATAGGTGTTAATGAACGGATACTAGCACACAGCTGTTACAGATACCGTTGTACGCACAACGAACTAACAAGAAAGAAAGAGGAGTTTAAACTCATAGTTATTACTGTAGTTAAGGACATTTGTGTAAATAAATAAATATTGAATCTGCAGCTCCTCCATAAGCTCAATCCGAAAATTAAGGTCTGTGCTTTGCGTGCCGACGATGTACACTAGCAAATGAAGATTAATTTTCTTAATTGAAGTGGCTTGCTTACGATCGTTACTCCATTAAACAGAATGACCACTTCAAAAAGCTCCGCAGTACTGCAGTACAGGTAATATGAGCTTCTGAAGTGGTCTGTTTCACGTAGTATTGCTTTATTAAGCCATTTTATTCTTCAATATATATTTATAACATATTACATTCCTTATTTATACATCACTAGAATATGGCAATAGAAAATTGAGAGAAAAAGGACTGATTGTATTGACAGATTTCCGACTGTAAACGCAGATCTGCTGATTTGATGCTATAACATTACAAGATGTCTGACATCTACATTATACAGAAAGACAGTGGCTTCAGACATGCCATGAAGCCACTGTATGTTGTGAGCCAAATATGTGGTCTAGCTCCAATTACCAGTTATAGTACAGTATCTGCAGCACATCTCACCAAAACACAACGCAGCAAGTTAGTTAGTTTCATCATATCAACATTATGGTTCACCGTAATTATAGTACTTGGCACATTGTGCAGCTATGGAGACAGATGTGTGCATCCTGACATACGTGAACTGCCAGAAACCTACCACCTGCTCACGATACTTACGTGGATTAATTGGCTGGAACCATTTACAATGGTGTTTACTTCAATAATGACAGGGAATAGATATTTAAATGAAATTTTCGATCACTTGGCCTCAGTGGACTTTTTACTGTTGCAGCAGGATGAGCTCCATATGCGAAGAATACATAGTAGAACACGGATCCTTGCAGTTCTTTTCCTGGGAATCATTCTGCTCATTGTTGTGGTTCCTACAGTGTGCATTGTAGTTGGATTACTTGCACATCCACATGCGGTGGCCTTCTGCGGCCTGACAGCCTATTCCTTGCTGTGGCACACACAGTTCCTCGGAGTAGTGCTGACAGTGAGGCACAGGCTGGGTGCCGTCAAAGTGTTGACGTTGAGGCTTGTCCAGCCGCCGGTCACTTCTGACGCCGACCTGGATGAGGCACTGACACGAGCAGAGCCACCTACACTGTCAGCATCAGCCAGGGACAGCCTACGAAACCTGCAGCGCACCAGGGTGTTCTTGCATAGAGCGGCGTTCCTCTGCTCACAACACTTCGGTCTCGCTTTGCTATTTTCCTTCATGTATAATGGTATAATAATAGTCTTTCTGATGTACAAGATCACAGTGGTAAATGGAATACCTGAAGCCCTGCCAAACACTAAGATTGTGACACTTTCGTATTTGTGTTTGCTTCTGGTCTTGGCACTTGGCCACTTGTTCCTAGTGTGCTGGGCGTGTTCTTCTACAGTAGAACGATCTACCATGATAGGACACACGCTGGCCAGGGTGCGTCTCTTGTTGAGAAGATGCAGTGCGATTGATGTGTTCGATATTCCTCTGGAAAAGCTGCGATTTTCTGCTTCTGGCTGTTTTGATATAGACTTCCATATCTTCAGATCTTTCGTAGCTGCTTCCTTAATGTGGTCAGCAGCACTTAGACAGCTCTCGAAATGGTCAGCATTTTTCCAACCCAAGGAGTAGTACTGCACATTCAACAAGCCTGTGGCAATCTCAGGATTTTTTGTAAATCGTCAGTAAAAATTTACTGGGGTCAATTATTAAGTGTTAATTACTTTGTTATATTTGCACAGTTCACACAGAATACCTATGCACGTTGACCAACATCCAACCACTAATTGTTGCTACTGTCTCAATATTTTTCATAATTCACTTTAATTGATAAATTTTACTGTTGCAATTATCTGTTTAATATTTCAGTACTTTATTGCTGTGATGGAGATGTAATTAAATTCCAGCTCCAGTTGAACTATGCAGCCACATGTAATATGAAAACTGTAACTCTATAAATATAGTATAGCAATGAACAATTACTTTAGAGTAAATCTAATTTGAGCTCCGTAACAAATTTAAAGCTTGGTAAGTTTGTGATTCACTAAAATAATCCATAGTTCTGAAAAATTTTTAGTTGTTGTAGCAAATGGAAGTATATGAAATTAACCACCTTGTTTTGCCAATGTAAATATTTATTTTCTTCTCTTAGTGTGCCTGTTCATATGACGGTATTGCTTGAAAATTTATTGGACGAGAGAAAAATAGAAATAATCCTTATAGAAATACCAAATAGAAATAATCCTCACAATATGAAGTAAATAAACTGTTGGTAGCATAGCATTCTATCTAACTACACTGATCAAACCTCATTCCTGGGCCCTTTTATGTGTGCTGCAACGTTCTACAGTCATGGTATTGTCTACTTTACATTTAGTTGTAAACACGATATTTCTAGTGTCTTCTAAAGATAAGTGAAAGTTATTGCGGCGAATAATGTACAAACGTTACAAATAAAGTATCTGAAAGACTTCAACAGGTGTATATATCATCTGTTTCGTGAATAATATACATTTAAAGTAATTTAGAAAGGATGACAGTCGTCTGGAATGAATATAGCTGCAGAAATGATTAATATGGAGAAACAATGAAATATCTGATTTCCCATGTTTGAATTAATTGATTGGATCCTAGCTCAGTTTTGTTTACAAAGCAATTCAGGAAGGGACTGGAGTCTCATTGCTTTTAGGCTGACTAAAAGTGAAATAGTAATCTGTACTAAGGGTTATTATTGTTGATGAAATTTTTTTCGAATTTTCTGTGGAAATAAATAGTGAGACCATGGCGTAGTACACATCAACTCAATGTTCAACGATAAAAAGTAGACAGTGAGATCAAAATTAAATTTCTGTCCCGTCCTTTTAGTAGCCAGTGGCTGTTCATAAAGTTTTGAGTCCCATAATGTATGGTAAACCAAATTTTCAACAGAAATTATTTAATATATTTCTGAATGCAGTTGCCACTGAGAAACAAACTATCACGAAAAATGCTTCTGGCATTCTAGAATAATAATCTCATAGTGAGCTTTGGGATAATGGATTTTTAACTAGTAGCATTGTCCCCTTCAGACATCAGCCGCCTTGTTATCCAGATATTTATTTTTGCAATTATTTCTTCTTACCAAGGTCGAATAATCATCAAAGGAACTATAATTATTAGTAGCATTATTTTCTCAACTAATAATTTGTACGAAAAGCGATTAATGGAGGCTGTGCTCCTATGTTAAACAAATTGGATACCAACAAATGAAATTTTTTATTGCAATTGCTGAAGAATCTGCCATATACAAGATTCCTTTCATTATTTACAAACTACTTAGATTTCTCTCCACTACCTATAAAGTTAGTAGGTGATCCTAGTATCATATAATGAAAATGATCGTTGCACACGTGAATGTGGCCAAAGTTCCACCTGCTGGTACTTTTTCAGTAACTGTCAAAACAATCTGCAGCTCTGTAAATATTCGTTTTCTGTATATATCTTCCTCATAATTAATATACAAATCATTAACACCTATCAATACCACAAATACATTTGAGACTTGGTGTTTCCCTTATATGTCTATTAATATATCAGTTGCTGAATGTAAATGTAACAAAGGACATTGTGAAGTCAATATGATTGTGAGAAATTTACAATAGCTTTCATTAAAAAGTTTTTATCTATAACTATAAATACACCACTGAAGTAAAATTATAGTACATAAAACAAGAGAAACATATGTAAAGTTGAGCATAGTATGTATGATATGTTCCCTTCAGTTATAATTGGTTTTACTGTTAGGTTTGCTATATTGTTTCATATTACAAAGTTGGTTTGATTACTCAGAGATAACTGTAAAAATTATATTCTGTGTGTCACAACACATGTGAAACCACCAGGAAGCAAGTAACATTGTCTTATGTATTATGTTTCCTTTTTGATGACATATTACATGTACAGAAATATTTTTCTTTTTATGTGTTTTAAGGTATTCAATTATTACTTGGTTATTCATTTTTATATCAGAATCTATCATAGATTGTTATGTCGAACCGGCTGGTAATATTGGTAACTGTTTCTGTAGTTTTTGTTGTAGACTTCTGTTCTTAACCTTGCTGTAGTCAGGTTAATTTGTGTTACAATATTGTTTGTGCCAGTGGCAGCTGTTATCCACCGTCGTTTTTAATGTTATTTTAACTATGCTGAGACAAAGTAGGACATATAATTGCATAGGAATATACTATTCAATTAATTACACAACTCCTCACCTGACAGTTCTATGTTTATTATAATATCCAGACATAACCTACTTTAATGAAAAATAATTGAAACTAAACTTATATTTCACTGAAATGAAAGGATGAAGTGATTATATGGCACTGATAGCCACGAGTCCCCACCAGAAGAACTTCAGCGACCGAGTTGCAAGTCATTTCAGTTGATGCTAGACTCGGTGAATTGTATGTTGATAATGGTGAAATGATGACGAGGACTACACAACACCCAGTCCCTGAGCAGAGAAAATCTCACACCCAGGCTGGAATGAAACCCAGGGCTACTGCATGGCAGAACTTCAGCGACCGAGTTGCAAGTCATTTCAGTTGATGCTAGACTCGGTGAATTGTATGTTGATAATGGTGAAATGATGACGAGGACTACACAACACCCAGTCCCTGAGCAGAGAAAATCTCACACACAGGCTGGAATGAAACCCGGGGCTACTGCATGGCAGTCAGATGTGCTGACCAGTCACCTAAGGTGGAGGACTTATGTTACAACAACAATGGATAGTAAGTGTATTTTATGTACCATTTACTGCAATACCTGTATATGAGCCTCACTAATACAATACTGAAACATGGTTTCCAAAATGACTTTCAGCACAGTCGAAATAATAAAATGGCGCCATATTCCTCCAAATGATTAGGTAGGTTCAGTTATCCCATGATCTACATCACCCGTAACATCTTGCTTTTTTTGCCTTTCTTTTCTCTTCCGGCCTGTTTACAGTCCTTTCCATTCCATGCAGTGAAACTCCACACCACCTGATATCCTTAGGAAATCCTGATGCTTGATGTTCCCTATTTGCGACTTTATAACTTACCATTAAGGCCTGGATAGGAAAGTAGATTTCTTCATTGCTCTATCTTCATTTTTATCTAATTTATAAAAGCAAGATATGTTTATTGCAGCTAAATTTTGTTGACTGCAGAACACTACCGTAGGCCAGCCCTTTGTATTTCAAGAAGCGTCATTTTTTGGAGCATCTGGTCAACCAAGTCCACACCAACATTTATCATGTTATAAAGTGTTACAATCTCAGTCTTTAACGCATTCCCTGTATTGTGGTCAACAACACCATCATGGTGATTTATAGAAATTACGAGGAAATATTTATTCTTTTTGGGATAGTATGATATAAGAGTCTTCTTTTGCAAGCCGGAAATTGAAGATTTTTCTGTTCTCTGTTGCTTTGGAACAATCACCAAGGATATTTGGCGTTTATTTTGGTGAAGTGTTTCAACATAAGTAAGACACTTATCTTTAATACTTACACTAAAGGAATACGTTGAAAACCAGTTATCGGAGGTTACACATCTGTCAGTGCCGGCTGGCCGTGGTGGCCGAGCGGTTCTAGACGCTACAATCTGAAACCGCGCGACCGCTACAGTCGCAGGTTCGAATCCTGCCTTGGGTACGGATGTGTGTGATGTCCTTAGGTTGGTTAGGTTTAAGTAGTTCTAAGTTCTAGGGAACTGATGACCTCAGAAGTTAAGTCCCATAGTGCTCAGAGCCATTTGAACCATTTTTGTCAGTGCCACAGTTGGCTCGACCATTCTTACTACTCCCTCATCAGGCCTATGGCTTTGTTCATAATGACCATTGGGGTGCGAGCCAACATAGTTTCCTGAATTTATTGTACATAGTGTCTTAGCCTCACCTGGAGGAAAAGTTTTCAGCCCTATAGTTGGTTTACTAGGTGTGAACTGCTGAAAAGGACAGTTAGCCTTAAACGCTAACAGTTGTTCATTTACAGTCAGGTGTTCACTTGGAGCAAACTATTCATGGAAATAATAAAAAAAATTTTAAACACTTCTCTTGAGGAGCCAATATATGAGCTTCCTTTGTCAACTTTCTGTCTCCTGCATCATCAACACATAAGCGTCATAAGTGAAAGCAAAGTCTTTTTCACACATTGACAAGTGATATTGTTCCAGGGCATTGTCTTTGGAACTGAACGACATATTATGAAAGTTTTTCATTGATCATCTCATTGTGCCCATTAGATACAGCAAATGGAACAATGCCTGATTTCAGATAATCCATATTACATGTATCTTGGTCCCTGTCATAAATGACCTGAGTGTATGTTTCTAAATGTTTGTACAACTAATTATTATTGTAATGACATTATCATCAAAGAAAAGCCTTATATATGATTTCATCGGGTGCTGAAGTATGTATGTGAATTGGAACTTCTGTTTCAGCCATTTTGCAGTATTACTTTTTAAAACGTTTCAAAAACCTATAGGCAAATAATCAGTATATAAATGTACATATAATTTTTAAGTTGCATATGAGGCGCACATTGCCATACCAAGAATACAAAAGGCATACAAAAGACAGGAATAAGATAAATCCATTTTGTAATATCGAAATGTAGGGGTATGTTGTGGTCTTCAGTGTCAAGACTGGTTTGACGCAGTTCTCTGCATTATTTTATCCCATGCAAGCCTCCTTACCTATGAAAAACTACAGCAATATACATCTATTTGAACCTGCTTACCGCATTATTCCTCTTGTCTCACTCTACAGTTTTTATCCCTCCACAGACTCATACTTAACCAAATTGAAGGTAACTACAGGCCATGGGATGTACTATATCAACTGAGCCCCTCCTTTGGTCAAGTTGTACCGTAAATGTCAATTTTTACCAGACCAGTTAAGTACCTTCTCATTAGTTACCCAGTCTATCAATCTATTCTTCGGCATTCTTCTGCAACAACACATTTCAAAAGCTTCTATTCTCGTTTAAACTGCTTATTGTACACTTTTCACTTAACCACAGGGCTACATGCCAAATAGCTTAGGTAAAAAATTTATAATTCATTTCCTAATCTAGTTGTATCAGCATCCCCTCATTTAAATAGACTAAATTCCATATTCACTTCTTAATTTGGCTGACGCTCATCCTATAACCTCTTTTCGGTGCTACATATGCTGTTCTATTTTAGTGTCTCACAGAACCGCAGTGTCATTTGAAACCTTCAATATCTTAATTCGTTCTTTTTTAATTTTAATTTCCTCTCCAAATTTCTCCTTGGTTGCCTTTACTTTTTGCTTAATGTACAGATCGAATAACATTGGGGATACATAGTAAACCTACGGCCCTTCATTTGCAATGACTACTTCCCTTTCTGTCCTGTGCTCATTTTTAGGTTTCTGTACATGATGTAAGTAACCTGTTTCTCCCAATATTTTATCCCTGCTACTACGAGAATTTCAAATAGGGTAGTACAGTCAGTATTGTTAAAAGCTTCTCTAAATCTACAAATGCTGTATTCGTAGGTTCGACTTTCTAAAACCTATCTTCTAAGATAAGTTGTAAGGATAGCATTTCTATGCCTGTTCCCGTTTTTCTGCAGAACCAAAAATGGTCTTCCTCGAGGTTGGTTTCTACCAATTTTTCCAATCCTTTGTAAACAACCCCGTAACGATATTTCACAAGTATAGCATATTAAACTGATAGTTCGGTACCACTCAAGCCCGTCAGAATTCGCCTCCTTTAGAACTGTATTTGTACATGCTTCTCGTATTCTGAGGATGTTTCGCCCGTCTCATACATCTTGCAGGTCATATGGAATTGTTATGGACGGCAGGCTCAAGCATCTCAATATATCTGTAGGAATGTCTCGTCACGACTTCGGTCTTTCAGTACTCTGTCAAATTTTACATTCAATATAGTCTTTTCTGATCGTCATTTACTTTCTCCTCCCTTTCTATAATAGTCCTGTTCATTTCGCTTGTATAGCATTTTATATGTCTATTTCCTGTGTATAACCCTTCTGTAT
This sequence comes from Schistocerca piceifrons, assembly GCF_021461385.2. Lineage (NCBI taxonomy): Eukaryota > Metazoa > Arthropoda > Insecta > Orthoptera > Acrididae > Schistocerca > Schistocerca piceifrons. The sequence continues at coordinate 178,884,014 of NC_060138.1, read as the reverse complement.
ATTTCTTGTAGATTTCTTTTCCTTACTGGCCTGCCACTTGAGTTCTTGTTATTCGTACAGTTGTTCCGCTTTTCCGCAAAGGTCTCCTAAATTTTTCTGTAGGTCAAATATTTTTCCTCTAGTTTGAGGAATTTTGCATTCTTGGGTTGGTCACATCGGCATTCCTGCTTTGCTGTTCTGCACTTCCTGTCACTCGGTTTTAGACATCTGTATTCCTTATTGTCTACCTCCTCTGCTGTTTATTTATATTTTCTCCTGTAGTCAGAAAAGTTAAGTATCTCCTGCTTTATGCAAGGAATCCTCATGAACTCTGTCGTTTTGCCCATTCGATACTCTGCTACATTTATTATTTCGACTAAATGTCGTGTGAGTAGGGCGTCCTGTTGGGTAGACCGTTCGCCGGGTGCAAGACTTTCGATTTGACGCCACTTCGGCGACTTGCTTGTCGATAGGGATGAAATGATGATGATTAGGACAACACAAAACCCAGTCCGTGATCGGAGGAAAATTTCTGACCCAGCCAGGAATCGAACCCGAGCCCTTAGAATTGACATTCTGTAGCGCTGACCACTCAGATACCGGGGCCGGTCTCAGGACGACTTACTTATCTTCTATGGTATCCCTTATTCCTCTTTGTCAACGGTTATGCTGCACGGGGTAGCCGTGCGGTCTCAGGGGCCTTGCCACGGTTTCCATGGCTTCCCCCATCAGAGGTTTGAATCCTCCCTCGGACATGAGGATGTGTGTTGTCCTTAGCGTAAGTTAAAGTTAGCGTAAGTAGTGTGTAAGTCTAGGGACTGATGACCTCAGCAGTTTGGTCCCATAGGAATTTACCACAAATTTCCATTTTTTTTGTCAACAGTTACCTAATGATCCCTAAGAAACTCATAAAACCCTATAGTTTCCTTCGGTTTATTCACGTCCCATAGCTTCTGCTACAGAAGAAATGTCTTATCCGGAAGAATTTCTCCCATCACCATACCGTGGTAGCGTCAGACTTCCTGTGGTACCACTGCTGTTCCTACCTAAACTTACTGGATGAATATATTGGCACATGAGGGACGGTTATTGATAAGAAACTGTTAATAGAAGCTTCATTTGATTTAGCTACATTATCCAATACGTTGCTGTAGCCTTTCCATTTTCGGGAGCCCCTACCCACCATACCAGTTTATTAGTGGAAATAGCCCTGTTACACATGGAAAACTGTTAGAATAGCAAAGGAATTAGAAAGATAAAGAAGTGTGCTGCCTAGAGCCCGCAGCATTTTAGAAAAGGAACAGCAAGATGGCAACAGAAAAACTGACTAATACGATTAGATACGAAGCAAAGAAACTCATTCAATTTCGAACGTACTCGGGAGGAAACTATACTGGGTGTTGTTGAGCAGCCACTAGTTCTAGGAATTTATTGCAAGTGGCGACATAAACCATAGCGCTTATCAGTGCGTGCAACCCACGTATGAGGGTGTCAGATCATAGTGTCAGACCCAGTCGTATGTGCTCTCGACTATGTTGCTGTTCGATTCTCATGATGAGTCGAAATTTATAGTAATCCTGCACTCTGCAAGTGTGACTCTAGCGTAATGGATATCAAAACAAGCCATTATCTAGGAGCAGACTACTTAGTCAATGTACGAGGCCATGGCAAAAAGTATTGCCTCTGATTTTTTATTTGAAAAATCTTATAGCTTTTTAAATAAAACAAAGATTTTTGACATGTTGAAAGAAGTTGAACGTTAATGAAGTAAAGATCCACGCAGTGGACACCAAGTGAAAAAGCTACTCCTTATGTTTCAGATCTAGACTGCCATAAAAAAGATGGGAAGGAACTGTTAAGTAGAATTCAGGGAGAAGTTGTAGTCTAATTCACAATCGATTTATTGATCTTAAACATGACAAGACAACAAAACTATTAAAGAAACATCATACAAAAAATATTTATTTAACAAAAGCCTTACAAAAATGGGATCTCTGTTGGGGATCGACACATGACACTAACCAGAACACTACTCGCTCTATCTCACTTCATACACTTGATTCTAGGTTATGACATCAAACTACGCCACCATCAAGCATCTATATACTACCATACAAAAAAGAGGGAAAAATATGGTTTGAAAGGACAGGGTGCTGAGAAATAGATATTATAGCCCTACGTCGCAGCATCGAATACTTCACCATCCTACTGGACAAGGTGGAACACCACAATGCGTTCGGCGACTGAAGTCATGGACGGCGGCAATCTGTTATTAAATGCACGTTCCTGAGAAATGCAAGTACGCGCTCTCACGTTCAGTTAATTCACAACTCTGGTACTTCCCTAAGAGCCTCTGAAACCCCGATGGATTTCAGTGTGCAGGTGGACCCGTTTGCTGCTCTGCCAAACCAATTTGACTCTGTACCACGACTGTGCGTGTCGGAATACGTCAAATGTTTAGACGGCCGACTCAAGATAAATAAGTACATGCACACGTTCTTTACTAGTGAAGTGCCAGTACAAGAGTGCCGATCTCCCTTTCTTTGTGTTTCCTCCTCAGCTCCGTTCCAAAAGCACATTTATCTTTTTCGACTTCCCCCACTTACACACAAGCCAATCACGAGCTGGAGTCTGGCATTCTAAGCTCAGAGAATGGTCTTTACACTGCAAACCGATTTGACCAATCAGAGACTTTAAAGTTAATTGGCAGAAAACGGAAAAAATTTCAGCTTTGCGGCCTCTTTCCCACAGGTTTGCTGTGTGTTTTGCTAGCATAGTACAGGGTGGAAGCACAGCCCTCCATAAACATCTTGTTATCTCCCCTGTTGTGTCCATTTCAAAGTTTGCAAAGAATGACCATAAACACGCAAACAGTTTCGTGCATTGACAAAAACATGTTTTGAAACAGAGTCTGGACGTCTAGTCGCCAGTTTCCCTATCCCACGGACATTTGCAGAACGTTTACATTTCTTTTGGCGGCTTGCTCGCTAACAAGGTCTACAACGTGCTGTCGGCGACTTTACGGCGCTGGGCCATATGCCTGGATGTCTGCCCCCTGACTGGCACCAAAGCTAATGTGTTTTGCACAATGCGACCACTCCACACAGCCGTCTGGAAATGTCTCTTCATCGTTCCCCAGAAAAAACTCGCTTTTTCGGCCTACCAACGTCGTGCTTTTACTGCATTCGTTTAAGTCGGCACCCTGTTCCTTTGAACGCAGGTAAAGCTTATCGTATTTCTTTCCCTAGAGCACGCAAACAAGACCATAAACTGCTGACCACCATTTCATCACAATGTATTAAGTCAAATCGCCGTAGATCGTATTCCCTACACCGAATCAGAGGTGAGAGTGCCCTGCAATCTCTCAATGCTACATCTTTATTCTTCATGTTCACCTATTTATTTCTTAACATAGTCACCCTGGCGATGAACACATTTCTCCCAATGAGAGACCAGTTTGTTGATGCTGTAACTCTAGAATTTTTGACTTTGTTAATGGAGCTACGAACTCGCCTCTGCTTGCACCTCTTCATCACTATCAACGTGAAGTTGTCGAAGGTGTTCTTTAAGCTTTGGAAGCAAATGAAAATTAGATGGGGCGAAGTGGGCAGTTTATGATGGATGATTGGTGCAGATGTCCAAGCGGTTGCTTGCGGTCGGGCATTGTCCTGCTAAAGGAGAGGGAGCTCCATGTGTGGATCAACTGTTGGAATGCGAAAGTCGATTAAAACACACTGTTTCTAGCACATCGACAAAAGTTATTACACACCATGATGCTATACACTACAATTTGTAGCATTCTGGTGGCAGCGGACTACAAATATGTAGACGTGAAGAATAAAGACGTGTTATGGAAATAAAGTTTCTTTTATTTAAACAGTTTTAATAGTTTTCACAGAAGAAATTCGCAGGTACTTTTCAGCACCCCCGTGCATGCATGAGTGAACTGCATGATGGAGCTTAGTGAGCGAGTGAGATAGAGCAGTGTTTACAGTCATTCAATTTTCAGTTTCATCAGCTGTCAGAATCTGTGATTTGTATTCAATTTTCTGTAGTTCTGTAGGCTCTCTGTATGTGCTGGATGCCCTTGTCAATATGGACATGTCCCGCCATCGGAAAACCTATCACCTATAACTGCCCCCAAAAGGATTTTGAGAGGGCAAGTAACCATCTTTTGGGTACATCAGTTTCCCTTTGGGTGGCAGGACACAAGTGAAAACCATAGACATGGACAAACACTTTAGAAAATATTACATAAACCAGAAGTTCAATTACAGATAAAAGGAAAAATTCGGTTTTCTCGTGGACTGCCTGTGATACATTTACTGAAATTCTTCATGTAAACCCGAGAAAAGGAGGGTAGTACACTTGCTTCGACTGTTAGAAAATACACGTATCATAAATTTGATAACTAAATGCTGCATTAAAGATAGTCAATAAATAATTTAAGGTAAACGTATTTACGCATGGAAGGGGATCGCCTCGCTTAGACAAACTTTCTAAACTACTAATAATTAAAACACAAACTCTTCCTGTAGATTAACTAACATGCTACATTTACCGTTATTACGAGGGCAGTGTGTAAGACAAGGTACTGGGATCTACCGGTTTTCGTGGAACTGAGGCACACGGAATGGTTTCTACCTGCTCGCTTTTGACGATTCCTCACGTCACTGCTGATGACGAACAGATTTCGGCTGAGGGACTGGCAGTGTTTACACTTCGGAGGGTTCATCGTCTTGAACTGTTTTAGTGTCAGGTTGAACCCCATATTTTGCCAAAGGCGGCGACGCAGAGTGGGAATGCACTGGCCATCGAGACGGTCGGTCAGAGCCGTAGAATAGCCAGCAGCTATATTGAAACCACCCCTCTAGAGTCGGGGGAATACTGGGTTGTTTCCAGGCACCGGGAGGCATTTGTATTGCGCCCAGACACTGCCGCGTCGAGAAAAGCTTTAACAAGCCATCTCTGGTCCATGACGCTTCTGTCTTTTCTCTGGCAGAACTTTCCTCGATCTGCTCACGTAATCCACTCCATGCTGGCTCAACAGTGTTCTAACTCTCTAAGACTCCAGATATGAGTTTTCCCTGCTTAAATTCGATTGCATAAAAATATGATCGTTCACAACAGCTACAGCTCCGTGTCGATCTGGTACTGCGAATGGTGTCAGTCAAAAAGTCTGGAGAGGGTCCATTTCACAGCTAGACACAACTTATTCATGTACATACAAAACGAATGAATTCATATCTTCTCTGCTTGATTCTATACTCCTGCTCCAAACTGAAGAAGTCCAGATGAAGAGAATCAATGTGATTCTTCTGACAAAGAGCAACTGGTTGTCAGAATAAGTTTCCCGAGTTGGCTTCATTCTCTTCCCACTCCCTTTTCTGCTTTACATCTGATACTGACTCTAAGCAACTTCAGATGTTAGTATTCACCGGCCGCGGTGGCCGAGCGGTTCTAGGAGCTACAGTCTAGAACCGCGCGACAGCTACGATCGCAGGTTCGAATCCTGCCTCGGGCATGGATGTGTGTGATGTCCTTAGGTTAGTTAGGTTTAAGTAGTACTAAGTTCTAGGGGACTGATGACCTCAGAATTTAAGTCCCATTGTGATCAGAGCCATTTGAACCATTTTGTTAGTATTCGGATTGCCCTCTGGTTATCAACAACTTCCCTCTATCTCTTTTTCTTTCGGCTTTTCCTCTATTTTTGTCTTAGTTTCATAATACACAGTACACATTATCACTCTTGGTTGTTGATTCTTACTTTTGTGTGCGACTGTGAACAACCATACGGTGAGAAACAGTTTTAACAAGAAATTAAAAGAAGTGAATGAAGTTACTATCCTTTAGATATCGTTTGTTATTGACGACTTATGTTAGTGACCGGCAGTGCGCCTTATTTCTGTATGTTATTTCTCTTACGTTTATCAATTGTAAGGTGTCAGGCAAATCCAACACCTTCCATGAAAATCCTGACATGATAAGCAAATCCAGTAGTATGTCACATAGCTCCGAATAAATCGTGACATTAAATTAACCAAAGTAATACGAGTAACGAGTGAGCAAATGGAATACCACAGACTAACACAAGAATGCCTAAATGCATGTCATACCTTCCCACCGTGAGACAGACGCAGTTCCGAGGGGAGAAACGAGAACAGAAGCCGAGAGCAGAACCATGTTAAGTTAGAAGGCCCTACGATAAGGGACGGACACCCATGTCGCCAGCTAACCGTTAGGACCACCCCCCCAGTCCATGTTAAAAGCCAGAGCCCTCCAGAAGAACAGTATAGATCTTACGATAGCACAAAAAGGGCCACCCCAGCCGCATGTTTTAGCGTGAGACTTTTTCGCGTCTCTGTTACGTCAGGACCACCCCCCAGCCCATGTTAAAAGATAGAGCCCTCCAGAAGAACAGTATAGATCTTACGATAACGCTAAAAGGACCACATCAGCTGCAAGTTTTAGCGTGACACTTTTTCGCGTCTCTGTTACGTTGCAAACTTTAAAAACATTGCCCCACCACGAAAAGTATAACGTTTCTCATTGGATAGACAGAATTTTTGTAGGCGGAGCTTAAGGTTAACATTGAGACCCTCATTGGCCATATGAAAACACAGCCAGATAGTTTCTTTAAACCAACTTCGGTAAATTGTAGTAAGGAGAAGTTAGGAGGGAGTTGTTTCCGAGACGGCGAGGTGAGCCGAGCTGTGCTGCCTGCCGCCCCCTGACGAACACCGACAAGGTAATGAACGCACGCGATGCCGCATAACAGCGCATAAAGCTTCACTCAGAACTGCAGAAGTCTCATCTGTTACACCCCTTTTTGCGTAATACTAGTGTCGATCGTCAATAAAAGCTCATGGTGTTCACATTTGCCACTTGAAGTAAAAATCTGAAATGCGATGATTTTTCTGTTATATAGTTATTGAGAAGCCACTGTAATTTACGACAAGTTAGATAAGTAATTAAAGATAACTGAGGGTCACTGAAGGCCATTTTGATAGTTTTCTCTTTTGTGAAACTTAATTTAAACCTAGATTATAGATGTGATATGGCATAGGTCATCCTTCGATCCATTGTAGAGCTTGGAAGCCCATTCAGGGAATATTCGTTCACATTTTGGTTGAACGCAGTTGGTTTTTACCATCCTGTATTAAAACATTTCCTTTTATCAGTAGTGCAATTTATAAACAATGTTTTGTCAGTAGAATAAAATTTCCAATGGTAAACTTAACTGCTTTTTCGACGTTATTTTACCAGCTAACTAAAAATAGGAAAGCCTTGAACCCCTCCACTAAATTTAGTTAGTATTAAGATTCTTTTACAGGGAGTGCAGTGGAGCTGACGCTGAAATCATTAAGTATTTGGTTATATTATCGCTAGTCTCACTGAACTCTTCTGAATTCTACATGTCATGTGTGGTCTGGCGTCTCCTTACCAGCAACAGGTCCCAGGTTCAAACTAGTCAATTCCCTAAAAAACACGCTCAGAGCGTCGTTGCGTGAAAGTGGTAGGGAGACACGATATAGAACCAACAGACACCACGCAGAATGTTAGACAATCAACAAATAATTTTCTATTTTGCCCTTCTGTCATGCATGCTCTTAGGTACGACCTTTTGCGTACAAACACGTTCACGTTTTAGGTTGAAACACGTCAGCATTCATTAGCAAGGACAGGAAATATTTTTGGTCGACTTGGGTAGAAGATTAATCAGTTAACGGAAAATCGCTAAAAGTACGTAGAAACTTAATAGCACATATTTTGGGTCGAAGTGGAGGCCATCTTCACATCTCACTCCTACAACAATATTGAGTAAAATGTTTCATTCAGCACTAGTAGAATGTTTACATCCAAGGTACGGAGAACAAGAAACAGATAGCAGTTCCAGGTATGTTCCGTAGACAAGGTGTACACCGCCCTACTGAACAATATACGATGATGATGATGATGATGATGTTTGGTTTGCTCAACTGCGCGGTTATCAGGGCCCGAAGAAATTCCCAACATTTGCTCAGTCCAAATTCGCCACTCGCATGAATGGTGATGAAATGATGATGACAACACAAACACCCAGTCCCGATGTACGAGGGTTGGAAGTTTAGTAGTGGAAACTATTTATTTACAGATCGTACAAAATAGATACGTGTTTCACAATTTTTCTGGCCTTCAAAGTAGTCACTAGCATTCTGTATAACCCGTTGCCAGCGATGTGGAAGTCGTAGGATACTCTTAGCAGTACCAGTTGTATTGACAGTTCGAATGGCGCGGTCTATTGCCCGATGAATCTGTAGCAGTTCTGAAGTGAATGCCGTGAAGTGCGTCCTTCAATTTCGAAATCGAGTTGATCTCACGAAGGCTTAAGTCAGGGGAGTGCAGTAGGTGGTATAGCACTTAGCAGCCCCATCAGTCAAACAAATCAGTAACAGGTTGCACTCTACGTGCTTGAGCATTGTCCTGCAAAATGATGCTCAGGTCCTGCAGAAAGTTTCATCACTTCTGTCTCTAGGCTGGTCGTTGGTTGTGTTCCAAAAATGAACACTATCTGTCTTCATATTTTCTCTAATATATCTTCGGTTCTTCTAACAAATTCATTTTATGCCGTTGATTTAGTCTGTGGAGTAATTAAATATTTTGCACTAGTTTTCCAAATTGGTGTCTTTTGTTATTTGTGAGGGTATCGCTGATGATGTGCATCTGTTGTGTTTATAGGCTTCAATGTGCCATCTGTACCTGGTGTTGAAATTTGTCTGTTTGTTCTAGGTAGGACATGGAGCACTCCTGGCATGTTACATTGTATATCTCATCCTTGTATTTGTCATGGTTATGCATTATATTATATATCAGTTTTTGTTGTAGTTTATTTGATGTCGTTAATTCCGAATTATATAAAACTGAAAGTAAGTTCAAGCAGCAGCATAGCAAAACTCATAAAGCACAAAGCAGAAAAATTATGGCTGAAAACTGAAACAAGGCACTTATGCAAGGAGAAATAGTTTCCAACAGACAGCTACTCAACATACAGGCAGAGGCAGAAAACAGCATGGAACTCAGTTGATGACAACATATGCAGGCATATCCAAGACGCAGTCGACAAGGAGTATTTGATTACTGCAATACACAATGACAAAAACTGCTGACTTTGACATCCAAAAAAAGTACCAATTCCAACCGTGAGATAATTGACTAAAGCACACACACGTTTTACAGCACAGTGATGAACAAAACGGACATATAATTAGGCGAAGGAGAAAATACTCTGCTCCAAAAATGAATAAAATACAACATAAAGCCTAACTTCAACAACCATACACTAAAACAAGTAGTTTGCCACTAAAAATACAGCAAAATGCTGCAAAATTAAATTCAAATGCAAAAGCAGCAATAACTCGCAAAGTAAACAAGCTTTTTCCGAAAGAAATGAAGAAAGATAAGTATAGATCTAAATATATAATAAATGATACAAAAATCCTAAAACCTATAAATGATAAAACGAAAAACAAGTCAAACAAAAGCAGTACATTAGTTGTGATGAAAGAAAGAGGTACATAGGCAAAACGCATTAATTCTTCGGTGCTAATAATACTGAACACATTAAAAAGGCCCAACAAAACAATTCAAATAAAATCAAGGGACAGCTAAAGAACACAAATTTCCTTTTGATAGAAAACGAAAAGAAATACATTACATGAGACACCACACCTAAAAGCACAATCAATGGCACACAAAGAAAGTAATTCGATACCTCCCGTGGTAAACTCTATAAACAGACTACCATACATCACAGAAACTGAATAATATACTGATGAAAAATTATACATATGAAGCAACATATTCTACAAAAAGACAGCATGATGCTAGCTGAAGAACTAAAAGGCAAAACATCCATCCAAGATATTACCAACCGTCACTGAAACATACCTGTACAAGAATCTGTAACAGCAATCCCAAAGGATCTTATGAAACATGAAAAGCTTGCAGCCACAGAAGTCATTGCATTTATGGAACTCCTCCAGCTACTCTAAGTTAGGACTACTTTAGCTTCAATAGAAATTTTGATAAGCAACCAGATGGCTTAGCAATGGGATCATGTTCATCAGGTACAGTAGCTGACATGTACATAAATTACTAGAAACAAAAGTTATTTACCAGCCAAGATCCTGTCTCAAGAAATTTGAGTTTTAATAGGCGATATATACATAACAGACTGTTGTTAGTGAGAGGTGATGCCAAAGACGTGACATACATTCTAAATTGCTTCAGTAATCTACATGAGTAAATTATATTTAATGTGGAACATGAACAAGACTAAATCATCAACTACTTAGACCTAAACATTACAAGAAATAAAAAGACATGCACATTCACAAATATAGGAAAAATATAATGACCGACACAACAGTCCCTGCAACCTCATGTCATGTAGAGATCCATAAGATGGAGCCTACATACCAATGCTACATAGGGCAATTAAAACACCTTGGAACCAAGAAAACATGCAACAAAAAATATACTGAAACAGATTGCAGTTGCCATTGTTTCCATGGTTGACACAGTACTAGACAAAGTGAAGAAAGACCTGAACACAAAGTGCACCACAGAATAAACAGAATAAAAAGACAAAACAAATGCATATCTAGCATTCCAGACATTGGCAATACATCTCAGAAAATTGCAAATATTTTCAAAAACACCGAGTAAAAGTTGCGTTTTCTACGTCAAACTACAACAAAAAGTAATACATAATATAAAGTGTAATCATGACCCATACTCAGACTTTGAAATATTCAATGTAAAATGCAAGGAATGCTCCATATTCTACCTCGAACAAACAGGCTGAAATTTCAACAGAGGTACACAAAGCACATTGAAATCTACACACACAACATCAGCAATAGCCACACACATAAATAATACAAGACATCCATTTGGAAAAGTAATGCAAAATCTTAAAAGTACTCCAGCGCCTAAATAAAGGCCATCAAACGGATTTGTTAGAACTGAAAATATACTGACATTACAGAAAATATGAAGACAGGTTGTTAAACGAAAAACGTGGAAGTGAATCAGTGAATTTCTTAAGGTGCTTTGACAATATACTTAAATAAAATCACTAACACATAGGAATGAGCACCACAAATCTGTAACACTATCTCTGTAAACTACATCTAGCATAATCTTTGTAATTGTCTGGTTATGTTGAGTTGGGGAGGAGACCAAACAGTGAGGTAATCGGTCTCTTCGGATGAGGGAAGGAAGTCGGCCGTGCCCTTTCAAAGGAACCACCGCGGCATTTGCCTGAAGCGCTTTAGGGAAATCACGGAACATCTAAATCAGGTTGGCCGGACGGGGGATTGAACCGTCGTACTCCCGAAGGAGAGTCCTGTGTGCTAACCACTGCGCTACCTCGCTCGGTGTATGGTTGAGTTATTCTACATGTGTACTGGAGTGAAAGTAGTGTCATGTTTAACATGTGTGAGACTCTATACAAATGGATCATAAGAAAACTGTGAGTAGAAGTTCTTCCACATCTCCCCACTAACCACATATAGTAATCGATAACTAACTAAAAATAGAACGTTTTTTGTACACTGCAATAAAGTCAACAAAACGAAGCAGAAACTCGCACATCAACAACATTACGTAAAAATAGCATAGTGCAAAGGGAAAACACACTTGAAAATGGGAATCGCTTCCTGGAACGCGTCATGTAAAATATGAATGAAATAAAAGTGACATGTAGCAGAAAAGTTATTTCTAAACAACCCAGTTGTTATCATAGTCGCAGGCTTACAAGAAACCATTTATAATGGACAAAATCAGAAGGGCAGGATACACGTAGAGCAACCATTTGCAGTCATTCAGCCTACACGTTCCATCTGCTTCCTCAAGTTCAGCACTGACAATACAAATTGCGAATTTTAGTCGTTTCGCAGAAAACTAGTTCACCCGAGCTTGTCGGAGGATCACTGACAACTGTTACGAATCCATCTGGGCTGTGCCTCAACTGATCGCTTCGAAAAAATCAACAACTTGCTCTATATTGCTTAATGGAGACGAAATTGGCGACATCGTGCTAAGTTACTTTCAACGCAAATACTGTTGTGACGTGATTGGCAGCTAGCTTCCAATTAAAGCGCAGCTCACACGTGCTGTTATTAAATTGAGCTGCTTCCTCAGTGGACCTTCTCTGCTCAGGATGAAACTTAATCAAATCAATGCCATAGAAATTTTATAATTATGCTCAAAATGAGATTTTCTAAGCAGGAGCTGAGATCTTCACGCTGTACCTACACTTCAAAACAGAGATGACGGAAAAAATCACAAAACTAAAAAGTAATTAATGTAGAGTAATGAAATTTTGGGAATTATTTGTCTTGGTAATATATTTAAGTGGTTAACATTGCAAATCACAGGTTAATGTTAGCGCCAGAGAAGCCATTGCAAATGTGAAATGCTGGTACATTAATAACCAGTGTAAACGCCAGAGAGTTGATTGCAAGGATGCAAATGTGCATATGTACTGTTGACAGGATGGGATGGAGTTTTTGCCTGTTGCATTATGTCGGTGGACGTAGGGACGATTAATATTGTTTGTGGATAGCGCTGGCGTTGTCATCCGATGATGTCCCATACATGTTAGATTGGAGACAGATCCGCTACTTTTGAAATAATTCTCGTAGGACATATGAACAACATTTTATTGTTAATTTATGTATAGAGTCATTAATGTAGACTGAATTCGGAATATCTCAAATCCGTACCAACGGCGTTATTGTGTTAACAACAGGGTTTTTATAATGTAATAAGTGTGTTATCTGTGTTCCATTTTCGTCGTGTATACTACTTTTCGTTTACTCTGATTATAAGTCTTACTTTATGCCGCATCGATCCTCTGTTAATCCTACATTTACATCGTACCAGACTACGATTCAGATGTCTGTCCCATGAACTGTCAAATCCAATTGTAGTATGAAATTTCCTGTGATTAGTTGGCTGAACAGAGAAGTTCCGAAAGCTAATAAATTTGAAAAAAGGCACCCAGCTTCTCGAAACCGTATTACACGACCTCCTTCAAACTCACTGAGGTGTTGAAAATGCAGTCTGTGTCGTCTTAAAAGTATTCTTGACTGACGTTAACTCACCACGTCCAATCTCAAAGGTAACTAATTCTCACGGCCGTTACAGCTTCTATACAAAGCATACCTGATACGCATTCTCGTAGACCCGCTACCAGACTGGCGCAAAATTTGAACAGCCGTCGGTGTTCAGATGTAAAAACACGCCTACGAACTTTCGTTTATGTTGGAGAACTCCTTCTTAGTGTTGCGATATTCTTTCTATCAGTGTATTTTTGTGAACACGAAAAGGGTCATCAGTTTTCAGAAATTTAGTGCTCGACTTAACTACAACCGACTGAAAAGTTTTTTTCTTTTTTTCAATAAATGCTTCAGATTATCATGCAAGCCCGTGCACGAGTTCAAAGCACAATCTTCATGAAACTGATGTTTCCGTCAGATCCGTCTGAACCATGGCAGGTTTACCGGTTTCCAGCACAGAGCTCCAGATAAACATTTTACGAAGAGTACTACAATAGCAGTATGGAAAACTCAAAATCTTGTTCGAATGGGAATGCAGCAAAGCAAAACGTAATAATCAAAATAAGTGCCAGGAAAACAAAGAGCTTAAATCAACCACTGCCTTATCCCAGCGAAGTAAGCATGTAGCACTAAACAACAACGACTGATCGAATCCGGAGGGTAAAAGTCCTATTTTTTCACTCAGACAGTGCAACAGAGTAGAAAAACAATGTAGCGTAATTACCACTCCAGTGGAAACAGCAATGTGACACTATTTTGTCAATATCAGTGTGCCGCTACTGACACTCAAGTGTAAATATCCAGTACTTAACGAAATCCATATATAAAATGGAAAAATTATTCTATTATTGAATGGATATAAAGCAATAATGTAGGTATTTTACCTATTGGCAGTGCTTCCATCTGATACCACATCATATGAAGATGGTTCAAATGGCTCTGAGCACAATGGTACTTAACTGCTGAGATCATCAGTCCCCTAGAACTTAGAACTAATTAAACCTAACTAACCTAAGGACATCACATACATCCATGCCCGAGGCAGGATTCGAACCTGCGACCGTAGCGGTCACGCGGTTCCAGACTGAAGCGCGTTTAACCGCACGGCCACACCGGCCGGCTCTCCTTCAACAGGCATCATAGCGAACCAGAGAACCGTCAGGCATCTACATAAAGGAAAAGGAGTGGCAGAAGCCGATTCCGTCATTATCGGATCAGAGAACACAACGCGATTCCTTCACTTCAGACACTTCGAGAAAAATTCCTAATTAGATAATGTCTTCTATCATTAATCGAAGAAATCACCTTCATCTACGGGTTCTGAACATCTATTCTTTTAAATCACTACCTATGCCCCAACGCTATAGTACGTTTCATGGAAAATCGATCGATTCAGTGGTTGGGAAGGATGAATAAATAGCAGTTTCTTATTTGCGCTACTACAATCGTGAAGCTTAAGACAGATGGTCACGAAACTTAAATATTATATTTAGATAATTGATATTCGAGAAAGAGTGTGTAACAATTCAACTACCTCTGCCAACCATCTCGCGTATAGGTCATAGGAATCAGATAACAGAGATTAAGGCGTCTAACAGAACATATAGACAGTGGTGTTACTCCACGCCATATGAGACTAATTTAGCACAGTTGCTAATCAGTACTGGCACCAGGTACCCGTCACCAGGCCCTGCAGAGACCGCGCAGGAAACGGTGGCCGATATGCGTCCTTTCTCAAACGATTTTGCAGAACCCATTTGGTAAAAAAATTGCCTAGCAGCAGTAGTAACACCGGTTCCCGTCAGATCACCTAAGTTAAGCGGTGTCGGGCTGGGCTAGCACTTGGATGGGTGACCATCGCTGTTGGCAAGCGGGATGCACTCAGCCCTTGGGAAGGAAACTGAGGAGCTACTTGAATGAGAAGTAGCGGCTCCGGTCTCGTAAACTGACATACAACCGGGAGAGCGGTGTGCTGACCACATGACCCTCTATATCCGCATCCAGTGACGCCTATGGACTGAGGATGACACGGCGGCCGGTCGGTACCGTTGGCCCTTCACGGCGTGTTTGGGATGCGTTTAGTTTTTTTATTTGCTTAAAAAAAATCTTTGCTTTTCTAATAGCTTTCTTCATCAATTTCATGATGACATGCCCGATCATCACGAAATTGCTGAAGAAAGCTATTAGAAAAGCAAAGATTATTTTTTTTTAGCAAATAAAAAACTAAACTCTTCCCGAACAGGCCGTGAAGGCCCAACGGTACCGACTGGCCGCCGTGTCATCCTCAGCCCATAGGCGTCACTGGATACGGATATGGAGGGGCATGTGGTCAACACCCTGCTCTCCCGGCCGTATGTCAGTTATTGTGATATTTGCATTTAAGTGACACATTGCGCGAAACTCTAAAATGTTTGAAACGAAGAAGAAGGGTCGTTATTGTTCTGCTTTTGATGTACATTATATATGTTGATGTGTATGAAATTTAGGTAACATGCTGAATTTTCTTTTAGGCTTGGGTGAAGGTCTCTATCTGTCACCAAACTCGAGAAAAGTTATCTGATGCAGCACACTAATTTGTGCTGTGCGCGCCGGTGAAAAGTCAGTATGAAATATCCACAGCGTTTCTCATATTTCTTAATCGGTATGAGACATCGAAGCGAAATTTTGGCATATGATAGCACGCAAAAAGATGAGTATTTTGTCATATGGCCGTTATGCGAAACTTCATCATCTACCGTGTTATTCCACTAACTATCTCCATGAAAGAATGTAGTTTTTAAGGACAATAGCTGATGAAGCGAGAAATGCTGAGGGCTTTTGGAATAACCCAAGTGAAGACATTAAACAATTATTTTTGTACCGAGGCTGTGATCTTCATAAGCTACTGACCCTATCTTTCCTCAGTTCCTCACTTAATAAACTAAATAAACCACTGATTCAGAATTCTCTCCCAGATACGACTGTACAACATGTTACTGAGGAGACATTGTACAAACTCTGCTTTGTCTATGCAAAAGAAGCAAATTTTAACATGGTAACAAGAGAAATGTAGGTTTTACTCAAAATTCACGACTCGTGAGACCAAGTCACAAATTGTTAAGAACCCTGGCGAAATTAAATCGCCTTGGTTTTGTTGCATTTTCAGTGAAATTCTTCTTAGATACAAACGACAGCAAAGGCCCACTAGGTAATTTTCGATGCTCACCATGCAACTGTGGATGTGGAGGGGCTCAAAGATTTGCGAAAAATGGGTGCATAGGCTTCCTTTTAGAATGGAACTTCCCCTTCAGCGCTCTGAATTTACCCTACAGTGAAAGCCTGCAGCCCGCATTACTAACGCTTCTCTGTCCACGCGTGCCCTGCCTAAACAGAATAGACTGGAGTTGGCTGAGAACCATATGTCATCGACTTCAGAATGGGATAAAGTGATATTCAGTGATGTGGAGAACTTTAATTGAGATGGGCAGGACGGATTTCAGTGTAATTGGCATGATCTGAGGACAAAGCAGCAGCTAAGAATGAGGAGAAATTTTGGTGGTCGAAGTGTTATGATTTGGGCAGCCTTCTGTGCTAAAGGTAAATCATGCATTGCTTAGCTGAGCACTAGAATGAACTCAAACATGTACACTGATATGCTGAAAATAGAATCGATTAGAATATGTGAGGACCTAGGTGACGAAAGCCTAATGTTTGAACAGGATACTGTATTTGTGTATGGTTCTGCTAGACACAAAAAGTGATTTAAAGATGAAGATATCGATATCGTCGTGATTTGAACCCCGCAGAAAATCTTTGGGAATACTTGCAAGATGTGTTTATCGCAGTTGAAGGGAAACTGAAGCCGTATGTGAGTTGAAAAGAGCGATACGACAAGAACGGGTGGCCGTTTCACTGCAAGAACTACAAACCCTAACCAGATCAATGCAGAAGAGCATTTTTGAAGTAATTAGGAAGAACAGAGGTTGTACAAAGCACTAACAGTGCAATAACACAACAGGACAGTGAGTACCTTTATACCAATTTCCATATTGGAAATGCAAACGTCTTGTATTGTTATTCGTTTTCTGAAGGAAACTTTGTAATTGCGTCATGATGCTTATGATATTGTACTATTACTTTCGTGGACCCCTGCCTTTATACTGACTTCCACTACTGCACTAGAACACAAGTGTGGCAATACGACCAATGGATGTATATGATACGTGAACAACGTAAATTATCTAAGCATGATGACCTTCTACTTCATATAAGATTATAGCTTTGTACCACTTACCAAACATAGTTTTGTGTGCACTTCTGTCGTGATGCATTACATTTTTCAGTGTGTATATGACAACAACGGCGATTCAGTTGAACATATGACAATGTGTGACGCCTCGCGACTGAAATATTGAATGAAGTAATAATTTTTACAGCATGTATCATATAATCGAAGTTTAAAAATCAATTGTATATTGTTATTGTTCATCTCTTATTTGCAACTTTCTGTATTTTAAATCATGGTGACTCATCAGAGTGCTGAAAATAGTTATCAATAAAATAATTTCAGTGATACTGACATAGGACTTTTAAAATGCAGATGTTATTTCAATAACTGCCTATAAAAGCCTCTTCAATCAGTGGCGGTTCGTCCTGCGACGCAGATGACCCATTAACTGTCACAAAAGTTTTCGCGTTTGAAGATATTCTCAAGCGCACAAAGGTTTAAATTTTGAGATTCGCTCATTCATCTGCTCCTGTGAAGGTTCATTCAAGACGGTAGTTTATTTGAGTCACACCAACGACTTCCACAATCATCCTGCCCCACATGACGTATAAATAGCAGCTTTCGACATTAACTAATATCCACGATATTCAGTAACTTAAAACCATAGTGTAAATGGTCCCTACAAGCAATTATATTTGTAAAACAGATATAGCAAAAGGATATCGCCTACAGACAGTCAGCTGAAAGACGCCGTTATTTGATTCGCAAAAAGTCGTTGCATGCTTCCTACAATTGTCAATTTCCTTACGTTTTGTGGAATTCTGGAGCTTGCACTTCGTGAACATGACGAATGCAGTGATCCTTAAAATCCAAGAATTTCTGCGCTCTCATAAATTTCGTAGCTCATCTCGATTTGCACTTAGTTATCGCATTTCCAAGGCTTCTTTCTTAGTATACTCAAGATAATTTACATTCCTGTTTGCTGGATATTTTGCCATACCGAGGGATTGCTGCTTCTACTTTAGTGTCAGCTGTCACAGATGATACAACTGATACTTCAACAATTTAATACTTAGTCCTCGCTACCAATTTCGTCTTGTTTTATAGCAAACACGTGGAAAGGTTTTAGAACTTCCTCTCTACTTCTGGAGATAGCGTAAATATTTTTGCTGGATCACATAAAGAAACTACTGTACATTGATGACATCTAAGGTAAAATTGTTTGACGAAGTTGGGAAGATCTTACATGAACGGTCGTCACTGACGTTAGCTGATTATTCTTAAAGAAAATTTTAGACGTGCTCATTCTATTCATTGCTGCGCCATTGAGATAATTCTGAATTTGGTCCAAGCAACGAGTCAGAATACACTATTCAACTTGGGCATTAGGCCTTTTTACTCCAGTAACATTCTTAGTTTGGTTTTTTTTTTACAATTCTTCCGTCCTAACAGAGATACTAATTGAAATAATTTTGTTTGGCAGAGATCTAAAACTAAAATCTATATTTGCGAATGCTATTTATTAACTGACACCAATTTATATCTTTATGTTTACTCAATAAAAATCATACACAGATAAAAAGGATGTAAATACTATGGCAGTATGTTTTGGATGAGAAGGCATGGCGTCCTGTTACCCGCTTTTAGCAATTTGCTCACATTAACTGCAGTGAAACCTCTGCATTACGAATTAATGTGTGAAAACAAGGCAGGCTGGAAATCGACAAGAGTTTAATACATCACACGAAGAGAGACAAACGTCAGTAATCAGACACGTATTCACAGAAATTGGTGAAAGATAATTATTCAAAACAAAATACATTTGATAGAGGTGGCAAATCTACAAAGAAAAATTAATGCCCCCCGCAGCAGGTTTGAGACGAATTACATTTTTTGCCACACTCCATAACTTCGAGAAATTGCGTAAGGAAATTCATTCTATACGGAAATATAGCGAGAACAAACTGACGAAACAGATACGTTTAGTTTGGACGGAAGACCGCCGAGCAATTTTACTTGCCCTATATGACTTCATGTTCAAATAAAAGAGGAATCAAACAGTATTTTAATAACAGGAAGGTATAACCTTAATTTCTTGTCGTAATCAACAATTCGGTGCTACGCTCTACAACACAATCCCAAAGATGAACACTGTAACTTCAACATATTCCGACTGAATAGTTATAACTTCATCAAAATAATAAATCTGTAAATGTGGTCTGGAGTTTATTCGAAAATAAATGTTGAAAAGTAAGGATATTAAGTGATACTGTGCTTTGTGCATGCATCCACTGTCGCGATACGTTAGTCAAGTGAAATCTTGTTTGCTACACGTCTTTAAGGGATAAATAGTACATGGAGCAGACGATAAAACAGGAAAAAGGACGAAAACTTGCGACAATTCTTTCATAACGCAACAGATATTGAGTATGACTGCCGAAACGAGAAAATATAAAACTCCAACCAATGAAGCAAGCAAAAGAGAATACAGACATCTAAACAATGAGACTGACAGGAAGTAGTGACTAGAAGGGATGTCTAGACGACAAATGCAACGATATAGAAACGTGCATAAATAGAGGAAAGATAATACGGCCTGTAGGAAATTTAAAGAGAAAGAAAAGCAGCTGTATGATTATCAATACCTCATATAGCAAACCAGCGCTTAGAAAGGAAGGGAAAACTGAAAGCAGCAATGAATATATCGAAGTGCTGTACAAGAGAAATGTACTTGAAAGTAATACCATACAAAGAGAAGAGGAAGTAGAATGAGTTGGACAATGAAAGTGTCGACCCGTGTGAATATTACTGAACTGACAGTTCAATTAGTCATCCTTGCAAATTACTGACACGAATTATTTACAGGCGAATGGAAAAATTGGTAATAGCCGACCTTGAAGAAGATCAGTTCCGGTTCGGGAGAAATGTAGGAATACGCGATTCAGTATAGACCCTACAACTTATCTTAGCAGGTAAGGTATAGAAAGCCTAACTTACGTTTACAGCATTCGTAGATTTATGGAAAGCTGCTTACAATGCTGACTGGAATATACACTGAAATTCTGAATGTAGCGGATATTAAACATCAGGAGCGAAAGATTATTCAGAGCCCCTACAGAAACTAGACAGCACTTAAGAGACGAAGGACACGAAGGGGAACCAGTGGTTAAGAAACTGAGCAGGCAGTAAATGAAACCAAAGAGAAACGTAGAGATGAAACTGAAGTTCAAGTCGAGGAAATGAAAACTTTTAGGCTTGACTGTAATTGTGTAAGTCATCTAAGAACTTGTAAGAGCAGCTGCATGGAATAAAAAGTGTCTGGAGCGTCTCCAGACAAGTCTTCAGCATTGAATCTCATGGACTGGAGTAGAATTTTCTTCATTGATGAGTCCCGCTTCACAGTGAGCACCGGTGGTCGACGAAGACGTGTCTGGAAACGCCCCAGCCGGCGGTGGTCTACCAACCTAACTGTCACCATAGGGGCCGACAGCCAGGGTTCATGCCGTGGTGTTCCATTTCTGTTCATAGCAGAATTCCTTTGGTTGCAGCACAGCGGTACGCCAACGTGATTTCGACGATCTGACGAGCCAACTGGACAGAATGTGGCGTGATATCCGTTCGGAGTACATCCAACAACTCTGTCAACCAGTGCCAAGCTGAATAACTGCTTGCATAAGGATCAGAGGTGGACCAAGGCGTTATTGACTATCTCACTTTGTGAAACTCTTTCTCTGGAACAAACCATCCAATTTTTCAGAAATTATTATCATTCATTTGTTGGTACACATACATCAGACCTACCGATCTCCGTCCTATTCGGATAACTCCATCATGATGCCCCTTTTTTTTGGGACATGTTGATGCAAACAATGATCTGTAAACATCCACAGCATAAATCTGTATAAATTATGTGTCTACAATGCCTTAATTCGTAATTATAAGATTTTCAGCGTGGTTTTGCGACTGTTCTGATTTGTTCTGATTCTTATTTGATTTCTGATAAACAGTTCACTGCAGTTACGTGTAGCTGGAGATTTAGCCATTGTCCATTTAATATGCTATGGTATAGAGCACAATAAGACCTAGGATGAGGTCTGGTAAGTTTCCAATCATTCTCTGCTTGATGATAGAGCATCGTTGACAGTAGGTGCTGGAAGAGGATGGGATGGGTCGCACTGCGGCGACATGCGGGTCGGAGTAACATGCACGTGAGGGGATTATGAGACACGGCTAGCTGTACACAGCAGGAAGCTGCATCGCGCAGCGGTAATAACTGTAGCAAGCAGGTCGTTGTCACCAACCAGGGCACGTCTCTTGTTATGGGCGACGTGTCTAGATACCAGGTTGTAGTGAAACAAATGTGCCTCAGAGCGATAAAAATGTCTGTTTTTTGAGGCAGAGGCATCCCTGTCGCTGACTGACAGCAAGATGACTGGGCATTGGCAGCAGCAGCCATGTGTTCAGGATTGGGCTGCGCCTGTTGTCTCCAGTACTGAGTTCCTCCAGGGACTTAGTCTCAGCACCGTCAGTGTGCCGTCCGCGCCTGCTGCCGGCTGCACTGAGTTCCCCACCAGGCTTACTATTGCATCAGTGGCAGCTGCCATCTGACTCCTGCGAGAAACCAGTTGGTCGAGTCACACGCACAGCAGTCCTCATGTACACCACGTTGAACATATGCGGTATCGAGAGCCTGCTCCAGGCGCCATCGCCAGTGGAGGAGTAGTGGACTGATAACATCACGGCGTTGACCTACAGAGACCACTGGCTATCCACGGGTCTGCCGTCGGCAGTGAAAGGTGCCTACACAGCATCCTCATCCACCCAAACGTCAGTGCTAACCAGGGCCAGCAGAGTGAAGCCTGTTCTGAATCACTGAGCCATGAAAAAGCGTGTATCTATGTTGAATAAAGCATTCTTTACTGTCTGCCGTGTTTCCACTGGGCCCTCTAGCATGTCACCAACCACATCAACGAGTGAATTGCACTCTTCATTGTTATTGCTTCTGGCATAGTGCTTGAAAACAGTTATAAGATATCGAATAGAACAGATGATCAGGGTTGTATGCCAGAACTAAATGAGTGAGATTGAGTGAGGACTATACTGTCTGAATGTGAAATGTACTGAGATGAGTAGGAAGAGTGGTAGCTCCAGATCAAGACGCAACATGTCTGAGTGGGAAGTTTCTGTGAGGTGTAGGATTTATGTATTTACAGGTTATCTATAAATAAACTTTGACTATTTGAGACAGTATAAATGGAAAGCTATTTATCACATACGTACCCACCGTCATACGGGTGATGTTTGGACTATGTGCTGCAGGACTGGCGCTGTTGGAAGTGTTAGTGTCATGGCTTGTCGATAGGCGTCGGTACTAGTACATCGAAGTTGAGCCGAAACAGGAGCATCGGTGTGTGTTACGGATGCAAACTGTCTACATGGACCTCGACAAAGTGACCAGGGCCTTATTCGTAAGATTTTTTTATTGAACGGCCTTACTCGTAAAACTATTTTTCGAAAACAGCAATCGTGCTGTTGCTCTTTGCGAGTACCGATACATTAAAGAAATACTGCGAGGTACTTTTACTAAACCAGGGCTGAAGAACATGGTTCGGAATTTCGAATTTACTGGCGATTTGGGAATTGTTCCTGGGGGAGACCGACGGCCAATTGCGAAACGAATTGAAGAAATAACTGTTACCATGGCTGAGAATCCTGGACGCAATGTACGATCTTTGTGTCACAAAAGCTGAAGATTGCTTTCGAAATGTGGTGCGAACAATTGTGAAATGGCGTCCAGGCTGTCGTGAATGTTGGTGGTCGTCATATTGTGCCAAGTTCGTAGCCTGAAACGTGAACGTGGTACCCAGTCAACAAATGTTATCTTCTCATATGGAAAATATATTTATTTCTGTGGTTTATTCCTAATTTCTCTTCTGAGTCTCCTTAGAAATGTTCACACAAAGTTCCATTGTCCTACGATCACTCATTTCTCATGGAGGTCATCTCAAGTAGCGAAAGTTTAATTGTAACCACGCTGTGTTATAAAAGTCTTAGGAGCAATGGTAACTTTACTAACTAATGCAGAATGAGTGCAGGGGGCAGTAACTGCATAGAGAATATTACTATAGACTTTCTGTATCTCCCTTTACAATACCCACAGTGTTTTCAGTCACTAAATAAGGTAAAGTTTCTGACAAAATCACATACAGTACCAATAACAATCCTAAAAAGATGCAGGAGCTTCATAAAAGCTATGTTCTGGGAAAGATTTGCCATGTAGATGTACCAGGGATTAAAAACTGTATACCACAGAACGATTTTCAATGGAGGCTATGTTCACGTAGGCTAATCTTTACAATAAAAGCGCTCTACCGTGTGTCACACTCACCACAGGTTTCTGTCTATTATCCTCAGTTGCAATCCCAAACATCTTTTCCTACAGATTACTGAAAAATCCAACTATAGCTTTCCAAGATAACTGTCAGAAGTTGGTTCAAATGGCTCTGAGCACTATGGGACTTAACTGCTGAGGTCATTAGTCCCCTAGAACTTAGAACTAGTTAAACCGAACTAACCTAAGGACATCACAAACATCCATGCCCGAGGCAGGATTCGAACCTGCGACCGTAGCGGTCTTGCGGTTCCAGACTGCAGCGCCTTTAACCGCACGACCACTTCGGCCGGCTGTCAGAAGTGCTGTCCACAAGTGATGGGGAGCAATTATTAACTATAGACAACATAATTTTCACCGAAGCTTGTTGTGAGCCTGCACACCTTTGTTAGAAACGTTTGTGAGTTGCAGTAATAGAAATGAACGTTTGATGAGAGATGGTTGTACTACGTCCATCGAATATATTATTTCTTCTGTGATATTTGGAGTAAATTTGGGATATAAAATGTAATTAAAACCGCATTTTATTTTGGAAGTCAAACTTCTATTAGACACAATACTATCCACGGGCCATCCATGTCTTTGAAGTGTGTTGGATGTCAAACCATTGAGATTTCATAGCAGCCATGGCCACATAATTTAATTTTGTATCTGAATGCTGTACTCGGGCAAAATGTCGAAGGCTGTTTGCATCTGCATTCCAACCGATACTGCAGTAGATATGAGGAAGTATCCAAAAAAAAAAAGAATTATTTTTTAAAAGCTATATATTTTCAAACTGTTTAAAAACCAACCTTATCCGCTTCAAAATGCTCCCCATTACAACTAATTCATTTGTACCAACTAATACAAGTGCTTCCACTGTTCGAAACATTTTTGTAGTCATCTTTAGAAATTGCTAACAGCTTCTTGCTCGTTTTCTCCAGTCTTCTTCAATGATGTCAAATCAGTGTCCTTTTACACACCTTCCCATGGGGTCGCACAAAGCCAGGTCGGGCGAGTAAGGTGCGTGGGGCAACGGAACAACGCCATTTTTAGCCAAAGACTGTCTAACAGAGATGGCTGTGTGTGCAGATGCGTTGTCGTGGTGAAAGGACCAGTCTCTTATCTGCCACAAATTGGGTCTTTCTTGACTGGTCCGAGATCGAGAATAACCCACTAATCTCTGACAATTGATCAACTTTCTGTCGACGATCTGTGAGCACAAGCTCTCGATTTTTTTCTACATTTTCGTCGATTCCGGCAGATGATGGACATCCAGGACGAGGTTTGTCATCAGTCGACAAGCCGCCATTTTTAAACCGAACAAACCACTCGTACACTGGAGGTTTTCAAATAGCATGACCTTTATACGCTGTGTACAACATTAAAACCATTTCAGCAACACTTTTATCAAATAGAAAACTAAATTTCATAGCAGCATGTTGTTCACTTAAGCTTGCCACCATAAAAACGAAAGAAAAACAAAACAACGCTAGCAGAAACAATCACTGCAGATAAACAGAACATGCCAGGTCGACAACACAGGCGGCACCGAACTGGCAATGAGTTGCGCTGTACACGACTAGCGGCAGAAATGCGTACTACACCATAAGCTCCGCCCACGGGAATGTTAATCTTGTTTTCCACGGCTACCCCCTCGTCAAAAAAAAATAAATAAATAAATAAAAAAACAAAAAAATTAAAAAAAAACGGGAAACTGTAAGCTAAACCGCGATTACTATAGCGCAAAGCGCAAAACATGATGCTGTTACAATCTAGAACAATGTAGTACCATCTACTGGAGTTCTGTCTCAGTTAAAATTACAAGATGTTAAAATACCGTGGTCCAAGAGTCGCATTGCTTCCTTTAGTACATAGGTGAGCAGCGGCCAACTGATGCTACAACTACAAATCGTCTGCACTTATTCTCGCAATTGGTTATTGGTTCACAGACTTAATCTCTGTTGGTCATGAATCTCCAACGATTAACCTCATAAAACGTACTGCGGGGGAATACGGTCGTTAACCATTAACATCCTGAGCATGATATTGTTACATCACTTGATAAAGAAAGAATTATAATAATAAAGTTCGCATGTTTATGTCCTTTGGAATGAAATTAGATAGTTAAGAAAGAGAGAACAGTGTTTCGAAAACTCACTGTAAACCAATCAAACGAATATCCACGTAATTTGTGAACAAAATTAATAAAAAAGTAGTTGTCTAAATAACTGAACAGCTGACGGCTAAATAAATACAATTAGAAAAAAATAAAGTAAGAGACATATGGCCATCTACAGACTTGGCGAACAATCGAGCGAAGGCCGTGTCAACTGTCAAATTTACAGGAATTCGTATAGTCTTAGCCATTTCGTCAAACGCTCTGATTGCTCCACACTGAAATGAGAAGCTTGTTACTCATATTGTGGCTGCTGTTTGCATGCTTAACACGATAAATCAGTTTCTGTAATGTAAGCCCATAACAGAATGATTTTACGAAATAGAGGCGAATGTGGACAGAGTGGTCACTAGCAGATTTCGACTACTCAGACAGCATGGCGGATGAATTACTGTAACAGGCGATACACAGCCTAGTAGCCGATATAGAAATGTCACGCAGCAGAAAAATTTATCTACTGATGGCGGTCATTGGCAACGTTACAGACTTAACAGTAAAGCACCATGTGTAATACTTTATTAGCCTTTACGTAGTGAACGACATTTTGAGTTATCGGTTTGTTTGTTTGGTAATGAGTGTTGAAGCTATTCCTGATACATCTTGGGCGCTACATTCGTCCCATCGCGCTCACGAACCTATTACGGGTATGTCATTTTTACTTTCAGAGTTCCTGCTTAAGAAGTACATACTGTATGTAATGATCAAGGAAGTTAAATGTTGTTCTCCCCACACATGCTTCTGCAACCGACCAAGGTAGCTTCGATAAACAATACAGGCAAAACGAATCCTCTAAACTCCATGTTTCATAGTCTTACCTTAATACCATGATTCGTCAGACGCATGTACAACAAAATGCACTTTTCTTTCAACCATCACACTCTCAAAAATACGTTTTTCTGTAGAGTAAGATCATGACTAGATCCACAGTGAGTTCCCCACTGATACAATGACAGTATATGTTCTGAGAAGAAAATTAAAAATTCTCTACGTGGTACGTTTCTCGTAGTTCTTCGGGCTGCTTTCTGAACTGTCCATTACTTCATACACCCAAATATAATTTCTACAACCGATTTTATAATACCGATTCTAGCATACAATTGTTCCAATATCGCTTCTGGAGACGCCGTTCTAGTTGCCAAATTTCCTTTTAAGCTATCAATTTTCATTTAAATATTAACGTGTAATCGTTTTTAAAACGCTTGGGTTGTTAGCATGATAGATGCTTTTGAAAGTGTTGGTGAGTGTGATTTCATATGGAGTGAGGGACAAAGAGTACGTATCTGACTGAGCAGACTGCTAATCACTTCTTTTATGTAATCGACCGCTACGGTCGCAGGTTCGAATCTGCCTCGCGCATGGATGTGTGTGATGTCCTTAGGTTGGTTAGGTTTAAGTAGTTCTAAGTTCTAGGGCACTGATGACCTCAGATGTTAAGTCCCATAGTGCTCGGACTATTTGAACCAATTTTGCAAAGCTGGTTAATTTGCAAGCCGCTATATCCACACTCTCTTTTCGTGGCAAAGGATCTCGTACACAATGTCTGGTGGCAAAACACTCGTTAATTCTGTGCGCAGGAAAGTCAGCGAGTATCCACTCATTTTGAAGTTTTCTCGTTAGTCCAAGTCCCCAACAGGTTGGTGTAGAATAATCTCCATCTGTGATCACTACCCAGTTTGTCCCCCGACGTGAATGATTTAGGTGTGTTAATAAAACAGATTTGAACGAATTAACTATCGTGGACAAGATTTTTATATTTTTCTTGTCGAACAATCTCCTTCTCTGGTGTCCATAAGAAATCGTGCTCTCTTTTTGATAAAAATTCACTGAAGTTCTGACAACCTTACCTCTTCGTGCAGAACGAACACTGTACTATCCACTTTCAGAAAGTTTCTAGGAATCTACTGGCGTACATAAATACTTACCCCGAAATAATTATGAAAGGTGCAATCTCTTTCCTGTTCAAGATATGGTTCTGAAAGTTTCTTGACTTAACTTATTCTGACAAGAGCTGGCAGTCGCTTCGATAAAGCAAATCCAGAGTCAGGTCGTTTCAAGTGTCATAAATGCAGAGCATAACGGGCCACATTCTCAGCTTCACACACGGAAGAAGATAGTTAGGTAGAACTGTTGTCACTGGCCTGACTTTGTGGCATAAGTAGAAAGCTATATAAATGCTGAATGTGTCCTATACTGATTTGGGTTGTGGTCCGAGGGACAGCTGCCGTCGAGCATTAAGAGCGCCGTTCAGAAGAAAAAATGCGCGAAGGAACGAAATGCCGGTTCTCTGACAGAGTGCACGAACAATAGCTGTATTTTGCTCATTACATCGAGCATCTGTGAAAGCAGAAGTGACACATGGATTTAATGAATTGTTGTTTCGTGGAATCGAATCTGTATTTGACCCTCTTAGTGGCTTATTCGATGATGATGTTTATTGTTAGGAATTATGTATCGGAAAAATGAAACACATTGATTTATCGCTAAGGCTAGGAATGACATGGCAGGGAACGCTACCAGCACTACCCGATTCAAAACTAAGGAGTCCGCAAGCCCACTCGTGTTCCCAGTTGTAATACAAATCGTGAAAATGGTACTAGGATAGAAAATCCTACACAGAATTCAAGTGATTAACGTTGAAATAGAAGTAAAACACTTACATGATTACAGATGTTTTCAACAGCCTGCCAAAATATAACAGCCGTTTCGCGATAATTCAGTGGAATTCTAGGCTGAATTAAAGAACCTTCTGTTGAGAACTCTTTCTACTCCACTGAATAGTATTTTCTCAAAAACTCTTAATAATCCCTTCTAATTAATATTAGCGGCGTAATACTAACAGTTTTTAAATTAAAACAATTGCAGCCCTCGGCCTCGGGAATGAAGTCTTTTTGACCTAGGTTTCAGCCACTTCTAAGAATGCCTTCATCAGAAATAAAACATTTAAAACTGGCATGTCACATATAAAATAAATATGACGCGATAACGCTTTAGTCACAAATGTAATTTTGTAATAGCGTTTTTCAGCCTTTAAACTGTACTTCGAAGCTCTTATGTAGACAAGTTGTTAACATGTCTGCTGCTGTCAGATAAAATGTTGCCTCTTACTTCATGTATTACACATTTCATCTGTCTATATTTGGAATGTTAAGTAGCCGGTTTGTATTTGCGGCTACTAGATGGCACTTTCGGTATAACGTTCACGTGCCCGCAATGTCTAACGCGGGCGCCTCAGTCTGATTCTACCGCAGCTCGACATGTGGTGCAGTCATTAGTGGCCTGCCTCTATGTTTTCTATTTCAATATTTTGTGACTAAAGCGCTATCGCTTCATATTTATTTCATACATGACATGACAGTTTTAAAATGTTTTATTTCTGATGAAGGCACTCTTAGAAGTAGCCGAAACCTAGGTCAAAAAGACTTAATCTTCGCGACCGAGGGCTGCAACTGTTTTAATTTTACCTTGTAACGGCCACTGACAACGCAGCCATGTTTAAAGCTTTAAAAATACTAACATTTTTCGCACATTTTATTGTTTGGCGCTATGATGAACTGTGCATTCACCGCTTATGTTCATGCTGTGGAGACCGCTGTTGATGTTCCCTAATATATTCAAAGACCTAGTAGTACTCGCTGGGCTCAAAATACGTATTAGGTTGTGATGCATTTAGGGTAGAGGGAATGGAGCACTTTAAAACATTTTAAAGGCAAATTTCCTTGTTACCTTAGTTTCCGTGTGTTGTGAGCACTGATTCTCAGACCTGTCCTGCCTCTCTTGTCCCTTCCCATCCTGAGGAACGTATTAACTACATGCTATTGCTTGAATCATTTCTTCCCTCTCACAAAAATTATCTTCATAGATTTCATTAGGACTTCAAGATCGTTTAATAAATAAGATGCATTCAGAAATATACAAGACACATTTGCTTCTCAATAATTTGATATTTCCCCGCGTATCAAAAAGTGTGTGTCAAAATTTATATAGAACTGTTTAAAGACTTTCGTTGAATTCGGGTATTTACATTCCTGATGGACTCCCCCGATAATCTCATTTTTCTCGTCTAAAAAATACAAAGAAGAGAAAAATCAAACAGACAACATAGTTATTTTAACGGTGTTAAAAGAAAATAATACTCTAATCATATAAATTATATTATGGTAAAAAGTGTAGAGTTGAAAAGCTATACCCAAAACACAACAAACACAGTCAACTCGTGCCTACATTAAACGTTTGGATTCAACTGTTACCTTCTGAGATACAGCCAGTATAAATAAAAACATTAAACGCTGAGAGAAAGAAAGTTTCGTTTGGTCTATGTCAATTACAATGCTGCCCTATAAAATGCCAACTTCATAAAGACGACTTTCAACATACGTCATATTGACATCCCGTGCAAGTATTAGTGTTTCAGCAGAACCACACGCAACAGGTATACATTACGTACAAAAAGGCAGATTACGCACGAGGTTGTTCATTCATAAATCGCATTTAAATGTTCGTAGTTTGTGATAAGACTGTGCTATGTTACATATAAGAAGGAGAAACATCTACCAGCGTTAGAGTAAGTTCGACAGCGCCAACAAGGAAGCTTATCGAGACTGTGGTTCGCCGTTCTGTGATATTGTTGCTCATGTCGGTGGGGATCCCACGATTGTAATGCGAATATGGAATCTAAGGGTTTAGAAGCACCACAGTCAACTTTACACCCTGCCTCAGAGGCCCTGCACGACTTAGTGCCCGGAGAAGGCAAGCATGGTTCACCTAGTTATGCAGGATCGTACAGCCGCGTCTCGGAGCTTGAGTCAGGGAAAGGGCTTCATTGCAGCAACACAGGTATCCACACAAGCAGTGAGACGATGTCTAGCGAGCCATGGTCTGTCAGCAGGGTTACCACTGTCGTGACTTCGCTTGGTGCAGCAGCTGAGAGAGGAGCGCCACACTGGTGCCCAACATACAGCACTGGTTGAAGGTTAGGCACCACATCATCTTTTCAAACGAGTCCCCGTTCTGCGTACGTCATCAGGGTGCGCATAACCCTTGTGGAGTCTCTGAGGAGAAGAAACATCGCCAGATTGCATTCGCCGTATTCATGTGGGCCCAGTACCTAGCGTTATGGTATCAGGTGCCAACTTCTGGCTCACATAACAGGTAATTCCAGCAGCAGACGTTGCGTTTATGACCTTTCAAGGTTGGTTTCCGTGTCCAGTATTCGATATCTCCATGAAGTTATGTTAACAGGATAATGCAGAACCAGATGTTGCCTTTGCTGTCCTGACTGACCTCGATATGGGCAGTGTTGTATTGCACCTCTATTGAGTTCGTTTCCAAGATCTCTCATTCACTGAAAACACCTGGCTGCGGACAGAGCCATTTTAAGGACGCTCAGACCCTGTATCACTGAAGAACTTCGAAGCTCCTCTTCGGTAATATGTATTCATATTTATCAATTATTTTACTTCCGCGTAATAGTCGAATGTTACCTCATATAATTTCATTTCACTAATTTAAGCAGCTACAGACGCTGTGCACTTCGATTTTTGAACCGCTGTCTGAACAACGCAAAAAACACACACATTCGCCAAGGCATTAAAAATGCCTGTTAAAGTTGACATTTTTCATCTCCATGGTAAGCAGAAACAACTGTTAAGACAAGTGAACTCTTACCCTTGTGTTTTGTGTCCTCTCCCAATCAGAAGACTGTAGACCTGGTGAGGTGTCCGCGCAGTAAATTATCAACACTGCTAGAATGTGCGCTTACGTGCTGTCTCTATTCGACACCACGCTGTTGCAATTTCGGTTCTGCTGGTCAGTCACGATGTGGTCTTCCACCAGTTGCTAGTACTCCTCTAGATACTGGCGGTCAAAATAAACGTTTCATTCACTCACATGCACTATACACACGGGATGAATGTAGAAAACCGTGCCTACATTAGAGTTCTGACACGCAGAGCTACACTCTAAGGAAAGACAGAAAAAAGACGCTGAACGAAAAAAAATTATCCGAATGGGACGGAGATCGGAAAATCGAAACATGTTATATTCATGTGCAATGATACAAATGATTACTATTGCATGAAAATTGGATATTTTATTAAAGATAAACATCTTCACTAATCGTGCAAGTCAGTGGAGTGTTGGTCCAGCTCTGGTCATTATGCAAACAATTATTCGGTTTGGAACTGACTGAGGCATTTGTTGGATGTCCTCACGGCGGTTATAGTGCCAGATTCTAGACAACTGGCGTGCTAGATTGTCATACTCCCAGGCTGGTTGAAGTAATCTGCCCATGCTTCTCCAAACTTTCTCAATTGAAAATGAGATTCGGAGACCTTCCAGGACGAGGTAGGGTTTGGCAACCACGAAGACAAGCAGTAAGAGCTCTCACCATCTGCAGGCGAGCGTTACATTGATGAAATACAACTCCATGATGGCTTGCCATGGAGGGCAACAAATCGAGACGTAGAATATCTTCGGCGAAACGCCATACTGTAAGGGTGCCGCAGATGACAACGAAATGGGTCGTGCTATAAAAAGAAATGGCTTCCCTTAACATCGCTCTTGATTGGCGGACTGTATGGCGGGCGACATTCAGGTTGGTATCCAATCGCTGTCTGGGGCGTCTCCAGATACCTCTGGTTATTGAGTCTCAGTCCGAACAGGGAGTCAACAGTAAAGACAATTCAACTCCAGTCAATAATATTCCAGATCAAACTCATGTGTGGAGATGCCTCGGATTTTTAAAATCGGTATGAGACCGAACACGTGAAAAGAAAAGGAACTGATTTCGAATCCAACGACCGACAAGAAATTTAAAAGATCTCATTGTAATCGTATTCCAAATATTCGGCGCAGTATTTGTGATACCAACTTGTTCCCGTAAATGATGAAGACAAATACAACGTCCGCTCAAATTATTTGCGGTTGGGTTACCAATATTACAAACCTGAAAAGATTATTTAGTGTGCGTTTTGAAGAAGTGTTCCCAGCCTATTACAGAAATAAAGTTTATAGACGAATACCTACTTATGGTGTGCATGCCCAAACACAGAGCAAGTGCCATGGGTGCTATTATTCCCGTTGTCACCAAGTGGAACGGCTAAGGTAACAACAGTTATAAGTTTTTACCATCGCTAGAATAGCTTCCAAGCCTAACCGAGAATTTCCAAACCTTTCAAACGCAGAATGATTTGGGAAGTGGCTCAAATATGTTACAGCTCACATGATAAATTAAAATTAATAGTATTGCAAAGTTAATGTTAATACCTCAGGATAAAACTGAATTTCCAAGCATGCTCATAAAACTATGCCACACAGTAAAATACTGCGACACACAAGTTGGAAAAACCTGATCTCCGTTGTGCTAAGTGGTAGGGGTTTGAAAACTATTATTGTGACTTCAGGAGCAGGAAATGAGAACATAGGCGCATCTGCACGAAATGAACATTAAAACATGCAAGGTAATTTCGCAGAAATGCTTTGTACTTACGGTGGTCGAACTTAAAATTAGTGGAACTGTGGAACAGTAAACCAGGATCGCAGGAACAGCAATATTAGAGCCATATTCACATCAATGTTAATTCAAGCGAGTAACTTATCATACTTTCGGAACATACTGTTCTGCTTCAATTAGCGGTCAATTATTTGGTGCAAGGGTGTACAAACAAACGACTACCAATAAAGCTTTGTTAACAATGCAAAACAAATATCAGTCAAACAAAATGTGGGGCAAGTTCGTAACATCGCATAGAATCCCAGGTAATCGAAACAATACACGAACGTGGCAGAAGTCATGGACCTCCTTTTCCGGGCGTACTGCCGAAACTCCAAGCGGAATGGACTCAGTAAGTAAGAAACAAGCAAGAAATATGAGCCATGCTGCCTTTATAGCTTCCACTATTGCAAAACTGTTGCCGATGCAGGATTTTGTGCACACACTGACATCTCGATTACGTCCCATAGTTGTTCCATGAGATTCATTTCGGACGATCTGGGAGACCAAACCTCTCGCTCGAATTGTCCAGAACGTTCTTTTAACCAAAGGCCAACAACTGTGGCCCGGTGATCTGGTGCATTGTCATCCATACAAATTCCATAGTCGTTTGGAAGTATGAAGTCAATGAAAGGCTGCAAATGGTTTCCGGGTAGCCGAACATAACCATTTCCAGTCAATGACCTGTGCAATTGGACCAGAAGACCCACTCCGTTATATGTACACACAAACCACACCATTATGGAGCCACCACCAGCTTGCACAGTGTCTTGGTGATAACATGGGTCTGCTGCACCGCCCCGAACAATTTCATCAGTTCTTACCATCTGAAATCGGGACTTATCTAACCTTATCACGATTTTCAAATCGTTTAGATTCCAACCGATATAGTCACGAGCCCAGTAGAGGCGCTGCAGACGACGTCCTGCTGTGAACAAAGGCACTCGCATCCGTCGTCTGCTACAGTCGCCTAGTAACACCAAATTACGTGCGCTGTCCTACAGGATATTTTCGTCGTACGTCCCACATCAATTTCTGTGGCTATTTTATGCAATGTTGCTTGTGTATTAGCACTGACAACTCTACGCAAACTCCGCTGCTCTCGGTCATTAAGTGATGGCAGTCGGCCACTGCGTAGTCCATGGTGCGAGATAGTGCCTGAAATTTGGTATTCTCAGCACACTACTGATACTGTGCACCTAGAGATATTGAATTCCTTAACGATTTACGAAATGAAACGTCCCTTGTGTTTAGCACGAATCACCACTCCGCGTTCAAAGTCTGTTAATCCCCATCGTGGGGACATAATCACTTCGGAAACCACTTGAGTACAAACGACAGCTCCACCAGTGCACTATCCGTTTATACCTTGTATACGCGATACTACAGCCATCTGTATACTTGCGTGTCGCTATTCCACGACTTCTGTCACATCAGTGTGTATGTATATAAGAATATTGTATCAAACTTGTTGTGTTCTACCCACTCGTCTAATACAGGGTGCTTAAGAAACCTGATTTCTCGAATTGTTACACAACACCTCAGGGAAATCGTATCAATGAGACTTTGTTACAGTAAGATAACTGAGAATACTTAACTTTGAGAAATGTACAATGAGATGTCGCAGGCAAAAGGCGACATGAAACATAAGAAATCTCTTCAGTATACACAATTCCAATACAGGTCCAGTAATACAGTCCTGAGCCAGGGCTGTAGAACTCGTAGATCGGCTACACTTCAACTGGGCCACTGCCGGGCGGCGCGGCGCTTATGTCCCCTTCGTGTAGATGGCGCTACTGTGTCGTTGTCGTCCTAGAGAGGGGTCGGTTAGCGCACTATTGGCTGACCTCGTCTCACAGCCCTCTCTGCTATGACGTTCTTGCCCATCGTGCCGGTCCTTGACTTTACGCCGGAACAAAACCCTATATGTAAAATGCGATTTCATGATGAAAAATTACGATGATTTACTCTTCAAAGTTCGAGAAAAAATACTTTTACATCAATGATCTATTATCTGCACTGCTCTGAATATACTGTACAATCATGCATGCATAATCCAAAACCGTATCACTGTTTTCACTTCAAAACTGCTAGTGGTTAATTTTATGATTGATGATCTCTGACAAAGACATCAAGCAGCACTGAACTTCCTGGCAGATTAAAACTGTGTGCCGGACCGAGACTCAAAGTCCTTGCTAGTTCTGCAAGGTTCGCAGAAGAGCTTCTGTTAAGTTTGGAAGGTAGGAGACGAGGTACTGGCAGAAGTAAGGCTGTGAGGAGGCGGCATGAGTCGTGCTTGGGTAGCTCAGTTGGTAGAGCACTTGCCCCCTAAAGGCAAAGTTCCTGTGTTCGAATCTCGGTCCGGCACACAGTTTTAATCAGCCAGGAAGTTTCATATCAGCGCACACTCCGCTGCATAGTGAAAATCTCATTCCAGTGTATGTCAACCAAGCATAGCCCGGGTCGATACCGAGTGCGGTTACGGCCGTTGCTGCTGTAGGAAGTGGTGGCCTCGTACGCTAAATTTTTGCAAACCTCTAACAAATTTAATCACATATGCTTCCTACTATACTCACATGAATAATACTTTTTTTTTGCTTTTTTTCCTGCTGTTGCAATTTTAATGGCGAGCAATGTAGTTTACGTTAGCTTCAAATGCTGGCGCATATGACTTTAGCAAACCCATTTGCTCGTTTTCGAAGTAGTGACATTGTCGTCCTTTTTGTTTTTGCTGCTGTTGTGGTGTCTAGTCCGAAGAGTGGTTTCCTGCAGTTTTCCACGCTACTCTACGCTGCGCGAGCAGCTTCATCTCCGAATAACTGCTGCAACTTACATACATTTGGAACTGCTTGTTGTATGCATCAGTTGGCCTCCCTCTGCGATTTTTAAATCTGTCACTTCTGTCCATTAACAGACTATTTCTTGATGTCTTTGGATGTGTCGTATCGGATGCATTTTTTTAGTTAATTTTTACTACATATTTATTTTTTCTCGAATTTGATTCGGTACGTACTCATTAGCTACTCGATTTACCCACCTAAGCTACAGCATAATTCCGGAGCACAATATTTCAAGAGCTTCAGTTCTTTCCTTGTTTCAACAGGTTTTATCCTTACATATAGTAATAATGCGCTCTCGGTAGGAGAGAAAAGACTGCGACAATGGGGCCGTTGCCCGGCAGCAGTCTCCGCAAGGCCACCGCGGCTCAAGACAGGCGCGGCAGCGAGCTCTGCACACCTGCTGCACGGGACGCCGTAACTTTCCCAGCGGGTGACTTTGGCGGGAACCGCTGCACAAAATTTCGCACTGTCTCTGAACCAGTTGTTTTCTCTCTTCCCGCTATTTAGTTGTAGCATCATACAGCATTAAAATGTGGGTGCCTACATTTTTCTCGTTTGCAAGTTACTTTCAAACCTCGCCGTTTTGTCTCTCTGCCCTATCAGGAGCGCGGCATGTCCGATTGACATGACAATGTAGAACTAAAGATCCTACGTGGGAAGTATATCGATTATTACCTGGGCCGCGCGGTTAGAGACTCCATTTCTCGGATTGCGCGGCTCCTCCCGCTGGAGGTTCGAGTCCTCCCTCGGACATGGGTGTGTGTGTATGTGTGTGTTGGTCTTAGCTTAAGTTAGTTTTAGTAGTGTGTAAATCCAGCAGTTTGGTCCCATAGGAATTTACACACATTTGAACATTTGATGACTGCCTGGAGTTCACTGATTTGCTGAACATTACCCGCTGTGTCAAAGCGACACAGCAACATCGTGGCGACATCCTACTGGAGGATGTTTCGGAACGGCAGACTATTTTTCTTCATCATATAAGTTAACTGGTTCTCATGAGTGTCTATGGTACGTGTTCGTCCAAACCAGATTGTTTAAGAGGCTCTCTTGCTCTCCTTCATTCCACTATGAAAGAGTTTACGCAGGAAATGAGCTACAGCGGGGGCAACGGATGTCAGTTTTTCTGTGAACTTGGGTTCCGCGGAAATTTTTGCAAGAGGGGGCAAGATTCAAAACTGTCGTTTTTTATCCAGCTGGATAAGTTTTGAAATGTTTCGCCCCAAGAAGTAAATATGACAAGAATTAGGGCTACACAAAACATATTGTATCTCAAAACATTGATAGTTATCTGCTTTGTAGTTTATAAGTAGATTGCTTTGATTCCTGGATGGTAAGCATACTTCAACAGCTATGCAAAGAGAACTTTTTTTTTTATAAATATGAATGTCACTTTCTTTACACAGAAGAACATTAGAAGTCCAATCTTCTGATTTATTACGAGCAAGGTATTTAAAAGAACGCAGAATATCGAGCACTGTTCCTTGCAGTCTTTATCTCTAAATTCAGGATGCGTTGAAAAACTTTCAGACTGTGCATTAAGCTCTATGACTTCCACAGCCTTTTCATTGAGCCACTTCACCAACTGATTAATGTTCCATAGTTCTAGAAATAAATACAGCTATTTGTGGAACTCTGAGTGATTGTTTTTCCCAAACTACACTCAAGTTTGAGAGGGCATCATCCAAAGCCAGATTTGCTAAATCCGCACCGTGCATGATTACATGGGATCATAATGGACTTGGAGCGCAGGAATACTAGCGGAAAAGAGCACAAAGGAGGCGAATATTTTCCTCTTTAAAAGATTCTGACAGAAAAGTGGGGAATCAGCTGCCTCAGTCCTGAATGTTTTGACATGGGAACATATTACCGCGCTTTTAACACAGCACATTCCAACTTCTTTTATCCAGTCTCTCTTTGTAGTTCAACAGTCATGATCAGCATGTCCCTGTCTTTGCCACAGTCTATATATCTCTTGCTCCTACTGTCTCATTTTTTTCTCCTACTGCCACTTAGTCCTGTCTATCTCTCCGACTATCAGTGTCTTCAACACTTTCTCTCTCTCTTCCTTGCCATTGTCTCCTTCTCTGTCACTTTCACTGTCTCTCTGATTCGTTATCATTGTCTTTGTCCCATTCTTTATTCGCCTCATTGTCGCTGTCTCTGCCATTCTCGCTCACAGTCAGCTGCCTTTCTCTTCAGCCACCAAAGTCTCCTCTCCACACACGTTCTTGGTGAGGGTTTGCTCAGCGTTTCAGGCCCTAGACAGGGAAACCTTAATGTGAGGATATTCTCTTTTACTGCACTGCCTCTCACTGACCATCACTGTCTCCCCTTCTCTCCCCTGACGCTGTATCCTCTCTCTGCCACCGTCTCAGTTAATTTGCAACTATTTGTCACCACAAAACAGCGTGAATATGTTCGCTTGCCAAAAAATTTGATGACGGCGGTACAACTGGTCTCCCACTCTTCTGCGACAGTCTTTTACAGAGGAACATATTCGCCGTTTTCATGCTCTGACTGGAGCATTTTTCCGCTGATTTCCTTGTTTTCCCCGCAAACGCAGGATGTGCTGCTTTTATAAAAACAATTCTATAGGTAAGTAAAATTTTTATAATTTATTTCTATACATTTATTTACGATAACACTTATAAACAACAAAAAAGTACATTTAATACAAGACTAACACAGAATGCGCAATGAGCGTTCTTTTCATCCAGATGGGAATCGCCGTTCGTTTCGTCCAAACACAAAAAAACTGAGTCCTGCGTTAAAATAAAAAACATTGAAACCGCCAATTCAAGAATGAAATCGAAAGGTTTTACAGCGATGCTACAAATGTACGGTGCAACGTGGCCACTCCACAGAACAGATGCTTCCTGTAGTTTAATGGGAGCGCAGGACTCCCACCCAACGCAAGTTCACCTTACACAGCTTTATATAAAAATGCATAACATTGTACTCAACACCTGAAGAACACCAAAATTACAGTTTTTGATTTGCAAGTATATAGAATTTAGTCTTACAAAATAATTCTTTGTAAGGTGAAGTGTAATTTTCGAGTGGACGGACACCTCGTAACGTCAGGGTCACTCAGCACGCTTTCCTGCAGTTGCAGCGGACACAGACGGCGCCTATAAAGCTCTCTTGGTGAAAAAATACTGACTAGAAACGTAGTTTAGTGACTTCAGCATCCTTGCGCTGTGTGACCCGAGAACCCTTGCCACCTGTTCACTACGTCAGCTAGTACTACAGTTACACCCCAGACGGAATATTACGTGCGTATTTTATACGCGTAAATACGGTAATTTTGAACCTTTTCACTGCCAGGTAATGGAATCCAAAAAAGTATCAAAGTTCTCCGAGACCATCATTTTAAGACTATATGGCAAACATTCCTCTGTTGTCAT
Source organism: Schistocerca piceifrons (assembly GCF_021461385.2). Classification (NCBI taxonomy): domain Eukaryota; kingdom Metazoa; phylum Arthropoda; class Insecta; order Orthoptera; family Acrididae; genus Schistocerca; species Schistocerca piceifrons. The sequence continues at coordinate 178,844,431 of NC_060138.1, read as the reverse complement.
GAACAGAAATTATAGATGTGGTCATCCACACAACTGGTAATTCAGATGCCCAAAAATTATGGTTATTCTGATGTTTCTTGGTAACGGATGAAGCTTTTCAAAAATGAGAAAATGGCATTCCTAGATAATTTTCAAAAGAATATGAAATTAAAATTTTGGCCTTTTGCTGAGGTTAGTTACTTACGTTCAAATGGCTCTAAGCAGTATGGGACTTAACATCTGAGGTCATCAGTCCCCTAGACTTAGAACTACTTAAACCTTACTAACCTAAGGTCATCACACACATCCATGTCCAAGGCAGGATTCGAACCTGGGACCGTAGCAGCAGTGCGGTTCCGGACTGAAGCGCCTAGAACCGCTCGGCCACACCGGCCTGCAGTTACTTAGGTAATTGCGACCCAAAGTGCAAAAAAACGCCTAAAACTGGTGTTGCGGTCTACTCAGTAACCATCTATTAATAAATGGTACTTTTATAAGGCGTCTAAAGCCCACATTAGATTTCACTCAATGCAAAAGATCCAACCGATTCGCTCAATTTGCCTCGGCTGGAGGAAGTGTGTGAAGTTTAAATTTTGATCTTGTTCTGCAGTATAACTATAGAACGCTCGTTCTTCCTGTAGGTACACAAATGGTCCCTAGGTCAAGCGTTATCCAAAATACTTGACCTTCCATACCTGTGACGAACAGCGCCCGAGATATGACCCCCTGAAAAATTGCATTGTTGTGCGCGGCTTTCTGGAAGATACTGGTACCATGCACTGTCGTGCACGAACGGATAGTGTGAACTGAGCGATAGGTACTCAACCAGTCGATCTCAACAGCTTCGGGTAGTTTAAATACAGACTGTTCTACAGCACACTGAATTTCATCCAATGAATTTTCTCGTTTAGGAAGAGCATGAGAAAGTTTATAAAATTTTTAACAATACGTAACATGCGTTTTATTATATGATGTTCAGTTGTACTGTTCATGGCAACAAATCGCAAAACATGCTCTCTGCAGTGAAGGTACGGCAACTCTTGCTCCCTCTTCTCTGATAACCGAGAGCGGGACTCAGTAGGGGAACCACTAAAGTTAGCAGCATCATCAAAACAGCATGTTACTAATTTGCCGTAAGAAAGTTTTTGTTTCTTTAGTTCACTACCAGTTGCTGTAAATATAGATTCAGCGGCCGGTCGGGGTGGCCGAGCGGTCCTAGGCGTTACAGTCCGGAACCGCGCGACCGCTACGGTCGCAGGTTCGAATCCAGCCTCGGGCATGGATGTGTGTCATGTCCTTAGGTTAGTTAGGTTTAAGTAGTTCTAAGTTCTAGGGGACTGATGACCTCAGAAGTTAAGTCCCATAGTGCTCAGAGCCATTTTTATAGATTTAGCTACAGTATTCTTCAGTTCGACCAAACACAAAACCCTCCCTTCACATCAGAAGACGATGGCGGCGTAACATAACGAACCAGGAAAGACCGTTCTTTTGGTTAGAAACACTTTTATATTCGTCTGGCATTACAAAAAAAAAGTATGTATCATGGAAAATTATTTCATGATGTTTGTCTAGTATCTCAACAATGCAACGTCTTTGTACATGGGTTTACCTATGTGAAACCATCACTTTAGAATTTAACCCACATTTCAAGATTAATGTCGCCTTATAGTACTGTCTCACGATTTGAGGGTTCCATGTTGTGTGGGGGATTTCTTCCATACTAAGGAAGATCCCACCACAGACTTTTATTTATTGACGTTGAAGCAAAGAGAAGAATGTCAGATTGATGCTCCTTAAGAAGTTGATTGACAACTTTTCTCAAAGCAGGCTATTATTTCTTTCCTCTTGTAACCGTTGGCGATTAAGATTTCGGTACATCATCTTTCTCTCTGGGTTAATACGGAAACAATTTCTTTTCAAAGAGTTTTTGAATACAGTCTCTGTAGAACTAGAAGATATACTGAATGTAATTTAGGCATTCCTGCTAAAGAGTGCACAATTTTTGACGGGCCTTCAAACGTATCTCCACAATTTGCTGAAGATATTGTAAGAACGTGCTGTGTGTTACGTAGTTTTGTTCGCGGTGGAAACAGATACAGACATGAAGACACTTTGAGGACATGTGCGTTACATAACACGTCCAGAGACCATTCATAAACTAGAAGAAATGAGAGTGCTGCTCACCAATCTTCCTCATCCCCGAAGAATATTTGCTTCCAACATCCGGCAGTGGTGTCCGGTGGGATATGAACGTCCGGAGCAATTTTAAATATTGCACCCCCTCATAAGCTGTTATACAAGTTTTAAAACTTCGAACTAAAAAAGACACTGGTTGGCGATGTAACACTTTCTCCATTTTCATTTTCTTTAATTATTTATGTATGAATTGGCGCATTTAATTCCTTTAATTTACGTTTTTCAAGTTTAATCGCACTTGTATGCTTTACTGACTTATCGTGCTTTTCTAGTTTTCCTCTGCTTCCAGTAGCTTTTCTGAATTCAGTGAAAGATACACAAATGAACACTTCCTCTGTTTTTTGTGGAGGTACGGTATCATTTATTAAATGCATTCCACATAATTTGCAAAAAGCTCTACCACGATCAGGGTCAAAATACACCTGTTACATCTACACTTCCATTTTTGCTGGTACTTAATCTCACATCCAACATTTAGTGTTGGATTACAACTTAAGGATGGATGGGAAATGGTACATTTTTCGTTTGAAGACTAACGGACATTAAATGACGATTCAATAAGCAATCCACCATAACAATCACTACCATTCCTTTTAATAGATTCACACTCATCTACTCCTTCTGCAGTATGACGTCTTGTATTAGAAAAGAAGGAACTGAAATTTTCTGCGCCGACGTTATGTTTTGGTACTAGTACTTCATTTTATATGACGTACTGAAGAAGACTGCATGCAGATTGTAGAATCACATCACTATTCACACGGAACAACTGACAGTGAGAAGCGCTCCTGAGTGGCGCTTCCTCTGGCAAAGCATTGGTTTAAATGGGCGCATTCTGGCGTCCAGCGCCACTGCACTTGCGTGGCGATCAGTGGCAGGCAACAGCCAGCAGTGGCGCAGAAGTGTAACAGGGCCACAACTGGCAGAGTATCGCTTCCAGTAGCGCCAAGCGTGGCCAAGCAGCGGGTAATGCCACACGTAAACAGTCGGCTCTTGGTATAGTGGGGCAAAAGTCAGTGTCCGTAATGTGAGAACTGTCATGAATCATTTTTCCAGCCTTTCTTATTATAGACAGGCTCTGATTTCAACTAAATGAGACTTTGTTGTAGCAGAAGTTAGAATAATTAGTGTGTATCGCTGGGGCAAGTATACTAACACTGTGACTTATTTCAGCTTATTTTACCAGTAGGCCTATGTGGTTTTTGGTTTCTGCACCACTCTGTGATTGCCACAACTGCGTTGACTACAGCGCAGTGTGTATTTTGGAGGCTTGTACTGATATTGTTTTGTGTGCGTGTGTATTCGTGATAGACTCCAAGGATTATGATTTTCTCACGTACTTGGTGTGTGTCGTTTCTTTATGTTAACGAGCAGCAGGGCAAAAGATAAGCGTGATAGGCGCGTCCAGAATCCTGTAGAAAAGATGGAATCACAGAGGGAAAGCAGATTTGATACATTGCAGGACGAGATTAATCTCAGTCCGGAGTGACACAGCAGTTGTGGAAATAGCCCCAGTGAAACAGTTACACGCAGAAATGCGCAGGTCGGTTCTGTAGATAATAGTATTCACGATGATGGCATTTTTCATAGGCAAGTTATCGCGGTTGTACATACAAAATATTTTCACGTGGTGTAGGAGATGGATCAGTCTCACCACCTCGTGTTCGTAGTGAGCGTAATTAACGACGGTTGTCACCTAAACGCAACACGGAATGTTAGTCCCAAACAGATAATTTTAAGTATGTTTAGCGTCTTAGATGAGGCTCGAGAAAAGAATGGGAAACGCATTGGGAAAGGAGATGGATAGGAAAGAAATGAAAAAATTTACGACGGCAATTCGAGAGATGATAAATAAGGTGACTAATGATTGGAACGAAGTGAAAGGCATAGCGGCCGAATGGAAAACTGTCTCCATTGCAGCAAAGAAAGACGCTCGTGTGGCCAAGGTTATATTCTATACAGGCACAAAACATGTCAAAGTCGTTCAAGGCACAGAGGAAAATGCCAAAACATATTGGACATGCTAGAAGAGCAGGGTCGGCAGATTGTTAGAGAAACCGAACACACAATAGCGAAGAATTCGCAAAGGATAGTAACTTTGGAACAGGACAGAACAGATTTGAAACAGGTAGCTGATGTTCAGGAAGACATCAGTGTACAACAAAAGCACATACGCCATGACGTAACGGGAATGCAGAATCACATAGCCGTTATTGTATGAAGAGTTTATGGCAACGTACACTATAACCTCAGACATGGACCAGAGGCTTCAGTGAACAAGATAGAAGTTGCATCATCTGTATCGAGGTTCGGCGCTGTGCCTGCTGCTAAAGTGTTTGCCAGCAGGACCGGTGAGGGAGTACTGGGCGAACTGCTTGCTCCCTACATGTACAGCACGTTAGCTGAAGCACTGAAGCAGAAGTGAAACACATTTGTTGCACCTCTGCGTCGTCCGCCCCAGGTAGCTGAGAAGTCAGCGCGACAGAATGTCAAGCCTAAGGGCCCGGATTCGATTCCCGGTTGGGTCGGAGATTTTCTCCACTCAGGGACTGGGTGTTGTGTTGTCCTAATCATCATCATTTCATGCCCATCGACGTGCAAGTTGCCCAAGTATCATCCAATCTAAAGACTTGCACCCGGCGAACGGTCTACCCGACAGGAGGCCCTAGTCACACAACATTTACAGTACCTTTGCGTCGTACAGAAACTTCGATTGAACGGGAAGTTAGCTGCACAGGCAGCACTAGTATACGGGGCAGCGCGGATCTGGAGAGAAGAGAAGAAGTGTGGAATTTTGAGTGTAGAGTGGCGCGTGTGGTGGGACCAACGTCATCCTTTGATCACAAGCACTTCCTTTACGTTCATAACTTTCAGAATACAAGGATTCAGGCAATTCTTAACATTTCAGAAGTTTCATCGCCCAATTTGAATACCCATTGCCTCCAGATTGGCCACTAGGGTATAAACTTGAATTTATTTGTTGGGCGCATCAAAGGTTCGGCAGCGGAAAAAGATGAAGTGCATAGCATCTTCCTACTGTACCTACAAAGAATCCAGGAACGTATTTTTGAGCACCTATAAGAGATACAGGACTGGACGAAACAGGAAATTATGCTGTGTCCGGATTTAGAATCATCTGGTTTCAGAAGCTCTTTTAACTATTTAAATTTGTATTTAAAAAAATAATCAGTTCCTAGAGAAACGTGTAATGCACTGGCAACTATCCATTTTTGCTCCATGAAGCTCCCACGTCATTAACAAGTCTCGGCTGGCATTGTGGCAACGATACGGAAGCTTTTAAAAGCATACTGAGAAAATTAGATTTCGCCTACGAGGCACCACAATACAAAATCGATAAGAATTACAATCAAGTAGTGCGTACCCACCGCAAAACAACAGAAATTTTGAAAGACATGAAACTATCGGACGTAATAACGGTGGCAACGGCTGTGGAAACGACTGGTGTCACTTTAATGTGGCGCAGTATGAAAGCCGCAACAGTCTCGGATATGACAATAACAACAGGCATAACAACGAACTCTGGCAGTAAAAAAATTGTGGAGAACGCGGACCGGATAGCGGTCAAGTAGGAATAGTAGAAGTTCGTGGAACAAACCACACGAGAGAGCAGAAGGGACGAAATCACAGCAACAACGACGGTACACTGCCGGGTCACTCTTCAGAATTTGCCACCCAACCTATCGGACGAGCCGAATCAACTTATATATATACAGGGTGGTCCATTGATAGTCACCGGGCCAAATATCTCACGAAATAAGCATAAAACAAAAAACTACAAACAACGAACGTCGTCTAGTTGACGGGGGAAACCAGATGGCGCTATGGTTGGACCGCTAGATGGCGCTGTCATACGTCAAGCAGATATCAACTGCGTTTTTTTTTTTTTAAATAGGAACCACCATTTTTTATTACATATTCGTGTGGTACGTAAAGAAATATGAATGTTTCAGTTGGACCACTTTTTTCGCTTTGTGATAGATGGCGCTGTAATAGTCACAAACGTATAAGTACGTGGTATCACGTAACATTCCGCCAGTGCGGACGGTATTTGCTTCGTGATACATTACCCGTGTCAAAATGGACCGTTTACCAATTTCAGAAATGGTCGATGTAGTGTTGATGTGTGACTATTGTGATCAAAATGCCCAACGGGCGTGTGATATGTATGCTGCTCGGTATCCTGGACGACATCATTCAAGCGTCCGGGCCGTTCACCGGATAGTTACGTTATTTAGGGAAACAGGAAGTGTTCAGCCACATGTGAAACGTGAACCACGACCTGCAACAAATGATGCCCAAGTAAGTGTTTTAACTGCTATCGCGGCTAATTCACACATCAGTAGCAGACAAATTGCGTGAGAATCGGGAATCTCAAAAACGTCGGTGTTGAGAATGCTACATCAACATCGATTGCACCCGTACCATATTTCTATGCGCCAGGAATGGCATGGCGACGACTTTGAACGTCGTGTACAGTTGTGCCACTGGGCACAAGAGAAATTACGGGACGATGACAGATTTTTTGCACTCGTGCTATTTAGCGACGAAGCGTCATTCACCAACAGCGGTAACTTAAACCGGCATAATATGCACTATTGGGCAACGGAAAATCCACGATGGCTGCGACAAGTGGAACATCAGCGACCTTGACGGGGTATTGTATGGCGCGGCATTATGGGAGGAAGGATAATTGGCCCCCATTTTATCGATAGCAATGTAAATGGTGCAACGTATGCTGATTTCCTACGTAATATTCTACCGATGTTACTACAAGATGTTTCACTGTATGACAGAATGGCGATGTGCTTCCAACATCACGGATGTCCGGCACATAGCTCGCTTGCGGTTGAAGCGGTATTGAATAGCATATTTCATGACAGGTGGATTGGTCGTCGAAGAACCATACCATGGCCCGCACGTTCACCGGATCTGACGTCCCCGGATTTCTTTCTGTGGGGAAAGTTGAAGGATATTTGCTATCGTGATCCACCGACAACGCCTGACGTCACGCGTCAGCGCATTGTCAGTGCATGTGCGGACATTACGGAAGGCGAACTACTCGCTGTTGAGAAGAATGTCGTTACACGTATTGCCAAATGCATCGAGGTTGACGGACATCATTTTGAGCATTTATTCCATTAATGTGGTATTTACGAGTAATGACGCTGTAACAGCATACGTCTCAGAAATGATAAGTTCACAAAGGTACATGTATCACATTGGAAAAACTGAAATGAAATGTTCAAACGTACCTACATTCTGCATTTTGATTTAAAAAACCTACCTGTTACCAACTGTTCGTCTAAAACTGTGAGCCATATGTTTGTGACTATTACAGCGCCATCTGTCACAAAGTGAAAAAAGTGGTCCAACTAAAACATTCATATTCCTTTACGTACTACACGAATATGTAATAAAAATGGGGATTCCTATTTAAAAAACGCAGTTGATATCCGTTTGACCTATGGCCATCTAGCGGGCCAACCATAGCGCCATCTGGTTTCCCCCTTCAAGCTAGACAAGTTTCGTTCTTTGTAGTTTTTTCGTTTGATGCTTATTTCTTAAGATATTTGGCCCGGTCACGATCAATCGACCTCCCTGTATATAAAAGACGTTTGATGATATCTAGCGGGAGATACTTGATAGTTGCATATGAATTTCCATTGGGCTATGTGTGTGATATGTATTGCCATACTAATTTTTCAGGTAAAATACTCTATATTGCATGAATTATCCCTCATGAAATATTTTTGGTATGAGGATTTTACCTGTCGTAACTTTGTCAAACCGTTTTCATTATGTGTGGAAAGATTTTTTCTATGTTTCATTTTTGCTTGGTCTGTTTTGGAGGGGCACCCTGCTTATTTTTATTTCTCAATTTGATGAGTATACTTGTAACTACTGTGTTCATATCTTCTCGCTAAAATGGCGAAAGTGTTTCCGTTCTTCGTATTTCGAGAGTTTGGGCACGCCATGGCACATTTGTGCCCTCTACTGTCTTTTTCGCTGTGCTGTGCTGTATTTACCGCCCACAGCTTTGAGCGTTGGACAACGATCGATTGTGTATGGACCCATCGCCAAGACGATAGAGCACCCTCTGATTCGTGAAGTTCTCTCATGAGAACGTAAACGACATTGAACGATCATGAGTTGCTCACCCCATTTGCTGTACACAGAAAGCAGCGATGCATAACATATTACCAATAAAGTTCTTTGTACGGATTGATTATTTTGCGTTGGGGAAAACTTGTCACTTGTCGGAATCAAATTTCCTCAAGTTGCAGAGATTGAGGAATCAGAATAACACTAGGACCATAATATCTAACTATTTAAGCGCCCACTGCTTCCCTCACGTAGACTGTATGACCTGCAGAGATGTTTATGTTGTTCTAAAGTTGCAACACTTTCTAAGCTTCTCACGCTAATTATGGTCATATAAGCATAGCCTTTTCCAAATGTACTTCTGACGAAAAAGTGATTCTGGTGGCTGAACTCGAATGTTTTTGTTAATCGTACCTTTTGCGTTCTTGTGAAGATTTTTCCATAGCAACTATCATCCCCCAACAAATATTTCTTTATATCAAAACGAGGAGTGAAATACCAATTTTTATAAATTTAGCTTTAAATGTTCTTTTTGATGTAAAGAAATATTTTCTTAAAAATTTTCATCTTCTATTGCATTTCCTTAGGGGTTGAATTTACAGAAACACTGAAAGGTGAAGTTTCTGTTTCTAACTGATGTCAACAACCACCTTACCAAAGACATAGCCTTAAAAATCCTATAGTTCTGCTTTAGAAATTATTTATTTTCGAAATATCTTTCACCCACTATTCATCCCTTAGTTGTTGAATTTCCAAAAATGTTGGAACCCGTACTTTTTATTTTCTGTCTGAGAAACCAAATACCAGTTACCGTAGTCGAAGCTTCAAAACTCCTTTAATAGCGACATGCTTTCAAAAAGCCTTTCATTCCCTATTTCAGCCCCTTTGGAGAGGAATTTCAGACAATCTTTTCTTAAATGATTCCTAGATTTTAAGATCCGCACCATCTCGAAACTTGAAGCTTCTATCGTTAGTAGTTTGGGTTGGGTGATGATGAGCCAGTGAATCAGTCACACATTATTTCAACCCCTTAGGGGTTGACTTTCCAAAAACAGTGAAACACATATTCTTTCATCTCTGACCGAGAAGCCAAACACCAAAGATTTAGCTTTGAAAAGGCTTTCGAAATTAAATATTTTCATAAAATGTTTCATCCTCCATTTCACCTCACTAGAGGTTGAATTTCCAAAAAACAGTGTCATGCGTATGTTTGATTTCTAACAGAGAACCCAACACACGTTTCGTACATGTGGCTTGAAAAATGCTTGCACAATGAAATGTTTCCATAAGAACTTTCATCTACACTTCGCCTCCATAGGGCTTGAATTTTCAGTAACAGTGAAACTGGTATTAATTTATTTCTTATTAAGAATCCAAATTTATTTTTCATATATTTAGCATTAAAATGCTTTCACAATAACGTATTTTCATAAAAAACCTGAACACCTATTGGACCCCATTAGGGGCTGAATTTCCAAAAACAGTGAAACAAATATTCTTTATTTGTAACTGAGATGTCAAATACAAATGTTCATAAATGTAGCTTTAAAAATACTTTAGTAATCTTTAAAGATAACATACTTTCAAAAAACGTTTTCCTCCATTGTTTCACCCCCATAGTGTTAAATTTAAAAAAATGCTGAAACACGTATTTCTTTATTTCTGACTGAGAAAATAAATACCAAATTTCGTAGATCTAGCGTCAAAATTGCCTTAGTAGCGACCTAGAAAACCAATTTACCTCTTATTCCACCATCTTAAGGATGTAATTTCGAAAAATTCCTTCTTAAACGACAATTACAGTATTAGGTCCACACCTTCGCCAAATTTCAAGTTCCTATCCTTAGCGGTTTTGGCTGGGCGATGATCAATCAGTCAGTCAGGACATTGCCTTTTATATATAGAGACTGTATGATAGATGATGGAAGAGGAAAACTTAAGGATAACTGGGAGAGCTGGGTTGTATGATAAGGATGAGCAACCAATTCCACATCGATTTTGTATGTTGCTGAGTATGCTCTATCAGTAGACTATCATAATTTAATTTCCTATCACTTTTATTACACATGTATCTATCTTTGCATGTAATCTACAGGAAACACATTTCTTATGTGGCTGTTGTTATAAAATATATGGACAAAGAGGCATAATTAATTACTTAATATGCTATGCCATAATTAATGAGAATATTAAGCTAAGATGTCCATGCACAGGGATCAGACACTAATATGGTAATTGAGTCTAACAACTAGCATGCAGTTTACGCTCTGTATCACATAGCAACACGAGATAATTAAATACTGTTTTAAGTTCGTTATGAATATTCTTAAACATTAAATAATAATAAAGATATAAAACCAATAATGCAAAAGCATCAAGGAAAAGAAAGTTTTATTACTTTCGTTTTGAATAATATATAGAGAATATATTTTCTATGGTTGATTCACAATTTAAAACTAAGAATTAAAGTCAGATTTAATTATCTATTGATTGTATCTATATGTCTTGATGCAATATCGTTTTTGTGAAACCTTGAGTGAATTGGTCTGGGAAAGTGTGTTCAGATACAGAGATGCTGTGAGTGTCTCATGGAGGCGGCTGGTCATATCCCTCATATGCACCGTGGCAGCTCAACTGCGGCCTTGACTGTGGCGAACACAGCCAGCAGTGAGTGGGACACAGCAGGGAGCAAGTGCAGCAGGACGTGACGTGAGGTGTGTCGGTCCAGCTGAGTGGCAGGGTCACTTTGCCACCTGCCAGAGGAGCCTCCTCACCCCAACGACGAGGGTACCCACGCCTGACAGCACGGCGCCTACCTGTGTGAGTAGTAACTCAGAAAGTGTGCTGATGAGTGAAAGTGCATTGAGAGTCCTTCCCCAGAGACCTGACGATGGAGGGTAAGATGTGGTGCCTGTCGGTGACTCCCCCTCCCTGCTGACACAAGGACAACTATGTCAGAGGAGCAGAACCACAGGTAGCAGAGAGTAAGTTCTGTCTCAACATGTTTCTATTTTGTAATCAATACTGGAGTTGTCATACGTTCAATATGACACTATAGAAGATATCTTTCTTCTCAGTGTTTCCGAGCTTTAAGATTCAGTAGAACAGGCTCCCTCACATGGCAGTTCTGTAAGAATTATTTGTGCAGACTTCCCATCAGACCAACTGAGTGCTGCACGTAACTATAGTTACAGCACAGGCTGTATGTGAACAGTCCTGTAATATTCCTTCTGTCGATCAGGACAATAATATCACTAAAATTCCAGAATCGGTAATCTCTGAAGAAAGAAGTCGAAACCAAATTAGTATTTCCTATTTTTCTTCTCGACAGCAGCTTGGTATTCCAATCTCAATACTCATTCTGCTCTAAACACGATAGAGCGTGAATTTTTCCAACTTCAACTGTTTAGTGCATAAAAAAACGATGTCCAACAATTTGAGTTCAATCAAACCTTACTTTGCCGTATAAACAATGAGACCATCTAGGGGAGATCGAGTTCTGTCCTGTGTAACTCGACACACACTCTGTTGCATCGACGAGTCCAGCCCAGGTGACTGTTGCTGCAGTGGGGAGCCAAATATTCAATGCAGGCCTGTCTGTACAGACGGTGTTGCAGTCATTTTCAGAGCATGGTCCTCGAGCTACTTCAGGGTAGTTATCAGCAACGGGCCCCAATAATCTGCACCACCTTCTCACTTAATTTGACACTTGAGGTGTTGTATGTTGTGTTTATGTGTTGTGTTTATGCAAGTTTGTATAATGTTAGGCACAAAAGCAGAGTACACACTGCACATGTGAATTGTTTACTAGCAACTGTACGCCATCACTGTCGAAAAACCAAGAATTTTTAATGAATTTTTCTTGTGTAATGAACTTTTAGTGTTATTATGTTTTTTTATAGTATTGTGTAAAGACTTTCGGTATGTGTTTCCTACATTTGTCAACATGATAATTAAGGATAGCACGATTTTCTAAGGATTGTTACGCCATTTTGCCACATTAATTGTTTTAATCGCTTAAATTCATTTTTTCCTACAGTTATCTACATTTTCTGTCCATTTTTTGCTTAAATGATCAAGTGTTCCAACACAAACCTAACTTCACACAAATTAATTCATATACACTAATGTATATATGAAAATGTAGTTAGCAGTCACATCTGCTTGCGCTGTTGACACTATATATATATAGAGTATACTGCACACATGCTTGTTGTTTAACATGTTTCAGTGTTGTTATTTATCTAATTTGTTCAATTACATACACACAATTTCTGTTTCTATATAAATTTTTTTAAACATATGATGATGTGACACTGTTTTGGTGACTCTGCAGCTAAACCAAAACTCATTTTAGTGTTTAATTTCTTAGGAGGATGTTTGATTCCATTGTAACTCATTAACTGTTTCATTATCAAAGCCTAAGCGCCGTCTGTATAGTATTTGCAAAGTCATAAAGTTAGAGGACAGGAAGATCTAGGTTGAAAGGTGGCTACACTGAGTCACAGCGCCAGAGATTGCGCCAAAGAGTATTATTCAGCCGCCTCCACTGGCTGTGCTTGTTGAGATGTGGTAGTGGAGAGTTCTTGTCGAGATGTCGTCGTGGAGAGTGCATACTGAGAAGTGGGCAGTAGGTGTTCTGACGTAGCCGTGACTAGTTGTGAGCATGTTATATGCAGTTGTTCTGATGGGCTAGACAGCCGATGCTGTTTGATTGCGGATGTTGTAATGATCACAGTGTATGTTTCGTCAATATGTGTGAAGGTAAAGAAAATTTTATTATTTTTTCATTTCAAATGTCTCTTGGTCACAGGTTCAGTCAACAAAGCATCTGGCTTGTGTTCATGTATTAGAGTGTAATTCTGGTTTCTATGTGCAATTATAGTATTTCTGTTTTTTTTTAATTACTTCAGTGTAAATGGTGCTTAAATTACCTTGTCTTATTGAGGAAGAACAGTGCCAAATGTCTACGTTGAATCACACTTCCACACACAGAACAGTTACATTTGTGCTTTGTTGTTTCGTAGCTTTTATAGTTGCTGGGGACTTAATTAATTAATTGTGTTAACGGAAGTTTTGTTTCATTCTTTGTTGTTATTGTATGGAGTCAGATTGCGTACTAATACTGGTGAGGGCCAACGGGCTACGAGACTGCGTAACGGGACAGACAGCGACGAAATTTAAAATTATTTGCATAATATTTAATTAAGCCCCCATGCACGTGGCGACCACTGCTTCATATCGTCCCTTGGAATCTTCTGATAGTAAAAATAGCAGACAGTAGTATTGTTGAAGTAATTTGTAGTTTAGTAATTGTAGTTTATATTGCATGTGTAGATTTGGTAATTGAACATTTGTAGTTGTCTTGTCATTCTTCTAATGGTATTTTTGCAGAATTTAATTTTTGATGTCTTGTACACGAGTTTGACAATTTTGTGCAATTATGAAGATTTCAATTGTTCGTTAATCGTGTTTGTCGGAAAGCTTTTCGTGTGAATGGTATTGTTGGAGATAAAGTGTCATTGTGTGTAATTTTCGTATAGGGACGAGTTTTGTATATTTTGTAAATGATTACGCGATCGATGAAAAAGGCAAAAATTATGGATAGTCAGAATGACGAAATTGTTGACATGCGAACTCTCCAACACAGGACAACAGTATGATGAATAATGAAGTTGAAAACAATTTAATAAGTCTGGAAAATAGGCCGGAACCAGTTCAAAATTTTTCACAATCAAAAAATTTTCAGAATACGAGATTAACGACAGAAGATTCTGGAATAGTATCGAACACAGATAGCTTTACAGCTTTGACGGAAGAAGTTGGTTTTGCGGGAAATGTTAGGGGTGAAAGGAATTTCGAACCAGTTAATATGGAGCAGTTGATGAGTGCAATATTTAATTTGGGATCTGAATTAAAAACAGTGGGATCACAGTTACGATCTGAAATTAAAACTGATATGGGAACAATGGAAACACGGTTAGACTCACTGGGATCACAAATAGGAACAATTAAAACTGATATGGGAACAATGGAAACACGGTTAAGCTCACTGGGATCACAGTTAGGACCTGAATTAAAAACAGTGGCAACAGGGTTAGACTCACAAATAGGAACAATTAAAACAGAGATGGAAACAATGGAAACACGGTTAGACTCACGAATAGGGACATGTTTCAAAAACATGAAAGATGAATTAAAGAAAGAAATTACAGAAGAAGTACAACCGATTTTGAATGCTCACAATAATAGATTAAATTCAATAGAAATCAGACAAAAGGAACAGGATAGAGAACAGGAAGAAAGAGATCGCGCGATAGCACAATAATTTTCAGAGTTAAATTTACAACGTGCACACGATAAGGAAGAAATACTTGAAAGAATCGAGGAATCCGTACCAAATGACAGAATAAATAACCTAACACAACAGTATGAACAGTTAAGTACTAAATGTGTCAATACTGAAACCCGAGTCGTGACACTTACGGAAGACGTAAATAAACAGAAAGAACAAATAGGTGACTTATCGGAAAGAGTTGAGGAGATTGCAGATAAATTGACAAGTCTTAGTTTAAATGGGGACAGAGATTCAGACGATACAGCTCCATAGCCATTTTCAGAAACCGAAGAGTACCAGAACATAAATAAGCATGTTGAAAATCAGGGAAAATTTAATGATCGCGTTAAAAGGGAATTTGAGGCATTACGAAAGCAAGTCAAACATATTGAAAGCGAAATCGTAGGAAAAGACAGCAGAAGAAATTTAGAATCACAGATAGCAGAAGGGTTTGAAGAAAGTAATTAATTTCATTTACGAGAAGCAACAAGAGAGCGCCAGGTGCGCGAACTTGACAATAATCGACATTGGGACTGGGACAGACGCGGTAGGTCTTTGTCGCCACGAGGCGAAAACTTTGGCTATAAACACTTCTTAACTGTTCGGAAATTTAAGATCTTTCGCAATTATAAGAACGACATACATCCATGTTCATGGTTAGATCAATTAATGTACGCATTTCCACCAAATTGGCCACTAAGTCACAAACTGGAATTTATGTGTGGATATTTAGAAAACGAACCGGCGACGCGCATGCGTGCACTTATTAGAGATTGTAGTAATCTAAATGATTTTTATCATGCATTTCTATCGGCATATTGGTCCGAAAACACACAGGACAGAGTCAAACATAGTCTTACTATGCAGCGTAATTTTAAACAGTCTGAGTTCCGCACGCCAGCAGAATACTTTGAAGACATGATTCGAAAGAATCAATTCCTTTCAACCCTTATAGCCCGACTGAATTAATTCGCATTTGTTTAACTAAGCTGCCACAATCGATAAGACAAATTGCTTTAGCCGGAAGATGTAAAGACGACATTGAGACTTTTAAGACTTTGCTATAAGAACTTGAGTATGACAATAGTAATTACAATAGATTTTCAGAGAAAAGGGATAGTGATCGGAACGGGCGTTATATGGGTAATTTTGAGAATGACAGACGAAACGAAACAGATAGGACAATAGATACCAGCCTTATGACAATAACAGACGGTCTAACAGAAATTACAGAGACAATTATAATAACGGAAACTCCTACCGGAATGATCAATCATACGGAAACAGTAATCGGTACCATCAAGACAGAAATTATTCATACCATAATAGGAATTCTTACTGCAGAAATAACCAGGGTAGTAGATATAACAATAATTTCAGAAGTGAAAGTCGAAATTACACAAGAAGTAGTCATGCAGATAGCCAGGAAAATAGAAATTTTAATAACAGACGCAACCAAGAATTTACATGTAACAGACAGGAGGGACCTAATTGGCATCCTCCACGTGACAGAAATTCAGAGAGACAAGTGCAAATAGTAGAAATTGATCCGCTAAATGACGGGAATAATCAAAGACGTGATGCAAACAATCGACAATGACTTGTAGCTTCGGCTTCTGGCAGCAATATAGACGGTTCAGAAAGTAATGACACTACGACTTTACACTACGTACGCCTGGAAGACATGAGAGACATTTTGCTAGACGAAAAGGAAAATAATGTAGACGCATTTTTACATCCTGTTATTGAAGTATGTGTGGGTAAGAATAAGTTCACTGCAATTTTAGATTCTGGGAGCCCATTGAATGTCATTAGTGAATCAGTTTTTCGTATATGTGTAAGAACTATTGCTTGTCCTGTGTTACCTGTTTCTAAAACTACAATTCGAGGCGCTATTTCTGGAAAAAGTGTGGAAGTCAAACAACAGACCAACTTAAATTTCATTTGTCAAGGATACGAATTTTCTGCCAATTTTATTATTGTTCCATTACTCTGTACACAAATTATATTAGGTATGGAGTTTCTTAACGCACATAAGGCAGTTTTAAGCTTTAAAGAAGGAAGTGTGAACTTGACTGTTGCAGGGATGCCGAAAAGTTTGAAATTTTTCGAGTGTTTAACAAAATCTGAATCACACACATAATGTTTAAGGTTTCTTACTTCTGATGTTTTCGCTGAGCATTATGACGACAATGTGTTCATTCATGACAATGACAATAGATACAGAGACGCGATGGATGATATAATTAACAGCGAGGAATTAATTAACGAAAAGGTTAAGAAAGCTGAAGTGCCAGGTGACGTTGCGAGAGAAGAACTGCACCAAATTTTGACTTCACATGCTACAGTATTTAGTCATCACACAGGAACTATACAGGGCTTACAATATTTATTTAAAGTAAAAGAACACACACCATTTCGGGGGAAAACGTACGCTATTCCTTTGGCTTACAGAGACAAGGTTAAGAGTGAACTTCAATACATGTTAGATCAAGGCATTGTTGAGCCAGCAGTCAGTCCTTATACCAGCCCATTACATGTCGTTCTTAAAAAGGATGGGTCGATTCGTTTGGTTCTGGATTCCAGACAGATAAATAATATCATCATTCCTGAAACTGACCGTCCACAAAATCTGGATGAACTTCTTCAACATTTCCATGGAATTAAAGTTTTATCCACTATTGATATGTGCGCAAGTTTTTGGCAAATAGAACTCCACCCTGATTGTAGAAAATACACTGTCTTTTTAGCCTTTGGTAACTGTTACCAATTTCGGAAATTACCGTTTGGACTTACTGTATCTTCTGCAGCATTCATTCGTAGTTTTTTATTTTTACCTGTTTACCTGTTTATCTTCGTGACAATATTACTTCATATGTTGCCGATATTCTTATTGCTAAACGTTCTTGGAGTGAGCATAACAACATTTTGGATTCATTATTACGTATTTTTGCAAGAGTTGGCATTACAGTGAACTTGGAAAAATCTGAATTTGGTCGTTCTCAGGTGAAATTTCTTGGTCATATTATTTCTACAGAAGGTATTCTTCCTGATCCAGAGAAACTAGACGCTGTTCGTAATTATGCTGTTCCTACTACAAAACGTGATGTTCGTAGTTTCCTTGGCGTCTGTAATTTTCTTAGACGCTTTGTTAGATTGGACAACTTGGCCACACCTCGTTTATGTGAACTATCTGGAAAGAATTCTAATTGGTGTTGGGATGAGGAAGCTCAATCAGAATTTGAACAACTTCGTGATGCTTTAGTTGCTGCTCCACTTCTTTCACACCCGGATTTATCCAAAGATTTTTGTTTGGCGACGGACTCATCATACAAACGCCTAGGTGCACACTTATTTCAAAAGATAGAAGAAGACGGCGTTGTAGTACAGAAAACTATTGCATTTGGAAGTCGTGTTCTCTGTAAATCAGAAAAGATTTATTCGATTACGGAACTTGAAGCCTTGGCTGTTGTTTGGGCTTTCACAAAATTTCGCATCTTTTTGTATGGCAGACATACTAAGGTTTACACCGATCATCGAGCTCTGGAATTTCTTATGTCAACAAAATTAACTCATGGAAGATTGTCACGATGGGCGCTGTATCTACAGGAATTTGATTTTAGAATTGTTTACATACAGGGTTCTTCAAATACTATTGCTGATGCTTTATGACGTGCACCTATAGGTTGGAAACAGAGTGCTGAGGAGGACTGCAAAGAAAACAATTATTGTTTGATGTATATTCAAGGAGTTGCGTTTGAGAATTTTATTTCGTCTTCGCTCCAGGACATCGCTAAGGAGCAAAATAAGGATCCAATCTGGAAGGAAATTAAGGAGAAGTGGAGGAGAAAGGAAAGCGTAGCGATTAGACAGTATTATTTACTTCGCAATGATATTCTTTTTAAACGAAAATCGGTCGACAACTCTGTTTGGTTAGTTTGTATTCCTGATGAGTGGGTTAATAAATTGATTTGGTACACACATTTTAGTTATGCACACTTTGGTCCCAGAAAATGCTTTCATAAATTACGAGAAAATTGCTACTTCAGTAATATGGAAGAACGTATTCGATCTGTTCTTGCCAAATGCAAATTATGTCAAAAGGCTAAGCCGCCAACTATTTCTCACAGAGCACCATTGTTTCCTATCATTCCAGCGAAATGAAAGGAGATGGCTGCAGTCGATTTGTTCGGTCCAGTGGTTCGTTCTACTAATGGTTTTGCGTACATTTTGATAGCAATGGAATTGACATCAAAATATGTGTGTTTTACACCTTTACGCAAAGCAACAGCTCTTTCAGTATCTAATGCTTTCGTTAAACATTTTCTTAAAGAAGTGGGTCATGTTGATAAGATTATCTCAGATACTGGATCACAGTTTCGCTCTAAAATTTGGCTTCGTACTCTACAGCGTCGTAAGATTAAACCAATTTTCATTTCACTTTTTCACCCTCAATCCAGTGCTTCAGAGAGATGGATGAAGGAAATCAATAAATTGTGTCGACTTTATTGTCATCAGAATCACAGAACGTGGGATCAGTATCTTCATATTTTTCAAAACATTCTGAATGAACTCCCTAATGATTCAACTTCTTTACCGCCTATATTGATATTAAAAAACAAAGCACCGACAAATCGCATTTCTGAAATCGTTCCTTTTCCGCCTTCACGGAAACTGCGGCATTCTGAAGTTGTCAACCTGGCTCTACGAAATATTGCATCTGCGGATGCTGGAAGAGAGAAATCAGCTAAACGTCCTGGTCGTTTAAAAACCTTATCAGTTGGTCAAAAGGTGTTAATTAAGTCTCACCGTTTGTCTCACAAAGGAAAAGGCTTGTGTCGCAAATTTTTTCTGCTTTATAACGGTCCATATAGGGTTCGTAAAAGTATTCATGATAACACTGTCGAAGTAGAAACTCTTAAATCTCGGCGCTCTAAGGGAATACATCACATTTTGTGGAACGACATACTTTTGAGAAACCAATAGTTATACGTAAACATCCAGAGAATAGAAGGATACCGCGCCGTGTTCCGGCGGCGGCACATACTCAAAGCAACAGTCAAGTCTGCGCGGCGCACAAGGCAGTCGTTGACCGCAAACAATTACTTCCTACGTCACGCGTACCTACAGCTGATCGAGCGCTCAGTGCGAAAGCACTGACAGCCGTAAACAAATACACAATGTAATTCCTCCGCATAAATTCAGTATAAAGCTATAGTGACTTGATAATTTACGTTATTAACGTTCAGTATTTTTCAGGATACGGTTGTAAAAAATATTTAAGAACTTCAGGTAAATTCTGTGTGTGTCAGACGTTAAGAGCACTTGCTATCGAGAAATTTTCGGGAAGAATGTAATTTCGAAGAAGAAACTAATAAACTAAAAGGGTAACTATTAATTGAGTTTATTTTTCAGGTAACATATTTCCACTTAGGTACGTACTTTAGACGTAATTTGCTGCTCGCGATTACGTGATTTATACTTTGTGTTATCTGATTTTGACAATGATTGATTAATGAACAGGGTTGTTACTTATGTATATTATGCATCGCTTGGCTGCACCGCTTTTTTACTGATGTCATATTTTTTTTATTATGTGTCTGCTGTGCTTATTTATTTAAATTATAATTGTCACCTGATTAATTGTGCTGACTGTGGTTATGTATGTAAGTTACACTTTGTGATTTATCTGCTTGCGCCTTCATGTTTACTTTTAAGATTACATATGAACATTTATTTGCTTATGCTGAAATGATGCTAATGACCTGTTTATTGTGTAAGATATATATTTGCTGCTGTGCGTATGGATTGCATATTTACACATTTCTGTTTTGTTGTCATAACTACTCTTTAATTTGGTATATATAAATGCTGATATATGGTGTACGAACATGGAGCTTAGGTCACACTATGGTATTAATTATAGATTGTTCGCTTGGCAGAGCCTCGTTGTAGGGATTGTGCTTGACATTCTGTTCTCCACTGGTACATTGTCTCGCTATTGCATGCTTTGCTTACGCTCAGTGCCTTATATTTTTAAGGTAAGAAAATGAACTACAATAATGCTACGAACGACATTAGTACAAGAAACTTCATTGAAGTCACATGATCTGGAGGTTTTATGGAAGCTGTATAAATTTATGCTAATAGAAAGGAAGCTAACGATATGAAATACCAACACTAGGTTTACACCATTGACAGTTATTACACTGCATTCTTCGTGAGAAATTGAAATAGTAAGTGACACTTGACACAAGAAATACTCCACATGTTTGCTTCTGTTTCGCTATGATTCTTGAAGTGGTGTACACACTGTGAAATATTACGATTTATTCACTCAAAGTCTTATGTGATCTTTCATACTACGTACTCGCACCTACTTACTGAAAGTTATTCAAACTGAAGGCTGTTAGAGGTCATGTATGCATTTCTTTTATTTTATGATGGACAAGGTAACCAAAATGTATTTTATGATTCATAATGAGTAGAAGATTTGGCTCAGGTGGACTACACAGAGGTTGTGTGTGGACATTGTGTCTTCGGATTGCATGGGACGATAAATTGAAGTTTCCACTAGGATTTTGTCTGTACTTGTTCGAGGAGACTGACTAGAGGAAAGAGTTGTTATGGAAGTGAAATGATATTGGTAATAAGGTTTATATGTATCGACGTATTGAAGAGTTATTATTGAGGTATTGAGATTGTGTGAAGTTGATGATTATTGGAGTTTTGGTGGACAAGAGGTAAGGTAAATGATATTGATGATAAGGTTTATATGTATCGACGTAAGAGGTATTATTGAAGTATTAAGATTATGTGATGATTATTGGAGTTTTGGTGGATAAGAGGTGAAGTAAGTGAGGAGCAGTTTTTGTTTGTTTGTTGGTCTATATGGAACAAGGAGGATGAAGATAGCAGACTAGAACACTCTGTCGTGTCACCGCCAGACACCACACTTGCTAGGTGGTAGCCTTTAAATCGGCCGCGGTCCATTAGTATACGTCGGACCCGCATGTCGCCACTGTCAGTAATTGCAGACCGAGCGCCACCACACGGCAGGTCTAGAGAGACGTACTAGCACTCGCCCCAGTTGTACAGCCGACTTTGCCAGAAAGGGATCACTGACAATACGCTCTCATTTGCCGAGACGATAGTTAGCATAGCCTTCAGTTACATTTGCTACGACCTAGCAAGGCGCCGTATTCAATTGATAATTAATATTGAAGCATGTATCATCAAGACCGATGTTCTACAAATGTGGATTAGAGTTAAGTATTCCAGAAGCTACGTACTTTTCTTTATGGCATTCATTACGTATCCTGTTTCAGACCTCACGCCAGCCTGCGTGAGCTTAAGCGCGTGCCTTTCGGCTTCCTCTCATTGTGTCTAGGCTGTCTTGCCTAGACACAACACACTCAAGTGGAAAGAAGATTGTCTACACACACACTTTGTTAAATCAATAAGCAGTATATACTTTTTTTGGAGAGAGGAAGTATTTGCATATCTTGGCACACTGATAGTTGTTCAGCAACAGTACATTTTGATTTGGCTTGGCAAACATTGGTCTTGACATGATGACTAGACGTTGACTAACTATTATTGACTGTTATACATTGCTGCCACTGCTACTTGATACACAAGGTGAACATAAAATTTTGGACAGAATTGCATTTACACAGGTAGCACTATTCAATTACACAGTAGTACTTAATGTGGATGAAAGATGAGTGAGCGTGTTTTGTGTGTTTTCCTTTCCTAATCCCAAATAATTGGTACCGACCTATCTCCTAAATATTATTTTATTTGTTTGTAGTGGCTTGCACTGACACCCATAATTATTATAGGTTTACTGTTATTTGTGTATTGTAATAGTTAATATGGCAATTATCTGATATCATTTGTGTGTATACTACAATTTGTATGTTTAGTGTAAGAGCATTAATGATGATTTTGTAAAAGCAATTGTGTGTGCATTCAAACTGTTGTTCGTGCTTGCACCTATTCAACATTGCTGGGTGCCACTTGGAGATGTTTCATTTGTGCTAATGAACTCTGATGAACTGTCTAATTAGTGATAGTGAATATTATGGACAGTTACCTGCACTTGTTCAACATGATGGGTGCCACTAGGAGATGTTTAATTTGTGCTAATGAACTCTGATGAACTGTCCAATTAGTGATAGTGAATATTATGGACTGTTACCTGCACCCACTCAACATTACTGGGTGCCACTGATGGACTGATCCTACTGAGATAATGTCACTTGTTGGTGTCTGCACCTGTTCAACATTGCTGGGTGCCGCTGATGGAACTGCTTCTACTGAAATGTCACTTGTTGGTGTCTGCACCTGTTCAACAATGCTGGGTGCCACTGTTGGAACTGCTTATACTGAGATAATGTCACTTGTTTCTGTCTGCACCTGCTCAACATTACTGGGTGCCACTCATGGACTGTTTCTACTGAAATGTCACTTGTTGGTGTCTGCAGCTGTTCAACATTGCTGGGTGCCACTGATGGAACTGCTTCTACTGAGATAATGTCACTTGTTGGTGTCTGCACCCGTTCAACATTGCTGGGTGCAACTCATGGGCTGCTTCTACTGAAATGATGTCACTTGTTGGTGTCTGCACCTGTTCAACATTGCTAGGTGCCACTTATAGACTGTTTCTACTGAAATGATGTCACTTGTTGGTGTCTGCACCTGATCAACATTGCTGGGTGCTACTGTTGGAACTGTCAACTACTCTGAGGAGTTCTACTTGTTTGTTGAACTATTGAAAGGATTTTATGTGAATATTTGTATAAACTGATTTTTTGTGTGTTCACTGTTTATGAGATGTTATGAGACTCTTAGCTGCACCTATTCGTCATTGCTTACCCTATTGATTGAATTGTTTAACCACATGATACTTGTGTAAACTATTATGTAAAATCATATGTATGCAAGCATTTGTATTCCTTACTGTATTTTATATATTAGGTTATTGAAGGGTCAGTGCAAAGCCAAAATTAATTTAGTTATGTGATATTTACTTATTGATATTACTTTTTAATCTTTGTCTGTATTTTTTGGACGAATTTGGTGGTATTTTCACCACCAATGCTGGCAAAAATACCATCAAATTCTAGCCCATGGAGGAGGGGTATATGAAAGGTGGCTACACTGAGTCACAGCGCCAGAGATTGCGCAAAAGAATATTACTCAGCCGCCTCCACTGGCTGTGCTTGTTGAGATGTGGTAGCGGAGAGTTCTTGTCGAGAAGTCGTCGTGGAGAGTGCATACTGAGAAGTGAGCAGTAGGTGTTCTGATGTAGCCGTGACTAGTTGTGAGCATGTTGTATGCAGTTGTTCTGATTTGCTAGACAGCCGATGCTGTTCGATTGCGGATGTTGTAACGATTACAGTGTATGTTTCGTCAATATATATGAAGGTAAAGAAAATTTTTTTTATTTTTTCATTTCAAATGTCTCTTGGTCACAGGTTCAGTCAACAAAGCATCTGGCTTGTGTTCAAGTATTAGAGTGTAATTCTGGTTTCTATGTGCAATTATGGTATTTCTGTTTTTTTTAATTACTTCAGTGTAAATGGTGCTTAAATTACCTTGTCTTATTGAGGAAGAACCGTGCCAGATGTGTACGTTGAATCACACTTCCACACACAGAACAGTTACATTTGTGCTTTGTTGTTTCGTAGCTTTTATAGTTGCTGGGGACTTAATTAATTAATTGTGTTAACGGAAGTTTTGTTTCATTCTTTGTTGTTATTGTATGCAGTCAGATTGCGTACTAATACTGGTCAGGGCCAAACGGTTACGAGACTGCGTAACCGGACAGACAGTGACGAAAATTAAAATTATTTGCATAATATTTAATTAAGCACCCATGCAAGGTGTCTTGCAAAACGTAAACAAACTATGTCATAAGTTGCTAGAAGTGAATGTGCTGCTAGCTGGCTATTAAACGTTCATGAATACTGTTTCTGGAAGAGCGTCATGTTCCCTTGGATAAAATATCCATACAAGAAGAGCGACTGGCTACCCTCTCCTCAGCTTATATTCAGCTTTTTAAGTGTGAGTGACAGTCGTTGTACTTCCCCCTGAGTACATTTGAATGTTGAGCATAGCACAGTGATAAGTTTCTTTTTAACTGGCATGTAACCTTCTAATTCTTCTTATCCATGTTTTACTGCCTGACAAGTACATACGACGCTCCCTAAGCAGTGCCATTACCTGGGACTCACTTGCTAAAAGACCTGCGGATGTAGCTGTGGGAATGACGGTTCTAGAAGCTGTTAATCTTGACTGGTCCACGACTTCGCAGCACCTATTGCAGACGTCTAGTTTCCACCTTTCTATTTTAGTTTTGTCTTGTTAGGTTTCGGGCTAGTTTTGGTGGAGTGTAATGTTCGAGTGGACGGACAACATGTGACTTCAGTGTCACTGAGCACGTTTTCCCACCGCTGGAGCGGAGAGACATTAATGGCATCGCATGATAGCTGATACAAATACTTCCACCGAATCTGAAAAATGTCCTATAGCTAAGATAAATGAGGAAGACAAAGTATGGAATACACTGAAACATACACATATTTGCAATAATATTCAAAATTTGTACGTTAAGTGGTTATTGTGTTGAGGGATGTACTAGAGTGATTCACTTCAAAAAGATTTTTATGGCGAGAAAAACATTTTCAATGGTGAGTGAGAGCTACTGAATACGATAGTGTCAAGTTTAAATAACGAAGGATGCCCAGGCTTTCAATTTGAGGTAAAAGAATTAAGTGAGACTATTCAGACATGTTGGTAGGGCACCTTTGTGAGTGGGACGTGGCCGTGAACGTTTCAATAAAACCTGGAAGATAGAAACCATTCATGTACTGGTATCGTACTGAAAATGTGGGAGTTATCTGGGTCCACAAGTGGTAATGTATGAGTGGATCGGGGGGAGGGGGGTGGGGTATCTGATCTGCCCCTCCTGAAATCTGAGGATACAATCTTACTTTCTCACATTTTTAACAATCGTTACCTGCTGTTCTATTAAATAAGAGATTTAACACTTCCGAGCGCGACTGGAGTTATGTGATTTTTAAGGCTTATTCGGTTTCTATACTTTGGACGGAAATAATTTTGCATTGTTCACTGATTAGTTTTGTTGCCATACCACAGGATTTTCTAAATCGTTGTGACATTTTTCCCTATTTATCATTTTTCATTTCTTGTGAAAACCAAACATTAACCGCACATGAACAAAAACTGTTTTGTGAATGGCTTGTTGGGAACCACAAGTTTAACTAAAAGAAGGATGTTATTTCAGACCGTTGAATCAAAATAAGGTTATTCACATTCATATTAATAACGTAAAAAGTGTATCAGCCAAATTAGGTTATAGTAATAAAATATGCGTGGTATCTCGGTATGAAAGTGAAGTACCGGAAAACAATGAGTCGATAATTACCGGTCGTTTGAGATAGAAGATGTTTCCAGTAGGTCCTTTCAAATTTAGCTTTTCGGCCATTATACATTCTCAAACTCACCGAATTGGATACTTCAAATATTAAAATTTTAGAACTCTGTCACCTCTTGGTTGCCCATAGTGGGAGGTAAGTTAGTGGTCATATGCTCACACACGATAGTCTAATACAAAATATTCTAGAAGGTATGATGATTTAAGCGAAAAACTGTACTTAGTTGTGAGAATATCGTCGTGAAAACCCATTACCAGGACCGTTATCCCTTGTTGACATTACATGAAGTCAGCTACACATTTTGTGTCTCAGGATAAACGTTCTGCATCACCTAAGATGTCATAATGCAACATATACGAGGGTCGGTCAAAAAGTAATGCCTCCCATTTTTTTTCTACTTAAAGAAATTAAGTTAAGTGAAAAATTTGAATTTGGCGCCATTCCTCAAACCTTCTTCTGCAATCCACTGCAGTAGTAACTTTCTGTGTCAACAGGTGGCAGCACAGCAGAAGTTTGTAAGATGGCCGACATCGATGTTCGTTTGAGACAGCGTTGTGTGATTGAATTCTTGAATGCAGAAGGTGAAACGCCCATACGCATTCATGAAAGACTGAAGAAGGTGTATGGTGTTGTGACAGTGGATGTCAGCACTGTTAGACGATGGGTTCGTCGTTGTAAGGAAGCTGAAGGGCAAACACCGTTGACTGACGAAAAGCGGAGCGGCAGGCCGGTGAGTGCAGTGACTCCACACAACATTCAGCAAGTTGATGACATCATTCGTGGTGACCGTCGGGTGACTGCAGATGAAGTGTGTCGCATTATTTCTCTTAGTAAAGGCAGTGTGATCACGATTATTTAACAATTGGGGTACTCAAAAGTTTGTGCACGGTGGGTTCCAAGAATGTTAACCGATCAGAATAAAGAGGCAAGGAAAACAATAGCCTCCCAACACTTGCAGCGCTTCCGTTTGGAGAGAGATGAGTTTCTGAAAAAAATTGTGACCAGGGACGAAACATGGGTGCATTTTTTTGAACCCGAATCAAAGAGGCAGTCAATGGAGTGGCGTCACACAAGCTCGCCGAGGAAGAAAAAATTCAAAACTGTGCGATCGGCAGGGAAAGTTATGGCAACAGTTTTCTGGGATACGGAGGGTGTGATTCTGGTTGATTTTTTGGAGCAGGGATGCACAATAAATTCTGTTCAATACGTCACAACCCTCAACAAACTTAAAGCACGTCTTCAGCGAGTTCGCCCAACAAAATCAATGGCAGATGTTCTTCTTTTGCATGACAATGCAAGACCACACACCAGTCGTCACACCTCTGACGAGATTGTCAAAATTGGATGGGAAGTTTTGCCTCATCCCCCATACAGCCCTGACCTGGCACCATCAGACTTCCATCTGTTCGGGCCACTAAAAGAAGCTCATCGTGGGATTCATTTTGAAGATGAGGAGGCCGTCAAAACATCCGTGCATCAATGGCTTAGGAAGCAGAGCTGTGATTTTTACCGTGCTGGGATACATGCCCTTGTTCAAAGATGGACCAAAACTGTAGAGATGGGCGGAGATTACATTGAAAAATAACAAAATGATCCTCATTGTTGTGGTTTTCAAACTATGTAATTGCATTTAAATTTCCTGACAATTAAACGTAGAAAAAAAATAGGAGGCATTACTTTTTGACTGACCCTCGTATATGAAATCAACCAGATGATGTAAAGTAGTAAATGTAGGAGTTCACACCACATATAGTTTGAAAATGACATAACTGTACGACAATCTAAATTGCAAATCTTGCGATAAGATATATCTTTCTAAAGTCCAGTTTACAAAAAAAAACCATTGCAGGAAATTATGCCAGAAAATTATTATTTTAGATGTGCCCAGTGTTCAGATTTGTTAAGAAACATAGAAATATATTTTTGATGTCTCCATAAAATCGCCTGTCTAAGGGTAGAGCAGTTGCTGCGACAAATCATCTACTTGATCCAATAGAAATTTGAATATGACGCAGATTTTTTTAAAATATAACCCGTGTCCTACATCATACTTGATAAAACTGTAGAACTATTACAAAGTAAGCAACACTAGCAGCAAGAAATTACACAAAGCGAGACACACTGATGTCGAGAAAGGAAGACGCCTTGAAACTCATCCTGTCCATCGGCAGATGGAGAATGTCCACAGCCTTCCACGATCTCATGAACAACAGAACTCTGCTCATGAGTAGTGCCGCTCTGGCAGCACGCTCTGCGTCTGAAGAACACGCCCAGCAAATGGTCAGCAAGCGGCACACAATGATGGCCACCCACAGCGTCAACAGGAACATCTGGACAAATTTCCCCTTCCAGACTAGGTCAGTGTGCAGCGTCTCCATTAGGGCGTAGGAGTAGTTGATGGTGAGGACGAAGTTACCAAGAACGGTGAGCAGCAGCGCGGGTCCGAAGTGTCCTCCGCAGAGGCGGGCGCAGCGGTGCAGCGCCAGCCGGGCGCGCTGCAGACGTCGCAGCTCTCCCTCCAGCGCGACTGGAGCTCCCGGAAGGTCTGCACGCACCACCGCGTCCTCCAGCTGTGCCTCGCAGTCCAGTAGCGGGCGCACGCTCCTCAGCAGCAGAGCATTCACACTGCCCATCCTATCTCTGACAGCCAGGACAATACCAAAGAACTCCATCTGCCATAACACGGAGAATCCGTGCAGTCCGACGAAAACGTGTTTCCCTTGTAATCCATCGAATATATTGAATGCTATGCAAATGGCTGGTACAGATGTAAGTAGGCTGTTTAGGTTCTTATATTGTTCTTATATTGGTAACGCCACCGCCACGTAGCACTCTGTATGAAAATCACTGGCTGTGCTGTGTGCAGTTTGTGGCTGGGTGGCATTGTTGGAATTTGCTATTGTAGTGTTGGGCAGCTGGATGTGAACGGCGCGTAGCGTTGCGCAGTTGGAGGTGAGCCGCTAGCAGTGGTGGATGTGGGGAGAGAGATGGCGCGGAATTTTGAGATTGTAAGACTGGATGTCATGAACTGATATATACACTCCTGGAAATGGAAAAAGGAACACATTGACACCGGTGTGTCAGACCCACCATACTTCCTCCGGACACTGCGAGAGGGCTGTACAAGCAATGATCACACGCACGGCACAGCGGACACACCAGGAACCGCGGTGTTGGCCGTCGAATGGCGCTAGCTGCGCAGCATTTGTGCACCGCCGCCGTCAGTGTCAGCCAGTTTGCCGTGGCATACGGAGCTCCATCGCAGTCTTTAACACTGGTAGCATGCCGCGACAGCGTGGACGTGAACCGTATGTGCAGTTGACGGACTTTAAGCGAGGGCGTATAGTGGGCATGCGGGAGGCCGGGTGGACGTACCGCCGAATTGCTCAACACGTGGGGCGTGAGGACTCCACAGTACATCGATGTTGTCGCCAGTGGTCGGCGGAAGGTGCACGTGCCCATCGACCTGGGACCGGACCGCAGCGACGCACGGATGCACGCCAAGACCGTAGGATCCTACGCAGTGCCGTAGGGGACCGCACCGACACTTCCCAGCAAATTAGGGACACTGTTGCTCCTGGGGTATCGGCGAGGACCATTCGCAACCGTCTCCATGAAGCTGGGCTACGGTCCCGCACACCGTTAGGCCGTCTTCCGCTCACGCCCCAACATCGTGCAGGGACGAATGGAGACGTGTCGTCTTCAGCGATGAGAGTCGCTTCTGCCTTGGTGCCAATGATGGTCGTATGCGTGTTTGGCGCCGTGCAGGTGAGCGCCACAATCAGGACTGCATACGACCGAGGCACACAGGGCCAACACCCGGCATCATGGTGTGGGGAGCGATCTGCTACACTGGCCGTACACCACTGGTGATCGTCGGGGGGACACTGAATAGTGCACGGTACATCCAAACCGTCATCGAACCCATCGTTCTACCATTCCTAGACCGGCAAGGGAACTTGCTGTTCCAGCAGGACAATGCACGTCCGCATGTATCCCGTGCCACCCAACGTGCTCTAGAAGGTGTAAGTCAACTACCCTGGCCAGCAAGATCTCCGGATCTGTCCCCCATTGAGCATGTTTGGGACTGGATGAAGCGTCGTCTCACGCGGTCTGCACGTCCAGCACGAACGCTGGTCCAACTGAGGCGCCAGGTGGAAATGGCATGGCAAGCCGTTCCACAGGACTACATCCAGCATCTCTACGATCGTCTCCATGGGAGAATAGCAGCCTGCATTGCTGCGAAAGGTGGATATACACTGTACTAGTGCCGACATTGTGCATGCTCTGTTGCCTGTGTCTATGTGCCTGTGGTTCTGTCAGTGTGATCATGTGATGTATCTGACCCCAGGAATGTGTCAATAAAGTTTCCCCTTACTGGGACAATGAATTCACGGTGTTCTTATTTCAATTTCCAGGAGTGTATATATTATGACTTTTGAACACTATTAAGGTAAATACATTGTTTGCTCTCTATCGAAATCTTTCATTTGCTAACTATGCCTATCAGTAGCTAGTGCCTTCAGTAGTTTGAATCTTTTATTTAGCTGGCAGTAGTGGCGCTCGCTGTATTGCAGTAGTTCGAGTAACAAAGATTTTTGTGAGGTAAGTGATTTGTGAAAGGTATAGGTTATTGTTAGTCAGGGCCATTCTTGTGTAGGGATTATTGAAAGTCAGATTGCGTTGCGCTAAAAATATTGTGTGTCAGATTATTGATGATCAGAATAGGTAAAGAGCGAAATGTCTGAGTACGTTCAGTTCTGCTCAGCTGTTTGAAAATCAAATAATGTAAGAGGTTTATCAGCACAGTAATTCATTAACTTTTCCAAGGGAACGTTCCACAGAAAGTAGAAGCACTAGAACATCCAACATCACGTTATCAATTAAGCTTGTATTTTTGTATGTTCGTCTGCCATATGCGTTTTCACAACGAGTAAGCAATATGTCCACAAGTTCTAGAAGCTCTAGCACCTCCTCCAACTTCCGCTTCGCTGTAAAGAGGCTTATGCTTAGCATCGAAGCTGGTTCTAACAATATACACAATAAAGACGTCGCATATGAAATACAGATCAGCAACGGCCATTTCCAAGGAATGTCAGCAGCGATGTGCATGTACACGTACCACACACCAGATACGGCAATAACAGCGAACCACAACGGAGCGGCAGAAGCGCTGATGATCCTCTTGAAACGCTCGCATAGATTTTCTGCTGAATAACGCTCGCCATTACTTCTCATTGGAGCAAGTATCGTGCACACAAAAAAAATTGGTCTGACTGCCTTCCGAAAGCTATAACCACGTATTGCTAAATCAGGAAGGAATGTCTGTAAGTGACAAACTATATAACATTCAGATTCACACTGAGAAATCTCAGGTTACAGGTTGTTTCGCGTTGCAGCTACGATGATGCATATACGGCCGAGTCCTTCCAGCTTGTAACAGGCTATCGCACTAATGTCAGAAATTGGAATGAATTTTAGCACCGGCAATACCGTTAATGAAACATCGGTCGAAGTTTATTCATTTCGTGATGCCAGAACGCTTGGCTGACGTGCAGGAATGGATCGACAGAGGCTGTCAAGCTATACACAAGGCGAGAGACATAACGCAGGGGCCAGGTGGTTATACTCGTAATTAAATTGCAGCTACTCAGGAAGGTCCAGTGTGGACAGTAGCTATCGTATGGCCGCGGAACTACGTAGATACTAAGGCATTAACGTGGAACCGATTTACGCTAAAAAAAATTAATTTCAATTTTGGCTACCATGGGCAAATCTGGCACTGTACACCGTTTGTATGACGACACGACATCCACGCTGTCATTTGAAAGGCCATAACGTGAGTGAACGGTGTGGCTATCAACCAGAGAGGCTGTGCGCTGTTAGTGAAACAGTTTTATGTGCGCGGTAGCAATTACAGTGCTGCACTGAAAGCGTATCGCCGACAGAAAGGTTTGAGGAGAGGCCCGATGTCATTCACCTTTAAAGATGACGATGAAATTCCAAAACAAGTGTGATCTTGGTGTGGGACTTGAAATAGGAAGGCGTCTTATTCCGTGGGAAGTTATTGCCGAGGTTACCGCTGCAGCAATTTACCATGCCGCACGTACCACACGCAGTGCGGTGCTCTTGCAGTGCCACGAGTATTGTCCCTCCTATAGTTAACATTACGGAAAGTTTTAAGGTCCTTATTACACTGGTACCCGTACAGTATCCATACGGTGCAGTGCTGATACCTCCTGGTCTGTAGGAACATCTTGAAACTGCTCTTCGATTTCTGCACGGGTAGAGCTTGATGACATGTGGCCAGGCAATAGTAAATGAAGTCACGAGGCACATTTTACACTACGGGTTCCCCTGAATACACGGAACTGCCGAATTTGGGGTTCTGTTAAATCACATGTTGTGCTCGAAGAGCCGTAGCACTCGCACTATGTGACTGTGTGGTGTGGATTCACAACTAGCGTGGTGGTCGGTCCATTCATCTCTGAAGAGAACACACTGAGACGGCCAGTCAGGTGTACCGTGACGTCTGTACGTTATCGATATCCCCTTGTACAACATGTGATTCCTCCTATGGAAAAGCACTGCTGAGTTGTAAGCACTATTTTCATGTAATATGGTTAATAATAAAATCAACAAGTTAGACATTTTTCACGTATTAGATTTTCTCACGTGTTAGACCTTTGTTTCCGCGACCCGTTCTTAATTCATTACCCATGGAAATATTTCCACATGTCTTTCTTGCGCTCACGCTCTGAATTTCCTCTGGTGGCCAAAATTGGAACTAATTTTTTCAGCGTAAATCTATTCTGCATTAACGCATTGGCGTATATACCAAGTTTCGCTGCCATACGATAATTATAGCAAACAGTTGACCTCCGTGAGTAGCTGCATTTTAATTACAACCACCCGGAGCCAACAGGAGAACAACTTTGCGATCCAGCTTCCTGCCGCTGCGACAACCGTCATGTTTCACCAGATGCAAACAAACACCTAACCCATTTAATTATGACTACTTTACCAAGTGCCGCAAATGTTAGCCTTTCGTCCTGATTCTGCTGAAGAGTGGTTCCCTAAAGACAGTGAGGATGAGACGAAGACGGTGGATAGGTGAGTACAAGGATAGTTGCGTTATTAAATAAATAACAGTCAAAATCAATCTGATGAATACCCCTCATCTTTTTTCATTCTAAGGGATACGTATGGTGCACCTACGGGAGTCACCATATGTTTGGAGGTGCTGTTTCGGTCAACGTTCTGGAGGGGACATAGGAAAGCAGGGGAGTATTGTGTTAAGGATCAGAAGCCAGAAGCCAATAGAGATAAGCGTCTTTATCCCCTGTCCTCAGCTGCCCATGTCCGAGGTTGGCCGTTGTCCTTTTCTACGCTCCCATTGGTCAAGGACCGCGACCGAGACTTTGCCGAGACTTTGGCGTCCATTCCATGATCAATCCTTGGCGTTCGAATCCTGCCAAGACTAGCATCACATGCTGGCGCACTGGAAAAGCTGCGAGCCTTTTGTCAACAGCAGCGAACTTGATTTTATTACTAAAATCAATCGAGAATTTTGTTTTAGAATCTCGTCACTATTTTCTCCAATTGGGAGGAGGAGTCGAGTAAAGAATTGACAAAAGTGGTGAATCATGGAATGCTGTTTTGGACAGACGATGCTTTGGAAAAGGACATTACAAGCTAATGGAAGGTAACTGTTATTACATGATAATTAATTTTGAGTTCAGGGTCACAGCTTTACAAATTCTTTCAGTATTTTTGTGGAGAGGGGTAGCGGCACATGCAGTTACAGGGGAAGTTTGGTGATAAGCCTCGGCTTAAAAATTTGAGCAGACCGACGAGGAGGATTGTGGAATGGAGTAGGGAGTTGTGATGACATGGTGGTGTGGCCACGTGCAGCATCGACGCAGATTAACGGTTGCTGATGGTTGATGTGCATGCCATAGAGGGAGTTCAGGGATGTTTTAACTGGAAAAACTGGTTCGTTTTAGAGAGGGGTTTGTCAATAAGTTGTCAGTATAACAGGAGTTTGTAATTCAAACCAAAAGATGAGGTCTACTCAGGTGAATCTTGTAAATATAGCAATTTCATTGATAGCCCTCCATACCGCTAAAGCATCTTCCCAATTCCTGTTACAGTTACCAACGTAGGCTCAAAGAAAAGAACAATTGCAGTTACTGCTAAAACACTAGTTCTAGATCTTGTAGTAGCATGAACCGTAAGCGCAGGAAACGGCTAATTTTTTTCCTTTAAAATATAAGTAACTTTTTGAGTTAGCAGTTCCTACTGTTAGTCCCTTCCGTAATATCTGTTTTAATCGAACCCTTTAAGGTAAAAGTATGTTAAACAAGCTCACCACTATTCCACACAATGCATCTTGCTTCTTTTACACAGTGTCGCTGTTACTTGTGTTTGCAGTTCCATAGAGAGAGGTTCACATGCACATGCGCACAGATGAAAAGTCTTTAAATCTTTGGGGAGTATACCTGTTGATTCAGCTTCGTCATGAATATCTCTGATAGTTACTCCCGAGTGCAAAAAAGGTCTGCGTCAGCAATCTTAAAACCAGGTAGTAAGGTTAGCGCTGGATCCATATCCTATTTCTTTTGATTCACATTCATTTATAATAGTTATGGTGACTGCGAATCAGGTTTAACTTCTTCTGGCGATCTGCTAAGTCGTTTACAGTAATCTTTTCAATGCAAGAGTCGTATGGCTAATCCAAGAAAAGGTAGAACGACAGGAATTGAAATGGTTGAAGTAGTAGCGTTACAACCTACATATATCTCTGAAGGCGCCAGTCACTAAAATGCGCAATAGTGTGATCCGTACTGGTATCCCCATTGCCACGAGTGATGAGCTTGTCTTTTGATCACAGCAGATGTTCGTCAGCGAGGTTGAGTAGCACCGACCAGTTTCACATTTCATGAGAGTGTACCTTCAAGGGTAGTTCCGGTAAATGCTCGCGGAAATAGTTGCAGCCTCACATTAAAATCATATTCCAGGCGTGCTGACAGCTTAAGAGAGAGTGTTGCGATATCACAACGGGGCTATTAAACAAGAAACGCTACTAGTAAGTGCAACGCGGCAAGTTTGAGGAAGAAGCATGTCATCATAACATTTAAAGGCACGGGCGTTAAGTGCAGCCGGCTGTCAGCAACATAATCCAGGTTCTCCTGAGAACCCTGAATTGACGTATGTAACCAAAATGCTTACTGTGTTGGTACCACAGCTTGGAGGGGAAGGAAGGGAAACAGGAAACCGGTGTCTTTGACGTTCGCTGAAGACTAGTGCCGGCCGCTTCACGCTAGGCTTGTCGGAACGGGAATTATAGATGGAAATTAACGTGTGGGAGTTTTTATGGATGAATTCTAAGAAGCATTCCAGACACGATTGAAAGCCATGGGTATCTTTTTGATACATAGCGTTCTAGGTAATCCAAAGCATTGTGCACAGTGTATTCTCGTAGTCAATACCATCAATTTGTTGGAGTAGACCGCGTTGCGCGAGTTATTGCGCCCGACCTTGATTCGGACTTAGTCTCTGAGCGAGCGGGGTGCCAACACGGGTCCTAGTATTACTAGACCCGTGTTGCTCGAAAATTAACTTCCGGTTGCGCAATCGCGCTGATAAGGAGCGCTGCAGGGGTCCAGCGGCACTTCCGGTCTCAGCGCCACTCGCTCTGCGACCGCCGAGCAGTGCGGAAGTATAGGGCTTTTCATTAGGAGGAGCGTGTCGTGCTGTATTTTAGAGTAGTTTTAATTTATTTCACTCTTTATGTTTTTGGGAGTGCTCGATCCGAAAATTAGGACTGACAACAAAATTTCGTGACACAACATTGAAAAAATGCAAAAACAGGTAAAAAATTATCTAAGCGGTTTTTTTGTTACAACTCGAAAATTTTCAACTTTTCATAAATTCATGTACATAAAATTTCCTAAAACTTTCACTGTCTAGGTTTATATGTCCGACGAACCGCTGGGACTCTGTGATAATTGAAAGCTGGCGTATTTTTTCCGCGAAAACCCAGTTTGTCTACTCCAAAACTCTAATTTATTATGAAAGGCTATAATTTTGTGATTTCCACCTTGGTTTATGATGAATACGACGTACATTGGTTT
The DNA here is from genome assembly GCF_021461385.2 of Schistocerca piceifrons. Lineage (NCBI taxonomy): Eukaryota > Metazoa > Arthropoda > Insecta > Orthoptera > Acrididae > Schistocerca > Schistocerca piceifrons. The sequence continues at coordinate 178,808,195 of NC_060138.1, read as the reverse complement.
CCCCCCCTATGCTAGCTCCAGTAATAAGAGAAAAAGCCATTTACAAATTCATAAAGTATTTAAAATCTCTGCAAATAGTTTCTGACTTGTACTCTTTGTCATTTTATACAGGGTGATTTTTCCGTGTACTAACTGTAGGGATTGATCGATGAAAGGAACGGAATAAAAAACGTCTAATTAACTCATGTCCGGAAATACATGTTTCCATGCTGGAGGCCATTTATTAAATCATACTTTGTTACAGAAACTGTGGTCTAATACGCGCTGTACCATGTAGCCACAGTTATAGTACACATGGTTTCTTCCTAGTGGGTGGTACTTCTATTTATAAGTCATCCTCTAACGCCATTTCCTGCCATAGTAATTGCTAATGTTGTGTCCCATTCACTTCTCTTGTTGACTATCCTTAAAGTGGATGTGATGCACCGTTGTGCACAATGTTTCCGTATTCGAATCGAGAGCTTGCCGGCATTGTGTTTACTTAGGGTAAGGCAAATGGCAACGGGAGGCGGGCAGCAAGGTTGTAATAGGGGACCCATTCCCGCTGGCAACGATCACAGCATTCAGTGTTTGCAACAGTGTTTCGCCGATTGCCTGAGACAGGGTCGTTGCAGGAAGCAGGAATTCGTGAAGGATGTGCCCGAATGGTTCAAATGGCTCTGAGCACTATGGGACTTAACATCTGTGGTCATCAGTCCCCTAGAACTTAGAACTACTTAAACCTAACTAACCTAAGGACATCACACACATCCATGCCCGAGGCAGGATTCGAACCTGCGACCGTAGCGGTCACGCGGTTCCAGACTGAAGCGCCTAGAACCGCATGGCCACACGGGCCGGCGGATGTGCCCGAAATGTTCGAAAACGAGACTTGGAGGAAAATGTGGTTAACACTTTGGAAGGTGACCGCCGTGTCAGTACCAGGCAGTAGGCCTACCAGTACAGGGTAAGCCAGACGACCGTGTGTAACATTCTCCATGACAGTTGTTACTATCCTTATCACTTATAGCGTGTGCAGGGAGTACTAGCGACAGACTTTCCTCATCGGGAGAAATTCTGTCACTGGTTTCTTCACCAGGCGACCACAATTCCACGATTTGTGTCTATCCTATTCACAGATGAAGCCATCTTTCGTGGAGTGGTATCTTCAACTTTCATAACAGTCATCTGTCGGATGGTATGGCGGCAGCGAATCATCAGCGCAAATGCAGCCTGAATGTGTGGATCGGCATAACTGGCGGCCAGTCTTCCTTCCACGGCGCCTAAGAGGCCGCAACTATCGGCGTTTCTTCGGGTGACGTTGCCTCCCCCGCTGGAAGAAGTGCCATTGGTGATTCGAAGCGTTGTGTGGCTGCTACGTCATGGTGGTTCAGCCCATCTCACCCATCTCAGTCGTGTCTTCCCTGGTCGATGGATCACACGAGGACGTTCAGTTGCATGCCCTGCTCGCTCACCGGATCTCAAGCCGTGCGATTTCTGGTATGGGACCACCTCAAAAATATCGTGTATGCAGTGCCCATTCCAGATGTGGACACACTGCAACAGCGTAGTCATGCTGCCTTTGATACTGTTCGGATGCACTCTGGCCGATGTGACCGTGCGAAACAGAACAGGCTACGGCCCGTACACGCATGAATTGAGGTATAAGGAAATTATTTCCGGCACACACTGTAGCTGCGGATGCATGGTTCAGGGCGTATTACATTGCTGTCTATGCAACAATGTACGGCTGAAAAAATGGTCAGTGGCATGGAAACCATACATTTACGGATATAAGTTCATTAGGCCTTTTTTGTTCTGTACTTCTCATCCATTAATCCCTGTAGTTTGCACACGGTGAAAAAGGTCACGCTGTGTATTATTTCCCTTCACGAGGCCGGATTCGAGAATATTTTTTCACACAAGCGACTTATCATTTTTCCTCGTACACTTTCATCCGTGTTCATTTTCGCTACTAACTTTGAAAGTCGCCACACGCAAATCTTGTACTTGGGCACTCCTGGCGCCCCTCTCGGCACACCAGGACGAGATCGCCGAAGCAGGAGACGTGTTTCTGCTGGCTCTGTTTGGGAAAGCGCAAGCGACTGGCCCCAACAACTTGAGATGCAGCCATATCTTCATTGTACAAAAGTGAGACCCGCCGCCGAAGCTGCTGCATGAGAACATTTACTGAAATAAAAGACATCATATTTACGCCAGTGACTGTAACACTTTCTTTATTGGAAATAAGGAAAATGTTACAGTCCCTGAAGTAAATATGATGTCTTTTATAAAGTTCTTCATGACTGTGAAACCCAGGAACAAAAAGTTAATTTTTTACTGAGAATTTAGTTTGGGATCCAACGATGGGTATCCGGTCAAGCCACACTCAATAATCAACAAAGAGATCCTATCAAGGGAGGGTGAAAACAAAGGAATAGTCCCGTCTCAGTACCAACCACTTAGAACCCTGCACCTGGCTCCATATCCCAGCCATTTACTGTAAACGTAAAAGGGGTTCTCAATGCGACTGTTGACACAGGAAGGCAGCTCCTCATTGCCCCCTGATCTGCACATCGTGCGAAGGGCTGTGTGAAAATGTTAAGCTTCCGTAAGGCAGCAGTGACATATACGAAGAAGAGATTGAAGAAAGCGACCGAGAACAGATTGAAGAAAGATGCTGACACCATATGAAACCTATGTCCAATCCCAGAATCTTTTTCTTAATCATTCTTCTCTCCGTGAGGTGTTATCACGAGTTGTTTTCTCGCCACCTCTTTCATTTACCAAATGACCAAACCTTGACACTGTCATTACAACTACCCGAACCTATGCTAGACGCACCGCCTTCGAAGAACCTCAGCCAGGACCCACTAAACGACCACAGCACACATATTCCATTTAAACGAATGCTTTGCCAGCGGAAGGGCTTCTCAGTGGCTCCACGTGGAGGCAGCCAAAGTCGAAAGATACATTTTAAAGTTGATTTGGTAAAATGTAGCCTACGACCAATATACGACTAGATGAATCTGCGAAAGCTCGCAAAACCGTCGTCATATTGACTCATCTCTTAGCAGCTTGCACTCAACTCTCCAGTTTGTCACGTTATTGTGCTGCCATGCAAATTGGAGTGCAAAATTTATTTGTCTGTGAGTGAGTGTGGTTCTATGACGCACTCATAAACTTGGAGAAGGTCCCAGTCTATGACAACACATTTTCTGACCTTTCAACACTTTTTCCCTCTCTTCCAACACAGAAATATTGATGTGTATGGGTCCACTCATTAAGTATGTATGTCCATAGCTACAGTACAGTATGCCTAAACGCTCTCTGTGGTTGTCTTCATCCGACTTTACAATAGTACGTGACTCTGGCGTGTAAAACGGAATGTAGAATCATCAAGCCACCATGGGTTGCCCCTGTCCACAGACAAATGGTAAATTACTGTTGTGATTCCACTGTGCAGTAAGGGGGTCCTTAGGAGAATCAGGAATAGATGAGTGGCAAGTTTACTGCTGCCATCTTTGTGACGTGCTGGAAACTGGCGACAGAATTCGCAGCACGGAAAGTGCTGACCGAGGAAGCAACAGAAAAGTACTGGGGACATTATACCGGCACTGTTTTGTAAAGGTTCGCATCATCTTGACTGCAGAAAAGAACCGAAACGGCAGCCACACTAAGGAATCTGGCTAATTTCCCACGGGTGTACTCGACAACCAAGAAAAATCAGTATACAAGACATGTTCAGAAAGTAAGACTTTCGTATATGTTTTTGAACAAGTATATTTGAAAATAATTGCAGAATATTGTTGATACACTTGTTGACTATTTTTCCACATAATCACCATCTCACCAAATGCATGTAGTGAGCCGTGGCAAGAGCTTCTTTATGACCTCCTCGAAAAACTCTCTGGCCAGCTCCTTACCCCCGTTCAGATCCCCTTTCTGCAATTGCTCGTCAGTCGAAAAGTTAATTCCCCTCATGTGTGCCTTCATGAAGATGAAAACATGATAATCTGTAGGCATCAGGTCAGGGGAAATCGGGGAGTGGTTTGAAACATCTCAACCAAATGAGTTCAAGGTCGCCTGGGTGGCTGAAGCTGTGTTACGACGTGCATAGTCGTGCTGCAAGCATACTGCTTTCGCCAGCATTCCAACCCCTTTTTAACTGAATGCTCCTTTAGAGGTTTTTAAGGTCTCACGATATCATTGTGCGTTGATGGTCTCCCCGAGGCGGAAATTCGATCAAAATGATGCCATTCTTCTCCAGACACTCAGGTCATGATTTTTTTTCTTTTTTAGCCTGAAACTGTGTTTTTCAATCTTTTAGTAGACGAGGAATTGGTCTGGTGCCACTATGAAGAATTTATTTTTGTCTCAGGTGTGGAATGAGTCACCCACGTTTCACCTCCAGGCACAACAGATATCAGAAAATCCTCTCCTTCCAGTTCAAGTCGCGGACACTACTGACCTGATTTTTCTTGTGCTGCTCTGTCAGCTGTTTAGGACCAATATTGCGCAGTTTCTGGTATCCCAGCGTTTCTGTGAGCGTATTTTACGATAGAGTTCAGGAAGTTGTGATAACATTGCAGAAGTTTCAACCAAAGTCTTCAGAAACAACTTCCTCGATGTTTTCCACCAACTCACCACTCAAAGTGGAAGGTGTCACACTCCTATGCTAATCATGAACATTGGTTCTGTCTCCACTAATGCTCATAGACCACTGAAACAACCTCGTTATTTTCATAACACCTTCGCAGTAAACCATTTTTATTCGCAAAAAACTTTCAAAAAAATGACTCTCAGCACTATGGGACTTGTGATGTTTGAAATTTTCCCCGCGTACTGATTGTTCCATAAAAACACGGGAGCACTGCCGTAAGTCAGTAACATCTTCAGAAGTGTAATGTGCTGCGAATACATAGAAAGGTAGATCCCTTATCATTTAGCTACAAAATAGCAGGTCAGCAACTGTAAGCAGTTAATTCCATAAATTATCTGGGAGTACGCATTAGGAGTGATTTAAAATGGAATGATCATATAAAGTTGATCGTCGTTAAAATAGATGCCAGACTGAGATTCATTGGAAGAATCCTAAGGAAATGCAATCCGAAAACAAAGGGAGTAGGTTACAGTACTCTTGTTCGCCCACTGCTTGAATACTGCTCAGCGGTGTGGGATCCGTACCAGATAGGGTTGATAGAAGAGATAGAGAAGATCCCACGGAGAGCAGCGCACTTCGTTACAGGATCATTTAGTAATCGCGAAAGCGTTACGGAGATGATAGATAAACTCCAGTGGAAGACTCTGCAGGAGAGACACGCAGTAGCTCGGTACGGGCTTTTGTTAAAGTTTCGGGAACATACCTTCACCGAAGAGTCCAGCAGTATATTGCTCACTCCTACGTATATCTCGCGAAGAGCAGGTCAGCAACTGTAAGCAGTTAATTCCATAAATTATCTGGGAGTACGCATTAGGAGTGATTTAAAATGGAATGATCATATAAAGCTATCTCGATTGATAAGCGTCTCGCTGTCTGATATTTCCATGGATTCATCTATAATTGAACTCCAGAAATTTGATGTTTGAGCCACAATTTTTGTATTATTGTAATTCGTAGAATGGCCACACACCGTCAGGTGGCTTGCGGAGTATTGATGTAGATGTAGATGTAGATCTTGCCACGATATTTCGGCACAAAGTCTTTTGGCCATCTTCAGGTGAGTACAGCTGGAGAAGTACTGGCGAATACGCGCTGAGCTCTACTACTTAAAGCCAAAGGGGGCTGCATTGCGCATGCGCTGCGCATGTACTGTTTAGCGTGCGCGTTCACAACTCCGTGCGCTGCGCCTGGCGCCCTCCCCGGTGTAAACTTGGCATTTCGATATCGGATCGATCTTCATCTGCTACCGATAACTACGTTGACTACGAAGTATCTCTACAACGGGATTCCAAGCGGAATTTAACTGGTAACCGCTATCTCGATTGATAAGCGTCTCGCTGTCTGATATTTCCATGGATTCATCTATAATTGAACTCCAGAAATTTGATGTTTGAGCCACAATTTTTGTATTATTGTAATTCGTAGAATGGCCAGTAGAAATGCAATTTTCAGCGATTGCGGACTTGGTGGGTTAGAGAAGGCGAGTATGCCGCTGGTGTTCCACAATACGTTCCTGCACCGTTCTTGTTGTCTGCCCTATATATGATTTGCCGCAAGATTATCTTCTCTGTCATGGGATTGGGTCGACGGTGTGACATGGGCTAAAGCAAATTGGAGCCATGACAAGGCTGTGACGAAGCTGCACGCCGTCTTGATACAGATAAAGCGGAGGAAATCCGACGTGAGTCTTGCCGTTTGCTGACTAGAGGTGCACCTATGACGAGTAATATCTCACCTATGGAAAGGAGAGTTCTCCGTAATTTAAGAGCAGATGTGGATACAGTTGTCTTAAAATCGGACAAAGGAAATTCTACGGTTCTTATGGCAAAGGATGATTACGTCAGTAAGATCAATGTTGTATTATGTGATTCCACCTATCACAAAATTGATAAGGACCCCACGAGCCGAGTTATGCGAAAAACAGCAGAACTCTTGTCAAATAGTTCTCTATCGAAGGAGGTCATCAAGAGATTGAAACCAAATAGTGCGGTTCCTCCCAGGCTATATGGACTGCCTAAGATCCATAAGGAAAATGTACCATTACGTCCGATCGTGAGCAACATTGGGGCAGCCACCTACGACCTAGCAAAATTACTGGCATCACTGCTTAAACCAGTTATAGGCAAATGCCCTCATCACACAATAAACTCTAGTGATTTCATCAGCCGTATTCAGTCTTTACAGCTGCAAAGTGACGACTTGCTGGTCAGCCTGGACGTGGTTCCTCTCTTTACCCTGTCCGCAGCTCGTGGTCGTGCGGTAGCGTTCTCGCTTCCCACGCCCGGGTTCCCGGGTTCGATTCCCGGCGGGGTCAGGGATTTTCTCTGCCTCGTGATGACTGGGTGTCGTGTGCTGTCCTTAGGTTAGTTAGGTTTAAGTAGTTCTAAGTTCTAGGGGACTTATGACCATAGATGTTAAGTCCCTTAGTGCTCAGAGCCATTTGAACCATTTTTTTTTTCTCTCTTTACCAAGGTGTCTCTTGTAGATTCATTACACCTGAGCGGTAATATGTTTGGTGCAGGTATTACAACGTTGTTTGAGCATACTCTCTCTTCTACATATTTTACATTCAACAATGAATTTTATGAACAATCTGACGGTGTCGCCATGGGGAGTCCTTTGTGTCCCCTGGTGGCAATTCATTTTATGGAAGATTTTGAAGAGAGAGCTCTCAACTCTGCCACTTTTAAACCGACAGTGTTTTGGCGTTACGTGGATGACACCTTTATAGTATAGCCTCATGGCGTGGACCGTCTCCAGGAATTTTTACATCATATAAATTCTGCACATGAAAATATTAAGTTTACTATGGAAACTGAAAAAGATGGTTGTTTGCTATTTTTAGATGTTCTGGTACAGCGCAAGAATGATGGCACACTTGGTCATTCGGTGTATAGGAAACCGACCCATACAGATTTGTATCTGCAAGCTACCAGTCGCCACCATCCTGCACAAACAATGGGTGTCCTTAAAACTTTAATCCACCGTGCCCATACTATTTCTGACGTCGACAGTCTTCAAGTGGAATTGAAACACCTGCAAAAAGTATTCCTGATGAATGGCCTTTCAACTCAGTAGGTGAACGGAGCTATGCAGTCCTACAAACGACGCAACAAGGAAGAAGAAGAGGTCATCAGGTCAACGGCTTATCTACCTTTTATTGGGAACATCTCCTCACAGATAGGTAGAATATTGAGGAAGCATCAAGTTAGAGTCATCTTTCGCCCTCCTCCTAAAATATCATCACTGGTGGGGTCCGTTAAGGGTGACCCGGGGCTATGTAAATCAGGTGTCTACAAGATTCCGTGTGATTGCGGCAAGTCATATATAGGGCAGACAACAAGAACGGTGCAGGAACGTATTGTGGAACACCAGCGGCATACTCGCCTTCTCCATCCCACCAAGTCCGCAATCGCTGAACATTGCATTTCTACTGGCCATTCTATGAATTACAATGATACAAAAATTGTGGCTCAAACATCAAGTTTCTGGAGTTCAGTTATAAATGAATCCATGGAAATAAAATTGTCAGACAGCGAGACGCTTATCAATCGAGATAGCGGTTACCAGTTAAATTCCGTTTGGAATCCCGTTGTAGAGAAACTTCGTAGCCAACGTAGTTATCGATATAAAGATGAAGATCGATCTGATATCGAAATGCCAAGTTTTCACCGCGGAGGGTTCCAGGCGGAGCGCATGGAGTTGTGAACGCGCACGCTAAACAGTACATGCGCAGCGCATGCGCAATGCAGCCCCCTTTGGCTTTAAATAGCAGAGCTCAGAGCGTATTCGCCGGAGGCCCACGTCCCTACTGTCGCCATCCACCCCCACCGTCCTACCTTACCCCCACAGGCCGTCCTCCTCCTCCGTGAATCCCGCCGTCTCTACCGTGCCTTCCTCCGCACGCGTGACCCGGACACACTACGACGCCACCGGCAACTCCAGCGACACATTCGTAATTTGCTCGCAGCTAAGAAACCCCGGGACTGGCGATAGACGTGCATCCGTTTAAATGCTACCCTATCAATCAACTCGTCCAAGTTCTGGTCGGCCTTCCGTCGCCTTACCGGAACTAAACCCTCCCACTATTATCCTCTTCTCCATGATGATCACCCTTTCCCTGACACCCCTAGTATAGACAATCACTTTGCCTCCTACCTCTCCGATGTATTTTCCATCCCCGATGATCCCCAGTTCGATTACTCCCTCTTCCCGGACATCCGTGATCGAACTGACATCTCTGTCGCTCCCCTCGCTCCTGGTTTCCAGTACTTGGACAATATTGCACACACGGAACTCAATGCCCCTTTCACTACACAGGATCTCATTGCTACACTTCGCATAAAACGCACCACCGCTCCTGGTCACGATCGTGTCACCTACCGTCACCTTCGTGAAGCTCCTGTCTCTTTCCTCTCCACCCTGGCCAGGCTCTACAATGTAGTCGTGTCCACCGGTTACTACCCCGACCTGTGGAAAACCTCCCGTATCCTCATGTTCCTTAAACCTGGCAAACCGCCGTCCGCCGTCTCCTCCTACCGTCCCATCAGCCTTACCTCGGTCTTCAGCAAGGTCCTGGAATCTATCCTCACCCGACGCATCCACCTGCATCTCCGCCAGCGCCGCCTCCTTCCCGTTACCCAGTGTGGCTTTCGGCCGTCCTTCTCTTCCGACGACCTTCTCCATCACCTCACTCATCTCCTTTCCGAACAGATTATTCCCGTCGCTCCACAATCTTCCTCTCCCAGGACCTCGAACGTGCTTATGACCGTGTCTGGCATTCCAGTCTCCTCTTCAAGCTCCAAACCTTCGCCCTTCCCATTAACTACGTCCGTCTGATCGGCTCCTTTCTCTCCCGCCGTCCTTCCTATGTCACCATCCATGACACAGATTCCTACACCTTTTTCCCCTCCGCCGGTGTGCCCCAAGGCTCCGTCCTCTCCCCCCTTCTGTACCTTTTGTACACGGTGGACATGCCGCCGCCGTCACCCCCCCCCCCGTCCACCTTCTCCAGTTTGCCGATGACACTGCCTTCCTTGCCCTTGCCCCCACCCTGCAGCGCTCCCAACACCTTCTCCAATCCCATCTTGACTGGTTCACCGCTTGGTGCCACCAGTGGTTGCTCCAAAACCCAGGCGATCATTGTAGGCAAAACCACCCCTTCCTTCCGCCTGCTTGATTTCTATCTCACCATCTATGGCCGTCCTATCGCCCTCACTCCCACCCTTAAGTACCTTGGCGTCACCCTCGACCGTCGCCTCTCCTGGACTCCCCACCTCCGGAGAATCCAAGCCAAGGCACGCTCCCGACTCAGTCTCCTCAAGCTCCTCTCCGGCCGTACGTGGGGTCTGGACCCCTCCACCATGCTCCACACCAATAAGTCCCTCATCCGCCCTATCCTTTGTTATGCCCATCCGGCTTGGATCTCCGCCCCCCCCTACCTTTTATAATACCCTCCACATCCTTGAACGTCATGCTCTCCGCCTCGCCTATCGCATCCGTCTCCCCTCCCCCACGCGGATCCTGTATGATCTCATCCCCTTCCCCCACCTCCTCCTTTTCCTTGAAAGGATACGGATCCTGTACACCTCCCGTAAACTCGATCCTCCTCACCCACTCGTCTCCCCGATCCTCTCCCACCCCCGCCCGCTGCTGTGCCTGTATTCGCGCGTCCCACCCGGTCTCCATCTCTCCACCCTCCTTACCCTCTCCCAAGGTGGCTTCCGCCAGCTCCCCCTCCCTGATGATGCCCTCCTCCATCTACCCCTCCTACCAATTTTGATCCTCCCACCCTCCTCCTGTGCCTGCTCCTCTGGGCACCCTCCCTCCCTTCTCTCCCTTCTCCCTCCCTCCTCCTTTTCTCCCCCCTCCTCCCCCGGGCCTCCCCTCCCCTGTCCCTCTCCTGCTGCCCCCATCTCCTCAGCCATTAGCATCCTTTTTCTCCCCTCTCCCCCACCTCACCCGTGTTCCCCTCTTGGCAGGTCCCCGGACTCGCACACGCTAAGTGGACATTCGCGCGCCGGAGATCACCGCCATCAGTGTTTCGTGTGTGCCGTCATGTTTAGTGTTCAGTGTTCACCGTCACACTCCATCATTCACCAGTGCCATCGACATCTTCAGTGTTTGTGCCTCGTGTCAACAGTTTGTAGTGTGCATTGTCTTCGAGTGTGAACGGCCTCATGTTTTTTATGTTTATGTGGCTACTGTATTTTCTTCTGCCGTTTTGTTCCAACCCATGTGTCTTCTCTGTTTTATCATTGTACTATCTCTGGCTGAAGAGCGGCGTATTGTGCTGCTGCCAGCCTACCTGTTATACTGGTATTAAAATCACAATAAAGGAAAAAGAAGCGTATTCGCCAGTACTTCTCCAGCTGTACTCAACTGAAGATGGCCAAAAGACTTTGTGCCGAAATATCGTGGCAAGATGTTACTGACTTACGGCAGTTCTCCCGTGTTTTTGTGGAACTATGGGACTTAAATTCGGAGGACATCAGTCCTCTAGAACTTAGAACTACTTAAACCTAACTAACCTAAGAACATCACACACATCCATGCCCGAGGCAGGTTCGAACCTGCGACCATAGGGATCGCGTGGTTCCAGAATGTAGCGCCTAGAACCGCTCTACCACCCCGGCCGGCCCTTACAGACATCTGTGGCCGTCAGTAAATTAATATTTCTGAGATTTCACGACTAATGCCTCCGTGTAATATCTACATGGTATTAGTCAGTATCCTTTATTTGTTCTGAATTTCCTCAAACTGACGTCCTACTGAACTACTAACCCTGTCTGTTTCGTAGGCAGTGATGAAACAGGACGTTTTCTTCAGGGGAAGGGGCAGATACTAAGCTTGATGGAGGAAGGGGAGGGGGGAATGTTATATGCTTAAATTTTAATCATACCATATAAAAAATAGCAACGGTACTAATGTTTAAAAATTTCCCTTAACCACTAATAATAAATTTCTGTGTATGTATTAGATAGGTACAGTCTATGTTAATTATCTTAAAGAATAAAGTTATGAGAACCCGTAAAATAACATTATTGTATGCAAAAAATTACATTTATAAGAAAGTCTTTTTACAACGTATCCGTTGACGACATCATCAGTTAAAGTTTTGCGACTTCGTCCTCCCCTTCTGTAGGCACCTTCACACAAGGTTTAAGCGTTTCCCGACCCATCAAATTTCTTAATTTTTCTATCACCTTATTCATTGCGCTGAAAGACCTTTCTACACTTGTGCAAACGTAAATGCACAGCACACGCTCAGTGAGTGTCCTCAGTGCTACATAGTCGATGTCGGCTCTTAAGAGAGAAGAAGCTACATCAGAGGACGAATCTTCTATTTATTACGTTCAGCCACTTAAAAGAACGTAGAACGTAAAGCACAGTTATTTACAGTGATTATTATTGCTAAATTCTGGATATGTTTTAAAACTTTCAAGACATGCATTAAGTTTCATCACTTCCATAGCCTTATAATTAAACTGCTTCTCAAATTCAATAATGATACTTTTCACAAATTTTCAGACGTTTCTTGTCCCAAGCTAATATCACACTTACAACTACCGTTGCATCCACTTTTAGTTTCTTATTGTATTTCCGTGTTTCATTTTCCGCACTACGCTCATCGCAATAGCGAAGGTAGTCGATGTTTCTTTAAATGCTCCATAGGCCCAGAAACAAGTACAACTGTTTGTATAATTCTGAGCGACTTTTGTTGCAAAATTTTACTCAAGTTTGAGACGGTATTTAGTGTATCGTCCAAAACCACTAAAACTACAATGATATTGTAACTCATCATCTCTAACAAGATTTCTCCTACCAAACTTGCAAAATCCGCGCCGTCCTTATCTGTATGTTTATATGCCAACATGACCGATTTGGAACATAGGAATATCAGCGGAAGATAGCACAAAAGTGGTGAAGATGTTCCTCTTTAAAAGACTCTAACAGAAGTGGAGAACCAGCTGCCTCAGTCCTCAAAGTTTTGGCGTGCGAATATATTCACGTTTTTTTTTTCACACAAAACATTCCAAATCCTCTTACCCTGTCTTCAAATGGTTCAAATGGCTCTGAGCACTATGGGACTTAACATCTTAGGCCATCAGTCCCCTAGAACTTAGAACTACTTAAACATAACTAACCTAAGGACATGACACATATTCATGCCCAAGGCAGGATTCGAACCTGCGACCGTAGTGGTCGCGCGGTTCCAGACTGTAGCGCCTTGAACCGCTTGGCCAGCCCGGGTTGCCTTACCCTGTGTTCCTTTGTAGTTAAGCCATCATAGTCAGCCTCGCCCTCTCACTGTCACAATCTATATATCACTTTCTCTCACTGTCCTTTTTTTTCTCTCATTGGCACTTTCTTCTGTCTGTTTCTCCACTGAAGTTTTCGTTTCTTTATTTCACTATCAATTACTGTAAATATGGATTCAGGTGTAGTACTCTTTAGTTCAAACAGATATAAAAACTCTTCCTCCACTTCAAAAGACGGCGATAACATAACGTAACGAATTAGCAAACACTATTCACTTTGGTTGAAAAGACTTTTGCATTCGTCTGCCATTAAAAAAAGTATACATCATGGAGAATTGTTTCATCATAACTGTCTAGACCACAACAACGCCATTTAATAACTCTTAAGTTGTACATTTATTTACGTATATGAAACTTTTACTCTGAAATGTAACCCATTTTCCAAGGTCAATGTTGCCTTTTAGTACTAATTTACCAATTAGAGATTCATATTTGTTGTGTGAGGGTTTCTTCCCTACTAAGGAAGTTCCCACTACAAACTCATGTTCATTGACGTTGGAGCAAATAGAAGAATGCCAGATTTGTCATTGTCCAAGAACTGAATGTTTCTTAGGAAGTTAATTGACAATAAAATCAAATTTTCTCAAAGCTGGCAGTTATATGAAGGCTGTGATTACTTCCCTCTTGTACTCGTTTGGGATTAAGGTTTCAGTGTAATACCTTCCTTACTGCGTAAATACGGACAAAATTTCTTTTCAGAGAGTTTTCAGGTACAGTTTTCGTAGGCCTAGAAGATATTTTGAATGTAATGCATTCATTCCTGCTAAAGAGTGCAAAATTTTTGATCACCTTTCAAACGTATCTACAGAATTTGCTGACGATATTGTAAAAATGTGTTGTGTATTGTACAGTTTTGTTTGTGGTCCAAAGAGATACAGATCTGAAGACATTTTGAGTGCACTTGAGTTACCTAACGTGTCCACAGACCCATCACAAAGGGAAAAATGAGAGTGACCCTTACGAATCTTCATCTTCTCTGATTAACATTTGCCTCTGACATCCGGCAGTGGCGTCTGGTGAGATCTCAACGTCCGATGCAAGCTCCTCTTAAGCTGTTTTAAAACAAGTTCTCTCACCAATTGAAAACGTCTGGTCAACGGTGGCCGAGCAACTGGCTCGTCACAATACAGATTAAATAAGACACTGCTTGGCGATCAAACACTTTTTTTATTTTCATTTTCTTTCATTACCTGTGCATTATTTGGCGCATCTAGTCCCTTTGAACTACAATCTTCAAGTGTGATAGCATTTGAACGTTTTTGTGACTTTGTGTGCTTTTCTGCTTTTCCTCTGCTTCCAGTAGGTTTTCTAAATTCCCGAAAGGTACAAAAATGAAAACTCCCCCAATTTTTTGTGGAGTTACGATATCTTTTGTCCATTCCACACAATTTACAAAAAGCTCTACTACAATCACGGTCACAGTACAACGAATTATACCTACATTTCCATTTTTGCTGGTACTTAATCTCATATTTAACACTTTGTTTTAGATGATGACTTAAAGATGGATGGGAAATAGTACAGTTTTCGTTTGAAGACTGATGAAGGTTAAATGAATATTAAATAAGCTGTTCACGATCACATTCACTAGCATTTCGTTCATTAAATTCACACTCACGTATGTCTTCTGCAACACGATGTCTTACGTTAGAAAAGAGAAGAACTGAAGTTTGCTATTTCGAAATTGTTTTTCGGTACTAAAATTTTTGTTGTATTACGAACGGATGAATACTGTATGCAGATTGTAGAATCACATCACTATTCCACGGTGAGTTGTTGACTACGGCCACCTTCACACGGAACCACTGAGAAGCGCTTCTGAGTGGTGCTTCCGCTGGCAAAGCATTTATTTAAATGGGCGCTTTGAGACGCGGAGCATCACTACACGTCTCGTAAACAGCCGGCTCCTGACGTATTCGGATTGCTCCTCATTATTATGTGATAGTATGGCTGTGTAGGTCATACTGTAGGCTAGATATATCTCAAGCTGAAACACCCATCGGCGTGCAACATGGGCTGTGAGGAATATCAGATAAACGGCAGGAAATTAAAGTATTCTACAGGTGTCAATGGCGTACTGTGGGTGGAGGCAGTGGGACTAATGCCCGACGGGCAAAATTTTTAGGGGGCCAAAAAAATGTAAGGTACCATTTTGTAAGTGGGCTGTTGTAGCGCTTTGCATTGGGTCTCTGACTCCGCTTTGTTTGTAAGAGACACTGTGGCTGGTTGGACTCGTTGTTGGAAGTGAATTGCCTGTAGTGATGGGCAGTTGGAAGTTAGTCGCCAGAAGTGATGGAAGTGCTGTTGGGCAGTTGGCGGTAAACAGCCAGCAGTGATGGACGTTAGATGTGAGATGTTAGCGTTGATGGAGGGTAGAGGTCTGAAGTGCTAGCATAGGCTAACGATCTGTACAAGTTCCACTTGGAGATTGAATATTACTCATGATTATATACCTTTGTACTAGATGTCAATGACGATTTATATTCGTGTTTGAAGTGGGTGTCACATTAGTAAGGGGAGTCGTACCGCCGAAAATGACAAAATTTGACATTTTTACTTTTATGCAAATTATGAAAATATGGATGTTTATGTTTAATTTGGTGTTGGTTTTCTTGAAATATTCGATTATTTACTATTTTAAATAAATATTTGAAAATAATCGTGCAATGACATTTCCGAGAATTTTGTTTTCCATCATTTCGCATTTTGGCATTTTTCTCTGAAAGTATACAGTCTAGAAAGCTGTGGTGCCTTTTTTTTTTTTTTTTTTTTTTTTTTTTTGCAGAGAACTGTCCGTTTCATAAGTTGCCTACACTGGCGGTTCTTCGCAGTGAACTATTTGAACTGTACATTAGTTTGTGTTTGACAACAGTTATCCACTAGCCGCGTTTTAGTTTCTGTGTTTCCTGTGATAGTTTTTGTCATGACTAAACCAAAAGGAGTATTTAAAAAAAGACGAAACAAAGGAAAAAGATACTACAGAACAAATATATCAGCAGTAAAAAGAGTGGTTAGCACCGAAGGGCGTGATAATTTGGTTGTAAATGGTGACAGTCCTTCTACTCCTCCGAGTGCTTCCAAGAAAAAACTGCTGGGCAATGATGTAAAATACAACCCTGCTTCAGACAGTGAAAAAAAACGGCAATATCATTATTAATCTCCATATACTTACTTCAACTTTGTGTGAAACAGTGTGTTGTCGTGTATGTGGAGGGGAAACTGAAATTTATGAAAAGCTATCTCAACGCAATGGTCTGGTGTGCACTTTACAAATAATGTGTTTTGACTTTAAAAGCGAGAAGACTTTCAAGACTTCAGAAGTAAGTGTAAAGAATGGACTTTTTGACACTAATCTAAGATACTTCTATGGACTTAGATGCATAGGAAAAGGCCATTCCGCTGGTAAGGTTCCTTGTGGCTTGCTGAACCTCCATAGTCCCCCTAAAAAACTATTAAATACAACTCCATAGTAAGAAGCAGTGTCCAGGTGTGTGCTATGGACTCAATGACTACAGCAGCAGAACAGGCTGTAGCAGAAAATGGTAGTTCTGACATAGCAATATCATTCGACGGATATTGGCAAAAAAGAGGTTTCCAATCAAAGAATTCATGTGCATCTATTATCAGTATCGAAAATGGAAAAGTGTTGGATGTTGATGTGTTGACCATGTAGTGTCAGGGTTGTAGGCAAGCAGGCAAGAGTACTGAAAAGCAAACTAAGCATGAAATGAATTGTCAGAGAAACTATGAAAGAACTAGTGGAGGGATCTAGGTTGCTTCTGCAGTGAAAATGTCCCAACGTTCCTAGCATGACTGTGCTGTTCTGAGTTTTCTTGGGGATGGAGACTCACGACCGTATAAGGCAGTGGTGGAGAGTAAACCCTATGGTTGTTTGTCAATTACAAAACTAGAGTGCATTAATCATGTGCAAAAGAGGATGGGAACGATACTACGTAGACTCAAACAGCAGTTGGGAAGTACCAAGTTATCTGATGGTCTAAGTATAAGACGTCGACTGACTGATAAACAAATTGATCAGATTACTCGATATTGTGGTATGGCTATTAGAAGTAACAGAGATAATTTAGATGGTATAAAGAGAGCTGTTTGGGCAATTTATTTTCACACGCTGTCTGCAGATGCTGAACCAATACACAACCTGTGTTCCACTGAATGGTGTAAATACTTGAAGGCAAGAGAGGATGGAAAAGTAGACACTTTCTCGCTCAAAATTACTATACCAAATGCTGTTATGCTTGCCATGAAACCTGTTTTTCAGGATCTTGCCCAACCAGAGCTGTTGAAGGAATGTCTCAAGGGCAAAACATAAAATGTGAATGAATCATTTAACAATGTTGTATGGTAAAGGATACCGAAAATTGTGTTTGTTGGAAGGTCCGTCTTTGATGTTCTGGATGCTGTTCTTACTCTTAATGATGGCTATTCTGTAAGACTAAGGGTTTTGGAATATCTTGGTATTCATAAAGTTTACAACACCACTAAAAGTGTGATGGACTTGAACCAACTACGAATCATGAAGGCAGAGAATGCTGCGGGAATTAGATAAGGAAATGAGACGCTTAAAGTAGTAAAGGAGTTTTGCTATTTGGGTAGCAAAATAGCTGTTGATGGTCGAAGCAGAGAGGATATAAAATGTAGACTGGAAACGACAAGGAAAGCGTTTCTGAAGAAGAGAAATTTGTTAACATCGAGTATAGATTTAAGTGTCAGGAGGTCGTTTCTGAAAGTGTTTGTATGGAACTGAAACATGGACGATAAATAGTTTGGACAAGAAGAGAATAGAAGCTTTAGAAATGTGGTCCTACAGAAGAATGCTGAAGATTAGAGGGGTAGATCACATAACTAATGAGGGGGTAATGAATAGAATTGGAGAGAAGAGGAGTTCGTGACACAACTCGACTAAAAGAAGGAATCGGTTGGCAGGACATGTTCTGAGGCATCAAGGGATCATAAATTTAGTATTGGAGGGCAGCGTGGACGGTAAAAATCATAGAGGGAGAACAAGAGATGAATACACTAAGCTGATTCAGAAGGATGTAGGTTGCAGTAGGAACAGGGAGATGAAGAAGCTTGCACAGGATAGCGTAGCATGGGGAGCTGCATCAAACCAGTCTGTGGACTGAAGACCACAACAACAACAACATTATTATTTATTAATTAAGAAGAAAATAACAGAAACTATTGGACCCTTTAGTGCACTGTTGCTCGTAGCAAATATCGCGTTTCTCCCAACCCACTTTTGAACTTGACAACATTTTTTCCACTGCTAAGCAAGAGTGTCTTTCAATTTACAACAACTTCCCAGAGTAGTCAGAATTCTCTCACGCGTAACGTACGAGGTACGATACAGCGCGACGAGAGGAACTAAACAGACGAGGGAGCTGTCTCTACTGCTGGCACCGGCATACACGGACGGGCTAGGTCGTACACTTTTATCGTGGAATTACTCCACTTCTGTTTAGATTTCTCTGCTATATCAACGTGTGACCAGTGTTCTTTTCTCATAGCACATTAAGTTACTACCAACGAGTGTTATTCCTGCAATAACTAATTTTTTTACTAACATTGTGACTGAGGGCCTTTCAGTACGAACCCATTCATTTGGTGTTGCACACATGAAAAAGCTAACAGAAAACCTAATTTTTGAAGTGGGGAAATCGTGAAATTATTTTGACAATTCTGTGACGCATATATATATTCCCGTAATGTCCTAATTTCGTTTTATATCATTATAGAAAGTACAGCAGTCAGCAGCTCAGAAGCCTGTTGACTTACATTAGCGTTGCTGAAATTTGGAAGTTGTTATCGATTAGAGAGATCGAAAGTAAATAAGGAATATTATTGTTTAACGACACGCCGATGACGAGAGGCTTGGAGACTGATTAGCAGCTCTAAAAAAGCTAAAACGGAGAAGGTAGGCAACCATGTGTTTTCCATATGAATGTTCCCAGAATTTGCTCTATTTGCGAAAAATCACCGGAAACATAAATTCGGATGAAACCGTCTTTTGCATGTTGTAAATCTTCTTGCTTTATGTGCCTGCAAAGAATAGTTGGAGAGAAATTCCGCCTGATGCTGGACACAATTTGTTTATTTTTGTATTACGCAGACACGATACCGCAATTTGTGTGCTATCTTCAGTTGGCTTTTGTTTATTAGTCTCTCCAACATCATGCTATCACTTATTTTTTGCTGACAGCACGGTCGGGATAGCAGTCGAGTAGTAGGTGGATGATAGATCTCACCACATGCAGCAAACTGGAGAATCCTTCTGCTCCAGTAATCACCGTAATTAAAGTGTGTTCGACACACACAATACTAAAAGGCAGAAAGTAAAAGTAGCACTTTAGTATAACTCGTTTTTAAAATGTCAAAAAAGTATAAAATAATTTCTCCTAGCTCCTGACACCATTGAGTTAGTCCTGAAAATCTGTGCTTAGGAATTTTAAAAAGCTATGCAAATACTTGTAGACTTTCAAGTGAAAAACCTGGGTCACATGTGATACATGATCGATACATGTATGGTCCTCCACCCCCCCCCCCCCCAAAGTATTTCGTTTCAAATTCTACTAGTATTTTCATGTTGTTGTTGTGGTCTTCAGTCCAGAGACTGGTTTGATGCAGCTCTCCATGCTACTCTATCCTGTGCAAGCTTCTTCATCTCCCAGTACCTACTGCAGCCTACATCCTTCTGAATCTGCTTAGTGTATTAATCTCTTGGTCTCCCTCTATGATTTTTACCCTCAACGCTGCCCTCCAGTACCAAATTCGTGATCCCTTGATGCCTTAGAACATGTCCTATCAACCGATCCCTTCTTCTAGTCAAGTTGTGCCAAAAACTCCTCTTCTCCCCTATTCTATTCAGTACCTCCTCATTAGTTATGTGATCTACCCATCTAATCTTCAGCATTCTTCTGTAGAACCACATTTCTAAAGCTTCTATTCTCTTCTTGTCCAAACTATTTATCGTCCATGTTTCACTTCCATACATGGCTACACTCCATACAAACACTTTCAGAAACGATCTCCTGACACTTAAATCTATACTCGATGTTAACAAATTTCTCTTCTTCAGAAACGCTTTCCTTGTCATTGCCAGTCTACATTTTATATCCACTCTACTTCGACCATCAACAGCTATTTTGCTACCCAAATAGCAAAACTCCTTTACTACTTTAAGCGTCTCATTTCTTAATCTAATTCCCGCAGCATCACCCGATTTAATTAGACTACGTTCCATTATCCTCGTTTTGATTTTGTTTATGTTTATCTTATACCCTCCATTCAAGACACTGTCTATTCCGTTCAGCTGCTCTTCCAGGTCCTCTGCTGTTTCTGACAGAATTACAATGTCATCCGCGAACCTCAAAGTTTTTATTTCTTCTCAATGGATTTTAATTCCTACTGCCAATTTCTCTTTTATTTCCTTTACTGCTTGCTCAATATACAGATACAATAATAATATTCCATTATAAGCAAACGAACTTTACCTATTAGTGGAACATTATGGGAGGCAGAACAAAAACCTGAATGAACAGGTCACTTTCAGAGGATACAACACTACTTCTTCGACTGAGGTCTCTCTTTTCTTACTTCCGACAGAGACTTCAGCCTTCTAAAACAGTCCCTAAGAATGCATGACAGGAATCTTTTAACACCGATCAGGTATCAGAGACCATTGCAAACAGATGGAAGATCTAGTTTCTCGTCAGGTAAGAGTTGACACCACACGTTTATTTTAAAACCGCTTGACAAAACATGTATAAAGAGTTTTGTCTATTAGAAGACCAGAACTTGCAAATTGAAAGCAGCAAATTTATCTGTTACGTCAAGCTGCCACGTTGCATTGTTTCCTTATTGACCGTATGACCAATCATATTTTCCGAGTGGTTTAGCCAGGGACAGCTATGTCCAGACCAGCAAAACCTGTATGGATATCTCCCAATAAAATGTACCAGGAGCATGGCCAGTTCGTGAATATGAAACCACTAGTGTTTCTCCACAAAAACTCGAACGTTTCCATTTGACAACTTAGTCAACTAGGACTTTTAGACACCGTGTAAAAACTGGAAAAAATACCGAAAACGTTATATATGATAGCATAATATCTGAAAATACACGTTGTTGTAATTACTTTCGTGCTGATTACCAATGTAAACTGCCATTGCTCCTGGACGGCGGTGTGTGTATATGCTGGCAAAAATACAGGCAAACATTAATAATTTGTGTCAAAATATAGAGGATGATGCAAAAAGAACCTCAGTCTGTTGTCTTTATTTCATCTCCTGCCCTAGGCTAACGTTTGAGTATCAAGTGATGTTATAAAATAATTTGCGTGTAATACTTCACACGCTTTTAAGAATCAAGAGACATTCTAAGATAACTGAATTATTTTTTTCATTCTATTTGAATGTCACTTCACTGGACTGAGGACTTCTCACTACGGACGGATTAAAATATGGTTCAGTTTTGACTACAAACGTATCGGCGCATCGCCACGCCTCTTCACATCGCATTTTGTAATATTCTTATATCGCTTCATCCAGATACAGGCTGTCTTCGGTATTGCTTTCATATGTTCATTGTAGATATTACACAGATCATGATCAAGGAATATCTATGCTAGTCAGAACTATTCCGTTGAGGATTTTTTGTTTGTAAGCTTTTATTGCATGGAAAGGATCTTTGATGTTTATGTGTGTGTTCAGTCGAATTAATGATGTTCTTATGTGTGTTATTGAGCGACCTTCCACTTGCCTGACTAGTTTCTGTAGTGGGCAATACGAGGTTAACCATTCAGCTTGCTGAGCTATCCAAATCACAGATGTATCAAGACGTAAAGAAACGCGCAGTTTTCAAAGTTGTGTAATAGATTAATGTGGAAAGTGAAACTAATGTCACAGTGTCAAATTCTGATTTCATTTTAGTCCTTATAGTCAAAATGTAAGGGAAATACGAGCAAGTTGACCTGCGTGGTGAGATGGCTAAGGGGTGGAAGTTCGTTCTTTAACATAGTTCATCTTACGAATACTACAAACGCTTTACGCAGTGCAAAATAAAAATATCTCACAGTGAAACCACACCTGAAAGCTCAGTGCACGTTACATAGTTGTCAAGCAGTCTGCTTGACATGTTACAAGCTTTCAAGAAGCTCGACATCAGCTCTTATTCTTTGTTATATATGAATAATGAAAAAAATATGTGTTTCGCAGCCACTATTACTTATGTCTCCTGGTTGATCCTACTCCAAAAACAGAAACAAAAATTTAACGTATGTGACTGGAGTATGTTGACGACCTCGTCACCTGTTGAGCTCTGCTTATTTCGAAACAGTTAAGGGGTTCAAAGAGTATGAGATCGACGCTTACGATTCTCTTGTGTTTAATGAGCGTGATTTTGCCGCGGCGGAAACCATAGATCGTTGTTTTTGTCACAGTCCTTGCAAAATTAAGACGTTCCCGCTCAGGCTACAGCTTCTTTAGACCAACCCAATCACACTCTTAGTGAATCACCTAATGAAGACCAAGTAGGGCGTAATAACTAAACCATACCTTCAACAATTGCCACTTGCATCGCATAAAGAAAGCCCATACGTGAATAAACGGATAAATCACAGCATGTAAAGTGCGTATATTTTAATAACAACACCTATAAAAACTGATGGTTGTTGATAAGGAAGCACACGAGGTGGAATAGAGCCATTTAAAGCAACAAAGGAGAACTTCCAAAAAATGTTCAGAGCAGTGTCCTGCATGTGATGAGATCTACGTCGATCCTCCACCGCCGCGAATGTCACACGTGTGGGATGGGGGCTGGCAAACCCACGTGGGAGGAAAATTTCAGCGTGAATTTTATTAATGGAAAACATGGAAAACGTTGATGTTAAAATAATATTATTTCTTAGCACAACAATCCTTTCGTTAAATACTATTCAACAACGAATGCGTAGCAGTGTTTGATTAATTAATATTCGTCTTATACTTTCTAAGACCAAAAATAAATTTAACTTCAGGCAGTATTGTCATCTTGCCCCGAGGTCAAAGTCATCGTGGCTCAGTACTGCGGCAAGATGACACTACTGAATTTCCTTTCAAAACTGGTCAAATGCTGTGATACCACTAGATGCAATACAGTAGAAGGCCATTTTATTAACATGCATAAAGAAAAACAAAGTATTCCCAAATACGAATTTACTACAAGCGTCTAACCGCTAACGTGGTGAACATGTCCCAGTCTCCTCTACAGTACATTTTTGGAACTAAGTTGTGCAGCATATGAAGTACTAACGATTTAGGAGTGACTCACATGTAAGTTGCTAAGCAGTAAAATACGTAATCATTCTAGATTAAATGAATGTGAGAGTTTAAATTTTTATAAAATGATTTCGCTCCACCCAGTGCGTTCAAAAAAGACACTTTTGTGGAATAAAATATTTTTCAGTACGCTTTTATGTAGAAGTAAGGGCGAAAACAGCCTTATGTCACACTGAGGTGATGGGCGCTCAGAAAATATACTTTTGATTGCTTTGCAGTTTTCATCCAGAGGCTGTTCAACACAAGCTGTGGAAATGAAATGAATTGAGCTTTGTTATTTGTTGTCATTGAACAGACGAAATTGACGTTAAGGTTTGTATATTAGCTCCAGTTTTCGGACGACTGCCGCCATTACTGATAACAAATTCATTCTTTTATTAAATACACTTGTAACATGTTGGCAGCAGTGTATGGACTTTTCGTAATTCT
Source organism: Schistocerca piceifrons (assembly GCF_021461385.2). Taxonomy (NCBI): domain Eukaryota; kingdom Metazoa; phylum Arthropoda; class Insecta; order Orthoptera; family Acrididae; genus Schistocerca; species Schistocerca piceifrons. Next base: position 178,784,469 of record NC_060138.1, on the reverse strand, counting down.
CATTCCATGATATGCTCGCCTAATGTTGTATATTATCTGAACGCGCTCGTCGCGTGGTTATAAGGGTCATTGTTAGTTAAGAGTCTTCAGTTCTTAACATGGTTATTAATGGGGTTGTCATGCCCTGAAGCTCCTCCAAGTTTTTTCAAAAGAATTTTGTTGTGGTTCACTTCCAGCTGACAATCTGCTATTAAGAGGCACTTTCTTCAATGCCTCGTTGATGTGTTCACAATGCAGGTAACTTCTACTAAAATTGTAATTAAATGACCTTTGTCTCGAGGAAATGTTCATCTACGTCTTATATAAACACATTCAAATATAAGGAACATCCTGGTAGGAGTATTACATTATTAGCATATTTTTAATCCCTAATTGCTAGTCATTTAGCAAACCACATTAGTTTTTAATATTTTTCTTAATTACACAGCTGCTAGATAAGTTGACAGAGAAATTTCGATACATCACATTTTCTTACTCCTTATAGAAATACACGTAACGTTTAGGAGACTTTAATGATATTATTAACACTGGAATACGGTTACATGATCTTTGTTTCCTACGCTAGTGGATTACCCGTTAAGGAAAAACAGCATTTCCTGAGAAGTTGGCCAAACAGACATCCGTTAACTTCCCGAATGAAATATATTGTTTAGGGACAAGTGATGTTTTACTTTCAGCTCTACATTAATAAGCTTTAGATGTAAGTGGCTCTGCTTTCACTTACTAACTTCTAAAGCATCGCACGCTCAATATAAAAAAAAGAGAAACCTTATATATTAATCTGTTCGCTTTTCTTAGAACTTTTCAGAGGCATTGACTCTTAATTAGTGTTAAAGCAGGAGGGTAAACGGGATAACAGTTCTTTAAAAATGTTTCAGCGTGTGTTCTGAGAAACGTCAAAGTAGAAAATCTCAAAGAACTCGTAGATGATGCGAAGCAGTCGAATGAACAGCTTAACATACCATGTCACTCATATGCGATTTTTGCAGTCATAAATGGATTCATTCGCACTAAATTATCTTGATGTTTCATATGAAGAAGCTGAGCGCTTTCACCAAGATATTTCCTTTATGGAGCATAGGTGCAATGGAAAATGGAGTGCTTCCATGTTTAGTAATTACTGCCTAACGGGGAAAAGGGATACTCCTGCAACAGAGCCAGAGCCAGAACAAAGAGGCAGGCTCTTATGCTACGGCATTCTTTTTTCCTTTCTTTTGTTGTAAGATACATACAGTAAGCATCAAAACTAGTAAATTCGGGCAGTCAACAAATGTATGACAGAAAAAAACCTAAGCACAAAATTTTCTGATCGTCGTAACAGTCAACGTTCCCAAATTTGTAGGATAGTGTTATAGGAGAAAGAAACAAAGCTATTTTGAAATTTTTCTGCGACAGGTATTATAATTTATGTGTAAGATATCGTTTTGCAGGTACAGTATTCCGCTATTCAGCGCCAAAACCAAAGTGTCCTCAGGTGAATCTGCGTTGGAAGAACGTGACAGCAAGTTCCTCATGCGAGACGTTCCGTTGAGAGTCGAGCGAATACTGTGCTTTTTCGAGTGTAAGAAATACAGAGCGCGCTGCGTCACACAAAAGAATGAGAACTGAACAACGAGAAAGGCGCGGACACTTTGCACGCTACATGTGCATTTCTGGAGAAACTAATGCAAACAACAAGAGCTATTATATATTTCTAGTGTTTCTACTAAATACACTTGTAAGGTAGATATGCTTCCGACAGTAGTAAAATAGCTTGCGGCGGTCAACTAGTAAAGAGTCTAGGTAACGGGTAATTCCTTCGTTTGGAATTCTAAGAAGTTGAGTTGTAAATTTTAGCCAGACGTTTCTGATACATGACTGTCTAAAAGTACGAAAAACAGACGGTCTGGTGATAATCCAGGGAAGAGTGTCATATTTTGGGACACTTGAAACTTTCGCCTCTAATCATCTAATCATCTTCCTAAATGAATTTTAATATATCTTCTTTTTCAGTTTTGAAGTGATAACATTCATTTTATATGTGCTGCAGTCCTTTTCTGATATTACAAAAATTACTCGGTAAAGTAAGGTTTCTGCAAATGTGATAAACTGTTCCAAGGTATAACACGGCCATGTACTCAGGAATAAATATTCTATTCAAATATAAAAGTATTGCTATCCAGGAAATCTTGTCACTATTGTATCTAAAAGTCTATTTCTAATATTATTACTCTACAACACCCCAATAATCAGTAAGTTAAATCAGATTAAGAAGAAGCGTTATCAAAATTGAATTAAAAGTAAACAACATTGTGAAATAGAAGCTATTCACAACTAAAAGAAATTCCCATTTTGAAGACAGGGGAACTATTACGACACTAAAGGAACTCTGGTCACTGCAAACATGAACTATTGCGTGGTTGAAGACCTGCATCGGTTCCAAGCAGGACCGAATTTATCTATTTGTCTCCGCTGGGCAGAGAAAAATACTTCCGCCCCTCATTTGGACTCAGCGTACCACCAAGTAACTTACATCTGTATGTAACTGAATACTGCGACTGTTTCTGCTAATAATAATAGTAATAATAATAATAATAATAATAAAAACATGCGTACTGAACTCATCACACTCAAATCATGTAAAGCTGTTGAAGGCGTGCTTTCTTAGTACCAAATCCATCGATCATATCTTAGTAGTCTAGTTGCTGTGTTGTGCCAAAATTAGTTGAGGGCGCGGGATGACTGTTGACTCGATCACGCAAAATGGATGACGGCAAATAATTTTTGAGTCTTTTGAGCAGTGAGATAGAGCTCTCGGCCGAGGACCTTGTTGCAGCAGTTAACAAAAATATTCCAAGTTCTATCTCCAAATTAGGAAACATTTCTTGAAAGTGGTTTTCACGCGACAAACTATACTAGGTACTTAGGGATGACTTAGGAATGAGGTTTTGATTTCGTTGTTTTTCGCGTATGCTTTAAAATGAATAACCACATCACTCAAATATTGTTTCAGGTCGTCTGTTTGACGATACTGCAGTTTTGTAGCACACTTCAACAATTCGTTGTCGCCTTGTCCAGGAAAATTAGTTAGCAACTCAAAATTGCTATAGCTTTTCCATCGAGTTTTTATTTTCTCGAAATCGGATATCGATCTGCCTATAACAACCAGAATGTATTCACCAAAACATCTCCCTTTCCTTAAAAAGTAGTCTCAGGCCAGGCAGTTTCGTTCACTTCCAGTTCTCTTTTCTTTTTCCTACATGTGACTGTTTGGTAGATATTTATCTTACTCTTTTCGATGTCAGTATTTTCATACGTACCGCACCATACACTGAGGTGACAGGGGTCATGGGATTGCAACGTGCAGATATACAGACGAGGGTAGTATAGCGTACACAAGGTTTGAAAGAGCAGTGCACTGGCGAACTTGTGATTTCTACTCTGGTGGTTCATTTGATATGGCTTCCGATGTGGTTATGGCCGCACAACGGGAATTAACAGGCTCTGAACGCGGAATGGTAGTTCGAACTAGAAGCGTGGGACAGTCCACTGCGGAAATCCTTAGGTATATTAATATTCTGGGATCCACAGTGTCAAGAATGTGCCGAAATTACCAAATTTCAGTCATTACCTTCTATCACGGACAATGCAGTGGCCGACGACCTTCACTCAATGACCGAGAGCAGCGTCGTTTGCGAAGAGTTGTCAGTGCTAACAGACGTGCAACACTCCGTAAAACACCAGCAGAAATTAATGTTGGACGTACGTGAATGTATGCGTTAGGGCTGTGCGGCGAAATCTGGCGTTAATGGGTTATGGTAGCTGACAACCGACGTGAGTGCCTTTGGTAACAGCACGACATCGCCTGCAGCGCCTCTCCTGGGGTCGTGACCATATCGTGTAAGTAGGCTGTTTAGGTTTTTATGTTGGTAACGCCACGTAGCGCTCTACATGAAAATCTCTGACTCTGCTATGTGCAGTCTGTGGCTGGTTTGCATTGTTGCAATTTGCTATTGTAGTGTTGGGCAGTTGGCTGTTAACAGCGCGTAGCGTTGCGCAGTTGGAGGTGAGCCGCTAGCGGTGGTGGATGTGGGGAGTGAGATGGCGGAGTTTTGAGAGCGGATGATATGGACGTGTGTCCATCAGAGAGAGTAAATCATATATATATATATATATATATATATATATATATATATATATATATATATATATATATATATCACATCGGTTTTTACGCTTTTTCCCTCAATTTCCCCTTTGTTTATTCCCTTATCTATTCCGAGTTTCCTATATCGAGAACCATTTTCTCTGTTCCAACGGTCGCTCGTTTTAATTAACACTAAAATATAAATCACAAATTAAAAATAATATATATTATCACTTTTGAACACTATTAAGGTATATACATTGTTTGTTCTCTACCAAAATCTTTCGTTTGCTAACTATGCCTATCAGTAGTTAGTGGCTTCAGTAGTTAGAATCTTTTATTTAGCTGGCAGTATTGGCGCTCGCTGTATTGCAGTAGTTCGAGTAACGAAGACTTTTGTTAAGTGAGTGATTCATGAAAGGTATAGGTTATTGTTAGTCAGGGCCATTCTTTTGTAGAGATTATTGAGAGATTGCGTTGCGCTGAAAATATAGTGTGTCAGTTTAGTGTTGATCAGAATAGGTGAAGAGCGAAATGTCTGAGTACGTTCAGTTCTGCTCAGCTGTTTGTAAATCAAATAACGTAAGAGGTTTATCAGCACAGTAGTTCATTAATTTTTATAAAGGGACGTTTCAATCGGATGGACCGTAAACGACTAGAAAACCTTGGCCTGGTCGGATTAATCACTATTTCAGTTGGTAACAGCCGATGGCAGTGTTCGAGTGTGGCACAGAGACGACGAACCCCCTCACACAAGATATCAACAGCTGTGAAAGCTGGTAGTAGCTCCATAACGGTTTGGGCTGTGTTTACATGAAATGAACCGATCATTGACTATATATGGTTATGCTCGGCTTCTCGGAGATCATTTGCAGTCATTCATTGACTTCATGTTCCCAAAACATAATGGAATTTTTAAGGATGACAGTGCGCCATGGCACTGTTCGCGACTAGTCTGAAGAACAATCTGGAGAGTTCGACTTAATGGTTTGGCAACCCAGATGTCGCGACATGAAATCCATCGAACATTTATGAGACATAATCGATACGTCAGTTCCGGCAACTCTTTCGCAATTATAGACGGCTATAGAGACAGCGTGGCTGCATATTTCTGCATCGGCTTCCAATGACTTTTTGAGTCCAAGGTAAGTCAAGATGCTGCAAAACGCCGCGTAAAGGTAGGTCCGTCACGATTTTAGGAGACATCCCATGAGTTTTGTCACCTCAGTGAAGTCCTTTTCGTATCTTGCGATTCCTCATGGTTCCGAAAAACATTTATTTAAGTACCTCCCTGCATGAACTACCGAAATCACAATCTGTATTTTGTGCCACGCGATCTTGTTTAGCGACATACTCTCGTTAAAATTCATTTATTCTGCTGTTCGTCGGATAAGAAGTTGAATCAATATCATCATTCGTTTTATGTACATCATTTGAGTCAACTGAAATGACTGTTCTTGCGCCATTATTGTTTCTAATATCGGCAACGCCTGACTCACTGTCATATAAACCACACGTTCCACCATTTTCGATTCTGTTCACAACATTGTAACGCTCCACATTGCTACAATCTGATGTTAGCAGAGTCGAGCTCGAGCTGGAACTAACTGGCTGTATTTGAATTTTATATAGCACATCGGTTTTTACGCTTTTTCTCACAATTTCCCCTTTGTTTATTGCCTTATCTTTTCCGAGTTTCCTATATCGTGAACCATTTTCTCTGTTCCATCTGTCACTCGTTTTAATTAATACTAAAATATAAATCACAAAGTAAAAACTAAACAACTGCACTCTTTCAGATTAACTGAACTGCCAGCCGGTTGTTAGGATGACTGGGGCATTTTCTTTGAAGTTCGAATGGGTGTTGTGAAGTGATGGCACTGGCTACTTCCACGGCAGTATTAGCGGCGCCTCCCATCATCAAACGTAATTGTGAGCTCTGTAAGGCGCCTTAAAATCCGCCACCCCTCAAAATCCGCCCCGTAGGCAGCTGCCTAGTCTGCCTAGGCCTAAATACGCCTCTGGTTCCAAGGCAGAAGATAGTACATGACCGACAAAGAATGGCTGCAATCTACACGTTATGTAACTAGTTTCACAAACATACAGAATTTTACTGACCACGCCGCGCGGGATTAGCCGAGCAGTCTTAGGCGCTGCAGTCATGGGCTGTGCGGCTGGTCCCGGCGGAGGTTCGAGTCCTCCCTCGGACATGGGTGTGTGTGTTTGTCCTCAGGGTAATTTAGGTTAAGTGGTGTGTAAGCTTAGGGACTGATGGTATTAGCAGTTAAGTCACATAAGATTTCACACACATTTGTACATCTTACTCACCACAGAACTCTGTACCTAAAGAATTAGCAATATCCACGAAAGAATTTTAATATACTCTACAGCATTTAATTAGGAGGAAGTAATATTGACAAATGCTGCACAAAACACAACCTCATGACTCACAACAAGAAGACCATAGAAGATGCCGAAAACTGCTTATGGTGGGTTCTAGTGTGTATTCCTTCACATTATGCTAAAAGCAGACACCAGACTGAAAGAAGCTTCTTGTCCGTAGCTTCAAGGCCAATGGATGTCGACCGACAGCCGTGTCGTCCTCTGTCCTCTGCCTTGCAGTGTCATGTGAAACACTTATATCGATTTGAAGCAGGTTTATATTATGCAACTGTGTAGCTGCAATTATGGAGTGTGTATTCTATGTTAATTAACGTCACTGATTTGTGACAGGAAATTTAGAGATTTGTAATGTATATGAAAAACGCAAAATGATTTGTTAAAATAATGAATTTTTATAATATGTGTATGTTTATAAGAAAGACAACGTTAATTGGAAGCTGGTTCATGCGTAGGGCACTTGTAATGTAAAACGTAAAAGAAGTAGTAAAGTTCCCCGCGACGGAAGTGGCATGGCGCGATGTAAAAGGTGGTTTTGGCGGTCGAACTGGGCGGCTCCTTGGTGTTAACTATAGGCAATAAGTGGGCTGCCGTAGCACGGAAGGCTTTGACGGTGCCAATAGAGGCAATTGGAAGCTGCTTTGCAAGGAATTTTGCCTCGGATGTTAGTCTGGCTATTGTTTGGTATGCCCTGCAAAAAGGAATGGCTTTAATATGTTGAAAATCCGTCACCAAGAAGAGATTTTATAGACTATTCGAACATCAAGAGCCGTGAGTACAGTTAGCCGCCATGTCGCTTGCCACCAAAACTTCATACATCCAGATATGTATATGGGTATGAACCAGTTAATTTGTGTGTGTGGTTTTAATAATAGCTAGTCCAAATGCCATAAATCTGTGTTCGGAACCATATCTTCTATCCTAATCATGAACCTATGCAGGGCCCTCTACTAAGTGCTACTGAAACCATGTATCCTGTTTTCAATGAACAATTATTGCTTTCGAGTGATTCAAAGTGGTTTCTTTTTGTTTCTTAAATGTGAAAGGAGTAGCGAAAGTTAAAATTAAAAGTGCAAAAGTGAAGTCAGATAGGACTTTGCTACAGTGCTTCTAGTTTATTGAAAAGTATAGTTTTGCTGGAGTACAGTGCCAGACGGTGTAAATGTTATTGTCTAAGATATCTGCTTCACAGATCATAAAAAAGGTCAAATAAGTTAAGCTCATTTTAAACATAATGTAGTCTTGATTACTATCATGAATAATTTTTTTAAAGTTAATTGAGCTTAGTCTTGAATATTTTGCCTTCCAAAGTAAAACATAAACTATTCCAAGTGAAGTTAAGGATTAGCTTTCTTTGAATTAGTCTTTTCAACTGAAATAATCATAGATCTTGATCAGTGACATTATAGTAGTTTATGTGTACCCAGCATATTCTTCACATATTAGAAAGATAATGGGACTATTATTGTTGCTAAGGAAATCTCATATAGAAGCCTCTCATGTCTAAATTTAGTTCTGCATTTCATGCAGTAACATTTCAGTACTGGTTAAACTAATGATCTGAGTGTAACTGTTATTAGTGTGAGCTTGGTACAAACTCGCTTTCTATAATTACTGGTGTGTGCGTTATTGATAACTGCTACTGCGTACAGCTCGGAATGCCCTATGTCAGTTTGTATCCTGTACATTATTCAAAGGGAAATAGCAACGAAAGTAAGTTTAATAAGTTTTCTTAAGCATATATCTCCAAATTAATGTGCCAAATCGGGCTGGTGAACGTTCATTTTTTTTCATTCACATATAATTTTCACCACCTTCATTAACTCCCAAGGTTTAAGTCTGTTTAGTATTTCTGCTAATTTCATCATATTCAAATTATAGTCTGATACCTTTATCCATTAGACACACGCGCAGTCAAAATTTGAAATCCCCACAGAGGGTAACATTAGCTAGTTCCACGGCACGTTAGCGTTATACGTGGCTTTTCCCAGAACAAGAACAGCAGGTTAGGTTGTTAGGGCGTACAACAGGCAGGCTAGCGTTATACATGTGGATGCGCTATGGATCAAAGTGTGGTCAGCACACACTCTTCCGGCCGCTTCGCTGTCTTTCCAGACCGAGGAGCCTCTAATTCTCAATCAAGTAGCTCCTCAGTTAGCATCACGATGCTGAGTGCACCTCATACCAATCCTAGAGCCGAGAAAAAAATCCTTGGCAGTATCGGGAATCGAACCCGGTTCCTCCGCATGGCAGCTATCTATGCTGTCCACTTAGATACAGTTTTCGCAAACTGTTTCACTAGACCTATGTTTACATGCAGGAATCGTAACAGACTTTCTTGGAGCTTCGAGATTTTGTCCAAAAAGAAGAATAGTCAAAGAGGATTTACATTCTGCAGTGGAGTGTGCGCTGATTTGAAACTTTCTGGCAAATTAAAACTGTGAGCCAGAATTTGTTCTTGGACCTTTGCCTTTCGCAGGCAAATGCTCTACGTAGTAAGCTATGTAAGCACGACTCACGATACGCAGTCAGTTTTACCTCAGTCCGTACCTAATCTTCTATCTTCCAACTTCACAAAAACAATCGCCCAAGCTGTGGCTAAGCCATGTCTTCCCAATATCCTTTCCTCCATAAAGGTGTCACAAGAAATTCTGTAAAGTTTGGAAGGCGGGAGGTGAGGTACTGGTGGAAGTAAAGCTGTTATGGGAGGTCCTGAGTTGTAATTTTTTAGCTCAGCCGGGAGAGCACATATTTACCGAGTGCCGGTGTGCCACATGGTTTAATCTGCCTGGAAGTTTCAAAGGCCAAAATTATTGCCATAGTCATTGTGACGTATAATGAACACTGTAAATATTAATCCCGAGATTTCAGCTTCGTACTGTTCTTACCTGAAATAGCACATGAAATACTCTCTTAGACAAAAAAAGAAGAAATGTACCACGAAGAAATTATCTGATTGGGACCGAAATCGGTACATGTGATGGACATGAACAGCAACCAAATAATCACATCTACTGATTTCCATCCCATTCGTATTATTTCTTCATGGTACCTTTTTGTAAAAATATTGAGAGTTAATTCGGAAATAAATGTATATACCACTGTTTTTTGTTATCATGTTAGGATGCAGCACACTACAAATAACAGGAATGGACCGTTTTAATTGAAAATGTTTTTTAACGTTGGTCAGTGTGCCAGAATGTTATGTGCATACTAAATGTACCTTCCCACAGTTCACGTGAGAGCAATTTACACAAATAAAGTTTTTAAAAGGAGCTTGAGACGTTTGGGGCCATGAATAATTTAGAGGTCAAACCCTCAAAAAACCTACGTGTTGTCCCCTCAATTGCGCATTCTGACACAGTGTACCTCAGAAAGGAAGCTGCGTGGGCAATTCTACCTTACCTGCAGCGAGTGAGATGGTGCAGTGGTTAATATAGTTGACATTTTTTCACGATGACCGGCATTTCATTCCCCATCCAGCTCTCTGGACTTAGGATCATCGTGCTGGTCATAAAACGTGTAAGGTTTATCACGAGTTGGTTCGTTGCCAAATGGAGTGACCGATATCCTTTCCTTTCCTACCTTAACCCGAACTTCCGTTCCGACCCCAATGACCGCGGCTGCGACGGGCATTAAGTTGTGATCTTCCTTGCTTTTCTTTACCAACTGCACTGAATTCTAACATTTGCTGGTAGCCGGCAGAAGCCAAGCCCTTCTGATACTTGGCAAACGAGAGGCTCAATGCCTCGAGTTCAGTTCCTTGCTGGATACATGGACTGCATTATTTCAAAAGCCTAAAGAAAACCTATTAAGGTTAGAAACTTCTTACCCGGAAGAGCTCTTATCTACTGGGCTCCAGTGAGCCAGGCTAACAGGAATTCATGGAAGGGATAGGCCCCAGGTTATGACATCATTCATTATTTGCCAAGTGATTCACATTTATTAAACTTTTATTTTGAAAAAACTAACAACAGTAAAACATAATGAAATAATGTTTTAGAACCCTGCCGTTCTTAAAACAGTAAGTGGAATGCTTTGAATTCAAAGGAGTGCAATGGCTTAATCAGTTTAACAACGATAGCAAAATAATACCAGGCTAGCATAATGGTTTTAAATTACAGACCCAAGATTTGACACAGTCCTTTAACAAACCTGACAAATTTAAACCAAGACTTCGAAAAATCAAATGTAACAAACACTAGCACAAATTTAATAACAGGTAGGACTTTAAGCAAAATTTGAATATCCAAGCTAATAGGCAAAACTAAGAAATTTAAAAAATAGTACAATTGAAACACTGGCAAGTATCGAGAATAAGTAGTTTAATATAATGAAGCTACAAAAATAGTTTAAGTAGCTTTTAAATAACTTCCCTTTGGGCTTGAAATCCTGGATCTATGAACTATATAACAGTCTGATACCAGTACATGGTTCCAAGAATCAGGTAAGGAATCTCGCATTACAACGCCCAACGGTGCAAACACAGAGAATTTCACAGTTCTCTGGCAGTACATTAATCATAAATTTTCATGACAGCACCAGTAGCACCCGTGACCGTCGTCACATTACCACTGCTGGCACAGACGGAGACAGTAATAATGTTAGACATCATTTGGTAAGAAGAAACGCTGCTAAAACCAAACAATAAAACTATCACTTCAATCGTCACACCCAGTGATCACATATAAGTTACTTTTCAGGTAAGCAACGCAGGTAGCTCAGCGAACACCGAGATGGGCAGGCTTAAACAGTATCTATAAGCGATGCAGACCACACTAACAGCGGATCCAGACTTCCCGGAAGGTACAAATTCACAACTCAGGGAAGAGTCACATAACGCAGGGAAGTAACAACAGGCCCCACTGACGCCACCAAAATAGATAACACAACAGCGCCCGACAACAGGAAAAAGGTGCTCTTTCAGCGCACCAAAATCAGCTGATCATAATCATAGTCGTTCACGTTACAACGGTTCCCTCAGTGCGAATAGAACAAGACACCGACCGACGACCAGAGGGAAAACCAGAGATACGATCCACAGACCGCAATCGATACAAGCCGACGCGGCTCATCTGCCACAGTGTTGTCATGATCGTGTGAAACTCAATATGAAATCGATTAGTAACAGTACCTTGGAGAAACAGTTGCGGTAAGCCGCAAAGAAGCCAACATTATCTCCCTGTTTACATCTTCAAGTTCAGACTGCTGTATAATGACACTACTGACCACAAATATGTTTTTTAAAGAATCTAGAACGCAGTCATTCGTGTACTTCTTGCCTTTATGATCAAAAGGAGTTACTATTCCATGCGAGGACCTTGTTACTGAGGAGTCGGACTTTTTTTTTTTTTTTTTTACATGCGTATAGTTGTGGAGGGTGTTATGCTTACGAAGCACACGATATCCCAAAAACCAAAATATTAAGTCATTACCTAACAGATAGTAAACAAAAAGTTTTTATGATATAACCGCATAATTAGAGAACGACTCACAAGAACGGGGGAAAGAATCACAGTAGAAGAAGAATAGGTAGATTTGAGAGATGAAATAGTAAAGGCAACAGAGGGTCAAGTAGGTAAAAAGACAAGGAATAGTGGAAAACCTTGGCTAACGGAAGAGTTATAAACTTCATGGATCAAAGGAGAGGATATAAAAATGCAGTAAATTAAGTAAGCAAAACAGAATGCAAAGTCTCAAAAATGAGATCGACAGGAAGTGCAAAATGGCTAAGCAGGGATGATTAGAGGACGAATGTAAGGATGTAGTGGGATATTTCACTAGGGGCAAGATAGAGACTACCTACAGGAAAATTAAAAATATCTTTGAAAAAAAGAGAACCACTTGTATTGAAACGTCCCCTTAGAAAAATTTACGAATTACTGTGCTGATAAACCTCTACGTTATTTGACTTTCAAACAGCTGAGCAAAACTGAGGGTACTCAGACATTACTCTCTTTATTTCTTCTGATCAACACTAAACTGACACACAATATTTTTAGCGCAACACAATCTGACTTTCAATAATCTCTACAAAACAATGGCCCTGACTAACAATAACCTATAACTTTCATGAATCACTTACCTCACAAAAATCTTCGTTACTCGAACAACTGCAATACAGCGAGCGCCAATACTGTCAGCTAAATAAAAGATTCTAACTACTGAAGGCACTAATTACTGATAGGCATTGTTAGCAAATGAAAGATTTCGATAGAGAACAAACAATGTATTTACCTTCATAGTGTTCAAAAGTCACAATATATATATATATATATATATATATATATATATATATATATATATATATATATATATATATATATCAGCTCATGACATCCAATCTTACAAATTTACTCTCCCTCATGGACACACGTCCAGATCATTCACTCTCAAAACTCCGCCATCACTCTCCCCACATCCACCACTGCTAAAGATTCTAACTACTGAAGGCACTAACTACTGATAGGCATAGTTAGCAAATGAAAGATTTCGATAGAGAACAAACAATGTATTTACCTTAATAGTGTTCAAAAGTCACAATATATATTTATCAGTTCATGACATCTAGTCTTACAAATTTACTCTCTCTGATGGACACACGTCCAGATCATTCGCTCTCAAAACTCCGCCATCTCTCTCCCCACATCCTCCACTGCTGGCAGCTCACTTCCAACCGCGCAACGCTACGAGCTATTCACAGCCAACTGCCCAACACTACAATGGCGAATATTCCAACAATGTCAACCAGCCACAGACTTCACACAGTACACTCAGTGATTTTCATATAGAGCGCTACGTGGCGTTACCAACATAAAAATCGAAACAGCCTACTTACAGTTTAAATATTAAGAGCTTAGACGGGATGACAAATATTGATGCAAGCGTCCAGAAAATGGATACTCAACAAAAATCCGTCAACATGGGAACAGAGATTGTGCCTAGTGATATAGGGTGGTCCATTAATCGTGACCGGGCAAAATATCTCACGAAATAAGCGTCAAACGAAAAAACTACGAAGAACGGAACTTGTCTAGCTTGAAGGGGTAAACCAGATGGCACTGCGGTTGGCCCGCTGGATGGCGCTGCCTTAAGTCAAACGGATATCAACTGCGTTTTTTTAAAAATATGAACCCTCATTTTTTATTATACATTCGTGTAGTACCTAAAGAAATATGACTGTTTTAGTTGGACCACTTTTTTCGCTTTGTGATAGATGGCGCTGTAATAAACACAGACATATGGCTCACAATTTTAGACGAACAGTTGGTAACACGTAGGTTTTTTAAATTAGAATACAGACCGTATGTCCGTTTGAACATTTTATTTCGGTTGTTCCAATGTGACACATGTACGTTTGTGAACTTATCATTTCTGAGAACGCATGCTGTTACAGCTTGATTACCTGTAAATACCACATTAATGCAATAAATGCTCAAAATTATGACCGTCAACCTCAATGCGTTTGGCAATACGTGTAACGACATTCCTCTCAACAGCGAGTAGTTCGCCTTCTGTAATGTTCGCACATGCACTGACTATGCGCTGACGCATGTTGTCAGGCGTTGTCGGTGAAACACGATAGCAAATATCCTTCAACTTTCCCCACAGAAAGAAATCCGGGTACGTCAGATCCGGTGAACGTGCGGTGCTTCGACGACCAATCCACCTGTCATGAAATATGCTATTCAATACCGGTTCAACTGCACGCGAGCTATGTGCCGGACATTCATCATGTAGGAAATAGATCGCCATTCTGTCATGCAGTGAAACATCTTGTAGTAACATCGGTAGAACATTACGTAGGAAATCAGCATACATTGCGCCGGCCGATGCGGCCGAGCGGTTCTAGGCGCTACTGTCTGGAGCCGAGCGATCGCTACGGTCGCAGGTTCGAATCATGCCTCGGGCATGGATTTGTGTGATGTCCTTAGGTTAGTTAGGTTTAAGTAGTTCTAAGTTCTAGGGGACTGATGACCTCAGATGTTAAGTCCCATAGTGCTCAGAGCCATTTGAACCAGCATACATTGCACCATTTAGATTGCCGTCGATAAAATGGGGGCCAATAATCCTTCCTCCCATATTGCCGCACCATACATTAACCCGCCAAAATATCTGATGTTCGACTTGTCGCAGCCATCGTGGATTTTCCGCTCCCCAATAGTGCATATTATGCCGGTTTACGTTACCGCTATTGGTGAATGTCGCTTCGTCGCTAAATAGAACGCGTGGAAAAAATCTGTCATCGTCCCGTAATTCCTCTTTGCCCAGTGCCGGAATTGTTCATGACGTTCAAGGTCGTCGCCATGCATTTCATGGTGCATGGAAATATAGTATGGATGCAATCGATGCTGCGATCTTGATGTAGCATTCTCAACATCGACGTTTTTGAGATTCCAGATTCTCGAGCAATTTGTCTGCTACTGATGTGCGGATTACCCGCGACGGCAGCTAAAACACCTACTTGCGCATCATCATTTGTTGCAGGTCGTGGTTGACGTTTCACATGTGGCTGAACACTTCCTGTTTCCTTAAAAAATATAACTATCCGACGAACGGTCCGGACACTTGGATGGTGTCGTCCAGAATACCGAGCAGGATACATAGCACACGCCCGTTGGGCATTTTGATCACAATAGCCATACATCAATACGATGTCGATCTTTTCCGCAATTGGTTCAAATGGTTCAAATGGCTCTAAGCACTATGGGACTTAACATCTGAGGTCATCAGTCCCCTGGACTTAGAAACTACTTAAACCTAACTAACCTAAGGACATCACACTCATCCATGCCCGAGGCAGGATTCGAACCTGCGACCGTAGCAGCAGCGCGGTTCCGGACTGAAGCGCCTAGAACCGCTTGTCCACAACGGCCGGCTGCAATTTGTAGACGGTCCATTTTAACACGGGTAATGTCTCACAAAGCAAATACCGCCCGCACTGGCGGGATGTTACGTGATACCACGTACTTACACGTTTGTGACTATTACAGAGCCATCTATCACAAAGCGAAAAAAGTGGTCCAACTAAGACCTTCATATTTCTATACGTACTAGACGAATATGTAATTAAGAATGGGAGTTCCTATTAAAAAAAACGCAGTTGATATCCGTTTGACCTATGGCAGCGCCTTCTAGCGGGCGAACCATAGCGTCATCTGGTTTCCGCGTGTAAAGTGCCACCCACCCTGCATCGCCCTCCCTCCTCCCCCCCCCCCCCCCCCCGCCCACAGCAGCCGCGATGAAAGCATCATTACATGTAGATATAACCATTGCTTCACAGGCCTTTATCTTCCACAAGTTAAAAATGTTTGAATGTATGCATCTAGGAAAAGGATTCCCCCTTCAAGCTAGACGAGTTTCGTTCTTTGTAGTTTTTTCGTTTGATGCTTATTTCGTGAGATATTTGGCCCGGTCACTGTCAATAGACCACGCTGTATTGCTAACTGCTGAAGGGGCGCTAGTTCGATTACTTATATACTATGGAGGAGTGCTGTCATTGGATATAGGGGTGAGGAGGAAGGCTATTAGGTATTCTTTTCGTAGTCTTTGAACTGCGTGTTGTCATTGGCGGAAACAGGCCTTTTGCATTGGAGTTTCCTTTATTGCTTGCCACTGGTGGAAATCGGCGAGTAGGAAATTGAAAGGCTCCTGCAACGTAGCGCTGTTTACTAACTGCCTAGTATCGACTAGGGTGCGTCAGCGCTCTGTGTACCCTCCGCCGTTGTGCAGGAAGAAGATCGAATTTCGACAGGCCCGCGTACTGGCGAAACAGCCGTTTAGCTTGAGGAGGAATATCAGAGAGGCTATAGAAATAGCCAAGCGACCCGACAACATGAATAGAGAACACGGGTACTGATTCCCATTGTCTTGGCTGCCAGCAGTGACAGCTTTGCGGAAGGACAGCTCTCGTAAAGCAAAGGACGCGCGGTAGGCCACAGCGGCCGAGGGAACACAGAGTGCTGATGCACCCTAGTCGATACTAGGCAGTTAGAAAAACAGCGCTACGTTGCAGGAGCTGCTCAGTTTCATATTCAGCGATTTCCACCAATGGCAAACAATAAAGGAAACTCCAATGGAAAACGCCTATTTCCGTCAATGACAACACGGAATGGAAAGTTCAATAAAAGAACACCTAATACCCTTCCTCCTCATCCCCGTATCCACTGACGGTATTTTTTCCTTTATTGTATTTCGATTCTCCCCCCGCCCCACCCAGAGGGGGGGGGGGGGCGGGGGGGCTGCCAGCAGCGTAATACGCTGCTCTGAAGCCTACAGATCAGGTTAAATAACATAATGAGGAGATATAACAACAAAAACAGGTGACAAAATGCTGACTGCTTAAAACGAACACGGTGAAAAGTTGCAAAGAAAATATAAAAAATATAGGGTGGGAAGTGATGATTAAACACATAGTAATTAGACAGGCACAGTTAAAAAAACACGGCGACAGTCTGGTTTCTGTTCGCAACACTTAAAACAGAGGACGCACAACACAGTATTAATGGAAAACACTGCTCTATATAGTACAAATTCATATGGGTGTGGGGGAGGACCCAGACAGATGAGGGGGCAAAAAAGGCGGGGGAGGAGAGGAAAAGCAAAAGAGGGGGAAGCTGACAGAGGGAAATGACACAGAAAAGGGGGGGGGGGGGCAGGGAGGACTGGGGAAGGCAGTGGAGGGGAAACCAAAAGGACTAAAAAGGAAACAGGATGGAAGCAGGGAGAGGGAATCCCAGGAAGAGGACAGAGGGAGGGAGGGGAAGTGAGGATCAGAGTTGATAGGAGGGACAAGTGGAGGAGAGACGGCATCATCCAGAAGGGGGAGTTGATGGAAGCCACCGTGGGAGAGGAGATTAAGAGTGTAGAGGTGAAGGGTAGGGGGGACAGAACGGTGAAGGTGCGGTAGTGGGTATGGGGCGGAGAGGAGACGAGCAACTAGGGGATAGGGGGGATCAAGATGGTGGGAGGTGTAGAGGACTCGGATTTGTTTGAGAAAAAGGGCAAATGGGGGAAAGGAATCAGGCCGTAGAGGATCCGCACATGGACAGGAGGCGTATACAGAAGGCAAGGGAGAGTGCATGGTACTTGAGGATCTGGAGGGACTTATAAAATTTGGGGGACGGGGTATAACAGAGGATGGGATGGGTTAAGGATTTTTAGTGGTGGAGGATGGTAGAGGGGTTCCATCCCCATGTCTGGCTAGAGAGGAGTTTAAGGAGAAGGAGGCAGTTATGGGCTTTGGATTGGATAGAGCAGAGATGAGGGATCCAGATGAGGTGACAGTCAATGGGAAGCCCAATATAGGCAATGGTGGGAGAGAGGCAGACAGGACAGGTGCAGATGGTGAGGCAAAAATCATAGAGCTGGAAGGAGCGAGTGGTACAACCTACGATGATTGCTTGGGTCTTGGAAGGATTGATTTTGGGGAGGCACTGGTTACACCATGTGGCAGAAAGCTCAAGATGATTCTGGATAAAGCGTTGGGACCATTGAAGACTAGGAGCGAGGGCAAGGAAGGCAGTGTCATCGGCACACTGCAGGAGGTGGACAGGAGGGATGGGGGTTAGGGCATATTGGTTGTGGACAGGAGGCAGAGGGTAGATGACAGAGCCCTGGGGTACATGTGTAGAGGTAGGAGGTGTGGGAATTGTCGTTATGGTGGGTAGTGTAGGAGGGGCAGTGGGAGAGGAAGGAGACAATCAGACAGATGTAGTTGATAGGAAGGGCATAGGTTTGGAGTTTATACAGGAGACCTGGATGCCGTATGCAGCTCTGGGCCTTTTCAAGGTCTAGGGAGACAAAACTGGCTAAGCAACGGGAGTTTAAGGAGATGTGTGAGGCATAGGAGTTGGTCGTCGGCAGAGAAGGAAGATCGAAATCAACATTGGCTGTTGGGGAGGAGGTGGTGTCAGTAAAGGTGGCGATGGATGTGCCGTGTAAGGATGGGTTCAAAATGGTCAAATGTGTGTGAAATCTTATGGGACTTAACTGCTAAGGTCATCAGTCCCTAAGCTTATACACTACTTAACCTAAATTGTCCTAAGGACAAACACACACACCCATGCCCGAGAGAGGACTCGAACCTCCGCCGGGACCAAGGATGGATTCCAAGAGCTTACTGAACACTGAGGTGAGACTAGTAGGGCGATAGGAAGAGGCATCAGAAGGAGGCTTCTTGGGTTTGGGGAACCTCAGGATACAGGACGTTTTCCACAAGTTGGGATAGAAGCCGATGGCAAGGATTATGTTGTAGAGGGCGGCAAAGACTGGAAGGAAGGAGGAAGGGCAGTGTTTGAGATGGTGGTAGGTAATACGGTCATGGTAGGGGCAATGTTGCGTTTAGTGTGGAGTGTGAGGCTGATGTTCTGTGTTGTGATTGGAGTGTTATGTTCGGATGACAGTGTGTGGCTCAAGTACTGGAAGCTAGGAGCAAAGGGAGGAGTGGGGGTATCCATACATTCGATGATGTCAGGCAAGAGGGAATAATCAAATTGGGGATCATCTGGAATAGAAAAGACATCAAATAGGTGGGAGGCAAAGTGGTTGGCCTTACTGAGGTTATCAGGAAAGGGAAGGTCATCAAGGAGGAGAGGGTACTGTGGGTAGGGCAGTTCCCAGTAAAGCAGTGGAAAGTAGTCCAATACTTGGAAGTGTTTATTTGGAGCATGGCATTGAGTTGTGTGATTGTTTGTCGCCAGGCGTGGTGTTTCTTTCCAGTAAGCATGTTGCGGATGTGTTGTTGCAACAGCTGCTGATGATTAAGTGTGTCCTGGTCACGAATGCAGAGGAAGGAGCAGTAGAGGCGACGGGATTCACGAAGGAGAAGGGCATGGTTGGGTGGTGATGGTGCACGGGTTTGGTAAGGATATGGATGGCTATGGCGTCAGTCTGGTGGAGGAAGGCAGTAGTTTGGGAGATGCCATCAGGAGATTGGAGTGTAATGTCATGGTGTTTGACGTGTATGTGTACGTAGTCTCAGTAGGCATCCCAATTGGCACAGGAGTAATCATGGACAAGTTTAGCTGGAATGTCAGGGTGAGGAACAGGGCAGGGATGGCGACCATCAGGGATAGTGAGGAGGATGGGGGCATGGTCGCTGCAAATCAGGTCAAGGTCTTCTGTGGTGATGCACCCAAGGACGTTGGGAGAGGCTAGGATCACATCAGGAGTGGTGTTGGACTGAGGTCAGGGGGAGGGGGACCAAGTCTCCCTGGAGGGTGGTGATAAACTGTTGCCACTGCTGGAGTTCAGCAAGAGCACAACTGTGGATATTGAGATCTATGGGAATCACATAGGTGGAGAAGGTGCATCAGTGTGGGCCAGGAAACAGTGTGATTTGGGAGTACGAGGGTGGATGTAGTTGGTGGCACATGTGACAGTAAGGGTAGGGAAGAAGATGCTGAGAAGGTGCTCAGCAGGATTGTTGAGGAGAGGTTGGGGCTGAACAGGGAGATCCTTGAGGTAGCCAATAGCAACCGCACTATATGCCAGGGGTACAGGTTATCGGTGTGGTGGAGGCTATAAAGGACTGTGCACTCGAAGATACAGGTTAGGACGAAAGTTTCATTTAGGATGAACGCATCCATGTAGTGTTGATTGAGGGTGTGTGGAGGAAAAGGAGTTGGTCGGTGGGCAGGGAGCGGATATTAGGGTAAAGGATAATGTATTGTTGCCATGCCATGGTAGGGGAGATTTAGACAAGGGTGGTGAGGTGTGCGAAGGTGAAGTGGGCCTGGTTGTGGGAGTAGGTGGCATAGGTGGTAAGTTGGAAGATGGGGTGGGCAGTGAGGCCGATTTGGGATGGGGTGTGAGGCCATTGGAAGAGGTGGAAGTTTTGGAGGACAATGGTGCCAAAGCAGATGACGTCCTCTGCAGTAGGAGGAGGGCAGAGCGAGTTGCTGGGATGGATTGGGTCAAAAACGGGGCAGACGGGGATGGTGAACTTTGAGGTGACAGGAGGAGGTTTCGCTTTACATTTAGATGAGTAGGTAGGATGGGGTTCATTACAGGTATTACAGAAGGAGGCAGAGGCAAGGTTGGGGCAGTTCTTCAGGAAGTGAGAATCTTTGCAATGGGGAGAGGTAGGGGAGCTCTTGCAGGCGGCAGTGACAGGGTCATTACACTGTAGGCATCGTTGGCAGCAGTATGATTGGGGGGGGGGGGGGGAGTGACATGAGGACTCAACTTCGTGACTGCTATTATAGATTAGGACTCCCTCTGTATGGAGGTGGTCAATGGAGGAGGAGGATTCTGTGAATAGGCACATAAGGTAAGTCGGCCTGGTATCATTAAGGATGTGATGCGCCAATTGGATTTCAATGTCGGGATGGGAATTTAGTCCCACCAACACCTCAGCCTCTGATCACAGGGCTAAGCTTCGTGATCACAGAGGTGAAGGTCAGCAGACGTCGGGGAGGTTGAGGTTGTTGAGGAGAGGACAGGGTGTGGTAAGGGGTAAGAGTGATTTGTGGGCCAAATTGGATACATGGGATTTTGGAGAGATCAGTGTGGAAGGAAGCATTGGGGGATATACTGAGGACAGAGTCGTTTCGAGGAATGAGAAAGGAGATAGGGGCATTAGGGAGGTATTTAAGGATGACCAGGGTGAGGGTGCAGGTGTCAAGGAATTGAAGGTCAGGACTGGGGAGGACGAAGATGTGGGTGGAAGGGGTTGAAGGGGTGGTGGGTGGGCTCATTTCCATGTGGTGGATGGGTCAAGAGGATCAGGGAGGGAGCAGGCTCAACATTAGGGCGTTTAGTAGGTTTCTTGGACAGGACAGGGTGGGAAGGGGGCTGGGGGATGGGTTGGAGAGGGACATGTCAGGGGGGCAGGTCCTCCCTTAGGGGTGGGCGATACAGGGGGTGGGGGCATGGGTGTGGCAGAAACTGTGGCATGGCAGGCGAAGATCCACACGGCTGGGAGTCTGTTGTAGGTATGCAGTGAATGGTGGGAAGTCTGAAGATGACGATGGGGTGACAGCTAAGGGTGAGGGAGAAGCGGAGGAAGTGACAGCCGAAAATGGCGCAGGAGTGGGGCAGGCAGGGAGAGAATGGAGAACAGGGATGGGGTCTGTGGAAGAGCTCCATGTGATCGTGGTTGGAGCAGCTGAGGGGAAGGTGAAAATGATGGTTGTGGTAGACTGGGACATGGCGCTTCAGAGCTATTTTTACTCGCACTAATGACACTAGTATTTCTGTATCAGGAGAAAATGTTGCAGAGGGGGCGAACATTTAAAAAAAAAATTGTCCTGCACACTGCATAAAGTTGAAAGAATCTGAGGTGAAAAAAAATAAGATAGGAAAGGTTAGAGAATCTGATGCGTCGTAGAATATGGCGATAAACAGAGGAGAGACGTGAACCATAGATATGTGGATGAATGTGGTGGTGGAGGGGAGGGGGGCGGGGCATATGGTAGGAGACAGCGTAGAGGACTGGAGCGTGGGTTTGGTCATAGAGTGAAAAGGAAAATGCAGTCATGGACTGTGCGGCTGGTCTCGGCGGAGGTTCGAGTCTTCCCTCGGGCATGGGTGTGTGTGTTTGTCCTTACGATAATTTAGGTTAAGTAGTGTGTAAGCTTAGGGACTGATGACCTTAGCAGTTAAGTCCCGCAAGATTTCACACACAAAAAGGAAAAGAATAGGGGGAGATATAGAGTGAGGAGGTGAGCCCTGGGTCAGAGAGGAAAATTTTCCGTATACAGTGGTCTAAGAACATTCTTTACTTTCTGTGAAACACCTCTTCACTGAAACACATAGCTCAGAAGCTTCCTCACTACACTCACTATGAAATCAGTGTGCGAAGCTGCTACCACATGCGTTGTCAAACGGAGGAATGCGCTACGTTAAAGCAGTTTGCATTTAGAGCGGAGGAACGTGTTACAAATATTCGTGCACAGAGAATGCGCCAGCGCTACGTGGTTCTGCAGCAGGAGCCGCAATCTGGCGGCGCTGACGGAGAGCGCGCGGTTCGCGTTCCTCCGTGCAGGGAAACCACAGGACTCCGGCATTCCAGTCTCTGCGAGTTAAGCGACGCGCCTGCGTGTAAATGTGCTATAGCTCTGTATCTAACCTCTGTTCTGCTGTTGTAGATGAAAGGGCTTTTGGGCAGATGGTTGCAGAGCAATCAACTACTCTGCTGGCCAAAAACTTTGCAACTCCAAGAAGGCAGCACGCGACAAACGTCAAGATGGCATGAAGCGCATTACGTGCTTCAGTACCACAATAATTAGCGTTCCAGTGCTACCATTACCCGCAAGTACCTGCTTTAGTAGGTAGTTACGAGTAACAGTAAGAATACAAGGGGATTTCTGCACACAAATTAAGCCTACATACCCGTATTTTCCTTTCCCTATGACAGCCCAGTATTTCACCGCATATAACATGAAACAGCTCTAGTGCCGCTATCTTGTCGGCGTTCAAAGAAACCGCGAAGATTCGTCAACACGACACACACGCACACACACATACACACACACACACACACACACACACACACACACACACACACACACACAAACGCAGAAACATTTTGCTCTTCCAACCATAGCCAGGTATCTTACTGCACTTTAAAACGGAACAGCCTAGTAGTACGCATCCCATTAGCTGGTCATCTTATCCTCTGTATCCCACTTGTCGATGATTTAATTTCTGTCATTGTACCCCACTTGCTACAAGGCGCGATGCACTCACAAATTAAATATTAGATTCTTATTACCACATCTAAATTCTACGTATCGTTTTCATTATTCTATAACAAAACAAAAAAACTTGTGACTCACTTACTGGCACTCCTGTTGTAATTCAGAGTGTACGGTACACTTGACACCTAAACACGACTGCAGACCCTCAAGTTAAATGTCAAAATAGGTATAATAGTGACATTTCGATCTGAGACCAGCTTTAGGCTATGTTACTGATTGTACAATGATGAAACTTTTACCGCCTGATCTTTTTAGAAGTTTTTCAGCAATACTTTCGCTCACCAAGCAGCATTTGTTTTGTGCTATACTTTTTTCATAATTTGAATAAACCTGATGTAAACAGTCACAAAGGAGATGATTGGTCAGCAGCCGTAGCACACGTACTCTGACGTTGTTACGCTCTTGGAAGTAGATCCTATTCATGTATTAGATATCTTGATATTACGTTACGGTAAATGAAACTCTTACGATATTGAAATGTTTTAGCAGCCACCAACGTTTTCCTTAATCATGTTTTAGCTATGTAGTTTTTATTTAAAAATCGTGTACACCTGCTTCTCTGTAGTGTTGTCCTCTGTCACGTTTTAACACGTAGTGCGAAAATAGCCGCCATTGCTCCCTGTGAAAAACGCACTTAAACCACCGTTAAAAAGTGACGAGAAATAGATTGTTCTCACTGTTTTTCACAATTGTACAGCAAAAATAGCATTTCAATAATAAGTATAAGAGACATTTCTGTAAATAGGATGCCTAGCTGAATCGGTAGTGTTGTAGTAATAGTAATCCGAGGTCCATGGGTCGCCGGTTCAAATTTCACTTTGATTTTTTGCCATTCAATTTGTAATACCTACGCCTTTGAAATATAAAACTCTTCAAATATATGCTAATTAAAGCATATCTAATCACTAACTTTTATGAAAAATACGCGTCTTCTTGTTTCTAATTGCATGTTCCATACATTATTCTAGTTTTCATTGCAAATATAAATTATTAACCATCGATTATTTGTAGAAGATTGCCGGCCGGTGTGGCCGAGCACTTCTAGGCGCTACAGTCTGGAACGGCACGACCGCTACGGTCGCAGGTTCGAATCCTGCCTCGGGCATTGATGTGTGTGACGTCCTTAGGTTAGTTAGGTTTAAGTAGTTCCAAGTTCTAGGGGACTTATGACCTCAGCAGTTGAGTCCCATAGTGCTCAGAGCCATTTGAACCATTTTTTGTAGAAGATTGTTAATAAAGGTTGTCTAAATTAAGAAAACATAACAAATTAAGTTTTACGACAAGCATCAACAATAAAGAGCTCTTCATTGGACTGTGTCCTCTGTTTTATATCACACATGTGGTCTTATATGAGCCAGAGTGATAAGTGTGGTATAAACATGGAAAACAATAATTTTTACGACGTCGAGCGCACCATACAAATCCCGCATCGTTGGAGTTGCCACCGTCGCACTTCGATATGAAATTATCTGGAACCAAGTTAAGGGATTTGTCGCAAGAAACAACAAGATATTTAAGCAGCCAGACGTACTGTGGAACTAATGGTCGAAGCTTTGTCACGCGTCACTGCAGAACGTTGTCGGGATAGAGAACGGTACGACATAAAAGAAGAGGAGAAAATGAGGCCCTAGGATGGCTTCGTGGATTCTGTCGTTGATCGACTCGTCATCAACGTAGCAGGTGACACTTCCATTAATGTATTCGTCGTATTCGGATGTGGAAGGGATTTAGAGATTACCTGACGAATGACTGTATGTAGTACCTTCAGGGGCTTCAACACGTAATTATATGACGAAATTCCTGCGATACGCTCTTAAGTCACACATAACTCAGACAGAAAAATTACCCTGTTCTTAAGTTAGGAATTTTTCTCACTTTTGTTTTTAATTACGGTACCATGTTAGCTAAGGGCGAGGGTATGTTATGCTTTCCTTCTGGACCCCTAAGAAGCTGGCGGTGTTGCTGGCGTTTTCCCGGAGTCCGTTAAAAATTAAATGACATTCGAAGCTCTACTGTTTCTCTGCTCGCCTCTTTCAACGTATTTACTGTAACTGCTCACATCACTACAGATTAGCTGAACCAGATGGCTGGCATGTATTGTCCAATCCACTAAATTACAGGCCTGTATCATTAACGTCGGTTTGCAGCAGGATTTTGGAATATATATTGTGTTCGAACATTATGAGTTACCTCGAAGAGAAGGTTCTATTGACAGCCGGCGCTACAGTCTGGAACCGCGCGACCGCTGCGGTCGCAGGTTCGAATCCTGCCTCGAACATGGATATGTGTGATGTCCTTAGGTTAGTTAGGTTTAAGTAGTTCTAAGTTCTAGGGGACTGATGACCTCAGAAGTTAAGTCCCATAGTACTCAGAGCCATTTGAACCATTTTTCTATTGGCACACAGTCAACATAGACTTAGAAAACATGGTGCTTCTGAAACACAACTGCTTCCTTACTCACACGAAGTACTGAGTGCTGCTAACAAGGGACTTCAGATTGATTCAGTATTTCTAGATTTCCGGAACGCTTTTGACACTGTATCTCACAAGCGGATTGTAGTCAAATTACGTGCTTATGGAATATCGTCTCAGTTATGTGGCTGTATTCGTGATTTCCTATCAGAGAGGTTACAATTCGTAATAACTGACGGAAAGTCATCGAGTAAAACAGAAGTGATTCCTGGTGCTTCCCAAGGTAGTATTATAGGCCCTCTGCTCTTCCTTATAAATATATAAACGATTTAGGAGACAATCTAAGCAGACTTCTTAGATTGTTTGCAGATGATGCTGTCATTTATCGTCTCATAAACTCATCATAAGATCAAAACGAATTGTTCAAATGGCTCTGAGCGCTATGGGACTCAACTGCTGAGGTCATTAGTCCCCTAGAACTTAGAACTAGTTAAACCTAACTAACCTAAGGACATCACAAACATCCATGCCCGAGGCCGGATTCGAACCTACGACCGTAGCGGTCTTGCGGTTCCAGACTGCAGCGCCTTTAACCGCACGGCCACTTCGGCCGGCAAAACGAATTGAAAAACGATTTTAAAAAGATATCTGTGTGGTACGTAATTGACAATTGACACCAAATAATGAAAAGTGTGAGGTCATCCACATGATTGCTAAAAGGAATCAGTTGAACTTCGGTTACACGGTAAATCATTTCATTCTAACGGCCGTAAATTCAACTAAATACCTAGGGATTACAATTAATAACAACTTAAACTGTTGCATGGGGGCTTAAATAAATAAATTTGAAAATACTTTTAATTTTAATTTTTTAGTAACTGTCTGTCCGATTACGTCATGTCTCGTAATCGGTTGGCCCTGACTAGTATTATTACGCTATCTGACTGCAACAAACAATGTAAGAAAATTTTCGTAAACACAGTTAATTAATTAAGTCCCCAGCAACTATAAAAATCTACGAAAGCAATGAGCACAAGAGTAACTGTTCTGTATGTGGGAGTGTGACTCAACGCCCACATCTGGCACGGTTCTTTTCCAACAAGACAAGAATTTTGATACCAATTATACTGACGTGACAAAAGAAATTTAGAAAAACTATAATTACGCAAGAAAACCAAAATTCACTCTAATACAAGAACACGAGTCAGATGCTTTGTTGACTGAACCTGTAGTGACACATTATTTCAGATACACAACTAATAAAGGAACATTATAAATTTTACCTTCATATATATTGACGAAATGCACTCATTACAAAAACATCTGCTATCTCTCCCATCAAATAACTGCATAAAACATGGAACACTCTTTACTACAACATCTTACTCCAACTTCACGACAACCACGAGCTCTTAACACACACTGTCCTCAACGAGCTCTCTACTAGCACTGACTGCTATGAACTCTCGACAACCACTGACACTATGAACTCTAACACGCACTGTGGAGGCGGCTTAATAGTACTCTTTGGCGCACTCTCTGGCGCAGTGGCACAGTGTAGCCACCTTTCATATGCCCCTCCTCCACAGGCCAGAATTTGATGGTATTTTTGCCAGCATTGGTGGTGAAAATACCACCAAATTCGTCCAGAAAAATACAGACAAAATAAAAGATAATATTAATACCTAAACATCACATAATTAGTTAAAAATTTTGGCTTTGCACTGACCTTTCACTAACCTAATGTATGAAATACAGTAAGCAATACAACTTCTTTTCATGCATGTGGCTTTACATAATAGTTTACACAATATACAAAAAATCAGTTTATACAAATGTTCACATAAAATGCTTTCAATGATTAGTTTATACAAAAAAGATACTAACAGGTGACATCTTTTCAGTAGAAGCAGTCCATCAGTGGCACCCAGTAAAGTTTAGCAGGTACACCCAGCAACAAGTGACATTATTTCAGTAGAAGCAATCCATCAGATGTACCCAGCAATGTTGAGTAGGTGCAGACAGCAACAAGTGACTTCATTTCAGTAAAAACAGTTCATCAGTTGCACCCAGCAATGTTGAGAGCAGGTGCAGACACCAACAAGTGACTTCATTTCAGTAGAAGCAGTTCCATCTGTGGCACCCAGTAAAGTTCAAGAGGTACACACAGCAACAAGTCACATTACTTCAGTAGAAGCAGTCCATCAGAGGCACCCAGCAATGTTGAGTAGGTGCAGACAGCAACAAGTGACTTCATTTCAGTAAAAACAGTTCATCAGTTGCACCCAGCAATGTTGAGCAGGTGCAAACAGCAACAAGTGACTTCATTTCAGTAGAAACAGTTCATCAATTGCACCCAGCAATGTTGAGTAGGTGCAGACACCAACAAGTGACACCATTCAGTAGAAGCAGTCCATCAGAGGCACCCAGTAAAGTTGCAGAGGTACACACAGCAACAGGGGACATCCTTTCAGTAGAAGCAGTCCATCAGTGGCACCCAGCAATATTGAGTAGGTGCAGACAGCAAAAAGTCACATCTCTCAGCAGAAGCAGTTCCAAAAAAATCACTAGCACTGATCACACTGTTTATCAGCAGAAATTAAACACGACCAAATGTCACACATCATGTTGAAAAAGTGCAGGTAACAGTTCAGAATATTTGTCTTCACTAATCAGACAGTCCAGGCATGAACAATAGTTTGAATGCACATACAAATGCTTTTACAGTAACATACAAATTATAACAAACACACAAATGATATCAGATAATTGTCCTATTAACTATTACAATACACAAATACCAGTAAACCTATAATATTTATGGGTGTCAGTGCAAGCCACTACAAACAAATAAAATAATATTTAGGAGATAGGTGGTTAGGATTAGTAAAGGAAAACACACAAAACACACTCACTCATCCTTCATCCACATTAAGTACTACTGTGTAATTGAATAGTGTTAATTGTGTAAATGCAATTCTGTCAAAATTTAATGTTCATCATGTGTATCAAGTAGTAGTGGCAGCAATGTATAACAGTCAATAATAGTTAAGTCAACGTCATAGTCATCATGTCAAGACCAATGTTTGCAAAGCCAGATCAAAATGTACTGTTGTTGAACAACTGTCAGTGAGCCAAGATATGCAATTACTTCCTCTCTCCAAAAAAAAGTATATACTGCTTAGTGATTTAACAAAGTGTGTGTATAGACTATCTTCCTTCTATTTTAGTGTTCTAGTCTGCTCTCTTCATCCTCCTTGTTCCATAAGACCAACAAAAAAAAAAAAAATATGCTCCTCACTTACTTTACCTCTTATACACCAAAACTCCAATAATCATCTGCATCACATAATCTCAATAATACCTTAATAATACCTCTTCAATACGTCTTATCATCAATATCATTTACCTTACCTCTTGTCCACAAAAACTCCAATAATCATCAACTTAATATACTCTCAATACCTCAATAATACGTCGCTACATATAAACCTCAGCACCAATATCATTTCACTTCCATAACAACTCTTTCCTCTAGTCAGTCTCCTTGAACAAGTACAGATAAAATCCTAATGCAAACCTCATCATCTCATACAATCCGAAGACACATTGTCAACACACAACCTCTGTGTAATCCATCTGACCCAAATTTTCTACTCATTATAAATTATAAGATACATTTTGGTTCCTTGTCCATCATTAAATAAAAGAAATGCATACCTGATCTCTAACAGACTTAGTTCGAATAACTCTCAGTAATTAAGTACGATTACGGAGTGTGAATAATCATAATGTTTCACAGTGTGTACACCACTTCAAGAATTATGGCAGACAGAAGCAAACATGTGGAGTATTTTTGTGTCAAGTGTCACTTACTATTTCAGTTGCTCACGAAAAATGCAGTGTAATGACTGTCAATGGTCTAAACCTAGTTTCGGTATGTCATGTCGTTAGCTTCCTTCCTATTAGCATAAATTTATACAGCTTCCATAAAACCTCAGCTCATGTGACTTCTATGACTTTCTTGTACTAATGTCGTTCGTCGAATTATAGCAGTTAATTTTCTTATCTTAAAAATGTAAGGCACTGAGCGTAAGCAAAACAAGCAATAGCGAGTAAATATACCAGTAGAGAACAGAATGTCAACAAGTGGATGCAGCACAATTCTTACAACGAGGCTCTGCCAAGCGAACAATCTATAATTAATACCATAGTGTGACCTAAACTCTATGTTTATACACAGCATATCAGCATTTCTATACACCAAATTAAAGAGCAGTTATGGCAACAAAACAGAAATGTGTAAATATGTAATCCATGCAAAAAGCAGCAAACATATATCTTACGTAATAAACAAGTCATTAGCATCATATCAGCATAAGCAACAAGTGGATGCAGCACAATTCCTACAACGAGGCTCTGCCAAGCGAACAATCTATAATTAATACAGTAGTGTGACCTAAACTCTATGTTTATACACAGTATATCAGCATTTCTATACACCAAATTAAAGAGCAGTTATGGCAACAAAACAGAAATGTGTAAATATGTAATCCATACGCATAGCAGTAAACATATATCTTACGTAATAAACAAGTCATTAGCATCATATCAGCATAAGCAAATAAATGTTCATATGTCATCCTAATAAATAAACATGAAGGCGCAAGCAGATAAATCACAAAGTATAACTTACATAACTAAACTCATCAGCACAATAAATCAGGTTACCATTACAATTTAAATAAATAAGCACAGCAGGCACATAATTAAAAAAATAGGACATCAGTGAAAAAGCAGCGCAGCCAAGCGATGCATAATATATACAAATAACAACCCTGTTCATTAATCAATAATTGTCAAAATCAGTAAATGTACACAAGCACGTCGCTTCACAAGTAAATTCATAGAACATAAAATTAGCACAAAGTATGAATCACGTAATCGCGAGCAGCAAATTACGTCTAAAGTACGTACCTAAGTGGAAATATGTTACCTGAAAAATGAACTCAATTAACAGTTACCTTTTTTAGTTTATTAGTTTCTTCTTCGAAATTACATTCTTCCTGAAAATTTCTCGATAGCAAGTCGTCTTAACGTCGGACACGCACAGAATTTACCTGAAGTTCTTAAATACTTTACACAACCGTATCCTGAAAAATACTGAATGTTAATAACAGAATTCATCAAGTCACTATAGCTTTATACTGAATTTAGTCGGAGAAATTAAACTGTGTGTTTGTTTACGGCTGTCAGTGCATTCGCACTGAGCGCTCGATCAGCTGTGGGCGCGTGACGTATTTTATACAACCGTATCCTGCAAAATACTGAATGTTAATAACACAATTCAACAAGTCCTTATAGCTTTATACAGAATTTAGTCGGAGAAATTAGACTGTGTGTTTGTTTACGGCTGTCAGTGCATTCGCACTGAGCGCTCGATCAGCTGTAGGCGCGTGACGTAGGAAGCTATTGTTCGCGGTCAACGACTGTTTTGTGCGGCGTGCAGACTTCACTGTTGCTTTGAGTATGTGCCGCCGCCAAAACACAGCGCGGTATCCTTGTACTCTCTGCGTGTTTACATGTAGCTGTTAGTTCTCCAAAGTATGTCATTCCACAAAAATTTTGACGTTTGATATATGATGTATCCCTTTAGAGCGTCGAGATTTAAGAGTTTCTACTTCAACAGTGTTATCATGTATAATTTTGCGAATTCTGTATGGACCGTTATAAAGCAGAAAAAATTTGCGACATAAGCCTTTTCCTTTATGAGATAAACGATGAGACTTAATTAATACCTTTTGACCAACTGAAAAAATTTTTAAACGACCAGGACGTTTCGCTGATTTCTCTCTTCTAGTAGCCGCTGATGCAATATTTCGTAGAGCCATGTTCACAACTTCAGAATGTCGTAGTTTCCGTGAAGGCGGAAAAGGAACGATTTCAGATACGCGATTTGTCGGTGCTTTATTTTTTAATATCAATAGAGGCGCTAAAGAAGTTGAGTCATTAGGAAGTTCATTCAGAATGTTTTGAAAAATATGAAGATACTGATCCCAAGTTCTGTGATTCTGATGACAATAAAGACGGCACAATTTATTGATTTCCTTCATCCATCTCTCTGAAGCATTAGATTGAGGGTGAAAAAGTGAAATGAAAATTGGTTTAATTTTACGACGGTGTAGAGTACGAAGCCAAATTTTAGAACGAAACTGTGATCCATTATCTGATATAACCTTGTCAACATGACCAACTTCTTTAAGAAAATGTTTGATGAAAGCATTAGATACTGAACGAGCTGTTGCTTTGCGTAAAGGTGTAAAACACACATATTTTGACGTCAACTCCACTGCTACGAAAATGTACGCAAAACCATTAGTAGAACGAACCACTGGACCAAACAAATCGACTGCAGCCATCTCCTTTAATTTCGCTGGAATGATGGGAAACAACGGTGCTCTGTGAGAAATCGTTGGAGGCTTAGCCATTTGACATAATTTGCATTTGGCAAGAACAGATCGAATACGTTTTTCCATATTACTGAAATAACAATTTTCCCGTAATTTATGAAAGCATTTTCGGGGACCAAAGTGTGCATAACTGAAATGCGTATACCAAATCAATTTATTGACCCACTCATCAGGAATACAGACTAACCAAACGGAGTTGTCGACCGATTTTCGTTTAAAAAGAACTTTCCAGATAGATCGCAAAAACGAGGTGTGGCCAAATCATCCAATTTAACAAAGCGTCTAAGAAAATTACAGACACCAAGGAAACTACGAACATCACGTTTTGTGGTAGGAACAGCATAATTACGAATAGCGTCTAATTTCTCTGGATCAGGAAGAATACCTTCTGTAGAAATAATGAGACCGAGAAATTTCACCTGAGAACGACCAAATTCAGATTTTTCCAAGTTCACTGTCATGCCAACTCGTGCAAAAATACGTAATAATGAATCCAAAATTTTGTTGTGCTCACTCCAAGATCGTTTAGCAATAAGAATGTCATCAACATAAGAAGTAATTTTGTCACGAAGAAAAACAGGTAACATTTCGTTTAAACTACGAATGAATGCTGCAGAAGGTACAGTAAGTCCAAACAACAATTTTCGAAATCACATTTAGGTAAATTAGTCAAATCCGGTTATTATTTACTTACTCACTAGATAGATTGATAGTCGAAGAGTTGGTTTGACAGATGCAAAGAATAGTAAAAGAGTAGGCAGCGGTGCAGAAAACTAAAAGAGAAATAGCACCACTACAGATCGGGGCCCTATGCTCGCTACGGCACATAGTAGTAAATAAGCACAGAGTAGTGAATCCCCTGAGGACTTTAATAGCCGCACATGATTTCCAGTTTGTGTCTTAGTGGCAAATTTGGCGGAAGTGCGTACATAAATTGATCTAACCATGCACATGGATGTATGTCATTCTTAGAGTTGCGGAAGATCTTAAATTTCCGAACAGTCAAAAAGTGTTTATAGTCAAAGTTTTCGCCTCGTGGCGACAAAGACCTACCGCGTCTGTCCCAGTCCGAATGTCGATTATTGTAAAGTTCGCGCGCCTGGCGCTCTCTTGTTGCATCCCGTAAATGAAACAAATTATTTTCTTCAAACCCCTCTGCTACCTGTGATTCTAAATTTCTTCTGCTATCTTTTCCTACAATTTCGCCTTCGATCTGCTTGACTTGCTTCCGTAATGCCTCAAATTCCCTTTTCACGCGTTCATTAAATTTTCCCTGATTCTCAACATGCTTATTTATGTTCTGATACTCTTCGGTTTCTGCAAATGGTAATGGAGCTGTATCATCCGAATCTCTGTCCCCATGTAAACTAAGATTTGTCAATTTGTCTGAAATCTCCTCAACTCTTTCCGATAAGTCATCTATTTTTTCTTTCTGTTTGTTTACGTCTTCTGTAAGTGTCGCGACTCGGGTTTCAGTATTGTCACATTTGGTAGCTAGCTGTACATATTGTTGTGTTAGGTTATTTAATCTGTCATTAGGTACGGATCCTTCGATTCTCTCAAATATTTCTTCCTTATCCTTTGCACGTTGTAAATTTAACTCTGAAAAATTCTGTACTATCACGCGATCTCTTTCTTCCTGTTCTCTATCCTGTTCCCTTTGTCTGATTTCTACTGCAATTAATCTATTATTGTGAGAATTCAGAATCGGTTGTACTTCTTCCCTGATTTCTTTCTTTAATTCATCTTTCATATTTTTGAAACATGTCCCTATTCGTGAATCTATCCGTGTTTCCAAAGTTCCCATCTCTGTTTTAATTGTTCCAATCTCTGTTTTTAATTCAGATCCCATCCGTGTTTCCATTGTTCCCATACCAGTTTTAATTGTTCCTATCTCAGTTTTAATTGTTCCCATCTCAGTTTTAATTGTTTCCATTTGTGATCCCAGATTTAATATTGCACCCATCAACTGCTCCATATTAAATTGTTCAGAATTCTTTTCGCCCCTAACATTTCCCGCAAAACCAGTTTCCTTCGTCATAGCTGTAAAGCTATCTGTGTTCGATACTATTCCAGAATCCTCTATCGTTAATCTCGGATTCTGTGGATTTTCTGATTGAGAAAAATTTTGAAATGGTTCCGGACTATTTTCCCGACTTATTACATTGTTTTCAACTCCATTATCCACCATACTGTTTTCCTCTGTTGGCGAGTTCGCCATATCAACAATTTCGTTATTCTCACTATTCATCATTTTTGCCTTTTTCATTGATCGCGTAATCATTTACAAAATATACGAAAGATTCGTCACTGTACGAAAATTACACAATGCCTCCTAATCTCCAACAATACCATTCACATGCAATGTCTCCCTCAAACACGATCAATCGAACAATTGAAATAATTGCACAAAATTGTCAAACGCGTATACAAGGCAATAAAAATTAAATTTTGAAAAATACCATTAGAAGAATGCCAATTACCAAATCTACACATGCAAAATAGACTACAATTAATAAACTACAAATCACTACAACAATACTACAGTCTACAATTTTCACAATCAGAAGAATCCAAGGGACGATCCGAAGCAGCGGTCGCCACGTGCATGGGGGCTTAAATAAATAAATTTGAAAATACTTTTAATTTTAATTTTTTAGTAACTGTCTGTCCGATTACGTCATGTCTCGTAATCGGTTGGCCCTGACTAGTATTATTACGCTATCTGACTGCAACAAACAATGTAAGAAAATTTTCGTAAACACAGTTAATTAATTAAGTCCCCAGCAACTATAAAAATCTACGAAAGCAATGAGCACAAGAGTAACTGTTCTGTATGTGGGAGTGTGACTCAACGCCCACATCTGGCACGGTTCTTTTCCAACAAGACAAGAATTTTGATACCAATTATACTGACGTGACAAAAGAAATTTAGAAAAACTATAATTACGCAAGAAAACCAAAATTCACTCTAATACAAGAACACGAGTCAGATGCTTTGTTGACTGAACCTGTAGTGACACATTATTTCAGATACACAACTAATAAAGGAACATTATAAATTTTACCTTCATATATATTGACGAAATGCACTCATTACAAAAACATCTGCTATCTCTCCCATCAAATAACTGCATAAAACATGGAACACTCTTTACTACAACATCTTACTCCAACTTCACGACAACCACGAGCTCTTAACACACACTGTCCTCAACGAGCTCTCTACTAGCACTGACTGCTATGAACTCTCGACAACCACTGACACTATGAACTCTAACACGCACTGTGGAGGCGGCTTAATAGTACTCTTTGGCGCACTCTCTGGCGCAGTGGCACAGTGTAGCCACCTTTCACTGTAAAGAACAGGTAGAAAATGTTATGGACAAGGCGAACCAGGCGTTTTTCGTTGCGGTGGAATCTTCTCACGAAATTTCAATCAACAACTTTCTCCTCCGAATGCTAAAATGTTTTGTTGACACCGACCTCCATACGGAGAAACGATCATCATAATAAAATAAGTTAAATCAGAGCTCACACGGAGAGATATAGGAGTTCGCTTTTTCCGCGCGCTGTTATAGATTGGAATAACAGAGAATTATTGTGAAAGTAGTTCGATGAACCCTCTATCAGGCACATAAGTGTCATTCACAGAGTATCCTTGTACTATCGATGTAGATGTAAATGTGCCAGTAAAGCTGTTGTCCCGCATTATAGCTCACTCGACGCGCACGTACCGCACAGCATTAAGACGTATTCCTACTATCGTTCTTGACTATACTAGAGACAGCTTAGCTTCGGCTTCGCGTGAAACGAAATCTAATGACATACATGATGAAGAATACATAATGTAATGTTTACATCGGGCTTACCCTTACGACGAACACAGTATAGAACAATGTAACTGGCTAATATACAGGGTGAGTCACTAACTGTTGCCACCTAGAATAACTCCGAAAGTATGAAAGTAGCTGAAAAGATTGTGGGACAAATGTTGCATGGGACAACTGGGGCCATAACATGACGTTGGTTTTTTGTTGCTAAGTCGGGTCGCGACAGAGATATGAAGGTCAACTTTGTTTTCTTAAGTGGGATACTATAGTTTGGTACTTATATTCTAATAGCGGCTATCGAGATGAATCCAATGATGTGGAACAGTAAAGTCTTTGAAGGTCAACGAAGGTCACAAAGGTGGCATGAACGTCCATTTATAGAAGGTGTTTGAAGTGATAACCATTGTTATCAATGCAGTGCTGCGCTCTTCTTATCAAGGATTGAGTGGTATTCCCTATCACATCGGCACTTATCGAAGCACATGCTCTGACAATTCTCTCTGACATATCTTTAGGTGTGGTAGAAACGTCTTTATAAACAATGTCTTTTACGAATCCCCACAAGAAAAAATCCAGAAGCGTCAAGTCTGGCGAACGAGCCGTTCACGACACATCTCCTCCGCGTGCAATCGAAAGATTTGGGAACTGTCTCTGCAACTCATTTCTAGCCATCATCGAAAAATGTGCCAGACATCCACCATGTTGTAGCACATTCTGTTCCTTGTTCCTACTGTTTCTTGTAGGAATGTCGTGTACTTATTACCATAAAGATTTGCTTCGATGAAATAGAGGCCTATAATTCTGACCTCCAGAATCTCACACCATACATTCACCAACCACGATTTTTGGTGTGCAGCTTGCCACAGCTATCATGGATTTTCAGTTGCCCAATAATGCATGTTATGCAAATTAACATTTCCATCGTTCGTGAATGTAGCCTCGTCAGTTAATACACTCGAATTAATAAATGTGTCATCCCTCTGAATATGAAGTTCAATCCATCGGCAGAATCCAATGCGACGCATACAATCCGTACCAGTTAATTCTTGGTGGAGACTGATATGGTAAGGATGATATTTATGGCGATGCAGAACAAGAACAACATTACTCGGGCTCATGCCAGATTCCTTTCCTATTTGACGCGTACTAACAGTGCAAAAGTACCAACATCCATTTCCTGATTAGTAACTTTCCTTGCCGGATATGTTTCTGATGCGTTAAAGATCCAGTTGTTCTCAGTTTATCATACACATATTTAAATGTGCGACGTGTAGGGTGAGTAGGTGAGGATATCTTTTAGCGTATATGTTTCTAGCTCTCACTGAATTTCTCTGGAATTCTCCGTAAATGAGAGGCATATCGAGTTGTTCTTCGAAGGAATACATCATTCAAATTCGATTTATTCGACGATACTAGTCTTACCCTTATTAGTGTTGTATCTTGAAACAGTCGAGTGGTGTTTACATGTCAGTGGCACGTTAGATGGATACGCCCTATTGGACGAATATGTACTATTTTGACGATATACGAGAGAGAATTGCCAGAGCATGTGCTTCAATAATGATCAAATGTGCGTGAAATCTTATGGGACGTAACAGCTAAGGTCATCAGTCCGTAAGTTTACACATTACTTAACCTAAATTATCCTAAGGACAAACACACACACACATGCTCGAGGGAGGACGCGAACCTCCGCCGGCATCAGCCGCACAATAGCATGTGCTTCGATAAGTGCTGAAGTGATAAGCAACACCACTCAATCCTTGATAAGAAGATTGCAGCACTGCTCTGATCCCAATGGTCATCACTTCGAACACCTTCTGTAAATGGACGTTCATGCCACCTTTTTGATCTTTGTTGACCTTCAAAGATCTTACTGTGCTATTTTACTTTGCAGCACAGACGCAATTTTCGTCCACAATCTGAAATCGAAATTTCCTCTGTGTGGAATTTCATCGAACACTAATAAGGGTAAGACTAGTATCGTCGAATAAATCGAATTTGAATGATGTATTCCTTCGAAGAACAACTCGATATGCCTCTCATAGCCGCTATCAGAATATAAGTACCAAACTATAGCATCCCATTTAAGAAAACAAAGTTGATCTTCATATCTCTGTCGCGACCCGACCTAACAACAAAAAACCGACGTCATATTATGATCCCCGTTGTCCCATGCAACATTTGTCCCACAAACTTTTCAGCTACTATCATACTTTCGGAGTTATTCTTGGAGTGACTCCTCTTGCAGATTTTATCACTTTCGGTCTTAGGCTCCTTCCAGGTTATGTTACTGGTGGTAAAGAGACAGGAGATCTGCGACATTCATTGATTGGAAATTTGTTGCCAGGGCTGTCTAAATTAGATTACAGACTATACGTCACTTTCTTTTCATAATGTAATACCAAGATCTGTAGCATATTTAACCGTTAGCACCACATTTTCCGACGCTTTAATACAACATGCTGTGCTAAAAATGACGCGGTTTCGTGAGATCTTTAATGTAGTGTATCATTTAAACTTCATATTTTCGTAATACACAAGTTAAACATGTGTCAGTTTTGTAAACTCTTAGAAAAACATAGCTGCTACTCGGTTTGCTAGTGAGGTCTGCTGTGCAGCTACACATTACAGGATTAGTAATGTCTTTCGATGAAATTCCACACAGAGGAAATTTCGATTTCAGATTGTGGACGAAAATTGCGTCTGTGCTGCAAAGTAAAATAGCACTTTAAAGAAAGCATAAACTGAATTATTTGTCAAAATGTGTAAAGATTTCTTCTGCAACAGATGAAGACACATGTTACTCGTATAGGCTACTGGTTAAGGTACAATTGGTGACGACAGTGCACAGTGGAATGCAAAAGACAGTTTGAGGAAGTAACACATTTAACAGTAGTTTTAACATCCAAATTTTATACGCACGCGTATGGGTAAGAAAGAGAAGGTTGCTGTGCTTTCAACTACACATGGTGACGCTACTGTCATGGAATCGATGGTTTCAGGAGGTCCACACTCCGTCCCATAAAGGATCGTAGCTGCCCCACGCCATTAGTGTTACAAGAGGACTAACACACTGTGGTGGCGTATGCCTTCGCCAGCACACCGGTCCGCACTAGGAAACATTGTATAGTAGGCGCTGAACTAAGCGCGCCCACGGCAAGAGAAAACATACACGACCCCAGGTACGCACCGATAACGCCCTCTGGGCAGCGTGCACATAGGCCGCGGCAGCCGACCCACTTGTCTCAATCTCAGTACCTGAGTACGTCGCATTGGACCTCAGTACGTTCCACTGTGCTCTAGATTTTCACAGAGACAGTCGTCGCCTCGCAGCTTAGCCAGCTGTGAGGAAACATTATATATAGTTGTGATATGGAAACAGCCGGCCGCTCATACTACGACAGCGAATTTTACTGTGTTGAAGCCAAGAGACGGTGAGAACATTTTCGGTTTAGATGCCTTTGATTTCTTTGGCCTTAGCATCCAAGATAATGTACTTTCAGTCTCAGTCACTAGCTCAGGCACTATTCTAATTGGCGTCTGTCAGTTCACGTCATCGGATACGAGAGTGTATAGCGACGGAGTAGTGTTTATAGCAGGATTTGTACTTCACCAGCAGTAAGGCTAACGTAGACTAACATTGAAGAGCTTATTCCATAACAAATGGACGCTGTTAAAGTTTAGTAGGAGCTATCTGCTTAAGTAAATAAAGGACCCTGTTAATAAATGCGTGCAGCTGTGTTGTAGAAACAGGATACCAGCCACCAAACATTCTCTCCATTGATTCGTATGGTACTGCACACTACAGTATACCACGCTGAACGTGCCAGCGAGCCTTCTGACTGCCTAAATGACAGAAATAACCATTTGGTACGACAGTTACTGTATACCAACATAATGCCTGACTGTTTAGTAGTGAACATTGTTCTGTTTGTGCATATATTAATTTAGGTAAAACTTTTTCAGAGACTGTTGTACATAAATTTTAACATTTACCATCTATTCGGAGAATGTCTGACATTTACACACTTTCGAGGTGTTACCGAGTCTGTAACGACAGAAAAAATGACGTGAGGAGGACACGCAGTCTGCAAGTGGTTGTTACAATGTATCACAGAAATGTGTGGTGAGCAACACAACTCTTTTTTAGTCCATAAACGCAAGTTGCCATGACCAACTGTTGCAGGGGTGTAGCAGTGACGTTGCTCCATGGCCAGTTTTCGATTGACGCAGCACATATGTTTCCTCATGGTGGAGATGGAATAAACAAGAATACAATGATTTTGTTTGCGCTCGACAAAATTTGTATGATTTTCGTCTAAAGCGTGGTCTATGGCACAAAGCTTATTCCAGATATCTGACATCCTCAAATGGAACACATTTGCAGTTGTGTATTTTGCGTCACTTAATTTTCGTCTTACATTCTCCACAGTCTCACGAAACACAGTTTCGTTAAAGGCCATCTAATCCCAACAATCGGTCATTTCGCTTTTTCAGTGCTACTTTACAGCACCAAGATTGTGTACTCATCGTCGGCACTGACAAGAAGTTATGCATAGCCTTACCTTCTAGTATGCATCAGGAAGACAGAACAAGTTGACAAGTGTGAAATGATTGCAGCATCACAATTCTCAGACTCATCATACTCGCAGAACTACAGAAGAACTGAAAAAAGCCCGTTAGCACTGACGTAAATGAAATGCCTTGACTTTTTGAAGTATGCAGCCCGCAACATTGGACTTACATTCGCTCCGTTTCTGATCTCTAGCTTTTTTTTTATTTTCTTTTATTTTATTTTATGTTTTATTTTTTTTTCCAGCGTCGCAAGCATCCACACGGAAAGTGTGATGGCATCCACGGCAAGACGAACTGTCAACACTGCGCCAGTTGTTGCGGCAGCGGGGAGAGGTCCATCGATTGTGTTGCACCCAACACTAAAACAGGAGGTTGAATTCGTACCACTGCGTCGGCATGCAGCATCAGGATAGGTGTATCCATGTGTAGAGTATCCAAGAACAACGGGTGTTGTCAAATTGCATTTGTCAGTATCATATGGGTATATGGACATAAAACATGGTGTGATAACTTTGGGCGCTGTTGGGTACACTACGCAATCATCTACAGTTCGCGTAGCTGTAATTTGAACTGCAGACAGCTTTGCTCTATGATGGTTCAGATGTCTAGTAGTGATGGTATTCAATTATTTACAAGTTCAGCACCGTGATAATAACGACATATCGGAACATCTGAACAGCGTTTTAAGTCTATGTGTTGCGTTCTGTTGTCCATTTCATGTTTTTTACTTTATCTGGATTATAATGGGACGTCATGTATGCAGAGCATTCGAGAAGGAACAGTGTGTCGTGTTCTACTTATTTTAATTTTAAAACATTCAAATATTTTTGGAACTATAGATTAAAATGTGTGTAATACACTCGCCTCTAGATGAATGTAACAAAAATTAGTTAAGAAATGGATTCACGTATTGTGAATTTCTATTAGCATTAGCTACTTGTGACAAATGAAAATTTGTGCCAGACTGAGATTCGAACCCAAATTTCCTACTTGTAAGGAGCGATCGCGTTAACGACAATTCCGATGATCGCATATTCGTGAACTAAGCACAGAAAGACAAAATGTTATTTTGTATCGTCATTTTAGTCCCCTGAGGTTTGATTATATCATTAATGGGGATAGTGTCTATGTTTATACAGTAATAAGTGGTGCTATATCATAAAGGCAGCCAAAAATTACTTAATATTTTCACATTTATTGTTTATCATTGTATAATAAGTTTGCATGCATCTACTGAAATTTTAGTAGATTTTTCACAGAAACACACAGTATCGCAATTATCTCATATATTTTCAGTGCTGAGGAGCACATTAATTATTTGTATTTCAATAGGAACAAAGATTCATCATGAAAATATTGTTTTACAGAGTTTAAGGTGTACAGATTTTTCTCCTAAACATGGAAACAGTGCCAGCAAGTGAATAGTTACCCACTCCGTAGGTGAGCAACAGTCGTCCTCTTTATACGAAAGATGATCATCTACAAACTTGAAGCCCAGGAAGACAAATTTTAATAATACTTAAATAGTTTTAGTAATGATACAATCTTGTTATTTGCAAGCTTCTTAAACAATGAAAGGTACAAATTTTGTTTTTGATTTCTAAATAGTTATACTGAGAACAGAGCCTACCATAAACCAAAGTTCTTAGGAAATCTGGTGAAACTTGGATTGTTCTTCTTTGAGCAGTTATGGCCACCACATATTTCTTGTTTTTCTAGTACAATGTCGCTTCTCATGATTATTCAGCCTTGGCAAGAGTAAATAATTGCAGTAATAAATGACTGGAGAACAACATGGCTGAATAAAATTGAGGATGATGATATTCATCAAAAAGTCGTTATCAGCAAGCTTGATATGAAACTATGTATTATAGAAACGCAAAAACCACATCTGTCAATCATTTTATGGTACAAATTTTTCATTACCGTATGTGGATGTGAGACAAGATCTTATGTACATACACTGTCTATCAAAAGAATGGGACATTAACAATTTAATTCTAATATCATTGTTTCAATTTCATAGTTCAGTAGTGAGTTGAAAATG
The DNA here is from genome assembly GCF_021461385.2 of Schistocerca piceifrons. Taxonomy (NCBI): domain Eukaryota; kingdom Metazoa; phylum Arthropoda; class Insecta; order Orthoptera; family Acrididae; genus Schistocerca; species Schistocerca piceifrons. Next base: position 178,741,900 of record NC_060138.1, on the reverse strand, counting down.
TGCTACTATATACAAAAGCCAATGTCATGACTCACTATCTCATCATCGTCCAGCCCAAACTGGTGTGGACATAAACCTGAAATTGGAATACGGTTTTGAAGTTATTGTTTAATAAGAGACTTTTGGGAATTACACCCCAAAGGGGGTGAAATAGGGGATGACAGGCTTTTTGAAAAGGTGTTGCTGATAAGGCAATTTTGTAGATAGACCTACTGAAATTAGTATTTGGTTTCTCTGTCAGAAATGAATAAATACTTTTTCAGCGTTTTTGCAAATTTAATGCTTTTGGGGGGTGAAGTAGTGAGTATTTGGCTTCTCTGTTCGAATTAAGATATACATGTTTCGCTGTTTTTGGAAATTCAACCCTTAAGGTGGTGAAATAGGGATTAAAAACTTTTAAGGAAAAGTAATAGTAAAGAATTTCGAAACTAAGTCTATAAAAGCTGGTGTTTCATTTCTCAGTTATAAATAAGGAAATATGTGTCAGGGGTTGAAATTTTCTTTGGAAGTATCACCACAAGAACGCCAAAGGCATGATTAACAAAAATATGGGATGCCAGATTCCAGAATAGCTTTTTGGTTGGAAGCACATTCAGAAAATACCATGTTCTGTAGTCTTCATTAGCGTGAAAAATGTAGAAGGTGTTACAATTTGTGAAAAACATAAAAATTCCATTAAAGGGAGAAAGTGTGCAGACCATGAAGTCCACACGAGCAAAGCAAGCTAGTGGTAACACATATTGAAAACAGTGTAGTGTATATCTGCTCCAGTCTTTCAGAAATTTCACTTGAAATACACTCCTGGAAATGGAAAAAAGAACACATTGACACCGGTGTGTCAGACCCACCATACTTGCTCCGGACACTGCGAGAGGGCTGTACAAGCAGTGATGACACGCACGGTACAGCGGACACACCAGGAACCGCGGTGTTGGCCGTCGAATGGCGCTAGCTGCGCAGCATTTGTGCACCGCCGCCGTCAGTGTCAGTCAGTTTGCCGTGGCATACGGAGCTCCATCGCAGTCTTTAACACTAGTAGCATGCCGCGACAGCGTGGACGTGAACCGTATGTGCAGTTGACGGACTTTGAGCGAGGGCGTATAGTGGGCATGCGGGAGGCCGGGTGGACGTACCGCCGAATTGCTCAACACGTGGGGCGTGAGGTCTCCACAGTACATCGATGTTGTCGCCAGTGGTCGGCGGAAGGTGCACGTGCACGTGCACGTGCACCTTCCGCCGACCACTGGCGACAACATCGATGTACTGTGGAGACCTCACGCCCCACGTGTTGAGCAATTCGGCGGTACGTCCACCCGGCCTCCCGCATGCACGCCAAGACCGTAGGATCCTACGCAGTGCCGTAGGGGACCGCACCGCCACTTCCCAGCAAATTAGGGACACTGTTGCTCCTGGGATATCGGCGAGGACCATTCGCAACCGTCTCCATGAAGCTGGGCTACGGTCCCGCACACCGTTAGGCCGTCTTCCGCTCACGCCCCAACATCGTGCAGCCCGCCTCCAGTGGTGTCGCGACAGGCGTGAATGGAGGGACGAATGGAGACGTGTCGTCTTCAGCGATGAGAGTCGCTTCTGCCTTGGTGCCAATAATGGTCGTATGCGTGTTTGGCGCCGTGCAGGTGAGCGCCACAATCAGGACTGCATACGACCGAGGCACACAGGGCCAACACCCGGCATCATGGTGTGGAGAGCGATCTCCTACACTGGCCGTACACCACTGGTGATCGTCGAGGGACACTGAATAGTGCACGGTACATCCAAACCGTCATCGAACCCATCGTTCTACCATTCCTAGACCGGCAAGGGAACTTGCTGCTCCAACAGGACAATGCACGTCCGCATGTATCCCGTGCCACCCAACGTGCTCTAGAAGGTGTAAGTCAACTACCCTGGCCAGCAAGATCTCCGGATCTGTCCCCCATTGAGCATGTTTGGGACTGGATGAAGCGTCGTATCACGCGGTCTGCACGTCCAGCACGAACGCTGGTCCAGCTGAGGCGCCAGGTGGAAATGGCATGGCAAGCCGTTCCACAGGACTACATCCAGCATCTCTACGATCGTCTCCATGGGAGAATAGCAGCCTGCATTGCTGCGAAAGGTGGATATACACTGTACTAGTTCCGACATTGTGCATGCTCTGTTGCCTGTGTCTATGTGCCTGTGGGGATCATGTGATGTATCTGACCCCAGGAATGTGTCAATAAAGTTTCCCCTTCCTGGGACAATGAATTCACGGTGTTCTTATTTCAATTTCCAGGAGTGTATGTCTGAATGCGAAACAAGTCTTGTGTGCGCACTCTTGGTTGAAATGCTTGCTAAAAAATTTTAGAACACACTAGAAACAAACACTTTATATCAAAATGTAATACAGATGAAATCATGAACTTAAGAAGTTAAAACTCACATTAACGGCCTCTGGTATAAAGGCCCATCACTACAGCTAGATAGAATGCTGCACTGCCGATGTCATTACTAATTACTGTTTCTCTTTTCATGTGAAACATCCTAAAATATTTCAAGCTGTACTGTCATTTCGGTAGGCAGAGTGTCACGAAAAATATAAATATATATGTTGCCGTAACAAGCTGACTTATTTTACAAACTTTCATTTGCTATGCAAACTGATTTTTTTCAGAATTACGGCAAGTTTTCTTTAGGTTAGTTACAAAACTTTTAAATTTTAATAACTGCTACAGAACATTAAGTACAGTCCAAATCTAACTTATTGTTAGCCAGTTTTACATTGTTATAGTCCATTCACAGCACTGTGATGCGGCTTGTGGCTGTAGAGATATGCTTAAGCTAGGATTTAGTAGTACCGGTTGATCAAAAAGTCAGTATAAATTTGAAAACTTAATAAACCACGGAATAATGTAGAGAGAGAGGTAAAAATTGACACTCGTGCTTGGAATGACATGGGGTTTTATTAGAACTAAAAAAAAACCAAAGTATTGCTAGACGCGTGAAAGATCTCTTGCTCGTGTCGTTTGCTGATAATCGTGTGCTCAGCCGCCACTTTCGTCATGCTTGGCCTCCCAGGTCCCCAGACTTCAGTCCGTGCTATTATTGGCTTTGGGGTCACCTGAAGTCGCAAGTGTATCGTGATGGGCCGACATCTCTAGGGATGCTGAAAGACAACATCCGACGCCAATGCCTCACTATAACTCCGGACATGCTTTACAGTGCTGTTCACAACATTATTCCTCGACTACAGGTATTGTTGAGGAATGATGGTGGACATATTGAGCATTTCCTGTAAAGAACATCATCTTTGGTTTGTCTTATTTTGTCATGCTAATTATTGCTATTCTGATCAGATGAAGCGCCATCTGTCGGCCATTTTTTGAACTTTTGTATTTTTTTGGTTCTAATAAAACCCCGTGTCATTCCAAGCATGTGTATCAATTTGTGCCTCTCTATCTACATTATTCCGTGATTTACTCAGCTTTCCAATTTATGCTGACTTTTTGATCACCCGGTACTTTCCTTCTACCAAAGAAGTAGAGAATTGTTGAGTGGATCCTTATGATACTGAAATCTATCAATTCAAGTTAATTGAGAAGGATGTTGACACAGGTGCAACAATCAGAGCTTGAATGGTACTCCAGAATAAGTGAATGTGCTTTTGCATATTCTGTATGTATAGGTATTCTGTGTGAGGTGTGGAAATATTAGAAAACAATTGTCACTTAGCTATTGGTGCAGTTAAAATTTTGATAGGTGACTCAGAGAGACTCTTGATACAAGTTCGTGTGATGACTGTTACTATTCGCAGGATTGGAAAGTCACTTACGACTAAGAGAACTGTTTCACTACTACTAAGTAGGCCAAAGTAGTAGCTGCAACAGATCTGAAGCTATGAAGGTTTACGTCAAAGAACCCAGAGGCAGAAAATCGCAACATTTCCAGAGGAAGATCGAACACACCCACCGCGTTGCTCCTTTTGAGCAACACCCGCACCCTCGCCGCAGTGTGTCCCGTCTCGACAGCTCGCTCCACTGCAGAAGAACACGCCCAGCACATGAACAGCAGGTGGCTGAGAGCGAGCACCAGAAGGAAACACATGTGCGAAATTGTCTCTCTCCTAAAATTCGGCGCTGCTCTTGGTGTATCGTTTACCACCGTGATCACATACATCAGAAAGACTGTGATGGTAGCGTAGTACAGGAAACCAAATAGCAAAGCAGGGCCGAAGTGTTGTGAGCAGAGGAGCCCCGTTGTATGCAGGAGCATCCTGGCGCGCTGCAGCTTCCGCAGACTGTCCCCAGCTGACGCTGACAGTATCGGCGGCACCGCTCGTGTCAGCGTCTCATCCAGGTCGGCGTCAGAGGCGACTGGTGGCTGGACACACTTCAACATCAGCGCCCTGACGGCACCCAGCCTGTGTCTCACCGTCAGCACTATTCCCAGGAACTGTGAGTGCCACAGCAGGGAGTATGCCGTCAGCCAAAAGAATGTCAAACCTCTCAGCTGAAAAAGTCCTCCAAATACACTGCACGCCGTAGGAATCGCAGCGACAAGCGTAATAATTCCCGACGAGACCATTGCCAGGATCCGGGTTCGAGCATGGATTCTTCTCATGCGGAGGTCATCATGGCGCGTCAGTAAGAAGTCCACCAAGCCGAAGTGATCGATTATTTCATTTAGATACCAGTTCCCTGTTATTAATGAAGTAAGCGCCATCGTAGCTGGTTCTATCCAAGCAAGCCACATAATTAACTTGTACAAGTGGCCGGCCGCTGGCACTGTGTGTAGGTTAGGATGTGTACAACCACCTCCATAGCTGCATGATGTACCAAGCACTGTGATTACAACTAGCCACGATAACGACACGATGAAACTAATTATCTTGCTGTGTTGACTTTTGGAGAGAACTGGCGCCGGTACTGTGCTTTGAAACGTAACTGGAGCTAGACCACATATTTGGCTGACAACATACAGTGGCCTGATGGCATGTCTGAAGTCACAGTCTTTGTATACAATGTAGATGTCAGACATTTTCTGCAGAATTACTTTCATCCAGTAGTACCCAATATATATTTCTGACTTCGAATAACAACAATGTAGCAGCAAAACAATAGCTCCACTTTCACTTTGTTATCACAAAAATCTGGTCTCCTTTTCTCAGTTTTTTTACTGTCGCATCCTAGTAATGTATAAATAAAGCACGAAATACTTTCAAAGGGTGTTCATCATACCCAAGAATGTAATGTTGTAATATAGCAATATTATGTGAAGCAGACCACCTCTAAAGGATCTGTCAGCCCCACTGTAGTACTGCACTGCATTCTGGTCATACTGTCTCATGCAGTATCGATCGTCAGCAAGCCGTTTCCATTAAGAAAATTACCTGTCACTCACTAGTGAATATTGTCATCACGCAAAGCACTGAACGTAATTGTCATATTGGGCATACGGAGGAGCTGCTAATTTATCATTTACGTATTTATAAATTTGCTCTTAATTATTATGCAAACTATGGGTTGAAATTCCGGTTTCTTCTCTGATAGAGTTGAGTACAACGGTTTCTAAAACAGCTTTCATTTAACCCCCGTTCAATAACGTCCATATCGGATGTGCTACTTACGTTGAATTGTGACGAAAGATTAGTCAGCTATCAACATCAATTACAAAGTAGCATGACACAGTCTTCAAGAAGACTCGCGTGGAAACACTGTTAAGTGTGCCGTTTCTTCTGAGGTAGCTCATTCCATTCCAGTGAGTCGTACTGAAAAATACGCAACTTTAAGATGTAACGCAGTGTCTCGGTGAGACTTAAAGAGCGAAGAGAAGTTAGCTTCATTCTGGTAACACATAGTTTTTGAACATGCGTAATTAAGTGCTGTGATTTCTGCGAGGTATGTATCCAGTAAAACTGTAGTAATGAAACATTAAAGTATTCTATAACGATGTGTCGACGTTTACTATGTTTCATTTTTTATTTGGAAAATTATATAACGTTACAGTTTGATCTAGTAACTCGCTTCTGTTTAATTATTACGCTTATCTTAAAACATTTGTTGAAACGAGAACAAAATGTGCTTCACACTGAGCCATATGAACGGCGCGACGCGAACACATTGGCGATTCTGTAAGGACCTTGTGTGTAAAGTCTGAGACTTGCCTTAGAAGGACGAAAGCTGCTAGACCTCTATAGTTATTCTTGTTTGAATATTACGCCAAAGGCTGTTGCAAACGAGGCGTACTAAATGTCATACAGATTTAAGGAATTTCGTAACTATATGTCCCATCATCCGAAACAGCTTTGGGCTTCAATATAAATGTGCTGGCCCTGAAGCGCAAAATTTAGAAAGACGGCTCGGAAGCTGCTGTGAGACTTGGCTGTAATCACTACTTGGTTACTGATACTTTCATCTGAGAAGTAACACATTTGAAGGTAAAATAAAACAGGTAATGTTATAATGAGAGATTTCATGCATACTAAGCTCTGTAAGCTTAACATGTGGGGTAAACTAAAATCTATAGCTAATTTGGTCTGTAGGCCGCCACTTAGCCACAGACGTAACTGAAAAATGAGGAGTAAACTGGCACACTGGTAGTTATACATCTTAGTACATAATAAATTTCGAAGAAACACATCAAAGTACATACAGAAAGAAAAGTTTTGGGAAGAGCCAGAGAATAAAAATTCAACTGAATCAGTTCCGAAAGTTTCCTTAGAAAATGAAGAAAATTGTACAAAAGAGCAAGCGTGATCATCTTGCAGATTTCGGAAGAGACATTGCTCGTTATCGACATGAATCAACTGTTGATTGAGTAATCATCACGAAATAAAGGGATACAAAGGTGTATAGAATATTCAACATATTCAGTAAACTCGATAAACAAAAGGACGACTATTTTCACTAAAATTCTGTAGGTTTCACTTCTGTGTTTTAATATGCAGTAGCCGGCCCGGTGGCCGTGCGGTTCTAGGCGCTTCAGTCCGGAACCGCGAGACTGCTACGGTCGCAGGTTCGAATCCTGCCTCGGACATGGATGTGTGTCATGTCCTAAGGTTAGTTAGGTTTAAGTAGTTCTAAGTTCTAGGGGACTGATGACCTTAGATGTTAAGTCCCATAGTGCTCAGAGCCATTTGAATGTGCAGTAACTGAAATACTGCTTTACTGCAGCGGCTTTGCTTACGGTTTTACTTATTTATACTGGAGTGGAAACTCCGGTTAGTTCATAAGATCACTGTTGTGTGGTGTTTCGCGCCACTGCAACGTGGGAGAGGCGAAACATTTGTTCGTCCTCGCTATCAGACAGATGAGATTCGAGTGCATAAAATGCCACAAACAGTTATGCGAAGTATTACGTTCTGGTAGATATTTGTGTTGTATAGGGCGCTGTGGTGTTTGTGTTTCGTGTAAATGTGGGACGGAGCGCGTCTTCAGCGGTCGCAGAGATGGAAATGTCTTTTCGGGCGCTTTTATAGACGTTCCGTGAATGAATCAGCCGGCCTAGAAGGATGCCGGCTTCCACGGGAGAAATATTAAGAGAACAATGTAATCAAGTTCTGAGAAATTAAGCTCAGTTCGGTTGAATCCTCCGAGAGAGCAGATAGAATTACACTGCCAACCTGCAATGTGACATTTGTACAAACTAGAAGAAGAATATATTATGGATAGCAAATTTTGAAGAGCTATTTGATTTAAAAAGCAAGCTGTAGTGCAGAACTGTATAACGAATTTTAGATGAAAAAGACTGCCTGGAATATACGTAAGGTGACGTCGACATCCGTAACAGATCCATGTAAATGGATACATAAAGCGAGCCGCACAAAATATACAGTCTACCTAAGGGAAACATCAAGTCAGGCGAAAATATTACACTTTTGGTGACCTATGCGTCGATCGAAGTGTGATAAAGAAAGCAACAAAATACAGTTAATAAAGAGAAAGAGAGGTGATTTAGAAAAGAAACTTCTTTAGAATCGATGACAGGATGTTATAGTTTTGTAGATTATGAATGAATCAATTGTTTATCCTTGGACGTGACAACTTTTTGAGACGTTTTGTGGACAAATAAAATGTATAAATTGAGAGATAATCTATATTTGTAGTACTGATCAATGTTAAACGAGCAGTCTTCCGTCTATAGTACGAGATATATAGATTTCAAAGAGGAAATGAGGACTATTATGAAAGTGTCTTTCGTATCCACGAGCAACCAGCATAAAGAATTGAAATCAAAGAAATTTTTCCAGGAGTGCTTGTAGTGCAGCTTGAATTTTTGAAGCAACAACATCGTTTCTTAGAGCAGCAGCAACGACGGTAATTATTTTTAGAGAGACCTGGACATCACGTAGCTATGCTCCACCAAACTCACGAGACGCGAAGCAGATGGGCGATGGGCAGGCTGTACTATTCACATCGACTTAGCTAACCACTGATGGGTTTGGCAATTCCTATTTGGGTAAATCTAGAATACGGTGAGACTAGTTAATAGTACAATACATTGGTGATTATTGGTGGAAAAGTGATGTGTGTTTTTGTGACGAAATGGGGACCGAGTAATTGTTGGTTGTTATATTTAATTCATTTGAACCTGATGCCAATAATAATTAGGAAACTGGATGAGCAGTTTCAAGAAATTCTGAAAGAGTTTAGACAACTATTATATGCTAAAATAGTACTATAAACGCTGAATTTATGTTAGATGGTGAGCAATGTAATAGTAAATAAGATCAGAATAATGCAAACATAGAGGAACATACTGCCAGGTCCAGAGTGGAACACAATCAAATAATAAAAGACTACTGAATTATTTCAAAATTTATATGACTTCATGGAAAAACTGTGTTCTGATTTAGAAACACAGTGTAACATAGGAATGGCTACGAGGATTGGAAGTAACCAGTTATGTCGAACGACTGAAGTCTGACCTGCCACTAAAATCATCGGATTTTACGGTTTAAAGAGGCAAATGTTCATAAATTTACAGACAAGCACAAATGTTTTAATGTCTTAGACACAGTGAAAATTTCTGAGGGGCTTCTACGTCAAGAATTTCCTTGTAGGAGCTGGTGGAGCCAGCTAGTAATCTGGTTTAGCAAAAGATAAAGAAAAGAATCGGTTCGTCAGTGGATCTACTTCATCTTCACTTAGAAAATATGAAAGGAAAATTTAGGAAATTATGGTATGAACTGGCGAAAATCAAGAACAGTGTTGTTAATCGTAGACGAATAAGTTGTTTCAAATACACCTGAATTCCGTACTAACGTTACCAAGCAAATCTCCAAGTTTAAACTGGATGAAAGAGACATCCTATGCATTTTAGGAGCGTTTAGGAAGTCCTTACCTAAACGCTGGGACGGCAGCATAAAGCTGATTTAATGTGAATTATCTCGAAGGTGATGCAGCTGAGTGGAGAACAGCTCACGCAGAGGAACTTAATTATTGACTTTGTGGAAACTAGAGTAAATGAACAGAGAGAGGCACAGTGTAACAAACTATAAATGTAAATGACAGAGGAAATAAATTTATAGATTAGGAGTGCACTGTGAATCGACAAGCCTTAGAACTACAGCGGTCCCAATAAGCTTGAACCACCAACCGTCTGATCGAGAAGAACTACGACACTTTCGAGTTTTCATTGCCTTTTTTCCCTAGCCTGTATCAAGAAACGTTCCAGCACATTTATGATACAAATCCAGCTGGGTAAATTCAACAATCGTCCCTGTTGATTTTCTTCACAGTTTTGGTGTGTGGTTTGAAAGAACATGAGCCTCTCAAACACAGCATTTTATGTCACAAGTGAGCCTATGCTGGCTACTTGCAGGCAGATACACTCAGGGTTTTGTACATTGGAATTCTTAGCCCAGTGCTGGAACTGGACATGTCAGCAGAGAGGCATATTAGCAGAGAGACACGCACTTATGACAGTGCAGTGTCCTATCTTAGAAGAAGAAGAGACCTTCCTGAGGTAAATCTTTGTACTACACGACTTAACACCAGTGCGGCCCCCTGACATCATCCAAGATGGCGGCCATGACGTCAGTTGATGACACGAGTACTGTTATCCAAGATGGTGGCCGTGACGTCAGCTGATGACGTGATTAACGTTATTCAAGATGGCGGCTTTTGGCGAGAATGTGTCACCCCCCCTGGCGGGAAGTTTGAATTTTGGCGGGAAATTGAATTATGTGCTTCTACGTGTCCCCCCCTTTCGACTTTATGCATGTTAGTGCGTCATCCTCTTGGAAAATGGGCAGGCATGTTGATATTTGGAGTGATTTTTTTTCTCCTCTCACGTGACCAGAATTGGTCGCACACATTCAATCCTTTGCTGAGTTGTCATTGTGGAACCATCGTAATGTGTTCTATCATTGAGATGAATGTGAAGGATAGAGCAGGTTTCAATAGCTGCAATACATGTACACATTCGAAGGAGGACTATAGCCACAGTTCACTACATGAGGTATGGAAGAGTATTATGTTGGTAGAGTGTAGGAGAAAGAAGCAGAAGAATTCAGTTCATCAGATTGCGACAGTACAGAGAGATGGAGCCAAGATGCATGTTATGACCAATAAATGCTCATGTGCATGTGCAAACTGTTGCGATATTCAACACGAAGCATTCACTCTCCCAAAACGGAAGAGGTGGGCAGTTGATGTAAATTTGCTTCAGTGGGAGCATATTTGTATATGCGATATATATCACTGAAGAGCAGCTGCTCATCCCCATCCTCGTGGCTGTTCGGAATGTGTTATATCGAGGAGCTATTGTGTCTGATGGGATGAGTTTAACAGCCTTGTTGCCTGTAAGTATACAGCCAAGAACTGCACCCATAGCCTCCTACATGTAGAATGGAAGCGAGCATTGATGCTTGAACATATGATGACGAAGAATATGGTCCTCCAAATAAATGCTTCGCATCGAGATGCATTAAAGGTGCATTACACAACATATGCACTTATCTGTCTCTGCTGGAACTGTCTGTCATTTATAAAACCTACATATAAGCTCCCACCCCACAAGAGACAACTGCCTGTGATCCAGCAGACCACTGAGCTAGTTCGCGAGTTCAACACTAGAGGGTGCTGCAATAGGTTACATGATCATGCAGTTCAACCAGTAGGACCACAGCATCATGATGATGTAGGCATAGGGTGAGCCCAGCAGCTGCTAAAAATCTATCGTCGTCAGTCAGTCACTCAGCCAGGATGATGTAGTGCCACTTAGCCCAGCAGAACAGGAGGAGGAAGTAGCAGAAAAGTAAATATCTACTTTGCTCTATTATTATTATTATTATTATTATTATTATTATTATTATTATTATTATTATTTCTATAGCAGCAATATATGATGCTGATGATTATACTTCTCTCTACACCAGAGGTATCCATAGAATCCCCCTCCAGCCTGTCGGGATCAGCACGTGTCAGCAAGATCCAACCTGTTGCCACAAGCAAGTTCCACCCCGTCAGGAGCCACACCCATGGCACTGGCAAGATCCAACCTGCCAAGACTGGCAAGTTCCATCCCATTGGGTCCCACACACGTGGTGGCAGCAAGCTCCAGCCTGTTGGAGTCGGCAGGTTCCGACCCACAGGGATCCACATCTGGGGCATCAGCAGATCCTCTTATGCAGCTTCTCATCATGGTGGATCAGGATAATGATACTATTGTCTGTGCTGCTCAATACTGTCGACAGTGCAACATCGTACTGGGCTCCATCGTATGCACTGCCCATTGCACCAAGTGCAAGAGACATTCCAGCATCAGTGCAAGAACAGATGGTTAACCGTGCTGGTGTGGATGTTGAGCATGATGGTGACATGTCAGCTGTGATAGTACTCGAAAATATGCCAAAAAATATTAAAGTGCGTTTATCAGACTATGAGTGGGATGAACTCCGTCACGCAAAAGCTTACATAAAGAGGCATATGACTATAGAATATGTTCTGGCCCAATCTTACCAGGACATCTACTGTGGAGGCCTAACTGTGGGTATATTATCAATGTATGATAATGCTACACTAAAAGTGCCGATGGGCAGAGTATTTACATGCAGCACTGAAAGGTTGATAACTTGTTCAATCTGCACTCAGTGATAACTACGACGATGTTCAAGCTGTATACATTGATATCATGAACTGGTTTCGCACATGCAGTATTCACGTAGAAGATATAGATCACTGTTTTAGTACCTGTATAAGTACAGTGCCGAAGCCTCACGCTATTTGTTGAATAGGCGTGGAAAATGTTGAAATTAAATTTACTAATGGAATACCAGACCACTGCAATTCGCCGATAACATTATGGGATATACGTGCAGAATTTGAGGGATATAAGTAGCAGCTATTTTCCAAATACTGAACTGCTGCTGCACCGATTTAAAAAAAAAAATGAGCAAGTGATTTTTTGATGGTAATAATGCTATGTGTAATTGTCAGTGGTGATAAAGATATTTTCTATCTCAAATTTGTGTTTGTGTTATTTCTCTAGAAAAAATGACCCTTCATATAATGTCGCATGTGATTACACACATTTTCTTTCTTGATATAAAAGCGTGTTGCAAGCCAGGACCTAACAGAGTAGGTATCACGGCAGGATGAATGAAGTACCCTCTCCAAAAGGACTTTCTTGTAGGTGACTGGTCCTGTGATAATGAAGATCCAGAGAAGAAGAGTAAGAAGAATGGAGTGCTCCTTCCCAACAGCATACGGGCTATAATTGTAGGTCCCTCCAACAGTGGCAAGACAGATCTACTCATGGCTGTGCTAACAGACATTGATGGAGTTCGCTTCGAGCATGTCTACATATTCTCCAAAACACTACTTGAACCCAAGTATCAGTTACTGCAGAGATTATTAGATGGTGTAACATACAGGGCATTCAGTGAAAGCGAAGATATCCCTCCACCCAAAGAAGTAAAACCAAAAACGGTCTTCATATTTGATGATGTAGCTGTTGAAAACCAGAACCAGATCCGTATATATTTCTGCTTTGGTTGTCATATGGGTGTTGACATATTTTATCTGAGTCAAACATATTCCAGGATCCCGAAACAGTTGGTTAAGGATAACGCCAACCTCATTATAGCATTCAAACAAGACTATCTCAATTTAAAACACATTTACCAGGCTCACGTGGGGACTGACATGTCGAACAATGAATTTGTAAAGATATGTGGAGATTGCTGGAATCACTCACAGTATGGGTTTCTCATTATTGATGAAACTCGGAAACTGAATGATGGTAGGTACAGTCAGAACTTCCAGGAGTTTTTCCATATACAATCGTACAAAATAGGTGAATGCATCAGTATACTCTACACTATGGACAAGTTCGCACACATGTTGGGCACTCAGTCTGAGAGGTTAGGTTTACATAGACAAAATGCTCACGTATATACTCATACGAAATTTCAAATTCTTGAGGGAAGACTCAACATACTTGGTAAGGATGTTAGGGAATTAAGAGAAAATTAGGAAGTTTATGCGATCGACCAACACTGGATAGAGAAAAGAATCAGCACAACTGAGACGAAAATAGAAGCTGAGGTTCTTATTATTGAGGTGGAGGGGAGGAGGATCTGGGAAAGAAGAAGAACAACAACAACAACAAAGCATATATAAAGTCTTGCGATATACAGAGCTCCGATTAGTGTACGTCATGATGTCGACTAAACATAAAGTCATTCATGCGCATAAAGCTGTTCGAGAGAAATTACGTTTCTTGAAGATGGGGAATATGGAGTGGGAGCAAACACTAAGAGAGACATTTAAACCTGTTACAGAATCTATCAGAAAGCTAGCATCATGAGATGATGACAATTTTGAGAACGATCCAGATGCTGACTTTACTAATCAGTACACGACAAGGGTAGATAGAACATTCGGTGTCATCAAGGAGAGACCGTACATGCTCAGATATCAATCTATAAGTGTAACCGATAGCGCTATACGGATTGGGGATAAAGAGTTGAAAAGACATCTGGCTTAATGAAACTCATTTTCGTAAGAGCGTCAAAAAACTTAAAATACTCTGCCAGTGATCGCAAGGTGTATGGACAAATACTACAGTTGACCAAAGTATATAAGAATGCAAATGGAACACTGAAAAACCCACGTATACAGGGTGTTCCATTGATGGTGACCGAACCAAATATCTCACGAAATAAGCATCAAACGAAAAAAGTACAAAGAACGAAACTCGTCTAGCTTGAGGGGAGAAACCAGATGGCACTATGGTTGGCACGCTAGATTGCGCTGCCATAGGTCAAACGGATATCAACTGCGTTCCGCCGCCTCAGCCCACGACTCCACCGACGGCGCCTCCGCCAGGGGCGCTCTTGCCGCCGCCATCGCGGCCAGTCCGGAGTGAGTTACAGTTGTAGAGACAATGGGAAGAACAGACTTGATAATATATTCCTTCATGAAGGATCTCCCCTAGCAGAACACTTTCAGATCTCTGCTGTTGTACATCAATACACTGCCCACACAATCAGAAAAGCTGGAAAATCTGTAACGTCTCTGAAAAGTAATTATCACCAGAGGATACAGCCTTTTATTCATCAATCATAGGATACTCCCAATCTGAAGTAACAGCGATGGAATCAGGAAAAGAAGAAGAAATAACATAATGAAAGGAAAATAAGTTCTTTTTCATTATAGAAGAAATTGTATAATTTTTTTTTTATTTCTGTTGTGTACATAGTTCCGCGTAGTCAGCGCGTACACAACTTTCCCACTAGAGTGCGCCCCGCTAAGCACAACAGCGCAGGTGCATTACTCGTCCGTCTTCGCACTACGAGATGGCGCTGCCATAGAGATGGACCAAATTCTGCTTCCGCCGATCCATGTATTAATATGTAAGGCAGCCAATGAGATTGCTGCTAATGTAGAACCTTTTCTCCTCGCGGATCACACTCGCGCAGTGATACATGAACACGCGAGGTATTATAACGAGTGTACAGACCTCTGATTAGTCTGTCTTCATTTGCCTGCGCCAGTCTGTACCAGTCTGCATTAGTGTGTACCAGTGAGTACAAGTACTACATTTGTCTGTAGCAGTCTATAGTCAAGTTTCAGTCTGCGTCTAATAAGATTACCATATTCCTGTACATAGCCATGAAGATAACTGTATAGACACTTTTGTCATGTATCACAGATATATGTGAGAATAAGATTAATGTAAAAATACCAAAGGAACTTCAGATTGTCAATTGTAAATAGCATCCAGAACCAAGTTAAGTAATTTTTACCCTTGTTATTATTTTAATAAATGTGTGTGAAAATTAATCAAGTTCTGTTTAAAGTTGGTCACCATCAATCTGCTACTCTATGCGTGCAAGTGGCATTTCTATCATCTGACCTAACGGCAGAAGATAAACACGCCACGATAAGACCACAAGACATATTGCTGACACTCGCCTAGTCGTTAGAGCGACAACTCAAATAATCTGATGGTGTGTGTGCTGTAGGTCTTACAGCACGCACACCAAAATTTCCAAAGATTATGAGATTTTGTTCATAAATTCAGCGCTATAAACCATGTTGGGATGTGAAAAAAGATAATTAACAATAATTTTTCTCTCAACAATGTCTATCTTTTCTCTGCATTGAAAAACATCGCAAGTCCATGCTATAAATTAATCTGAAACTTGCAGGGAATATAAAAGTCAGCAGTTCACAAGTGATGATCAAAAATTACTTCGATAAAGCAAAACCATCTCCAGTTATAATGTTTTTTGCCTCTCTTCAAGTATTTTATTCAATGTTTCTCTATTCAGGAGTTCACGTGCAGACAATGTGGTGATATAGGAAGACAATGAGAAGAAGTAGGTGAACTATGAAATACCTGGCAGATGATACCTGAGGAAGCAGGCATGGAAATAAGCTTAACAAAAAGTCAGGTAATGAAAATTAGCAGGAAAAATGAAAAATTAGGGAAGTTGTAATAGAAAATTATTATAGAAACAGTTGCTTTCAAACAGCTAACAAGCAAAGAAAAAATAAAAGAAGAAACTTTGGAGAGGACAGAAAATGGCTCAAAACACATAGTTAAGAATATAAAAGAAAACGTCATGACATATAAATCATATTATCTACAAATTTGGACCTTTAGATCAGAGTACTGGGCTGGAAGAAAGAAAGATCTGTGTTGTGAAAGTAAAGAGAACGCTGGAAGAGGCTTTGTGAGTGTTTTC
Source organism: Schistocerca piceifrons (assembly GCF_021461385.2). NCBI lineage: Eukaryota > Metazoa > Arthropoda > Insecta > Orthoptera > Acrididae > Schistocerca > Schistocerca piceifrons. Next base: position 178,725,723 of record NC_060138.1, on the reverse strand, counting down.
AAGTATAGGAATAAGTAGGTGAAAGGCATAAGATTGTTGACAGTAATGTGTATATATATATATATATATATATATATATATATATATATATATATATATACAGGGTGTCCCAGCTATCTTGTCCACCCAAAATATCTCTGGAACAATAACAGCTATTGGAAAACGACTTTCACCGGTATCAATGTAGGGCTGGGGCCCATGAATGTACATATTTGGAAACATTCTAAAACGAAAGCATATACCTTTTTTAACACAAACTTATGTTTTTTTAAATGGACCTCCTATATTTTTTCTTCAGCAATCCATAGCATGACAAAGCACATACACAATGGCGTTGATTGCATCGCAATATTCCCATTGCATCCCGAGATATTGAGACGCAAAGTTGACGCTTGAAACACCAGACATGCGCTGCTATCGCACGTCCTGAGACTCAGGCGTGAACCCCATGCTGCCCGTAATCACGATGTGATTCACATGTGTAATCACGCCTCCATACTTATCAAGAGGTCCGAAACGAATAATACGGTATGCTGCCATCAACTCTCATAAGCACATAATGATTTCGCTCATGCACGTTTTACGTATCTACGTACACAATATTAACCAGTACCGATCGGTGTACACCCGTCAGGTTGTCTTATTTATCCTGCACACCCAAAATAAGGTTTATCTAATGCGTTATATGACCCATTGTGCCTGTCGCGCAGGGCCTTGCTCTACCTAGTCAAGTGTCCAACGTAGTTCCCACTACTGCCACAGTTACCACTTCGCCTTGTTTATGATTTGCGACCCATGCAAACTCCTGTACTCCACCACCCTCCGAGCGTCCCATTTGTTGTTGCTTTGCCTTGCAGAACACAGCTTGCCAGTGCAGTCATGCATCAGAGTAATCTAGTGACGGCACGGAGGTAGTACACATTGTGAATAAACGTTGTGTTGTGGAACTTATACTGTACCGTATAATGTACACACATGAAGATATGGTAGAAATGCTGCTGATCTATGGAGAATGTACGTTGACGGGAAATACATTATGAGATTTCTTGTTTGTTGATAGTACTGTTAGCGAACATTATGATTATTAAGTTATTACGAGTATGTCTGTTTTCTACCCTACTCTACATACCTGTACTGTACCCTGTTGTAGGTAGACGAAATGCTGTTCAGGCAGAACGACTGTACAGAAGACGATTCCCTGACAAGCCATCGCCTTCGCGCTGGATGTTTGGTCGTCTCACATCTCGTCTACGTGAAACGGGAAGCTTAAATCCAAGACCTCGACATCGTCCTAGAAGACGCACAGATGAACGTGCTGAAGTTGCTGTGCTCGCTACCATAGCTGTGAATCCTCAAATCAGCACACGTCAAATTGAACGTGAAGTTGATGTGTCGAAATCAAGTTCACAGCGTATTCTTAAACGTCATAAATTTCACCCTCACCATGTTCATTTACACCAGGATCTTCATGGAAATGACTTCCGCAATACGGTAACAGTTTGTCGGTGGGCTCAGCAAAAACTTCTGACTAATCCAAATTTTTTTGCAGATGTTCTCTTTACCGATGAGGCATCATTCTCCAACATTGTCAATATGAGGAATATGCATTATTGGTCCGCAGACAATCCAAAATGGCTCCGTCAGGTAGAGCATCAACGTCCGTGGAAAGTTAATGTTTCGTGTGGGATTATTGGAGATACCATTATTGGACCTTTCTTTATAAATGGCATCCAAAATGGCAGACAATACTCCAGATTTATACGAAACAATCTTCCTGTTCTCTTGGACACCATACCTCTGAACCGGAGAATGGGCATGTGGTATCAGCATGACGGATGCCCTGCACATAACGCCTTACGAGCACGACGACTTCTGAACCGTAAGTTCCCTGGTAGGTGGATTGGACGAGGTGGCCCAGTTAGGTGACCTGCCCGATCTCCGGACCTTACACCGCTGTATTATTTTCTTTGGGGAGCGGTGAAGTATGCTGTTTACCAACACGAACCAACAACACCAGAGGACATGAAGCAACGCATTATTGATGCTTGTACAGCCATCAAAGAGGAAACAGTAGCACGAAGTAGGGCATTCTTCATCCGCAGAGTGACCCTATGTATGCAAGCCAATGGGCATCACTTTGAGCATAATATGTGAACGCTATGTTTAGTATGTAGTGCTGGTATCACAGTGGAAGTTTCTACAAAGGGCCATTTTACCCAGTGATGTTAAGAAACATTTGTTTGCAACAATTTGTCATTTAACGCATTAATTAAACATAACATTGATAATTATGTGATAAAAAAACTAATTGGTTAAACATGTTTACATTCGTCTTCTATGTCCTACCTGAACTTCCCAAATCAAAACATTTTTACCTAAACAACGGTAAAACTTTTAGTCCACTAAATCGTTTCACTAAAACCATCAACATGAATTTTACTATTACGAGTGAATGATTAACTGTCACTTGCGCTAGATCTACAGTAAAGTAAAGTTTTAACGTTGAACGGCATTACCTTTTTAGTAACGGATTAACGATAAGCGAAGTTAACTTTGTGACTAACGTTGCGGTACACAGATCTGTTACAGAACCGCATCACCCCTTGCCTATGGGATAAATACCTGCTGGAATGTACGACGTTAATGCAGGATGGCAGCAGACCGTATTATTTGTTTCGGACCTCTTGATAAGTATGGAAGTGTGATTACGCATGTCAATCACATCGCGATTACGGGCAGCATGGGGTTCACGCCTGAGTCTCAGGACGTGCGATAGCAGCGCATGTCGGGTGTTTCAAGCGTCAATTTTGCGTCTTAATATCTCGGGATGTAATGGGAATATTGCGATGCAATCAACGCCATTGTGTATGTGCTTTGTCATGCTATGGATTGCTGAAGAAAAAATATAGGAGATCCATTTAAAAAACATAAGTTTGTGTTAAAAAACACATATGCTTTCGTTTTAGAATGTTTCCAAATATGTACATTCATGGGCCCCAGCCCTACATTGATACCGGTGAAAGTCGTTTTCCAATAGCTGTTATTGTTCCAGAGATATTTTGGGTGGACAAGATAGCTGGGACACCCTATATATATATATATATATATATATATATATATATATATATATATATATCAAGCTAACATATTTTTGTAGAGTTCTTCAAAGACAACAATTCTGTTCACTGTATTATTCTTGCGAGACAGCAGTAACTGCTGTTTGCCGATTCTGCAAGAATGAATGAGAGGAAAAGCATGCTTAAGTTTCTGCAAGCAATCAGTAGGTGAAAGTTGAAAGGTTGTAAACTAATACATAAGTGAGACGTACATGTTTTGTTGCGTGCATGTCCAAGGAACTGCATTGTATAATAAGGTTGTCTGTGATGATCCATTGCCGATAACATGCAACTGCAAGCAGCAGCCTAACTTTTATAACCCACTTTCCTTCTGAATCAACAAATTTAAGTTATTTCAGACCAGTTCAAACTGGTTGAGACTTTCTGATGACAGCAAGACAAGATTTGTCAGTAAAAGTAAAACGCTTACACAAAAAGTTCACATTTTCCGAAGCCTATACAAGGAATCAGCATGCATGTTATGTTTCACTGAGTCGAGTTAAATGCATCGACAAGAAGTGTGAGACATGTAACCACGAAATGGTTCATCTATTGCCTTTATACCATTTCATGCGACATTTTAATGACGTCGTTATGGTGAAGACATACTGCTGTTCAAGACAAATGTACAAACATCTTATAGAATAATGTCAGTCATTGCATCATATTCCCTCCAATTTCAAAATACTCATGCTGGGACCCACAGCCCCAGCAGCCTTGATAATGAAAAATGCATATTAACTTTATCTTACAGTATCAGTCATTGACGTAAGGTAAGCAGTATAATTTTTCAAAACTGTTGTTGATTAATCTGCGTTATTGCTCTGTGTCCTTATCCTAGCCTTGTAGTGTACATGCATCACTCAAGCTACACCACATCCCATGTCTGCCAACTTCCATTTGAAAGCTGTCAGCACATGTCTTGGAGGGAGTGCTATTGATGTCTTTAGATAGAAATTTTTTTATTGAGGCCGCTATTATTACTAACGACGTGAAAGAACTGTATTAACAATACTTCTACATATTTTTATAGTCTTTCAGACGTGGAAATTCTGCACTGTTGTCAGTATCCTTACATATAGAAAAGTAAATTTAATGTATGGCTTCACATATCAATGACACAAAAATTTGAAATTTCGATCTATTCCATTCCACTCCATTAAAATTGTCTGTTTGAATGAAATGCATTGTTCACCTTTTCGATATTACTACCCATTCTTTTTGGTTTCGTTTGTGTGGCCTTTGTAAATAGTGTTCTGATTCAATCCCTTCATTTAGTTCTGACAGTTTTCTGTAAATGCTGCAGTAGATCCATTCGTTCCATTCCTTCTTAATGGCTGTGTGTGAATACCATCATTTGAAATGTGTTGCTGAATTTTCCGACTTTCTACATTTTTGAGACTTCAGACACCATCAGACTTGACAAAACTGGTGAGACAGGGTGTGTGTGTGTGTGTGTGTGTGTGTGTGTGTGTGTGTGTGTGTGCTCGTGTGTTTGTTCTTGCATCCAGGAAAGACCGTGATGAATAGCGCTGATTTACACAATTCAGGTGAAGCTTTGGTAATTTTATGAATGCTTCTGAACCATGTGCCAAACAATTCAGAGAGTTCTGAATGTAGCAAGCTATGCACTGAATGGCTATTTCGTTTTAGTGTATGCGAACATTCTCGGAAATATAATTTTCTTCGCAGGTAAAATAATGAACGGCCGAGACTGCGTGACAAAGAGCATTCAAGTACACAGAAGAATGACAGTTTTAATTACAAGCGTTAGAACAGTCGAAGTATTTCGAAAGTTTTGTAAAAATGAAACTTAACATGAATTGCTGAATAGTTGATGAACATTTTTGGTTTTTGTATAGCTGTATGTAGCTACATTCTTCATTCAACTGTCTATTATTTTTTTGTTATGGCTGTGTATTGCTATAGTTTTACTGTTGTGTTTTCAAGCTCACATACTGGACCAGAAAAAATTAAGTTAACTTTCATTCTACTCATTTAGTATTTGATGGACAGTATGTATTAAAGTTTTCTAGGTGCGTTGTAGTATTAGTGGTTCTGAAGATGTCAGATAAAATCTGTATAGGTTGATGATTTGTAATTAGGTCTTCTAGATTTTTTGGTGTTGGTGGTTTTGAAGACGAAAGAAGAACTCTATAGAGGTTAGTAAGGATATTCCAAAATTAATATCAGGTTCAGATGAGGTAAAGTTGAGTTTCAGTTACATTTCTTGTCTCATTCTCACAGAGCAGTGTTACGTTGCTGTGTGTATCGCTGACTGTTTGGAATTTTATTTAGTCAGTTGCTTGTGTAGTACCACAGGGCATTTTTTGGTAAACAGTTCTGGTTATTTATTCTTCCAAAATTCGTTTTGTACTTTCAAAAAGCGATTTTGTTCTGTTAGTTTTCTGTGTTCGAACAGCAAGTCACATATTGTGAAGTCACATATTTAGTGCTGTCCAGTGCACTGCGTAGTATGAAGGTTCCCAGGACAGAATTACGTTTTTAATTAATTCAGATATAGCTATAGAGTTTGACATAGTTCTGGTGACTAATTTTTATCAGATAACGTTTCCACAGTTAGACCACTGGCATTGCTCAGGATCACAACACATACATTCACAAAGTTAAAGATAGGAAACCAATTCGGTTCAGCACAGTTGTACTTCTCAATATCAACAATATCATTTATGTTGATATACAGAAATGTTGCAACTAGTCGCACATGGAACACCTGGTGTGCAGGGCAACCAATGTGATAATGGCTGAAAAAAAAAAACAAGTTTCCACCTGTATCTCCGTTCCTGTGGGAGCTACGAGCCTATGAAGACCACAGTGCTTATGCTCGTGAACCAGGTTGCCTGTGGGCCAAATTTGATTGAAATCGGTCCAGGGGTTTGGTAGGAGATCCCCGAATGTACAGGATGTAACGGGTACAATTGCGGTTATTTCTGTTGGTATCTGACGACGGCGTACTGAACAACATTACATCAATATTTGCACCGTTTGCATGTTAATGATTGTAGCTATTACAAGTCGTATGTGCTTGGGTTAGGCAGTACCTCCAAGTACATGTGGCCGGAGCAAGCCATTTATGCCTATTTTCTTCTAAACGGCAAGTCAGCTGCAAGCGCGGAATGTGAGTGTTTTAATTTAATTATGAGACACTTTGTTTGACTTGCACGTTAAGTAGTTCCGCTAATGCTTCCACAGAGACACATGTGGTTGTACTTAGCCAAGTTAAGATGACGTGGACTCTGCGTAATAGCAACTTTGCACACTATATTTTATTATGCAAGTGAATGTTACTGCTACGTTCAACACGAAGATGAAAGGATTATGCTCGTGAATTTGAACACTGTGGGAGGTAAAATATTAACAAGTGAGAATTTCTGATAATAAATGTAAACTTTCTTGACTGTTTACAATGAAATGACAACCCTTACAGGCGTTGACATGTGTCAACTTTGACAGATGAAAATGTGTGCCCCGACCGGGACTCGAACCCGGGAACTCCTGCTTACATGGGAGACGCTCTATCAATCTGAGCCACCGAGGACACAGGGGTAGTGCGACTGCAGGGACTTATCTCTGGCACGCCTCCCGCGACATCCGCATTCTCAACGTATTGTCCCGCACTACATTCGTAGTACTCCCGACCATTATACTCATTACTCGCGGCCCGTTGCCGATTCCCGTAAGAGTTGGGCACTTGTTGTGCACCCCCACAGAAGAAGAAGATGGTCAAGTGGCCGGTGAGCCTTAACTATATATATAGTAAGATGGTATCTGTTCTTTCGGACATGTTCTTGATTGTTTGCTGCAATCGATCGAGTGACGTTTAAATATACCGAAGGCAACCGACCATATGGGTTCGTGCATTTGACGTGTAATGTGAGTGAGAAAAGAAGTGCACGTTCTGATAAATAAAAGTTGGAATGGATGCACAGTTGACTGTATTAACAGTGTTTTCCACTATATGGACGTGTCAAATACCCGCGTCAGTAGCCAATATAATTGTTGAGACTCTTAGCATGTTGGAAACTGTCGATAGGTGGCTCCCAGTGTAAAAACCCATCACACTGAATTTTAATCTGCTGTTCACTGTTAGGAAATGGAAATAAGCCATTACCAAGATCTTCTATTTTTTCTTGGAGCACCAGTGGTCACATGTTTTACTGCGGCATCAGTGATGGTGCATTATCCCAAGATATGTCTTCTATGACAACTTTCTAGACTAGGACGAAACTCGACAGTGGTAAGAAATGACGACGCTCCGTTTGGAAATTCTGTATGCCAACATTTATTTATGAAAACGAACTTTACAGACACCAAAGCATAATCAGAAAAAAGACTAATAAAATAGTGAAAATCTTCATCGTTTTCGATTGAGAACTCATTTATAAGTAAACAGTAAAAAATAACTCGTGTATCGTAGAAGGTTGTAGAAGGTTATGTAAAACAAACAATCATCATGAGAGGAGCGAAGTATTTGACTGACCACTTGGCATCAGCATTCGACAATCCTTTCAGACTGAATAGCATTTCATGTAATTTATAATTTCATACAGATAACTAAAACAGAGCAGAAAACAGTAGTTCTGAAGTGTCAGTGAATTGACTCTCAGAGAAGTCTACTAAAATGTTTTGTTTAATAGCTTACATTCCTAACCTTTATTTACCCTTCTTTAAAATATTGGTATGTTATTTGAATAACTTATTCAGTAGTATGACAGTCAGAGAGCGTATGTGTTTTGTATGTGACAGTTGTGCTTACCTCCAACACACAGGATGTCAATGCAGCATTTTGGTAGCAAATCTGTTTAGTGAGGGACAACGGCGTTTGTGCCACACGCAGGTATACAGTTCTGTGCCATTTATTTATTTATTTTTTTTTTTTTTTACAACAGGCTAGTTGGAGCAGACTTCACTCTAACTGTCAAAGAAATAGATATAGAACTAAATGTACAGAAAATATACAGATATAGGAACAAAATAGCACAGTTTTAGGACAAAGTAGTGTAACTGAAAAACCATCACTCATACAGGTGTGTCAGCTAACTTACAATATGCATGTTTATTATGTAAGTCTCTAAAGGTTACAATTTGTGTAGGTAATGTAGAACATCTTTACTTACTTTCATTTTGAAAATTGATTTTCGTCACCATTCTCACAGTCTTTAGTCTATAAAAGACTGTGCATTCCACAATTGCATTAATTCATCAGTATCTTTAAATGCTCCACTTTTATTTAATTTGTGATATAAATAATCATGTGCTTCAGTCTTTCAATGTAAAACATCAACACTAGCGCTTTACATGATTCTTATTTCAGAAGAAATATAGGAGTATGTCAACGCCTTGAGTGGTTATTGCAGTTGGTGTAGTCAAAGTTAAATGCGTCTTTTATGGCCAGATGGTGGACAAAATCAGTTATCAAAATAAAAATTAGTGCAGCTGTTTATTTGATTGTTCAGATGCTAACCAAGAGTAACATTCTTCAAACTGAATTCATCGCATCATACTTAGGTCTTCCGCTCTGGCATGTGAAACACATACAAGTAAAGGTACCTGCAGAACTGTGCAGGTATTATGAGTGTCAGTTAGCGCCTGTATTTGAACCGAGAAATGTTCATTTCACGAAAACAAGTTGACCCTACAACAACGCCTTGTCGTTCTAATATGTGGACATAACACAGATGTCAAGATTTCTGCTTTACACCCGTGGGAAATATTACTTTTCAGATTATGAATAAACTGCAGAAAAATATTTTCTGTAAGATATTCTTATTTTGGGGAGAGCTGTTTAAGTATAATGAAATAGGCTACTACAGCAGTTACCACTGATCCAAAGAAGTGTAGGTCAAGGAGGAAAAAGCCGCAGACAGAGAAACGCAATTTTTCCAGTGGGACTTCGAAGACATCTGTCGCAGTCCATGTACGCAGCAACAGCCGCACTCTCACCAGTGCATGCCCCGTCTCGACAGCTTGTTGTACTGCAGAAGAACACGCCCAGCATCCGACTAGTAGGTGGCCTGTTACAAGTAGCAAGTAGAGAGACAAGTACAGCTGTATCTCCAGTCTTATTTCTGGAGGAAGGAGTGATGCACGTACCACGGTGATCACGTACATCAGGCACACTATGACGACGGTGTTGTAGAGGACGGCCAGCAGCAACGCGGGGCCAAAGTGCAGCGAGCAGAGGCGTCCCGTTCTATGCAGGACCATCCTGGCCCGCTGCAACGTACGCAGGCCGTTCTCCGCTGACGTTGCCAGGGTTGGCGGCGCTGGTCGAGTCACCACCTCATCCAGGTCGTCCACGGAAGCGACCGGCGGCTGGACACTCCTCAGCATCAGCGCACTGACCACTCCCAGACGGCTGCGCACCGTGAGTACTACTCCGAGGAACTGCGTGTGCCACAGCAGGGAGTAGCCTCCCAGGAAGAAGTAGATCGTAGCCGACGGGTGCCCCAGAATTCCGGCAGCAAAACCAGCTGTTGGTACTGCAGCGAAAAGTGCAACTGTTCCCAATAAAACCAGTGCTACAACCCGCGTTTTCTTGTAAACTTTTCTCATGTATTCACCATCGACATGCGCCAACAAAGAGTCCACGTGTTCCAGATTTTGGACTATCTCGATCTGATACTGATTTCTCGTGACTGTAGAGCTGAGTAGCATTGTAGCAGGTTCCAGCCAATTAAGCCATGTGATTGTCATGTGCAAGTGGTAGGTCGCTGGCATATTGTGGTTTTTTGAGGGTATACACTTCTCATTATCAATGCAGTGCATACCGAGTATCACGAGTGCAGTTAGCCAAGAAGTCACTATAAGGATGTTGATAACTTTTCTGAGTTTGGATTTGGGAGAGAGTTCGGCAGATATAGTGCTGTAATAGGTTACTGGAGCCAGACCACATATTTGGTACGCTAGATACAGTGGCCTGATGGCGTGTCTAAAACTATGTTCATTTTTTGTGATGTTGCTAATAGCCATGTCTTCCCGAAGAACTGTTGCGAGACAGCTAATAAGAAATAAAAAGTTCAGCCATGTGATGTCGCAGTAAATCATTATCTCGTCATGACCAAGCAGCTTTTTTCTTCGGAAAACAGTTTGTTTTAAGTTGATATTCTGTTGCTGTCAAAGTTAATAATATTTCCCAGGACGTTGTTCTCGAGCAAAAGAGGAACACAGTCAGCAAGAAACGAAACTATCCACTATACTGTTAACATCTAAAGTGTACCATCCTGATGTTTGCATCAATCATATTGCACGCAGGCAGCAAGACTGTGTGGAGCTTCAAGATGTTCCTTGTGGCACCGATCGACCGTCACTCGTGTCACTTAAGGAAATTAGTCTTCATTCATTAGGCAATGTGCTTATCATGTCTATAGTGCTCAAAGCCTCAGAGCTTATCATGTCTAATTGCTACTGGATATTGTTTCATCATTATGAGTATGCAGCTCTAATGGATCTTGGCAGAATTTGTTAGCGCTCTCGATAAAACACTGATAGGCATCTTGTAGTCGCTGTTTGCATTCCATTCAGTGTATTGTAAAGCTTGCTATGAGAGAGTTTCTAACTTTTCTTGATACTATTTGTAATGAAAGTGTTAGCTACGCTTTTGCATTGAAAATTCTTCAGTTGACGCAATCTTTGCAGAAAAAATGCATTGTTAGATCTTTCCGAACAAAGGAGAATTATCAGCACTTTTTCTTTTCTCCTTTTTCGTTGACATGGTGTCACGAGTCAGGCTATTGATGAAGTTGTAGGGAGACTGTCCGCATCCTCTTCGTTCATGTCACAACGTATAAGTACCTCTCTTAGGTGAATATCGCATTTTTATTTTTATTCTTCTAAAGGAATCTCTCACTGCATCAGACCAAATGCTGGCTGTTCTTTGGCTAACTTTGAAGGGAGATATCCTTTACATCGAAGTTCAGTAAACATGTTGGAAATAGTATGTGAAGACAAGCAACTTCAGAGTAATCATAAGCTTATCGTTCTTTCATTTTATTGTTAATAATGAGACAATCTCCACTTAACTTTAGAGTGGCAAAACTTCTTTAAGGTACTGGAATAGATATAGAGGAGAATGTAGTGGAACGACATTACAGGGAGACAGGAGCGAACGTCATACTTCCAACAGGACTATATCAGGGAAGTGAGGTATGACTTGTGACGTGGTGCTCCAAAAATGGTTGACACATGTAAAATATTTTTAAAACAACGTAATTTCAATTAATATCTGTTTCTTTCGTTCCAATACTAACTCATGCTCACCATTCACCATCACACAATCCCTCATTCTAAAAAATAAACACAGTCTCTGTGTCATAACCAGCAAGCAGCAACACAGTAATAGCTAAGATGACATACCCATACTGGAGACATACTAAATTCACGTCGCTCTTAATATCTTAGGAAATAGATTTGTCATTTCACAGAACCTTAACATTTGAAAGACGTTCGTTTACACAGTCCTTGCCTGATTTGAGGAGGGAACGAATATTACGTGTGTGGATTAGTCGGAAATTCCTTTCTATCAACTTAAAACAAGAAAAGAGTCAAGCACGGTTTGATTGGAGTTGTTTCTAAGGTGTCGCAATATGATATACTTGATGTGGACGATTCCTTACAGATATCAAGAACAGTAATCAGGCAGCGAAAATTATTCTATTTGTGAAGAAACAGCTACGTTTCCGGTTTCCAACCAACAGTTTCGTCTACAGCCGGATATTCATATATATCGTGCTTAGAACTGACCGTAAGGTCCGTGTTGAAATATTCTTGTTTCATACAGCGAGGGCTGATATTAAGGAGAAGGATAGCATTCCAGGGGAAAAAAAAGAAAAAAACTTTTTGCCATCTGTCAATCGCTATTTTTTATAGTAAAAAAGAGAACTCGACAGATGGAAAATAAGTCTATTTTCTACAAATAAAACTTACGGATAATTCTCTGCGACAGTTGTGCCAACTTGTGACAGAAAATCATTACATTATGTTGTCTTTTAATAGACCTAACGTGGAACTAGAACAAGATAAACCGCTACGTGTTGGGAAAAGTTAACTCTTTTGGGCTGTTTATGCTGAACATCCTGTTTTTTTATTTTTTTTTTTTTTTCGGGACGCGTCTGCCACTGGAAGACTTCATACTGAGGGGAAGATTATACCAGAAAGAATACCTTTATGATTCTGTAAACCGACCCGTGCAGCGTACCACGTACGTCACGCACGAGATAATCCTTTGTAGAGTGACTGCGTTTTCGTAATATTCTCCCAATGATCGGATGTTTGCCACGTACGACTAAGCCCATATTATTGTTCCATTTCATATCCCCAAAATTTGTCACACCCAGGTATTTGTATGAGTCAACCGATTCTAATTGTAACTCACTGATATTGCAGTCACATGATACTACACCCTTTCGTTTTGTGAAGTGCAAAATTTTATAGTTCTGAACACTTGAAGCAAGATGCTAACCTTTGCACCACGTTTAAATGTTACGAATAACTCACTGAATATTTGCGAAGCTTTTCTTAGGCAGTACTACACTATAGACAAGTGCATCTTCTACGAAAAGTCTAAGGTTGCTATTAAAACCGTCTGCAAGGTAATTAACACATAACATGAGCAGCAAGCGTGCCAGCAAAATTCCCTGGGGCACACATGAAGTTCCTTCTACATCAGTCAACGGCTCTGCAACTAAGATACTGTACTGTGCGCTCCCTATTAAGAAATCCTCAATTCAGTCTCAAGTTTCTTTTGAGACACCATCGATCGTATCATCATTTTTGCAATAATTAGCCTGTGGGTGCTGCTGAGTCAAATGGTTTTCGGTAGTAAAGGAATACTGTGTCTGTGTGACTATCTTGATCCGTGGCAGTCAGGATGTCACATGAGAAAAGAGTAAGCTATCTTCCGTACGAGCAATGTTTCCGCAACCACTGCTGGTCGCCCTGGAGGCGGTCATTCTGTTCCGAGACAAGGCATTGTTTCTGAGTTAAGACTATGTTCTAAGATTCTTCATTATTAGATATCAGGGACACATGATGGTAGTTGTTTCCTTGTAGACGGATATAGTGTATGCTATGATTTCTTCCAACTACTGGACACAGCGTTTTGCTCGAGCTATTTACGGAATATTATGATTAAAATAAAAGACAAGTCAACCGAAAATTCTGTGTAGTATCGGATAGAAATACCGTAGGGTCCTGTAGCTTTGTTCAGTTTTAGCGAATTCACTTTAGCTGTTTCTGAAAGCCACGTAACAATAATGTCTATTTCATTCATTTTTGCAACGATGTGTGCTTTACATTGAAACAGCACTCCTGAATTTTCCCTATTATTTGGAAATTTGAAAAAGGAGCTCAGCATAGCTGCTTTTGCTTTGCTACCCTCAGTTTCAATTACTGTATCGTTCAAGAGAGTGAAGACACTAACTTTGGTGTCACTAGCAGCCATTACGCATTACCGCCATTTACTTGCGTTTTTGAGAGATCTTTCGATAATATTGTGCCACGGTAGTTGTTTAAGGCTGCGTATATTGCCCTATTGACAGCCACACACGTTTAATTCAGATCCCTATATCAAAAGCCCTATACTTTGTTTGAAGCGTGTTACACGGCAGTATCTGATTCTTTGTAAGTTTCTTTACAGTGTACCGCGGAGGGTGCTCCCATCATAAACTTTACTATTTGGTACGTACCACGACTATCTAGTTTGTTGAACAAATACACATTTTATTTTTGATGAAATCGATTAAGTTTTCAGGCCTCCAACAACAATTCGACACCTTATTAGGCCTGTGACATGTGATGTCGCCCACAGAATTCCAAATATATACAGAATACCGTGTGCATCTGAACGGTTTTATGTTAGACACACTGTGCGCGCTATCGAACTGCACTGTATAGAACATGGCGTTTCTGCCTACGGTATCCCGAGAAATCACCTGTAGCAGAGCATGAACTGAAAAATGGACACCGAATTGCATTTGACGAAACACCTACTACTAAAAAAAGGACAAATATTTTCTGGGATACCTCCACAAAATAAGTGACAGAGATTAATAATTCTGAAAACGCCTCAATAAAGACGGCGGTCTGCGGACACGCACAGCTTGGGACCTGGCCATCGGAAGGCTGAAACAGGCGCGGTAGTCGCGCCTCCAAAACTACATTACGTTACATGGAGCAGGACTGGGCACCAATGACGTCACAGGACGTAGCGCCGCTATACAAGGACGGCAGCACCGACCATACGTTAGTCACCACTTCTCAATGGTCGAAGAACACTCAAGCAGCTGGAAGCCCAAGAGATTTCTGTCACTACATACCGCCGCGGAATTATGCATTCCATTTAAACCTTCTGATTGTTTTAGTTGGCTTTTGTACTTTGGTAGTTATTATCGCTACAGCTGACTCATGGCCACTGACATTAGTATAAATTTAGACTTCCTGAAATACTTCAGAATTATTTGTTGCCATTAGATCTGATATTTCCATCATGAATAGGCTTCCGTACTATTTGTTGTAGGCAGTTTTCAGAAAAGGCGTTTAACATTGTTTCACAGGACTTCTTATAACGTCCACCGATTATAAAACTGTAATAATCTCAAATGGTCGCTGGATGACTAATGTCTTCTCCTGTCATGACTCTCAGGATCGTAGGTACTAGCGAACTGAGAAAGAACCTAAAATTGTAGATCACATGTGGGGGAGAATCTGGTGGTCGATAGTAGAAGGTAGCCTGCGGTGGGTCATATTTGGGGCTGACTGATTTACATTAGTCAATGTTTAAAAGGGAGAATTCTGATGTCCACCACACTCAAGAGGGTGCACGCCGATACTGTGGAGCAAGGAAGAGTGGAGAGAGTGTGTTGACCTGTTCCTGCTCCCTGGGGGAACCCCCAAGCCAGGATTGCGAGGCAGTGAGCTGCTCAGGATTGTATGAAGATGGTATCTGTTCTTTCACACAGGTCCGAAAGAAAAGATACGACTGGTGATCCTGTTGCTCTCAAAGAATGAAATTACAATGAAATCTAGACCATTAGTTGCTTACAGCAGTTGATAAGTATTAACGGAGACAGTTGAAAATGTGTGCTCCGACCGGGACGCAAGCCAGGGATCTCCTGCTTACATGGCAGACGCTTTACCCGACTGAGTCATCGAGGACACAGAGGAAAGTGCGACTGCAGGGACTTATCTCTGGCCCGCTCTCCGTGATTCCCACATTTCCAACTTACTGTCCACACACTACATTTGTAGTGCCCCTGCCCACTATACTCATTACTCGCGGCAGTCAGTCTACCAATTCAAGTAGGGGTTTGAGCAATGTGAGTGCATCCACACTGAAGGAGGTCATTGGCTAGTGTGCCTTATCTATATGAAGGTGGTATCCGTTCTTTCGGACATGTCCGGAATGAGTAATAAAACCGTAGTCTTGTCGGCGGGGCCCATTGATCGAGACCGGGCCAAATATCTCACGAAATAAGCGTCAAACGAAAAAACTACAAAGAACGAAACTTGTCTTGCTTGAAGGGGGAAATCAGATGGCACTGTGGTTGGCCTGCTAGATGGCGCCGCCATAGGTCAAACGGATATCAACTGCGTTTTTTTAAATAGGAACCCCCCATTTTTATTACACATTCGTGTAGTACGTACAGAAATATGAATGTTTTAGTTGCACCACTTCTTTTGCTTTGTGATAGATGACGCTGTAACATTCAAAAACGTAGAAGTACGTGGTATCGCGTAACATTCCGCCAGTGCGGACGGTATTTGCTTCGTGATACGTTACTCATGCTAAAATGAACCGTTTACCAATTGCGGAAAAGGTTGATATCGTGTTGATGTATGGCTATTGTGATCAAAATGCCCAACGGGCGTGTGCTATGTATGCTGCTCGATATCCTGGACGACATCATGCAAGTGTCCGGACCGTTCGCCGGATAGTTACGTTATTTAAGGAAACAGAAAGTGTTTAGCCACATGTGAAGCGTCAACCACGACCTGCAACAAATGATGATGTTGCCAAGTAGGTGTTTAGCTGCTGTCGCGGCTAATCCGCACATCAGCAGCAGACAAATTGCACGAGAATCGGGAATCTCAAAATCGTCGGTGTTGAGAATGCTACATCAACATCGATTGCACCCGTACCATGTTTCTATGCACCAGGAATTGCATGGCGACGACTTTGACGTCGTGTACAGTTCTTCCATTGGGCACAAAAGAAATTACGGGACGATGACAGATCTTTTGCGCGCGTTCTATTTAGCGATGAAGCGTCATTCACCAAGAGCGGTAACGTAAACCGGCATAATATACACTGTTGGGCAACGGAAAATCTACGACGGCCGTGACAAGTGGAACATCAGCGACCTTGGCGGGTTAATGTATGGTGCGGCATTATGGGAGGAAGGATAACTGACCCCCATTTTGTCGATGGCAATCTAAATGGTACAATGTATGCTGATTTCCTACGTAATGTTCCACCGATGTTACTACAAGATGTTTCACTGCATGACAGAATGTCAATGTACTTCCAACATGATGGATGTCTGGCACATAGCTCGCATGCGGTTGAAGCGGTACTGAATAGCGTATTTCATGACAGGTGGATTGGTCGTCGAATCACTATACCAAGGTCCGCACGTTCACCGGATCTGACGTCCCCGGATTTCTTTCTGTGGGGAAAGTTGAAGGATATTTGCTATCGTGATCCACCGACAACGCCTGACAACATGCGTCAGCGCATTGTCAATGCATGTGCGAACATCACGGAAGGCGAACTACTCGCTGTTGAGAGGAATGTCGTTACACGTATTTGCCAAATGCATTGAGGTTGACGGACATCACTTTGAGCATTTATTGCATTAATGTGATATTTACAGGTAATCAAGCTGTAACAGCATGCGTCCTCAGAAATGATAAGTTTACAAAGGTACATGTATCACATTGGAACAAACGAAATAAAATGTTCAAATGTACCTTCGTTCTGTATTTTAATTTAAAGATCTACCTGTTACCAACTGTTCGTCTGAAATTGTGAGCCATATGTTTGTGACTAGTACAGAATCATCTATCACAAAGCGAAAAAAGTGGTCTAACTAAAACATTCATATTTCTTTACGTACTACACGAATATGTAATAAAACATGGGGGTTCCTATGTTAAAAAATGCAGTTGATATCCGTTTCACCTATGGAAGCGCCACCTAGCGGGCCAATCATAGCGCCATCTGGTTTCCCCCTTTAACTTCGACAAGTTTCGTCCCTTGTAGTTTTTTCGTTTGACGCTTATTTCGTGAGATATTTGGCCCGGTCACGATCACTGGACCACACTGTATAACGAAAGTAGGATACTTAGTACTCCTACAAGCATCGGCGATCCTGTTGATCTCTGAATGGCAACCACACGTTCCTCGGTGAGAGGATGTAGTGTGTTGCTGTTGTATGCCGATTCTCGTCGAATGTTGGATTGAGGTGAGACACTTCGGCAAGTCGGTCGACGAAACACGTTCATGATTCTGAAACTTGCCCACGTAAGTCCGTCATTGTGTCCTGTCTTTGCGCAGACAAAGATAACACTCGCAAGTGCGATGACACGATGTTGACACCAGCCTCTCCTATCACCAGTGAATGACCCAATATCCAGCAGCGAGAGTACGTACGGGGGCTACTTCAGCATCATCTATAACTAGGAACCAGCAAACGCACTTAGGCATGGCTATACTTACTCGAAAGCTCCAGAAGGGGTATGCACAATGCTCCAGGGCGTGCTCATATGTACACGAATCAACACGGGAGGCTGGTGCGGGGCAAAAAGGGCGCTCCCATCTCCTGGAACACTCTCCTAGAACTACAGCAGGCATATCACAACTCTTGCAAATACACAAGTATAGTCCAGCTCATACGCACAACGAAAACGATTACTTCCACAGCGAAAAAAGGGCACTCTCAACCCCATTGCAGCCCGAACAATGGGAATTTGATGCGCAACTCAGTTGGATTCTGGCCTTACGATGTTGTGCCAACTCCATACTAATAGTTGCCTTACAGAATAAACATGTGTAAAACATGAAACCAAAATGGCAATCATTAGGGTAACGTAACACATGAAAACAAATACTCTAACAACTATGACATACCAAAATAAAGACATACTAGAAAACCCAAAAACGATCATTTCCAATTTTAAAATCTGACATCGTCGCAGGAACGAATTATTCCAGTATCATATATAAATGTTGCGTTTCCTATCTGCAGAGATATGACTGGATGTAAGTCTTCCTCTGTGGTCTCTCTTTTTTTCCCTTTTTCAACAAAGACTCCCATATTTCTTCACGTTCAATCAAGTATATGGTGTTCTGCCCAAAGTTCTTAGTGGGAGTGATTGCAACTTTTCCCGTTCTCGCCTGAAGTCAGTTCCAGGCAGGAGTCTGACTACCTTTGCTGAGACCGATTCTGTGGACGGAGTTCAATGACATCGCCGCCCTGTTGACTTCTGTCCAGCCTCGGGAGCTGCAGTCATACCTCTGTGCATTGTCCCTTCCATAACACTGTTACTGGAGTTTCCGCGGTCGGTCTGAGGTGCTCGCTCCTCATTCCTACCATATTAGTCACTTTGGTCTTTCCATCTATTATTATTCTCATGGCATTGCTGATTGTTGCCCTCGTTGTTCCTTCTCTTACCTTGCGTCCACTATTTCTCGTATATCAATTCTAACCCGTAGAGCAAACTCTTAAAGGACCCTATACTGTCTCCACGTCTTTCCACTTGCGCCTGCCGGTACGTCAGCGGGCGCTTAAGAGAATCAGAGCCGGCCGCTGTGGCCGAGCGGTTCTAGGCGCTTCAGTCTGGAACCGCGCGACCACTTCGGTCGCAGGTTCGAATCCTACCTCGGGCATGGATGTGTGTGATGTCCTTAGGTTAGTTAGGTTTAAGTAGTTGTAAGTTCTAGAGGACTGTTAACCTCAGATAAGCCCCATAGTGCTCAGAGCCATTTGAGAATTAGAGACGGATTATCTCGGACGGACTACGTGGTGCTTCCAGGAACTGATTCTTTTAGATGAGAGCCTTAAACATCTTAACCGGTCCCTTGTAACCTGATGATTCAAAGTACGGCAGCATCAAAATTTCCTGTTTAACACAATCTTGAATTTCTCGTGACCAGTGGGTACCGAGAATTGCTTCTCCCAATTCTTCGAAAGTTCTGAACTGAACTGCGTGGTTCTTCATCTTTTTTGTGGCCGACCCTTCTATGTACCTACAGATAAATTCAAGCTATGCTCTGGGAGACCCTGAAGAAGGCCGTTTTAGCATGGAGCATGTTGCTAATCTCTCAAAGAACAGAGTGAAAATGTTTTTGTTCGAATATTGTTGCGTCCCTTGCGCTTGCACTTGTTACTGAATCCGTCATATATACACTACTGGCCATTAAAATTCCTACACCAAGAAGAAATGCAGATGATAAACGGGTATTCATTGGACAAATATATTATACTAGAACTGACATGTGATTACATGTTCACGCAATTTGGTTGCATAGATCCTGAGAAAATGGTTCAAATGGTTCTGAGCACTTAACACCTGTGGTCATCAGTCCCCTAGAACTTAGAACTACTGAAACCTAACTAACCTAAGGACAGCACACACATCCATCCCCGAGGCAGGATTCGAACCAGCGACCGTAGCGGTCACGCGGTTCCAGACTGAAGCGCCTAGAACCACACCGCCACACCGACCGGCGATACTGAGAAATCAGTGCCCACAACAACCACCTCTGGCCGTAATAACGGCCTTGATGCGCCTGGGCATTGAGTCAAACAGAGCTTGGATGGCGAGTACAGGTACAGCTACCCATGCAGCTTCAACACGATACCACAGTTCATCAATAGTAGAGACTGGCGCATTGCGACCAGCCAGTTGCTCGGCCACCATTGACCAGACGTTTTCAGTTGCTGAGAGATCTGGAGAATGTTCTGGCCAGGGCAGTTGTCGAACATTTTCTGTATCCAGAAAGGCCCGTACAGGACCTGCAACATGCTGTCGTGCATTACCTTGCTGAAATGTAGGGTTTCGCAGGGATCGAATGAAAGGTAGAGCCACAGGTCGTAACACATCTGAAATGTAACGTCCACTGTTCAAAGTGCAGGCAATGCGAACAGAAGGTGACCGGGACTTGTAACCAATGGCATCCCATACCAACACGCCAGTATGGCGATAACGGATACACGTTTCCAATGTGTGTTCACCGTGATGGCGATAGGCTACAATCCAACCTTTATCAAAATCGGAAACGTGATGGTGCTCATTTCTCCTCCTTGCACGAGGCATCACAGCAACGTTTCACCAGGCAACGCCGGTAAACTGCTGTTTGTGTACGAGAAATCGATTGGAAACTTTCCTCATGTCAGCACGTTTTAGGTGACGTCACCGGCGCCAACCTTGTGTGAATGCTCTGAAAAGCTAATCATCTGCATATCACAGCATCTTCTTCCTGTCCGTTAAATTTCACGTCAGTAGCACGTCATCTTCGTGGTGTACCAATTTTAATGGCCAGTAGTGTATTTGCTCCAAATGACGTGACATCTCGTGTTTCCCGTGACCGTCCAGTACATCCAACACATCGCTTTCTCCTCTCGGAGCGAGGATTTCACCGGTGTGTATAGTTGGCGCGCCCTGACAAGCGGAGCTCGACGACTGCCTCTGTACCATTGGGGCCCCACATATGTGTATTTGAGCAGCACGCTCTGTTCTGAATGTTAGTGACTTCAGTGTCTGCTCAACAAGAGCTAAGCGATCGCCCACTTCGGAGATGTTTTCTTTATATTTGGCAACAACCCTCTGTCCTTGTGCCAAGCCTTTGAAACACTTGTTTGCCGTCCACCTGGTCAGCTTTGCGCAACTGTCCAGCACAAGAGCGATATTCTTAGCCCCTGTTGCCTCTATTCGGGTGAGATGTGCGTTCTTCTATGTCTCTGCACTAATTCTGTGTACTTCTGTGAGTTCGTTCCCATACTCTTCTATGCTTTCAGTGATTTCGTTCATTAATTGTTCCGCCTCACGTTGCCGTTTCTTTTGTGCTCCTTCTACCTCCCGTTTTCGTGTCTTTCCTGCTTCTTCTGCCTCCTGTGTTCGTGTCTTTTCTGCTCCCTCAATCTGGTTCTTTAGCCGACCAACGAGAGTGGTCACCAGATCAGATTGTGGTTCGCAGTGTATGCCCGTAATTGGTGATGCGACCGATGATTCGCCAGCACTATAGCACTGGCATCGCATGATCCGTCTATCTTCTGTCTCTTTTCCTAATTCTAACAGTGGCTTCACAATGTTCCTAGCGTCGTCATAGCTTGTCTCCTCTCTACTATCACATGCCAGTATCTGCTCGTCGTCATCGATTGGTACTGAATGGCTAGAGTTATAGCATGTCGCAGTCTTCCATGTGGGGAAGCATGACGATTCGTCCCAAGAAAAGTCCTTGTCCATATCAATTATGTGCTCCATATTGCTGCGAGATTCTACTTAGCCTAGTCCTTGCAGCAATCTTATTCAGTTTCTTGTTAGGATTCATGCATTGCTGGTATGCCACCACAAGAAAAGAAAAACTATTTCGCAACAAAATTCGCCTGCACGGCTTTCCTGCTACATGTACTAGGCATTAACACTCAATTACACCCCTCCAAGAACAAATGTTAGTAACACTGGTAAAATGCTGATATGTAAATTCATGGATGTGGTTCAGAAACCACAAGACCTGTACATAAACACAAATAAACAGTACGCTAGAATAAGATGATGGTGCATGGATTAGACAGAGAGAAAACTAAAAAAAACTCGGCAGCTCTAAAATACTACCACAGAACTAAAAGAAAATATAAAACTCCTAAGTGTGGTACATCTGAGTAACAGATATTGGAAGACACTGAGGGGGTTCCATCCCAGCAGGGCTGCCAATTAGGGAAGTTAGCCTGTGGTCGGTCCTATTTAGGGCTGACTGATTTACATTAAAAAGGGAAGAATTTTGATATCTGCCACCCTCAAGAGAATACTCACTCATACTGTGGCGCAAGGTTTACCTAACGCTAATTTACTTTGGCCTCTGCCTACATTCTCTTAAATACAATTGCTACAGAAATTATGTGATAGCCCCTACAAAATATGCAGGCTGGAAAAGGAAGCTAAGTTATTATCATGAACCAAGAAGGCAGAGTGCTAAGCTATAAAACATAGATTTTGTTCCGGCGCAATCACAAGCCCTGGCACGAATACGAAGAACGCAGACCGGCACTAGGAGGCCACCACGATAGCAGTTACCAGTGATCCATATCCATTGCTTGTATGGACATAGTATATAGAGAAAGGCACTGACTCTTTGTCTGTCGCCCATCGCTTGCGCCAAGTTCTTGCAATACGAAGATAAATATTTTCAATCTTCTTTATTGTAATAACGACTATTAATGTGATTTGCTTGAATTGTTGTATAGCATTCCGAGAACGCAGCATCCTTTAGGCACCCTACACGAAACGACTGGGCAAGACCCCACAGGTTTATTTGTGTAAGCACAAAATTAAAACTTGGACCTTGACATGGAATATTACTGTGGCAGGATGTACAAAAATCGCAACGTGAGCAGGAATTGCTGCTGGTTTGCTAAAAATACAGCCCTGTATTCCTAGTTTGACAACAACGAATGTGCTGTTGACACTACAGTGAGTGGAGGCCTGTTAATGTTGTTGTAGGATTTCTCTAACCCAAAACGGGTATTCACCACACAGAGAAAAGACGTATCTTTGCATCGAAACAGAAAGATGCTGACTGCAGCTACTGCAGATGGCAACAAGGTAGCAAGTGGTTGTAATGTTTCTCAGAGTCCCCTATCTGCTGGTGCTGCGGCACTTTACCAACATCGCAGATGTATGACATGAAACTGACGGGTGAATGGTGATGATGTTGAATCAGCATCCCATCCGCCATACTCCGGAGTGCAGCATGATTTAGTCGCAGCCAATTGAAAAGCTAAGTTTCGATTGGGTGTCCGGACGAGCACAGCTCGGCACAAATCTCTCCTTGGATACAGAACAGAGGAAACGACTTTACTCTGTGACTGTCCAGAAGCGGGACCCACACCTCCACCTCCACCTTCACACCTCCACATCGGCACTCATCTTGTTGTTCTCCAAAATTGCTACTCGCGGCATAACCACAAAACGGCACCAGCCATGACCCCGAAACAGACATTCTCTGCTCCCAATACAGAAACAAATAAACTCACTGTACAATCTGAAGGCGTCCCACAAAAACTAAAAGTCGCCTTTGAACGTGGGCAGACGACGACCCACCAATCACAGTTCTCGCCGAGTCCATGCGTGGGACAACTCAAGGGTCAGATGCAGTGACCGAACATGTAAATTTGCTGGTCTACATGTGGTGCAAGTCCGGCTGGTGTCCTACAAAGCCAGAGGCCAATTTCTGTGAATTCTAACATACCAGGCAGTGTGGGCTCTGCAGCCAAGCGCTGCCGTATGGAAACAAAACATGGCCTCCAGCAACACAGACAGCGAGCTGTAAAGTGAATTGGCCAGCGCAAAGCAAGGACATTGTGGTGACAAGTTAAAGGACAAACTGTGACCTTGAGGCCCTTTGTCGCTTTCACGTGTTGACCTCGCTTCTTTCCAGAAGGGTCCCTGTATCGCCACTCTCACGCAACTCCTGGCTACCCGTCTCGGTAGAATGCAGAATGAAGGACACAGGTACCATTGCACCTCGGAAGACTGCCAGTGGAAGGATCCGCACAGTTCGTACGCCTGACATAGTGGGGCGTGTGCTACGTTCAGTGGATGAAATCCTGGGTCTAGTGTGCGACGATTAGCAACAGCAGAAGGCCTGTCTCACTTTCTTATTTCGGGGGACGTCATGAACAATTGCTATGCCCATATCATCTACAGTGCGCTCAGATCCTAAGGCCACATGATTAACATGCCAGACGGCAGTTCTGTCAATGGCTGTTGCAGAAGTGTGCTGCTGACCCACTGTTCACAACCGAGGTTTTGTTTACCGATGAGATGGGTTCTGAGTTTCCATAGCCGGCATGTATGGGCAGTTGTAAATCCCGAAGCAGTTCAAGTAAGAAGGCGTCAACAGGGGTTCTCCATCAACGTATGGGCAGGTATACTTTGCCATAGATTTATAGTGTCATACGTGCTAAAACGGCCTTCTTCAGGGTCTCCCAGAGCAAAGCTTGAATTTATCTGTGGGTACATAGACGGGTCGGCCACAAAAAAGATGAAAAACCACGTAGTTCACTTCAGAACTTTCGAAGAATTTGGAGAAGCATTTCTCGGTACCCACCCCTCGGTTAAGATGTTTGAGACCCTCATCAAAAACAATCAGTTCCTAGAAGCACCACGTAGTCCGCCCGAGATAATCTGTCTCTGATTCTCAAATGGCTCTGAACACTATGAGACTTAACATCTGAGGTCATCAGTGCCCTAGAACTTAGAACTTGGGGAGGGGGGGGGGGGGGGGCATTATCTGGACTTTCTCATTAATGTATTCCCTTCCTTGCTGAAGTCTGTAGCATTGCAGTAACAAAAGCAAATGTGGTTGATGCATGATGGCGCACCAGCACACTTTCGTCACAATGTGCGCGTGCTTCTAATGTATACACTTCAGGAGCTCTGGACTGGTTGGTGGGAGGGGGAGCGGAGAGGGGGCGAAGTTTTCACCTTTGCCAGCTCGTTCCCCAGATTTCAATCCCCAAGTATTTTGCTTATGGGGACACTTAAAGGATTTAGTCTACGCCACGCGCCGGCCGTGTGGCCGAGCGGTTCTAGGCGCTTCAGTCTGGAACCATGCGACCGCTACGGCCGCAAGTTCGAATCCTGCCTCGGGCATGGATGTGTGTGATGTCCTTAGGTTAGTTAGGTTTAAGTAGTTCTAAGTTCTAGGGGACTGATGACTTCAGATGTTAAGTCCCATAGTGCTCAGAGCCATTTGAACCATCTACGCCACGCCACTCAACGATGTAGAGACACTACAGTGTCGCGCCTTCAATTCGTGCCAACAGATACAACCAGGTATACTTCAAAGGGTGCATCGTTCCTTACACCTGAGGGCAGAGGAATGCATTGTCATGAACGGAAGCCACGTTGGTCCTGTAAACATGTCTTTCTCGCAGAAGGTACACATTTCCGGACCCACGTTTATTGGACTTATTTTTCTTGTTCCGATGAGTACTACCACCTCTCAAAGTATTCGACACTTTTCTTTCACACCCTGTATTTTGTAGCTTCTTTAACTTTACAGTAAAAGCCAACTATCTCCAAAATTATTTGTCATCATGACGAGAAATAGCTACATTCTATCCGAAACCGTATAAGGCTAAATTTTTAAATTTGTGGTTCCTTCTACGAACAATATTTCTATCAATGGGACGGTATATACCCCGAATTACCACAAATGTTGTATTTACACCAAACATAAACATTATAGTAATCAACAAGGACAGTGGCGGAGAACGTAGTATAATGTCAACATCAGTTCAGAATCTCTATCATCATGGGGCATGCTGAATCAGTTCTTCAGACCGACTAAGGGGCATTGTTGAACATGCGTGAGCAAAGAATTTTTTTTTTTTAGTTTTTAATTTTTTTCACTTATTGACGTTTGGGACGTTCCCACCTCTTAAGTGGAATGTCAGTTATGATGATATAAACGTAAGGACAGAACAACTCCCAGTCCCCGAGCGGAGAAAATCTCCGACCTGGCCGGGAATTGAATCTGGGTCACTTCGGTCAGCAGTCTGCAGCGCTACCCTCGCAGCTACCTAGACGGACAGCATTGAGTCAGCTTTCTGAACAAACTGGAGTTGTCGCGAGGGGCATAGCAGTATCTTAATAGTACACGAGTCTCCAGCGGGGGTCATTAGTTTTTTCAGTGATGAAGAACGGAACTGTGGACTTGGACGTAGACAATACAAGATACAGACTGCCAAAACGAGATTCCTAAGAACAGTAAAAAGATGTATCCCTTGAGATAAAATTTTAAATAGAAAAATAAAGAAAGAACTGGGACTAGCAAGCTCTTAATGCTTGTTTTCCCCTAGGCAGCACGTCAGGTGTTGCAGTGTGGACACGTGGACTCAAAATGATTAGTCTATACTGACAGCCTTAATTATAATTAAATTATCTGTCCGCAAATGACGTCAATACTAATGCAATGTTGTTCAGTACACATCCTCAGTCACCAGTAGGAGTACCAGCACTTATGCCTGTTACACCCTTTATTATGAGTTACCTGAAACAAATTGTGTGCAGATCAAGGAAGACTGTGGAATAGGGACCTATCAAATGGGGTAGTATAGCTATTAAGACACTGGCATCATATTCGAGAGGATGGAGTTGCTCTGTCCCACTATCCTGATTTGGGTTTCCTGTAGATTTCCTAAATGTTTCCTGTAGTTTTGCTAAATCACTAAAGCAAATGCCAAATGCCAAAATGGTTCCTTAATCAAGTTCACAGCCAACCACCTATCCTGTCCTCATAAACCACCTGTCGTATCCTCATAAACCATGTTGTGTATTCTGATTATTGTGTATTTTGAGCCACTGCTTTATGTCGGATTACTTTGACAATTCCTATATCATTGGCAGGTAATCCTTGGATGAATAAAGATAATCATGATGATGATGATGATGATAGTAACAAAATTACTATTATTAATAATAATTATAGATGTGCAAATAGTAGCACACATCATAAAAACTTCAAAGGCAATGTATTATTCTTACATTATCACGTGATAGTGTTCCTTCTTGCGACACTCTGGATTCTTAATTAATAATTGGTTCAAATGGCTCTGAGCATTATGGGACTTAACATCTGAGGTCATCAGTCCCCTAGAACTTAGAACTACTCAAACCTAACTAACCTAAGTACATCACACACATCCATGCCCGAGGCAGGATTCGAACCTGCGACCGTAGCAGTTGCGCGGTTCCGGACTGCAGCGTCTAGAACCGCGTGGCCACCGCGGTCGGCTTAATTAATAATTCCTTACGTCATTGTTAATATGTATTTTCAAAATAATGAAATAATCCATTGTCATGAGAATTTGCGAAGCGTGTTGTGAGAAAAATATCAAAATATGTAATACTAATGATGTAGCAGTGTCGAAGCACCGAATAGCGTCAAACTGTAAGAAAATTTTGCTTTTTAATTATTTAGAAATGTGTACCAGAAAAGGCTTCACAGCCAGGTATTTCATTTAAATAGGTAATATTATTCTGTTGTAGGACATGTCTGTCAGTATGTCAGAAGTTTTCACTACAGATGTTAGTCACTCCAGCACCAGAAAATGACTGTAAAATTTCCAACTACATGCTTATTGCTAGCTGTTTAATCTTCTTACAATTCTGTTCGACGAGAGATATGTGTGGGATGACAAAGTTTTACTTGAAATTCAAGAAAATAATAAATTTAGTAATTTTAAATAATAATTATTTTTCAAACTAATTCAAAAATTAAGACTGCCAATTCGATGACCTACTTTCTGCGTGTTTACTGTGTTTGTACAGAATTAAAAACGTGTTGTAAGATTATATCCACCGGTAGGTTCCTTAAACATGTTGTTGTTGTTGTGATCTTCAGCCCGTATACTGGTTTGACACAGCTACCTAGCTCGTCTATTGTGTGCAGGCCGGCGCAGCTACTGGAACCTACAACCACTTGAATTGCTTAATCTTGTCAAGTCCTGTCCTTCCTCAACCATTCTTGCGCTCTACACTTTCAGCCGTCACCCGTGTGACTAGTCTTTGTGGCCTTGGTACCCCTTCTTTTATTGAACTCGTGCCATAACGTTCTTTTCTCTCCAATCTGATTCGCTAGCTACGCAGTACAGCAGTCTGTCGCACCACATATCAAAAACTATTTCCTTGTTGTCCGTAGTGTTTACTATCGGCGTTTTATTTTGCACTACTTTAAGAGGAGAATTACTGACATTTCAATCATGATCAGTGGAAGATAACCTCCCACACACTTTAATATCGTCCACGTCTTGCTAGTGCTGCCATCTGTAGATTAAAATGAGGAACATGTGAAAATTCCTACCGCTTCAGCAGACGGACGGGCAACAATTATTAGTTATTTTTCTGTATTATTTGTCTATTGTGCTCAGTTCGGTGGCAGAAATACGTCGTTTTCGTGCAGTTTACGGTTATGTTTGTTTATCTGCCGACAATGGCGTTTATAAGTATCTCAACGGTACTTATTTTATATCATGACTCAAAAATTGACGGTCCACTTGTCACAGAACGCCACAACAATTTGCTGATATCCATCAAAAATCCGTGATAGCAGTTCGGCCGCATCTTTCCCTCTGGTCGACATATTTGCTGTCAACTTTCGCTCCACTTGGCCAATATATATGGACTGAAGTATTTGGTACAGTAGAGAACACCTTCTCATCCGTAAATACAACTCGCTTCCAGTACGAAGTCAGTTACCTTCTGTACGCCAGTGCAGAGTTTAATCTGTATTATGTTGTTCCTTCAACATTGCTTAAACCGCCTATTTCTGTGCGTACGTTCCTTTCGCTGTGAGGCGACAAGGAATTGTCCACCTGCCCTCACTTATCAGGGGGATGTTCGTAATTTCTGTGCTAGTCCTGAAAGGGTCTTCATCACTGCAGTAGAGTATACTATTGTCTTTATACTCCGTGGCTATCCGTGGACGTCCAGGGCGATGTGGTGGGTTGACGTGGCCTTCTTCCACACCTTCCTCACCCATAGCTGTATCGTTAATTTGCTGTATCCTAGGGCGCAAGAAATAGAGCCGATACACTATCTGTCTTCATAAAACCCAATAAAGCGACCTTTGATAAATCCCTTGAGCTGAGACATTTCGCAGTTAGAACCTACTGACAAGCCAGGAGGAAATTAAGAGCAATACAAGGCAGACAGCACATCTTTCGTCTCAGAATTCAGTTTCATTCCCGATTACATGCTTTGCAAAAAAGGTTTAATAAATTAGTTCCTTGTGAGTATTGTTTAGAGTATTGTGTAATATATTTTGTTTCTAAACGTCATACGCAGTAATAGTAAAAGGTAAAATGTAGATTCACGTTGAGACGCAGGTCGTGTTTCTTCGGCTATCGTATTTCAGTCACCTGTGTTACCCCACATATCACATCGGAGAGGTCTGTGAGAGCGATTCCTGCGAGTGGTAGGATAGTGGTGTTGGTAAAGCAGTGAAATTGTACTCTCTTGTTATCGAGTTCGAATTCTGCCGCTTCTACAAATTTTAATTCGTTGGAAACAAAGAATTTTTAGTTTAGAAGGACAATGTCATTTGTAACGTTCGAAATACTCGTAGCATTGTAAACATTTGTGGATATGGCTTCCATTGCTCGTTGGAGGCTGGCAAACCCTGCCATACCCTTAGATGTTAAACTCGATTTAAACTAATGATTTTCACAAACACAAGCACTTTTCAGGCAAACTATGTTGTTATCAGACGAAAAGTCGACCTGGCCCAGACTTTGCAGATGTAGTTTTTAAACCTTTTCCTACCTGGATAATAAGCTTTCCTTATTCTGTAAATACGTGAACGTTGCTACTTAAGATGCTTTAAGATCAAGCTAAATTATTCAGCTACGACAACGTTAAAAGAAATCTTCTTAACAGCACTAAATAACGTTTTGTGAATCAATTACTGGCTGCATTTTGTCGCATTTCGCTGGTTAGAAGGGGAAAAGCATACCGATTAGAAACTAATCTCCCACAACGGAAGGAGGAACAAAATTAAACCTCTCATGTTGGGAGGTCGTGTGACTTTCATTTCAGTGATTACAAAATCAAGTAACCGAGCACGAACACTGTTGGTGTTAGTATGACTTTGCAGTAACTGTGGTCTGAAATAATGCAGAGTTAGTTTATGTCAGGAACATACAGAACTGGAAGCCAAGGCACTATTAAATTCTGCAGTTCGTATGCATTGCTTGCTCACGAAATTACTGTTGCAGTATAGTTATACAGCCCAATAATTCACCTGTGTATTCTCCGTTGAGAAAGAGCAGTGGTAAACAATCTTAACTACATCATTTCAATCACCAACTTTCTCTTCCGAATGCGAGATTATTTTTTGTAGACACCCACCTACGTAGGGTACGTAGGGAGAAATGATCATCATAATAAAATAAGAGAAATCAGAGCTCGAACGGAAGGATTTAGGTGTTCCTTTTTCCCACGCGCCATTCGAGAGTGGAATGGTAGAGAGGTAGTACGAAAATGGTCCGATGAACCCTCTGCCAGGCACTTATGTGTGAATTGCAGAGTAACCATGTAGATGTAGACGTAGACACGCAGAGATCTTACTACTGATGAGAAAACAATTCGTGAACAGAAACCAACGGTGGTAGCTGTCGGGTTCAACTCCCGGTCAGGCAAATAGATTCTATCCTGGTTTCAGAATCAAACATATCGCCACTGGTGAAAAAATTCGGTATCTAGCATCTAATTTTACTTAGCTAATTATCTGATCACGTTCTGGGTTCGAGTCCTAGTCAAAAAGCTTTACATCTTGGCGCTTCCTTATAATCACGTGTAAACTTTGCTATCTGAAATTATATTAAACATTTTTCGTGGTTAGCCAACAAAGATAAGGGTGTTGACAGCATTTCAGGCAGAGCACAAATATTTTCAAGTTCAGATTTGCTAACTGATGCTTGTGAAAAATTCTCTGTTTATGACTATTTAGGCCTATTAACCAATGACAAACGTTGCTGTTATATAGTCTCAGTCGGGAACGAACGCTTTGGACAGTTACACTGATTGTAGGTGCTTGGT
This sequence comes from Schistocerca piceifrons, assembly GCF_021461385.2. NCBI lineage: Eukaryota > Metazoa > Arthropoda > Insecta > Orthoptera > Acrididae > Schistocerca > Schistocerca piceifrons. The sequence goes on along the minus strand of NC_060138.1, from coordinate 178,694,764 downwards.
TTGAATCCTGATTCAGAAAAAAGAAGTTCATGTCATTTAAAGTTCAAAAAGTGCTCAAATGATAGCTCAGTCATGAGTACAGAGAAATTACTGGTGACGCAATGTTAATTTTGAGATTCCCACAGAGCGCTTGCCGCTGTCGATCGCGCTGCTTTTGATTTGTTAATTCAACATCCACTTTATGACCAACCACTCGTATCCGGAACGGTGTTTCGCAGGTCAGGGAAAACCTTTTAAAGAGAAAAATTACTTCGAATTGTTGGTATTCCAGATGTTCCAAAATCTCTCGTTCATAAAAATATTTAATTTTGCCTAAAGGTTGCTGGAATGACTTACGTGACGGAGTTTGTCAACTCACAGTCTAAGGAGTGTGGTAGTGATTTTGAACTGTCTCTTAATGTAGTAAAATTGAGTTTACAAGTGTTAAGGACTGTCTCATATCTAACGACGCGTTTCCTACTTTTTGCAATATTGTGGTGTTGATGTATGTCTCGAAAGTGTTCTCTAGTGCCCTCTTGAGGTACCCATTTTCTATAGTCAAACGACTGTATTGCAAAGTGATCATCATATCAACTGCGGTGCATATTACACTACATCTTTCCATAGCAACAGAGTCTTACCATCCCATCCATCCACTGGTAAGCTGTTGGTTACCACTTAATGACTGACTGACACTCGGTTGAGATGGAGGGAGCGTTGGTGGAATGCCTGGATATATGCTACTTTTCGCTGTGCAGCATGGGATTAAATATAAAGATAACAGTACCTCTTTCTATTTCTACCACCTCGTACGTGTTGTAAACAGCACACCCCTGCCATGGTCAGCACTGGAACACTAATCAAGTACACGACTGCTAAATGAGGGAGCAATGTTCTTCGAAACGGAACACTAAGACATCCGCTACCGCGACGCTGTGGAAGATCAGATTAACTGTATAGATCCTCAGCTTCAGACAGTTGGAGGAAACGCTCTGCAATGCAGCAAAGTTTTCCAGTTTCCATATGTTGCGATGTCTTCCACAATTTTGTCAAGGAGAAACAACACCTGTTTTTCATTTCTACCGACCTATGTGTTATGGGAGCTGCATAGTTTACACCATACGATGTTCAGTATTCTGTGAGTGTCAATGGGTCGAAATGTGCTAATGTGGGTTTAAGGGTTGACACAGACCTCGAAGTCATGGTAGAAAAACGAAGTGTATGGCGGAATATAAAGCTGTAGTCGTACACGGTTTGGGTTGTTACAACCGGAAAAACAATGTATTAAACTGCTTATGAAGGAACAACAGAGGAACGATCTTCTGTGATTGATGGTCTGTTGGATATGATCCTCCAGTACAGTTGACAGAACTTTGAGCGGGTCTGTGCGAGTGACTTCGACCACTGGCCTACAGCTCCATTGGAGTGATGCGTGCGTATGTAATGTGCTCAATGTCAACATGCAGACTGCATTTGTTTATGGATGCGTCAGAAGACAGAGAAGCGGTAAAATCTTATAGGTGGTATAACTGGTTGAAGTAAGTATACAGATAGTTCTCTCAAAACTACACCGATTTTACTAATAAAACTGGTAGAAATCGGCTGTATCTGTTCTTGTGGGATACTGACTGTTTTTATTATTATCGTTACGATTGCGTGTTTATAACTAGGTCTTACCGCAAGTTTTGTGTTATTTCTTGTCTCATAACCTGTAATTGTAAAGCAGACAACACCTGAATTATAGCTTGTTGTTGAATCGAGAAATGATTTTGTTTTTTGCTTTCTTGTACGTAGATCTCTTACAAAACTAGAACGCATGATCTGCTGCTATTGCAATTAACTGCCTTCTGTGTGGTAGAAACTTTACTAACACGTCGGTAGGAGGGGCTTACGGATCAAAAATGTCAAATATAAGCACGTAGACAGTATTTGATTTCGATGTATTGAAAGGTAGAGACACGGTACAATCTTGTGGGAGGTTCTATTACAAGAGACGCTTACTATTTGCTTCGTAAACACCAGTGTGGTATAGTATCGCATTGTAATAGTGTACAAAACAGCAAAGTCCTCTTGAATGACAGCTTGTTGTTGTCAAACGTAAAATAATTGTGTTTCTTGCGAGATGTGAGCAAACGCTGCGAAAGGCTGTATTCTGTAATGTTACTTCACATGTCTGAAATGTTTGTAATATACGTGTGCATAACAGTTTATTTACAAACACTGATTTGAACATGGGAGACACTCCCAGGTCGTGTAATTTGTCCATCAAGCTGAAAGAAATTGCGTAACGTAGATGCTTTTTCTTCGGAGTTAGCAGAGTGGACATGCTGTGCCTCTGCTGTCTGATCATTTGTAATCGGTGGCGGTGGTGAACGTTTATTCACTTCGTTGGATGTCGCAGACTGATGAGATGCGAATTGTATTCTGCCTTCGAAAGTAAAAACTATAGCGATTTTGCTCACAAAACTAAAAGAAAATGAATTGCTCCTACTTTAGTGGGATGAGGTGTTTTGCAGTTTGCGACATGCTAAAAGCCTCAACAGATCGGGCAGATGTTAGGTTGGGAATTTGACGTCCAGTTAGTGCAAAACATGGTTAGTACAGTCAACAGTACGCGCCCGTTCCAATTTTATTTTACCAGAGCATGTGAACTTATTTTATTCCACTCATGAAATATGTGAAATATGCGAATGGTACATACAGTCAATAGGCAATTTGCTCAGCATACAAAGTCGATTGCTTAAAACCTAAGCGTCTCCTTAATACATACCTCACACTTCAGCATCTAGTTCAAATGGTGCAAATGGCTCTGAGCGTTATGGGACGCAACATCTGAGGTCATCAGTCCCCTAGAACTACTGAAACCTAACTAACCTAAGGACATCACACACATCCATGCCCGAGGCAGGATTCGAACCTGCGACCGTAGCAGTCGCGCTATTCTGGAGTGAAGCGGCTGGAACCGCTCGGCCATAGCGGCCGGCCAGCATCTAGTTACCACAACTGATAGTTCATATCAGTAAACCTCCCTTTTTTTTAAGTTTAACCTGCCACAAGGAACAAATTCACGAGAGTAATGATTGGGTAATATTCAGGTTTAAAACAGCAGTAACCTCCATTTGCGTAACAATGTGGCGTACGAAACTGCTATTCCGCAGACCTCGATCATCTTCACATAGTCAGGTAGAACCAAAAGGATCTCTGTGGAGCCACTTGCGAAACTACTCATAAGCCAAGCTCAAAAGCGTTGTGAAACCGTCTCACAATGAAACTAAAGAATGCACACATGGCGTCTGCAACACACGTGCATGCGCACGTCCTTTTCCCGATATGGCAACTCGCAAGCTATCCCTAAATGAGCCGTCGCATTACTTTACGTAAGAAAAAATATTTTCAGATCATATTGCAACCACCATCTAGACAACAAGTACACATTTGACAAAACAGAAGATAATTCTACAGTTTGTAACAATGTATTATATCTCTTAAAAAAATAATGTAACTATTTATTTAGAGGAAACACTTTCATAGTAAATTTGTTTGTCCTTTGATTTATCGTGATCTGTTACTGATTTTTAGTGAAATTAGTTTTTACGTTTAGCTTTCAAAAAAATACAATAGAGATGCAATAAGCAAAATATTGAATTTCGTACGTTGCCAGTTACGTATTATATCTGGTTTTATCGAGCACCAGGCTCCCTACAAATTACTGTAAATGGAATAGCGTAGTACTACTCAGCTCCAGTTCACTGATCTGAAATTATTACTATCACAGAAAATAGACAAGTTTTAATAAAATTATTTCACTGGATTCCTTCAATTAATCTCACTGAATATTTTTACATCATTTCTTTCGCTCCGGCTATCAGACATTGTGCTGTGAAAAAATATTTTTAAATATACCGCGTAATGGCGGCTAATTGTTAACAGTCAGAGATCACTGTTACTGGCTCCGCAGCAGTTGGAAACACGATAAATAATTTTCTTTAAATATTCTTTTCATATGATAAATGTGGCGTAGGTTCTTGAAATAACACGCGGAGATCACTTTATACTAATATATTCTTACTAGGACACAGTTTACACCATTAAATATTTTCAATTACGTTACGACAGAAACAAATGCTAGCGCAGCACAATAGCATGCGTACCTTATTCGAGCTAACACCAGAACGAACAGAACAAAACAGACTAGACAGAAGAATGAGCATTGCATTGTGTTTTATGCTGTTACAAAGATAATAATACTTCTTTTAATTACTTACACATTATAATCTCATACAATAAAAATAATGTCTTTTCTGCATCTATCGATCTATATTGTATATTTTTACAGTTAGTGTTATTACCTTTCGCATATAAATCGATGTTTGCTGTTCATTTTGAGTCACATACAGTCATTTTTATTTAAGTTTCAGCTCGATAATGGTGAATATTGCAAAAGGGACACTACAAATGCATACATTAATAATAAAGGCTGAATGAAATTCTCACTCTGCAGCGGAGTATGCGCTGGTATGAAACTTCCTGACAGATTAAAACCATGTGCCGGAGCGAGACTCGAACTACGGACCTTTGCCTTTCGTGGGCAAGTGTTCTACCAACTGAGCTCCCCAAGCACGACGCACGCACAGTCCTCACAGAGTTTCGGTCCGGCACACAGTTTTAATCTGCCAAGGAGTTTCAACAATAAAGGCGATATTTTACACAACGAAACTGGAGAATGAACAAAATGATTGTTCATACTGATCGACGCATTCGTGTTAATAACAGAACTGTCCGTTTCACATGGATCAATTTTATGAGCAGAATGCCTCATCAGATAACCAGATACTCGTATTACCTGTCATGATGTAAGTAAAAATTTTGTGGATGCGTTCACTGACCAAATTTTTTGTAGACTGTAAAATGCAACGAGCGTGTGAAGTTTCCACATACATGTAATTCATATACCTAACAACTTACAGTGCGTCGATGTAGCTGATAAGTGAACTACATGTTTAAGTACTCTTGACTATGCTTTTTGTTGTGATACATTTCAATGGGGAAGAGGATAAAGCTTCTGTGTGGTGTTGTTTTCATCTAATTCGATGTTGTTTCTACAGTCGCTTCAAGTTTAAAAGCATAGTTTTGCTTGTCATTGAGTGACGGAGAGCGAGCGCCCATGGAGACATCAAGATAATACCAACCCCAGCCTTCATAATACCGTCAATTTGACGAGAGAGAGAGAGACAGAGAGCTCACAAGTGGCTTTCGGCACGTCGTATCCAACTGAGGCCACTAGTTGATTATCATAATATGTCAAGTTTCCAAACTGTGAGGATGGCGATTATTAGGACATTTTGTATGGTATTCAGCTTGGGTAATCTACAGCGGCTGTCAGGGTGCAATAGAAGGCCTTAATCTTCATCAGAACATATGAGTGCAGTCCACAGTGAATGTGACTGTCATCATCTTGGAAGGGAGTGTCCACAGCACACTCATCGTTAACGTCTAGGAGAAAGACAGCACCTGGTCGCCGAGACTTTGAAATAAACGACCTGGTTCATGTTCACTGGACCTTGATTGATTAGACCCAAATCATGATTCGATAAATACGGAGGTATTGAGATGCACCTTCCGCATGCTACGCGTTAAACTTACCATTGGGTCTACGTTGCACTCTACACTGTGCACTATTTGAAAATACACGTTGAAAGGTGACCATATTAGGAGAAATGGTTATGCAAGATGTACATATTGTGAGAAATGACGTTTTATTTGGTACATTTGACTGTTCAGTGTTCACCTCTGTGAGCTTCTTTGCATGGCTCAAAACATGAATAGTACCTGTTCTTTGGCTAACAGAGGTTGTATTACTGAGTAGAGCTCAGGCGAGCTAGGGAAGCAGTTGACGGCCAGAGAAGGTAAGCGAGGGAGGAGCGTGGATGGTGGACGTGACGCACAGAGAATGGAATTTCATTTCGGATGCTCCATAATGTGTAATTGAGGATTCAGGATAAGGGATGATTTGAGATGGTTTTATATAGAAACGGCACTTTTTAAATAGGTAATCTGCACTGAGTTAATTTTGCTGCAAGCTCTAGCAGAGTAATTATTGTAGTGTAAGGATTTTCTTGTGTTTAACAATATGTAAAAAATGTTCTGATGTGTGTGAATTCCTAAGGGATCCGTGACGTGGCGCCTCAAACCGCGCAGACACTCCGCGCGGCAACAATATGTAAGTGCTGGTGTCCAAGTTTAATTATCAGTCATTTGTTCAGTATACTAATTAATTTCCTCCCTCTGCTGTAAGTTGAAAGTATTTCATTTAAAAAGTCAAAGAGTAATTTTAAGTAATTTAAATATCACGTGTAGAAGTCATCTTTATGGTATATGACAGTACTAAGAGAAAGTTATTGTTCCTGCTAGTTCACGTTTCTTTCGTGTCTCATTAAAAGGATTCAGTATAACTCTAGAATACTTTACTTTCGTCGTTTATAAATATTTCACGAAGGTTATCGTAACACAAAAAGACAAATTTGGTGAAACCTGCAGTGTAATGCCTTGCTCTATTGCGTGGACAGTGAACCGTACTTTCGGAAAGGGACAAAAGTTCAATTTACTAAAGTGAAATAAAATATGACAAGGCAGTTTGCCGTGCAGTGATTTATTCTAGGAACACGCAGTTCAGAACTTCACATTCTTTCAGCGTGCAGAGTAGAGCTGAGCTGTAAGAACCTGTTGTAGGGCCTAAACGAACCTTTTCAGATGAAATTAGAAACAGTAGTCATTCGCAATGTTTTCGTGTAAATTCAGTAGATGCGTTTTCCAAACAGGGCGTATTTACGTTACGTAACAGTTAACAATTGTGTGTGATTGTTTCATGAGAAAGCCATTCTGCGAATTATTGATAACCATTCTTTGCATTTAGTCTCATTTAGAGATAGTCAGACGCAGTTAAATTAATTGTTATGACACGCATAGAAATTAATTTGCACAGTTATCTTCATGTTTAAAAGTAGAGTAGCTAAGGCTGTTCTAGATCAGAATCTGTAATCACAATTTAAAATTTATATAGTTTCCAAGTAAAACATAATAGCTGCATCACGTTCTTTCCGTTACAATGGTAGAATTATATATTTAGAAAGTGTCAACGTCTCCAGAGAGCTGTTGTCCAATTTCTGTGTTGTCTGGCCCTTTGAAAACATGGAACTTTGCCTTCTGCTGTGAACAATCACGTTCTGCAGGGCAGTTTCGGTCGCAATGTTTTCCCTGAAAGTAGTCGAGGAGGCCTTCTCTCATTGTGAAAATTCCTGTCGGTTTTGAAACCGACTGAACGAGTCACGGTAGACTCATCCTCAGACCCCGTGTGGTAGGTTTGCGTAAGACCATAATCCCTATGCCGAGTTGCAGGACTGTGCGTGATACTCCCTGCTTTGTAGCCCCGTTGGACAGTCCACGTAGATCCACCTACAGACAGTGTAACTTCGTGTGAGGATGGGCGTGTCCAGACACTACAGTTCCCTTTCTGCCATTCCGTCAACTCGCCATCTCAGCCCATTTAATTGAATTGATTCTATACAGTGCATACGAACATCTACACGACTTCCATGACTTATGCCTACGTTGGCGACAGGGAGATACATGACCATCTAGAACCAGTTTTACGCCATTTACAGTGTTCCAAAGTGTCCTATGTGCCCTTTTAAGTGGTGACTACTACTTTATTTTTATATATTTATTTAACCGGATCTGATTAGAACCATCAGCCCCTATCTTACTACATCGGATCAAGGTTTCTCACAAAGTGTCTTTTTAGGATCGCAGTTACCTAAGAAATAATAATTTTAATATGACAAACAGTACTGAAATGATTTGAGTGTCTATAGAGACAATGTGATTAAATAATTCCGGTTGTAAACTAAGAAAGTTAATACTGGTAGTAATTCTACCACAATGCTGCTGCCACTAACAATGACAATAGTAACAATAATAATAATAGTGGAAAACACAGAATGAATTTGTAGGTTTACCAAGTAGACCTTTTCTGATACAGCGAGCTCTGGGGAAACAACATTTAGAGAGAGTACATCAGCTAACAATATTGGGAAATGAGCTAGATTTGGTTGGAAAGAAGGATGTACAGGAGTAATGAGTGGGACAGGGTCAATGGCAGTCATGATTGTTGCTTCAGTAGGTATTTCACTAACTCTACTTTGAAACTTAGTACGTTATTCAGTTCCGTAGTATAATGAAGTAGATTATTAGAGAGTCGGGTTCCTGCTACTGAAAAGGACTTCGAAAAAGTGGCTGAACCTTGGAGTGGGACAGACAGGTAACGTTTGTTTCTGCCATGTTGTTCAAACAAGAGCGTTAAGGTTGGCGATAGATATGAGGGATAGTGTATGTTAATAAGACAGAGCGTATGGAAATTTCTGCACTTGCCTTCAAGCAGCCAGGATAGCTGAGCTGATGGTGGAACATCATTAAAGAGTCGAACATCGCAGATATAAGGAACGCAGCCATTCATAACAAATTCCAGGCGCCATAATATAGCTGTAATCAACAACTGGAAGTACCAGTGTTTGTACATGTTTCTTTCTCAGGTGAATAGGGAGAAGTTTTTCATATTTTTGTAGGACATGAAGAGATCCTAAGACCTTGTTACACATTACTGTTAAATGTCGTAGGTTCAATTTAGATTTCAAAGATTATTACTCCTACACTCCTTGCTGAGGAACAGCAGTAGATAGTCTGATGTGACAAAAGGCATGGGATACCCCGTAATATTGTGTCGGACCTACTTTTTCCTACATCTACGTCTACGTTTATACTCCGCACGCCTCCCAACGGTGTGTGGCGGAGGGCACTTTACGTGCCACTGTCATTACCTCCCTTTCCCGTTCCACTCGCGTATGGTTCGCGGGAAGAACGACCCGGAAAGCCTCCGTGCGCGCTCGGATCTCTCTAATTCTACATTCGTGATCTCCTCGGGAGGTAAAAGTAGGGGGAAGCAAAATATTCCTCATCCAGAAACGCACCCTCTCGAAACCTGGACAGCAAGCTACACCGCGATGCAGAGCGCATTTCTTGTAGAGTCTACCACTTGAGTTTGCTAAACATCTCCGTAAGGCTATCACGCTTACCAAATAACCCTGTGACGAAACGCGCCGCTCTTCTTTGGATCTTCTCTATCTCCTCTGTCAACCCGACCTGGTACGGACCCCACACTGATGAGCAATACTCAAGTATAGGTCGAACGAGTGTTTTGTAAGCCACCTCCTTTGTTGATGGACTACATTTTCTAAGGACTCTCCCAATGAATCTCAACCTGGTACCCGCCTTACCAACAATTAATTTTATATGATCATTCCACTTCAAATCGTTCCGCAAGCATACTCCCAAATATTTTACAGAAGTAACTGCTACCAGTGTTTGTTCCGCTATCATATAATCATACAATAAAGGATCCTTCTTTCTATGTATTCGCAATACATTACATTTGTCTATGTTAAGGGTCAGTTGCCACTCCCTGCACCAAGTGCCTATCCGCTGCAGATCTTCCTGCATTTCGCTGCAATTTTCTAATGCTGCAACTTCTCTGTATACTACAGCATCATCCGCGAAAAGCCGTATGGAACTTCCGACACTATCTACTAGGTAATTTATATATTGTGAAAAGCAATGGTCCCCTAACACTCCCCTGTGGCACGCCAGAGGTTACCTTTACGTCTGTAGACGTCTCTCAATTGAGAACAACATGCTGTGTTCTGTTTGCCAAAAACTCTTCAATCCAGCCACACAGCTGGTCTGATATTCCGTAGGCTCTTACTTTGTTTATCAGATGACAGTGCGGAACTGTATCTAACGCCTTCCGGAAGTCAAGGAAAATAGCATCTACCTGGGAGCCCGCATCCAATATTTTCTGGGTCTCATGAACATATAAAGCGAGTTGGGTCTCACAAGATCGCTGTTTCCGGAATCCTTGTTGATTCCTACAGAGTAGATTCTGCGTTTCCAGAAACGATATGATACGTGAGCAAAAAACATGTTCTAAAATTCTACAACAGATCGACGTCAGAGATATATGTCCATAGTTTTGCGCTTCTGCTCGACGACCCAGCCTAGTGCAGCAACTCGACGTGGCAGGGGCTCAAGAAGTTGTTGGAAGTCCCCTTCTGAAATACTGAGCCATGCTGCCTATGTAGCTGTCCATAACTGCGAAACTATTGGCGATATAGGATTTTGTGCACGAGCTGACCTCTCGATTATGTCTTATAAATGTCCGAGGGGGTTCACGTCAGGGGTTCTGAGTGACCAGATCATTCGCTCGAATTGTCCAGAATGTGCTTCAAACCAATCGCGAAAAACTGTAGCACAGTGACGTGGAGTATTCTAATGCGTAAAAATTCCATCGTTGCTTGGGAACATGAATTCCATGAATGGCTGCAAATGGTCTCCAGGTAGCCGAACATAGCCAGGACCCAGTCCAGTCCATGTAAACACAGCCCACACCATTATGGAGCCACCACAACTAGCACAGCGCCTTGTTGACAATTTGGATACATGGCGTAGTGGGGTCTTCGCCACACTAGAACCGTGCCATGATCTCTTACCAACAGAAATGGGACTCATTTGGCCAATCCACGGTTTTCCACTCATCTACGGTCCAACCGATATGGTCACGAACCCAAGATTGACGGTGCAGGCCTTGCTGTTAGCAAATGCATTTGCGCTGTTTGTCTGCTGCCATGGCCCATTAAAACCAGATTTCGCCGCACTGTGTTAAATAATGCGTTTGTTGTACGTCTCAATTTGATTTCTGCGTTTATTTCACGCAGTGTTGCTTGTCTGTTAGCACTGACAACTCTACGGAAACGTCGCTGCTCTCGGTAGTTAAACGAAGGCCATCGGTCACTGCTTTGACCATGGCGAGAGACAATACCTAAAATCTCGTACTCTCGGCATACTCTTGACACTGTGGGTATCGATATCCTGAATCTTCTAATGATTTCCGAAATGGAAAGCCCATGCGTATAGCTCCAACTACCATTCCGCGTTCAAAGACTGTTAATTCCCTTCTTGCGGCCAAAACCACGTCGGAAACCTATGCACGTGAATCACATGAGTACAAATGACAGTTCTGTCAGAGCACTGTCCTTCTCTACTTGGTGTACGCGATACTACCGCTCTTTCTATTTGTGCATATCGCCGTCCCATAAATTGTGTCACCTCATTGTATTTGTCCCGTTCAGGATTAAAGACGGTAGGGATTCTATTTTGACCGTAAAGTTTCAGCCACTGAAACCAAAGTACATATATTTCTCTGCTAATTTTATTCGTGGACGAACTTGTTTGCTACACCGGTAATTTTACCGCTCTCTTCGTTTACACGAAAAAAATGATAAGACGAAATAAATAAAACTGAACAAACATGGAATCCCATGCTCTACCGTAAGTGTTAAACTGAATAAATAATATAACCACATTGGCGGCTACTGTACTAAGGAAAGTGTTAAAGAGCTGAAGGCCGAGGTCACAAAACCCCAGCCGGCCGGAGTGGCCGAGTGGTTCTAGGTGCTACAGTCTGCAACCACGTCCGCTACGGTCGCAAGTTCGAATCCTGCCTCGGGCATGGATGTGTGTGATGTCCTTAGGTTAGTTAGGTTTAGGTAGTTCTAACTTCTAGGGGACTGCTGACCTCAGAAGTTAAGTCCCATAGTGCTCAGAGCCATTTCAACCATTTTTTGAACAAAACCCCATGGCAGAAACGCGCAGTCTCTCCTTTGGAAGTTGCAGAACGTCCACTGCTGGCCCAGGACCCAGCAGCAGCCGCCTTCTGGACAGCAACAGACCAGCTCTGTCGGAGCACTCGGCTGCCGAGGAACACATCCAGCAGACCACCAGCTGGCAGCACAGGATGGTAGTCACCACACAGTAACACTGGAGTTGATTCACAACATTCTCTTCAGAGTGATCAGCAATATTTAACATGATTTTCAGACAGTTAATCAAAAGAATCGTGACAATGAACTCTTCAAAGACGCCCAGTAGCAGAGCGGGTCCGAAATGGAGACCGCAGAGGCAGACGCAGCAGTGTAGAGCCAGCCTGGCACGCTGCTGCTGCCTCACCTACGCCCCCACCGCCTCCGGCGCCCCCGGCTGTCCACCGCGCATCACCAGATCCTCCAGTTCGCCCTCGCTACCCATGGGTGGCCGGGTACTCCTCAACAGCCGTCCACAGATGGTGCCCATCCGGTCGCGTACCACCAGCACTATTCCAATGAACTGAAGGCGCCAGAGCGTGATAAAGTCTGGAAACTAATAAAAAAAGGCTGACAGAGGACGGTGCTAGGCTTAATAGGCTGCGAGCAAGCTTAATGGTCTGACAATTAAAACCAGAAAAGCAATCAATTGTACAACTGCTGTACGACTTGTTTTGCGGTGAAGTTTCCTTCTGTCAGTATGATCCGACATCGTGAAAGACGCATCTACCTCTTCTACGAGATCACTTATCTCCTTTACGAATTGGTATCCAGAGAATACACATTTGCTTAAAATTGTAGCCGGTTTGCAAGATCCCCTCGCTTCTAAACTGATACTGTTATTGCTCAACTTAGCCGCGAGTCTGTAGAGGGTGGTATATGTGACGTACAGTATAACTGGTCAGCATTTCCACACGTAATTTGCAAGTGTAAGTCGAACCTTCCTTGATCCGCCTTGGTGAGTCATGTCGTCGGATTTCCTCCTACCTGTGCGCGGTGCAGCTCTCGTAAATGTCGTCCCGTGCAGATTCTTCATTGGCGCATTGGATGTCTGTTGGTGGAAGCTAATTATCTGAAATTGCTGCCGATCAAATTTGGGGTATCTATTTACTCGAAATTAACATTCAGAATGCCGTAATATCACTTTTATTCCTATTAGATCAATAATGAAACACTCATGTCACAAACTACTCGTAAACGAGAGCATGGCTACCATCGAACAAGACAGGACGAGCTCTTAACACCGACCGCCGACTTTGGCGCTGAGTCCGTATCTCTTACTAGCTTCGTCACGGTTCGTTGATTTCCGATCAAGTTCGTACTTACTAAGATATGCATTTGTTAATGAACGAGTGTGAATTTTAACGAGTGAAAATTAATAATTATTGAATATAAATAAACAAAATCGCTGACTTTGGCGCCAAGATGGCGGTACTTCCCATCATGTGTATTTCCCAGGCTGATGCTTGTTGCTACGATCCAGCGCCGAGCCCCCACCCCACTACGCGCGACATATGGTCGCTTCATCAACTAGCCAGCCAGCGTGGGAAATGCTCTCCGACTCATGGCCGACTACTGACTACAGCACTTCCTAACTACCGTGAATACATCAATAAGAGACAATAATTTATTAAAACTGGTAAAAATGTCTTCCTCACGTGAAAGGCATCTTACAGGTTCCAGGAAACCCAGTAAAGGATGTAGCAAATTTACGGCATACATTTGTACTGTGATGCCCTCTGAACGTAGAACTGACCGTATTTTCACGTAGCGACAGCAAAGACCAGCGGGGACTACGCATATATGCCTTATTACAAATGAGAGATAGCCAGAACGTCTCTCTGAAGAGAGGCTAATATCACACGGCGCTATATTTTTGCTGTCACTGACGACTGGAGTCAGCCAGAGCCTCGGGACACGAGAGATAGGGGCCTAACTGCGTTCTGAAAGTTGTCACTACTCATCTGAGAACAGAAATGCTCTTCACTGCAGAACCTTCTACGAGCTACAGTTGTGCTTCTGAAGATATAACGAGACTGAGCTGTCATGTAGAGCACACCATCACAACTCCAATTTCCTTAATAAAACATCGATCGAAACCGCTCTAAACGCACGAAGTACATTAATTATTCCTTGACGTTACGACAGGTAAACTTCGATTCATGTGCCTCCCCCCGTCGAAGAGCTGACCGAGATGCCTTACAATCAATAATGCAAGCGGCGACTATTGGGAGGGCGTAAGTAAAGTTTATTCTGCCAGGAGGCACTCTCTCAGTTCGCTCCTTGCCAGTTTCTCCGGGAGGATGACAGTGATCCACGGTCGCCAGCAGACGCTGTTAAAAAAGATTCAGAAATAGTTATTAATTTCCATAAAAAAACGGGTAGCTTCTTGACTCTTGGTTGGCATCATCTGTCAGTCCCCCCTGACGAATCGCGTCGAAAGCGGCCTTCAGCCCGTTCGAGGCAGCTGACACCACGCACTTCGTTCCGGCTGACTGCTGCACCGGCGGTTCGCCGCTTGCGGTGGCCCGGGCACTGTTTTTACGGCGACGCCGCGGCAGTGAGTGCCGGCGGCGCGTGTATTGAACTTCTACGCGCCGGCTCTGGAGGTGCTCAGTCGCCTCCTGCTCTACGCCCTTCTTCGTCATCTGCCATACCACGATGACGGTTGCCATGTATCCATAGCCAGCCGTTGCGGCCAAGCGCTTCTAGGTGCTTCATTCTGGAATCGCGCGACCGCTACGGTCGCAGGTTCGAATCGTGCATCGGGCATGGATGTGTGTGATGTCCTTAAGTTAGGTAGGTTTAAGTAGTTCTAAGTTCTAAGGGATTGATGACCTCAGATGTTGAGGCCCTTAGTGCTCAGAGCCATTTGAACCATGTAGCCATGAAGTTCGACGATATTGGCCTGCCGTCCAGTTAGGTCCAGTTCAGTCCTTCGAAATGTCAGAATGTTGGTATCCTGCTCCTGTGGAACGGAAGGACCTCCAGTCTTCCCATCTGCGACAGTGGCAGACTGTGGCCTTAATCTCTGCGACTGGTGATTATGGTGGGGTATCAATCTCACCCAGTAGTCGCTGCTGTTGTCCGTTGACCGACTGCCTTACGAGATAAACTGCTGGGGTATTTATGGAGAGAAGTAGTGGCCAATGTTTGTCCTACGTTATTCGTCATGACCACATACGTCTTGCTATTACGAAGCTATCAGATGTTTTCCCTCTGCCTTGCTTACTTCACGAGTTTTTTGCAGTGTAGACCTGGTTCGTAAAAGCTCTGGTACCATTTGTTGCATTCGTCTTAGCCTTTCTTTCTTCACATAACGAAGGTGACGTGACCCTACTTGGTTTCACTGACCCACTACGATCTGCTAAAGTCTTCTGCCTTGCTCGCCCAAAACGCGAAATATTTTCATTGCGGCCACCTCGTGCTGACAGTGCCCTAATGGAGTGGGATAACTTCGCTCTGGGACCGTTTTACTGCCTCTTACAAGGTTGGCGTGCAACATACCCCTCTTCTCTAAAAAAAAAAAAAAAAAAAAATTCGTCCCGACTTCTTAGGAAAAACAAAAGAAGTCTTAACCTTCAATATAATGATCTTACTCTACTTATAACATTCTTTATCAGCTTAACCTATGCTACAATTTCTCTTCTCGTCTCTGGTACAACACATTCAAGAGAGATTCCGAGTGCGGGTTTCAATTATGCTTTCGTTATTTTGCTTCATCGGATAGGACAAACTGCGTAAATGACTACTACTGCCCCGATTAAGCTAGTGGTTCCTACGCCGATGGTAATTGTATTGTGCTTTCACCCACGGTGATGTTGCTGGACACGTCTTAACCTTTGATCACAACAATTTACCGCTTTTCTGGAATCAATCACTTTATCTATGGTCTGTAGCACAGTAACATCTAGTGTGTAATTTAGAATGAAAGTTTTCTGAATAGGTAAAATGCTAAAGGGATTTTCTGGCCAATACAATGTCGGTTGTACACTAGTAATTACTTACGTACACGTGATGGTTGCTGGTAGATGAAAGTCTACCAACACTATTTCACATTCAGTTCCGTTGATTAATAAATCGCTAAGCTCTAGCTTTACTCTTCTTATTCCCGTAAAAGTCTTGTTTTTATAACTGGTCACTATTATCATTTGTGGCCTGTATACTGAATAAATCCAGTGATTTCCAATTCGCTGACAATTTGTTCATGGCTTCATAACTACCTTCTTACACTCTGGTGCATTCATATTTCTCAAGGATAGTTGTACATCACAGGATGGGTTATCCGTTTGAACTACTCTTGTAGGAAAAATAGTAATAATTTTATTAATATACTTGCCAAGATCTTCTACTGACAGAACTACGTGCATTTCGCTTTGTTTAGAGACAAGTTATAGTTCATTAACTGAAAATTTAATCCATCTGCTAATCATATTCCATCCAGTTGGATATGCATGAATCGTATAACGCTCAAATTGTGACATATGGCTAGTTACGGTGATATATAGAGAGGTTTTACCAGAATAAACTTTAATTATAGGATCACGAGAGTAAAATGTTACACTGCTTTAATTTACGGAAATAACATGCTGTAGATCCGTAGGAAATTCTTTTTTGCTTGCAATAACCCCTGCAAAACATTTTCCCGTATTAACACTGTATCGCTTAATTGTTTATGAATAGCATTGCGGATAGCTTCTTTAATTCTTTCCAATTCTATTCTAGCGTCACTTACACTGTTTATAGCTCCATCATCAGCCTAGCTATGGCTACATTGCTGTGCAGTGCTTTTAGATGATTCTTTATTGTACCTAAATCCTTATTTACAGTAACCATTGTATCATTCCAGTGTTATTTTATGCATTGTTCCAGTTATGTTTCACAATCCTTTCTCCATACTCATAATTTGCGTCGTATGCCAATGCGCTGTTGTTTCTCCCTTGCCTCGCCACTTCTTGCAATTGGCCTGTGGTTCTGTTCAAACTTGATATATCATCACTATCTGCTGTCCCAGTTTTTAGGAGATTCCCAACAGCATTCAGCCATCTCCTCTTCCTCCATGCAAGAGAATACAGAATTGTAAATGTCGCCGGCCAGAGTGGTCGAGCGGTTCTAGGCGCTACAGTCTGGAACCGCGCGACCGCTACGGTCGCAGGTTCGAATCCTGCCTCGAGCATGGATGTGTGTGATGTCCTTAGGTTAGTTAGGTTTAAGTAGTTCTAATTTCTAGGGGACTGATGAACTCAGAAGTTAAGTCCCATAGTACTCAGAGCCATTTGAACTTTTTTTTTTTTTTTTTTTTTTTTTTGTAAATGTCACTTACTGCAACTGCTCTCTCAGCTTATCATAGAACCTAAGTTCACAATATTCATTTCTTAGATCCCCTATCATACTGACCTGTTTCGTTTCCTTCAGTACCTCTAAGAACGTATTTTCCATCTTCTCACTTCGTTCCGTACCTACCAGATGTATAATATCAGCCTCAACGGACACCTGTGATTCGTAAAGACTACATCTGGCTGCTGCAGGAAGAAAATTCCGTTCTGTATATGCTGGTTGACAATCCCTTCTGCTCCAACAATGAGCAAGATCATAACGTTCGCTGTACTCCTTCTAGGCGTCATCCGCGTCATCGCCTAGAGCAAATAATTTATATGTATTCCCTTTCTCCTTAGAAAAAATTGGGAATACAACAAAATACTTACATTCCTAAGTAAACTACACGAATAAATGAAAAGAAAGGAAAACATCCTGTTATTACCCACTTATCTCCACACCCACAACTACCTATTCCTTGGTCTCAACCCACATAGTCTATTCTGGAGTATTT
The DNA here is from genome assembly GCF_021461385.2 of Schistocerca piceifrons. NCBI lineage: Eukaryota > Metazoa > Arthropoda > Insecta > Orthoptera > Acrididae > Schistocerca > Schistocerca piceifrons. The sequence continues at coordinate 178,677,208 of NC_060138.1, read as the reverse complement.
CTTTACTCTTTTTCTTCTTCATTTCTAGTATGTCGTATCTCTGCTGGCACTTGAGGAAAGGACCCTTGGTCCCTTGAAAAGATTAATTCTACTGAACGGACTACTGAAGTTCGTCCTGGTAATAGTAACTTTACATTTACAGGTGACTTTAGCTTGACCACCTGGAGAGGATCCCGAAACTTCATCAAGACACATTTTTGTTTCTTTCGTTTGGGAGTGTAAGGGTTCGCAAATAATACCCATTGACCTACCCAATACTGTAGTAAATTTCTCTTACTTAACCCCACATGCTCTTGACTTTCTAGTGCATTTGTGTTAGCCCATTTTCGCCGGCCGGTGTGGCCGTGCGATTCTAGGCGCTTCAGTCTGGAACCGCGTGACCGCTACGGTCGCAGGTTCGAATCCTGCCTCCGGCATGGATGTATGTGATGTCCTTAGGATAATTAGGTTTAAGTAGTTCTAAGTTCTAGGGGACTGATGACCACAGATGTTAAGTCCCATAGTGCCCAGAGCCATTTGAACCATTTTTGTTAGCCCATTTTACATTTTGACAGACTTCCTTTAGAGTTTTTGCATATACTTAACGAGTTCTGCTTCTTTTCTCAAATTTGGTTAAATCACATCAAATGGAGAAGGCATTTTGAGTCCATCTACCACTTCATAAGGCGATAACTGTTCCTGTACGACTTTTTGAATTATAGGCACGAATTACTAAATCTAAATACACGTCCCAGTCTTGACATTGAGAATTAACGTAATGGGTTAGCATCTTAGATATAATTCTATGAGTTCTTTCTGGACGACCATTTACCTTTGGGTGAAACATACTTATACATAATTTCTTAACTTTAAGTTAGCGACACAATTGCTTAATGAGATTGGGCAAGAAATTTGTCTTCTGTACCGTAATAATCGTTTGTAGCCCCTCAGTTTTAAGGATCCAGCGATTTACCATAAAGTGAGTTGCTGATCTGGTATTGCTACCATTACCAGATACCTTGAGAAGTGATCAGTAATTGTTAACAGATACTTTTTATCCGGTTGACTTCAGTTGTAATGGATAGTCAGACACTCATAGACATTCTAGATAATTCCTTTTATCGCATAAATCAGCACGTTGTGCACACAGAATACAGTTCTTGATCAATTGTTGAACACTATCACGTCTTGTTCTTCACCAGAATCTTTCTGCTACTCTCCTGTCTGTTATTCTCTTACCCCCATGACCCAATACTGTATTATCATGTGCTTGTCGTAGTACTTCCATCTGCAAAGCTGCTTGAACTACAACATGCGGTCCATACTTCGTTGATCTTCACAAAACCCCATCTTGTATGACAAATTGTGGCTGTCTGCAATACACCTCATACTCTTTATTATTTGCTTGTGCTTTCTCCAGATCTTATAGATTAAATTCATAAACCCGCAGTACCCCAATCTTCCTACTAAGTGTGTCTGCATATGCGTGCTTAACAGCTGATTTTGGAATCACATTGTATTGAAATTTACCTAGCTTCAAATTCTCCCTCATTAGACGACATGAACGACCTTTTAGCCCTAGTAGCATTTTAAAGCATGATCAATAATCACTGTGAGCCTACGTCCATGTAGATAACATCTAAAATAAGGAATACCATATATTAATGCTAACATTTCCTTTTCAGTGAGCCGCGCAGTATTAGCCGAGCGGTCTAAGGCGCTGGTCCCGGCGGAGGTTCGAGTCCTCCCTCGGGCATGGGTGTGTGTGTTTGTCCTTAGGATAATTTAGGTTAAGTAGTGTGTAAGCTTAGCGACTGATGACCTTAGCAGTTAAGTCCCATGATTCCACACACATTTGAACATTTCCTTTTCAGTGGTGGAATAATTTTGTTCAGCGTTGTTATGCTGAAAAGATGCATATGCAACTGGGTGTTCTTTCTCATGAACGATTTGCCCTAAAGCAGCTCCCAATGCTGTAACACTAAAATCACACGACAATATGAATTCTTTTGTGAAATCTGGAAAAATGAAAACTGGAATCTGAAGTTAATATATCTTTTTAAATTTTGAAATGCTATCTGATACTTAGGTGCCCAGCTAAACATGATACCTTTCCGCAATAAGTTTTTTTTGTTCAGCAAATCACTTAGCGAATTTTCTATAGTAGTTTGTTAAGTCAGGAGAAGTTTGTAACTATTTAACTGTCTGAGGGACGAAAAAGTCATGTTCTGCTGATTTAAGGCGTCGATCTGTCCTCACTCTATCTTGGCTAATTATATGTCCTAGAGAGTGCCAAGTGACATTTATCCATGTTAAGCGTAAGTCGAGCCTTTCTCAACCTCTCAGACACCATCCCCAAACGCTGAACATGCTCTTCCAGGCTTTTTGCTTATATAAATGTATTGTAGAAGTGCACTGTGGATTTGTTTGGTTTTAAACCTCCCAAATATTTTTTTTCGTTTAGAAATATACATGGACAGCTGGGATATGTAAGTTAATTACTTAGACTGTTAATGTAGAACATAAAGCAAACTTACGACTGGTTTATATCATTACGAGGGCTGATCAACGAAAGCTTGAGAGTGATTTTTTCATGTAGCTTCCGTGATAATTTCCTGTCTGTGCCATGAATATTTGAGAGGAACGGGTTTTCATGTATAAGCCCATAGGCAGCTTCACTCTCCTATGGGCAGCATCGTAGTAATCCTCTTTTTGGTAGGGGCTCTTTGCATTTCGCAAACTAAATTATGGAGTTGACCGGAGAGGAGCCGTAGGAGCAATAAAATTCTGAGTTCGTTTAAACCATAAAGCCACTGAAGCTTACGAAAAAATGCAGCAATCGTACGATGAAGATGCACTACCTCGTGCAGCAGTGTTTAGGTTGCTCACAAAATTTCAAAGAAGGTCGATTTGTCTGTGAGAAACAAGGTGGGCCTGGTGTTTTGGCTTCTGCTGTGACCGAAATCAAGTCAACTCAGCTGCTGTGATTGTCCGTTTAGTGCCGAGGATTGCATACGGCAGTGTCTTTAGGATTATCCATGAACTACTTCATATGGCCTGTGACTGTGGCCGGCCGCGGTGGTCTAGAGGTTCTAGCGCGCAGTCCGGAACCGCGCGACTGCTACGGTCGCAGGTTCGAATCCTGCCTCGGGCATGGATGTGTGTGATGTCCTTAGGTTAGTTAGGTTTAAGTAGTTCTAAGTTCTATGGGACTGATGACCACAGTAGTTAAGTCCCATAGTGCTCAGAGCCATTTGAACCATTTCTGATTGTGACCGTTGGGCGCTACGTCTGTTCACTCCCGAACAGAAGGCTGTGCGAAAGGAGACAAGCCATGAGGAGCAGTGTATCTTTGTTGAAGGAGGGGTTGCGTTTCTGGAATCGGTTATCACCGGTGATGAGCCATGGCTGTATCATTATGATCCCAAAGGAAGTGTGGAAATCGCCAGGATCTCCAACAACAAAAAAGGCGAAAGTTGTTGCACCTGCAGCGAAAGTGATGGTGATAACATTTCTTGATTGTCATGGAATGATTTGCCAGCATTCTGCTCCCACTCACACTACTATTACAGCAGCACACTACATGTCAGTATTGGATAAACTGGGGAAACACATTGCAAGGAAACGAGGCGACGACTTCATCATGACAATGGGCGGCCTCACGTCGCTAATCAAGTCACGTGGTTTCTGGCTCAAGTCATTACTATCCGAGTATCGTATCCACGTTATAGCGCCGATCTTGCACCCTATGATCGTTTTTTATTGCCATCGCTAAAGGCAAAGCCTCAGGGCATTCGACTTCAGAACTCTCAAGCACTGCTCAAGAAAACTGAGGCGATTCTCAAGGACCTGACAAAGAATGGCTTGCACTTTGTGTTCGAGGACTGGCAAAGAAGCAATAAAAAGTGCATTCAAGAAGGAGGGAAGTATTTCGAGAAAGATCGTGTATACATTGAAATGGAGTAATAAAGGTGTGAAAAAAGATCAGTCTCACTATTTGTTGATCAGCCCTCATACACCGATGAGCCAAAACATTAGACCTTCTGTTTAATAGCGTGTTGGTGCACTATGCAAACAGAATACAACAGCGATTCTGCTTGGTGTGGATTCTACAAGTACTTGAAAGGATACCAGAAGTACATGACACAAGATGTCTACGCAGAGGTCGAGTAATTACCACAAATTGCGGGATGGTGCTTTACAGGCATTTCCAATATATAGAGATCAAGCACAATTGCTGGCCAAGACATCAATGTGAGCCTTTATAACGCCCCTCAAAGCACTGTAGCTCGATTATGACCTTTCTACACGGACAGTTATCCTGCTGGAAGATGTCATCTCTATGGGGGAGAGCTTTCAAGCATGAAGCGATGCTGGTGGCCCGCAATAAGGTTCACGTAATGCACCGGTGTCATCATGTCTTCGATTACCACCACTAATCCCATGGAAGTCCAGCTGAATGTACCTCATGGCATAATTCTCCTTCACCGACCTGCATCCGTGGCACAGTGCATGTTTAATGCAGCGATTCGCTTGGGGGACAGTGTGTGAGGACCCAACCATCGGCGTGATGTAACAAGACATGCGATTCATTCGACAGGTGACATGTTTCTACTGTTCCACGGAGAAAACTCAGTGATGCTGTGCCAACTGCAATCATAACTGACGATGTCGTTGGGTCAACACGGGAACACGTATGGGGTCATGTGATGTGGAGTTCTATATTCAACAATGGTCTTTGAACGGTGTGCTCCAGAACACTTGCTCCTGCACCGGCATTGTACTGTGTTGTCAGATCCGCCACAGATCGCTGCCTATCCTGGATTACACAGCAGGGGATCTTCTGCCCTCTATGTTTGGTGATGAGACGTGCTCGTCCGATACCATATGGCCTATTCATTATTTCACCATCCTTCAACAACTTTTCATAGGTGCTCACGACAGTAGTACGCCAACAGGCGACCAACTCCGCCGTTTCAGAGATTCTTGTTTCCAGCAGCTCCGCCACAGCATCGTGCCCTTTGTCAAAACCACGTATCAGTGGATTTCCGCATTTGCAACCCTTATCTTCGCTATAGTGACTGACCATTCGTCTCTCTTCTGCTTACAATCTTTCGTTACTGCGTCGCGTGCCCGCAACACTAGCAGGATGCATTCAACCTGGCGAGGGGCAGTCAGTGGTCATAATGTTTTGGTTCATCAGTGTATCGTAGTAGCCGAATTTATACCACACGCAAAATGTAAAAACTTAAGACCAGACTAAGAGAGTAAAGAATGAGATGTATAAAGTACGTCTACGGCTGGAAGAATGTTTAAAATATTTATTTCCGAAAATACTGAGAAAAGACATAGAGACAACTTTCCAGAGAAACCAATAGAGGAACATCTTGAAATAGGTTGCTGAAATGTCGAAAATTGTATTTCATATGAGGCAAGTGAATTGACAGGAAAGAAAAAAAGGCAATGAACAGTCTCAGGGGATCGTTTACTTAGAAAAAGCAGTTGGAGAGAAAAACTGTACAGGGTGAGCATAAATTCTTCCCATGATGACAAAAAGTTATAGCTGAGACACAATGGTAGAGACAGAGCTGTGTGGTTTGTTGCAAGCGGTAGCTTAATTCATAATGTGCTTAATGGATACGCTTCCACATGTGCGCCGTTTGCCGACCGGAGTGGCCGAGCGGTTCTAGGCGCTACAGTCTGGAACCGCACGACCGCTACGGTCGCAGGTTCGAATCCTGCCTCGGGCATGGATGTGTATGAAGTCCTTAGGTTAGTTAGGTTTAAGTAGTTCTAAGTTCTATGGGACTGATGACCTCAGAAGTTAAGTCCCATAGTGCTCAGAGCCATTTGAACCATTTTTGTGCTCCGTTTGACTGTCTAGGCCGTATTCCTTACACGCCTTTGCTAAGATCCCTTCCGTCACTGGCATAAAAGTTTGTGATCGGGAGCTGGTGGACTGTACATTTTATCCTTAATGAAATTCAGCAAAGGTCAAGAGGGATAATATTTAGTGAACATGGGGACTATGATGTTGCACTGTTCTAACCATCCACCTGTCTGGAAAGTATCAGCCTAGAACTGGCGAATAAATAGTACCCTCTGCGGCTGTGCACTATCTTGATGAAACACTACACGAGGTAGAAAAGCCTGTAACTGAGGTACAACGAAAAACTCGAACATCTCCAGGTACACAGTTGTCGCAGTGATAGTCTTAGTGCAAAAGGACGGCTGGATAACTGTGTTGTTCGTTAAGTCACACCCCACATTCACTTTCGGGCTGTCTTTTATCTGCTGCATCACGGTATGTGGGTTCGTCGATCCCCAGGTCTTGGTATTAGGGCTGTTTACTCCCCTGGATATGTGAAAAGGCGCTACATTAGAAAAACTAAGTTTATTAAGTTAGACTTTGTGTGCATCGATTAGTTGCAGCACAGTCCTAGCAAACTCAACACATCTGAGCCTTTCATCTGACTGGAAAGCCTGCAAGAGTTGCACTTAGTGCGCAGGGAAATGCAGCGGTTTGAGTAAAGTCTTCGCCGTAGTTTTGTGAAGTATGCCTGTTTCTCTGCGAACGCGACGTTTCCGCGAACTGCGTTTGGAGAGCTATACGCATCATATCAGCAGTGTCCCCGCTCACTCCATATCTACCCATCCCTTGGCTTGTCATTAACAGCACCAGTCCCTCTCAACTATTCATGCCATCCTTTGACGCTCTTCACATCTGACGGATCTCGACCACAGGCACTTCGTAACTGTAGCTGAACTGTAACAGGCGACGGCGTTTCAGTAAACCGCAAAACACGTAACACATCTCTTGTATATATGTCATTGTCACAACAGCACTCCTGATTTACGCTACCTGTAACGAGAGAGAGAGAGAGAGCGCTCAAAGGAATCAGATGCTGCCAGAACACAAGAAGAAGGTATCCATAAGACCTTCACGATTTAAGCTGCCATTCGCAACAAACCGCATAGCCTTATATAGCATAACTCTTCAGAAACAATTTTTGTAATCGGGTTAAGGCTTTATGCTCACCCTGTAAAGGGCCTATTGTGTATTTACAGTGGCTATAGGAAAATGATAACGACAGTATGCTGATCTATACATAAAGACGTAATACAATTAATGAACTTGTGAGAAAGGCTCGCCGGCACTCATGAGATACGTTCGTTAGTCAAGTGAAGAATTACGAACACGGTACACCATGTTTTGCTTAAATAGTTCTCACGTGCTTAGGAAAAGGCGGAGCAAGAAAAGGAAGGAAGGAAAAGATTCATAGTCAGAGAGCTGTGAAGATTTATTGCTGACGAGAGAGTATTAAGTGAAGTTTGAAAGTTAACAAGTGACGATAGCTGCCACTGTTTTAATCTAAATACAGAAATTAAAGGAAAACTTGAAAGCAATCAATCTGGTAATCAGCTGGAGAGACAAGATCAATGTAAATCTTCATAGATATTTTCGGATGTAATTACACTGACTGCTGAATACTGTTCCAATGGTTCCAATTGCTCTGAGCACTATGGGACTCAACTTCTGAGGTCTTCAGTCCCCTAGAACTTAGAACTACTTAAACCTAACTAACCTAAGGACATCACACACATCCATGCCCGAGGCAGGATAAAAACCTGCTGCATACTGTGTATTCGTGCTGACAAACTGGTATGGTACCAAAAACAAAGAAAAGCTGCAGAGATAATATTGTTGTTGAGAAGTGACTATAAAGGAGAATGTATAAAGTACAGACTGGGAGGTATTCTCAGTTCAGTAGTCCAGTATAACAAGTCTGTGCTGGAACAGCAAACTGAAGGCAAAAGGTCACAGCTGTAGTACACTGGAGGAACAGAGACAATTCAGGGTGGTAGAAAGACTGTATGGACATCTTAATGTTACTACATATTATAGAGAAAGATCGAGAATACAATCTACGACGAATATTTGTTTCACCGTCTCTGAGAAAGATTTTGATAGTGCAACCAGTGAAAGGACCATTCAAAGAAACAAGACTACCTTAAACAGCTGATAAATGTGAAAATAGTGTAACTGAACCCACATTCTTTTCCTGTTTGCCCTGTCTGATATTTCTTGACTGCATCGTTTTATGAACAACACCACTGGGCGATATTTCAAAAGGTTCTGGTATTGTTCTGCACTTGAAAACGATCATCGGATTAAGCTTAGTACGGTACCGTCAGCACAACACAAAATGACAACAGTGTAGTGCAGTTTTTCATGTCCACTTGTTTTTATAGTTACAGTTTTAGCACCTTTCATGGCAACAGTTCTGTTACTCGGCACATAAAATGTCAGAGGAGTTTCGTCCATTTTCGCTATTTGGCTTAGTTCCACACTGGTTTTATTTCGATGTTGAATAATAAAGCGACAGAAAGATGATATTTTCTCTTCATACTCTTGTGGCGTTTTCTGAGATAATCTGGTTTTGGTTCGCACATTAACTTCATGATGCTTCATAAACCTGTAACACCAGTCAGAGCCACCCTTGAAGCCTGTTAAGTTCCACAATACCACTAGCTTATGACCGTGTGTTTAAATCATTTCTTTAATTAATTACAATGACATTTAGATGGTGTACTTGAATCCATTTCAATATGTGGCAATTTTGTATTCAATCCTCTGTTTTGCACCTTTGGTGTTCCTAATTTTTTTTAAATTCTTCTTTACTAGCCCACCAATTGTGAATGGTTTTTTTCTGCTGCTGTAAGGTCAAAACGCTGCTCAGCTGCATTGTTCTGCATATGCCATTACTTTCAGTTTACAGCCCTCATTATATGAACAGCTTCTATTTTTTCCATTACGAAACTAGCTACTAACAATAATGTTATACTGTTACTGATAGCACAAATCACTTTCAATTCAAGTTCACTTAAACTGCAGTGATGCGCCATAGGTCAGCCTTCAGCATTCATTAATCCCCATGAAGTCCAACAGCCATGCATTGCATGCCTAGGCCGTGTACCATAGTACTACCACTCACTTCCATAAACAATGCCTGCAATGCTTGCTCTGGTCAGGAGATCCCACTCTCCCACTAAGTGTTGCTGATCCTCAAAAACAAAATAAAAATACAGTCTACTGACATTCAGAACATGTCTTATATTGCAAAGTTACAGAAAAAACCTGTTTTCTTAACTAGTGTCACTTTATTAATAACACGCCCCCAGAGATGACACTGCTAATGCATGCTTGTATGGTTGAATGTGAGCCACAGGTAAGCCTGTTAGAATCCCAAGTGGTGTATGAGATTCTTGGTGCCAATATTTGGCAGACAAGGGAAGAGTTTATGGAGAAAAGTTTCTGACCTCCAGTCTTGCCAGTTTAGTACCTGAAAGTATTCATGTTCTGTCACTAAAGATTTGTAATTAACTGTGCACGTGACACAAGACAAACACTATCAAAAATAAATATATTCCATTAAAAACCAGTTCTGCAGCAAAAATTGCAAACACTTCCTTCTATAGTGGCACTCAACTCAGGATGTAAGCTGGTTACAGTGCTTGTAGTGGTTGGGCTTTTCACCACCAGTATTTGGCGAGTATTGCAAACAAAAATTGCTGATCTCCAATCTTCCCATTTTACATGTGGCAGAAGGCAAATAAGATTAAAAATAAATAATAACCTTAAGATCAAAAAAGAACTAATTCTTCTAAAAAATTACCGAATATACAGAATGTACATAAAATCCAGGAACACTTTCAGTTATTTATCGCACAAGAACTGAACATTGTATGGATATCATACATATGTCATTTTGAAGAGAAACCCTGAAAGATTTTTTTCATGTATACTTCCACAGCGTAGTTCGGTATTTTGCTGATAGTCGGCACTAGTTGCAAACATGGCAAGTTCAGGTGCAGAGTGAGCTTTCTGTGTGTTGGGGTTTGACAAAAAGAAGTATGCTACAGCTGTTCAACGGATGTTTAGAACCAAGTACGGTAAGAAGTCATCAACAAGGAAGGCCATTAACCACTCACACAACAAATTTGTTATGACGGGTTGCCTGTGCCCGGCAAAGAGAAGCAGATGTCCCAGTCAGAGTTAAGTGAATGTGGAGTGAATATGAGAGACATTCATAAGAAGTCCAATGAAATCTGTGCATCAAGCATCCCATGAACTCAAAATGGCTCCATTGACAGTGTGAAAAGTCCTGCGACAGAAGCTGTCTATGAAACCATTCAGATTGGAGCTAGTGCAGAAGCTCAATGATGACTACAAAGACAAGTGTTTTGAGCTTTTTCACAGTTGAAACAATTGAATGAGGATGGGGATGGCATTGTTGATTGCTTAATTCTTAGCAATGAAGCCCCTTTTCACACCAGTAGGAAAGTAAACAGGCATAATTGTTGAATCTTGGATACAATGCATCCACATGAATACATGAATGCAATGAATATGAGTGTGAGTCCCCTAGGGCAAACGTTTTTCATGCCTTCTCACATCGAAAAGTGTTTGTGCCATTCTTCTTCACCAAGAGCACTGTCACTGGATATTCCTACTTGGACATGTTGCTGCAATGGCTGATGCCTCAAATGCAATCAGACTGTCCGTTCATCTTCCAGCAGGATGGGGCTCCACCCCATTTTCATTGTGAAGTTCATGGGTACCTGAACACGGAGCTGCCACATCGATGGATCAGCTGTGCTACAGAAGGGGACAGCTGTTTCATGAAGTGGCCTCCCTGATCACCAGATCTCACTCTGTGTGACTTTTTTCTGTGGGGACACATTAAAGATCTGGTGTATGTACCACCTTCACCACAAGATGTAGCAGAACTCCAGGAGAGAATATGCAAAGCAATTGCCACAGTCAACAATGCCATGCTGGGATGGGTATGGCAAGAATTTGTTTACCATATTGATGTCTGCCAGGTCACTCATGGTTTGCATATCAAATGTCTGTAAAAAAACCTCTCAGAGTTTCTATTCAAAATGCAACATATTTGACATCTGTATGATGTTTAGTTCTTGTGGAGTAAATAATTGGAAGTGTTACCAGAGTTTATGTACAGCCCGTATTTTCAAAGAATAATATATTTTCTTAAGTAGTTCCATTTTAGTAAAATAACAGCTTCAGTGTCAGTAACATATACTTCTTTGTTATGTCTCAACTTACAGGTGAGCTGGTTACTATGTTGATGGTGTATGGACTTTTCACTGCCACTATTTCAACAGAAAAGAGAGGAGAATTCATGAAGACAAGCTGATAATCTCCAGTCTTACCAGTTCATTATCTCAAAGTATTCATAATCCATCCCTAAAAATTTGGAAAACTCCATAAATGTGGTGCATGGGAAACGAGATTAAAAACATATAAATATTAATCTAAATTCTTTACAAGAAATAATTCTCCTAAGGATTCACCACATTTTTTTATTCAGAATAGAAGTCTACTTAAGTAGTTCCACTTGAGCTACCGAAGCACGACTCACGGCCGGTACTCACAGCTTTACTTCTGCCAGTACCTCGTCTCCTACCTTCCAAACTTTACAGAAGCTCTCCTGCGAACCTTGCAGGACTAGCACTCCTGAAAGAAAGGATACTGCGGAGACATGGCTTAGCCACAGCCTGGGGGAGGTTTCCAGAATGAGATTTTCACTCTGCAGCGGAGTGTGCGCTGATATGAAACTTCCTGGCTGATTAAAACTGTGTGCCCGACCGAGACTCGAACTCGGGACCTTTGCCTTTCGCGGGCAAGTGCTCTACCAACTTTGTAGCTCAGTTGGTAGAGCACTTGCCCGCGAAAGGCAAAGGTCCCAAGTTCGAGTCTCGGTCGGGCACACAGTTTTAATCTGCCAGGAAGTTTCATATCAGCGCACACTCCGCTGCAGAGTGAAAATCTCATACTGGAAACTTCACCCAGGCTGTGGCTAAGCCATGTCTCCACAGTATCCTTTCTTTCAGGAGTGCTAGTCCTGCAAGGTTCGCAGGAGAGCTTCTGTAAAGTTTGGAAGGTAGGAGACGAGGTACTGGCAGAAGTAAAGCTGTGAGTACCGGCCGTGAGTCGTGCTTTGGTAGCTCAGTTGGTAGAGCACTTGCCCGCGGAAGGCAAAGGTCCCGAGTTCGAGTCTCGGTCGGGCGCACAGTTTTAATCTGCCAGGAAGTTTCATATCAGCGCACACTCCACTGCAGAGTGAAAATCTCATTCTAGTTCCACTTCATTACAAAATCCCTTCAATACCCCACATTGTTAATGCATGCATCTTTAGAGGTGTTTGACTCAAACGTAAGCTCATTACAAGACTGATGGGGAGAAAAATTTTCATTACCAGTATTTGACTAGCAAAGGGAGGGGAGATTGTGGAGAAAAATTGCTGATCTATAATCTTACAATTTTATGAGAAGGAAAGTTGCTACTCCTGATATAGCAGAGATGCTGAGTCGCAGATAGGCACCACAAAAAGACTCTCACAATTATAGCTTTTGGCCATTAGGGCCTTCATCAACAATAGACAGACATACATGTGCACGCACATGCTCCCCCCCCCCCCACCCCCCACCAAACCCCCAATACACAAACACACAACTGCAGTCTCAGGCAAGTCAAACGGAGAGTGTGGTTTCAGTTGCCTAAGACTGCAGTCATGTGCATGAGTTGCATTTGCATGAGTATGCATGTGTGTGTGTGTGTGTGTGGGAGGGGGGGGGGGAGGGGGGGCATTCGTGTGCTCATGTATAACTGTACTATTTCCAAGTATTCACATTCTGCCACTAAAGATTTGGGGCACCCGTTAGTGCAATGACAGCAAAGGAGATCGAAGGTAATAAATAAATGGAAATTTTAAATTATATTAGGAACTAATTCTTCAGTGAACTTGTAAAATACATGTTACAAAAAATTTGTTTCCTTAAATAGTTCCACTTTATTAAAAAATTGCCTCTGTAGTCATTACAACTGCTATGCGTGCTTCTACAGTGGCACTTGAATCAGACATAGGCTCACTGCAATACTAATGAGCATGAAATTTTCATTACCAGTATTTGGCAACCAAGGGCAGGGGACGATGTGCAGAAAAGTTGCTGACCTCCAGTCTTACCAATTTTTGATCTGCTGTGAACCTGGAATAATACTTGGATATGCGCCATGGCACCAGGCCACCAGCACGCCTCGTTTTAAATATTCTGCCAATGACATCTGCATGGGCTGGTGACCAAATGTTGCCTGCAGTGTGCCATATGACTTGTGCACACAGAAGAGCATCCATAGTGCTATGTACCAGAACCCTCCTCTTTATAAGCAAAATTCAGAAGGCACCCGCATACTGAGTTCATACTTATTGTCAGAAAGTGTTCGTACCAGTATCTGGATTGCTTCTAAGTTTGTGTCTATGTTCTCAACTATAATGTATGTGGATTAAGAACAGGCTTTGGTTCACTGTAGCCATGCTGTTGTTTGTGTCTTAGAGTATGACAGTATTGACTGAAAGTGTGGTGTTCACTTCTGTGTGGTGCCTCTACTTCACTGTTCCTTCAGTTCTCCTGTCCGTGGAGGCAGTGCTCTAACTTCTCCTGAAACAGCAGTGGGCTCATAAAGATGCCATCACAAACTTGTCACCCATTCTGACTATGCAGGCTTTCACACAATCGGCATACCTGCCAGCCTTGCTTCCCTTATGACAATGAGGCTGAATAGTTGGTGGTTTATGAGCAGAGGCCTTGGGAACACTTCCCCAGTTTTTGTTTCACTGATGCAAACACGTAAACCTTTATTCATTTCTTGGATTTCTCTTCAAATCTACCAGTTGTGTCAATTAGTCCAACTCCATGATCCTGCATTACTTTCATTTGAAGAAATGTGTTGTCAGATTATTACTGTAAATGCACATCTGTCATTAAAAGACATGTAGGGTTCTGTTATCATAAACTGCCCCTCAAATACTGCTGGGCTTAAGCGACCAAACACAATGGCCTCAGTCACACATGTAAGTTTGTTACTGATGCTTGCCATCATTTTTATGCTGATTCTATGGTCCATAATGCCACCATTCAGCTGGCTCCTGACAACGAGGTGCATCAATGCCCATTACAATCCAGGAATCCATTTTTGGCTAAAGTGTGAAATGTTGCTCAATTATTCTAGATATCTCACGCTGCTGGTTACCAAATAGAGGCTTTGTATGATATCACATCAGTAGCTCATGTTCTTGGTCGTCAGGCACTGGTCAGTTTTCTTGGGAAGGACAGCATAACAGCTGCACAAACGCAGCCTCCACGCTGCACAAGGCAGTGACATGCCGAACAACCACCATAGCAATGGCAGTGCTCCACACTCCCATCTTGCCCAGACTGTTTCATGCAATATTACAGGGCCACATGCCCTCAGTGCTGGGCAGCTTGCAAAAGCTGTAGAAGACAAGCATATATAGCATCTGTGTGTCATTCCCAGCCCACTCCTGTGGTTATAGACACGGATGTTAATTGTGCGTCTTCAGTACTTAAGAATCATAATAAACTGTTAATTTATGTGCGAGTGATGGACCAAGTGATCAGACTGCAAGTGGACATGAGTGCAGCTATGGCTTTTCTGAACACACACACTTATGTGAATTTGGGATCTCTGGTATTGTCTCTTGTTACTTGATGTTTGGTGAGTTACAACAAGCAGCATATTCTGATTTTGGGGCAATTTATGGCTCCCAATATGTATAAATCTGGTCCATTGCTTAAATGTTTTGGTAGTGGGCTGTACTGGTACTACGATTTTGTTTGGACTGGGTGCTTTGAATACTTTTGGGTTTTCCATTTCAGATACAGTGACCTCATTTCTGACCAGGTTTCTTACCAGCAGTTAGCTTCCTGTACTCTGAGTTCTTGTCTCTTTTCTCAGATGGATTACGCTGTGCCAGTACTTTTGCAGCCACCATTACCCTGACATCTATGGTCCAACTGTGCTATTTCCATGCATACTCTGTTCCAGCAGCTCCATGTGATCAAGTGAAATCAGTATTGGACAGACCAATTTCGATGGTGTTCATGTTGAGTGAGTGGCCTATTGCCCTTGTGATTTGATACCACCAACTTGTCAGCTTTACCTCTGTGGTGACTTTTTAAGTAACAGAAGACTTTATAAGTAACAGAACCAGTATGTTGTCCTTGATGGCAACTGCTCATTAGAGACATGGTTATCATCAGGAGTGCCCCAGGGAAGTGTAACAGGACTGCTAGCATAGCAGTCTGCTGATGATGCTGTGGGGTATGGGAAGGTGTCATCTTTAAATGACTGTAGGAGGATACATGTTGGCTTAGACAAATTTTTAGATGGTATGATGAATGGTAGCTAGCTCTAAATGTAGAAAAATTTAAATTAGTGCAGACAAGAAGAAACAAATCCTAAATATCTTAGTGCAATACTAGTAGTATGCTGCTTGACACAGTCATGTTGATTAAATATGCAGACATGACATTGCAAAGCATGAAACGGAATGGGAATATGAAGACGGTAGTAGAGAAGGCAAATGGTTAACTTCAGTTTATTGGGAGTATTATAGGAGAGCATGGTTCATGTGTCAAAGAGACCACATATAGGACACAGTGCAATCCAGCTCTGAATACTGTTTGAGTATTTGGGGTCCACACCAGGTCGGATTACAGGATGTCATCGAAGCAATTCAGAGGTCAGCAGCTAGATTTTTTACCAGTAGGTTCAAACAACACATAAGCATTATGGAGATAGTTCATCACAGAAGGGAAGGTGATATTATTTTTGAGGAGCACTACTGAGAAAATTTAGAGAACTGGCATTTGATGCTGACTGCAGAACAATTCTGCTGTTGCTAATATAAGTTTTATGTAAGGACCATGAAGATAAAATTAGAAAGGTTAAGGTTCATCTGGAGGCATGTAGACATTCATTTTTCCCTCACTCTATTTGCAGGTTGAACAGAAAAGGAAATGATTAGCATTGTTTGAGGGTACCCTCCAGCATGCCCCATATGGTGGCTTGCAGTCTACGTAGATACAGGTGTAGATGTAGACTTTACAATTTCAGTTAATGCTCAATGTATCTACCCTTTACCCCATCCAAATGAGTTATTGGCTAAACTCAACAGGGGGTCAGTTTTTCTCCAAAACTGATTTATTTGAAGCCTATTTACATGTTTCTTTGGATGAGGATTCTAAATACTCCTTGTGATTAACATATCCTTCTGCTTGTACCGATATCAGTGCACTCCAATTCAGTGTTGGTAGTACAGAGTTATTGTTTCAGAGGTAAAACAGGGAACAGTGTCTGTTCCAGGGTGCATCAAGTATCTTGATCACATTAATGTCATGGTTTCTTCCATTGATGACTGTTTACGTAACTTTCACATCTTTTTCACGGTCTTAGTTACTGCATGGTTGAAATGCAACTTGGCTAAGTCACATTTTTTTCAGTCATCCATTGAATACTTATGATAACAGGTCTCTGGGGATTGCATTAAGTCCTTACATTACATCATCATGTTGCTGCAGTCACAGCTCTGCCCAATCCACAAATCTCAAAGAGCTCCAAGTATTTTATGTAAAATGGCTTACTATCAAAAATTTATTCCACGTATGGCTAGGGTTGGCTCATTCCCACCACGTGCTGCTCCATAAGAACAGTCCATTTCAGCAGATGCTAGTCTGTGGATGCACATTTGCATTTTTGAAGTGTAAATGATATTCTGCTCCTGGCCACCACCTAATTTTGGCTGCAGATGTCTCACAATATGCACTCAATGTTGTACTCACACACTGATATGAAGATAGTTCTGTACATCTGAGAACTTACTCATCAAAAACATTCAACTCCAATCAGTAGTGCTATTCCCAAGTTGAAAAGGGAGTGTTTGCTGTGATCTATGCCCTCAAAAAATAAAAAATATTATGTGTTATATTATGGGTCTATGTTCCACCTCATTACTTACCACAAGCCCTTGGTTTTACTTTTTAATCCTTCTGTTACACTGCCTAACAATGTAGCATGTCAACTCAAGCTCTGGAGTTTGTTTCTGTCTCAATAAAAATATTAAATACATTTTTTTGCCTACTATGCAACATGCTAATGCCGGTGTGCTGTCCTGGCTTCTGACAGGCCCACCTGATCAAGATGAACTCCTTTCTTTCACTTATTTGTTGAGGCACAATGTAGAATAGAAGGGTTTCCTGTTATGCGCTCCTGGATTGAAGCTGCTGTCACTGCCCATCCGGTTTTGCATCAACTTGTTCATATACACTCCTGGAAATTGAAATAAGAACACCGTGAATTCATTGTCCCAGGAAGGGGAAACTTTATTCACACATTCCTGGGGTCAGATACATCACATGATCACACTGACAGAACCACAGGCACATAGACACAGGCAACAGAGCATGCACAATGTCGGCACTAGTACAGTGTATATCCACCTTTTGCAGCAATGCAGGCTGCTATTCTCCAATGGAGACGATCGTAGAGATGCTGGATGTAGTCCTGTGGAACGGCTTGCCATGCCATTTCCACCTGGCGCCTCAGTTGGACCAGCGTTCGTGCTGGACGTGGAGACTGCATGAGACGATGCTTCATCCAGTCGCAAACATGCTCAATGGGGGACAGATCCAGAGATCTTGCTGGCCGTGCACTATTCAGTGTCCCCTCGACGATCACCAGTGGTGTACGGCCAGTGTAGGAGATCGCTCCCCACACCATGATGCCGGGTGTTGGCCCTGTGTGCCTCGGTCGTATGCAGTCCTGATTGTGGCGCTCACCTGCACGGCGCCAAACACGCATACGACCATCATTGGCACCAAGGCAGAAGCGACTCTCATCGCTGAAGACGACACGTCTCCATTTGTCCCTCCATTCACACCTGTCGCGACACCACTGGAGGCGGGCTGCATGATGTTGGGGCGTGAGTGGAAGACGGCCTAACGGTGTGCGGGACCGTAGCCCAGCTTCATGGAGATGGTTGCGAATGGTCCTCGCCGATACCCCAGGAGCAACAGTGTCCCTAATTTGCTGGGAAGTGGCAGTGCGGTCCCCTACGGCACTGCGTAGGATCCTACGGTTTTTGCGTGCATCCGTGCGTCGCTGCGGTCCGGTCCCAGGTCGACGGGCACATGCACCTTCCGCCGACCACTGGCGACAACATCGATGTACTGTGGAGACCTCACGCCCCACGTGTTGAGCAATTCGGCGGTACGTCCACCCGGCCTCCCGCATGCCCACTATATGCCCTCGCTCAAAGTCCGTCAACTGCACATACGGTTCACGTCCACACTGTCGCGGCATGCTACCAGTGTTAAAGACTGCGATGGAGCTCCGTATGCCACGGCAAACTGGCTGACACTGACGGCGGCGGTGCACAAATGCTGCGCAGCTAGTGCCATTCGACGGCCAACACCGCGGTTCTTGGTGTGTCGGCTGTGCTGTGCGTGTGATCATTGCTTGTACAGCCCTCTCGCAGTGTCCGGAGCAAGTATGGTGGGTCTGACACACTGGTGTCAATGTGTTCTTTTTTCCATTTCCAGGAGTGTAGTTCAGCATTGTTGCCAGAGAAGCCTCCAGGCAGAGATTCTGGTCCTTGGCATAATTATTTTCCTCTCAGCCACCACCTTCCTGTATTTGACAGTGTTGTTCTCTTGGCTACAGACAAGCTGTTGCCTATGATTATGGTCCCATCCACCATACAATGGCAGGTCTCCCATACAATGTTATTGGCCCAATGGCACTTGTTTTGGCCTGACATCAGTAAAGAGATACCAAGTTTGGAAAGAATCTATCAGTGATGGGGACTAGAGAAATGGGAAGTGAGGTCCATGGATGGGGGGGTGGGAGTCGGGCTGGGAAGTGGGGGAGGGCCTATCAGAATTATTTTCTTATCTTTTTTAAATTGACAATAAAAATTTTGATTTTAAGCCTAGTTACAAAGATTGAAAAATAAATATTTAGACCTTTAATGTCTAGTAAGACAGAAGGAAGGGCATTGGAAATTTAAAAATTAGCTCACAAAGCTACATTTTTCAAAAAAATAAAACAAAATTTTAATGGAGTGTGGAATAAGGTCAATTTTCAAGGGAAAAACAGTTTAATATGTTGCATAATTGGTAAGCACAGTGAAAGGGATTTTCAACAAAGTAAAAACTTAACTTCAATCATGCCTCTTCCATTAATAAAATATGTCTTGAGAACTGCTAATGACGCAAAGAATATAGAGGATATGTTCAAAATGTTTACCAAAATATAGTGACACTTCAAACAAAATCATACGAGGGCAGTTCAATAAGTAATGCAACACTTTTGTTTCTCGGCCAATTTTGGTTGAAAAAACCGGAAGTTTCTTGTGGAATATTTTCAAACATTCCCGCTTCATCTCCTATAGTTTCATTGGCTTCCGACAGGTGGCAGCGCTGTACGGAGCTGTTAAAATGGCGTCTGTAACGGATGTGCTTTGCAAACAACGGGCAGTGATCGAGTTTCTTTTGGCGGAAAACCAGGGCATCTCAGATATTCATAGGCACTTGCAGAATGTCTACGGTGATCTGGCAGTGGACAAAAGCACGGTGAGTTGTTGGGCAAAGCGTGTGTCATCATCGGCGCAAGGTCAAGCAAGACTGTCTGATCTCCCACGTGCGGGCCGGCCGTGCACAGCTGTGACTCCTGCAATGGCGGAGCGTGCGAACACACTTGTTCGAGATGATCGACGGATCACCATCAAACAACTCAGTGCTCAACTTGACATCTCTGTTGGTAGTGCTGTCACAATTGTTCACCAGTTGGGATATTCAAAGGTTTGTTCCCGCTGGGTCCCTCGTTGTCTAACCGAACACCATAAAGAGCAAAGGACAACCATCTGTGCGGAATTGCTTGCTCGTCATGTGGCTGAGGGTGACAATTTCTTGTCAAAGATTGTTACAGGTGATGAAACATGGGTTCATCACTTTGAACCTGAAACAAAACGGCGATCAATGGAGTGGCGCCACACCCACTCCCCTACCAAGAAAAAGTTTAAAGCCATACCCTCAGTGGGTAAAGTCATGGGTACAGTCTTCTGGGATGCTGAAGGGGTTATTCTGTTTAATGTCCTTCCCCATGGTCAAACGATCAACTCTGAAGTGTATTGTGCTACTCTTCAGAAATTGAAGAAACGACTTCAGCGTGTTCGTAGGCACAAAAATCTGAACGAATTCTCCTTCTTCATGACAACGCAAGACCTCACACAAGTCTTCGCACCCGAGAGGAGCTCACAAAACTTCAGTGGACTGTTCTTCCTCATGCACCCTACAGCCCCGATCTCGCACCGTCGGATTTCCATATGTTTGGCCCAATGAAGGACGCAATCCGTGGGAGGCACTACGCGGATGATGAAGAAGTTAAGTTATTGATGCAGTACGACGTTGGCTCCGACATCGACCAGTGGAATGGTACCGAGCTGGCATACAGGCCCTCATTTCAAGGTGGCGTTAGGCCGTAGCATTGAATGGAGATTACGTTGAAAAATAGTGTTGTGTAGCTAAAAGATTGGGGAATAACCTGGTATATTTCAATGCTGAATAAAACAACCCCTGTTTCAGAAAAAAAATGTGTTACATTACTTATTGAACTGCCCTCGTATTAACAAAAAAGTGAAACATAGATCAAACACCATTTTGTTGTTGTTATCTTCTCTCCAGTCTTTAAACAAAAAACTTCTGTAACACATTTACAGATCTCCTTCTTCTGCATGCTCTTCTTCAGGGCTGTTACTCTTCCAGTAACCTTCTTGACTGCTGAAATTTGGTGTGCCCCAGTAGATTTCTTTGCTGCTTTCAACCGAATTTCTGAAAATTTTTCCTCATTATAAAATTTTCCTACAGAGTGCTGTCTTAGTTTTCTGTCATTAGTGCATTTAAGGTATTCGTGTTTATGTTTGCTCTAAAGTCAGTGTAATTTTTCTTGATCATACTAAGCAGTCTTTTTGTTGGAGCACTGTTTTGTGAAACTAGTAAAACTGTCAACATGCGTTCTGAATGAGAAGAACATTTTTTAGTCCTGACAGATCTATAATTTCTAAAATTTTGTGCCAAAACTGGTCAGTTCTATCATTTTTATACAATTTAAAATTTTCAAATTGCTATCTACTAAATTCTAATCCAACAGACCAGTTCCTTCTAAACTTAAGACATTTGGAAACTGGATTAGTATATACTGAAAACAAGGAAAATTGTGAGGTTTCCTAGCACTAACTTCAACAGGTTTTAGAAAATCATTGATGGGAATTTTTTCTTTTACATATTTGTAGCTACTTATATAGCATTCTCTGACATCTAAGTAAAATATTGATATGACATGGTCTTCAATACCCTTAGATAAGTTATGGTTTTGGTTCCAATAACAAGATCTGTGTCGTCCTTTTGATTTTTTCACGAAGTAATGTGTCCACTCTTTAAAGCCTTGCTAACTAGCAGCGTCTTGTCATCTGTGAGAGTGCGCCACAAATGAGCAATACTGAAAACTTCCATAGAGCTCACCAAGGGTGAGTGCCTATTTGAATTCTGCCTCACTACACTCACATTCAGTTGTCATGTTATTACTGCTTGCAAGAATTTGCCTTATTTCATTGTGTACAGTGTATGTTGTGGCAACTGGTGTACATGCCTCAGTCTTGGTTGTTGCTGCTGCAAAAACACAATTACACACACAAAAACTGCAAGCAAACTACTCAAAAATGTAGATAGAGTTTTGCGACAGGATCTATAAAAAATCAATGATCTTTGTAGCTGAGAATTTTTTTCATTCTCTCTAGTTTCACTGAATAGTTTCTTTAAATGTTGTCACTGTTCAGTGACACTGTTAGCAGCACTAAGAAGAGAGGATCATGTGGTATACATGTACTTTAAGATCTTGTGACGCTTATCTCCATGCAGTAATTGACAGTTGTTGTTGTTGTGGTCTTCAGTCCTGAGACTGGTTTGATGCAGCTCTCCATGCTACTCTATCCTGTGCAAGCTTCTTCATCTCCCAGTACCTACTGCAACCTACATCCTTCTGAATCTGCTTAGTGTATTCATCTCTTGGTCTCCCTCTACGATTTTTACCCTCCATACTGCCCTCCAATGCTAAATTTGTGATCCCTTGCTGCCTCAAAACATGCCCTACCAACCGATCCCTTCTTCTTGTCAAGTTGTGCCACAAACTTCTCTTCTCCCCAATCCTATTCAATACCTCCTCATTAGTTACGTGATCTACCCACCATATCTTCAGCATTCTTCTGTAGCACCACATTTCGAAAGCTTCTATTCTCTTCTTGTCCAAACTAGTTATCGTCCATGTTTCACTTCCATACATGGCTTCACTCCATACAAATACTTTCAGAAACGACTTCCTGACACTTAAATCTATACTCGATGTTAACAAATTTCTCTTCTTCAGAAACGATTTCCTTGCCATTGCCAGTCTACATTTTATATCCTCTCTACTTTGACCATCATCAGTTATTTTACTCCCTAAATAGCAAAACTCCTTTACTACTTTAAATGTCTCATTTCCCAATCTAATTCCCTCAGCATCACCCAATTTAATTTGACTACATTCCATTATCCTTGTTTAGCTTTTGTTGATGTTCATCTTATACCCTCCTTTCAAGACACTATCCATTCCATTCAACTGCTCTTCCAAGTCCTTTGCTGTCTCTGACAGAATTACAATGTCATCAGCGAACCACAAAGTTTTTACTTCTTCTCCATGAATTTTAATACCTACTCCAAATTTTTCTTTTGTTTCCTTTACTGCTTGCTCAATATACAGATTGAATAACATTGGGGAGAGGCTACAACCCTGTCTCACTCCTTTCCCAACCACTGCTTCCCTTTCATGCCCCTCGACTCTTCCAACTGCCATCTGATTTCTGTACAAATTGTAAATAGCCTTTCGCTCCCTGTATTTTATACGTGCCACCTTCAGAATTTGAAAGAGAGTATTCCAGTTAACATTGTCAAAAGCTTTCTCTAAGTCTACAAATGCTAGAAACATAGGTTTGCCTTTTCTTAATCTTTCTTCTAAGATAAGTCGTAAGGTTAGTATTGCCTCACGTGTTCCAACATTTCTACGGAATCCAAACTGATCTTCCCCAAGGTCCGCTTCTACCAGTTTTTCCATTCGTCTGTAAAGAATTCGTGTTAGTATTTTGCAGCTGTGACATTAAACTGATAGTTCGGTAATTTTCACATCTGTCAACACCTTCTTTCTTTGGGATTGGAATTATTATATTCTTCTTGAAATCTGAGGGTATTTCGCCTGTCTCATACATCTTGCTCACCAGATGGTAGAGTTTTGTCATGACTGGTTCTCCCAATGCCATCAGTAGTTCTAATGGAATGTTGTCTACTCCCGGGGCCTTGTTTAGACTCAGGTCTTTCAGTGCTCTGTCAAACTCTTCATGCAGTATCTTATCTCCCATTTCGTCTTCATCTACATCCTCTTCCATTTCCATAATATTGTCCTCAAGTACATCGCCCTTGTATAAACCCTTTATATACTCCTTCCACCTTTCTGCCTTCCCTTCTTTGCTTAGAACTGGGTTGCCATCTGAGCTCTTGATATTCATACAAGTGGTTCTCTTCTCTCCAAAGGTCTCTTTAATTTTCCTGTAGGCAGTATCTATCTTACCCCTAGTGAGACAAGCCTCTACATCCTTACATTTGTCCTCCAGCCATCCCTGCTTAGCCATTTTGCACTTCCTGTCGATCTCATTTTTGAGACGTTTGTATTCCTTTTTGCCTGCTTCATTTACTGCATTTTTATATTTTCTCCTTTCATCAATTAAATTCAATATTTCTTCTGTTACCCAAGGATTTCTACTAGCCCTCGTCTTTTTACCTACTTGGTCATCTGCTGCCTTCACTACTTCATCCCTCAAAGCTACCCCTTCTTCTTCTACTGTATTTCTTTCCCCCATTCCTGTCAATTGTTCCCTTATGCTCTCCCTGAAACTCTCTACAACCTCTGGTTCTTTCAGTTTATCCAGGTCCCATCTCCTTAGATTCCCACCTTTTTGCAGTTTCTTCAGTTTCAATCTGCAGTTCATAACCAATAGATTGTGGTCAGAATCCACATCTGCCTCTGGAAATGTCTTACAGTTTAAAACCTGGTTCCTAAATCTCTGTCTTACCATTATATAATCTATCTGATACCTTTTAGTATCACCAGGATTCTTCCAGGTATACAACCTTCTTTTATGATTCTTGAACCAAGTGTTAGCTATGATTAAGTTAGGCCCTGTGCAAAATTCTACAAGGCGGCTTCCTCTTTCATTTCTTCCCCCCAATCCATATTCACCTACTATGTTTCCTTCTCTCCCTTTTCCTACTGACAAATTCCAGTCACCCATGACTATTAAATTTTCGTCTCCCTTCACTACCTGAATAATTTCTTTTATCTCGTCATACATTTCATCTATTTCTTCATCATCTGCAGAGCTAGTTGGCATATGAACTTGTACTACTGTAGTAGGCATGGGCTTTGTGTCTATCTTGGCCACAATAATGCGTTCAATATGCTGTTTGTAGTAGCTAATCCGCACTCCTATTTTTTTATTCATTATTAAACCTACTCCTGCATTACCTCTATTTGATTTTGTATTTATAACCCTGTAATCACCTGACCAAAAGTCTTGTTCCTCCTGCCACCGAACTTCACTAATTCCCACTATATCTAACTTTAACTTATCCATTTCCCTTTTTAAATTTTCTAACCTACCTGCCCGATTAAGGGATCTGACATTCCACACTCCGATCCGTAGAACGCCAGTTTTCTTTCTCCTGATAACGGCGCCCTCTTGAGTAGTCCCCGCCCGGAGATCCGAATGGGGGTCTATTTTACCTCCAGAATATTTTACCCAAGAGGACGCCATCATCATTTAATCATACAGTAAAGCTGCATGTCCTCGGGAAAAATTACGGCTGTAGTTTCCCCTTGCTTTCAGCTGTTCGCAGTACCAGCACAGCAAGGCCGTTTTGGTTAATGTTACAAGGCCAGATCAGTCAATCATCCAGACTGTTGCCCCTGCAACTACTGAAAAGGCTGCTGCCCTTCTTCAGGAACCACATGTTTGTCTGGCCTCTCAACAGATATCCCTCCGTTGTGGTTGCACCTACGGTATGGCCATCTGTATCGCTGAGGCATGCAAGCCTCCCCACCAACGGCAAGGTCCATGGTTCATGGGGGGTAATTGACAGTAGTATATGTCAATTGCAGATATCTCAGTGTCAAAATTTTGCATAGAATTCACTCCCTTTTGTCTTGCTAAATGGTTCAGATGACACATAATGCAGTCAAACTAACAATTTAGAACAATTATTGAAAATATAATATAATTAAAAAAACAGTTAGTTGAAACTGTCGTTATTTACATGTAAAGAACTAAATATAATTTGTGAAGGATAAAAAGTATAATGCTCTGCAAACCAAGAACAGAGCAATGGGTATCTCGCTAGTTGCTCAATAACTGTATTTGCAATTGCTAATGATTTGCTCAAAGGACTTGTGATGTAATTGTGAAGACATGAGAAAGATGCCTAGCAAAAAGTTACTTTGGCAGAATATTAATGAATTTAAATGAAACAGTCATATTAAAGTTTACATTTGCCTACATGTGCCCAAAAGAGACTAAAAAAATGTGAGAGTGTTAATTTAAATGCTACTCAATCATTGTACACTCAACAGTGATGCCACAGCATAAAAATCAGTATGCCAAATTGAAATAGAACTACAAGTTTATGCATTTACAGGTGGGAAGTTGGTAAGGACCACTGTAGTAGAGAAGTATTAGTGTACATTATATAGTCCATACTAAACAGATAGTACAAGGGTATTGCATTACTTCTGAAACAATGATGGTTAAGCAAATGCCATAATGTTAGCAGGGCTCCCATAAATCCATAATTTTAGCCTAGAAATTGTGATAATTGTGGAGAAATCTTAATACTTGGCATGTCTGTCAATAGTGACATCGTACATCTTATCACAGCTTGCTCTCAGTGTGCTTCCCAAAAGACAGTCCTGCAGGCAATGTTTTCTTCATGGCCCATGCCATAGCATCCATGGAAATGCATCCATGTTGAATTCACAGAACCCTTCTTCTTCTTGGTTGTTGGTTGTTTATGCTTCCTCTAAATTTCTGTATGTTAACTGCTGTTACAACATAAGTTGAGGCTATGTCTCAGGCACTCTCCAAAATTTTTTCTATTAAAGGACTGCCTTAAATGCTTGAGATGGATAATGGTCCACAGTTTGTGTCTCAGGTTATCCAAGAATTTTGTGGCCATCAAGGTATTCACTACGTGATGGCACCTTCTTTTCACCCCATATCTAATGGTAAGAAGAAACGTCTTTCCCATATGTTCAGGGTTCAAATGATGCAGTACATGATAGAATCCTCTATGGATGCCATGTTGGTGTGCTCCTTGACTTCCTACAGGTTTACACTAGTGAGTGAGTGAAGCTTGGCCGAGATCCTCGATTGTTGTCAGCTAAACACCCTCTCGCATTTGCTCATGCCACCATGCAACCGTGGTTCACATGTGGCTCCACAGTATGGGCTCAGGGGGATCTGGTTACTGACCAGAGTGGATTCTGACCACACTGCATGGGTGCTGCATCTGTCTGGTGAACACCAGTGATGGGATGGTAGGTCACCACCATGACCACCCTCCTTGTGGGTGTTGCCAACTCCTGCGTCTCCTCAGAGGTCTGTCAAGCCCCAGCAACGGCTGCTGGGCCTTCTCCCAATACTTTGCTGCCAGTGACAATTCTCCAGATGGCTGGGCTGGTGCCTTCAGGCACTTCAGCACTGAGGTCATTGACGAAGTGATTGCTGCCTTCAGCACTGCCACAGTTCCACAACATTGAGAATGAGGTGTCACCGCCAGACACCACACTTGCTACGTAGTAGCCTTTAAATCAGCCGTTAGTATACATCGGACCCACATGTCGCCACTATCAGTGACTGCAGACTGAGCGCCGCCACATGACAGGTCTAGTTTAGAGAAACTCCCTAGCACTCACCCAGTTGTACAGCCGACTTTGCTAGGAATGGTTCACTGTTTACAGACGCTCTCATTTGCCGAGACGACAGTTTAGCATAACCTTCAGCTATGTCATTTGCTACAACCTAGCAAGGCGCCATATTCAGTTACTATATGTCTTCTGAACAGATAAGATTGTGAATCATATACCATCAAGAGCGATGTTCCTCATTAATAGATTAAAGTTAAGTATCAAACTAATTATGTCCAGCTGCTACACATGCCCATGGACATGCTACTTTAGCATGTACTCATCAATTCCAGTCGAAAATCTCCTTCTTCCACCACCACCACCACCACCACCACCATCACCACCGCCACCTGTGGAGTTCACCACAGAGGCCATGTAAGTTTCACACATACTACAATTGGTGGAGCATCATTGCCTGAAGGGGGAAGGTGTGCTATAACCCTGTACATAATACTTGGATACATGCAGCACCAGCAGGCAACCAGCATGCTACAATTTGAACATTCTGCCAGTAGCATTTGTGAGGGTCGGCAACCAGAGGCCATGTGCAGTAGGCCACATGACTTGCGCACACGGCACCACATCCACTATGCCATCTGCTGGAGCTGTCCACTTCATAAGCACAGTGCAACAAGTGCCTGCCCTCATACTGTGTTCGTACTTATTGTCTGGAACCATTTACATCAGTACTTAAATTGTGAGACCTTAACTTTTCCCGGCAAATTAAAATTGTTTCTACATCTGTGCCTTGGTCCTCAACTGTTCTTTGCTTGTAAGTGGAAGACAAAATTTTGTTCATTGTGGCTGTACTGTCATTTATGTCTTACAGTATGACCCACTGTTTTCAAGTATTCATATTCTGTCAATTTTTAACACCTGTTAGTGTGATGAAAGGAAACAAGACCAAAATTAAATAGAAAACTTAAAAATCTTTTAAGTACTAATTTTCCAGTAAACATATGATATATTCATATATTGTGCAGAAATTCTTTTAAGTAGGTCCACTCTATTAAGAACCCAACTCCATAACTAATACCATTAATCAATGCATCTTCAGTGGCTCTTGACTCAGAGGTAAGTTTGTGGTGGATGAAATCTTCACTATCATTATTTGTATGGTAAGTGAAGAGGAGGCTATTGAGAAAAGTCTCTGATCTCCAGTCTGACTGCTTTACTATCTCCAAGTATTCATATACTGTCACTAAAATTTTGGAATGCCTATTAGTACATTCTAGTTTGTTTTGTACAAAAGTCTCTGCTTTACCAGTTGTTAAACTGTTGATATAAATTTCTTTCAAGCAAGCACATTCTGCAGGTCAGTGTTATTGAAGACAGTATTATGAAATCTTCATTTTGAGATCTATAACACAGCACCACAAAACAGAAAGTGGAAAAATTTTGAACTATTTCTCCAAACCACTATCACTATAAGAAAATATGTTCTCTCAGGCCAGGAAAACGGATGTTCCACCACTGCTTTTTACAGGTAGTAGAAACATTACTGTTAATTTGAAAATGTTTATGAGCACATAAAGCTACAACATGTCTGAAACCTTTTTGTGCCTGTCTACAAATATCCCCTCACTTTGCAAAGTGGTCAACCTAAATTGGATGTGGAGATAATTTGGTTATTACACTCCCCCAAAGAGATCAGTGCCTTCTGTAAGTACTATGCAAGTATTTGCTAACACAGGTTCAGGTAAAACTGAGAAATGTTGTGCAGTGGTTAACACACTGGACTTGCATTCGGGAGGATGAAAGTTCAAACCCACGTCCGGCCATCCTGATACAGGTTTTCCATGATTTCCCTAAATCACTTCAGGTAAATGCTGGGATGAGGCCTTTGACAGGCCATGGGCAACTTTCTTCCGGATGGGATCTATGACTCGCAGTTTTGTCCCCTCCCCTAAATCAAGTAACCAACCAAGGTTCAGGTAAAGGTGCTCATCGAAATGTTGAAGCTCTGGTAAACTCCAAGGTTTTGAAATGTAAGCCTGTTCTCAAAAATTTCAACATCCATGAAAGTAATGCTTTACAGTAAGGTTGTTGTAATTGATGGTGAGAAATTTGTTCATGTGATGATGGACAAGACAAAAGGTACAAAACTTTACCTGGACCAAGGGTTCGTGGAGAAGGCAGAAAAGAATAGAAAACAGATTATCCTATCATTGAGGCTTTGGTTCTCTGTGTACATCAGGGCACAGAATTAAGGGACATGGGGACTTCTGGCTTATTGAAGTTGACAAACAAGATGAAAAAAACATAGGTAAATTTCATGCCATTTTAAAATATCACACGAAAGATGACAACAACCCAATCCATGATCAGATCATTAGTAGCTCCAAAAACCAACTCCTGGGAAGAATTGCTCAGTGCATTAATGATGATGAGAAAGTTTTTGTAATTCTTGCAGATGAAAGATGTAAATGGCAAAGAATTAGCTAGATCTATAATTTAAAACTTGACAATATTTGGTCTTGATGTGTCATTTTTACGATGACAGGGTTATTATGGTGTTGCATCCACATCAGTAGAAACCCATGAGTTTTATGCATTCATACAACAGGACTACCATTTAGCTGCTCATTCTCATGGGCTGCTCATAATTTCAATTTGGTGGTCATTTACACATGCAACATACCATTTATCAGGAATTCACTAGGAACAAGGGAAAACCTACATAATTTCCTTGGGCCACCAAAGTGTAGGCAAATATTTAATGATGTCCTTGATCATTAACTGATGTACAAGTCACTAGTTTCAAACATAAAACACTCACTAGATGGACTACATTCCTTGAAGTGCAAAGAACATCAAATATATATATATTGCTGTGTTGTCTTGGTTCAGGGGAAGATTCAAGAATTTGAAGAGATCACATCCTATGATGTCTTGATTCTGTTATCAACCATAACTGAGAGATATTTTGTCATGTGTTTGGTTATCCCTTCTGAAATGTTTGTGCTGGGTGAGTCCATTTGTCATCCATCTCAGTACCAAGATATAGATTTTGCAGATTTAATCAGCATTGCCAGGGCCTCAAAGGGAAATGCTGGCAATGAGAGGAAATGATGATATTTTCAGCTGGCGAAGGAATGAACTCCAGGCAATAGAGCTGAAATTCAGCAGCCACACATTTCTACCAAGCAAGCACATCGTACAGATCAGGACACTGGCGATGATGTTGAGGGTTATTACAAAGTATCTGTATTCGTAACTTTCTGGATGCTTTCATTAGTTAACTGCAGGATTTGTTCTTGACACATTGTGAACTTTTTAACAACTTTAATTCTCTTCTACCATGAAGAACTTAATACCTCAGTATCACTGATGGAATTAAAAATGCCATTAATTTAAGATTCAGATTCATGGACTTCCTTATCAGCAATGACAGTGGCTAAGCTGAAAGTTTTTTTATCAACGCAATGAGAGTTATGTCTGTCCATGAATATCTGATCTGTCCTAATGTATTTTGGTTTCTACAGCTCTTGGCAGCTCTATCAGTGACAAAAGCCATGAATGAGCATAGGCTTTCCAAGATATATCTAAGGAATACAACTAGAGAGCCATGTTTGAATTAACTCACCATTATGACAATTCACCAAAAAGAAAGGCTTGATGCCCAAACTCTGATAAAGTCATGTCAGGGATCTAAGAGACTGCCTTCATGCTTTTTACTTTGGATTTTTGGTAGATGAAGTACTCATTTTTTCTATTTATGTGCATTAAAGTATCAGATGAAAGCAGATTTTATACAATTCAAAGTAAATTCACATGACCCTATGTTTGAAAAGTAGGCAATTCACAGATTCCATGCAGAACGTTCTCTTAACAACTAGATTACATCTTACTAAATTTAGTCAAAGTTCAAAACTTTCTAAAATTGATTTCTTGATGCAATTCATAATGTCCTTAATTTTTTATGATTTTGGACATTTGATTAGTATGGATCAATAAAACTAATTTTAAATCTGAGCTATAGTAAATTAAAGTCATAATCACCTCCCACCCGCAACAACAAAATTTGCAACAGAATTGGAACATCAGTAGCTGTAACAAAAGTAAACAAGACCAAAAATAGATAAACAGAAATCTTAAATAGATTTAAGAACTAATTCTACAGCAAACTTTCAAAACATATGTCACAGAGAAATATTTGTTTCCTTACTAGTGACACTTTATTAAAAAGCACATCTATTGCTGACACCGTCAATGCATGCTTCTTCAATGGTGCTCAACCTAGTCATACTTCTGGACAAAAAACTTAAGCACACTTAATTTTATTGTGAAAGTACTGTGGAGTCAAACCCAGAGAAACACACACATGCCCTGTATTATATACGTTTATTCAGCAATAATTTACCAACAAATAACAATCTGAATAGTTTACAAAATTTCAAAATGACAGTGACATTGGCATTCAACAAGTGGAATAGCCTGAAAACTCATAGCCTCAGCAACCTTGCTGACTTCTGCCTTGACAGCACACAAGATATGTGCAACTTCTAAAATTTACATATATTATAAAATTACAAAATGTAACTGGTAAATAATCATTCAGCAAAATTAAAAGGAAACATGCTTGACTCTTATGTAACCAACATTGGGATGAAAATAAAATTAAATCATGTGGGTTTAAGAATGAGTAATGAAACTTAATGTTCACTAAAACTCTTATGCCAAGAAGTGCCAAAGAAAAATTTTTAACAGAAAATTCTCTTTATCTTAAAGTATAATTTTAACACTTGCAACTTAAGTAAACTCAGTTTTGGCTCAGTACAATCAGCTGACAGAGCATCACAAAGCATTATGAGCTACCTATTATCTTTCATAACTTGCTTCAAGCACCATAACCAGTTAAATTCAAAATGCACTAAAGAAGTTTAAGGGGAATAAAGTAAGTGGGCCAACACACTAAACATATTTAAAAGGTAATGTCTCAACAGACACATAATTATATTTAAAATATACTATCTCAGGAAACAAATAAAAATTTTGAAACAGTTTAGCCTCTGTTCTTAGAATCATGAACCAACAAAAGCTCTAGAGCAAGTCAAATTCACAAATTTCAAATCCCAGACACATACCTGAACATTCAGAGCAGAAATGAGCCTCTTGACCTAATCTCAGAGAAAAATTATTTGTGTGCACATGTGATGCTCACCATGTATGATGTGTTGCTTTGTTATCCACCAATATTATCTCAGGAAGCATCAACAGCAGGCAGCTAAGATGGGGATTGTCTGTCAACTCCATCTGGTGTTCCTGATCACCGATGTACATCACTTCTATTAATAGGTGGTAACTGGCCACCAACCACTATGGCTACCATGGTTACTCCATAGCAAGCCAAGGAACACCATGATCCGACTGCCAGAGCAACATTGCACAACTCCTGCAGGAACTTCCCTCAACCCACAACATCAATAGTTTCAATGGTGCATAGCTGCTTATCTGGCATTGCACACAGTGCCAGAGTATTTGACCAGCAACATAAGGGAGGTTGTGGAAGAAACTTGTTCACTAGTTTACTACCTTGAAGCATTCATTTTTTGCCACTAAAGATTTGAAACAACTGTTAGTGTGGCAAAAGTAATCAAGATCAAAAGTAAAGATATAGAAGTGTTAAAAATTGTAAGAGCCAATCAATACTCCAGCTAATTTTCAACATGTATGTTACAGAAAAATATATTTTCTTAAGTGGTTCCACTCTAATGAGAAGCTTACACTGTAGTCAACACTGCTAACCCAAGCTTCGTCAGTGACACTCAACTCAGAGAAAAGCTCGTTACAGTGCTGATGGGGGATGATTTTTTTCACTGCCAGTATTTGAGTGGTAAGTAGAGCTGGGGTTGTGGAGAAAAGCTGCTGATATCCAGTTTTAAAGTTTACTGTCTTCATTTATTTGATCCATGAGAGAGCATTACAGAGATAAGGAAGGAACTGAACTGGAAGACTTTAGAAGATAGACATAAAATACCTTGAGAAAGTCTGTTAACAAAGTTTCAAGAATTGGCTTCAAATGATGACTCTACATATATACAAGCCCCTACCGTTCTCTCACAAAGGCATCATGAGGATAAGATTAGCATAATTAGTGCACACACATGGGGACAATCAATCAATCATTCTTCTTGCACTCCATACGTAAATGAACAGGAAGAAACCCAAATGACTGGTAAAATGGCATGTACCCTCTGCCATGCACTTCACAGTGGTTTTTAGAGTATAGATGTAGATGCAGTCCATTCATATTCTGTCACTAAATATGTATGAAACCTGTTTGGATGACAAAAGCAGAGAAAATAAAAATAAATAAATTGAAACCTTGAACTCATTTCAGAACTAATTCTCCAGTAAATTTACAAAATATACATCACAAAATGTGTATTTTATTAAGTGGTTCCACTTTATTAAAAAACTTCCTCCATAGTGAATGTCGCTAATCCATGCTTCTTCAGTGGCACTCGCCTCAGGTGAAAGCTTATTACAATGCTCAGGGTGGATGAAATTTTGACTGCCAGTGTTTGACCAGAAGAGATGGGGAGGGTATGAAGGAAAGTTGTTTATCTCCAGTCTTACAAGTCAGTATCACCAAATAGCTTATCAACATAATAGCAGAATAAAATGTGCCACAGCACTCCTGAGTATTTCCTAGCAGCTTGAGTTGGAAACTAAAACTGGGACTGAGAAGCTGATTTACACTGTGAGACTCAAAAGACTTACTTGATACTTCAGCTTACCTTGTAGAACAAAGAAATGGTTTTTAGATGTTGTATAAGTGCTATATATGGTTGTAATAATTACCAACAGCAAAGTAATCCAAAATCTTTCTTCAGGTTCCCTAAAATAAAGACACATGAGTACAATAGATTAAGCAGGCTATCAGTAGGCCTACTCATATCATTTTCTTTTAATGAATGGTATCTTTTACGTTTTGATTTACCTTACATGTTTTTAATTTGTTTATAGACCAAGCCAGTGGGTTATTTGTATCCATGGAGCTGACTAGGATGACGTTTTGAAAAAGAATGGTCCAGAGCTTTTGAATAAAAGGTATGTTGTAATCTCAGTGTACTTTGAGGAGACAGACTTCAGAAACAAGAATTTGTTAAGCCAAGGGTCAGTGTCATAACTTTTGTTCCTTGTGTGTTGTGTTAAAAAAAATTGGTTAGTGTAGTATAACAGCAGATGTATAATGGAGAGCGCTATTTTAACTTTATTTAAAGAGTATATGAAATCTTAAAACACTAGCAAGGCACCTTCACTGGCAGCTTATTACATGTGAGTTATACTTTATGGAATACAACAAGGCTAAAACAAATTTAAAATAATGTATTACATTTCCCTTGTTTTTTTCAGTACTTAGTCTTGTACTGTGCCTTCAGTTCTACTACCTATGACAAAGGAAACTCTGCACAGAAGCAGACCAGAAGAGAAAGAGAGAAGAAGATGTGGCTGGTAATTGTGAGGATATTGGGGAAAATAGTGAGTGCAGAGAAGAGAAACAGTGTGCAAGACTGTGAGCAAGTGAAGAATAGATGAAGAGCATTGCAGAATGTACTGAGCAAATACAGATCAACTAATATAAAATTATGAAATGAAGTTTGACAGAAGGCATTACTGAGTGTGAGTGTAGTGAATAACACACCTAATGATGTTGCACAAAAGTTTATTATTCTTCTGGCAACCCTGAGAAACAGGGTGATGACAGTATTTAGAACAGAACAAAAGTTTCTGTTTAGCTTTGTATTTTTGACTCCTGACGACAGAGGTTTCTACAAGTACTTTTTTTGTTTACCAACCACTAGACCCCAGCAGAACTGCTTAAAAAAGGCAGAGGTGAGGCCTAGTGTAAACAGTTTAGTTCTTGACCTATAAATAATGAAATGTGGAAAGATGGAACCTAGAGAAAGGATTGTATCTATACTATTTGATGAAGTGTCTCTTAGATCGTATTTGACTATATTACACAGAATTATTTGTTTCAAGTGTTTGAATTCTTAGGTTTAGATGTTCAGTTAAAAAAATCCAACGTGTCACAGTGACAACTGTCCAACCAGGCTATGCCAGTAATGGTTAATGGTATATCTTTGAATTTCAAGCAAATTATAGGATACTATTTAATGAAGGATACCATGCCAGGAGAATGCATACCAGTACAAGAAATGTTATTTCAGGTTGTAATACAAATTCAACAGACAGGGTTAATACCAAAAGTAGTTATTTGTGATCAAGCTACTAACAATGCAAAGATGAGAAATATTTTACATGTGACTTCAGAGAGCCCCTTTATTGGGGTACCTGGAGAAATGATTTACTTCCTTTGGGATCACCCTGATTTGATTACATCACTGAGAAATAATCTTAAGAAACATGATTTGCCCTGGGAAGGGGAAGTTTGTAGCTGTTCCCATATTGAGAAATTTTATGAAAAGGATGCAGTAATGGTACCTTGAGTTGCCCCTTGTTTGACAAAGAAATGCATCACACTCCCTCCATTTACTCCCCTGAGGGTATGTTTTGCAGTACAGATACTAAGTCATTCTGTTGTTACAGATACATTAGTGTGTGCAGGTTTCAATTCCTTACCATCATCTGCTGCTTTCACAGCTGATGTTAGCCCTGAATCTACAATATTTCCAAACCAGGGCAAAAATTTGATAGTGGTGCCCCCCCACCCCTTTTCCTTGAGTGTTTGAGATAGGACATCAGAAATTTAAACAAAAACAAGTTTTCTCTAAAATATGTTCATTTTGTAGGGCACATCTTTCTGAAGAGCTTTATATATACAACATTTATGTGTGAGGAAATGTAGACATGTTATTTTGTCTTGTGTGCCAAACTGCATTGCCACTCTTAAACACATGGCATTTCTCCACTGTATTTTGCTCTGTGGAATTCAAAGTTGTATATTTTGTAATGCAAGCCATCAAGCTTGTATTCTGGATAGTGGAAATGTCCTATGGTGCCTCTCCTGCTCCTAGATGGCTTGTTCGACATTCTACACCCTTCAAAAATAACTCGAAGTTAATATGGGTGGGATTACTTGCAACCATGAGAATAAAAAGTCTTAGTAAAATTTGCGCTCTTTATTGCCTATTAGCTAATAAATTTCTATTTTATATGACATAAAATAAGTATAGGAAACATAAAAGCAGAAAAGATGAGAGATAAGCAAGATAGTACACATTTCTTTAATCCTTTGGTCCCAGTACTGTTTTCTCTCTAATCTTGCTATAGCATGCTTTCCTTTCTGCAAAAGGATTTATTATCTCATCACAGTACAGTATGACAAACATATTGCTACATGGAAAGTCAAAATGTCATTACCTGACACTGAGAAAGCTGTTAATACAAATAGTACCCAAGAGACGGGTGTGGTTTCTTTATTTGATTATGTCTATTTCGTCACAGTCTGGTAGATAAAACAAAATAAGCCTTTCTAACATTAATGCTACACATACCACATAATCAAAACTGCTTTAGCACCAATGGCCATTTTGTCTACCTTATTTACATAAATAACATGACAGAATATAATTTATGAAGTACCAATATCAAATGCCTACTAGGCCTTACTACAAGAAAAAAGTTTTATGTTAGGAAATGATTTCACATATTATCCATATATTCCAGTTCCTCGAGCATGAGATCAAAAAGTAATGTTAGTGTGAAATTCTTATATAAATTCATAATCATCATATTCTTCCATATAATTTGTGTGATGTCTCTGTTACTTCTCCTTCCTCATTCTAACAATATTGTCATCACTAATTCTGTAATTATTCCTACCACTGTCATAACTTATTATCCTGTTAACTTTACTAACCCTGCCAGAATCACCAGTTTAGTTATTCTCTGGTTAAATGTCATTATGTGTTCACATAATAAATTTTCCACCCTATTCCAAGAATACAATTAAGTGGCTGCCAACTGGGGACTGTACAACTGGATCTTAGTATGTAGTGGTCTGGCCAAAATTTTCTGTCAAAATTTCATTTTCATGGATCACCAAGAAGGTAATATGCATTTTTTCTTACCTGTTAGTCATTTATTTCCACTCTGTTAGTCTGAAACTATAGATTTCACAAATAATTTTAACAACGCTTATTGTTCACACACTTATTCAACCACATGAACAAACAGCTACTGGCATTCTCCTAGTCTGATTCATTCAGCTCAGCTCATACAGTCCTGTCCCCTTTTGTCTGCAGGAAAGCTTTTTATTTCTGGATGTGATGAGGATTCCCCTGACAGTTGCACTTGGTCAGTCAGTTCGGGAACAATTAATGCTGTTTGTGGATGACACTGGAGTTGCCATCCAATGATATCACATACATGCTCCATTGGAGACAGATATGGTAATTGAGCAGGCCAATGTAACATGTTGACACTCTGTTGAGCATGTTCAGTTACAACAGTGCTATGTGGCTGAGTGTTATCCTGTTGGAAAACACCCCCTGGAATTCTGTTCATGAATGGCAGTACAACAGATTCAATCACCAGACTGACATACAATTTTGCAGTAAGGATGCATTGGATAGCCACAAATGTCCTCTTGCTGACAAAAAAAATTGTGATCCAAACCGTGTCAGTCAAGTGTGTCTAGCACACAGACAATTTGGCTGCAGCCCCTCCCCCCCCCCCCCCCCTCCCCATCTCCCCCTCAACTGGCATCCTCCTAACAATCACATGGGCATCACAGGAACCAAAGCAGAACCAGCTTTTGTCAGAATACATAAGAGACCTCCATCCTGCCCTCCAGTGAGATCTCGCTTGACACGACTGAAGTTACAAATGGCGATGGTTTGGGGTCAGTGGAATGCACACCACAGGGTGTCTGGCTTAGAGCTGTCCTTGAAGTAACCGATTTGTAACAGTTTTCTGTGGGATTGTAGTGCCAACTGCTGCTCATATTGCTGCTACAGATGAAGTATAATGCAGCAGATATACACACAATAAAATGGTGGTCTTCCCTTTCAGTGGTGCAATGTGGCCATCCACAGCCCAGTTGTCTTTCGACCATACCTTCCTTTGAGCACCACTACAAACAACTATGTGCAGTGGCTAAATTTATGCCAAATCTTTCTGAAATACTGTAGAAGAAACATCCAGCATCTTGTAGCCCAGTATACAGCTTCATTCTAACCGAGTTGTTGATAAAGGTGCATTTGCTGCCTTAAAGACATTCTTGGCCAGCATCAACTCACCACATCCAGGTATAGGAAGGGCTAAAGATCTCGAGGTGCACTTTACTAGTAAAGACAATCCACAACCATACTTTTATCATGCTTGGCTTGTCTCCCATGCTACATGTGGATGGCTCGTCGGGAATGGCAACAATGGAAAGACGGTGGGATAATATAACATATTTCTGCTTGTCAGTGGGATTCCCCCTCAGTCATGTTAATAAGGCCATCAGGAGGTTTACATTCGTTTGTTGATTCCTAGTCAACAGTGAGTCCAGAAACTATTAGGGATTCATTTACTCTTCTATGACCAGAAGAATTAATGGACAACATGAGGTAGACCAGATTCTTTTCCTAGATTGGTTTATGCAAAGCTGACCTATAGGTACCACAGGACAAGCAGTCAAAGAAATATTTTGTGATTAACACTCACTTGGGTTTGTTCCAATTCCAAAGACTATTATTCAGAATTGATTCAGCTTCTGGTATTTTTAAGTGTTTCCTGGAACAATTAACAGCAAAATTCCCTTCATATAAACTATCTCAGGATGATGAAGATGTCACATGTTGTGTGCCTGCTGAACATTTGACAAAATTAGAGTGTTTGTTTCATGTTCTTACTGTGGCTGGCATCCTGTCATACCAAGGAGCTACAGGCCATCTTGGGCAGGCTCACATATTTCATTACATTTACTGCAAATGCAGTGCAAACTACTGCTCTGCTGAACCAGCTTCACCAGAGAGGTGTTCCCTTAGTATGGTGCCAGTAATGTAATGATGTATTTCAGCAGTTAGAGGATGGAGTGTCAAGTCGTTATTGTCTGATCATTTTCATCCAGCTAAGCTTGTTGCATTTGCTCTGCATTCATCACATTATGGGACTGGAGTTCTACTCTTCCAAACAACTCTTTCATCTGATAGGCTCATTGCTTTTGCCTTGAAAACTCTCAACAAAGCAGTCTAGTTACACTCAACTTCGTAAACTTCAAATGGGGTTACTAAGTTTCATCAGTTTCTTTATTTTCAGAGGTTCTATTTGATTGTGGCTCATCAACTTTTAATGGATTTGTTTAATCCTTCCAAGCCTGTCCCACTGTGGACAGGAATAAATTGCAATGTTGGGCTCTGTTGTCTAATTATTATTAGTGCAAGTTGCTATACAGTCCCACTGCACAACATTTGAATGCTGATTTGTTGTCTTAGCTATTGGTTGGTACTGGAACAGCATTTGATTTGTCTATGGAATCATGTTACCAAATTCATACTCAGGATCTTAAAATTCTTCAAAATCTTACTCTTGATTCTTGGTGTATTGCTGGAGCAACTGCTTCTGACTTAGCTCTTTGAGCAGTTTTTTAATGTGTGTACTATGTGTGGTCATGTAGTTTTAAGGAAATTCCTCATCCATTTATATGTTGTTACTTTTTGCATGGTCATGCACTGTCCAGGTGATCAGATGTTCTGCTGTTGTGTGCAGTGTCTGACAATGCTCAGGTAGTGATTCCTCACTTCCTCCAGCAGGAAATTTTGCCTTTGTTGCACCAAGGACACTGGAGCATAGTTCACACAAAGCAACTCACCCAATGTCATTGTACTTGGCAGGGCACTGATTCCCAAATTCAGCAAATGATCACTGACTGTAATGTGTATACCAGCATCTGTGTGTTATACCACAATGCTTTTTTCAGTGGCAAAGTCCATCCGGACATTGTAAATGCACCCATATTGATTTTGTGATTCCACTCTTGAGCACATGATGTTTGTTGGTGGTAGATGCAAACAATGAATTTCTTTTTTTATGTCCTCTTAACATCTACCACACATAATAGTACTCAATCAGCTTTGTCTTCTATTTTTTATCTTGAAGGTCTTCCTGATGTTCTGGTGTCAGACAATGGATCACAATTCGTGTCAGTCAATTTTCAAGTTTTGTGTCTACAACAGATACATCATGTAAATACTGCACCTTTTCACCCTTTGTCTAACAGTGAAGCTGAATGGTCCATTTAAACATTCAAGAGTCTGTTCAAGAAACTCCATTCCTCTCACACACAGGAGCAAGCCTCAAAGATTTTCTTTCCTCATACAGTTCCTTGGCACATGATGTGAAGTCTGTGGCAGAATTATCACATGGTTATCATCACTGTATCATGTTGCATATTCTGCAGCTATCATGGGAACAGTTCATTCTGCTGGGTCACAAAAAGCTTCAGCTGCAGGACAAAGTTTTCTTTAAAGTTTCTGATACAGCACAGAGAGCACAACATAATCACACAAGTTTTCATTTTAGGTTGTTGAAGGCTCCTCTTGGCTACATCAGGAACCAGCTGCAGCACTCTTATGCCAGTGACTCTACCACAGAATGTTTGCCTACTGACCAGCATGCAGCTGGGGTCCACAGTAGCAGTCATCTCCATCTCTTCTCCTGTCACAGTTGGTGCCATCCTTAGTGGTGCAAACAGAGATCAACATCACACCTTCTCTGCTGATAGTCTTGCAGCCTGAGCCAACGACTGTTGAGGCACCATCCCCAGACAGCCATCACAACACTTGCAGAGTTCTGCTTGTAGTTAACCCATCCACAATGTCTGCAACACTAGATGGAGGAATGCACCCGATGGTCAGATTTTTGGTGAGTGTTCCCAGTGACTTGCAAGGTAACTACTGGGGTGCAGACAAGGAGTCATCTACAGCCATTGTTATACTCCCTGTCTCCTCATCTATTCATCTATGTCAACATGCAAGGTTCACAAAGAACTGACATGGCAGCAACAGCCCAAAGACAATGCTCAGAGTCCAACGACGATGCTCGGAGTCCAAAGACAAACGCATATCGATGCTGGTGTCAACCTCATTGGTGCCACAGACTGAAAAAGATGCCCAAGACAATGGATTCAGCAAAAATCTTCAAGTGGACTCTTATGTACAGTGAGTAGTTGTAAAGCATTCAACTACACATGTGAGAAGCATGTGCTAACAATTTATCCATGTCAAAAGTCAGTTGATAATAATAATAATCAAACCCAAACAGTGACTTGTGTTCTGGCTCAGAGTAATGTGGTGACTGATGTCAGCATTTGCTGAAACTTTCTGTTACCAGTAAGGACTTGCAGGCTTCATAAAACCTGATGGTGGCATGCTTTGAATTTTAAAGAAAAATAGAACATATAAAAACCAGAGCATTGCAATACTTGTTGGTGCAATGTTGTTTAAAACCAGAACAGGAACCTGAAACAGAGAGTTGGCTCAATGAAGTAAAGAAGCAAACAATTCAGGTCACCAACATAACCTAAAAAAATTGTCTATGAAGATAGGCTATTAAGGAATTTGTAGCTGACTTGAATTATGACAGTCCATAAGAGGTACAATGTTAACAACACAAATGTGTGTTGAATTCAGATTTCTTTCCTATCTGTCTGAACTTACCTCAGGCCTGCTGTGTCCTGCATTCAAATATGTGATTTCTCTGATCACTTCCTCTTGAGCAGACATAACAGACAGCAGCAAGGACGTATAAATTTTTGACA
This sequence comes from Schistocerca piceifrons, assembly GCF_021461385.2. NCBI lineage: Eukaryota > Metazoa > Arthropoda > Insecta > Orthoptera > Acrididae > Schistocerca > Schistocerca piceifrons. Next base: position 178,635,521 of record NC_060138.1, on the reverse strand, counting down.
ATGGTTCCATACTGACAAATTTATATTGGGTCTAGTACAAATCATGGGCATACAGTCTCTCTGCCACAGAATGTGAATATTCAAGTTGCAACCATCAGTGAAGAATAGCATGCCCCAAATGACTTACACAGTGAATAGCTCTGAAGTGACCTGAAATTTTGATATGTTGTTCCCCTTATTGCTGTCCTATGTAGTTTCCTACCCACATGGCCTATGTAGTTTCCTACACACATGTTCTTCATCAGCAGTACTGAATTAGATTAAATGCAATGGTCAATAGGTCTCTCTATGAGAACAAAATGCACACAAGGACAAGTTGGTGCTCCAGACAGAGAGAGAGCTGAGGTGCAGACTGGCACAGAAGGAACTTTGTGTGTATTTGTGGAGGGGAGAAGGAGGGCTGTGTACTGTTCACTGCTTCTTTCTCTGTCTGGTGGGCAGTGACCTGTCATTTTCATAAGGTAAATTATTGCACAAAGAGTTACCAATGTTGCTTGGTTCACTTGCTTGCTTCCTCTTTTAGCAATAGCATTTTGCAGAGTTTTCACTGTAGTTAAGGCTGTCTCACCACAATTACGTATGACGTTTGGTTCAAAATTGGGTCTTTTGAAAACAGATCTGAAGTTATCAAAAAATTCTCTGACATTCTTTTTATTAAAAGTTGTCTCATGAGAAAGACTAGTAGCTTTGTGATTTTACAGTGTCTGTCTTTTGTTTTGTTTCTTCACCATCTATTTTATTAGCTGTGCAGCCTTTGGGCATTGAGTGAAATTTTCCATTTACAACAACAAACTCGTATGCAAGCTTCCTAGCCCAAATTTGATTTAATCTATAATTTAATTTGGCAGATGTTAGATACTTAGCCAGCATTGACTCTCTTTCATTCATGAAAATTTGTGAATGATTATACAGAGAACTACATTTCTCAATATAACTGAATTTACTAGCATGATCTACTGCAAACCTCAATAGTGTTGATTCATGTATTTCATACATTTTTGATGTCTCTCACAACCCTATGCAATTTTTAATTGCTCCTATAGCAGATCATATTGCTTCCTTGGACAGGGGCTGTCTAACTCCATTTATTGAAGACAAATGCCATATTGATAATAAGCTCCCAAAACAAACTGTAAACAGTAAAGGAATTCCAACTTTTAATAACGGAGGGCTGGGACATTAGTAGCCCAACCCTCACTTGGCTACATTTTTTTTTCTATTTGACATTAAAATACTGGAATCTGTTTATGTAATGACAAAAAATTTTTTTTGCATTCCAAAGATAAACTAATGAGGAATTTATAATAATACATGCATTTCAGTACATTTAGTTACTTCACTGTGTACTGAGTTAAAAAATGCAGCATTTTTTTTTTAAAAAAAAAAAAAACTTTAGATGCTGAAATTCATGTTAACTGGCCTGTAGCTTCTAAAATCAAGTCAGTTAGTGAAGTTGCAATATGACAGCTATAAACAGTTGAAAGTCAAAGATTATAGAAGTGGACTGAACCAGTGAAACCAACCAAAATGTTATAAAATGAATGTCCCAAACCTCCTCCCCATCCCAACCCTCCCAACCTTCCCCATCCAAATACAGATTTGCTAGGTACAATAACTGAACTTCCTTCTCATTATACACATGTAAATTAACAGTATGCAATAATGTCCAGCAGGACACTCATAACAAGGAACCAGAAAATAAACGCAAAAAAGAAAAAGAAGATAGTATGATAATTAATTGCAAGAATTTGTTATATTTTGTAAACATAGCAGTGGTGGAGTTTACCTGCCACAGAATTTATTAAGGCAAGCCACACTAACTCTACACTGGCATTAGTGTCTGTGCTATTGCCTAGGAGTAGGCAGTCAGTGATACAGAGTTCAGTATTAAAAATAAAATTTCTAGAGGTTGAAACTAAAGAGTACTTGCCAAGGAATGCATAAACAGGAGTCAAAGGCTTTATTTGACACTGGTATGATATCACTAAACCCAATTACAACCAACTATATCCCAGAATCATGCTAAGGTTCTTCCTCTGTATACAAAACTGCACAAGTGATTAGCTGCACCTGAAACACAGATACAATTCTAATTCGCACAAATACCCAACATTTTGAGCACGTTCACACACAGCATAGGTTTTGCTGGCCGTAGCATGGCCAAAGTTCCAGCCCTGAAAAATCACTTCACACACACACACACATACACACACACACACACACACACACACACACACACACACACACATACACATACACATACACATACACACACACACATACTCACTTACTCACTCACTTCTCTGATGCATATAGAAGGCTGTCTTTAACCTGCATGAACTGTTTCAAATTAAAAAAGCACAGTAATCTTTGGTGTGTCTGATATATGAAGCTACTACATTCAGGCACCTCTCACATAGCTCAAACTTCATTGCCCTCCCTGTAACATACCCAGCTATATGACATAAAAAATTTCTTTTAGTGTTACTTAACTTGTCCTCAGAATCAATTTCATGGTCATTCCAACCTTTTGGAAGCTTAAACACAGGATGAGCTACAAATGATGTGGGGCATTTAATGGAATGCTGTTCAAGGCAACTTGAAAGTTAGGCAGAACCACTCTTGTTCATAAGATCCTTTCCCTCCATCCATAAAATACTGAGAAACCCAAATATTTTTGGAAATTACTTTCTAATAGCACACCTGTGAGTACCTTCTGAATATTTCTAACGCAGGGGGATATATTTTTTATGCAATCTTGTGTTAATCTAATAGTAAGCTAAAGTTTTTAATTATTCTTGTGCAAAAAGGTTTCCTGCAGATCAAGGACACTTTATATGGACAGACTCACACCACTTGAATTGCTTTCCAGTGACCAAATTTTCCAATTTCAACATGCTCAAATATCATCATAACTTCATTCAGCAGGGTGACAGCCTCCTCGTATCTTTCTAGAGTAAAGGTGCTGAGGGCAGTGACAACTATTTCCATAAACCATGCTGATGTTCTGTACTCAGCAGTTTCATTTGACACAGACTTCAGACTACAACGGCTTTCATGACTGAGAAAAGAATATGCCCCATAAACTTTCATTTTGCTAAACCTACATCTATTGTTAGTCTGGGAACCAGTATCAATCATTATCCTGATAAAAATAATGTAGCTCCTTAATATGATTGTAGCCAACAACTGTGGTTTGTAACTTAGACTTGTCTCTTATCCTCTGACAGTGTTTGACAGTACACATAGCCTAATGTTTATTGAAAGGTGTAGCTCACCTGCAATGATTTATGTTTTTTCTACCTAGATCTTCAAGATTTAAAATATTATTCTGAATGATATAATTTTTTCCTGAAACAATTCCAAACTACCTCCACTAACTTTGATTTGCAGGGCCTATGTCTGATGTCACCCACTGCATGCATACTCCTATATGTTTACTGCTTTTATGATTTGGAAAATAATGAGGCATAGAACATTTACACTTTCATTACTTCCAGTTAAATGATATTCCAATACTTGCTCCCATCTGGAAGAGATACCTTCCGAAAGAAAACACAGGCATACATGGCAATACCTTCATGGCATGAAAGGGTAACGTGGCCAGTAAACTCATCTGTTAGCAAATCAAAAGTGAATCTCCAGAAAACTTGTGATATATAAGTTACAAAACTAATGCTAATACATGATTCTTCAGTGGTGATCAAATCATAGATAACTTGTTAGAATGCTGAGGGTGGATGGAATTTTCATTGGCAGTATTTCACAAGCAAGGGGAGTGAAGGTTGTGGAGGTAAATTGACAATCTCCAGTTTTACCAGTTTACTATCTCCAAGGATCCATATTTTGTCACTGAAGATTTGGAATAGCTGTTAGTGTGATAAAAACAAACAAGATCAAAATAAGTAAAGGAAATCTTAAATATTTTAACATCAAATTTTCCAGTAGACTTATGACATACAGGTTATACAAAGATAAAGTTTCTTACATAGTCACACTCCACAGCAAAACCACCTCCACAGCCGACACCATTAATACATGCATCTTCAGTGTTGCTTGACTCTTGCGTAAGCTAGTTACAATGGTGGCAGTCGACCAAATTTGCACTTGCAGTATTTGACCAGCAAGGGGAGGGGAGATTGTCAAGAAAAGTTGCTGATCTCCATTCTCAGGGGTTTACTATCTCCAAGAATCTGTACTCTATCACTAAAGGTTTGGAACACCTGTTAGTGTGACAAAAGCACAGAAGGTTAAAAATAAATAAATAGAAACTTTCAAATCTGCTAAGAACTAATTCTCCAGTAAACATATATATATGTTACAGAAAAACCTATTTTCTTATGTAGGTCCACTTTACTCAACTAATATCGACATTGCCAACATCACTACAGCATGCTTCCTTGTTAGCCCTTGACTCACAGGTGAGGTGGAGTATGTAATTTTTGCTGCCAGTATTTTGGTACCAAATGGATTAAACATGGCAGAGACAAGTTTCTAATACCCAGTCTTACCAGTTTATTGTCTGAAAGTACTCATGCTGTGTCACCAAAGTTTTGAAACTTTCTGTACAGGTGACAAGCTTAACAAAACAAAAACAAATAGTAATCACAAAAATTTCAAGAATAATTTTCTATTAATGTTAACCATATATATCTTACAGAGAAACATATTTTCTCAAGTAGTTCCATTTTATTGAAATAGGGCCTCTGTAACCAATGTCATCTTTGTGTGCTTTTTCATGGCACTTAATTCAGAGGTATTGTATTGTACTGTATTATATTGTATTTATTGGTGCTGTTATCTACAAAGCATCTTTTTCCCTAAGACATTGGACAAGTCACATTGTAAGTACACTTCCCAAAGTGATTTCTAGGTATACTTATTTAGGATTATAATCAAACACTTTATGCATTGCATATTTGTACAGCAGATTACAAGGCTCATGGGGGATGGGATTTTCGTGACTGTACTTGGATGGCAAAAAAAGGAGAGGTTGTGGAGAAATATTGCTGATCTCTAGTGTTAAATGTTTACTGTATCTCAAAGTACTCTTTTTCTGTCCTGAAGTTATAACACCCTTTACATGTGGCACAATGCCAACAATACGAAAAATAAAGAAACTGTTATGTTAATAGCTTTTAAGAATTAAGACTCCAGTAAATCTACAAAATATATTTTATAGAAAAATATGATTCCTTTGAAAGTTACAATTTATCAAAAATCAGCCTTTGTAGACAATTACAGTAACGGGAGCTTCTTTGGTTTTGCTTGATTTGGAGGTTAGCAGGGTACAACATTTGTGGTGGCCGAAATTTTCACAATCAGTATTTACATTCCAAGGAGAGGAAATATTGTGTAAAAAATTGGTGGTATCTAGTTGTACCAGTTTACAATATCAAAGTAGTCATATTCTGTCCCAAAAAGTTTTGAAGATACTGTATATATGGCACAAGGCCAACAAGACCAAAAATATAAAATAGTCATCTTACTATCTTAGAATGTTGTTCAGTGCCAGGCATAGGAGACTGAACAGCTGCTGCTCAGTGTACAACAGATGATATCTTTACTGGGATAGAAAGCAGCTCCACAACAAGTTGCTGATACCAAGTTTGTGGCAGTTTAATAGTAAATAAGGGAACTGGATGGAATACCATGCTCAACACTAAGCACATTTCTCAGCATTCAGCATTAAAGGTGTTTCAAGGAAAATAATCAATTTTCGGTTTTTGAAAATATAATGTAACTGGATACCTAAAAATTCTATAGAACAAGTGGCAGCAGCAGGTGACACACACAAGAAGATTAAGAAAATCTACAAGTTATCAGAGACAGTGGCTCCTCCTTTCGGCAGAAGGGTTAAAAGGGTTGGTAGAGGGACATACAAGAATAACTGGAAGGGTTTAGAAAAAAGCGACAGTCTGGAAATATTGCCCAGATCTCCTGATCAGGGGAGGGTTACTGGATGTGATGAGAAGGAAGCCTGATGGTAGGGAAATGTAGTGGGTGAGATCTGAAAACTTGAGAGCTTAGGTGTGGGTGATAGGATAATAAGTAAGACGGATTACTGATCAAAGATTGTGCAAGAGTTATCAACAGCAGAAAGCTCAGACTTATATGTGGCCGAAGTGGGGCGAGGTGGGTGGAAGCTGGGGGGTTGGATAAGGGATAAACAAGTCAGAAAAAAATATGGAAAACTAAAAGGTAGTGAAGGAAGTTGTTCTTATTGAGAAAAAATACTGAGTCCAAAGAAATAAACATAAATGAAGAACAGATGGGTGCTGATAACTGAGGATATGTTACAATGTCAGTTCCCACCTGTGGAGTTCGGTGAAGCTAGTGACTCTGGGAAGAATTCAGATGGCATGTGTCGTGAAATGCGCACTGAGGTCATGATGGTCATGTTTTAGAACTTGCTCTGCAATACAATATTGTGTTCTGCCAGTATACACCCTCTGTCTATGTCAGTTCTTTCTGATTGATAACTTGGTGGTAATCATATGAAAGTAAATGACCAAACAGTGCTTACATAACAGCTAGTATATGACATGTGTTATCTCACAGATGGCTCTCCTTTTGATAGTGTGTGTGTTTGCCAGTTACGGGGCTGGTATAGGTGGTGGTAGCAGGTTGCATAGGGCAAGTCTTCAAGTGGGGATGGTCACGGGGTCAGGAGCCATAACGTAGGGAAATGGGTGCAGGAGGAGTGTAAGGCCTGACCAGGATATGTGGATATTGGGAGGACTAGAAAAGTAATTTCCGCAATATCCTGGTCAGACCCTATGCTACTTCTGCACCCATTTACCCACTCTACCCCTGTGACCTAACTCTGTGACCATCCCTGCTGTAAGAGCTGCCCTACACATGATCCTATCACCACCTATATGAACCCTGTAGTTGGCACATCATACACTACTAAAGGGAGACCCACATGTTAGGTAATACATGTTGTGTACTAGTTGTTATGTAAACAATGTTTAGTCTTTTACGTTGGAATGTCTACCACCAAATTATCTGTCATGATGAATGGACACAGACAGAGGGTGTAGACTTGGAACACATAATATAATCTTCCAGAGAATGCTCAAAAACATGACATCCATAATCTCAGTGCCTGTTTCGCTACACATGACATCTAGACTTTTCCTGCAGTCAGTAGCTTCTCAGAACTTTGCCAGTGGGAACTGGCATTGCAACATGTGCCTGGTTCTTGCCACCTACCTGGTCTTAACTTACATTAATTTCTTTGGTCTCAGCATTTCTTCTCATTACAACTGCTTTCTTCACTACCTTTTAGTTTTATATATCTCTTATTTTCTGATATGTTTATTTTTCCAAGACCCCCACTTCCACCACATACAATGCACTAAGCCTTCTACTCGTATTAACTCTTGCATGGTGTTTTGTCAGCATTCCGTCTTACATTATACTGTATCTTCCACCTTTGGGCTCTCAGGTTTTCTAATCTTGTCTGGTGCAGACTCAACAATCAGTCTATCCTTCTCATCCCGTCTGATATGTCTCCCCAGACGCAGGGTTCCAGGATGCTTTCCCAAACTCTTTCATTTCCTAAATACCACCAGTCCCTTTCCTTCAGCCCTACTTGTTTCCTTTCAACCCCCTTGCTCACGTTTCTACCTTGTGTAATCATTCTGCTGTACTCCACAGACAGAAGAACAAACTTTTTATACCATTAATAGTGGCTAAAAATAGAATTAAATTCCAGTTAGACACTGGTGCATCTGTTTTCCTCATCAACAAAGGTGCCTATGAAATGATGAGTAGCCCTTGGCTCAGAAGCCTACTTCTCTTTTGTCCAAATATGACAGACACTAAATATCAGTTCTTGGCAAGTGCATTTCACCACCAGCTATTCATGATGTTATAAAGAATGCTTTCTTTCAAGTTCTAGATTCTAGAAACAATGTCAACATTTTTGGTTAGACTTGTTTGACTTGCTCAGTCTATGCATACAAGACAATGTGTTGCAAATCATTGCTTCAGTGCCTCATACTAATGTTCCTACTTCTGCAATAAGTACAGAGAACTTTTTGAACTAGGATTATGAATGGCTGAAGATTATGAGGCACACCTTACTTTTAAGGCCCTGCACTATTATCGTATTTTGCCTGTCCCATGCTATATGTGAGCCGGTGGCTCAGGAGCTGCATCCATTGAAAGACAAAGGGGTGTTACAACCTGTTTCTGCTAGCAGTGTGCATCCCTCTTGGTCATATTATGAAAGGTATCAGGACGTTTACATCTCTTTGCTGATTTCAAAGGAACAGTACACTCACAAACTGTCATGAATTAATCCCCTCTCCCATGATTGGAGGAGTTAATGGACAGATTCTTTACCAAGACTGATTTATGTGACACAGAATTCTAGTTACCATGGGCAAGCAGTCCAAGAAATATTTTATGATAACACACACCCGGGTTTGTTCCAGTTTCAAAGACAACTGTTCAGATGTTCTCCAGCTACTGATATTTTTCACTGGTTCCTGGAACAATTATCAGCAAAAGTCCCTTCATGTATAAACTACATAGATGATGTTGTCACAGATTGTATGCCTGCTGAACATGTGGCCAACTTCAAATGTTTGTTTGAATCTCTTACTGTTGCTGGCTCAAAGTGAAACAAGGAAAAGTACTCCTTTTTGCATGAGGAACTTGAATACTTAGGATATGTCATGAATGTGCAGTGTATTCATCCTGCTTATTTGCACTTGTCTGTGACTAAAGATCTTCTGGCATCCAATAAATCAAGGGGCTGCAGGTTGTCATGGACAGACTCTCATATTACATTACATTCATCACAAATGCTGTGCGAACTGCTGCTCTGCTGAACCAGCTGTGCCAGAAAAGTGCTCCCTTTGTAAGATCCCAATAATATAAGAATGTATTTCAGCATTAAAGGAGGCTTTGTTATGTCATCACTGTCTCATTAATTTTGATCCTGCTAAGGCTGTTTTATTTGCTCTTGATTAATCTTCTTATTGCGTTGAAGCTGTGTGCTCCCAAATAACTGGTTTATCTCATTTGCCTGGAAAACTGTCAACAAATGACAGGCCAATTCAATTCAATTCAATTTATTAGCGTCCTTGTAGTACATCATCAATTACACCCAACTTCAAAAAGTAGTGCTCACCATTATGTTTGGTGTTACTAAGTTCCATCAACTTCTGTACAGTCAGGAGTTCTATTTGATTAGGTATCATCAACTTTAGCGGATTTATTTAATTCTCCTGAGCTTGTTCCACTGTGGACAGTGCAAAAATTGCAGTGTGGGCTGTATTGTTGCCTAATTATCAATGTGAGTCATTTACAGGTGCAATGCACAATATTTGAATGCTGATTTGTTCCCTTGGCTACGAATGCTGATTTGTTCCCTTGGCTACCAGTCAGTACTGACACAACATTTGACTTGCCTGAGCAACCATGTTATCAAATCAATACCCAGTATTTTGAAATTCTTCAAAATCTTACTCTTTATTCTTGGTGTATTGCTGGAGCAACTGCTTCTGACCCAGTTCTTTGGATAGTTTTACAATATGTGTGCCACAGGTGGCTGTGTAATTTGAAAGAAATTCCTCACCCACTAATGTGTTCTACTTTTCACACTGTCATGCACTGTCCATTTGATCAGATGTTCTTCTATTGCATGTAGAGCATGATGATTCACAGTTGATGAGTCCTCACTCCCTCCCACAAAAAGTTTTATCTGTGTAGCACCAAGGACACTGGGACATAGATCTCACAGCAACTCACCCAAGGTCATTGTAGTTGGCAGAGCATCAGTGCCCAAATTCAGCAAATGGCCACTGACTGTAATATGTGTAAGGAGCACACAACAATGCTTTTGCAATGGCAAAGTCCATTCAGTTGTTGGAAATGCATCCATATTGATTTTGTGAGTCCGTTCTGGAGCACATGATGTTCGTTGGTGGTAGATACATACATTAAATTTCTTTTTTGTGGTCTTCTTGACATCCACCACAGCTAATAGTACTGAATCAGTTTTGTGTTCTATTTTTTATCTTGGATGTCTTCCTGAGACTTTTTTCTCAGACAATGCACCACAATTCATGTCAGTCAATTTTCAACAGTTTTGTGCTCACAACAGTATATGCCACGTAAATACTGCACCTTTTCTCACTCTGTCTAGCAGTGAAGCTGAATGATTCTTTCAAATTTTTAAGAGTTGCTTCGAGGAACTCACACACAGAAGCAAGCTTTAAGAAATTTCTGTCCTCCTACCACTGCTTGCCATGTGGTGGGAAGTTGTTGGCAGAATTATTACACAGTCATCATCACTGTACCATGTTGCATATTCTGCAGCTGCTGCGGAAGAAGTTCATTTTGCTGGGACAGACAAACTTTCAGCTGCAGGACGAAGTTTTCTTTAAGGTTTCTGGTGCTGTACTGAGAGCACAGTACCACTGCACAAGTTCTGAGTCATTCATTTTATGTCATTGGAGGTTACTCTTAGTTGCATTGGTATCACCAGAACCAGCCGTGGCACTCTTATGTGTGTGATTCTGCCACAGAATATTTACTCACAGATCCAACATGCTACTGGGTTCTGCAACAGCAGTCATCTCCACCTCTCCTCCTATTGCAGTCAGCTACACCCTAAATGGTGCTGATAGAGATAAAGTCGCACTGTCATTGTCAATGATCTTGCAGTCTCAGCCAACGTCTGTGGAGATGCTGCACCTGGATAGCCATCCACATGTCCCCTAGAGTTCTGCTTGGAGTCAACTCATCCACAGTGTCTCCATCACAAGATGCAGGCATGCACCCTCTGGTTAGTTTTTTGGCCCATGTTCCCAGTCATTTGCAAGTTGACTACTGGGTTGCAGACCAGTAGCCACCATCACCCATTGTTATACTCTGTCTCCTCATTTGTGTCTGTATTCATGGGTTCCCCGGACCATTGTCAGTACTACACGATGACACTGCAGAGGTTTGGTGGGGAAGAAAATAGTGTCATCCAAAGGACAATGTAACGTGGCAACATGGGTACCTTAGATCAGAACCACAAGTAAGTACAGTCACTACTTGACACAATGAATGACATACATCAGCATAAACATGCCCTCAAAGTGTCACATATATGGGGTGCTATACAGGGTGTTGCAAAAAGGTACGGCCAAACTGTCAGGAAACATTCCTCACACACAAAGAAAGAAAAGATGTTACGTGGACATGTGTCTGGAAACACTTAATTTCCATGTTAGAGCACATTTTAGTTTCGTCAGTATGTGCTGTACTTCCTCGATTCACAGCCAGTTGGCCCAATTGAAGGAAGGTAATGTTGACTTCGGTGCTTGTGTTGACATGCGACTCATTGTTCTACAGTATTAGCATCAAGCACATCAGTATGTAGCATCAACAGGCTAGTGTTCATCATGAACGTTTTGCAGTCAGGCAGCAGAGGCGGACCAATTCCATGGACTCCACGCTCTTGTGACCTCAACCCTCTTGACTTTCATTTATGGGGGCATTTGAAAGCTCTTGTCTACGCAACCCCGGTACCAAATGTAGAGACTCTTCATGCTTGTATTGTGGATGGCTGTGATACAATACACCATTCTCCAGTGCTGCATCAGCGCATCAGGGATTCCATGCGATAGAGGACATTTTGAACATTTCCTGTAACAAAGTGTTTGAAGTCACACTGGTACTTTCTGTTGCTGTGTGTTTCCATTAATGTGATTTGAAGAGAAGTAATAAAATGAGTTCTAACATGGAAAGTAAGCATTTCCGGATGCATGTCCACGTAACATATTTTCTTTCTTTGTGTGTGAGGAATGTTTCCTGAAAGTTTGGCTGTACCTTTTTGTAACACCCTGTATAACTGCTGCCAGACTAGAATGTACATTTCTAGGTCCAGTCTGCAATCAATGCTTACGATGACAGCATTGTCTTACTGCTGGTGAGTGGTATTAGAAGCCAGAACAGTGTGTCACAGTTGAAAGTAAATTGTTCAGTGCAATGAGACTATCATTCTGCGTTATATCAAGCGATAAATTACAGTGTTCAAACTTAGATAAAATGATTTAATATTTTGTATGTGTTGTAGTATACACTAGACCTCTTCCAGAAGTAAATATACACCTACTAGGACCCACTACAGTGCCAAAGTGAGCGTGTCGAGTGCTATTTTGTCTGGCACAACACAAAGTACTTACATTCTGCATCTAAAGTTTTGGAACATCCTGTACATGTTATTAAAGGCTAGCAAGATCAAAAATATATAAACAGTAATCTTGAAATCTTGCAAAAACTAAATCTCCAAAATATTTACAAAATATATGTTCCAGAACAATGTTATTTTTAATATGTTCCACTTTATTAAAAGACACCTCTGCAGCCATTGTCACTAACACATACTTCTTTGATGGCAGCTGAGTCAGAAGTAAGCTGGTTGTAATGCTGGTGGTTGATGAAATTATCACTGAAATAATTTGGCCACCAAATGGGGGAGAGGTTGTGGAAAAAAGTAGGTGGTCTCAAGTTTTACCAGTTTACTATCTAAGTACCCATATTTTTTCCCTAAAGTTTTGTAAAACCTAGAACGTGTGACATACGGTAAAGAAGACCAAAAATAAATAAATAGTAATCTTAATATCTTAGAAAAACTAATTCTCCATAAAATAAACCCAAAACATGTTACAGAAAAAAATATTTTCTTGAGTTTTACAACTTTATTAACCCACTGATTACCAATATTTTTCTCCATAGTCAACCCTACATTTACTATGTAAATTGATGAAACCCACATATCTTGTCATATATATTTTTCTCAAAATGATATAATTTTTTGACAGGAATACCTTATAAATCTATCCTTAATATTTATTGAAGTGATTAGGAGTGAGGATAATAATGTTTCAGAAGTTTTTGTTGGTGTTTCATTCCCCAAAAAATAAAGGCATTTGCAATTCCACAAAAAAGTCTCTCACATTCAAACCATTTATCACTCTTCTCCTTCCTTGCTTTACACACTACACAATTTCTGGAGGCTGTTTCCTTGACGGGATCAGGGGGTGGGAGGGGGGACAAACCTAACAAAACCTGATTCCTCATAACTTACAAAATATTGAACGAAATTAATTGTGCTGTACACCACTAACTAGATCGATTTCTCAGATTTATGATGGTATGTAACATGTCATGCCATATATTAACAGAAGAGAAGAAACACTAAGAAGTAGAAGCATATTAACAGAAGAGAAGAGACACTAAGAAGCAGAAGCAATAGCTGCTTGGCCTGTCTCACAGCTGGCATAGTAATAATGGACTTGAAACCTGAGGCTGGCTGTGAGCCAGCTGTATAAGCCAATTGGTTGGATAGACTATCTCCATAGCCAATGTTTCTAACATATGCTTCTTCAGTGTTGCTCAACTCAGAGATAAGCCAGTTAGCATCCAATTTGTGTATTAAATTTTTGTTGGCAGTATTTGGGCAGCAAGAGTAAGAGAGGTTATGGAGGACAGTTACTGGCCTCCAGGTTTGTCAGGTACTCTGAAAGTATACACATCCCATTCCCAAAATTTTGGAACACCTTGTATGTGAGGCACATGGGCAACAAGATCATACATAAATGAAATGTAATCTCAATGTCTTACAAGAAAGAATTCCCCAAATGTTTACCAAACGCATGTTACAGAAAAACATGTTTCCCTGAGTTGTTCCACTTTATTAAGAAACCACCTTCTTTGGTGGTGCTTGACTTGGAGGTAAATTGGTTACAATGCTGCTGATGGATGAATTTTTCACTTCCAGTATTTGGCCACAAAGTGGAGGAGAGAGAGTGGAGAAAAGTTGCTAGTCTCCAGTCACACCAGTTTACTATTTCAAAGTATTCGTATTTAGTCTGTAAAGTTTGGAACAGATTGTAAATGTGGTTAAAGGAGAACAATATCAAAAATAAATCAATAGGAATGTTCATATCTTAGAAGAACTCACTCTCCACAAAATGTACAAAATATATGACAGAAAACTGTGTTCTCTTAAATAATTTACAATGAATTTATACCTTTGTATACCTTCAGTAGTATATCAGGTGGTGCTGCTGTGTCAAATGGACCTTTCGATACCATTCTTTTTTCTGGCATTGTTTCTTTGAAATCTGCATACCTCATGTTCTAATTAAGGCAGTTTTGAATACTGTTATGATATTCGATGATTATTTACCAAAATTTCATTAATCATATTAGATTTTTTACTATATTTCGAAAATCTGTTTCCCTACATTTTCACTGTATCTCTGAGAATGTTGATCATGCTACAAAACCAGATTTGTTACTTTTGCCAGTTACTGAAAAATAAACTTATTATTTTTTATGTGTGTTATATGTATAGCATCTGTTCTTTTGAACGCATCCAAAAGCACAGACACCAAGCATTTATGTAACTGATTTGTGTTGATGGACAATGAGTCATCCATCTTCAGTGTGAATGCACTATTATGTTTGACCTCTTCAAGCTCTCCTGGTGGATATGTTTTAAATTGTCTTCACAGGTTTGCTGCCAGATGATATAGCAACTGTCTGAGATCTTCAGGTCAGCCACATCTGGTACCTTTACGTGGAGAAGATGTCGAAGAACATATGTGAATTTCACAAGTTACATCACAAGAGAGGTAGATTGTTAAGCAATGTTGCATTTTTACTGAGATACCATGACAAGAAAACCACTCCTACATTTGCTAAATTTAAACACTGTATAAATTCTGAGACTGCCATTTCAATTAAACAATGGCTGAGTGCAGCACCTGTGAGAGAAAGGGTGCACTATACATGTCAGGTATTGTGCTTGCTGTCCAGACAATTACTATCACTCCATTTGAGGATTTTTGTGAACCTTTCAGTGGTATTCTAGAACTGGGTAGACAGTGCCAATTGGGCACTGGCTGATTGGACTGAACGACAAGCTAAGGTTCTTCAAATGATAAAATACAATAGACTTGAAGCCTGAACACAAGAAGACATGCCAAGAAGGTGTACTGTGTTTAATCTCAGAGAGAAGACTTCGGATGACGCTGCAGTTTTGGTACTAGAGAACGGTCTGAAATTTGCACCTACACTGGTGAGTATTTCCAACTGAGATGTGATTAATGAAATAGAGCAGGCCATTTTGAAACTTCCTAAGGATGCTGCCAAATAGATTAGGTGTGACAAATGTGGCATTTTGACTCGAGCTTCACCTAAGGAGACCAACAATAACACCATATCAGCTGAAAGAAATGCTCTACATGAATTGAAAGGAGACCAAGACATTGTCATCTTACCTGTTGACAAAGGAAATGCTACTGTGTTTCTCACATGCACAGATTGTATTAGCAAGATATAAAAACTGTTCAACAATCCTGCATACAGTAAATTAAAAACAGATCTGATCGGTAGCATCCAGAGGAAGACTTTGGAACTCATGAAAAAGAGCTCAATTCCAGTGCAAGTCACTAAGAGTTTGCAGGCTGCAGTTCCTCCTAGACTATGACCTACCCAAGATCCATAAGAATGGGGTGCCTCTCCATCCCCTTGTAAGTAACATAGGAGCACCTACTTATTTTGTTGCCAAATATCTGACACCACTATTGGGACCTCTGTCAGCCAAGTGCAACCATCATATTTGAAACTCTGAAGATTTCATAGGTAACCTGAAAACCCTTAGATTGCAATTGTTGGGACCTCTCAGTAAGTTTCGATGTTGTGTCTTTATTTACAGAGGTGCCCTTACAGAATGCTTTAGAGCTCATTAGCAACATGTTGAGGAGGACATAATGGCATTATTTAAACAGATGTTTACTTCAACATTCTTCTCATTTCATGACCAATATTTTGAAGAAGTGGATGGTGTCACCATCAGAAGCCCTCTGTCCCCTGTGGAGGCCAGTTTTTTATGGAGGACTTTGAAGAAAAAGCACTGCAGTCAGCCACTCTCAAACTGTCTTGTTTTCTGCAGTATGTGGATGATACATTTGTGGTGTGGCCACATGGACTTGATACTCTACCTATATTCCTTCAGCATTTGAATTCACTCCATCTGAATATAAGCTTCACAATGGAAATGGAAAAAGGTGTTACTTTACCTTTTCTTGATGTTTTGGTATGAAGGACAGCAGATGGAACCTTGGGACACAGCACCTACTGCAAGCCAATGCATACAGATCTATATCTGCATGCCAGAAGCTGCTATCATCCTGTAAAATGTGGTAGTGCATTAATAATGTTAGTTTATAGAGTACATGCGGTGTCTGATCCTGAAAGCTGTCAAGTGAAATACAACATTTGAAGACAGTGTTCTGACAAAATGGTTATTCTGAGAGACAGATAAGTAATGCATTCAGTCTCAAGTGAATTCAGTCTATGGAGCAGAATGAAGGTACAAAGACACCCACAACTTCGGGCTTTTTGCCATATTTTGGTGTCATGTCATCAAGAATTAGAAGAGTCCTCAGAAGATATGACATTAAGTGTGTTTTTCGACCATCTGCAAAACTGAGGAACCTGTTGAGTTTGGTGAAGAATGGTCCTGACCTAAGAAAATGTGGTGCATACAACATTCCTTTTCAACATGGGGCAGCATCGTACGCACTCACATCAATCCAAAAAGTCGGCTATTGTGGAACACTGTCTGAGTACAGGACATTGCATGATTTATGAAAATATGGAAGTTTTATCCCTGGCATTGTCTTTCTGTGATTGTGACATTAAGGAAGCAATACATATCAGTGCAGGCGATAAACTCATCAACAGGGATGCAAGACTTCAACTGAGCACAGCCTGCAACCCTGCATTGGTTCCTATTAAATCACGATGAAAAAATTAAGATTTTTTTGACTACAGACCCATCATAACATTGGTCCAGTACAGATTTTTAGTGAGTGATGTCTGGCTGCACTGTTAGTAAACATAGCATACAGCGCATGCACAGGAGGGCCGCTCTGCAATTTTCGGCAGAGGGCATTTTATATGACACCATCTACCTGCAAATCATTGTGCATGTGTGATTCCACTCCTGTGCATTTTTCTCATGCTTGTTCTATGTATAGGGTATCAGTTCTACCTAGCCACCATCAAGGCTGAACCACCTGAAGATTTCGGACAGTTGCTCCGAGGAAATATTGTGGAATTTGCACATCATGATCTGGTGGCAAACCCATGAAGACTGTTACAACACATCTGCCAGGAAAGCTGGAAGAGTCATATATTGTTCCTGTTTATGAAGGGTCACCATATATGGTTTTGACATATGACTAAGGCAAGTTTATGCTGTTTAGTAAAGTAAAGTTTTGATCTATGATTGTTGAAATGCTTGCTGTAGGTCTGACATATGTGGGGTTTGTAAATTTTGATTGGAAATCTTATAGAGATAACATAGTAATGTGAGCAATTACTGGAACACTGCAGATGAAATAATGATTATAATGATGTAGTTGACTATAAACAATTAACTCCAAAAATCTAACCTTAGTAACTGTGCAACTTACCAAGTACACATCTGAAATTAAATGAAGATGAGGAAGTGTTTACTGTGGGAGAAATCCTAATAACAATTAATAGTTATGAAATAATTAATGCCAACAGTACAGACCTGTCACTTACATATTGTAGTGCTCTGTGAGATTATTTGGTATTTTAGTTTAGTGTAAGAATATTTTATGGTCTGCACAGTACATCCATTTGGTGCAGGTTGAAGACTAGGCCAGTTACTTCTAATGTGAAATCTGCAGGAGTAATTACCTTACTGAAAATCATTTCTACTCATGAAAAACTTATCATTTGTTAGAATACTCAGGAGAAACATGTGAAACTGAAGCATAAAATTTAAAAAGAAAGAAAGTGGAGGGGAAGAGGGTTGTCCTTAGGCCACATTTCCTACTCTTTTTCAAAGAACGTCCTGACTCATTGGTCAGAAGTGACAAAAGTATAAGTCAGGAAAGGTGATGGCGTATCTTATTGAAGTGAGTAGCAGAAGGCTATATATTACAGATTTTTCCTATGTTTTTGATATGTATGCATTTAGTTGGTAATAAGCATTTCTGGAGTAGAAAGTTAATTCACTACTCTGCTACACCAGTGTGGACTTCCACAACATGTGTTTAGTATTTGGTATTTCTTGGTATCCTTTTTTTCTATTATTTCTGTGAATCATGTGCTCTCTGGAAAAAACTGTACATTGGCATTGATAAAATACAGGGGGAGGGGGTGGCTTATGAGGGAGGCAGGGGAGGGCGGGGGGTAGAATTAGTACATATTGTACTAAAATGGAGATTGTTGATTAGATCATTTAAAAATAAAACAGACTGACTCAACTCAGAAAAACTTGTGTCCTATAGTTAACAGAAAAACTTTTATCTTACTGAAAATTGGTTATGATAATATTGTTTATACAGGCTGTGCAGAGTGTCATTCAGCCATTAAAACCTGCATGTGCTTAATACAATGTAATCAAAAAACACAAATACTTCCTCGGAAAATTAAAGTTAGCTCTGTCGATCATAACTACAGGAGATTGGAATAAACACACAGCTTGTTCAATTATTCAGAGCTTGCAAATCAAAATAACTTAACATGCAGGAACAACCTTCAGAGTTATCTCACAACTATGCATGAACTAGCTACATGTATGGAGGATAGAAAGAATAAAAACACACTCAAAGAATGAGAAAACCATAACAACGTAAATAGAGAAATAGTTAAATGTGGAAAACATACAACAGAAATAAATGATATAATAATAATGAAATAATAATGAAATAAATGATATAATAGAAACTGATCAGAATAAGGTAGCAGATCTACTTAACAATCATTCTGCCTCTGTTGGCTCCAGCATAAACAATCAGCTTACAAATCACAAATTCAAATTCAGAGAAACTCCAGTGTCAGGAAGTATATTTTTGACACTTACAAGTGAAGAAGAAATAACGAAAATAGTGAATAGATTGAAGAGTTCTCGTCCTGCAGGACTGTTATAGCCTGGACAGTCTTAATAAATTTATTCATAAAATTGCATCACCTTTATCAGCAATTATCAGCTTTCTTATGGAAAATGGTGTGTTTCCAGATGACTTGGAAATTACTTGAATTTTCCTTATTTTTAAAAAAGGAAACAGAAATTTAGCAGAAAACTTTTGACCCAAATCTGTTCTTCCAATAGTATCCAAAATATTTGAGAAAATAATATACATAAGAGTCTTGAAATTCCTGGTGAGCAAAAATGTGATTTCTAATTGACAATATGGGTTTGTCCAGGGATCATCCACCGTTATAGCACCATCCAATATAATCAAAAACATGACTCAAGCAATAGATCATAAAGAACATGTAACTGGCATCTTTCTAAATTTACGAAAAGCATTTCACTATGTTGATATGACCATATTGCTGGAGAAACTGTGGAACTATGGCATTTGAGGCACAGCCCATAGTCTGATTACATCCTATTTGACAAATAGAAAGCACTACATTCTATTAACACTACAGAGGGAGCATACAAATCAGGCAGTAGTGATATTAATTTTGTTATTTCACAATGGTCAGTATTAGGACCATTTCTTTTTATTATTTATGTTAATGATATTCAGTCTATAACAAAACCCACTACAGATATCTTATATGCAGATGATACCACAGTAATATGCCATAATCCTACATATTCACAACTTTAAGTGGAATCGAAAGCTGCAGCAAGCCTAATTATGCAGTATTTTAATGAAAACCAACTCAAATTAACTACAAGTAAATTAGTCTATATTTAATTTGATATTGGGAGGCAAAAACCACTTGAAACGCCAATTGTAATGGGTGATGAATACATTAAAAAATAATACTCAACCAGGTTTCTTGGCCTGGTACTTGATGTAGAGTTAAATTGGTCTCATCATTTAAATGATATTTGTAAAAAGCTGTCTACTACTATATAAGCCCTAAGAAAACTGACACTTTTATGTAACATTACCTCTCAGAAACAATTATATTTTGCACTATCTGAATCCCATCTAAGCTATGGGATAAAGGGATGGAGATCCAGCAGTAAAGGTAATATGAAAAGAGTACTTATCCTACAGAAGGCATTTAGAATTACAGAAAAGAAATGTGCCATGGAATCCTGCAGGAATTTGTTTAAGGAATTTAAAATACTAACTGTTCATATCCTGTACGTACTTGAGCTTTATAGCAGTAAACAGTAACACAACTAAATAAAGAAAAACATGACCGTAACACTACAAGTAGAGAGAGACCCCACGATATCTCTCATAGAACCACACTTTATGAGAAAAGCTTTCAGTATTAAGGCATTAAACTACTGAACTGCTTCCATCCTAATAGCTTCAAATTGCTCATTACAGAACTAAAAAAGAAATTAAAATAATGATTCCTAAACAGTCCTCGGTATTCAATAGATGAGTTTCTAGATTTAGTACAAGACACTTTTTCTAAAACTATGAATTTCAAATCTTAGACTGCATGTGTCTGTATATGTGTGGATGGATATGTGTGTGTGTGCGAGTGTATACCCGTCCTTTTTTCCCCCTAAGGTGAGTCTTTCCGCTCCCGGGATTGGAATGACTCCTTACCCTCTCCCTTAAAACCCACATCCTTTCGTCTTCCCTCTCCTTCCCTCTTTCCTGACAAAGCAACCGTTGGTTGCGAAAGCTTGAATTTTGTGTGTATGTTTGTGTTTGTTTGTGTGTCTATCGACCTGCCAGTGCTTTCTTTTGGTAAGTCACATCATATTTGTTTTTAGATATATTTTCCCACGTGGAATGTTTCCCTCTATTATATAAATAAATAAATAAATGTACATATAAAACAGAACTCCTCCAGTGACTGGTGTGAAATGTTTGACAGCACAATGTTTGTAAATGTATATGTGGCATGCATGATGCAACACTACATGACTGCATGATGTCACCACAGTATATTCTGTATTAAATCAGTGGTTATGTTGTGTAAAGAAACTTGAGAATTTTTCACCATTTGTGTACTTACTTTTAATAATCTCAGGAATCCACAACTATTTAAATTTTCTTATGGACATCACACACATCCATGCCCAAGGCAGGATTTG
This sequence comes from Schistocerca piceifrons, assembly GCF_021461385.2. Lineage (NCBI taxonomy): Eukaryota > Metazoa > Arthropoda > Insecta > Orthoptera > Acrididae > Schistocerca > Schistocerca piceifrons. Next base: position 178,614,433 of record NC_060138.1, on the reverse strand, counting down.
AACCTGCAACCGTAGTGGTCACGCGGTTCCGGAATGTAGCGCCTAGAACCGCTCAGCCACTATGGCTGGCCGGGAAAATTAAAGAGACCTTTGGAGAGAAGAGAGCCATTTGTATGAATATCAAAAGCTCAGATGGAAATCCAGTTCTAAGCAAAGAAGGGAAAGCAGAAAGGTGGAAAGAGTATATAGAGGGTCTATACAAGGGTGATGTACTTGAGGACAATATTATGGAAATGGAAGAGGATGTAAATGAAGATTAAATGGGAGATACGATATTGCGTGAAGAGTTTGACACAGCACTGAAAGACCTGAGTCGAAACAAGGCCGCCGGAGTAGACAACATTCCATTAGAACTACTGACAACCTTGGGAGAGCCAGTCCTGACAAAACTCTACCATCTGGTGAGCAAGATGTATGAGACAGGCGAAATAACCTCAGACTTCAAGAAGAACATGATAATCACAAACCCAAAGAAAGCAGGTGTTGATAGATGTGAAAATTACCAAACTATGATTTTAATAAGTCACAGCTGCAAAATATGAACGTGAATTCTTACAGACGAATGGAAAAACTGATAGAAGCTGACCTCTGGGAAGATCAGTTTGGATTCCGTAGAAATGTTGGAACACGTGAGGCAATACTGACCCTACAACTTACCTTAGAAGAAAGATTACGGAAGGGCAAACCTACATTTCTAGCATTTGTAGACTTAGAGAAAGCTTTTGACAATGTTGACTGGAATACTCTCTTTCAAACTGTAATGGTGGCAGGGGTAAAATACAGAGAGCAAAAGGCTATTTACAATTTGTACGGAAAGCAGATGGCAATCATAAGAGTCGAGGGGTATGAAAGGGAAGCAGAGGTTGGGAAGGGCGTGAGACAGGGTTGTAGCCTATCCCCGAAGTTATTCAATCTGTATATTGAGGAAGCAATAAAGGAAACAAAAGAAAAGTTTGGAGTAGGTATTAAAATCCATGGAGAAGAAATAAAAATGTTGAGGTTTGCCGATGACATTGTAATTCTGTCAGAGACAGCAAAGGACTTGGAAGAGCAGTTGAATGGAATGGATCGTGTCTTGAAAGGAGGGTATATGATGAACATCAACAAAAGCAAAACGAGGCTAATGGAATGTAGTCTAATTAAATCTGTTGATGCTGAGGGAATTAGATTAGGAAATGAGACACTTAAAGTAGTAAAGGAGTTTTGCTATTTGGGGAGCAAAATAACTGACGATGGTCGAAGTAGAGAGGATATAAAATGTAGACTGGCAATGGCAAGGAAAGCGTTTCTGAAGAAGAAAAATTTGTTAACATCGAGTATAGATTTAAATGTCAGGAAGTCATTTCTGAAAGTATTTGTATGGAGTGTAGCCATGTATGGAAGTGAAATGTGGATGATAAATAGCTTAGCCAAGAAGAGAATAGAAGCTTTCGAAATGTGGTGCTACAGAAGAATGCTGAAGATTAGATGGGTTGATCACATAACTAATGAGGAGGTATTGAATAGAATTGGGTAGAAGAGGAGCTTGTGGCACAACTTGACTAGAAGAAGGGATTGGTTGGTAGGACATGTTTTGAGACATTGAGGGATCACCAATTTAGTATTGGAGGGCAGCGTGGAGGGTAAAAATCATAGAGGGAGACCAAGAGATGACTGCACTAAGCAGATTAAGAAGGATGTAGGCTGCAGTAGGTACTGGGAGATGAAGAAGCTTGCACAGGATAGAGTAGCATGGAGAACTGCATCAAACAAGTCTCAGAACTGAAGACCACAACAACACCAATGATTAAACAATTATAAAAATTATAGGTTGCTGCTCATCATAAGGATGACACATAGAGTTGCAGACAGGCACAACCAAAAGACTGTTAGACTCTAAGCTTTCAGCTAGAATGTGGATTCTAGCTGGAGCAGCCAGAGATAACCATCATGTGCATGTGTGTGTGTTTTCCCTTTTCAAAAGAAGGCTTTCATTGAAAGCTGAGTGTTAACTGCCAGTTCATTGTGCCTGTCTAAATTAATATGTTATCTTTACAGTGAGTAGCAATCTGTTCTTTCCATAATTGTTTTTACTGTCATGAACAATTTCTCCTTCTATTATATTATAACAATCTGCTATACTAATAGGCTATTTTCACACATTAAAAATATGGTTCAGATTGTTGTTGTTATTCTGATTGTTTATAACATTTAAATAGCATTTACAGTCAGTGTTCTCGCAAAATATCTATTATTTTTATGTAATTAAAGCTCAAAAAATAATTAAATATCAAGATCTGGTCATGTGGTCAAAAATGCTCTATTATTGGCTGATACTCTGGTGATGTCTCAGGCTAGGAATTGAGATGAAGCTATATGTGTATTATAGGAGTGTTAGCTGATGCTATGAGGTTTTTATGTACTTTTTCTGCAAACAGTTTAGCTATTTAGTGATGGAAAACACAACTACAACATTTAAGTATAACAGAAAGAAATTTTGTGAATACTGTTAGTGGAAGGTTTGCAAAAGTTGATGCGTTTGTGCTCCACCCATTTAGAAAAGTGATAGGTGCAATGATGGACATTCTTTTCCCTGCTCCCTGTGACAGCATTAAACTTGCTCACAAGGGAACCTCCCCATTGCACCCCCTTCAGATTTAATTACAAGTTGGCACAGTGGATAGGCCTTGAAAAACTGAACGCAGATCAATCGAGAAAACAGGAAGAAGTTGTGTGGAACTATTAAAAAAATAAGCAAAATATACAAACTGAGTAGTCCATGCACAAGATAGGCAGCATCTAGGGGACTGTAAGCTCTGAAGTGCCGTGGTCCCATGGTTAGCGTGAGCAGCTACAAAATGAAAGGTCTTTGGTTCAAGCCTCCCTCAGGTTAAAATTTTTTTATTTTCAGATTATTATCGAAGTTAAGGTACTGAAACATAATCAACTTCGCTCTCCAAAATTCCAGGACATGTTCAGATTTGCTTTGGACATGCAGGATTTGACGGTCTACACACGGAAAAATTTGAAAACGTTAGAAACATATGTTTTGACAGAGCACAGGGAAAACTGTTGCAGTCATTTGTTGCAGTTCGTGTGACAAACTCTTATGTTTTTATCACTTTTTTGGGAGTGATTATCACATCCACAAGAAAACCTAAATCGGCAAGGTAGAAGAATCTTTTTACCCATTTGCCAAGTGTACAAGTTAGGTGGGTCGACAACATATTCCTGTCAGGTGACACACATGCCATCACCAGTGTTGTATAGAATACATCAGATGTGTTGTCCTGTGGAGGAATCGGTTGACGTATGACCTTGCGAGCAAATGTTTTCAGTGCCCACTGGAGAGGCACGTCATTTCGTCTACTAATCGCACGGTTTTGCGGTGCGGTGGCAAAACACAGAAACTAAACTTATTACAGTGAAGAGAGACGTCAATGAACGAACGGACGGATCATAACTTTGCGAGAATAAAGAAAGTAAAATTTTCATCCGATGGAAGACTTGAACCAAGGACCTCTGCCTCTAGAGCTACACATGCTAACCATGGGACCACGGCGCTCCTGAGCTCACAATATCCTTAATGTTGCTTATGTGATGCATGGACTACTCAGTTCGTATATTTTGCTTATTTTTTTCGTAGTTCCACACAACTTCATCCTGTTTTCTCGATTGATCTGTGTCCAGTTTTTCAAGGCCTATCCACTATGCCAACTTATAACTAAATCTGAGGGGGGTGTGATGGGGAGGTTCCCTTATCAGAATGAAGGAACTGTAGAACTTTTGCAAATGGGTCTGTATATAATAACTAGAATGTTGACTATCAATTGTGCTATGACCCAAAGCACAAGAAAATTATACTTGGCAAAACTTAGTGCTGATTTCCTGTGTAGAAGATGATCAGCAGAGAAACTGTTTCTAGAAGACATTAGGTGCCACAATGGATAACATATCTGACTGCAGATAAAGAGGCAAAGTTATACATCAATTACAAAAATAGCATTAGCAATAGCTGATTGTAGCAGTTACTTCAATTGTGGGATGTATTATATATAGCTTCACATTAGTAGTAGTATGAGAAATGGACAACTGAGGATAAATACATTTACTTTGTGAACAAACAGTTTACCTTTTTGAGTAGCATTGCTAGTAGTGAAGATATCACCGTACGCTCACCCTACAATGAGGTGCAGGATGACGAGGTTGTAAGGAGAGATATAAAGTGTGTAAAACATGCAGGTGACACAAACACAAGGGCTGTGATATTTGTAAGTGTAAACTAATGTTGGCTTCTGAAGCAGACTTACTTCACCTTATTGTAAGATGATTAAACTGAAAAAGTTTAAACAATAAGTATCCTAGCTGGACAATACAAGTGTGTGGTCACATTAACTAGAAAATACCTTTTTTAATGTGATGTGTGTGAACAGTAAGGAAAAGACAACAATATTCTGTTTCTGATTGGTGTGGTGATGTTTTGTGTTTGTGATTTGGTTTTCATATGAGAGGACTGTCATTTTAAAAATGAGTTTAAATTTTAAGGAGTTTTTATAGGTGTATTTGTATAGTATGGCACTACACACCATTTGTAAACTATTTTCTGAAACGTAAATTCCAAAACAAGACATCACTGTGAATAAGCATCATGACAGAAGGAGGAACGAGATAGCCAGTGTCATCACAGGCATCCCAAGGCTTGAATGGATCACTGTAGTTTGCTTTCAAATTATTTGAATTTCATTTCCATTTTCATAGAAGAATACTGCAACTCAACAGGGAAAAAAAGCATGTTAGTAGCATAAAAGTGACATAATTAATCTTTTAAGACAGTTTCCAGAAGACAGCCAAGTACCCTATCCTGAGATGGACATAATTTCAGAAACAGATATCTGATACTGTTGAAAAAATGAAACTGAAGGAGGACCACTTGAATACTAATAAAAGTGTTGAACACAAAGAAGGGACACAGAGCAAATATGGTGAACAACACCATCACTGTGAATAACAAATGGACTGAAGAGGATGAAATTGTTGTTTTATCAGTGTGTTCGTGTGGTCGAAGACTGAAGATAAATTTTTGAGAAAGAAACTCTTATTAATTTTCTGCAAGTTATTTGTATTAACTCTGGTGAATGTAACGGAACACTAACACCAAGGCCAATAATTTGAAAAATAAAGAAACAAAAAACACCTTTATTTGATGTTATGCAAGTATGTTACATATCTACATTTTTTTCTGTGTATAAACTATAAAGAGTCATGTTCAAATATTTCACACAACCTAATTCTGTTGAAACTCAAAGATTAGTAACGTTTGCAATACCCCACTGTGATAACTGTTTCAACATAACATTATGCTAGTGTCAAGTCAAAACAGGAAAAGATTCAACAATTCATACGGTTAAAAATCAGTAATTTGTATTAGTCACTCCACAACTTGTTTAAAATTTTTCCGGTATTGTTTCTTTGAAAGCTGGGTACCTTATGTTCTATTTAGAAGTTTTCAGGCCCATTCTGATATTCAGCAATGATCTATTTAAATTTCATTTGTCTATTATACACACATAAAAAAGTTTTGCATCACCTCGGTTCCAAGAGTTCTGGAACCTGTACAGAAAATTGGAATACAGATCAACTTAAACATCATTTCCACCCTTATTGCTCATAAAAACCACACATTGCATGTTGTACCACCATACAGTAAGACCTTCAGAGGTGGTGATCCAGATTGCTGTACACACCAGTTCCTCTAATACCCAGTAGCATGTCCTCTTGCATTGATGAGTGCCTATATTCTTTGTAGCATACTATCCACAAGTTCCTGAAAGCACTGTTGGTCCAGTTTGTCCCACTCCTCAATGGCGATTTGGCATATATCCCTCAGAGTGGTTGGTGGGTCACATAATCCATAAACAGCCCTTTTCAACTATCCCAGACATGTTTGGTAGGGTTCATGTCTGGAGAACATGCTGGCCACTCTAGTCGAGTGATATCGTTATCTTGAAGGAAATCATTCACAAGATGGGCACGATGTGGATGCAGTTGTTGTGAAGACAAATGCCTCACTAATATGCTGCTGATATGGTTGCACTATCAGTTGGAGGATGGCATTCACTACTGCACCTTCCACGACAACCAGCGGCATACATCAGCCCCACATAATGCCACCCCAAAACAGCAGGAAACATCCATCTTGCTGCACTCTCTGGACAGTGTGTTTAAGGCATTCAGCCTGACTGGATTGCCTCCAAACACGTCTCTGACAAATGTCTGATTGAAGGCACATGCGACACTCATTGGTGAAGAGAATGTGATGCCAGTCCTGAGCAGTCCATTCTGCATGTTGTTGGACCCATCTGAACTGAACTGCATGGTGTTGTGATTGCAAAGATGGACCTCATTATAGATGTCTGGATTGAAGTTGTGCATCATGCAGCCTATTTCGCACAGTTTGAGTCATAACACTATGTCCTGTGGCTCCACAAAAGCGTTATTCAACATAGTAGCATTGCTGTCAGGATTCCTCCGAGCCATAATCCATAGATAATGGTCATCCACTGGAGTAGTAGCCCTTGTATGGACTGAGCAAGGCATGTCATCGACAGTTCCTGTCTCTCTTTATCTCCTCCATATCCGAAAAACATTGCTTTGGTTCAATCCGAGATGCTTGGACACTTCCCTTGTTGAGAGCCCTCCCTGGCACAAAGTAACAATGCGGACATGATCGAACTGCGGTATTGACCATCTAGGCATAGTTGAACTACGGGCAACATGAGCATGTACCTCCTTCCTGGTGGAATGACTGGAACTGATTGGCTGTTGGACCCCCTCTGTCTAATAAGCACTGCTCATGCATGGTTGTTTACATCTTTGGGTGGTTTTAGTGATATCTGTGAACAGTCAAAGGGACTGTGTCTGTGATACAATATCCACAGTCAACACTTACGTTCAGGAGTTATGGGAACTGGGGTGATGCAAAACTTTTTTTGATGTGTGTATTTTTCCATAATATACTGAAAATATGTTTCTATATATTTTCACTTTACCGCTGAAAGGTAATTATCTTATCAAACCAGATTTGTTACTTTTTCCAGTTATTGCATAACAAACTCATTTTTGGCAACTTCTCATTGTTTGTTACAAAAATTATATTTATGATTATGAAGATCATTCATTCTTTACAGAACACGTTTGCATTTTGAATAACATTTTCTCTGTAAAGATCATGGTGCTTTGAGTTCTTGGAGAGCAGAAGTGGGAAAGGTATGTCTGGGACTTGCACTCGTTGTTACTATGTAATATGTGACTAAAGGCTTGATCATGTATACAAAGTGTCTATAGTCATGTGTGTTCCAAATATATGTTACATAAGAAGATTTTTTTTAAAGTAGTTCCACTTCACTAAAAAACTGCTTCTGTAGCCAATGTTCCTAATGCATGTTTCTTCAGTGACATTCAACTTGGAAGTATTTTGGTCACAAGCTTTTGGTGGATGAAGTATTCAAACACAGCAAAGTGGGGACAATGTGGAGACAGGCTATGGAGTAATTCGTAGACCATCTGTCTAACTAGTTCATTATATCAAAGCAGTTAAGCCATTATCTACATAGGATGTTTCCACAGCAACCTTTGAGTACTGACCTATTTGCACTCTTCCTGCATTATCTAAGGCCTTAGCATATACATTCATGTTCAGAAAGAAAGAACACCTTGAACAAATAAAGGCAGAAGGTTCATATTCACAGCACACATACATTAGTACATTTGGCAAAAATTATTAGCATTAGAAACATGTCAGCCAAGTTTTGAGGTCAACATCAGTATCATGGTGCAATGCTGCCTACTGGTAAAACATGCCTTTAACTCTCATTTTTGTTTTAAACCTAGGGTACTGGATCAGTGTGAATTGAGCAGACATCGAAGACACCTTACAGACATATGCACAAAGCGTACCATCACATCAGTGAGTTTCAAACATGGCACATTATTGGTATAAGAGAATGTGATGTACCCATCTGGAAAGTTTTTGCTCATGTGGTATGAAGTGTTTTGGCAGTGCAATGGGTGTGTGCAGAATGGTTCATGGAAGGTCATAGTTGGGTCAGGTAGCACCACCCAGACCAACCTCTGAGTAGATAGACACCTCATCTGAATGATAATGCAATACAGATCTCCATACTCCTCAGCTCTGGTGCAACAGTGGAAGAGTAGAACACATTGTACACTATCAAGGTTGAGAGTCTGTTGCCATTTATTACAGCATGGGTTACATGCGTGTCGTCCACTTCTCTGCCTACCTTTGACGAATGTGCAGAAACATGATACATGGCAGTGTTGTATGGAGTGGCATCATTGGGGACATGAATAGCATCAGATAATGTTTTCAGATAGATCTAAGTTCTATTTGGTTGAAAATAATGACTGCATTTTGGTTTGCTGCATATAAGGGGGGAAGTATCACAGTGACTAAATTTGCAGAAGACATAAAGCATCAACTCAAAGTCTTATGGTGTGGGATGCTATTGGATACAACCACAAATTACAGTCAGTGCATTTTCCAGGGCACTGTGACCAGTGTGACCCACGTGAATGATATACTGTGACCTGTACACTTCCTGCACAGCACCGCAGATGCCATTTTTTAGCAAGACAATGCATGACCACATGCTGCCATGCAAAAACATGCCTTCTTGGTGTCACAGGATGTCAGTCTTTTGCCTTGTCTTGTCAGTTGATCAGGCCTGTTGCTAATCAAAAGTGTGTGGGATATGGTGAAATGATGTTTGCAATGCTGTGACCCCATGTCTACCACCACAGATGAACTTTGTAATCAGGTGAATGCAGCATGGGTGGCCTTACCACAGGATACCATTTTATACATGTCATTGTCATCAAGCGTGGAACAAGTTATCATGGCCCATGGTGGACCCAGTACCTGCTAGGCAACAAGACACATGCTGAACTGAGGTGACTGAAATGCTAATCATTCCTGCAGGACATACTAATGTGCATAGCCTTTGAATATGAATGTCCTATCTCTAGTTGTTCAATGTGTTCTGTTTTTTTTCTGAATATGAGCTGGTTGTGGAATCACAGCCAGCTAACAAACTTTCTAACTAAGAACAACCTGCTAGACAAATATCAATAATTTCCATAAACATCGCAGCACAACTGCTGCCTAATTAAAGGTAACAGATGACACGAAGCCTGCCACAGATGCTCAAAAGCCAGCTGTGATGGTGCTTCTTAGACTTAATCAACTTTGATATTTTACTTGTCAAATTTAGCAACCTAAATTTCTCACCAAGTTCAGTGCAATAGCTTCACTCACACTTGACATCTCACCAGCATTGCATCGTATCTGGCTTCATAATGTCACAATGGAGGCAGGTAGTATCAAGCATCTCCCAGGATTAGTATTGGGTCCTACACCCTTTTCATTGAACTTTAAGTATGTGACATCAGTTTTGTTCTGTGGCAAACACTGTATGTATACTCATAACCTCCAGTCACATTTAAGTGCAAAATGAAAAAATCTGAAGACAGCTGTTGAGATCTCAGTACTCAATATGTGCAGGACATAGGGTTAAACCTCAACCTATTCAAAACCCAAGCACTACTGATTAATCATTCTAGGATCATTAGTCCAAAATATTGGGTACCTCTACAATGTTAAACACTAAATGGGAAACTTCTCTCCTTCAGGAAAGTGTCTAGGATTAATAATACATAGATGAAAATCTAAGCTGGACTGAGCAAAAGAGCAATGTGCAAGAAGGCATCAGCATCTCTCCATGTCCTACAAAAATATAAAAAGCTGTTCCCTCTTGAAATGAAAGAGAATCTTGTACAAAGATGTATACTTCCAATTATTGGTTAAAACAATGTTATCCTGCAAGGTCTTTGTCAGTAAAGCTCACAGCACCTGAAACAGGTTATGAAAACCTGTGTTCATTATGTCTGTTATGTTTCATTCTTTGATCATATTTCACCATGCAGACAAGCACAGAGATTTCCACTCTCTCTGTCTTCCCAAGTGACACTCTATTACTTTCAGGACTTGTTCAAACTGAATGGTCTTTATAACATTACTATTAACATTCACTGCAGGATCATAAATTGGACATAGGTTAAGTCTCTCTCAGTTAAATACTTTACTATTTGAAATGGAAGTTAATTGGAATCCACTAACAGGTTGCTTCTCACTATCTTTTGAATAAAGAAATTATGGTTTTCATAAGTAGTGGTCTTCCCATTACTTGTTACCTAGCATTAGCATAATAGACAAACTGTGGATCCTGTTATACTATTAATATGCACTTCCAATACACAAGAGAGAGAAACACTTAGCAATCATGAACATATAATTTTCTACTATTGCAGTTTTCCACTTTTACTACAGTGAAACACAATGTTGACAAAATTGCAAGAAACTGACTCACCTTTTAAAATTTGCTACAGGTAGCACTATGATCATCAACTAAGCAAAACTTTATAAGCCTCCATTTTAAGAACTTTAATTTAAAAAAGGAACAGCAAATTTTACTTTCAAGTAAATGATTAAATAGGTGACTTTGAAACTTCACAAAACTACATTTACTGCCTCCCACAATTTCACTAAATCCACAGTAAATCTGAATATTCCCTTCTCATCAAAGATCAAACAACATTATGTAATTAGCTGTCTAACTTTGAGGCTTTCATTTTTTCCACAAAATAGGGCACTTGGTAATCTTAGTTCAAATGGAGAGTAACCTGAGAGGTGTTGTGATAGGGAAAAAAATCAAGGTATGTACATAAATTCAGTTATAATTTATGTTATATTTGTGCACACTAATTCACCTAATAAGCTGATCCTTCACTGTACGTTATTATAGTACTCCTTCACAGTGATTGCGCAATGTGGTGGCAACTGCATCTTGGTAGGCAGATTTGCAGACAGAATTGCTGGACTCTGGCCCTTCATAGTGGCGATGATGAATACCAATTCCAGAATCATTACAGCTATTTATCCATCCATCCGGGGCATTGGAAAGTAGCAGAAAAAGCCTCTCTCGGAACCAGCACAATATGCAACATTCACATGGCAGTGCACAGTTTGGTAGCTTGTCCCCGACTGACTCTTGTTCCACCTTTTCTACCTAGGCCAACCACAATTTGCGCACTACACAGTTCCGTTCCCGAAGGGAACCACTACACCTTTTACATATGAACTAACTAAGAACCCTAAGTGATGGTCAGCAGTTTACATAACACCAAACAAACATTTTAAATAAACCAGAACATTTGCACATATTGACATTTCTACAAAAAATTATACAGACAGAAATTACAATTATATACAGTAAGTTTTGTTCCCTCCAAATAGGACAAAGATTTTAAATGACAGATATACTGCATTGCACAGAATCAAACCATGACATCAAAGTTCTTACAAAGAAAGGAGTATACAATTTTGTGTTATCGATTCAATCAAACAACATTTACAGAAGCTCAACGATGTCACATTAAAGGAAATAAAAGTAAAATAAATCAGTGGATTATTAGAGCTATGGTGTTTCAAGCTGATCCACTTCATTGTACAGCACTTTCTCAAAGTCCTTCTCAGTAGCAGGAACCCAACTCTGGAGTAACCTCCTACAGTATATCAGGGAACTGAATAACATCTCCAGCTTCAGAGGACAGTTAATGACATACCTACTAAAGGAACAATAAGGATTACCATTGTTCCTGTACACACTTGTTACCATTGTACACCTTCCTTTCTAAACAGGTCATCATCTTTTCCCAGTATTCTTAGCTGGTGCAGTCTCCTTAAATTTCCTTTACGCAGAACTCACTCTATCAGAAAAGATCAGTCTTGTACACCTATAAATTCTTCTTGTATCTACCACTATCACCACCACCACCATCGCAATCAAGTCAGTACTGTGTACTCAAATTCTCTCTGTAGACACTGAGATCAGTTTAATATTATTTGTCATATTAAAATAGTTATTTCTTAAGAAATCATTCTGTAAAAGACCCTGATCCACCATAAAAGAAGGCCTGATGATCATAATCAGATCACATTAAATAAATAAATAAATAAAATAATATTCTGTCAAAACAATTTGGAACATCCTGTACATTAGGTGCAAGGCAAGTAGCATCACAAATAAATAAGTGGTAATCATAATATATCTTATGAGCACTAATTGTCCAAACAAATTAACAAATATGTGTTACAGTAAAACATGTTTTCTTTATTTCTTTCACTTTATTAATACTTGCATTTTGTAGCCAACATCGCTAGTGTGTGATTCTTCAGAGGCACTTGACTCAGCCATAAGCTCTTTACAGTGCTGGTAGGGGATGAAATTTTCACTTCCAGTATTTCTCCACCAAATGTAGGAGTGGTTGTGGAGAAAATTTGCTGATGTCCATGCTTATCAGTTTGCTATCTCAAAGAACCATACTCTGTTCTTAAGTTTTAGAATACACATTACATATGTCAAATAGCAATTAAGACCAAAAACAATTAAATAGTAGTCATAATACCACACATGAACGAATTTTCCAAAAAATGGCCTACTATGTATTACAGTAGAACAATAGTTCCACTTTATTAATAACATGGCTCCATAGCTGATGTAGCTAATGATTACTTGTACAGTTGTTCTAAGCTCTGAGGTAAGCAGATTAGAATCTTGATGATGAATGAAATTTTCATGGCAGTATTTGGATGGTATTTTGAGGAGAGGTGTTGGAATGAAGTTGCCAATCACAGGTCCCACAAGTTTACAACCTCAATTTCTATCCCCATAATTTTAGGACAGTCTGTAGATGTGTCATAAAGGCAAAAAATATCAAAAACAAATAAATAGTAATCCTAAAAACTTTCAAGAACAAATGCTCAAACATTTTATCAAATCTTACTACAGAAAAACATGTTTTCTTATGTAGTTCGTAGATATTAAATGTGTTGCTACTACTCAATCTTTGAGCAAAAGTAATGAGACGTAGTATGGAAGCCACCATGGAGAACTTGTTAACAGCTGCAAGCTTGTACTTGCCAGTGTGATGACATGCAGGTCACAATAACAGAGACACAGAGGATTGTGGGGGAATGACAGCCAAGCTCAGCAGTAAACTACAGTGCACGGCAGTAACTGTGTAACAAGCAGGGTGATGTCACCACGCCAGAGCAAGTCTCTTGTTATGTGGGGCATGACTAGGTGCTGTGTTTTAGTCAAACAAATGCACGCCAGAGGCATATTAATGTGTCTGAACTTTGAGCCAGGGAAGCACTTATTGTCACCAGAAACTAGCAGCACCAGAACAACATGAACTTTGTTGGACAGCGAGGCAACTGGGCACCAGAAGCAGCAACCATGGGCTCAAGACCAGATGACTAATTCATGCACTTAAGTCAATAAAACTAATTCCTAACTGCCAACAGTTTTTCCATTGGGCCATCCAGCCTACCACTGCACCACTGTACCCTTCAGAGTGGTGCCAGAAGGAGATCTTCAGGTCTATCACTATGCTATTTGGTGACATCAGAAGAGCTATAGTGCCCAAAGTACCTTTACTGTTGGATGACACCCATATTTTGTTTTGTTCTGTTTGACTGTAAGGTTATGGCAAATCAGTGGTGCTTGCCAGGAGTTGAATTGTGCTTATAAGTTCAGTGGGTCACAGTGGAATGTAGATAGTATTTTTTGAAGAGGCGTAAATACAAACATTAGTTTTCATGTGGTTGTTATGGTTAGTATGGGTGTTATGAGTAAGAGGTGTGGCTCATTGTCTAGTATTGTGTAAGTTATGAACCATGACTAGTGATTTGGGAGGAGTATCTAAGTTTAGTCATTGTTTCGATCTATAGTACTAACTATGAGCAGCCACTCAGGTGAGAGTAATTAAGTTATAGTAAGAAATAGTATGGTAGGTGTCCTCTTAACTTGATTTTGTTTTGTGCACAGCAATGAATATGTCTAGGTATTTAAACATGTGAGGTAGTGTGAAGTGCTAGTATAGTGGTACTGTATGTAATAGTGTTTTCTTCTCTTGCTTATGACTGAATGTTGATAGCACATTCATAGAATTTGTTGACTTGGGAAAAGCATTTAACAATGTCAAATGGTGAAAGATGCTCGAAATTCTGAGAAAAATAAGAGTAATTTATAAGGAATGATAGGTAATATACAATATGTACAAGAATCAAGAGGAAGCAACAGCAGTGAAAGGCCAAGAATGAAGTGCTTGGAATTAAAACAGTGTATGACAGGGATGTAGTCTTTCACTCCTACTCTTCAATCTATACACTGAAGAAGCAATGATGGAAATAAAAGAATGGTTCAAGAGTGGAATTAAAATTTGAGGTGAAAGAGTATCAATGGTAAGACTCATTGGTGGCATTGTGATCCTCAGTGAAAATGAATAAATAGTACAGGATCTGCTAAATGAAATGAACAGTTTAATGAGTACAGAATATGAATTGAGAGTAAAATGAGGAAAGACAAACATAATGACAAGCAGCAGAAATGAGAATAGTGAGAAACTTAGCACAGGATTGATGATCATGAAGTAAATGAAATTAAGGAATTCTGCTATCTAGCAGCAAATTAACACATGATGGACAGAGCAAGGAGGACATAAAAAGCAGACTAACATGGGCGAAAAGGGCAATCCTGGCTAATAGATGTCTACTAGTATCAAACACAGGTCTTAGATTGAGGAAGAAATTTCTGAGAATGTACATTTGCAGCACAGCATTGTATGGAAGTGAAATATGGTGTGGAACAGAAGATAACTGAAGTATGTGATATGTGGTACTACATAAGAATGTTGAGAATTACATGGGCTGGTGAGGAATGAGGAGGCTCACTGCAGAATCAGGGAGGAAAAGAATAAATGGAAAACACTGTCAAGAATAAGGAACAAGATGGTAGAATGTCTATTAAGATACCAGGGAATAACTTCCATGGTACAAGAGGGAGCTGCAGAGAGTAAAAACTGTAGAGGAAGACAGAGATTGGAGTACATCCAGCAAATGATTGGGAACATAGGTTGAAAGTGTTACTCTGAGATGAAGAAGTCCGCACAAGAGAGGAATTTGTGTTGGGCCACATCAAACCCGTCAGAAGATTGTTGACTCCAAAATTTGATAGGAGGTTATAATGTTGTGGTCAGTGCCACAGGTAGCAGGGTTGTCAGTACAGTGAGGAGCTACCAGGTAGGAGGTACTGGGAATCTTAATAGGTGAAGATAAGTTGCAAAACAAATGGTTCAAATGGCTCTGAGCACTATTGGACTTAACTGCTGTGGTCATCAGTCCTCTAGAACTTAAAACTACTTAAACCTAACCAACCGAAGGACATCACATGCATCCATGCCTGAGGCAGGATTCGAACCTGTGACCGTAGCGGTCGCGCGGATCCAGACAGTAGCGCCTAGAACCGCTTGGCCACCCCGGCCAGCGATAAGTTGCAAGTGGAAAAGATGGAGTGGGATAAGGAGTTAGAAGCACTTGTTGCTGTGATGATGGAAATGATTTATCATGAATCTCAAGAGTATAGGGAGAAGTTGTAGAGAGAACACAAGGAACAGATAATAGAAAGAACACCTCGGGATGTAAGGAATAGAGTAGTCACAGGGAGGATGGAAAGAAAGAAAAAAAGGGAAAGCAGAGAGAAGAGAAATGGAGGAAGCTGAAAGGGAGAAAAACAGGATTGTGGATAGGTTCTTTGTTTCTGCAGAACATCCAACAACCACTGATGTAGTTGAACATATTTGTCCCAATTGGTTAGATGAATTTTTGTGGTAATACTAAATTAGTGGTATAAGGTGTCAAGATACATGTTCCTGGGAAGATATGTGAGACACATGGTAGTGACGCTGTTGAAGTTAGGGAGAGAAATACAGACGTACCAGCTCAGATATGCAGTGGAATTGCGGACTCTGGGCCAGACAGAATGAGCATGGGCTGTACTGAAGTGACTAAGTGTGGGGACAGCAACTTGGATGATATTAGATGTTCAGATGATTGTTTATTGGATTGGTGTATAAGTTGGTAGCATTTTTCCTTATGTTTAATAAACACAGTAGATATACATAACAGTTACTTTAATCATCAATAATATATACTCCTTCATAATTTACAACAAGCTGTCCAAGGTGGGTTAACTTTTTGATCCTGTATTGTTGAAATCACATGGTTTTGAGGAGAAGAATTAATCAAGCCACATTCGAAGAGCATTGTCATCCAGAAAGGAAGTTCTTTGAAGATTGTTTGATAGAGAGCAGAAAAGATGAAAATCTGAGGGGCCCAAGAACAGGTGAATAAGGTGGCTGTGGGATGACATCCTGACCCGTCTCCTGTACTGTGGATTTTGTCACTTAAGCAGACTGCAGGCAAGCATCGTAATGGACTAGCATCACACCATGCAGTCTTCCTCATCATCATTCTTGTGTCTGATCAGCAAGATGCCTCAGCTGTTGACAATAAATGTCAGCAGTGATGGTTGCATCTTAGGGAAGCAGTTTTTAGTACATCAGACTATCACTGTTCCAGCAGACATATAACATTATCTTTTGTGGCCTTTCTTTTCCTTGAGTTAACATAAAGATGCAATTTCTCATCACCAGTAATGTTATAGAATAGGAATGATCGGTGTTGTTCACAAGCCAATTGGTGATGAGCGAGCAGAGGTGCACATATGGCCACCCACAGATATTTGTGATTTTGGCTTAGAGCATGCATCATCTACAGATCCGAATTTTAAACCTTCCCAATTATGCAAATGTCACACAATAGCTCGCAAATACACTAATGTGGATCACTGTGGATTAATGAATTTAAATACTCATCTAAATCTGAAGGTCCTCCAGACTGACGAATGTCAAAACGATCCTCCTCAAAATGAGAAAGCCAGTTTTTGCCATGCCCAGTCCAATGGCATTATCCCCATACATGGTGCAGGTGTTTCTGGCTGCTTATGCTGCTGTCACCCCTCTATTGAACTCATATGGAAGAATATGTCAGAAATGTTTCGATTTCTCCACTTACCACTCCATTTTCTAGTGTCCATAGCTCCATTCACTATCTCCAAATGACAAAATGACCATATGCACACTCAAATAGCAGTAGTGAACTGCAAATAGAAAATCACAATTGATAAATAAATCCTAAGCAACTGGAATAGCAATGTGCAAAACCAAAACACTAAAAACTTATGTATCAAACCAATACTAGCCATCACATATCTACATCATATCTCATCACATATCTACATCATAAATAAATGCCTCATCTTTTTCATTACATACCTGCATATTTATGACAGAAGTACACTCATGTTCTTCCAGTTCCACATTATGTTTATGGTATATCTACATTTCATATGAATGAAAAATTATAACATGATTATGCAGCTGTTACACTCTTATTTTTATTTACTAGTAATTAGGGGTTTTCTCCCTCATTCTACATATACTTGATGTTATTTTGAAGAAATTCTTCCACTGAATAGCATGCCATATTTTTAAACCTTATCTTTAATACTACGTCAAATTTACTTGGAGTGATGATTTTTAGTGATTATAGGAGTTTATTATACATCTTCAGATGTAGGTGTTTGTGGCTATTATGTATCAGTGACAGCCTTGAGTATAGTATGTCCAGCATGCAGTTGTTTCTGGTACTGTGCATATGTATCTGCCCCATCAGGTGATTGGTGTTTTCTTGAGGTCAGAGTGCCTGGGCTAAATGTGCAGGGAAGTGCCTGTGCTGGTGACTTTTGTGTCATGCAGAGAGAACTGCAAACAATGTTGTTGTTTTAGATACTACAGGGAATGCACAAGAATATTTCGGTAGTTATGTTTTGGATTTTGTGACCAAAATGGTACAGGAACACATATTCTCTCAGAAGCAAGGTGAACAGAGGAAAAGGAAGAGGAGGTGAGTTTGTAGAGCGGATGATTAAGCCAACAGGGATGAAGCTGTTGCAGAGAGTTTGCTAGAGGTTCAGAATTTGGCATGAGCACAAATATTGGGTCACAGCCTTATAAGGCAAGTAGCTGACATGCACAGCGTGCTGTTTCAGCAAGGATGCTGTCTGGTGTGCACGACAAGTATGGAGTGGGTTTAGGATGCAACAAAAGCCTGAAAATATATGTTCTGACCAAAAGTGATGCCAAAGTTAACCTTCAGCAACAGAAAGCTGTTGCCAGTGTAGAGCTATCATGGAGTGCATCTACTGTATAAGATCAACCAGTTTAACTGTATCAAAATACAGTAATTCACATGATACACTATCAAAAGGCAGCAGCTACCAGGAAGTTTTTCCGAGAGAGCTGCAGTAGTGGAGATGAGAATTCAGTCTATAGTGAGCACTACACAAAGATGAATAAGTGGAACTACTTGTCAAAGTTTTGTGAATGGTAAAGCTGTATGTGGTTTTCTTGTAAGGATAGTTTATGGAGTATGTTGTTTTGAGAAGGATAAGGAGAACTGTTGTTGCAAGGACAAAGTTCAGAAAACTGTTCCAAAACAAAGGATTAAGAAGCCACCTGATAAACAGGTAATATACCAAGTGTAGAAGTTTAATGAAGCCAGACCATATTTGTTGAAGTTGATATGTTAAGGATAATCTATTGAGAAAGAAAAAGAGTCATCTTAGTTCTTAGGCTTGGAAAGAAGTGTAAGAAGTTGTTTTTGGTGTAAGCATAGCAAAAGGCCTACCAGAGATATATGTTTGATGTTAACTGAGTTGTTGAACATGTTTTGGGTCCCTTGATAAATGCTGAGAGATTATGCAGTATGAGCAAAGGATGAAAGATTTACAGAATCATAAATTAATATATTAATTGCATAATAGTTGAGAGTAGCTGATTAGGTACTTGTTTTACAGATAAAGAGTAAAAGCAATTACAATAGAGAACTGTGTCAGAGCAAGCAACAAAGAACTGGTTCTTCCCATGGAGAAGGGCAATTTAGTGTCACTACCCAGTTTTCAAGCAAAAATTGTGTCTTAAGCAAAAGTAATTAGAAGTAGTATGAAAGCTGCCATGAATCACTGCATTAGCATCTGGGAGCTGTTAACCAGCAGTGTGTTGACATGTGGGTCACAATAATAGATACACAGATGATTACAGGGCAGGGATAGCTGAGCACAACAGTAAATTGCACCACACAGCGGTAACTGTGTAACAGGCTGGGTGATGTCACCATAGCAGGGAAAGTCTCTTGTAATGTGTGCCATGACTAGGTGCCAGATTTTGGTGAAAGAAATGTGCACCAAAGGCATATTAGTAAGTGGAATTTTGAGGCAGGGGAGCATTTCTGCTGATTGGAAGCTGCACCACCAGAACTGTGTTGGGCAGTGAGACATGTGGCCACTGCCTCCACCACCACCACCACCATCACCACCAGCCACAGGTTCGAGACCAGGCTGTGCTTGCCACCAGCACTAAGGCCTTCATGAAAGTTGGTGCTATAGCATTGTTGACCTGTTATCTGTGCCTGCTGCTGTCAATGCTGATTTCCCACTGGGACTTGATACCACAGTGGCAACCACTGTCCAACTCCTGTCAGAGGGCAGCCAGTTGTACCCTGCATGCAGCTGTATTTGCATGCTGCGGCTGTGACACAAGTGGAGCAAGGGGCCAACACCAAGGAAAGTTGTGGGCTGCTGATGTTAATGACTGTGGCCTCTAGAGATTGTTGGCTTCCAGGGCCTACCGTCAACAAACCAAGTGCGGTGTCTCAGCAGCCAGGCTGAATCCCGCTGCCGTATCTCAGCACTAGGCAGGGACAACAGAGAGAGGTAGGGCTTTCTCACTATGTCATGTACTGAAGTCAATAAAGGTCAACCTTAACTGCCAACAACATTTCCACTGGGTCCACCACACCACCACTCACCATCATATTCTTCATAACAAATTGCTTCCATAACCATAGTGGTGAAAGCATTGCTAGCTGGTGGCTCATGACCCACAGGTAAGTTGTTTACAATGTTGGAGGAGAATAAAATGTTCACTGCCAGTAGTTAGCTGCCAACGAGAGGGGAGGTGGCGGCATAATGTTGCTGATCACCTGCCTCAGCAGTTTACTGTCTCAGAGTACACAAGTCTTGTTCACAGAAGTTTTGAACACCCTGTACATGCGGTGAAAAGCAAATAAGATCAAAATAAATAACCAGTAAAGTTAATTCCTTCTGAGATATCATTCTCCAAAAAAAGAAAAGTGTTCAAATATACAGGGTTTAATTGGTATAAGTGCAGATATTTTTATTGGCGACTGAGGACAGAGAACTGAACAACATTACAGCAGTATTCATTACATTTGTAGACTAAAAATAATAATTATTAGGAGTAGTATGTTTTTAGTTTGGTTAGTTCCTCCAGATACATATGGCAAGAACAAGCTACTAATGTTTATTTTCATCTGGCCCTACCTCAGGTGTTGAAATGTGGAATGTGGATGCAAAATGGTTAGTTTGTACTGCAGGGTAGTTCACATAGTGGTGCAGATATGACTGTGCAGAAACCATCAAATAGTAAATTATGTGATGTGTTTGCAGGAAGAGCATTTGATGAAAGGAAAAACAGTCAACATACTGATGTATGTACATATTAAGGTATCATATATAAAAGCATCTTTTATACTTGTTACACCTTGCATAATACAGAAAGCATGTTTTGTTAAGTAGTTCCATTTCACCAAAGAGCTACATCCATAGACAACATCGTTAATGCTTGTTTGTACGGTCATACTCGACTTCGAGGTAAATCAGCTACAGTGCTGGTGATGGATGAAGTTTTCACTGCTAGTATTTGGTCGCCAAAGAGGGAGGGGCGAGGGAGTTGATGGCATAAAGCTCTTGATTACCAGTCTTAGTAGTTAACTATCTCATGCTTCTCAAATCTGTCCCAAAAGTTTTGGAAGACTCTGAAGACATGGAGCAAACCAAACAAGATGAAAAACAAATATAGTAATCTCAACGTCTTTCAAGAACCTTTTCTCGAAAATAAATTACCCAAAATATATTACAGAAAAATATGTTTTCCTAAGTAGTTCCACCTTATTAAAAAAAACCTGCTTCGTAGCTAACATTGATAACATGTACCCGTCCAGTGGCCCCCCACCTCAGAGGTAAGATGGTAATAATGCTGGTGGTGGATGACATTTTCAGTGCTTGTATTTGTCCAGCAAGGAGAGAACAGTTGGTTGTGTAAAGTTGTTGATCATCAGTCTTCATGCCTATGCCCAGGATTAAATCCCAAACCTCTCCGCAGTTTATTACTAAGAGAAGGAATAAGACACTTGATGGTAATCTGTGTGTCTGATGGGGCCTTACACTCAGCAGCCCACTGGTGCTAATCTACAAGAGTAACCAAGTGCCAGCACTGAGATTCATCCTCTCCCTCCTCTCATCATTCAATCCTCCCTTCTCCCAACCACCACCGCCACACAACGCAAATGTAACACTACACTAAACACCCATTTAGTAAATTCAGATACACTCCACAGATACACATATGACAGACACATATCTGAACAGAAGGGCATAGAGCTTACAGAGGAATTACACCCCTCTCTGACAGTAGCCTGCCAAAATACCATGGGCTTTCTCATCCAGCAATGCCATATGACATTAACATTTTTACTTTATTAATTATTGTACCGCCGTATAAAATAGAGAATGTGTTAATACGGAAACATAAACTGGCACTGACTTTGTCAAAATTGCAGGAAGAACTGAATTTGGTGAACAGAGAACTCTCAATCAACGCGAGACATGTTGACCTTATTTCGAACTGCTCATTTAGATGAAGGCAGAAAATATTATTCGGAGGCTGATACGCGATAAAAGGCCTGATTCACTGTTAATTATGGAGGATTTAAGAACGTAATTACAAATGACGCCTTCGTGCCACGCATTAACAGAATGAAAATGGCCTATCAAACTATCTTAAGGAATCTACTAGAAGAGAACGATTTCCTTAAAAGCCAAATGGTTCAAATGGCTCTGAGTACTAAGGGACTTAACATCTGAGGTCATCAGTTCCCCATGACCTTAGAACTACTTAAACCTATCTAACCTAAGGACATCACATACATCCATGCCCGAGGCAGGATTCGAACCTGCGAACGTAGCGGTCGCGCGGTTCCAGACTGAAGCGCCTAGAACCGCTCAGCCACATCGGCCGGCCAAGCCGAAGACAGGGAAGGCGTTAACCCAAGAGAGAAAACTACAATACTAGAACCTGTGGCAGGAACACTGGGTCCCAATTTAAGCTCTGAAATAGAGACAGTTGAACTGATGTGAACCTAGCTGGCCGAAGCGAAAAAATAAAACAGGAAAGAAAATAAATGAAAAGCTCAATATAGTAGATGTTTGAGAGAACTAATTTATTTCGATAACCAGTTTTCGGCTTTCAAGGCCACCTCCACATTGTGTCTCTCGATGTCTAAGAGGGTACAACATTGGTGAACAATATGGAATAGAGCACGCGACACATAGAGAGCGAGTGCAGAGAATGAAAGTACAATAACGCTGAACACAGAGTAAACGTCATCTTATGACAGTGCAGTGGTATCGTAACTGAAAATGCTAAACACTCATTAATGAAAAGTACTGTATTACAATAAAAGAGTAAGCCAGACTCCGGTTAACGAAATAAATTAATCATGTAGAACATCCAAGATACTGTGTTTTTTATTTATAACCATTATGAAGTTGGTCTAGCAACAACCGACAAAAGAATCAAATAAGATGAAACACATTGCAATCTTCAGTCCTTCTATAGCATACTCTGTTCTGGGATCTCTGTTGGGACAATATACAACCTGATCGTTCGAACATATTGACAGACGCGAACAACAAGCAACAGTAGATACAAAATAGTCCTACGAAGTTACCGTATTAATAAATTACGCCCATAAACTCTTCTCCAAGCTGTAGACACCATGATCGCCAGGCAGCATTTAGAAAACGAAAATACAAATAGAAACATGTAATCAGAGAAACGGAGTAATGCGTTGGATTATGCAAGCAACAACCAAACGCTGTGTACAAAGCAACCTCTAAAACAGTAATGGATGTGGCTCACATTAGACACGGCGACTTCAGTGAGACGTTTTTCTGTAATTACTACTATTTGGCATGGAAACGAAGATAGTTTAAGATGCGTCAAAATTCAAGTTTTCGTTCATAATAATACCAACATTTTACCTAATTTGCCACAACTTTGTGACAGTACAGTATGAAAGTACTACCGGTAAGTTATCTTAAGAAAATAATTTTATATTTAACAATATACTGAATAAATTGAAGCGAAAAGCGTGTTTAATTCTAAATTATTTTGTAATAAATCCATTTAAGAGAGAGGAAAAAGGTCACTCTTTATACAGACAAGCGGTACAACGATAGCAGAGCGCAAAGCCCTAAGACAGAATTAATCTGTACCAATTCTTCCCACGGTAGAATCAAATTGGCCCCCGTGATGAATGCTGTCTGCAACAGAGCCGCAACTGACTGCCACACGATACGTTAACAGAGGATAAAACGTTCGTTTTCTGTTTTCTATGATGGGTAGCTTCCACAGTCTAAATTAAGAACAGAGCCATAAGGATCTGTTCCAGAGTTGCTGACTGGATTGTTGTAGGCTGACAGTGTCGCTAACGATATGCGAGTCGATCAGGCGATTCGATGTTGGTACAGATTCTAGACTTAACGCTACAGAAAGGATGCCATGCTACTTACGTCCTGAAGACGTCAACTCCCCGAGGAAAATTAAACGGAGTACCACGTTCCGGTTAATGATTCGCATTGCGGCAGAACTTGTGCGTTTATTTCCCTAGTAACGCCTACCACGGGATTTCCATTGTTGAGAATGACGCTAACATTTTTTCTTAGTTATCAACGCTCTGAGCGTGCCTTGAAATGAAAGACACCTACTACACACTTTGGGATACATAGATTAGAGTGATTTCACAAACGCTCCTCAGAAAGACGTGTCAGAACTGAACTGTCCGCTACCGACTACGGCAACGTCATTATTATCGGACGAGAGAAGCAACTTACTATGTATGCAATTCAGGGAATCGAGAGTTCACTGACAATCATGGTTTCAGAATGCGTTTTGGAACAAATAGGCCTACAAAGTTAGAGGTTGGGAAAGTAAACTAACAAATAGGCCTACATTTTGGAAATAGTGCAAGCCACACCAAAATCAAAGAAAATTAACACAGAACTTTATTTGCTATGGGCAGTAAGACACTACAAAATCGTTAGCAACGAAGGAGTAGACTTAACAAAGAAACAGCTTACGGAAGGCTATAGCATCGTTCCCATATGTTGATTTTATAACTGAGATATGGGAGCCTTCCTATTACGATTATAGCGGTGAGTGGCACAAACTCTGTAACAAAAAGGACACCTAGCAGGCAGACGTTTATCCTAGACCATGAGTCGACCAACAGAAAGAGAGCAAACACCCTGTGGCGCCCATAATCTGAGAGTTTAGAAAAAGAAGCTATCCTGCACTATAATAGATTTTGGGAGTTTGTGATCAGTTTCAAATTGAGAAGGACGACTACACTACGCTGTATTGCCATGGAATAGGCCAAAGGAAGTTTGCTGTCGTCAATCAATCGCAGTTCTAAAACAAATAGTGTTGAGTATACAGGGCGGTTATAACCAAACTTCTGCTACTTGAGAGAATCCCCCTGACAGACGAGTGATTGTAGTGTAACATTTATATCTGTTAGGAGTAGGTTTATTTTAAGTAACTAAAACGGTTCTGAGCACTATGGGACTTAACATCTGTGGTCATCAGTCCCCTAGAACTTAGAACTACTTAAACCTAACTAACCTAAGGACATCACACACATCCATGCCCGAGGCAGGATTCGAACCTGCGACCGTAGCAGTCGCGCGGTTCCGGACTCAGCGCCTGAACCGCTAGACCACCGCGGCCGGCTTTTAAGTAACTGTGTATCTGCAATTTATGAAATGTGCATTCTGTGTTGTTTGAATTCCTTGATGTATGGCAAGAAAATTAGAGTTTTATTATGTATATATGATAAAAGCAAAAGAATATGTGGAAATTTTAAATTGTTGTTATATGAATATGTTTATGAAAGAAGTATGTTCGTTAAAATTTGGTTCATGTTTAGGGCACTTGTATTTGTAACATGTTAGTGCTGTAGGGAAGTCCCTCCGCAACGGAAGTGACATGGCGCGATATGAAAAGTTGGTTTGGCGGTCAAACTGAGAGGCTCGTTAGTGTGACCGGCACGCAGTGTGTGGCTAGTCTTAGCACGGTACACCTTGACGGTGCTAACGAGAGGCAATTCGAAGCTGCGTTAGAAGGGATTTGCCTCGGATGTGAATCTGGCTGTTATTCGGTATACAGGGAATAACGGAATGGCTCTAATATGTTGAAAATCCGACACCAAGAAGAGATTTTATAGAGCATTCGCACAACAGCCTGCCGCTAATCTTCGCCACTGCTTCACAGACATCATACATTCAGTTACGTAATGTGTATTGGCATGGACCAGTCAATTCGTGCGTTGTTTCAATAATAGTCACATAAAACGTCAATTCATATTCGAAACCATAACTTCAATCCTGATCACGAACCTGCGCAGGGTCCTCACTTAAGTGCTACTGAAACCGAGTATCCTGATTTAATAGAACAATTCTGGCACTGATGTGTTTAAAAGTGATTTTTGTCTAAGGTAAAAGGAGTAGCAAAAGTTAAAGTAAGAGTAAAGCTTGGATGTTTTGTTTGTGGACTAGTACAAGAGAAATTGTTAAGGTAGAAAGTTTAATTGTAAAAAGTTAAAGATCAACAAATAGGCAAGTGAAAACATTAATTATTTAAAAGCTAAAACCATGAAAGTGAAGTTGGATACGCTTTTGCTAAAGTATCCTTAGTATATTATAAAATATAGTATTTCAGGGTCACAGCGCAAGATTTTGTAAATATTATTGCCAAGAATACCTGCTTCACAGGTGATTAAAGTACAAATACGTATAAATCTTTAATGAACCGATTTACGGTATTACTATTAGATGAGAAGTTATGCACATTTCCGAAGATAGTGTAGTTTTGGTACCCATCATCAGTGATTCCTTTTGAAGTTAATTAAGCCCAGTGTTGCATTTTATTACTTCACAAAGTAATTTAATTGAATGATTAGCTTTTAGAGATAGTTTTCACTTTGCAATCATCAGAAAACCTTGGCTAGTGAAACTATACCAGTTTATGGGTCCCCATCATATTCTTCTCCTATTAAGAAAGAATATTGCGATATGCAGAGAAGCTTAAACAGTGTACTTAAGATATTATTTATCTTTATTTGTATTATTCTTGTCAGTCAAGATAGAATCCCCTCATGTCCAAAATTAGTTCTGCACTTGGTGCAGTGATGTTTCAGTGTTTTTATTAAGTAATGTTAATGATTGTAGCCGTCATTAGTATGAGCTCGGTGCAATTTTTCCTTCCCATAAAATTCTGGTATGTGTGTGTGTTATTGGTAACTGCTGCTACACACAGTACAGAGTGCACTGTGACAGTTTGTATCCTGTTTGCTATTCAAAGGGAAATCTCAACCAAAAGTAACTTCAATAACTAATATCCAAATATCTCAAATATATATTCCCAAATTAATGTGCCTAATTAGGCTGGCGAACGTTAATTTTTTATTCACTTATAATTTTTACCGCTTCTGTTAACTCCCAAGGTTTTACTGTTAACTTCACAAAATTCGAAATTATAGTCCGATACTCTTTTCCATTAGACACACGCACGGTAGAACTTTGAAATCCTCTCAGAGGGTAACATTAGTGTGTTTCACGGCACGTTAGTGTTGTGGTAGGACAAAGAACCTTTGTGAAAACATTTGAAAGACCATGCAGAAGAGAAATAAGTTACAAACGTTGCTCAATATGACGACCATCTGCGTCCATGACAGCCTTGGAACCGGACAAAAGATTACTCTACTCCTGCCTGAAACATCTCAGGTGTGATGTGGACCACGAATGTTCAGCTGTCTGACACAGATCGTGCACTTTTTGAAGAGCGCACGTTGTGTCCATCATTCTCAGCCATGGTAACAGAAACTTCTTTAAAAGTTTGTGGCGCAATTGACTGTCAGCCTCTGCCAGGGCCTATTCCCAAATCACAAGTTATTTTTAACTTCCGATTCATTTTTCAATCCAGGTGCGGAAAGAGGACCTCTCTGTGTTAGTTTAATGCGTTGATACTCGAGAAGAGCAGGAGAACTGTTGCTGTTGTTTTGATTGAACAGCTTTAGTGAGGAAAGCCCCGCTCAACGCGTCCAGACCCATGCTGACTGTCAGCAACTGTAATGACCACTGGTACTTATACGTATAATCAGCCGAACGTCATCTGAGCCTAACGGCAAGCAACAACACTAACACTATTAACAACGCAAACCTGCAACGCACAATCTGAACATTATTCACATGGTGTTGGGTACCCATGTGGTAATTACTTTTCCGTCTACACTGCTTCAAGTAGCGAAAGTTTAATTATAACCACCCTGAAGCACTCGAAAAACGAATTACATACATTTTTCATCCCTGAGCCCTAATGCGGGCACAGAAAGGAATAAGCTATCCACCCACACAGATGATTGACCACATACAAACAAAGGTGCAGGATGTAACAGCTAATGGAATTACCTTCTAACACAACCTGGTATCATATTCGATTGATAACTATTCCTACTATATAGAAGAATTACTGAGAGCATAACTGTCTCATGTGTGTTCGTCTGTGTGTCTCTGAGAGGCGGTGAGTGATAGCGTGCACCTAATACTCAGAGTCAGCATAACTTAACAACAATAATGTAAATGATGAGCAATTTGTCATACACCAACACAGTGTGTTACAATTGTAAACTAACTGCCATGTTCCATAACACAGCGGTATATCCTAACCTAAAAATACTAACACAAAGTAGTAAACTGTCACTTTCGATACCACAGCAAGAGAACATAATTATTGACTATGAAATCTGGAAAAACAAACTGACTAGTAAGTATGACGCGGACTTAGGAAGAAATGGCTCGTGGAAGGCGTATCTCTATCTACGAATGTGACAGTTTAATCTATAAATGTTGTTTATGAAATGACAGCCGAAAACGAGGGCGTACCTCAGATTTTTTTTCTGAAATCTCTTAAAAGGTTCTTAAGTAACACAAACTTTATTAACAATCTATACTGTTATTCTTCAGGTCTACATATTTATTTCTGAGCATGATCATCCTGACGACGAACACATTTCTTTCAACGACACCACAGTTAGTTGACATCGTCACTGCAGAATGTTTGTTGGCGCTGCCCTAACATCACCTCCTTCTTGCATCGCTTCATCACTATCAAAGTGACCTGGTCGAAGGTAGGCCTACATCAGTAAGTGTTACAATGTTGTGTTTATACAATGTCTACATCTTAAGAATACAATGTCCCTCAGATATGTAAGCATGTTTGCATGCATGCGCGATCGATGACAGTGAACCAAACCGTCGAACTGATGCAGATGTCGCGGCGTTGATGTGTGGTCTGTCATTGTCGTGCTGAAGGAGACGGTGATCCGTGTGTGGACGAACTCTGAAGCTAACAACTCTATTACAGCACGCCGTTTCTCACGCACCGCCATACTTACGTTACACACCTACATGTTACACGATTGAATTCGGAGCGCTCCGTAGAAGGTTGCAACTTGCGTCAACGATGCGGGAAAGTCGACCGAGAACGCAATGAAAAATTCGGAGGCATTACTTTACAGCACGCCCTCTTGCATCTCAGATTCAAAATAGCGCTACAAGCTCAACTGGCTTAACATCGGTAAGGGACAGTCCGATCGGTGCGTTTATTGTGCACCATTTACGAGTAATAAGCACATTGCCAGAAAAATTTGCTGTTACCAGGAGAGATCACGCTAATACCGTGTGGTAACACTGCCTATAGTCTCGATAGAGGCTTCAATTTGAAGAGGAAGAGAGTCCACAAGCGTTTTATTCTTATGTCTGCTTTTTCAAGAACTCAGGTTTTATTGAAAGCCAGTTAAGAACAGAAAAATCACAGAAAATAAAAAATCGCGACTCCTCTTCAACAGAACAAAAACAAATACGTCTGGCGGTTGATACCCACTGGCTAATAATGTATTCTGGAAATGTGTTGACTAATTCAAACGTTAGTGCTGGAAAACAGGGCAGCACTGCAATACGAATCACTTTCTCGCTTGCGGTCGCATAGCGTCGGCGCATTCACGGAAAGCACAATGTGCTGTCGAATATAGTCGGCAACGCATTAGTGAAGTAGACATCTCCGTATGTAAGCAAAACGTCGACGGCGGGGAACAACAGAGACCATATCAGTGTCCATAAAATGAAGTAGAATCCCGAGGTGTCTTAAGTAAGTCCACCAGGGGTCATGTAGTGCGCATCAGCGAGCCGAGAAAAGTGCCGTCTACACGGCAGTCCTTGGATCTGCCGCTGTCGTTCACCCACGCTATCTGGTGCCGGTGTATGTATCGCATCGCAACGAGCCCAGCGACCTCGCGCCGTATAGATAGTTCTGTCTGTTGATCCATCTCTACATCCGGCGGGATTTAGACAGAAGAGCAATTTGTCGCTCAAACACTAATGCCTTAAAACTTCATCTTCAACAAAAGGAAGACGGATTTTTAGGACACGCTGCAGGCGCACCAGTACCGATTTACTCCTGCAGGTGTCTAACTACCGCCATCTTCTGCAAACTATAAGTTTATTTAAAACTTCACTGCACAGGGCTTATGTAGTGACCGAAGCTGACAGCCTACAGAGTGAACTGGTGCTCTTAGAACAAATATTCCGTAAGAATCGATGTACAAAACATCAGATTACTCCCTTGCAGTACCCTGACAACATTGCCTCGTAGTAGCATTTTGGGGACCAAACATCAGTATCTTGAGTCACAATCGTGGTAGCAAGTGCGAGAAGGAAAGTGGAGCCCAACTTTTTTTTTATGTGTCCGACTTGTCTCTGTTCGATACGTACATTATCCATAAAACAACACTCGGTGAGAAAAAACAAAAATGTATGCCGGTTACCGAATAAATATAGCAGACATAATTTTTAAAATGTCCGGCTACCTGACAACGAAAAGCGTGAAAAACTTTCACTAGGTAAACGCCTCTTCGCCTTCGTATGGAATATTTGTTTCAGTTCCCAAAACATATCGATCCGACGCCTAAATAAAGAACCCTAACAAGACTGTGCAAAGTTTGTATAAAACACGAAGTAAGCAGTGAAACAACAACTACCATACGTAGCAGGACTCCTAAGTCTCAGAGTTTCGGGCTTTTCCTATTAGAAATTCTTTGAAGCGGAGCATTTAGTCTTGTGTTTAAATTTTTTTTGCTGAGACTGTCTACTTTTAGCAGTCTTGTAATTACATTACTTCTGTAAAAGACACACCTCAATATGCCTAAGAGGATTTTTATTTATAGTCACATACGCATTGCTTATGTATAAAAATGTATATATACAGGGTGTTTCAAAAATGACCGGTATATTTGAAACGGTAATAAAAACTAAACGAGCAGCGATAGAAATACACCGTTTGTTGCAATATGCTTGGGACAACAGTACATTTACAGGCGGACAAACTTTCGAAATTACAGTAGTTACAATTTTCAACAACAGATGGCGCTGCAAGTGATGTGAAAGATATAGAAGACAACGCAGTCTGTGGGTGCGCCATTCTGTACGTCGTCTTTCTGCTGTAAGCGTGTGCTGTTCACAACGTACAAGTGTGCTGTAGACAACATGGTTTATTCCTTAGAACAGAGGATTTTTCTGGTGTTGGAATTCCACCGCATAGAACACAGTGTTGTTGCAACAAGACGAAGTTTTCAACGGAGGTTTAATGTAACCAAAGGACCGAAGAGCGATACAATAAAGGATCTGTTTGAAAAATTTCAACGGACTGGAAACGTGACGGATGAACGTGCTGGAAAGGTAGGGCGACCGCGTACGGCAACCACAGAGGGCAACGTGCAGCTAGTGCAGCAGGTGATCCAACAGCGGCCTCGGGTTTCCGTTCGCCGTGTTGCAGCTGCGGTCCAAATGACGCCAACGTCCACGTATCGTCTCATGCGCCAGAGTTTACACCTCTATCCATACAAAATTCAAACGCGGCAACCCCTCAGCTCCGCTACCATTGCTGCACGAGAGACATTCGCTAACGATATAGTGCACAGGATTGATAACGGCGATATGCATGTGGGCAGCATTTGGTTTACTGACGAAGCTTATTTTTACCTGGACGGCTTCGTCAATAAACAGAACTGGCGCACATGGGGAACCGAAAAGCCCCATGTTGCAGTCCCATCGTCCCTGCATCCTCAAAAAGTACTGGTCTGGGTCGCCATTTCTTCCAAAGGAATCATTGGCCCATTTTTCAGATCCGAAACGATTACTGCATCACGCTATCTGGACATTCTTCGTGAATTTGTGGCGGTACAAACTGCCTTAGACGACACTGCGAACACCTCGTGGTTTATGCAAGATGGTGCCCGGCCACATCGCACGGCCGACGTCTTTAATTTCCTGAATGAATATTTCGATGATCGTGTGATTGCTCTGGGCTATCCGAAACATACAGGAGGCGGCGTGGATTGGCCTCCCTATTCGCCAGACATGAACCCCTGTGACTTCTTTCTGTGGGGACACTTGAAAGACCAGGTGTACCGCCAGAATCCAGAAACAATTGAACAGCTGAAGCAGTACATCTCATCTGCATGTGAAGCCATTCCGCCAGACACGTTGTCAAAGGTTTCTGGTAATTTCATTCAGAGACTACGCCATATTATTGCTACGCATGGTGGATATGTAAAAAATATCGTACTATAGAGTTTCCCCGACCGCAGCGCCATCTGTTGTTGAAAATTGTAACTACTGTAATTTCGAAAGTTTGTCTGCCTGAAAATGTACTGTTGTCCCAAGCATATTGCAACAAACGGTGTATTTCTATCGCTGCTCGTTTAGTTTTTATTGCCGTTCCAAATATACCGGTCATTTTTGAAACACCTTGTATATATATATATATATATATATATATATATATATATAAGTATTGTTTGAAATAAAGAGGATTCAAATGAATGTTGATGTTGGGAAGAGCTGTCTCGTGTGCGACAAATAAACGTATAGCAACATAACACGAATCCACATGTCGACTTGTATTGCGACTGTCTCGCTCACGTTGTGGCCGAGCGGTTCTAGGCCCTTAGAAGAGTCTGGAACCGCGCTGCTGCTACGGTCGCAGGTTCGAATCCTGCCTCGGGCATGGATGTGTGTGATGTCCTTAGGTTAGTTAGGTTTAAGTAGTTCTACATCTAGGGAACTGATGACCTCAGATGTTACGTCCAATAGTGCTTAGAGCCATTTGAATCTTTGGTCTCGCTCATCACGCTGTCCCGGTTAACAAACGTCGTCTCCAACCAACCGCTTGCCCGCAGCTCGTGGTCTAGCGGCTAGTGTTGCTGTCCCTGCATCACGGTGTACCGTTTCGATTCCCGGCCGGGTCCGGATTTTCGCTGCCCGGGGACTGGGTGTTTGTGTAGTCCTTATCATTTCATCATCATTCGGGAAAGTGGCGAGACTGGACAGAGCAAAGATTGGGAATTTTTACGGGCGCTGATACCCATGCAGTTGAGCGCCCCACAAATCAAATACCGTCATCATCATCGAACCGCTCGAGCACGGATTTCGTGGAACTAAATGGTGCGGCAAAGGGTTAAGCGAACTCTGGAAGACAAAACACAAAATCAATGAAGAAGAAAGCAGCAAGAAGAGAGATATATAAAGATAACGGCCATCTACCATATGTGGGAAATATTTCTTCAAAAATTGCAAGAGTAATTAAGAAGCATAAAGTGGATGTCATCTTCCTTCCACTGGCTAAGACGGCAGGTCTTCAGGGACTTGTAAACGTGATCTCCCTTTGCGGAAGGTGGGTGTATTCGAAATTCCTCGCGAGTGTGGTAAAATATACGTATGATAAACAATACGTACTGAAAAAGAACGTTGCGTTGAACATCAGCGATACACTCGCCTCCTACTGCCCAACGAATTTGTAGTGGCTGAACATTTTATTTCCACTGGTTATTCCACTGATTACAGGAAAGTTGAGATACTGACCACAGCCTCATCCTTCTGGGATGCAGAGATCTAGCAAGCTGTAGAAATACAAACGAGACGAGAGTTTCTGGCTCGACAAATCATGGAAGCGCCTCATTTCACGTCTGCGCTCTTAAATGCAATATTGTTGTAATTCTTCACTGCTTGGTATTCCATTCCCTTTGCATTACAGGACAGAGTCGCTACTGAGCTTATAGAATAGCAAGAGAGCTATTGCGTCCGTAAAAGCTACTCAGTGGACAAGTCCACTGGTTTTGAACCCCAAACCTTCAGGTCGCAGTCGCCTCTGTGTTGACGCATATCTTCAAATACCACTAGATGAAGAATCTCAAACCGTGTGTGTTCTGAACACTCATTTGAGCTTGTATAAATATTTGCATTTGTCTTTTGGCACTGCTTCCTCACCCGCCATTTCCAACGGTATTTGGAGCAGCTGACTGCTGAATTACCAAACTGTTCAAACTATTGAGACGATATTGTCGTAGCAGGTCGTACACCTGAAGAACACATTGCAGATTTACGTGTTTTGTTTCGTGTGTTACCTGATGCAGGACTGAAGTGTAGACTGGACAAGTGTGATTTTTTTTAAACCTGAGTTGCAGTTTCCTTGGTCATGTCATAAACAGTCAAGATGTACATCCTCTTCAGTCACATTTGTTAGCCATACGTGACCTGCCAGTTCTTCGAAATGTCATAGAATTGCAGTCAGTCTTAGGGAAAACGAACTATTGTATTCGGTTGATACCGAATCCTGCACAAATCACAGCTCTATTGCATCATTTGCGTCGCAAGAACGCCCTCTTTGTTTGGACAGATGAGTGGCAAGAAGCTTTTCAAAAACTTAAAGATGCATTACTCAGTGATCGATGCTTGGTTCACTTTGAGCCTGACGAACCAATTGTGTTGCAAGCTGACGCTTATTCTTACGGAATCAGGGCAGTGCTTTCCCACAGATTTGGTGATAAAGACAGGCCTATTGCTTTCACATCATAAGTGTTGTCCAAAGCTCAGTATAACAGTTAACAAATACAGAAAAAGGCATTGGCTATTGCGTATGGTGTCATCAAATTCCACCACTATTTGTACGGCTAAAAAATCTACTTTGTAACGGATCACAAGTCATTGCAGTTTTTGTTTCATCCGCTGTAGCCGGTTCCTGTACGATCTGCCCAAAAATGGCAAAGATCGGCTTTGTCGTTGTCTCAGTAACAGTACGAGACTGTGTATCGTCCGACAGCTCAACATGGAAATGCGGACGTACTTTCACGTCTTCCGATTGGCCCTGATACGGACTTTGACGCTTCTGCATAGTTTTGTCACATCAATGCTCACGATTCTGAATTGCTTCAGTTGTTTCCTCTGAAGTACAGGAAAATTGCACCGGCCACGATAGCTAATTCAGATTTGAACATTTTGCTAAAATACATTCATACATTTTGGCCTCGCTCATTGCATAGCGTAAAGAACTCTGTAATTCGCCGATACTGCGCACGTCGGCATGCCCTCTCTATACAGCAAGGCGTGACTCTTGTTCCAAACGACAGTGGAC
Organism: Schistocerca piceifrons; assembly: GCF_021461385.2. NCBI lineage: Eukaryota > Metazoa > Arthropoda > Insecta > Orthoptera > Acrididae > Schistocerca > Schistocerca piceifrons. The sequence goes on along the minus strand of NC_060138.1, from coordinate 178,579,690 downwards.
AGTCATGTGTGTTGATACCCAAAGCTTTGCAAAAAGAAGTGTTGCAGTTACTTCACCAAGGACACTGGGGGACCGTTCGAACGAATCAGTTAGCGCGTCGACACTGTACTTGGCAGGGTATGGACACCAAAATAGAGCACATGTCAGGCAACTGCGGAAAATCAGTCCCCTCCACCACAAAAATTCTCTGCTTGGCAATGTGTGCACATGGAGTTTGCGGGTCCTTTTTGGAACATTCGTTGATTGATTGTGGCAGATTGTTACAGCAGGTTTCCTTTTGCTGTACCAATGAACTTTACGCCACATAGCACAGTTCAGGCGTCGTCCTCTATGTTTTGCAAAGAAGGTTTGCCTGAAGTCATAATGTCGTACAACGCCCTCAGCTAACATCAAATGAATCTGAAACATTTTGTGAACGCAATGACGTACAGCACCTAACTAGTACACCGTTCCATACACAGTCCAACGTCGAAGCCGATCGTTTTTTCAGAGCCTCCAAGCAAGAGATGGCCAAACTTCGTTCCGTACACACCACGGTTCAAGCGTTTCAACTATTTCTCGCCTCATATCGTTCGCACCCCCCGAGATGGACCATCGCCGGAGGAACTGCTTCACGGCCACCGCCATCGGACGCTGCTCCTCCTGCTCCACCCTCCTCAGCATCCGGCGCCGAAGGAAGGCCGCAAGTATCGCTTCGTGCAGCATGATATTCTGTTTTTCAGGGTTTTTAGAGGCAGCTGACGGTGGGTGCGAGGCAATATCCTTCGTCGACTTGGAGCATGCATGTATTTCATATCAGGCCCTGGCGAATTGCAGAGCTGACATCACAATCAAATTCACCACTGTCATGGCCGGCCGCTGTGGCCGTGCGGTTATAGGCGCTTCAGTCTGGAATCGCGTGACCGCTACGGTCGCAGGTTCGAATCCTGCCTCGGGCATGGATGTGTGTGGTGTCCTTAGGTTAGTTAGGTTTAAGTAGTTCTAAGTTCTAGGGGACTGATGACCACAGATGTTAAGTCCCATAGTGTGCAGAGCCTGATGATGATGATGAACCACTGTCATGTGTGTGGTGATCCTTCTGTATCTCTTCCCCCAGATTCACGGATCGCGAGGACAGCGCGGCCACAGCAGCCGCCAGAGGGTGTCATCACGGCACCGTGGGACGACCCCATGGATATGGAGCCTGCGCCCCCTCCGCCTCCCCTCGTCCTACCCCTGGATCTGGACCCGCCCACGCCGCAGCGACTAACACATTCTACATCTTGGTATTACCATCAAGAGGTGGAAACATACCCTTCTGGGCGATTCCGGGGGACGTTTCCACCAGAGCGAAGGCCGGAGGCGGGGTACGACCAGAAGTCTGACGTCCCCTGCAGCCACAGCCTTCGGTCTATCCGAGTGTCCATGCTCCTGCTCTCCCCCCTAGCCCCCCCCCCCTTCCACCCGTGCTCGTGCTCCATGTACGAGGATGGTTCGTCGTTTTTTGTTTTTTTTTTGGTGGGGCGAAGGGGGGGGGGGGGGAGGACTGTTACGGCGTAAAGTCAGATCCAGCACGCCAGTCGGGAACGACCTCCCTCCAGGACTACAACGCGACACCAGCGGCCTCTAGGTGAAGAGGACGTTAAGCGCCGTGCCCGACTGATGGCAGCCCACTTCGATAGCAGCTTCAACGTTGGCCACTTCGTTAGCCGACGCATCGTAGCGTCTTCATTAGCAGTCTCTATGTAGCTGAGATAGAGATCAGCAATCACTGCAGTTCAGTTGACATTCTAGGACCAGAAGTGTTACTTGAGTGTGTCTATTCTGAAGAAGACTGATTACTAAAGTTAAGTATTTGTACTTGTATTGTTGTAATAAAACTCATTAACACGAGTTGTTTGATTGTTTGTCCAGTGAACCGAGTATGCAGGATTCCTAGACACAACAAAAACACGTGGACTTCCATCAGCGTTGCACATATCGTTGCCTTTCACACTTTACAAAGCTGGCAAGTCACCGACCTCCACATTCTGCGATGAAAAGAGGAAGTCCAACATCTTGTCACCTGCTTGTGCACTCACTGGCCTTCAGCCACTCTCGTTAGATGCTCACGCCAGCAGTGCGCGAACGACCGACCACCTCCATCCTTTCCTAGACGCTTGTTCCCTGGCGCCGGGCCATAGCAATCTGCCCTTTGTCAAACATTGTCAAAGTCAGTTATGACAGTGGTTTCCCCATTTTGCGGCCCGCACCGTCACTAGAACGTTTCCTTGTTCGTTTCTGCTGCGCTGGTGTCCTTGGAGACAGCCTCACGTCCCTATAACGCAACCAGGCGGCATTCTATCTCGCGGTGGGCACTGGTACAAATTATTTGGTTCGTCAGCGTACGTCAAGTCCGACTGGGCTCTCGACTTCGTCGAAAATTCCTCCGTGTCTCGTTACAAACTAGCTGTACCTGGCCACGCGTCGCTGTGGCTCAGCCAGGTTAAATGGAAAAGAACGAAAGGAGAAAGCACACGTTTCTAATACGCATGGGAATTGGGTAAACGTCCTCACATCCTTCTCCCCCGCATCCCTTGTCACAGTCCATCTCTTCCTCCTTTCCCTGTCTATCTTCTCTTCTCTCCATCCTTCACTGAACTTGGGCCTTGTTTAGTCTTACTGCAAATTCAGGTTCCGTAGTGTTTGTAATCGTAATCCGATAACCCAGATAAACAACTTTCGGGTTTTCTGTGAAATCTGTTTGCGAAGAAGAAAAGAAAACAACACATAATACATAGGGTGTTCCACTTATCTTGACCACCCTAAGTAACTGTTTTTCCAGATGCAAAATACAAAATGTTTCAAGCAAGTGTTGTTTAACCGTCAGGGGGACATAAACCAGCATGACTGCCTTTGTTGTAGCTCTGTTTCTTACAAAGATATCTACAGCGGTATGACTTTTTTTAAATGGCACCCTGTATTTTTTATTCAGTAATTCGTTTCCTCTCCTAAAGGCCTACTCAAAAATGTATCACACTGTACCGTTCACTGAAAACAACGTTATTAATTATATAACACAACATTGACTTTGAGCCCGGGATCACAAACTCGTCCACTTGCTGGAGCAGTCAGATAACAAATGGAAACCAAGTAAAAACATAACACAAAATTTACTTTGACTTTCCTGTATCACTGCCTGAGAGAAGAACATTCAAAGGTGCTCAAAGTGGTGACCCTGGAAACCGACATACTGGTGCACTCATTGAATGAAAGAATTATTTACGACTTCCACTGTTGCCTGCTGAAGAGAGTTACAAGCAAGCACGATACGTTCCCGCACGTCCTCTGAACTTGTTGCAATATCGCGATAGACATCGTCTTTAATGCATCCCCAAAGAAAAAACTCCAGAGGATTTAAATCAGGAGACCTACCAAGCCAAGTAACTGTTCCTCCTCGACCAATTCATCTGACAGGATACCTTCGGTTCAGAACACAACTTGCACACAAGGCATTATGTGCTGGACATCCATCGTGTTGATACCACACAAGCATTCTGGTTCTTAGCGGCACTTCATCCAGAAGAGGAGGAAGAATTCGTCTGAGGAAGTTGGCATACGCTGTGCCTTTTAGACTACCATTGATGAAATAAGGGCCAATAATTTTAGTACCAAGCATCCCACACCAGCCGTTAACTCTCCATTGACGCTGATGTTCCATCTGTCTAACCCATCGCGAGCTGTCGCTGGACCAATAATGCATGTTCCTTGCTTTTACCTGTCCTTTGTTTGAGTAGGAACATTCATCGTCAGGTAGAACATTCGAGACGAAGTTCGGGTTGGCGAGGATTTGCTGCTGTGCCCACTGACAGAAATGTACACGATTCTGGAAATCATTCTCATGCAATTCTTGGTGTAGGTATACATGGTAAGGATGCAACAGGTGACGTGTAAGAATACGATGTACACTGGTTTTAAGAATGCCAGTCTCTTCGTCAAGCTGTCGCATATTCATATGTGGATTCATAGCAACGGAAGCGAGAACAGCAACTTCGGCAGCTTCGTCTGTGTGAGTGCTACGACGATTGCGTTGCCGTGGTTTGAAACTTTGCGTTTCCTGAAGCGTCGAAACAAGGCGAGAAAACATCCGTCGGGAAGGTGGGTTCTTGTCAGGATATCGGTCTCTGTACAGTTCTGCTGCCTGCGTAGCGTTTCGCCTATCTTCAACAACAACGACAACAACAACAACAATGAGAGAAACGTTATGTCGATGCAGTTTGTAGGAATGACAGCCTTAACTGTATGCCTCCTCTACACAACAGTATTTAAAAGGACTATAATACTGCACTAAATGTACCAATACATAAAAAACAGTGATGCAATTACTTTTCTGCTAACCTACATACCCCATAGACGAGTAGACCTTCTACCTTCTCTTCGTTGGTGTACGTTCTACTCACACAACTCTTCAACTGACGATGGTTGACGGAATGACGAGTGTGCATTCTACTTAAGTTTACGTGTCAGCACGTAGATGTGTTCTATCCCGAGTACTTGCACTAAGCGCTGGGAGCGTCAACGTCAGTAATGTGTTATGTAATTATTAACGTTGTTTTTCAGTGAATGGTACACTGTGACACATTTTTGAATAGATCTTTAGGAAAGGAAATGAATCACCGAATAAAAAATACAGGGTGTCATTTTAAAAAAGTCATACGGCTGTTGATATCTATGTAAAAAACAAAGCTACAACGAAGGCAGTCAAACTGATTGACGTCCCCTGACGGCTAAAGAACATTTGCTGGAAACAATATACAGCGTGTAAGAGGTATAAGCTGCCAAAATTATACAGACGGTCCTTTCGGTGAGTTTGACAATAAATCTAATGTAATATCGTTGTATTATGTTCTTTCTTTTTTAAATTTTCGTTTTCCTTAAAGACAGATATTTGTGGGACTGATAGTAAACGCATTTCTGTCTACTTAGTCAACTGACAGACTATGACATTGCTTGTGTATTACCGAAGTCGACGCGGTGATCAGAGAAGGGTAACGGATGAGTCAGAGCGATGTAAACATACGTATACAACGGCTGGCGGGGTTGTCAGGTGCTAATGAAACAAGGAATGTTAACAGTCATTAGGTTGTCAAGAGAGTGTAAACAATGAATTATATACAATCATATGTTTCATGTCTTACAACATTACCATAACGAAGCTCGTGGTAATAATAAAAAGCTAACATCGAATAAAAAGTGCTGCTCTTAATACAAAAGCCACTAATTACTATGTAATTCGTCGTGCATTAATTGCAGCCAACTGCTTCCTCTTTTTACAGCAATACTATAATGAAAATTAAATTCAGATTATTTTCCTTTTGTGCCACAGTACCGTAACGAAAATGAAACGCACATTACTTTTTTTCCTCTTACACCCACAGTACAGTAAGTGTTCAAAATGTTCACCATTCGATTCGGCACATGGTTCATTACGGCGAACCCAGTTCCGTCGCACTTGTTCACACGCATACACATTTGTCTTTATGGTACCGGCAGGATCGAAAATCCTCTGCGTAAGTTCGTTCACATTTTTTTTTTTTTTGCCAAGTATAAATAAGTTCGTTTGTACGACCTCAAAAGTAAAAGTCCAGTGGATTTAAATCAGGGCCATCGAAATGGCCCAAAACGCCCTAATCGAGGTGGAGCACTATTGTGGATGAAAGATACGTTATGAAATACGGCTAACGGAATACTTTCTGACGTAGCTGGTAGCGATGTTTCCCCTAGAAAGGCTTCGTAATTGTTACCAGTCAATCGTGGAGGTTAAAAAATAAGGCCCAGTAATGTAATAATCGATTATACCCGTCGACACATTTACGGAAAAGCGGCAGTATTCGAACCTACGACCGTAGCAGCCGCGGGCTTCCGTACTAAAGCGCCCAGAACCGCTCGAAATGAATACCCCTAACTGCATACAGGCGTTAATATAAGTCAACGGGGACAGTTGAAAATGTATGCCCCGACCGGGACTCGAACCTGGGATCTCCTGCTTACATGGCAGACGCTCTACCCATTTTTTTTTTTTTTTTTTTTTTTTGGGAGGGGGGGGGGAGGGTTGGTCGTTGCGGACGTCACATGACATCCGTTAAAGTTCGTTTGTTCATTCTTCCACTCAGTTTTTCTATTAGAGAGGCCAACCAGCTCTCTGACCTAACACGCTGAGCTACAGACTGGTCCCGGCGGAGGTTCGAGTCCTCCCTCGCACATGGTTGTGTGTGTTTGTCCTTAGGATAATTTAGGTTAAGTAGTGTGTAAGCTTAGGGACTGATGACCTTAGCAGTTAAGTCCCATAAGATTTCACACACATTTGAACATTTTTTGCTTAGCTACCGTGCCGGCAGCCATCTGAGCCACGGAGGACACAGAAGATAGTGTGACTGCAGGGACGTATCTCTGGCTCGCCTCCCGTGAGACCCACATTCCCAACTTATTGTCCTGCACTATATTCATAGTGCCCCTGCCCATTATACTCATTACTCGCGGCTTTTTGCCGATTCCCCTAAGAGTTCGGACACTGTTTGTGCATCCGCACACCGCACAGAAGAAGATGGTCAAATGGCCGGTGAGCCATGTAGTATCTGTTCTTTCGGACATGTCCGACAGAACTGATACAATCTTCATATGTTGGTAGCACTTGGCGCGGATTGCGTACACTCCTCGTGTGCATGTTATGGAAATTAGTTATTCCGTCGCAAGTGAAACACTCTTAATTTGTAACGAGTATTTTGTTTACAAAATGCTGCTGCTCACTTTGTAACAGAAACCACTCAGAGAATTCTCGTCGCGGAGGGAAGTCTTGCTCTTCCGATGCTTGTACGCGTTGAATGCGGCAAGGCCGCAGTCGCCCCTCTTTGAAAGTGCGACGAACGACGGTGTGCGATACACCTGCTTGGCGGGCGATGCTTCTAGTACCCTGAGTAGGACCTTCGTGGACCCGGTCCAGAATATGTTCCTTAGCTTCCAATGTACGATCCTCGCGTTTTGGGCCTCAGCCTTCCGCGCGGGGCAGTACGGAGGCAGTATCTCTGAGTCTATGCAAATTAAATACGTATTCGTAAATTGTATTCTGTCATCATTTATTTAATAGTAAAATTAAAGCATATCAGAACAGACAATACCTTTCGCATACAGAGTTCAATGTAAAATTGTGTTTATATAAATGATTTAGAAGAAAATCTGAGCAGCCGTCCTAAGTTTTTTTGCAGATGATGCCGTCCTTTATCGACTAATGAACTCGTCAGAAGATAAAAACCAAATTCAAAACGATTTTGAAATGATATCTGTACGGTACGAAAATTCGCAATTGACTCTAAATGCCGGCCGCTGTGGCCGAGCGGTTCTAGGCGCTTCAGTCCGGAACCGTGCTGCTACTGCGGTCGCAGGTTCGAATCCTGCCTCGGATATGATTGTGTGTGATGTCCTTAGGTTAGTTAGGTTTTGGTAGTTCTAAGTCTAGGGGACTGATGACATCATATGTTAAGTCGCATAGGGCTTAGAGCCATTTGAACCATTTTTTTGACCCTAAATAATGAAAAGTGTGAGGTCATCCACATGAGTGCTATAAGGAATCCGTTAAACTTCGGTTACACGATAAATCAGTCAATTCTAACGGCCGTAAATTCAACTAAATACCTAGGAATTACAATTATGAATAACATGAAGATCCCTTCGGAAATGTTATGGGAAATGCGAAATAAATTCTGCGTTTTATTGGCAGAACACTCAGAAGATGCAATAGATCTCCTAAAGACTGCCTACACTACGCTTGTACGTCATCATTTGGAGAACTGGTGCGCGGTGTGGGATCCTTAGCAGATAGGATTAACGGAGTACATTGAGAAAGTTCAAAGAAGAGCAGCATGTTTTCTATTATCGAGAAATAGGAGAGAGAGTGTGACGGACGTGATATAGGATTAGGTGTGGACATCATTAAAACAAAGGCGTTTCTCTGTGCGGCTGGACCCGCCGGAGGTTCGAGTCCTCCCTCGGGCATGGGTGTGTGTGTTTGTTCTTAGGATAATTTAGCTTAAGTAGTGTGTAAGCTTAGGGACTGATGACCTTAGCAGTTAAGTCCCATAAGATTTCACGCACGCTTGAACAAAGGCGTTTCTTTTCGCGGAGGGATGTTCTCACGAAATTTCAATCACCAACTTTATCCTCCGAATGGGAAAATATTTTGCTGACGCTGACCTACATAGGGAGTAGAGATCTTCGTCATAAAGGAAATCACAGCTCGTACGGAAAGATTTGGTGTTCCTTTTTTCCGTGTGCTGTTCGAGACTGAAATAATAGGCAATTACTGTGGAGCTGGTTCGATGAACCCTCTGCCAGGCCCTTAAATATGACTTGCAGAGTATTCATGTAGATGTAGATGGAAATATAACGATAACTACCGTACTTCGCTGCGAATGAACAGCAAAATACTCGAGTAAAAGCAGAGAATTATGATGATACGAACTTTTGGTGGACAGCAACAAATGTCGATCGTACAGGAAGTCTGTTATGGAAAGCTTTCTGTAGTAATTCGTACAGTTGCAACACCTTTTGCCTCTCCATAGATTAAATGAATATCACACAGTTCAGCGATAGTAAATCTCCTTTCAATCCCAACGTCTAAGAGACTTGCAATAACGTCTGCACAGGTAACACGTTCCTCCTAATACAATGACTCATCACGCAGGCCATAGTTGTCTATGCATTTGCGACTCTCGCTCACGATGTCAATACACTCAGAGGAAAAAAAAAAAAAAAAAAAAACAGCACGAATCGACTGCTTACGTAAGTGCACTTGTGTCGACAGAGGGGAGGGGGTGGGGGGGTGAGGCAGGCACACCATATTGTTTTGATCCTGTTTACTGAATTCCCCCAGTCTACTAAAAATGGTTTAAATAGCTCTCAGCACTATGGGATGGCTCTGAGCACTATCGGACTTAACATCTGTGGTCATCAGTCCCATAGAACTTAGAACTACTTGAACTTAACTAACCTAAGGATATCACACAGATCCATGCCCGAGGCAGTATTCGAACCTGCGACCGTAGCAGCCGCGCGATTCCGGACCGAAGCGCCTAGAACCGCTCGACCACAGCGGCCGGCACTTGTCTTCTGCTAACGGGATTTTTTGGTAGTTAATACAATTCTGTACATGGGAGAAACAATTTGTATAATGGTTTAAATGGCATACTATCATATTCAAAACCAGCTGCGACAAAGCAAAAAGAAAACTACCCACACATTTTTACAGCAGACAACAGCACAGAATTTTCTTTCTCGCCGTCGGTTTTAACAGAAAGCCTGTGTATTCCTATTTATATATATACATTTATTTAGTGCCGATGTTCGTCTGAATGTTTTAGTAATGTGTCTTTTAAAATATGAACCAAATCGATCAAGATCTTTTCGAGTATTTTGGTATATAAAAAAAATCTACTCACTAAGTGGCGGCAGAACACACACATAAAAGAAAGTTATAACTAGGCAGGCTTTCGGAGCCAGTGGCTCCTTCTTCAGGCAGAAGGGTTGAAGGGGAGGAAGAGGGTTGAAGGAAAAGTACTGGTCTAGGAAAAGGGACAGATTTTGGAAAAATCATTCAGAACTGCAGGTTATAGTAGACTTACTAGACGGGATGAGAAGGAAAGACTGGTTGTTTGGGACTGCACCAGACGAGATTTGAAAATTTGAGAGCTTAAAGATGGAAGACAGCGTAACACGCAAGACAGAGATTAGTGCTAAAACATCGTGTACGAATTAATAAGAGTGAAAAGCTAAGTGCACTTTACGCAACAGAGGTGGGATGGGGATGTCGAAAAATATACGGGTAACAAAATGAAAGACGCAGAAAACTAAAACGGAGTGAAGAAAGGATTAGCTACTGTGAATAAATGCTGAAACGGAAGAAATTAACGTAAATGAAGACCAGGTGAGAGTCCCCACACGTGGAGTTCTGAGAAACGTCCAGGGAAAGAATCCAGATGGCACGTGTGGTGAAGCAGGCATGTCGTAGAGCATGCTCTGCAACAGGATATTGTGGGTTGCCAGTATATACCCTCTCCTTATGCCTGTTCATCCTAACTGATAATTTGTCATGCCGATGTAAAAGGCAGAACGGTTTTTACTTAACAGCTGGTACATGACATGTATCGTTTCAGAGGTGGCTCTCTCTTTGATAGTCTATGTTTTGCCAGTTACAGTGCTGGCAGGAGTGCGCGTAGGGATGGTCTTGCAGTGAGGGCAGTCACAGAGGTAGGAGCCATAGGGTACGGAGATGGATGCAGAAGGACCATAGAGTCTGACAAGAATATTGAGGGAGCGACGAAAAGCTATTCTAGATGTGGCGGGCAACATGTTAGGCAGAATTCGTCTCGTTTCAAAGAGTGATTTTAAGAAGCCATGGCCTTGCGGAAGCGGCCAATTAATGCATTCCAGACGAGGATAGCAATGAGTGACCAGCAGTGTGTTCCGAAGTTATTTTTTGGAAGGATCAGCAGTGTCAGGATTGGATGTGGTGGCCCATGAAATCTGCTGTTGAACTAGGCTGGTAGGGTAATTACACACAGTGAAGGCTGGGTTGAGAATGGTGGTGTATTGCTGTAGGGAATGTGAATCCGAGAAAATACTGCCAAGGCTGTATGGGAGGGAACGTTTGACATGGAAAATATGGCAACTATCAAAATGTAAGCACTGTTGTTTGTTAGTAGGTTTAGTGAGGACAGGAGTGTGTAGGTTGTCTTCGGTGATGGCGAGTTCAATACCATGGAAAGATGCATGGGATTTGGAATAGGACCATCTGAAATTTAATTGAGAAAATGTATTGACAGACTGTAGGAATTTTAACAACTCATCGTCAGTACATATGGTAAAGATGTCATCAATGTGTCTAAACCAAACCAGGGGCTGAAGACTTATGTACCCCAGGAAAGCCGCTCCAAGCAACCTATGAAGAGGTTGGCATAGGAAGAAGCCATCGTGGTTCTCATTGCTGTACCCCTGACCTGTTTGTATGTCTGCTCCTCAATGATGAAGTAGTTGTTGGTAAGTATAAAGTTGATTAAGGTGAGTAGGAAGGATATCATAGGTTAGGAATCAGAATGGCGCTGACTAAGGAAATGTTCAGCAGCAGTAAGACTATTTACGTGGTGATGTTGCTATACAGGGACGTGTGTGCTGGGAGTGTGACAGGCATGGATTTCAGACGATCTAGAAAATGGTTGTTATCTCTGATATAGGAGGAAACTCTTTGTACTATGGGTTGCACATGCTGATCAACTAAGGCAGATATACGTTCGGTGGGTGATTTGAAGCTGGCAACTAAGGATGGCCAGGATGATTGGATTCGTGGATCTTAGGAAGAAGATAAAAGATGGGGGTGCGTGGTTTGGGTGGGTTGAGAAGTTCTATGGATTGAGGTGTTAGTCCTTGTGAGGAGCCAGAGGTTTTAAGGAGGGACTGGATGTCCGTTTGAATTATGGGGATATGATCTTCATGGCGGACGCTTTATGTAGACCTGACAGACAGCTGGCATATACGTTCAGTAACATACTGCTTTCGGTCCATTACTACAATAATGGAGTCATCAGCTTTTAGGGAATGTAGAGCCTGGAGTTCAGTGGAGGACATCTGTGAGTCATGTTTAGGGATCTGAAAAGGTTGTTAAGCGTTACTGGATGTGAGGAATTTTTGGAAGGCTTGTAAGGATTTTGAGGGAGTGGTCGTGAATCTAGTTGAGATCGCGGTCACAACTGTTCAAGGCATTGTTCAACGTCAGGTTTGCTGTTGTAAAGGTTATGGGATTCGGTTGAAAAGTGATATTTCGGGTTGACATTATGTGTGAAGGAAAGTAGATCTTTAACAAAGCAGCATGATAAAATGCAGCTTTAGGGCTGAACATGAGACTCAAATATCGAATTTCTATGTCAGCAGTAAATTATTTTCATGGATAGTACTTTCCAATAAGTAGCTAAATACTTTCTTCGGGTACTTACAATACACTAGGAAACGGCCTTGCCGCAGCGGTAACACCGATTCTCTTCAGATCACCGAAGTTTAGCGCTGTCTGGCTGGGCTAGCACTGGGATGGATGAGTGACCATCCGGTCTGCCGAGCGCTGTTGGCAAGCTGGGTGCACTCAGCCCTTGTGAGGCAAACTGAGGACCTACTTGACTGAGAAGTAGCGGCTGCGGTTTCGTAACCTCGTATACGGACGGGAGAGCGATGTACTGGCTACATGCCTCTCCTTATCCACATCCAATGACACCTATCAACTGAGGATGACACGGCGGTCAGTCGGTACCGTTAGCCTTCCGAGGTATGTTCGAACGGAGTTTTTTAGTTTTATTTGCATTTCACTGTACTATGGAGGTTCTTACATACGACTAGTATTCTGCCTTATGAAAGAGAAGAAGAAAGAAACCTGTATTGATGATAAATGCCTTTGGTGAACCTTCTTATAAACCAAAAACGTTGGTCACTGACCTCGGGCTATCCATGCACGAGAGCGTGAAGATTGCCTTCGCACTCAAGACTGTTGGTTGTCGGTTTCATCTAGCTCAAGCTTGATGACTGCAGTTACAGATGTTGCTTTATGAAAGATATACTTTTGTTGAACAATAAAGGGCCATAGATTGTAAAGAAAGTTTATGCCATTTTCAGTCGGTACTTAGAAGAACATAGACTCATTATGAATTTAATTATACAGTACTGATGTTTGTGGATTATTGATAGCGGATATTTCAGTTCATAATATACAATGTTATTCGTCCTTCTAACTCTCGACGTAAGAACAAGGGGTGTTGCAGGTTTTAAGCGTGTCTGCTTGTCTGTCTGGCATCAGAGGTTGCAAACCAATGGAGCGATTTCAGTACAGTTTGAAGACTGGTTTAATCGGTATGGCTCCTAGCCATGTTTTATGACACTCTGTTCACGCGTTTAATGATCATCAGCTTTATAAAGTAAAAAAGTGTGTTGAGAGCGCGGTCTCTTGCAATACCCTGCCTAAATAATGAGAGATTCACAAAACTGAGTAGTGTCGAATTATATATCTGAAAACTATCTAAATAAAACTATGTAAGTGTATGTACCTGACTTTTACGGTTAAGTCACATCCATCATTTCCCTGTTTTGCAATCGCGCACCAGGCAACTCGAAGGGCCGAAAATGGTCATTGTCGGTCAGTGCCAGTTTCGCTAACTTTTATGTGGGTCTTTGTTAGCTCTACCATCTGGTAGAGCCTATGTAACCTGACCTTACATTTATAATTTAAGAAGCAGTTCCAAAAGAGAACACTTCACGACAAAGTTCCCGACGTGAGTCGCTGTTACCAGCACGCGTATTCCTAATTTTTCGAAATTTGGAAAATATGTATAGCAATACCTAGCAAGAGCTTAAGTCTATGAAGTAAATAACCGAAATATGTAAAACGAACAAATGATTCTAGAGCACGACGACTATTTCTATACTCGAGTCTGCATTCTCATCGCAAATGTTCTTCCGCTACACAGAATCGCACATCAATCTGATGTCTCTATTTATTTCAGGTAGTTTGTGTTGGTTTCCTTTTTTAAATTTTGAAAGATTTCTCTTTATATTCTAAACAACTCGACTTCGGCGCTCTTTCTGCTCAGTGCTACAAGGAATGAGAACATAGTTTACGTCAAAGACCTTACTTTAAATTCTTTTGTCTTTTAAATTTGCGGAAACAATATTTTATTCTGTACGTTTCAGGTGCGGAAAAACACAAACACTTGGTTTGTCGTCAAAGACCACAAGACTGAAAAAGGACTGTGGTTGCACAACACATTTCGACTTTCGCCGCCAATACGTTCCTGATGTTTTTGGCGACCTGGTCAGAACATAGCTACAAGACGAAAAACAATGTTAGCAGATTACATTTTGGAAAATTACATCGATGAGGAAGGGTATGCATTGTTTTCTCCGTACATTTGGGCAACGGATTCTTTGTCCTTGTGGCGTAATACTGACGCTTGTGAGTTTTCATTCTCGATTTAATGCTTCGTGAGAGTCCCCTCACCCAATGTCAAAAATTTGAAACATGCACAAACTGAGACATATATAAGAATTAATTCTGCCAAAAATGCCCACATCAGTACAACGCATGCAAACATCAAAAAGAGGCACGCTTTCATACAACAAAAATTAGACTTACTAAAAAGTGCTGAACTTCCAGGTAGAAGCTGCCGAATTCGTGTGAGCCGAATGTGAAGAAGCCCCGAGAGACCTAAGTCGACACAACGCACCTGGGGTAGACCGCACTCCTCAGAATTATTGAGATCTTTGTAATGATCAACCGCTACAAAACTACTCCACTTGGAATGCTAGGTGTAAGAATTAGGCAAAATAGCCCCACGAAGAATTTAGTTAATAGCACTTCCATATAAGGAAGATGCTGACGGGCTTGGCTACTACCGAACTGTCAGTTTGATAAGCGGTGGTTACAAAATACTGACAGTAATTAATTGCAAGGGAATGGAAAGATTTGTACAAATCGACCTTAGAAAAGTTTAGTTTGGACTCCAAAGAAATGCAGGAACACGAGAGGCAGTATTTACTCTACGATTTGTCTTATACAATAGACTGAAGAAAGCCAAGTCTACGTTTATATCGTGTGACTGGCATTCATTCTTTGAAATTCTGCAAGCATTAGGGATAAAATTTAGGGGATGAAATGCTACGTGCAAACTGTACAGAAATCAGAGTATAGTCATATAAAAGTCTAACGAAATGAAATGGAAGGATAGGGTGGGAAAGCAAAGCAAAGAAAAGCAAAGGAAAGGAAAGCAAACGAACGCAAAGGAAAGGAAAGCAAAGAAACACAAAGGAAAGGAAAGCAAAGAAACGCAAAGGAAAGCAAAGGAAGGGAAAGCAAAGGAAGGGAAAGCAAAGCAAAGGAAAGCAAAGAAAGGGAAAGCAAAGCAAAGGTAAGGTAAGGTAAGGCAAGGAAATGAAAAGAAAGGAAAGGAAAGGAAAGGAAAGGAAAGGAAAGGAGACGAAAGAAGTGCCTAGAAGCTGATCATTGGACGAGACTGCGTTGTGGGTCATGTTTTGTTTTATTGAAACTGCTCATTGAACAACCAGTAAAAGGTATTAGGAGGAAATTTAGAAAGTTAGTTTAAGTACATGAACAACAAATAAAATTATTGGGGTTGGTGATGTCGCTGTAATTCTGCCAGAGACTGCAGAAGTTTTGGAAGATCTGTAGAATGGATGGATAGTGTCTTGAAATCAGATTATAAGAGAATATCAAAAACAAAAAAAAGGGCAAAGCAGTACATTACAGTTAAATCAGGCTGAACTGACGAAAATAGCGTATAGAATAAGGTACTAAGAGTAGTGGGCATGTTTTGCTTTATTCGCAGTGAAATAACTGACAACTGCCGAAGTTAAGGGGATGTAAACTGCTGACCGGCAACAACAAAAAAAGTATTTCGGGAAATGTGTTAACGATGAATGTAAATTTGATTGTTGATACATCTTTTATGCTGAGCTAGAGAACAACGCAGAAGGCTAGAGGGTTCGATCTTGCAACTAGGGAAGATGCATTGAATCGATTTATGAAGAAACTGATTTATGGCGCAACTTGACTAAAAGAAGTAGTCCGTCCTAGCATATCAAGATGTAGTTAATTTGGTATTGTGAGGGAGTGAGGAAGGTAAAAGTTAGAACGAGACCACAGGGAGGTTCAAGTGGAAGTAAGTTGCAATAGTTATTCGGAGATGAAGGGTTTTTCTCTGCGGAGATTAGTGCGGAAAGCTGTATCAAAGCAGATATCGGACTGAAGGCTGGGAGCTGGCCGTTGTGACCGAGCGGCTCAAGGCGCTTCAGTCTGGAACTGCGAGATCGCTACGGTCGCAGGTTCGAATCCTGCCTCGGGCATGGATGTGTGTGATGTCCTTAGGTTAGTTAGATTTAGGTAGTGCTAAGTTCTAGGGGACTGCTGATCACAGATGTTAAATCCCATAGTGCGCAGATCCACTTGAACTTCAAGGCTGTAACGGCAACAACGTTATGTTACACGCCTGGCGGTTCTTTATCCTTTCATGTAAATTCCACTATAGTCTCTGAAGTAACTGCTGAATTTGTATTGAGTGAGTCATTCTAAACATTTCTTTCAGGTGCTTTTGTACCCAGTAATTTACAGAAGCGAGTACCCCACAAGGAGCTGATACAGTTTTATCCCCGAGTAGATCTGCATTCCATACGGTTAACATAGATTCGAGAAAATGTGCGACCCTAACGGGACTGCGCAAATGATATCTCAGGTAGAGACGGGTTTCGCAATGTGGCAGGGAGGGGGGTGAAGGTGGGGTGACGTCATATCACAGCCAGCCCCCGTGTCTGGACATTCGGCTCCAGGACCCCAGTGCCATCACCATTGCCGACTGTGGGCGTCGAAGAAGACACCAGCAAGGAGCCATCTACAGAAGAGACCAGCAAGGAGCCAGCTACAGGTAAGGATGCGGCTGCTTGCCTCTCTGCTCTTGTCGTTCTGGCTAATTTCCTGAACAGAGCTGCCCTCGTCCGGTTTTCACTGAATTCGGCTTCCTAACCGATCTTGTAGTGTAGCATCTCATTTCACCAGAGTGCCAACTCAGTCTCGAAATCGTGATTTATTTTATTTTCCGTTATTAAGGTGCATATTCATTTATCGCATCATATCTTTGTGATTTACCATTTTAGTCGCATTATTTTAAACGCATCCCACGGGGTATTTTTTGTACCTAGAAGTTTTTGCAGCAGCGGAATGGCAACATACTTCTCAGCCTAAACACCCTGAAAGACTAGGGATCTCATTTTATCATGTACTGCCTTCCTAGTAGCTAATACTGCCAACAAACTTCGTTCATTACAATAGAACAGAATAATTACTATTACGCGTAGCTGATTACTCTACAGCATCTAATTACGAACGAAATAGTCTTTTTTGCGGGGACAAAACAGTCTGTTTTTCTTGTTGTATACTGAACCATGTCTTGCATTGGCAGTGATTCGTTTCCTATATCTAAATATAACAAGGCCATTGCAGTAATGACAGTCCTCTAGTAAATATTTAATGTTGCTAAAGAAAATATCACATAGTGTAGTACTTCCGTGCGCTGTAAAGCGACGACTATCCGATGAGCTTATGTGTGAATATTGTCATGTGAAATTAGGCTTCTGAATCCGGTAACGCTTTTAGTCATGTCAGAACTGGGTTCAACTTACGTCTGAAGGTTTTCAGTCCAGCGGTAATAGGTTATAACCACACATTCCCGTTTTCTCTTTTTTTCCTCTTGCGTTCAGCTCTCGAGTTTTTGCTTCATCTACACGCGTCAACCATTTACCGCTTACGATACGCACTGTTCCATATCTAGGAGAGTTAGTGTTTCGTCCCTGATGCAGAATACGCAATATCTTATAAATATTATGTGCATTTTATATTATGTATTATTTGCACTTTTGGATGACTGTGTCATAATATTGCTTTACTGTGTTAACGCGCAAACCAAATTAAATGAAAACCTCGTGCTATGTTTCTTTATTTCGATTAGAGTAATAAGTTTAGTGCTATTACACTGCAGTATAATGCCAAGCTTTATTTTATAAAATGATATTCGAACTAAATTTTCATTTGGAAAGTTATTATTTTTTGGAAATGAAAACTAAGGATATTCTCAATGATATTTTTTTTTCCATCTTAAGCGAACTGCAATTTATGTCAGTGTTACGCCAGACACATTTCGCTCTTACTTGATTGATTTGAGAAGGTAGACGCTCGTTTTCATTTACAAACGATAATCATTGTGACAGGTATTTATTACTGCTTTTTACATATTTTGAAGCCGACAGGTTTATCGCTCGTTGTTAGCAGAGATTGAGAACAAATAAACATTGGTGAGGTTTGACCGTACGCATTTTTCGTCGTTTAGGAACTGCTTTTTCTTTTGCTGCATTTATGTTCCGTGCTGCCACTACATTTTATTAAAAGTCACACAGTTTTTTTATAGAGATTTTGCTTTGCTTTTACCTATTTTGGATTCAGCACTGTCGACTTAAGAACATGCAAATAAGAGTAATATATATTTAGGCGACCCAGCTGTTCGCCATCTTCAGGAGAATGCTGCTTCTGCTGATGAGTCCCGCTGAGAACATATCAGTTGGACTGATCAGCAGAAGCAGCATTCTCCTAAGATGGCGACCGTTTGGATCGCCGAAATATTGAATCGAGTTGATTTTAGGATCTGGCAGCAAACCCGAAGAGACTTTCAAGACTTATTACGCCGGGAAAGTCTTCGGAATCACAAGAGTAATAAATATTTTGTAATCTGGCGTGAAAGTCCTGGTGCAGTTCAGTATACTAAAAAAAGAGAAAATAATGATAAGTAACAGTCAATACGGAAGTTGATCATCGAAACTGTTCCGGCAGTCTTCAACGAATGTATTTTCAGAATGCTGTGAGAGGCCCTGAATTGTTTGCAAATTGTTGGACTAATCCACTCTTTAATTTTTATTTCTGATTGCGATCGGGCATATTCACCGTAACGAGAAGGCAGCTGTAGTTAACGACAGTTGAATAGTCTTCATTTTTCAAGTAAGAAAATAATGGAAGCTCAAATTTACCAGTACGTCTTCGGAGCGGGGCTCTTCAATGAATTTATTGACGGATAGGATAAACAGCAATCTGCGACTATTTATTGATGACTGTGTAGTGTACGGGATATTTTCATCGTCGCGTGAATGTCGAAGGGCGAAGAATGACTTAGAATCTCTATCAGCAGCGCTGGGTGGCAGCTTGATATCAAAGTAGAAGAATGTAAGTTACTGCGGGTGAATAGAAAAAAATCCTCTAATGTTCGTAGTGTGATGCTTGACAGTCAGGTCTATCAGATATCTAGGACTATCGTTGCAAAGCAGTATGAAATGAAAGAGACACGTGAGGTCTGTAGCAGAGAAAACGTATTGTCGACTTCGGCTTATTGGGAGAAATGTGCGAAGTTACGCTCTTCCGAAAAAATAGATCACTTATAGAGCATTAGTGCGACTCATTCTTTGGTAGTCCTCGAGGGTTTGAGATCTCTGCAGGTGGTACTAAAGGAAGACATTGAAGCAGTCTGAAAGGTACTGTTAGATTTGTTACTGGCAGGTTCGATCGACACGTACTACGGGAGGCTTTGTGAACTCAACTGTGAATCCCTAGAGGGATGACGATCTTCTTTCCGCGAAACACTATTGAGTAAATTTGAAACTGACTGCCGAATATTCTACTGTCACCAACGCCCATTTCGGGTAAAGGCCACAAAGATAAGAGAAATTAACGTTCGTACGTAGGTATATACTCGTAGATAGTTGCTCCTTTTGGGAGTGGAAGCGGAATGACTAGTACTGGTGCAAGATACCTCCTCCATGCACCGGATGGTGGCTTGGGATATATGGATGTAGCTTAATCGTGTGAATGTCAGGAAATCGATGCAATGCGATATTTCGTGTAGTGGTTGGGGTACTGAACTCATATTGGCGAAGAAATGGGATCCAAAGTAGATTCTTCTCGGCTGGTTTGTCAAATGTCTTCATGAAAACGCTGGAATGTTTCCTCTGTTAAAATGTATTTGTTTGTAGTTCTCTGCTGAGACGCCGTCGCAGATCGACGCTAATAGAGAATTGCTTATCAGTGTTGTTGATCGCATACCGGAGTATCTGCGCCCCATGACTCACTGGGCTGTTTGGCACATTGGTACGCTACGGGTGGGGCGGAGGGGGGGGGGGGGGGGGAAAGGCGTAGGAGTGGCACTTCAGAGGTGGGACAACATAGCAAATCGCACCCTCACGTTATGCGCTACCGAAGTCACATTGTTGCGGCTGAGTTCAACTATCACTGCTGTACTGTGCGTGAATCCAAGTCACACTAATAATCTACATTTCGTTTCCGACATGACATTTACGAATTTAATTTTTTAGTTGTTCCCTTTTATTAAAATATAAGGCGCTTCAACTAAAAGTATCCGATTTTACAAGACTACGAATGAAGAGAGGAACTTGCGTACATCTTAACTTAGATATAGAATTATAGACTATTTGTTTCCAAAAGAATCCATTGATTTTATGTTTATTTTTTATTTAGATGCACGTAGAACCTTGTGTCTTTTTTACTATTACGTTTATGATCAGTATTTTCATTTGCGTTTCACATATATTCGATATGTCCTCCACTAGACACATGAAAACCTCCAGATAATAATCAAACGTGGTCCTTACTTTCAGGTGCAGGCATGTGGTTGCTGCATTCACTGCTGTTTGTATGTGGTGCCGCAAGTCACATAAAAGCTTCACAAAAATGGAAAAATAGTTGTCATGCTTTGAGTTGGAGATCATTTGATTTTGGAGGTCACAGGCGAATTGCGATATACATACGTCTTTAATGGCGGTCCATCTTTGAGGCATCTCTTTTTTTAAGTAATGATTTTACATACGGGTGGCAACATACGCATTTGTAATCGATTCGTCATTTCAAACTGTCGGCTGTTTCCTACCGTCATTCATGCAGCAGATACATCCTTGTGAAATAGGGCGAATCTTTCTGAAACACTTTCTGTTCACTGACGGGTCAACAATAAATACTGAAGCATGAAGTGCTGGATTCTTCTTTGACCACAACCCAGTAGGATGTTCATTGTTGTCCTCCGCAGACCACCGCATTGTTCACGTCCGATGCAGAGGCCAGCATGCAAGGAACGTCTGCAGCTCGTCAAACAGTTGGGACTGAGCGATCGCTTAATCACGTTTGACCCGTTAAGATTACTATCAGCTCCCTAAAACCCGGTAATTCGAGAAGGCAGTGCGTTCATCTTATAAGCTTAAGGAAGAAGGTGGATGACATCTGGCCGCATGAAATTTCAGTGAACTCTCTCTCTTGGCAGTGTGGCAATCAACGAAATGAGTGGGAAGACCAGCTGGCAATGGACGCATCGCACATCGAACACTTAACCCTGATTTAAATGTAGCCGACTACATCGCAGCATGAAATGAAAGCATGCAACGTTTGGAAAGAAACTATGAACTACAGTCTAGTTGTATCAGAAGGTTGTAAGAGTTAATTATTCTTTTTGTGAAAGCAGTACCGTTCCAGAAAAGCTCTTTGTGCAGTGACTAAGTACGATAAAAAAAATTCGTCTTAATATTGCGTCTATCACCTCATCAGAAAATACATCAACTTACGGAATCTTAAGAAATTGGCGTCCTCAAAAGCGGCTGAGTGTATGTACCGAAGAGGACTTCTGTAGCATCCAGTAGCGAGTTGTCAGTAGAAACCGTACCATGGCATTGTTTAATTTTTAACTCATAGAACTAATGGTTTAAGATTCTGCAGCAATTTGATCTTAATTAGAGTGGGGGGTGAAGATTTTTCGGGGCACTTTTCTGTCTATTTTTAAAATATCCATTAGATCCCTTCTCTCGATGATATCCAATGTTTCCGCTATGCTCAAGCCATGACGTGTTTCAACTTAAGCCTTTATGACAATGTTTTGTCGTCGTAGGTGCCCTTAGATGATAAAGGCTTGTTCGGTATCTTCACACTCTCCTTTCTCGGAAACTTCCTCGATTTTGTGTCGTATTATTTTGTGTTCTTACTAGAAACTGTTCATGTTGTAGACTTTCTCCTCACTCGACTCAAAAATAAGCGAGGAATCTTTGGAGTTGATCATATCACCTATCTTGACGGAGAGGGTTTACAAATCTCTAATGTTTGCTAATCTTTGCATTTGTTCGTTTCTTTCTTTTGGTGCTTTCAAGTAACTAGTAAAGACTCCAACGTCGCCTATACCACACGCCAGTCTATCCACAAATTATCTTTATTTTTCTTTGATTGCGTGCATTGGCCTCTACATGAGCTAGCTAACCAAATTTTTTTGTCTTAGGGATGGCACATGAGCTACATGGATTTGTTGTAGATGCATGACGCCCTTTTTTCAATGTTTTAAACTCAATATTCTTCCTAGTTTCATAAAGTACCACGTGCTCTTGATCTTGAAGTAGCACTTATACTCGACGCCCTCAGTAACTTGTACTTCGTTCGTTTACTTGTAATTTATAACTCGTGCTGCTC
The DNA here is from genome assembly GCF_021461385.2 of Schistocerca piceifrons. NCBI lineage: Eukaryota > Metazoa > Arthropoda > Insecta > Orthoptera > Acrididae > Schistocerca > Schistocerca piceifrons. The sequence goes on along the minus strand of NC_060138.1, from coordinate 178,557,582 downwards.
AATCTAGTACTCTAGACATTATTCCCTTCCTGGTAGAGGACATGTCTTATGATCCTGCGTTTTCTTCCAATTGGCGTTTCCGCATTTTGTTTTCCTGTTCTACAAAGAAAGTCTTTGGTTTTGAAAATGGGGTGGTAACATTAGAATTGTTCTGTGACACCATTGTCGCTCCCATTTTCTTCTTTTATGATTTTCCCCGCAGTCCTTCAATATCTTACGTAGTTACAATATTGTAACCCAAGCGAACAGTGAGAGAATTTTCTTTCTCAAAACAATATGTATGACTATTACTAGCAGAGCTGTTTTGACGCGGAAAGCTGTTTTTTTCCTGGAATAGTCTCCTTTTTATGTCCTCCTTGCTTTGTTTATCTGCGCTATTTTGTTTTGGATGTATATGAGGACTCCTTCACTTTATCTACTACGTGGTACACAGTTTTCAGTATAAGTTTGTCGCTAACAACATTTCTGCAACTTCTCAACACATTCGTTTATTTTTAATCCATGTGCTGGGCTCACCAGACTGTTCATGCCGTTCGACAGATCCTGTTCTTCTTCCTCATCTTCATAAGCGTTAACATTGCAAATGAGTTAGTCTTATCATTGATATCCTTTCACCCTGGCATATAATCTCATTTTGAAATTCAGTTTTATTTACTTGATTTCTTATTCGACAAGCAGACTCAAAGGCAGAGGAAGATTACATACCTGGCGTACGCCTTTTTAAAGACATTTCTTCTCCGTTTGAGGACGTTCCTGTAACGTATATGAAACATAGCGAGACTGTGATGCAGGTATATAAGCATCGACATGTAGGCAAGGTATTTGTGCGGTAAATTCGGAAACGTGAAATATAGCGGACAACAGAACCACCGTGGTGTTATTCATTTCTTGGCTGCCGAAAGAAAAACACCTGCAGACATCCATCGGGGAGTAAAAAATCTGCATGGGGAAGCATGTCTGTCGAATAACGTCAAGGAAAAATTTCTGCTGCTGCTTCATGATAACGCACGTCCCCACATTTCCATCGCCGCAACTTGTAACAGGGGAAACGCCTGCCAAGAGCATCCCAGGCATGTGCTCAGGGGTTTAGGTTCGGAAAATACGCAGGCCACTCCATAAATTCAATATCTTCACTTCCACTGTGTCCGACACCTCAGCGGGCATTATCACTGTTGAACAGAATGTTGGGACCTACCGTACACCTAAACAGACGGATATGATCCAGAATAATCTTCCTGCAATACCGCTGTTCTGTAACGGTACCTCACGCAAAGATATGAAGCGATGTTCGCCTTCGTGCACAATGCCCGCTGATTTTCTCTGCATCGTGATGACTGGGTGTTGTGTGATGTCCTTAGGTTAATTAAGTTTAAGTAGTCCTAAGTTCTTGGGGACTGATGACCATAGATGTTAAGTCCCATAGTGCTCAGAGCCATTTGAACCATTGGAACCAAAATGCCCGCTGACAACGTAACCCTTAGGCCTTACCGATGACGACGTCCACGAAAATTCTGTGGTGTGTAGCGTTCTCCCCCCCCCCCCCCCCTCTCTCTCTCTCTCTCTCTCTCTCCACAGTAAGTGATGGCCTGAATCTGTATCTATATCTATCTACATCTACATTCATACTCCGCAAGCCACCTGAAGGTGTGTGGCAGAGGGTACTTTGAGTACGTCTATCGGTTGTCCCTTCTATTCCAGTCTCGTATTGTTCGTGGAAAGAAAGATTGCCGGTATGCCTCTGTGTGGGCTCTAATCTCTCTGATTTTATCCTCATAGTCTCTTCGCGAGATATACGTAGCAATATACTGCTTGACTCCTCGGTGAAGGTATGTTCTCGAAACTTCAACAAAAGCCCGTACCGAGTTACTGAGAGTCTCTCCTGCAGAGCCTTCCACTGGAGTTTATCTATCATCTCCGTAACGCTTTCGCGATTACTACATGATCCGTAACGAAGCGCGCGGCTCTCCGTTGGATCTTCTCTATCTCTTCTATAAACCCTATCTGGTATGGATCTCACACTTGTGAGCAATATTCAAGCAGTGGGCGAACAAGTGTACTGTAACCTACTTCCTTTGTTTTCGGATTGCTTTTCCATAGGTTTCTTCCAATGAATCTCAGTCTGGCATCTGCTTATCCGACGATTAATTTTTTTATGTTCATTCCACTTTAAATCACTGATAATGCCTACTCGCAGATAATTTATGGAATTAGCTGCTTCCATTTGCTGGCCTGATATATTGAAGCTAAATGATAACGGATCTTTCTTTCTATGTATTCGCAGCACATTACGCTTGTCTACATTGAGATTCAATTGCCATTCCCTGCACCATGCGTCAATTCGTTGCAGATCCTCCTGTATTTCGGTACAATTTTCCATTGCTACAACCTCTCGATACACCACAGCATCATCCGCAAAAAGCCTCAGTGAACTTCCGATGTCATCCACAAGGTCATTTATGTATATTGTGAATAGCAACGGTCCTACGACACTCCCCTGCGGCCCACCTATTATCACTCTTACTTCGGAGGACTTCTCTCCATTGAGAATGACATGCTGCGTTCTGTTACCTAGGAACTCTTCAATCCAATCACACAATTGGTCTGATATTCAATATGCTCTTACTTTGTTCACTAAACGACTGTGGGGAACCCTATCCAACGCCTTGCGGAAGTCACGAACCCGTGTCTTTTGTCCTCTGAGTCTCGTTGACGAATAGCGCGAGCTGGGTTTCACACGATCATCTTTTTCGAAACCGATGCTGATTCCTACAGAGTAGATTTCTAGTCTCCAGAAAAGACATTATACTCGAACATAATACATGTTCCAAAATTCTACAACTGATCGACGTTAGAGATAGTTCTGCACTTCTGTTCGACGTCCCTTCTTGAAAACGGGGATGACCTGTGCCCTTTTCCAATCCCTTGGAACGCTACGCTCTTCTAGAGACCTACTGTACACCGCTGCAAGAAGGGGGGCAAGTTCCTTCGCGTACTCTGTGTAAAATCGAACTGGTACCCCATCAGGTCCAGAGGCATTTCCTCTTTTGAGCGAATTTAATTGTTTCTCTATCCCTCTATCGTCTATTTCGATATATACCATTTTGTCATCAGTGCGACAATCTAGACCACTGGAGCTACCCCAAAATAACGTGCTACCTACATCAACGAATTCTTTTTCGACGATGGCGTGGGATGCTTTAAACAGGCTTCCGAGCATACGCACCAGCCTGATTTAATGGCCGTGAAATGTTTCTGTCAGAGATACGTGTATCGGTAACGGCTGCGAGGTCTACAGCCATCTGTCTAGGAGTGAGATCCTGCTCCCTTTTGCTTCTAGGGCTACGTATCGATCCTCTTGCAGTGTGGTGGTCCCCCTACGAACTCCGGCATGTGGCCAAGCGGTTCTAGGCGCTTCAGTGTGGAACCGCGCGACCGCTACGGTCGCAGGTTCGATTCCTGCATCGGGCATGGATGTGTGTGATGTCCTTAGGTTAGTTAGGTTTAAGTAGTTCTAAGTTCTAGGGGGCTGATGACCTCAGATGTTAAGTCCCATAGTTCTCAGAGCCATTTTGAACTCCGGCATGCTTTCGCACAGCATTTCCTCATTCAGCGCCCTTTTAAAATTTCGAGATGACACTTTTGTGTCTGTCATCACAGTAGTGACACTTTGACTGGATTGGAACCGTTTAACTCCTCACCCATGATCATCCTAATCGTCGCCGTCGTCGTCTTCATTATCCTCAACATCATCTTCAAGTATGAGGCATTTTGGTCTGTTACGTCTCAGAATTATTCACGGGATCTCTTCAAGGATCGTGCAGTGTTCCTCTTGCCAGTTGTTTTATACTGCATTTCCGCTTTAGTTAGATACAGTACGTTGGACAGGATCTTTCAGACGGTATTTTTCAATTATGTATGTAATAGGTTCAATACTTAGTTCTTGTGTACTATAGGCATTTCTTTTATGTTTCAACAATGAATATCCCACTACAAAGCAAAGGGATTTCGTCTCTGATGATTCGATTCGTCGTAATTGATCAGATGTTAGGGTGCAACATTCGGTACCGTAGAGGAGCAAAGGTAATGATGTTAGTCTGTAGAGTTTAATTAAACAATTGTGACGGGTAGAGGGCAACCTTGTCTGGCTCGTTGACTGATATCGGCAGATTCTGCCCCCGTCATTGCGTGTCCTTATTTCAATATTTTTGCATAATGACTGAATTACCGCAATCAGATGTGCTGGTGCTCCCAAATCCTGAAGTGATTCCCATCGCATTTTCTGCTTTACCCTGTCAATCGTCTTAGTTGACAAAAACATAGTTAGCTGGCAATCTAAATTCCATTATTTTCTCAGTTACTTCTGACAAAGTGAAAAAATAATCAGATAATGATCTACCGTTTCTAAAACCGCTCGATTTCACTACTGGTAAGCACTCAAATGATATCTTTCAGCCAGCCGGAGTGGCCGAGCGGTTCTAGGCGCTACAGTGTTGAACCGCGCGACTTCTAAGTTCGCAGGTTCGAATCCTGCCTCGGGCATGGATGTGTGTGATGTCCTTAGGTTAGTTAGGTTTAAGTAGCTCTAAGTTCTAGGGAACTGATGACCTCAGAAGTTAAGTCCCATAGTGCTCAGAGCCATTTAAACCATTTTGATATCTTTCAGATATGTTGCCGAACAGTTCGGTATGTCCCACTATTCAGTCCCACAACTACCTACGTCAAACATGCATGAAATGTCGAATATGTACAGAGCGTTCGGTCACAGGCTTTGTTGGAGTTAATAATTCCCGCCCTGTACCCTTTCAGTGGTCTGGTGTCCCGTAGCAATTACCAGTTATTCCTTAGCAAGCGTGAAGCAATATGTATTCATTTCCAGACAACCGAATTTTCCAGGCACAAGAAAGGTCTGGGATTACTCTGGACTCTTGTATAAACAGTTCACCCACCCCCTTCCTCCGACTTCCCCACCACACTAGGATGCCTCCAGAGACCCTCAAAAATATGTCAAATCTGGGAACCCAGAAGTGTGACAGCCGTGTGATGAGATGTCAAGCGTTGCTTGAATTATTCACCTACTTTCTCACAGTTAACGTTGTTGTATAGGTGGTTTTATAATTTCTCTAATTTCCACTACGTTTCCTATCTCATCTTATCTGTATCGTCTGAGTTTCTGCTTATTTCTCAGTAAGGTAATGTAATTTTTACTGCTTCCTTTCCATTTTGTCTGCTCCACCTTAAATTCGTTCATTGTTCCCTTTCATTCTCTACGTCGTCATATAGGATACAGTATTTGTAAAGCAGAATAGCCGTAGTTGTGAGATTACTTTTCAGAGAAGTTTCAGAAAGGCATTCGTTGGTTCTGAATATACCAACATAATTATTTGTCACGCCATAGAATATAAGCTAAAACAATTAAAAACTAGGACTATTTAGTTTCTCACAGCGGTTAGGTGACAACTTCATTTACGTCAAAGTAGGAACTTCCTACGCTAATAGCGGTGCCGTACACGACAAAACGGTCAACAACTGAGAGATTTGTACAAATCTGTCTTCAGTAACGTACAATGTCTGCCATGCAAGATCAAACGGTGCTCACAGAACTACGTCTCGTGAAACACTGTTTTAAGTCAGGTAGACAGAAAACAGTTAAATAAGGAATGGATTCACATTTGGGAAACTACTCCGCGTGTATATCGATCTAGTAACCATTTTTTTATGAATGGCGGAGGCCAATTCGTATAGAACGACCTCTGCCCCAACCCCCACCCCATCCCCACCCACCCACCCACCTCTTCTCATCCCCTTTCTTGTTCCATGTATAAATGGTGCAGTATGCATCCCTATGAATTGGAATTTCTCTGACTTTACCGTCATTGTCGTTTCGCGAAGAATATCTTGGGGGGAGTAGCAGGTTTCTTGCTGCTTCCTGTAACGTACATAGGCTACCCTTATATTTAAGAGTAAATTTACTTGTGATCCTTAGCACCTGTTCTGTAACATCTGCCAGTAGAATTGAGTCTCCATCAACGAGATGCTCTCACCATTTGGAAAAAAAGGGAAAAACCACGGAAATCTGGATAACAGGATGGGGATCTGAACTATCGTCCTCACGAATACGAGTCCAATGTGTCATCACGTCACTGCTTCTGTCTGTGGGACTCAGACGAATGATCCACGTTTTATTAGAATTCTTTCGAAGATCTGTTTGTGACATACGTTTATAGCGCAAATATTTTAACGCGACAGTCCCACTATGCGCTCAGTATTAGTGACAGTAGTGTTGTGTAATATTAATGCCCACTCTGCCTTCATAGCTAACAGGACTGCTAGAAACTCGTTTTTACTGTTACTTGCCTTCCGAAACAGAAGCAGAAATTATTCTGAACGGACGAAAGAAGACCGAGATGGTTTTTGTGAATATTTCAATACACCAGGGGCTCTTTAACGGCAGCACAAATTCGTAAACCGTACAAACTGAATGCAAATTAAACAAGTGAACTGTATGCTTTATCTTGTACATGTTCTGTTGTACTTGTCTACTGTAACTACCGTTGGATCGAACTAAAACAGTATGTTGATGGAAAACTTACGTTATCTTATGTGTGTACTGCGACAAATGTTGGAAGAACAATAAACATATATGCTCTATGGAGAGCTGACCTGATTTTAATTGTCAAATCTGATAACTGCCACAGGCAAACGTGACGTGTGAAACAGCAGGCGCACTGCCTTTACGTCAACATAAGGCAGTAGCTGTGAGTAAGACATTTACGTTGCAATCGAACACTGTACGTAAACATGGATACATGTAAGGAGGTGACAGAGCGGCAAGCACTCGTGTTTATCCGCGCCAATCCCAATATTGTCTGTGATGTTTCTGGGATTGACGGTTTATCGCGGCGAACTGTTCAACGTGTCTCCAATGGTCCAGCACAAGTGGCCGCGAAACACGACTTCAGAATCGTCGTCGACAAAAGACCCCGACCGCGGGGGCGGAGACGCATTTCACTGCTTGTGAACTAAAATCCCTTCCAAACTCGTCAGGAATTACTGCAGGCAGTAAATCAAGGTACATCCCAACCTGTTAGCCAGAGAACATTGCGACGGTAACTGCAGTCAGTGGACATTTGTAGTCGGTCACCTCAGGAAAGACCATTGCTCACCCAGGCACATAAAAACAACAACAATGTTAATGGGACTGGCTGAATATGTGACTAGTTTTCTGAACACTTCCCCACCCTATTACGTCTCTGTTAGCCTGAGAAATCACCAGACTTGAACCTCGCGGAAACTCTGTGGGATATGTTGGAACAACGGCTAAACACCATCAGCATTCCCGGAGTTTGGTGAACTTGCGCGATCAAATCCTCAGCGAGTGGCTAAACCTGTATGCGACATACCCGCACAACCTTGTGGACTCTCTTTCTAACCGAAAGCATGCGGCTGTCGAGTGCAGCGGCGGAACTGCACGGTGTTAATTGATGCTTGTAATAATTTCTCTCGGAATACCCAACTTTTTTGGCCCGTAAGATTACATCTCCCTGCCTACTTCTTGATCATAGTATGACATTTACTTTTTCTAGCTCTTCGCGGAAATTCGTATGAATTTATTGAATTTCTCTCAGTCTCGACAGGAACTAACGAGTGTTGTGCAATATCACGCTCACAGTACAATAAGTTAAACAATCTAGTGAACATTCGTGTTGATTAATAAAGCTCTGTAGTCTTCTTCGTTATAAATGGTAAATCGTCAGCATCGATTTGAGATGGTCAGTATTATTGCACAACTTTAATTGCTGTCCAATAAATAGGCAGCGTTCCAGACGCTCGTTTCCTTCACCAGTAAAGTCATAATAGGAGAGCGTAAAACGAAAGTTACGTAAACCGCCTTGAAACTGACGTCATTCATGTACTCTATTGTTATGCAAATGTACTTGCACGCATCTGTCTAATGACCCTGAAAATGGAAATGATCTACACTCTTTTCCAATCGCCTGGAACACTTCTTTGCTACCATAAACTGTTGCTAGATGGGAAGTAAATTCTTTCAGATACTGCGTGTATGGTTTGTTCGATGACTCTCTGGTTCTGGATCGGCTGAAGCTGGTGTAAGTCAGTCCACATCGGGCTTGGAGTTTTTTGTGTCCGACTGCTCTCAGAATTGGAGATCTAACAATGTAGTAAGTGTGTGTACCATCGGCGTTTCGAAGTGATTGTCGTGGCGTGCCGTGCCAAACCAGTGAGCACGTGTGTGAGGGAAGCAGCGCACCGTCTGTCTTCACCGACATACAATAAGTTGGTCCCGACAGGCGCACCCTGCTTCGTCCGCTCACCGGACACTCACTTCAACTCCGTCATTATGTGGTGGACAGACTATATAATCGTCCAGGTTTCCCATCTGATCCAGTCACCTTGCAATATTTTTTGAATATCTGTTTCGTGCTGTCTTATCTCAGATCCTTCCAATCCATCTGTGGAATGAATCAGCAGATCAGTGTTTGATAGTATTAGTTGAAAACAGTCTTAGTTTCAATTTTAGTTTTTTTATTTATCAGTCTGAAGATGCCTAGACGGCCGGTGTGGCCTAGCCGTTATAGGCGCTTCAGTCTGGAACCGCCGACCGCTACGGTCGCAGGTTCGAATCCTGCCTCGGGCATGGATGTGTGTGATGTCCTTAGGTTAGTTAGGTTTAAGTAGTTCTAAGTTCTAGGGGACTGATGACCTCAGATGTTAAGTCCCATAGTTCTCAGAGCCATTTTTGATGCTTAAATTACGTGAAACGCGTAGTTGGTAAATAAAAAAAACTAAAATTGCAACCCAGACTTTTTTCAACTAATATTATCTCAAATCACTAATTTCGGCAATCCTGCCATTACGGAAAAGAGGAACCGTAAAACCATTTTCGTGGATGATAAGAGGTTGAGACAGTCTGGAGATGGGAGGATGTTGGTGGTAACTTTTTCGAAGGGAATACCGCGGCAAAACCCTTAAACGATCTGCGGGTTCCATTAGAAATTTAAACCTGGGTGGCCGTTATCACTACTGTGAGGACAAAACCCCACCACTCCGCCGCCCCGCGCCGCAAATGTAATACGGGACCATAAATGTGTTCAAAAATTCTACCACAAACCGTCGTCAGCGGAATGGGTCCTGTTCGAGGACTCTTCTACATCTACATCCATACTCCGCAAGCCACCTGACGGTGTGTGGCGGAGGGTACCCTGAGTACCTCTATCCGTTCTCCCTTCTATTCCAGTCTCGTATTGTTCATGGAAAGAAGGATTGTCGGTATGCTTCTTTGTGAGCACAAATCTCTCTGATTTTATCCCCGTGGTCTCTTCGCGAGATATACGTAGCAGGCAGCAATATACTGCTTGACTCTTCGGTGAAGGTATGTTCTCGAAACTTTAACAAAAGCCCGTACCGAGCTACTGAGCGTCTCTCCTGCAGAGTCTTCCACTGGAGTTGATAGATAAACTCCGTAACGCTTTCGCAATGACTAAATGATCCTGTAACGAAGCGCGCTGCTCTCCGTTGGATCTTCTCTATCTCTTCTATCAACCCTATCTGGTACGGATCCCACACTGGTGAGCAGTATTCAAGCAGTGGGCGAACAAGCGTACTGTAACCTACTTCCTTTGTTTTCGGATTGCATTTCCTTAGGATTCTTCCAATGAATCTCAGTCTGGCTTCTGCTTTACCGACGATCAACTTTATATGATCATTCTATTTTAAATCACTCCTAATGCGTACTCCCAGATAATTTATGGAATTAACTGCTTCCAGTTGCTGACCTGCTATTTTGTAGCTAGATGATTAGGGATCTATCTTTATATGTATTCGCAGCACGTTACACTTGTCTACATTGAGATTCAATTGCCATTCCCTGCACCATGCGTCAATTCGCTGCAGATCCTCCTGCATTTCGGTACAATTTTCCATTGTTACAACCTCTCGATACACCACAGCATCATCTGCAAAAAGCCTCAGTGAACTTCCGATGTCATCCACCAGGTCATTTATGTATATTGTGAATAGCAACGGTCCTACGACACTCTCCTGCGGCCCACCTGAAATCACTCTTACTTGGGAAGACTTCTCTCCATTGAGAATGACATGCTGCGTTCTGTTATCTAGGCACTCCTCAGTCCAGTCACACTTCTTGAAAAGTACAGTGACCTGGGCATTTATCCAGTTATGAGAACCGCTTCCATCCTTTAGTGAGCTGCGATAGACTGCTGCTAGACGACTAGTCGAGGAGCTAGTTCTTTATCATAGCCTGTGTATGGAAATTATATACAGGGTGGTACATTGATAGTAACCAGGCCAAATACCTCACGAAATAAGCTCAAACGAACTTGTCTAGCTTGAAGGGGGAAACCACATGGCGCTATGGTTGGCCCGCTAGATGGCGCTGCCATAGGTCAAACGGATATCAAGTGCGTTTTTTTAAGTAGGGACGCCCATTTTTATTACATATTCGTGTAGTACGTAAAGAAAGATGAATGTTTTAGTTGGACCACATTTTTCGCTTTGTGATAGATGGCGCTGTAATAGTCACAAACGTTTAAGTACGTGGTATCGCGTAACATTCCGCCAGTGTGGACGGTAGTGATACATTACCCGTGTTAAAATGGACCGTTTACCAACTGCGGAAAAGGTCGATATCGTGTTGATTGTGATCAAAATGCCCAACCGGCTTGTGCTATGTTTCCTGCTCGGTATCCTGGACGACATCATCCAAGTGTCCGGACCGTTCGCCGGATAGTTACGTTATTTAAGGAAACATGAAGTGTTCAGCCACATGTGAAAAGTCAACCACGACCTGCAACAAATGATGATGCCCAAGTAGGTGTTTTAGCTGCTGTCGCGGCTAATCCGCACATCAGTAGCAGGCAAATTGCGCGAGAATCGAGAATCTCAAAAACGTCGGTGTTGAGAATGCTACGTCAACATCCACTGCACGCGTACCATATTTCTATGCACCAGGAATACCATGGCGACAACTTTGAACGTCGTGTACAGTTCTGCCACTGGGCACAAGAGTAATTACGGGAAGATGACAGATTTTTTGGTCGCGTTCTATTTAGCGACGTAGCGTCGTTCACCAACAGCGGTAACGTAAACCGGCTTTATATGCACTATTGGGCAACGGAAAACCCACGATGGCTGCGACAGGTGGAACATCAGCGACCTTTGCGGGTTAATGCATGGTGCGGCATTATGGGAGGAAGGATAATTGGCCCCCATTTTGTCGATGGCAATCTAAATGGTGCAATGTATGCTGATTTCGTATGTCATGTTCTACCGATGTTACTACAAGATGTTTCACTGCATGACAGAATGGCGATGTACTCCCAACATGATGGATGTCCGGCACGTAGCTCGCGTGCGTTTGAAACGGTATTGAATAGCATATTTCATGACAGATGGATTGGTCGTCGAAACACCATACCATGGCCCGCACTTCCCCCGGATCTGACGTCCCAGGATTTCTTTCTGTGGGGAAGGTTGAAGGATATTTGCTATCGTGATTCACCGACAACGTCTGACAACATGCGTCAGGGCATTGTCAATGCATGTGCGAACATTACGGAAGGCGAGCTACTCGCTGTTGAGAGGAATGTCGTTACCTGTATTCACAAATGCATTGGGGTTGACGAACATCATTTTGAGCAATTATTGAATTAAGGTGGTATTTGCAGGTAATCACGCTGTAACAGCATGCGTTCACAGAAATGATGGGTTCACATAAGGTACATGTATCACATTGGAACAACCGAAATAAAATATTCAAACGTACCTTCGCCCTGCATTTTAACTTAAAAAACCTACCTGTTACCAACTTTACGTCTAAAATTGTTAGCCATATGTTTGTGACTATTATAGCGCTATCTATCACAAAGCGAAAAAAGTGGTCCAACTAAAACATTCGTATTTCTTTACGTACTACACGAATGTGTAATAAAAATGGGGGTTTCCTATTTAAAAAAAAGAAAAAAAAGGCTGTTGATATCCGTTTGATCTATGGCAGCGCCATCTAGACGGGCAACCATAGCGCCATCTGGTTTCCCTATTCAAGCTAGACAAGTTCCTTTCTTAGTAGTTTTTTGGTTTGACGCTTATTTCGTGAGATATTTGGCCCGGTCACGATCAATTGACCACCCTGTGTATATACAGGCACAATCGCTGTTCCCATGTTGACGGATTTTTGTTGAGTATCCATTTTCCGGACGCTTGCATCAGTATTTTTCATCCTGACGTTTGTGCTACAGTTTAATGGATGGATTACTGTTCAGTCCTCCCTCTGTTTAACCGTTTCCGGGAAAGAAGTTTAGTAATTCGACCTTGTCTCTGTTATCTTCCGTTTCGATGCTGTGATGGTCGCTGTCTGTATAGAAGGCTTTGATCAGATTACTCATTTAACATAAGAACAAATCCTCTTAGGACTTTCCGTCAGGTCGGTAGATGTAAATGTACTCTACATTTGGCTAAACGCTTCACGCACGTCTCTACTTACGCTAACTGCGGCTCCATTCGGGTTTGGCTACATGAAGGACTCTTTTCAGAGCTGTCTTCTATATTAGCTGTGATATTGGCCCACTTTTATATCTGTACCATGTTTCCGGTGAATTGTTTACTTCTCTTGCTTTCTTTAATCGGAGGAAACCTTTCCTGTGTTCCAGAGACGATGCCGAGGCGGTCCCCCACGCCCGAGGCCCGGAGCTTCGAGTGCCACCAGAGGAGGCTGTGGCTGCTGAAGGTGGCCACCATCAACAGGCACCAGCGCTGGCTCAGGGACGTCGTCGACCGCCCGGACATCGACCACCTGCTGGAACTCTGGTGCCAGAGGTACGAGGGCTTCGAGGAGTTCATCGACTGGCTCCTCAGGGAGGAGATCACAGTCAACACGGAACAAAAGTGAATCGTGTGTATAGACAGTGACCCAACGGACGCCCGTGAGGAACTTCTAACTACGGTGTGATTCACTTGCAGTAATTGTCATTACGTTGTTATATAGTGAAAAAAGTACACGTAATAAAAGTATGTTTCAATGTAACTACTGTGTTTCTTTGTTTTCCCGATAGTGTATCTCCTGAAAGCTGGTATTATAATTTGCTGCTCTATTATCAGTTGCCTTCGCTAAGAGCATGTGCTTCTAGCTTCAGTTCTTAATTAATTTGGTTACTTCTTCTACTTTAACACGCGTGTGTAGTAAGCACAACTGTTCTTTGTGCTCTGCAGCAATTTCTCTACATTAAAATTACCTGAAATTGTCAGTCGGAGAGCGATCTCTGAATTTGAGTACTGTAGACTCCTTACTTAAGACGTTTAGTTGCCCAGATCGCAAAATAAATATGTATAAGTATCTCGACAAGTTAAACTGCCATCTTCAGATCTGAAAACATATGCAAACATTTTTTTTTACAGTTTAACAATCGTTATTTGATATAAAGAAGACTGTCTAATACATGTATTACATACCATCTACATACATAGGCCTCAAAATAAATATGTAAATGTATCTCGACAAGTTAACTGCCATCTTCAGATCTGGAAACATACTGCAAACAATTTTTTTACACTTTAACAATCGTTATTTGTTATAAAGAAGAACGTCTAATACATGTATTACATACCAACTACATACATAGGCCAGTGTGTGACTCCATGTAGTGCACTGACATTTAGTCATGGACATACTTGGGAACAATTGTTACGTAAGAAAAAACAATTAAGAAAATCCAGCGTCAGAAATATAAAATATAACATCCCTGAGGTAAACATAACTCTTTACTGCACACACTACAGTGTAACTTGAGACATTGTACACTGACGAAGAGAAACCGCAACATCAAAACATAATTACCGTAGAGAAAGGAAATTTCGCGAATACATATTTCCAGAAGAAAGAAATTACTCATTCATATAATTAGGAAAGGAACGACCAGGTACAGAATCGGTGTAGATCTACGCTAGGATAACAGTCGGAACAAGTCCAGCCCATTCACCCCCCTCCACGCCTATCCACAGTGTAAGGCCCTCCCCTAAACAGCCGCCAGTTCCGTAAACTGGAAGCTACATCAAAGTTGTTATCGTCAGAGTCCAACACATGTTACATTGTGATGAGAGTCAGTAATGATAAGAAATTTAAGTTTTTCTGGATAGTAATATAATATGAATGTGCATTATTAAAAAAAATAAAAGAATTTATAGAGAATTGAAAGCATCGCCAGCAACAGAAAATAAAAAATAACGTGCTGTTATTTAAGGACAATAAGGACAAATTTTCATTAACTAATTCACGTATTATAATACGTTTATTTCAGGGAAACAGCAGAGCAAACATACAGTGCGAAAACAATGGTCTTGAATCTGTCATGTCGATAGTAAAGCCTCGGATGCAGTCGACTAACTCTGTTATCTAAAATCAACGTTATATAAAAATAAGTGAAAGTCGTTTTGTTTATGTAGGCCCTCATAGTAGCTCACGAAAATTAAAGAATATAAGAATGCCATAAAGTAGAAATGCCTAATGAAAGCAGTAAGATATTTGCTTATATGCCATATTTCGTTAGTATATGGGTAATGGGTGAATTTTAACTTGTAAATTCTTCCAATGCCATACCTGCGCATTATAAACGAGGTTATAAAGAATTGTGGCTGTTTCTGTGTGATTAGTGTCCTATATGCTGTTGCAAACGTCTCAGGAAAATAATCTGTCGTTATTCTTTGTCCTGTCTGTTTTTAACCAAAAGATTTATTAATTTCGTAAATGTCGTTCTAACTATTTTTTAAAAATAATAAAGATATGTGTATGTTTGTCACAGAGCTGTTATGGAGGAAATAAACGCTGCAGTGTTTCACGGCTGTAAAACGTCCTTCATGCTCTGCTAGTTCTTCTTCCACCCCTAAAACTTTTCAGCAAAACTATTTAGTGAATAACACGCAAAAACAGCTTGGATCGATCTAGCAAGAACAAAGAAATTTTAATGCCATCTGGAGATATAGTGAACATTGGTGCTTGTTTCACATATACTGTCTGAGTTCTGAAACTTAAGTGTCAAGTATACTGTGGTTCCTATTTCTCCAAGCAAATTATTCTTTGAGGGCAGGTTTTTCCTGTTGTAGCTTTGGGTGCTTCTTCTCACATAGAAGTATGTTCCTTCATAGGCTATTCATCTGAATACTGAGTGATTGGTGTAAAGAATGGCAGCTAACTCTAAATATAGATAAATGTAAATTAATGCAGGTGAATAGGAAAAAGAATCCCGTAATGTTTGAATTCTCAATTAGTAGTGTAGCGCTTGACACAGTCACGTCGATTAAATATTTGGGCGTAACATTGCAGAGCGATATGAAGTGGGACAAGCATGTAATGGCAGTTATGGAGAAGGCCTATAGTCGTCTTCGGTTCATTGGTAGAATTTTGGGAAGATGTGTTTTATTTATAAAGGAGACCGCCTATAAAATAGTAATAAGACCTATTTTTGAGTACTGCTCGAGCGTTTGTGTACTGCTCGAGCGTTTCCCTATCAGGTCGGATTGAGGGAGGACATAGAAGCAGTTCAGAGGCAGGCTGCTAGATTTGTTACTGGTAGGTTTGATCATCACGCGAGTGTTACGGAAGTGCTTCAGGAACTCGGGTGGGAGTCTCTGGAGGAAAGGAGGCGTTCTTCTCGTGAATCGCTACTGAGGAAATTCAGAGAACTAGCATTTGAGGCTGACTGCAGTAAAATTTTACTGCCGCCAACTTACATTTCGCGGAAAGACCACAAGATTAGGGAGATTATGGCTCGTACAGAGGCATATAGGCAGTCATTTTTCCCTCGTTCTGTTTTGGAGTGGAACAGGGAGAGAAGATGCTAGTTGTGGTACGAGGTACTCTCCGCCACGCGCCGTATGGTGGATTGCGGAGTATGTATATAGATGTAGATGTAGATGAGTTCTCGTATTTAAAGAATTCAGTGCTAAATTGTTTTATGTTTGCTGTGGAAGTACCTGGCACAGCTGAGGCCAATTCTGCACTTTTTTGTAACGTGTCTTTTAACTATCTGGCAAAATTTAAGGCCTAGCAAGATATTAATTTAACATTCACTCGAAGTGCAGCCGAACGCGGCAAACCACGTGGGTCAACTGAAACGATGCCAGGGCGCCGAACAAAGACCGGGAAAACGGGGGGTGAGTGGGCGGGACTTGTTCCGGGTGAAATCCTAGCGGTAACGATTCCTCGCCAGCTGCACTGCAGTGTTGGAAGGGAAATTAATGATCAGTCGCTCTGTATGGCAGTACAGCGGTCACCCCGGAGGGGCCTCTTCCCCCACCACGAGCACACGCCAGTTGAGCGACAGCCTATACCTGGAAGTGCCTCGGCGTACAGCGTATCGTCTGTCTGTAATGTGCTCTGCGGACAGCCATAGGCCGTCTCTGCGCTGCCTTCGGTAGGCCACGTGTCCCCCCCCCCCCCCCCCCCAGTATTACCGACCGCGCCAACCACCCTCTCCCAGCCCCAATCACAGCATCCCAGTCCTGAGAAGTCGTGCTTCTCCAAGGCCTACCTCAGGCAAGTACCAGACACAGACATAACAATCATCACATATCACAGACACCAAGAAACTATAGAAAAATCACACACACAAGTTCACAGGGGAGTAAAAGCCGAAAGGCTACAAACTCCCCCTCACACTTCCCCAAAGAGGGGAAAGTAAAAGATGAGAGCAGCAGCAGCAGGCTGTCTACCTCCTCACGTAGCCTTCACCAGGTCTCATGCTCGACTGACATTCCTTTTTGTGTGTTCACGACTGTGTCAATCAACAACGCCAGTGGCCAGCACTTTCCTCTGTTGACTTAACGGTTCGGAGATATTTTTAGTCTATTCTGTGCAAGAAGGAGAAAAATAAGCAATAATAATGAGAATGTCACCCATGCAAGGACACAATAAACTACTAATTCTTAAAGAAACAGCGGAAAGATTAAGGCTCCTAATATCCTTCGGGAGAAAGTCTAGCAAATATTTCTTACTCAAAATTCTAAAATCTAATTAAAGAAAAATCGAAGGTGTTTCTCAGTTTATATAGCTACACGAAACAGTTCAGAACATTACTTACGTAATTCGTTGCCGCAAAATAGGAACGGCTGTCACACTTGTTGGCCGAGCGGTTCTAGGCGCTACAGTCTGGAATCGAGCGAGCGCTACGGTCGCAGGTTTGAATCCTGCCTCGGGCATGGATGTGTGTGAAGTCCTTAGGTTGGTTAGGTTTAAGTAGTTCTAAGTTCTAGGGGACTGATGACCAGAGCAGTTAAGTCCCATAGTGCTCAGAGCCATTTGAACCATTTTTGTCACACTTGCAAATGATATAGGCGACAAAAATTGCGTCTGAAAGTACATAAAATTGAATCAATACAATGCAGTCATCACATCATTGTGAAGCTCAGGCACTTATTGCAACTAGGAAAAGGGGCCTGGAAGACCTCGAAAACAGAGCACGAAAAGTAACGAACAGACTGCAAACAAATTAAAAATTGGAAAGCATACAAACAACTACACGAATATCAAAGAAATTCCATCTAGAATTCTACACAACAACAAGACAAATTGTAGAATCCTACCAAAGTCGTATTAGAGCCACTACTGAAACAACAAAATGGATTGATTCAGTAACAGAAGATATGAAACAAACAGGAATAATACAATATCATGTAAAAATTACCAGACAGAAAAAAGATTCGAACACAAAATTCTCGCAAGGACGCCTTGAAACGTTCCCTTCGTCCGTCCTAGGACGTATCGTTGAGTCGTGCAAGTAACTGACTCCCAAAGGCCTACAGCTAAATAGCTAAAAATCATTATCTAGGGTAAAATACACGTTCTTCATTCGTGGATTTCGAATAAGAGAAATAAAATTTTTTAGGATACATAATTTGCATATTGCTTTCTTAATGTTGCTTATTATATTAATTTTTTGTTAAGAAGACGGAGTAAACAAAAATTTCGACGTCTTTTCAGTAGACTAACCATCTCAGTTCCAGTTGTTAAAATTTACCTAATGCATTTCTCACACTAGGAGTTGAGTTAAAATGCGTTATTTTGCTTTGAAACAAAGGTTATTCTACTTACGTTTTAGATGATTCCACTGGACCATCAAAAATAGATATATTGTCACGTAGAAGAAGCTATAAGTAGCTGAATGACGAACACTAACTTCACTTACCGAAGGTTTATTCAGCACTTGCACATACAAGAGCGCAGAGCGAACTGCCTCCGGCCAGAACAGATACATTATATACAGGGTGTTACAAAAAGGTAGGGCCAATCTTTCAGGAAACATTCCTCACACACAAAGAAAGAAAATATGTTATGTGGACATGTGTCCGGAAACGCTTACTTTCCATGTTAGAGCTCATTTTATTGCTTCTCTTCAAATCACATTAATCATGGAATGGAAACACACAGCAACAGAACGTACCAGCGTGACTTCAAACACTTTGTTACAGGAAATGTTCAAAATGTCCTCCGTTAGCGAGGATACATGCATCCATCGTCCGTCGCATGGAATCCCCGATGCGCTGATGCAGCCCTGGAGAATGGCGTATTGTATCACAGCCGTCCACAATACGAGCACGAAGAGTCTCTACATTTGGTATGGGGGTTGCGTAAACAAGAGCTTTCAAATGCCCCCATAAATGAAAGTCAAGAGGGTTGAGGTCAGGAGAGCGTGGAGGCCATGGAATTGATCCGCCTCTACCTATCCATCGGTCACCGAATCTGTTGTTGAGAAGCGTACGAACACTTCGACTGAAATGTGCAGGAGCTCCATCGTGCATGAACCACATGTTGTGTCGTACTTGTAAAGGCACATATTCTAGCAGCACAGGTAGATTATCCCGTATGAAATCATGATAACGTGCTCCATTGAGAGTAGGTGGAAGAACATGGGGCTCAATCAAGCGATCACCAACAATGCCTGCCCAAACGTTCACAGAAAATCTGTGTTGATGATTGTGAAAATTTACAATTTGATCACGTTGGAATGAAGCCTCATCCGTAAAGAGAACATTTGCACTGAAATGAGGATTGACACATTGTTGGATGAACCATTCGCAGAAGTGTACCCGTGGAGGCCAATCAGCTACTGATCGTGCCGGCACACGCTGTACATGGTACGGAAACAACTGGTTCTCCCGTAGCACTCTCCATACAGTGACGTGGTCAACGTTACCTTGTACAGCAGCAACTTCTCTGACGCTGACATTAGGGTTATTGTCAACTGCACGAAGAATTGCCTCGTCCATTGCTGGTGTCCTCGTCGTTCTAGGTTTTCCCCAGTCACGAGTCATAGGCTGGAATGTTCCGTGCTCCCTAAGACGCCGGTCAATTGCTTCGAACGTCTTCCTGTCTGGACACCTTCGTTCTGGAAATCTGTCTCGATACAAACCTACCGCGCCACGGCTATTGCCCCGTGCTAATCCATACATCAAATGGGCATCTGCCAACTCCGCATTTGTAAACATTGCACTGACTGCAAAATCACGTTCGTGATTAACACTAACCAGTTGCTGCTACGTACTGATGTGTTTTACGCTAGTACTGTAGAGCAATGAGTCGCATGTCAACACAAGCACCGAAATCAACATTACCTTCTTTCAACTGGCCCAACTGGCGGTGAATCGAGGATGTACAGTACATACTGACGAAACTAAAATGAGCTCTAACATGGAAATTAATCGTTTCCGGACACATGTCCACATAACATCTTTTCTTTATTTGTGTGTGAGGAATGTTTCCTGAAAGTTTGGCCGTACCTTATTGTAAGACCCTGTATACAGCTACAGAACATTCTAGTGCAATGATTCTTGATATTTGTGGATACTTCTAAAATGTCCTGGAACCGAACATGGAAATCAAAATTCTACAAGCGAGATGAGATTTGAACTCACTACCCTCTGTGCAAGACTTCAGTATCCTAACCCCTACACCACGATTGTACTCAGCTTCTTCTGCCACAATGTTAAGCACTTTATCGTGTGTTTGAGTAGGTTTACGATTAAGATAATCATATATAAGTGTGTTTGTTTTGGAGGGGGGTGGGGGAATTTGAACCAATAACACATGCGGAGCTACAGTAAGATTTTGTTAGAAATAGGAAAACAAAATTTACGCCTAGGTGACTTAACATGGTCGGACTGCACGAATACACACTTAAGATTATATCGTCCACATACATTCTCGCAAACGTTCTCGCCCTTTGCTTGGCGTTTTTCTCATAGAGAGGAGCTACCGACAACCACTGACTGTCATTACATCATATCCAGTCGGCCGCACAAAAAAAAGAACATTTACTTATTTTCTTTTTGAGATACTCTGCTGAGCAAGAATATTCAATTCAGACTTGTCTTACATCATCTACGCTCCATTAAAGGCAGTACATTATGCAGCTTGATGATTTTCTTCTTTTTACAGTAAAATTAATTCACCAAGTTTCTTAACAGAAGAACTTCGTTTGAATAAGTGTGGTTGCCTGGGACGAGTGCCGAAGCTATTGCTGGCCACACACATTGTCAACGAGGATTCAAGGCGCACGTCTTCATTGTACCACGTCTGTTGTCTCTATCGTCACTTTAGTGAGTGTCCATCTCTATCACGTACGATTCCTCACGTGTCATCCTCAAGAAACTGAAACAAAATTTCAAACAAAAGTTGTGTTATATACTACACTTCAACGATAAATGGAAGCGAAGTAATATGGTTAGCATGCTTAGCTCTGTCTTCAATATATACTTAACTTTTCATATGTCCTGAACGCTTTCTTTTATAGCTTAGTTTCAAGCTGATAAACTGTGTCGGAGGATCGTACTTTATTATGAAAACTCAGTAAGAAAATGAGCAATAACAAGCTCTAGACGTAGGTGCTGGTTATCATTGATAGAATGTCAAGTGAGAATTCTGTCGATGAAACTTTTGTGTATGGATATTCTAGTCGGGACTAACCTCCTCGAACAATCGGAAGAGACTAGCATGGGTACACGGATTACGACAAAATAGGAAAGGAATGCAGTGGCGGAGCACACGTGTAAGATTCCAGTAGCACTCGAGGAGACAGATTTTTGTCAAATGAGAGGACGATAGTTTCACCCAGACACAGCAAGAGGGAGTGCAGGCTGACGTCTATCGAGACACAAAGCGGAGCGTCAGATCAATGCAGATATTTGTGGGGACATTCCTGGGCAGGACACAGTTTGCAGTTGTTGTCTACAAGGAATAATCTAGTGTGAAGATGTACCCTGTCTTACGAGAACCAAACACTTCGATGAAGCAGACAGCCGTAATGTCTATTGTAGGTCTCCGTAGAACCGATCCTCTGTCCATCGTGTCCACGAAAGATGACAGGTTGCGTTGTTGTTGAAAAACGAGAGACGTTAACTAAATTCTAGTAGTTTTTTTTCCGTTTACATATAATGAACAGGCCACATGTATGCAAGACGTTGCACAACAACACGCAACAGGGCACAATGCAACACGGAGACAAAGACTACATGCAAGACAAAATGGCTCTGAGCACTATGGGACTCAACTGCTGTGGTTATCAGTCCCCTAGAACTTAGAACTACTTAAACCTAACTAACCTAAGGACATCACACACATCCATGCCCGAGGCAGGATTCGAACCTGCGACCGTAGCAGTCGCACGGTTCCGGACTGCGCGCCTAGAACCGCGAGACCACCGCGGCCGGCCATGCAAGACAAAAAAAAAGCAAGAGAACACTTACAAAACAAAATGGTATATGCCTGCCTGCAGTAATAAAATAGTTCACAGAAGATTCAACATTGAAAGAAACTGGGACTTCATATCGGAAGCAGAACTGCCACAGAACACAGTAAAACTTGGAACACAGGAGACACCCAGCGATAAATTCACCGGTCAGGCGTATATAAACTTACACGTAACATTTATCCGTCAGTGTAGATAGGGCAAATTTGTAGCAAGTTCACAACCATCACCAAACTAAAATAGATATTTAAAGAAAGTAAAATCCTCCTACAGCCTATAGTCTACCATAAACTTAGAATAGGGAAAACTTCCACATACAGAAGGCGTTAACAGCAGGAAAACGGTTATAAAAGAGTATACCACATTCGGAAAGACTGACTAAGCATATAGGAAAGTCAAAACAATCTTCAGTGACAGTAAAAGCAAGGGTGGTAGCATTCAGAGTACAACGGGAATTTCACTGTTAAATGCAGAGGAGAGAGCGTAAAAGTGGAAAGAGTACACTGAAGACATCTATGAGGGAGAAGATTCGTCTGATGTGATAGAAGAAGAAACAGGAGTAGATTTAGAAGAGATGGGGGATCCAGTATCAGAATCAGAACTTAGGAAAGCTTTGGAGGATTTAAGGTCAAATAAGGCAGGAGTGATAGATAATATTCCATCAGAATTTCTAAAATCACTGGGGGTAAGACTGCAAGAGCTGACTAGTGCGAGAATTATCACACAATCAGCTTAACAGCTCATGCATCCAAGTTGCTGACAAGAATAATATATAGAAGAATGGAAAAGAAAATAGAGAATTTGCTACACGACTATCAGTGTAGTTTTAGAAAAGGTAAAGGCACCCGAAAGGCAATTCTGAAGTTGCAGCTCATAATCGAAGCAAGATCACACAAAAATCAATACATTTCTTAGGATTATCGACCTGAAAAAAGCGTTCGACAATGTCAAATGGTGCACGATGTTCGAAATCCTGAGACAAATAGGGGTGAGCTATAGGGGGAGACGGGTAACATACAATATATACAAGAGTCAAGAGGGAATAATGAGTAGACCACCAAGAACGAAGTGGTCGGATTAAAAAGGGTGCAAAACAGTGATGTAGAGTCTTCCCCCCCTCCCTGCTGTTCAAGCTGTACATCGAAGAAGCAATGAGAGAATTGAAAGGAAGTTTCAGGAGTGGAATTAAAATCAAGATGAAAGGGTATCGATGATACGATTCGCTGATGACATTGCTATCCTGAGTGAAAGCGGAGAAGAATTACATGATAAGCGGAATGGAATGAACGGTCTAACGAGTACAGAATGTGGATTGAGAGTAAATCGGAGAAAGACGAAAGTAATGAGAAGCAGCATAAATTAGAACAGCGAGAAACTTAACATCAGGACTGATGGTAGAAGAAGTGAAAGAATTCTGCTACCTAGGCTGCGAAATAACCAATAACGGACGGAGCAAGGAGGACATAAGAAGCAGAGTAGCACTAGAAAAAAGGGTATTCATGGGCAAGAGAAGCCTACTAGTACCATACATATGCCTTAATTTGAGGAAGAAATTTCTGAGAATGTACGTCTGGAGCATAGCATTCTATGATAGTGAACTACTGACTGGGGAAAAACCGGAACAGAAGAGAATCGAAGCGTTTGAAATGTGTTACTATAGGCGAACGTTGAAAATTAGGTGGACTGATAAGGTAAGGAATGAAGCGGTTCTGGCAGAATCGTAGAAGAAAGGAACAAGTGGAAAACACTGATAAGAAAAAGGGATAGGACATCTGTTAAGATATCAGGGAATGATTTCAATGGTACTAGAGGGAGCTGTAGAGGGCAAAAACTTCAGAGGAAGACAGAGAATGGAATAGATATAAGTAATTGAGGGCACAGTTGCAAGTGCTATTGTTTCCTGAGATGGAGGGATTGGCACAGGAAAGGAAATAGTGGCGAACTATTTAACAAATTAAAGGAACCTTACACAAAAGATGACACAAAGCGCTAAACACACACACACACACACACACACACACACACACACACACACACACACACACATACACCATTAACATAGCACCAAAACCAGCAAAGGACTGAGAGACGGAGTTTATGCTACCTAATTCGTTGATCAATAATTCCGCTATCGATAACTTCTGACGTTTGTCATCTTTTGTTTGTGTTGGCGCAAGTAATTGCGGTGCGCGCACTATCTTTAACGATTTTCTGTGGAAACGAAACTTTCAAATTCGCTTGCACAGCGCTTACTTGCTGCAGTTTTGCCTTGAAAATGGCATGGTTTGCTCCTGTAGAAATATTGGCGGTTGTCGACTATGTCACCCGGCTACATACCCGTAAGTTATTTGAACTGCAAATATAGTCGCGAATTATCTTCCCACAACAAAATAGGTTTAGGTATAGAATAACGTGTTAATTTGCCAACCAAATTTTCATCAACAGCATATAGTCGCAAAAATATGTTCACTTTTCACAGCTTTGAATGAAGAAAACTCAATGCCGATGGCAAACAGTTACTAATATATTTTTGTGTCAGTATGAAAAAAAAAACCGTGTTTTGTACAACGTGTGGACCACACATCCAGTAATTTTATGTGCAAACACGTTAATTGCAAGAGCAGCAAAACCAAATAATAAATGCTTGGCCATTTTTTTTGTTACTTTCATACAAATGATTTCACAATGCTTTAGATCGTTTCCTCTACAATAACTTTTGTTATTGGCCTCATAAATATCATTGCAGCTGACAATCTAATCAACAGGGATGTGGGATTCCAGTTGAACACTATCTGGAACTCTTTGGTGGCAATTACTAAACTGAAACAAACGTAGCAGTTCGTGGAGATTTAATTCAACTCGCAGTGTCACACTGCCCTAGGTGCAACGATGGATGGCCCATATTCTCACGGAAG
Organism: Schistocerca piceifrons; assembly: GCF_021461385.2. NCBI lineage: Eukaryota > Metazoa > Arthropoda > Insecta > Orthoptera > Acrididae > Schistocerca > Schistocerca piceifrons. The sequence continues at coordinate 178,532,897 of NC_060138.1, read as the reverse complement.
TGGACACTGTGAGTACTATTTTCGTCCAGCTTTAAGATCTTTTCCATGCATGTCTAATTCCTGATAGTGGAACCGATGAATTTTGAAGCTGCCAAGCGAATATCACCAGATTATCTTGTAGTACTAAGCAAGCACCCTAACCACCTGGGATGCTGAAGAGTTGATTGGAAGCATTATCAAGGGACTATTAGAATGTTATGCTGCGGCAAACCCGAAAAATGTATCTGCAATTCGCTATCAGTTCTGGAAGCACAAACACCTCCTACAAAACGCAAATGAAAAATATTGCTATTTAATAAACTAATAGAGGTTCAGGGCACACTCTTGCCGTGGATGTGGGAAACTGTCCCCAAAGGAGGAAGAATCAGCAATGACCAACGGCATGAGGATGCAGAAGGCAACGGAAATCACTGCGTCAAAATGAGATAATGTGTATCCACAGGACGTATGGCTTGTAATTGCGAAAGTGTCACGATAACCTGTTCATTGGCCAAAAATTTCGGACCAGTTCCCCATTCGGATCTCCGGGAGGGGACTACCGAAGTAGAGGTTACCATGAGAAAAAGACTGAATAAACAACGAAATGGTAACGTTCTACGAGTCGGGGCGTGGAATTTCAGAAGTTCGAACATGGTAGAGAAGCTATAATATCTGAAAAGGGGAATGCTAAGGCTGAATATAGACATTGTGTGGGTCAGTGAAATAAAATGGAAGGAAGACAAGGATTTCTGGTCGGATGACTATAGAATAACATCAACGGCAGCAGAAAATGATGTAACCGGAGTAGGATTCGTTATGAATAGTAAGGTAGGGCAGAGAGTGAGTTACTAGGAACAGTTCAGTGATAGGATTGTTCTCGTCAGAAACGACAGCAAACCAACATCGACAACATCCCGACGTCGCAATCAGATGATCAAGAGAGACAGTGTATGAGGAAATATCGGTAATTCAGTACGTGAAGGGAGATGAAAATCTGATTGTCATGGAGGATTGGAATGCGGCTGTAGGTGAAGCAGTGGAAGAAAGGGTTGCGGGAGAAATTTTGATTGATACTGGAAAACACAGAGGAGAAAGACTAATTGAGTTCCGCGGTAAATTGAAGCTAGGAAGAGCGAATGCTCTATTTAAGAATCACTATAGGGGGTGGTAACTTACAAAAGACAGATAAGGGAAGATTTCAGTTAGATTACATCATGGTTAGGCAAAGACTCTGAAATGGGATTCTGGATTGGAGGCCATACCAAAGAGGAGTGTAAGGGATGGCTGAAGTTGAAGACAGTAGTCAGGAAGAATCAATGCACAAGGAAGTGGGATACGGAAGTACTAAGGAAGGAAGAGATACGCTTGAAATGGTATGAGGCTGTAGATATTGCTGTAATGAAAAATTCAGTAGACAGTTTAGTGGAAGAGCAATGGCAATCACAGAAGTTGGAAAGAAAAACATAGGTAGAAAGAAGGTCACAGAAGAAATACTTCAGTTGATGGATGAAAGAAGGAAGTACAGAAATGTTCAGGGAAATTCAGGAACACAGAAATATAAGACTCTTAGGATTGAAATAAATAGCAAATTCAGCGATGCTAAGGCAAAATAGCTGCATGGGAAATGAGAAGAAATAGAAAAACATATGACTGTGGGAAGGACTGACTTAGCATATAAAAAGTGAAAAGAACCTTCGGTGAAATTAAAAGTAGGGGTAGTAAGATTAAGAGTGCAAAGGGAATTCCTCAGTTAAATGCAAAGAAGAGAGCTGATAAGTGAAAAGAGTACATTAAAGGCCTCCACGAGGCTGAAGACTTGTCTGATGACGTTATAATAGAAGAAACAAGAGTCAATATAGAAGAGACAGGAGATCCATTATTAGAATCAGAATTTGAAAGAGCTTTTGAAGACTTAAGATCGAGTGAGGCAGAAAGGATAGATAGCATTTCATTAGAATTTCTAAAATCGTAATGAGAATTGGCAACAAAACGACTATTCATATTGATGTGCAGAATGTATGAGCTTGGCGATATACTATCTTTCGGAAAAAACATAATCTACACAATTCCGAAGATTGTAAGAGCTGACAAGTGCGGGAATTATTGCACAACAAGCATAACAGATCATACATCCAAGCTGCTGACAGGAATGATATACAGAAGAATGGAAAAGAAAACTGAGGATGTGTTAGTCGACGATCAGTTAGGCCTTGCAAAATGTAAGGCAGCAGAGAGATAATCCTGGCGTTGCGACTGATAATGGCAGCAAGACTAAAGAAAAATCAAGCCAGAGTCATAGGATCTGTTGACCCGGAGAAAGTGTTCGACAATGTCAAAAATGATGCAAGGTGTTCGAAATTCTGACAAAAGGTGATGTAAGCTGTAGGGAAAACTAGTGATACTGAATATGTACGAGAACCAAGAGGAAACAATAAGAATGGAAAACCAAGAACGAGGTGATCCGATTAAAAAAGGTGTAAGAGAGGGATGCATCCTTTCGTCCTTACTGTTCAATCTATACATCGAAGACGCAAGGACGGAAATAAAAGAAAGGTTCAAGAGTGGAATTAAAATTCAAGGTGAAAGTATTTCAATGATAGGATTCACTGATGACATTGCTGTACTCAGTGAAAGTGGAAAGGAATTACAGGATCAGCTGAATGGGATGAACAGAGTACAGAATACGTACTGAGGCTAAATAGAAGAAAGACGAAAGTAATTAGAGGTAGCAGAAATGAGAACAGAGAGAGACTTAACATTAGGATTGGTGATCGCGAAGAAGATGAAGTTAAGGAATTCTGCGACCTAGGCAGCAAAATAACCTACGACGTAAGGAGCAAGGAGGACATAAAATGCACAGTAGTGTAATTGAGGACGTAGGTTGGAAGCGCTGCCCTGACATGGAAAAGTTGGCACAGGAGAGGAATTCATGGCGGGCCGCATCAAACTAGTCAGAAGATTGATGACCTAAAAAAAACAAAAAAGGAAAAAAAAGAAAAAAATCCCACCATTGTGGTCCACGGCGAGACCAGAACACAAAACTGGCAACCATGTTTTGTCTGAGGGGACACGTTTCGTATGCACATGCACGCATCACAGTGGTCAATTGTGGTGAAGTAGCATTAACTGCGACTGCAGTGTCTTCTTACCATCCTGTTCTGCCCAGCAGAGCGCCTTGACACGGTGTCATCGCAGGGTGGGATGACGTCACATTCAGGTAGAGGATTAGCGCGAGGACCGCATCCAGCTGCTGTTACCACTTCTGTCGTGGCCAGTCAGGGGTCTATCTTTAGAGTCCTCCAATTAAGCGACTTCCGCTAACCACTCGCTACAGCTCTGACTGGATGGGAGTAACGACCGTTTTCAACGATCGACTTCCTTGTCTCAACAGACTATCTGTGGCAAGAGAGTCTGTTACAGCATCCCCGCCATTCTTTGGGACCAAAACCCACACGTCAGAAGCGGTGACAGTGGTGCCAAAATGGGATGTGTTCTGGGTGCTGTCTACTGGGAAAGTGAGGTTCTGTTGGATCGACCTTCCTACAAAAAGTTGGGCGAATGATTACAGCCTTAAAGAACCAGCAGCGACAACGGGGTACTTTAGTGACCAGTGCTAATTTCATAGTAAATTACGGAGACCGACGTGAACGGTAAATGCTTCATATTAAAGAACACGTGAGGAATATTCCAAATGACACAAAAGCCTAATTCACTAGAGTCAATAAATACATAGAAACATACCGAACAATATTTGGAAAACTGTATATGATTTCTTTTTTACTTTTTTATTTCTCTCTTGCTTTCTTTCAGAATACCAAATAATATTTGAAACTATCTCTCTCCTTTAGTAGACCACGCTTTTCCACTATTGAAACAATTGTCTGATAACATATGTATTTAAATTGTTTCCTGTGCACAGGGTAAGTAGACTTTTCACACCTGCGTTTAAATATTTGGTCTTATTTGTGACATAACACTCAAAGTAAAAGTGTCAAGTCTTCTTGCAATCTCCGAAATGTATAGCGAAAATAAAACAAAAAAATAAAGTTTTTGAATACAGAAATCGAGTATTATAACATGAGTGAACATGCCGAGAACTGGGTAAGCTCTGATGTCAGCTGATGACGCCGCTGTCTCTTATTTGCGGGCGTACGCAGTGTTCGGAATACTCAGTACTGAAGAATTCTATAGGCTGCACAGTCAACCGATCGCTGACGTTACTGTCCTACAAGCGACGTGGTTGGCGGTTAATTTAAACGATGCAATGCAGCACTCAACGATGACGAGCAAGAAGTTTTGACTAGAAAGTAGCTCGTGTAAAACGAACTCAGCGGACACCTGCGACAAATCATCTCTCACCACAGGAGGAAACGCAAGATGCCTGAGCCACACCACAAGAACAAGTAACCATTAAACTTAAAGAGAGACAGCACAACATTATTCAGTCACCAGTGCTGTGGAACGAAGCCAACAGATCTGCCGAATAAACCAATAAGACGGGGCTGAGAAATACTGCCTGTGATTGGAGAGTTTTTTAATATCCTGATCTCCTTCCACTCCGTGTCTTCTCTGGAATACTTCATTTATTCACTAATGAGTGGATGTGTGTAGTCCCTCCACCAGTAATCAAAATTGTTGCTTAATGTCGTTAACACTCTCGATCTTTCTTCCTTGCTGATTTCTTTTCTCTCTGTTTTTGTTTACGTTAAGTTTTATTGTAAGTCAGTGCCACATGTCAAAGAAAACGCTGTAACGCGTACAGAACTTATTGAAAGAAAACGATACAGAATTGTAAAAACCTGATTTTCTGAAATGAGGGTAAGGAGGTTTCCAAACTGTGAAATTAGAGAGAATTAACGTCGTGTGAGTCTTTATCATATGGAGCCAATTTCAAAATATTAGTGGACTTCAGATCGACCTTCTCGTTCTTTGTGGTTCATCTTGAGGTGAAGAGCTATTGAGGTTCAGTCAACAGTACGGTAATGTATGATGCTCTCTGTTTGCTGCTGTCTCCGTGATAGAACCAACGATCAGTTAAAAATATTTTGCGATGTCACACATGCAGCATTACATCATGATGTAGCTACCAATTATCTTCAAGTGCAAGTCAAACGAAGCTATAGTGAAACTAAGAACACTTACATGCGTCACTAAATTGTTTCAGTTCACTGTCAGAACCCCAAGCCGACACAAATGAAATATTATTTCCTTCCCTCCGCTTGGCAGTAGTGAAGGTTAAAATAAGTTTACGATCTTTGACTGCTCATACTTTTTAAAATGAGCATTTCTTTATTCCATCATTCATTCGTCCACAATCAGCTAGTGAGGTCGCATGGCTACCATCAAGTACTTAAAATATCAGAGCTCCATCTAGCCGTCACAACCACTGGGATAACTCAGGAGTGTAAACGAATTCGTTATGATGTTGGACCGAGTTGCTCAAATTACACGTACAATGGAAGTTTGAGTTTACGCTCCCATTTTACTCGTATGGCTGTGGCGTGTAGACGGAGCTCTGATTTTTTTAGGCCTCCGATGTACGCCTCGCGGTGAAAGCAGCTGGTGATATGCAACTGAAGGACGAAATGTAGATAGGTTCATTTTAAATGCGGTCAACAGCAGAAGTTCACAGAACTGTTTTAGAGTAAAAGGAAGAAAAACACTTAAACTAACTGTAGCAAGGGTGCAGGAAGTGAGCAGCGAGCATCAGTGCCGGCAGGGAGGGAGTTCGAGTTATGCAGAAGTACCATCCTTCCGCCGCCGGCAGCTGCTGTGGGAGTGACATTCACTGCGTCTCAGGTGCTCACCGGGTAAGACAGAGTGTGGCGAAAGTCAGTGGTGGGAATAGATATTTTTATATTTTGAAACAAAGGGTCAATCAAATGGTGTAGTACAAAATGAAGGAGCTGAATGACGAGTCGAAATACGGCAACTTTGAAACAGGAATTTACGATCTTGGAACTAAGCCTGAGTCAGTGATCAGACCACACCTCTGTCATCACGCCTGAATGGAGATGCAAAGTCTTCCAGAACTGTTAGACAACGTACGCCTACCGCTTTACATGGGTCGTCAAATGTGGATGCGCGTATATGGAGCACCTGCACACTTATCTCAGAAAGTACGTGACATAACAGTGCCACATACGGCAGGCGTTGGATCGGAAGGTCAGGGACAATTGCATGGCCACGTCACTCCCCATATCAGAAGTACCTCTTCTTTTTTGTTTTTTTTTTTTTTGTTTGCGGACATATCAAAAGCTTTGTGTGACGCTAACTCTGGACAAATGAAGACTCCTCGCTGGAATACTAGCAACGTCTGATGACATCTGTGCGATGCTTCGTGTACTTTGTAAAGTGTGTCAGCATTTTGTACGAAGATATTATGCTTCCATGGAATGTGGTAGTCACCATTTTGAACCCCTTCCGTAGTGTACATGTTTGCTGGGTAAACAGTGCATTACCTTCGCTGAACGAAGGGCGTGTGTGCATTGCTTGTTCTCGTTGTTCCGCACATTCCAAAGCTTTCACTGGCTCAGGACAACCTCCAGGCCCATAAGTTCATATTCCAAAATACTTTTATTTCGACTGTTGTATCAGTTCAGTTTTTGCGCATCTTTTTGTATCACCCTATATGAATGGCTTATTTCAATAGTGGTACAAGTCCATATTTTCGTTCATTTTGAGATACAGAGTCCTGAAGTTAAATGAACGTTGAAAAATCTGCAGTTGGGATACCAGAAATATTCAAGCATATGGCTTCCTGCTAGAAATGAACCTTTCTTTCAACTTGTTTGGATAGTTAATTTCAGAAGCATTATAGGCAGAAAAGTGAGGGAATAGACTTGTTCCACTATTGAAATAAGCCCTTCACATGTGGTTTAAACTACCTTGCTATTTACATCAGTTGCCTAGTCTTTCCCACACTACAAACCGAAGTGACGATTTTTTTCAGTTCAAAAATTTTCCCTCATGGATTCATGCAAACGATGCACAAAGCACGTATCATTCAGAATGTTACCTGAAAGCGATTTTTCTTCAGATGCCAGAAAATTGCTTTGGATCTTTCCAGCAGCACTTGTAACTGTGCTATGTTTTTATTACTTTCCTGTATACTGTACATCAGTTAATGCAATCAGTTGCACTGTATGTTATGATATGAATATTTATAACTATGTAACTAGGCTACCCATAGTGATCAGTTGTTTGGCACTGTGGAAAAAGGCGCCACGCAAGTCACCCTCGCGCACTTTTGTGTTGCAGCCTCGCTGGCAGCTGGCAGATTGAATCTCGCCTGAAACCGGCTGTTCACATCGGTAATTGGCTGGATTACTAAGCAGTGCGTGACACAAAAACGATATTCTCTGCATCGTCTGACTACAAATATAGTGACCTATTCACGACAAAAATGTAGTTCTTGACAAAGAGAAAGAAGAGGAGCTTTGGATCCCACCTTTCACTGTAGACCACCTAAACCACAGACACTAACAAGTTCTGACAACAGCTGAAAAAATATCAGAGCGAACACTTTTTCAGACACTTACGTTTGTTGCTACAAGTTTTCCAGTTTATTTTGAGTATTACTGAGCCAAAGATAGTTAAATATCATTAATGCAGTTTTTGGAGAAGCGCAATTGGTAGGTCTACTCACTCTAAGGTAATATTTCGTCAGTTTTCATACAAATCTATTTCATGACTACATCTTCCACGTGTAGATTTCTCTCCAGACATTTTATCGAAAAGCAGAAAACCATAAATGCGGTGAGAGAGAAGTTCTACTATCCTAAAGTTATGACATCCAACATTATCCCCGGCCGCGGTGACCAAGCGGTTCTAGACGCGTCAGTCCGGAACCGCGCGACTGCTACGGTCGCAGGTTCGAATCCTGCCTCGGCCATGGATGTGTGTGATGTCCCTAGGTTAGTTAGGTTTAAGTAGTTCTAAGTTCTAGGGGACTGATGACCTCAGATGTTAAGTCCCATAGTGCTCAGAACCATTTTTTTCCAACATTATGCATCGTGAAGCAGTAGGGGTGTCTTCGGTCGCAGGTAGATTTACGTCTAAAATCGGCTGTATTAAGTGCCTCTTTCATATCGTCACTTCAAGATCTCTCCTCAAATGATCTGGTAAGCTCACATCCAACATTATAGTGGTTTTATTGGTAGGATACTGGTAAAATGCGGTTAGTCTACTAACGAGATTTCTTGCTAAACATTCGTGCGGCCCATTCTGAAATACTGTTCAAGTTTTTGGAATCCGTACCAAATAGAGCTATCAACTGGTATTGGATGTATTCAAAGAAAGCCGGCACTAATTGTTCCATGTTTGTCTGAGCGTTAGGGAATTGCAGAAGAACCTGACCAGGCAGATGTTTGAAGATATGAAGATAGACGCAAACTCTTTCGCGAAAGAGCACTAATAAAGTATCATGTACTAGCATTAAGTGTGGAACATACCTCAGCTCCCTACGTATCGTTTTTAGAGGTCACGAAGAGAAGATTAAACGTATTGCAGCTTGTAAATGGGAGCACCCTCAGCGTGCACCAACAGTGGTTTGCAGAGCATGAATGTGAATGCAGGTATATGGTGTGCGTGGTATCGTGTAAACGACGAACAGCACTGCCACTGCTCCAAGCACAAACCAACTTGATATCCTAGCCTGTGGAGGATCTTAGCGGTGAGCTTAAATGTGCCGTTAAGATAGTATTACCAGATTTGCAGAATCTAATTGAGGGACACAAATGAGAAGTTTCAATGAATCTACATTTTGTCAAAAGCCTTAGATAATACATTAGAGTGTTTATGTACTTGGTTTGTATTAACATATTTGGCTTACGCTACAACTATACAGATCATCTTACTTTCGTGTTAAAAATTGCAATAAAGAATGAAACACATCAAAATGCTTTGCATTACGAATCAAGTAAATATTTTTTTGTGATCATATCTCAACACAAAACATCACGTACATATAACGAGATCCTTAATTAGGGTAAACAATAATCATGACGGATAGGTTACTTATTCCTCATACTCGACTGGACTGTAAGTTTGTCTATGGGTAGCTTCTGAAAAAATTTCTGATATATTCTGCAGAAGAATATTCGTAATTCAGGACTTTGCTTTCTAAAACAGAATTTTATAAAAATCAACATAATTATGACGTACCTGATGACGAGTAACAGTTTCGACACTAAACTTGTTCTTTTTATCATCCCATAAAGCTTTTGTGATAGAAAACACCGCTTTTGCAGCAAAATTTATGCCAGCTAGAGTCAGCACAGACGCAATAATGAGAGTCAAATTTTTACAGCAGATGTCTTGGGATGCAAGAGAGTTGAAAATGCTAGAGTATTTTTCGCCAAGGCGCTTAACAGTTCTTAATTGATGGCTTTTGAATTCACATACATATTTAACATGGTTCAGCTCCACAAAAAGTTTATCTTTTCATATTTCTTTGAGAATATTTGCATCAAACATTACTAAAGTTTTAATATTTTGCTGAACTGACTTCCAAAGATGATGTTTAAACTGAACCCAGTTGTTGATATACCTGCGGTGTCAACAGTTTTTACTGTTGGTGAAAACATTTCAATTGCCTCTGAATAAAACAGAGCCAAAGCAGTGACGGAGGATCTATAACCAAAGATTTTAATATACAAAGTTTTTCGACAGAGCCGGCCGTGGTGGTCTAGCGGTTCTAGGCGCGCAGTCAGGAACCGCGCGACTGCTACGGTCGCAGGTTCGAATCCTGCCTCGGGCATGTATGTGTGTGATGTCCTTAGGTTAGGTAGGTTTAAGTAGTTCTTAGTTCTAAGGGACTAATGACCTCAGATGTTGAGTCCCATAGTGGTCAGAGCCATTTGAACTATTTTTTTTTCGACAGAAAAAAATAGGCTCTCGTAACTATCGATATTCTATTTACAGCCGGTTGCAAGGGAAGCCATCTACCTGCTTTTATCACTAACAAGCACCTGTTTACGTTCCACTTCAGAAAATTGTTCTTTCTTTTCTTCACTACAAATGGTTTAAATGTCGTAGAAGTGAAAGATTTCTGTGCATACGTGAAGAGTATCAGCACTGGTTTGTAGTGCACAAACTACGCCGTGAATGTTGCTCCTCTTACTCTTCCATCAACATTGTTCTGCCCCTTTCTTCCTGCACCTCCAAAGTTTTGTTATAGTTGCCAAGACAGACTGCAAGAATTTTATCCCTCAGATAGAAATTACTAGGAACTTCCATGATAAGATTCGTTCAGAAATCAGCCGTTTCACCCGTTATATTCCGTAAGTATGTCACCTTTACTTGAATGCCCTACTTAGCACAAAATATCTGTCAAACACTGGTACCAGTTTTCCTCATTAGAAGTGGCCACCGTAACTGATATGTATTTGGCGTGTTTGAGCTTCTCAGAAACCAGATGCAATGTGGCATATTCTTCGCTAGTATAGATTCACACTTTGTTCTGTGACAGGTAAATTTCTCCCCAGCTATGTGATTACTGCAGCCAGTGCAGTCCACTGACCCGAAGGTTCAAATGGCTCTGAGCACTATGGGACTTAACATGTGAGGTCATCAGTCACCTAGAACTTAGAACCACTTAAACCTAACTATTCTAAGGACATCACACACATCCATGCCCGAGGTGAATTCGAACCTGCGACCGTAGCGGTCGCTGGGTTCCAGGCTGAAGCGCCTAGAACCGCTCGGCCACTGCGGCCGGCTGACCTGAAGGAATGATTATGTTTCATTGCACGGAAAGTTAGCAAAACTTCGTCACCAGCAAGACGCTTTTCTTCACCATTTACAATAACACTATTTTCAAGTTTTGTAACAAAGGACATCATACTGGAACGAAGTTTTGGTGGAAACAGTTATCTTGTTTTTTCCCGTTAAGTACTTTCACACAACGTGCAAAATAATTATTTTTGGTTGTAATTTCACAAATGGGAACTCAGGTTTAATTGCGTTAGTAAATACACACTATTTTTTGGCTTTCACGTGAAACGTTTGCAATGTGTCACATCAACTGACAGTGATTTTCAAAGTCTAAAACCACACCTACTAAACGCGGCATCCTAAAGCAATGAGTATGTACAAAGAAAGCGGAGGTGATAAATTGCTCACTATGTGGAAACATTACCAGTAAAGAACTTCAAAAATCTTGCCTCTCTCAGTGTAGTTCAATCTACAGTGAATTTTTTTTAATTCTTTGGATATTATCACATTTGTTTGCCTCTTGGTTACGCTATAAGTAAATTAAAAACATGCTGTTTCAAAACAACGGGGGAGGGGGGGGGGTAATGACAAAAGGGAGAGTATACGTTCCGTGTGGATTACGTCGAGACAAGGGGGTGCTTAAGCTACCCGGCCGGGGTGGGCGAGTGGTTCTAGGCGCTACAGTCTGGAACCGCGCTACCGCTACTGTCGCAGGTTCGAATCCTGCCTCAGGCATGGGTGTGTGTGATGTTCTTAGGTTAGTTAGGTTTAAGTGGTTCTAAGTCTACGGGAATGATGTCCTCAGAAGTTAAGTGTTATAGTGCTCAGAGCCATCAGAGCCATTTGAACCATTTTTTGAGCTTAAGCTAAATAACGGACGGCCCCGTAAAATACGGGCCGTCTACTCACCCTTTGTCAAGAAAGTGGGCTCGCATCATCGACGCCCTAAAGCATCGCCCTGTGCACTCAAAATGTCTCGCATCAGTTATATTATGGACTCATCCATAAAAGAAGTTTCCATAAAGCCTATTTCTTGCGGTGCTTTATGAAGCTATGCGACGAGTAAAAAGACAGTTATGGCGTCGGATATTAAAGACAATCTTCTCAGAGACAAAGAAGAGTTCTCTGATTGGGGCTACCTGTATGCCACAGAAATAGATTGCATTCAGTTTTCGCTCGCCGCGATCTACAGGCAGGACTGATAGGGCGAGGGAAAGCGACTTTATGCACATTCTTGAAAGGTAAATACAGGGGACGGAGGGCAATACAGAGTCACAGGATGGACAGTAGCTTACAGCTTCACTGCTGTCCCAAGAAATCATTCAGGCCGGGGAATGACCATTGTGGCTGTGAAGACGCCGTGCGGTTCGTTATCTTTCAGACCTATATCTGTACCGGTTGTTCGCACAGATTGCCGGTTCTGTGACAGCTTCCAGCAGTAAATACACATTCTACCAGAGACTGCCAGTGGTATTGCTATTAAATTTCTTGTAGCTCAAATACCCAGAATCCAGCCACAGCTCTTGAACCCCATCACTATCTAACTGTCACACTGACACCACAAGGAATGGATCGCGGCAGAAACATTCCCAAGCTGGAGCACATCAGACTGACTGAGAAGTACTGCCAGGGATCACAGCCTTGTCAGGGAGGCATCTGGCGCGCCTTTAATCTACATCATACCGCACAATCCACCACACGGTGTGTGGCGTAGGGTACTTCTAGTACCACTAACTTATGCCCCCTTCCATGTTGCACTCTAGAACGGCACGTGGGAAGAACGATTGTCGGTACGCATCTGTATCAGCTCTAATTTGTCGAATTTTCCCGTTGTGGTCATTTTGTGAGATTTACGAGGGAGGAAGCAAGGTGTTGTGCGACCTCACTCCAAATTACAATACTAAACCCCTCCATTATGCCAAACCACTCGCTTGTAAGGTCTGCCACTGGAGTTTGTTGGCCATCTCATCATTCAGAATGACGTGTGGGATATTTTTGTAAGTTTTCACAAGGCACATAAAATTTTTAGTGACTTCGGTCAAATGAATTTTATTTTCACTGCACAAAGACTGCGCCATTTGCATTTTCACTACCAAACACTACAGTTAATGACTACTACCGTTAGCAGCATTATCTCTTCGATCGCTAACGTGGAGCGTACGGGCTGGAACAGAGGTAGTCGGAAAGTCGCCGCGTTCCTTTAGCAACCTGGGTGGCAGATAGCGCCGTAAGATAACGGAGTGAGGCTGGAAACAGGATGAAGTGGATTGCGCAGCTGCCAACTCCAAGACGGGGAGGGGTAAGTTATGAAAGCAACGTAGAAACACGGTTGCTAAATACACTGATACGCCAAAATATTATGACTATGGCTCACCGCGATGTTGGATGTCGCCTGGTGACGTTGGGGACACGTGAAACTGAAACGAAAGTATGTAAGCGGAGCAGACATGGAGAGGGGTTGACCCTAGCAAAGATATCGGCTGCAAATGGAGAAATACATTAAGATAAGCGGCTCTGGCACAGGGCAGGTTATCATTACGCATAAGCTGTGAACGAATATCTCAAAATCGACTATGAAACTTCCCCTTTGAATGTAAAGAATGACTATGCTGGTAAACTACGTTGTTTGATACTGAAGCAGCTGAGTAAAACTGAACGTACTCAGTTTTCTCTATACTTATTCTGATCGTTTCTAAGCTGACACACAATATTTTAGCGCAACCAATCTGACTTTTAATAATCCCTGCAAAAGAATAGCCCTTCATGAACCACTTACCTCACAAAAACCTTCCTTACTCGAACAACTGCAATACAGCGAGCGCCAATACTGCCAGCTAAATAAAAGATTCTAACTACCGAGGCACTAACTACTAATAGGCATATAGTTAGCAAATGAAACATTTAAATAGAGAATAAACAATATATATATATATATATATATATATATATGAGGGGGAGGGGGGGGGGGAGAGAGAGATCCTAGAGTTTTGAGATTTAATATGAGCGGACAATCTGGACGTGTGTCTGTCAGAAAAAGGAAATTTGTCAAAATAGATATCAAGCTATTTTGAGACACGTCCAGATCGTCCGCTCATATTAACATCTCAGAACTCTGGCATCTCTCTCCCCAAATCCACCACTGGTGGCGGCTCATCTCCAACTGCCCAACGCCATGCGCTCTTCACATCCAACTGTCCAACACTACACTAGCGAACAATCCAACAATGAGTCCAACCAGTCACAGACTGCACACAGCGCAGCCAGCGATTTTCATACAGAGCGCTACGTGGCGTCACCAACATAAAAGGATTAACAGGCTACTTACCACTATGCTAGTCGAATGTTCATTTACTACTGTCGTGAGAATCTACAGAAAGAGGTAGAGGGACAGTGAAGCTACCACTAGGCGCTAAATGGTCGCACGTCCACGATTCTTCACAGAACGTGGGGTTCGGAGGCTTGTCTGTTCTGTAAAGGAGGATGGATGGTGATCTGTGGCATCTCTGGCGGAAGAGCACAATGCTGGTGTATGCGCAAGTGTTTCGGAGCACACTGTTGTCGTACATTACTGAACATGGAACTCCGCAGCAGACCAGACCTACGTGTCCATACGTTGACCCAACGACATAGTCAATTACGACTGCAGTGGGCAAGGGAGCATCGGGATCCGACCGTCGATCAATGGAAACGTGTCAGCTCTTCGAGTGAATCAAACATTTTGCACACTAGATTACTGGTCTTCGTACATCCGTATTTAAATTGGATGTTGGTGGGACAACAGCTGGTATAATTTTTTTTTTTTTTGAAAGTGGAACTCCTCCAGCTGTATTTAAGATTTCATATTTATTTGGCTACTAGTTTCGACGTTGCGTCAACGTCATCTTCAGGCCCGTGCACTTTGATGATATCAATTGTGTGTGGCTGAGTACTAGAAGTCTGCGGTGAGACCAATACTAGTGTCACTAGTTACTGCCCGCCATCCATGTGGGGCACGTATTGGTCTCATCGCCGACTTCTAGTACTCAGTCACACACAATTGAAATCATCAAAGTGTACGGGCCTGAAGATCACGTTGACGCAACGCCGAAACTAGTAGCCAAATAAATATGAAACATTAAATACACCTGGAGGGGTTTCATTTTCAATAAGAAAGGAATGCTGGTCGTCTCCACAAACGCCATCATCGAGGTGAACGGCACCTCGAAACGTGCGGCGCGTCAGGAACGCAGGCAGTTGGGAGCAGTATTATACTATGGGAGACATCCTCCTGCGCTTGCATGGGATTTGCGATAGTAATCGAAGACACGCTGACAGCAGATAACCACCTAAATCCCTTCATGCATTATGTCTTGTCCGATGACGATGCCATCTTTCAGCAGTCTAATCGTCCGTGTCTCGGGGGGCAGAAACCGTGCTACAGTGGTTTGATTGGTTTGAGTAGCATTATGGTGAACTCGTGTTTATGCCTCGGTGAACAAAATCGCCTGATGTAAATCGCATGGAACCCATCTGGATCGCTGTCGCGCGCCATCACCGCGTACGCAAATCAGCGGCCCGTTATTTACGCGAATTAGATGACATGTGCGTAGACATCTAATGCCACATATCTCCAAAAAGCAACCAACGAGCTGTTGGATCCCTGATACGCAGAATCCGTTATGTATTACGCCTCAAAGACGGACCCAAACAAGTTATTACGCAGTTGCTCATAATGTTTTGGCTTATCACTGTACATTATTGGCTTGTACATCACATCACGTAACAGGGACTCAAGAGTGACAATGTCCATACAGCAGTAAAATCCGTATCAATATTGGGAAAATTTCCTGCACTTTTTTCCATAATATTCGAATAGTAGCATATTATGGGTGTAAAGCGATATTTGTTGATAGTTTATTTTTGAATTAACTTTCCGACAAATGGGAGAGGGGAATAGGCGTGGGGGGTGGGGGAGGATTTGGTGGGTACATGTGACGGTATTTAAGCACTTCTTCGTTAATTTTAGAGGTAGCCATCGATAGAGAAATTGGTAAGAATTCGCGTTACTTTACTGGGCATGTTGCTTCTGAAGGTAATACTCCGCTGCTTACCAACGACCTCGGAACAAGTATATCAGTATCAGGTTAACGCTGAGGGCCGTAACAATCGCTTACCAGATGTTTCTGAGTAGCAACGGCCAGGGGAGGAAATGAGTAAATGCACCTGCATGCGGCTGAAGGGGAGGCCACAGATTTCTAACTGCATGTTGCGATATGAGTATAGCTGTGACAGAAAACGGACTTTCTTACCCCCAAAAACTTTTACGAACTATGTCGCATTATGTTTGACGATCGACATAGTCAAATATGTTCTTCACCAATTATGGGGATTAATACTGTAACGTCACAAATATAAACCTGAACAAATGTTGCGTATCGCACATTATTTCAAAAGAAGTTTCTATGATCCGTAAATTCCTTCCCTATTCCTCTACCGGCTTAAGTGTTGTGAGAGCTTTCGATATTACTGCAAAGGAACCAAGTTTCATATATATTAATTTGCAATGGTATTGAATGAATGATTTATTTGAAAAGTGTTCTTTTCTGAATAGCACCTTAGTTCGAAAAACAATAAACCATACTGTTTTACGAGCAACAGACGCTTTATCTACCTTCGGCTAAGCTGGCATGTACCGCTGTTTATCTCCTAGATGTATCATGAAAACTTCGGAAAGTAATGCTCTAAGCCTAACTAAAACTTGGGTACAGAGAGAAGAGCAAGACTTGTTTCTTGAACTCAGTTGTCACCGCACTTACAGCGAGCCTCTTTACTTCGCTGTCATTGCTTCCACAATCCGCAGATGAGCGAGTGTGGAAAACATTCATCGTCAGCAGCAGTACATTTGTGAGAATATTATGAGCTATTTTTATAAACAAAGAGTGACAAAAATGTGCTCTGCTTCCTGTGAACAGGTAGGTTATGTGTCAGCGAAAGATAAACAGAAACAAATGAGACAATGTTCGCCAGTTCAGAATAGCCTTGTCGAACTTATTTTAAACAATCTCCCGTTGCGGTGTGCTAAAATAAGGTTTTTCCTTTTTACACAGTCAGATGAGCAGGAATGTAAGAAGTTAACCTAATATGGACTTAAAACACGAGGAAACATGTTAAGGGTAAAAATCAAACTAAATACATTTTGCACCTCTAATATTTCTTTACTGTTAACCACTTTAGTTTAGAGACTGACGAGTGTTGAAGAAAGCGAACCTTGAAAATTAAAAATATTCGCAGCGACAACACAAAATGGTGACGGCAATTGTTACAATGTATTTTACATACACTGCGATAAAACTGCGTAAGATAGTTGAGAGTGGAGAAGTTGTAATGTAAATAGTATCCACTGTATTAAGTATGCGTTTCGAAACAAACGTCACATGGACCCTAATTGCTGACGCAAAACACGTTGTCACACAAATATGAATATTGTTTTTTTGCTCTATAAGACTCAGTATGCTATAACTTACACACAAGGATATAAATATAGTTTTAGGTCTTGTATATGCAATCATTCTACGCAGAAGCTACGGAAACACACATTATCATGACCGAAGGAAACTTGTTTTTTTTTTCTGATAAGACAGACACATGGACCAGTAGTTCGTATATATATATATATATATATATATATATATATATATTCATGGCACTAAACCACTCGAATTGAAGTGTAAGGTGGATCCATATTCAAGCAGCAGTAGTCGTCACATATACGAAGTATTTCTCAACGAGTAATTATTAGGTTGTCTACATTAATCTCGTCGATGTAGCAATAGTGCATTACCAAAAGGAGTTAGACAAAGTTACTTTTCGATGCGATATGATTCCTTTCTTCAGCGCTAAAGCGGTAGTGTAAGTACAATATCAGTTGGCTGTCAATGGGAAGGATATGTGAAACTCCATCCTCTTCTTAACTGTGAACAATGTAGTCAGTGGACTTTTATTTGTTACAACTGTATTTACATTAGGTGACGTAGACGACAATGTTGCGCCCATATTACGAATATCTTTTGGTCCGATTACAATCTCAGTTTCACGTTACAGCTTTCATGAGACTTGCTAGGTTTCAATTTCTGATACTCTAAATAAAATTTGTAATAGTAATAAAAGTGAAAGTTCAAACTGATTGCTCAGCCTCCACCTGAAAAATATTTCGGGTGCTTGAAAAGCAATAGTTAAAACACGCTAATATGTAGGACGCATGCACTGAAAAAACATCAATGTAAAGGTTGTTGGGACAACGCATGAAAAATATGAAACAAGACTGACAATAAATGTCAGTTAGGGAACAGAACGAAAGAATCGAACCAGAACAGAATAGTATCACAATGGTTTGACATTTGACAGTATCTTTTCTACTGTGAACACAGCGCACAGCCCTAACGGTACCATTCCGATGAACACGTGGCGGTTCCGCTGATGGGGTAGGGGGAGGGGGTGGTTCCGAATATGTGCCCCCACCACTCACCCCCTGCCTGACACTACACATTGTGTCCTGCTGGCGCCCAGTCTGTGTGTGGACACTGAGGACTTCGTACGCCGGCTGCTGCAGAGACGGAGAGAGCTGCCAGATACTCAAGGTAAGCAGATGCTGCTGGTCTTATCTACATTCTGAGTGCTGCTAACAGTCGACTGGTAGTGCAGAATACTGTACAGAGTAGAAATTTTCTGAGACTTTTTTTTCCCTACTGGAACTGCGCACCACATGGCTGCTAGCCTTCGGTTATAGTGCAGTCACAGTTCATCGCATTCCTAAAATGTCGCAAAACATTTTTCTTA
This sequence comes from Schistocerca piceifrons, assembly GCF_021461385.2. NCBI lineage: Eukaryota > Metazoa > Arthropoda > Insecta > Orthoptera > Acrididae > Schistocerca > Schistocerca piceifrons. Next base: position 178,514,387 of record NC_060138.1, on the reverse strand, counting down.
ATATTAAACTCATTCTTTTTCATTCCGTGGCCAACAACTACGGCACGAATGATAATTATGCGCTAATATTGTACGGAATTATGACTGTAGGTAGTCCTAGCCAATGTTTTTATGATGCGTTCACGCTCTTGATATTTAATGAAATCCTTTTCGTAACGAATATCTCTGTATCCGATACTGTCGACATTCCCTTTTTTTACGATTATGTTCTTCAAGATGAACGAGAAAAGAAAATTCGTTGAGTTTTTCATTTTATATAATTCCTGGCATAGTAACTGTATGTCTTTCTCTGTGAAATGAAACATTTTGGTATGCGATAATCACTCGTAAATATCTATTGGAAACTGCAATTTCACGGCGCTCATATTTACGTTCACCTCGTGACCTTCACCTAAATTGTATTTTTCATATTTGTTTTACTGTAATTGATATATTTATTGTTCACAAATATCCTGCCCCCCTCATATTTGCGGACGTGGCTAGTAACTAGCTTCTGGGTGTTATGTATGGTTTCATTTGTATTTAGCGTTTTCTAGTTGGCATCTTGTAATTACGCACGTGATATAGTTTGAACAGCGGAGGCATTCTGTATAACAGCTGGATTTACTTAGGGTTCTGCGAACTACTTATTCTAGCTATTACGTGTCTGTATGCAAGTACTAAACGTTGTTATCTGGTGGGATGTTAAGAATTCGTTACTTGTTGCAGGACACGATGGACAGCTGGACGCTGGAACAGAAGCGTGTGGAGATGCGACGGCGCAGCGCGCAGCTGGAGAGAGAGAGACGAAGGCTGCTGCGGATAGCCATCTATAACAGCTTCATGCAGAAGGCGGAGCAGTACGGGATACTCGACGACTATCCGGATGGTCATGAAGAGGTCCTTGGTCCTGGTCAAGGAAATGCAGAAGTAGTCCAGGCGGGGGGCTTGCAAGCTCTGTGGCGCCATCTGGAGCTCGACGATGACGACGACGACGACTGGGAGGACGAGTCGGAGGAAGGCAGCAGCTCAGACGAGTGGACGGACTGCAGCTCCTCCTCATCTGGAGGCGGCAGCACCACCGGCTCTGACGAAGGGGAGCTCTCGGACGGTTCGTCTTGTGGATCTCACGAGGAGCTCGTGACAGATGAGGAGGCAGACCACATCGCAGAGGACAGCCAAGTTTTCGAGGAGGAGACATCTCAGTGTTCGCCAAGCCAGCCACCAGAGAAGCGGATATCGGATGAGCGCACGGACTGCAGCCGCCCAACGAGGGACGAGTCGTCTTGTGGCGACGAATCGGACGACGGCTCCAGACACTGAGAAGCGGTACGGGGCGCACAGAAGGTGAGCAACAGCTACTGCTTCAGCTTTACCGTAGCCTAACTTTCAAACACGTATCTACATTATTCGTTCGAGACATTAATTTCAAAAATAGTTTTCTGTACATGGAGATATCCGGATGCCGACATCAGAAATGTTACTTTGCTGCTAAGTGCTAGCGCTGAATATCCACGGTTATATATGCAGATGATAGTAATTAATTTTTTTTGGTCAGAATTTAAAGAATCGTGTTGATATAAGTACATTTTTCTCGTCAAATTATGGGACTTGCAGCCGTGACCTCGAATCCATGTAACGGCAACGAGCGTCAGTAGTTAGGGTAGCTGAAGAATTTAGGTCTGGCTGCATTCTGGGATTTTTGCAAGACACAGGTTCAGCGATTGGACATTTCCATCTTTTTATTTTGGGAGCGTCAGCCTTACCTGCGGGTAAACTCTGTTTTGGCGCGACCTTTCCTTCCTTACTTTCTGTGAAGTATGTTCGGATTAACTCCCTGATCACTGGCTACCTGCGCAGTATTATTTATGTAGTTTCTGCAACCCTTTGGGAACGCACCGTACTGGTTGAGTGTCGAGCTAACGACGGCATCATAGTGAACATTATAGACAGTGCGTTGGTAAACTCAACACTATGGGCATAAATCCGTTAAACCGAAATTGCTACCTATCAAAAGAACAGAAAAACTTAAAACGTGGATTATGCAGAAATTTGTTATGGTTCTGAGGGAAAGGAGGAAATAAACAAAACGTGCGTAAAAATATGTAATCTCACACCTGACGCAGTCTGGAACTTGAAATTTGTTAAGACAAAGGCGTGCGGTTTAGCAATACAGTATAATTAGTCTTTTTTTAACTCCACGAGGGACATACTTGAAATTTCACAGCGACGTTTCTAAGCTGAGGGTGGATGAAAAAGCTAAACGCGAGCGCACCGTGAAAACTGCGGCAAACAGAACGGGTTAAAGTACTTCGCAGCACGAACGAGGGTCAAAAACTTGCGACTGCGTATAAGGAACTTGCTGTCAGCTTATTTCTGATCAACGCGTACCCTATGTGTACAGGCTGTGCACTACATTAGTAATCTTTTTTATCTTCTTTCAGTCAGTGCTCGACTTATATGTGTAAATAGTGAAATATCAGTCTTTAAAACTTTCATTGTGAATGAATGTCACGTATTTCATTACATTCCATTCACGTAATGCTGTCATTCTATTTGCATTCAACAACAATGTCACCGAAATTTCATGCTCAGTCCTTGTGTCTGTTACGGAGAACCATTGAAGGATATTTCTTCGTTTTACATGTCGGGCCTTTATCCTACTACCACAATTTCTTAATAACATAGGAGATTAAAAAAAGTTATCGGCTATCATAAATTACGGAAATGTTATTGATGCAGTAAACTGCAAGCTCAATTCCACTATCAGAAGCCATTCAAGTATCCAGCCAGCTTTACGTTAATAGTCTTTATAAATGTGCTTCGTTTAGATAAGATAATGTAACTATGCATTCCACTGATGATTACTACGACTGTCAAAACACACACACACACACTCATTAATTTACTCTGTTGATGATGGCGCTGTGTAGATGCTCACTTCACAAGCGCTCCTGGTTCTTTAGAGTTTCTCACACACTGCTTTTGAAGTACGTTCTTCGCACAAGTTTCTTATTTTACTAGAATACTGCTCTCTTATAGTGCCCACAAAACAAATTCTCTCTTTGTTCTATTATCTTGCACTAATGTTCTCTCTCTCTCTCTGATATGTTTCAGATTCCTACAACATCTTTGTACTCTTGCTGCTTGATTATGGAAGGATCACAGAAGACGACTGGCATGACTGTTCAGTGACAAAGCTGTAGTGCAATCATACTTACTGTATACACGTTGACAGCGTATACACACAGTGACATTTATCAAAGGAGCGTGGTTATACAACATAAAGTGCATGTACATTGTTATTTGTTACTTATTTTTTACCGTTTTGTAGCTTGTGTTAACTCAGTAATAAAAATTATTTATCTAATCTATGTTTTATTTGAAAGACTGTGTCCTTGTTCACTCTTTGTTTTCCTATAATTGAATTTTCTACTTACCAAATAAATGTTGTTAGAATGTGGTGTTGCCAAAATATTCTATCGCAATAGAGCCTGCCAGTATTTTCAATGTCATTTTACATGTAATTTGGCTCATAATAACACCCACATTAGTGCTTTGCAGTTAATGTCTGATGATTTTCTCCCTCCCAATAATAAATGCACTGGAAAAATAACATGAACTATACAATTTTTGTTTGAACTGTAAGTGAAGTTGCATCGCCACATTCTTCAAGTTTGATACTGTATATCAATTAAAATAGTGTTTAGTATTCTGACCTGACAGCATTTTACAATGCGTCTGGGACCAAGGAACACAGGCATCTACTGAAATTTTAACTCGTTACAGTATGTATGTGTTTGCATTAAACTCTTGGGAAAGTGATGTGTTAAGGACATCGAAAATTCTATGAATTTGTTCGTCAACAGCTTCAGTTTTCTGCCAGAGAACAGCTGACAGTTTCCACAGTAATTAACATATTTCAGTGCATTCACTTATCTACGATTTAAAAGGAATGTGCCCATATCGTAATACTCAAAAGTATTTAAAACGCTCACAAAATGCATGTTGCAATGTCATAACGCGTGTGAAGTGCATTATTAAAACTGCTCTATCTATTATTCAGAGAGTGAGAACATCTGCAGAAAATTTGCCCGCAACCCACGAGTTTTTAATGTGTGTAAAAATCAATTTATTTTCAAGTTTAACATGAGATACAATTTTTGAATGAGTAGGTAGCAAACTTTTGGCATATTATCTTGTTGTATCAAAGCATATTCTTGCTAATTAACAGAGCACATTAAAGGTGTTATATATCAAAACTTAAATGTTCTATGTCATGTGAGTTTCGAAATGTGTTTTTGCAGAGTAAAAAAAAAATCAAATCAATTCTTGCTGACGCAGAAATATTTGCAATAAATGATGGAAATCGTCGTTGCAGTAATATCTGAACAGGTAATGAACTGGTCCTTACAGCAAACAAATTACCAACACATTGCGCATTCAGATTTCTCAACATAGATTACATTATTGCAAATTGCTCATTATTAATTTGTTAAATATTTAAAAGATAACAAAACGGTTACCTCTACGGTACAGTGAGCTATAAGCATGACTTAAATTTTGGTACAGGTTGCAGATTAATGTTTAAATCTTACAAACATTTGTACACGAGTGTCTATCTTTTTACAACTTTATAGCACTCAAACACACACACACATAATTCTATAAATGCTATAGTTTTTCATTTGTCATTTATTTTCGGTATCCCATGAATTATTCTTATTCTAAGCTTTCACCAATTTATGCTGTGGAGTGCTATTTCTGTGAAGTATTGAAATATTTTGTAGACTGCAGTATGTGGACAAATTGTACAGGTAACATTAATGAAAGTCAAGACCAAACACGTTACGCTTTATTGTAAGGCATCTTTAGTTTTCACATTAACAACATTTTTCTCCTACAATTTTGTTTGCTGGGGTCGTGAACAGTTCGTATGGCGCCGTTACTACTAGAAACAGTGTTAATTCTTATCGTTACTCGTGGATTTTTGTTGTTTACGTAATGCTTCCTGTTCTTCCACGTGTATGGGTTAGATTTTAGCACACGGCACTCCCACTACGCTAAATATACTCACGTTTCTACGTTGTGAAGAACCATTGCCATCTCGCCATTTCGTGTGTTTTGTTTTACTATTGCGTGTTGCGTTCGCCTTTAGTTTGATCTGGTCGTGGTGAAAGTGTCTGCTATCGCTTGTGTGTGTGTAAATTTTTATTTTACTATGCTACAGTGATGGTTGACCTAGGACGAGTGGATATTTCCTAGCTTGTGATATTAATTTGTGGTGTCTATGGGGTTGTTCTTTCTCTGCAAAATGATTTATTAGTTTAAATATCGTCTGGTTGCTGATGTTTGTCTGGTCATTATTTATGTGTTCCTTCTCTATTATTGCTTTTTGAATTTAGATATTTCTTGTTGGTTTGGAAATCGTTTATCACATAATCTCACTATTTTCATGCCCTTTTCTATTGGGGTAGGGTGGTGGTTTTCTTGCTGAAGATGTTCTGAAAATATTGAGTGGCTAGTGTCGTATTTCCATGCTCTTTTGTGTTTCTTATGCCATGTTATAAAACTTCTGCCTGTCTAAGTATAAAGCATCATAAACTGTTACATTGCATTTAGTAAATGCCAGATTTGTAGTGCATGTCCTCTTTTAGACATTTCTGTAGAGAGTTATTTTTTTGGTATACTACTTTTATTTCATGTTGCTTGAGGATGTTCACAATTCTGTGTGTCTGCTTGTTACTGTATGTGAGTGTATACCAGCTTGTCTGTTAAATTTCTGTGCTGTGCCCATGATGGGTAGTGGTGTGTGTTTGTCGTGGACCTCTGGATTTTGTGTTTTGCTTTTTTTTATTTCCATCTGTTCTGGACTTTTGTACACTTTTGTTACTAGTAATTGCTGATGTCCATTGTTTTTTGCTACCAGAATAATTATGCCCATCTCTTTATTATAGTTTTTGTTGTCAAGTGGTACTACATTTATTCTGTGGATCATATATCTGAGAGAAGATTCCTTTTGGGCCTCGGGTGGTTAGATGATTGACGTAATAGTGAGTCTGTTACGTTTTTCCTGTAAATGCTGAATGAGTGTTTATTGGATGTATATTTAGGAAGTTTAATTGGCCTCCTTGTTTAGTCTCTAAGGTGAACTTTATGTTCTTGTGTAATGTGTGTATCCCTGCATGCAGCTGTTCTATTTTATTTTCTGGTGCATCTACCAAGCAGAGGACGTCATCCTTGTACCACCACAAATACAGTCTAGTATATCTCTAGTAACAAAAGTGAACAGAAGATACAAGAAAAAAATCACGCAAATTCAGAGACCTCCAACACACGAAACACACACAGATCATTATCACCACCACTACAATGCCAGGGCACAACAAAGAAACTCATCATACTAGCTGGTACACAGTCACATCTAGAAAGAAACTGACACATATTTGGAACATCCTCAAGAAACAAGGAATCAAAATAGTACATCAAAACAATAGCTCTATAGCGTCGTACGTAAAAAAGAAAGATCACACTGACAAGTACCAAAAACCTGGCATTCGCCATCTCCAGTGTTAACTGCTGTAATTCTCTGTACTTAGGACAGACAATGAGAATTTTTGAAATAACGTATAAGAAACGCAAGCACGGAAATGTGGCGCAGCCATACAACATTTGCAGAACACCTCGTGTAAGGAAACCAACACCCTACAACAATACAAGAGGCCATGAAAGGGGTAAGTTTCAGTAAAAAGAAACATTTCCTAAACCTGCAAGAGACTTCCAAATTCAAAACGCAATAACACAGAGGAAAAATATATTAATTGATCAAACAGTCATCAGCAACCAGACGTTATTTAAACTAATAAAACACACTGTAGAGGAAAAACAACTCCGCTGGACACCACAAAATAATATCACAAAGTAGGCAATATCCCCTCCCTAAGTCACGCACTACTCTACCATGGTGAGGCGGTGAAGCAGTAATTCACACACACGGAATTTAGGATAAATTAGCTTCCTTTACACACACACACACACACACACACACACTGAGGAACAGGCGACGTTTCCACCAATAACAAACCAAACAAATGACGAACGCATCCTGCAGTAGCAAAACAAAATATACGAAATGGCGAGAATGGGCCGTCCAAGGTTCATGGATTGTTGCTGAACAAACCAAACAAAACCAGAACAAATTTTCTTTTGGAAGCGACAGTTGATTCTGGATATTAATATCCTTGCCAGTGGGTTTTTCACGTAGAAGAGTAGAATTTCCTACATCATCTGTTAGGGTTCTGCTCATTTTACCATTTCGTACTACAAAATTATATTCTATACATACCCTGTAATAAGATGCAAAGGATGGAACACAGCATAACAGTTCTCATACATGTTCCGCACACTGCAGCACGTTGCAAAATATTTCTAGGTTATCACACATACTCAAGCATAAGTACATTAAATATAGCGTTCCAGAATTTTTGATTAATGCAGCTGAAGTGCAAAAGTGACGATAGCAAATATATAAACACAATGATGTTTAAGGAAGGCTGTTTTTATGATCGTTAAAAGAGAAATGTTATGAGGGGGTTTGCTGCTTGCTGTAGGACCATAAATAACGGACACAGGCCCAAAAGTTTCGAAAACGGTAGTGCAACCGAAGATGCTGGTCAGAAAGAAGAGCTATCGAGCAATCGTAGAGAAACCAGCAGCTCTTCAGCATTACTAATCCAGTACTTGGCAGGATTGAAGTTAATTGTTACTTCAGGAGAGCTTGTAAGCCTGGCACATGGAAGTTCTTTCTCAGACCTGATAAGCGCTTATACTCTATTAAACAAAATTCGGCGCATACACCCATAATCTGCATAACAGATCATCATTTTTACAACACAACCTAAAAGAACGCGGAGTGAACACAAATTCATGGTCTGGCGCATTCGAAGTAGACAGCGTTCATGCACAATGACTACACACAGTGGGATCTACAGTAAAACTACGGGATAATAATCCCTATCTTCAGATATCAAAGGCGGTTCATCAAGGTAACAGCTTACAGGAAAGGCTGCATCCTGACTGATAGAGTGTGGCCTTTGAATTTATTCGTAAGAACTAATAATCTTAAAAAAATGGAGAATGGGTATAAGTGTTAGAATTCACTAAGTGGGGAATAGTGTTACGAAACACGCTAAACTAGTATTTACTCGTTTTTCGGCGAGCAACTAGCACGTGTTTGCATTCTGTGGGCACATGGTCGGCTAGATTGAAGACAATGGCCCACAGAAAAGTCAGTCCCGCAAATATCATTGCACACACTACTGCGCAAGCAAAATAATGCACAAAAACGGAGACACATTAGCCAGTTTTTAGGTGCAGCCGTTGACTGGAGATCGAAGACAATACAGGAAAGCTACCTCATTTGAGGTGGAAATCCACGTAAAGAAAAATCAACAAATACGAAAGCAGATTTCAGCAACCGACTGTACCGAATGTACTTAATTAAATGGGTGAACAGTATCTGAAGAAAACAGCTCTGCATGCAAGGTTACTAATACGTGCTTACCCTCGAGTCATTACAAACCACAAAAACACCCTAACTAACGAAATGCGGCTTGCGGAGGAAGACAGACATCAGTGTCTCTACATTTCAAAAACTCTTTTGTACTTTTAATAACATTCTACTCGCAGTCATACAATGACTAAAACGTAAATAACGGTAAAAAACACGCTATCACATTTTTGCAGTTCATGGTTTGTAACTGAGGTTCACGGGCTTTAAAAATACCGTCAGTTCTGAATGATCATTAAAAATTATCGAATGATAGATATTGTATTACGATGCTGAAATTCTATACTATCATGTGAGGGAAAATCAGATTTTTTAACCCAATAATATCTTGAAAATCGTTTGAGAAACGTTGGGGAACCAAACAGTGAAGTATGAGGATGAAGGCTAAGTCGTTCAAAAGGAGAAGAGGAATCCCGTCAATCAATAGACGCTAGAGGCACGGAGTCGATATTGTGAGTAAATCAGTAACTATTGTTAGAAAAGTGCGTGGGATATTTTTTTAAGTGTCGTCCGAAGCACATGAAGTCTGTTTGCTATAAGTCTCACATTTTAGATACGGAATACGAGCGCTCTTCTTTTTTTCCAAACAAGTTCCTCCTTTCAGTGCCATAATGCCTTAGCTCTCCTCGATTACTGCTAGCAGGGATCCGCTAAGATAAATGGAGAAGTACATGAGCTTTTAATTTAAAAGATACACAGTAAAATATGTTTCATCCAATAGCACCGACATTAGTTTGCCTTTATTTTAGACCACATCAAGGCAATGTGAGGATGATTTTTATTAACACCCAATGACCAACACACTCACCTTTCTTTGCCCCATTACTAAGAATTCTAGAAAGAAGCAAATATATAAATGAAAAACACACGAACATGGATTTTGTACAGTATTGATATTTTTAGTTTACCTGTTTGGGGCTTAAAAGACCATCGTCGGACTATCATTATCAAAGACTGGTGAACAACTTTGTAAGATGTTACACAAAGGAAGTTTTATACAATAACAGAGAAATAGGACCAGAACTTTTTCTTTGTCGCAATAAATGGTTGGAATTCCTCTATAAATTGCATTAATAAATATCCTTTATTTATCGGTGGTGACTCGTTCCCGATATTCTGTCAATTCTCAAACAATCCATCTTCGTAAGACCTTTAATACAGTCAAGAATGCATCAAGTACAGTTTGAGAATGAACACACGGTTCGAAACTAGTCAGCATCAATACATCAGTCCGGAACCGCGCGACTGAACGGCCGTAGGTTCGAATCCTGCCTCGGGCACGGATGTGTGTGATGTCCTTAGGTTAGTTAGGTTTAAGTAGTTCTAAGTTCTAGGGAACTGATGATCTCAGATGTTAAGTCCCATAGTGCTCAGAGCCATTTGAACTATTTAGCATCAATACATAAAGGCTACATCCTAATGCAACTTACTTTGGAATTCAAATCATTTATTTCAACACAGTAAATGTTTCCTTTGACAATACAATTGTAATATGAATGAAACTACTTAGGCTAAACTGCAAATAAATGTGAAAGCGGCAAACCCGAAAATATTAGGACCAAACATTGAGAAAACTGTGTGTATGTATGGCGATGTGACACAATGAGAGGAGATCAATATGAGAAAAATTAAGTCGTACTGCACCTGAATCTAAATTTTCAACTGCTGAAAGCACTACATGAACGGCGGCTTTACTACTTGAATACATTTATTGACACTTACTAAGAAACAACGGACACTTGCTAGGAAACAACGGACACGTGCCACAGAATATCGTACAAATAATAGTGAAAAGATATATAGAGAGCGCGACATGTTAACTGCAGTGAAGCCTGTGCAGATTCACACTGTATGCCTTCGATAGTTTATGCAGTACGGTGTTATACGAAGGTTGTTGTGGAGCCAATACGTGCAACATTCTATAATGTAAGGCAACATGTCCGCATGACATCATTTGAGTGTGTACGATCGTGGAAGAGCAGCTGAATGGCCCGAAACCGGGCAAAGTGTCGCTAATGTGACCATGGTAATGGATGTGTCTAGAAGTGTCATCTCGTGATTAAAACAAGGCCACTGAAGGTGGAAATGCTAAGTGAAAGAATGCTGGTGGTTTTAGACGGGCCATCACACAGCACGAATATCGATAGTACCCTTATTGACAAAAAGGAACAGAATCTCATCTCACTGCTGGACAGATTGCTACAGACTTGCGACCACTACCAGTACTTGTGTGTTTGGCAGAATCTTTTTGTGTCGGTTAAATCAGTCTGGTCTGTATTCTTAGAATCTAGTTAAATGCATCCCAATTTAACCACACCATCGAGAGAAAGAATTAGTTGGTGTAGGGAGCACTTTGGTTGGTGTCACCAACAGTGGTCCAGGGTAAAATACTTTGATGAAATCCGCTCACGGTGACAAGTGATTCTGGTCCCAAGCTAGTGTGAGAGAGAGGGGAGCGTGATACACACCACACAATGTGGTGTGCACAGTTCTTATGCCCAGTGGCCATACACCTTTTGCGTATCTTCGCAAGACGTACCGTTGAGTAGCAGCAGTGTTGCAGGGAGATTATTTTGGATCATGTCCGTCTGTTTAGGGTTGCGGTAGGTCCGACTTTCTGTGTATCGGCGATAATGCCCGCCGACTCGAGGCCACTGAGGTGCTGGACACAATGGAAAGCGAAGATACTGAAATTGTGCAATAGCCTGCTTACTCCTCAGACTTAAATCCCAGTGCATGCCTGAAATACTCTTGGCATACCTGTTTCTCAACTAACATTCCCTTTCCCGAACCGAGAAAAGGCTGAAAACCATCTTGAGGTAGGAGTGGGACAATATCCCCCAAGGACTCCTCAACAGTTTGGTAGCCCGAGTGGGGCGTATGCCTTACTGAGAGGCCTGTAACGACTATCGTGTTGGGAGCCTGACCTGTGTCAAACATGGGCCTTGTTTTGTCTGTTGTCCTGCTTACCTACGCAGTGAAATCGGTACCATTTCTCGTTGTAAATGTACCACTCCACCCCTGTTACCTATGTAGAGCGTTTCATTTCGTCCATCAATGCCTGTGATTATTCTTGTCTAATAACGTCTCCGTTTCTTAGCAATTTTCAAGCCGTGCGTAAAGAATTCTCTTATCATGAGAAACCAAATACTCTAGAATTGGTTGCAGTGGCTACTTACAGACCACAGAGGCTCAATAAAATAGAAATCTGGTGACTTTAATGACCAAAAAGAGATGTGACAATTCGTCCGCGTGCTCACAAAACCATTAGTTGACGAAGTGAGCTTTTTGAATAGCGTCCTTGGCGTTTTGTATCACACCATCAAAACTGGGGAACAAACGCTTGGTGAGCCAAAATGATCACATAATCCTTCTCTGTAATGCGACCTTGGGAAGTACCAATGGAGCCCTTAGAATACTACAATATGGCTGCCCAAATCATCACGAAACTCATGTCATATTTCTCTTATTGGACGTAGAGCCAGCAACAAGTTGGAAACAGTGTGCAACAAGACTCATCCGACCAAATATCTTTCTTTCATTGCCCCATAGTCTACGTGTTATAGCTTTGTCAACACCCTTCCCGTTACGGGTATTCGCATCACCAGTAAGTGACTTTGGAAATCCAGCTGGTGCTGCAGTTCATGTGCTGTTTTGGTGCTGACAGGGTTCGCGAGTGCGATTTCCAGTTCTGCAATGACTTTTGCAGCTGTAATGCACTTATTTTGCGCCACAGTTCTCTCAGATAACCACCTGTCACAATGACTCAGTATAAAATTACGTTCGCGTTGCGGCTTGGCGGATGATGATTCTCCGCTTACGGCGTACGCTGTATAAATCTTCGATATGGTGCGTCTCGAAACACCAAACCCTTCGACTACCTCGGTTACGGAAATACTCACCATAAAAGAACGAACAATTTGCTTATGTTCGATTTCACTGAGATCCGACGTAAATCCCGCACAACTAGACGGAACATGTTCTGACCACGACTGAGACTTGCATCGTATTGAGGACGTCGCACAGGTATCGTTCCTTGTCAAATATAACAGCGAAACCTGCGTCTGCATTTCGGTTCGAGCATTTATTTCTTACAACCTCTGTATGTTTTCCATCGGCTTTCATTACAACATAATTCACATGTAGGACCCAATTCATATCGTTTAGTCGTTATACCTCTAGATATTTAAACGATTTCATGGGAACGTGAAATAAATTATGTGTTAATGGAATATTTATCACGCCTCTAATTTGCAGGGCAACGGCCTTGCCGCGGTGGATACACCGGTTCCCTTGAGATCACTGAAGTTAAGCGCTGTCGGTCGTGGCCGGCACTTGGATGGGTGACCATCCAGGCCACCATGCGCTGTTGCCATTTTTCGGGGTGCACTCAGCCTCGTGATGCCAATTGCGGAGATGCGACCGAATAGTAGCGGCTCCGGTCGCAGAAGACCATCATAACGACCGGGAGAGCGGTGTGCTGACCACATGCCCCTCCTATCCGCATCCTCGACTAAGGATGACACGGCGGTCGAATGGTCCCGATGGGCCACTTGTGGCCTGATGACGGAGTGATCAGTGGGGTGCTGTCATAAAACCCCCTAGTGCCTGCTCAGTAAATACATTCCTTGTAAAGGTCTTGGTATTCCATTTTATCGAAATAGCATGTATATCCTTGCTATTTCATGCGTGGGTACATATGGGAAAGCCATCCTCATGGTGCTTTTGCCCATGCTTGAATGTCGGAGAATTGTCAGTAGTGCGGCATAATACCGTTTGAAACCTCTCCTGAACTAAACTGCTTCCCGTAGCTTGGTAGGAGACGGCTCTCTAAGAAAGTAGTACGAACTTTGAGAAAGACAAGGCTGTTGCTAAGGATGGTCAGTGCTGTGCAGGTTAAAGAAAATAACGTTCGTAGCGCTGCTGCCTAAGGTACCTGACTTGTCTCCCCGCAGTCACTTGTCTCTCGGCTCATACAGCCGTGTCACGAGCTCGCTTGCGACACCTGCAGCATATCTTCTGAAGTAAGAATTTCTCTGTCCATTAGTCTTACGCGCGACTGTAATCCGTCGGAGTTTCGCTTGGGTTCAACGTAGTGTCAAATACTGTGGGATAGAAAAAGAGAGTTATTACCGATAGACGTAATCCTAGTGTTGGGCTCTCTTATCATCCTAAATCATTTATGCATAAAATACAAATATATACGACTCTTTTCCTCGACCGTTTAAATTGCACGATCGTCTCTTATGGCCTGACAGTAGTTAACATCTTACACAGTAAAAAGCAGTCAGTTAATTCTGCTCCGTATCTTACAGTTAACTACACTCCTGGAAATGGAAAAAAGAACACATTGACACCGGTGTGTCAGACCCACCATACTTGCTCCGGACACTGCGAGAGGGCTGTACAAGCAATGATCACACGCACGGCACAGCGGACACACGAGGAGCCGCGGTGTTGGCCGTCGAATGGCGCTAGCTGCGCAGCATTTGTGCACCGCCGCCATCAGTGTCAGCCAGTTTGCCGTGGCATACGGAGCTCCATCGCAGTCTTTAACACTGGTAGCATGCCGCGACAGCGTGGACGTGAACCGTATGTGCAGTTGACGGACTTTGAGCGAGGGCGTATAGTGGGCATGCGGGAGGCCGGGTGGACGTACCGCCGAATTGCTCAACACGTGGGGCGTGAGGTCTTCACAGTACATCGATGTTGTCGCCAGTGGTCGGCGGAAGGTGCACGTGCCCGTCGACCTGGGACCGGACCGCAGCAACGCACGGATGCACGCCAAGACCGTAGGATCCTACGCAGTGCCGTAGGGGACCGCACCGCCACTTCCCAGCAAATTAGGGACACTGTTGCTCCTGGGGTATCGGCGAGGACCATTCGCAACCGTCTCCATGAAGCTGGGCTACGGTCCCGCACACCGTTATGCCGTCTTCTGCTCACGCCCCAACATCGTGCAGCCCGCCTCCAGTGGTGTCGCGACAGGCGTGAATGGAGGGACGAATGGAGACGTGTCGTCTTCAGCGATGAGAGTCGCTTCTGCCCCCCATTGAGCATGTTTGGGACTGGATGAAGCGTCGTCTCACGCGGTCTGCACGTCCAGCACGAACGCTGGTCCAACTGAGGCGCCAGGTGGAAATGGCATGGCAAGCCGTTCCACAGGACTACATCCAGCATCTCTTCGATCGTCTCCATGGGAGAATAGCAGCCTGCATTGCTGCTAAGGGTGGATATACACTGTACTAGTGCCGACATTGTGCATGCTCTGTTGCCTGTGTCTATGTGCCTGTGGTTCTGTCAGTGTGATCATGTGATGTATCTGACCCCAGGAATGTGTCAATAAAGTTTCCCCTTCCTGGGACAATGAATTCACGGTGTTCTTATTTCAATTTCCAGGAGTGTAGAATGCACATCCCATTGAAATGAAAGGACATTTAATAAATAAATAATTAGGTGTAAGAAGAGGTTTTCCTGTGGTACGACTATAATAAAAGATTGCGCAGTTCTACTCAAATGTTTTCTAGTTGACAATGTGAAAAGACACATGCTAAAAATACATTTACACTTACAAAGTGACTAATACGCTGAAATCCGAAAAAAAACTCTCCAGGAAGACTGGTTATAGCGAAAAGCAGAGACATTGAGCTCTAGTGAGGCCCAAAATGAATACCATTGATAACTGATGTTGACAAGGGCAACAACGATCAGTGGTTAAGTTAATAACAATCGGACGTTTGTTCCGACCTCTAGATTCATAGACTTGGGTCGTAGGATAATTCTAAAATAGTCTAAACTCAATCGTACGGCAGTATTATACTAGGAGATTGTGAATTTAAACCTAATATTATCGATTGGGATAACCATCGATAAGAACAGTCGGCCGGGGTGGCTGAGCGGTTCTAGGCGCATCAGTCTGGAGCCGCGTGACCGCTGCGGTTGCAGGTTCGAATGGATGTGTGTGATGTCCTTAGTTAGCTTTAAGTAGTTCTAAGTTCTAGGGGATGATGACCCCAGAAGTTAAGTTCCATATTGCTCAGAGCCATTTGAACCATTTTTTTACGATAAGAACAGATATTTTTATTTTAAATTTATTAATGGCTTTTGGGCAGCACGCATACAGCCAGCGTAAAAATAATTTCTTAGCTTGTAAATGTCTGACAGACTGAACCATTAAAAGAGTAATTATACTTTCCATCAGTTTAACCTGAAGTTACGTCAGCGACGAAAGAAAATTAAGAACCATTTTCTATACTGTAAACCGAACAGCGTTTCTCATATTCTTATTTGTCTCTTAGTTACAAAATCATAGAAGTATACACGCTTTCACTCCTTTTATCGCTAACAGAATTTTAATGCTTGTTAATAAAGCTTTGTTAGGGGACATCATATGCTGCATTAGTTTCGTAGTTTCTTGATATTTTCGGTCGCAACCGAAGGAAATGTCATCTTCGTTACTGCCACACTCGCATGAAGATGTGAACCTGTTGATGCATTAGAGATGTTGACGGAATCTCCCGTGAAATCAAAGTCGTGTCACTATCAAATCAAATGGCTCTGAGCACTATGGGACTTAACTTCTGTGGTCATCAGTCCCCTAGAACTTAGAACTACTTAAACCTAACTAACCTAAGGACATCACACACATCCATGCCCGAGGCAGGATTCGAACCTGCGACCGTAGCAGTCGCGCGGTTCCGGACTGAGCGCCTTAACCGCGAGACCACCGCGGCCGGCATGTCACTATCACTGTAATGTTTCTATATACGGTGGGTGTGGTTGATCCAGCAGCCAGTTTGAATTAAGACGTTGGCGACGAGTGGGCATTTATTTAAATAGCACCAAGCATAAGCTCTTGGGGGAATCGGCGAAATGCCGCGAGTAATATGCATAGCCGACAAGGGGCACTTATAGTGTGTGGATCAGTTGAGAATTTGGGTGTAACGAGAGGTGTACCAGGGTAGTCCGTGCAGTTGCTATGACCACTGTGTCGGACGGCGCAGAGACTCGGGTTCGAACACCGGTCTGGCACAAGATTACAACTTTCCCCATTCATTTAAATCAATGCCCACTCGCAGCCAATATCTATAACTCCTTTGGGGACATGTTTCTGCTGTATCTGCCATTTTGGTACCAAGGACGTAATGAGAGGTCAGGTACCACTTCGGAGTAGTGTTTCCATTTAATTTCGTAAGACGATGAAGCTTTTCATTACATCAGGGTCACGTTTCTAGTCCTTAGCAGATCGTCAGGCGGCACATGATCCTATTCCACTGAACCAGTGTACACATCTTCCTTATGCAGAATGTCTGTTTTTTTCCTTTGCTTTTATTCCACAGTGCGCCTTCGCTCAAAACAAGATTGTTGTCCTATTTCGGCGTGAAAGTTCCTGAAATGCTGATGTAATGCGGTATACTAGACAATCTTTTGTGTTTTCGACATCGTAGCTGTTTGACAGTAACAAAGATGAGCGTGAGTCTGATAAAATAATGAGTGTTTCTTCTTGAAATTCTTTTGCGTATTTCGACTCTCCAAAGTCGCTGTAAGTTCGGCAGAGTGTGTGGACGCTACTTCAGAGAGCCTGAATTTGCATCCCGGAGTAGGCTTGTGATCTATGTATGCATTTCCTGATCCGTCTTTTTGTATACGCACATATGTGTAAATCTGTCTTGGAGATGATCACGGTGCTAACTGTCAGCTAAAATTCTCTTATTTAGTGGGTAGTAGAACAATCACTGAGAAAGCGCAGATCATGGTCTGTGAGAAGCTGGTCTATTAGAAGCACCTACCTGAAGAGATGGTAAGTAGTACTTCCCCACAGGCATGTCCTGAAGTCGCCAAGCAGGAGAAACGAGTGTGTGAATTATTGGATTAATGTGGTGAATTCAAAATAAGTAAGTGGCTTGCCTGGAGGTAGATAAATGTTGCAAATTGTAATCATTGAGCGCTTTTGCGCTCACGTTGCTATTATCTCGTACAAGGTATGAAGGGGAATTCATTTACTGATGACATTTGTACAAACCAATGTACTGCCCTCCAGATGTCCTCGAGATCACTACTGCTCTGACAGAATAAACAATAACTATGGAGTAGGAGTATTGGAGAATGGTTACCAATGTGTGTTTCTTTGAGAGCATTGCAAACTGCAGAAGAGGAGGAAGTAAGGTGGTGTAGTTCCAGATGGTGACAGTAGTACCCATTAAAATACTATGACTAGTGGCCAAGACACATGTGAAGGGGCCATAAGGGCTGGCGATGCTACAGAATCACATTCTTTCACCAGCGAGGATGGAATGACAACCACAAACATTGGCTCAGGATCCGACTGCATGGAAGGCTCTGGCACCTCTGGTGGCACTGAAAGTGCCTTGTTCTGCGTCGTCGTCTTCTTTTTTCCCTCCATAACTTTTGGTGAGCAAGGTTCATTCGATGAGCAATCCAAATTGACTGAAGAGGCACATGAACTGCGAACAGCCCTGGGACTGACAAGCTGTGTGTTCTTCAGCCATTTTCTGGTATTGAGCCTCCTGTCTGAGGTTTGATGGGGAGACAGGTCCCAAGAGAGAACCATGTTACGGGCAGGTGCCGAAGGTAGACAATGCTTCTGTGGCTGAGTTTCTGAAATGATTCCTAAAGAATGTACTGTGAAAACCACAGGACAGGAGGGTAGTGAGAGATCTGGTGTAGGAAAGTTTGAGGTGGGGTGGGGTAGTGGTCGTGATGTTAGCGTAATTGATCGTCATATCCATAGGATATAGGTATTCATATTTCTTCCATGCCTCAGCATACAAAAGTTGGTGAGTATATTTGTATTCATGGATCTTCTATTCTTCTTTAAAAACTGGGTAAACTGGAGAATGTGGAGCGTGATGTTCTGCACGGTTTACACACACAAGTGGATGTTGATAATGGCTATGTTTGTGAAATAATCATCCACAGTTGTCACATTTTGGGTCCATCACGTATCGGGATGACATATGCTCAAATTATAAGCAACTGAAGTGCCTACCAGGTGGTGAGATATATTGTTTCACACTACATCTGTACACCTTGACCTTAAACTTCTCTGGGATTACATTCTTTTAAAAGGCTAAGATAAAGACACCTCTATCTTATATGATTATCCTTGGGCGCTTTTGTACATGTCTAATGAGATGTATGCCTCACTGCTGGAGACAGAATTCCTCATCTGTTTGGGGCATAACGCCTCTGTGGAAAATGATTCCTTGGATCATGTTGCACGTCTTGGGTGGGGCATGTGTCACAGGTACGTCATTTAGACTGTCATATACCTGAAGAGCCGTAGATTGAGCAGCAGAGAAAACTGCAATCCATAACGAACCATTCTGGATTTTTCACCATCGGTCTAACTATATACCAAATAATCTGTGAAACGGTTCACCCTCAGATGTCTGGTTTGTTTTTCACATGGAGAAGCCAGGCAAAGAAACATTCTGGGGTTGTTTCTCTCTGCACTGTAACAATAATTTCCATCAGAAGAGACATCTGGGACTTAATGGCCACTAGTGCAATAAAGTTTGAGTCGATTCATTGTGTTTCCAGGAGCAGCTATCGATGGAACAGAGCTCTGATTGCCTGGATAAGCCTTGTGCAAGTAAGGCGCGGCAGGTTCCTAAGAGGTTGCCTGATAAATACTAGCCCTCCTCGACAGACATATATCTCGTTGGCATGCAGCACATCTTGTGGCTGGGGGTTTCTTTATAGAGGTTTTTATCATCCACACGACTAAGGCAAGAACCGTGTTGCCTGTGACACAAAATGTTCCACTGCCAAACTGCACGATGCATGCTGAAGCATGCTCATGGCTTACAGTCTTACAGTTGCAGAGTAGTGGTGGTGGCTTCCAAACTCCAACTCAGGAAACCCAATTGTCCAAAACAGAAAAACAAATCCAAGCACTGTCGGCATCAAGTACACCATCCAAAGGAAATGGAGAGGAGATAAAGAATAGTAGGAGGACAGAGTTGCTGTACAGAAAGTGAATTAGCATTGCAAGGGCTGGGGCCAGATGTTGGCAAAGCATGTACTCACAAAAGTTATGTGAGCCATCTGGGGGATGGGGGTCACATTCTGGTCTAGCTACGTTAATAAAACAACAATTATTTGGAACTGACAACGCATTCTATCATACAGCGTCAGGCGCTAGCTCACAAGACTAGATGAATCCCTTAACAATACAATACAATTGGCCGTAAATGTGTTAAGTGCTATCAAAAGCGTCGGCTTAAATACACGCCTTTAGAAAAACTTCGCACCGACATAGACTCCAACCATCGTACCCTTTTGTTTGACGTGTAAGTTCGTTGAGTGTCTAAAGGTAACATGATTGTGGAGATTACACGAATTGAAAGCAGAGGTCGTCGTTTTTAGATGAGAAAAAAAATGAGCGAGTTACTAGAGGAGTTTTCCGGTCTGACACTTCAGATGCCTTTGGCTTATCTTGTGGATATTTTCACACATTTGCGTAAGTTAAACGTGCAGTTGCAAGCTTCCAGAAACAGACATTTCGAAGTCGTTGCAAATATCTTTGTATTTGTCCTTATTTGCAAACTTCAGTTATGGATAGGTGAAATAGGCAAAAACCATTATTCTGCGTTAGCTCTCACTGATGGTAAAAGTGTGACACGATTAGCGCAAACATACAACAAAGCATCAAGAGTCATCTGCGAATGTTAGCTGATGAATTCAATCATTATTTTCCAGAATACATCAAAACATAAGCTAAAGTTAACAACCCGTGTATTACTACTGTAGGAGAAATTGCAAAAGAAATGCGAGAAGAGCTCATTGAACTCCAAAATAACAGAAACTGTAGGTAAAAATTTGAATCTGATTCTCTTGAGCAGTTTTGGTGTAAAAAGCAATTACATACACTAAGCTTCGAAAAATCATCTTACCCTACCTTAAGACTTTCTTCGAAATTTATTTATACAGACAAGGGTTTTCTGCGGGACTGGTAATTTAAATCATGTCCAGGAATGCACCGAATGTAAGTGACTATACGTCTGTAGCTCTGAGCAATAGTATTAAAGCCGGGATTACGGAACTTGGTACAGATTATGCAAGCTCAAAAATCACATCGATGCAAACAGAATTTAATTTTCTACTGAACATGTATTTCCTATTATAATAGTACTGTTAATGCATGTTACTGTTGAGTTTAACAAATATGTTAAAAAGTTTTGATTAAAGTGTATTTCTAGTTTGACGCCCGCCGCTGTGGCCGAGCGGTTCTTGGCGCTTCAGTCCGGAACCGCTCTGCTGCTACGGTCGCAGGTTCGAATCCTGCCTCGGGCATGGATGTGTGTGATGTCTGTGGTGTCACCGCCAGACACCACACTTGCTAGGTGGTAGCTTAAATCGGCCGCGGTCCATTTAGTACATGTCGGACCCGCGTGTCGCCACTGAGTAATCGCAGACCTAGCGCCACCACCAAGGCAGGTCTCGTGATACGAGAGAGCACTCGCCCCAGTTGTACGAGAACCTAGCTACCGCCCAGTTGTACAAGAACCTAACTACCGACCAGATGTACGAAGCCTTTCTCTCTCATTAGCCGAGAGACAGAATAATCAGCTAATGGCTACGAACTAGCAAGGCGCCATTAGCCATACAGTGATTGTACTTAAAGTCTTCTGTGTATCGTCAAGATCGATGTACCACAAGGAATGAGTAAAGTTAAGTATTAAACCTGTTCCGTACTTTTCTTCCTAACATTAATTACGTATCCTGTTCCAGTACTTCACGCCCGTCTGCGTTAGTCTAGCTTGCCTTTTCAGCCATCTCAACTTCACGGTGTCGGCCCAGATACCGACACAACAATGTCCTTAGATTAGTCAGGTTTAGGTAGTTGTAAGTCTAGGGGACTGATGACCTCAGCTGTTAAGTCCCATAGTGCTTAGAGCCATTTGAACCATTTTGGATTGACGCCATGTTTTTTATTTTTTTTTTTATATTTTATTTTTTTTCTTACCTGTGGTCCCCGCTAGCTACAAAAAATCGAAGTGGTCCCTGATCACAGTTACGTTGTGAACCACTGGTGTAGAGGTAGCCTTGTACGGAAGTAAATGAATATCACGAGAGACCTAAGTGGAGAGCTGCACTCAAAGAAAGAAACAATATTTTCATAAACAAACATACTAACGGAGTCTACAACAGAAATATAATTGACTATGCTCTGTTGAGGACCCCAGGATTAGTTAGAAAGCAATGTATCATTAGATCCGCCGAGTGAATAACTTTCACCAAATACTATTTAAAATAACATGCACGCTAAGCCAACCCGTCATCGCTGTCACCCTAGCCCCGAATAATTAGACTCTTCTAGACACACAGAGAGCCGATAGACTGACTGACACCTTGTTCGAGCTTCACTAGTTAAACAGCTTTTCCGCTGACCGTTTATCACGAGCAGGGGGCCAGCGACTTGAACTGTGGAGGCATTCTGCGACGGGCGTCCACTTGTACGGTCTCTTGAGGTGTTGGTTAAGCATTCAGAGTCAGAGGCAGCTACAGACTCGTGTGCGCACGGGCTCCTGCGTGCATGGCTTTAGCCCTCACAGAAACATGCAAACAGAAACCTCCAATACACATCAGCTAAAACTAGAATGAGATTTTCACGCTGCAGCGGAGTGTGCGCTGATATGAAACTTCCTGGCAGATTGAAACTGTGTGCCGGACTGAGACTTGAACTCGGGACCTTTGCCTTTCGCGCGCAAGTGCTCTACCATCTGAGCTACCCAAGCACGACTCACGACCCGTCCTCACAGCTTTACTTCTGACAGTATCTCGTCTCCGACCTTCCAAACTTTACAGAAGCTCTCCTGCGAACCTCAGATGGTAGAGCGCTTGCCCGCGAAAGGCAAAGATCCCGAGTTCGAGTCTCGGTCCGGTACACAGTTTTAATCTGCCAGGAAGTTTCATCAACTAAAACTGTGTTGTAGCTTCTTATACAAGTGGTGAGCGTCAAGAAACAGTTTATTATTATTTTTTTTAATTTTCAGACGTCTAACGTATCCGAAACTCTTTACTAAAGTTGCGAATATATTTGAGAATTAACAAACATTTTATCGAATATATCTGTGAACTGACAAGCATTACTGTAGCACAACACACGTGAATATTTCGGGGCGCATTACTCTTTTCGAGGAGAATCTGAAAGATAACCAATGTTCGCATATAGTTATTAGCATTCGTTTAGAGCCATTAACTGTGAACTATGTGATACGTTGGGAACTGAAGCAAATCATAAAGAGTATTGCAGAATGTGCTACAGAAAAGAAGTATTTTCCTTTCCTCGCATCATAAGGTGGTCCCAACATCGAAAATGAGTTGTTTCAACTCTTTCAACTCTGGTATTGTTCAACAACAACGTGACTAGGCACTTCTGGTAAAAGTAACATAGTGACATCGCACTTTTCCCATCTTGCAATTTCCGTAATTGACTTATGGTATATGTACGCAACTAGTGAAACAGGCAATGCTTCGCAATTGCTGAATATGCAAGAGAATTGGATATACATCCTAATCTCCTACTCCAACCCTCCCTTCCTCCCCCTCCCCCCGACACACAACCCTGTGTGAATCGCCTCTTCTCCCCTCTCTCTGGGCCGGACGGAGTGGCCGAGCGGTTCTAGCTGCTACAGTCTGGAACCGCGCGACCGCTACGGTTGCAGGTTCGAATCCTGCCTCGGGCATGGATATGTGTTATGTCTTTAGGTTAGTTAGGTTTAAGTAGTTCTAAGTTCTAGGGGACTGATGACCACAGCAGTTAAGTCCCATAGTGCTCAGAGCCATTTGAACCCTCTCTCTGACCTTCAGCTTTGTTTACTGTTATTGCCAACGAATCCTTAATTAGGAATTGAAATTGCTTAAAATCAATAGGTAAATCGTGTATGGGGTATGAAAAGCCTCTTGCATCTGTCAGGATAATAGCTTCATTGAGATTATTTCACATTTCGATCCAGCACAGTGCTTGTTTACTAATGAAGCGATACACATGGAGTGAGTACACTTATTTGGTTTATGCTTTCTACAAAACTTTGGAGTCTTCAACATCCACATGTGACATGTTTGGAGCGAGTTTGTTCCACCTGCGATATTTAATCACTCTAGTCAAGTGCTGTTCTACGTGAATCTGTGGGCGGGTATTGTTGGTGAGTACATAATTGGGACATATCTCCTATTTAGGCCATTAAATGGCAGGAGCTTACAGCTTCCTTGCAAGAGCATTGGCAGAGTTGTTGGGTGACGTGCCTTTCGCTACAATACGGTGCGTGCAATGCGATCATGAAGGGGAGCCAGTATCTGCGCCGATTCTTCAACCTACTGTTTCCTGGAAAATGGGTTGTCAGTGGTGGTCCTGTTACACGGGGTACTCGATCCCCTGATTTGACCCCTCTGGACTATTTTGTGTTTGAACAGACACGCAACATTGTTTGCAAGACCTCTGTTCTGTCAGAAGAGGAACTCGTTGCTCCTATAGTAGCAGCAAAAAAATGGTTCAAATGGTTCTAAGCACTTTGGGACTTGACATCTGAGGTCATCAGTGCCCTTGACTTAGAACTACTTAAACCTAACTAACCTAAGGACATCACACACATCTATGCCCGAGGCTGAATTCGAACCTGCGACCGTAGCAGCAGAGCGGTTCCAACTAAAGCACCTAGAACAGAACGGTCACATCGGCCGGCCCTTTCGCTTCCATCCGTTCAAAACTGACAAGGAGACGGCACGACCGTGGGGTCGGGGTTTTGTCCGACAGTTTGTGTGGTGAAAGAGGACCCCAAACACCTTACGTGGTTAAAATATTAGGACGCACTACTCTGAAAATCTCGGGAAAAATCAATCCAAAGTTTCTTAGGTCCCTTAGGAGCACAAAATGTTAGTTCATTTGTCAACACGCCCTTTGGCCTACATGTTTAGCGCTCGAACCATTACGCCAGAGGTCTTGGGTTCGATTCCTCCCGCGGCACTTTTTTTTGTTCTGTTGCTTGCAAAATTGCAGCGCATTGTTACAGAAGAATCGTGAAATTAATTCCCGGGAAGATTGTATAAAAATTCATTCAATAATTCACCTCAACTATCGTCACCAATATTCCGAGGCATGATTCAATATGCCTGGTTTGCCTCAATATTATCAGAAACTCAAAACACTTTCGTAAATGTTAATGGGGCATGTTTTTGTACAGATTTATTGCAAACGCCCTGTGACTGAAAAATATCCGCCTTTATATGTTGCGAAAGATGTCGCAAAAATTATTGCTTTGTTCGTTTTTACGATAATTACCACTGCAGTTCTTGTTTATAATTATTATATGTATAAGAACTAAATGTTTCTCAATCGACTTTTTTATTCTGATTAAAAACCCAATGTTTCCCCTCATATAATTTACAATTAAAAATGGAAAACCCACCGCCATGAACTGTGCTGTTGGACAAAAAGAAAATAATTTTTATTCAATAATGTAACTAATTTGTTAAAGATAACATAGGTTTGCAAAACTTTCTGAATAATTGGTCGAATAACAAAAGAAAATGAAAGAGATGAAAAAAAATTGCCGGAGGAGGAATCGAACCCGAGACCTTCGGCATAAGACTCCGAGGCCTAACCATCTATGCTAGACGGCAGCTCGGTGATGGACTAACATTTTATACTCATAAGGCACCTAAGAAACTTTGGATCTATTTTTCCCCGGGATTTTCCGGGTAGTGCGTCCTAATATTTTAACCACGTGAGGTTCTCTTTCACCACACAAAATTTCGGACAAATCCCCGACCCCACGGTCGTGCTGTCTCCTTGTGAGTCTCAAATTTTAGTGTCATAAAAGCGGCTCCTTACAAGGGAGGTAATTATAAAAGTATCTACTGAACAAACAACATCTACCTCGCCCAGGCTTCAGTATTTTTGTATTACTTAAACACATTTGGATCCCCATTCGGTTTGCATTATTATTATTAGTATCTTAAACATTTCAAGTTCAAGCAGCATATTTTCCAAATGTCTACGTTTTTTCCCCCACAGGATGCGTATAGATTGACTAGCTGATGGATAGCGTAATAAACTGTTCTCACGGTTTCGCAGAAGGATGGAGTAATGGAGTGAAGGGAGTACACTAAGGAGGAGGCGAGCAACCAAAACAACGCAGGGCTTTGCACTATCCCCACCACGTCGTGCCAGCTCTTACTACGTCAGAACTGGAAGGCCAGTCGGAAAGCGCTATGTTTCACCCGCGTGCAGGTTTATATTCGTTTTTTACTAAAGTTGTTTTTGGTGTGGTGATGTTTTAACACAAACATGTCACCCTTGGTAGTATTTCTTATAATTAAATATCAACTAATGACACATCGACGGAAAGAGCTAACAGGAGAGCCTAACATGAACGTTTAACTTTATTCCTTCGCATCCAACGTTCCTTTCGAACTTGTACTTACTGTTAAACGCATCATATTACGTGTCTTAGGTTACATCCTTGCGTCTATGACGGATCCGGAGAGCAGCAATGATATTTGTATTCATACTTCTAACAAATATTGTTTCCGTTTATGTCCCGATTTCCATGGATGTGGTTAGGCAGCAAACTAAGACTACAGCTTAAACGAACAGCAATGACTTTTGGAGAGGAAAGACCCTAAAAGTGGAGTCCCATTTTGTTTTTTATTTAAAAAATAGAAAATAATTAATTCTTGTAAAATCATGTAATATTTTATAATGTGATGTAGTATTTACATTTTAGTAATAGGTAATAAACGAAACGTTACTATGAAAAAATACCTGAAAAATTTGCACTTACCGAGTTACAAAAATAGCTGCCAAAATCGGATCCCATGTACAAATAATCAAAATAATGCTAAACAAAATTAAAAGAAGGTATCAAATCAGAGAAAACATAACCTAGTTTCAAAGTAGGTATAATATAACATCTTCCAGAAAGTTACTTTTGCTGAATCCAAGAACCTTGTGGAATTGATTTCGACAGTTTAGCTTTGTGTCGTTTCAGAACTCCCTACACCCCCCCCCCCTCTCTCTCTCTCTCTCACTCCCCATTTGCCCAGCAATTTCGTCTTTGAAAGGATGGTCAATGTTATCTCTCTCTCTGCCATTTGTACAGTCATTCTTCACAAGTCATTGCCAGTAAACATGAAGGAAGAGGTTTCCGTAGCAAGACAACACTAAAACAGCTTCTCCTCAAGATCTTTACGCAAAAGTGTAGGTCCTTCTTCTTTTCGCTGCATTCTCAGGTGTGCTGCACTTCATGTTGGACACTCTTATAAGAGTTCACTGGACTTGTTCCACCTCACCTGTTTTTGAGCTATATTAATAACTTTAATAATTTTAGAAAAACTCCACTATTACACTCTTGGAATCAGCAAGAAAATTCAAAGGGAATAAAAGCGTGCAATAATACTGGAAAGCTTTAAAAGTGAAAAGGTAAGCTGCCCAGTTTAAAGAACTTCAGGAGGTCAAGTTTACGTGACTAAAGCCTGCATTACATAACAGAACAATTTTTGAACCACACATGTCACGCAAAATGAGAAATATATCTGATAGCACAAATGCATCAAAGTACAATAGATATGGTATTTGTGTATTGCGTATCAAACATTGCTACGAAAAATACCAATTTCCCATACATGCGTTTGCACTGTGTGTAAATAATTACATTTCACATAATTTATTTGGCGCCCATTTGATAACATGCTTAATATAGAACTTGTTTTTACCACTTGTCTAACGTACAACAATTCTTGGTAGCAACTATTGAAGAAGCTTAACATTTCACTTCACACACCCTTAGTTCATCTGATGTCCGTATTGAAAACAGCGATACGAAAAACAAAAACGCTAACCTTAGTTTTCGCAAACAAGTACAATTATTGCAAATAAATCTAATTTTCAGAGAACACAATTTTCACACTTCAGTAGGCAACTTTTCAAAGAAGCAGCAGTGCTATAGACGGTAAGTAAACGTTAGCTGTTTTTATTTGCAAGCGGGTGAAACATAACGACCACGCGGCTGCTACAGTCGCAGGTTCGATTCCTGCCTCGGGCATGGATGTGTGTTAATCCTTAGGTTAGTTAGGTTTAAGTAGTTCTAAGTGACCTCAGATGTTAAGTCCCATGGTGCTCAGAGCCATTTGAAACATAGCGCTTTCAGATTGGCCTTCCACTTCTGATTTTTCGTTGGTGGCTTGGTTAGAGCTGCGACCACGTGGTGGGGATAGTGCGAAACCTTGTGTCGTCCCCGTTCTCCAAGGAGGAGTCACTGCTGAAACCTGTTGTCGGACTTCGCGGGCAGTCACTGGTGCAGTGTTTAGGTGGGAGAGGGGCGCGTGACGTCATTGGTCAGACACTGCAGCTTGCAGCCAGTTAGTGAGCGCCTCCTCTTTCCTCCCCCCCGGCACTCACTGTTGGTGAAGGACTGAAAAGTTTACAGTCAGAATACCGGAAGTTAGACCACCACCTACTTCCCTGAGGTGACATCCTGCTGGTTTGTGACGGCACATTAAGCTAAAACACAGTTCTACGTCGCATCTCCTTCATTCCTTCTGCAAAAATAGGACGTAAATTCTTATATGGACTCCTTTGATTTGTCAATTACTTTCTGCAGAGTTCTTAACATCTTCCACAGTTGTTAAGACGCCACGAACTGGAAGAATTCCAGCCGGTTGAGGAGAGACAACAGGGATTTCCAGTGTAAACATTCTGATTCAGTTAGGTTGAAAATCTGGCCTCTAATCGGTTGCAGGCAGTACTTAGAAATTCCGTCCTGTTTGTTGTAAAATGTTGCAACATTTTGATTAGTTTTGTGTTCCATAACTCGTAAATCACTCAATATACAGAATTATTTTACTTGATTAATTTCATGCCAACAAAGAATCTCTATGCCTAAAGCAAGAAGGACAAAGATCGTAATAGAATAGCTCTAGCTGCGATCTGTAGTTCTGCCACAGCTCCTCTTGTTTTGTCTTTGTATCTGCGTGTGTGATTTTTTAAGACCTATTTTATAAGAGTTTCTCTTACAGTTTTATTCTTCACTTTTCTCTTAGTTTCATAACGCTGTCGATTTCGGGGTTATATATCTCATATTCAACCACTAGCTAAAGATGTTTGTTGTGGGTCACGTCTGCAAAATACATCTGCTCGAGGTTCCGGTACACGCAAGCAAATGCACCTTGCGAAAGCTTTTTACAGGAACCGTTGTTAGAAGATGCCCAAGGAACACTAAGGCTGTTAGGAAAATTGTTTATACAATGAAACCAACGAGCTTTATTCCAGTTGCAAGAGCGTCTCTCAACTGGTCCTTGGCTTATAAAAACATCATTTGTATCTCACTAGATACAGAATATGCAAGTGATAACTATTCTTGTTTGGGGCGATATGTTTTGTAGGCGCACATAACAGTGGTTTACTGTGATGAAGTTGCGTTAGCTGCAGCTGCAGTTACTTCTTATCATCGTGTTGTGCGTATAAGAGTGGATCGGTATGTTGCTGTCCCGAGGGATCGTGTGGGGGGGCGGGGGGGGGGGGGGGGGGACGTCACACTCAGGTATACGTTTGGGTCGAAGACCGCGCCCAGCTGCTGTTATCGTTTTTGTTTGTCGTGACCAGTCGGCGGCTATTCTTTAGAATCTGAAAAGTTTACTGCCGCCAGTTAAGCTGGACACTCGCTGCGGCATGAACTTATAGGTTACATTTACCGGTTACCATTGTCTATGGTAATTGTTTTGCGCTGTTGATAACCTGATGAATATGATAAGTGTCGTCCAAGTAAGACAAAAATCTTTAATTTACTCGAGTAAATGAACATGCACAAACACAGCATGATATGTGTAATATAGCCAACTGGTTGCAACAAGATTTAATACAGCGAACAGGTCGCAACAAGATTTAAGTTAAATCTTATTGTAAACGGTTGGTTGCATTATGGAAACCATATTCTTGTACGGTTCACAGCGATCCTTTAAATTGTAACGAACACATCAAACAATTTTTAGTACACGGTACCTAGTTCTTTTTTACTGCATCCTTTGTGTCTTGTTTTCTGTTAGAACGATAAACATCATCCGAGCTACACTTCTTATTCAACCAGTTTGATTTTTTCGCTGTTGAAACTTTTTTCATTGAAATCTTTTATCTGTTTACGTTATTATCCATGCACTAAGTAGGTTTATTTTTATTCAGGTATTGTAAAGCCTAAATACTTCTTTTTCCTTTCCATGTCTGGTTTAACTTGTAAAAGAACACGTGTAGAAAACTTGACAAGTCTCCATGCAGCCTTAGCTAAGTATCACGAAAACAAAGTAAACAGTAAAATAAAATTTTAAGGACGCAACATCCATTGTTATAACATTAGCGAAAACGGATACATTTTATGTGTTTAAGGATTTATAGCATTCAATCGCGAGTTTATTAGAGCCTTTGCTAAAATAAATCGAGTCGAATACGGTTTAATTAGTTAAAATTAAAAATACCTAAAACATAATGCACTTGAAAATACAATCAGTCTCACACGTTTCCACTCACTTTCGCCTTTCTCATGACGCCCAATCAGTAAAAATTTAAATTTTGCGACATTCTCAATGCTAAAATGCGTTATTAAAAACGAACTATACCATTAAAAATTAACGAAAAACTAGGAGAACGTGTGGGCATTTGATCACTTACAAAAGACCAGGTTCAGCCAGCCAACCTGTTAACACATTAAAACTCCTGCGTAACAAGATAGCGAGAAAGTCAGATATCTCACAAAGCCATAAGTCATTGGTCCCAGCCAGCGAAAACAGACAGGTCATTTGACTGATTGAAATCTGCCGTTTGAGAATAAACTACATTAATTTACAGTGTGATGTACCATAATCTTCACATCACAAGCACCAACATCAGATGTTTCTCCCGCGCTCGAGCAAGAAGCCACTCGTCATTGAACTGTGTCCTGTCCGAAGAGGAGTAGGACAGTTTCATGTCGCCTAAGGGGCCTAAAGGAGGTGATGAGTAGTCGCTTTTACTGGCCGCAATTTATCGTCTGTCATTTCCAGCCAATGTTATTCCCATCGCCAAATAACCTTCAACGGCAACAGCGATAATACAGTATGAAAGGGGGCAGTGTATTGAGCCACCTGGGATAGAATCCATGCCTCCTTGGTTCAAACTATTGCTAGTTCATCCCCCTGAATTTCCTTGTGGCTTGGTACCCGGCAGAATGACGCATCCTTTCTCAGCCTTTATTGGCGAAGATGCGAGTCCTGGATGTTCTGAATATGTCTGTCTGCCATTGGATGATAGGTCATTTGGGAGTCGGTGGGGACGAGGAATCTTTCAGCGTGCATATGTGCGGTATGCTCCAGTGCCCTCAATATTGCATGTGACTCTGCAGCATGGACAGTAAAGTAGTTTTGTAAATAAATCTTGATGACACGCTCAGCATAATTACAGCGCAGCCAAAGGAGGTCTCCTGTTTAGACCCATATGTAAAACCGGCTACATAGTAGTGGTGCTAATTTAAAATGAAAATGGAAAACATATGCTTGAGTTCTGTCTCTCCTGCACAGTACTAAGCCTAAAATTACGGTGTGGTTCTTCAACAGAAGGTGGTAGTCGGCCCAGAGCAAGTGCCACAAGGTCATGCTACGCATGGATTAAAAAAAGGACGGTTAGTAAAGATTTCTTCCATGGAAGGGTGAGCAGCGATTTGGTATGTAGGTGGATAAGGAACAAAATAAGTGAATTTTTACGCTTGGTGCACCATAGGTAGTTGCCCGTTGACGGCTCCGCAATCTCTGCAAAGAGGCTCTAGAAATGGTCATACGCCACCTGGGGCCAGCCTAATCCCCCGTGGTGGACGGCAACAAGTATCTTGACGTACCTAGTTTTCGCTGATTCACAAACCGTGCATCCATAAGCTAGCCGAGATCGATCACAGCCTTTATAGAACAGGAGCTGATGCGCTCTGTCTGCTCCTCACGTCTAAGGCTCTTTAAAATGTTCGAAGCCTTGAGGGACCTTGCGTTGAGGTCCCTGAGGTGTGGTTGCTAAGACAACTGAACTAAATGAGATACCCCGAAACTTCACCGAACCTTTGAAATTTGAAACTGTCTTTCATATGGAGGTCAGGTACATTAAAAAAGCGATGACAACAGTGAACAGCAGTACACACACACTTATCTGCAGGAAGTTTAAAATCAGTATGTGCAGCTTATTCTTCCCAACTTATAGCGGCAAGCTGCAACTGACGAGTTCCTGTCGCAGCGCTGGAAGAGGAACAAAAGACGGCAAGATCACTATAAATAAGGGGCACTGTACTATAATTCTTACTGTAAACTTTATTCTATTAACATTAACTGAGAACAGAGTTACGATTAAAATACTCCTTTAAGGTACACCATTCTTCTGACCGAATCTGTCAGAAAGAACGTCGCAAGCTCGGTATGAATATGAACAGCCTTCCACGGAAGACATTGCGGCATGAATTGGTTAACTTCTGATGTTGGCAGAAGGCACCGCCGTTCCTGTTACTGCGCACATGTAGAGTTCAGCGTAAGATTTTGGAACTCTGTGCACTCGGCCCAGTGAACTGATGACACACGTCACTGACGCACTAGTGATGTTGTGGGCGTCTGATCTGCTCGCCGCCATGTGACGCAGGACCAAGACGATTACGTGATTTTGGTGCGGTAACAGACACACACATGCAATAAGTCTTCTCTCGTCTTAGGAATAATCACAAGACATGTCTATCACACCGCAAGAGTATTCGGTCATTACACTTGCGGAACAGGAGCAAAAGACCTTCCAGGCATTGGCCCTACAGAACGAACCCATCAGATCAGCCGAGTACAACAATTAGTGAAAGACTGTAGCATTTAAGTCTTCTACGCGTATTGTAGAATTTCATAATATGTAGTTTTCATTCTCCTCTGCATCTTTTCTGGAACGTAAATCTCGATTTACTCCCAGCCAAAATTGAGTTATGTTGCCTAATCTCGTTTATTCTGTCCTCAATCTTTCTAGTGGATTTATTTCTCCATGCATTTATTAGTATAATTTTTAGTCAAACTAAGATCTTTGTCAGTGACGTACATCACAGAAAACGTCATAACATATACCGAAGTTATTTTAAATGTTCAAATGTTGTGAATTCCTACGGTACCAAACATCTGAGGTCATCGGCCCCTAGACTTACACACTACTTAAACTAAATTATGCTAAGACCAACACACACACCCGTGCCCGAGGGAGGATTCGAAACTCCGGCGGGAGGGGCTGCGCAATCCGTGGCATGGCGCCTCAAACCACGCAACCACTCCGCGCGGCTAAGTTATTTAAATAAAATGAAACAGTACAATAAGAAACGATGTTATAAGAGTTAATTGAAAACAACAAGTCTTGATAACGGGAAAAAATGATTAGCTGCCAATTATTAGAAAGTTTCCAAGCGTTTACTTATTGTGGATCAAAAAATGGGAAAACCAAATCTGCATCGTTGGGTCAGATAAACGGAGAAGTATATTCATGACACGAAAATTCTTTGTACCTCCCAATGCATTTTAGTGACTTACAGTTGTTATAACAAAATCAAGTGATCCAAACGGTACGCTGAATGTTTAAAAAAAAAATGTTTCTCTTGGAAAAGCCTTTAGGGCAGATTTGAAAACCTTCTATTTATCATCAACGCCCTTCAACTACTGTTGAACTCTATAGAAAATAATGTTTATTTAATGGTAAGAGGAGGAGAGGAATTTCATGTCACTTAAGTGGCCTAAAGAATCTTCTCGGAAAGTAGGTGTGGGTGTGCTCAGATGAAGATACTGGCTCTGCTTGTGTCAACTCAAGGATGTTAGCGTTCCTCATCGTCATGATCATATCGACAGCTGCAAACCTCCAAACTGTATAGCAGAGTTGTGAAATCACTATAAGGATTCCAGCTCATTAAATAAAGCTCCGCTCGATCTTCCTGAACAGCACTACATGTACTCGTGATACTTTCATACTGGAATGCTTTTTTTACTTGAATTGAATTCTCACCAAACATTCTTCCAAATGTCATCAAGAGTGGAAAGTAAGGAGCCAGAAAACTTTCATTGCATCGCTGACTTCGTCCGTGTAAAATATTCTGCCATTAAGTGCACATTCATTTAGCCTCTGAAGGAGGTAGAGAGTGTGTGTTTTCATTAGAACTTGTAACCTACCAATAGTTTCAGAAATCTGGTTGATTAATCACGACACTATTGTAACAAAAAGCTTAATGTCACGCTTCTACGTAAATAGGAAGATGCAAGAAATCGCCATAAAAATCACCGTGTAGAGAGTGCTTCTGGTGGCTGCGTCTATAAGCTGATCAGATTCTTTCCGCCGTCTTCTAAGGCAACTGAGTCGCCCAGGCACAGTGGTGGTGGTCATTCTACCAAGGATGTCATCACTCGAGACCAGAGATTCATATCTTTTGAAATCCGACTGATTCGGATGGATCTGTACACAAATCGTAGAAAATTTCTGCCGTCGTGTCGTAGCTTGGTCCGGATGCGACCATATCAGAGTTGTTTTCGGTATCACTGGCCACCCATGTGCTTTCACGGTAGGTGGCCCCGTTCTCAGAATCCAAGCGTACTGCCAGGCCACCTCTCATTGTAGCAGCAGTTGCGCCGCCAGATGTTCATCTTGGTTTTGGGAGCGTTAATTGTATGTTACGGAGTTCTTTATATTGTTTTTGT
Source organism: Schistocerca piceifrons (assembly GCF_021461385.2). NCBI lineage: Eukaryota > Metazoa > Arthropoda > Insecta > Orthoptera > Acrididae > Schistocerca > Schistocerca piceifrons. The sequence continues at coordinate 178,480,111 of NC_060138.1, read as the reverse complement.
TTATTTACGTTGGGAACGGTCCTCAATGACGTTTTCTAACTAGATACATACGGAGAATTAGTATCGTTGTTTGTAGTCTGGTCAGTCCAATTCAGCTGGACCTTCTTATTCTTTCTGGTTCGCCTTGAGGTGAAGACTCGTCGAGGTTCGTTTACAGGTACGGTAGCGTATAACTCTCTCTGTTCATTTCTGACTCCATGATGTAATCAAATGTCAGTCATCAGTATTTTGCGACGTCAGAGAGGTTCGGACTTGCGGACCTGCAGCATTGTATTATTATCCAACTATTAACTGCCTTCACAGATAATAAAACGAAGCTACAATAAATACAAGACCAGTTACATGCGTCACTAAATTGTATATATACACTATCGTGAGCCTCTATTAGTCACAACTGAGCACGTTTCGAAGATCAAAACAATTTTAAGATTTTTGGCTGCTTAAAATTTTAGAGTGAATTTATTTTCATCATTCACGTGTGCCCTATCGGCTGTTTATGGCTCATATGGATCACCAAGTACTTCAAGAATCGGAGCGTTATCTGCATCTCGTGCATATTGGAATAACGTGAGAGCTTAAACGAACTCGTTCTGATGTTGGCTCAAGTTATACAGAAAGTAATGCTGTATGTGTGTGTGTGTGTGTGTCTGTGTGTGATAGAGATTTCCATTGTTATTCCAGTGGCTGTGAATGTTAAATGTTACTTGCAGTTAATTTTTTAAACGTTTGGTATGCCCATCACGGAGAAGCAACCGGTAAAGTACAACTGAATGATGTAGTAAAGATACAATCATTTTAGAAAGGAGCGTACTCGAATTTCGCGGAATTGATTTAAAATAAAAGAAAAACTAATTCAAATAATCGTGACAAGCTCATAGGAATGGAACTGTGGGTCGCCAGGAAGGGAGCCCGCGTCGTATCAAAGTGCCACCTCCACCTTTCCGCCGCCTACAGCTACTGCGGGTGGAACACATTGCGTCCACCTCAGCTGCTCACGGCTGAGCGGGAGATTCTCTTGCCACGTAGATCAGTTACCAAGCCTTCCCACATTACTAAATCAAAATGCCGACCTTTTTCGTTTCATATAATTTCCTACGACGATTCAGGGATATGTGGGACAGAGCATTTTGTCACCCTGAACGTATCATCGACAGACAACGATTTTCTTTCAGTCGCCAACAAGCTGCTGTGCAGCATCCCAGTAGCAGTTATAGTGCTTCTATATTTTTATTTCGTTTTTGTATACTGATTATCTGTTATTGCAAGCAATAAACATCGTGTACTATGTTGAGGATATTTCTACATTTGTAGGTAGCCTAACCCAGCGAATGAGTGTCTTGGTAAACTGGTGTATTTCCCATGCAAGTCATTCTTAACGTAGCTTCGTGTACGTGCAAAATACGTCAGTAAAATATTTCTGTAAAGCCTGTTTCTTGTGGTGCGTTAGGCAGCAATGCGACAAGACCATAAAAACACAGAATATTTGTCCCGGGTACTAAGAAGTATCATAGTCTGCCGACAGATGAGAAAGAGTACTTTGATTGCAGCTTTGTCCCCGTAGGAGAGATCAACAACTGTTTGCGCTCGCCGCAACCTCCCGACGGGACTGATGGAGGCGAGGGCAAGGGACTCCGCAGACAATCTGGACAGGGTAATACTAGAGGCGCAATACAGTGCATAGTCACGGGATGGATAGTAGCTTAGAGTCATCAGAATTCTCCGAAGAAATCAGTCTTGCGAGCGAATGAACATTGACGGCTGAGAAGATGACGCACTGAACCTCCACAGTGTAGATCTGTGAGGGTAGTCCCACGGACTGCTCATCATGTGATGGCTATCAACAGTAAATAGACATAGTATTCAGGGACTGTAAAATGTTACTGCTATGGAAGATCCAGTACCTGACGTTTTCAGAATTCAGCACCAAATGATTATTTAATTACTACTTTTGCATTCCACAGGTACCTGTCACAGTGAAGACATAAAAGAGAATTCCGGGAAAATGCCCGTAATAGGAAAAGTAGGAGCCGCGAAAAAAATGTTCATAAGCAAGAGCGTTGTAGCATTATCCAAGACTGCTGTGATCCACAACGGACCTTGTCACGTATGTACATCAGTGAAACCTACGGTATGGCTTTCATATTTAATTGTGGAATGTTTATTTGAGACTTTCTATAAGTAGAGTAGAACGCCTGATTGGTAATCTTGTGAATGAGTACAACTTCTTTTCGCTGTTGCAGAAAGATTACACCATCTCATTTTCACAACCAACCACTACTGCAAATGACTAGTACCGTTAGCAGCGTTATCTCTTCCATCGATGACGCGGAATTTGCGGGCTGGGGCAGAGCTAGACTAGCCGTCTGTCCCTGCCTCACTTTCTTTACCTGAGCGGCAGATGTCAATCACCACGTCATAAGAGCGTGGCACTGAAGGGAATGCGAGATGAATTGCACAACTGCCGTAAAATTAAAGGCAGTAAACTGCTGACAACGACGTAGAAACCTGTTTACTCCACCCAGTTATGACTTGTACTTCACCCCTCGCAGCAGATACTTGTACAATGAATTCGTAGTGGTACCGTACTATTTGTTTGGAAAATGTTGTGTACTTTATTCCATAACATTGGAGTTGTGACGGTATTTAAGAAATTCTTTGTTGATTTCAGAGCAGCCATTAGTACAGAAATTCGTAACAATTCGCGTTAATTTACTTGTTATGTTGCTATTGAAGGGGATTACTTGTCTCCGACCTACGAAATAGTACACCACTTGGAAATGGGTGGATTCATACTTGGTGGTAAAGGACATGACTGCTGATTACGAGAGGTTTCGGCGTAGGAAACTCCCATTAGATCATTTCTTAGACGTCTTTCCACAGAAGAAAATGAGCCATTTACTCTGTTTACAGCTGATGATGAGGCCAGAGGATTCGAACTGCATTGTGTGGAATTAATACTTGCGCGACAGGAAACGGATTTCGTGTGTCTGAGTTTTCTAAAATCTTTCTGTGTTACTGAAGAGGAAGCCAGTTTCGGATGTATTATATTACAGCATCAGTGGATGAAAAATTTAATTTAGAAATGTTTTTTTGAATAGTTGTTTACTTTCAGAACAAAAAGCCAAAATGTTTTACGAACGACAGTTGTTGCATTTACGTACGTTCGGTTCCACTGACATATGCTAAGTAACAGTTTGTCTGCCCTGGACGTATCGTGAAAGCTCTGAAAGATAATGTTCTAGCCGCAATTGAAACTTGGATTTTGAGTTTTTTCGTGACCTCGGTTATCAGCCAGCATTTAGTGAGCCTCATCTATTGTCCCTCACTGTTCCGTAAGTCCACAGGTTTCCAAAAACATTTAGCAGCTGCGGTACAATATCTGTAGCTCGCAACGTATTTTTGTAGACATGAAGTGACTACAGTTTGCATTGCATTCTACAGAGATATAAGTCAACAAACAATAAAAGAGGTGCAGTATATATAAATACGACTGAGACGGTATATGCGTGGTCCTTAGTTAAGTTCTCTGTTGGCAACCTTTTTTTTTTTTTTTCTTAGCTAACTTACAGGTCTATACAATACAAAAGAAGCGGTTTGGTAGTGATTTGCTCAACTAAATTTATCTTCTGAGACACTGACATTTACTTTGTGTAAGGAATTAACCTAATAGTCATTTAACACACGAAAAAATGTTTTGAAGGGTCAAACGCAAACGAACTGTGATCGGTCCCTCAATATTTGCTCACTAGTAACTAGTTTAGGTCACAATTACGTAACAGTTGACAAACATCGACAAAGCACCGAGTTTGGAAGAAGCCAAATTTTGAAAACCAAAAATATTAGCAACTACACAAAATATTTGATCATCACAAAATGCTGAAAGTATATCAATCGCCGATGTGTTATGAAAGTTAGTGAAATTTATTCACCATAGTGTAGTTAAATTATATACGGAAGTAGGGAAGACGATAAATTATAATGTAAATAACGACCACATTCCGGATCATACATTTCAGTACAAACGCCACATACGTCTTAATTACTTATAGTGCATACACAAAACAATTATTATTGTTATTTTTGCACACGGAAGACAAGTTGCTCTATGTGCTAACAGTAACATTTCCATCTGGGTCTTAAATAAGGAACTATTCTGTCGAAATCAATGGGAGCACTCTTCTTCAGGTCATAAGAAAACTTTTTTTGCCACCGCGAGTGAAGTAAGAAGGACAAGAAGGGAGGTCTACATGCATTTTCTTTAAAGCACTCTATCTGAATTCCGATTCAAATGGCTCTGAGCACTATGGGACTTAACATCTATGGTCATCAGTCCCCTAGAACTTAGAACTACTTAAACCTAACTAACCTAAGGACAGCACACAACACCCAGCCATCACGAGGCAGAGAAAATCCCTGAACCCGCCGGGAATCGAACCCGGGAACCCGGGCGTGGGAAGCGAGAACGCTACCGCACGACCACGAGATGCGGGCTCTGAATTCCCAACTGGATTGATATTCAAGTGGTAGCTAACTCCTACGCGTTATATTGATCAAATAATACGTTTCACAATGACTGCAGAAGAGACTTCGATAACGAAACAGTGAAACAGGAAAAGAAGAGTGAGAAATAAATGCTTCCATAGGATATGACAAAGTTTCCCATGATGGACAAGAAACAGAAATTTGTAAATGATTACAATACTATTCTAAACGTTTAGCTCAGACGAAGTTTATCTGAAGTCGTAACTTAGTAAATCTCTTCAAAAGTAAGAGGTTATCTTGTTAAATGTGCATAGTGTAGTCAATTGCGTCTTAGCTAACACCACTACTAGTACCTCAGATGAAGTGGACGGTGCTGCTGAGTGCACATGATGATTATTTGTGTTTCGAATTGCCGTGGCTGTTTCAGTTTACCAGCAGAGTTCATGGATGTTATAAGAAATCAGTTTCTGACTGTAAACTTGAATTTGGTGATAACTCATCCTACAACTAAAAAGTAATTAGAGTGGTAGAAATTAGACAGTTGAGACGTAGTATTGAGTGAACAGTCGGTAATACAACATTAATTTTGTATGAGAGAATAGAACTGATGTAAAGATCGATCACCAACATTGTGGATGTTCCGAACACGTAATATACTCTAGAAAATAAGACTCATGACGAGTAACAGTTTGGAAGCACAAAGAGAGAGTCACACCACAATACCGCAATTCTTCTATTGAAAGCTTCACAATAGTTTTCCTGTCCTGAACGCAGAGTACAATAATAACGGTACCGTTCCGATGCGCACGTGGTGGCTTCACCTATGACGCATGGAGAAGGGCGTGGTTTCGAAGGAGTTACCCCCTCCCCTCATGCCCAGACAGTTGCCACATCGAGTGTCCCTCCCGCTCGGGTCCAGTCTGTGTGCGAATTCTGAGGTCTTCGTACGTCGGCTGCTACAGAGACGGAGCGAACTGCCAGATACTCAAGGTGAGCCGACGCTGCTGGTGACGTCTAAATTCTGATTGCTCCTAGTAGTCCTCCGGTTCTGCAAAATATCGTATAAAGTACACAGTAAAAGTGTTTAGCGGTTGTATTTCCTCCTGGACCAGTGCACTACTTCAACATTACATTTTGTGGCCGAGCGGTTCTAGGTGCTTCAGTCTGGAACCGCGCGACCTTTACGGTCGCAGGTTCGAATCCTGCCTCGGGCATGGATGTATGTGATGTCCTTAGGTTAGTTAGGCTTAAGTAGTTGTAGGGGACTGATGACCTCAGATGTTAAGTCCCATAGTGCTCAGAGCCATTTGAACCATTTTTGAACGTAACACTTTTTACGTCCATTTGAGTTAAGGAGCTAACTGTCACTTTCTTTTAAAATTTTTTCATTGCGCTTTCACACTGTTGAGGTTTACAGCCAATGCTATATCCTTTTATTGGCACCCATCTGTCGATCTGATGAAGCCCACATTGTTCTTTCGAAAGTTTACAGTTCTGTTCATTATACTCTATACTTCCGAGGGCATGTCCCATCGGAGCAGTATTTGAATGCGTGTATGTGAAAGACAAAGAAGCTTTTTGTGACAATTCTCTGAAATTTAGGTTAGTGATTGTGATTGGGTGGAATTCTACTTCAGTTTCAGGTCACGATCTTCATCTAAACTGTGCTTGTCCTACTTATTTGACTGTAATTGAACAATTATTCTTCTTATTCTCCCTGCCGATTTGTAGACGTGACTAGTGTCTAGCTCCCGTGAGGTGTGAGCAGTTTCATTTGCAATTAGTGTGTGTAGCTGGTATCGCGTAATTCACTTGAAAGATAACATTGGCTCAGTTTGCTTAACACGTTACATCCAAATTCTTGTGTAAGCACTCGAAGTTGCTATTTAGTCAGATGATAACGGTCTGTTACTTGTTTCAGGATACAATGGACAGATGGGCGCTGGAACAGAAGCGTATGGAGATGCGATGCCGCAGCATCCAGTTGGAGAGAGAGCGACGGAGTCTGCTCAGGATAGCCGTCCACAACAGCGCCATGCTGAAGGCGGAACAGTACGCTCTGCAGGAGGACGATGTTGATGATTATGAAGAGGAGTTTGGCCCTGGTTACGACAACACAGAAGAAGTCCAGGTGGGCGGCTTAGAAGCCCTGTGGAATGATCTGGATATCGACGATGAGGACGAGGACGTCGACGAAGGCGACTGGGAAGACGACGCCGAGGGAGGTGGTTCTTCTGACGAGTGGACAGACTGCAGCTCCTCGTCTGGAGGTGACAGCCCCACTGGTTCTGAGGAGGGGGAGCTCTCTGACGGATCGTCCGGTGGGTCTACCGAAGACCTTGTGACAGATGAGGAGGCAGACTACATCGCAGAGGACAGCCAGGTTTCAGAAGAGGAGCTGTCCGAACATTCAGCAAGTATGTGTCCAGAGAAGCGATCGTCAGATGTGTGGGCAAACTGCAGCTGTTCGGCAAGGGAGAAGTCTTCTGGTGCCGACGAACCAGAGGACGGATCCAGACACTGAGTGGCGGTACGGGACGTACAGATGGTAAGCAACAGCTACTGCTGGCATCAATTTCTTTTTTCTGAGTCATCAGTCTTGTGACTGGTCCGATGTGACCTGCCAAGAATTCCTCTTTTGTACGATTTCTTCATCTCAGATTTCGTATATCCATCTTCTAGTGGAGAAGGGTTGATCGGTCTATGAAATCGTAACACCTTCAACCGTGCTTTTAAATCTCTTTATTCAAAGGCGATCGGTTTCGGTGACACACTGCGCCGTCATAAACACCCCTATTGCCAAAAATTAGGCCTTCAGTCAACTCTCCATACTGCTGTAACACAGAGTGAAAATCAAACTCTGCGGCGGTATTGAAAGATGTTTGTAGGTCTAGTTTATGTCAATAGACGGGTCTTGTGACGGTGCAGTGTGACACCAAAATTCGGTGCATTTCAATAAAGACATTGAAACATTCAGGTGAAGGTGCTAACATTAATGCCGATTATCTTTATCTCAGGGTAGCGCTTGCAAATTTCGTCCTCAATTACCTGTTTGATGTACTGCAGTCTCCGTCTTCTCCTGCAGTTGTTAACCCCTACAGTTTCGTCTCGCAACGTGGATGTTATTCCCTGATGTCTTTCTTCTAACCTCCTGTTACTTCTTCATGTCAGTGTTTCGCAAGTGTTCTTTTTTCTGTAGATAATCTCTAGATACCAAAGTACCACAATTATTCTGATCAGATCGCCATGACTAATCGTAGGTTCTATAGAGAGTCTTCCCATTCCTCACCAGTCCATTTAATTTCCAATATCCTTCTATAGCAATGTTTCCCAATCTATCTCAGACCATTACCTCGAGTGAGTTAAGACATTAACTAGTAACCAACGCCTTTTCCAGCTTCGCATTAGCATCCAACTAAATTTTAGAATGAAATGGAGTCTTTGAACACTTGCATTTTTAAAATGAAGAAAATGAAATATATTTAGTGTTTGTGGGGTTTTGTTAAACCGAGAACTAATGAGTCAATAGGTACTTCAAAAATGGTTCAAATGGCTCTGAGCACTATGGGACTTAACGCCTAAGGTCATCAGTCCCCTAGAACTTAGAACTACTTGAACCTAACTAACCTAAGGACATCACACATATCCATGCCCGAGGCAGGATTCGAACCTGCGACCGTAGCGGTCGCGCCGCTCCAGACTGTAGCGCCTAGCACCGCTCGGCCACCCCGGCCGGCCAATAGGTACTGATTGTTCCTAATAACTTGCTTTAGAGAATGGTGAAGCATTTCTCTGTGCATTCCTAGCTAACTATCCGCAGTAAGGGTTGACACGTGTTACAAAACATGCTCCCCCACAACCGCTCCTCCACCTAGCGAAATTTGCATCACCCACAGCCTGTGCGTAATTAAGCAATTTATTGGCTATTGCTGGAACTACTTAAAACTCGGAGAAAGCATTTTCGTGAGGTATTTAAGCGTACGTGATGTATATGTCCCAACTTCACTCTCATAGACAGATGGTACAAACTACGAAGAACGTGTGTAATGGGTGAGCTAAATAGAAAACAATATCCATACTTCCGTTTCACACGCTCTAACCTCCAACATTTTATCATGCGTTAATGTTAGTATACTAAGAAAATGTAATTATTGATAACTTATGCAATAAAAATTACTGTCTTACGAAATACTAATGCTGTCTTAAAAATAAATTTAGTTTCGTGACCGGAACACAATTGAACACTTTCGCTTTTCCCCCTTAGAAAATTACATGCTGCCCCTAATGGGGGAATTATCACCAAGATGGGAACCACTGTTCTATAGCGCCTCATTTCAAAGATTTCGATTCTCTTCTTCTCCGATTTTCCCACTACTACGTAATTTTCTGTTCCAAACGTATGTTCTTAGAAGTTTTTTCTTCATATTAGGGGCTATGTTTTCTAATAGTAGACTTCCTTTGGCCAGGAACACCTCTTTACCAGTACTAGCCTTTGTATTATTTTGCTTCCAATGTAGCGGAATTATTTTACTTCATCTAATTCGTGGTTATTAATTTTGATGTTAAGTATTCTTCATTTTCACCCTGGATAGCAATGTCATTAGCGAATCGTGTCATTGTAATTCTCTCATCCCGCATTTTAATCACATTCTTGAACCTCTTTTATTTCTGTAATTCTTCGATGTATACATGGAGCAATAGGAGACAAAGGCAGCATCCCTGTCTTACACATTTTTTATTCCACGCACTTTTGTCTTGGTGTTACATTGTTATTGTTACCTCTACACATTGTGTAATACACGTCTTTTTCTACAGGTTACTCGTATTTTCCACAGAATTTCGAAATTTTCTACCAGTTCACATCTATGTCGACAAGTCATCTGAAAATTACTCTTAAGCCTTGCTTCCATTATCACACTTATCGGAAGTGTGGTTGTATACTCGCATTCTAGTAGATTATACACACTAATTTAAATAGTCGTTTGGCTGTGCTTTTACGTTTCCTAAACCGAAATTAACCGTCATCTAATAAATTTTCAATTATCATTTTCCCCTTTCTACATTTGGTTCTTGTTAGAAGCTTCGATGCTAAGCTGATTGTGCTATAGTTCTCACAATTATGATCACTTGTGACCTTCGGGACTGTGTGGTTGATATTTTTTTCTGAAGTGTGGTGGTATACTCGCATTCTCGCAGATTATACACACTAATTTAAATAGTCATTTGGCTGTTACTTACCCCAATGGTTTTTGAAATTCCGAAGGAATGTTATCTATGGCTTCTGTCTTATTTAATTGTAGAGTCTCGGGTTCGATTCCCGGAGAGGTCATGGATTTTCTCTGCCTCGTGATGACTGGGTGTTGTGTGATGTCCTTAGGTTAGTTAGGTTTAAGTAGTTCTAAGTTCTAGGGGACTGATGACCATAAATGTTAAGTCCCATAGTGCTCAGAGCCATTTGAACCATTTTTTTAATTGTAGAGTTTGCGAAGGCCTGTTAAACTCGGACCCTAATGCTGCGTCTTCCATGTCGATTGCCCTTTTTCCTCCTATCACATCATCAGACGGTTCTTCCGTAGAGGCCTTCAGTACACTCTTTTCACTTATCCGCTCACCCCTCTGGGTTTAACAGTGGGATTCCCATTACAGACTTAATGTTGTCGCCCTTGCTTTCAATTTGACAGAAGGGTCTTTTGACTTCTCTCTGTGCTGAATCAGTCGTTCCAACAGTTTCTTTATCGATTTCTTCAAAATTATTTCCTGCACTTCGTATTTATTACATTCCCAATTGACTTGTATTGCTGTATTTCTGTCTCTTCCTTAAGACTGTTGTACTTTTTCTGTTCATCGATCAGTTGCAATGTTTCTTTGGTTATCGAAAGTTTCTTCGAAGTTACGTTCCTTGTAGTCCAATTTATATTCATCTGTCCTACTTTAAACATTTATCATCACTCCTCAGTACTTCAATACCCAGTTCTTTCCACTTTGATTCTTTCGGACGGTTTTTTTAAGGTTCATTCTTCTCTTCAACATTAATAGATTGTGACATTAGTCTATATCTGGTCCTGGGTATGCCTTAAAATTCAGTATCAGATTTCGGAATCTGTCTGATATGACGTAATTCTTCTGGAATCATGTTAAATCTATGGGTATTTTCCAAGTATAGCTCCTCGTGTTGTGATTTTTGAGCGGCGTGGTTGCTGTTACTAGCTGAAAGTTATCACGGAACTCTGTCTCTCTGGTCTCTCATTCCTTCTACCAAGCCTATTTTCTCCCTTAACTCCACCCATTCTTCCTTCCCATACTGCCGCAGTAGACTTTGATATACGAGGGTTGGAACATTAATAGTGGCAACTATTTATTTACATCTCGTAAAAAATAGTTTTACTGACCTTCACAGTAGTCACCAGCATTGTGTGTAGCCCGTATCCAGCGATGTGGAAGACGTAAGACACTCCTGGCAGTGACAGTTATGTTGACAGTTCGAGCGGCGCGGTCTATTGCCTGACGAATTAATAGCAGTTCTGAAGCGAATGCCGTGAAGTGTTCCCTTCAGTTTAGGAATCGAGTTCAACTCACGAGAGCTTAAGTCAGGGGAATGCAGTAGGTGGTATAGCACTTAGCAGCCCCATCAGTCAAACATATCAGTAACAGCTTGCACTGTACGTGCTTGAGCATTGTCGTGCAAAACCAGACACAAAACTCGAACTTCTGATTTCTTGCAACCTAGGTGTCAGGCTGGTAAAAATGTATAATAAGTTTTTTAATATTATTAGGGACATCAAAATTTCTGGTTACCCTCTCAATTTGAAGGCAGCTTCGACATATGACTGACAACGAAATTTGCTCAGTCACAGAAAAGCTTCAAAGCTGAGTACGATGTTTAGCAGATGAAAATAATATCTGAGCCAAGCGTCGGTCTACCTTCGGAACTGTGGCATGTCGAACGCTTTTAAAGTGTTCCACAAGAACTTAATATCTGCGGGTACACATCAAAGACTCAACTTTGTGAATGCTAATAAGGAACTTGAGGCGAGGATAGCATTTGTCTTATACGCAAAGACCTCAATCGGTACTGACTAAACACTACGTTGGCATCTATTTTTATTTGTTGGTAGTGATGGTCGTGTTTCGATCTTTTACTATGAATGACTGTGATCCGTTCTACTACATGCAACATTGTTGATTGCTGCTATTCCATTCGCGATCAACAGGAATGTCACTCAATCTCTCGTTCACAATCCTTGTGTCTATTATGGAGGGCTCTTGCACGGGTTTTTATTTTTAGATCAGTGTTTACGTCTGAATCCAACAACTGAGTATTTCTTAGTAACATAGAAGCGTCGTAAATTAAGTGACCGGCGATCATAAGTAATGGAAATGTTTTTAATTCACGCAGCACAAGCTCAGTTGTATTATTTGTTTCCATTCCATCTGTCTGTATGCTGGTACCTTGTCTATGTAAGGTTGGTTAGCGTATGTTGATGCTTCTGTGAATTCCATTTCTGATGACTGAAATTTTCAACAAACACTTTAAATTTTTTTTTGATAATGGTAACAATGTACAGAAAGTCACATTACAAGTGCTCCTGGTTGTTGACGGGCTGTCAGGCATCACTCTTGAAGTACTTTCTCCTTACAAATTTCATATTTTAACAGGACCGTGCTCTCTTTGCTTCCCCAGAAAATAGATTCGCCCTCTACTTTAAGATCCCACATTAATGTTCTTTGTCTGGTGTGTTGCAGGTTCCTGACATGTCTCTGTGTTCTTGCTGCTAAGTTTGGAGATTCCGAAGATGACTGGCAAGCTTGTGCTGTGACAAAGTTATAGTGAAACAGACTTGTGATGTATGTGTGAACAATGAAGGATCAAAGTGACGTTTTTCAGTGGAATGTCATTATTGCATATAGTTGGACTTCATAAATTATTATATGTGTATTCTTATTTGTTACATATTTTTTTCACTGTTTTGTAGCCTAAGTTGATTGATGTCATTCTTAGTGCTACAATAAACATTACTATTTATGTAATTGATCTTTAATTTGAAAGCCCGTCTACTTGCTCCAATTTAATAGTCTCATAATTAAGTTTTCTAGTTACTATATGACTGTTTGTTCTTAATGTGAAAGTGATGCTTCAAAATATTCTAACGCAGTCCACCTGATTAGCTGGGTGGTAGCGTGCTTGCCTCCAATGCAAATGGGTCCGGGTTCGATTCCCGGCCGGGTTGGAGATTTTTCTCCGTTCGTGGACTGGGTGTTGTGTTGTCCTCATCATCATTTCATCCTCATCAACGGCGTGCAATACGCCCAATGTAGCGTCGAATGTAATAAGACTCTCACTTAGCGACCGAACTTTCCCGAATGGGTTCTCCCGGCCAACGATGCCATATGCTCATTTTTTCCATTCTATCGCTATAGATTCTGCCAGTTTCTCAGTGTTATTTGACATATAATTTAGCACATAGTATACTTCATGTTAGTACTTTGTGATTATTTTGCGTCTACCAGCAATAAAATGTACTGGGAAAATAATATAAACTAGACAGTACTCTGTTTGGACTTAATTCAAGTTGGCATAGGTTTGATTCAGTACACCCATGAAAACAGTGTTAGTATTCCAATCTGTTGGCGTTTTGCAATGCTTCTGAGATTTGTAACATAGACCTCTATCGGAATTTTAGTTTGTTCGAACACGTACATTTCTGTATTAACTCCTGTGCAGGTGATCTGTTAAGCCCATAGTGCAATAATGTGGACTTTGTTCATAAACAGTTACAGTTTTCTGCCACAGCACAGATGAAATGTTTACGGTAATCAGCATACTTAGGTACATTTCTTTGTCCAGGAATTAAAAAGAAATGTACCCCGATTTTCGTACTCGAGACTATTTCAAACACTGTTTAAAAAGTTCATTGTAGTTTAGTCATACCTGTGCAGTTGAACATTGAAATTGCTCTGTTTGTTTGTGCATGAGAGCGCGCGCGCGTGGGTGTGTGTGTGTGTGTGTGTGTGTGTGTGTGTGTGTGTGTGTGTCTGTGAATGTGTGTAAGCACGAGAGCACACTGAGCTTAGAAATTTCCACTACATTTGCTGATAGGTTTCTCAATGTAGTTCACACAGGCGGAATTGTTCAACTCAAGCATATACGCAAAGAATGACCGTTCATGTGACAGGTAAGACAAAGAACATTTGCTCATTAATAACTTGTTAAATATTTAGAAGACAGCAAAATGCTTGAAACTGTGGCGCTACAGCAACATGACTACGACTTTCTTGCTTGTTGAAGATTAATGTGTTTAACTATAAATTGTAGTTATATTTCTACCTTAATGACGAATTTTTTACGTTATAGCACTAGGATGTTCGCATAATCCGCATTAGTAGCATAACAGATATTGATTTATAGGTTTCCTTCAGTAGCACATGAATTATTCTTAGGGTACACAGCCACAAAAATACACCATTTGTATGAGACATTGAAAAATATTATATTTGGAAATTTGACTGAAACAAATTTTATTGTTATGACTGCTGGTGTACGCAGACGGGAAAGTCATTCTACACAGATGGATACAGACGTCTAACACTAGTCGTAACTATACATGTAATGCTTAACAGAAAGAGAGAAATTAATTTCAAATTCCCTACAAATACATAAGCAGATACAAAACTATTTTTGCTTCACTTTGTAGATATGTTGTCACCATGACAATAGTTTACTAGTCACGGTGATTTCAAATGTGATTCTATTTCACATGTGATTCAGTTACATGAAGACTGTCCACATCAAGAGGTTATGCTGTAACAGTCAGGGTAAGATGTAGCCTTTTACCTCATAGCGCTCCTTAATCACATTTCGATAAAACATGCCTCAGTAAATTTAGGATGTATGACAAATATAGGATAATACATGCTACTGTACATGTCAGTATAAAGCTGCAGAAATTGAATTTACAACGATAGAAATTCTTTTCCTCTACAAATTTGAAAACAGGCAGTTTTCATGGATAGTAGTTGAACTTTTCCTTGCACAGTGAATTTGGATGTTTCCATCCCATACTCTGCCGTTTACTCTCTGGCTCTTAATGACGGATCCATGTTTGGTTACCAGTAATGATCCTGTCTAAGAAGTTGTCCCCTATGTTACCATAACGATCGAAATGTTTCTTGCAGATGTCCAAGCGCGTTTGTTTATGCAACTGTGTGAGCTGTTTTGGACCCATTTCGCACAAACTCTATGAAACCTAAGTCTCTTGTGGATGATTTCGTAGGCAGAACCGTGACTAATTTGCAGACGATGTGCCACTTTGTCAATAGCTAATCGTCTAAGAGGATCATTTGACGTGAACGCTCAATGGTTTCTTCATTTGTGGCGGTAAACAGTCGTCCAGCTTCTAGATCGTGCGTAACACTTGCGCAAACATTTCCGAATTTTTGAATCCATTCGTAGACACTCCGTTGGTGCATAACACTGTTCCCGTAGTGTACCGAAAGTCCGATAAATTTCGGCCCCTGATACGCCTTCCGACCGCAAAAGACGGATCACTGAACGTTGCTCGTCTTTGGTTCAAATAGACAGCGGAGCAGCCATGATTAACAGCACGGCAGCGATAAGGAAACGAAGCTACCAGCTTGAAAATTGCAAAGATATAACAACAAATAAATACAGCATGCGTCGTCAACGTAAAACGATGGTAGTAACAAAATAAACAAAAATATAACTAAATTGTGGATAATAACGGACTTACCCTCGTATATACTTCCCGCGAGATACGTTTAAATTTGACAGTTATTGCTTGGTGCATACTAATGTGTCCTGTTTCGTACATTTCTGTCATTCTGCTCACCATGTTGAAAGCATCTAAACGCAAAGTGTTGGCCTGTCTGATCATTCGAAAAATCGCATAAAAGAAGAATAGAGGCCCTGTGTGGTTTCGAGAGTGGATTTTGGGACCAGAAAATTTCGGTTCCTACAGTCAATTAACGGAGGATCCAGCGCAATTTTCGATTTTTTAAAGAATAAAACCACCTGATTTCAAAGCCTGCTTGTACAGTTTTATCAAAACAGGATACGAATTTGAGAAAAGCTCTTAGTATAACAGAATGATTTGCAGTAACTTTGCGAGCATGTAGTTCTGCCCGTTTGTAGTATTCATAATTGGTTATTATCTCAAAAATATTCTGCAAATGTGTACGTTCTCGAAGATGCATTCTACCGAGGAAATTTAGACACAGGCGAAATAATACATTAGCTGGCGAAATGAAAATCTTTCCGTTGACAGCCTACTACCACTATCACAACAAGGCAGTAACACCTCCTCCAAGAGTGCTAAAGGAGTACGTGAAGAATATGGGGAATTTTGTTACATGCATTTCTTCAGTGCCCTGACCGGATTTTGTCTTTACGGTATTTTTTTCATTGACCGTTACATTGGTTTCTTAAGTTACGAATTTTTCTTTGGATCTTCCGTACAGTCATACTAAATTCTTCCGCCATTTCCTTAAGCCACTGTATTTCTTCACTTCGTCTTTATAACTTTTGCAAGTAACATCCTATACTTCAGGTTTACTGTACTAAATGTGATTCTTCAACTTGAACTTTCAAGCACTATTTTGTCGGCCATATTTATTCCATACTTATTGCTAGAAAATTAGACGAACACCCAACTTCGGCGGTATGTGTCGTACGAGTCTGAACTTGCAAATAAACAGTATTTACATCTGTTGGTGCGGTGTCGACACATATAAATGGTGGGAGAAGTAAATATATCTGTCATAAATTTGACACGCTTTCTGTGTAACATAAATATCGTGCCTAACTGTCAGAAATAACCGTACCTTGTCTGCACCTGTATGTTCCTGGTTCGATGAAATCTCAGAACCTTTGTAACACCTCAACTTGACAGCTAAAGCACTCGATTTTAAAACCTCCGTGACTACTTCGAACAACAGGTGTAACCTAACAGTCAACATCTTCGCGGTGTGGTAACGCTAAAGGATATGATCATCTATGCGTGCCTTTATATGTATATAGCATACCTGAAGAAACTTATAGAACCTCTTCCTCGCCGAATAGAGGTTATTACCAAATCTAGAGATGTTTTGCTGTACCGTGTCAGCGCCATGTCCGCGGGATTCTAATTTTTTGTGCGACGTGTTTACATCAAAGAAGTGTCAGATATTGTCAAACAATCTGTCACAATGTTTGCTGGAGACGGCAAGGAATCGTCGCCGGATGTTTATAAGGAAACGGAGAGGCAGTTGCACGGCATTGAGCAATCAATGGCACTTCTCTTAAAATTTCGAAATGCGCAAAATATTACCTGTATCAAATATAGAGAGTGTAGAAGGAGGAATGGTCAATTCTCAGGGTTATGACAGGAACGACCATTCAAAGCAAAAAAAGTCTTATTAACATGAGCTGTAGAATGCATACATTAATACGGTGAAGGGTCAAAGCAAGATGACCACCTGCTTCACAGATTTTTTGTCAGACATCAACGTGATCCAGTATTATGCTACTCAAACTACAGTAGTACAGTGCTGCCTGCGAGACGCGTGCAATTACACTGCTGAGCCCTCGAGCAAGACATCAAGCATGAAAGGATACAGGTGGTTCGCAGCTCTCAGCCTGCCTTAGATTGTTACAACAAGCCCTATGAAAGCGCAGGAGAATGCCTCCCATAGCACAATACTGCTCCCATCAGCCTGTGTCCGTGGCACGCTTCACGTTTCGGCCCTTCGTTCAGCTCGATGACGGCGTTTGTGGAGACAACCGTCGATCTAGTGTAGCAAAAATATGATTCCTCCGAAGATCTGACATTCATTCACGGTCGAATTCCGATGATCCCTTGTCCAATGCAGTCTTGATTTACGATGTCGTCTGGTCAACGCCTGAAGACGTAGGGGTGGTCTGCTGCGGAGCTTCGTGTTCAACAATGTACGATGAACGGTGGGCTCCGAAACACTTGTGCGTGCACCAGCGTTGTGTTCTTTCGGTAGAGGCCACAAATAACCATGCATCCTATTTTAAAAAGCAGGCAGGCCTCCTAACTCATTCTCTGTGGAGTGGTGGGCGTCCAGCCATTTAGCGGCTAATGGTAGTTTAACTGTCCTATCTCTTTCCGTAGACGCTCACGACAGTGGCTCTTGAACATTCGACCAGCTTTACCGTTTTCGAGATACGCGTTCACAGGCGCTGCGTAATATTTATCTTGCCTTTGTCAAAATCGCTTATCTCAATGGATTTCCCCATTTGCAGCCCATGTGTATTCGCTAGGGTGATTCCCCGTCCGTGTCTGGTAAGCTTAAATACTTTAGTTACCGCGTCACGTGCCCGCAACCAGAGCAGGGGGTATCCAACGTCGCGGTAGATAATCGTCATAATATTTTGGCTTATCAGCGTATATGAGCACTTGTTCAGTAGAGGAGATGCGTTCCACGGTAGTGAAATGAAGAAATGTTCTTAGCTCTTAAGGAATGCATTTCAGTGATCACGTTTATTTAACCATTTTGTTTCGAATGATTGATCCTGTGATATCCCCGTATTTTGACCGTGTTTCATGGAACACCCTGAATAGAACACGACAGTATTCAATTAATAGACATGTAATTTCGGAACTTGTCAAATCGTGTGCCGCGCGGGATTAGCCGAGCAGTCTAGGGCGCTGCAGTCATGGACTGTGCGGCTGATCCCGGTGGAGGTTCGAGTCATCCCTCGGGCATGGATGTGTGTGTTTGTCCTTGGAATAATTTAGGTTAAGTAGTGTGTAAGCTTAGGGACTGATGACCTTAGCAGTTAAGTCCCATAAGGTTTCACACACATTTGAACATTTTTTTCAAATCGTGTAAATGAAGGTATCACCACGAGACGATACGAAATGTTTCGAACATTAGAAACCTGTTGAGTGCAGGCGAATGGAAGACATATTTGCTGGAAGGGCAATGACAATTTCGAGTGCATCTGTAGAGGAACTAGTGTGTAAGGTACCAGTGTGACCAATTCTAGAACACTTTTTTTCAGTACAAGAGAATTATTTTGTATTTACATACTAAATCTGCCATTTGTAGAGTACTTAGGACTATAGCGGTTACAGATTTTGATTCAGGTGTAGCACGGTTTCATTTTGGCCTTGTTGTTTTCCTCATGTTCTGCCTCATCGACGCACACACACGCATGCACACACACACACACACACACACACACACACACACACACACACATACACGAGTTTCGTAAGTGTTTGGTATTAATGTTTTTGCTACGTTCCTTTCACGTCTATAACTCCTTTCCTTAAGTGTTTCGAATCTTGTTACGAGGGCGTTGGGATCCAGCACGACGTTCCGTATTACCTTCCTGAATCCACCGATTCCATATTCTGCTAACAGTCATTGGATCTCGACCAACGCGAGTAGCAATGTCGCGATACGATAAACCGCAATCACTAGGCTACAATCCGACCTTTATAAAGGTTCAAAGCGTGATGGTACGCATTTCTCCTCCTTACACGATGCATCACAGCAACGTTTCACCAGGCAACACCGGTCAATTGCTGTTTGTGTATGAGAAATCGGTTGGAAACTTTCCTCATGTCAGCACGTTGTAGATGTCGCCACCGGCGCCAACCTTGTGTGAATGATCTGAAAAGCTCATCATTTGCATATCACAGCATCTTCTTCCTGTCGGTTAAATTTCGCGTCTGTAGCACGTCATCTTCGTGGTGTAGCAATTTTAATGGCCAGTAGTGTATTAACCCTGCACAGAATCTACAGTTCTGTGTTTATACATTTGCTTCGTTTTAGAAGCGTAGGAACGAGGCAAAGAAAGGGAAGATTGTTGACCGTGGACTATTAACAGTAATCTGGTGGTCAAAGAAAACGGCGAACCAAAATGAGTGTGGCTGGACGAAATAAATATTATTACGTATTCTTTACATTAACAACTTAAGTACTTTGTAGTTCAGTTTAGTAGCTCACAACCGCAGTAGGACAATCAAGGCGACCTAAAGTATTATGACAGCGAATGAGAGAAGCCAGTTAAAAATAAATAAATGATTAAAAGAATGCTTAAATTTCGAACTGAAAACCTGAGATTTGTCGCAGATGGTCTTCACGTGTTTAGGGCGCCTCCTACAAATATATACCACACGCTTTTGTGAGAGTAGTTTCCGATTAGCTCACAATGAAGCAAACGTACCTCTGGCTTGTATTGGAAAAAAAATGTGATAGCGTGCAGCTCGCCGTTCGCTACATTTTGCAGCGTACATAACTGTGAGCGAAATATAACAAAAGCTTCAAAAGAAATTTAAATTGGTAGTGAGGGTGATACCTTTCACAAGCATTTGAGTACTGCGCTAAGGCAGAGACCGTAAGCCATCGTAGTACCACGTGGGTTCAGCGTGGTGTCAAACACTGTAGGACAGAAGAAGACGAAATACTACAATGGAAGCAACCCTAGTGTTAGACCTGTTGTGGATTGGCCAGAGCGCCAGCCCACAATGAGAGGAGACCGAAAGGCACGCGTTTAAGCTCACGCAGGCTGGCGTGAGGTCTGGAAAATGACAAGGTCTTTATAGTAGCAAAAATAGTACGTAGCTTCTGGAATACTTAACTTTAATCCATTATTGGTGAACATCGGTCTGACGGTACATGCATCACAAGATAAATAACAAATGATAATGGCGCCTTGCTAGGTCGTAGCAAATGACTTAGCTGAAGGCTATGCTAACTATCGTCTCGGCAAATGAGAGCGTAATTTGTCAGTGAACCATCGCTAACAAAGTCGGCTGTACAACTGGGCCGAGTGCTAGGAAATCTCTCTAGATCTGCCGTGTGGCGGCGCTCGGTCTGCAATCACAGATAGTGGCAACACGCGGGTCCGACGAATACTAGCGGACCGCGGCCGATTTAAAGGCTACCACCTAGCAAGTGTGGTGTCTGGCGGTGACACCACAAGACCCACGCACGAATTTAGTCATGTGTGATCAGGTATTTCAATACACACGATTTTTTCCCTCGGCCGTTTAAACTACACATTTATCTGCTATGGTCTTAGAGCACCCCACGCCATAGGGGAGACCAGGGCTAACTGTAACAGTTCTTTTCGATAATTTTGTTCAAGGGGGTTTGATTTATTAATTGTTTAGTCTACCAGATTAGAGCCTTAAGGAGCCAAAGATATTACTAAAACATTAATAATAATTACTAAAAAATTACTAAAAGTAATACTAAAACATTGATAATAATTACTAAAAAATTACTAAAATATTACTAAAACATTAATAATAATAATAACTGATAGTAACAATAACACCGGTGGCAAAGAGCAGTAAGAATTATATACGGACACCTCCAAAAACATACGTTTTTCATATTAAGTGCATTTTGCTGGCATCTACTGCCAGGTACTCCATATCAGCGACCTCAGTAGTCATTACACATCGTTAGAAAGCAGAATGGGGCACTCCGCGGAACTCACGGACATCGAACGTGGTCAGGTGATTGGGTCTCACTTTCGTCATATGTCTGTAAGATAGATTTCTACACTCCTAAACATCCCTAGGTCCACTACTTCCGATGTGATAGTGAAGTGGAAACGTGAAGGGACACGTACAGCACAAATGTGTACAGACCGACCTCGCCTGGTGACTGACAGAGACAGCTGACAATTGAAGAGGGTCGTAATGTGTAATAGGCAGACATCTATCCAGACCATCACACATGAATTCCAAACTGCATCAGGACCCACTGCAAGTGCTATGACAGTTACGCGGGAGGTGAGAAATCTTGGAGTCCATGGTCGAGCGGCTGCTCATAAGCCACTCATCACGCCGGTAAATGCCAAACGACGCCTCGCTTGGTGTAAGGATCGTAAACATTGGACGACTGAAGAATGGAAAAACGTTGTGAGGAGTGACGAATGACGGTACACAGTGTGCTCATTCGGTGGTGTGGTAATATGGTATGGTCGTGTCTTTCATGGAGGGGGCTTGCACCCCTTGTTATTTTGTGTGGCGCTATGACAGTACAGGCCCACATTGACGTTTTAAGTAGCTTCTTGCTCCCCACTGTTGAAGAGTAATTTGGGGATTGCTATTGAATCTTTCAACACGATCGAGCACCTGTTCATAATGCACGGACTGTGGCAGAGCTGTTACACGACAATAACATCCGTGTAATGGAGTGCCCTGCACCGAGTCCTGGCCTGAATCCCATAGAACACTTTTGGGATGATTTGGAACGCCGACTTCGTGACAGGCCTCACCGACCGACATCGATACCTCTCCTTAGTGCAGCACTCCGTGAAGAATGGGCTGCCATTCTCCAAGAAACCTTCCAGCACCTGATTGAACGTATGCCTGCGAGAGTGGAAGCTGTCACCAAGGCAAAGGGTGGTCCAAAATTACAATGAATTCCAGTATTCCCGATGGAGGGCGCCAGGAACTTGTAAGTAATTTTCAGTCTGTTGTGTGGATACCTTTGAACACATAGTGTATAACTTGCCGAAATGCTTCTCCCGTCTTGGATACAGCTCCTTTGTAGGTCATACACGATATATTAAATAAATTGTTAAAAGATGTGCAGTGTAGTAAGAGAATATTTTAATTTCATCATATGTATTGAGCAACGAACGGTGAAGGGAGTTATTACTTCTCTGGTCAGAGTGTACAATTTTATCACAAACGGTGGTCTTGGAATAGATCAAAGTCTACATTACTTCTATATTCTTGGAGTGACGAAAACAACCTAAGCGACCTGTGGCGGTAGTGCAGCGAGGAGAAGGTGGCTCAAATGGTTCAAATGGCTCTGAGCACTATGGGACTTAACAGCTGTGGTCATCAGTCCCCTAGAACTTAGGACTACTTAAACCGAACTAACCTAAGGACATCACACACATCCATGCCCGAGGCAGGATTCGAACGTGCGACCGTAGCAGTCGCACGGTTCCGGACTGCGCGCCTAGAACCGCGAGACCACCGCGGCCGGCTGAGGAGAAGGTGATGTCGGGGTTAAGACACGTATGCTATCATATCACCCCCCCCCTCCCCACATTTACCACCGCCACAGCTACCTCGCCACCTGTCCTGGCTGCCTAGCTCATTGCGTGTGTGGACTTCGTTGATCTCGTACGTCTGTACCTGCAGAGGTCGCAGTGAGGTGCCAGGTACTTGAAGTAATCAGAAGCTGCTTAGGTTTTCCACATATTGGTCAGTTCTTAAAGTAGCTACAACTGAGCAGCACCTAGCCCTTCTACTTTAGTGTGTAACTTTTACTCTTGTGGTTTCTAGTAGATGTACTTCCACTTTGGTTTCAGACTTTGTAATTTTTAATGTTTAATCCCCTTAATTCCATAATCATCGTTTTGCATTATGTGGAAAGGTGCTTTTGCTTATGGAATGTCGAAAATTTCGTCGCTCGTCCATGCATAATCTTAATAGCATGTGTGAAAGCCAACTCGTACAGCATGATTATTGGAATTTCCATTAAATATCATCCATTGCAAGTCATGTTTTAAGCAGGGTGTGTTGCCCTTTGTTGTAATTGTGTGTAGATATAGCCTAATAGTATCATTACAACGAATGAGAAGTCTAATTATATTGGCATGCTACGGTAATTACTCAGATGTTTGAACAGTCCGCTGCTTTCCACACGACATAATGGACACGTGGAGAGCAGAACAGAACCGTCTTCAGGTGCGACGCAGCAGGGTAGAGTTGCAGCAAGAGCGCCAGAGCTTGCTGAGATTTGCCGTCCACAACAGCGCCGCGCAGAAGGCAGGGAAGGACTGCGAATGGGAGAGTGTGGGCCACTCGTAGGACCAGAAACCGCGAGTGTGAGCAGGACGAGGTGTACGAACCAGTGGGGGTCTTAGAAGACCCGTGGCTACAGCTCCAAAAGCGACGTCAGGACCAAAGAGCGGCTGGGGGGGGGGGGGGGGGTGTTCCGTCCTGCGAGTTGCCTCGAGGAGAAACGTCCGGCTGTCGGGCACGTCGGTATCCAGGAAATCACTCGTTCAACAGTGGGACAAAACGCAGCAGAAGCAGATATTGAGCGGAAACAGTGCTGTGCAAACGCGAGGTAAGGGTCACTACTTGCAGACGTGTAAATAGCCACACTCATTCTGTGACTAGTACTTCAATTAGCCTTCTGGTTACCACAACATAATTGTGAAACACAATCTGGGTGATGCACTTATTTTTGTTATGCTTTTCTCTTCATTCTTGAAAGATATGATACTAAGCTCGAGGCTTATATCACACACTCTTTAATACTATAGTATATGCAGTAGTGTTTCCTGAAAACCATTAGACAAGCTCCTGTCTTTATTGTTCTATGAATTCCATTCAGTAGGTCGAAACCTTAAATAGCAATTACCCTATTTAAATTCTCATTTCCACCTTCCCTACTTTATTTTACTTGTGCCTGTAATAATCAAATTACAGTTTAGCAAATTGATTTTCTCATGAAAAAAATTTCTGATTTTATTTTTCACTGATTATTGTTTTATATTGAATAGTAAGAAATTGTTTAAAAGCTGTCTAATCTTACTGCACAATGTGAGTTCTCTATTCGTGTTCTGTCTATCAGAGAAAACATTATCTAAGCATTTCACTAAAACTTCTACACATAATCATGTAACAAGAGCTAGTGTCACCATTCATTTGTCCGCAGCTCGTGGACGTGGATAGCGTTTTCCCTTCCCACGCCCGGGTTCCCGGGTTCGATTCCCGGCGCGGTCAGGGATTTTCTCTGCCTCGTGATGACTGGGTGTTGTGTGCTGTCCTTAGGTTCGTTAGGTTTAAGTAGTTCTAAGTACTAGGGGACTGATGACCATATATGTTAAGTCCCATAGTGCTCAGAGCCATTTGAACCATTCATTTACCAAGGAAATAACAGCCAAAGGCCTCAGATCAGCATCTTCTTACAGGGAAGAAAGTTGTATAATAAATGCTCCGAGGATATAAAAGAGATTACTAAAATACATGTATTTAAAAGAGCAGGTAAAACATTCTTCGCAAGTAATGCTCACAAAGATTACTTAGAAAATTCACAAGGGCGATAGTAACTCAAGGAAACAAGCGCAACACCCTTTCAGATAAAAATACATACCTCAAAGTAATGTTGTTGAAAGCAAATATGTAATTATCTATAGTGCACGATAACACCGGTAGCCATCATCTCATTCATCAGGGGATTCTGAGTTCTTCAGATGGTCTGATGTCACCAGCGGGCATTCTTAGTGTGTGGGGTGGTGCAGTACAAAACCATGATACGTGCAATAACATATTTGATACAAATTTTTATGTGATAAGAAGAACAGAACAATAGTGACCAACCGAATGAGGTGAGACAGTGGTTAAGACACTGGCTTTATATTAGGGAAGACTGACTTTCTTCTATTCTGCCATCCAGATTTAGGTGTTTCGTTGTTATCTTATATAATTTCAAGCGAATACTGAGATGACCGAGATAATTCCTTCGGAAAGGCCACGGCCGACCTCCGGTCCTATTGTCATAAAACGTCTTTGTTCCGTATGTGTGCATAGGAGTTATTTATTTTCGTTGTATTATGATTAAGACTCCTGTATAACTGACGTGATATCTGGATGAGTGGATAGATAATAGATTCCAGAAATGAAATGAGTTGCTTATATCTGGCACTTCGATGGCATCTTGGGTTAAAAATAGACACCAGTTACGACATGTTCAGTATTTCTGTTTGTCTCAAATATTTACACTTGTATGTTCAGGTAGCAATAGAAAGGATCAAATTATTTAGTGAAACATTAGAGACTCTATAAATAGGGCTTTCCGAATTTCTGAATTTATTGCAGCTAGTTCTACACTGCTGGCCATTAAAATTGCTACACCGCGAAGATGATGTGCTACAGACGCGAAATGTAACCGACAGGAAGGAGATGCTGAGATATGCAAATGATTAGCTTTTCAGAGCATTCACACAAGGTTGGCGCGGGTGGCGACATCTACAACGTGCTGACATGAGGAAAGTTTCAAACCGAGTTCTCATACACAAACAGCAATTGACCGGTGTTGCCTGGTGAAACGTTGTTGCGATGCATCGTGTAAGGAGGAGAAATGCGTACCATCACGTTTCCGACTTTGATCAAGGTGGGATTGTAGCCTTACGCGATTGCGGTTTATCGTATCGCGACATTGCTGCTCGCGTTGGTCGAGATTCAATGACTGTTGAGTGGGTTCAGGAGGGTAATACGGAACGCCGTGCTGGATCCCAACGACCTCTTATCACGATCAGTTGAGATGACAGGCATCCTATGCGCATGGCAGTAACGGATCGTGCAGCCACGTCTCGATCCTTGAGTCAACAGATGGGAACGTTTGCAAGACAACAACCATCGGCAAGAACAGTTCGACGACGTTTGCAGCAGCATGTATTATCAGCTCGGAGACCATGGCTGCGGTTACCCTTGACGCTGCATCACAGACAGGAGCGCCTGCGATGGTGTACTCAGCGACGAACCTGGGTGCACGAATGGCAAAACGTCATTTTTTCGGATGAATCCAGGTTCTGTTTACAGCATCATGATGGTCGCATCCGTGTTTGGTGATATCGTGGTGAACGCTCATTGGAAGCGTGTATTCGTCTTCGCCATACTGGCGTATCACCCGGCGTGATGGTATGGGGTGCCTGCCACTGGTTACACGTCTCGGTCACCTCTTGTTCGCTTTGACGGCACTTTGAACAGTAGACGTTACATTTCAGATGTGTTACGACCCGTGTCTCTATCCTTCATTCGCTCCCTGCGAAACCCTACATTTCAGCAGGATAATGCATGACCGCATGTTGCAGGTCCTGTACGGGCCTTTCTGGATACAGAAAATGTTCGACTGCTGCCCTGGCCAACACATTCTCTAGATCTCTCACCAATTGAAAACGTCTGGTCAATGGTGGACGAGCAACTGGCTCGTCACAATACGCCAGTCACTACTCTTGATGAACTGTGGTATCGTGTTGAAGCTGCATGGGCAGCTGTACCTGTACACGCCATCCAAGCTCTGTTTGACACAATGCCCAGGCGTATCAAGACCGTTATTACGGACAGAGGTGGTTGTTCTGAGTACTGATTTCTCAGGATTTATGCACCCAAATTCTGTGAAAATGTAATGACATGTCAGTTCTAGTATAATACACTTGTCCAATGCATAACCATTTATCATCTGCATTTCTTCTTGATGTAGCAATTTTAATGGCTAGTAGTGTAGATGGCAAAGATTCCACAGGGAGGGCCGAATGCCAACTGTTGTAGGAGTCCTTTTTGTGAGCAGCGAGATTTTACATGTCCGGTAACATAGCTGACATTCACTTGAATCACCAGCGATGCAAATTGTCCAGCAGCCAGTAATCTTGTCTGGAGTAAATTGTCTGTCGCGAAATGTATGTAGGTGATGTGTCGCTGTTAATGAGCGGAGGCTCGTAAGACGTAGCAAATTTTCCTTCAACAGTCTATACTGGGTGTTTCCCCGAAGAGACGTCTGGTGCACTTTCTCAGGTGTTACGGTAGATATCTGCAATTTAGTTTTTGCACTTGTAGCTGAAGTCAACCCAAAAACTATTGCTCGTCATGTCTTTCATGCGACCCCCAAATGTTAACGGGAAACGCTCCATCACTAGCAAAAGTTTCTTTAAATTGGAATTTTTCGCGCCTTTTTCATGGAGCACTCCCAAATTAGTCTAGTCTAGGCCGATATTTGTTTCATTGAAATGTATTAACCGAAACTGTAAAATGTGACGTATAAACAATCCAGCAGCGACTGAGTAGCGCTGCATGCTTGGCGACTGCCGTCCGCGTGGGTCAGGGCTGTGCTGGAGTGCTGGCTACTGCTAGAGTTCCACTGTCCCTGTTAATACATGTCGATAAAAAAATATTGGGCTAGACTTATCAGATACCACTCTATAGAATGAGCACGTGAAATTCCGCTTTGAAAATCATTCTGTTTGTAATAAGATACAAACCGACAGTTTCCATGGGCAATGTGCGTCGCTTGAAAGACGTGATGAGCAGTTGTTATTTGGGCTGACTTCATCTATACATTGAAAAAAAGAAATTGTAAATATCTGCTGAAACTCTAGAGAAAATGCACCTGAAGATTCTCAGGAGAGACACCCTGTATAACAGAATGCCATTCGCTGTTGGCGTTATGGCCAGTTGCTTCTCTCCATGTTTGTTGTTCGATGCACTACTGTTTTGTAAGTAATCACTTTCGACGTTGATTGTATTTACGTAATATATGTCTGCCACATGCTTTACTTAGCGCTGACTTTATGTGATCGCAACATTTCATATGCCATCAAACTGTTGCACCCAGGTATTTGCATAAGCTCACTGATTACAGTTGTGATTCATTGATATTGTAGCCATAAGATGCTACGTTTATTCGATTTGTGAAATGCATAATTTTACATTTCACAAAGTTTAACCATCAACTAAACTCGCTATTTAGACTAACGTTAGTAGCATGTCACCAAATCTTTTTAAAATCTCTACTGAAGACATAATAAGGAACAGGAAGAAGGATGTCCATGAAGTTAGACAGTTGAAAAGGAATTACATTCTAAATGCTATGCTGCATGCAGATGATGTAATTGTTTCTCGAAATACAGAGGTAGACGTATAACACTCTGTGTATAAGTTATATGAGTTCGGGAGATAACATTCCAAACTTAAAATATCTGTGTGATGTCCTTAGGTTAGTTAGGTTTAAGTAGTTTTAAGTTCAAGGGGACTGATGACCTCAGATGTTAAGTCCCACAGTGCTCAGAGCCATTTTTGTTGTGTTGTCCTCGCCATTATCTCATCATCACAGACGAGCATGTTGTCCAGTGTGCCGTCACCCTCAATAAGACTTGCAACCCGGCGGCCGAACTTCCTTGGGCGGGGCCGGCCGGCCTTCAACGCCACATTATCTTCTTTTTCCTTTTTTTGATTTATTTTCGCTAATAAAACAAAAGCTGCAGTACACTATGCAAAATCACCATTTTGATCTAAGATTGTTATCTAAAACAATGAAGTTGTGATAGTCGCCAGTTTCAGTCTCTGAGGCAGCGACGTAAGTCTGGTCATAGATAAAGACATAGAGAAGAAAACCAACAAATTTCAATATGTTGGAACTACAAACAAAACTTTAGAAAACAAAGCTATTAAAGCCAACAAATTTAAACTGTATAAAACATGTCGGCTCCTGTGCTATTTTATGGCACTGAATCGCGATTTCAGAGAAGAAGAGATGAAAATAACATATAGTCAGCAGAAACGAGATTTTTAAAAACTGTCAAAAGCCGCTCAAGGAGGAATCATATAACAAATGATGACATCCGGGCAGAGTCGGGAATATGTGATTTAAATCAGAATATTGAAGGATAAAGGGAAAAATGTGGGCAACCCCTCAAGTGGATGATTGAAGAGAAAATTCCATTCGTTGTTGACAAGTACAAGTCTTCAGGAAGAGGAGATGTAGGGCGACCGAGAAGAGATGAAGTCGGAAGAAGCACATTGGCTAAGGCTTGAAGTAGGGAAGCAGAAGAAGAAGAAGGTGTTCAACATACGACATGAACAAGGCACAACAGAAAATACTTCTACATAAACCGACGAGTATCCATCCTACATAAGGAGCTGTATCCTTCTTACAAAGAAATCCTCAGTCCAGTAAAAAATTCCGCTTGATACGCCGTTGAACAGTACTTTGGATAATAAACGCCGGTGTTGTAAAGAATCAAATGTTTTCCAGAACTCAAGAAATACTGCATCTACTCAACTTTCTTGATCCATAGCGTTCAGGATTTCATATGAGAGCAGCATCAGTTGGGTATTCCGGGGCCGATGTTTCCAGAATTACTACTGTTTGGGAGGGAGGAGGCAATTCTACTCCAGGTCCCTCGTTATGTAGGTACTCATAATTGCTCTAAGATTATACAAAGAATGGATGGCCAGGGTATTTGACGGTAATGTGGTGGACCACTTCTGCTACCCTTTTCGTAGACGGATGTGGTCTGCGAGTCATCTAGGGCGCATTATGGACAACTGAGCCACGTACACTGTGTAGAATCTGTGAGCCACATATATGGTGTAGAATCTGACAGGGATTCAATCTGGCGCTGGAGCTTGTTTCTCAGTTACACCTACAGGTATGTGATTTCACACATTTTATGAGACAATACTTCTGGATTTTTCTTTGTAAAAGGCCATTTACAAGCGGGCTTCAGTATATTTACTACTGCTTTGCTACCTTCAGTTTCAAATGATTCAAATGGCTCTGAGCACTATAGGAGTTAACATCTGAGGTCATCAGTCCCCTATAACTTAGAACTACTTAAACCTAACTAACCTAAGAACATTACAAGCATTCATGCCAGAGGCAGTATTCGAACCTGCGACCGTAGCGGTCGTGCGGTTCCAGACTGAAGCACCTAGAACCGCTCGGCCACACTGGCCGGCCCTTCAGTTTCAGAGGCTGTCTCATTCATCATTGTGCGGACACTCAATTTCTATGCCGCAATTCGCTTATTGTGAGATTCTTTATCTCTTTCGTTGTTGATGGGACACTTATGTCCCACTGAAGTCATACGCAGTTTTGAGCATTGGATTGTTTATACCGGGTGTTTCAGAATTAAGTACAGATTTTGTTTGGGATGACAGGCTTGATATAAGCAAGCATTTCAAGTATCCGAAATTGGGATCTCTGACTCATAGTGCCCTACACAATGCCTAAGCGCGATACTTTGCATGGATTACTGCAGTATATACTCGAAATGTGCGCCTTGACTCGATGGCATAACTCAAACCATCGAACGGTGGACAATGGTTAATGTTTCAATGGCTTGATCTCGGACGTGTCCTGCAGCAACAGCAATTCGACCTACCAGTTCTTCCACTGTGTTTACAGGAGTTTGATACACAAGAGCCTTCACATGGCTCGAGAGATAAAAATCAAGTGGTGGGAGATCTGGGGATCGTGCTGACCAGTGTATAGGTCCAATACGTCCAATCCAGCTTCCAGGGTATTGTCTGTTAGACAACCTTCTCACTCGATTTGGGAAATGGGGTGGTGCCCATCATGCTGGAATAACATTCGTCTTCTGGTTTGCAGCGGCACATCTTCGACAAGAACGGGGAGTACGGCCAGTTAGATGGTGTGGAAGAATGTAAGGCCACAATACTTGGACACCGATCATTCGTTAACTGAAAATCGTTCCTCTAAATGGCAGACAGCTGTACCTTGAGGATTTTCACGAGACCATACATGGGAGCTACGACTTTTGAACATTCATTCACGGGTGCAAGTCGATTTATCAGCCGACAGAACACTGTTTACCAAGTCACGAGTTAGCTTTCTCTACTGCAAAAACCATACGGCGAAGTCTTCTCGAACTGGAATATCAGTGGGTCGTATACCTTACACAACTTGTAGGAATGACAATGATCATCACGCAGAGTTCTCCAAACACTGCACGAACTAGCATTTACAGCATGAGCAACGGAGCTTACGCTAGCTAAAGATTTGTTGTCGATCATTTGTAGTAGTCTTTTCTCGAAACTAGGACTGCGTACACATCGTGCTCAACCTCGATCATGGAATTCTCCCTCTAATGTGCCACTTTCAAGGGACGACGATCTACAGCAGAAAATGTTCTCTGATTTGGTTTGGGTCTGTTTGCATAACGATCTGCGTGCAAACGTAGTGCCATAGTTCCTGTCGCACCAAAAAGCAAGGTCCTTGTCAGCAAGTTCAGTCCATGTGAAACGTTCCATGTCCTACGCTTGATAAAACATGGTGAACAATTTTTTTTTACATTTGCAGGTGCATACCACTGTTCCATAACACACTACCTTACCGTGGAGCAACGCTTGGTTACGAATTACGTTGTGGTGGAAGCGAGGTAAGCAAACGACATCTGACTTCTGGTAAACGGCACCGAATGAGGGCAAAGGGAACTAGTTCAGAGTTCCTCGCTAGGGCGCGGGTACCAATGAAAACAAATGACACAAGACACCCAAACTTATGGAAACGTAGCGCCGGTTATCACAACACACCACGGACCGATGACTTTTCTGAGGCCGCCTACCGCCTGTAACATGCTTCAGCGAGCCCACGTTCATACATATAAAATGATTGCCCATCTTCTACCTATCATACTACAAAAATTCTGTACTTACTTGTGAAACACCCGTATCTCATATCTGTCTAATACTAACATGCATCGAGGTGATTTCGGAACTTGGAGAAAAATATTGTGGACCCGAGATGGATACATAGAAGGCCTGCATTTATAGGTGGCATAGTGCGTCTTTTTCACGAAAACCTGATAAAGTCACCATATTCTCCATTCCAACACTGTCTGAAGTAACGAATTGTATTTTCTTATACGTCATACACACTGTTTTGAAATATTACTACACGCTTCATTAATTCTGCTGGCTTGTACATCATATGTAAGTAGGGGGAGGCACATGGCCCAGAAAAGTTCATAGAATGTAGAAAACGTTTGTTTGTGCTACGTAAAACCAATCTTCAAATTTTATGTTGAAAACGTGTGTGCGATATTTCGTGATTTTTATTCTCAAGAGAGTGGATGTGTTTTGGTACTGATTTGCTTATTTCCATAATTGCCATCCTAACAAAATTATTTTAAAATAAAAAATTTAACTCAGAAAATCTGAGGTTGGCATGACCCCATGGATCTAGTGAGGTCTATGCGATCCATGTGACCTACTTCACTGGTTTTTAAAATCGGTCAGCTTAAAATTTTTTCTTAGTGAAAGTGTATTATTTGCCACAAAGGAAGGCAGTTTTTTACCTTTTAGTTTTCAAATATATGCGAGATACATTTTAACCGCGAAAGCATGAATCGCTTTTCTCTAGTGTAGAACGCATCGGAGCGGCGATAAGAAATCTCTTGATGTATCGATCTTTAAAACTGTACATTGATTGCGGGAGCACAAATTTGACTTTGCGTGAAATGCTGTTGCAGCACGTGTGCTTTCTAAATCTTGATTTTAAGCACCTGGCACATGTGGCACCGAGCAGAATTACTGTCATGAATTTGTGAAACATATTACATCTTTGCATTTCAACCTAACTAATGCTGCTTGAAGTAGTGGTTCGACCTACT
Source organism: Schistocerca piceifrons (assembly GCF_021461385.2). Lineage (NCBI taxonomy): Eukaryota > Metazoa > Arthropoda > Insecta > Orthoptera > Acrididae > Schistocerca > Schistocerca piceifrons. The sequence continues at coordinate 178,447,482 of NC_060138.1, read as the reverse complement.
GTATTGTTTAACCAACAATTAAATTGTTCAACAATACCTCGATTAATTCTTTCAGCAGTGCAATCACAAATGTCAGAAAAAATCCAAACTGTTTTCATTGATTATCATTTCTTACAGGCGGATTATTTGCATTTTATGAGTTAACCTTGCTCCATGGGTCCTACTGTCTGTACGAAATGCTCATCCGCATCTACAGGCGATAGGCGTTATAAATAAATGTTGAGCTCTGCCATTATGTCTAGTAAATACTACCACTTTCAGAGGGTTATTCGCCCATCATGCGTGTTCCCTTATTATAACCACATGGTTATGGCGACGGCTATTTTCCATGTGAAAATACTTAAATATGAAGCAGTAATCCTCCTAAACTAGTAGAATTTACTAAAAGACATTTTGAAAATGGTGGAGTTTTTATTTTCTGTAATTAACAACAGCCAAATACAAGTTACTAATAGAGAACATTAGAAGAATGTGACCTGCCACATGTCTATAGACTACTCTCCTTTCTTACAACAAAGAACATTGGAGTGGTATACTTACTTTGCCGACTTTATCGGACGACCTTGTTGTCTGATGTGGACTCTACTACTTGTACAATGAGTTGTCCCAAATATCAGTCGGTTATTACGTCAGACGAAGCTCCCATGGTTTTACAAATCTATAGAAATAAGCTACGCTCTCTTCAAAACTAAAAAAACGAAAAATATGAAAGAAGAGGAAGAAGAGAAGAGAGAAAGAGATGTTGTTGACAAAATCTATAAGATTGAAGATACCTGTAAATAATAATGCACTTTCATTAATGTAACATCTTAATTTTTCTGAATCGGTTGCTTTATTCGAATAGTCAGAATACAATAATGTTGTTGTTCCGCCTCGTATCCCACAGCTGACTGTTACGGATGCCTCTGAAACGTGTTTGCTCGCTACCATACAGTTTATATAAAACTCTCATAGCTATACATCCCGTGGTCCATTTGAAACTAATGCTGTGTGGTAACAAACTCGCGTAAGATTTCGTCATAACTGTCATCCCAGTCCTCGCAGGGTCTGTTGTCAGTGGACTGCGCTGTAAAATGCCATACATCTACATGGATACTTTGCAAACCACATTTAAGTGCCTGGCAGGGGGTTCATCGGACCACCTTGACAATTCTCTATCATTCCAAAAGGTAAGAACGAACATCTATATTTTCCGTACGAGCTCTGATTTCCCTTATTTTATTGTGGTGATCCTTTCTCCCTATGTAGGTCGTTCATAAGTGCGATCTGCGTAAGAATTAAGGATACACGCGACCATTATAAATCAGGGTTTCATTGTATCAGTTACTGGTGCGTGGAGACAAAATTTAAAGGTCCGTATTTCTGGGTGGAGCGCGTCCACCACCGGAAGCTCAGTATGTAAAGATACGCATCCCTTCTGCTTCATCCCCCCAAATGTTATGTCCCTACTGCCATTGTATAAGGGGCATTGAAAAAGAAACGAGCCGGAAGCATAATTACAGAGGCCAGAACTTGTATGTTAGAAGTATTGACCCTGGCTGTTGAGACACTTGTCCCATTGTGACACAGGGCGGTGAATGGCTGTCTCATAAAATTCCCGGTGCTGCGATGTTAACCAGCTGCGCACGTACGGCTGGACGTCGTCGTCCGAGGTGAATCGTTTGATCCTCAGAATCTTTTTAAGGGGACCAAGAATGATCCCCTTCTGATTCACTTCCTGCAGCAAAGTACAACAGTGAATGCCCAGCGTTACTCGCAAACTTTGACCACCCTTCGCCAAATGATCAAATCAGTACCCGTAAGGTCATTCTGCTCCACGACAATGCAAAGCCTCAACGGCCAACACAGTTGCGGCACTCCTGCAGAAATTCAAATGGGAGGTTCTCGGCCACCCTCCATACAGTCCGGACCTCTCTCCCTGGGAGTACGCCATTTTTGGTCCCGTTAAAAAGGCTCTGAGGGGCAAACGATTCACCTCGGACGACGGCGTGTAGCTGTACGTGCGGAACTGGCTACCATCGCAGCTCCGGGAATTTTATAAGACAGCCATTCACTGCCTTGTGTCACAATGAGACAAGTGTCTCAACAGCCAGGGTCAATACTTCTAACATACAGGCACTGGCTTCTGTAATTATGCCTCCGGCTCGTTTCTTTTTGAACGTCCCTTATACTCGGACTGTTGTTCTAGGTTACATGCCCCTACTTCCTTTGTCTTTAGACTGCTGTCCTACTCTGCATCCAACGGTTAGCGAACAGCTATTCGTCAAGGAATATAGTCGATTAGCTACAATTTTTTTTAAATCCAGAAAAATATAAGAAATGGATAAGCGCCGCGAGCCGGCTATCGTTTGAACTGAGCCGTCGAAACACTGACATAATCATTTATACGAAATGTATGTAGGAAAGTAGCAACTCCAAAGTGTGTAGCGAAACCTGGAAAGACCTGCAGAGATGCTCTTCGTGCAGAGATCCGCAGCTGATCCAAGGTGTAAATAAATGAAATGTATTGCGCGTAAACAGGCAGTAATTCATTTATCCGACGTACTGTTCACGGACGAATAGCAAAGATGGGAAGTGCCAGTGCTACGAAAAGTACTCTCCACCATGCGCTGTGAGATGGATTGCGTAGTACAGAGGTCAATGTGAATGTCAGTGTAGAAATTGCTCGGAAGGAATACCACGAGGATCATAATGGGTAGTGCAGATGTCCTACACCAGTGCCAGGGATTTGTTGCAGTTATTATGTGCATTTAATTATCACTTCAAAAAAAGTAAAGTAATGTTAGGTAATGATATTATTTTGTTTGCAGGTACACGTGTGCAGTCCTGGTACACAGTAAAATAGCCGGAGCACGGGACCGTAGGAAACCACTAGAGCAGCTGAAGCCAAATGTCCCAGAGCAATGATAAACTGAAGCTTATCTGAATCATTTTGTTTTGGTCCTCTAGCGGCATGCTACGGTTTTACAGCGCAGGGATTGCAGTGTGCCACGACTGCTGACATTCTACTGAAAGAAAAAAAGAAGCTTTACATTTTCCGCTGTTATAATTACAACTCATGAGTGCCCCTCGTAACACAATATTTACTGATTTGTATGGAGGCTGTGTCACGACACTGCTGAATAAAACACAATATATAGTGATGAAAACTAGCATAGTCAGTAAATATGTACACCCATTGAGTGAGGGCCACAACTACCAGGCAGTGTCCCATGTACTTCACTTAGCAAACAAAGGCCATAAACTCAACCTGCTGGAAGCCCTGGAAATTAACAAACATCTTGCTCACAGTCCAGATCTCATCCTAAATGACCAGACACAACTCAACACTTCCCCTCTCCTAAACTTCATATAATCATCTTTGTTGTTCATTACTTCCCACACTCTCGCTTCCAACATATTCCCATTTTCCTGTATTCATTAAGTTGTTTTATTTGTTGCAGTTGTCTTTGTATTCCACATAGGCTGTAGTTACCATAGTTAAGGGTTTCCTTTTAACTTGTGCTTGTATTACTGTCCATGTTTAACTTCCCTTATAATTGTCTCATCAAATACTGTTCATATTTTACTTTGCTCATTTATTTAATGAAAACTGGTACACAGCCACTGCTTTGATTATAATGTTAATGTTAAAATGCAGTACCACCACACTCTCAAACTGTAGGTTCCCTCAAACACCTCGATTTTCCTGCATTTATTAATTTCTGTTTATCTTATTGATATTGCTTAAGTTCCTTATGTATTCTGAATTTCCATTGACAACTGTTTCTTCTTTTTTAATTGGTTGTGTATCACTCCCCATGTTTCATACCTCTTGATGCAGCCTTGTCTAGTACTAATTTTATCTTATTTTGTTAGTTTTGTTTATTAATAGAAACTGTTATGTAGGCATGCTATTCCTATTTTGTGCTAAAGGTTTTCCTGTCAACTCCATTGTTATTTATGTACTGTTCCGTTTTTACTACTTCATTGCAAAGATGTTACTTACTGTATGTTTCTATTTCAGTCTAGAGGTGTTACTTCTCTTCCAATGTTGTCTGCTAACTTCTTTGGTGATAATACTCAGTAAATGTCTGAAGATGGCCTTGTAAGCCGAAAACCGGTTAGCAATAAAAGTAATATTGTAGAACAAAAGAAAACTGGTGCTTTTCACTTATTAAAATACAGTCTAGTAAAATGTAGGGCACAGTGGTCTGTACTTTACAAGCACCCAAAGTCGCCTATTTGAAGACGGCTAAGAAGGACCTAATGCCGCATGTCTGGCTGGAAGAGGGTGCGCCACTGCCGCGTTGTGGACTTTACCAGACGCATCTTATTATATATCACTTCCAGCCAGCCACCTCTCCATTGTAGTATGACTCCGTACCTCTACAGCGAGGTGATAACATGCAGGGGGATGGCACACTGAACTAACTGAGGATGACGCCACGTCTCCTTGGCTGCTGTATCCGTCCATTGGCTTCCAGCAATAGCTTGTGCCCTGGCACCTAGCAGAAAGAAACCTCCTTCCCTAGCCTTTGGAGAAGCGCGTCCTGGTTATCGTGGATAATCGGCCGGGTAGAAGCATTGTACAGACTGAAGGACGCTCACGGAGTCGGAGGAATTTAGCAGGCACGGCACGTCTCATCTGCTCCAACGACCTCAACATCTCAGATAATTCGGCTCTAGGCCGTTGTGCCCGAGCGGTTCTAGGCGTCTCAGTCTGGAACCGCGCGACCGCTACGGTCGCAGGTCCGAATCCTGCCTCGGGGACGGATGTGTGCGACATCCTTAGGTTAATTAGGTTTAAGTAGTTCTAAGTTCTAGGGGACTGATGACCTCAGATGTTAAGTCCCATAGTGGTCAGAGCCATTTGAATCACTGGAATTCGGCACTGAAGACAGTGAAGTCTATAGGAAACGGAATCTTGACGGTCAGAGAAAACAACAGAGCTGACAACGGAATCCCCTTGGTTAGACCCATTGGTGAATACAGCTACGAAGTAACGGTGGTCATTTAAAATGTCGAAAAATATCGAATTAGGAACATGATCAGAAGTCCGATCTTTCCTGTACTGTACTAAATCTAAAATTCCTCTGTGGCTCTGCAGTATGTGGCATTCGGTTAAAACCCCTCTGAAGTGTATGGACCCCACACCAAAGGACTCCAGAACACCCTCTGTATGCACCCCACACGGTCTCGTTGGCCTTGGACTGTCCGTAAAGAGACGTCCCATGGCCGGACGAACAACGCTATGGTATTCTGGGTAAGTGGGAGTAGCGAGGGACGTACACGCCTGATTCACCATTAGATGTTGGTGCTGGATGGTAAGTGGCGTTTCACCAGCCTCACCACAGACACTGATATGTGGTTGGTCCTGTAAGAGCCTGTGGGCGCTGTGATACCTTCATGGAGTATGGCGTTAACGGTCTTCAGGTAAAAAGGTCTCACTGACGCACACATAGCCCATACGCGATCACACGAGGGTTTTATGAAAGTAGCGCCCTGTCCGCTCCCCAGTGCCTTCTGGGAGCTTGCTGTCAGGTCCGTCAGGCATGGCGATCACAACAGTTTGGAGTCGAAAACGAACCTGAGTCCTTAAAAGGGGAAATGGTGTCCCACATACGCAATTCAGGAAAATTAAAACTCAACAAGAACGATTAAAAGGAACACCTATACACACTTCCCCGCAGAAAATCTAAAACCATTCTTTGCAACCCTTGCTTCACCCTCCTCACTGTTAGTCGCAACTGACGACTCGCTGCTGAAATACTGGAGGAAGAACAGAAGATCGCAAAACGGTCCACAAATAAGGAGCATTAGATAGGACTCCTTACTGTGGACGTAATACTGTTAACAGCTATGACAAAGAGGGTCACAGTTAAAACACTGCCCGGGAGAAAACCATTGCCCTGCACAAAACTGTCTGATAACATTTTTCACGGTAAATGATGACAGCCAAAACAGTTGCACGATAAAGATTTATTAAAATTCTTGACCAAGGTTTCGGTATATATAAATATACCTTCATCAGAAGTAAAAAATCTGAAATTACATCCTGCAATGGGGATTAATAAAACAATTGTCAATGCATTAACCCTGTGCCCATAATCATGTTGTACAAATGGAGATGTCTTAATTATTGACGACGCCATCGGCAGAATTGTTTTATTAATCTCCATTGCAGGATGTAATTTTAGATTTTTTACTTCTGATGAAGGTATATTTATATATACCGAAACCTTGGTCAAGAATTTTAATAAATCTTTATCCTGCAACTGTTTTGGCTGTCATCATTTACCGTGAAGAATTTCAACAGTTGCTGTTTCAGCCCTGTTTAAAATCTTGTCTGATAACACGTCAAAGACTCTGTACCTGAAACAACGGCTTGAGAGGAGGGACCGTATGAAGATGGGGAGATGGCCACAAAAGCTCCAGTGGTGTAGCTGACTGAGAATATTTTGGTTACAATTTGTGTCGTACGCCTTACTGTTATCGAAAAATACCCTTAGACAATGGGTGTTAGATAGAAAAAACCTGCTAGATTTCCGCCTGCAGTAGGGTCAAGTTGTCGATAGTTTATCGACATCTACTAAATTCACGCGGACAGCTGGGTTTCTAATATACACTCCTGGAAATGGAAAAAAGAACACATTGACACCGGTGTGTCAGACCCACCATACTTGCTCCGGACACTGCGAGAGGGCTGTACAAGCAATGATCACACGCACGGCACAGCAGACACACCAGGAACCGCGGTGTTGGCCGTCGAATGGCGCTAGCTGCGCAGCATTTGTGCACCGCCGCCGTCAGTGTCAGCCAGTTTGCCGTGGCATACGGAGCTCCATAGCAGTCTTTAACACTGGTAGCATGCCGCGACAGCGTGGACGTGAACCGTATGTGCAGTTGACGGACTTTGAGCGAGGGCGTATAGTCGGCATGCGGGAGGCCGGGTGGACGTACCGCCGAATTGCTCAACACGTGGGGCGTGAGGTCTCCACAGTACATCGATGTTGTCGCCAGTGGTCGGCGGAAGGTTCACGTGCCCGTCGACCTGGGACTGGACCGCAGCGACGCACGGATGCACGCCAAGACCGTAGGATCCTACGCAGTGCCGTAGGGGACCGCACCGCCACTTCCCAGCAAATTAGGGACACTGTTGCCCCTGGGGTATCGGCGAGGACCATTCGCAACCGTCTCCATGAAGCTGGGCTACGGTCCCGCACACCGTTAGGCCGTCTTCCGCTCACGCCCCAACATTGTGCAGCCCGCCTCCAGTGGTGTCGCGACAGGCGTGAATGGAGGGACGAATGGAGACGTGTCGTCTTCAGCGATGAGAGTCGCTTCTGCCTTGGTGCCAATGATGGTCGTATGCGTGTTTGGCGCCTTGCAGGTGAGCGCCACAATCAGGACTGCATACGACCGAGGCACACAGGGCCAACACCCGGCATCATGGTGTGGGGAGCGATCTCCTACACTGGCCGTACACCACTGGTGATCGTCGAGGGGACACTGAATAGTGCACGGTACATCCAAACCGTCATCGAACCCATCGTTCTACCATTCCTAGACCGGCAAGGGAACTTGCTGTTCCAACAGGACAATGCACGTCCGCATGTATCCCGTGCCACCCAACGTGCTCTAGAAGGTGTAAGTCAACTACCCTGGCCAGCAAGATCTCCGGATCTGTCCCCCATTGAGCATGTTTGGGACTGGATGAAGCGTCGTCTCACGCGGCCTGCACGTCCAGCACGAACGCTGGTCCAACTGAGGCGCCAGGTGGAAATGGCATGGCAAGCCGTTCCACAGGACTACATCCAGCATCTCTACGATCGTCTCCATGGGAGAATAGCAGCCTGCATTGCTGCGAAGGTGGATATACACTGTACTAGTGCCGACATTGTGCATGCTCTGTTGCCTGTGTCTATGTGCCTGTGGTTCTGTCAGTGTGATCATGTGATGTATCTCACCCCAGGAATGTGTCAATAAAGTTTCCCCTTCCTGGGACAATGAATTCACGGTGTTCTTATTTCAATTTCCAGGAGTGTATGTAATGTGTGAAAAGTGTGCATGACGTGCATGGTCTATCCTAGAGTTTCTGTAAAGTGTCGTAATCTGTAGAGTGTTCCAGTTGTAACGACCAATATTCAGGGATATGACAGGAACGATCATTCGAGGCAAAAAAGTCTAGTAAAGATGGGCTCTATAACGCACAATTTAAGAGAGAACTTCTTCGTCTTCGATACTGTGAAACAAATCTCTTCTATTGCAAGCTCTTTGCTTCCCATATTTGGGAAGAGGTAATATGGACCAAAACCAGAGAAAAATTGTGTAGTAAAAGTGGGCCTAAAAATGCATAGCTTAAGAGCTTTAAGATCTTGTTCAGCAGAAGAGATGAGTTTCACAGTAACGAACTTGGAAAAGTGGTCATAGCTCTTAACGTATGCACTTTAGGGTCAATGGTTACTGGGATTGTTTTTCTTGTTTCGGTCCATACCCTCACCTCTTAAAATATAGAAAGCTAAGAGCTTACAGTAGAAAATATCAGTTTCATAACATCGAAGATGAAGAAGTACTCACAGTTCTTAAGGTACGGACATTGGGGCTGTAATTACTAGGCTTTTTTGCTTCGAATGATCGTTGCTGTCATATCCCTGAAAACTGACATTCCTCCTGGGACGCAGTATATGTGCAGTTCCAGGGAGCTATAGCTTGTATAAAATTCCAGTTTATTCTTTTTTATCATCTTTCATTCCCCGCCCCCGGTAGCTGAGTGGTCAGCGCGACAGGCTGTCAATCCTTAGGGCCCGGGTTCGATTCCCGGCTGGGTCGGAGATTTTCTCCGCTCAGGGACTGGGTGTTGTGTTGTCCTAATCATCATCATTTCATCCCCATCGACGCGCAAGTCGCCGAAGTGGCGTCAAATCGAAAGACTTGCACCAGACGAGCGGTCTACCCGACGGAAGGCCCTCGTCACACGACATTTCATTTCATTCCCATTTCGCGAGAGCACGGCAGCCTGTTGCAGAACTTCGTTATTTCACCGAAACATCCAAGCCTGCTGGGTATGGGGCAGAGGGAATCACAATTCGAATGTTTGACATGGGCTTGCAATTTCCGGCATTTGAATGATAGTCAGGAGATACCTCCCGAAAACTGTATTAGAACAGGAGCTAGAAGTACAGGGTTATTACGAATGACTGAAGCGATTTCACAGCTGTACAATAACTTTATTGTTTGAGATATTTTCACAATGCTTTGCACACACATACAAAAACTCAAAAAGTTTTTTTAGGCATTCACAAATGTTCGATATATGCCCTTTTAGTGATTTGGCAGACTTCAAGCCGATAATCGAGTTCCTCCCACACTCGGCGCAGCATGTCCCCATCAATGAGTTCGATAGCATCGTTGATGCGAGCTCGCAGTTCCGGGACGTATCTTGGTAGAGGAGGTTTAAACACTGAATCTTTCACATAACCCCACAGAAAGAAATCGCATGGGGTTAAGTCGGGAGAGCGTGGAGGCCAATGACATGAATTGCTGATCATGATCTCCACCACGACCGATCCATCGGTTTTCCAATCTCCTGTTTAAGAAATGCCGAACATCATGATGGAAATGCGGTGGAGCACCATCCTGTTGAAAGATGAAGTCGGCGCTGTCGGTCTCCAGTTGTGGCATGAGCCAATTTTCCAGCATGTCCAGATACACGTGTCCTGTAACGTTCTTTTCGCAGAAGAGAAAGGGGCCGTAAACTTTAAACCGTGAGATTGCACAAAACACGTTAAGTTTTGGTGAATTGCGAATTTCCTGCACGAATGCGTGAGGATTCTCTACCGCCCAGAATCGCACATTGTGTCTGTTCACTTCACCATTAAGAAAAAATGTTGCTTCATCACTGAAAACAAGTTTCGCACTGAACGCATCCTCTTCCATGAGCTGTTGCAACCGCGCCGAAAATTCAAAGCGTTTGACTTTTTCATTGGGTGTCAGGGCTTGTAGCAATTGTAAACGGTAAGGATTCTGCTTTAGCCTTTTCCGTAAGATTTTCCAAAACGTCGGCTGTGGTACGTTTAGCTCCCTACTTGCTTTACCGTCGACTTCCGCGGGCTACGCGTGAAACTTGCCCGCACGCGTTCAACCGTTTCTTCGCTCACTGCAGGCCGACCCGTTGATTTCCCCTTACAGAGGCATCCAGAAGCTTTAAACTGCGCATACCATCGCCGAATGGAGTTAGCAGTTGGTGGATCTTTGTTGAACTTCGTCTTGAAGTGTCGTTGCACTGTTATGACTGACTGATGTGAGTGCATTTCAAGCACGACATACGCTTTCTCGGCTCCTGTCGCCATTCTGTCTCACTGCGCTCTCGAGCGCTCTGACGGCAGAAATCTGAAGTGTGGCTTCAGCCGAACAAAACTTTGTGAGTTTTTCTACGTATCTGTAGTGTGTCGTGACCATATGTCAATGAATGGAGCTACAGTGAATTTATGAAATCGCTTCAATCATTTGTAATAGCCCTGTAATTTATATTTGTGACAATTTTGCCCTTTGCCCCAGACAAAAATTAAAATTTTGTATCTGTGTATGTTTGTGTTTATACATGTGTGTTGCGTGTGTGAATTTGCTATGTTAATGCTCTATCCAAGAATTTACACTTGGTGTCGCAATATAATATCAGATATCAGGTCATTAGAAATTTCCTGTGGTACATCAAAATATTAATACGTGAACACGAAAACTTAAGTACCGATCTTTAATATTAACTGTTGAAGGAGGCCAACTATCCTTATATAATTCTAAAAGTGCTTTGCCATAGATGTGCACACAGAAAAAATAGTGTGGTATGTAGCAGTGGTAAAAGGAAGTAGAAGCTTTCACATTCATAACACTGATGTTACATTCTCTATTACGTATTATAATCTCCAATACCTGAATACGGAAAGTTAAAAAGGTGCCAATCTCTGCCCTGCACACCGATCAAGTGCTATGATACACAAAAGTAAATTTTTTTTGTGAAATCGCATTCTAGGAGCTTTCACGTTTACATGGTTCTGAAACGCCCTGCTTAAAGTCCGCAGGACGGAAAATGTAGTAGGAATTGTGTAAAGGGGCCAAAAGGGGGCTGTCAGTTACACTAAAAAACACATAACTTTATTTAGTTGTTCAAACATACAGCAAATTTTTTTTAACTTAGTTATTGGCTGAATAGGCCATACTATCTTATGCCTTAAGGGCACAACCACTTAAATTTAAAAACGGCTGAAAGCCATTAACTTAAAATTCAGACTCAAAACAGAATATTTAGAAGGCAGAAGGCCTCACGTAAGTAAGTTCTATAACTTGGCTGAAGGCCCAACATATCTAACATTTGAAACGCAAACAAGTTTAATTGAAAGACGGCTGAAGGCACATGATTTAAGACTGCAGGTAAAATTAATTAAAAAAAACACAAGGCAGAAGGCCTTATCTTAAATTAGGCTGAAGGCCCCACACGGTCTGATACTTGAAAGACAAGAACTTTAATTTAGAAACGGCTGAAGGCCGATTACTTAAACAACTAAAGTAACATTTAGTGGGCAGAAAGCCCAAAGCTTTATCTTTAAACAATATTTTACACATGCTGAAAGCCGAAACAATCTAAGATTTAAGAAGTAAGGAATTTATATTTTAAAGCGGCTCAAGGCCCGTTATTTAAAACCCAACTAAAAGCATACAAATTCAAACCATCGGCTACAAGCCATTAAAATACGCAATCAAACACCAATAAGAAAAGGCAGTACAGCCAGCGGCGCTCAGAAGTTTCCGGTGGTCAGTCTGCACTTGAAATATTAACGTTCGCTTAGGGGAGACAGGTAGTCGGCCCAGCTATATCCGATCCGCCGGCAAACCAACCAAGAGACAGTCAACGGACCCACCGACAAGACGACTTGCTTTCCACCCGACCAGTACACAAGGAACTCCAAACCCAAAACGTAAAAGGCGTAGCTGCCCACAACCAAGTATGCATAAGCTGTCAAAACTATATACACGTGTTGGACAGCGACAACACCGTGAGGAAAGGACACTGCCTGAATTTTACGTCAGCGGCCAGGGCAGATAACCTGAGCGCTAACGGCCACAAAGCAGAAAATTCCGCTGGTGCACTTGGACTTCAAATAACCAAAATACAGTTAAACTTCAGCGGATGGTGGCGAAACTTTGGCCAACTCGAACATTCGCTGTTGCTCACGGGATTACCCCAACAGCCAACCATGTAAACCAACGGTACAATGTGAACAGTCTGGCTTCGGTAATTAAATCACAACTCAACTTAGATGTCCTAGGTCAGTGAGCCACAAACGTCGTAGCAGTCGGAACAACTCCCACACACTCCGACACTGCGTAGAGACCGCCACGCGGAGATTTCATGGCTGATCCACACCAACCGACCGACTGCCGCCCACCGGCTAGCCGGAAACTATAAGCACCAGACCAAAGATAGTACAAGGTGCGGATATCGATAGACACCGCTGCTGCCACTCGTAGAAAGAGGAAGAACCACGGCATACCCATAAAAACCGCGGGAAACCAAACGCAGGGTAACAGTCAAGGTTTAAACCAACGCATAAGCCTGGCCAGCACGGCTCAGATTCATTTTAGTAAAACATCCATACCGCGCAGCTAAAACACGACAACTGCTGTGTCAATGATGTTGTCAGCAGTGTAAATCAGCAACCGTAGTAACGAAGTCTGCTAGTAACGTTATATGTTGGCGCCGTTATTTCGCTTACTTTTCTGTAAGAGTAACTATATGGCCACTTGCCGACATTATCAGACAATATGAAGTGAGTTACTCATTTTTAATTTCTTCGCTTTGAATAATTGTAACTTCCTTTTACGCGGAAACTATATTTCTTTTAGGCTATCCCTAGAAGGACAATGCCAACAGGTCAGAGTGAAAGACAAAATTTTTGCGTACAGAAAGTAATAGCAAGGTGGTCCTTCACAGCAATAATACATTTGTTTTACTTAGCGATCATAATATTAATGCGTAAGCATCGAAAATTAAAGTACGGACTTTTAAAAATTAATTATACAAGGAGGTCAATGAAACCTCAATAATACAAAAGGAGTATATATAGTCGTTAGGAAAGGTGAAAGAAAGTAAACATAGACATGAGAAACGTTTTCCTTTGTCTCTGACATTGCTATCAACTTCTACCACGTGTAGCGATCGGGAACTTTGATAGAAACGACACATGAAAGTAACAATGTTTCGTGAACTTGAATTCTAGGGACGTTCACGTTTAAATGTTGCAGATAGTTCATTTACAGTCAAACATGCACACTGGTCAGCTACAGTGACATAACTGCTGCGTCGTTGATGTTGTAAAGAGTGGAAAACGAAACATAGTAACGAAGCCGCCGGGGACAATAAACGTCGGTTATTAGAGTTGTTTTTTCACTTACTTTGGTCTAAGAGTAAAGGGAACTAACTCAGTGTTCGTTTGCTGCTGTCACAACAAAAATTTAGAGTCTTCCTAGTTTTCAGTATCTTCATTTTGAGTTGGTACAACGCCCTTATTATAAGGAAACTATATTTATTTTAGGCTATACCTCAGGAAAGTAATACCTGTAATGCAGATGCCGATAAAGGTAATTCTATTGCCATTCTGAAAGATACTTTTAAATATGCACTGAACATAATTCCCAAGAATTTTGAGAACTGTAACTGCGATTTGATGAATTTACGGTGCTGATTTTGTATTGCAAATCTGAGGTGATTTAAAGCGATACAATGATTTCACATTGTGTTGACATAAGGGAAAAGTTGATTTGCCGACATTAACACAACAGTTTTCAACGCAGCGTATCAAAGCTCCCTGAAAACAATTGAACAAGTAAAGAGAAGTCAAATAATTATTTGAAGAATTCACGTAGCTACAATGAAGCGTCTTCCTTAGATCAGCCCTGCGGCTAAAATTTCAGACACTTTAAGATAAAAAACATTTGTTGTCACAGATCAGGTCCACTGACGCTATTGGCCGAATTTCGACTACAGGCGGTACTAGTAACTATAATTCTACTAATAATGTAGCAGAACACATGTATTTTTTATCTTTGTATTTAGTACTCATAGACTGATTGTTGTTGTATACGTCACTTATTAAAATGTAGTGGTTTCGTATTTAATATGAAATGTCGCGTGAAAATGCCGTTTCTGTCAGAGACTAAGTAGAAACAGTGAGATATCTGTTCTACTGTATTTTCCATCGATATGGGACTCACGCCATGTTCCTTTAACGGAAGAGACAGATGAGAAGAGCTGCACGATTCATTTGGTTACAGAAATACCACACTAGAGAAGGAGACTGCAAAATATAGACTGTGCCTAACTATCCAACCACACGCCATACGTCACAGTCCTCCGGGTTGTCGCATCTCAGGCGACAGTAGCGACACAGCTCCACTTCACTACGACAGAACGCTCGTGTAAACGGTCTGCCCCAGACAAGGATAATTTCTTAACACCTGCAGCGCATTTCGTTTGTTGTTGGGTTGTGTTCCTGAGAGGACGCCGTGAGTTTCCTGTACCACTACTCCATGATTAATCACTCGACTTCCCGTAACGTGGCTTGCCTGCATCCATTTCTGTCCTCTTTATTGTGCAACGGCTCTCCCAAAGTAATTAAAAAGCACCAACATTAGCACATGAAAACGGTATCGGCTGGGCACAGTCTTTTCTGGAAAAATTTTACTACACTAAATAAAAAAGTAGGCTTCTGAAAAAAAGAAAGATTAAAACACTTAAAAGTTGTTACAGGATGGTTTATTACACCGATCACGTGATGAAATCATCTCATCTTAATAACACACGAAATGTTATTCACTGAAACACTAGGAGTTATCCTAGATCAATAATCTGATGCGGCATTTGGTCCAAGAGACTTATGAAATGCATTCCTGCCTGATCCACTCATACTACTGAAGAATACTCAGTATTGTAGAACTCTCAGTATAATGTCGTTTATTGAAACTGAACTACACTTCGCGAACAATCACTATATACACACAAAACAAATAACTTATAGACGATCATTCATCAAGAGCGTGGTGAGGTCCGTCGGAGCTGGTCCTATCTCGGCGAGGAACTGGCTGTACTGCTGCTGCACTGGCCTTATAAAGCCGGCGGAGTACTCCAACTTTCCCTGTATCTGTAAGGCGATCTCTGCAGAAAAAGGTTCGCATTAGTCTCTAGCAAGTTCTGTTTATTTCGAAGAATTGTTTTCCTCTTGGTTGCGCCTGCAAGTGCTTGTGTATGTTATATGGTACACAGGGGTGTCAGGAGTGTGGTCTGCCTAGCAGGGGCTGTCTGTGGCAGACGTGACATATCTCCCTTCCGGTGGTGGCGGTGGGAAGGGGGGGGGGGGGGAGCGGCGCGAAGGATTGATAGCTGCTACGTCGTGAAGATCTGTGGCTGCAGCTCCCCAGAG
The DNA here is from genome assembly GCF_021461385.2 of Schistocerca piceifrons. Lineage (NCBI taxonomy): Eukaryota > Metazoa > Arthropoda > Insecta > Orthoptera > Acrididae > Schistocerca > Schistocerca piceifrons. The sequence goes on along the minus strand of NC_060138.1, from coordinate 178,432,027 downwards.
GAGGCTGTGGAGGCTGCCTCTTGGAGAATGTGGTCCTTAATGTCTTGCGATGCAGGCTGACCCGCGTACCGGTTGTGATGGCGGCATGGGTGGGACCAGTGGCATCGATTTGTCTGCATCGGGGGCCATCGGCTGTTGGGGAGGCGCTGAAGAGGGGCCGGGCAGCTGGTTCGTAGGCTGAGGCTGCTGTGTTGGTGGTGTTGGTGGCGGCGACATGCCCTGGAACGTCACCCATGCAACGAGTAGATGGCATTAGTAAAGGGGTCCGTGTAGGTGGTGCGGAATAGGTTGTAGAGGTGGCGGTGGTCCGCGTCATAGAGTGCAGTGCAGGTGTCTCAGGGTAGCGAGGACACAATTGATTTCGATGGCGACGGACTATGTGGCCATCCAAGATGACATCAAAAAGTTGGCGACCCCGGGAACGCAGGATGCCGGCGGGCAGCCAACCCACATTAGTGCCAAAACCTCGAGTCCAGACTAAGGAGCCAGGGAAGAACTGGGACTGTCCAGGAGGAATCTGAATTCGTGGAGAGGGCAAAAGAAGATGTAGGAGGGTCCTGGGCAGGAGTGCTTCCGCTGGGCTTTTGTCCCCTATCGGAGTGACTTGATAGGAACTGAGGAATAGCGTCAGAGCATCTTCAAGGGAGTGGTCTTTGGTACGTATATTTGTACATTTGTGTTCTGCTTCCCCATTGGATTGGGGATGGATGGGCTGGGTGAGAAGATGCTGGATGCCATTGTTGGAGCAAAAGGAGAGGAAGTCCTGGCTTCGAAATTGTGGTCCATTGTATGTGACAATGGCTTTCGGTAATCTTTCCAAGAAAATATTTTTGTGAGGGCTGATGAGGTACCGTGCTTGGTGATTGCTTAACAGCGAACAATGTATCAGAAATGGGAAAATGCAACCGTGACTAGCAGCCATTGGTAGCCCAGAAATGGGCCCGCGAAGTCAAGGTGGATGCGTTTCCAGGGACCGTTTGGCATAGGCCAGGGAAGGAATTTTTGGGGGGGATGGGGCAATTGTTGTGATGTCAGACGTGATGCCGATCCAAAACACATGCCTTCTTGCAAGGGATTTGGTGTGCACAATCCCCGTATGCCCTTGGTGAAGAATGTGGAGGATTGTTGGCTGCAGGGATCTTGGAACGATGACCCCCAGTTCTGCAGAATCTAACTGAAGGGGGACTCCATCCACCACTGAAAGCTGGTGTTGGAAGGAATAGTACAACCGGAAGTGGCATTGATTCTGAGGAGGCGGTGAGGATGGCCAACCATCGAGAACATGGTGTCGGACGACTTGGAACAGGGAATCTTCTGGGGTGCCTGTAGCTACTTTGACAGCTGTAACGGGTATGGCCTTCACGGCCTCTTGGACGTCATCATCAATCCGAAAAACGAGGAGGTTCAACTGGCCAAAAGTAGGGTCTAGGCCTTGTGGTAGACGTGACAAGGCGTCTGCATTGGCGTGCTGGGAGGTGGTACAGAAGTGCATGGTGTAGCGAAATTGGGATAGGAACAATGCCCAACGCTGAAGACGTTGGGATGTTTTGCTTGGTAAACGCATGGAAGGCATGAATAAAGAGAGGAGCGGTTTGTGGTCAGTAATATTGTGAAAGGACTTGCCATAGAGAAAGGGATAGAACTGGGAATAGGCAAAAACCATGGCAAGTGCTTCTTTCTCAATTTGGGAATATTTTATTTGTGCTGTGGAGAGAGCTTCTGAAATGTATGCTATGGGGCGCTCTGTGCCATCTAGCAATTTGTGAGACTGGACGGCTCCCACACCATACTCAGAGGCATCTGTAGCAAGTATCAAAGGAAGATTTGGATCATAAGGCATGAGACATGCGGCGGATTAGAGTTGCTGTTTGAGGGTATGGAAGGCGGTCTCGCAGACTGGGGTCCAACAGAATGGGACATTTTTGTGGCAGAGATGGTACAGGGGTGCTGCCACTTCAGTTGCAGAAGGAACGAATTTCCTGTAATACGAAATTTTGCGAAAGAAGGATTTCAACTGATGATGGTCCCGGGGAAGGGGCAGGTTGTTAATGGCGTCGATATAAGAGAAAGATGGAGAAATGCCATTCTGGGAAATGATGTGACCCAGATAGGAAATAGATCGTTGGAAAAATGAACATTTAGAAATATTACATTTCAAAACTGCAATTCTGTAGGCGCCCCGGTGGTCCCGGTCGCCTACAGTGGACTGGTAGCCGAGCGGTGACCCCTCCTGTTGTCAGCATGCTAGGAACTGACTGTGGACACGTCAGAAACGCCAAAGAAACATTATTAATTCATGACACCTTTATTAATGCCGAGTACAATGTGGCCCACGTAACACAGGCTGGCTGAGCTTGGTGATATCAACGACCTTCCCCGAGTCCTCGCTGACTCGGAGTGATGACACCAGCTCTGGGCCACACCAGTATTGCTAGCGCAGCACCGCGTGCTGTGACTTAGTGATGGAATGCCCTTCCTTAGGCCGCATGTGGCTGGCGGCGCCCAGCTGGCCGGCTGGCTCAGCAGCAGACAGCAGGCTGCAGCACATAGGAGGCTCCGCCGGGCTGGAGTCCTCGCGCTGTCGACACGAGAAGCGTTCATGTAGTGTGTAGTGTACTCTATCCCACCCCGTCTTCTTCTCTGGTCCTCCTGGTGGCTCGTCCGCGGGGGACGGGCGGAACGGGCGGAACGGGCTGCAATCCCCCAGCGTCGTCGGCTCACCTGGTTGTGATGGTGGATGCAAAGGGCCCAGGCCCCACACGATCTCGACGACGGCTCACTGATGTGGTCAGCATTGGCAGCGAGCGAATCTGCTGCGATGTCTGCTAATCCTGGGTTGATTATTGACAGCATCAGCAGAGAGGACCAGAGCTGGTACTGTCCCATCACGTCTGCTGCTGGATGGGCCACCCTTCCTGCAACATCTCTTTAATAAAGATTAACATGTTGATCACCAAGCTGAGCGCTATGCAGCGACCCAGTACACATCTAACTGCAAGTCTAACTGCGAGTGTCTTGTTGCTATCAAAGCTGGCGTATTTAAAGGTAGCACAAGCGACGTTCTGACGTCATGCTCGTTTGTAATGAACGCATTCGTTCCAATTATACTGCTGATTTATCTGTCGTACTCGCCCCTTAAGTGTTCTTGTGACAGAGTTACGTGTTGTTATGGCAGACTTACGAGAAGTTATGAAATGCAGTACAGCTGACGCTATACCTCTGTCTACGAAAGTCTCCATCTAACACAAACCCACATGCTAAGCAATTTTCTCTCGCCTGTTGTGTGTAACCAGGCCACTGCCTCTGTGTGATGACACATTCCTATACATGTGCAATCCTCTTACCTCTTGGCTAACCTACTGCCTCTGGCTCTCGGTATTGGCAATGAAACTTTGACAATATTCCACATTTCCATCTCTTTACTATCCCGTGACACTACACATCTCCTTCCTTTAAGAAAATTCGTCCCGAATTTTACAATTCTGGACTTACTGGTTGTGCAACTATACTTCCTTATACTCTACAGGTATCTTACAACTACTCCTTCAACACCGTCAAACATTTCTTATCCACTAATAATCTATTTACACTTAATACTGATTCCAATCTAATCATTGGTTATCTATTTATATTACGTTCCACTATTCCCAATCCATCCGATAGGTATTTGATGTATGGTTGTTATTTCAGAACGAGACATCTTTTTCTGTATACAAAAGTAAGTTGCACAAAGAAACACTAGAACTGAGATTATGCTAGTCGTTGACACACCAAATGTAATTGTGCTTTGCTTACATTTCTCCCGATATTGCACGTGCTGCAGTAGTTGATTAACTGAGATCTGCTCTTTTTCTGAGATAATCTGGCTATCTAAAGATTATAGCAATGTGGGATCCAAGGACTCGTTAATAAACTCTGGATAATACAAGATAGGCTGTGTCACATTAATCATTGTTGTACCCGTGAAAGTAGCTTGTAGGTGAAAATGCTTCCCCACTATTTCACATCCAGTGCCATTATTCAATAACCCACAACCCTGCAATTCAAGCTTTGATATATCTGTCAATCTACCATTTCTGTAACAAGTGGCAACTACGGTCTCTAGCTCGAACACAGAGTAAATCCAATGTTCCCCAACTTTCTGAAATTCCCATATTCCCCAAGAACAACTGCATCTCACAAGAATGATGGTGGGTTGCCACTTCCTATGCTCGACAAATAAAAACAGTTCCCCTGAAACAGTCTTTCAAATCTTCCGTAGACATTACCACATGAGCCCTCCTCCATCTTGACATTAACAACATTTCCCGAGTTTGCACTTGCACCCACTTCGCAAGTGCACCCCATCTAATTGGATATGGGTGTACTGTATAACACTGGTACCGCGAATTGATACCCATCACTGGTATTTGCACTTCTACGTGTATACTCGCCTGATCCGTAATTACTCTCACTTTAGACATGCGATAGAATAACAGTAAATTCCTTTTCGCCGGAGGCACAACATGATGCACTCCTTCCGAGAATTCTTTCTGCGTTTTCAGCAACGCCTTCAGCATCTGATCTGGACCTAACAAAGTGGCACTCAATTGCCCATGCACTGCGTGATGCATAGCTTCATATAACGCTTCCAATTCGACACGCGCATCATCCACCCTGTTTGTTAAAGCCCTCAATAAAGCTGCTACTTGTATTTTCCCGTCTATTCGGCTCAATCTCGCCTGTTAGCCTCTATATACCCATTCAACACTTTCCTGGTATTTTCTGCATACCGTTCCAGATATGACGTCAACTCCCGCACTGTTCTAGTGACATTCAATATCCCCTGCTCGACGTTACCTATACGTGTCATGTGGCAATCCACTTTCGACTTTGTCTCCTCCGCCAACTCCTGCACTTCCCCCACCGTACTATTTTAGCTCCTTATATCTTCCTCGTCCGCGGTTCCAAACACTGTTTTCAGCAATTTTTCAACCACCCTCGTTTCTTGCAAACGAGCGTTTGCGGGACCACTTCCGTTACTTGTTCCAGCTGCCTTCTCAGCTTTTCGTATGAGAGCTTCCATTCCTGATACTCGCTCCGTATTTCAAACAACCCCTCCTTCTCTGTGGCCGCCTGTAGCGCCATAAACCTATCCTGTAATTTCCGTGCATCATTCCTCACTCCCCATATATTATACGCGAACGCAATTGTCCACCTGCAGCTTGACAACACCACATCTAATTGCCTTGCAAACAAAATTCCCTTATCTAGTGGTTGCACCTGCACACCTCTCCTCTGCAACAGTGTAGCAGTACCAGACTGACGATAAGTTTCCCAGGCCACTTCCTCGCACGGCACCTGATGGAAAAGGAAGCCATGTCAATCGCTCCCTTCCTTACCACGTCTAAAACACACAAATGACAAGTAAAAACTACACATACCCTATTACCTAATAACAATAAATATGACATGTTCCTCCCCGAGACCTAAGTGCGTAAGGAAAGTTCCTCTGCTGTTCTTTTAGCTTCGGTACCCTCACACCCTTTGTTACTGCTGGAGGAATCTGCGATAACGCATCCACTGCGCCCTTAAAGGGCTTAAGCTACTGACATGAACTACTAATGACTTGGTTGGTAACTGCTACTTTACGTTCACTGGAGACACTATTTCATTTACCTCATACGGTCCAGAATATTTCGTCAAAAACTTCTTCGTTTTACCCTTCGGAACATAAGGATTAGCCAACAATACCCATTGACCAATTCTGTATTGCGGCAATTTACCTGTTCTTTGCCCAATACTCTCTTGTTTCTCCAAAGCTTTAGTATTTCCACGCCGTACTCTTTGCCAAATCTCTCTCTCAATTTCTTGGCGAAATTCTTCACTGACTTACTTGAGTTTTTAGCACATCAAATGGTGATGGCATTTTCCGACCATAAATTACCTCATACGGAGAGAGCCCCGTTCCTTTATGAAATTTCGCGTTATATGCGCTTGTCAACAGATTTAAATACACGTCCCAATCGGTGTGTTCTGAATTTACATAATGACTAAACATCTTAACTAACGTCCTATGAACCCGTTCTGTTCGTCCATCCGACTGAGGATGAAATGGGCTTGTCCGCAATTTCTTAACTTTCAATAAACGGCATAACTGCTTCATCAGCTCCGACATAAAGTTACTACCCTAATCTGTAATTATAGTATCAGGCACACCATACTTCAGCAACCAGTTATTTACTAAGCCTTGCGCAACAGTGCTTGCCTTCTGATCTGGAATAGCTACCATTACCAGGTACTGGGAAAAATGATCTGGTATTGTTAATACGTATCGATTACCCACTTGGGTCTTGTTAAATGCTCCTATTACGTCTAATCCGATGAATGCGAACGGACGATCCGCTTCAGGTAGTCTCTGTAACGAAATTTTCTGATGACTTGAATCTGCTCTCTGCGCACGCGGTATATAATTTGGCACATACTGCTCTACATCATTGCGACGTGTGTTCCACCAAAACCTTTCAGGTACCCGTCTATCAGTCGTCTTCTACCACCATGACCCGACAATACATGGTCGTGCGCTTGTTTCAACACTTCTTCCCTCAGCGACTGCAATACTATGACGCGTAGTCCGCACTTCGTCTTCCTGCAAAGCAACCCATCCTGCATTTCAAACTACGGTTGCGTTCGGAACAATTGACACTCTCTGTCAGTGGCTTGCGCCTTTATCCACTCCTTCTCACTTATGCCCACAACTTGTACAGCTGCTATTTTTCTACTAAGCGCATCTGCATTCGTATGTTTTACCGCTGGTTTGTGAATTACCTCGTAGTCGAATTCACTTAGTTTCAGTGCCCATCTCGTTAAACGACTCGAAGGATCTTTCAGCCCCAACAACTACACAACTACTTCAATGTTGCGTGGTCTATAATCACCTTGAACTTACGCCCATATAAATAACAGCGAAAATACGAGATACCGTAAATCACTGTCAACATTTCTTCCTCTGTAGTTGAATCATTCTTCTCTGCCTTATTCAGTTGCCTGGAAGCATAAGCCACTGGATGTTCCTGTCCATTAACCCTCTGAAAAAGAATACAACCTACAGCAATATTACTAGCATCACAAGATAGTATGAACTAATGTTCGAAATCAGGAAGTATCAACAGTGGGTCTGATATTAGTATCTGTTTGAGCTTCTCGAATGCCTCCTGACACTGTACTGTCCATTCAAACTTAACACCTTTCTTTAACAATCTTGTTAATGGATGTGCAATTTCCGCGTACCCCTTTACATACCGACATATTGCTGAACTTGTTTAGTGGTCTGTGGTACTGGAAAACCACACACAGCCGACGTTAGACGAGGATCCGTTCTTACCCCATCCCGATTGATAATATGCTCAAGATAAGTCACTTGCGTCTGAGCAAACTGACATTTCTCCACATTAAGCGTAATATTTGCTGCTCTTAGCATACTAAATACTTCGTTAAGTCGTTCCACATGCTGTTCTATGCGATACTGTAAGTGACCAAGGCCTGTTGTAACGGCCGTCTTCGGTCTATCCTCCGGACTTACTTCTATCTGATGGTACCCACGCTTTAGATCTAGTGTCGAAAAATATTTACACCGACCTAGGTTGTCCAATGTTTCCGTGATGTTCGGTATTGGATACGCATCTGTTACAGTTCGTGCGTTCAAAAAACGATAGTCACAACAAAACCTATACTTTTTAGTACCGTCCAATGACTTCTTAGGAACTACCACTATGTTGGCAGACCACGGGCTTTCACTGTTCTATATAATACCGTCCCTTAGCTGTTAATTAATAAATTCTTCCACTAGTGGTTGTAGTTGTTTCGCCATCCTGTATGGTTTTCTATAGACCGGCGGACTATCAAAAATGGCTCAAATGGCTCTGAGCACTATGGGACTTAACTCCTAAGGTCATCAGTCCCCTAGAACTTAGAACTACTTAAACCTAACTAGCCTAAGGACATCACACACATCCATGCCAGAGGCAGGATTCGAACCTGCGACCGTAGCGGTCGCGCGGTTCCAGACTGTAGCGCCGAGAACCGCTCGACCACCCCGGCCGGCCAGCGGACTATCGCCAGTCGGTATACGGTGCTGGGTAATAGGAGTTGCTGGTAATGGACCTTCTGAATTTAACAAAACTAAATACTCTGATTACAAAGCTTCCATAGCTTTCCGATCACCATTCTCCAAATGACGAATCTTATCACTTAGTACAGATGCTTTGACGGTTTGCTTGACCTTGGGATTCACCTATATCCTCATCGTCGAGTATTTCCAAACTTGCTACCACTAAACCCTTTGGGAGAGCCACTTCATCTGCTGCAAAATTATCTACACTGACCGGAATCATCAGTTCCCCATTTATATCCGTTACGCGCGCAAAGCTCCTCCTAATAAAACAATGCATTTCATCCAATGCTTCATCGCTCTGCAGTGACTCCACCACACATAGTCTCTGCTGTAGTACCTCGGTACCTACTAACAACCAAACTAACTTCCCTGTACCCGAAGGCACAGGCGTAATCATCTTTAATGCCCCTGTATGCGGTTCAATTGGTGACATCTTAGCAACGGATGCAACTCGCGACGTAGAAACATTTACAGCTGTTGTACCCATTGAAAACAAGTTTCCACTAAGTTCAACTGTACGCTGTGAAAGACTAATTTTGGCATGTTGTTTATCGAGGTAGTCCAGCCCGTGAATCACAGAATACCCTTGTCCCACAGTTGGCAACACTTCCATTTTCTCTCCGAACTTTACAGTTCCAGTCATAAAAACGAGCTGTGTTGTACCCAGTGATTGCAACTCATTATTCCCTACTCCACGTAATCTATACCTAGGAGTACCTATTCTTCTCCTACCCACGAGGTCTAGACTAGCAACAGGTACATGTGCCCCTGTATCAATCAAAAACTTACATCTGTTATTCCTTACAACACCCATCAAGCAACAATCCGTCTCTCTACTAGTTTTCACCGTACTTCTGCTTACCCGGAATATCTTCTGACGGACGAAACACTCCCGTTCCCGTTTAACACTTTTTCCTGTTTATTCCCGTTACCATTCTGCTTACTACGACACTCATTCGCATTTGACCGTAGCGTTTACAAGCATAGCACTGCGGCTGTCTGCATTGAGCCATCACGTAACATTTCCTCCCACAACGGTAACAATACCCTCCGAAGCAAAGAAGCATTTATCATTGCGAACCCTTGTTGCAATGTCTATCTCCTGCAGATGCGTTGCAATACGCAGTGCTGCAGCTAAATCCCCAGGATTCTCCATCCTAACCCTACGAGAAAATTCTGCAGGAATTCCCCTGAGGAATAAATCGAGGGCTCTGTTTTCTGCCTCTCGTAATAATACACGATCCGCATTAGGATTACCCGATAATTCATAGGTCTGCGAATTAATTTTCCGTATCCTATCAGAAAAAGACTCCACTGTCTCATTGACCTTCTGTGTCAAATTAGCTAATTTCTCCCTAAAAAATCTTGCACTATTCTGCTTACGATATCTTTGTCGTAACCCATCTGCTAATTCTTCAAACGTGCTCGCCTTAGTAAGCATCTCATGGTACATCACGAACGTCTTGGCTTCCCCTGCAAGTCGCAAATTGGCCATACGTAACGTAGTTACGTCCGAAAAATTGCTCATTGCAGCTGTTGCCAAAACATAGTTAATGAACGCTGTGACACCCTCTGTTGTTTTACCCGAGAAAGGCGTGATCAGGTTAGCTACTGAAGGATATACTGCAAGGTTGGACATTGCTACTGACTTGCACTCATTTGAACCCGTTTGTGACTCTTGCGCCGAACGCGAGGCCTCCATTTGCGTCATTAATTCTATATGACGTAACTTATGCTGCGCATTCTCTTCTAACAATTTTGAGACTTGCTCCATCAGAGCAGCTATACTTACTTCAATACTAAAGGATCTTGTTTCCGGCATGATTTGAGCAAGTTACCAACAACTTACCCTATACTGAATTTACTCCTCAGAACAATAACTACAGTAGCCACTGAACTCCTTTGTCACAGTTGAGCACTGCACACAAGAAGACAAACAAGACTCACAATGCACAACTAAATAAAATTAATCCTTCTGCCTTGTTATTGCACAGCGACACTCTCTACAATCTGCAGGCCAGTGCTGTAGTGGGCGGCTTGAACACTTCTGATACGAAATCCATAGGCGGTGGGCGCGAGGACTTCTGACACCAAATCCGTAGGTGGTGGGCACGAGGACTTCTGACACCAAATCTGTAGGTGCCCCGGTGGTCCCAGTCGCCTAAGGTTGACTGGAAGCCGAGCGGTGACCTCTCCAGTTGTCAGGATGCTAGGAAATGACTGTAGACGCGTCAGAAACACCAAAGAAACATTATTAATTCATGACACCTTTATTCCTGCCGAGTACAATGTGGTCCACGTAACACAGGCTGGTTGAGCTTGCTGATATCAATGACCTTCCCCGAGTCCTCGCTGATTCGGTGCGATGACACCAGCTCTGGGCCGCACCAGTCTTGCTAGCGCAGCGCCTCATGCTGTGAATGGAATGCCCTTACTTCGGCCGCGCGTGGCTGGCGGCGACCGGCTGGCCGGCCGGCTTGGCAGCAGACAGCAGGCCGCAGCACGTAGGAGGCTCCGGGTTGGAGCCCCGGCGCTATCGGCACGAAAGGCGTTCTTGTAGTGCGGAGTGTACTCTATTCCACCCCATCTTCTTCCCTGCTCCTCCTGGTGCCTCGTCTGCAAGTGACAGGCGGAATCGACTGCAATCCCCCAGCATCGTCGGTTCACCCGGTTGTGACGGCGGATGCACAGGGCCTAGGCCCCGCATGATCTCGACGACGGCTCACTGATGTGGTCAGCACCGGCAGCGAGCGAGTCTGCCTGGGTTGAATATTGACAGCGGCAGCAGAGAGGACCAGAGCTGGTACTGTCCCATCACGTCTGCTGCTGGATGGGCTGCCCTTACTGCAACAACTCCTAAATGAAGATTAACATTTCGATCACCGAGCTGAGCACTATGCAGCGACTCAGTACACATCTAACTGCAAGTCTAACTGCGAGTGCCTTGTTTCTATCAAAGCTGGCGTATTTAAAGGTAGCACGAGCGACGTCCTGACGTCATGCTCGTTTGTAATGAACGCAATCGTTCCACTTATACTGCTGATTTATGTATCGTACTCGCCCCTTGGGTGTTCTTGTGACAGAGTTACATGTTGTTATGACAGACTTACGAGAAGTTATGAAATGCAGTACAGCTGACGCTATACCTCTGTCTTACACTCTACGAAAGTCTCCATCTAACACAAACCCACATGCTAAGCAATTCTCTCTCGCCTGTTGTGTGTAACCAGGCCACTGCCTCTGTGTGACGACACATTTCGATGCATGTACAATCCTCTTGGCTAACCTACTGCCTCTGGCTCTCGGCATAGGCAACAAAACTTTGACAATATTCCACATTTCCAACTCTTTACTATTCCGTGACACTACAATTGGAAGGCGGAGGAAGAGGAGGTGGAGGTTGGATATGTGCCCTTCGAAGGAGGACCCCGTGACGACTGTGTCGTCTAAGTAATTTATACAGCCCAGGATATCAGCGAGAAGTTGTTCAAGGTATCTTTGAAAGATTGCAGGAGCACTGGTTAAACCGAACATGAGTCGGTTTAGTTGGAAGAGGCCGAAAGAGGTATTTATAACACTGTAATGTTGGGAGGAAAGATCAAGAGGAATTTGTAGATATGCTTCTGCTAGGTCGATTTCGGTAAAGTAGGAGCCCCCCGCCATTTTGCGAAAAAGATCTTCTGGTCGTGCGAGGGGATAGTCGTCAATGAGAAGCTGAGGGTTGACTGTAGACTTAAAGTCACTGCAGAGGCGAAGGCGGCGTCCTGGCTTGTGCATGATGACTAAAGGCGTGGACCACAAGCTGAACTGCACGGGCTGGAGAACCCCTTCATCTTGAAGACAATGGAGATCTTCTTTGAGCGGTTGTTGTAGTGCCACTGGTACCTGGCGTGCCCGTAAGTAGCTGGGTCGGGCGGCAGAACGGAGTTGGAGCGAGGCCTCAAAGCCCTTGGCGCAGCCTATGCCTGGTGAAAACAGGTCCTGGATTTCATTACAGAGTGCATCAATTTCAGGAAAAGGAACGTGCTGAGACACTAGGTGAACATCATCCACAATGGAATATCCGAATAAGCGGAAGGCGTCCAGTGCAAATAAATCTGCTGTAGAGGAGTTGTTGACAGCCAGAAACGTGACTGGACGGTGAACCGATTTGTACCTGAGCCATGAATTGTCCTAGCAGAACTATCTCTTGGTTATTGTACGCCAGTAGGCGCTTAGGGGCTGGAGAGAGGGGTGGTGAACCAATGTTGGCATATGAAGTGTAATTAATCAAGGATACTTTTGCACCTGTGTCCACTTGCAGATGCAGAGGCTTGTCATTGAAAGCGACATCTATAAAAAATTTTGATGTCGAGGAGTTGTCTACCTGGTTGACGTCCATTGGGGTGTTGTTCAAGCCGTGTGGATATGGCCTGGGCTGGCGGTTGCTAGAGGTGGTTGTTTTTGCGCGACAAACAGCATCTAAATGGCCTTCCCTGCTGCAGTGTGTGCATTGCGCCCAGCGGTCTGGGCAGCCTTCACTATTATGTGTTGAATAGCAGGTGGGGCAGGAGGGCAGGCGGAGACGATCCCCACGACGACGTTGCTGGTTGTGTTGTTGCCGCAGTGGCTTCTGGCCTCGGCCGGGATGGTGCGACTCGGCGTCTTGTTGTGGAGGAGGTCTCCGAACGCGGCGGCGGTAGGAGCGCGGCGCTGAGCCCTGGATTGCTGCGACGTCTTCGGTGTCCGTCGCGGCGTCGTCACCGATTGCTGCTACATCTGCCCAGGATTCCAGTCGACGGTCGGCGGCTGTAGAAATTTCGAACTTATAGGCTAGTTCTATGACCTGCTGGAGGGATGGGTCTTCTAACTTGAGGGCGTCGTGGGGGAAGGCGGCGTCTGGCGCTGCCAGTATCAAGTGGTCACGCACCATGTCATCAGCGTATGATTCCTTGGAAAGATGTGTGTGAAACTTATATTTCCTGTTGAGACCTTGCAGCTCGGCGGCTCACTGGCGATAGGTCTGCTCGGGTTTCTTCCGACATTGGTATAACTCGACGCGGGCTGCGAGTACATGATATCGGCGTTTGTAGTAGGCGTTTAACGTTGCACAGATGGCGGTGAAGGTGAGGGGGTCGGGGTTGAACGGCTGTAGTTTCGTGAGCAGGACGTACATCTTCGATTGGTTCCAGGACAAGAAAAAAGCGCGCTGCCCGTCTTCTTGGGTGACTTGATGAATCGTGAAGTGTTGCCGGATACGTCTTTCGTATGTTTCCCATTCTTCAACTTCATCGTTGAATGCTTGGAACGGCGGTGGCGTCACGGGGCGTTGGAGGCTTCGAATTTCGGCGATCAGTTTAATCTGAGTTTCTAACAACTGGTGCAGAAGTCCTTGAAAGAATTGTTGCCATTCCGTAGGTGCTGCTGTCGTAACCATGATGTTTGTCGGTTCGTTCCACTATATTTGTCGCCACTGAAGAATACCCAGTATTGTAGAACACTCAGTATAATGTCGTTTATTGAAACTGATCTACACTTCTCGAACAATCACTATATACACACAAAACAAATAACTTATAGACGATCATTCATCAAGAGCGTGGTGAGGTCCGGCGGAGCTGGTCCTAGCTTGGCGAGTAACTGGCTGTACTGCTGCTGCGCTGGCCTTATAAAACCCGAGGAGGCCGGCGGAGTACTCTACTTTCCCTGTATCTGTGAGGCGACCTCTGCAGAAAAAGGTTCGCATTAGTCTCTAGCAAGTTCTGTTTATTTCGAAGAATTGTTTTCATCTTGGTTGCGCCTGTAAGTGCTTGTGTATGTTATATGGTACACACGGGTGTCTGGAGTGTAGTCTGCCTGGCAGACGTAAAAACTACCCCTGTCGTACGAAGTGCTCGTACGTCTACCACCTAGACCTGACACTAAGTGCTTTCCAGATCCCTTCTCCACCAACTGTCGTGTTACGCTCCGTCTCTGCTCATGCCTTGTTGCAGTACAAAGTGGGACATTCTGGTCAACTGCAGACCTATCAAACTGGCGTTGTTTGAGTTTTGCGAATGGTACATCCCGATTCGTAGGTGACCAAAATTTTCGAACGCGAAGAGTGACTGATCCCAATTCACTTGAAACTGGTATCGTCTGTTGAAGAGTTGCCAGCTCTTAGTGCCTCACGGGGGTGTGTGAGAAGCCGTCGGCTGGTACCAGATAGCCGGACGCCGTGCTCGAACTTTCAGACAGTGCTGACCCTACACTTGTCTTGCATCAGTACTCTTTCGAAATTGTCGGGTATCACGAGACTCGAAGCCAACCGTGGCGTTTAGTACTTCTGCTTACGCCAATAGTGCACCATACCTTTCCACCATCTTATCACCCATCCACTACACGTCTTTTACTGCTTATTAATTATGGAAATATTTAGTTCAATCAACTAATTGTCTCTGTTAGTTAATACCTTTACATTCGGTTTGCACGGTTTTGCAGGACCACTTGCCTATCATTTCTTACTGGTAGCTTATCACCTGCAACCAAACGACATTGATGAGAAATTTTGTTGGGAGTTAACCTATAACATTATGCTTTAAAAGTAATTTAGTTTCTCGTACTATTTCACCGAAATGAAGTCTGACTGGGCTGGGACACACAACAACCACGATTATAATGCGTTTTGGAGAAGTGTAACGTGTTTTTGCGACAAAATTTCTGAAAACGTGTGTTATGCTTAGTTGTGCTTCACAACACGTCACCAGGATACTCAAGGAAAGGGCTTGCCAGACAAAAATGTAAGTAAAAACGAATATATGCTACAAATATCGTGACAAACCAAATTACGTTTGAAGCATAAAGTAATAGGTTAACTCCCAGCAAAATT